>NC_138178.1:47815100-50416434 GCF_964165515.1 Mesoplodon bidens | reverse complement strand
AAACTGATCAGATGATGGATTAAAGCAAAGATTGGCAAACTACAGCCCATAAAGTCAACCCAGCCTATTTTTGGATAGCCCACAAGCTAAGAGGCCTGGCAGCTTCAGCTTTTGCTTCTTGAGAGCCAGCTTCCATTATTATCCTGGTGTAGAGAGGAGGACCTGGCAGATGAGAGTCCAAGGGACGGAGAGACCCAGCCTGCTCTCAGCCATTCTAGCAACCCTAGCTGAGGCACCAGATGAGTGAAGTTCCTTTCCATCCTACAACCCTAGTTGAGCTGCCCCATCCAACACCATGGAGAAGAGACAAGCTGTTGCCCCTGAGTCCTGTCCATATTGCAAAATCATGAGCAAATAAATGGTTTTATTTCTGTTTGAACCACTAAGTTTTGGTGGTAATTTGTTAAACTGCAATAAGTAACGAGTGCATTTTTAAATCTCTGGACAGGGCAGGAGACTTTATTTGGGCTCCAGTTTCTTCATCTATAAAAATCAAGAATTGGAAATGTTAGTCTCTTAAGGACCCTCTCTGCTCTAACATTCTGTTATTGGGTGAATAATTCTATTCTGTAAGTTTTAGTGAGTGCCTATCACTGCTAGCTAGGCACAATTAGCAGTGTTGAGGTGCAGCAGAGAAAGTGTGAACAAAATAAAGTCAAGGCTTTAGAGAACAGAATGCACAGCAGCAGACACAATCTGAGATCTGTTGTTGTAAACATTCTTCCAGCCATGGAGGAGAAAGAAAGAAAAAAGGATCTTTGCACTCAGAGATTCAAAAGCTCATTTAAACTGGCAGAATTGGCCCCCCATTCCTCAGAAAGAGCAAACCATGACTTCTGATAGCTTCCTTTTTATGAAAATACCAGTGTGAAGTTCTGTAGCAAGAAGCAGACTCTGGTTATTGGACAGATCTGTATGTTTGGCTTTGCTGGATGCCCTAGACAAGCAAAAGCATTCTTCTGGCTACTTGGCTTTTAGGTATTCCACATGATTTGAATTAAATCTTATCTTCTGTAGAGGGCCTATCACAGCACAGCTGGGCGTCAAGAGGCCCAGAGAAGAGAAGGGAAGCAGAATCCCGTCCACCATTACGGTCAGCCTGTGTTCTCCTTCTGTTCCAAAATGTTTAGGCTGTAAAACTTTCAGCCTAAATTGAAGGGCTATAAATGTAAATCAGACATTGTATCAACAGAATTGCTTTATTTTCTATTTGTCCTTCTGACAGTGCCTATCATGTTTCATTCTGAGTGAAAGAAATGGGTAACAGTGCTCTGGGCTGAGTGTCCAGAGCCCCCATTTGTGGTCTGGACTTGACTGTGGGCTTGGCAACGATGTCTTGGCCTTGCTGTTTCCTGATTCCCAGGAGTGAAGTGACGCTCAACTGGAAAGTAAAAACGGACGTTAAGATAGACGGGGGATTAAAACAGAAGCATCAGGAGAAAGAGCTAAGTGAGGTCTGTGAAAGGGAGGAATTCAAAGGTGCAGAGAGATCTTTGGGATTCTTAGCAAAACTCTCCTGCTAGTTTGAGGTCTGAGTACAGTATTTGCGCAATCAACCACAAAACCATGTTTGCCTGCATGTTGCCACTGCGGTTCGTGGAAGCAGAGAGTGGAAGAAAAGCGAGAAACAGCAAAACCAAGCCAGGGAGCTAAGAGTCTGAGAAAAAAACAAAAAAAAACAAGAAAACAACGGCAGGACAGAATGGAGGGAGGAAACTTCTTTGTTGGAACTGGAGGTTCAAAGCCACCGGCCCCACCCAGCCCGGGACGGCCTGCCACGAGGACGCGCGGGAGGCCCGGAGGGTCGCGGGAGGCGTGGAGGGAAGCCAAGCAGAGCGCGCTCGGGAAAAGGGCGCCTCCCCGGGCGGGCGGGGTGGGATCTAGGCTCCTGGCTTCGGCCTCCTACCCCGCCCCCACCCACCTAACTCCCACCTTGGCTCCGCGTCTCCCAGCGCGCTCCGAGGCCGGGGCGGGGCCAGTCCTTTGCCCGCCAGGACCCGGCGGATCTCCTCCCCGCGATCCTCCCGGCAATAGCCGGTCAGAGGTTAAGCTGATATGTTTGCATACGGTAACGGGGAGCTGGATGCCAACGGCCCAGCTCAGGGGAATCACGATTTATGTTTCTTGGAACAATTCTTCCTTCCATTGCATTGACGCCTTAAACAAACAAAAAAAAAAACGTGACTTAAGGTCAGAGTCTACCAAAGTCTTGCAAACGTATTAACCTGAGGCAGGGCTGCGCACTCGACGTGGCGCTCGAGAAGTAAAAGAGGAAGAGAGGAGAAAACTAGGCCGGTACTGGGCCTCGAAGAAGCCTCGGCGGCGCTTCACCGGACGGCAGAGCCGTGGGCGTGGGGCCGCTCCCACTGGCGCGACCCGGGGAACGTTCCAGGGCGAGGCGTCCCCCGCGGGCGAGCGGGCGGGCCTGGCAGTGTGAGTCACCCCGACTCCGGGGCTAGGGGCCGGAGCAGGAGAAGGCGGGGCGGCGGGGCGGGCCTCCCGTGCACCGCGAGGATGTGGAGGCTATAAAAGCCCCACCCAGGCCAGCTGGCTCCGCTCTGCATCTGGCGACGCTCGCTGCGCACTGCGCTTGGCCCAGGTAAGCGGGGCGCCCCGCCCGCCCGCCCGCTATGGCCCCGGGGCCGCCGCGCTGGCGGGGTGTGGAGAGCGGGGGAAGGAGACGGCCTTGCAAAGAGCAGCTCTGGAGACGGGGACTCGGGAGGCCGTCCGGGGAGGGGGCTGAAGGGACGGTCCGCACTAGGAGCTTTGCGAGGAGGGCTTCCAGTGGCGAGGGGGGCCGCGTGTGCCCCGGCCTGGGGGGTGCAGGGCAGAAGGAGGGGGTCGGGCATCCCCCCCCAAGTGCTCGCAGGAAGCCCGACGAGTTGGCGCCGGGGAGGGGGGCGGAGGGAGGCCTCGCATTCCAGACGCGCCGGGCGCCGCTGGGGGGCTGGGTGTGGCTTCCCTGCGAGCCCCTGGTCGGGTGGAGAGCAGAAGTGCGGCACCCTCCACGTTTAACACTAGCGCTACGGCTATCTAGAAAGTAATCCCCATCTGTTCCAAGTTAACTTTACTTGAAACAAACGCGCATTTGTGGAACTTGTGCCGAAGAGCAGGAGGGAAGCAGTCGGGGGAGGATGAGGGGTGGGAGTTTTTAGCAGCAACCTCCTGCCCCAGTAAAACAAAACAACGGAAGAACCTCCCCTAATTCTCCTTTGTCTAGCTTAGCTTGTAGGAGAGCAACTTCTGATTTCCGTGTATCTGGAGAGTTTCTTATTTGGTTGACTACTTTTGCATCAGGAAAGGAAGTGTTCCCCCGTGGTTCTGTGGGGAGAATCGTCACTGACTTACTGGCGCTGATGCGACATTGAGTCAGGGACAGAGGGTACAGAAAAGGGCGTAGCCCCCCGGGCTGCTCCTTGTATCTCTGTGAGATGGGTCCCATCGCCTGGTGTTGTAGGCCTGGAGTCCATCAACTCTCAGTTTAAAAGGTGTGGACATCAATTTCCTTATCTATGAAAGTGGCTTAAGAATGCACATTCTTACTCTCCCCACATAGGGTTATTATAGAAGATTCCAAAAAACATGTTCATTCAAAAATAAATTTGTAAAGCACACTGAAAACATTAAGTGCCATACCAAAACCGAGTGTCATTCTTTTTGTGTTAAGATTTGCCATTTCAAAGCTATTAAAGGTAAAAGGACAGTAACCTCATGGGGCACGCTGGGTCTTTACCAGGAACCCTAAGGTCCTGGAGTCCAGGGGTCGGGACCCCTGAGCTCATACTGACGGTACTGATGGGCTCTGTCCAAAAGTGTGCCCTACTGTGCCTGTCCGGAACTTGGTCGTTTCGAGTGCAGAATGCGCTGTAGCACTGAAACAATGTTACAGAGGGTGCTTAGGTTCTCAGGCTAGCCCAGAAAACCTCTACCTTAACCTGCACTATATCGAAGTACTGATAGTATACGCCTAATTTGCGGGATGGGAGTGATGGTGGGTGGGGAGGGAGGGTGGGAAGAGGGTGAGGTATATAATACGTAAGAGCAAATCATTGAAGTATTTCGCTGGAAGTTTTCTAAGTTTTAAGGTTGGCCCTGATTAAATTATTTTAACTGGAAAATTATGTCATCACCCTCTCTACTTTTCTCTCTTCCTCCTGCATCCTTGGAGACCCCCTCACCCCGCCCCCACATATTACAAAAGCCTGTCCATGCTTCTCCAGTTCTGCTGCATTCCCCCCTCCCTCCCACTTCAGTGTTCTCATACCCAGCTAGAGACAAGCAGATTGAGTCAATATTCATTAATATTCAACGTTAGGAATGGTTGGTGGTCCTGAAATCCTCAGCAACCCAGGGGAGATGTGTTATTTAAAAGATAACAAGAACCTTTTTAAAACTAAACATCTGTAATTTATAGAATTTGAGGCTATGGAAGGAGCCACATAATATAATATTCAGGCATTGTGAAGGAAGATCTCATATGAGGCCAGGTTCAGTGTCCTTAGTGGTCAGTGGTGTTAAGACCATCCCTTACAGCACTTCTGACTCCCACCTATTATCTCGTATCTTCAGTCAAGGCTTTGTCCAGAGGTATCAATTGCATCTGCAGTGCAAGGGTGTGACCATCAATGTAAATTTTTTAATTGGAGGTTTATGATTGGGGGACCGCCTAGATTTGGTGATTTCCTGCAGTGCTAAATGGCTTGCCTGTTGCAAATGCCCAGGAAATATAGCTGACTCACTGGCTTTGAGCAGGAGCTTGGTCTTGGACTGGGGTCACAATAACATCCTCTGTCTTTGAGCTATTAAAAATGCTGTATCGATTGACATGCCGGCAGTCGTGGCCATTGGTTTCCTGACTAATTTCTAATTTAAGTAGTTTTCCTGGCAAGGTAGATATCCTTCTATAATTGTTATTGATTTTGAGGGTTGTTGGCCCTTCTTGCACCATGGGGCCTAGAATTTGGCCTTTGTTCTTGGTCTTCCCTTGTGTGGGGCTGTGGGCCTGCTGAGGCATTTCTTACAAACTGAGCGTGGGTGTGTCACAAATAGAAGTCCCAGGTGCTCTCTTTTTTTTTTTTTTTTGTGGTACGCGGGCTTCTCACTGTTGTGGCCTCTCCCGTTGCGGAGCACAGGCTCCGGACGCGCAGGCCCAGCGGCCATGGCCCATGGGACCAGCCGCTCCGCGGCATGTGGGATCCTCCTGGACCGGGGCACAAACCCGTTCCCAGGCTCTCTTGGGCTGCCTTAAACATCTGTTCATTCCACAATATTTATTAAGCACCTACTATGTTCTACTCACAGTATAAGCACTGAAGATATAGCACTGAACAAAACAGACCAAAACCAAAACCAAAACAAAACTCTGCTCTTTAGGCTTTAAATCTAGTGGGGAAAAAAATTGAATAGACAAAATCGAGTGAATTGTATAGACAATAATTGGATTTTGAGCTTTACGTTCTCCCAAATTAATGTTTGTTTCCAAACTTGGTTGGGGCTCATTTCCCCTTTAATCCAGCTGTTCCACAGACCTGAGCTTCATAGTGTACTTGCTTTAGGGAAAGTGTTGTTTAAAGTTATCATTGACTTAACCTGCCTTCTGGATTTGACTGTGAGAATAGAAACAGAGGGCTTCCCTGGTAGTGCAGTGGTTAAGGATCCACTTGCCAATGCAGGGGACACGGGTTGTAGCCCTGGTCCTGGAAGATCCCACATGCCACGGAGCAACTAAGCCCGTGTACCACAGCTACTGAGCCTGCGCTCTAGAGCCCGTGAGCCACAACTACTGAAGCCTGTGCTCCTAGAGCCTGTGCTCCTAAAGCCCGTGCTCCGCAACGAGAGAAGCCACCGCAATGAGAAGCCTGCGCACCACGATGAAGAGTAGCCCCCGCTCGCCGCAACTAGAGAAAGCCGGCGCACGGGTAGCAGCGAAGACCCAACACAGCCAAAAATAAATTAAAAAAAAAAAAAGAATAGAAATGGAATGTTCTTTTTTTTGCTTGCATATGGGAATCCACCACCCTCTTTTTTCCTGGTGCCACACCCTATTCTAGTTGTAGGCTACATCAGGAGGAAACTCCAGTCTTTTAAAAAAAATTTTTTTCCGCTCTTTCACTGTCGGGTCTGTTTTTCCTCCTCCAGTTGCCAGAGGCGGTCCCCATCTCCTTTGTTGGGGAGCAGGTCAGCTGTAGGGGTCAGGAGATGCCCAGCCTTGTGGCTCCAGTGAGATTACCTCCAAGTCTCCCCTAGGGTACACCTGAAGCTGTGAAACTGTCTGAGCTCAGTCTTGTCAGAGAGAAGTCAGTAGCATCTAAGTGGTCTGAGTTACACTCCCAGGCTTGGTGTGGGAAGTTCTGACTCAAGGGAGTGGCTTGTCACATGGAATCCTTGCCCTTTGTCTCTCTGCCACACCCAGTCCCCACACTCCCAGCTCAGAGGAAATCAGAGTCCCAAGGCCGCTTGCAAATCTTTCCTCCTTGCTGCCTCCTTCCCTGCCTTTCTTGTCACAAGGAGATGTAGGTTAGTTTTCCACGTTGTCCCGTGGACAGAGCTAGGAGGCAAGGGGCCCTGACGGTATTAAAGGTGGAGGTTGAGCTGTGGGAGAAGGTGAAGAGCTGCATATCATATGAGAAAGAGGCTGTCTCCTGAATTGCTCTACCAGGCTTTACAAAGATGTGAACAGGGCATGGGGATTGAAGCCTCCAAGCTCTGAATGTATGGAACTGGAACTTCATTTGAGATATGCAGTCCGAGGAAGGGAAAGGAAATTGAGGAAGGAGAATGTTGTGGGAAAAGAAGGAAAAAATATAATGTGGAAAGACGTAGTGTGTGTAAACCATCCAAAAATGTGAGTGAGCGCTTACAGTTTGTTAGGCACTGTGCTCAGACCTGTGGGGAAATGGGGATGCATAAGACAGAAACCCTGGGGGCAGGTAGAATGGAAGACCGCCTTTGTACCCTCAGCTCCGACATTTCACAGATACACCAAGAGAGACAGGAGCACAGAGCAGGGAGAGGTACAGGAGAAAGGTAACAGTATATTTTGTGTCCTGAAGTCTCCTGAGGATGTCAGCTGATCCAGATAGAGCATTCCCAGTAGAGGGAACTTGGAAAACCCAGGCCTAGAGGTAGTGGGACAGTGCTGAATGTGTTTGGAGAATTACCAATCCAGTCTGACTTCGGTGCTGTGTGTGTGTGTGTATGTGTATGTGTTTGTGTGTGCTTTATTTATGGAAAAGTAGGTAGAGTCCAGAGTGTGGAAGATCTTGAATGCTGTGTAGACTTTTTTCTGTAAGCAACAGGGCCCCATTGGAAATATAATATTTGGGCCATAAAACACTGAAATTGAGTTGTAGATGTGAAGACCTTGATTTCTCAACCGTGAGAGTACTTTGTGCCAAGTGACATCATTCTTCTGCACGACTCTCTGCCCACTCCAACCCCACGTCGGGAGATTGAACAAGAGGCTCTGAGAGCTTGAGGCCACAGTGTGTCTGGAGTTAGTAAGCAAATATTGATTCAGATCAGGCAGCAAAAGGGACAGGCCAGAGCAAGTGCAGCACCGTGTCCATCCTGCTCAGTTTGATCAAGGCCCCTGGGCAGAATTCCAGGATTTCTGGGGAATGACTTGAGCCTGTGACTCAGGCATTAATCAAGACCATAAAAACCAAGGAGAAAACTGTGTGATTTCCAGAAGGTTCTGCTAAATAAAAATGCTCTGGGAGGGAGGGGTAGAGAGTGAATAAAGTGGGCACTCTATCCCTACCCCCGACTCATGCATTTTTTTTACCCCCTCTTGGTATAAAATTCCAGTCTGGTCCTGTAGACCCAGGACTGCACAGTAAGGGCTTGGCGGGGAATCCCAACCCTCCATCCCCACACCCGCCCCCATTTTTTTGGTTTTAAAAACTCCTCCTTTGTATCATCCAGTCCCTGATTGATTCATCATGGTTGCTAGGGATGTGTTTTGCAGTAACACATCAACACTCCACATTTTAAAAGTGGGTGTGACCACGGAACTGCTGGGTTATACTCAGATTCTGCCGGGCACAGGAGCCCTGTCTCAATGTGTGTTTGTTTGTTTGTGAGAATTAACATTTGGGCTTTCTGGAGGTGGTTCTTCATTTCAGTAGAACTTGTTTTTATTATTTGAAGCACTAACTTTTAGGTTTACTTTTTTTGTTTGTTTCAACCTTTTTGCAAACTTTCTTTTACTTTTTTTGGGGGGGGCGGGGAGACGTTAAAGCTGTTTTACTTGTACTATTTTTGTTGCAACTGTGTGTTGGAAGTGAAACAGTGAAGTACAGTGTAATCTATTGGGTTTAAAAAAAAAAAAGGACAAACTCTTATCTTTAAGATAGTGCTTGTGTTAGATGTAAGTTGCTTCATTTCCAGCAGCTGCACGGATTTCTTCAATGTCTAGCTTTGCACTATAAGAGCTTTTCCAGTCAGGCAATTAACAGTTTCATTTATTAATATTTTCAAGGCCAGAGGAAACTGTTCCGTTCCCTTCATTAGGGTGCAGTGTCTGTGTTCCCTTCCCAGTGGTGCGTTATTTCAAGTCAGTCTGAAGTGGGTATGGCTCTCACTGAGTCTCCTTGTACTTCTCTAGTTATTTTCTTAAACAAAAAAACTTTCCCTGAAGAAGGAGATTTTAACAATCTTGTCTATGTCACCCAACCCTTTCCTGGGAATAAGAGGTACTGGTATATGGAGGTACTCAGCAACAGATTGAATTTGCTGATTTTTTTTCTTTTTCTTTTTTGCAAGTTGAAACCAGTTGGAGATCTGGCTGAGGCTGTAGTGTTGGAAAGAGTGATGCCATTTTCGTGTCTGTGGAGAGGTCTGCCAGGAAAGGAGCGGTTCTGCTTTTAATGCGCTTATGAATTTTTCAGTGTGCTAAGTGGTCACTGGGGGTGGAACTGTCTCCTAGGGTATGGAGACTTAAAAACAACAGGTACACTAAAAAGGCAGAGCCATTGTTTCAGTAAGAAAGTTCAGCCTCCAGAGCAAATACGGTGAATGGATACCGAGTATTGGCATCAAATCCCTTTCCATAGCCAAGCTTAAATCTGCACCGTTCAGAAACTTACATCTCAGGCCCCCCACGTGCCACTACATTAGACATGGCTGGTTTTAAACCTGGCCTCTTGTCCCCCCCGTCTCCCCGGCACACTCTCCCACATCCCATCTCCTCAGGCTTTCCCTTGTTTCTCTGGCTGGAACCTTCCAGGGTGAGTGATTGTCCTTCTCAAACTAGTCAGTACCTCATCTTTCAGACCCTTAGCCAATCTCACTCATGCTGCTTTTATCTTTCTCTGTCTCCATGTCTTAATCTCTTGGAATGAAGAGCCACTGTGGTGAAGTTGAAAGGGCAAGGGCCCAAGAGTCAGGAGACCTGGATCCTGGCCCTGACTCCCTTACTCATTAGCTGGGTGACCTGGGCTAGTCTTCCTGGGGCGAGAAGGGAAGAGAGCTGCAAGGTCCTGCAGGAGTGGAGTCTGTGTTTCATAGTTTTGTGTGTGTCTCTCCCAGCCCTTAATGCGGGGCAGGCCCAGTGTGTGTGTGTTAGGGGCTTGTTGATTTATTACCTGGGTGTCACCAGTGATTGTAACCTACAGTAGCCCTGCCAAGACTTTCTCTTTCTGCTTCCAAGGAGAACAGCACTCTGACATCTTCTCATTAATCACATGCACTATATTAAGCTAATGTTTTAACAAACATGAGTGACACAGCTGACTCTTCTGGAGATTAATTAGTCGTCTGCAAGATGACTTTGCATTCCCAGGGGATTGGATGTAGTGAAGAGACCAGGATGTAGTGAAGAAACCAGCGGATTGCATGTGAAGAAATGAGGGCCATGGTTTTAAAAAAATTTTATTAAATAATATTTTTAATATTATTTATTTTTAATATTTATCTATTTATTTTGGCTGCGCCAGGTCTTAGTTGCAGCACACAGGATCTTTTAGCTGCGGCATGTATGCAGGATCTAGTTCCCTGACCAGGGATCGAACCTGGGCCCCCTGCATTGAGAGCGCAGAGTCTTAACCACTGGACCACCAGGGAAGTCCTGAGGGCTGTGTTTTATTTCTAAGGTGAAAATGTGGTTGCCCTTAAGCTTGCATGGAGTAGGAAATATTTATATGGATACAGAAGACACTTGCGTGGAGTAATCCCAAGCTTCATGGATATTGTTTTTTTGGTTATTGTGACATTCTTTTCCTACAGAATGATTATCAATAATATAAATATAAATGTTCATTATGCAAAGTAGCAACTCGTTTCTGACTGTTTATTTAGCACCTAGCGTGTGCAGAGGCCCTCTTAAATCTGTGGCGGAACTGGGACTCTACGGGGCAGATGAGACCCCGTTTGGTTGAATTGTACTACGTATTTGCCATCTGAATATGTGGCGCACGCGTGGCAGGAACTCAGGACACTTTTGCTCAGTGGTGAGTAAGTCTAGTGGCATCAGAAAGTGTTTCTGGCATTGAAAGGTGGGAGACGCAGTGCCGGGGAATGGGGGCTGCAGCCATCCCACTGGAGCAGGCGCCAGAGGTGTGGTGACTTGAGGAATGGGCAGCATCTGTAACCAGAAGAAGAGACAAGGGTAAGGAGATGAGGCGGGAGACACGAATCAAGGTGCTGTGGATTAAAGCAGTTACGGTGTGTTTGGGGAGAAGCAAGGAACAGTTTGGTTGAGGTCCACTTTTGCTGGGGAGTCCATAGAGGACTGGACGGAGCTGGAGTAAGAGAACGTCACGGAAGGATGGATTTTGAACTATTGTGACAAGATAAAATAGAGGAATTTAGTTGGTAGTGGCACGTAGGACTGATGAGATGAAAGAGCAGTACAACTGTTGACCGTTAAGCAGCAAGGAAGACTTGTGGGGCTTTTTTTTTTTTTTCCCCTCTTGCAATACGCGGGCCTCTCACCATTGTGGCCTCTCCCGTTGCGGAGCACAGGCTCCGGACGCACAGGCTCAGCGGCCATGGCTCACGGGCCCAGCCACCCCGCGGCATGTGGGATCCTCCCGGACCAGGGCACAAACCCGCGTCTCCTGCATCGGCAGGCGGACCCTCAACCACTGCGCCACCAGGGAAGCCTTGTGGGGCTTTTAAAAATCCCCATTTTCTGTCTCTGTGCTGTGCCTGTGGGAGAAGGATTACGTGAATCCAATGGTCTTTGGTTTGTACCGTACTGAGGGGTCCGTGTGGACATGGTTAGGCAGCTGTCTCCCAAGCCGGTGCTCGGAGCTGGAAAGGCAACTTGAAAGAACTGCCTGGCAGAAACTTACCGCCTCTGCGGTTGCGATTTCCTAAACCTCAGAACCCATGTGAAGTAACTGATCTAATAAATAAGTGGAATTTAATCCACCCGGAAACAACTCTGACTTGTTGGTCTTCTTTTTGTTTTGACATTTTTCTTTCTTAGCTGTTTACAGTGGGGACTAGAATTCTGCAAGGCAGATGACAACCGTTTACCCCTCACTGCAAACCTAGCCCAGTTCTGACTGAGCCCAAGGGGCGGGAGTCCAGGCCAGGGCTTAGGTGGTCCATGTCCTGGGGAGCTCATGTCCTCTTTGGTGATTCTCAGCAGCATCCTGATGAGATGCTATAGAATGTTTCTTGGTCCAAGTTGAAGTTAGAGATTATTCTTCGATTTTACATTCTTATACTAATTCTTCCAAATCTGGTGTGTACTTTACACTTACAGCACATCTCAGTATGGTCTGGACACTTTTCTTCAGTGCTTGATAGCCCCATGTGGCTGGTGGCTAGTGTATTGGACAGTCTAGCTACAGAGCAAGACTCTTAAAGAAAATAGACTTTATTTTTTAGGGCAGTTTTAGGTTCATAGAATAATTGAGTACGAAGTCAGAGTTCCCATATATTCCCCGCAGCCCCCCTATATACGCACACAACCTCTCCAACTATGAAAATCCCCCACCAGAGAAGTACATTTGTTATAATTGCTGGACCTACATTGACACATCTTTATCACTCAAAATACATAGTTTACATTAGGATTCATTCTTGGCGTTGTAAATTCTGTGGATTTTAGCAAACGTATAATAACATGTATCCACCATTACTGTATCACAGCCCTAAAAATCTTGTGTGCCCTGCCAGTTCGTCCCTCCCTCCTTCCCCTCTAATCCGTAGCAGCCACTGAACCTTTTACTGTCTCCATGGTTGTGCCTTTTCCAGAATGGCATATAATTGGAATCATACAGTATGTAGCCTTTTCAAACTGCTTTTTTCACTTAGTAATATACATTTAAGTTTGCTTCATGTCTGTTCATGGCTTGATAGCTCATTTCTTTTTAGTGCTGAATAATATTACATTGTCTGGATGTACCACAGTTTATTTATAGAGGATGACTTTACAAACTAGGATCATATCCCAGTGCTGTGATGCATTGCAGGGGTTGGGGGTGTGTGTGATAGTGTCTGAGAGTTGGGGGAATGGGGGAGTTGGAATAGCTGTGATTTTCTTTTTTGCCGTGTGCTTAAAAGACTTCTATAAGCATCAAGAAGAGAGAAGACGTCGTGTAGGAGAGAGCTCATGGTGAAAATCTTGTAGAAATACTTCCATAACCACAAATAAAGGCAAATCTTTTTCTCTTAATTCCTCTAACTCACCCCAAACAGAGCCTGGAATCTGCCTAGTCCAAAGCCTTCTGATAAATTAACAAATGTCTATGTCCAAATATTCCTTCAAAGCCAGCTGTATGAAAACATGTAGACTAAGCAAACTGTTGGAAGAGAAAAGAAAGCTGAATTGCATGGGCACAATTTCCTTGATCAAAGAATATTAAGCAAAAATAGACCAAAACAGGAGTTGCTGCAATTCAGACGTCGTTCCCACTGTTTGAGGATGCAGCTCTGCTCTGTTTTCTTTATTTTGGGGAGGCTGTTGCTGAATGACCTGTCTTGTCTCAGTTGAGGTAAATTTCCTGCCAGTTGAGCACTTTTTATTGGCAGGGGTTGGTATATCAATTCCGAGAACTGTGTGATTGCAAAGCTGGAAAGCCAGTTCATTATGTTGTCTTATCACTGTCCAATTAAGTGTATTAACTGAAAGATGACTTCATTTCAGCCATTTTGAATCTTAAATACAAGGATCAGTCTTTTATGGGATGAATTAATGTCAAAATCTGTCCATTGTCTTTCTCATCAACAGTTTAAAATCTTCTAAGCATTGGTGAGCTAAGAGAGTAATTATGGATAGTAATAAAGGGCTCCATTTAGGAATCAGCCAGCATGAAAATGCTACTGATTTCAGTTCATATCCATAGTTTTCAGACTATGGATATATATTATATATGATATATTAAATCACTGGTGAAAAATACAGCAGTAATGGCTGGTTTGACAAGATTATCACTTTTTAGGAGAACCGGAAGATTCAGTCTTATCCTGTTTGGACAAGTTGCACTGGTCTTGGGAAGAAACGTTTTGTTTTGTATTTACAAGTCAGTCTCCCCAGGTTCTCTTTAAACTGAGCAAGAACAAGACTAACTAGTTCTGTAGTCCATCCCAAACCTAAGGCAAACCATCTCTCAGCTTTAATTTTCCCAATCACAAGATAAGAATTGCATCTGTTTGCAAATAGTACTCTAATATCGTCAGATGAAATGGTCCAAGAAGTGGAGATGAGTATAATGAATCACTGCCCTTCGGGGGAAAGGAAAGCCTCTTCATAATACTTTTTGTTGTACTTATTTTTTTCCAGCTTCTTTCAAAATGTCTACCGTTCATGAAATTCTCTGCAAGCTCAGCTTGGAGGGTGATGTAAGTATATCATTTTCACTTTGTGTAATTTTTGCAAATTGGGCATCTCTCTGGGAAACTGTGCCTCTTCCTTTCCTTGTACATCTAAGGAAAATGAGGACAAAATTCAGAGAGTCATTCCTGGAATCCCCTTGGTTCCCTGTCTTCCCCAGTACTTTAGCTGTTCCTAGTAGTTCAATTTGAAAGAAATGTTATGGCTCCAGAAACTGTTTTGGCATCACATTAAAATTGGACAGACACTAGTGACACTGAGATGCTTTGAATTTTTTCCTGCTATATACTTAACATGCCAGTGGTAGTAATTATTGTGATGATACAGGACTTTTTTTTTTTTTTAATTGAAGTATAGTTGCTTTACACTGCTGTGTCAGTCAGTTTCTGATGTACAGCAAAGTGAATCAGCCATACGGATACATATATCCCCTCTTTTTTGGATTTGCTTTCCATTTAGGTCACAACAGAGCACTGAGTAGAGTTCCCTGTGCTCTACAGTAGGTTCTCACTGATACAGGATTTTTAATGTCACGCCCTCAGATTTTCTTAATGGTTGGCATAAGCTGCAGCCATATTGAAAATGATCCTGCATGTTTTGGACTTCTTATAGTGTCCAGAGAGTTAGTCCAGACAAGGACTTTTTAAAATTTAGTACCTGGGAAAACTTTTCTCCAAAATAGCTAGAATTTTTTCTTTTTTAACAAAATAATAGAAGTATTATAATTCATCTTGTTGCCTTTTTTGCTTTGGCTATCAGGTAGCTCAGACTTATACTTAATTGTCTTTCACGGGAACTTGGAAATTCTGATACATTTGCTTTTTTGTTTTACAGTCAAAAATTTTAAAAGCTATATGCAAAATTATAAGTCATTGCAAATGCTTTTAGGATAAAGTAGAGTATAAATTATGAGTATGTAAAATATCTAATAATACAATACATCTTTCAGGTTATCTTGGCAGAACTGGCTTTTACAGAAACTCAGCAGTGACACTGGTTTGTAGGCATATCTTACAGATATTTCAAAATACACTCTCACTGAAATTAAAATGCAAAGAAGCAGTCAAGTGGGTTGACAGCAGCTTGGGTCGTGTGGTACATGTGGCCTCTGGTGCTTTGCCCATAAAACATTCAGATGGATGATATTGGCGCGAGCACAGGTTGTATGGAGTGTCAAGCCTACCTCGTTTTCATCTTTCTTCTTGGACCTTGTGCACGCTGTTGTTGGCAACCATACAAGCAGCATGTTGAGGTCCAGACAAGTCCAAGAGCTAAATAAATTTTTTCTTAATGGATCAGATCATTAGATCATTTCTAGTATCGGGTTTCATCAGAGGGCTTTTCATGTGGCCTTTGAAGTTACTCTAGTATGATGTGCTTCTCTGTGGAGAGATGGGACTGCAATAGAAAATGTCATGTATTCCCCAATACTTTGAAGGAAGAGAAACATCACTTTGGCCTCCATAACTTGGTTTTCAGATAAATGAATTTTACAGGTAATAAGTTCAATTATCCATTTAATTTTATTTCCAGAGATACTATAAAATTATGCAAAACTTTTCCCTACTCCCTGTTGTTTTTGGGATGAGATGACATAGCACCTGATATATGAAGCCATATTTGATATGGCTCTATGGCCAGACTGCCTACCTTTGTAAATAACTGATGGCATTGTTAATAAATAGGAAAATGTGCTCCCTTAGATTTCTGTCCTCATTTTATAGCCACCATATCATATATAGTAAGTATTTCAGAATAACACTTTGTCATTACCTTTTCCTGAATGTGTGCTCTATTCCCATTGAGTTAATCTTACTGGAAAGTTTAAGTAGTGAAATTATATGGAAAACACCTTGATAATCCACTGTGTTTCAGTTATATGTATTAACTGGATTTACTATTTGGTCACAAGTACATTTTGAAACATTTTGTCCAGCCCTGAACTTAGATTTGTGGCTTTGTGCTAGGAGACATTTGGGAGGATGGCATCTTAGTTGTTTACCTACACAGCCTCACTGCTAATAAATGCTGGGGTGCCTTGTAACGTGATGCATGTGGGTGGAAAGGTAAGTCAGGGCAACTCAGTCTCCGACTGTTCCCAGAAACAGCCTAGACAGAGTCATGATATGAGGGGAGGTGTGCAGTGTGGGGAGGCGGGGATGGGGAGCCTTGACGTTAAAGGCGGTGCAGTGGTGGATGGGTCCACTGGCCATCAGCCAACCTAAAGAACATTGTCAGTCCTGTTTTGTCTGTCCTTTGCTTTGGGACTGGATAGCAGGGAGGAGGAGAGCTGTAAGTGCATTTTAAAGGAGAGAAGTTAACACTCTGGAGAGGAGAACTGATGTAGAATCATGCTGTTGTCCTTACCTCAGTCTAGGGTCGGGAGGGCTGGGGAGGGTCCATCAGATCTGGAAGGGTGATGGGCTTTGAAAAGCACCAGAAAGGAAGAACCCGTGGTTTAAAAGGCAGTGAGAAAAAAAATACTAGGAAGAGTAGTAGGCAGAGGGGATCGTGTTAAAGACAGCAGAGTAGAGGGTAGAGAGAGTAGAGAAAGCAGGCGGAACCTGGCCAATATGAAGAGGATGTGGGCCATGTGGCCTGACCACCTTGGTTCCACGGCGGTGGCCAAAGGTGGGGGGGATACAGGAAGAAGATGCTTCCCTCACTTATCTCATAGTCCGAGACAGGCAGGCAGGCATTCTACATTTGCTTTTTAAAGAGTTGTGAGCTCAACGATACAGGCTCAGTGGAAATTCATGTGCCTGTAGCAAAAACTTGGCTAAACACACTTGTCATTCAGGCATTTCCAGATTTCCAGCTTGTTTCAAATTTTGGCCAGCTTAGTTTCATGCTCTTCAAAGCCTTCCGCAAAGAAACAGGTGGTTTCAAGTGCCCAGCTTTGTGTTTTCCGCCTTTGAGCCTGCATGAAAAGTAAGATGAAATGTAGAAATAGATTTATCATATTCTAAACTAATTGAGCCTTTGAAGAAGAATTCTCATTAGAAATAAGGAAGTTTCGTATCCTATGTGTGATGGCATGTTAATACTTACTGAGTTACCTAGCCTAAGAATGATGTGAATTATTAAAAGAAACAATAGGAAAAAAATATTTTAGGAATTGACATTTCAACAAGAGGATTTTAAATATGTGTGACTGGTGTGTTTGTCTTTTAACCTCAGCACTCCACACCTCCAAGTGCATATGGGTCAGTCAAAGCGTACACCAACTTTGATGCTGAGCGGGATGCTCTGAACATTGAAACAGCCATCAAGACTAAAGGTAGGCCGTACATTTGTCCTCCTGGTCAAACACTGACCAAAGCGTTTTTAGTCTCTTTCTTGAATCTTCATATATTGGTCATTTGAAATTGTCATCAAGCTTTAATGGAGCAATCGAAACCTACCCCACCCCATCCTTCTCTCCTTCGTTCCCCCTCTTTCTCCCTCCCTCCCTCCCTCCTCTCTTTGGAGAGAAGAAGATTTAAAACATGAGAAACTAAATAACCGAATAGCATAGTGACATGGAAATAGGCTTTCGCTGAGGGCCAGGAGGTCTGATCCCCTGGGTGGGTGCTTTGGGCTGAGCTCTTCACTTTGAGGCCTCACTGCCCCTTCTGTAAGGAAGAATTTGGTCATGGTGATCCCTAAGGGTCTCTTTTTGGTCCTAAATCGCCTTGAATTTTATTACATTTCTTGGAAAAATGCTGGGAACATTTTACTGCTTTGCTCTCAGATTGATCTAATGAGCGAAAAATTCAGACTTCTTTTTTTTTTTTTTTTTATTAGCTCCACAAGTTAGGCCCCTCCTTAGGCCTGGAGCTTGGCTTTGAAGAGCTGTCGGGATGATTGTATTTCCTAGAGTTCCAGGATGAGTAAGAGAGGACAAGGAGGCATAAAAGCCTCTGTTCCGAAATAAAGCAGATAAAGCATTTAATTGGGTAAGAGTTGAGCAAGGGCCTGTTCAGGTCACCGTGCTGTTTTCTGTATCCACAAGAGCCAGTGTTCAGACTTCTTTGGCTTATGTTAACGAAGCATGTACCTTTGGGGTTGCCCCATCCCCGGATCCTTGGAAACCCTGTGATTATTGTGGTGATGCTTGTGATTTCACCACACTCTTTTCCCCTTTAGGACAAAGTGCTTCTTTTCATATGAGGCTAGTTCAGCCATATGAACCAGAGTGGCTGCTGGTTCATCCCCTGCTGACAAGTTGTGGGACATTAGGACGATAGAGTGTTTTTACTTATTGACACATGCATACAATTCACATACAGGTCACTGACAGACTGGAGACCTCAGTCAGGGTGACCTGGGGCCCTAAAATTGGCGTGACCATGTGTCCCCGTTATGCCGGCATATTTACTGATCGTGCCCCCTTTCGCCCTCAGAATTGTCTTATTTTGCAGGATAGATTGCATAGTCACTTTTCCTAGAACCCTTGGAGAAACTGGTGACTGTGTTTCCAGGGATAGGAAGGAGTATAGAAAGATCCTTTACGTCCTGTGGTTCTAATAGGACATAGGTTTGCATCACTGGCCTCAAAGCAGCCTTAGTTTCCATGGGGACATTGTGGGCACCTCCCACTACGGGCGGCCTGGACAACTAACTACCTTCAAAAAGCCATCTTTTTTGGTGCTTTTAAATGACCATACTTGTCAAAGGCCAGGCTGGGAAGTCAGGAAGTCACTAATCAGAAAATGAAACTAAAATCTGCAGGGCTTACCTCCCTGCAGTCAGTTCTATTTGGTGGAGCCTAGTGGATGAGAGCATATGCATTCGTGGGTTCAAACCTTAGCTCTATCACTAATTTACTAGCCGTCTGACTCTGGGAAAACATTTAACTTTAAGCCTCAGCTTCCTTACTATAGAAGGAGGGCTAATAAAAGTCCCCACCTCACAGGGTTGTTGTGAAGTAGGAAGCACTTAGCATGGTGCCTGGCATATAGATAATACTCAAAATATGTCACCTTAACACACACACACACACACACACACACACACGCACGCACGCAATGCGCTCTCCTAAAAACTCACACACACACACACACACGCACGCAATGCGCTCTCCTAAAAACTCACACACACACACACACGCACGCAATGCGCTCTCCTAAAAACTCACCTTCTCACTATTTGGATGTGCCTGCATTCCTGGGGTTTCCCAACTAGCCATTGTAGAGATATAACCGAAGTTTAACAGTTAACTTATCTGACAAAGATAGTGCCTTTTACAAGCTTGAGACAAAGGCTGCCTTTATCCCTGCATGAGAAAGCTTTTAGCACACTGGAATGTAAAGATTGCGCAAATGAACTCTGGTAACAGCTGAAACTCCCAGGGTAATAAAAATACCTTCAGGCACTTTCTGAGTTAGTAGAAAAATACTGTAGTTTCTAAGCAGAAACATCTGGAGGGCTAAGATCTGGATTCCTGCATTCCAGTTTGGTCAAGTGCAGATGACTTCACCATTATTAGGGTTGCAGCTGCTTATTGAGTGCTGCTCATTATGGGCTGGCATGGCACCAAGCACTTCAGGAACATTCTTCCTAGGTGAACTTCAGATTAATCCTCTCATGTAGGGTGCTATCATCCCCAGTTTATGGGGGACACAATTTAGGATTAACATACTCCAGGTCTCTTGGCTGTGGTTCAGATAGGGGTTTTTTTTCTTTCTTTTTTTTTTTTTTTTTTTTTTTTTTTGCGGTATGCGGGCCTCTCACTGCTGTGGCCTCTCCCACTGCGGAGCACAGGCTCCGGATGCACAGGCCCAGCGGCCACGGCTCACGGGCCCAGCCGCTCCGCGGCATGTGGGATCTTCCCAGACCGGGCACGAACCCGTGTCCCCTGCATCGGCTCTCAACCACTGCTCCACCAGAGAAGCCCCCAGACAGGGGTTTTAACACAACTCTTTCCAGCCCCAGGGCTGTGCTCTCAGGCACCCCAATGTTATGCTACCCACCTGTCAGGGTTGGACTTTTTACTTTGCCATGAGTTGATTTCAGGCATGAGAACATTTTCTAGCTGTGATTCTGTGGATATCAGATACATGTTATATTTGTGGGTCCAGCTTTTGGTCTCCTGTCTTCTTCTCTCCCAAACTTAATGCCCAGTGGGTCCCACTTAAGACTGCTTTTTATTATTTGTTTTTGGTGCCTAGTGATTTTAAAGAGTAACTGATTTTTCTTGAGTTAAGTCTGTTGGTCCTTTAAAATAGTTTCTAGATTGTTGGTATATTTAGAACCTTAAATCCTTCTAGGAAACTCGAGAGGAAAGAATATGATAGCTATACAGAGCTCAGAGTTGTAACAAAGATGTTATTATCAGCATTGGTTATTATTTTTTTAACATCTTTATTAGAGTATAATTGCTTTACAGTGGTGTGTCAGTTTCTACTTTATAACAAAGTGAATCAGTTATACATATACATATGTCCCCATATCTCTTCCCTCTTGCATCTCCGTCCCTCCCACCCTCGCTATCCCACCCCTCTAGGTGGTCACAAAGCACTGAGCTGATCTCCCTTTGCTGTACCAGCATTGGTTATGATGGTAACAAACCTAGATCCATCTTCTACTTGGAGAGTGACTTAGTACATTATGGTAACTGCCGTTATATTACATAGAATGTCTGTAGAATGTCACCAAGACATGAAAAGTAAAGTTTGTAAACAATTTTTTTTACATTGTTATTATGATATAATTCACATCTCATACAATTCACCTATGTAAAATGTACAATTCAGGTTTTTTTTTTTAGTATATTCACAGAATTGTGCAACCATCACCACAGTCAATTTTGGAACACTCATATTTCACCTTAAATTTGTCAGTTGCATAGGAAATGGACACAAAATAGTGTATACAGTATGATCATACCACCACAATTTTTTTTTTTATGTCAAAAAGAAAAAAATAGGGCCTCCCTGGTGGCGCAGTGGTTGAGAGTCCGCCTGCCGATGCAGGGGATACGGGTTCGTGCCCCGGTCTGGGAGGATCCCATGTGCCGCGGAGCGGCTGGGCCCGTGAGCCATGGCCGCTGGGCCTGCGCGTCCGGAGCCTGTGCTCCGCAACGGGAGAGGCCACAGCAGTGAGAGGCCCGCATACCGCAAAAAAAAAAAAAAAAAAAAAAAAAAGAAAAAAATAAAAGGCATTATTAACTGACATATAGAATTATGGGTAATTGATTCTTTTCCTGTGTTTTCGGTATATTCTGTTTTTTCCAGTTTTTCTATGGTGACATGTATTACCTTCATAACGGAAAGCAGTAAACTAAATTAAAAATAAAAATGAAGTCATCGTAGTTGAACAACATGGGTTTGAACTGTGTGGGTCCACTTACACGTGGATGTTTTTCAACGCTAAGTATTACGGTGTTACGCGGTCAGAGGTTGGTTGAATCCACAGATACGGAACTGAGGATAAGGAGGGCCGACTATAAATTATATGTGGATTTTCAGCTGTTGGGGGTGTCGGCACCCCAAACCCTCCAGTTGTTCGAGGGTCAGCTGTAGTTGGGAAACTCACATCCCTTTTGTTTTTTTCTCCTTCCCCTTGATCTTTTTAGATACTAACACTAGTTTTAAAAAAATGAGTTAATTAAGATCTTACCTTCCCTTTTAGAATGCCTTTCACTTTAAGTGTAATTAAGAAGCTCATGCCCCACCTTAACTGGCTCCGTCTCAAACCCTTTTCCAGAAGAATACAATGCAAATTAATTGGTGTTTCCCTGACATCCAAGGAAACAGGGTAAACCTCAAATGCTGATACAAACAAAGCCAAAGGACCGTGAAAAGATGACCCTCTGGGCCTCCCCTCTCAGATAGGGTAGCCCGGGTGTGTGTGCACACGTGTGTGTGCATGTGCCAAGTGTAGAGCATGCTGGGCATTACCTGTACTGCCTGACATACGTCTGCTTCCCTATCCGAGTACTCGCAGGCAGAAGGGCTGTGAGCAAGTCACCTGTGGCCTAGGGTTACTCACTGCTCTTAAACCCAAGGATTGTAAACCGAGGCAGGCCTGCAGTGGGGAGAGTTAGGAGGGGCAGACCTGGGTGAGATCTATAGGCTGGTGCTGCCTAGACTGGTCAGAAGGCCCCAAAACAGCTCTTATCCCTCCCTTCTCCTCTGCCCTTATCTCTCGCCTGGGCTGCTAGGGCATTTGTCCTTATTTATTTATAAAATATTTATTTATTTATTTGGTTGTGCCAGGTCTTAGTTGCAGCAGGTGGGCTCCTTAGTTGTGGCACGTGAACTCTTAGTTCTGGCATGCACGTGAGATCTAGTTCCCTGACCCGGGCCCCCTGCCTTGGGAGTGTGGAATCTTACCCACTGCGCCACCAGGGAAGTCCCTGTCCTTATTTTTACGGGCCTCCTTGCCTCATCCATTGCAGATTCTCTGTCTAGCTTCATCTCCAGGCTATTCGGTGCCACAAACAGAGCCTTTGCTCTCTCAGGAGTGTGCAGCCCGCTTCTAGTGGGAGTGTTGGCGCACTTCTGACATCCAGGCAGTTCCCACTCATCTTGGCCTGAGCTGATGCACCGCCTCTTCTCCGAGCCTTCTCTAAGAGGGAGGCAGAATCATTTATTCCTTGATCTGTGTCTCATAATACTTTCGTCTCATTTGTAGCTCTTGCCACATTGTGTTATAGTTATTTATCTATGGGTTTGTCTCTCCCACCAGAAAGTGAGCTCCTTGAGGGCAAGGACTTTATTTCATTAAACTTTTCTAATGCCCAGGCCTCTGGGATCATGTGAGAAAGTACATATTTCACCTGAATAGTAGTGAAAATGTACACAGATACCAGAGCATACAGGTGAGTGCAGAGTCAGGATATGTGGCTGGCAAGAGAAGGCAGCAGAAGGCAGTTCCAGAATCTGGACCATATCCCCAAAGGATTAACAGTCCCCTAGTGAGCTTTGATCCTTTTTTCCAAAATGAATTTAGCTCACACTTGTAAGTCTGCTTTGTTTTTGGTTTGAAGGGATCTCAGTGTTCCTGAGCATGTCACCTAAACCAAATAGATGATTGCTTTGTGTATGCTCTGGCTTGAGGTAGACTCTGCAATTACTTACCTTAATTAACGTCTAGTTAGAAACTGAATAAAGCCATGCAAAAGTAGTAATATTGCTTAATTAACAAGAGGTTTCTGAGACTTAAATCTGTAGGAGTCTCTTGGTCTAGATTGGCCTTGGGTTAAATATATACTGCAGAGTGTACAACACAGCTGTGAATGGTTTACCATATGGGTCCAAATAACTAGAAAGGAAAGTCAGCTAAATTAGAAAAGGATGAATCTAGACTACATAAAATAGATTGTAATTAGAAGCAGCACAACCCCGGAGTTAGTGTAAGTGCCAATAAACTGGTACAGCTTCGGTCTCTCTCTGGAAGGGGAGGGTAATGAATTGCCCTATTATTATTGCCAGTTTTGATTTTAGCAGTATTTGTGTTCTCCGGAAGGGTTGCAGAAGCGGGTGATTTTTCCCTCCCTTGTAAGCACAAGTATAGAAGCATAGCGGCAGCAAGTTTCTGCGCTTATTTTTTTCTTATACTTTTGAAATGGAGCTGCTTAAGATTTCCAGCATGGCCGAAAGACTAACATCCCATGGCAGTGGGAAGCAAGCCAGGATGTGTATTTTTGGTTTCACCTGCACACCTGGAGGTATATTTCATTTAGCTGAGACAGCAATGAGGAATGTATTCTCTTGAAGATGCCAGGAGGCAGATTGGCTCTGAAAAGTAGCATCTCTCCCACGGGAGCGGCATCAGAGGTGTGGGCCCAAACTAAGAGCCCCCAAGCCTGAGTGTGAGCATGCTTGTGGGAAAGGCCTTTCTGCCCCACGTAGCCCAGGGCCTTCTCACCCTAACCATCCTGGAAGTGAACAGGAGGGAACAAAACCTTCCCGTTGATGAGGACTTTCCTTTTGTGTTCAAGCTGACTTTTTAGACTGAATTCTCATCTTACAGCACTGCTGGGAACAAAGAGGAACCAGTGCTGAGTCACAGCCACCTTTACTCTGGGCACAGATTTTCTGATTTTTTTCAAGATGATCATTGTCTACTCGGGTAGGTAGATGCCAGACTCAAGCCAAGGAGCCTGTGAAACATGGGTGAAGGAGTCCCTGGTGCCTTTCTCATTGTAGGCATCGGCTGTGTTGCCTGCCTGTCAGCTTTTTCTTTTTCGTAAAAAATGGTTACCTCTTTTCCATGAGGAAATCCGAATACCGGTGACACCCAGGGACGATGGAAGTCACCACGTTCTTATCTGGTGTCGGCAGTGCTGAGACAATAAATAGTAACTTTTCTGTCAGCTGAGTTCAGGGTGGGTATCAGTTTCTTTTACATCTGTTCAGATTTTTTACTTTCTGACTCAGGAAGCTGGTCGAGCAACAAGGCACAAATTGGTGCTTGCATTTTATGCATAACCCTTCATTTGCAATTTTATTTGGATCTTGAGTGGTGGCCTTTGTGTTTTCCTGCTGGTCCTGTAGAGTATCTCAGAAATGTAATTATGCACGGAAGACAGACAGGGTTCCAGATTATTAAAATACCCAGTGGGATTACCAAGGAGACTGTACTTAAATCCTTTCTAAGGGACTCAGCTGAGGTGAGACCAGAGCAGAATGGAAATAGAAGAAATTTGATTTCTGGGCCCAATCCTCTTCTTAGGCACTTAGCTAAACCGCGCTTTCCCTGAGTCGGGCCAGGCAACACCGTGGCAGATGGTGGGAAGGGTACTTTGGGCAACAGTGTGTGTGTGAGTATCTGTGTGTGTCTTTGTGCGTGCATGTGTTTCTCCGTCTCTAAAATCACTCTCACTGGCATTTTAGGCTCCTATTGAGTTATGAATGGCTATTTCCAGAAGAGAGTCTTCTAGCTCTTTCTCTTGAGAAAAACCTCAGTTGGGTTAGCTCAGTGGCCACGCATTGTTACTGGGTGGCAAATCATTATCTACAGATTATTCAATGGGTGTACATTTGTATGTTCTAAATAGTAAGTCCAGTTCTGTAGACAAATAGACACGTTACTGTCTCCAATCCTTTTTAGCAACAAGATGGAGGAGTGTGGTATAAAGAAGTACCAAATTATAATTCAAAAAGGTACAAACATGACTCATAGAGATATAGGATAAACACTTGGCAAACATTTATTTAATTCATTGAGATAGGGCTGGTTCAAAGGGAAATTTGGGAGACTAGGTGTTTATAGGCCCTGAGGAAAGAATGTTGGAAGAAGATTGCTAGGCTGGATACAAGACCGTTAGTGTCCTTCAGGGCACTGAAGCCATAATCTTGGGGGCTGTCCTTTCTACTGGACCAAAATCTACAAGTTAACACATAACCCCATAGAGCCTATGCCGTAATCAGTAGTGAGTAGCAAATTGAGTGAGAGCGTGCCCTAGAGAAACAGTCTTGGATGGGCCTTTTAGCCACACTGGGAAGACATGTTCCCTTCCTTTTGCCTTATTTTCAAGTTTTGGATTATTTTCTGGAACAGGAGGCAGAATAGCCCAACGTAGATATTTAATCCTGGTTTGAATCCCAGCTCTGCAAGTGACTTGCCTGTGTGACCTTGGGTGAGTCCAGGTCTTTTCCTCATTGGTACAATGGGGATGACAATAACACCCACCGCACACGGACACGATGACAATTGCAAGAGAGCTTTGTACAAAGCACCTTGTAAAATGCCTGGCATGTAGGTACTCAGTGAATGGTTGATACTATCAATATTATAATAAAATAAAACCCATGGGTCTGTGCCTTCTCCTCTCTCTGTGGCCTGCCTATGACCTTGTTGTAAAGATGATTTCTGAGGTTTGATACTGATATGCCCAGTAACCTAAGCCAAGTCCTGGTATTACCTATGATCTAGGTAAGGAGCGGATCTGGGCAGTTTTCCTTTATTTTCTGACTAGTCAGTCAGCCCTGCCTGGAGGGCCTCCTGAGTCCTTTATCAAACAAAATGAAATCTGTTTTCTCTGTGCAGTCAGTGTGCCTTGGCAGATGTGAGTCAGAATCCTGTTCAGAATGGCCTCTTGGTTCCTTGCCATGAACAGTAAAGATGCACATTTTCCATGCAGTGCCAGATGTGGAGCTGACTTGGGGTTTCCACCCACAGAGAGGAGGAGACTCCAGGAGGCCCATTTTGTGGGTTTGGATTCAGCCGTTATTTTAGACTGCAAGTGTTCTTTGTTTTAAAAATATGGCTGATGTTTTAAGGAACCCATGACCCCAGAGTTTTCTGTGTGAGCCCTGCTGTCAGCGGTGCCTTCCCATGGCATCACTTGCCAGAGCTGTGGCTTCAGGTGACTAGCACTTAGAACAGGGACTGATTTTTTTCAGATGCCCCGGAATGTGGGAAGAAGCATTTTTGTAGTTAGCTGATAAGATTAGTTGGCCATTTTCATTCAAGGAATAAATGCTTAAAAACTTTCGTGCTGCTTTCCATCAGGAGCCAAATAAATTTGTGTCTTAGTTCCTCACCAGTCTTGAAAATCTTCCCTTCTATTAGTGTTGAAAAGACATTTAATGTCCATCAACAGAGGATTGGATAAAGAAGCTGTGGTACATACATACAATGGAATATTACTCAGCCATAAAAAAGAACGAAATAATGCCATTTGCAGCAACATGGGTGGACCTAGAGATTATCATACTAAGTGAAGTAAGTCAGACAGAGAAAGACAAGTATCATATGATATCACTTATATGTAGAATCTAAAAAGATGATACAAGTGAACTTATTTACAAAACAGAAACAGACTCACAAGCCTTCGAAAATAAACTTACGGTTGCCAAAGGGGAAAGGTTGGGGGGAGGGATAAATTAGGAGGTTGGGATTAACGTATACACGCTACTATATATAAAATAGATAATGAGCAAGGGCCTACTGTATGGCACAGGGAACTCTATTCAGTATTCTATAATAACCTATATGGGAAAAGAATCTGAAAAAGAATGGATATATGTATATAAATATGTATAACTGAATCACTTTGCTGTACACCTGAAACACAACATTGTAAATTAACTATACTCCAATATAAAATAAAAATTAAATTTAAAAAAAGGCATTAAAAAAATCTGCCTGAATCACAGAATTTACTGTGTTCTCACCCACATTCTGTGGGATCCCGCACCCATGTCATTGTTTCCCAATGTGAGGCTTTGCTTGGATTACTTTGTGACCTTCCGTATCAAACACAAGAGGAATGGGACGGGAAAATCGGCATTATTCACATTTATTGTTTTCTTTATGCGTTTGCTTCATCCACGCAGTTTGTTTTCGACCCTGGGCTCCTTCCCTCAGCAGACACTTCCCTTCGCACTGGCACAGGAGAGGTCGGAAAGTGCAAACCCAGAGAGGCAGAGCCTCATCTGCGGTCGTCTGCGCCTACGTTAACCTTGTTAAATGTAAAGCTTTCCTGGTGTACTGGCACTTGCTGTGCATTTGTTGACGGTGATTGTGCTGACGTGGGTAGCTGAATGTTCAGCCCTCATCCTTCAGCTGCATCCTGGGCAGGAGTGGTGAGTCACCGGATGACCCTTGCAGCTTCAACCTGGACTGAACTATTTTCCACAGGAATAAACCGTCTCGCCAGTTATGATGCCAGGTCGAGAGGAAGCAGTACTGTTCTGAAGATAAGATGGCTAAATCCCACTGGCAGATGTGTGCAATTCTGGGGTTCCAACGCAGGACATGCCTTACGTGGCTTTCAGTAGGCCATTGATCCTGGGCCCTACGATTTTTTTTCCTCTTTCTAGTTCAATTTGAAACGTGCGAACAGTGGTATGGGAGGAAAAGCCAGTGGTATGGGAGGAAAAGCTGATGCGGGTGAGGCCCTCGGAAGGAGGAGGGGGCTTCCACTAGTAGAAATAGCCTCCATTTACTTTCTTTGTAGTTGCTGGCATTAACATTTGTGTAATGTATCAGATCTTTCATTGGCAAGGGGTCCCAGCATGCTGGATGCTGCATCACAGCAGGCTGTTTGTTTGCTGAGTAATTTAGGTAAAATACACTTAGGTGCCTTCAGGCTCTAGTTGTTGCTGAGTCCTAGGTGAGATTCAGGTTAACCACCCAGGCTCTTTATGGGGATTTCCAGTAACTGGATTGTATTCTGACTCTGTTGGCTGAATGCTAAGCTGCTATGAACACAAAGGGTTCATTGTTTGATTGCTAAGAGAGGTTTGTTTCATTGACTAAGAGCATGGGACTGCACTGAAGTTTGTGGAGTGAGCTCTTTTCAGGTGCTATTTCTTACCTGGGTTGTTTGAACAAAGGTAAGCATTTCTTTCCCTAAAATTGTAGTTGACCCTGCACCTCACAGAAGCAGTTGGTAGAAGCAGTTTAATAGTCTTATACACAGGCAGATTTCCAACGACCTTTCCAATTCCCACCCATGCTTTTCCATCTCTGTTGGCGATTCTCAAATAAAGAATCACCAGGGAGCTGGTTGAAATGCTGCTTCCCAGGTCCAAGAGTCTTTAATCATATCTCAGGGGGCAGGGAAGCCCAGGGAGCTGTGTTTTTTTTTCTTTAATTTTTTAAATTGAAGTACAGTTGATTTACAATATTATATTAGTTTCAGGTATATAGCATAGTGATTTGGTATTTTTGCAAATTATACTCCATTATAGCTTATTACAAGATAATGGCTATAATTCCCTATGCTGTACAGTATATCCTTGTTGCTTATCTATTTTATACATAGGAGCTGTGTTTCTAATAAGTGCTTCATGTGATTCTCATTCAGGTGGGCTCAGGACCACATTCTGACACAAACACAACTTTGCATTTGTTTCCAAGGGGGAATAATTTTTTATGGGTCAGTGTTCTTGGCATGCCTTTAGGTCAGCAGCCCAAAGATTGGTTTTAGGAAATATTAGAGTTGAGATTAGAGGGTATAATTGTATTTTGTTATTCTCCACCATTTTCAGATTTGGGTAAGAAAGTTAAGTGTAAAGGAAGAAGATGTTTAAACAAGTGGTTTTCCTAATATAAAGTTAGAGCTATAGAATATTGAGAGAGAGAGAGAGAGAGCATATGTAAACACACGTATGTGGGGAGGCATGCATGCCCATGTGACCAGATACATCCACGAAAGTAGCCTGGTAAGCCTTAACCAGTCTGGGAAGAAATCTGTCCAGCCTGTACCTAAGCTCAATTTTTGGGACTTCCCTCGTGGTCCAGTGGGTAGGACTCCATGCTCCAAACACAGGGGGCCCTGGGTCGGGGCACTAGATCCTGCGTGCATGCTGCAACTAACAGTCCACATGCTGCAACTAAAAAGATCCACGTGCCACAACTAAGAAGTCTGCATGCCACAACTAAGACCCGGTGCAGCCTAAATAAATAAGTAAGTAAGTAAGTAAAGAAATAAATAAATAAGTTGCAGTACATTCTGTAGAATAGATTTTTTTTTTTTAAAAAAAGCTCGATTTTCTGTGTTAGTCTTTCGTGGAAGCAGAACTGGAGGTCATTGTTCAAGTCCCTTCCTCATGCAAGTGTAGATGCTAAGACCCCAGGAGGGCAGATGCTTCCACGGTAACAGTGGCAGAGCTGGACCTCTGTCTCTCTAAGCTTCAAGCTTCCCCATCTGTAAACGAGGAAGACAAATAGCCATCCCACATGGTTGTTGTGAGGGTTACATAAGATGGTTTGCATTAGGATGTTTTGGAAACCAAAGAGAATGATATAGATACAGTTCCTGAATATCATGCATAGCGTGTTCTATTCTAACTAAAGTATTTAGAACCACACTAGGAATCTCGTGAGGTGAAGTCACTAGTTGATTCTAGATCAATGATTATATGTCATTTGTGGTGTATACATTTTAAAAATACCCTTCTTGTGCTCATCATAGTGAATTGGAAACTATAGTTAATCGAAAGCAAGAAAACTTGAAATTATCTATAATCCTACCACTCAGATGATCCCTATTAAAATTTTGGTATAAACTAACACAGTATTGTGAATCAACTATACGCCAATAAAAATTAAAAAATTTGGGGCTTCCCTGGTGGCGCAGTGGTTGAGAGACCGCCTGCCGATGCAGGGGACACAGGTTCGTGCCCCAGTCTGGGAAGATCCCACATGCCGCAGAGCAGCTGGGCCCGTGAGCCACGGCCGCTGAGCCTGCGAGTCCGGAGCCTGTGCTCCGCAACGGGAGAGGCCACAACAGTGAGAGGCCCGCGTACCGCAAAAAAAAAAAAAAAAAAAAAAAAAAAAAATTTGTTTTTGGTATGAAGGGTTCAACATATTTTCTTACACACGAGCATGCCTTTTACAATACTCAGGTTAGATTGGGTGTACTGTTTTGCAACCTGTTTTTTTACATAACAGTATATTGTGAACATTTTTTCATGTAATTTAATACTTTATACCGTCATTTTAAATGTCTGTATATTATCCCATTATATGGACAAAAACATTTATTTAATCAATCTATTTTTAGACATTTCCCCCTTTATTTTTTGCCAAAATAAGCATCTTTGAAACAATCTCATACTCAGCAGTTGGGTTTCTACGTTGACACCAGCTACTCTGAAAATCAGAGCTAAAGGTATAAATGCTGCAGTTAAGGTAACTAACATATTGGTATGAATTCACTTAAAAATGAGTATGTAAGGGCTTCCCTGGTGGCGCAGTGGTTGAGAGTCCGCCTGCTGGTGCAGGGGACACGGGTTCGCGCCCCAGTCCGGGAAGATCCCACATGCCGAGGAGCAGCTGGGTCCGTGAGCCATGGCCGCTGAGCCTGCGCGTCCGGAGCCTGTGCTCCGCAATGGGAGAGGCCACAACAGTGAGATGCCCGCGTACCGCAAAAAAAAAAAAAAATAATAATAAAAAAAAAAAATGAGTATGTAAATACAAAAATGTTACTTATTTTTATACCCAGAAATTCTAACTTTCTGCTTTTGGATCTTTCTAACACACTTGAGAGTTTAGAATACCTTCTTTGTAAGTCTGCTCATTGCCTCTGTCTCAGAGCATTATCGTTCTGACCTTTCTATTGCTTTGGAACTCCTGATTTCCTATAGGCTGGGCTGTTTGCAGTACACGTGTGACCCTGGAGGCTTAACCACTCTGCTCTTTCTCACTCAGGAATTACCTATGCAGTTATGGCAAAGACTTCTTTTTATTAAACAAAGTTCATAATCAGTCAGGAGAGAGACCTTTCACTTTCTGAATTCTTAAAATAGTGCTTCCTTAAGTTAAATGGCATGTTAAGAGTATTTCTGATATAAAATTGGAAACTTTCAGATACCAGAAGGCATTGCTTATCTTTGTAAATACACATGTTCCAATTAGAATAGGCACTAAAACATTTTGGTGGCACTTCAAAACTCCCAGTTTAGATTTAATTTAGATTAAAACATTATTCTTTTTAATAAAGTTATAAAATTGATTATTAAAATTGCCTATTGAATATCAAAAGCAGTGGAACATTTATTTTCCTTACAAAACAATTTAGTCTTCAGTAAGTAGGATTGTATTAATCAGTTATGCTATTAAAATACAACTGCCATATTAAATCTGACTCATTTGTCATGACAGTTTATATAATTATAGAAATTGTACCTAGCTGCTTATATAGCCATAATCCTGCAATAAATATAAATAATTGTCTCTATTAATTCAGGTTGCGGTTACTGTCTATTAAAACCTCACTTAAATGGTAATTCGGGGACCTTCATTTAAAATCTTTCTAAATCTTTGTTGTTCCATCTGACTGCCAAAGCCCCACAAACGCACCTCCTGCTGTTGAGTCCAGAAACCCAATTTATGAGTGAAATAGTTTTTTTTGTTTTTTTTTAAAATACAGATACTTAAAAAGGTCCATTTAGACTTGAGGTTTGAGGCTGTCAGGAAAAACAGAAAAGAGGGTATACATGTTGGGTGGAGGGTGCTGACAAAAAGAAAGAAAACATCTTAATGTGTTGGTATTTCACTTTAGGGACTAATATATACATTACCGGTTGAAAAAATGCTTAAAACCTTCTATGTAAGCCCAAGGAACTAGAGCATATGGTTGAGTAACTACTCACTACTTGTGTCTTCATAGGTGTGGATGAGGTCACCATTGTCAACATTTTGACCAACCGCAGCAATGAACAGAGACAGGATATTGCCTTCGCCTACCAGAGAAGGACCAAAAAGGTACAACAGGTTCAGGGATGGAGGGCATTCCATGTTGAATTTCAGTTCCTCAGCCATTGCTTTTTCTTTTTGTGAGTTCTGGCTCTTCCCAGCAAGCGCCTTCTGGAACCCTAGGAGATCCAAGGTTTTCCCCTTACATCCTGTAAGAGTCACAACTCACACATACGTGTCCCCCTGGGGTGCTTGGAGCTTATTCATAAAGACCACACCCTCTTCCAACCCAGAGGTTGTAAAGGGAGCAGTTCTGGAAATAGAAAGGATAGGGGAAAACAACAACAGGTATCATTTATTGAATGCTAACTTTGTGCCAGGTATGCCGTTCTCTACATGTGGCCACTCATTTCATCTTTATGACTTCTGCTGGTTCTTGATAAAATGTTTTGAATTTAATCTTGGGACACTAGCCTCCATTTGAATATTGATCCTGACACACTCCTCTCATTCTTAAAAAAATACAGTTGAATTCCTAAGATCTTAGCAACCACCAGGTTTAGTTTAGTAGTTCATTTGGTCTCCAGGCTATCTTCACCTTGCCATGCTCTCACTATTTAAAGGGTCTTGTGTACTTTTTTCCCTTGCTTGTCCACGAGTGGTTAAGGAACAGCCCAGCACTTGTTCATCCTTTATTTTGTCGCAGTGTTAGGAAATTTATTTTTACAGACAGGCTGCTTTATTTTTAACTTCTTGCTATTAAAAGCTTTTGATTTATTCTTGGACGGTGCAGTAAGCATGGCTTCCTGCAGCTCCCGTTTGACTTACGGCTTTCACTCGTAGTCACAGTGGAGGTGAGCTGGAAGGATTCTAGAAAAGACATTTCTGCACTTGGAGTTGACATGACCACCAGGGTCCAGGAAGTTGCAGGTCACACCCTGCTATATCTCCCTCTCCCACCTCTCAAAACAGTTGGAAAGGACATAAATAGGAAAGCATGCAGCTTGTTTCCTCTCATAATGCATTAAAATTTTTCTTCCAGCTAGACTGACATTAATCTACTATAGTGAGGCATGGAAGGGAGTGTTTATTTCTCCACTTTCCCAAAAGGATCTGTGAGCTGGTAGAGCTGAGTTCCAGTTGGAGCAGAAGGCCCACCTCTTTGGACAATATGCCTGTAATTGCTCCTTCAGCTGTCACAGAGTGTGGGCTTGGAACACACTTGGGTGTGGACACATAAGTGTACATAGAAATATAGAAGCCTGGATTTCGATTTCAGATGAGATATATGGAGAACAAAGCTCTCACATACCCTGTTGGAGGGATGATGTTACAGAATCATGATGGGTTTGGTGACCTCACAGGCTTCATGGTGGGCTGGGGACAACTCACTATCCTATGATTCTTGATACCTCTTAGCCCTGGGCTAAGGAGAATTATCACATTTTAAGAAAGATACATAAAATACTGGAGATACTTTCTGAAGGAAATCCTGAAAGCAGAACCTTATTGTTTGCATAATAAAGGAGAAGGCCCTGTATTGTAGAGTACTTTAACAACAGGGACCGAGGCCGCTTATGTGAGGGGCTTGAACAGCATGGGTACAGCTAGTAGAAGTGGACAGGAACTGGGACAGAGGGTCAATGTTATATTCCTTTCATGTTCAAGCAGATGCCAGGTTTCTCCATATAAGGAATGGTCATATTTTATTTGTCAAACATATCTGGACAAATATTCTTTGTTAAGTGCAAAGAAAGCCCTGTGCTTGACATTATGCGAAGCAGGAAGTTGGCTGCCCATAAGGAGTTTATTATAGAAGTGGAAGAAGTCAGTAGGTGCCCAAATGCTATTTGAAGTCTGAACAGAGAATGGGTAGAGGGGAGTGTCAGGGTAGGCTAAGTGTGGAATTACCTAACCTCAGAGTTCCACGCTGGAAAACTGGTGCTATAATTGGAAGGTGTAGCTTCTAAAGTTCTCTCCTAAGTGCTATGTGTTACTAGGACTTCAGGAAGCAGGAGGAAGTAGGTGATGAAAGGGTTGGGCCAGATGATTTCTAAGACCCATCTCAGTCCTCGACATCTGAATGATTTGAGAAGATTCTCTCTGAAGCAGGCTGCACATCACCTCTTAGAGCCTGCACATACCTCTAGGGGCTAAACATCGTAGATGCCATGGGTGCTGCTGGAAAGCAGGAGAGGAAGAGAGAAGAGGGGGGAAAAAGTGAAAAGAGAGACAAAAAATAATTGTAACAGGAGAGTTCAGCCATCACTCAGTGCCCATGATTTGTAGGAAATCTGATCCCCGAGGAAGCATCTGTCAAAGCCACATCGAATTGGGATATCTGTCTGCCTGTGTGGGTGCTGACTCAGGCCTCTGACTTGAAATCTGTCAGTGGATTTTAATGGTAACAGTGGGAACCTTGAAGAAACAATACACAGCAGGGAAGCCCAGCGGTGAATGGGGAGGGCTTTAGTCCCCACCATCTTGATAATACCATTCCAGTTTGGTATGGAACATAGGTTCTCTCGGTCTTAGGTGAAGTGTTTTGCATAGGAAAGCTTCATGAGATCACTTCTAGCCAAGGGGTGGGGGGCCTCTGGTTCCACCTGGAGACTTTCTGGAGCCACCTCTGCACAGCTGCACAAAACCTTTCACAGGAGGATACCAGCAGGCCACAAGGGTTCTGCTTCCTTGGAGGCTGCCCACTTTGATCACCTCCTTAGCAGGGGCCTTGACCCTAGAAAGTGCCCTGTCTTAAATAGGCTGTTACCACATGCGAGTGTAAGCATATTGTAAGCTGCATTCACTCACAGCTTTCTGAGACATTGCATGCTGCTCTGGTTTCCTTTTACTGACTGGACGAGAGGGCAAAATCAGCTTGGATTTTGGGGGATTTTACAGGAGGAAAGTCTGATCTTTCCATTTCTGACCTTTGGGTCTGCCAAAGGGAATGCGGTTGAAGGATACTTTGACCGAACACCCCAGAGTTGTCAAAGAATCACAACCTGCTTTACCAACACATGCCTCTATTTTTGTCTTACTAGTTTTAAAGGGAATGTTGGTTACCAACCAAGTTTTCCATGTTGTTGCCTGTTTTTCTGAAGGAACTTGCATCAGCACTGAAGTCAGCCTTGTCTGGCCACCTGGAGACAGTGATTTTGGGCCTATTGAAAACACCTGCTCAGTATGACGCTTCCGAGCTGAAAGCCTCCATGAAGGTAAACACGTGTGAGATGCAATCTCTGTCAAATCTGCCATTAATATTTGTGAATTACAGCTTCCTGAGTGTAATTAGGTGATTTTCAGTTATGTTGAATTCTCATTTGGAATCATTTTTTGGGAATGAACTGAAGCTATAAGGCTCAGGATTTGTACCAAAAATATTTCAATTACTTTTTTTAAGACTGTAAAGAAATTTCATGATGCAGAGAAGTCGGTTACCAGCTGCTACTGCTTGGCACCTGGGCAATTGGAATACCATTTAGAAAAACTACTTCCTTGATTACACTTCCTCTTTAAAAAAGATTTGTTATGATATTAAGGCAAAAGTAAAACTCATAGCTTTTGTTAAGTGAAGCTTAACAAAAATCTGCGTATGCCGTTTTGGTCGTTTCTTCTGACCTTCTCCTTGCTGGTCCCATTGTTTGATTCAAATTTTGGGCAAAATCAGAACATCACAGTGCACATAAAGGGTGATTTCAGATCGTGAATGGTTCCTGTGTTTTGTTCAAAGTATCAAGGCACATGCTACTGTCTTGTTTGTATTTTGCAAAGTTATTTTGAACATGGATTTTTTTAGGTTAAATTAGATAGTAAAAATTCCAGGTTGTAAGTTCCCCTGAATTTTGTGTGTACCTAAAACATCAAGTATTATATAAATGGAATAGATATATAAACATAAATGCATGTTTAATGGCAAAGCACAGAATCCTTTTCGTAAGTGTGCCTCCAACACTTTGAATAATCTGACACTGCCCTCTGCTGGTAAAACTGGGTAAAGCCTCAGAGTGGAGGGAAAGCTGTAGTTCTGATTTTTTATTCTAAGTCCGAGTGTGTTTTCTGTGATGCCACCATTTCTGAATTTTGGAGAGACGGAGCTGTAAGTCTGTCACCAGCTAATGTCACAGTTCAGTTGTCATCCCTTCCCCACAGAGCACCTCGAGAGGGAGGCAGCTTCCCACCGGGTATTTCCAGGGCCCAGAAGTTGATAGCTCAGGGCTGCTGAAAGATTTGCTCTGAAATCAGTTTTCCAGCTTGGCCCAAGCTGTGCTCAGTTTATTTGAGCAGACTTGCTCTGAGTTTTCTAAGTAGACTATATTGGACAGAATGATAAAATGTCAACAACACTTAATGATCCTGTTTAATAAAAAGAACACTGAAAACACTCAGTCTTGGGACCTTTGGAACCATGGATGAGCTGGCCTCTCCTGGGTTTCTTCTGACCATCATCACTTCAGATCAGTTTATCTTATTTTTGCCAAGAATTCATTTAGTTGTGATTTGTGCAATTCTATAAGTATCTATTACTAGGTATTAGTGACTTGAAACAGACCTGCTTGAGCTGTCAATCACCATTGTAATCTATGTAATTGGGCCCAATGAAAGGTGCTTTGACTGCTAAATCTTTGACCTTGTGCCAGCTCGTCCATTAGCTATCACAGCTGAGTACCCTTCTGAAATCCATAAAGCTTGGAGTCACATGAACTGAACTATGCTTTAAAAAAAAATATCTGTTTTGACTTCTGGCAATACCAGTGGCAATATCTGCCATATGTTACAGTAGACGTTGCCCTTGTGATGTGAACTGTGGACAGTCTGTGGAGAGCTTAGGCCAAGTTTGAAATTGCCAAGGTCACCTTTAAATATAGAGAAAAAATACTATTAGAATTCTCTGATATTAACATGGGTATATCAGTGATGAAAGAAAACAAATCTTCTATTTCTGTACCTGTTTTACGTTTCAACAGTGTCAGGATATAGCATTTCTTCCAATGCATGAGTTATTTTTAGACTATATTATATATCCTTGAGACTGAAAAACTGCCCCCTAAAATATTTGAAGATGCTTGGTAATCTCTTTATAATATCTGTATAGAATGTTGTGGAGACCTTTTGCTAAGAAGGGAAGAAATTTTGGCTTTGCCAGCACCTCTACAAATCATGATTAAAAACTCTGGGAGAAGAGGCCTTGGCTCAGATTAGATGAGGAATAAAATTCAAAATTAACTATTAACCTGAGGCTTAGCTTATATAAACCACTTTTTTAGGGGCATATAAACTCTAATAAGTTTAATTAATAGCTGACACACTTTTCATGTGGATAAGTAAGTTTCTTATTGTGTTAACACCTTATAATTGATTTACATTTTAAACAGTTGTAATTCTACTTAGTTCAAAGTGATATTTCCATACTCGGAAAGACAAGTATTAGAGAATCCTGATTATTAAATCTTGACTTTGATCATGAAGCCAGCTTTGAAATACAAGTTTCACTGGGTCCTTTCACGCTCTCTGGCATGCCAGCTCAAAAGTGTATATATTAAATTTGAATACATCACCCATCAAATTCTTATTCCTTAATAAAGTGTTGGTGTCTAGGTTTATCTGGCACTTCATTATTTCCTTTTGCTTCTCTAAAATGCCCGAAGAGTGCATCGCAATCAAGCAAAAATGGAAGTACAAGAATGAAATTTTTAACATTAACCCAATTTTACATTTCAAAGAGGTAAAGCTAAAAATTTTATCTTATCTATACCTTTCCCTCGTAAAAGACCTACTCCAATCTAACGATGCTGGCTGCAAATGACAGCATAAAATCTCTGTATTCCTTTGTTTTAAATTTCTGAGCAGAATTGTATAATAAAGAAATTATTTCTCATCTATTAAAGTAATGGCTGATTATTAGAGAAGTTGAAAAATGAAGAAACAGGGAGACGATAAAGTTATTCAGTTTATAAACCCATCGCCAAAAGGCAACCACTTTTAACATTTTGGTGTATTCCATTGCTGTCTCTTCCCATTTCACTATATATTTATATATAGTGGGAAAAAATTTTTTTAATATAGTGAGCTAAAAAAAACATGTCAGTTAAACCATCTTTTATTTTGATGAAGCTTTTTTTTTTTTTTTTTTTGCGTTACGCGGGCCTATCACTGCTGTGGCCTCTCCCGTTGCAGAGCACAGGCTCCGGACGCACAGGCTCAGCGGCCACGGCTCACGGGCCCAGCCGCTCCGCGGCATGTGGGATCTTCCCGGACCGGGGCACGAACCCGTGTCCCCTGCATCGGCAGGCGGACTCTCAGCCACTGCGCCACCAGGGAAGTCCATTGATGGAGCATTTTTTTAAAGGAATAGAATATAACTTTACCTTGTGCTGAGGAATGCAGTACAGATCCCTCAGGAGGAATGCAGGAAGGGGCGTGCTACACACCCCATCTGTGTGTGTAGTTTACCTGATTGAGATCAGGGAAGTGCGCTAATGGCCTGGAGGGCTTTCCCTGCTGATGTCTGCAATGTCTGGTTCGCAGGGGCTGGGGACCGATGAGGACTCCCTCATTGAGATCATCTGCTCAAGGACCAACCAGGAGCTGCAGGAAATCAACAGAGTCTACAAGGAAAGTGAGCAGCCCTACTTCTGTGGTACACCCTCTCAGCCCTGTTTCTGTGACCCCCATCCTGGCCTGCTGGGCTGGTGTTCAGGATAGGGTGCCTGGATTACTTGTGGAGAAATGCTTGCCATCTGGACCGTCCAGGGGTTTGCTCTGTCCCAGGTCCCTCTCCTCCATCTCCTAATGGCCTGGGTTTTGATGATTATATTCCCCTAGAACTAATACAAAAGGATATACAGGAGCGAAAGCAGAGAAAACAAACAAAAAAGGAAAAAAAGATATGATGGGGAGAAGTAGAAAGTATTTTACATGGATTTCTTGGAATGGGTGCTGTCCAGTTTCTGCTGAGGAGGTTCCTAGCTCTTGACTGTGGATCACTGTTGCAAGAGACACATGGACCTATGTGCACCAAGCAGTGTAGGAGACCTGGGTGGAGTAAATGATGCAGCTTACGTGTGTATGTGGTACGACTACATTTAAACATAGGTGCTATTTTGAATAATAAAGTACAAATTCATTGAAAAGTACTCTTTTAATTCTTACTAGTTTTTGCCATTGTGCATTTTCTCGATCAGTAGATAATAAACTGCATTGTGTATGTGTGTGTGTGTAGTCCTCCAAATTTTTTGATGATCCACATAAGTATAGTCAAGAAGTTTGGGAACCAGTATTTTAGCTACCCAGGAAGTCACTGACCAAAGGTGAGCTTGAGGATCCCTGGTCTGATCCTGCTCTGTGTGTCCCTTGTCACTGATAACTCTGGTTCTGATTTTATGAGGGTAAAAATCATTCTAGAGAGTCCACCTCCCTTGGGTGGGTATATCCATGCTGCCACAGCTGTTTCTGCTTTTTAGAGGCTTAGTGGGCAGGGGATAAGTGGGGTGGGTGGCTGGCTGGCTGCATAGGCAGGAAGCATCAAACCAGATGTGTTGTTTTGTTTTCCAAGTGTACAAGACCGATCTGGAGAAGGATATCGTTTCTGACACGTCTGGTGACTTCCGCAAGCTGATGGTCGCCCTGTCGAAGGTTGGTTTCCAGTTTATTTCTTGGTGCTTGCTTCCTCCCAAGGCAAGTTGCACACCTCATTTTGTACTTGGGAGCGAATTAACTCAATCCTCTGTGCCTGCATCAGGAATTCCAGCTGCATTTTCGACGGTGGGTTTGCACTGTCACTGCAGAGTTGTCATTTTTGTATAATAGGATTTCTTATCCTGCAAAACCGTATGGTCAGGTGGACTTTGGGGCCAGAGGAGGAAGAAGCGGCTCTCAGCTCCTGGCCTGGATTTATGTGCCAGCCCTCACTGTGACGCGGGGGAAGGTCATTTTGCCCCTATCTGTGGTCACATAGGACCCAGTGGCAAGTGACCCTCTTGTTTCTTTCACTTGCTTTCATTTCTTAAGAGACGGTTTGCCCAGGTAGTGGTTTCCCTGGAGAGGTCTTTGCTTGTTTACTGATGTTAACACATTAATGTGGATGAAAGGCGTTTCCTTCCTGAGTCTGAATTCTGACCCGAGTGCAGTTTAATGTGTATGAGCTGGGCGAGGGAAGAGGAATTTTCCCTGGGAACCCTGATGACAAATGGTCGATGGGCATGCTGTATCCTGCCCACACACCTCTCCATCACCATAACAACTCTGTACTGCCCTCCCCAGCTCTCTTCTCTACCACGTGCCCTGCATACACCCATCTTTTTTTTTTTTTTCGGTACGCGGGCCTCTCACTGTCGTGGCCTCTCCCGTTGCGGAGCACAGGCTCCGGACGCGCAGGCTCAGCGGCCATGGCTCACGGGCCTAGCCGCTCTGTGGCATGTGGGATCTTCCCGGACCGGGGCACGAACCCGTGTCCCCTGCCTCGGCAGGTGGACTCTCAACCACTGCGCCACCAGGAAAGCCCCCCACCCATCTTTTTGAAATCCACTTGCACCAAGCTCCTGATCAACAGACATTTCTGCTGCATCAAATCCAAACTCTCAACTGCCTTTAAGTGTCTTCTGTACGCTGGCCCTCCCTAACTTAGTCTTCTCACTAGGCTTCCCTCCCGCTCACCTTCTCCTCGGCTGGGCGCACATCACTCCCCTGTGCCGCTCCTCCTGTGCGGAATGGCTTCTCCTGCTTCCCAGTGCCATCCTCATCTGATGCAGCCTTTGCGCTTTGCCTCAGCTGTACCCCATTGTCCACAGATTTTGCTGACGATTCTGCCTGATAGATTTCTGCCTTCTTTTGCATTTCACGTCTACTTAGAGCCACAGATACTGTGTTGTTTTACCATTTATTCCATGTGTATTTCTCCATCTGGACTGTGAGCTCTCTGAAGGAAGGAGCTAATATCATTACCTTTTTTAGGGGGAGGAGGGTAGATTCTGTAAGGTGCTTAGCCCAGAACTGGGTAACAAGAGGGTATATAGCCCCCACTTCACTGCCTCAATTATTGTAACAATCCTTGGTCTTACCTAGACTTTTTCTTTTTAACCTAGACTTTTAAGTGAAGAAAAATTTCAAGAGGGTGTTTATTCAGTAAATAGTGGCTTACATGAGTTGGGGTGAAAATAACATTTTCAGTTTTAAAATGTACAAAGAAATACATTTGATGTTCTTTTTTTTTTTTTTCCTGTAGGGTCGAAGAGCAGAGGATGGCTCTGTCATTGATTATGAACTGATTGACCAAGATGCCCGGGTCAGTGCCAAGCTTCTTGGTGTTTGGGGTTTTGTTTCCTAGTCTCTGGATAGTGGGTATAGTTATCCATCCTGCATAACAAATAACCTCAAACTCAGTGGCTTAGAACAACAAGCATTTATTATCTCTCAGCTTCCGTGGGTCAGGAACTGGGAAGTGGCTCAGGACTTCTCCTGAGGTTGGAGACAAAATGTGGACCAGGGCTGCATCATCTGAGGGCCTGACAGCTTCAGGAGGATCTGCTTCCCAGATCACCCACCCATGTAGTCCCCCACCCATGTGACTGTTGGCAGGAGGCCTTACTCTTTCTTCACATGGGCCTCTCGAAGGGGTTGCTTGAGTGTCCTCACAGATGGCAGCTGGCTCTCCCCCGAGTGAGTGATCCAAGAGACACAGCGAGGAGGAAGCCAGGTGCCTTTTATGGTGTAAACTCAAGAGTCACACACACTGTCACTTCTGTCACACTCTGTTCATTAGAGGCGAGTCACTAGGTCTAGCTTCCAGTCAGTGGGAGGTGAAGTAGGCTCCACGTTTGGAAGGGAGGAATGTCAAAGAATTTGTGGGCTTCACTTTCACTTTCTGGAAGCTGTAGTTATAACAAGATATACCCTTATAATGCTGGTGTTAGTTACAGGATCAATTTCTGACTCACATTTGCTCATTTAGGCTTTGCTTGTTTCTGCAGGGTATGATGCTGGTGTTCACAAACACACACTAATAGAATTCACAACACAGAACAGTGGGAGGAGATGGTAGAGGCACAGGCAGGGACAGGAAGGCTTACTGCCCTTGGTGGTGGGGGAAGAGGTGAGAGGCAGAGGCCCTTCCTTCTTTACCGGCTGAATAGAACTTCTGCTGGTTCTCATTCCATAATCACCCAGAACTATTTGTGAAGCTGATTCAGATCACTGTGAACTACATGCCTTTCCCAGAGGGTCAACAGCTGTCTCGAAGTATTTCATAAGAGCTGAAGAACAAAATTAATTTTAATCCATTTTAGTTTTAAAATTCAGTATATTTCACATAGCCCACTTAGCAGGAGGTAGAAAAGTGTTTTTTAAATTTATTTTTTATTAAATTTATTTATTTATTTATTTATGGCTGCGTTGGGTCTTCTTTGCTGCGCCGGCTTCTGTTGTTGCGGAGCATGGTCTCTACGCGCACGGGCTTCAGTAGTTGTGGCTCCCGGGCTCTAGAGCTCAGGCTCAGTAGTTGTGGCGCACAGCCTTAGTTGCTCCGCGGCATGTGGAATCTTCCCGGACCCAGGGCTCGAACCCGTGTCCCCTGCATTGGCAGGCGGATTCTTAACTGCTGCGCCACCAGGGAAGCCCCTAGAAAAGGGTTTTGCAACTCCCAGATAGTGGATGGTCACTGAATAAGTATCGGCTCTTGCATAAGCCTTTCTCCCTCCTTCTCTGCCATTCTTAGCATTACTTATAGCCCCTAAATTTTCCAGAAACTGAAAATGTGATTGGACCAGCTTTTTTTTTCTTTCAGCTCCATCATTTCCGGAGTCTCTAAGAATTCTGGGGGTGGGTATGTGACTTGTAGCTGTCTTTAGTAGATGAACATTAGTTTATGTGCTATTGAACGTCCCAAATGGAGGAGAGCTGGAAGTGCTAATGAGCATTGGCTTGTCCTTCTGTATATGAGTAGAGGTTCTTGGTCATCCCTTCGGTGTTCAGGGAAGGAGATTTCTACAGCATCACCCTCACGAACACAACCTACTGTTATGCTGTATGTCTGTGCTTCAGGAAGACTGCTCTTAAGACTTTTGACCTAAATAGCACATTTTTCCTGTGTCTGCAGTGCAATTGTCCTTTCTCATTTGGCATTCTGCATGTATAGGTTTTGGGGTTTTGTGCATGACGCGTTTTTAACGACCTTGCTCTGGATTGTGGAATTAACTTTTGTGGTCGGTTGTGCTCGTAGGATCTCTATGATGCTGGCGTGAAGAGGAGAGGAACTGATGTTCCCAAGTGGATCAGCATCATGACCGAGCGGAGTGTGTGCCACCTCCAGAAAGGTGAGTGCTGTGCTGGAGAGGTCTTAGAGCCCCAGGGCCAAAACGGAGGGCCCTCTCAAGTGGGCCAGTTGGGTGTCTGTGTTGGGGCTCGGGTCTGCCAAAACAGAGTACACTCCCCACTTTGTACCCTCTAATCTCACCCATTTTTCCTCACCAAGTCCATTCAACCTTCTTTCCCATTTTGGATCATTTTTTTCCCCTAAATACTCTTCACGTTTGGTGCTTTATTGTGCTGCCTCTTCTCGTCGGGATCATTTTATCTTGCCACATCTGTTGAAGTAATGGACTTAGTTGGGTGCTATGTACTGTTTCTCGTGGCCCAGATAAAGTGGGTTCCACGCCGGAGAGATGAAGATGGTCAAAATATGTGTCTGGGGCAGTGCCATTTAGGACAGGTGCATGGTACGGCTGTCCCAGGGCAACTGGTACAGTGTCAGCTCCGGTCTGCGTGGCAATCCCTAACCTTCTAGGATGCTATGATTATCATCATCTTTTTTTTGTGTGTGTGTGTGTGTGATGCATAACCGTGTGGGTAACCATTGATAGCTTTGACTAGTGGCTCTGTTATAATAATTATCTGTTGCTTTTCTTTAGTATTTGAAAGGTACAAGAGCTACAGCCCTTATGACATGCTGGAGAGCATCAAGAAGGAGGTTAAAGGAGACCTGGAAAACGCTTTCCTGAACCTAGGTAAGCAGGTGTGGCCCCCCCATCCCTAGTGGACATCAGCTTTCAGTCAGCTAGCTGTGCTGAAGCAGAAGTAACAAATGGCCATCCTGTTAATTCAAGTGGCTTTGGGAGGCATGGCTTCTTTACATGATTTGGGTAGTTTCATAATCTTCACCGTATGAATTTAAGATACGGAACTGAGGAAGGGCTTACGTTGGTAGAATGGAGCGTTGCCCAGGAGGAATAAGATAACCAGAGAAAGGGCTCTCTCCATTGGGGGAACTCACACATCCATTTGGGTTTCTGCATTGCTCAGAGCCCCCTGGTTTAAGAGCACAGTGGGGGGCTTCCCTGGTGGTGCAGTGGTTAAGAATCTGCCTGCCAATGCAGGGGACATGGGTTCGAGCCCTGGTATGGGAGGATCCCATGTGCCGCGGAGCAACTAAGCCCGTGTGCCACAACTACTGAGCCTGTGCTCTAGAGCCCGTGAGCCACAACTACTGAGCCCGTGGGCCTAGAGCCCGTGCTCCCCAACAAGAGAAGCCACCCCAATGAGAAGCCTGCGCACTGCAATGAAGTGGCCCCCGCTCGCTGCAACTAGAGGAAGCCCGCCTACAGCAATAAAGACCCAGCACAGCCAAAAATAAATAACATATAAATTTATTTAAAAAAAGAAAAAGAAAAAGCACAGCTGGCTGATTCAGAGGATTCCTGGTTTTCCCTGAGCGTTTCCCATTTTGCAGAGCCCATTCCTGTTACGCCTGGTCATCTGGTGGTGCCCCAGGTCAGGGCTTCACCCCCCACTGGTGGAGGAGAGAGGAGTTACTGACCCTTTTCTTCTCTCCACAGTCCAGTGCATTCAGAACAAGCCCCTGTATTTTGCTGACAGACTGTACGACTCCATGAAGGTAAGGGCAACTGGCCGAGAGGTCCGTGTTTCCACACTAGGCTTTTTCTTCCTTTGTGCCCCAGACTAAGGCTTCTGACTAGCGGATGGAGGAAGGGACCCCACTGTCTAGGTGCAGGAACACACTAGTCAGCTTTGCTTTTACGTGACAGGTGAGAAAACCACAAATCTGTCTTCTGTTTCTCCCAACTACTTGAACACGTGTTTGTGTACAGGTAGAAAGCAAAGTGCCACGGGAGAGAGAAAATGCCAGATGGTGATCATGTCAGATTCCTGTTCAGATTTCTCAGTGATTCCCTCCTGGTACCCCAGAGTAAGGACAAACAAGGAAGAGAGGTTATTAAGCAACCACTAGGCAGTAGGCATTGTGCTACTTACTTTATCTTAAATCATTACCAAAAAACCTTTGAGGCTTGTGTGACTATTTTCTTTCTAGATGAGGAGAATGGAGCTTGGAAAGCTTCAGCTTGCTTGAGGTTACATAGCCAAACTTGAACTTGGGTCTGTCTGACTCCAAAGCCAGCCCTGCAGTTTTCCCTTAAATGGACTGTCTCTTCCCACAGTCCCATCCCTTTTTCCATGCCTTAGATGTGCCTTGTGCTCTATGGCTTCCAGGCCCTTGCCGCTTCTTCCTGGGTCACCCCCTTGTCCACACTGCCTCTCTCCCATCTCCCCAGACCGGTTAGTTCCATGTCAAGTATGGCCCGTTCTCTGGTCTGAGGTTCTGGATGTAAACTTTAGTGGTCCTTATTGCTTGTATCATTCAAAATGGCATAGAGCCATGGTGAGCGTGGTAGCATGTGCCCTCTAAGCCCCCGAGAGCCAGGAGCTTTGTGTTACGTACGTAAACTCACGCACTTCCTGACCTGAGCCTTGCAGTGGTTAGCGCTCAGTTCACGTTTACTGAATGTACGGCATTGGGGCTTTGTGCCGATTTCATGCTGGTGTGTTTGGACTTCCAAGGCGCTCATTGCTCTTAAGGGAGCAGTTTTGTGGTTATTTCTGCAGTCTCTTAGAGGGCGGCTTCAGGAGCCCAAATCAGTTCCATGTGCAGGAGAACTCACTAGACTCTTCTAATGATTAACATTGTCAGCGAATTGTAACTTGGAGCGTAAATTTGACTTTCAGGGCAAGGGAACTCGCGATAAGGTCCTGATTAGAATCATGATCTCCCGCAGTGAAGTGGACATGTTGAAAATTAGATGTGAATTCAAGAAAAAGTACGGCAAGTCCCTGTACTACTACATTCAGGTAAGGCCCCACCTGACCATCAGAGAGAGGGCTGGGAGTCCTGGGCAGGTGCCTGTCAGAACAATGGCAGAATGGCGGTTTTCTGTTTTCCAACTCCCCGGGGAAGAGATGCTAGTCATCAAATATCAGGGATTTATTTTGAAAGTGCTATTAGGATTTGTCCTGGAATCTTACAGAATCAGGCAAATATTTCATATTTCCCACACCTATTCTGCAGTGACAGCTGGTGCCCATGACAGTGATCCTGCAAGACTTGCTGACGTCCTGAAAAGACTGAGATCAATTTAATCTACGTTTTATTCTATTTCCATTTCTTGAAACTCCTCTGTGATAAGCCTGGCAATATTTCCTCACCCAGAACTCCCATCTCTCCCCTCCCCATTTAGCCTGTCCCTGTTTTGGAGGGATGGAGTGTTCGTATATAAGGAGCAATTGCCTTCACCGTGGTCCCTCCCACTGTGTTTAATTCAGACAGATATTGCAAACCCCTCTTTCTGAAAGATCCTGAAAATTTCAATGTCGTGTCAGTGGTTACCAGGGATGAATTTTTTAGAGCTGGCTTTGCTATAACTAGGTTTACTAGGGCATATGTTTAAAATTCAGGGAGCATTTAGACTCAGTAATTATTTCCTTAACTCATCAGCTTATTCCCACGTGACTTTAAGAGTCCATGAAACAACACAGGCAGGCAGGAAGGTGCCTCGCGTGTCTTCTCTGGAAGGATGCGGGCCAGGGAGAAAACGGGTGGTGTTTGCAGGACCTCAGTGCAGGAGGAGACTGGGTTCTGTCCTCTGGTCACTTACCGTGTTAATCCCCAGGACCCTGTGTTCTCTCTACCCTTGTGGCAATAATCTCCCCTGGGCCACGATCCCTGAGGGTCCTCTGATGGTTTGGGTGTGTCTGGGCAGGTCCCACAGAGGCTCCATGTGCCGTGGGCCTGCTTGTGTGTTTCTGCAGAGTGTGGGTCTTTCTCCTGACCCTGAATTTCTTTTTTCTCCTTGGCCACTTATAGCAAGACACCAAGGGTGACTACCAGAAAGCGCTGCTGTACCTGTGCGGTGGGGATGACTGAAGCCCGCAATGGCCCAAGGGTCCAGGACGGCTGCTCTGCGCTCCCAGCTAACAGATCTACACAATCAGCATGTGGCTAACAATCCCCTTGTGCCCATCCCTGGGAGGATGACATTAGTGCTGCCCACCCCACCTGCTCCACCCTTAGTTTAGTTGCCTAAGCATTACCTGGCTTTCTGGTCTAGTCTCTCTTTTCAGTCAAAGAAATGAACATTCCAGGGAATTGGAAGTGAAATCTATGATGTGAAACACTTTGCCTTTTGAGTACTGTGTCGTAAACAGATGAATAAACTGAATTTTTACTTTAGGAACAAGTACTTTGTTGACCTTGCTCTCAATTTAATTGTTTCAAAATCAAACATGCTTAAGGGTTGTATTGTTTGGCTGGTAAGGCTGTCCCCTTGAGGAAGAAAGCTCTAGAAAGGAGCTGTCCGATATAGTAGCTGCTCTCCAGATGCGGCTATTTACATTTAAATTTATTTAAACGAAATAATTAAAAGGTCATTTCCTCAGTCAAGCTATCCACATTTCAGATATTCACTATCCACGTGTGGTTAGCACCTAGTGTATTGGACAGCACAGGCAGAGTACATTTTCATTATAATAGAAGGTTCTATTGCACAGGGGATGATAGTACCTATGGGGGGAAAAATGCCAGAATGACCCCTTCATCTGCTCATCTTTATACAGGTAAGTTAGGTGAAAAGAAGCTGCAGGGGCCTCAAACTGGGAAAAGGGTAGGATGGTGTGGTAGACTCCATTTAGCAAATATTGCAAGTATTCCCATAAGAATTACAGAAATAAGTAACATCCTGCCCCAGCCTCGAGGGCTCACCTGTCAGAGTCAGGCTACAGCATCCTTATACAGGTGGTGTAACAAAAGCAGACGGGCACACAGAGAAGAAAGCGATTGGCTTTGCCTGGGAGGATTGAGAAAGATGACCCAGAGAAGAAAACATCTGAGCCATGCCCTGATATCTAAGGGGAAGTATTACAGCTGGGAGGAAGCTCTCCACGAGCATTCTTATGGTTCTGATAAAGGTAATTCATACACCTGGTTCACATTTCAAAAGTCACACAGAGTCTATGCAGTGAAAATTACATCTCCCTCCCACTCTCTTCCCAACCAGCCAGGGGGCCTTCCTAGAGTCAGCGTGGTTTCTGGTCCTTCCTTCCATGGATAGGCTGTGTACTAAACAGGCGTGTGTGTTGATGTACCTGCCTCCGCTCACAAGGTGAAGGTGCTGTTCATTGGCTTCTAGCCCAGGACCCTGAAGATGGCTTGCTCATACAGGTACCTCCCCTAAGCTGGGGGTAGGGCTGGGGCAGTGTTGATGACTATCCCCAAATTCTTACACTACATTTCCTCCTCGTAAAGGATGCTGTGTCAGTCACTAATTCTTGACACCTGGCTGATGTTGGATGCACTTAGTGGCCTGCAGGGACTAGGCAGGTAGTGGAAATGCAGGTGTGAAATGGGCTGGTTGGACAGAAGTGGGGAGTCTGGAGAATGGAGAACACCTGCCCCACTTTCAGCCCCCAGATCCAATGAAAACAGCACCACGATAACCAAAAGATATGCATCTGTGGACTGATTGATTTGCTATTTTGACCTTTGGCAAACTTGCTGTAGAAACTCAGATGGAACATGGCTCTTCAGTCACTAGGCCCATAAAGTGCCCGTAAGGCCACTGAGATACTCTTTAAAATGCAAGTTAGGCAAAAAATAGTGTGTTTCCTCAAATGTCTCTTCCGATGCATATTAGATGTGATGCCTCCGATCCCAGAATATACTTTTCCGCATGCTTGGGGCAGAGTTCAAGGAACTGCATAAGAAGCGGGGAATTTCTGTTTCCCCGCACATTCTGGTGTTGACCTCAGAACTGATCGGGCTCTGCGACTTCCCTGGCAGTCCAGTGGTTGAGACTCCATGCTCCCAATGCAGGGGGCACAGGTTCGATCCCTGGTTGGGGAACTAAGACCCTGCACACCGCATGGTGCGGCCATGAAAAAAAGAAAAAAAACAGATTGGGCTGAGCGGTGTTTCAGATCACGAAGTATTCAGGCTGTTTCTTCCCACCACGCAATGCGTTTCATGCAGCAGAGGGAAAGGTGGTGGAAAGAGAAGGCAGGGCCGGGCAGCCAGGGTGTGGGCAGGCTCCTGCTGTCGCCCTGCCCAGGGTAGCCTGGCCACTGGTCTGGCTGCTCTGGACCCTCCAGCAGGCATGAGGGAACATCCAAAAGGCAGCTTGGCGAAAGGAAGGCCACCAGAGAACCATTCCAAATGCTGCCTCCTGTCTCCCCTGAATGGAACAATGGCTGTCTAGTGTTTTCCAAAACTGACAGAAAGGGCCCTTGGAATTTGGCTTCGTATTCTGGATTCCAGCTTGTCCTCCACAGTTAAGCTGTCCAAACCATTTCTTTTTTTTTTTTAATTAAATTAAATTATTTATTTGGTGGCGCCGGGTCTTGCTTGCAGCAGGCGGGCTCCTTAGTTGCAGCATGCGTGTGGGATCTAGTTCCCTGACCAGGGATCGAACCCGGACCCCCTGCATTGGAGACGCAGTGGAGTCCTAACCACTGCTTTACCAGGGAAGTCCCCAAACCGTTTCTTGAAGTAAAGAACCATCTGGAGATTTGACTATTCTCCCAATTTTACTTTGTAAAGAGAAGGAAAAGGGAATGTGGCAGGCTTAACAATGGCAGCTGATAATAAGAACTGTGTATTCTTTGAGGAGTTAAAGGTAAATGCATGCTAGTCATGGAAACTTATTAAACTATGATTGTGAGCAAGAAGATACGATTTTTTTTCTCCCTGACCTGTGTGGTGGAGCAGGACAGGACTGTCACATTGCACAGCTCCAGACGGCACCCTTCACATTGTAGCCTATGTGAATGGTATGTCCCCTGGATTTACGCAGTGCACAATCTGAGCGGCCATACATGACAGCCCTATATGGTGACCCTAGGTGTGTGTGAGATGGCCTAGTAAGCCTTTTTGTCACATTGTTGGCTTCCAAATTAGAGTTGGAAGACAAATCTTACTTAGAAACAGGTGGCTAAATCTTGTCTTTTCCACAGACTCTTGATCTTTGGACCCATCTTACTGGGCTATGCATCAATGACTATGCATATGAATCTTCCCAGTATCTGAAGTTCCTGTGGCGTAAATTATTAGTAAAGATAGCTAGAGCAGGGGAAACCAGGCTCACAAAGTGGCTGCGTTTAGCAAGAAAAATGATTTGAGGACAGAAATCTTTTAAATCAATTTTTAGTCTTTAAATGACTCCAGTCTCCAGGCCTCTCCCCACGTTTTGACAAACGGCTTTGCCTTCTTACCCACATTAGTTTATCTGACCTCCTTTTTCCATCAACTACCAAAATGAAAACTCCGCTGCAAGAGAGAGGGAGCAATTTTAAACATCCCTTAGCAATGAGGCAGAACATGCTATAGCCATCAAGTTCTAGTTGTTCATTCTATTTATTGAAAAAAGCCTGTAGCCTGATTTCTTTTATGCGAGTACATTTGAGCAAGCAAAGTTTATAGAGATGACTTATCTCATTACATTAGAAGAGTGATTTGCTATCTCAGCATCTATAAGCAATTTTAACAGACATTTCTGGATGAAGAAAAGCTTTTGTAAATATATGCGAAAGACACGATTTCATCAAGCATTAAATTGGAGGTGCCCCGAAAAAATATTACATTTGTGCATTCAATTAGCTTGATTGTGGCTGAATTTTGTCCACTGAAGGAAGCATTCCTACAGAAAAACAGGAGCATTCCCTATGTCAGCAGGTTTCTTGAAACAGAAAAGACACTTTCCCTTTTGCAAGTCCTCTTTTGCATTTGTGCTGTTCCCAGCTATGCGTCCCTAATCAGCCTGCTCAGTCTCGTTCTCCACAGTAGAGGGTAAGGGGGGAGCGAACCAGGAGCCACGTTATCTAGGCCTTAGAGAAATCCCAACCCAACGATTCCAACATTAAATAGCCTGCATCTAGTCTGAAAGCTAGGCAAGCTCTGGGCAAAACTGGGGCGGGTCAAGGATGGACTTAAGTTCTCCAAACTTCCCTTCCTGGTCTCTGCAGGGCCTCTCCTTTCAGGGTCTGTGGGATGCTGTTTAAATCTTGGTAGGGCTGTTAGCCCATGTCTCTTTCCTGGAAGTAAGTGTATAGGGTCAGCTTTATCTTGGAAGGAAGGCTTTGTTCCCATATTACGGGAATGAACGGGGCTAGTGAAGAAATGGGAGAATGGTTGGGATTCAAGAGGGCTTTCTTGGACCCCTGAAATCACAGTAAAGAAGTGAGCTAAGGGCTTCCCTGGTGGCACAGTGGTTGAGAGTCCGCCTGCCAATGCAGGGGACACGGGTTTGTGCCCCGGTCCAGGAAGATCCCACGTGCCGCGGAGCGGCTGGGCCCGTGAGCCATGGCCGCTGATCCTGCGTGTCCGGAGCCTGTGCTCTGCAACGGGAGAGGCCACAGCAGTGAGAGGCCCGCGTACCGCAAAAAAAAAAAGAAAAAAGAAGTGAGCTAAGTATTTAGGGTGATCACTAGCCCTTCCCTGCAATCCTTGCTGTTCTGTAGTTGAACCATCAGCTTTATATTAATAAGAAACAAACCAGAAAGGACATGATATGTCAGTGGAACCTGGTGTGGAGGTGGCTTGTTAAACAGTAGGTGAGGACAAATTACAACTTTCCCAGCTGTAATCCATTAGAGCCCAAGGCTATCGTACTTCCAAGCACATTTCTAAAGATTAATACAAGGCTTAGCAAGGAGTTTGGATCAGGAATACAGAAATATTTCAAACAAGTTTTAGGTTTCTATATCAGTGAGGTTGCCAGATTTCTTGGATTCTTGAGCTTTGGAAAACCATTTTGGTCTTAAAGGATCACCTTTGTCCTAATAGATATGAACTCATCTATGACTAGGAAAAATTTTAAAGTCCAGAGTTGGTCAGGTAATACAGGATCTCTCAGTCATTCACTTATTCACTTATTGACTTATTAATGTATTCAGTAGGCAAGCTACTATATGCTGGTGACTGAACTAATCACCGAGGATTGGAAGAAGAACAAGGCAACGCTGACCATGCAGAATAATAAGGGCTGTGATGGAGGCACAGGTGAGATGCTTGGGGGTGGGGTCCAGAGTAAACTATTCTCACCTAGGATAAAGCATCTGGAAAGGTTTGGGGAGAGGCAATCCTTAAAGCAGGAATTTTTTTTTTTTTTTGGTATTTTTTTCCTGACATACAGGAGGAATACAGAATCACTGTAAAAAGTTAAAAAATACAGAAAAGTATAAAGGAGAAAATCTGAATCACCTGGAACTCCAACTAGAACAAACCACCGTTAACATTTTGGCAGGACGACTTGTTTGAGACTGAGCTCTTGTTTCCTTGGCAGTAAGCTCATCAGGAAAGAATGAGAGGCAGGTTTTCCTTCCCATCTTGAAGAGGGAGGGCTGAGTTTCAGGCAGTAAAAGTCAGGCTTCCCTTGCCTCATGGAAGAGTTAAGTGGATTTTGAGTTTTCCAAGTCCAGTTCAAGAATATGTAGGCCTGGATTGTCTAAAGGGAAGGGTTCTGGAGTAAAGGAAGAAGCAAGTAGCCTAACCCTGGCTCAGCTGGGTTCAGAGACTGAGCATGGCAGTGCCCAGGGGATGGGGACAGTACCCAGCCTCCACGCAGTGCCTGGAGTGTCCTGACCTCTGGGAAGCCTGGGTGTTTTCAGGGAATTAAAACCTTGTCCGCTGCAGTGCTGGCTCCCACAGGGAACGTCTTAGTGATGGTATGGTGAATGGGGAATGAGGCTCTGCCCAGTGTTAAAATCTATTTCCAGTCTTGCTCTGACTCTATACCATTTCCTCCCCAGTCAGTGGGACAGCACACATCCCACGACCAACTGCTAGAAGGGAACCTCTGTATGTTTACCTTCTGACTTTTCTCTTTGTCACATTTTATGATTTACAGTATCTATTCCAGATAAATCCTAAGTATTCCAGACAGTTCAGAGCTCCATAATTTAGACCTAACTTTGTGCTTTGAAGACCCTAAGTTAGTAGGGAAAACAGGTTCCTATTAGAGGAAGAGAAGGAAGAGAAGGATGCACTCCAGATAGCATATTCCAAGTTGCTAGGAAAACAAAGAAACCATAGAAAAGTATTTCAGAGTATAGATGAAACAAAGGAAGAGGTGGAATCAAAACTTTTCAGCTCTTCAGTGGGATAACTGCCAGTTCTGTTTTAATATGAGGTTTCAGCATCGTTCACATGTAGCTTCTAATACGAACAGATCCAGAGTAAGAGAATGCATGTCAGCCTTATTCCTAGCCTCTGTATCCTTTGTTTCTCCCCTTGGTTGAAGCCTCCAAATCTCCACATAGAAGTTCAGGCCTGTCCCGTGCCTGGTTTCAGGCCTTTGCTGGCCAGAGCATGGAGTATTTAACCAGCTTTGTCTCCCACTTGGCATGGCCCTGCTCAGTCCCGGGAAGCCCGGCTGTCCCAGGAACAGGCTACTTGCTTCTTCCTCTCACCCCAGAGCCCTCCCCTTGGAGAGAATCTGCCTCCAGTGGGCTCAAGGGGTTCCAATCAGCTTATATATTCATGTCCCTACAAACCCTGCAGGTTACTCTCCTGACTAGACGGTGATCAGCTTATGCCCTGAAGCAACAAAGACAGATACTGAGACAGCCAAAGTTAAAAAAATAAGGTGGAAATCGTGCTTCCTTCAAAATCAGTTGGCTTTGTAATTGCCTTTTCTCCTGGTCTAGCAACTGCCTTCTCCCACGTGGATGCCGATATTTATTGCCTTATGCTTGAAATGAAAAGGCAAATTTTGACATCCAAGGACTGGTTAGTCCTGAGAGGGCAGGGGATCTGGAAGAACAGTAGTTAGTCAGCACAGGCTGTGCTCTTGAAGCGGCTTGGCTTTCCTTCCCTCTGAGAACCTATCTTCAAGGTCAGTCTGAAGTTTGCAAGCCTGGTGGCCACTCTACCCCACTGGGGCAGCCTGACAGAGGGAGCAATTCAGTACCGCACAGCCATAAAATGTCCACGAGTTTAAAAAACAAAACCACAGTTGTTCTTGGGGCTGGGCTGGTTCCCCCATCCCAGTTTTAGCAGGATGTGTACGTGGCCATGGAACTCCTGGTGAGCTCTGAGGCTGTCCAGCGGGTGGTAGCGAACGTGCAGTAGGAACCCTGCACGTCAGGGCTCAGTGTCTGCAAATGGGCTTTACATGAAGAGCGGGATGCACCCTCCGGGCAGAAGGGAGCCCGGGGCAGGGGCTGCGAGGCAGGATCTCAGGAAGCCAAAGCTGGTCAAGATCACTCTCCTCCTCCTCTGGATGTGATCAATGGCCTCCTTCAGGCGGAACTGCTTGTCTCCATGACATGAGCTATGCAGATGGCAGGCGAACGGGAAAGCCCAGCTTCACAGTGGACCAGGACCTTGCCTTCCTTTTCCCGGACCCAGTCAATGAAGCCTATTGCTCCTTGGAAGCAGGAGCGAATGTCAGCCGCGTGGCTGTCTCACAGGGATCCATTTGTAGTGCAGGTGGGCGGTGCAGGCCTGCGATGTCCGCCGCCAGACACTCAGCAGGGCCGTGATCACGTGCAGGGTGGTGGGGAACCGGCATTTGTATGCTTGGTGGGCACTTCCAAGGTGGAGGAACAGAGGGATTGCACCTGCGCTGCCGTGGTCCTAAGGCGGCCGGTAGCTGATGTTGAGCACTGGTTTCCCACACTGGCTGATGAGTGCGCTCTCGTTTCACTATCCTCTGGTGAAATGGGTTTTACAGCCACGCTGCACTCGGGAATATTCCGAGTGGAAAGCCTCCTACCCTCGCCTGTAAGAAGCACACCTGCCGGCGGGCAGGCAGGCAGGGGAGCAGCGAGGCTGGCGGGACGCGCACCGCGGTCCCCTCGGCACCCTCGCCGCGCGCGCGCCCTCTGCCGGGCAGCACGAGCGCGCCGCCGAGGGGAGATAGGCGTGGAGCAAGCCGCGCACGCTCGAGGCGGCCAAGGCGTGGGGTGGAGGCGGGCGTGCGCGTGGTCCCGCCCCCGCCCCCGCCGCACGCAGGTATCCAGGCCCGCTGCCCGCAGGCGAGGCTCCGGGCTACTCGGGGGTGGCGGCGCGGGCCGGCAGCTCCGCTCGCGTTTCCCGTCTCGGATGCTCGGCGTTCCGCCAGCCACTCGCTGCCCCGTGGAGTCGGGCCGAGGAGTTTTGAACGGGGTCTGAGGATAACTCAATGTGCAGCGTTACTGGAAACTAAATATAAGACGTTTAACTGGAAGAGCCAGGTAAGATGGGTCATTTGACCCTTGAACCACGCTGGGGTTAGGGGCACTGACCTCCCGTGGAGTCGAAAATCCTCTCATGCTCAGTCTCTGCCTCAAAAACAAAGGAATTGGTAAACGACTCACCCAAGGGCTGGAAGCTCAAACAGTTTGGTTAGAATCAGGATTCAAGCCCTAGTTCTTTTGAGTCCGCATAATGTGATCTCTAATTGAACGCAGGCTTTTCCCACACTTAATTAACGTAAAGATCTGTATAATGAAAATACAGATGCTGTATTTGTTGGAAAAAAACTCCGTGTAAGTGGACCCACACAGTTCAAACTGCATTTCAAAGCCATGTTACTTAAGGCTCACCTGTATTTTAGGATGGAACTCTGGCTTAGATATCAGAAGTTTTTGAGGGCTCCCTCTCAGAGGTGAGTTAAATCATCAATCAGTCATTTTCTATCCCCACCCTCAATAAAGAATACAGGTTTGGAGTGTTTAGATCCGGGTCTGCTGCTGTAAGTCAGATGACTGCAATTAATTGATAATAGTAAAAACTATAGGGAATATCAGTCTGCCTAGATTCAGGGGAGTTTTGCTTCCACAAGATCAGAAAACATGGAAAAGGCCCGGAAGCCCGCAGTCTGGGGTGTCTATTTTCTATGGATGTGTTAAACCAGTGTGGTGAGCCTTAGGTCTAGGCAGTGCTTCTCACATTTGTTCCTGTGGCCAAATCCCTGTGAGTCACTTCTGGGGACATCACAAAATAATGACCCATTTTCCATGTATTAGATAAACCAGGAGTAGCTTTATGGATGGAAAATTTTTTTTTTTTTTTTTTTTTTTTTTTTTTGCAGTACGCGGGCCTCTCACTGCTGCGGCCTCCCCCGTTGCGGAGCACAAGCTCTGGACGCGCAGGCTCAGCGGCCACGGCTCACGGGCCCAGCCGCTCCGCGGCATGTGGGATCCTCCCGGACCGGGGCACGAACCCGTGTCCCCTGCATCGGCAGGCGGACTCTCAACCACTGCGCCACCAGGGAAGCCCGATGGAAAATTTTATAATCACATACGTAGCATTTTCATTCCTCACAAATGTGTATGTAAAATATTTCTAGGAAATGACATGTACAGTGGTGGTCCTTCTTGCCCTATTCTCTCCTCCTGTCCTGCAGGCTGCCCTTGCTGAGGCCAGGGAAGAGAAGGAGGCCTTTTACAATGAAACTCCCCTGTGAGCTTCATAACATATAAGGAGGTTTGCTAGTGGTTGTGAACCCTTTGCTGGGCGTAATTTTTTTTTTTTTTTTTTTTTTTTGGCTGCGTTGGGTCTTGGTTGCTGTGTGAGGGCTTTCTCTAGTTGCGGCGAGTGGGGGCTACTCTTTGTTGTGCTGCGCGGGCTTCTCGTTGCAGTGGCTTCTCTTGTTGCGGAGCTCGGGCTCTAGGTGCGCAGGCTTCAGTAGTTGTGGCTCGTGGGCTCTAGAGCGCAGGCTCAGTAGTTGTGGTGCACGGGCTTAGTTGCTCCGCGGCACGTGGGATCTTCCCGGACCAGGACTCGAACCCATGTCCCCTGCATTGGCAGGCGATTCTTAACCACTGCGCCACCAGGCAAGTGCCTAGAGTTTGATTGTCTTTTAACTGTCTTCTCCATTCTCACGACTTGACCATGGAGCAGAGCTGAATCTCAAAGGACAGGCATGGAGGGGTTTCAGCATGAAGGAGCAAAACGAAAGGCAGAGCAAAAGAAGGCACTAGGGGCAGGGTGGAGAGAAGGGAGAGGGAGCGCCTTTTTCAGGCTGCGCCCACAGGGCCAGGGACTAAAGACCCATTTGTATGGGCTGAGCCCTGGAGTCAGACTGAGCAGATTAGAGAAGAAATCTCCAAATCTCTCCCACCAGAAAGGCTTTCTGTGAGTTAGACTGTATCGCTTGAACCTGGAGTAGATACCTGTTTGAATGTTTTTGGGAACTGATATTGATGCTTGATGGGTTAAGAGTAAGACTTTGTCATTCTCTCCTCCACAATGAAGGACTCAGTGTAGAGATTGTATATATTCTGAGTTTTTCTGTTGAAATCTATTTACTACCAGGACATTTGTTTAGTCAATCAATCTACACTGGCTAGCTCGTTAAAGCAACAGCCTCTTGAGCTTACTCTATGTCAAGCACTGTGTTATGTGTTTGACATAGATTATGATATTTAATTCCTCCACTGTGCCTGGAAGTGGGTATCATGAGCCCATTTGACTGATGAGAGAGCTGAGGCTCGGCAAGGTTGACTTTCCCAAAATCACGTGGCCAGTAAGAAGCGGAACCCAAATCTCTTACTCTCTCAATACATAAGGCAAATACTAACGGCCATAAAAGGGGAAATCGACAGTAACACATTCATAGTAGGGGACTTCAACACCCCACTTTCACCAATGGACAGATCATCCAAAATGAAAATAAATAAGGAAACACAAGCTTTAAATGCTACATTAAACAAGATGGACTTAATTGATATTTACTCTCTCCAGTGTGGTTAGTAACTAGCTCATCCACTGCTTCTGCAGCAGAATTTTAATAAAAACGGAAGAAAAATCTATTCTTTGATTTTTGTGTGTGTGTGAATTGGGAAAAGACTATCAACATTTTTAAAGTAAACTTTTCATTTTAGAATATTTTGAGATTTGCAAAATTACTGTGAAGATAGTAAGTGTACCTGTATTCCCACACCCAGCGTTCCCTTTTTAAAACATCTTATGATAGTATATGTTTGTTACGATGAATAAACCAACTTTGATACATTATTATTAACTAAAGTCCAGGGTTTATTCAGATTTCCTCAGTTTTCCCCTTATGTCCTTTTTCTGTTCCATGATCCTGTCTAGGATATCGTGTTATATGTAGTAGTCATGTCTCCTCAGGCTCTTAGCTGTGGTAGTTCCTCAGACTTTCCTTGCTTTTGGTGACTTTGACAGTTTTGAGGATTCCTGGTGAGCTATTTTGTAGAATGTTCCTCAGTTGGAATTTGTCTGATGTTCTCATCATTAGATGGGGGTAGTATATTTTTGGAGGAAGACTACAGAAGTAAAATGCCATTTTCATCTTATATCAAAGGTCATCCTATCAGCGTGACATCACTTAAATGCTAATGTTGATCACCTGCCTCAGGTAGTGTTTGTCAGGTTCTTGCCCCGTCAAGTTACTCCTTCCCCCATTTCCATGCTTTCCTCTGTGGAAGGAAGTGACTTAAGAAGTGGGGACACGCCTGTGATTGGCTGCTGAGAGCCCCGAGACGGCGAAGGGGTCGCGGAGGCCTTGGTGACGGGAGGCGGGGGGCGCGGGAAAGGACGCCGGGACTCCGAGGCGGCAGCGGCGGCTTTAGTGAGGCCCGGCCGGCGCGTGGCAGCAGCCAGGGAGCCTGAGGCCGGGGCATCGTGCGCAGGCGCTACTCGGTTGGGCCGTGAACCGGCCGAGGCCTCGGCTGCAAGGCCTTCCCGATGCCGGGTGGGGCTCTGCGGAGCAGAGCGGAGGCTGCGCCCGGGCCTCGGGCGGGGTAGAAGCCCGGCGGGCCCGCTGCCCCGCGCGCGGTGGATGGGGCGGCGGCGATGGACGCCCTAGAGGAAGAGAGCTTCGCGCTGTCCTTCTGTTCCGCCTCTGATGCAGAATTTGATGCTGTGGTTGGATATTTAGAAGACATTATCATGGATGATGAGTTCCAGTTATTACAGAGGAATTTCATGGACAAGTACTACCAGGAGTTTGAAGACACAGAAGAGAATAAGCTCACCTACACACCTATTTTCAATGAATATATTTCTTTGGTAGAAAAGTATATAGAAGAACAGCTGTTGGAGCGGATTCCTGGATTTAACATGGCGGCTTTCACTACAACTTTACAGCACCATAAAGATGAAGTGGCTGGTGACATTTTCGACATGCTGCTCACGTTTACGGATTTTCTGGCTTTTAAAGAAATGTTTCTGGACTATAGAGCAGAAAAAGAAGGCCGGGGACTGGACTTAAGCAGCGGTTTAGTGGTGACTTCATTGTGCAAATCATCTTCTATGACAGCTTCCCAGAACAATCTGCGGCCCTAGTTCCCACCTCCAGGTAATGGGATCTTTCTAGACATCACCAGCCCAATAGACTGGGAGAGGCTTTGGCTGATGATGTCAGAAGAATACATCTTGGAATGACTGACTCTGTTCTGCAACTCTTCGTTAATGTTAAGTATTGATGGGTCAGAAGAAAATGACCTGACCTTCCTGGGACACGTTCTTGTCTTCAGTAACCCTAGTACTCCTCCCTGAGTAGACACCTCTTTCAGGAGCTTCTGAGTCTGGCTCCTGCACCAAGCCCAAGTCCAGCATTCCACCTGGGGGGGCACTTCCCCAGCATACGTGTTGGTGTGTCCATGTTGGAAGAGCCCACCATCACCAGCTCTCTTGGCCCAGCAGGCCTTGCATGTCCCACCAGGCTTTCTGTGCACTCACAGCTTTTTATATGGGTCAGAGTTTCAGTCCTGCAGCCTCTGGGCTTTTTGACTGGGAGTATTTATCTAGGGTTTAACTCAAGCTAGGTGCCCATCTCAAGATTTCTGAAACTCCTACTATCACAGATAGTCTTGGCTGTAGGAATCGACTTAGAGTTGTCCTTTACCTAAAAAGGTACTTGTGAAAATCAGTTCCTAGTCTTACATGTACAGTCCTTGTATCACTTCACTGTCTTCTCCTGGTCCTGATGTAGTCCCATTGTTTCTATAACTCGTTTATATGTTTTAGAAAACATATTTTTATAGATGAATACTCAGGCTAACCTAGTGGATATAATCTTGGAACTTCCATGATTACCCACTTAAAGATCAAAGTATTATATTGCTGTGTGCTTTTTAGCTGTTAGTGCTATGAAAGCAAAAATGCTTTCTATGTTGGTGTTCCTATTTTACTGGGCACCAATGAATGTATGCTGGAAGTAGTCTAAAAGGTTTCCTTTTCTTAGAGCATGTTAGAGTTTGTGCAGGTTTGCTTAAAACCCTTTCTATGGGGCTTCCCTGGTGGTGCAGTGGTTGAGAGTCTGCCTGCTGATGCAGGGGACACGGGTTCGTGCCCCGGTCCGGGAAGATCCCACATGCCGTGGAGCGGCTAGGCCCGTGAGCCATGGCCGCTGAGCCTGCGCATCCGGAGCCTGTGCTCCGCAATGGGAGAGGCCACAACAGTGAGAGGCCCGCGTACCGCAAAAAAAAAAAAAAAAACAAACCCTTTCTATGTAAAACAGCTCCTTAGGTTTTCTGTTGGGGTGGGGGCTCTGCACTTCCTTCTTGCTGTCAAAATAATCCCACCAAGATCGTGTTCCACTGGGCTAGCTCAGTAGGAGATAGCAAACAGCTTTACTGGTCATCTGTCTGCTTGGATTTAGTACACTGGTTTAGTACAATGTTTGATAGAACATTACTGACCAGAAAACATGTATGTCACCTCTCTAGAAAGAAAAACTAGTAGTTCAATTCCCAATGTGTACCTTAGTTGTTTTTTTGTTGTTGTTTTTATTTTTAAAGTAAAAATAAGAATCTCTACTGACTTTTCACTTGGCTGTTCTGGTTTTAAACGATGAGCTAGCTGTAGGCTGTGCGTTTTTTTGTACCAACGTGGCGCTTGTTAAATACTTTCGTACCATGAGTAAAATTTCAGGTGTTTTGAAAAAAAAAAAAAAAAAGAAGTGGGAAGTTACCAGCTCCTTGAGGCTGGAGTATCTGTATAAGTTATTTGGAATTCTGCACAGTGGATTTGTCTCTTTTCCCTGTTTCTTTTTTTTTTTTGGCGGTACGCGGGCCTCTCACTGTTGTGGCCTCTCCCGTTGGCGGAGCACAGGCTCCGGACGCACAGGCTTAGTGGCCATGGCTCACGGGCCCAGCCGCTCCGCGGCATGTGGGATCTTCCCAGACCGGGGCACGAACCCGTGTCCCCGCATCGGCAGGCGGACTCTCAACCACTGCGCCACCAGAGAAGCCCCTCTATTTCTTTATTTAATCATTACTTTATATCAGTATGGCCTCATGGATATTTATTTCATGCTTTGGGTTATAATCCAATGCTACTTAATTTTCTTGCTCTAATTCTTCCAGCTTTGGCCACTGGGAGCTCTTTCAGCTGGCTCCTGTGTCCCTATGACACATCAACTTTTTTTTTTTTTTTTTTGAGCACTCCCTTATTTTCTGGAGCTACAAGATGCTCCAAACTCATCTTGTATATTTCCTGCTCCAGTCCTCGAATCTGCCATTTCTCTAAGCAGCCCTGGTTCCTTTCATTGGAGAATGGTATTAGGAACCGAGATCTGGGCATTAGGTGTGCTCATTCCTATGGGGATGGCATTGCTTCTAGGTCCTCTCAGCTGAAAGAGCAAGGAAATATTTGTGTATATACTAATCTGTGTATATATACATATCTATAAATTTTTCTATATGTACCCATCTATATCTATATTAAGCTAAACATGAGTTCATACTGATATCTCCAACTCCAATCTACTACTGCATGGCTCGTTCTAGCCTTCTCCCCTCCTTTATCTGTAAATTCCCACTCCAACAGTGAGGAACTGCTTCCTGCCATCTGCCATCCATTTACTTAATTGTTCAGTTCCAGTATATGTGCACAGCAATATCAGAATTGTTAACCCATGTCCCCAAGGAAAACAACTTTATCAGCTAGAGTACAGTGCTGCGTGCAGTTACTTTCTTCTTTGGTGTTTCAGATCCCCCTCATTTCCAGAGTTACTTAGGCTAGCACTATTCTCCCCCCCGCCAGCCCCCTTTAATAAGGTTGTTTCACACATTTGTAATACAGTTGGGTTGTTTGTCATATTTTTTATTCCATTCTGGGATCTCCGAAATAACTTTTTTCTAGTTTGCATGTACTTTACAGTATCACACAGAATCACCACCCCCAAAACCCTCTGCACTTCACCTACTCAACCTCACCCCCTGCAAGTACTGGCAACCAGTGATCTGTTTACCACCTTTATAATTTTGCCTTTCCAGAATGTCATATAATTGGAACCATACAGTAGGCAGCTTTCCCAGACTGACTTCTTTCATTTAGCAATAAGCATGTAAGACGCATCCATATTTTTTAGTGACTTGATAGCTTGTTTCTTTTTATCAAATGGGCAACGCTTCATTGTCTGGAGGTAGCACAGTTTGTTTATCCATCCACCTATTACAGGACATGTTGGTTGCTTCCAGGTTTTGGCAGTTAGGAATATAGCTGTGCAGACTTTTGTGGGGACATAAGTTTCAGCTCATTTGGGTAAATACTTAGTAATACAATTACTGAGGCAGGTGGTAAGACTATTTAATTTTTATTTTTTTTCCGGTACATGGGCCTCTCAGTGTTGTGGCCTCTCCCGTTGCGGAGCACAGGCTCCGGACGCGCAGGCTCAGCGGCCATGGCTCACAGGCCCAGCCGCTCTGCGGCATGTGGGATCTTCCTGGACCAGGGCACGAACCTGTGTCCCCTGCATCGGCAGGCGGACTCCCAACCACTGTGCCACCAGGGAAGCCCAATTTTTACTTTTTTTTTAACATCTTTATTGGAGTATAACTGCTTTACAATGGTGTGTTAGTTTCTGCTTTATAACAAAGTGAATCAGCTACATATATACATATATCCCCATATCTCCTCCCTCTTGCATCTCCCTCCCACCCTCCCCATCCCACCCCTCTAGGTGGTCACAAAGCACCCAGCTGATCTCCCTGTGCAATGCGGCTGCTTCCATTCTCATAGTCTTGTAGTGGTATCTCCTTGTTGTTTTCACTTGCAAATCCCTAATGACACGTGGTTTGAGCACCTTTTCATCTGCTTCTTTGCCATCTGTATCTTCTTTTGTGAGGTGTCTGCTCAGATCTTTTGACCCCTTTTAGTTCTTCTTAAAAAATTGCTGACTTTAAGAGTTCTTTCATATTTTGGATATAAGCCCTTTACCAGGTATGTGTTCTGCAAATATTTTCTTCCAATCTGTGGCTTAGCTTTTCATTTTCTTAACAGTATCTTTCGCAGAGCAGAAGTTTTAATTTTAATGAAGTCCAACCTATTTTTTTCTTTCATAGATTGAGCTGTTAGTATTGTATGTAAAAACTCATTGCCAAACCCAAGGTCATGTAGATTTTCTCCTATGTTTTCTTTTTTAAATATTTATTTATTTGGCTGCGCTGGGTCTTAGTTGCAGCACCGGGGATCTTTATTTATTTATTTATTTAAAGTCTTAATTGAATTTGTTACAGTGTTGCTTCTGCTTTATATTTTGTATTTTTGGCCAGGAGGGATGTGGGATCTTACTCCCCAACCAGGGATCAAACCCACACCCCCTGCATTAGAAGGCGAAGTCTTAACCACTGGACTGCCAGGGAAGTCCCACATGGGATCCTTAATTGCTGCATGCATGCATGATCTAATTCCCTGAGCAGGGATTGAACCCGGGCCCCCTGCACCACCAGGGAAGTCCCCTCCTATGTTTTCTTTAAGAAGTTTTTATAGTTTTTCATTTTATATTGAGGCCTACAATCCATTCTGAGTTCACTTTTGTGTGAGGTGTAAGGTCTGTGTCTGGGTTCATCTTTTTAAATTTAGACATTCAGCACCATTTGTTAAAAAGCCAACATTAATTTTTTTGTTTGTATATCTTTATTGAACTATAGTTGATTTACAATATTAGTTTCAAATACACAGCGTAGTGATTCAGTATTTTTACAGATTATGCTCCGTTTAAAGTTATTACAAAATAATGGATATATTTCATTGTATGATATATCCTTGTGCTGTACGATATATCCTTGTTTCTTATTTATTTTATAAATAGTTTATAAATATGTAACAGTTTGTATCTCTTTATCCCCTACCCCTATCCTGCCCCTTCCCCTTCTCTCTCCCCACTGGTAACTACTAGTTTGTTCTCTAAATCTGTGAGTCTGTTTATGTTTTGTTATATATATTCATTTTTTTTATTTTTTAGATTCCACATATAAGTGATAACATAGAGTATGTCTTTCTCTGTCTGACTTATTTCACTAAGCATAAGACCCTCTAGGTCTATCCACACTATTGCAAATGGCAGAATTTCATTGTTTTTATGGCTGAATAATATTCCATTGTATATATATGCCACATCTTCTTTCTCCATTCATCTGTTAGTGGACACTTGTGTTGCTTCTATATCTTGGTTATTGAATGCTGCTATGAGCATGGGGTACATGTATCTTTTTGAGTTGGTGTTTTCACTTTTTTCAAATGTATACCCAGGAGTAGATTTGCTGGAGAATATGGTAGTTCTATTTTAGGTTTTTGAGTAACATCTATACTGTTTTCTGTAGTGGCTGCGCCAATTTACATTCCCACCAGCAGTGTTCAAGGGTTCCCTTTTCTCCACATCCTCTCCAACATTTATTATTTGTAGACATTTTGATGTTAGCCATTCTGACAGGTGTGAGGTGAGACCTCATTGTGGTTTTGATTTGCATTTCTCTAATAATTAGTGATGTTGAGCATCTTTTCACGTGCCTGTTAGCCATCTGTATGTCTTCTTTGAAAAAAGTCTATTCAGGTTTTCTGCCCATTTTAAAATCGGATGTTTTTGGTTACTGAGTTGTATGCGCTGTTTATACTGGGTTGGCCAAAAGGTTCATTCGGGTTTTTCTGTATTGGGTTGGCCAAAAAGTTGGTTCGGGATTTTCCATAAGATCTTACTGAAAAACCCAAACGAACTTTTAGGCCAACTCAGTATTTTGTATATTCACCCGTTATGGGTCATATGATTTGCTAATATCTTCTCCCAGTCAGTAGGTTGTTTTTTCATTTCGTTGATGGTTTCCTTTGCTGTGCAAAAGCTGAGTGAAGTAACTTTTGTATTACTGACATCTTTTAATTCAGCAGATAAACTTTAATCTCATAATAAGTACTTCCTTTTCAGACAGAAAAGATCATTCTAAATGGGTTTACCTTGTTTGGCATCTATTAAATGTTGATTTAACATTCTTAATTGCAATTATGCATTGGTTTGCTTGGTATCTTTTTAAAGTTCTTTGATTAAGGGTCAGCACAGCGTGGTCTTTCACATACCAAGGCCATTGAGTCCTATTAGAAGGGTAAATTGTATAGTGAAGTGTTTCACTGTGTGCAAATCTCAGCTGTGTTTTAGTTAAGTAAAAGCACATTGGCTTTGATCACCACTCGATCAATTACTTATAAGGTAAAAGGGATGGCTAAACAATGGGTGCATACTTAGAATTCCAAATGTAGCTCTGGGAGTAAAAGGGAAGAAGAAAATTGTTTCTTGATAATCACAAATAATAATGTTGCCTTTAAAATATTCTAAAATGGTTTCGTCATAGAGATGTTAATGGTTCACTAAGTCCTGGCCACGCAAAGTGTGGTCTTCAGACCAGAGCACCAGAATCATCTGGGAGCTTGTTAGGAATGCAGAATCAGGTCTTGCCCCAAACCTATTGAATCAGAATCTGCAGTTGAGCAAGATCCCCAAGATGATTTGTATGCACATTAAAGCTTTTTATTGGCAAATCGTTTCTGTCTGGTTTGTGGAACTAGAGTGCTGTGGAAGTGAGCTTTGCGAGTTCTGGCCCAGTCACTGAGGTCTTATAACCTCCATGTATTATTTTCCTTTTGCCCATCATTCCTGCCAAATCAGATGTTATCTGCCGCCTACTAAAGAGAACTACAAAGACTTTGTTATTTCAGCAGCACAGGAGACGGAGTGCTGCATGTGTATGCGTCAAAGATAATAAAGTCCCTTCAGAAGGGAATTTGTGGAGCAAGGCACTGTAGTTGGAGAGCCTTTATTTTGGCCTTGAAGATAGAAAATTAAGACGGGAGGGAGTCTTTAACATACTTTTTTTTTTTTTTTTTGCGGTACGCGGGCCTCTCACTGTTGTGGCCTCTCCCGTTGCGGAGCACAGGCTCCGGATGCGCAGGCTCAGTGGCCATGGCTCACGGGCCCAGTCGCTCCGCGGCACGTGGGATCCTCCTGGACCGGGGCACGAACCCGTGTCCCCTGCATTGGCAGGCGGACTCTCAACCACTGTGCCACCAGGGAAGCCCTTTAACATACTTTTAAAACAGAAGTCACCTTTAAGAAAAAATATAGAATCATGTGGTACGTGTACACACACACACACACACACACACACACACACACACACTCTCTCTCTCTCTCTCTCTCTCTCTCTCTCTCTCTCTCTCTCTCTCTCTCTCTCTCTCTCTCTCCACACCCTCCCTCCCTTTGTCCCAAGGCCTAGCATTCCCTCAGAGCATCAACACCTGTTTTCAGGCCTTTCTGTCCTCCATCATCACATTCCTCAGGGAAGGGGGAGCAGATTTTCACAACTGTGATGCCTGTTACAACATTAAATGTGACATTGTATGGAGTTAGCTACATATCCCATTTATTCTTAGACTGTGTGGAGAATCCTTTTTTTTTTTTTTTTTTTTTGCTTACCATGAATTAAAAATAAAGAAGAATGTCATCTTGTGGGCATCTCTTGTTACTACCACAACTGCATCACGTCTTGGTGGAAGTCCGTCAACCCCAGAGAACCGTTCTGCTATGTACACATCTATATGTAATGTATCATCAGCTGGGGGCAACTGATCAAGGACCTCTCTTCAGTTCTTTTACTTACAATGAATCATTCTATGGGCTTTTGTTTTCATAAATGACTAATAACCTATAAAGTGAATCATGGAGGAGTACTAACGTTGGCATTTATGACAAAAAATGGTGCATTATCAGTTCCCTTACATACTCTAATTCCATTTTGTATAAGAAGTTTGATGGATAAGCCCCACAGTACATGAGCCCACATGGAATAGGAATTCTGGAAACTTCTGGGGAGGATGTTTGTATTTAAAGTTGTATTGAGTTTGGTCGTGGTTTTCAATGGCTGCTAGTCTTGTTTTAAAGAATTTGGTTGTCATTTACTTCTCATTGTGAGGAGAGAATGAGGACAGACCACTCAGTAGCAGGAGAGAAGTTTCAGTAGCAGCTCAGGAATCACTGAGCTAGAAGACTGTGGGCCACAGGCCTCCACAGGGAATTGGATGCCAGGATGCTCTTTGGCAAGACGGGGCCAAGGAGGATGGGTCATGCTAGTTAGTATAGCTGGGAGACTCCCTTCTAATCCTGGGTTTGCTGCTTTTTACCAGGAGACCTTGGGCAAATCCCTACACCTCATTGGGCTTTGTTTTTTTTAAATCTGTAAAGTGACAAACTTGCAATTTATGATCTCCAGGCTCCTCTCAAGACCTAAAATTCGATGTATGAAAGAGAGGGTCTCATTTCTCAATCCTTCTTAACACAGGTTTCCTGGTCAAAGGCAAGATTTATCATAAAGATCCTTATTTTCAGTGAAACTTCTAGGTAGAACATTCTGAAGCCATAGAAATGGTTTATATTTTACATAGTTAACAAATTATGGAAATACTTGAATGTAATCACCCCCTTCACTACTTTTTCTCTCATTTTGAATTCCTGCAGCTCTACTGGAGTGGGTATCACAAAACAGCTACACTTACTTCCACTCAAGGAATGACGCAGCTGGGCCCCTGGTCCACTGGGGATTTACATGTTCCTTGTAGATGGGTGCAGTCAACATCACAGCATTTTAAGACATCTCAGGCCGTGTTGGGTGACATTATCCACCTGGCCTGCAGCTGCTATGTCCACCTCATGCTGTCAGTATCTGCCAGGGGTGCTGATGCTAGGGAAAGAAACCATCCCTTCCATGGTCAGCTGAAGGACATTTGGGGATGGGTGCCATTTCATGTAGAAGAGATTCTCTGTTCCCAAATCACTAGGAACATTGTGTTTAATTGGTGCATGTGTGTGTTAAGAGATCTTGTACATTTAAGAATTCTCATACTTTCCTGTTCACGCGAGTGAATGCGTTGTAAGTTGTTTTTGGAGAAGAGGAGAAGATCCAAAACCCAACAGAATATTAGAAAGTTCACCCCCAACTTGCAGCTTTTTTTTTTTTTTGCGGTACGTGGGCCTCTGCCTGTTGTGGCCTCTCCCGTTGCGGAGCACAGGCTCCGGACGCGCAGGCACAGCGGCCGAGGCTCACGGGCCCAGCCGCTTCGCGGCATGTGGGATCTTCCCGGACCGGGGCACGAACCCGTGTGGCCTGCATCGGCAGGCGGACTCTCAACCACTGCGCCACCAGGGAAGCCCTTGCAGCTTATTTTTGTCAGAATTATGCTACTGTGGATTGTTGAACTTGTTCTTTAGAAAAATGCGGAACAGAAATTGTGTTGATGACGTTTGACCACAAGAGGGCGGTCTAACAAAACACGGCAGCTCAAAAATCGACATCTGCTTCCTCCAACATTTTACCTGCTACAATTTCTGCCTGGTCTTATGACATAAAGCTCAGTGTCACAAATATTGTTTCAAACTTCATGAAAAGAGATTATTTATTTTTAAAGAATGTTGGGAACCTGGGAAGTGAATCCTAAGCACAAGTTCAACTGCTTGTAGCTGGAGGTGCTTTATAATTCCTCCATCAATTTCCAAAAAAAGGCGGAGTTTAAAAACCTTTGCTTTCTTTAACAGACCAAACAATACAAACTTAAAACACTTTAGGGACATTTGCATTTCCAAAGTAGAGCTTTTATGGATTATCTTCCTAAGAATTCTAACTCTAGATATATGATGAAAAAACAAAACAAACAACTCATTCTCTAAGCTAAATACAACTGTTAGAGAAAAATGCTGTGTTATCTCTTCCAGCATACAGATACTTGAAAAAGAAAGTGGGGGAAAGGCTATGTGATAATCTCTGAAGTAAATTAAAGCACCCGGACTGTGTTTCCCTAGAAGGATTATTATTCAGATAATACTTGAGGGGGTAATTGCCAAAAATGAATATCCTTTAAACAATCTTTACCGATAGTAAAATAATTAGAAAAATTTATGTGCATCTCTGCTATTATTAATGTGGCTTTGCTTAAAGGAGATTCAGTTGGTTATGCATGGATATTACAAGAATCTCCCTCCCCTGCTTCTCAGATGACATGTTTATACTCAGGCAGCACTTCTAAATGTTTAATAGAGATGAAGAGATTCCATTTAATTAGGCAGAATGACTTGTTTATGTGCAGGTTATATATTTACGAGTTCTAATGAAGAACGGAAAATATCTATTGAACAGCCTTTGAAGTTTCACTGGTTTAAGGATAATTGTAAACCCAGCTCAGTGGAAATAGCATCTCAGTCAATCAAATGGTTGGAGAGTCAAGCATACAGAGTTAAATCTAGGTAAAATAACTGCACAAATCGAGTGTCGATCAGTGTTCAAAGGATTTTTTTCCTCTCCCAAATCAAAGCTCTTCCATCTTACACTTGACTGGAATATTGAAACTGGGTTATAGGAAAAAATGGTGAAGAAGTAACAAGATTTTTTTTCTTTCTTAAAAAATACCCCTACGATTTATATAAAACCTTTTGCCTTTTTCAGTTTTTACTTCCTGTATTCTGTGCGGCCTATTTTACTTGCGAACTAGGTAAGATAAACATGTTACTGTCAAAAGCATTTTTTTCACATTCATAAATCCTTTCCGAAAATGAGAAGTTAATTTTTTCTTAATCTCTGACCTAAGGTAAAAATCCCAAATATTTGCGTGCCTCAGATGTGCCGCAAAAAGGCCACCTAAATTAATGAGGTTTCTTGAATTGGTGTATAGAAATGAATTACAAAGCTTAAGAAGTCGAAGAGATTTCTTATGATGTTTAAAGCAGTATTAATGATCGCATGGAATGAGATATCAAGCTTTGTGTTATTACTATAGGATTAGCTTTTAGTTCCTGAAAGCTGTTCTATTTATGGGTATATAGGATGGAATTAAACTTTGAAAAGGTTAATTTTTTTTAAAAAAAGTGTTCTGTAGAAGGTTTATTTCCTATCACCTTTTATTAAGTTCCTCTTTGAATTGTAGTTGCAATCTGCATTTGGAGTGGGTCCAGGAAGCTTGCATAATAATCTAATCCCTGGCAGAGCCTCTCTTAGGGGAGGGAGTGGGGTAAATGAAATGCTCCTTACAGGTTCCTGACAATATATTCATCTTGATATGATTGCAGCTGAAGGCTTGTAGCAAGGCGACTCCTAGGACTTGCGTTTGCTCTCTTTAGGGTATGTTATAATTTCAGTGTGGAAAACAAAACCCCAGCGTACAAGAGAAAGAAAAACATCCCTAATCGAAAAATAGTACCTGAAATATATATATATATATATATATATATATATATATACACACACACACGCACTGAGCATTTACTCCATCCCAAGTACTTTACTAAGATTTTTTAAAAAAATATTGGAGTATATTTGATTTACAGTGTTATGTTAGTTTCAGGTGTACAACAAAGTGATTAGTTATACATATACATATATTTATTCTTTTCTGGATTCTTGAAAAATATTTGTTGAGAGCAAGACATTTGTCCTGTTGCAGGGAGAATGGAGAGTAGAGAATAAAAGACTAAAGAAGATGGGAAAAGAAACCATTGCCCTTTGCTTTTAGCTCACGACCATAGTGAAGGCTCTCAAACATTTTAGCAGTTAATGGCACGTCCGTTTTCTTTCTTCTGTGTACTTGTCTAATTTATTTTCATAAGAAAACTCTGTTCCTCTTGTCTGGAGCCAGCATTATGTAGCTGAAATCTTGGATGCTGTGGGTTTAAGATCAAACAGGGCCTAATCAGGTGGGATTTGTTTTCTTATTGATCTTTTTATTGCTTGGGTCCCGCTGACAAGCTGCGAAACGATGGGAAGGAATTAGGGCTGCAGCTCTTCAGAGAAATGTGTCCTGGCTGGAGCCCCACCTGAACACGGGCGAGCAAAAGATGGCAGGCAGCTCCCGAGGAGGGGCTTAGGGCCTGCAGAGTGGAAGTGGGTTATGCTGGCAGCATAAATGTTAAAAGCGGAAGATGCTAGCTGATGTATTTGTGTTTATTGTCTATTCGGTTCTGGTAGGTTGGCTGATGCCCTTTAGAGTTGACCATCCTACCTAATTCAGGCCTAACTTAAGCAACAAAAGTCTCCCGATTTGGTGGGAGACACTGGGAAGGACAGGCTACCATCCCCATAAGAGAAAAGCAAAGGACGTGGGTACTTTTTAAGAAAAGTTCACTTAGGAGCCAGATACTTAGGAGTTGTTTAAAGGAAGCTAAAGGAAATGAAAGTGAGAAAAAGAATTTCGTGAACATGTTAAACTCCCTGCCAGTAAATGCGAAGAGGCAGGGGGAGAGTGCACTGTGACTAAAAAGAAATCTTTCTGGTTCACTCTTTCCAAAAACAGAGAATTGAAGGAGACAGCGGCTCATGGTCTTATTCGATAACTTGATTGAACTGGGGAGCATGACAGTCTGTCTTCTCCGAGGGTGGAGAATACATGTTTCATGTCCCTGCAGAACAAGAACGACAGCATTTTCCTATTATTGGCAAAGAAGAAAATATGTCTGTAGATCCGACATCGTTGTAGACGACTGCTCCCGCCAGCACCGGCGCTGAGGATCACATTCTGCCTCCGCCCACCTTTTAGGGTCGCAGAAAAGCAAGAGGGAAAACAGAACAGAAGGGAGTAGCCATTACAAGTGAAATCTTATGGAGACGCTGGACTCCCTTTGCCCAGAGCTGACTTCTGAGGCTCTTTGGCAAGGTATTTACAGATGCAATCTCTCTCTCAGTCTCCTCCCTCATTCCACTCTTTGTTCCTTTGATGGGCGAATGAGCCATAGGTTCTTGTTAAATCTATTCCTTTTGGGAAGAGAAAATGATGTACATCCTTATGACTGGGAACTCCCAGGAGAGAGGTAGTTGGAGGAGAGTGTCCCCTTTCAGGGATGCTTTTTCCTTGGGCTGCAGCTGTCACCAGATGCTGCAATGTCACCCCCTCTATTGCCCTCATTCCGAGTGTGGTCCTGTGAGGTGAAGGGAAGAAGATATTCAAAATAGTCCTAAGATGCGCCTAGTGATGTTTGCGCACGGAGACCTCCCCTCACTATTGGAGATGGGAAGGAACTTAGCGGCCAGATACTCCACGCTTTTCCTTTCACAGATGGGTAAACTGAAGCCCTTTGAAGCTTAGTGAATTGTTTAAGGCAATGCAAGGAGTGAGTGGTAGAATAATTTCAGGCCTATTTCAGGTAGAATAATTTCAGGGCACTTTTGAGGAGGAAGCTGCTGGGGAGATGGGGGTATCTTTTAGGGACCTGGAGGGGCCTTGAGATAAGAGAGTGTGCTCTTCGCTCCTCAAAGAGTAGTTCATGGACCAGCAGCATGGCATCACCTGGAGCTTGTTAGACCTCAGTCTCTACCCCAGACCTACTGACTTGGAATCTGCCTTGCAACAAGATCCCCAGGTGACTTCTATGCATAGCAGAGTTCCAGAAGCACTGAGGCCCCAAACCCAAACTTGGATGACCGGCAGCTTATGGCTGCCTAATTTCAGCAAATGTCATAACTATTGATACCTCTGAAAAAGATGCTCTTGTAAGCAACATTTTTAGCTAAGGTGGGTACATTAAAACTTAAAAATATGAAATGCAGAGAGTAAGAAGAGTGATGCTATCAAATGAGGGTGAAGACATGGGGAAATGGTGGCTTTTAATGGTACAACTTTTCTGGAGGGCAATTTGGTAATAGGTATCAACGTCTTAAAAATATGCTTACCTTTTTTAAATTTTTAATTTTTTATTGAAGTAGAGTTGATTTACAATGTTGTGTTAATTTCTGCTGTACAGCAAAGTGACGCAGTTATACATATATACATTCTTTTTCGTATTCTTTTCCACTATGGTTTTATCACAATATTGAATATAGTTCCCTGTGCTATACAGTAGGATCTTATTGTCCATCCATTCTATATATAATAGTCTGCATCTGCTAAGCCCAAACTCCCACTCCATTCCTCCCCCAGTCCCCTTCCCCCTTGGCAACCACAAGTCTGTTCTCTATGTCCGTGAGTCTGTTTTTGCTTCGTAGATAGGTTCATTTGTGTCATATTAAAAAATATGCTTCCCCTTTGGTCCAAGAATTCAACTCCCTAGGAAGTTATTCTGGAGAAATAATTTGGCTAGTTTGAAAGGACGTGTGAACAAGAATGTTATAATGTTTATTATAGCCAAAAAAAAAAAAATTGGAAGTGGTCTATCCTCTACTATCAAACAGTAGAGCATAGTAAAAAAAAAATTACGGAACCTATCGTGGAATTCTGTATAATCACTTAAAATGATAAGTTAGAGGAGCATTTCTACCCCAGAAATATGTTAATAGATGTTTGTCGAAAAGTGAAAAACCCAGGTTACCATACTCTGTATAAAATGATTTCATATCTTGTTCAGATACATATTTTACAACCCAGAACGCCATCCATCTAAATGTTAACAGTAGTTATTCCAGACAGTAAGATTATAGTTTATATTCTTCTTTTTGCTTATCTTTATTTCATGGTTCTTTTACAGTTGATGTGTATTAATTAGCTAACCAAAGGTGGTAATATAGCCATTTTGGAAGAGCATTTAAAAAAATTCACATCTTAAATATTTTACTTCCCAGGCCAAATTCCTTACAGGAAAAACATTTTGACATCTTTGTGTGACTTTTTCCACTATACTGACATTATATTAAAATTATCTATTAAACATCTTCCTCCTCCAAGACTGTGAAGGCCTTGATGACAAGGACTGAGTCTCTGGCATTTGTATATCTAGGGCCTAGCACGGAGTGTGGCGCATGGCATGTGGTAATAAGTGTTTTAAATGGATGGATGAAAGGGTGTTGAATGACAGTCTAAAGACTTTTCCTTCTTGGGTGTCTTATGGGACTGAAGTACTTAGCATGCAGGAATTGATTGTGGTGCATATGGATAATGTGCGAGATGAGGTAACTGTGGAGGGCTAAGTTCTGTTTGACCTATTGGTTTAGCTGCCATCTCTACTTTGGTAATAAACTGCCCTGTGAGATGTGGACCAGGGCTGAACGTGTCAGGAGGTCAGGCCATAGAGGTCTCTAAAGACTCAGAGGAAGTGTGCTTCCTGGGACCTACCCGCCATCTCCCATGGGGTGACAGCTCCCCTGGTGGCCGTAGGGGGATCCTAGGTGAGGACTGGTAGGTTCAAGTGCGAGTCCATGGGCAGTGGAAAGTGCACCTGTGGGTCCCAGTTTGTATTTTATTTTAGTTGTGACTTTGGATCTTGTCTCATTAGGAGACAGAGTTTGGAGAGGCTTGAATGGTTGCTGACGAGAACTCAGTTGGTTTCAGCATTATGCTAAGAAGCGTTTGCATACATTCCCCCGCCTAATCCCACTGCTTCCTTATGATGTGGGTACCCATTTTATAGAGCAGAAGACTGAAACTGAGAAAGGTTAAGCTACTTGCTCCAGATTAAAACATGAAGAGGTGGAGCTGGAATCCAGACAGGAGGGCCTGGACCCAGAGCCCAGACCCTCCTGCCAAGCTATAAAGAAGTTAGGGGGATGCTCTCAGGGTTCCCCCCCGACCTCTAGCACGTTTGCCTGTGTCTGGTCCAGTGGAGAAGTCCCTGGGCCTTCCTGAATTTCCCCAGTTCTCCTTGTGAAAGAGATCCTATTTAAGAATGGGCCTCTATGTTCTGTGGTCACGTATTTTTTTCTTGCTCTTGGCTCTAAGTGAAGTCACCAGAAAATGCATTTTATAGTTAAAGAAGTTAATGGAATAAAAATTATTTTAAATCAAGTAATTTATATTATTTAGAAATAGTCATAAGGTTCAAGAAAGTGGTTTGCATACTTAAAGGTGAACCTTAACTTTAACTATGAATTAATTTTAATTGATAAAGTTCTGAGAAAATTCATGGAAGATTCACTGACTGTATCTGAACATAGGCTTGTTTCTTGGGATATCCCAGTTTCTGTATTTGGAAATGTTAACAGTATTAAAAAAAAATAAGTTCTGATCTACACAGTTGGGGCAATGTTACTGATGTTGAATGGCATAGTCATGAAATATGAATATTTGTTTACAAATCTTTTTGGCTGGTTTACATTTGGAATTTGCATAGTAATACAAAAGGATTTGAAAACATCTGGGGAAGGGTCATGATTTGGTCTAAATTATATATCCAAGAGGTTTCAAAATCATAAAATGATAAAATTACTCTGGGCTTTTCTTAGTTCCCATCCCCCATGGGTTATATCTTAATTGTACAGTTTTTGACTTATATTTTACTTGTGTGATTATTTTTTTGGTGTTTGTCTCTGCTGCTAGCCTGTGAGCTTCATGAGAGCCACATCTGTTTTGCTTTTCATTGTATATACTTAGCACATAGTAGCACATCATGTAACAGTTACAGCAGCAGCAACAATGAATAAGAAGAACTAATACTTGTTGAGCCCTTGCTATGTGTCAGGTCTTGTTCTAAGTGCTTGGTACTAACTCATGTAATGGAACTTCGGACAAACAGTGGTTAAGTGATTTTTATATAAACGAAAAGTAAATTTTGAGTTTAGTGTTGGGGAGGTTTTGGAGACTTTATTACAGTGAGAACTGGAAGATATTGGACTCAGAGTGATTCAGAGGGACTTCCCTGGTGGCGCAGTGGTTGAGAATCCTCCTGCCAATGGCAGGGGACACGGGTTTGAGCCCTGGTCCAGGAAGATCCCACATGCCGCGCGGAACAACTAAGCCCGTGCGCCACAACTACTGAGCCTGAGCTCTAGAGCCTGCGAGCCACAACTACTGAAGCCTGTGCGCCTAGAGCCCGTGCTCCGCAACAAGAGAAGCCACCACAATGAGAAGCCCGCACACTGCAACAAAGAATAGCCCCCGCTTGCCACAACTTGAGAAAGCCTGCACGCAGCAGTGAAGACCCAACACAGCCAAAAAAAAAAAAAAAAAAAAAAAATTGATTCAGAAAAGTGTAGATTTTCTTTCTTATATCTGACAAATATTTAATTTTTCATGTTTTCACATTCTTTTTTATTTGTTGGCTTCCAGAGCAGATTTTTAAGAAACAAGAGTAAAGGCTAGACACTAATTAAAGAAATAGGATGGCAGTACCATTGACATTTAATTTTAATGGCTACGTCTTTGACTGGCAGCTCTGAACTCCGATGGTGGGAGGAGGAGATTGTCTTTCTAGAAAGTTTCGGGCTGATGTCTTTGTTGCTGCTGCAGTAACCTCCACTTAATTTATTGTCTTTAGGGCAAAAATTGATGAGAAGATAACCTTTGTAAGGTTTTTATGTTTTGTTGGCTATAAAAGATAAAATATGGAGTAAAAGGAAGTAAAATAGTATTTTGTTAGGTTGGAGGATGGATTTATGCTTTAACTAACTGATAGAATAATCAGAGGGTCATGAAGATCAGAGTCTCTGCCTCCTATCTCTTCTCTTTTTATGTGTGCATTCAACAAGCTTCTCTTTGTGGCTGTCGGGCCCATAGGAGCTCACCCAAACACCAGGCCCCTTTGTCCCAGGGCATTAACTCAGCTGTTTAGATCAAGAGTATCACGGAGGCTTCTGTTGCAGACATTAAGCAATTGGGATAAGTCTGAATGAATCAGGTACTTGACATGTGCAGATGGGATGTTTGTTCACTAGGGACTCCGGGCTGCATTGTGTCTTGAATGAACAGACAAAAACAAAGTGTGTGAGTTAAATTGAATTTTGTGGGAAACACACAGAGAGATCTGGATCTTCAGGAATTGCTGGTGATTGTTTGTGGTGTGTGGGAGGAAGATGCTGGGAAGGCCCGACCCCCGACCAATTCCCCCAACACATTCCCCCAACACACCCTCCCCAGCCAAAAAAAAAAAAAGATTGGAAAGATAATAAACATATTTCCAAGTGATAAAGTGATTAAACTTGATCATCTAGGCCAGTGGTTCTGAAACTTTAGCCCATGCATCAGAATCAGCTGCAGGACTTATTAAAACCCAGATTGCTGGGCCCACACCCAGAGCTTGATTCAGTAGGTCTAGGGTGGGGCCTGAGAATTTGCATCTCTAATAAGGTCCCAGGTGATGCTGATACTGCTGGGCTGGGAACCACGCTTTAAGAACCACTGCTTCAAGCACTTAGCTGTCCATGGCGTGGCCAGATGGATGTGCCTCAGGGCACGTAAGTGTCCAGGAAGACAACTCTCCTCAGAAGGATATGGCTGGGTGAGTCTACAGGGGTGTGTGTGTTTCATGTACAAGCGAGCCAGGACCTGTCCTGAGGATAAGTAACCACTTTAATTTTTAGAGCTTTCAATCTGTCGTTGGGCTAAGGAATAAAACAGCCATGAATATCTTTCCTTGAGTGTCCTGTTTTTTATGTAGGATTTGCTTCCCAAGTAATATACTTGCTTGGAGCCCCCTGAGGGTGCCGTGTCCTGGATGCTAAGTACGGTGTCGGGTACCAGGCCTGCCACATGATTTGCGGGACTTAGTGCAAAATGAAAATGCAGGGCTCCTTGTTCAAAAATGAAGAAATTGGTATTTCCCTGGCGGTCCAGTGGTTAAGACTCTGTGTTCCCAGTGTAGGGGGCCCGGGTTTGATGCCAGGTCAGGGAACTAGGTCCCACATGCCACAGCTAGAAGATCCTGCATGCCGCAGTGAAGACCCGGCACAGCCAAATAAAAATAAAATAAATATTTTTTTAAAAAATGAAGAAATTGAAGACGGTGACATCAGAGCCTTAGCCCCCATGTGAACCCTTCTAAGTGCAGGGCCCTGTGTGGCTTCTTGGGTCCCTCCACCTCTACCCTTCCCCCACGAAAGTGGGGCTGTTTATCACCTGGTAGGCACTCGACACAAGCAGGTGGTTTATTAGCTCTTTTTCTCCAAAGGATCATCGACTAAACGTTGATCAAGAAGGGATTTTGAAGGACCTCCTGGTTTGACTCCCTCTTTTTTCGTGGGGGGGGGCGGTGGAGGCGTAGCCTTTGCCCCTGTTACCGACCCCTGCCAGCAGCTCTGTGACATAGGCATTATAAGCTCATTTGCATAAGGCTCAGCTGTGACTTGGCTATAGTGACTGGGACCAGTTTTCTGAAGTCTAGTGCTTGTTAAAAAAATTTTATTTTCCATTACCATATTTGCCTCTCAGAGAGGTTTACCTATTTGCTTGAAGACACACAGCTAGTGAGGGTTGAACAAGAATTTGAAGCCAATCTTTTAAATCCTAGTTGGATGTTTCTTTTACTCCCCACGACTGAAGAAAGCAAGTTTTGGGAAGTTCCTTGATTCTATTGATCAATACTTTTGAGCTCTGAAACTTTCGTAGTGGGCTGAGAAATCTCGACTCCTGGTCTGTTTCTGTCCCTGTGTGCTGTTTAGTTCTGAGAACAGATGGCTTTCAGGAGAGTCCTGCCCCTTAAGTTTTACTGCTACTGGCTTGGAAGACCTCCTCTGAGCTAATCCCCTACTCCCAGTGTCAGTGTTCTTCAGCGATGCTACCCAATGTTTTTTTGTTTGTTTTATTTTTTTAAACAGCAGGTTCTTAATAGTCATCCACTTTATACACATCAGTGTATATACGTCAATCCCAATCTCCCAATTCATCACACCAACACCCACCCCCTGCTGCTTTCCCCCCTTGGTGTCCATACGTTTGTTCTCTACATCTGTGTCTCTATTTCTGCCCTGCAGACCGGTTCATCTGTACCGTTTTTCTGGGTTCCACATATATGCGTTAATATACGGTATTTGTTTTTCTCTTTCTGACTTACTTCACTCTGTATGACAATCTCTAGGTCTATCCACGTCTCTGCAGATTGCACACTTTCGTTCCTTTTTATGGCTAATGCTCCACTGTATAGATGTACCACATCTTCTTTATCCATTCTTCTGTTGATGGACATTTAGGTTGCTTCCAGCAGTGGATATTTTTTTTTTTTTTTTTTTTTTTTTTTTTTTTTGCGTTATGCGGGCCTCTCACTGTTGTGGCCTCTCCCCTTGCGGAGCGCAGGCTCCGGACGCACAGGCTCAGCGGCCATGGCTCACGGGCCCAGCCGCTCTGCGGCATGTGGGATCTTCCCAGACCGGGGCACGAACCCGCGTCCCCTGCATCGGCAGGCGGACTCTCAACCACTGCGCCATCAGGGAAGCCCAAGCAGTGGATATTTTAAAGCAGGCTTTTTTGCGGGGGGTGTGGAGTGGATAATGCTGTGGGTTTTTTTTTTTTTTTTTTTTTGTAAAGAAGATAGAATTTATTAAAGGAAAGGGTTGCTGCCAGAACGGCGGGCTGACTTTCTGATAGGGAGAGTTGACCCCGAGCATGGGTTACTGGTCTGTTTTTATAGCCAGGGAACGAAGGAACTTGCGAGTCATCTGCTGATTGGGTGGGTAGGGTATGCATACTTCCAGTGTGCAGAGTTGGGGAAGAACAGGATGAATACCCTTCCTTATATGGGACGGGAAGGGAGCAGGGCAGGCTGCTTGGGAGGGTTCAAAGATGTAATGGCTGCTGCGTGACGGAGTGATGAGTCCGGTAACTCTCTGTTCTGGCGACGTTGGCCCTTTGTGTTTATGTTGTTCTTTGTCCTTGGAGCACCACATTTTCCCTCTCTTTAAATAAGCAAAGAAAACAACAATCCTCCTTTACCACTGCACAGGTCCCACCTTGGTTAGCTGTTAGTAAGTCTAAAGCTCTCCTATTCTGTAAAACCTCTCCTGCTAGAGAATTTATTTGTTCTTGTGGAGTGTTAATTGGAGCTGCTAGGTTGACAGGCTGTTGTGTGAGTTCAAGAGAGAGCTGTTGGGCAGTGAAAACAGAGTTTAAAAGTCCGACTAAGCCTGTTCCTATCCCAGTGATAATCCTTTGGCCTTATTGGATACCCTGCTCATGTCTGTCTATCTGCCTAGCTCCCTCTCAGGTGTTCGGGAACCCTTTTCGTAAGGAGAAGGGGCGACGATCTTTCTCTGGCTGCTTGCTGCTGGGTGGGGGCATTGTAGGGCCCTGGGTTCCCGGTGCCTGCTCTCTGTCAGGATATACCTGGGTGGGGAGGCGGGCTCCATGGACCGTGATGGCGGCTTGTTTAAGTGTTGTCCAGGTGTTGACTGGCCGCTACTCTTGTTGCATTACCATTTGGAGGTTTATTTGCTGTATTCTAGAAGAGACAGACTTAACAAGGAGGTTAAAAATACATGGTCCGAAGATCAGAAGTAGGAAGGCTGCTCTAGGACCTAGAAAAGGGGTTAGGCAAGAGAACCAGGACCAGATATTAGTCTTGAAATCCCACCAGTTGAATCCCCCTGAGGCTCCCTTCATATAAAACCTGTTAGCTCTTTCAATAATATTCCAAAGGTTAGTTTGAATTTTCTTTTCTTTTCTTTCTTTCTTTCTTTTTTTTTGCGTTACGCGGGCCTCTCACTGTTGTGGCCTCTCCCGTTGCGGAGCACAGGCTCCGGACGCGCAGGCTCAGCGGCTGTGGCTCACAGGCCCAGCCGCTCTGCGGCATCTTCCTGGACCGGGGCACGAACCCGTGTCCCCTGCATCGGCAGGCAGACTCTCAACCACTGCGCCACCAGGGAAGCCCCATGAATTTTAATGCCATGTTTAAAAAAAAAAAAATTAAACCTTGTAGGTGGCCATGTGTTCCGACATTGTGAGGAAATGAACGTGTGTGTGTCTGTAAGCAAGTGCGTAAAGCAGTCATGAACTTCATCCTTAGACTCTCCCTTCCTCCCCGCCCAGTCCCTCAACCTTCCTGCGTTTTGGATGAATTGAATCCATGGTTTTATGAGGTTCAGGAGAAATCATTTTGCTTAGATGCACTCCGTACAGCTTCTCATCCTCATGGTTTCTATTGGTTCCCAGTACTGAGAATAAATGCAAATGTTTATTTTCCAAGAACTTGGTATGTTTTTCTACACCCAAAACTATTTTTGGGCAGCTAAAATGTTAAGATAAATGTCAAGGAATGACATGAGATAGAAACGTCTAATTCCTGCTGCTTTGTCCTCATGGTAATGGGGGATGGAGGCTCTGTGTCTTTGAGCCTTAGGTGTCATTTCAGCACCTGCTTGCTTGTCCCTTCAGATCTTCCTGTCCCCATACAACAGCCGGTGCTGCAGTCCTCCTTCCTCTCCACTCATCCTCCCGCCAGAAAACAACCTGCAGGTCTAGGCAACCATTCAGAGCCCTTGAAATAGGGATGGGGTGCTTTAGATTTTCACAGAGTAATTTTTTTTGGAGGATGGGGTTGAGTGAATGAATAATAGGGGCATTGCTAATATTAAGTTGAGATTGCCCTTCAAAACTTGACTCAAGGATTACTCACTCCAAGTGCCTAAGGAATTGTCTACATTTTTGCATCCATTAAAGACACATGAAATCAAAACCATAATTTGGTCTCTATAATTTGACAACTGCATGGAAGAAACCACATTGTTGGTACCCAGGGAGAACCCCACTTCCATTTTGGTACTGATGAGACTTGTGCCATCTCTGCTGTGATTTGCTTCTCCACCCTCTGGTTGACCCAGGCGATCAAGGATGACATCAGTACCTAAAACCAGAGCCATGGTAAGAACTTCACTATTGCTATGGGGTTCTGTCTCTCCCCTCACTGTATATAAAGAGACAAACCAGCCCTGATTTCTCCTTTCATTTTCCTCTTCTCCACTCTGGGTGTAGGCAGTGAGCTTCCACACAACTCCGATGCTAACGGTCGTTAGGTGCTCACGTGGACTCCTCATCCCTCTCCTTTGACTTCCCCTCAAAGGAGGAAGCCCCTTCCCCACTAATACCCCTGGCCTTCCCTCTGACTTCCTTAACTTTCTTCTGAATTCCTGATCCAAACCAGATTCTTGAGACTCACCCTAGACCCATATGTCTTCCTCATCTCAACATCCAGCGTGCACTAAATGTTGTTGATGGCACCTCAAGTCTCTCTAGACTCCCTCCCTTCCTCGTTCCCACATTCCCTGCCCTGGTTTAAGCTGTTACATCCTGGTGAGGATGGCAGTAGACTCCTGTGTGCCTTCCCTCTCTAGTCCTTCCCTGGACTGTCAGTCCTGTGCCAGGCTCCTAGAGTGAGCTGAGAATTGCTATGATGGATAAATTTCACTGCCTTTCAGAATTGAGTTGAAACTCCGCTTTTAGCAAAGAGTAACATGTTTTTAAGAATGTTCCCTTGCATACCTCTCCAGCTATACCCACTGGCCTCTCAGCAGCAGCTGGGACACATTACTTAATTTCCCCCCAAGGTGGCATATTCGCTTAACTTTCTGGGCCTCTTCCTGAGCTCTCTCCCTAGGCTGTTTTAATATGCTCTGTCTGGATAACTATTCTCAGCTCAAAGGTCACCTCTTCCTCCCTGACTGAAGTCCTCCCTGACTGCTCAGGCAGACTTGACTCCTCCCTCCTTTTGACTTCATATAAAAACATCAAAGCACTGGTGGCCCTACATTATACTTAGTTTTTAACAGGTGCTGTGAGACAAGGAGCTCATCATACCATTAGGATTATTACAGTATTTTTTAACTTTCATCATAGCATATTTTAAACATGTTTTTATGAACTGTAGCATGCAAGGAGTGTTGTAAATGTATACCTGCAGTGTAAAGAACATCTACCACATATTCAGACACCCATGTGGCTGTCACCCAGGCCTTACACATAGGACTTGGACAGTCTCCAGAAACCCCCTGTGCATCCCTCTCTGGTCTCAGTCTGCCTCTGCCTGCCACCCCCAGTAAGTAACTAGTATCCTGAATTTTTTTTAAAATTTATTTATTCTTTTTTTTTTTTTTTTGGCTGTGTTGGGTCTTCATTGCTGTGCATGGGCTTTCTCTAGTTGAGGCAAGCAGTGGCTACTCTTCATGTGGTGCACGGGCTTCTCACTGTCTTGGCCTCTCTTGTTGCAGAGCACGGGCTCTAGAGCACAGGCTCAGTAGTTGTGGCGCAGGGGCTCAGCCACTCCACAGCACGTGGGATCTTCCCAGGCCAGGGATTGAACCCGTGTCCCCTGAACTGGCAGGCGGATTCTTAACCACTGCGCCACCAGGGAAGCCCCTAGTATCCTGAATTTGATGTTAATTAATAACTTGCTTTTCTTTGTAGTTAAAAAAAAAAAAACAAACGCCACCTAAGCATGTATTCCTAGGCAATCTATTATTTAATTGGCTCTCTTTTGGAACTTTATATAAATGGAATTGTTCAGTTTGTATCCATTTGTGACTTGCTTCTTTGATTATTATGCTTATGAGATCTATTCTGTTGATAAGTGTTGTCATGGTTCATTCATTTCGTCACGGTTGCATAAGTTCCATTTTATGAATACATTATATTTTATTTACTGAATCTATTATTGATGACTTGTTCATAATTTCAAAACCCAGAAAGAAGGCTCCTATGAACTTTCTTGCCCCTATCTTCTGGCACACATGCAGCTTTGGCAATAGGATATATGCAGCTGGCAGCAGGACATCTGGGTGGAATATACATGCAGTTGAACCTTTACTGGGTATTTCCAAACATTCGCCAAAGTGTACTAGGGACTGTATCTTTTTAATCTTGGTATCCCTGGTACTGAAGACAGTGAATGGCCAAATACAGTTGCTCAATATACCATTGATTGAAAGTAGAGCAGTAAAGTAGGTGTTCGGTCACAGCCCTTTTCTATGAATAGCTCTGAGAAATAAAGTCAAAGCAAGCACCCTTTCCACCCCGCCCTCAGCCTACAATGTGGGCCTGTTGGCTTGGTATAGAATGGTGTATTTTAATAATAATAGAGATAGGAGTGATATAATTGTAATGTCTTACACAACTTTAAAGAGGATTATTTAAAGGCCCATTTGGAATTATGGCTGTAGCATGCTGAACCTTCAGAGCAAAATTGGTCTCAACTACCCTTTTAAAATAATTTTACTCCATATTGCTGAGGGGCTAGATCTTGGGAGCTAACCTGCCTTAAAATGTGGGTTTTTCTTCAGTGCTGCTTCTGCAGCTTAGGGTATAAAGATCCTTGACAGAGGAGAGACTAATGCTTCTAGGATGGGTGTGAAAGACCACAAATTTACGGTGCTACACAGAGAAAGACATAGATGGGCTTTCTGTGTAACAAAATACTGCTTAGCCCTGTTAAAATGCAGGTCATAAATTTGGATAAAGCATGAATTTAATTGTGTTCCTTGAAATAAATACCTCTCTATAAAACAATATTTTAGGGACCCTTTCTCTTATCTAAGCGTTCTTTAAAAATTGGTTATTTTTTTTTAAAAACCTTCTAATTTAAAAATAATTTTGGATTTACAGAAGAGTCACAAAGACAGTGCAGGGCATACTTGTACACCTTTACTCAGCTTCTCCTGATGTTATCATCTTATATAACCATGGTATGCTTACCAAAACTAAGAAATTAACATTGGTGCAATACAGTACTACTGGCTAAATTACAGACTTTATTCTTTTTTTTAAATTAATTTTTATTGGAGTATAGTTGCTTTACAATGTTGTGTTAGTTTCTACTGTACAGCAAAATGAATCAGCCATACATATACATATATCCCCTCTTTTTTGGATTTCCTTTTCATTTAGGTCACCACAGAGAAGTGAGTAGAGTTCCCTGTGCTATACAGTAGGTTCTCATTAGTTATCTATTTTATACATAGTATCAATAGTATATATATGTCAATCCCAATCTCCCAATTCCCCCCTCCCCGCTTTCCCCCCCACCTTGGTATCCATATGTTTGTTCTCTATGTCTGTGTCTCTCTTTTCTTCTTTGCAAATAAAATCATCTATACCATTTTTCTAGATTCCACAGATATGCGTTAATATACAATATTTGTTTTTCTCTTTCTGACTTACTTCACTTTGTATGACAGTCTCTAGGTCCATTGACATCTCTACAAATGACCCAATTTTGTTCCTTTTTATGGCTGAGTAATATTCCATTGTATATATGTACCACATCTTCTTTATCCACTCCTCTGTTGATGGACATTTAGGTTGCTTCCATGTCCTGGCTATTGTAAATAGTGCTGCAGTGGACACTGGGGTGCATGTGTCTTTTTTTTGCGGTACGCGGGCCTCTCACTGTTGCTGCCTCTCCCGTTGCGGAGCACAGGCTCTGGACGCGCAGGCTCAGCGGCCATGGCTCACGGGCCCAGCCACTCCGTGGCATGTGGGATCTTCCTAGACCGGGGCACGAACCCATGCCCCCTGCATCGGCAGGCGGACTCTCAACCACTGTGCCACCAGGGAAGCCCCTCTTAGGAGTCTTGCCTACAGTTCTTGGAAAAACATTATGTGAGTTTCAGAAAATTATTCTTCTTTTTAAAATATGTTGGGTTATCTATTTCTTATACTATTCTCTGTCTAAACTAGAGGTTCCTAACATGAGGGGTCTGAATTCTTTACAGTCTGGGTTCTTATTTGCTAGTGACAGAAACTCACTCTGCTTCTTTTAAACCAAAAGGATCTATTAAAAGGATATTGGATAGGAACTGAGAATAGATTTGGAGCTGGCTATGCAGCCAGACACTGTCCTTCTCCTGAGGCTGCAGAATGGATCAGTTGAAAGCACAGTGCTGCCGACACTTCAGCCAGATGGGTCCTGGGCCATCCCTCGTTCTTTGGGTCATTAGCTTCCGATCCTGGGTCTTGGTTATGAGTATCTTATTAGCAAAGCTTTTACTACTCATGCACCATAGCTGTGTGGGAAGCTGGGAAAGTGACTGTCTCCTTCTGTGGTGGAGTGAGCTTTGACTAACCAGGTGTGAAGCTCCCCAAGCAGAGTAAGGAGGTTCAGATACTGGCAGGCAAAATTAATGACATGTATTCACTACAGACCCTCATCTGTAAATTTCATCTGATTCTCAAATAAGTCAGTCATTTTTTAAAAAGAAACACTCCTTTAAATGCTCTATGATAAACATGTATTACATCATAGTAATGTAAGAAAACCATTAAAAACTTATTTCCCTAAACCATGAGTTGACGTTATTTATAGGGCTACTGTCAGTCTTTTCTTCTTTTGAGTATAGTGTGAATATCTTTGTGGCTTCTCTGGTATTTGTTTCAGTTTTTCTTTTTAGAAAAACTATATCTTTTCCTTTAAAAAGTTGGTATCCTAAATTTATTTTTCCTTCCTTTTCATTTAGAAATGCGCTTTGGGTTAAAAATCGTGATTGAATATAAACATTTACCCTTGCTCCCTCCTGACACCCCTCTGAAATGGCAATAAGACATAGGCTCAGAATAACAGAGAAAGAGGGAGTGGAGAGGTTAACAATAACATTTTGGAAACTAGAAAGCAGGAAGATGAGTAGTTAATTGACTTAGCAGATCTGACAACTCTGAAGCCTAAGTCAACGGTGGGGAAAACATTTACTCAACATTCCACAAACATTTATGGAGTATCTACTGTACGCTAGGCCCTCTTCTTGGTCCTTTGGACCAAGGTCACTGTTCCTGTGGAGTTACCATCCTGACAGGAAAAGCCAAAAAGTCAACCAGATTTGTACCTCAAAACTTCCAGTGGGCTCAGGAGTTGGGGATACCAGATATCTCTGGAAGTGGCAGTTAATGTAGGGCTGAAACATGAGAATTGATCAAAAGTCTATTTGAGAAGCAATAAGAGCAATGCTGTCCAGTAGAACTTTCTGCAGTGTTGGACTATTCTCCATCACTGTCCAGTACAACAGCCACTAGTCACATGTAGTTATTGGGCACTTGAAATGTGGCTAATGCAAGTGAGGAACTGAACTTTAAATTTTATTTGATTTACATTAGTTTAAATTTACATAGCTTCTGTGGCTAGTAGTTGCTGTATTGGACAGCATAGAGTTAAATCATCTGTTCCCTCCCCAACCTGGAACAGCTGGATGATTGCCCCTCTCCCAATGCAACAGAAAGTTTTGAAGTTTATTCTTTGAACTAAGGGACATAAAGCATTTAAGAGGGTGGGGATACCATACTGAAAAGAGGAGGGTGACCTGAATTTGAGAACTTGGTTTTCTTCTCCTGTTTGACTCCTGATAAGCTGGCAGCCAGCTTCTACTTCCAGGCATGAGATTAGGAATTTAGTATCTGAACAATCTGACTAGTCTACGAGAAAAGATCTAAAAATTGTGTTTTAGTGCTGTAATCTTAAATGTGAGCAGATAGTAAGGGATCGCCAGGCATCTCTCTAAGGATGGCTTCTCTCTAAAATGAAAGACACTTAAGCCAAAAAACAAATTTGAGGAGATTTCAGGAAGAAGTAGAAGGAAGAATCAGTTAAGAGATGATTTTGTGTTAATAAGGCAAGAATAGAATGCTATAATAAATGAAAAATCAGAAGGATAAAAGCTAAAAAGGTCTTGGAAAAAATTATGATACAAATCAGAAGCTGAGTATAAGATTTGGAAAATAAGATTGTGGAAATCTTCTAGGAACCAGAATAAGAAGGCAAGGAAATGTAAAATAGTAGAAAAAGAGGCAAGAAAATTAGATCAGATGAGACACTTTAACATCTGAATAATAGAAATTCCTGAATTTGAAAATTGAGTGAATGAAAATGAGGAAATTATCAGATAAATAATTCCAGAACTGGAGATTGCAGCATGAAAAGAACCATCAAGTGTCCAGCAAAATGGATGAAAATAGGTTCCTACTAAGGTACATCCTGACAATATTTCTGAACACTGGGGTCAAAATGGTCCTAAAAGCTTCCAAAGAGCAGGGGGAAGATTATAGACAAAGAATCGGAAATCCAAATCACTTTAGACTTTGCATGTGCTCTCCAACCTAGAATTCTGTACCCAGCTAAAATATCAATGAAGTGTACCAGTTGACTAAATATATTTTTTAGACATGCGAGGCCACAAATATTTTACCTTCCCTGCAGCTTTTTCTCATAAAGCAACTGGAAGAAGTGGTTTGTCAAAACAAAGAAGTAAACAAATGATGAAGATATAGATTGTGAGAAGAAGGAATTTAACACAAGTGAGAAGTGATGAAAATTTTCAGGATGATGGTGGAGGGAGATTCCTGGATGAATCTGTGCAACACAGCAAGAGAGCAACCAGAAGATTGGAGGTCAGAAGGTCCAGGAAGAGAGAATGCCAAAAATAGAATTGGTAGTGTTTGAATGTATTGAAAGGAAAGTTGGGTAATCAGAGGAGAGTCTGAAGATAAAGTAGTGAGAATTCCTAAAAAACTAAGCAAACCAGGGCTTCCCTGGGTGCAGTGGTTAAGAATCTGCCTGCCAACGCAGGGGACATGGGTTTGAGCCCTGGTCCAGCAAGATCCCACATGCCGTGGAGCAACTAAGTCCATGTGCCACAACTACTGAGCCTGTGCTCTAGAGCCCGTGAGCCACAACTACTGAGCCCACGCACCACAACTGCTGAAGCCCGCATGCCTAGAGCTCATGCTCTGAAACAAGAGAAGCCACCGCAATGAGAAGCCCGTGTACCGCAACAAAGAGTAGCCCCTGCTTGCTGTAACTAGAGAAGGCCCGCATGCAGCAATGTACACCCAATGCAGCCAAAAATAAAATTAAAAAAAGAAATTATAAATAAATAAATATATACACACACATATATATATAAACTAAGCAAACCAGAAAGCTAAGCAAAACAAACAACCTAAGATAAGTATTAACTCTAGGGAAAATAAAAAGTTGTACAAGAAAGAAGAAAAATTCTAATAGATTTCATGGTTCAGTCGTAGAATAGCATTCACATAATCATCATAATGTAAAAGTGAATAATGAGCAGACTAAAAATATGATAAAAATAGGTTGAGGGCATAGAGAATTGGGAAGTACACCCAAGTAGGGTGTGTGTGTGTGTGTGTGTGTGTGTGTGTGTGTGTGTGTGTGTGTGTGTGTGTGTGTGTGTGTGTGTGTGTGTGTGTGTGTTGGGGAGTTGGGGCAGAAAGAAAGTGAAAGACCTATTATTATTATTATTTTTTGGCCATGCCACGCAGCTTGCGGGATCTTAGTTCCCTTACCAGGGGTTGAACCCACACCCTCGGCAGGAAAAACACAGAGTCCTAACCACTGGACTGCCAGGGAATTCCTTGAAATACCTATTTTCAATAGGGGAAATCGATAGGTAATCCTTAAAACTAAAAATGCAAAAGGAAAAAGCTTACACTTGCTATCAGAAATATGGAGGTAAATGCCCAAATAAACAGTAAAGGTGCTGTACTGGGGTGGAGGGAAGGTTGAAGGAGAACAATTATTTTCCATGATAACTACCCCTTGTAGAACTATGTGCCTTTTAAAACTCTTTGCACATAAAATTTCAATTAAGATAAAAACAAACAACAACAACCAAACATTAGAAATGAAGTGTCATTAGGTGGGATGGCAAACTTTGTCAGTTTCTCAAAAGTTGTTTGGGGAAAGATTAAAAATACTATCAGGAGTCAGATTCTTGTCTTTACTTTCCAAGGTTGTAGAAGTAAACTTACTTGCAGCAACAAACATCTGACATAAAATAATAACAACATGGTCTTGCATAACTTTTTTTTTCTCCCTAGAGTGACATAGATATGTTGAGTTGGCCCAGCCCTTTCCCCACCTTCTCCTGGTAACAGCACTCCTTATCTTTGGGAAGTGGCTGTATTTCCACTTCAGCCAGTACTGGTGGGTGCCTGCTGGTCCTCTCTCCTGGGCCACAGAGGTGGGCATGTGAGAGAGAGCTGAGCTCATTTACTCTCCCTCTGGTCACGTGACTGGCCTAGGCATGGCATTATGACTCACTTTAGGCCAACCAGGATCCTTCCCTTTTCTAACTGGAACTGATGGAGAAGAACAGCACTTTTTTTTCAGTCTTGTCCATGTGGCTAGAGGGATATAAGCCTGGGTTGCCTGTGGCCATACTGTCTCCAATGTGTAGGGTCAATTGTGCAGAGAAATTGAAGCAAGTATGCAGGCAGACACAGAGATGGGGGGCAGAGGGAAGAGGAAAGGAGGGGAGGGAGACTCTGTGTCCCTGTATCCAGCTGACCCTGAGTCTAGCTCCATCCGTGCCCTTTTTATAGTTTGAACTCAAAAGCCAAGAAATCTGTACCCCCTTGTTAAGAATAGAGTTGGAATTTTGTCACTTGCATCCAGAGGATCTGGACTAGACTAGCAGCTAGCGTGTTTTATATCCTTAGGCAATAAGTTTTCCACATTAAAGAAGAGAGCATACAGACATGTCCATTACTCTCTGTTTAATTTTTTTTTAAATTGGGATTATATCACTGAAGGGAAAATCCTCTCAGATGGGATGAAAAAGGAATCAACACACAGGGCTGGCCTGTGCCAACCACAGCAACAAGTGTCTTTCACTTTTGCAATTTGTACAGAGATTCGATTCAATTCAAAATGAAAAGTTAAACTTTTTTAGCAAATTTAATTAATTTATTTTTGGCCGTGTTGGGTCTTCGTTCCTGCACGCGGGCTTTCTCTAGTTGCGGTGAGCGGGGGCTACTCTTCGTTGCAGTGCGCGGGTGTCTCATTGCGGTGGCTTCTCATTGTGGAGCACAGGCTCTAGGTGCGCGGGCTTCAGTAGTTGTGCCTCGCGGGCTCAGTAGTTGTTGCTCATGGGCTCTAGAGTGCAGGCTCAGTAGTTGTGGCACACGGGCTTAGTTGCTCCCTGGCATGTGGGATCTTCCCAGACCAGGGCTCGAGCCTGTGTCCCCTGCATTGGCAGGCAGATTCTTAACCACTGCGCCACCAGGGAAGCCCCCAGTGAAACATTTTATATTCAGTCAAGACATTTACTAAGGAGTTAAAAACCATGTTTAAGGGTCTAACAGTGATCTTCTGGGCACTGTTAGGTTTGGTACTTTGGAGAAATCAGAATAAGTATAAAGCATGGTCCATGCTCTCATGTCGCTTAAAATCAGTTCACAAAAGATGATGTAGACGTGTGAAATATTTACATACAGTATTATAACATAAAGTCTATAGGCACTCACCCAAAGGAAGGAACCATTCTCTTTTTTTTTTAAACTGAACATAATGAAACATTTATTTGATAATGCAGAATCATCATCATAAACAGTCTGACTGCTGTGCTAAGCTCTTAAACAGAGATGTTTTCGGGGGTTACCAAGTTTGGCAGACTTGTATCTCCCTATTCCAAATAGCCCAAGACTATTACCATGTTTAAATGGAAGCTTGCATCTTCCTATAATTTTATTTTTATTTTTATTTTTTTTATTATTTTTTAACATCTTCATTGGAGTATAATTGCTTTACAATAGTGTGTTAGTTTCTGCTGTATAACAAAGTGAATCAGCTATATGTACACATATATCCCCATATCTCCTCCCTCTTGCATCTCCCTCCACCCTCCCTATCCCACCCCTCTAGGTGGTCACAAAGCATTGAGCTGATCTCCCTGTTCTATGCGGCTGCTTCCCACTAGCTATCTATTTTACATTTGCTAGTATATGTAAGTCCATGCCACTCTCTCACTTCATCCCAGCTTACCCTTCCCCGTCCCCGTGTCCTCAGGTCCATTCTCTAAGTCTGTGTCTTTATTCCTGTCCTGCCCCTAGGTTCTTCAGAATCTTTTTTTTTTTTTTTTAGATTCCATATATATGTGTTAGCATACGGCATTTGTTTTTCTCTTTCTGACTTACTTCACTCTGTATGACAGATTCTAGGTCCATTCACCTCACTACAAATAACTCAATTTCATTTTTTATGGCTGAGTAATATTCCATTGTATATATGTGCCACATCTTCTTTATTCATTCATCTGTGGATGGACACTTAGGTTGCTTCCACATCCTGGCTATTGTAAATAGAGCTGCAGTGAACATTGCAGTACATGACTCTTTGAATTATGGTTTTCTCAGGGTATATGCCCAGTAGTGGGATTGCTGGGTCGTATGGTAGTTCTATTTGTAGTTTTTTAAGGAACCTCCATACTGTTCTCCATAGTGGCTGTATCAATTTACATTCCCACCAACAGTGTAAGAGGGTTCCCTTTTCTCCACACCCTCTCCAGCATTTATTGTTTGTAGATTTTTTGATGATGGCCATTCTGACTGGTGTGAGATGATATCTCGTTGTAGTTTTGATTTGCATTTCTCTAATGATTAGTGATGTTGAGCATTCTTTCATGTGTTTGTTGGCAATCTGTATATCTTCTTTGGAGAAATGTCTATTTAGGTCTTCTGCCCATTTTTGGATTGGGTTGTTTGTTTTATCTGATATTGAGCTGCATGAGCTGCTTGTAAATTTTGGAGGTGAATCCTTTGTCAGTTGCTTCATTTGCAAATATTTTCTCCCATTCTGAGGGTTGTCTTTTGGTCTTGTTTATGGTTTCCTTTGCTGTGCAAAAGCTTTTAAGTTTCATTAGGTCCCATTTGTTTATTTTTGTTTTTATTTCCATTTCTCTGGGAGGTGGGTCAAAAAGGATCTTGCTGTGATTTATGTCATAGAGTGTTCTGCCTATGTTTTCCTCTAGGAGTTTCATAGTGTCTGGCCTTACATTTAGGTCTTTAATCCATTTTGAGTTTATTTTTGTGTGTGGTGTTAGGGAGTGCTCTAATTTCATTCTTTTACATGTAGCGTTCCAGTTTTCCCAGCACCACTTATTGAAGAGGCTGTCTTTTCTCCACTGTATGTTCTTGCCTCCTTTATCAAAGATAAGGTGACCATATGTGCATGGGTTTGTCTCTGGGCTTTCAATCCTGTTCCATTGATCTTTATTTCTGTTTTTGTGCCAGTACCGTACTGTCTTGATTACTGTAGCTTTGTAGTATAGTCTGAAGTCCAGGAGCCTCATTCCTCCAGCTCTGTTTTTCTTTCTCAAGATTGCTTTGGCTATTCGGTGTCTTTTGTGTTTCCATACAAATTGTGAAATTTTTTGTTCTAGTTCTGTGAAAAATGCCATTGGCAGTTTGATAGGAATTGCATTGAATCTGTAGATTGCTTTGGGTAGTAGAGTCATTTTCACAATGTTGATTCTTCCAATCCAAGAACATGGTATATTTCTACATCTGTTTGTATCATCTTTAATTTCTTTCATCAGTGTCTTATAGTTTTCTGCATACAAGTCTTTTGTCTCCTTAGGGAGGTTTATTCCTAGGTATCTTATTCTTTTTGTTGCAGTGGTAAATGGGAGTGTTTCCTTAATTTCTCTTTCAGATTTTCATCATTAGTGTATAGGAATGCAAGAGATTTCTGTGCATTAATTTTGTATCCTGCTACTCTACCAAATTCATTGATTAGCTCTAGTAGTTTTCTGGTAGCATCTTTAGAATTCTCTATGTATAGTATCATGTCATCTGCAAAAAGTGACAGCTTTACTTCTTCTTTTCCGATTTGGATTCCTTTTATTTCTTTTTCTTTTCTGATTGCTGAGGAGCCATTCTCTTGATGCACCTTCTGGCCAGTTGAGCCTAGAACTTGCTTGTAAGTGTCTCCCCTTTGTAGACGGATGTTTTTTCTCTCTCTTTCCTTGAACCCAGGCCTGGGGCAAAGGGCCTTGGCTAACGAAAGAGAATAGAGCAGCAAGGCTGCTTTTCTGGGTTGGGTTGTAAATAAACACCCCTGGTACAAACGTGGAGGCCGAAGAACTCCAGTGCTTTGTTAGGAAGGAAGTGAAAAGCTCAGCTGTTCTGTGGGCCAGAAATGCTGAGCCTGCAGGATCCTCAGCAGAAGAAAAGAAACTGCTTTGCAATGGCTCAATGCCTCCAGGGTTGCCCTGCTCTCATCAGATGCTTTCCCTGTTCCTACAGGCAGCCATCGCCCAGAGGAGGAGGGGATGGCAAGGTGCCAGCCGTAAATAATGAATAGCACCCTCATTTACATTCTTTTTTAGTGGCGCCTGTTTGCACACAGCATTGCAGGGACCTGGAGCCCGAGGAAATAGGACTTGAAGCCTGCTTGGGTGACCTCCCTCCAGTGTGCCTAGCTCAGGAAAAGGCAGGCTCTTCCTGTCAGACCATCTGGCTCTCTTGAATGTGCTTATTAGTAACAGTGGAGGTGGGTCTGTTAGCTTAGGACAGCATCTCAGAGACAGATGCTGAGTTTATGTGTAAAATATGGCTTCCAGCCAAAGCCCTAATCATGATCGCCTCTGAAGTGGTTCCAGTCGTCTGGATGAGGCGCTCCAGCTCTTATGTTGTTTGTACAAGCTGGTAGTTAGAGGTGTTGTGTACAAGATATTTGTAGTCATGATTTCTCCAAACAGGTTAAGGCAAACATTATGAGAATCAGCATATTAATATGCTGTGTTTCAAATTAGAATTATAAACACACTTTCCTCATTGGAGGCCTAATCTGCTAGGAAGAATCCAGATGTTTAATGATGAAACCATTATTTAGGAGGACCTATCAAAGTAAAACAAATTGTTGTTTAAGTGGAGGGAAAAGGCTGCTTTGTGCAGGGGAATTAGGAAAAACTGCTTTGAGAGAGGCCTTGCTTGTGTTGAATTTCCACGCACCTCTTCTTGCTGCTCGAGAGCAAGGGTTTCTTCTAGAAACATCATTTAGCAAATGGGAGTATTGCCGTCCTAGGAGAAAACTACAGGCCAGGACAGTGCCTTTCCCAGTGACGAGGTGGTAGCTGGTGTACTGAAGCAGTATTTGGGGAAAAATTGGGTCTCAGCAGCTTTTTCATGTTAACTTTTGCTATCAACTCCCCTTCCTCTCTCTGTTTCTGAGGTGAGAGGCAGGAAGCAGCGTTTGATGGCCGTTGACATCTGTGTCCTCCGCTTGTCTCCTGAGCTGCTTCGTGTAGAGCTGGCTCCCCCATTCCTCTCGTTCAGGTGTAGTCATTCCGTGAGCCCCTTACTATTTTTAAGGGGGCGCAACCCCACTCTTTGCATCTGTCTGTGAATGTATCTTTCTTTCCTCTTCTCTTTTCTTCCTCCTTCCCCTCCATACTGCTCTCCGCTTTCTCATTTTCCCTTCCTTCCCTTCTCTCTCCCTTCCTTGTAGGAAGCACATCTTAGAGAATAGATCCAGTTGCTCCTAATTTAGGCAAAGAGCACATGAAAGCAGGAAAAAGCACGAAGATGGGCCTTGCAGGTTGTTTTCTAAAATTGAATGCCATCACATGTTTTGTCCTAAATATCTAAAATACTCCTGCTACTATTTTGAAGAGTTCCAATTTATTCACTTTCCCATAGTTTTCTTTGCTGCTGGCAGGTTTTTGGACTGTCCAAGCCCTTCCAGAGTACACAAGGCTGTTTCCTAGCAAATTAACAGAAGTCATTTTGGCAGGCACACAATTTTAGTCATTAAAACCATGAGAGGAATAGCAGCTTGAAGTGGTTAGAAACCACAGGGGTGTTTGGAGGCTTCTTTTCTGCTGGATTCTAGAATCTGGCAGCTGCCAAGTCCTGAAAGGATCCAGAGACTCAGCATGTCACCTGAAATTCCTCCACAAAACTGGGAGGGTGCACGTGGCCCCAAGGACTCATTCACCGCATCGCTTTTGCCACTGCAGGAGACCAGAAACAGGTCATCCCGTAGAGATGAGACTTTTTGTTCTGTTACTGAAGACGTCTTGATTTATATTAATGCCCCCTCATTTTCCTTGAAATAAATTTCGATTTCTCCTTCTAGTCTGTTTCCTGTTCCTCTGTTTCATTCATTCAAAAGCATATATTAGGCCTTCCTTGTTTGTATCTTTTTTATTTTAGCAAGTCCTAAAAGGGACTTGTAGGACTTAACTCAGATTCCCATCTGCTACTTGAATTCTCTCAACAGCATCCACTCACCTAGAGTTTTTCCAGCACGTAATTGATCATATGCAGTGACAGGATGGACACCTGATGTGTTTCAGTGCAGCCTATTTCACCTCTGGTGACTCTAATTATTAGGATATTATTCTGTGCGTTGGTTTTAAATCTGTTTCTTGGTAACTGCCACTCATTAATATCAAGATTGTTGGGACAATTAAATGAGCTAATGAATATAATGTACCTAGTGTAGTATCTGACACAGAGAAAGAACACAATAAAAGGTAACTGCTTTTTTTTTTGGCTGCGTTGGGTCTTCATTGCTGCGCACGGGCTTTCTCTAGTTGCAGCGAGCGTGGGTTACTCTTCATTGCGGTGCACGGGCTTCTCATTGAGGTGGCTTCTCTTGTTGCGGAGCACGGGCTCTAGGCATGAGGGTTCAGTAGTTGTGGCTCACAGGCTCTAGAGCGCAGGCTCAGTAGTTGCGGTGCACGGGCTTAGTTACTCTGCGGCATGTGGGATCTGCTCGAACCCATGTCCCCTGCATTGGCAGGTGGATTCGTAACCACTGCGCCACCAGGGAAGTCCCCAAAAGAGAACTGCTTTTATCATTGCTATTACTGGTTCTTGTTCTGCTCCTTGGAGTTGTATAACATGAACCAACACAAACTAGTTCTCCACGTGGGTGCCCTTTGCATTATTGAAAACAACTATTATCTCTCCTTGATCCCTAGTCTTCCTTTCAATATTTTAAGCTAAATATTCCCATTAACTTGGACCATTCTTCACGTGACAGGGCTTGGATTTCTTCACTATTGTGGTCACTTGCCTTGAACAAATTATAGCTTGTTCTAGGCGTAGCTTCTAGAAGTGAAAGTAATATTCATGTCAGGGGTGGGTGCGGGATGCGTTCTGATTTATGTATAGTAGCTGTTAACGAGGCCCAAGTCACATTATCTTCTCTGGAAGTTATATCAAATTGATGATTCGTACTGGATTTATTGTTGACCAAGTCTCTTTAAGTTTTTCTTTTTTAATAGGATAAACCTATTTGCCTATAATTTTTTTCAACCAAAGACACTTATATTTATCATAGATGACTACTGTCTTGTTGAGTACCTGCAGCTTATTATTCTAGCTCTCAAAGACCTCTTTTGGCTCCATCTACATTACATTTTGCTGTTGGACCCACATAAATAGCTTTCTTTGTTTTCTTGGTTTCTTTGTTTATTGATTTGTTTGTTTTTTTGAGGAAATTCTGGGTTTCTGCAAAATTATGTCTTAGTCAGTTTGGGCTGCTGCTCTAACAAAAAATACCATAGATGAGGTGGCTTATAAACTACAGAAATGTATTCCTCACAGTTCTGGAGGCTGGAGGAACAGGGTGCCAGCATGATTGGTTTCTGGTGAGGCCCTCTTCCGGGTTGCAGGCTGCTGATTTGTCATTGGGTCCTTACATGACAGAGAGCAGAGAAGGGAAGCAAGCTCTTCTAACACTTAAAAGGGCACTAATTCCATTCTTGAGGGCTTCACCCTCATGACCTCATCTAATCCTAATTACCTCCCAGAGGCCCCATCTCCTAATACCATCACATGGGAAGGTGGAGTTACAACTTAGGAATTTTTGGAGGACTCACACATTCAGTCCATAATAGATAAGGAGACTGATGGGGGGTTCGTTGGAAAGGAGAACAAAGAGTGTGGGTGAGCACAGTAGTTCAAAGTAGCAGAGTTACTCTGAATTCAGTTAGAGTGAACAGGAACAGAGAAATAGGTAAACACAATAGAATGAGTGACCAGAGGCACGGATTTGGAGACATCATGAAAAATTGAAAATAACCTAGCTATTCTGGTGGAATGCAGTCACTAGCTCTGAATTCAATTGACCAAGCATTTGAGCAGCTATGAAAAAACTTGACACTCTCCCTGGAGGGGCTGTTATTAGGATCAAATGAGATCATTATGAAAGAGGTTAGCATGAGGCTAGAAACCTAGTAGAGAATCAATAAAAATGTGTCTAGTAGACATTCATCCTCCCTGGGTACTTCTAAATCTTGACTTTGCCCTTCATCTTTTTCTGTTCAGTGATTTTTCTCCTAGGTGATTGCATCCAATCCATTATCTCTCTTCACTTCTTACATTTTCCATCTCCAGCCTTTCATTTTGTGAACAAACCCATGTTTGTGGTCTCCTTACTCTTCATGATTTTATAGCCTTTGATCATTCCCCCTTTCATTCTCCATCTTCCCAGGCTAAAGGGCCCTTAGATTTTTTTTTTTTTAGTAAATTTATTTATTTATTTTTGGTTATGTTGGGTCTTCATTGCTGCACGTGGGCTTTCTCTAGTTGCGGCGAGCTGGGGCTACTCTTCCTTGCAGCGCGCAGGCATCTCATTGCGGTGGCTTCTTGTTGCGGAGCACGGGCTCTAGGTGTTTGGGCTTCAGTAGTTGTGGCCCACAGGCTCTAGATCTCAGCCTCAGTAGTTGTGGCACACAGGCTTAGATGCTCCGTAGCATGTGGGATCTTCCTGGACCAGGGCTCGAACCCATGTCCCCTGCATGGGCAAGCGGATTCTTAACCACTGTGGCACCAGGGAAGTCCCAGAGCCCTTAGATTTTTAGCTTACCAACTTCTCTATCTCTTCACCCCAGGTGCCCCTCTCAGGACTTTCCTAGCTCTCAGCCTCACTTGCAGAGTGCCTTCTTCTTGGGCTTGTCTCCCAAATCCCCGTGCTCATTTTCCCTGGCCTCCCTGTAATCTGTTTAGTTTCTTCACCTGTAAAGTGGGGCATGAAGCCAGTACTACCACAAGAGGAAGTGATGAGATACAAGTGAGTGGATGAATATAAATTGCCTAAAGCAGAGGATGGCATGGAGGGTCACTCAGAGATGTCATGGTAAAACCGTCGTGTTCTTAATTAAATCTCCTTTTGTAATTTGACTTGGAAGCCATCAGTGTGAAATATGCAGGCCTCCCTTAAAAAGTCACACTGTAGATTTCTGAATGAGGAACACAATTTTTCTAACCAGTAACAACTCATTTTAGCCTCATGGTAACATGCTTTTGTCACTTGTGTGGAGAATTGTGACAAGGAAAGCCTTGATGAAGTCATTCACTCTGTCCTACTCCCACCTAAACCACACCCTAGGTGGTGGATAGCTCTTAGAATCTGGACTTAGGGATTCCATGAGCCTGATAGGAGCACACCTCTGAAAAATGTTGACCTCTGTGTCACCTGTGAACTTCTCTACCATTAACAAAAGTGATGATGATGTTGATGATACTATTTTAGAGCTACCTACTATGTGCCAGGTACCGTGCTAGGTCCTGGGGTCAAAAGAATAAACAAGATAGTCATAGATGAGTGACCATCTACAAAGCGCTCCTACCCCAGTACCTGGCACATGGTAGGAAAAAAAAAGTGATGCTCAGAGTGTTTAAGTGATCTCCAAGGAGGTCTTTCAGACTCTTGAAAAAAATAATAACTTCATATGAGGCTCAAAATACATCTGCTCCATCAAATTCAGCTCCTTGGCGAGTGATGTGACTCTGAGATTAAGTTGCATTTGGGGCCCCTTCAGTTCTCACAAGCTTATTACATGAGCCCGACTTTGGGTTACTTCCTCTTTAGTTCCTTCAGACTTGTCCTTGGTGCCCCACACTGTTACATGGAGCACATCTTTAGACCAGAGCTGGCAGAGTGTGTTATAGAAAAGAGATGGCTGGGGCTTCCCTGGTGGCGCAGTGGTTGAGAGTCCGCCTGCTGATGCAGGGGACATGGGTTCGTGCCCCAGTCTGGGAAGATCCCACACGCCATGGAGCGGCTGGACCTGTGAGCCACGGCTGCTGAACCTGTGCATCCGGAGCCTGTGCTCTGCAACGGGAGAGGCCACAACAGTGAGAGGCCCGCGTACCGCAAAAAAAAAAACAAAAACAAAAACAAAAAAAAGAGACGGCTGAGGCAGTAGGGCGTTCAGTCCGTCTGGAGGACTTTTCTAGGTGTCAGTGCAGCCGGAGCTCAGGAAGACAGTGCGTTTCTCCCTCACCTTCTCCCTCTTCTTTCCTCTCAGTTACTGACAGCAAATGGTTCTTAATTGTTAAACAAGTAAGCTGTTCTTGAATTGCTTTGAAAATAGGGGTGACATCGACAAACCAGGCTAGAGCTCTCTGTTGTTGGTTGGAACACGGCAGTACTATTGCTGTAGCCAGGCTCTGTGTGCGTGTGTGTGTTGTGTGTGAAGTACAGTATGTTTGTTAAATGCTCTTGATTAGCTTAACTCATGCTTGCCCAGGTCTTTGTGGCTTTAATTTCAGGGGTTTTTGGGGTTTTTTTTGTGGTAGGCGGGCCTCTCACTGTTGTGGCCTCTGCTGCTGCAGAGCACAGGCTCCGGACGCGCAGGCTCAGCGGCCATGGCTCACGGGCCCAGCCGCTCTGCGGCATGTGGGATCTTCCCGGACCGGGGCCTGAACCCGCGTCCCCTGCATCGGCAGGCGGACTCTCAACCACTGCGCCACCAGGGAAGCCCTAATTTCAGTTTTAAATGACTTTCGGTGATGGATACATAAGGTACTTTGCTCCTTCTGCCTCTTAGGGTCCATTTGTTAAATTACCCATCTCACTACACCTGACAGCCTCTGGGTCCTAAGGAAGTTAATGCTCCCATTGAAAGTGAGCAACTTTATTCCTGAGCTTTCCACATTAGAAGGATCATCCTCAATGTTTTTGAATTACTTACGGAGGTGAAAAATATCTTTATTTTCTTTTTGATGACACTTCTGGGTAATGTGAGGAATTATAGCATAATACCTTAGCTTGGAAAGGATTTTACTCCAAAATACAATCAAGTCAGATTCTCAGCTGTTGCCTGTTAAGTGCCAGTTTGACATTCGAAATGATCTGAATTTAGTGATTTGGAGAACCCCACAATCAGCAGCTATAACTTTCATCCACTTGAAACCCATTTGGCCATGACTGATGAAGGGGCTCATTGTGTTTGGGAGGATTGAATCAGAGCAATTGGGAATGAAAACATAAGACCTAATGGTGGAGTACTTCTGTGCAACTTCAAGGTCCAGATCTATGTTCACTTTAAACACTCTTACTGTTGTGCCTTTTTTCTTGGGAAAGTTAGGGTGGAATAAAAATAAACTAACATTGAGAACTGTAGAAGTAAGACTTCTAAATATTCTTTCGGTTTTAGGAGGCCACATTGTGTTCTGGCCAACCATAGGGCACTGGAGTTAAGTCCTAACTCTGCCCTCTATAGCAGTGTGACCTTGGGCAAGTTGCTCAACCTTTCTTGGCCTTGGTCTCCTCAATTTTGCAACGAAGCTAGAAATAATGAGTTTCTCAGAAGGTTGGGATGACAATTAAGAGGACTTCCCTCTATAATGGGTTTAACCTGTAGAAAGCACTGGTAGGGGCTCACTCTTAGGAAACCCTAGTTGGGAGGTGGTTTACCATGAAGCTTATGAAATATAATTTTCAGGACTCCTCACTTGCACATAGCCATTTTAAATAAACATTTTCTTTTGTACCTAATTTTGTATTCATTATTGTCGTGTTATCTTAAACAGGACCTCCCAAATTACATGCTTCCATAAAGCCTTGATTCTCCTTTGTCAAGCCCTCTTCATAAGTTGGTTCCATTATTCCTCTTACTTGGGCGCAGACTTCAGAATTCATCAATTTAAAAAATGCTTTTAATGACTGCTAAAAATAAGACACTGTTTTTAAAGCATCTGCATGATATATGTTATGATAGAGCTCTCTCTAACAGGAATTATCTAGAGGGAGAAGGATTAATTTATCTCCACACATATTAAACAGTGGATTTATTTCTGCCGAGGAAAGCAAGAGTGTAGAAGCTTCCTTGATGAGATTTAATAATCTGTAGACTGATCCACTGATGAATGTCACCTGGTGTTAGAACAATAAGCTCACTGCAATAAGATACATAGTCTTTCTGTATGCCTCTGATCTGAACCCTAGTTCCATGAATGCTTTATTGTATTTGGTTAAGTTGGTGAGTTTATTTTTTGAAGTCTTGGTTGTCTGTTTTATTGGACCTAGAAAAACTATGTGTCTTCTTTAAGGAAAAGAGAGGTATGGGCCCTTCTAACAGACCCGGAGGGAAAAACGTTCAGAAAGAGGTGTCCAGCGGTCATGGGTAGAACTATGAAAGATACATGACCTACAGGCAGAGTATGACAGTTTCTTCCCAAAGTATGCAGACTTTTTCTTAAAGGGAGGAAAGAGTTCAGTTAATGAGGCATCCACGGAGAGAAGCTTTTTTTTGTAAGTTACAGCTCATGCCAAAGGGTGCATTCTGATAAGGAGACACACACACACACTCACACTCACACTCACACTCACCTCACAGGCTGAGAGAGGTGGTGTGAGTGGAGGCTGAGGGAGATGGGCACCAAGAAAGGCCGACCAGTTTGAATGGAGATGAGAACAAAGAGTGCTTCCTCTCGGATGAAAGCAACCAAAGCTGAGGCTCATTCTGAAAGCAAAGGAAAAGAAAACAAAGATTTCAGAGGCTAATTTTGCTAAGCTGAAAAGCAGTTAAAAGTGTGGTTCCTGGGGACTTCCCTGGCGGTCCAGTAGTTAAGACTCCGCGCTCCCAATGCAGGGAGCAGGGGCTCAATCCCTGGCTGGGGAACTAAGTTGCCTCAGGCCACACGGCATGACCAAAAAAAAAAAAAAAAAAGAAAAAGAAAAAGAAAGTGTAGTTCTGCTTCTGAATATCATCAGAAATGGTTTGGAAGAGCTCAGGGAGAGGCCAGGGGGACAGAACCACCAGGGCGACCTGCCCTTGTTGGTGGCCCAGGTGGCTGAGGCAGCTTGCCCTGGCAGGGGCCTAGAGTGGGCTGGACTAAGCTTGAGAGAGAGTTGATGTGGACCAGTCAAGGCCAACAGAGCCATGAGCCTGTGTAGAAGGAAGGCATCTTCACAAGAACTGGTTACATTGACTGAAAATTCACTAAGTGTTCTAATGCTTTGTGGTTTCTTCTCTTGAGTGACTCCTATTCATTTCATTTATTAGTTACTTAGTGTAACCGGTGTATTAACCCATAGTATACATTTTATTGGTAACAGTAAATACCATGACACATAGTTTTTTTTTTAGTGGCGCATACAGTTCACATGTGTCCTGTAGTGACAAGGTTTCCTGCTGACGTTACATGTAGAATTCCTTGGTAATAGTGACGTCTGAGCAACGAAGAGGTCAAATTCTCGGCTGGGAGAAAAACCTGATTATTTTACTGAGAGTGCAGGTGATGGTGAATGTATGCTCCCACTCGTAACAGCCATGTACCTGGCTTTTTGCTGGCCATGGTATAAAATCATTTAAGATTTGACCCATTTTCAATTCTGTAGTTATTTACTGAGTGCATCCAGTCATGGGCTGGGGCGGCTTTTACAGCCCCCAAGAACTGATGACATGCTGCATCTCTTCCCAACACAGCTTTCAGTGACATCATCTTGGTTGCTTGAAGTTCGCCCTGATGGGGGTATTTACATCATGGAAACTGGCCATTGCTCCACATCAGTTTCCTCCATCCCTGGAGAGCTGGCCAGCAGACACATATTCCATGTGCAGGACACTGTGCTAGGCACTGTGGGGGAATTAAAATGTGAAAATGTGAGTGAGATACATCCCAGTCCCTAAGGATCTTATAATTTGGTAGAAGGAATTAATGATGATGATGTTGAAAATAAGTGATCACTTAATATATATACTCTTCTAGAGCTTCATAGATATTAGTCCATTTAATCATTACAGAAGGGGGGAGGTTTGAGGAAATTAATTAATTGCATCGATTTACTGTGGAAAGCAGTGTTTTATCCTAAATGCCTCTGTTTGCAATGTCAAAATTGCCCCTCTTTTCAGGTCCCCACCCCTTCCCCAGGTCTATTCTAGCATTTTGTGAACAAGCTCTTGTTTTTGCTTTCTCGGTTCCTAATGACCTTAAAGCCTTTGGTCATTCTCCCTTTCATTCTCCGTCTTCTCAGACTGAAGGGCCTTAAGGCCTTGAGCTCACCAGGCTCCCTGTCCTCTTCCTCGCCCCATTCACCCGTCTCAGGACTTACCCTGTGTCTCCGCTTTTGTTGGGAGTGATAGGTGACACTGTATCCCCCTGCTCATTTTGAGGTCGAAGTTTTGAGGTGCAAACACAACATCCATATCTTTGTTTTTTCATAAAGCATCTTAAATGTGTCCCTTGAAAAGGAAGGACAGGAGATATTAATGATCATCACATCTTTGGAGCGAAGGATTTCAGAAGAAGCCTTTATAAACACTTCACAGTTTTGTAGTGTCTAAGTCATATAACAGCACAGAGGGCTTGGGGAGATGATTTTCACCGAAGCTGTTCAGTTGAGAAAGGTCGATATAGCCAGTGCTTGTCGAGGCTTGTCGTTTGAACGGTGGCTGAGCAGACCACCAGGAGGAGTTCTCGGCATGTGTAAATCTGCATTCTTCCTCGACTGTTTGCTGTAGGTTCAGACAAAACCAGGATTGGAGTTGGGATTCCTGCTTCAAGCCTTCTTTATTATTTGCTAGACCACGACATTTACAAGTAGGATATTCTTATTCATCTGAGGTGGAAATGTACTATAGCTTCTGGGAATGGATCAAGACTCTAGCTAAGGAAACTTATTTTAAAACCTGAACTTGATCTGCCAACTTTCTTGGCCAAAAGGAAAACCAGCAAGCGGGTGTTTGGTTTAAAATGGGAAAGGAAGAGCCAGCCTTTGCTTTGGAGTATGTAGTGATAGCTAATTCTTTTCTTTCTTCAAGCTTCCTCCTTCAATTAATGTAAATACGTTAATGTGATATGATTTCCCTAATAGACAACACTGATAGGAACAGGGGTGGGACCGAACCTTAATGGTTTCTGTAACATGTTTAATTTCTGATGTTGCTGTTAAATGTTCAGGAAAATTAGTCACATTTAGAACCATCTGTTTCCAAAAGTGGTTAAAGTGTGAATAGCCTTCTAACTAACCATTTTATTACTTATGATAATAGTTGTGGCATGAAATTATTCTTTTGATTCCCTTTGTTTTCTGCTATGAATACTCACACATTTTGCTTCTAGGGAACTGGGATTAAAAATGTAAAAGGACACCCTTCAGGTGTCTTGGCCATCACAGATGTAAAAAGGAATCTAAATTCTTACTTTCCTTTCGATTCCAATATACCTTATCTTTGATTTAGATACAGTTATGGATTGGAAGCCATAGTTAAGAAGTATATGAAATCTTCAGTAGTAACAAGCACTGCGTGATCAGTGGATGGTTGAAGAAATGATTTTGGAGGATGCTAATATGTGGTGCCTTACACATTTTATTTCTTGTGTTGTTTCTGTTGGGGGAATGGGAAGAGGTAGGGTATGGTGGACAGAGTCCCTTAAATGTATGCATGCCTTTCACAAGAAGGAAAAACCAACTTTAAAGCTGGCAACCAAAGAATTTGGCCAGCGTAACCTTCAATTCTTTTTTTCCTTCTGAATGGTTGTTTCCATAGAATGGGCATGAAACTTATATATGACAGTCCAAACCTTTTACTGAGCAAGTCAAAGTTCTGGCAAGCCTAACTGGAATATTTGTTAGGGTATTTAAAATATTCACATAGTGGGTTTCTTTAGGAAAGAAAACGTCTCCCATTCTGGGTTGTGGGTGGCGCTTTATTTTTTTTATTTTTTTAGATAAATTTTTTTTATTAGTTTCTGCTTTATAACAAAGTGAATCAGTCATACATATACATCTGTTCCCACATCCCTTCCCTCATGCATCTCCCTCCCTCCCACCCTCCCCATCCCACCCCTCCAGGCGGTCACAAAGCACCGAGCTGATCTCCCTGTGCTCTGCGGCTGCTTCCCACTATCTATCTACCTTACGTTTGGTAGTGTATATATGGGGAGGGGGAAGGGTAAGCTGTGACAAAGCGAAAGAGAGGCATGGACATATATGCGCTTTATTTTTGAGTGGTCATTAGAATGGCCACAGTTGCCTAACTTTGGATTACTCCTTGACATGTTGTTATGTAAAAATTAAATCCAAATTCTTTTTCTGTCCTGAATGGGTATGGATGTTCAAATCTGCTCTGATGGTGAAGCAGATATCTCTGTGCTGTAGCACTCACACAGGGGAGGAAGATTGACCTGCTTTACCTGCTGCCTGTCTGCTTGGGAATACTGTTTCTACTTGACAACGTAAGAAAAGTTTTTCTTTGGGCCGCACCGCGTGCGTGCGGCATGCGGGATCTTAGTTCCCTGACCAGGGATCAAACCCTTGCCCTCTGCAGTGGAAGCGCGGAGTCCTAACCACTGGACTGCCAGGGAATTCCCAGAAAAGTTAAAAACAACGAAAAACCCTTTTTTGGGACAAAGAAGTTTAAGAGAAAAAAAGGAGGGAGAGTTTTTGAAACCCCAAATCTATTTTTTATTACAGCTATATTGAAAGTTTTGTTTTTCTACAAATTAAGAATGAACATAACCCAAAGGTGAAGTGAATTAAAAAAAACAAAACTGTGTTACACGGTGATCATAACTTCCAGATGCATAAAGGAACAACATGTTAAACTGTAAAACATTTCACTGTACAGTGACAGTAAAATAGCCCTCGCTTTATGTCACCAGGAGTGGAAGCAGCTGGGATTACTCACTTGAGGTTGGACGTTACCTGGAGCTTTGGATGCTCAATTAATGGCCTAATCCTTCCGAGGGCGAACAATTCCTTCCTCACTGTCTGTGGCTCTTGGTATGGGAGAAACTGGCTATTTTCTGAAATACTTCTTGTGTCTTTTGAATAGGGGTGAGAATAGCTAAAATTGAGGCCTTTTAAAATTAAGAATTTGAGCTAACTGGTGGTGAAGTTCTCCCTTCCAGTATCTAGCTAGGCAGGCACCTAGGTTGGTCCCTACCAAATGATTTGTGAAATGGGTTGCTGACAGCTTGTTCAATAATCCTCCATGACAGTAATTTGTAAATGGCATTTTGCTCCTCTTAGGGCAGTGGAATCGATGGCTTGCTTGCAAAATTTTTAAATGGTAGCTTGTTATGGTATGTTTTACAGAACAAATAGGGCCTGGAACACCTTAATGAGGCCACTATAAAAATGAAATGGCTGTACTTACACCAGGCGGAATCCTCTATGAAAGTTCCGCAGAGAGAATTTTTGATGGCTCTAGTTGAGTGTAGGGCAGAGCCACGTCACCAGCTGCATGTGGAATCTGTAATACAAAGGGCAAGAGCTGTTCAAAGAGAATTGATGCGATTAGCTTCACCTACATTCTGTCGGCATTCTCTCAATTACCTCCTGACCCTCTCCCTTTCCACCTTTCTCCTGTGCATAGCCAAATCAGCCCTTGTACACAAATAGTCCTTTACTCATGCCTTATGCAGGAGGGCTTTTGCTTTGGAATTTTCAACAATTTTTTTTTCTAGCTAAAAAGTGAATATGGATGTGAGAAAAGGAGGAGGAGATCAGGGACTGAATGTCTTTCTTCCCTGGAATATCTACTTTATACAAGGAGAACTTACAGTGTAGGAGAGCAGGGGACAGTATTATATATTCTTTGCTACTTTCCTCTCCCGGGCAAGGCCTCTGCTGCCGGTGACTAGCGGTTTATAGATAATTTGACTAGAAATAGCTGACAGTACGGACACGAGTGATAATGATGAACAATTAGTAAAAAAAGTGGTTAAAAGAATTTATTTTCCCATCGTGAAACAGTTGCACAAAAAAGAACTTTGACATTATCTTGTGTTATTAAAACAGGTTATCAATCTTGTATTAGTTTCTGGAATACAGCAAGGTGATTCATATATAGATATACATATATATATATTCTTTTTCAGATTCTTTTCCATTATAGGTTATTATAAGATATTGAGTAGAGTTCCCTGTGCTATACAGTAGGTCCTTGTTAGTTATCTATTTTGTATATAGTAGTGTGTATATGTTCATCCCAAACTCCTAATTTATCCCTTCCCTACCCCGTTTCCCATTTGGTAATTATAAGTTAAAAAAAAATTTATTTTATATTGGACTATAGTTGATTTACAATGTTATATTAGTTTCAGGTGTACAGCAAAGTGATTCAGTTATATATATATATATATATATATATATATATATTCTTTTTCAAATTCTTTTCCCATTTAGGTTAGTACATAATACTGAGTAGAGTTCCCTGTGCTAAACAGTAGGTCCTTGTTGGTTATCTATTTTACATATAGTATATGTCAATCCCAAACTCCCAATTTATCCCTCCGCCCACCTTTTCCCTTTGGTAACCATAAGTTTGTTGTCTGTGTCTGTGAGTTTGTTTCTGTTTTGTAAACAAGTTCATTTGTATCTTTTTTTTTTTTTAGATTCTGCATATAAGTGATATGATTGTCTTTCTCTGTCTGACTTACTTCGCTTAGTATGATAATCTCTAGGTCCATCCATGTTGCTGCAAATGGCATTATTTCATTCTTTTTTATGGCTGAGTAATATTCCATTGTATATATGCCATGTCTTCTTTATCCATTCATCTGTCAATGGATAGTTAGGTTGCTTCCATGTCTTGGCTATTATAAATAGTGCTACTATGAACATTGGGGTGCATGTATCTTTTCAGGTTTTCTCCAGATATATGCCCAGAAGTGGGATTGCAGGATCATATGGCAACTCTATTTTTAGTTTTTTGAGGAACCTCCATACTGTTCTCCATAGTGGCTGTGCCAATTTACATTCCCACCGACAGTGTAGGAGGGTCAGGTTATGAATCTTGCTGGGTGTCTGTCATTTATTTTTTTCATTCATCTATTCACTCCTTCTGTATACGTTTACTCTGTGCCTACTATGGGCCATCTCTGCATGAGGCACTGGAGATGGACTTCAGTCAGATGTGGAGCTTACAAACATTGAAAATCACATAATGAACTACAATGGTGATGAAAGTTTGAGGGAGAGGTACAGTGGGCTGTGTGAACATTAGTCAAGGGGTGACTTGCGGATAAGGATGGTCAGATTACAGTCTGGAAGCTGCCTTAAGTCTTGGTTAGTACTTATAAAAATACATAGATGAACAGGTAACTATGAAATAGCATTTCTAAGAAGATATTTGTAGAAAAATGTAGCTGTATGTCCAGAGAATCCAGGTTTAGTGTATGGGAGTACTTGTAGAATAGAACAGGTAACTAAGAGAAAAAATAATTGGCCACCCATTTTATTTAAAGTGGGAGCCATCTCCCTGGAAAATGGATTCAGGTTTGTTTTACTGATTGAGCCCTGGGAAATGGTGGTCCTTGTGCTCTGGATGACATTTTCCAGGGTGCTTTATAAGTATTCTGGATAGCAAACACCTTTAGCAGAATTTCCCCATGAGTTTACTTTTGCAATTCATTTATTTGAACAAGTTTATTTGACAGGCTTTCCATATTTCCCCATTATATTTTATCTTGTTGATTTTAGCATATTTAGTTTTCTCTGAATTCTCATCCTGACATCCACAAACTTGCCTCTTCTGTCTTGATGTCATCTGGAAATGGGTTGAAGACGCCTTGTCTGCCCTCATCTTGTCTGATAAAACTGCTAAACATGACAGGGCCAGATGCGAAGCTGGGTGCTCACGCCAGAGGTTTCCCTTCAGGCTCACATCGCTCCGTTAGTAAGGTGTTCAACCAGATTTGAATTCCCAGCACTGTGCTGCCAGCAGCGCTGTATAATGTGGGGGACAGTTCACTGGCAAGAGTCTGGGGGCACCGGCCGGGGATACCAGGGTTCTCAACTGTCGTGGAGTGGCAGCCCAGCCCCCTGAAATGAGAAGCAGAAATGCATGTTGGAGCTGAAAGGCATTTTCTCCATCCCAGAAACTGCAAAGTGAAGGAGTAACAGACTGTGGAAGCCAGAACTTTCCCAAGCTTCACATGTGTCCAATACCATATTTACTGGCCATCTCTACCAGGTGTCCTATAGGGACCTCAGAGCAAGTCACAAATTGAACTCATCCTTCCCCATCCCCCAGAACTGTCAACCTCTGCCTTTGTTTCCCATTGATAGTTTTCTCTCCCACCTGATCCATCTTCCACATTGCGTTCAGAGTGATCTTTCTGAAAAACCTAACATTGTCCCTTCCTTGGTTCAAAATTTGTTCCTGGCTACCTCTGTATATGCAGGATAAAATCTGAATGCCTTCCTGTGAATGACTGTCCGTGATCTGACCTCACCCAAGCTACCAGCTTCGTCTTTGGCTCACTGCTTTATTAATTTACATTACACGGAATGTCTTTGTTTTCCTGTACATGTTATGTTTCCCATTCCCTTACCTTTGCATATGTTATTCCCTCTGGTCAGAGCCCCATCTCCCTGAGAACCTCCTTCTTGCAAACTGCAATCCTCAATTCCAGGATCACATTCTCTGTGAAGCCTGGAGAGACTTTATAGAGAAGTCTTCCGAGAGTGTCTGGCTGGTTCATGGGTCCACCCCAGTGCTCAGATAAAACCATCGATACTACCATTTTCATGCTGCTCATGGGTGTCGTAATTGTGTTTTTCTCTTGAAGGCAGGGTCCATGTCACTCTGTCTTTGAACCTCCAGCACCTCATAGAATGTGTAGCTCTTGGAAGGTGCTTATGGAACGAAAGACAGCTAAGACTAGAGCTGGGCACCTCTGGAAATGAAAGATGAGCAGGGACTGTTTGTGGGGTTGGATCCCAAGATAAAGACAGAAGGACAGTTTTCCCCTTTGTAAATGTTCCTGCTGCACCTCAGTCCTGGCTCCGCCTAATCCATCCTGTGGCAGAGGCTGCTGGTGGTGCAGCTATCTCCATCTTTTCTTCTTCCTTTAATAATAGAACTGTAGAGTTTAGCTAGGTGTGTGGTTTCCAAGACAGAGAGTACATTTGTCACATTCCCTTACAAGATGTGGTCATGCAGTAAAGTTCTCACCAGTAAGATAAGAGAAGGAGAAACGTGTGGCAATTTCATGTTATGCTGTTAAATAGAATGAAGTATAGTCTCCTTGACATTTTCTCACTCTCCCATTGGCTCTTCTGTAGATGTGATGGAGGCTGTCAGAGTATCCATCTATCTTGTTATGGAAACCCTGGGTTGAAGGTGGCTGAACTGGGCCACTAGTCCTGGATGACTAGCTCCTAGACTGTGATCGTAGAAGAGAAACTTCTGTCTTGTCTAATCCATTGTAGTTTTGGATCTCTGTAGAGACTGGGCCAAAATATTAAGTACCTTTTAAATAAATTGTGTTCATGAATGACTCTTAGTTATTTAGCAGAACATGCCTGGACATGTACCTTTACATGTTCATTTAGTCACATTGGTTTAAAAATTTTGAAAAATTTCAAACGTACACAGTTGTAATAATCTTTTAGTGATATGTGCTTCATATTTTTCTTTTCTGTTTTTTTAAAGTAATAAGAAGTTATATTTAGAGTTAGTACTCACCTCTGATCCCAATGCTCTTTTTTTCTTCAGAAGCCACTTCTATTCTCATTTTATATTTATAATTCTCATGCATACTACTATACTTTCAACTACATTTTATGTGCCTTTAAACATATGTAGCATTTTTATATGTTAAAAAAGCATACTTTTTTCTGATTAGGTTTTTGTGATTTGTGTATGTTGATTTATATATGGTTGGTTCATATCTTAACTACTATGTAATATTTCACTGAATGAATATAATTCACTTTAGTGATCCTCTTATTGACGAATTTTGAGGTTTTGTCTAATTTTTAACTATTGTGAACATTTGCTGCAAGAACACCCAGTATATGTCTTTTGTGGTCACATGCAGCAGAAATAATGGGGCAGAACCAATATTTGAAGAGCTACTAAGGGTTTCCAAAAATGAGAAAAGGTATTAAATCAGCTAAAATTCAAGAGGCTTATGAACCCCAGAGTTGATGGACTTGTCCATCATTTTGAACATTTGCAGGTATCTTGACAATGGAAAGAGAGCTCTGGAAGGTTTTGCACTGACAATTAAAGCTCTGGGTCTAAAAGTGATACACGGTAATTCCTCTCACAACTGTTGGTCAGAACTAGTTACATGACGCCACCCAACCACAAGGGACCAGGAAGTATAATCCTAGTCTAGGGTGCGCCCAGAAGGAGAGACCAGTTAGGATATTTGACCGTCAACATGACATTACCCTAAACTTAAACCATACCTCTATTAAAATAACCAAATCCAAAAGCAAACAGTTTACTTTCTACTTGACAATCTTGTCAGGATTGATAATAAGAGCAAATAAGTGGCATTTCTTAAGGGCCCACTATAATCCCAGCTCTGGGCTTTATTTTCCTTATTTAATTAAATATTCTCAGTAGCTTTAGGAGGAAGTGGTATTATTATTCCCATCTTACAAATGAGGAAACTGAGGAAGGATGAATAATTAGGTCATAGAGCTAGGGGGCTGGAGAGCCTGGGTGTAGACTCCAGAGCCAGCCTGGGACTCTTCCCCCTACACAGACCACCTATGTGAGTCCTCCAAGCCTCTGGTCTCAGGCCTCCTTGTCTAAGAGAACCAGAGGTGAAGGCCTCTCTCTGCCTGTCCTCACAGTTTAAAGCCACTAGTGCTCTCCGGAACAGAGTTTAGCAACCTTATGCTCTCACAGTAAGTGTTCAAAGCACCTCAGCATTCTAGTCAGGAGATAAAACAGCTGTTTCCTCCAAATGGCTTATACTGAAATGTAAATGAACAAGGACGTTATTAAAAAAAAAAAAAAGAAAAAGAGGAAAATAGATTTAAGCTCCTGCCTTTTAAAATTTTTATCATTTCCCATCCAAGCTTACTGTTTTTGTTTAATCTTGCCATTCCTTTTCTTCTTCCTTGTGTGCTCTTTTTCTTAGGGATATGCAAACTTTATTAGTCAGCTCCTCTTTCAAGCTCTGTATGCTTTTGTGTTTGAGAATTGGGAATCAGGTGCTTTTACTGTTAGCCTCCGGGTGGATCTGAGCAGGAGGACGCTTTATGAATAATCGAGGTTGACATCTGCAGCGTCGTTCCTTCATTATAAATATTGTTAAAGGAGCTGTGACCACCATGGGCTCCCACTGAACAAGTGTGCACGGGGAAGGCAGACACAGCCTTTGATTTTAGCTCTTTTCTGGTTATCACTTCACTGATGACCCTGGCGTTGACAGGTCTCTTAGATTTGGCTGCCTTTTTTTCTTTTCCCAGAAAGTTTCTTGTCAATTAGCATAAGTGTTTGGTCTGCAGGAAGCTGGGTTCATCTTGCCAACTCCAAAGGCTAAGAACCACAGTTAATATTAGTGCTTGAGCGTTGCCTTTGCCTGAATCCCTAATGAATGCTGAGCTGCTTTGTGACTTTAATCATGTTAAGTTCCATTCGGAGTAGGTATAGCATGATGATGTTTTTCAGGGAGGAAACAAATTATAGTGCTCAAGGTCTTTGGCCCTTCTCCCCACCTCCTGAGAAAGCTCAGGCGCCACAAATGTCTGAAAAGATACCAGTATTCCATTCATATCTCTGCCAAATGCCTCCTCCCACCTGTACCCCACTAATCCCTGGTCACATTATTAGCAAACGATACTTTAGATTATTCTTGTTATCTTGACACTGTTTCCATTTTCAAAATGGAGGAGATAGCAAACTTGAATTTCCATCATGTGAGTAAAACTGCAAATTTCCTGTCTACCCGCCTCCCCTGCTCCATTGCCTTCTATCCCCCCACCTCCCAGTAGATGCCCCAAAGTATTACAGAACCTGCTCTTACCTGCTAAGAAATGCTATGGACTTCATCTCATTTAATTGTCTCAAAAGCCCTGTGAGGAAGGTGATATTGCTGTTCCAGTTTCCTTGAAAGATACAGAAACCCAGGCCTAGGGAGTGAGAGGACTTGCCAAGGTCACAGTGAGTCACCGAATCTGAGATAAGATGCTGGGCCTATAATTTAAATTGTCGACTCTCCAGCCTAGTCCAGGTTTATTAGCAATATTGGCCATGCATTCATTCTGCCAACATCATTGAGCATTTGTTTATGTCAAGCACTGGGATTACAAACATAACTAAAACAGTAGCTCAAATCCTGGTGAGGAAGGAAGCCCTGTTAACTGGTGGTGATGATACTGAGTCACTAACATAGTAAGATACTCAACAGTGCGGTGGTTGAAATGGGGAACTTCGGGGGTCACAGAGGAGAGCTGTGGACCGTGCTCTCAGGGGCTCAGGGAAGCCTTCTTGGAGGAAGTGTTGTGTGGGGATGAGTGTTAAGATAAAAAGGTAAGTCTCATTGAAAAGGAGCTGAGAGTCTGCTTTCAGGCCGAGGAAGGGGAAAGAAATTCCTTCCTTTTCTAGGCCCTTTTAAAAACGCTTCAGGGCCTCCCTGGTGGCGCAGTGGTTGAGAGTCCGCCTGCCGATGCAGGGGACACGGGTTCGTGCCCCGGTCTGGGAGGATCCCATATGCCGCGGAGCGGCTGGGCCCGTGAGCCATGGCCGCTGGGCCTGCGCATCCGGAGCCTGTGCTCCGCAACGGGAGAGGCCACAGCAGTGAGAGGCCCGCATACCGCAAAAAGAAAAGAAAAAAAAAAAAAAAAAAACGCTTCAAATGGGCTTCCCTGATGGCGCAGTGGTTGAACATCCGCCTGCCGATGCAGGGGACACAGGTTCGTGCCCCGGTCCGGGAAGATCCCACATGCCGCGGAGCGGCTGGGCCCGTGAGCCATGGCCGCTGAGCCTGCGCGTCCGGAGCCTGTGCTCCGCAACGGGAGAGGCCCCAACAGTGAGAGGCCCGCGTACCGCAAAAAAACAAAACAAAACAAAAAAAACGCTTCAAATACTTTGGAGTAATCCTGCCAAAATTTTGCTGTGTGTATATACATGTGTGTGCTTGCAGTTCAACAAGTCACACTCCCAAATGTAGAAATGCATTTTAGATTTGCCAGATATGGGCATAGGGAAGACAGGAGTAGTTGCAGGCTTTGGAAGGAAATATGGGTATTTGGTTTTGCGTATGTTGAATTTGAGATGTCTGTAGGACGTTCAAGTGAAGATACCCAGGCATTTGGCTGAGGGGTGGCGATCTGGAATTTAAGAGAGAAACCAGGGCCGGAGATGTAAATTTGGAATCATAAACTGATCCAGGAAGGCAGTGAAATTGGCATGCAAGCAGACAGATGAGAAGAAAGCCAAATCTTGAGCCCTGAAAAATATCAATGTTGAGAGGACAAGTAGAGAGAAGATGCCCTCAAAGGAGGTTAAGGAGGTGGGAGGAAAATAAGGGGAGTGTCGTGAAACCCTAGGGAACAGAACATTGGGAGCGAGAGCACAATACAGTCTAATGTTGCTGTCAAGCACATAATTGTCAATGACACATGGCCATTGGATTTGGAATCCGGGAAGCACTGTCAGCCTTGTTGAGAGCAATTTCAGTGGCGTGTGGGTCAGTCTCTAGGCTGCAGGAGTGGAGAAGTGAACAGAGGATTGGAGTAGAGATCACCTTTTATGAGGTGGCCTTTGATTTTTCTGTCAGTTTCTCTGAAGAACAAGAGAGATGTAGGGAAGTATTTGTAGAGGGACACAGTGTTGATGGAGGAGATTTTAAGGTGGAAGAGGGCATTGGGATGCTCATTGGATGTGTCTAACAGACAGAGAGGGGGCAACCAGCTGAGCACCTCTCCAAGGGGAGGGGGGAGAGGTGGTGGAGTCCCAGGCCGAGGTGGAAGGGATGGAAGGGTTAGCCTAAGCAAGAGGAGGAATCTTCTTCCCTGTTGACAGGGAGGTCTGAAGAACGGCTCAGGATTAGGATGGGTAGTAGGAGTCAAGACCCCAGGATAATTTGCTGCATGCTGTGTGTCAGGCACTGTGCCATTCACGTATGTAAATAAACTGGTGTAATCCCAATATTACAGATGGGGAAAGGGAGGCTTAAGAAGTCCAGTAAGTTTCCCAAGGCCACAGCTGGTGGTGCAGAGCTGGGATTGGAAGACAGGCAGCGTCACTGCAGAGCATGTGCCCCGACCACACGCCCAGCTGCATCAGGCTGATTCTTAGGCAAGAATCAGGAAGCTCCAGGAAACGTTGGCAAGAGGTCTGTCTCGGGTCTCTCTTGTTGCCCTGGTTAGTCCTCTCCCTAGGCTGGCTGTCTCTTTCTACTTCATGAATATTAATTCCCTTTGGTCCTTGGAGGTCAAGTAATTGTGTGGATTTTGAGGGTGTGAATATCTGACACCTCTTTATCCATTATCTGCATCAGTTCATGGCCTCTGATGTAGCCTGTGTAGTTGTCAAGTGTTTTTCAAACTATTAAGTTTTCAAATGATTTTTGATTTTTAGGGGAGCTGTGCCTTTTCTATAAGAATTTAAACTGTTTTGTTTATCTTTGTTAGAAACTCTTAATAGAACTATACTTTGTGTCGCTGGGATGATCACCTTATAGTTAGTCCTTGCCCCACAATTCCCATTCCCATGTCACATTTGTATTATAATTGTATTGGCACCAAGAACCCAACTATGATTGATATGGGACTAGTGAGAAAAGATCAGAGGCTTAAGATAAAAATAATATATCTATACTAAGTGAAGGGTAAATAACCTCAGTGAAGAAATATTTAGTGCTAGGTACTATGAAAGAAAACAAAAGATACAGGGAGAATCTAGAAATCAACTGCACTTTCAGGGAGATGATATTCTCTTTGACAAAATTAGACTAACATAAAACAATTGGTAAGTTTTTAGGGTTTAAGTGGATGGGGTTTCACTAGGGTTCTCTGATAAAAGAAAGAAAAATGTGGCTTGCGCTCAAGGTCAAATGATACATCCTATTCCATTCAAAAGCCCCTACCTACCTTATCACTAAATTGAGCATTGAAACCAGTATGTTCCATTGAGCCTGTGGGAGTAGAGTGGGAGGTGACTGGCTCTGTAGTCCTAGCTATACTCCTTTCTCAGAGGAGGTAAAGAGAGGAGGGCCATACCTGAGAGCCAGGTGAGTGGGAGAAGGGAGTAAAGAGAATGTCTTTATTCCTGTCCTTGAGGACATGGGGAGGGGAAGGGTAAGCTGGGACAAAGTGAGAGAGTGGCATGGACATATATACACTACCAAATGTAAAATAGATAGCTAGTGGGAAGCAGCCACATAGCAAAGGGAGATCAGCTCTGTGCTCTGTGACCACCTAGAGGGGTGGGATAGGGAGGGCGGGAGGGAGGGAGACACAAGAGGGAAGAGATATGGTGGATATATGTATATGTATAGCTGATTCACTTTGTTATGCAGCAGAAACTAACACACCATTGTAAAGCAATTATACTCCAATAAAGATGTTAAAAAAAAAAAAAAAAAGAATGTCAGTTGGGCTGCTAAGGACAGCCACCCTGTCTTGTCCTGTCAGTGGCCTGACAAATGTCTGAATCTGACCAAAGCAGTAACTCCTCCTCCCTTGGAGGGAGCAGGGCTGGTAAATAAGGCAGAGGAGGGTCTGGTGGGGGGAAAAGGGGTTGCAAGGTACGCACCTCCTGCATGATTGATGAGGCACCAACATGTAGGTATTGTCGTTATAGGATCCAGGGCATTTAGAGTCACTGCCAGTGTGGGAGTCTTGATAGCACAGATTGTATCGCTCAGCTTTTCAAGAACAGAACTCAGTTCATTTTCCCAGAGGGGATTAGGCTGAGGAATCAATTCACTTGCACAAAGCCCCCAGGAGACCGATGCGCAAACTGGAGTGATGATGTATTAATTGGCAGTGGGAGAGTGTGGCTGGCATCAGCTCCCCACACCAGGCACACTCGCCTTTCTATGTATATGCTTGGGCTGTTATATTACAGGTGAGAAGGTTACTCATTGAGTCCCAGGTTTGAGGAGAGGAACTGAATATTCTTGAGTGATAACTTGATGAATTGCCCATCTCCAATCCAAGGACGTCTGTCATAGAAGCCAACATTATCTACAATTAGAGTAGCAGTCTTGTGGACAATATTGTTACTGTAAACTAGAGGCTTTTGTTATTATATTTCTTCAAGACAGTGCTTGTGGTAAGTTTGGATCATCTGATGATAGTTACTATTTGGACTGATGTATTGCAGAGAACGTTTTGGGATGGCACCTTCGTCTTATGTCACGAGTCATCTTTAACTGTGGGTAATATACAAGGATGATTTCCACAGATGGCCATTGCAGTAATGTTATGTTGACTCTTATTTCAGTAAGAAACTGAAAATTTCAGTTTCTTCGAGCAATCTCTTCTTTTCTGGGCCCATAATTCTGGATGTACCCTGTATTTGGAGCTTAGCAGTTCAATGTTCCGAGCAAGGTTTAGAGCGGACTAGAGGAAAGACAATGAATTAACGTTATCGAGTACTGTGTTAAGAAATTGAGAGCTGCCTGGTTAGGTAGAAGAACTCCCATGTTAAGCCTTAGGAAGTTGAGCTCAGGAGGGGTTAAGAACTCTGTCCACGGACACATGATGGCTGGAAGTAGAGGACCTTGGAGTCTAGGTTAGTCCTGCACCCAAAGGACGCACTTTAGGAATTCAAAAAAAAATTTTTTTTTTACTTTAAATTTATTTTATTTTATTTTTTTAACATCTTTATTGGAGTACAGTTGCTTTACAATGGTGTGTTAGTTTCACAGAGTGAATCAGCTATACATATACATATATCCCCATATCTCCTCCCCCTTGCATCTCCCTCCCACCCTCCCTATCCCACCCCTCTAGGTGGTCACAGAACATCAAGCTGATCTCCCCATGCTATGCGGCTGTTTCCCACTAGCTATCTATTTTACATTTGTTAGTATATATAAGTCCATGCCACTCTCTCACTTCATCCCAGCTTACCCTTCCCCCTCCCTGTGTCCTCAAGTCCATTCCTTACGTCTGCGTCTTTATTCCTGTCCTGCCCCTACGTTCTTCATAACCATTTTTTTTTTAGATTCCATATATACATGTGTTAGCATACGGTATTTATTTTTCTCTTTCTGACTTACTTCACTCTGTATGACAGACTCTAGGTCCATCCACCTCACTACAAATAACTCAATTTCGTTTCTTTTTATGGCTGAGTAATAGGGACTTCAAAATTTATCTCTGCCAGTTGAAGGGTTTCATATAAGAGGTAAGACTTTAGCTGAGTCCTGAAGGGCAGGTAGCAGTAGGAAGAGGAGAAAATTTTCATTTAATGAACAAGTCTGTATTGTCCTAGCTAACCTACCTCTTGGTTTTTCATTCAGTTCTGGCTGCTACACTTTTCAAAGACTGTAGATAAACTGGAGTGTATTTAAAGCAATGGTTCTGATCCTTTAATCCACCATGGATCATGTGGTTTATGAGATTCACAGGAGGAAAATACTCACCTGGGTATTTTTAGTTTCTTCCAAGTCTGTGGCACAAAATAACGTATACAGTAAGTTATCCTTAGTTCTGAGTGTAGTTGCTATAGAAATTTACCTTTTCTTTTCTTTTCTTTTCCCTCCCCTCCCCTCCCCTCCCCTCCCCTCCCCTCCCCTCCCCTCCCCTCCCCTCCCCTCCCCTCCCCTTTTCTTTTCTTTTCTCTTCTATAATTTAACATCTGGTATCTGTCTATCTATCTAGCTGCACCGGGTCTTAGTTGTGGCATATGGGATCTTTAGTTGTGCATGTGGCATGCAGGATCTTTTAGTTGCAGCATGCAGACTCTTAGTTGCGGCATGTGGGATCTAGTCCCCTGACGAGGGATCGAACCTGGGCCCCCTGCATTGGGAGTGTGAAGTCTTAACCACTGGCCCACCAGGGAAGTCCCAGCAATTTACCCTTTCTTTTCTTAGTGATCACAAGAATGATTGTGTTACAAAATCCTGGTTGAAATCCACTGATACAGAGATTAGAAACCAGGGTGGTGATAGAACCAAAATCATGTTCTATGAAGAATGATTCAAGGAAGCAAGCATCTTTGGAAGAGAGTGTTGAAGACATGGTAGGGGATTTCACATATTTGGAGGACTGTCAAACGAAGGGATTAGGTTTGTCCAATGAGACTTAAAGGGCTATAACTGGGATCAAGGATTAAAGCTACAGAACAGAAGAGTTGACTCAGAATAAGGAAAACATTTTTAAGGTGGTATAAGAAGACAGAATGATCTCTGTCCCAAGGTAGGGAGCTCCCCATTGCTGGGGCTTTGGGGGCAGGGTTTGGACAACGCCTTGTTACAGATGTTGCTAAAGAGATCCAAGCTCTGGAGGGGGCAGGACCAGATGTGCTTTAAAACTCATTTCAACTCTGGAATTCTAAAACCAGTAATTTTATTTTATTTTTTTGCCTATAACAATGCATTTTATTTTTTTTAATTTTATGTAGAGTAATACAATATGTTTTTTTAAAATCTTGTTTCTTTCACCAGCATAATTATCTTGAGATCCATCCATGTCATTGCATGTGTCCATAGTTCACTCCTTTGTATTACTGAGTAACATTCTGTTACTAAAACTAATAATTTTAAAAGCTATATTTTGGCTTCTTATTATCTATCAAACACCAGAGTACTATTAGTAACCTGATTAATAACCAACAAATTGAAAAATTTAAATCTTTGTCCTGTAGGAATCCAGCGGTGCATTTTATCTTCAAAACTCCAAAGCTGGAGAGGTCCTGGTTTCCAAAGAGATTACAAAGTTGATTGTAGATTATTGATTGTGTTTGAAAAAAGTATCCTTGAAAAGGGAGGTTTGTTCAGGAGCCATCACATTAGAATAAAGGAGTCCTTGAGAATAAAGGGGCTTTAAGAACAGATGCGTCCTTGGGATGTGTCAAGAGTTTATTCCCCATCCCCAAACCAAGCTTATTATAAATTATTATTAAAGTAAGTTAGTCATCTATTTGGTCTCTAAGGATTTAGTACGTAAAAGCCATGGTAATGTATAAAATTACTTCCAGAAAGAACGTAGGGAAAGCAAGGGCCAAGTGGTCTGAAGTTCTCTCTCTCTGTGTGGTATTTCCTGTTTATCGTAACTTGGAGCATTTGTATTGGACCTGATTGTGTTTGTTTTAAGTGATCTTTGGCTTTCAAGTATTTGTAGAACACAAAGTATTCTTAACCTGGGATATTATAATGGGTGTCATAGTAATAAATTTTTATCATATGGATTTTTTATCAATATTTCAATAAATACCAAATTTCTATCAATAGAAAGCGGTAATCTTATTCTAGTTACTCTTCAGAGTCAAAGAGATATATAGGTATTGAGGTTTTGCCACAGCAAAGCAATTTTTGGTTAAATATTAGGGTTTTCTAAACTATAAGAAATATTTGAAAAGGAGCAGCGGGGAGGGTCCCTGGGCCCTGGGTGTTGATGGCTACTGAGCACATTGCTTATTAGCAGGGTAGTAAATAATGTTAGAAGAGAAAGAGTGTGAAGAACAGATTTCCTTCTTAACACCATTTCAGTCTTCTGTCTCTATATTGCCAACAGTAAGCAGAGTACCTAGAGCGTGGGAGGCATTCACCAAATGTTTTGGGATGGCTGAATTTAAGGAAAAGGAAAACTAAACTTCAGTTATTTCTTTTACTGAGACCATGTCTGTGTGACTGAATGAAAAGTGAAAATTCCAGTCATCACCGGGTTGTTAAATATTTAGGCTGCCAAACCGTTTATTTGATTGATGTTTATACTTTTGGCATTGACTAACTGCTTTGGCTCTAGCTAGGCACAGCACGAGTCATATGCTGTAGTTCTTGTCAGTCAGTGGCTGCGTTTCCATGTATAACCAGTTGACTTATGTTGGTCACATCAGGCACAAACATAAAGCATGACAGTCTAATAATTGGTGCTTGGGTCTTTTCTGGCTGGAATGATTTCTTGGCCATTCTGGTTTTAATGACACTGACTACACTCAGTCACTGAATAGCACAGGCCAGTTTCCTACCCCGAAAAGATCTTAAAATACAAAGTAAAATAGAACTGTCCAGTGAATGTGGGTTCATCTCAATAAATGCAATTCTAGAACATGATGGAGAAGGACTCACCACTGAGAGAAGGTGGGCAAAGTTGGGATAAAGTAGGACACGAATAATATATTTTTTAGATTTCTCGTTACAAGGGGCAGGCTTGACGGTGATCCCCATAATCTCTATGTCCTGGTGCTTATGCCTTCATATAATCCCGACTCCTTGTGTATCGGCCATAGGATATGGCCAAGGTGACGGGCTAGCACCCCTGGGATTACATTGTGTTATATGAGGCTCTGTCGTGCTATAGCAGAATTGCTCTTGGGTCTTGCTCTCCTGGATGGCTTTGAAGAAGCAAGATGCCATGAGTCCTGTGACGCCAACAACCTGAGTGAGCCTGGAAGCAGATCCTCTCCCAGCCAAGCTTGCAGAGGAGAACCCAGGCCTTGATCATAGCCTCGCAGAGGCCCTGCTAATCTGTGTCTGAACATTGTCTATGAGATGATAAACATGTGTTTTAAGCTGTTGGTGGTAGTTTGTTATGCTACATACAAAATGTATACACTACTCATTGTTCTCATGTAAAAAGCTGACTGTGGTGTTGGTGTTCAAGATACATACTGAAGAAAAAACTAGAAAATGTCCTAGCACGCTAACTCCTGTGGATTAGCACACAGAAATACTGAATACTGACTTGTACGGGGCAGCAAGAAGAATAAAGAATAGAAATGGAGTCTATATTCCTATTGTCAAGTCTAATCATTTGTCTATTTGAATGATTATTAAATAGGACATTTGTGTTTTAAGAAAATAGAAGTATGGTTGAATTCCCGCACACGGTTACACTTAGGATTTGAATTTACGGTCAGTGCGGTAAATACTGTTTGCCCACCATGGTTCCTCCCTCTCTGTCGTTGTCTGGCTTCACTGTGGGCAGAGTATATTTCCCTGACCTGTTGATGTTGAGCTTAGCCATTAGACTTGCTTTGGCTAATGGGACACAGTAAAAGCGATAGTGTACCAGTTCTGAACTAAGGCTTAGGAGGTTTGGCAAAGGTCTGATAGCAATTTTGTGCTCGTGTTCTATCCCACGAGAAAAGCACACCCATAGTAGCCACCGCTTTTTAGCCTGGGTTCCTGAATTAGAAACACTTGGGACACGCCTGCATTTGACCTACTGCTTGAAGTCAAATGGTCCCAGACCATCCAGAGACGCATAAACGAGAAGTAAATTGTGGTTGTTATATGTGTCTGAGATTGGAGATTGTTTGCTCTGCAAGCTTATTGCAACAATATCTGAATAATCCAGAATCCAAAAACTCATTCATATTAGATTGTAAATGAAACTAGCATAGTTTTTGCCCCTCACTTTTAAGCATAAGTAGATAAATTTGTTAATTGTTCTTCCCTACTACAGTAGTATATTGGGTCTTTATAGGGCAGGACCTTTTAGAGCAGTGTTTCCAAACTCATGTCCTGTTGAATACCAGTGTTAGTTACGATGTTTACTGGTGTTTTGTGAAACAAGGATTCTATATTCACGGAAGTTAAAAGACTGATAACGGGGCTTCCCTGGTGGCGCAGTGGTTGAGAGTCTGCCTGCCGATGCAGGGGACATGGGTTCGTGCCCCGGTCCGGGAAGATCCCACGTGCCGCGGAGCGGCTGGGCCCGTGAGCCATGGCCTCTGAGCCTGCACGTCCGGAGCATGTGATCCACAACGGGAGAGGCCACAACAGTGAGAGGCCCGCATACTGCAAACAAACAAACAAACAAACAAACTGATAACGTTTATTAGAGCTAAGAAATTCTGCCTTGATAAAAGGACTCCTACTAAATATAATTTAACTCAGTATTGCCCAATCTCATTTGACCATGGAAATTTTCCTAAATATTTAACAACCGGATGATGACTGGAATTTTCACTTTTCATTCAGTCACACAGACATGGTCTCAGTAAAAGAAATAACTGAAGTTTAGGGTAGTTTTCCTTTTCCTAAAAGTCAGTCATCCCAAAACATTTGGTGAATGACTCCTGTGCTCTAGGTACTCTGCTTACTGTTGGCAATATAGAGACAGAAGACTGAAATAGTGTTAGGAAGGAAATCTGTTCTTCACACTCTTTCTCTTCTAACATTATGTTACCTACCCTGCTAATAAGCAATTTGCTCGGTAGCCATCAGCACCCAGGACCCTCCCCGCTGCTCCTTTTCAAATATTTCTTATAGTTTAGAAAACCCTAATATTTAACCAAAAATTGCTTTGCTGTGGCAAAACCTCAGTACCTATATATCTCTTTGACTCTGAAGAGTAACTAGAATAAGATTACTGCTTTCTATTGATAGAAATTTGGTATTTATTAAAATGCTGATTGATAGAAAAGTCCATATGATAACAATTTATAATACTATGATACCATTACAATATCCTAGGTTAGGAATACTTTGCGTTCCTACCATATATAAAATAAACAGCAAGGATTTGCTGTATAGCATAGTAAGATATTCAGTATCTTGTAATAACCTTTAATGGAACAGAATCTGAAAACAGAATATAATATATACATATTTATGTATTACTGAATCACTTTGCTGTGTACCTGAAAATAACACCATATTGTAAATCAACTCTACTTCAATAAAAATAAAAAAGAAAGAATATTTTGTGTTCTACAAACATTTGAAAGCCAAAGATGACGTAAACACAGGCAGGTCCAATACAAATGCTCCAAGTTATGATAAACAGGAAATACCATGCGGAGAGGGACAACCTCGGGCCATTTGGCCCTTTCTTTCCCTATACTCTTTCTGGAAGTAATTTTATGCATTCCCATGGCTTTTATGTACTAAATCCTTAGAAAATAGATAACGTACTTTAATAATCATTTATCATAAGCTTGGTATGGGGGTAGGGAATAAACTCTTGACAAATACCAAGGGGGTATCAGTCCTACTCGCTTGAGTTGTAAGGTGGTTATTTTCATCCTATGAACGATCGATTCCAATCTAATACAGAATGACTTGATATTTGGCCCACATTGATCTCAAACTGCTGATTTGGAGGTCTGATGTATTTGTAAGTCCAGAGGATCACTTGGTAGAAGTCCATATAATGTGCTGTTCAGACATATGGAGTTAAAGGTGTTATCTGCTGTGACTGAATTTGCTGTGGGATGAATGTTCTTTCTAATTTATGGCTTGAAGGAGGGATCTTTACTGCTTATAAGCAGCATTAAAAATGAACAAATACAGTACAACATGAAAAAACTTCTAAAACATTCCTCAGATACATCAAACCCCACATTGGGGATGGGAAGTGATTTCTTGCACTTCATCAGGCTGTTTCTTCAAACTATGGTTGACAATTCCTGATAGTCTAATATAGTATCTGCCTCTTGAAGATACTCAGTTGTCAAAAAGAAATTAAAATGGAGGCCACAGTTTGAATATACCCCTTGTCCAAACACTCATAGTCACGTAACCAAAATATAAAACGGCCCTGATTTCCCTGAAATGCTGTCTCTGGCCTTAACAAAAATTAAGCATTCTTCATGCCAGTAGGACCTTGCAGCTTTCTAGCTAATCAGCTACAAACAAGTAAGCTTATGTAATGAAAAGGAATGTAAGTGTCTGGTAACAAATTATAATAGAAAACAATGTACTTACTCATTCATACTTTATCATCTGAGTTCTTAGTACTGAGTGCCAAGAACTAACAGTTTGTTTCTTGTTCAGTGAAATAGTCTAATCAAGTAAGGCTCGCTGAATTTCTTTTGACACAGTTTCCTTTAATGAGAGTTCAGATTCCTTCATTTCCAGCATTTGGGAGCTGGGTCTGTGCTCTGAGAAGGGAATGGCAAGGCCATTCTAGGGCAGGTGGCAGTGACTGGAGAAGCCATGGGGTTAACTGCCTTAAAAATGGTTGTGATGGAGGAATGAGATTAGCATATTAATTAGGGTTTTCATATCCAGTAATGAACTCATTTGCTTATACAAACAGATGACAACAATATTTGGAGAAATATCTTAATCCCTTTTCTGTTTGTTTATGAGTGAATTTTGGTAAAATGCTGGGATGTTTATTCCAGAGCTCTGGAAACTAAAGCCAGACATTCTGTTTCCAGTCGCTGTGCCTGGTTTTATGTGCTGGTCCCTTCTTGTTTGCTTGCTTTTTCTCATCTATGAAACAGGGAACTGTGACCGGGGGACTGGTTATAATGTGTCTTGATAAACCTTCGTAAAGCAGTGTGCTGTTGCGAGTAATGGGCTCCATTCATTATTAGGCCAGTTGATTTTCATTTACACTTGGCTCTAACAATTAGCTTGAGCAGGTGTGAAGGTGATGGAGGGGCTGGGACACCCAGAGGTCAGCCTTGGCTGGATGTGATAAATTAACCATTATTATCAGCAGTGAAAGTGGTTCTTTATGCTTGTCAGCAGCAAACAAAGGGACAACATATCACATAAACTCACTGTTCAGAGCTGGGTTTGCTGGAGGATCAGAGTTTCCTTCCAGGCCCTACAGGTAGATGGGAGGGAGGCAAAGAACCCACAAAAGTAGAGGTGAGGGTACCTTGAAGGGGTGACTTTGTTGATGGAGAGGCATATAGATATCCCAACCTGGGTTGTTTTGCAATGCTCACCCATCCTAATGTGAAGCTGGCATCAGCCTCTTTTGATGATGGAGGATCTACCTGTGCTGAAGAGTTATTAGGGGGTGAAGAGTTTGTACATCAACAGACCAGACACAGGTTTTACACAGGGTATAGATAGATGCATATTTCCATATACGAATTAATAGATATTTTTGAACAATGCCTTATAATTGAGCACACTTATATTCACTGAAAAGAGGAAGTTAATCAGTGTTCCTCAGCTCTCCATCTCTACCAGTTTTACAAGACTTCAACAGACTTAAAACTCAGAAAAAAGGCACAGTAGTGTCCACAGAAGGTAACATCAGATACATCTACTCTAGACCCAATGGAACTGAATATACTGTTTCTAAAACAGAAACTAGTGGAGACTTACTGAGCACACCCAGAGGAGAAACAGTCAAATAATAAGGGAAGAGGTGATGGTTGGTAATATACTGAAACCCCATAGATAAAGTTAGTTTGGTTTGACAGTGTTTGGGGAACTATTCTGAACTAAATGTTTATGTGTCTCCCCTCCCACCCCCATTCATATGTTGAATCCCTAACTCTCGAGGTCACTGTATTTGGAGATGGGGCCCCAAAAAAAAGAAGTAATGAAGATTAAATGAGGTCATAAGGGTGGGGTCCTGACCCAGCAGGTTTAGTGTCCTTAAAACTGTGATACCAGAGAGCTCACTCTTACTCTGACTCCGTGCACATTGTGCTAAGGAAAGACCATGTGAGCACAGAGCAAGGTGGTGACTGTCTGAAAGTCAGGAAGAGAGCCTGCACCAGAAACCAAATTTTCTAGCACCTTGATCATGGAGTGCTATCTTCCAGAAGTGTGAGAAAATAGGCTTTAAAAAGTCGGTTGTTTAAGCTGCTCAGTCTATGGTATTTTCTTATGGCAGCCTGAGCACACTAAGACAGGGACTAAAGATCAGTTTGGAATGTTGTCCAAACCGTGGGTGGACAAACATGGGTGGATTTGGAGACCATGAACTTTGTTTTCCAATGATTAGATTGAGCTTTTAGTGAGGAACCCCTGATGTCCGTATGTACATGTCTTTGCTCTTGGGCTGATAAAACTGCATAGAATTTTCCAGGCTCTGCTTGGGGCTGATTGCCTGGCTGCCAGGGTCCTCTAAGCTAAGCCAGGTAAGGCTGCGAGGATTGTCTGTTCCATGTGTTCCCCCTGTTTCATAAATGATGTATCCACCAGCAATTGTACCTAGTAGTTTTAAGTCCAAATACCCTTTGCTTTAACCTCATCAGATAAAAAATTTTCAATCCTCTATTATTATCAATAATAAGTAATAAGAAAGGAACTAAAGCAATGTCTGTATAGAAGAACTATAAGAAAAAGAAGAAAAGGTGCAGCAAAATGTATTAGTAGATGATCAACACTCACCAGAGAGATATTGTCATGAAGCAGATAAAAATTGTGAACGAACACTTTGACATCAAAAGAAAAACAATAACAACAACTCAATGAAGCAATCACTTCTACTAACAAGTCCCACCAGGTAGAAGTGCAATATTTGAAAGAAGAAGTAGTGAGACAGGAGAAGAAATATAAACTTGTGAGACTCAAGAAAGAAGTAGAGGGAAGAAATAAACCAACACAAAAATAAAGACAAAATTGGAAGAAGTAACAAACAATATGGAAAATACTGCTAGGGACGTAAAAGATAAAAGTAAGAAGAGGGAACACAGTAAAGTAGAAATCAAAGAATTAAAAAAATTATGAGGATAGAAGATATACAAGGGAGATCCAGTAAGCACTTAAATAGAGTATCCAAAGAAGAAAACCAAAAACTGGTTCATAACAAATATTTTAAAATACAGTTCAAGAAAGAAAAACACTTGAATCTCTGTATTTAAAAGTCTTACTGTGTGCCAGGGAAAAGTGACCCAGAATGATCAACACTAAGACAAATCCTAGAAAAGTTGTTAGACTTTAAAGAAAAAGAATCATTGCAAAAACTAAAAAAAAAAATAAAGACCACGTAGATGAAAAAAAAAAAATTGGCTGGGATCAGACTTTTCCACAGCATCTTTTAACTCCAGAAGATTATAGAACACTAACTACTTGGAAATTCCTCAAGGAAAGAAAGAGTGAGCCAGTCAAGCTGTTCTTCCAATAAAAAGCATGAACCTACAGAGCCCAAGGAATATTTAGTGCTTTGGGCACCAAGTTTAAGAGGATGTCAGAAAGTTCAGTAATCAAGAATAATATTTAATGCAATATTAAACTAAATAAAAATTAATGGAAAAAAAATCCATGATAAAGTATCAAAATTTTAATGGGAAAACAGGATCATTATTACTGATTTTTTCTTTTGCCCCAGGCTTCAGTATGGCTTGGAACAGCACTATCAGGAGACTTTCCTGAGGAAATTGCTAGAACACAAATTTTAGCTAACCAAGCTATGGCTAGGTTAATAATAGTGAAAGGATTGGAGGTAAGAGCTGAATATATTTAACAGTATAATTAAGACTAATGTGGGGATTAGAAGGACAGAAAAAATTATTATGTATCCTCTTATAATTCTCTAATAAGGAATAATTGAGTGAAAGAGAAAGTATAAACTCCAATGCCGGGATAGCTAGAAAATCATTTCTAAATAGTACATATCAGAAACTATGGGATGTAACTAAAGCAATTCTTGGAAAACATATATGTATGTGTGTGTGTGTTTGTAGGTGTACGTGTATACACACACTATAAAAATAGAAATACATGATATAAGCATCCAGTGTAAAAGTTAGAAAGGAAAAATAAATTGAAAGAACGAAGGAAGGAATATAAACAGAAAATAATGAGTTTAGTAGAACTAATAAATCCAGAAGCTTTGGCGAGATAAACGATTTGCTTATTTATTCAGTAAAAAAGGAGATAGAGTACAGATACAAAAAATAGGCAACAATAATGGGAAATTATAGAAAAGGTAAAAACTAGAATAATTATAAGAAACTACTCTGCTAAATTTAATGCAAATTAATAGTTTATCAACTAGACTCCAAAGTATATTGGAAATCTAAACAGCTATGTCATAGAAACAGAGGAAATTGTCTAAGAACCAGCCCCCAAATACTAAGACCAGATGGTTTCACAGAGAAATTCCAGGATGCTGTTAAAGGTCAGGTCATTTTAATGATAATTCATTAAAGGAAGAAAGTCTCCAACATCTCTTTAAGAAGTGATACTAAAGATAAAGGATAAAGATAAAGGAATACTTCTTTAAGAAGTATTCCCAAGCACGTTAGATAAATAATTCTTTTCTATTTCTTACATTGTCTTCTAAGGCTTATTGGATGATATAATTAGCTTCCTGTGAGTTATTATATATATTGTGAGAAAAATGATAAAAGTGGGATTTCTTTTTCAATATTCTTTAGTGAAGTTAATCACAAATCAGTGAGATTCTATTTTATATTAGTCAGTCTGTCCTTGCGCATTTCCGAATCCTCATACCTGAGATTTTTTAGTGAGGAAGGAGGGGTTCAAGGGCAAATACTAGAAATTGTACCTTAGAATGTGTGCTGAGGCCAAGTAAGAGCAAGCTTGAACATCAAAAGTGGAAATAACTATAGTCAAAATATGAAACCAGAAGAGTGATTGCTGATGTGTCCAGAATGTCAAGAGCCAGAGCATTTGCACATATGTTATGTGACTGAATCTAACATTGAAGCCGAAGGGATTTTTCCAACTTCCTCTCTCCCATCTTGAAGACTCTGGGATGAGGTCACCTCACAGGCCTTCCTTCATTAACCTGGGGTGCAACCCCATGAAATAAACTCGGGCATATGGCATGACAAGAAGTGGCTAGTGACTTGCCTGAGAGGCTTACCCTAAAAGTGCAAGGTACCTTTGTCTCTGGGTCTGCAGAGCAGATAGCCAGTCTTGGGACCATGACAGAGAGTACTGGCCAAGCCAAGAGAATGGACCACAGCTACACTAGCTGCACATTCTATCTTTGAGGCTGGTTGGACACCCAACAGCTAGACATTGTCCTGGAGACCCACAAGTGCCAGCCAGCACATGCCCAAGGGTCCCTTTCTCTCTAGTTCACTAGCATGTGTAGACATCATCCTCTCCAGAAACCCAGAATGTTCTCTTGAGAGAGAAATAGTAAGAAGGAAATGATGCTGACAGGCTGAACATTTTCTAAAAGGGCTGAAGAAATAATCAGATCAGACGTAGCTTTGAATTCAAATACTTAGCTCTTTCTTTCTTACTAAATAGTAGATAAGAACTTGTGAAGGAAAACATCAACTATAGATGAAATAAAGAAGTTACATTTCCCTCCACTTACAAATCATTATAAGTTAAATTTGTGGTTCTAATATAAAGCAAAAAATGGACTCCTTTCATTCTTGGGTCATTCTGATCCTAGGATATTAGTTCTATTCGCTAACTCTGTTAGGCTATTTCTCTGTAAGAGAAATAAATTGAAAGTATCATTTGAGCTGATATTCAGTGCTCGTAGAGGCAAGTAAATCTGCAGAAGCCATGGTGACTAGCGTTTAAATTCTGATATATACATTTTAAAGACAAGGAAGGTCATTGTGGTAGGGATATGTGGCATAATTATAAAACCAGTTTAGACGTAAGAAATACCATATAAAATGAAGGTAGAGCAAATTCTATCAGGTACTTATTTTATTTAGTTGAAAATTAAGTTGAGAAAATTAAAAAAATGGAACAACTTTCAGAGGGAAATCAGGAAAATTATCAGATTTAAAATATACCACTGCAGGGCTTCCCTGGTAGTGCAGTGGTTAAGAATACACCTGCCAATGCAGGGGACATAGGTTCGAGCCCTGGTCCGGGAAGATCCCACATGACACAGAGCAACTAAGCCTGTGCGCCACAACTACTGAGCCTGTGAGCCACAATTACTGAGCCTGTGCTCTAGATCCCACGAGCCACAACTACTGAGACCATGTGCTGCAACTACTGAAGCCCATGCACCTAGAGCCCATGCTCCGCAACAAGAGAAGCCACCGCAATGAGAAGCCCATGCATGGCAATGAAGAGTAGCCCCCCACTTGCCGTAACTAGAGAAAGCCCGTGCACGGTAACGAAGACCCACCGCAGCCAAAAATAAATAAAAATTTAAAATATATAAATAAAAAATACACAAAATAAAATATACCACTGCAGCATATTTCCTCTAGAGTAAAAAAATTAAAAATATCTATCTGCAGTGACTAGCTTTAGTTCTTCAAGTACCTCAAGGCACTTGGGAAGTAGTCCTTTGCGTAGGGCACCAAAAGTTGATTTGTTTGCTAGAAAGTGAGATTTGGGTATGAGGAATAATGAAGTCAGATAATGTGTGCTAGTTAGAAGTTGAATGAACAAGGCAATGGAGATGATTTTTTTTTGGTTAATTTTCATGGCAAATAGCTGTTATGTAGATAATTACTCAGGACTAAGGGAAGCGTTGTTCTTGAGCTGTTTTTATTCTGTTCTAGGGGCTTCCATCTCAAAAGCTCTCTGTATCAGCAGGTAAAAGTTGTCTGCAAATTTAGACACCAAATCTGCCATGATGAAGGTTGGGGCAGGTGAGCTCTCAGCGGCTCATTTACTACTCGTTGGGGAGATGGGTCCTCTCAGCTCTCAGTGGGTGATCATGGTGTTAAAGGAGCAAAGCCTATGGGTTCACTGCCAAAAGAGCTTCTCAGCTTTGCAAGGGAACAAGTGATCTGGAGTCCATGCCACCTACCATCTCTTCAGACCTCTTGAAATCAAATTCATTAATGGGTAGAGGGAGGAGGAGAGATGCAACAAGGCGGGGAGGAGAGTGGCTGACAACTTCTGGAAAAGCAACTCACATTACATTGACTGATTACTGGAGTCAGCTTCAAATGAGAAAATGTTTACAGTAGATGATTCGTGAACCCTACCGTTGCATATGTTAAAGGGCTTTAATTCTGCTAACAGTACTCTAAAAAATTGCTTCTCTTAGAGCCTTTTCCATACAGTATTGAAATAACACAGGTCTTTGTGATGATGCCATTCTGAAAACTCCCAGAGTAACAGAAGGCAAGACTGCAGATGGAAAAATGTAAAGAAAAAAAAATCCAGTTGTGATACTGTCATGATAGGAATGCTTAAATTACATTGATGTAGGGCTTCCCTGGTGGCTTCGTGGTTAAGAATCCGCCTGCCAATGCAGGGGACACAGGTTCGAGTCCTGGCCTGGGAGGATCCCACATGCTGCGGGGCAGCTGGGCCCGTGCATTGCAGCTGCTGAGCCTGCACTCTGCAACAAGAGAAGCCATGACAATGAGAAGCCCGTGGACCGCAAGGAAGAGTAGCCCCTGCTCACCACAACTAGAAAAAGCCCATGCAGAGCAACGAAGACCCAACACAGCCAAAAATAAAAACAAATAAATAAATAAATTTATTTTTTAAAATTACATTGATCTATCAAAACTTTCACTGTTATATCTCATGTGTAAATATTAGAGGTGAGTGAAATTCAAGCAATAATCCACCGTGGAATTTGCACATCCAGAAATGATTTTGGGGAGACTGTTTTAAATGACTTCTTTTGAAAGCACTAATTTCTCTTGTTCCTGTGAAACCACTTGAGGCATATTATCTAACAGCATGTTGGTGTCAGAAGCCTTCAGAGGACTACTTAACATCAGGTTCAAAATAACTGTTTTGGGTGTGGACAGTTCAATCAATTGCATGGTTTCACCATCAGGTAGCATATTTTAATCCTGCTGGATCTTAAAGCTGTCTGTGATTTGGCTTCTATAGAATTTAATTATATTTATACCCTACAATCTTTAGCTTCATTTTACAGTGTTTGATATGTGCTAATTGCTTCAGGTGTGTTCGCCTGCTTCTACAAAGATTGTTTTTCCAGCATCTTGGGGGCAGAAGACAAATCTTAAACTTTTGTGTGCTTTGCATCTCCTAGTAAAAGTAGTCTCCTAGTTTGATCTTCAAGGTTCCCCAGGGAGCAAATGAGACTATAAATATCTATATCTATCGACCTATATTTATGTATCTATATCTATAAATACATTTCCACTGTGACAATTGTTTTTTTCTTCAAAGAACACCTATATAATGCAGGTGTTTTCAGAAAGTATGCTTAAATTTTTTTTTTTTTAACCCAACCACTACTATCATCCTCTCACTCCAGTAGGAATATTTCATACCTTCCCTGGCAGAGAAAGTTATTCAACTCTTTCAGACTCCTTCTACTGAGAAGTAGGTTTATCCATTAAGATTCACTCAGGTTGGGGCTTCCCTGGTGGCGCAGTGGTTGAAAGTCTGCCTGCCGATGCAGGGGACACGGGTTCGTGCCCCGGTCCAGGAGGATCCCACATGCCGCGGAGCGGCTGGGCCCGTGAGCCATGGCCACTGAGCCTGCACGTCCGGACCCTGTGCGCCGCAAGGGGAGAGACCACAACAGTGAGAGGCCCGTGTACCCCAAAAAGATTCACTCAGGTGCAAATAATAGAATATGTAGCTAGTCAACGTTTAGGTTCTCTTGACAAAAAAGGGGTTTTCATGGGTCGGTCACCCAACAGTATCAGTGCGTTTGCTTTAGAATCACAGTTATTCCTGTCAAAGGACTCTAATTCTTAGCATATGTACTGAATACTTCTACAATTGGCTAAAATTCTAACTCCCTAGAATTACTGTCTATGAAATTTCACTTTGACTATTTGAAGAATATGGAATGATTTTATTTTCCTTTCCACTAGAAAACTCTGTAAATATTTCTTAATAGCTTTATTGAGGTATAATTTATATCTATAAAACTCACCTCATAAGTGTACAATTTAATGGCTTTGATTTAAAGAGTTGTATAATCATTACTACAATTCTGGTTTAGAGTATTTCATTTACCCCCATAGAGTTCCTTGTGCCCCTTTGCAGTCAGTCCCTACTTCCACCTCTCCCAACTCCAGCCCTAGGCAACCACGTATCTGCTTTCCTGCTCTGATTCTTTTTTTCCTGGAATTTAAAAATAAATGGAATCATATATTATGTAGTCCTTTGTGTCTGACACGTTCCACTTAGGATAATGTTTTTGATGTTTGTGCATACCATAGCATATATCAGTGGTTCATTCCTTTTTATGGATCCATTGATCCATTCCATTGTATGGATATACCACATTTTGTTTACCAGTTCACCAGTTGAAGGACATTTGGATTGTTTGCAGTTTTTGGCTCTTATGAATAATGCTGCTATGAATATTCATGAATAAGTCATTGCGTAGACTTATGCTTTAATTTCTTTTGGGTAGATTTCTAGGAGTGGAATTGTTGGGTTGTATGGTAAGTCTAGGTTTACCCTTAAACTTCCAAAATGTTTTCCAAGTGGCTGTACCATTAATGTTACTGTTCCCAGTAGTATTAAGGTTCTAATTTCTCTACATCCTCACCAACACCTGGTAATGTCTGTTTTTTTTTTTTTTTTTTTTTTGGATATTAGACATTGCTGTGTGTATGTGTGTGTGTATATGTAAGGATATTTCAATGTTTTTTAAAAATAGACTTTTAAATTACAATTTTAGGTTTACAAAATAATTAGACAGATAGTACATAGCATTCCATATATACCCCACCAACCTGCCCAGTTTTCTGTACTATTAACATCTTGCATTAGTGGGGTATATTTGTGACAATTAATGAACCAATATTTATACATTGTTATTAACTATAGCCCATGCTTTACCTTAAGGTTCACTCTTTATGTAGTACATTGTATGAGTTTTGACACATAGATGTATCCACCACTACAGTTTCCCATGAAGCTTCACTACCCTAAAAATGTTCTGGGCTTTACCTAGTCATCCTTACTCCCCTTCTGCCAAACCCCTGACAACCACTGATTTTTATTTCATTTCATCTTATCTTACTGAGTTAAGATTTTAATCTTTTAGGACAGTTTTAGGTTCACAGCAAAATTAAGAGGAAGTTACAGAGATTCCTCACATCCCCCCTATCCCCTCACATGCATAGTCTCCCCCATTATGAGCATCCCCCACCAATGGTGGTGGGGTACCAAATGGTACATTTGTTACTTTTTTTTTTTTTTTTTTTTGCGGTACGCGGGCCTCTCACTGCTGTGGCCTCTCCCGTTGCAGAACACAGGCTCTGGACGCACAGGCTCAGTGGCCATGGCCCGCGGGCCCAGCCGCTCCACGGCATGTGGGATTCTCCCGGACCGGGACACGAACCCGTGTCCCCTGTATTGGCAGACGGACTCTCAACCACTGCGCCACCAGGGAAGCCCCATTTGTTACTATTGATGAACCTACATTGACACGTCATAGTCACCCAAAGTCCATAGTTTATATTAAGGTTCACTGTTAGTGTTGTACATTCTAAGGGTTTGTACAAATATATACTGACATGTATCCATTATTATAGTATCATATAGTGCATTTTCACTGCCCTAAAAGTCCTCTGTGCTCCTATTCATCCACTCTTCTCCCCAGCCCCTTGCAACCACTGATCTTTTTACTGCCTCTATAGTTTTGCCTTTCCCAGAATGTCATATAATTGGAATCATACAGTATTTAGATTGGCTTCTTTCACTTAGTAATTTACATTTAAGTTTCCTCTATGTCTTTACATGGCTTAATAACATTTCTTTTTATCTCTGAATAATATTCATTGTATGGATATAGCACAGGTTATCCATTCACCTTCTGAAAGGCACATTAATTGCTTCCAAGTTTTGGCAATTATGAATAAAGCTGCTATGAACATCAATGTGTAGATTTTTTGTGTGGACAAAAGTTTTCAACTCTTTGGGGTAAATACTGAAGAGTGCAATTGCTGGATCATATGGTTAGAGTATGTTTAGTTTTGTAAGAAACCACCAGACTGTCTTCTGAAGTGGCTGCACCATTTTGCATTCCCACCAGCAATGAATGAGAATTCTTGTTGCTCCATGTCCTCACCAGTATTTGGTGGTGTTATTGTTCTGGATTTTGGCCATTCTAATAGGTATGTAGTGGTATCTTATTGTTCTAATTTGCATTTCCCTGATGACATATGATGCGGAGTATCTTTTCATATGCTTATTTGCCATCTGTATTATCTTCTTTGGTGAGGTGTGAAGATTTTTGGCCCATTTAAAAAACTGGGTTGTTTTGTTTCCTTATGAGTGAGTTTTAAGTGTTCTTTGTATACTTTGGATAGCAGTCCTTTATCAGATATGTCTTTTGAAATATTTCTTCCCATTTGAGGCTTGTTTTCTCTTGGCATTGTCTTTCATAGAACTGAAGTTTTTTAAATTTTATTTTAATGAAGTCCAGCTTATCAATTATTCCTTTCATGGATGGTGCTTTTGGTGTTGTATGTAAAAAGTCATCACCATACCCAGGGTCATCTAGGTTTTCTCATATTATCTTCTAGGAGTTTTAATAGTTTTGCATTTCACATTTAGGTCTGTGATCCACTCTGAGTTAATTTTTGTGAAAGGTACATATTCTGTGTCTCTACCCACATTCATTTTTTTTGCATGCGGATATTCAGTTGTTCCAGCACCATTTGTTGAAGAGACCATCTTTGTTCCATTGTCTTGCTTTTGCTCCTTTGTCAAAGATCAGTTGACTGACTATATGATAGGGATTTATTTCTAGGCTCTCTATTCTGTTCTATTGACCTATATGTCCGTTCTTTTGCCAGTACCACACTGTCTTGACTACTGTAGCTTTATAGTAAGTCATGAAGTTGTCGTGTCACTCCTCCAACTTTGTTCTTCTCCTTCAATATTGTGTTGGCTGTTTTGGGTCTTTTGACTCTCCATGTAAACTGTAGAATGAGTTTGTTGAAATCCATAGAATAACTTGCTGGGATTTTGATTTGGTTTGCTTTGAATCTGTGGATCAATTTGGGAAAAACTGACATCTCGACAATGTAGAGTTTTCCTATTCATGAACATAAAATCTCTCTCCATTTATTAAGTTCTTTGATTTCATTCAGAGACTTATAGTTTTCCTCAGATCTTGTTTTGTTAGATTTGTTAGATTTGTAAGTAATTCATTATTTACATGCTAATGTAAATGGTATTGTTTGTTTTTTATAAATTTATTTATGTGTTTTATTTTTGGCTGTGTTGCGTCTTTGTTGCTGCATACAGGCTTTCTCTAGTTGCGGTGAGTGGAGGCTACTCTTTGTTGCAGTGCATGGGCTTCTCATTGCAGTGGCTTCTCTTGTTGCAGAGCCTAGGCTCCAGGCACGCAGGCTTCAGTAGTTGTGGCTCATGGGTTTAATTGCTCTGTGGCATGTGGGATCCTCCCGGACCAGGGATCAAACCCGTGTCCCCCTCCATTGGTAGGTGGATTCCTAACCACTGCACCACCAGGGAAGCCCCAGGTATTGTGTTTTTAATTTCAAATTCTACCTGAAATTTTTACCAAAATAAATGTAATTTATATCCGTCCATCCAATTTACACATTTTTTTCTTGTGATGGAAACTTTCAAGATTTACTTTATTAGCAATTTTCAAATATACAACACAGTATTATTAACTATAGTCACTGTGCTATACATTACATTCCCAGGGCTTATTTATTTTATAGCTGGGAGTTTGTACTTCTTAACCTCCTCCTTCCAATTTCACCAACTCCTCACTCCTGCCCCTGGTAACTGCTCATTTTTTTTTTTTAACTTATTTGTTGTTTAGATTCTACATATAAGTGAGATTATACAGCATTTGTCTTTCTCTGTCTGACTTATTTCAGTTAGCATGATGCCCTCAAGTTCCATTCATGTTGTTGCAAATGGCAAGATTTCCTTCTTTTTTATGGCTGAATGATATTCCATTATATATATATCACATTTGTGAACACTTAGGTTGTTTCAGTTTCTTGGCTGTTGGAAGTAATGATGTAGTGAACATGGGGTGCATATATCTTTTCATGTTAATGTTTTTATTTTCTTTGGATAAATACCCAGAAATGGAATTGCTAAATGCTATGGTAGTTCTCTTTTTAGACGGGACATTCTTGCCTTGTACCTGATCTTAGTGGGAAAGCTTTGAGTTTCTCACTATGAAGTATAATATTAGCTGTAGGTTTTTTGTAGATATTCTTTATCAAGTTGAGAAAGTTACCTTCTATTCCTAGTTTACTGAGAGTTTTTATTCTGAATGGATGTTAGATTTTGTCAGTGCTTTTTCTGCATCTATTGATATAATCATGTTATTTTTCTTTTTTAGTCTATTGATGTGATGGATTACATTAATTGATTTTTGAATATTGAACCATCCTTGCATACCTGGAATAAATCCCACTTGATCATGGTGTACAATTCTTTTTATGTATTATTGGGCTTGATTTGCTAATATTTTGTTGAGGATTTTTGCATCTATGTTCATGACAGATACCAGTCATTTTTTTTTTTCTTGTAATGTCTTTGTCTGGTTTTGGTATTAGGGTAATACTGGCCTCTTAGAATGAGTTAGGAAGTATTCCCTCTGCTTCTGTCCTCTGGAAGAGACTGTAGAGAATTGGTGTAATTTCTCCCTTAAATGTTTTGTAGTATTCCTGAGTGAACCTACCTGGGCCTCATGCTTTCTGCTTTGGAAGGTTATTAATTATTGATTCAAATTTTGAAATAGACCTATTCAGGTTATCTATTTCTTCTTATGTGAGTTTTGGCAGATTATGTCTTTCAAGGAATGGGCCCATTTCATCTAGGTTATCGAATTGTTAATAATGTTCCTTTACTGTGCTTTTGATGTTCATGGGATCAGTAGTGATGGCCCATCTTTCATTTCTGGTAAGTATAATTTTGTCTTCTCTTATTTTCATGGTTAGCCTTTCTGGAGGTTTATTGATTTTGTTGATCTTTTCATAGAAACTGCTTTTAGTTTTGTTAATTTTCTGTATTGATTTCCTATTTTCAATTTCATTGTTTTCTATTCTAGTTTTAACTGTTTCTTTTCTTGGGCTTGCTTTAGGCTGATGGTGCTTTTCTTCTTCTAGTTCCCTAAGATGGAAGCCTGGATTGTTGATTGTAGAGCTTTCTTCTTTTCTAGTATATGCATTTGTCACTATCAGTTTCCCTCTAAACTCTGCTTACTCTGTATCTCACAAATTTCAGTAAGTTGTATCTTCCTTTTCATTTAGTTCAAAATACTAAAAAAAATTTTTTAGACTTCTTCTTTGACCCATGTGTTATTTAGAAGTGGGTTGTATAATATCAAATACTTTGCCTTTTCCAGTTATCTTTCTGTTACTGATTTTCAGTTTAATTCCATTGTGGTCCAAGAGCATATTTTATGATTTCTATTCTTTTAAATTCATTCATTGTATTTTATTAACCAAAATGGGATCTATTTTGTGTGTATGTTCCAGGTTAGATTGAGAATACATATTCTGCCAGTTTGGGGTGAAGTATTCTTTGAATGTCAATTTATATTGATGGGTGCTGTTCAGTTCAGCTATATCCTTACTACTTTTCTACCTTCAGGATCATCTGTCAATTAATGAGACAGGGGTGATGAAGTCTCCAATTAAAATAATGGATTTGCCTATTTCTCCTATTTTATCAGTTTTTACCTCACCTATTTTGGCACTTTGTTGTTAGATGTATACATGTTAAGGATTGTTATTCTTCTTGGACAGTTGAGTCTTTTATCATTAGGTAATGCCCCTCTTCATTCCTGCTATTTTTTTGCTCTGAAGTCTGCTTTGTCTGAAATTAGCATAGATACTACAGCTTTCTTTTGATTAGTGTTAGTATGGTGTAACTTTCTCCATTCCTTTACTTTTAGTTTATCTGTCATTTATATTTCAAGTGAATTTCTTAAAGATAACATATAGTTGGGTCTTTTCTTAAATCCATACTGATAGTCTCTGTCTTTTAATTGGTTTAGTTAGACCATTCACATTTACAGCTGTTATTGATATACTTGGATTAATGTCTGCCATTTAAAAAATTGTTTTATATTTGTCACACTCATTCTTTGTCTCTTTTTTTTCATCTTCTCTTTTTCTGCCTTCTCTAGTTTTAATTGAGCACTTTATATGTTTCCATTTTCTCTACTCTGTTAGTTTATCAATTATCCTTTTTCTTAACCTTTTTTTTTCGGTTGTGGTCCCAGAGTTGCAATATACATTTACAATAATCTAAGTTTACTTTAAATAACACTGTACCACTTCATGAGTAGTGCAGGTAACTTATACCAGAATGTTTCTAATTCTTCTCTCCCATCCCTTATTCTGTTGCCATCATTCATTTTACTTATCCATAAGCTATATGTATCCAACACATTGTTGCAGTTAATTATTTGAGCAAACAGTTATCTGTCAGATCAGTTAAGAAAAACAAAAGATTTTATTTTACCTTCATTTATTCCTTTACTAACTCTGTTTTTCCTTTATGTAGTATCGAGTTTCTGATCTATATTACTTCCTTCTCTCTGAAGAACCTCTTTTAACATTCCTTGCAAACATTTCTTTCAGGTCTACAGGCAACAAATCCCCCCCCTCTTTTTTTCCTGAGAAAATCATTGTATCTCCTTTACCATGAAGGATAATTTAACTAGGTGCAGAACTCTAGATTGGTAGATTTTTTTCCTTCAACAGTTTATATATTTCACTCTAATCTTTTCTCACTTGCCTGGCTTCTGAAGAGAAGTCCAGTGTAATTCTTGTCCTTGTTCCTCTAGAGGTACACCTCTGTAGTGATTTCTCTCTTTGGCCTCTTTCAAGATTTCATGTTTGATTATGGTTTTCTGCAATTTGCATATGATATTCCCAGATGTAGTTTTTTTTTTTTTTTTTTTTCAGTACGCGGGCCTCTCACTGTTGTGGCCTCTCCCACTGCGGAGCACAGGCTCTGGACGCACAGGCCCAGTGGCCATGGCTCACGGGCCCAGCCGCTCCGCGGCATGTGGGATCCTCGCAGACCGGGGCACGAACCTGTGTCCCCTGCATCGGCAGGCGGACTCCCAACCACTGCACCACCAGGGAAGCCCCCAGATGTAGATTTTTGATATTTAATCTGCTTGGTGTTCTCTGAGCTTTCTGGATATGTGGATTGGTGTTTGTCATTAATTTTGGAATATTCTCAGCCATTATTATTTCAAATATTTTTTCTGCCCTTTTCTCTCTTTTCCCCCTGCATTTTTATTATACATATGTTACGCCTTTTGCAGTTGTCCCACAGTTACTGGATATTCTTTTCATTTTTCTTTTCAGTTTGAGATGTTTCTACGGATGTACCTTCAAGATCACGTTTTCCTTAGCCATGCTCAGTCTATTGATGAAGCTATCAGAAGCATTCTTAATGTCTGTTACAGTGTTTTTGATCTCTAGCACTTCCTTTTGATTCTTTCTTGGAGTTCCCACCTCTTTGCTTATATTTTTCATCTGTTCTTGCATGTTGTCCATTTTTTTCCATTCAATCCCTTAGCTTATTTCCAGTATCAGTGTCAAAGCTTAGAATGGTTCTGATTTTGCTTTGTGTCTTCAGACTGTGTTCTTTCTAGCCTTTTAACATGACTTGTAATTTTTTGTTGAAAGCTGTACATGATGCATTAGTATATAGGAACTGAGGTAAAACAACTTTAAGGGTGAGGTTTTATGTTTATCTAGTTAGGAGTTAAGCTGTGTTTAATGTTACTCTAGATGTATGTGTTAGAGGATTCAGTTTCCTCTTCTGTCCTTTTTGCTGTTTCCCCTGTTTCTTTGGGTTTCCCTAGAAACTCCTCCTTAAGTAGAGTTGGTATCCTGCATCTCTCTCAGTTGTCATCCACTGTCATTATACTGTAGCCTTGTTGATGTGGTGTTAAGTATTAGAAAGGGTAAGCAATCTATAATTTTATGATTAAATTTTAGGGTTTTTTTTTTTTTTGGTGGGCCTGAGTCCCTTCAGAATTATCTTTTACCTTTTTTTTTTTCCTTCCCTGTTGTGAGACAGAAAGGCTCCAGGGGCTCAAGTTGTCTAATTGTCATTCTTGTAGGTCAGATAAGGGTCTGGTAAGGGGTCTGGTCAGATAAGGGTCTTGAGGGCAGTGCTTTGTTATGGAGAACAGAATGCAGTGATCGTATTTCATATTTCATGGTGGTTACTTCCTCCCTCTCCCTGCTGGAAACAAGAGGAGATTTTTCTCCCATCTTCATTGTGAGAACATGGTAAGGCTACTGGAGGTAAAACTCATGAAAATGTGGGAGACCCTTAAAGACTGAGTCCCCGAAACTTTTAACCCTCAAGCTAGTCCATGCTCAGTTTCCAGCTATTAATCACCATTAATTAAGTTAATATTTAATTACCATTAAATGTTCTGGTACTTACTGATAGGTTACCATCTCCATTGTTTTTGCTCCTGCTTAACTGGTTTTCTGTATTGAACTGTCTCTCCAGTCTTTAGGATGGTGGTTTGCTCTGTTTGTTCAATTATCTGATGGGTCTAAGAATAGCCATTGATTTTCTGTGTGTTCAGGATGCGAGTGATGACTTCTGAGCTCTTTACATGTTGAAGTGGAAACTAAAAGTCCTTTATTTTTTTATTTTTTTTATTTTTTATTTTATTTTTTATTTTTTTTTGCTTTATAACAAATTAAATCAGTTATACATATACATATGTTCCCATATCCCCTCTCTTTTGCGTCTCCCTCCCACCCTCCCTATCCCACCCCTCCAGGCGGTCACAAAGCACCGAGCTGATCTCCCTGTGCTATGCGGCTGCTTCCCACTAGTTATCTACCTTACGTTTGGTAGTGTATATATGTCCATGCCGCTCTTTCACTTTGTCACAGCTTACCCTTCCCCCTCCCCATGTCCTCAACTCCATTCTCTAGTAGGTCTGTGTCTTTATTCCTGTCTTACCCCTATGTTCTTCATGACATTTTTTTTTCTTAAATTCCATATATATGTGTCAGCATACAGTATTTGTCTTTCTCTTTCTGACTTACTTCACTCTGTATGACAGACTCTAGGTCCATCCACCTCATTACAAATAGCTCAATTTCATTTCTTTTTATGGCTGAGTAATATTCCATTGTATATATGTGCCACATCTTCTTTATCCATTCATCTGATGATGGACACTTAGGTTGTTTCCATCTCCAGGCTATTGTAAATAGAGCTGCAATGAACATTTTGGTACATGTCTCTTTTTGAATTATGGTTTTCTCAGGGTATATGCCCAGTAGTGGGATTGCTGGGTCATATGGTAGATCTATTTGTAGTTTCTTAAGGAGCCTCCATACTGTTCTCCATAGTGGCTGTACCAATTCACATTCCCACCAGCAGTGCAAGAGTGTTCCCTTTTTTCCACACCCTCTCCAGCATTTATTGTTTCTAGATTTTTTGATGATGGCCATTCTGACTGGTGTGAGATGATATCTCATTGTAGTTTTGATTTGCATTTCTCTAATGAGTAAAGATGTTGAGCATCCTTTCATGTGTTTGTTGGCAGTCTGTATATCTTCTGTGGAGAAATGTCTATTTAGGTCTTCTGCCCATTTTTGGATTGGGTTGTTTGTTTTTTTGTTATTGAGCTGCCTGAGCTGCTTATAAATTTTGGAGATTAATCCTTTGTCAGTTGCTTCATTTGCAAATATTTTCTCCCATTCTGAGGGTTGTCTTTTGGTCTTGTTCATGGTTTCCTTTGCTGTGCAAAAGCTTTTAAGTTTCATTAGGTCCCATGTGTTTATTTTTGTCTTTATTTCCATTTCTCTAGGAGGTGGGTCAAAAAGGATCTTGCTGTGATTTATGTCATAGAGTGTTCTGCCTATGTTTTCCTCTAAGAGTTTGATAGTTTCTGGCCCTACATTTAGGTCTTTAATCCATTTTGAGCTTATTTTTGTGTATGGTGTTAGGGAGTGATCTAATCTCATACTTTTACATGTCCCTATCCAGTTTTCCCAGCACCACTTATTGAAGAGGCTGTCCTTTCTCCACTGTACACTCCTGCCTCCTTTATCAAAGATAAGGTGACCATATGTCCGTGGGTTTATCTCTGGGCTTTCCATCCTGTTCCATTGATCTATCTTTCTGTTTTTGTGCCAGTACCATACTGTCTTGATTACTGTAGCTTTGTAGTATAGTCTGAAGTCAGGGAGCCTGATTCCTCCAGCTCCATTTTTCGTTCTCAAGATTGCTTTGGCTATTCAGGGTCTTTTGTGTTTCCATACAAATTTTGAAATTTTTTGTTCTATTTCTGTGAAAAATGCCAGTGGTAGTTTGATAGGGATTGCATTGAATCTGTAGATTGCTTTGGGTAGTAGAGTCGTTTTCACAATGTTGATTCTTCCAATCCAAGAACATGGTACATCTCTCCATCTATTTGTATCATCTTTAATTTCTTTCATCAGTGTCTTATAATTTTCTGCATACAGGTCTTTTGTCTCTTTTTTTTTTTTTTTTAAAGTAACTTTCCTGGGCTTAAAATCTGTGGAATCTCTGTCTGCTGTGATGTTCGCCACTGATGATATCTGTGGTCTCAGATCTGTGCTCATTTTTCAGTTCTTTTTATTTTTCAACCTGGCCTCCTAGAGGTTGCCCATGGGTCTGTGTATGTTATTGGTTAACCCATAATTGGTCAGGAACTTAGCACAAACACTAGGCTTCCACTCTCTGCCAGTTGATCTCTGTGTCATTTGGGGAGCACATTCAGTGTTCATGCTGTTTTCAAATTGGCCTCCATTTTTACCTTTTCTCGGGCTTTGTTTGGTCTTCCCTGTGCATGAACATAGCCAACCAGTCAGCCAGGGTTGTGTGGGAAACTAATCAAGTATCTTCCCACTAAATTTCTGGCTCTGCCTGTGATTCTGCATTCCCCTCCTAGGACCATAACCTCAGACTAGGAGAAATGCAGGCATTCCCCATTCACTCCTTTGAGTGGATTTTCCATTTTCCTTTTCAAATCCATTCACCCCTTGAACCTCACCTGCCTACAGCAATCTGCTGGTTTTCTTGAGTAGTTATGTCCTGGTAACACTACAGTACTGACTGAACTGTGGGGTGGAGGGGTTAAGGATCACCCCAGGTAAGCACACCACATACTCCCATTGTTTCAGCACCTTTTCATGAATAAACTCTTTTCAATTTGTTGCTTCGATTTGGTCAATTTGTAGAGCCCTGACATGGTTACTCTTTTGAAAGTTTTGTCCAGTTTTATCATTGTTTTCTGAGGAAAGGGTTTGTGAACTTCTTCACTACTTTATAACGAGATAATATCTACCTCCAAATATATCTTCGTTTAGTTTTTTTCTTATGGTAAATATTTCTTACTCTTAAAATTATTCCTCATGTAAACTCTTTGTTACCAGATTCTTCACTGTTCTTTCATGTTTCTCTGTATACACTAATTTGCCAGTATTCCTTTGAAAATGTGGTGGTTATAAATGGTGAAGAACCTTTAGGTGTGGCCTGACAACAGTAGAGATGAATAGGGTTACTAGCTTCTTTGACCTGTACACGAATTCCTATCAGTTTGGCCTGAAGTGGCATTAGCCACACCATACTATTGTCACCAATCAAGCCCATGGTCAGCCAGAGTTCTGAGTTTTTGTTCATAGAAAATACCACTCATCTTGATCCTTTATCTTTTCTTTTAGTTGTGCAATTGAAATTTTTGGACATGAGTGGAAGTTTTGCAGCAAAATTTTTTATTAAATTTCACCTTTGACTTTAGTACATAGTTCCACCCTTTCAAGATCCCTTTGGATTTTATTATGTGAAATATGAAATGTATACTTTCTGTTTCTTCAAATTGTTGAAAGAAATGTGTGATTTTGGCATTCTTTGTTCTGTGAGAACCCTTGCTGATTCTTAATAATCACATAACTTTTATTTAATTTATTTATTTATTTATTTTTGCGGTACGCGGGCCTCTCACTGTTGTGGCCTCTCCCGTTGCGGAGCACAGGCTCCGGATGCGCAGGCTCAGCGGCCATGGCTCACGGGCCCAGCCGCTCCGCGGCATGTGGGATCTTCCCGGACCAGGGCACGAACCCGTGTCCCCTGTATCGGCAGGCGGACTCTCAACCACTGCGCCACCAGGGAAGCCCTTTTTTTATTTTATTTATTTATTTATTTTCTTTTTTCTTTTTTTTTTCACATAACTTTTAAAGTAAGTGTTTACAAGTCATCTGTTTAATAGTCTAGATAGGGCCAAGGAGAAAGCATTTTGCTGTGTTATGATAAACCTGTCTTTATATTAACACTGATTTTTAAATCTGTACTTTAAGCATTTTCCAAATTATAATGTACTATGTACCTCTTTGAGATAATCTCATTTTGTCCCATGGCTTAAAAATCATCTTCAGATTCTGATATTATAAATTAATTTTATTACTTGAGACACCTCCCCACACTAGAACGTAAGCTCCATGAGGGCAGTGACTTTATCTGACAGTTCCTGGCCTATAGTAAACACTTAAGTATTTGTTGATTGAATGGAGGGATAGTTTTTCGGTCTTTTTAAAAAATTCACTATTTTTTTTCGCATCATTTGAAACTTACAGAAAACTTACTGAGATAGTACAGAGAATTTCTATATACCTATACCTAGTTTCCTCTGTTACTAACATCTTACATTAGGATGGCACATTTGTTCCAATTAATGAACCACTATTGATAGTATGAGTGAACGCTATGGATATTTGTTAACCATGTCCATACTTTATTCAGATTTCCTTAGTTTTCTCCTAATGTCTTTTTCTGTGTCAAGATCCCTTCCAGGATATCATACTACATTTAGTATACTTAAGCTCTTTCTGGCTGTGACTGTTTTTTGGCTCTCCTTGTTTTTTATTACTTCGACAGTTTTGAAGAGTACTGGTCAGAAATTTTGTATATGTCTCACTATTGATGTTTGTTTGATAATTTTTCTTGATTAGGCTGGGGTTGTGGGTTTTGGGGAGGAAGACCACAGAGGTAAAGTGCCATTCTCATTATATCAAATGAAGGCTACTACTAGCAACATGACTTAACCATGGTTGGTATTGACCTTATTCACTTAGCTGAGGTACTGTTTGTCATGTTTCTCCACTGTAAAGTTGACACTCAGCCCTCAGCCCCTTTCCATGCTATCCCCTTTGGAAGGAAGTCACTGTGCATAGCTCACACTTAAAGAAAGGAGAGTTATGCTCCACTTCCTGAGGCCATGGTATCTATCTACATAAATTATTTTGAATTCTTCTGCACAGGATATTTGTTTGTTTTCCCAAATATACTTATTTTTTCAGTCATTTATTTATATCAGTATGGACTCAAGGATATTTTATTGTATACCTCGGTGTTATAACCCACTGCTAATTTATTTATTTTGTTCCTCAAATTGTTCCCTCTTTGACCACTGGGAGCTCTTTAAGTTGATTTTCTTTGGGTATTTTTTTGGCACTCCCTTTTCACACTTAAATTTAGTTTAAAACCCTCTCAGTGAAGTCAAATAATCTGGTGCCAATTTCAAACTTCTGTGAGAATGTTCTGTCATTTTTCAGGAGCTAATGGCTCTTTGACAAGAGCTATTTGGTAAAACAAAACAAAACATACCAAAGCAGAAGTGGACTATGATACACGGTTGCAGCTCAGCACAAGTCTTTATATACAGATTAGATAAAATTCAAGTCATTTATTTCCTGACAGTTTCACAGTCAAAGAGTTCTAACTGTTAACCCTTCTTTTCCAGAGGTAAGCATGAATAGGTTGTCTGAGTTCGTTAAACCAAAAGAAACACATAGAATATGTGTTTATGCGTGTAGAATGTAGGTGCTTGATTGGATATTAGTATACTAACAACTTTTAATCTAGGTCAGTTTTATACATCTCATTTTTGAAGATTTCTTATGCCATTAGTTTTTTTTTTTTTTCTCTTTATTTATTTATTTATTTTTGGCCGTGCGACGTGGCTATTCCCCGACTAGGGATCGAACTCAGGCTCTTGGCAGTGAAAGTGTGGAGTCCTAACCACTGGACAGCCAGGGAATTCCCCATTAGTTTCAGAAAGAAGTAGGAAATTGTCTCCACAAAGAACCATGAGGCATCTTGGGTATACACATACCTCCTTTTAAATTGTGTATCCTATGAATTACCACATGGCTAGCTCATCAAGAGAGCTTCTTAGCAATATTCTTTTGCATTTTATAGCATGTTACAGTTTACAAAGAACTTTTGCTCAACTCATAACATTGGGTGGCATTGCCCCTGTTTTATGGATGAATGAGGCATAGGAAATCTGTAATGCCAGAGGTCACGTAGCTAGCAGGTGCATCTAGGCCTGGAACTTTAGCTGGGAGCCGTAGCTCTTAGCACAGTGCTCTTTCCAGTATTAGTGTGTCATGTTGCTAAATTTGGGAAGATTTATGGTATACTCTAGATCAGTACTGAAAAATGGAGCAACTTTAAACACAATCTTTTCCCCAGTATTTGGTGGCAGATTTGGTCCTGGGAGAACAGGAAGTGAGCAGCATTCACTGTTAAAACTCTGAGCCTTTTAGTCCTTTGCCCTTCTGCTCCAGGAACTCTGGGCTTCTCTTATACCCTCCTACCCTCCACTCCTCTTTCAAAACCTTCTCTTAGAGCCCAAGCAATGAGAGTAGACAATAGGACCATTTAACTATTGGATCCATAAACACAGAGCTGGGGGCTTTGGAATTTGTAAGAGCTTAATAAGATGTTGGAATTCTGGAAGGGAATTACTGAATGAAAAATACGAAACTGTGAAATTGACATTAATTAATGTTTAAGTTTTTACAAAATGAAACACGTTTACCCATCAACTACAACTCCTTAAAACTCATATAGTTTTACACACATTTCCTTAAATGTGGGATGCAGGGTATTTGGTATAATGTGAGAGAGGTATGGCTTGCAAAAAAAGCAAGAGTGCATGGGGTCCTTAGAGGCCTTCAAGCAGCCCTTGTTGGTAGCTAGCAGTTTCCCTTTAGCTTTCCTAGCAGTCCTGTGCCACACAGCCTCCTCTCCTTGCAAACAGCGGTGGCCCCCCTGGTCTCCCCCGTCTCTGTGGACCAGCCTATGTTATGACCAAGTCTGAGGGCAAAAGATGTTTAGTCCCAAGGTGAAAACTACTCAAAAGAGCAGCATTTTCAAGGAAGGAAGTCGGTGCTCCTCCGTAGAGGCAATGGCTGGTTTGAGAGAAGAGGAAAAATACATGCTTAATCCTTTGATCTGTCAAATGAAAGGCATGTTCTCAAGTGAATAGATGCAATACACAGGGGTGTAATTACTGAGCTGGTGGGGGGAGGTATAAATCACACAAATAATATGTTCATTCTGTGTGAGAGTATATAATATATGTAGGACATAATCACAGAAATTTAAAGTGGATAATGTGTAAGGTTATCCTGGCCGGTCCCTGGAGCCAGCGTGGGGTTGATATCACTTTGTCTTATCTAATTGGCAGCATGGATAAGGGTTCTTTTGCCATGTTTTTAAAATCAGAGATTCTCCATGGAGGTGTGGGGTGTCATTTAAAGCCTTTTGGGGTGTGTGCATTGTCTTCTGTCTTCTCCTTAAATAGAAGGTCCATTTAGCCCCTGGAGACCCAAGTACTTTAGAGATGAAGTAGAGAGCATAACTCTCTCTCTTTCCCCTGAAAAACCCACTTGTCCAAATTCTTAGACCTTCTAGACTGATGGAAGGGGTGGTGAGAGGCCTGATTACTCCAGCTCCAAGCATCTCAGGCTGATTGCAGGATGGCTGTTGCTGTGATAACAGGCTCTTACAGTCGTACAGGGCTTCCAAATGTTACTAAATGCTTTGTCATCCACTCGCACCCATGCAATTCATGACAGCACTAGGAGGACCCCTCTGTTCCTCTAGACAAGGATACAGAGCCAGAGAGGGTAAGTGGCTGATCCAAGGTCATGTAGCTGGTGGGTGGTGAGAGCAGAACTGAAACCCAACCACTTGGTCCCACATCCAGTGATTCCCTCCACGTAACTGGGAGCAGGTTTTTTGTTGTTGTTGTTTTGTTTTTTAACATCTTTATTGGAGTATAATTGCTTTACAACGGTGTGCTAGTTTCTGCTGTATAACAAGGTGAATCAGCTATACATACACATATATCCCCATATCTCTTCCCTCTTGCGTCTCCCTCCCACCCTCCCTACCCCACCCCTCTAGGTGGTCACAAAGCACCGAGCTGGATCTCCCTGTGCTATGCGGCTTCTTCCCACTAGCTATCTATTTTACATTTGGTTAGTGTATATATGTCCATGCCACTCTCTCACTTTGTCCCAGCTTACCCTTCCCCCTCACCGTGTCCTCAAGTCCATTCCCTACGTCTGCATCTTTATTTCTGTCCTGCCCCTAGGTTCTTCAGAACCTTTTTTTTTTTTTTAGATTCCATATATATGTGTTAGCATACGGTATTTGTTTTTCTCTTTCTGACTTACTTCTCTCTGTATGACAGACTCTAGGTCTGTCCACCTCACTACAAATGACTCAGTTTTGTTCCTTTTCATGGCTGAGTAATATTCTGTTGTATATATGTACCACATCTTCTTTATCCATTCATCTGTTTATGGACACTTAGGTTGCCTCCATGTCCTGGCTATTGTAAATATAGCTGCAGTGAACATAGTGGTACATGACATGACTTTTTGGATTATGGTTTTCTCAGGGTATATGCCCAGTAGTGGGATTGCTGGGTCGTATGGTAGTTCTATTTTTAGTTTTTTAAGGAACCTCCATACTGTTCTCCATAGTGGCTGTATCAATTTACATTCCCACCAACAATTCAAGAGGGTTGGGCGCAGGTTTTTGGCCTACTTTTCTTCCTTTGGAATGGTGAGTAGCTGGAGCCCTGGCAGTGAGGGGAATGCTGGCGTGGTGTGTGTGCCTCTGTGGCAGTGCAGTCATCCTTCAGTATCCATGGTGGATTGGTTCCAGGAACCCTCCCTGGATACCAGAATCTGCAGATGCTTAAGTCCCTTGTGTAAAATGGCATAGTACAGTGGACCTCTGGAACCATGGGTTTTGCATCTGCAGGTTCAATCCACAGTTGGTTGAATCAGAAAATGAACTATGGCTACGAGGGCTGACTCTCTAAGAGAAATCCTAGAAGGCTCTTTCAGGATGGGCCCTCCAGGATAGTGGGCTACAGCTGGGGAGGGTCACTAACTAACAGGGTTCGGTCCCTAATTATTTCCATTTAGAACCTTCTTGACTTTTAGGGATACTGAGGAAAAGCCCTGGATGTGCAATGAGGTGAGCTGGGTTCAAGCCTGCTCTGTACTATGTGGGCTATTCTAAGGAGGTTATTCAATGTATAGTCCTTAAATCCTGGTTCCTGAAAAGATTCAATAATTTTCAAAAGTGATTTTTATGGTGCCAGGTAAAACACTAAAAAATAAGTTTAAAAATTAGTGAAGGGACCAAATGTAAAATAGATAGCTAGTGGGAAGCAGCCTCATAGCACAGGGAGATCAGCTCGGTGCTTTGTGACCACCTAGAGGGGTGGGATAGGGAGGGTGGGAGGGAGACGCAAGAAGGAGGAGATATGGGGATATATGTATATGTATAGCTGATTCACTTTGTTATACGGCAGAAACTAACACACCATTGTAAAGCAATTATACTCCAATAAAGATGTGAAAAAAAAATTAGTGAAGGGGAACATTAGGCAGGACATTTTGAAGCTCCCTTAAGAATGAATCATGGGACATGATTAAGGCCCAAGGATCCATTGGTTAAGGGACAAGGCAAGGGTGTCTGTTGCACATATTACTTGGTGATAAAGGAATATGATGAGTTTAATGGCTTGTGTTTTAGGGTTACCAGTGGTGGTACTAATTTCTTCAGCATTGAAAGAGTCACATCAAATACTTCCTTTGAGAGCAAAACGGGAATCAGAGTGAGATTCCCACAAGACATTGCATGAAGTCTTATTCTGTTGCTAGAGAAGGGCCACAGATTGGGCTCTAAGTGTCCAGGCTGCCAAAGCAGGAGAGAACCACAATTTGATTGGAGCAGTAAACTTTTTCTTTAATGGGTCAGATAGTAGGTATTCTAGGCTTTGTGGGCCACGTACATCTCTGGTGCATTGTCTTGTTTGTTTGTTTGTTTTGTTTAGTTTTTCACAGCCCTTTAAAATCCTTAGCTTGTAGACCATCCAAAAACTAGCTGTGGATCAGATTTGGCTGTAGTTTGCTGACCTTTGTTCGATAGATGGTTGGTAAGGTAAAAACAAGTTGCTGTGGGGAGATGCTGAAATCGTAGAGAAGTGTGTTTGGGGACTCCTCATTGAGTGGACACTGCACAGCAGCAAGTCACATGTATTAAAGGTCATCTAGGGGAAGGATTAATACCCCCTTTTGAAAACTGCCAAGCCAGGCAAGGTTGCCCCTGATTCCAAAAGTGTATCAGCCCCACTCAAGGTGAGAGGCAAGTCATTCAACCTACCTGAGCCTCTGTTTTCTCCTCTTTTATCTAAGATGGGGATAATAGTAAAAGTCCTGCTTGGGCTTCCCTGGTGGCGCAGTGGTTGAGAGTCCGCTGATGCAGGGGACGCGGGTTCGTGCCCTGGTCCGGGAAGATCCCACATACTGCGGAGCGGCTGGGCCCGTGAGCCATGGCCGCTGAGCCTGTGCGTCCGGAGCCTGTGCTCCGCAACGGGAGAGGCCACAACAGTGAGAGGCCCGTGTACTGCAAAAAAAAAAAAAAAAGTCCTGCTTGACTTCTAGGGTAACTGCACAGATCAAGTGAATTTCTGTACGTGAAATTGCCTTGTAAATGATTCTAACAACCCTTAAAGTTAGTTACTGTTTATCAGCTTGGCATCGTCAGTGCCAGGGAGCCAGCCTGTGCCAACCATATTCATGAGAAGCCATACAGAATCCCTGTTCTGGAGAAGATTCCAATCAAGCGAGAGAAGAGAGGCAGGAGAGGGGAGGACTTCAGTTCAACCCACATGCACATGGGGGGTGAGACCAAAGAAGTGCCCCAGTGACAAAACTAAATATGATGTGCTGCAGTCACCCACGGAGAGTCACCCAGCAACTTGGCTGTGGAGATTTATTTGCTGCTGTAATAATGTACTAACACCTTCCTTTAACTGAGCACTTATTGTTCTTTTGTTATTGTTTGTCAGATGTTGTGCTAGGCGCTTTATACAAATGATCTCCCCCGAATCTCACAAACATCCTAGGAGGTAGGTCTTAGTATCCCCATCTTTTCGAGGAAGAAACGGAGGCTTGAGTCTTCAGGCAGATATCACATGGCTAGTCAATGTAAGGGTTGGGATGCTAGGAACAGTTGGAATAGGAGAGGCAAACCTGGTAGGCTTCCTGGATGAAGCAAGTGTGAAGCACAGTTTTAGAGAAAGAGAAAGTAGGGGCAAGTGAGGAGGTTTGGGCAAGTGACATGAGTTCAGCTTCCTCTTGTTATTCACATGCTCAGATGCCCCAGGTGCTTCCTGCCCCCTGACTCGGCTTCTCTCACTCCTTCAGAAGGTTAGGATAGGAAGGCAGTGAGCTTGAAGGGGCAAAATTTGTTGCTGTCTTTTCTTTTATCTTCTTTTTTTTTTTGCCGGCACTGTGCAGCTTCTGGGATCTTAGCTCCCCAACCAGGGATTGAACCCGGGCCCTCTCGGCAGTGAGATCACTGAGTCCTAACCACTGGACCGCCAGGGAATCCCCTGTTGCTGTCTTTGTGCATTGTACTTAACTTCATAGAAACCGCTAGAGGCTTGGATTCTTGGTTCGACCTCTGCCCCCATGTTATTGTGGGACCTTGGGAGGTGCCCACCCTGCCCTAAGCTCACTTGTTTCCTCTTCAGTTGAGAACACTGATCTCCCAAGGTCCTTCCACTTGTGAAATATCCTAGACTGTAAGATCCTCAGACGCAGCAGCTGCATCCAGTGGTGAGGAAATAAAGTTTTCTCAGGAATGTCGGAACGCCAAGCATTGGCTCCTGGGCCCACTGGAAAATGAGGTGTTCTGTAAATGAGTTTTCCAAATACCCGAGGCTGGCCTTTTTAAACCCTCAAACTTTGTTTTGTATACCTGAGGACAGAAGTGTTTCCTGAGATGTGTGGTGCTTTTTATTTCTTATTAAACAGCATATCAAACATCACTGATCTTTTCATTTCTAGTCCAGACCATTTTTTGTACTGTAAAATTTTCAGATGTATTTATTGAGTTGTATAAAGATTCTTTCCTTTGCACTAAATGGTTGTTATTTTCAAGAGATCTTATATCTGATTTTCTGGGGTATTTTTAGTCTCTATCATATTATATATTACCTCTTGCCATTGTCTTTGTGCTATTACTATTAACTTCTCATACACATGAGTTTCTGGCTTCAAATATCCACTGAGCTAGGAAACCAGATCACCTCCCTTGCTTGGGTGGAAAAATAAATAGGAGTAGAATGTGAGTGTCATTCTTTTCATCTTTTTTATGTTCTGTGTTGTTTTTCTCAGACCTCTCATGATGTTACAGTTGCTCCTTGAATTTCTGCCCTCAGCATCTCTCAGTTGCTGGGTTATGCAGGAATAATCGTGTTACTCTGTGGACAAATGTCCGCAGAGAAAGGAAGAGTGTCCTCCTTTGAGACAGTGCCTGTGACTCAAAGTGCCAGATTCCTTGGGTTTGGCTTTTACTTGCCATGTTAATTGCTAACTGATTTCCTTGTCCTCAGTTTCTGTAACCTCTGGGTCATCGTCAAGCCCAAGAACACAGCATATGTCTCATTTCCAAACTCAGTTCTTCCCCGAATAACACGGGGGAGAGGGGACTCTGTAAACAGGTTGAGTTGTGAGTATCATTTATATTCATTAGCACTAATTATTATGTACATGCAGCCAGAGGCTGAAACACATCTTTTATAAATGGATGGAGTGCATAAATAAGTGGCTACTTCTGCATATTATGTTGACTATGGTTTCTCTTTTTATTTCCTAGTCTATGATTTCCATGTGCCACCCTCCCCCCATGAGGGAACTTGTCCCATATTTCCACTGTCTGATTTCGTTTTGATAGGAAGGGAAGGAAGGGTAGAATATGATCACTAACTTTTCTGATGTCTGGTCTATTAGTCTTTTCTCCCTTTCTTTTGGTCTATTATTTTATGCTACTAGTACTTTCTTTGTCATCAGAAATATGTTGGGGGACTTCCGTGGTGATGCAGTGGTTAAGAATTCGCCTCCCAATGCAGGGATACGGGTTCGATCTCTGGTCTGGGAAGATCCCGCATGCCACAGAGCAACTAAGCCTGTACACCACAGCTACTGAGCCTGCACTCTAGAGCCCACAAGCCACAACTACTGAAGCCTGTGTGCCCTAGAGCCCATGCGCCGCAAGTACTGAGCCCACGTGCCGCAAGTACTGAGCCCGTGTGCCACAACTACCGAAGCCCGGGCGCCTAGAGCCCGTGCTCTGCAACAAGAGAAGCCACCGCAGTGAGAAGCCCATACACCACAATGAAGAGTAGCCCCTGCTCGCTGCAACTAGAGAAAGCCCGCGTGCAGCAATGAAGACCCAACGCAGCCAAAAAAGAAAAAAATTATTTTTTTTAAAAAAAAGAAAGAAATATGTTGGAAGCTGATGTGATGGATTCTACTCTCTCCATCACATGTCTCCGTGTTGGTGTGAGGGAGCCTGGCTGGTCACTGCCCGAGGTGGCACTTAAGCCAAGCTCTTCAACATGCCCATGGGTGGCTGGGCCACCAGTAGCCACAAGGGTCAGCAGCCCTATCCACCCGACCATTGGCAGGTGGCAGTTCAACCTTTTCTACTTTGCAAAGATATGGTCAGCACAGGAGGAGCATGCCAGAAGGAAAGGGGTCAACTCTTCAGCACACCCCTTTTAAAAGGTTGCTGACCTCTAATCTAATCCAATGGTTTATTTACTGCTCCTGTCACCTTTCTAAAGTGCTGTGAACTCAAAGGTTTTTGTGCGCATCTCAGGGGGCTGGCCTTCATCTGGAGCTGGTCTCTTATTTCTGCTTGCATGTCTGCTCAACTTGTGATCTTTGAGAAAAATGTCTAATGTGCTGCTTTCAGTATGCAGATATCAATATGCAGAAATGTTGTGGAAAAAATTGTTAAAGATATGAAGCTCCTCCCATTCTTTGAACGCAAAAATCATTGACTAGTAAGAGCATCACATTCTTATTTATGGGTCTGTTTTCAGTTTCCTGGTCCAATTACGGTATCAAAAGTAAAAGTTCCATTTTCCCCCACAGTAGAACCAGTAATTAGAACTTTGTATCTTAAACTATGGAAGCACTAAGTTGGATGGTATCTACATTAGAGGCAGTTCTGGCATGCAAAACTGAGACCCAAACAGAAAATGGGAGATTCTCAGCTAATTCCTCAGAGTAAGTTAAAAGATACATCTGTATTTAAAACGCTAAAATCAATAGAACCTTCGAAAGGTCATGTAAAGCAATGGTGAGTTTTAAAAAAGCTATTAAAAAGTACTTAGTTGTGTCTTTTTAGGTTTATCTATATTTATAAAGAGCGATTTTTTCAATTAACATACATTGGTGTAATTCATTGAACCTGTCGGTAGAGGTTAGGGATGATTTATCCTCTTTCTTTCTTTCAATGCATATCTTTGCACATGCAAGCATTAGTGTAAGAAGTTTATGATTTGGAGAAGATAGATAAGTCCGCCTGGGCTGAGTGCCAAGCACAGGCTACATGGAATGTGCGGGAGCCAAGATTGAAGCAGAGCCTGGATAAGGGATGGCAGCAGAGCAGGGGTGACCCAAACTCCTGGCCAGCAGTTAAGAGATGTGGGTAGACAGCTGGGCGTTTTAGAGCAGGTCATGGGTGAGGGACCTAAAAACCCGGAGCCAGTTCTGGCTTTGTCACTGACAAACTGTGGGATCTTGAGCTTAGATACGAGCTTCTCCAGGCTTAAGTTTTTCATTTACACCATGAGAGTAACAAAGTCTGTCCTGTGGTGATGGTGAAAAGGCATTGAGACCCAGCAATAGAATTCCTGTTGGAATCCACAGTGCCTCTTGATCAGGCAGTGCACCATATTGACTTGGACTTCTTGGCAAACCAGCTTCCCTAGTTATTTTTTAGGTGTTAAAATGTGAAATAAGAAACTAAGACTCTGGGTAACACTATGTTATACTAATATTCAAATTTAAGTCTCATAATGATAAGGGTAAATAACATGGCAAGAGCACAGATTGGGTTCGTTGGGGTCTCAGGGATAAAAATTCATTGTTGAATATCTACCTGTCATGGAAGCAAAACAAGCTGACAGATTTCCCAAAACTTTTCTTTTCACTGCTTGCCAATTTTCTCTATTTTCCTCACTGTCAAAAACAGAGTCATGAAAATCAACAGTGCCCACTAACTCCAGGTCAAGTTTATATTTGTTCAAATACCATAGGTTGCACCTTGAGTTTTAAACTATTTGCCAGAGAATAGAAGAGTTTTGCAAAGTGTATTGAGGTGGAAAGAAAATTGCATTGTACCTTCGATTTTTGTGTTTGCCAAGTCCTCACTGGTACCACTAGAGGCTTTTGAGACCTTCATGGTTCCTTCCCCTGGCAACCATTTTTATTTTCCTTCCTTTGGTCTAATTCCATTGAAAATCTAGCAAACGTTCCAAATAAATACTTCACTGGGAGTAGAAGCACTTGATGCAGCTGTATTAAAGTGACCGTTTCAAGCTGGCTGGCACAAGCACTGAATAAACACATATTGATATTATAGAACAAAATAATATATTAGCACATTGCTCATTTGTGCTCCAGTGGTCACCCTGATACTATCCGTCATGTGGGGAGTGACAAACACAATTACACCCGAGTGCTAATAGAGTGGAAGGGCAAAACTGCCTGACCTCGGCATCCCGGGTCGATTTAAATGTTTGATGTCTCATTGAATTAGTATCACAGTGTGAAAGACAAAGCTCAAACTAATGGAAATGAGCCTGGACATGCAATACTGCTGATTGGGCTGACATAATTAGAATAATATTCTGCGCAGAGCTAATAACAAGCCGAAGAAATAAATAACCGAGAGATAACCTAATTGCTGCAGGCTAAAACGTTCTTTTGAGTATGCTAAGGTTAGCATTTTCTGTTTACTTATAAAGCACACGGATGGGCTTAAAAGGAAAACGTAGTGAGTGTGGCAGAGAGCTGGCCACCAACACACACTGCCCTCTGCAGGGCCCAACCCCTCCATTGCTCCTGGTGCCTGTTCACCAATAAATATTTTTGTGGGCCTACTCTGTGTCAAGGCGAGTGTCTGGGAGAGGGAGATCGTGAACCAGACAGGCGTGTTGCCTTCCAGGAGCTTCTGGCCTCATGGGAGCGATACAGCAGAGCAGGGAAGACAGCATGAGGAGACAGATTCGGAAGTGTTAAGGAAATACTGCTGAGGGAGGCTTCACTCTGAACAGATTTGCAAATTTGTGCCCTGGAGATTCGAATAGAAAGTATGATAATTTACTTGGTTTGTTATCAAGCTACCTGAGGAAGATTCCAATTTATTATAGATTCCAGCATCCCAAGGAAGGAGAGACAATATTGGGATTGGTTTGCCAGATCTTTGCTTAAGCTTGAGGAGTACTAATAAAATCCCTTATATTTGTGTTGAATTTTACAGTTTTCACAGTACAGTTGACCCTTGAACAAGGCGGGGGTTAGGGGTACTGATCCTCTGGGTAGTGAAAAATCCATATGTAATTTACAGTCTGTGCTCTGGTCCTCCATATACGAGGTTCCTCCATACCCGCCCATTCAGCATCCATGGATTCAACCAACCATGGATCGTGTAGTGCTGTAGTATTTACTATTGAAAAATATCCACATGTAAGTGGACCCACACAGTTCAAACTCATGTTCAAGAGTCAGTTGTAGTTTCATTGTTTTAAGGCAAAGAGGCACACTCTATTTACCTGAAAGTAAAGGTCCTTATTGTAAGCATCCAAATGGGAGTGTTGGGGAGGTGCAGGAAAACTCTCAAAAGTGGAATTCTGAAGCCTTGTGGAAATGAGAACTCATTTCTTTTGGTTCACTGCTGTATCCCCAGTGCCGGGAATGCCTCCTGGCATGGGCGCTGGATAAATACTTGTTGAGTGAATGCTTGTGTGCTTTACCTCGATTATCTCATTTCAACTTGGCAGTAATCTGGAGATGGGAACTATTAATACCTCCATCTTACACTGAAGGAAAGCAAGGGATGGAGAGGTTAAGTGACTTGTCCCAGGTCACACAGCTAAGAATTGGCGGGGCCACTTATGACCCAGAGCATGTGGTGGCTGTGAGTGTAGATTCTTTCAAGGAATTTTATTATGAAAGGAAAGAGGGAAAACCCGGCTGTAAGTTGAGGTAAAGACAGGACTTGGAGACACGGAGGCACAGATTTCTGAGCAGAGGAGAAGCAACTGTGGAGATGGAAGGGTCCAGCCTCATGGACAGTGAGAAGCAGGGCTAGCGAATTTACTGCCGTGAACAAACAGGAGAGTTGAGATTCAAAAAAAATTGTGGCCACCCAACTAAGCAGCAAAATAGGACTAAACGTTAGGATTTCTGAGGCTTGTTTACCATCATTTGAACATCCTTGGCTTGTATACCATCAAGTTTCTAGTTACCTTTTCTTCATATTTTCACACAAAATGAGCAGGCAGCATGGAATAGTGAAAAGAATACAGGTCTAGGAATTAAGAATCAGTCTGCTACTGATCGGCTGCATGACCTTAGGTAAACCCCTTCACCTTTCTGGGCCAGTGTCTTCCAGCTCTAAAATCCCAGTGATCTATGGAATATTTCTGAGTTACCTACTATTTCAAGTGACCCCCCCCAGTCTTGCTCTTTGTAGTTATGAAGCTAATCAGGAATCGTTTCTGTGAAGTCTCTTAAGTCCCTTAGCAGTGATTCTCAAACTCTTTCGGTCAGTGGATCACGGTTTACGGAGTCACTTAAACCACTGCTTCTACAGTAAGGCATCCCCTAAGAGACCTTTCCAAAGGAAAGAGGTAAAATGGCATAGACTTTTGTGAGAACGTGATGGGATAATATGTAGATCTGTGAAATATTAAATGAAAATTGTTGATGTCCAGTGATAGGTTTCACTCATTGACTTCATTATTTTCTTTCAATAAACCTTTTGAGCATCTAGTGTGAGCCAGGTGTGGTGTCACTTATCTGCACAGATGTTGTAAGAAGTCAGCCAGCCTGTGGCTTCCTGGTAGTTATGGATATTATTTTAAGAGCCATGGCCCAAAGTGAGACATGATATAGAGAGATATAGGGATGTACTTTAAATTCCTGTGGTAAAAGTTGCTTCATGTAAAAGAGGATGATTAGACAGACATGAGCTCTTAATATTTTGATTAATTAAATCTTTGTTATACAATGACAATAGCTAAGCCATTGAGTTCTAGTATAATAAAACTTGAAATGGTGAGCTCATTTTGATTTCATGATATGATGCTACACCTATGAGTTCCATGGAGGAAGAGCTGGCTACAGTCAAGTCCTCTAAAGGACAAGAATTTCGGGGATCCCATGTCTGTACAGGTTTTTTGTTTTTTTCGTTGCGCTAGGTCTTAGTTGCAGCTCACGGTGGGCTCCTTAGTTGCAGCAGTTGGGCTCCTTAGTTGCAGCAGTTGGGCTCCTTAGTTGTGGCATGTGAACTCTTAGTTGTGGCATGAGTGTGGGATCTAGTTCCCTGACCAGGGATCAAACCTGGGCCCCCTGCATTGGGAGTGTGGAGTCTTAACCACTGTGCCACCAGGGAAGTTCCATCTGTACAGGTATTTTTTTTTTTTTTTTTTTTTTTTTTTTTTTTTTTTTTTTTTTGCGGTACGCGGGCCTCTCACTGTTGTGGCCTCTCCCGTTGCGGAGCACAGGCTCCGGACGTGCAGGCTCAGTGGCCATGGCTCACGGGCCCAGCCGCTCCACGGCACGTGGGATCCTCCCGGAACGGGGCACGAACCCGTGTCCCCTGCATCGGCAGGCGGACTCCCAACCACTGTGCCACCAGGGAAGCCCTGTACAGGTATTTTTAATTAATGCAATATCAAAATGTTCAAGGCTGAGAATTTTCTTATGTTTATAATAATTGACATTGTATTAATTCAGAGTCTTATCATTTCTTACCTGAATTGTGCTCATAGGCTTCTTTTTTTTTTGCGGTACGCGGGCCTCTCACTGCTGTGGCCTCTCCCATTGAGGAGCACAGGCTCCGGACGCGCAGGCTCAGCGACCATGGCCCACGGGCCCAGCCTCTCCGCGGCATGTGGGATCTTCCCGGACCGGGGCACGAACCTGTGTCCCCTGCATCGGCAGGCAGACTCTCAACCACTGCACCACCAGGGAAGCCCCCAGCTTCTTAACTAGTTTCCCTTTCTTGTCTAGTGTGATTGCCACAGGGCTACCAAGGGATTGCTCTGAAAAGGAAACCCATGTGTGGTAGCCCCTCAGCTTCATATCCTTTGGAGCCTGCTGTTGTTCTCAGGGAACAGTCTAACTTTAGGTGAGCCATCAGGGCCATGAGGGCCTGCGTTCAGTACTCTTTACTTTTACCTCGTCATCCTTCCCCTCTTCATCCTTTGCTCTAACTTTACAGAAACTGCCTGGAGCCCCCTGAGGAAGCCTTCCCCCCAGGTCTGTGTGTGCACCATTCCACCCGTCAGGAACACTTTGCCTTTTCTTTTCTCCCTGACTTATCCTCCTAGTCCTTCAAGACTCAACCGTATAGTCACCTTCTCCCAGAAGGTGGACCAGGTCTCAGAAACCCCTTCTGAGTCCCTCTCTAAAGGAACCTGGAAATGTGATTGCTTGTTCTAGGTCTGCCTCTCCCTTGGGATCAGAGGGCACTCGTAGACAGCAGGCTCGAGAGCCAGGCAGCCTATGTTTGAAGTTCAGCCCTTCCACTTACTAGCGTGTTAACCACTCTGTGCCGTTTCCTCACCTATGAAGCTGGGATAATAAGGGTACCTATCTCCTAGGGGTGTTGTGAGGATTGCTTGTGTGGAATTCATGAAATGGTGCCTGACAATATGTGCTGTACAAGTATTAGTGATTACTCTTAGTAGTAGTGATGACAGGTAACAGATGTAAAATAATCTAGAAAAGTGCCTGGCACATAGTAGCTCTTAATATAATTGTTAGTGATGATGATGATGATGATGATGATGATGATGATGATGATGCGGGGGGTGGGGAGAGGAGGAGGGGAAGCTCCGCAGGGCAAGGTGGGCTCAGGAGCCTTGCAGTGAAGGGTAAGGACTCAGAATACACAGGTGTGAGGTGTCCTTGAGACATGGCACCAGGAGATTCAATGGTGATGCCTCAAGTGAAGTAAGGCAATGATTCCTTGTACTTTTGGCTTGGATACCTCGAATCTCAGCTCAGGATCGTTACTGCAGCTTTGCTTTTGCCATAGAGATGCTGCTTGGCAAGCAGCAGAGTTTGAGATCTGTTTAAGATGGCAGCAACAAATGGGGTTCACAGCTGACTGGTTGGCCTTGGCAGTGACTGAGAGAGTCAATATTTAAAAAGCAATTTTTCCCCCCTCTGGCAAGAAGTGCTGTCAGTGTTGGAAGGCGGAAGGCCTCATAGGCCAGGTGAAACCTTCTCTTTGTGATATGGAAGATGTCCTCGATGTACAGTCACTAAAAGAATTCAACCCCAGGACTCTGCCATTTCCCATTTTGCTCTGGAGCTCACCAAACTGTTCTGGAACTTGGGATGTCTGAGCACATGACCTTCAAAAGGGGAAAGACCCAGCCTTGCCAGGGGTTATTTACAGAACTCTTTACAGGTGAAGTTTTTTGTTTTCTTGTCATAGCTTCCATTATCTCTTTTAAAGGATGATGATAAATGTTACTTCTACGTGTGAGGCTCTGTGGACCTTCCTTGGAAGGGCATATACTGGAGAGCACGTGGCTTCATTTCCTTAAGGTGAAAGGCTTGGGAACTCCCTGGTGGTCCAGTGGTTAGGACTTGGCGCTTTCACTGCCAGGACCCAGGTTCAACCGAGGTTCAGTCTTTGGTTGGGGAGCTAAGATCTTGCAAGCTGCATGGCAGCCAAAAAAAAAAAAAAAGGCAGAGTTCAAAAAAAAAAATGGATTAAAGACTTTAGTTCTGTTTGTTACTAGTTAATCCTGAGAGATCAATGCGGGGCCCTCAGTGTCCACTTGTGTTCTAAAGAAGAGTATTTTTTTGCATTTGGTGTGCTGATGAGTTACTTAAAGAGATGTATTCAAAAGAGGGAGCAGAGGGCTTCCCTGGTGGCGCAGTGGTTGAGAGTCCGCCTGCCGATGCAGGGGACACGGGTTCGTGCCCCAGTCCGGGAAGATCCCACATGCCGCGGAGCGGCTGGGCCCGTCAGCCATGGCTGCTGAGCCTGCGCGTCCGGAGCCTGCGCTCTGCAACGGGAGAGGCCGCAACAGTAAGAGGCCTGTGTACCGGGAAAAAAAAAAAAAAAAGAAGGAGCAGAAAGCCAAGGGTGGGGAGTGCAAAAGCCAGTTGCCACTTAGGGTAGATTCTAACCAGCGATGGAGAAAAGAGCAGCAGTACTATTACCCATACTTAGTCCTTCCACAGACTGGCCATGCGTGTGACATACTTGTCGGTAGGCATTGCTCTGGTAACCTGGGTACAGGAGCACACCCCAAAGAGGCTCCAAGGATTCTTCTCAAGAGTTGCCACATACGGATTTTCAAAACTCAAAGCATGCCCACACATTTTGAAATAAACCAAATACTAATACAGCTCTCTAACTGCTTCTGGCTAAGATCATCAGACTACACAAAACAAGGAATTATTAGACTCCTTGTACAACATGTGTGTTTGAAAACTTGAGGGTGGGACTTCGCTGGCGGTCCAGTGGTGAAGACTCTGCGCTTCCAATGCAGTGGGTGCAGGTTCGATCCCTGGTCAGGGAACTAAGGTCCCACATGCCGCATGGTGCGACCAAAAAACAAAAACAAAAAAAACTTGAGGGTGGAGGCTGGAAATATATCCAGGAAGGAATCATTTGACCTTTGAGTCCCTGAGGTATTGAAAAGATGCTAAACGAACAGCAGGGAGTTCAAAAAAAAGATGATAAAAAACATTTCATGGTAATATTCTGACCTAGCGTTCATCCATACAGGACTTCCAACAGCCACAAAGGAAGCTCAGCCTCTGTTTTACTCAATATGGAATTATAATTTTAGTTGGCTGCTTTTGCTATACAGTCCACAATTTTCACCATTTGACTGCTTTTCTGGAGAGCTTCTTGTGTGCAGAACACTAGCTACTGTGAATGTGAGAGAAGAGTGTGTGCACGGCATGTGTGCAGCGTGTAATGTGGCCCCTTTATTGTCTGGCCCAGTGTTTCTCTTTTTTTCCTATTGTTTCATAATTGGGGCAGACTTGGGAGGGGCAATAGTTACATTTTAATCCAGTTGTGAAATGTTAGAAAAATACATCAAAAGGTTTACGTGGAAGCATGAAGCCTGTGAAATCTTTCGGTAAAACCCACTTCTGTGGACTGCTCTTAAGATGGAGTGGATAGGCTGACAACTTCGAATCTGAGGCTCGGGGATGTATTTTGAGAATGGACCACCCAAAATAGCATCCTCACCCCAAACTAAACAAAACTAATATATTCTGTGTGTCTGAGTTTAGTTTCCCATCTTCCTCAAAATTTTCTAGCTGACCAAAATCAGAGCTGATGAACAACTGAGTCATGTTAAAATAGTCGTCAACTGACGCTGAAAATCTGAACTATCTGTGATCGTGTCTTCTCAGATGATGGTGAACTCAGTTATACTGAATGATCAGGGAATGAGGTTCTTCTTATTTTGACACCAAAATGTGTTGCCAACTAGCAAACAATGAGATTGCAACAAGAGACACTAGCAAATTCTGTTCATGATCAGGTACATTAGAATTTTCTAGGTCATAAGGCTATCATTGTGGGCTTTGATTCTAGTAAATCTGGAAATGTTGTAGGCTAGAGATTCCTACTGTTAGAATGTGAGATAAACTAGCTTTTACTGTTATGAATGAAAATTCTCCTATTGACCCTATGCATAGATGGCATGAAGAAAACACTAAGAGGGACAACCCCAGGAATTTTCTGGTGGTCCAGTGGTTTGGACTCTGCGCTTTCACTGCCGAGGGCCCGGCTTCGGTCCCTGGTTGGGGAACTAAGATCCCACAAGCCATGCGGTGCAGCAAAAAAATAAAAAATAAATAAATAAATAAATAAATAAGACAGCCTCAACATTGTTGCCATTTGTGTTTTACATGAAGCTAAAGCGCACGTCCTTGTGTGCTGGCCCCTCTGCCTTGAATTATCACTCAGCTCTTAATAACAGTGCTTTACATGGTTGGACACTTCCTGTGTGTCAGGCAGTATATTAGGAATTTTACATACATTATCTCACTGAATCTTCTTACTAGCCTTAAGAGGCAGATACCATTATCATCTCCATGTTACTGAGGAGAGCCTTGACACGAGGTCAAGTCAGAGAGCTGATTTTAAACCCAGGTCCATCTGAGTCCAAAGTGACCATGTTTGATTTGAACACAGAACACGTATGCCAGGAGCCCTAATGCAAGTCCCTAGATGTACTCATATTCCCACAGAATTTCATGGTCAGTCTGAGTATACACATTATGGACCAATGGCTCTTCTCTCAGATGAGATATACCCTCAAAGCCTGGGAGGAGTCAGGATCTGCTTGGCACCCTGACGCCATATCTCTTCTCTCCCCGTATGTGGGTGGAGTCCTTTGTCTTCTCCGGATCCAGCTTCAGAGAGGAGGTGAGCGTGGACTTGCATCAGCTGGCACTGGGTTAGTCTGTCCCAACCTGGTGCCTGGACCCATCTCATTGTCAGGCCTCACCTTGTCCAGTGGTTTGGTAAATGGGTACCTGATCTACAATGGGGCCCTGGTACCTGCTCAGGGACTTTTCCTAAGCGTCACTGGCACACATTGTTGTGCTCTGCCTGCCTGTCTGGACACCCTCTTTTTCTCCTTTCTGTTGCTAATGCTTACCTGGACTCCCCTCCATTTCCTATGACTGTCCTTCCCTTCTAGTTTCTGCCTTTTTGATGGCACCCATTCCCATGGCATGTTTTGTACTCCCTAGTACCTGCCTAGCTTGGGCATAGCCAGCTTCTGGCCTCAGCTCTTTGAATGCCCACTTTCTGTAGTGTACCCTTTGTACCCAGCCATGCTGTTACACAAGAAGAGGTACGGGTACCACATAAATGATAATAATGATTTACCACCACATTATTTCCATCACCAAGCACAGCATCTGGCATTTAGTAGGCGCTTATTAAATAGTTACTGAATGTCTAAGACACAGCATCCGTTGTTTGCTTGGCACTTGCTAGTTTTATATATATGTGTGTCTCATTTTATCTCTTTCTTAGTTGAAGTGTCATTTACGTGCATTAAAATGCACACATCTTAAGTGCACAATTGGATGAATTTTGACACCTGTGTAACCAATACTCTCATTAAGATATAGAAAAACTTCTATCACCCCCCAAAAGGTCTCTTATGTACTTCCCAGTTAATGCCTGAATTCAGCCCAGAAGCAACCACAGTTCTGATTCCTTGAGGTGTGGTCTGGTTTTGCCTATTAATTGAACTACATGTGGTGGAACCATAGAGAATACTCTCTTTTCTGGCCGGCTTCTCTCATTAAACAAAATGTTTTAAAAATCTTCCCTTTAATGTCCATTCTTAAAACAGTCTTTGTGAGGTGTATATTGTAGTGCCCATTTTACGGATGTGAAACTGTCTCAGGATATTGAGTAACTTGCCCAAGGCTGCAACCAGTAGGTACCCCAACCAAGATTTGAATCCATCTGTCTCTGACTCCAAAGCTGAGGCGCTGCCAGTTGAAACATAGAGAGCACAACTGCACACAGTTCTGAGGAAGCCCTTGCACAGGCCCTAGATCTAGCATACAACCAAAACTGCATGTTAAAAAGGGTCTGAAAGCTTTTTTCTTCCTTTTTATGCAAGCACGCCCAAAACAGCAGAGTTCCCTGATGGTTGTTTTTCCTGTAAGGTTGTACTCCCCAGTAAGGGCTGTTGTCAGCCACATGAAGATTATCTGGAGTTCATGTGGAAATGATGGGACGTAGCAGCCGGGTGTTCTGTCTTTAAAATGAGGAAGAGCCCTTGGCATATGGAAATCGTCCCTCTTGTGCTGGTACTAATCCTGTGCCTGCATTTGCTCCATTGACAGCCTTTACCAAATGCTTTCTGATTGGATTTGAACTCCAGAGAGAGGGAAGGGAAATAAAAGACACAATCATGGTCCTTGAGGAAATACGGGGAGGGTGGATGACAAAAGAGAAGGATGCACAGAAATGCAAGTAACAGAAGCATGGGCACATGTATACATGCCAATAGTAGGTATGTACTTGAAGAGATTCCTGATGTGACTGAGTTGAGCAGTTTGTGTGTGTGTGTGTGTGTGTGTGTGTGTGTGTCCTGAGTCCGTGGGGCAGGGGAGTGGGGTGGGAGTGAGGCTGCTAGTCAATGACATTTTCATAGAGGGAGGAAAAGGGATCTATAATCATTCAAGACCACTTGGAGTGCTGTTTCCACAGGGAGGCTGCTTAAGTTAAAATCCCAGCCTGGCTACTATCTGGCTCTGTAACTTGGGGAAGTTACAGGATCTCCCTAAGCCTCAATTTTCTCATCTAAAAAACAGAGATTCTGGGAGTGACCTCATAGTACTAGGAACTCTTTGTTATCACATTTGGAACTTTCGCCAACTCTTGTGTGCTCAATCAGTGTTATCATACCCATTTTTCACTGTTTTTTTAAAAATTTATTTTTGGCTGCGTTAGGTCTTCATTGCTGCACGTGGGCTTTTCTCTAGTTGTGGTGAGCAGGGGCTACTCTTTGTTGTGGTGTGTGGGCGTCTCATTGCAGTGACTTCTCTTGTTGTGGAGCATGGGCTCTAGGCCCGCAGGCTTCAGTAGTTGTGGCTCGCGGGCTCAGTAGTTGTGGCTCACAGGCTTAGTTGCTCTGCGGCATGTAGGATCTTCCCAGACCAGGGATCGAACCTGTGTCCCCTGCACTGACAGGCGGATTCTTAACCACTGTGCCACCAGGGAAGTCCCCCCATTTTTCACTATTGATAAAGCTGAGGGTTAGAGAGGTAAGTGATGTGTCCAACATCACAAGGTAATAAATGGCATACTCAGCAATCCAGTTAAGTCTGTGAAATTCTAAGCCCACTCTTACCCTCCTTTATCTCCTAGAAAGCCTCGTAAGCTGTGCATCACATCTTGTAAGGAGTTGTGAGGCATGAATGACGGAAAGGAATGGCAGTAACAGTAGCAATTGCTCTCAGTTGAGCTTTGCTGGATGATGGCAGTTGTGCCAAGCCCTTCCCACGCAGCCTCTCTGATCCTACAAGGCAGACGTCAGAACAGGAAACGGACTCAGGGAAGGTAAGTAAGTCTCCTAGCATTACCCAGCTGATAGCGGGCAGAGCCAGGAATTTTGTGTGTGAAGAAATGGGGATTGCTCTTAGGACAGGACATATTTGGATGGACACGAGAGGTAAGAAACTCAGCTGAAGGCCCATCCCACTGTTTAGGAGATGTGATTGGGGTACATAATTGTGAGGATGCACACGATGAAATGAGACAACTTGGCCACTAATTCCAAAGCCGCTCTCCTTCCTCCCATTTTAACTGATCTGTCATAATAGTCAGCAGGCGCCAATTCCAGTTCTGAAACGTATTGGCTGCGCAGCCTTGCACAAATTACATTACTTCTGAGAGTTCCCTCATTGGTTAGGACATGTGGACAAAATATGCCTATTCCACAGAATTGTCAGGGAAATTAATTACTGTATGTAACATATGTCATTGTGCATAACACCTGACAGACCCTCCATAGATGATGGCCATGACGGTTACACACAGCATCCTCATCTTCATGAGCACAGCAGAGAGAAAAGAGTTGGGGTGGATTACAGCTTATCAGCAGGGGAGCTGTAACTACCATTGGTGTCGGGGGAGCGTTGGAGAGGAGGAATGTTTGAAGAGGGTTCACATTGGGCAGGGATGGGAAGATCATGGGTGTCATTCTGGATACAGAAGAAGAAGGTTAGAACTAATAGTTGGCAGTAGAGATTGGGGGAATTTATTTGCATGCATGTAGCAATCAAAACCATGGATGGGTTATTTGCAGGAATAAGTTAAAGTAAGATAGGATGCTCAGGGCAAGTAGCATCTGGCCAGTAGTAAGTAGTGGAGAATGTGTATTTGTGTGTGGGTGTGTGCGCGTGCGTGTGCATATGCACATACGTGCCTGCTTGCTTATGTGGGTAAGGGGGTTATGTTTCTTATAATAAATGCTGTAGAACAAGCACTGGCACTTCAGATCAAGGACGTTTTCCCCTTTCTAATAGCTCTAAATAACTGCTACAGAACAGGTGAATAAAGTAAGATAAATTTTGCATTTAGCATATGTGGAAATATTATGAATAGTTGCAGACTCAATTCGCTTTGATGCCCTTTGACGATCTGATAATTTTTGCAAAGATGTACTTAAAATGCTGTTTCATGCAAAGTTCAGATTTTTTCCCCTTGTTTAAAAAAATACACGACATCATTAATTTGCAGGCCTGTATATTAATTTTGCTGAGAGCACCGTTTATTTCTCCTTCCTTCCACTTTGTTTAAAGTCAGTTGTTGACAACTCTCCCGTGTGTCAGACTCTCACCGCCAATAATTGCTTAAGGACTCCTAACTTCTACAAATGTTGGTTCCAGCTCCAAACCCCATGCTAGCCCTAGAAGAAAAAAAAAGAGAGAAGGGGGAAGAAAGAACTTCTTCTGATGAATTTTTGATTTTCCTTCTTAACAAAGAAATGTCTGAGATTCAAAGCAATAGCTTAAAGTGATATTATAAAATAGAATATGGAGTGCACTGTTCTGAATGACTCTTTGCTTTTAATGTGGGGCTGAAAAATTGTCAGCGCCTTTTTTGATTAGATGGGGTTCTTTTTTTTTTTTCTTGATCTAAGAATCGAGGAGAAAAACATGCTACTTGCATTTGAATATGGCATGAGCTGAGCTGTAATGTATTGGAGATAAAGTAATAGCAGCAACGCCTTAAGGCAGCACCTGTATCTCCGGGTCAGTGCCATATCTCTTCAGATCGCAACGGCGCCACTCTTTCTGCGGCTGCTTTATTAGGCCTAATTAGGCGGGCTGTCACTTTTATTGGTGATGGGAAAGGAAGATAAGTAGATCACTTGTGTCATCTATCTCTATCCGGACGTGTCTAAAAAGTCTAAAGTGATTGCTGTAGGCCACAAATAGATACCACAAGAGGGAGCGGGAACAAAAAATAAAAAATAAAAATAACAGCCAGAACGGTAATAAAAAAAGAAAAGGAAAAAAACCTCTAGAAATGCCTTACCTTTGGCACTGCTGTGTATAATTTCAAACCCACAGAGAAGAGCCTGTGAAACATCCTGGAAGTCCTTTTGTTCTGAGGGAGCAGGTTATCTCATGGATTTTCTGATAGCTGAACGGAAGGGATAGGGGGAAATGCTTCCAACTTAGGAGTGTAGGAGTAGATTCTCCAAAAGTTGGTCCAAGTGTAACAAGAGCCTCACGTAGTGTGCAGGAGAGCAGTAAAGGGTCACATTAATGTAGGAGAATCCCACAGCTGTGTGTGTGTGTGTGTAGTGATTGTGATAGTGTCAGGGAGGGGATTTCTGAAAGTTTTAATAGTGGGATTCTATATGGGAACAAATATTTCCTTTCATTTGCCTGTCAAAATGGTGCCAATAAAGATAAATAGCCCAGAGTATGTGGGTAATGTTCTCTTCAGCCATGGTCACCTGCCCGAGGGTGTCAGAAAATGGATTCTTCTCTTCTCAAAAGGATTCCTTCCCTAAGTGGGTATTTCTGATAATGACTGGCAAATCCAGTTCTTTCCAAATATTAGCTCCATGCTGACTCACCACTCTGGTTGTGGGGTGAACCCTCGCTGCTGGCCCTTGATTATACTCTGTTGATTATGGCTCTTGAGTGGAATCCCTTTGCCTAGTCACATCTCCAATGTGAGATCATAAATTATACATTGGAGCCCTATTTTATACTTTTCGTCTATCCGTGTTATGTCTAGAACCAGGCTAAGTATGTATTACGGGCTTGAAAAATAGTGATTTCATTAGTTTCTTAACTCCTGTGACTGAGTGCGTTTTCCAGTGTGAAATGAGAACTTTAATTTGCTGTGTTATACAGAAAATGATGAGTCCCGCATAAAATGATTTAAAAATATTTAGTGGTGCTTACACAACACCAAGATGTTTGAACCAACTCGGTCTGAATTTCTGCTCCTCACTTTGAGGTCTATCTATATGGATAGACCAGATGGAATTTAATTCTAGAAGTCTTCAGTTTATTCTATTCTGGGAAGACAGAAAATATTATAATCAGGAAGCTGCACTGCGGAGGCAAGTTCATGTCAATTGATGCTAGTCAATGTGTTGGTAAACTTCGTCATGTTTTCATGTTGCTTTAAATCGTCCACATAGTAACTCCAATTCATAGCACTCACTATGTGCCAGGAACTTTGCTAAGTGCTTTATATACATATGTTCATTTTAGATTGATCAAACCATCTGGAGTAAATAGTAACCATTTTGCAGGTGAGTAAACTGAGGCTGTGAGCAATGAAAAACTTTCCCAAGTCCACATGGTGTGTAAATGAAAGAGCTGGAATTTTGTTTGATTATAAAGCCTGCACTCTTTACTGCTGTTAGCCTCAGTTTCCTACTTCTGTATATTGCTTAAGAGAATGTTTTGCTTCTTTGAGAAAAAAAATTGTCAACTCATAGCCTCAAAATTTTCGGAGCAACTTTTACCACTGATTTTTGCTGAGTTGATTGAAATACCTTTATACCCTCTGCGTAATGAAGTCTAAACTCCCTAGCCTGGTACATGTGGCTTTCACTTTCCACCCCTGCATCTGCTCTGTACTCCCTTGCTCTGCTCATCATTGTCTCAGTCCCCAGGCTCTTTTGTGATACTGAGTCTTTCCCCAGGCTCACTGTCTTTGTCCACTTAGCAACCTCAGAGTCCCCCTCTTGGGACCCAAATCAGTGTTGCTTGGTAGGGCCTCCAGAAGGGTATGGTGAACAGAAATATTTCTGCAGATGGCTTGGGATGGGCTGCCCACCCATTTCCCTGTGTCTGGTAGTGGCATTCTCTGCAACTAGGGAGTGAGCCTCAGGGGACAAAAAGCCTCCAGGATGGAGGCAGGTGGTGGCCTTCAGTTGCAAACAGTCACAGGCGGGCAGTGTGATTTCCCCAAGTAAAGATGCCCGAGTCTCAGAAGAGTCCATTGGGCCTGAGAATAAGAAGAAAGCTGACTCCATGGGACGGAGCTAGTTGTGTATATTTAAAATTTGGGGTAAATCCCTGTCTGCCCTTCTCAATGAGAAGCATCATCCTTGTGCACGCCTGACACATGCACAGGATCCTGCTCGTTGTGGCTGCCCAGGTACCTCAGCAAACGCTTGAGTGTTTCTCCCTCTCCTTCTCTCCTCCTTTTCCTCTACTTCTTTATCCTCCCCTTTCCCCTGTAATTATAATGACATTTGAAAATTTACAAAGCACTTTCATGTACATCATTCCATCTGCCTAACAAGCATGCGAGGTGTATCATTATTTTATCTCAGTTTTAGAGGTGAGTAAATTGTGGTCCAGAGAAGTTAAATTATTTGTTTCAGATCACAAGCTTGGTAGGTTATGGAGCTGGGATTTGAACTAAGGGTCTTCACCTCTAAATCCTAGGGGCTTATTGTTTGTTTTTATAAAATATTGTGATGTCGGTATTTAATTTGAAGCTATGTTTCAGTTTGTAGCATCGTTCTGGGAATTTAAAGATTTTGCTTCACAAACTCTCTTAGAGCATCTTGGTTGGCTGCTCTTGATAAAATGCCATGTTATGTGCCTATATGATATCATAACTTGCTGGTATCATTTTACTCCCCCCTTGCTTTATAATCCTCCCCTTGTGTTGGTCTCCCAAGACCTGTGAGTAACCTTCGGGCAGGGTTTATCACACATCACGCCTGGTTTGTTACGTGTCATCAGGCCCAAGCACACAGGCCTGGAGCAGAATAACTGTCTGATCAAAGTTTGTTAAATGAGTGAATAATTAATAATGAAAACTAACATTTGATGAATGCTTACTATTACTAGCCATTTTGCTTGACTCTTGATACACAGTTACTCATTCATTTCAGTTAATTACCACAAAAACCCTATGAGGCTTGCACTCTTACGATTCCCATTTTACAGCTTAGAAAACAGGCTTGGAGAGGTTGAGTAACTTGCCAAGGGTTATGTAGCAACCAGGAAACGGTGGAGCTAGGGTGTGAGGCCAGGTCAGAGGCTGCCCACCTACGCCGAGATTCTACTGCCCGTCTAGTGAATGAGTAACGCCTGCACCAAGGGATGTGATAAGAGGGAGACATCAGAAGATGTGAGTCTCACCTCTGCAAGACTCGAGTACGGCACTTAGCTTCTCAATTTGTTCATCTGTAAACCAGGTGATGATCTGTATTCACAGGTTGGTTGTGAGGCTCCAACTCTGTGATGGCTAGGAGGCTTTGTAATTCTAGTGAATTCTCTAGATATTTGTCAGCTATGCTACTGCTGTGGTTGTCACAAGGCTGACAGTAGTCCCTGCAGTGAGCCACAGGTCTCCTGTGTCCTGCTCGGGGTTGGCCCTCCAAGAGGCTCCCCAGGCCTGGACTGAGTCCAGCAGGGAGCCAGTGCCCCCTGGCTTCCTCAGGTAGCTGCCAAGGGCTGTTTCTAATTGTTCTTTAGCCTCCGGGAGAGTCAGCACATTTCATCTTTATCGTTTCAAAAGGAAAAAAAAACCCTCTGTTGAACTTTGGGTGAATTAGTCTGAATTCTTGGCATTTTTTGCCTTCTGCAGGAAAAGTAGCTTAGTCACACCCTTGCTCCAGTTCCTCACCTCCGTTCTTTTTTTTCTTTTTTGCTGCTCATGGACAAAGATGAGAAGCTCATGTAACAATTTGAGAATTAGCTCTTTGGTGAATGAACTACTGCTTCAGTCTCCTTGTGGACAGAAGGATTTTTCAGGCTTCTTGTACAATATAGTGTGATAGTTAAGCTTGTGAGCTCTGGGGTCAAATTTGCTTGGGTTCAAATCCCAGCTCTGCAACTTAACTATTGTGTAGGGCTCACTAAGCTACTTTAGCTCCTTCCTCTGAGCCTTAGTTTCCCCATCTATAAAAAGGGGGTAATAGGGCTTCCCTGGTGGCGCAGTGGTTGAGAGTCCGCCTGCCGATGCAGAGGGCGCGGGTTCGTGCCCCGGTCCGGGAAGATCCCACATGCCGCGGAGCAGCTGGGCCCATGAGCCATGGCCGCTGAGCCTGCGCATCCAGAGCCTGTGCTCCGCAACGGGAGAGGCCACAACAGTGAGAGGCCCGCGTACCGCAAAAAGAAAAAAGGGGGGGGTAATAACACTAGTTATCTCGTGGGGTTCTTGTGAAACCTACATGAATTAATGCATGTGGAAAACTCAGAACTGTACCTGGTACCTCATGAATACTCAAAAAAGTTCTTTATTTAAAAGATACACCATTGTTTTAAATTATACCACATAGATAGATCTAAGCTTTGAGTACTTTGCAAAAATTTTGAAGGAGCAGTAAAATTTCATCAGGCTGATTTTTATATGATGCCCAAACCTCTGGCTGAATAGAGAGAAATTGACCACTGTTTGCTTTTATACATAAAATCCTGAGCATTTGGAGACTTCAGAATGGTCGCATCATTTCATTAAAATGTTCACCTTTTTTCAGTGTTAGCCAGCATGTAGAATCAGCTCTGGGTCTTTGGTCTGGCTGTGGGTGTCTCTTCAGCCCAGGGTCACCACACCTGGATGTGTTGTGGTCATTGGTGAGGTGTGACCCAAAGAATTGATCATTATTGGTAAGGTACTCAAAGTTGTGAATATTTTTTTTTTTTTTTTTTTTTTTTTGCGTTACATGGACCTCTCACTGCTGTGGCCCCTCCCGTTGCAGAGCACAGGCTCCGGATGCGCAGGCTCAACAGCCATGGCTCACGGGCCCAGCTGCTCCGCGGCATGTGGGATCTTCCCAGACCGGGGCACGAACCCGTGTCCCCTGCATCGGCAGGCGGACTCTCAACCACTGCGCCACCAGGGAAGCCCTGTGAATATTTTTTAAATGTATTACTTCGACAACTTAGAGTAGATTCAAGGCTACCTCAGTAATATTTCTAACCCTCTTCTGTGAGGTTTCTTGAGTGGGTGAGGTGGGCCAAGTTACAATTAGCTCCCTGAGACCTGCTTCAACACTTAACACTTGCCTGGGAATTTTGTGGTGCTTTACTTGCCAACAACATTATGGGGGGAATATTTGAATCTGGGTATGCACACGAGTTCACGTTTTATATGTTAATTATCATTCCCCAGTATTTCCCAGTATAGGGCATTTGAAAATTGCTGTCTCAGTATGATCTCCCACATAATTTAGGAATTTTTTTTACAGCAGTGGTTTTTAAGCTGTGATCCTTGGAGCCCTGTGGGGTTGCCTAAAGAGCCTTGAGGGTTAAAACTGAATGGAGATCTACGTCCTCTACTTCATCCACAGCAGTGCTATTTCACTTGTATTATATTTTGGGATTTCACATGAGACTTTGAAAAAAATACACTAACGTTTTTCTGAAAACACTGTTAGTAGCCTCCACAGTAGACCGTCATTCAGCCTCTCTTTGAGGGTCCCTACTTTGTAAGCTACCCTGTTCATTGCATGCCTGCATAGTTCTGCTCGGAAGTTCTCATGAGGGCCCTGAACCTGCTTCCTTATATTTTTACCCCCTTGTCCTTGGTTTGTCTCCTGATACAACACAGAGCAGGTTGGCAGCACATGACCCTAAATAGTTTCAGAATTAATACTCCTGGAAAGTGGCCCACAGGGTCATAGAGTTGTCATTTTAGAGACACGAGGTGGGGTCTCACACTATTGGAGAATGGTGATGAGAGCCGCTCTCTGCTGGGAAGTCAGCCACCCATCATCAACATCTTCATCATTTCCCCTTCTTTGTTATATGTGCAACAATTCTCCTGAAATGATTAGGAAAAAAATTACCTTGTTTCCTCATAAAGAGTGGTCCTGAAAAACACAATAATTCCTACTTCTGTTGATGAAAGAGAAGAAGAGACAATCACGTCTTGCGAACTGACGGTAACAAGAGTTTTTGTGGTCGGACCACTCAAGAGTTTCCAGACTCTGTATGCTTTGTGTGATCCCGGGAATATTTGTGTTTACGTGGAATTACGGTTACAGCCCAACAACTTCTGCTAATGCTCAGTAAGAGCAAGGAGAACTCATTATGTTAGCTTTTCCATGATTCAGAAAATGATCTAATTGTATTAATGATTTTTTGAATTTCCATATAATCATATTCACATTAGTTTTTACTCCTTGGATTAAAGGGGGGAAAAGCCACTGCTAAAATGCTCAAATATTGTTCTGAATTAACGGCTCCTCCGTCCAATTAGTGAGCATTATTGTTGCAATACATTCATACTCACAAAGCACACCAGAGACAGCATGAAAACACTCCCGTGGACAAGCAAACATGAAAAAAATGAAAACAACAGAGTTGCAGAACAGTTTCATTTTTTTACATTAAAATAAACCCCAAGGCTGATTTCCTAATTTCCACTTGCTTGGCGGTTCTCGGTAGTAACAACACTGCAAAGAGAAGGGCTGTTGATGGGCTTCCCCTTCCTTTTAAAAACTCTGTTGCAAAGCAGGGCTGTGTTGTAGCTGCTGTTTGAGTATCAAGCAGGCTAGCTTTGCTTGCTCCTTGCCAGCCCTCTTCAGGCGAGAGAACAGGCCACCACCTCGCAGAGGACGGCACTCATTGCCCACTGCAGGTGGTGGAACCTATTTGTGAAGCACATTTTAAAGAGAGATTCTGTATTTTAATGGTCAGTTAGTAGCTGGCTACCAACCGTCTGCGCTCTCTGCCTGGGGACAGAAATGCCAGGCTTATTAAATATTCAGAAGTTGTTCATTACTATGGGGACCTGTGACAACAGCCTATCTGCATATTGAGAAAACAGCAAGTTTACATTCTTCAGAATAGCTGTTCCAGTTCTGGGGAGGACTAATGTTTACCTGGCTAAAGATGCATAAAAATGCAAGCTCTGTCTTGGAGATCTGCTTTTTTGCTTTTTTTTTTTCTTTGAACATGAAAATTTGAAAAACCAAACTTGCTTATGGAGAGAGAATTCAAAACAAACAAATAAACCTTTTGAAAAAATCCAGTTGTCTCGTACTGGCTGTTTTGGAGGACGTGTCAAATGTTTGAAATACTTACATGTTGGTAGACTATAAGAAAAAAGCATTTAATTAAAATACTTCAGATTCTAAGTAACTGAGAAATTTCCTAGGGTGTAGCTGAGTTGTAGGGAATAAAGTGATGAGATATTAGCTCTTTCCTTGAAATCATCTTAATCATTGGAACACTATAATCACCCAGGGCTTAGTCAATGCCAGCTGCAAATTAGGAACCCAGGAACATATAATCCATTTTACCTTCAAAGAGAGACTTTGTATACATCAACGTAGTTGCTAATTACCAATTAAATACCAAATCTAATGAAGAATATTACATAGGATTAGACCAGTGGTCCATCCAGCCCCTTATTCAGTTTCTAACCATAATATGAATCATGATTGCCCAATAAGAAGCCCCTGAAAACATCTGGGATGTAACCCAGGTGTGCACAACTTTCCTTCATGATCAAGTATGGCTACATCACTAAAGAGTTTCTGTAAAGCCTTGCTGAGTCTGCTTATATTTTAAAAGAGTGATTCAATATGAGAGAGGATCAGTGCCATGTTTCTCTTGACTGTCATTAGTTTGCATTCTAACCAGACACATCAACTTCACTGTTTAGCCCGGCTTTCCGTGTACATAGGTATGAGGATGGTGAGGCTGATGATCACAGGGATACTTCTTGGTGCATCGTGAACCTTGCTCTTGCGTTCCCTCCTTCCTCCCCACTCGTGATTCCTCTCTTCCTTTGGCTATTGCATATTTGAGTCTTTCTCTTTTAGATGTGTTAAATCAGATCAGTGGTCCTTCTAAGAGTTCGTTGATGGAAACTTGGACTCTACAACATCATCCTTAGAGATTAGAGATGTCCTCTAAACATCCCTAACCTCTGCTTGTTAGAACAGTCATAGAAAACAAAACTCTTTTTGACTTTGCACCTCCTGTTTCTCAGTGGATATGTGGTATGTTTCACATGCTTTCCCATCTATGACATTTGCCTTATTCTCTGGCTGATAACTCTTTTACCCCATTTTGGCTGCTTTTGAAGAACAGAGTGAATAGAAGTTTGGACTCCGAGGTTTGACCATCACAATGTACATCTTTTCTCCATAGCTTAGTGGTTCTGGAACCCTGGGCAAGCAAGTCACTTTTCTGTGTCTCAGGATTTCAGTTATGATATGAGGACAATAATAATATTAGTCTTATGGGATTGTTATGTGGAATAAACAAATAAATAACATCAGATACTTGGTGTCAGTGCTTAGCTGTAGTAAATGTTTAAATATTTTAGCCATGATTACTACCATTAAGGCACTGAGGATAAAGAGATAGTAAAACACAGACAGTATCTTGGAATGAATGCAGGCTAGTGGCAGAAATATGAGAGCAATTGCAATGCAGTGTGATGAAGTACTTTTGTAATGGCATGTTCATTAATTCTTGTTTGGTTCTTAAAACAGTTCTGTGAGATATGAACCCCATTTTCAGATGAGGAATCCGGGGCCCAGGGAAGTGAAATGAAAAGCCTGCAGTCATGGGTTAGAGACACGTTTCTCTTTTAAGCCTCTTGCCTCCGATTTCACCTCTTGCATTTTGCACCAGGCCAGCCTGCCTCATGGGCACACATTCCTGTGTTGTTATTGGTAATTTTGCATGAACCCTCTTGCCTCTTTCTGTCTCTCGTGACTTTCCATGCACTATAGTCTCTGTTGATTCCGTTAGGGACCGTGGTCTTGGAAAAGAGCACTGGCAGGGAGTCAAGGTTACTATAGGCGTATTCCAGGTCTGTTAGGTTGCATACGTACGTACCTTGTGTCCTCACCTCCCTGGACCCTAGTTCCTCCAGCTGCTTGACAAGGGTTTTGAGGAGCACAGTGGTTTTCAGAAGGCGGCTTCTGGGGTGATGGTTCAGCTGCCATCTTGGGGAGTGAGACTCACCTTCTCTGTTAGAGGGCTCTGCTTTTACTTGTGTCAATATACTGGTGTTTCATGAAAGATTATGTTGGAAAAAAGGATTCTGCTTGCTTTACCGTTTAAAACCCTGTGGACAAATGACCTCTCAGATCTTAGTCTAAAACTCTGTGATTCTAGTTGTTGGAAAGACAGTGAGAAATCCTAGAAGGAGGAAAAGTTGTGTAATATATCCTCACACCCATTCAGTACCTTTGAAGACGTGCTTGAAAGCAAACTACAAATGATTTTTAATAGCTAAATGGGTGGTTAATTAGGTTTCTTAAGATTATCTCTTATGTAAACAAAAACTTAATAGCTCTGTAAAATCAGTGTGGCCTGTAGTAGAGTGATTTTAGAGTTAAAGGACATGGATTCAAGTTCTGGCTCCAGTGTGTGTGGACATGACCTTCCCCAACTCACTTTACTGCTCTCATCTTTGGTTTCCTTTGCTCAGCCAGCCTCAAGGGACTGTTAAGATGGAGCTAACTAGAGTGAAAATGCTTACAGACCATTGCAGCTGTGAAAATGTTCATTTTCCTTTTATAATTGGTTTTAACATATTGATAAAGTTCTAATTACTATTGGTAAGGTTTTCAAATCCTGAATTTCACAGTTTCAGACATTTCTCTCCAGCATGCTCCCATGGCAGGGATGTCTCTGGAGTTTGTTCTGACAGACTGGTCTTTAGTTAACAAAGAGAAGAGGGGCGTGTGTGTGTGTGTGTGTGTGTGTGTGTGTGTGTGTGTGTATGTGTGTGTTTATTGTCATTGCTGTCCAGGCTGACAAATGGGTTTAGGTCCAGACTTCCCCCTACACTATTAATGAAAAATTTCCTGTCACCTGAGGCTAACCTAGTTCCTTTCACAAGTCTTTGGCGACTAACCATCTTGCTGCCATCCGAAGAGTAGTCTGCCAAGCAAAGAATCTCCTCCCTGCTCTTTCCCTTAAGAAACACTTGAGCATGTTGAGCACACGAGGGCCTCAAATTAGGTTTGAATAAAACACTGTGATAAATAAGTCAGTGTCGCCTCTACACAGATTGCCACTTGTTTAGGGATTAAAGTATCGATTTCTGAATGTTGCTGAGATTCAGACCTGGGTTAATTAAACATTTACGTATATGTGCTGAACAATATATTGCATGGTACCATAATGTGCTCTTTAATCAGAAACCATGGGTGTTTGTGTTTGCTTTTTCCATGTTAATTGGCACCATGCTGGCTCAAGCTTAGGTATTTGGCTAGATGTAAGAAAAGAGACATGGTGTTTTAAATATTTTAATTAGGACCAGCAGTTCTGAGCTCCCTCATTTCTCATTGGATTGTTTTTCATGCATGAATAAATTAGCTAGCATGGAAGTACTCTAGAAAGTGGTTGCCCTCTGGCCATAAAAAGAGTCCTATTCATTAATACTTTAATGAAATTAGCTGTGAGCAAAATATTATTCCTTTTAACTGTGTTCTAATTTCTTAATTTTAATTAGGCACATAATTGTAGGGTGCTGAAATGATCTTCATGTTTAGCAACGAAAGTTCCATCATCAGGAGCCTGTGGCTGAAACACCACACGCTCCCAACACGTTCCAGCAGGAAATTCTCCGTCCAGCTCTTTTCTCCCCACTGGCTTCCCCAAAGATCCCCTTCACCCTTCCATTGGTGACCATGATAGGAGATGTCAAAATAAAGCTGTTGGACGGTTGGATCAGTTTAGGAGTGAGGCAGGGTGAGGTCTACCAAGAATCTGGCCTGGTGATTTTCTTTTTCTTTCTAGTTTTTGTCTTCTCAGGCCCCCACTTAAATATCTGTGTCCCTCCACCCCATTTTATTTTAGAGTTCTCTGGGTTTCTCTTCACTACTTATTATTTTATTGGCTGGTTGTGTGAGCTCTGTGAGGACAGGGAATATTTTTCTCTTTTATGTGCCACCCCAGTTTGTGGCACATAATTCCTACTTCATACAAATATAGTTGTTGGATACATGATACTTAATGGAATGATGGGGTCCATAATGCTGCAGTATTCTGATATAAGTTGTGGCATTTCATAATGCTTTAGGTAAACAAGAGAGGCCACAGATAAACACCAAAATGGAGCTTCTGAATTTGATAGAACATTCTGAATTTGCTGAGTTTTGATTTTAGAAGAAATAGTGTGGAATTTGGATTAAAAATTTAAGTGAGAAGCCAAAAACCTATATACATTACTTCATATTATTACCTAGAATTTAAACTGAGATGTATCGTGACATGTATTGAGTACAGATGATATAATAATTACTGAGAAAATGAAAATTCACTCAGTAATTGTTTGCAGCATGCTTGCCTTCCACCCTTAACATAACATCATATACTTGGACTGATGGGTTTTGAGTGAAATGAGTGAGACAACTAACTCATTTATTTAAATATTTTATAGGTATTAAATAAATATAGTTAATATTTCATAGCTCCATCAAAAAGTTACATATTTGATCTGATAAGTAAAATGGGAATAATAATAGTACTTCCCTCATAGACTTATTGGAAGTATTAAATGAGATGAATGCATGTCAGACACATAGAAGAGTACCTGACATAAAGTGAGTACTCAATAAATGTCGGATAATATTATTGACATTATTAATACTTGTGTATAGATTGTCATTATGCAACCTGTATAACATTTGACAGTATTTTATAATGTGCAGAGCCCTCTTACCTGTGATCTCACTTAATTTCACTGCATCTATTTAATAAGAATAGAGATAAGACATCCCATATTACAGAATGAGGCAAATCTTATCCCACCTGATTTCTTAAAAGATAATTTCATCAGTAGAACCATTTTTCAGATTTAGCTTGATGCTTACTCACATTAGAGTTTAGCAATTCCAGTTAGTGAGTATTTAAAATGCTGTGAACACAGAGGAAGCACCATGCCCGTCACCCAGCCCCCTCTTCCTATTCTTATGGTAAACAAGATCCCAAAGTTGCTTCATATTCTTCCCACATGTGTTTTCAGCTTTTATTATATATAAATCACAAATCAATGATATACAGTGGTCAGGGCAGACCTCAATTTTCCGCACCAGAAATTTATAAAATTTTAGCACCTTTAAAAAATAAATATTTGGGAATTCCCTGGTCCAGTGGTTAGAACTTGGTGCTCTCACTGCCAGGGGCCCTCGTTCAGTCCCTGGTCAGGGAACTAAGATCCTGCAAGCCTCACAGTGCAGCCAAAAAAAAATTGTAATGAGAAAAGAAATGATAACAAATTACAAGTTTCAAAAACTCATGAATATCACAAAATCTAGAAAAATAATATTTTTGTTGATTAACTATTTGACATACCTCTGTCATACTTTTTCTCTAACTTTTTTGGCTGCATACTTTTTATTTCATATGAAATGATATATTATCTAATTTTCTAAATTAGCTTTTTCTAAGTAGATATTTTTTCCTGAACTTTTAGAGAGATTCTACTACCTAAATGGTAATCAGAATACAGAGACAATTTTTCCTTTAGCATGGTTAATCAAATTTTTTTTTATTCTTGATAGTTGAAATTTATACAGCCTGAAACTTTGCAGACAAAAATACTCATTTTTGGTGCTACTGCTATATGTTTTTGCCTTAGAAACATTAGAATCAGTATAAATTCTCTTTTGTAAGATTTTTTCTCCCAAAGAAAACAAAAGTGTGTTTATAATTGTATAGCCTGTGTTGTAAGTTTATTCCTGACAGCAGAGAACTTTGTTTTGATTAGGCATCAATGAAAAGCAAATGTCCCATTTACAATTTTACATATCTGACTGGAAGAATTTTCCAGTGACCAGTTTCTGCTTCCATACAGTCTAAACTTTTTTTTTTCTCTTCCCCCCAACTCTCAGCATACTTCCAGGACCTGGTGCTGTAGGGCATGTTTACATCTTGATCTGACCTTGTGCCATGTACCTTTCTTTTTTTTTTTTTTTTTGCAGTACGCAGGCCTATCACTGTTGTGGCCTCTCCCGTTGCGGAGCACAGGCTCCGGACACACAGGCTCAGCATCCACGGCTCACAGGCCCAGCCGCTCCGCGGCATGTGGGATCTTCCCGGACTGGGGCATGAACCCGTGTCCCCTGCATCGGCAGGCGGACTCTCAACCACTGCGCCACCAGGGAAGCCCTGGGCCATGTACCTTTGAGTCATGATGCCACACCTGAGGGTCCACGTGAGCAACAGGAGTATCTCTGGGAGCACTTCCTACATTGGATGTAGTGAAGCCGATGAACACGCCTCACAAAACCTAACCTAAATGTGTCCCCCAACTTAATTTCTCCTAAATCAGATCCCCCAAATGCCCATGGTTACTTCAGTGCTACCTGATGTGAAGGGAAGGAAGACATGGTAAAGTTGGCATAGGAAGAGACAGTTGTCTTAACCAAGCATGTTAAAATATTTACTTACACAATGTTTACAAAACATATGACCATGTGAACACATTGCCAGAGCCCCTCCCAGGGCTTTAAAAGAGGCCCAGAAAAGTAAAGGGCCCTAAAACTTAAGTTTCATTAGCATCAGAGTAATTCTGCTTCTGATAGGATAGTTAGGTATAATAATAAGTTCTAGATCAATGTTATGATACCATACTATCTTTTGGTAACTTTTTCATCACTGAACATTAAGGTTTTCAGATTTATCCTTATTTATACATATGTCTAGTTTATTTAGTTTAACTTCTATGCAGTATTCCATTTACTGAAGATACCACTTTTTTTCATTTTCATCTTGATGGCATTTAGGTGTTTCCAGTTTTTTTACCACAAGAGCTTCTTTTTTGTCTTTTAATAGGATTATAATTTTACCTATAAAATTCTGGCACGTGATTTTTTTTGTATTTTCCATCTTTAATTTAAAAAAAATTAAATTTTATTATTTTTTATTGAAGCATAGTTGATTTACAATGTTGTGTTAGTATCTGGTGTACAGCAGAGGATTCAGTTATATATATATATATATATATATGCACATATATATGTATATATTTTTCATATTCTTTTCGATTACGGTTTGTTATAGAATAGTGAATATAGTTCCCTGTGCTATACAGTAGTAGGATCTTGTTTATCTACTTTATATATGGTAGTTTGTATCTGCTAATCTTAAAATCCTAATTTATCCCTCTCTTACCCCTTTGGTAACTGTAAGTTTGTTTTCTATGTCTGTGAGTCTGTTTTCATTTGTATCATATTTTAGATTCCACATATAAGTGATATCATATTTGTCTGTCTCTTTCTGACTTACTTCACTTAGTATGATAATCTCTAGGTCCATCCATGTTGCTACAAATGGCATTTCATTCTTTTTTATGGCTGAGTAGTATTCCATTGTATATGTATACCACATCTTCTTTATCCATTTGTCTGTCATCCACCTTTAATTTTTACTGTGTTCTTCAGTCTGGCTCTTTTCTTTCTCTCTCCCTTTTTTTTCCTTTTGGTGAACAATTTTCCAGTTCGCTGTTCTCCCCTTTCACTATGTCTAATCTGCTGTTAAACCAATTCATTGTATTTTTAATTTTAGTTATTGTATTTTTGGTTTTGTCATTTCTATTTGATTCTTTTAAACAATACTTTTCAGTTCTCTGCTGAAATTCTCTGTCATACCATCTACATTTTTAAACATGTTCGTCTTTTTAAAGTCCTTCTCTGATAATACCAGTATCTGAATGTCTAGTGAGTCTGAAACTAATTTTTTTCCTGTGAATTGGTGAGGTTATTTTAATCTTTATGCATATTTGGTTATGTTTTTATTTATTAAATGTCAGACAATATTTATTAAAAATTTAGAGCTAATTTGAAACTGGATAACTTTATAGTCTTTTTTCTTTTCTTTTTTTTGCGGTACGCAGGCCTCTCACTGTTGTGGCCTCTCCTGTTGCGGAGCACAGGCTCTGGACACGCAGGCTCAGCGGCCATGACTCACGGGCCCAGCCGCTCCGTGGCATGTGGGATCCTCCCAGACTGGGGCACGAACCCATGTCCCCTGCATCGGCAGGCGGACTCTCAACCAGTGCGCCACCAGGGAAGCCCAACTTTACAGTCTTTGAGAGAGGATTGCTTTTTACTCTGTAAGGCATTAAGATACAGGCTATGTTAATTGTCTGTTGCAAAGTAACAAATTACCCCAAACTCAGTGGCTTTAGACAAAAACATTTATTCTTTTAGTGTTTCTGTGTATCAGGAATCGAGGTGTGGCTTAGTTGGGTGCCTCTGTATAAGTCTCTCACACATTTGAAATTCAGGTATTAGCAGGGGCTATGGTCTCATCTGAAGGGTCCCCTTGGGGAGGACCTGATTCTAATAAGCTAACTCCTATGACTGTTGGCTGACCTCAGGTTTTCACTGACTATATGCTGGAGACATTAATTCCTTGCCACATAGACCTCCTCTATAGGTCAGCTCACAACATGGTATCTGGCTATCCTAAGCAAGTGAGAGAAGCAGAGAGGCAGGGCAAGACAAAAGGAGAGTTTCTTTGTAACCTAATCTCAGAAGTGATAACCCATCACATTTTGCCAGTTCTGTTTGTTAGAGTGCAATCACCAAGTCCAGCCAGGTAATCAAGGGATTACCCACGGGCATGAGTACCAGGAGGTAGGTATCCCTGGGGGCTGTCTTAGAGACTGTCTACCACAGAGACAGATCACCTTGACCCAGTCAGGGGTTACGCTGATGGAGAAGTGAACTTCAGTCATTGTGAGGGCCTATCTAGCTCCAGTTCACTCTTTTTTTTTTTTTAAGATCTTTATTGAAGTATAATTGCTTTATAATGTTGTGTTAGTTTCTGCTGTAACAAAGTGCATCAGCTATACATATACATATACATATATCCCCATATCCCCTCCCTCTTGCGTCTCACTCCTACCCTCCCTATCCCACCCCTCTAGGTGGTCACAAAGCACCCAGCTGATCTCCCTGTGCTATGTGGCTGCTTCCCACTAGTATCTGTTTTACATTTGGTAGTGTGTATATGTCCATGCCACTCTCTCACTTCGTCCCAGCTTACCCTTCCCTCTCCCCATGTCCTCAAGTCCATTCTCTACGTTTGTGTGTTTATTCCTGTTCTGCCCCTAGGTTCTTCAGAACCATTTTTTTTTTTAGATTCCATACATATGTGTTATTTGTTTTTCTCTTTTTGACTTACTTCACTCTGTATGACAGACTCTAGGTCCATCCACCTCACTACAAATAACTCAATTTCGTTTCTTTTTATGGCCGAGTAATATTCCATGTATATATGTGCCACATCTTCTTTATCCATTCATCTGTCAATGGACACTTAGGTTGCTTCCATGTCCTGGCTATTGTAAATAGAGCTTCAGTGAACATTGTGGTACATGACTCTTCTTGAATTATGGTTTTCTCAGAGTATATGCCCAGTAGTGGGATTGCTGGGTCGTAGGGTAGTTCTATTTTTAGTTTTTTAAGGAACCTCCATACTGTTCTCCATAGTGGCTGTATCAATTTACATTCCCACCAACAGTGCAAGAGGGTTCCCTTTTCTCCACACCCTCTCCAGCATTTATTGTTTGTAGATTTTTTGATGATGGCCATTCTGACTGGTGTGAAATGATATCTCATTGGAGTTTTGATTTGCATTTCTCTAATGATTAATGATGTTGAGCATTCTTTCATGTGTTTGTTGGCAATCTGTATATCTTCTTTGGAGGAATGTCTATGTAGGTGTTCTGCCCATTTTTGGATTGGGTTGTTTGTTTTTTTGATATTGAGCTGCATGAGCTGCTTGTAAATTTTGGAGATTAATCCTTTGTCTGTTGATTCATTTGCAAATACTTTCTCCCATTCTGAGGGTTGTCTTTTCATCTTGTTTATGGTTTCCTTTGCTGTGCAAAAGCTTTGAAGTTTCATTAGGTCCCATTTGTTTATTTTTCTTTTTATTTCCATTTCTCTTTTTTTTTGTTCGGTACGCGGGCCTCTCACTGTTGTGGCCTCTCCCGTTGCGGAGCACAGGCTCCGGACGTGCAGGCTCAGCAGCCATGGCCCACAGGCCCAGCTGCTCTGCGGCATGTGGGATCTTCCCGGACCGGGGCACGAACCCGTGTGGCCTGCATCGGCAGGCGAACTCTCAACCACTGCGCCACCACGGAAGCCCAGTTACAGTCCCCTACTATTATTGTGTTACTGTCAATTTCCCCTTTTATGGCTGTTAGCATTTGCCTTATGTATTGAGGTGCTCCTATGTTGGGTGCATAAATATTTACAATTGTGATATCTTCTTCTTGGATTGATCCCTTGATCATTATGTAATGTCCTTCTTTGTCTCTTGTAATAGTCTTTAAAGTCTATTTTGTCTGATATGAGAATTGCTACTCCAGCTTTCTTTTGATTTCCATTTGCATGGAATATCTTTTTCAATCCCTTCACTTTCACTCTATACGTGTCCCTAGGTCTGAAGTGGTTCTCTTGTAGAGAGCATATATACGGGTCTTGTTTTTGTATCCATTCAGCAAGCCTGTGTCTTTTGGTTGGAGCATTTAGTCCATTTACATTTAAGGTAATTATTGATATGTATGTTCCTGTTACCATTTTCTTAATTGTTTTGGGTTTGTTATTGTAGGTCTTTTCCTTCCCTTGTGTTTCCTGCCTAGAGAAGTTCCTTTAGCATTTGTTGTAAAGCTGGTTTGGTGGTGCTGAATTCTGTTAGCTTTTTCTTGTCTGTAAAGGTTTTAATTTCTCCATCAAAACTGAATGAGATGCTTGCTGGTAGAGTAATCTTGGTTGTAGGCTTTTCCATTTCATCACTTTAAATATGTCCTGCTACACCCTTCTGGCTTGAAGAGTTTCTGCTGAAAGATCAGCTGTTAAACTTATGGGGATTCCCTTGTATGTTATTTGTTGCTTTTCCCTTGCTGCTTTTAATATTTTTTCTTTGTGTTTAATTTTTTTTTTTTTTTTTTTTTTGTGGTACGTGGGCCTCTCACTGTTATGGCCTCTCCCATTGTGGAGCACAGGCTCTGCACGCACGGGCTCAGCGGCCGTGGCTCACAGGCCCAGCTGCTCCGCGGCATATGGGATCTTCCCGGACCGGGGCACGAACCCATGTCCCCTGCATCGGCAGGTGGACTCTCAACCACTGCGCCACCAGGGAAGCCTGATACCATCAACTTATATCAGTCATTGTCAGGAAGAAAAGATATTAGGCTAATCAGAAAGAATATAAAATTGAAAAATAGACCCATGTATTTATATATTAAAATTCAAGGACACATTAAAATTTTTTAATAATCAATGTATATTTTTTAAAAATTAGGATTTTCCCTCAGTTAGGGTTTTTGGGGTATCTACTAAACTGGGAGATTCATGAGGATGGGTTATGCCTCCTTATTTTGGAGTCCCTAGTGCCTAGAATAGTGTCTGGAATAAGTTACATGGTCAATAAAAGTTTTCAAATTGGCCAAGTTATATTCCAATAACATCACCTCTCCTAAACATATCCTGACTAATTAGCAGTAGGGAATTAGAAGATGATTTGTTGGTGATTATAGGATGTAAAAATTTCTCCATGTTACCGGTTTTCTACTGAATAATTTTAAAAACTGTATTCATCTCAACAGTAAACCCTCAAAGTGTTGAGCTTTTATAAATAAATATAGGAAGGGAGAAAGGGAAGAAGAGAGGAGGAAGAACTGAGATGGGAAAGCCTTGGAAGTGAGCCCTTTGTCCTTCTAGTTAATATAGTTAAGACATGTTGGAAACTCTTCGCTATACTCTTCTGGTTTTGGATTGGGGAATGGCATAGTGGCCACAAATTTCTATGGATTTCTGTTCAAAATGGCCACATTGATGTGTCCATATTGCAACCATATGGACTAAGTATGCTATTAGATATTTGTATTTTTAAACAGATTCAAGTGGTATCAGAGGAGGAGTTGGGCAGGATTAAGTATCTGTTCAAGAGCAGTTTGGTCATGGGCTTTTACTGCATGAGTTCCAGGTGACACCTGTTCTAGGTGGTGGTGTTGCCACAACCTGCCTAAGGCAAGTAGGTAGTACAGATGCTTGTAGTTCTTGGTTATGCTTTCCTCTGGGAATGAAATTCAGGTTGGTTTGCAATTAAAAACAAAACAAAACAAGTATTGGTATAACTTGAGAGCAATTTTCTGCTTTTTCATAGATTGCTGCCAGGAACAAGAAAGCTAAGAGATTTGTCATTTACACTGGCAATCTAGTTCTGCTGTATAAACAATTTAAGATATAATGTGCCATATGGTCTGGGAGCATGTGACATGATCATTGGGAGTGTTTACTTTTTACCTGTGGTCAGTCTTCCATCAACCTGAATACTCATAAGACTCAAGATGGAAAGACAGGAATCACATAACCTCTAAGTCATCATTCATCACTTGCCCAAACAATTGCTTCTGATTGAACAAGCAGAAGTATTATTATTGATAGAAGTAGTTGGAATGAAACAATTTTTTTTTTTTTTTTTTTTTTTTTTGCGGTACGCGGGCCTCTCACCGCTGTGGCCTCTCCCGTTGGGGAGCACAGGCTCCAGACGCGCAGGCTCAGCGGCCATGGCTCACGGGCCCAGCCACTCCGCGGCATGTGGGATCCTCCCAGACCGGGGCACAAACCCGCGTCTCCTGCATCGGCAGGCGGACTCCCAGCCACTGTGCCACCAGGGAAGCCCATGAAACAATTTTGACTTGTCAAAGAAGCAGCCTAGGATTTAAATCATCTGTTACTCAAAATTCAGGGGAAAATGTCTGTTTCCCTTTCTTTCTTTCTCTTTCTTTCTTCTCTTTATCTTTTTATGTATTTCTCTAATTTTTCCATTTCTCTAATTGTTAAGAGACTTATACAAACACATTCAACCCCAAACGCGTGTACATGTGTGCGCACACACACACACTCTTTTCTGTGGGAAAGATTGGAAGATGATAGGTATATAGATAGGCATAGAAATAAGATTGGAAGACGATACCCCAAAATGTTAACTAATATTATTTCTACATGGTGGGATAATAGATTATTTTTATTTTCTTCTTGAGCTTTTCTACATTATCTCCTGGCACAGAGCTCCTAAAACCCTTATAATTTCCTGTCTGGTAGTGGTGATAGGGCCATCTTTTGTTATAATATTTGGTTTTAGTCCATGGTTCTGACACAAAAGTATCTTAAGACGCTTGGAATCCCTCGAGTGATAAGAGTGTATTTCATGTGTGCTAGTGAGATGACTGATGGCTGGGGACTCATGGGTAGCTTCAGGATGGAGACTGGTGACCAGAAAGACCAAGCATGAGAAGCTTGGAACTTTGAGACCCCCGCTCTACCATCCTCTAGACTCACCCTTCATCCTCTGGGGTGGGAAGAGGGACTGGAGATTGAGTTGATAATCATGCCTGCATGATGAGACAGCCATAAAAATCCCTAAACTATAGAGTTCCAAGAGCTTCTGGGTTGGTGAACACATCCATGTGCTGGGAGCGTGGCATGACCCAACTCCACTGGGACAGAAGCTCCTGTGCTTGGGACCCTACTGGAGTTCATCCTCTGTACCTCTTCATTTGGCTGTTCATTTGTATCCTTTATAGTATCTTTTATAATAAACCAGTAAATGTAAGTAAAGTGTTTCACCAAGTTCTGTGAGCCAATATAGCAAATTGTTGTACCCTAGGAGGGGATTGTGGGAAACTCTCATTTGTAGCCCTGAAAGACAGAAGTGTGGATACCCTGGGCACCTAATACTTGTGACTGGAGTCTGAAGTGGGGCAGTCTTCTGGGCCTGAGCCCTTAACCTGTGGGGTCTGCACTGACTCGGGGTAGTTAGTGTCAGCAGTGAATTAAGTTGTAGAACACTCAGTTGGTGTCTGCAGGGAACTGGAGAATTCCTTGGTGTGGAAAACCCACACATTTGGTGACAGAAGTGCTGTAAGTAGAGAAACAGTTTTCCCCTTTCTATATTTTATTTATTTTTTTTTTATTTTTTTATTTTTTAAATTTTTTAATTAGTTTCTGCTTTATAACAAAGTGAATCAGTCATACATATACATCTGTTCCCACATCCCTTCCCTCATGCATCTCCCTCCCTCCCACCCTCCCCATCCCACCCCTCCAGGCGGTCACAAAGCACCGAGCTGATCTCCCTGTGCTCTGTGGCTGCTTCCCACTATCTATCTACCTTACGTTTGGTAGTGTATATATGTCCATGCCTCTCTTTCGCTTTGTCACAGCTTGCCCTTCCCCCTCCCCATATCCTCAAGTCCATTCTCAAGTAGGTCTGTGTCTTTATTCCCGTTTTGCCCCTAGGTCCTTCATGACTTTTTTTTTTTTTAAATTCCGTATATATGTGTTAGCATACGGTATTTATCTTTCTCTTTCTGACTTACTTCACTCTGTATGACAGACTCTAGGTCTATCCACCTCATTACAAATAGCTCAGTTTCGTTTCTTTTTATGGCTGAGTAATATTCCATTGTATATATGTGCCACATCTTCTTTATCCATTCATCCGATGATGGACACTTAGGTTGTTTCCAGCTCCGGGCTATTGTGAATAGAGCTGCAATGAACATTTTGGTACATGTCTCTTTTGGAATTATGGTTTTCTCAGGGTATATGCCTACTAGTGGGATTGCTGGGTCATATGGTAGTTCTATTTGTAGTTTTTTAAGGAACCTCCATACTGTTCTCCATAGTGGCTGTACCAATTCACATTCCCACCAGCAGTGCAAGAGTGTTCCCTTTTTTCCACACCCTCTCCAGCATTTATTGTTTCTAGATTTCTTGATGATGGCCATTCTGACTGGTGTGAGATGATATCTCATTGTAGTTTTGATTTGCATTTCTCTAATGATTAATGATGTTGAGCATTCTTTCATGTGTTTGTTGGCAGTCTGTATATCTTCTTTGGAGAAATGCCTATTTAAGTCTTCTGCCCATTTTTGGATTGGGTTGTTTGTTTTTTTGCTATTGAGATGCATGAGCTGTTTATAAATTTTGGAGATTAATCCTTTGTCAGTTGCTTCATTTGCAAATATTTTCTCCCATTCTGAGGGTTGTCTTTTGGTCTTGTTTATGGTTTCCTTTGCTGTGCAAAAGCTTTGAAGTTTCATTAGGTCCCATTTGTTTATCTTTGTTTTTATTTCCATTTCTCTAGGAGGTGGGTCCAAAAGGATCTTGCTGTGATTTATGTCATAGAGTGTTCTACCTATGTTTTCCTCTAAGAGTTTGATAGTTTCTGGCCTTACATTTAAGTCTTTAATCCATTTTGAGCTTATTTTTGTGTATGGTGTTAGGGAATGATCTAATCTCAAACTTTTACATGTCCCTGTCCAGTTTTCCCAGCACCACTTATTGAAGAGACTGTCCTTTCTCCACTGTACATTCCTGCCTCCTTTATCAAAGATAAGTTGGCCATATGTGCGTGGGTTTATCTCTGGGCTTTCTATCCTGATCCACTGATCTATCTTTCTGTTTTTATGCCAGTACCACACTGTCTTGATTACTGTAGCTTTGTAGTATAGTCTGAAGTCAGGGAGCCTGATTCCTCCAGCTCCGTTTTTCGTTCTCAAGATTGCTTTGGCTATTCGGGGTCTTTTGTTTTTCCAAACAAATTTTGAAATTTTTTGTTCTAGTTCTGTGAAAAATGCCAGTGGTAGTTTGATAGGGATTGCATTGAATCTGTAGATTGCTTTGGGTAGTAGAGTCATTTTCACAATATTGATTCTTCCAATCCAGGAGCATGGTATATCTCTCCATCTATTTGTATCATCTTTAATTTCTTTCATCAGTGTCTTATAATTTTCTGCATACAGGTCTTTTGTCTCCTTAGGTAGGTTTATTCCTAGATATTTTATTCTTTTTGTTGCAATGGTAAATGGGAGTGTTTTCTTGATTTCATTTTCAGATTTTTCATCATTAGTGTACAGGAATGCCAGAGATTTCTGTACATTAATTTTGTATCCTGCTACTTTACCAAATTCATTGATTAGTTCTAGTAGTTTTTCGGTAGCACCTTTAGGATTCTCTATGTATAGTATCATGTCATCTGCAAACAGTGACAGCTTTACTTCTTCTTTTCCAATTTGGATTCCTTTTATTTCCTTTTCTTCTCTGATTGCTGTGGCTAAAACTTCCAAAACTATGTTGAATAAGAGTGGTGAGAGTGGGCAGCCTTGTCTTGTTCCTGATCTTAGTGGAAATGGTTTCAGTTTTTCACCATTGAGGACAATGTTGGCTGTGGGTTTGTCATATATGGCCTTTATGATGTTGAGGAAAGTTCCCTCTATGCCTACTTTCTGCAGGGTTTTTATCATAAATGGGTGTTGAATTTTGTCGAAAGCTTTCTCTGCATCTATTGAGATGATCATATGGTTTTTCTCCTTCAACTTGTTAATATGGTGTATCACATTGATTGATTTGCGTATATTGAAGAATCCTTGCATTCCTGGAATAAACCCCACTTGATCATGGTGTATGATCCTTTTAATGTGCTGTTGGATTCTGTTTGCTAGTATTTTGTTGAGGATTTTTGCATCTATGTTCATCAGTGATATTGGCCTGTAGTTTTCTTTCTTTGTGACATCCTTGCCTGGTTTTGGTATCAAGGTGATGGTGGCCTCGTAGAATGAGTTTGGGAGTGTTCCTTCCTCTGATATTGTTTGGAAGAGTTTGAGAAGGATGGGTGTTAGCTCTTCTCTAAATGTTTGATAGAATTCGCCTGTGAAGCCATCTGGTCCTGGGCTTTTGTTTGATGGAAGATTTTTAATCACAGTTTCAATTTCAGTGCTTGTGATTCGTCTATTCATATTTTCTATTTCTTCCTGAGTCAGTCTTGGCAGGTTGTGCATTTCTAAGAATTTGTCCATCTCTTCCAGGTTGTCCATTTTATGGGCATAGAGTTGCTTGTAGTAATCTCTCATGATCTTTTGTATTTCTGCAGTGTCAGTTGTTACTTCTCCTTTTTCATTTCTAATTCTATTGATTTGAGTCTTCTCCCTTCTTTTCTTGATGAGTCTGGCTAATGGTTTATCAATTTTGTTTATCTTCTCAAAGAACCAGCTTTTAGTTTTATTGATCTTTGCTATCGTTTCCTTCATTTCTTTTTCATTGATTTCTGATCTGATTTTTATGATTTCTTTCCTTCTGCTAACTTTGGGGTGTTTTTGTTCTTCTTTCTCTAATTGCTTTAGGTGCAAGGTTAGGTTGTTTATTCGAGATGTTTCCTGTTTCTTAAGGTGGGATTGTATTGCTATAAACTTCCCTCTTAGAACTGCTTTTGCTGCATCCCATAGGTTTTGGGTCGTCGTGTCTCCATTGTCATTTGTTTCTAGGTATTTTTTAATTTCCTCTTTGATTTCTTCAGTGATCACTTCGTTATTAAGTAGTGTATTGTTTAGCCTCCATGTGTTTGTATTTTTTACAGCTCTTTTCCTGTAATTGATATCTAGTCTCATAGCATTGTGGTCGGAAAAGATACTTGATACAATTTCAATTTTCTTAAATTTACCAAGGCTTGATTTGTGACCCAAGATATGATCTATCCTGGAGAATGTTCCATGAGCACTTGAGAAAAATGTGTATTCTGTTGTTTTCGGATGGAATGTCCTATAAATATCAATTAAGTCCATCTTGTTTAATGTATCATTTAAAGCTTGTGTTTCCTTATTTATTTTCATTTTGGAAGATCTGTCCATTGGTGAAAGTGGGGTGTTAAAGTCCCCTACTATGATTGTGTTACTGTCGATTTCTCCTTTTATGGCTGTTAGTATTTGCCTTATGTATTGAGGTGCTCCTATGTTTGGTGCATAAATATTTACAATTGTTATATCTTCTTCTTGGATCGATCCCTTGATCATTATGTAGTGTCCTTCTTTGTCCCTTCTAGTAGTCTTTATTTTAAAGTCTATTTTGTCTGATATGAGAATTGCTACTCCAGCTTTCTTTTGGTTTCCATTTGCATGGAATATCTTTTTCCATCCCCTTACTTTCAGTCTGTATGTGTCTCTAGGTCTGAAGTGGGTCTCTTGTAGACAGCATATATATGGGTCTTGTTTTTGTATCCATTCAGCCAATCTGTGTCTTTTGGTGGGAGCATTTAGTCCATTTACATTTAAGGTAACTATCGATATGTATGTTCCTATTCCCATTTTCTTAATTGTTTTGGGTTCGTTATTGTAGGTCTTTTCCTTTTGTTGTGTTTCTTGCCTAGAGAAGTTCCTTTAGCATTTGTTGTAAAGCTGGTTTGGTGGTGCTGAACTCTCTCAGCTTTTGCTTGTCTGTAAACGTTTTAATTTCTCCATCAAATCTGAATGAGATCCTTGCTGGGTAGAGTAATCTTGGTTGCAGGTTTTTCTCCTTCATCACTTTAATTATGTCCTGCCACTCCCTTCTGGCTTGTAGAGTTTCTGCTGAGAGATCAGCTGTTATCCTGATGGGGATTCCCTTGTGTGTTATTTGTTGTTTTTGCCTTGCTGCTTTTAATATGATTTCTTTGTGTTTAATTTTTGACAGTTTGATTAATATGTGTCTTGGCGTATTTCTCCTTGGATTTATTCTGTATGGGACTCTCTGTGCTTCCTGGACTTGATTAACTATTTCCTTTCCCATATTAGGGAAGTTTTCAACTATAATCTCTTCAAATATTTTCTCAGTCCCTTTCTTTTTCTCTTCTTCTTCTGGAACCCCTATAATTCGAATGTTGGTGCGTTTAATGTTGTCCCAGAGGTCTCTGAGACTGTCCTCTGTTCTTTTTATTCTTTTTTCTTTATTTTGCTCTGCAGCAGTTATTTCCACTATTTTATCTTCCACCTCACTTATCCGTTCTTCTGCCTCAGTTATTCTGCTATTGATCCCATCTAGAGTATTTTTTATTTCATGTATTGTGTTTTTAATCGATGCTTGATTCATCTTTAGTTCTTCTAGGTCCTTGTTAACTGTTTCTTGCATTTTGTCTATTCTATTTCCAAGATTTTGGATCTGGGAAATAGAATCTTGGATCATCTTTACCATCATTATTCTGAATTCTTTTTCAGGTAGACTGCCTATTACCTCTTCATTTGTTAGGTCTGGTGGGTTTTTATCTTGTTCCTTCTCCTGCTGTGTGTTTTTCTGTCTTCTCATTTTGCCTATGTTACTGTGTTTGGGGTCTCCTTTTTGCAGGCTGTAGGTTCGTAGTTCCCGTTGTTTTTGGTGTCTGACCCCAGTGGCTAAGGTTGGTTTAGTGGGTTGTGTAGGCTTCCTGGTGGAAGGTACTAGTGCCTGTGTTCTGGTGAATGAGGCTGGATCTTGTCTTTCTGGTGGGCAGGTCCACGTCTGGTGGTGTGTTTTGGGGTGTCTGCGGACTTTTTATGATTTTAGGCCACCTCTCTGCTAATGGGTGGCGTTGTGTTTCTGTCTTGCTAGTTGTTTGGCATAGGGTGTCCAGCACTGTAGCTTGCTGGTCGTTGAGTGAAGCTGGGTGCTGGTGTTGAGATGGAGATCTCTGGAAGATTTTCGCCGTTTGATATTATGTGGAGCAGGGAGGTCTCTTGTGGACCAGTGTCCTGAAGTTGGCTCTCCCACCTCAGAGGCACAGCACTGACTCCGGGCTCCTCAATTTGGGATGATTTGTTGTCTATTCATGTATTCCACAGATGCAGGGTACATCAAGTTGATTGTGGAGCTTTAATCCGCTGCTTCTGAGGCTGCTGGGAGAGGTTTCCCTTTCTCTTCTTTGTTCTCACAGCTCCTGGGTCTCAGCTTTGGATTTGGCCCCGCCTCTGCGTGTAGGTCGCCGGAGGGCGTCTGTTCTTCGCTCAGACAGGACAGGGTTAAAGGAGCAGCCTCCTCGGGGACCCTGGCTCACTCAGGCCGGGCGGGAGGGAGGGGCACGGAGTGCGGGGCGAGCCTGCAGCGGCAGAGGCCGGCGTGACGTTGCACCAGCCCGAGGCGCGCCGTGCGTTCTCCCAGGGAAGCCGCCCCTGGATCCCGGGACCCCGGCAGTGGCGGGCTGCACAGGCTCCCGGAAGGGCGGTGTGGACAGTGACCTGCGCTCGCACACAGGCTTCCCGGCGGCGGCAGCAGCAGCCCCAGCGTCCCACGCCCGTCACTGGGCTCCGCGCTTTCAGTCGCGACCCGCGCCCGTCTGTGGAGCCCCGTCAAGCAGCGCTCTCAATCCCCTCTCCTCGCGCACCAGGAAACCATAGAGGGAAGAAAAAGTCTCTTGCCTCTCCGGCAGCTCCAGAGTTTTCCCGGACTCCCTGCCGGCTAGCCGTGGCACATTAGCCCCCCTCAGGCTGAGTTCTCGCCGCCAGCCCCAGTCCTTTCCCTGCGCTCTGACCGAAGCCCGAGCCTCAGCTTCCAGCGCCGCCCTCCCTGGCGGGTGAGCAGACAAGCCTCTCGGGCGGGTGAGTGCCGCTCGGCACCGATCCTCTGTGCGGGAATCTCTCCGCTTTGCCCTACCCAGGTATGTGGGGAGTTTCTTGCCTTTTGGGTGTTCTGGGGTCTTCTGCCAGCATTCAGTAGGTGTTCTGTAGGAGTTGTTCCACGTGTAGCTGTATTTCTGGTGTATCCGTGGGGAGGAAGGCGATCTCCGCGTCTTACTCTTCCGCCATCTTACCCGGAAGTCCCCTTTCTATATTTTAAATAACAAAGTAAGTGTTAACTAATAAATAGCCAGTTAAAAAATGATTTCCTGGGCTTCCCTGGTGGCGCAGTGGTTGAGAGTCCACCTGCCGATGCAGGAGATAGGTTCGTGCCCCGGTCTGGGAGGATCCCACATGCCACGGAGCGGCTGTGCCCACGAGCCATGGCCGCTGGGCCTGTGCGTCCGGAGCCTGTGCTCCGCAATGGGAGAGGCCACAGCAGTGAGAGGCCTGCGTACCAAAAAAAAAAAAGATTTCCTATGGAATCTTGCTAAATGGTAAATAGCAATGTGTTAAAAATTACATATAACTGCTAGATAAAACAAAAAAAATTTGAAGAAGAAAAGAAGAATAGGAAAAGCAAACTGAAAGAAAGACTGAGTTTAGCCACAAAGAGGCAGGCAGGGAAGAGTGATGTGCTTGGTGAATGTAGGCCTGATGGTTGTTGAGTTTTTCTGCACCAGCACAACAAAGGCACCATAACTGATAGTTGTCTCATGTGCCTGGGGCTAAAATAAGTCAGTAGCTCAGGGGGGGCAAGAGGGTTTTTGGCCCTGAGGCTGAAGACTGCTGTCTCTTAGAGGAGTCTTCCTGAAGAGGAGTTTCTCTCCGTGCGTGTAGACATCTTGGAGGGCAGCCCTCTCAGGACCCACACAGTGCCACGCAAGGGGAGAGTGGGAGTGAACCAACTCATGTGTCACCATCGCCGTTCTCCAGGCATGCTGCCTCCGTCTTGGCCCAGACCATCAGCATCTCTCACCTGGGTGGCTGCACCTGCCAATAAACTCATCTCCTGAGTGTACTCTGGCTACCCTCCAACTCATTCTCCACTTGGTAGCCAGTGATCTTAAAAATTACTTATCAAATCATGTTGTCACTGGTCTTCCTACTTCTCTTCTTTGACCCCCTTTGATACATTTCAACACGACAGCCAGAGTGATCTGAAAACTTAATTAGATCATGAATGTCCCTATTAATAACCTTTCAATGGCTTCAAATTCCTCTTCAGACAAAGATCAGAATATTTACACCATCCTACAAGGCCCTTGGTGATCAGGCCCTGGCCCACCTTTCAGCTTCCTTTCTACCTCTGCCCCCTTGAACCTCCTTGACACAGCAGCAGATGTGCCACCTTGCATACCTTCCTGCCTCAGACCCTTCTCACTTGCCATTACCTGTGGCAGCGAGAAGCCCCACCCATCCCTTTACACCTATTCATCTTCTTTTTTCTTTTGAATTTTATTTTATTTATTTTTTTATACAGCAGGTTCTTATTAGTTATCTGTTTTATACATATTAGTGTATATATGTCAATCCCAATCTCCTACTTATTCATCTTTCTTTTATTTATAATTTAGCTTAAAAATCCAGACAAAGTCTGCTTCTTCTTTTGTAATTTCCTATAGGCGCTTATACTTTTCCTTCCAAGCACTAACCATAGTTTGGAGAGTTATATTCATTTGTGTGATTGTTTCACTTATGTTGATCTTCCATCCCGAGAAAGGTTTCATGAAGGTGGGGAATCTTGTTCACCAACGTGTGCTTGTGACCACAGTGCTCAAGCACTTACAGATCAATAAGCACTTGTTGAATGAGCAAATGAACCAATGAGTGTCTTAAAGGTTTCATTGGAGGATCCTTCCTTCACCTCTCCCAGCCGTCTACCTTTAATCACTAGTTTGGAAGCAAGATCAAGAAGGAAATTGGAAGTCTGGTCCTTCCTTGGTCTGGAGCATCTCTCTGATCAGTAGGGATTGTGGGTTTCTGTGGGCAACAAAAGAAAAGTCCTAGAAGAACACAGCTAGCAACATCCTCCAGTCAAAATTTTGGATTGTGGGTTCAACATTCTGTTTTCTGTTTGTAGCTTTGGCTTTGGGGATAGGAACAACATGTCTCTGCTCTCTCTCCTTCTCAGTGGGATTACATTTTGCAATCTTGAGAACGTCTCAGTTTTGAGGGAGAGGGGCATGAGCTCCAGAATCGCATTGAAGTCATATCCAGAGTTCTTGCAGGAAAAGGAAATGTGCAGTAGGTGGCTGGAATTGTGTGAGGGTGAACAATGAAGGCTGAAAATGTATACGAAAACATCTGTTAGTTTTTGAAAAAACAAAGTTCTTCAGGGTACTAACTGACTTCATTTTAAGCACGGGATTTTAATTTGGTGATGCTCCACCTTTTGCTACTGCTGCTGCTTTTTATTTTAAACTATGACTAGAGGGCCTCCCTGGTGGCGCAGTGGTTGAGAGTCCGCCTGCCGATGCAGGGGACACAGGTTTGTGCCCCGGTCCGGGAAGATCCCACATGCCGCGGACTGGCTAGGCCCGTGAGCCATGGCCGCTGGGCCTGCACGTCCGGAGCCTGTGCTCCGCAATGGGAGAGGCCACAGCAGTGAGAGGCCCGCGTACCACAAAAAAAAAAAAAAAGAAAGAAAGAAAAGAAGACTATGACTAGAGAACTTTTATATCCAGGGTCAAAATCCAATTTGAAACCTCCATATGTTTCTCTGAATATTGGATAAGATGGTGTAACATGTTTGTATGAACTTCCTATGGGAATGTGACTGTTCTGTTGTAGTTAATGATCCTTGCAATTCTGTTCAGAATCTTTTTTTTTTTTTTTTTGCCTAATGGTTGCTTCATGGACTGATATTGTCTTCAGGCTTATAGCTGAGAATTCTTGGTTCATTCCATTTTTGCAAAAGAGTTGTTTGACTTATTTGTTTGACCATTTTTTGCTTATTAAAATCATCTTGAACCCATGGTGATATTCTTACAGTATCTCTAAAAGAGACCCTTCTAAAATTTGAAGTAAATCTTTCATTGCATATACACCGTGTGATAATGACAATCTACTTTGCAATACTTAGTAGAAATAAGCTAGAATATATGTCATCAACATAAGATATAGTACTTTTTTTATTACCAACCCTTGGTTCATTTCTCTAAATGGGGGGAAAGAAGCAAATGTGTGGGTGAAGGAAATGGAGGGGGAGAGTGCAGAGGAGATAGATGTAAGTTACTAGAGAAAAAGAGGGATGGATTAGGGCAATTCCACAATTTTGGGAAAGGAAACTTTAAATCCTGAGGTCTGAAACGGGAATCTCCACCCATTTGGTCAGTAAATAATTATTGGTTATATAAGAGATAGGCACTATGCTGGTAAATTTAAAAGTGGGGAAAAAAACGACCAAGGTCCCTGTCTTCATGAAGCTTGCAGTCTAATAAGAGAAACAGGCATTAAACAAATACTAATGCAAATAAATATACCCTTGCAAATTATGATTTAAAAACCCAAGAGATTCAATAAGATTGTATAAGGAGACCTGATTTAGATGTGAGGAGAGGCCAGGGAAAGTTTTTCTATTAAGGAACTTTTAAGCAGAGACCTAAAAGATGACTCAGAGCTGGATAACTACAGGGGAGAAAGAACATGTCAGGTGAAAGAAACATGCAGTGAATGTGGTGCCTTTAAGAAATTGAAGGAAGGTCAGTGTGGCTAGTGCAGCGGACAAGGGGAGAGGTGAGAGGTCCTTGTTGGCCGTGTCAGGTAAGGGGCTTGGAGTTTCTTCTTAATATGATGAGAAGGTACTCAAGAGTTTAAAGTTAGGGGTGGCATGATCGAATTTGGTTTTAAAGATCACTCTGGCTAAAGTATGAGGAATGGGTAAAGGAGGACGAGAGATGATGGGAACATTTTAAAAGTAATAACTGTGTACCTACTGAAAGGCCCCTTGCCTAAACCTTCCATATCTGCCTGTCAGTGATGTCTAAAACTTACTTCCCTTGGTTTGAGATATTAAAGACCCCCTAGTGTGTTATGGGATGGGGGTGACAAACTATTATCATGTGCTGTAATAGGAAGAAATAGGTCTTCTTTCAAGATGCTGATGGGAGAGCATATGGGTACAACCACTTGAAGAAGCTCTCTTGTGGCTTTAGCTCTATTAACTCAATCAGTAATGAGTTCTTAAAAAAAAAAAAAGAATCTGAAGCAAAAATGGCAAAATAATAACATTTGTTAAACATGCATTGTGATATATGGGGAACCATTATTTTATGTAAGTTGGAGGTATGGAAGTAAGTATTAAAATATTTTCTAATTAAAAAAATAAAATCCTTTTTTTTAGGAGAAAGGGAATAGAGCCAGGGAAGGAGAGGGAAAAAGAAAAGGAAGGGACCACTTCATGGGCAATTTTACCTAATGTCTCCCTGCTTTTAAAAGCTAAATTCTGGTTTTATCAAGCATTGGCCTTCTGTGTTGGAATGTAAGTTCATTTTAGGGAAGTCTAGGTGTTTAAAATACTGCGTATCTCCCTTGTCTAATGGAGATGATCTAGTGATAGAAAAAAAATGAAGAAAACTTTAAATAAAGTACAATCCCAGCATCGAGAATGCTGCCAGGAACAACTCCAGGGGCCAGTGTGAGTTACTCAACACAGCTGCCCTGTCCACAGTGGATGATCAATGGCTTTTGGCGGGGGGAGGGGGACAGTGCAATGAATGAGATTGAAATACTTGAGGGACCTCAACTGTATCTGTCATGTTGTATTTCCTTAAGAAAAAAAGATATGAAGCAAATATGGCAAAATGATAATGTGCCAAAGTAAATGGTAAGTTACATTTGTGATTCTTCAGTAATTTTCTATCCTCATTTCCATTAAATATTTCATACTAAAAATAACCTTTGATAATTCTTAGAAGGAAACGTAATAAGGAATGCTCATTTTATATGAATGCAGCTCTAAGGAGGTGCAAATAGGAATGTCTGCAGGGGCCATGGAAGGCCCCCACTTTTAAATTTTTGGTTTTAATATTAAGTTTTTGAGTCTCTTTTTATTTCTTATGTGTGTTACCTTCAACCTGGGTGAAGTATAATATATTATTGTTGGGAGGTGGTAATATAGGTGAGCTAGAAGGTACAGTTGACCCAGTTGCCTGTAAAAAAATCAGCAACTTACTTCCATGTTTCCCTTTCCCTAGATTGTAGGAAGGGAGTCTGAGTCCCTTTGTCTTTCACTGTTAATCTCCTTTTTTTAGCTTCAGAAATTATTATCATCTATCTCTTGAGCACAGAACAGGTTGCAAATATGATTAAAGTACCCTTAAAAAATTAAGTATTGTTTCAGATTAGCATATTTTCATAATCCTCATACCAAAGAGACTTTAAATCCTTCATAGGACAACTTTACGTTTACGCCATGTGGTCTTGAAGATTAGCAGATGACATGCGAGGTTTACTCAAATTGCCCAAACTTGATGTTTACCTTAATATTAGTGGCACAAGAAATAGAAATGCCAAACACGGAAGCTTCCAGAACAGCTTCGAAAGAGCTTCTCCGACAGCAGCCAGTTAACTCAGTCTCTCATTTTTGGTTCTACTGTAAAAGTCCAAGTCTGAGCTTTATAAATAATGATGTGGAACTGCCTGAAGCTCACAGCTCTTGTGGTCAGGGGAGATTTTGGCATTAAAGCAAACATCAATTTTTTAAAAAATGGAAATGAGTCACAGATGAGAACTGTAAGGGCTCATGTGTACTAAGCTTCAGTCTTTCTGAAACTAGGGATATTTTAAATGAAAATCAGTTCAAAAAGAAAGTTCTCTTGGGGGCAGGAAGGCTTGACTATCTGGAAACATGCTCCCCTTTCCTGACCTTCACCCCCGATACCCTATTGCTATGAAGACAGGTCAACCTCACCAGTGACATGATGAACACTGACTTGTTAAAGGGAATCCAAGGTTCTCAGTTAAGAGTTGTGTTTATCTGTTTAAACTGAAACCCACATTTACTTCTGTTGGGATTCAGGACATGGCATTCCAAAATATGGCAGCTTTACATATTGAATATTTTAAGCTGAAGGAGTTTGAGAAAACAGCAGAAGTGGAATGGTCATTCTGACCTTTTCTTTGCCCTTTTCCTCTGAAACAGGTCGTAAACTCTCATGTGAGAGGTGCCCTCTCTGTACCCAGAGGAAAGGAGCATCCTTATCTCTGGAGACAAAGAGACGCTGAGAAGAATCTGAACAAACAGGCTTTGCTGAGTTTCCCCCAGTTTACTGAAGTTCCCTCATACTCTGTGTCCCATTGTATCTCTCCATGACTGCCCACTTTTCATTAAACCCAGCAAAAAATACTAGGTCTAACTGTTCCTTTGGATCTTCATTTTCTTATGAAGTCTCCAGCATCACATAAAACTTATATTAAATAAAATGCATATGCTTTTCTTCTGTTAATCTGTCTCTGTCAGTTTAATTTTCAGACCCAGCCAGGCACCCAAGGATTAAGGAAAACTTTTTCCTTCCCTACACTTCTCTTTTACTATGCGAAACTTCAGAATTTTTTTTTTGGCCGTACCACATGGCTTGTGGGACCTTAGTTCCCTGACCAGGGGTCGAACCCGGATCCCCGGCAGTGAAAGCGCTGGGTCCTAACCACAGGACCTCCAGGGAAGTCCCTAGAATTTTAAAAACTTTGATTCATGGTAAATTGAACACTTACAATAAAGTATCTCCCTCCCCTTTTCCTTTCCTCAGTAATATTTAAATGACAGTTCTGAGAAAAAATAAATAACCATAATTTTTCTTAAATTTTCATTTGACAGAATCCCTATTTGACAATTTTACTTTTGTTTTTTTAAAGAAACCATAATGCCTGTATTGTATATTGTATATAGTTGCAAAAAGTAACTTTGGTGTTTCTTTTGTTGTTAGAATTATTAATTATCCGTGGGTTAAGAACTTATTGCTAACCCTTGACATATTGAGTCACTTTCCCTGTGTTATTTCAAACATGTCAATATACTAAGCTAACTGGTTTTCTATCTAAATACAATTTTGTGGTAGATAATTTTCTAACAGGAATAAAGTACTCACTTAAAAAGAAAGATCTAGATGTGTGTAACAAGTCCTCAGAAGCAGGCAAGACTATTTTGTTGCCGTTAATTACTTTTGATTATCAGACTGCTGTATTCATACTAATTGCCAAATCCCATGGGATCTCACTAAGATGAAATACAGCCAAGAATAGACAATAAATGCCAAGTCAGTGGAGGTGGTGATTTTAACATCTTGAAGATCACATTTAAAGGTGTGTTACAGTCATGATGCTGAGCTGGTAGAGGCAGAAACCATTCATTACTGAATAACTGATCTGGCAGGGGGCATGTAGCCTGCATGATGGAGAAAGTGAACTTGTGTGGTTTTTTTTCCCCCTTGAGGTCCCTCCTGACCCCAGGACATTCCAGATTCCACTTCTAGATCTCCTTGGGAAAATCAAGCTGAAGACTGAGTAATTAAGATTGAAAAATTTACTTTCTTTCAATTTACCTACATGATGGAGGCAAAACCATTTGTCTTCTCTCGACCCCCAGGCTTCTCAGCCTGGCCTGATGAAAAAAGACATTATGAGAGAAGAAGACAGAGAGAAAGAGAGAGAGTGTGTCAAACAGAAGGCAGAGAGAGAGAGAGAGAGAGAAGTTGTGAGAAAGTAAGAGACAGCTTAAGAGGGGCAATGAGCAAGAGAGAAATTTGAGAATGGCAATGACCATTTTCCAAGTAGAAACATTCTATGTTTGAGAACCATCCAAATCTCAACCTGTGCTGTTAAATAGGTGCCAAAACAGGCAAAGGTCTTTTAAGCCCATGTTTGCTGTGAAAGATAACAGCAGAAGGTAAGCTGGGGAGTTTGCATGCAACAGGCCAAATCTCCCTGCTGGGCTGGAGCAAAACTTGGCTGAAATTTGTGATCAATAAATGAACAGAATAAATTCCTTGAAATCACCTGTAAAGGCACCAGACAGAAATCCTGGAGATGCTTCCTTTAAGACGCAGCCATCATAAGAACCTTTCCAAAGCGGCATCATTTTAGAAATCACATTAATGGAATTGGGTATGATTAAAAGGAAGTGAGTCTCTTGTTTGGTTTTATTAAAATGAGTCTATCTCTTGAAATGGATCCATTTCTCATTTCTCACCCTCTTATCAGAGGATGCCATTGCAGTGGGAACTGAGTGCTCCCTTTCCAATTTAATGGGAAATCAAAAGTGCAGAGTTACCTGCACAGACAAAAACCAGCAACTCTGAAGGATGACCTTCAGTGGAAGGAACATTATGGAAATGCATTATGGGGCAGGCCATGTGTTTTCCTGGAACTCACTTTTTTTTTTTTTTTTTTTTTTGCTGTACGCGGGCCTCTCACTGCTGTGGCCTCTCCCGTTGCGGAGCACAGGCTCCGGACACACAGGCTCCGCGGCCATGGTTCGCGGGCCCAGCCGCTGCGCGGCATGTGGGATCTTCCGGGATAGGGGCACGAACCCGTGTCCCCTGCATCGGCAGGCGGACTCTCAACCACTGCGCCACCAGGGAAGCCCTGGAACTCACATTTTAACCCCAGCAAGGTTCCTATACTTTACCTTAGTAAGATCCTGGCTTATGTTATACCTTACACCCTGTCAGCGGTGGGCAAGCAGTAATTGCCAGAGCTCAGGTTTCTCTAAGACCTCATATTCTCAAAGTGGATATTATAGGTGTAAAGACCAGTGAAGTTGATAATGAAACAGCAAGTATTCCTTTAGGATTTTGATGTCAGAGAAAGGAACTCATTGTCTCTGTTGCCAAGAAGCCGTCAACTATGCCTTAATTATGATTAATAACATACACATACCTGAGAAGATTTTTTTTTTCTCTCTCTCATGCTGACTTTCTTAAAAAGCCTGTTTGCTAAATATTATCTCAGGGGCCGATGCAGTTATAGCTTTAGGGACAAACTAGGATGGTGGTGTCTCTGTATGCGGTGGTATTTATAAGACGTTCATGCTTAGCTAAAGAAATCAGGTTCCAACATCTCTCCAGGTATATTTCTTTTCTTTGCAGGTGCTAGTTTTACAGTGCAAAAAGAGTGTTTTGAATAGACAGTTTAAAATTTTTCATAGGTCAACTGTCTGATTTTAAAGCAAATCCTTATTTTCTATCGTTTGCTCTTGAAGAGGATGGCAGTCATTATGCTTCTGAAGTGAGCAGTTTTATTGTTCACAGAGGAGGGAAAATGGGGAGTTGTTATGATGTTAATGTAGGAGTTGAGAAAGAGGCACATACTGATCGTGAATTGTGGCTAAATGAGTGTAGTGGAGCACCATTGATGGTTATCATGTGGTTAACAACACTGGTCAATGAGAATTGCAAAACAGAAATAAATATGGAAACCATTTATGGTAGAGCCCTATGTAATGATGTTTATTTAGCTTTCTGTTATTTAAACAAAAAATGAATTCAGAAGTACATATGTTTACTCTTCCCCCTCCCCGGGTAAGCTGGGACGAAGTGAGAGAGTGGCATGGACATATACACACTACCAAACGTAAAATAGATAGCTAGTGGGAAGCAGCCGCATAGCATAGGGAGATCAGCTCAGTGCTTTGTGACCACCTAGAGGGGTGGGATAGGGAGGGTGGTAGGGAGGGAGACGCAAGAGGGAAGAGATATGGGGATATATGTATATGTATAGCTGATTCACTTTGTTATACGGCAGAAACTTAACACACCACTGTAAAGCAATTATACTCCAATAACGATGTTTAAAAAAAAAAGTGCATACGTTGAAAGAGCCTATTAGAAAGAGTTGTGTATGAATTTGGTACATACAGGTTTTGACTTTTTTTAGTCCACACATATCTTTTGCTTACCCTTGGTCACATACCCGGAGTGTTTTACATTTGCAAAATGCTTTCTTCTGATTTTGCTAGTTATTCTTGTTGCCGATACACACCTGACATCATTCTGTTGTTTAGGTGAAGTTAACGGGCCTCAGAATTCAGCGAGTTGATGGCTCCCTCTCTGGCTTAATTAGACAGTTTAAGCTCCAATTGGCTGGTATTAAGTCATCAGTCAGCGAGTGCTGCACATTGACTCACTGGGAATTGTGGGAGCAATTGATCTAGCTGTTGCCAGACACTTCAGGAGTCACTGCTTACTCAGAGCGGAAGTACACGTTGCATAGAGCCCTGGTGGCAAGCATCTGTCAGCGCCTGGTCACGTGCCGCGTGCATCTCACCCTTCTCCGTGTGCAGAGTTTGAGGAAAAGCCGATTGTCCTTGCCCCCGTGCTAGAGAGGGAAATGTGTTAGAATTAAATGTTTGCCTAGCAAGATGGAGACAGAGGTGACTGTCAACTATAGCAAAAGCTGCCTTGGAGAGGGAAGCAAAGGTAAATTGGAGTTCCTAGGTACCGTGATGGGACTGCCGTGTGATCAAGCAGACTGGAATGTAGGCACCAGACCCCTCCATTTCTCATCTTTTGGGTTGTGAGTTCCTTGAGGAAAGGACTGTGACTAATGCACAGTCATGGTACCTTTTTCTGGGCCTTATGTGCAGAACTCACTGAATAATTATTGAACGAACACATGAAAACACTCCAATAGTGGATAAACCACTGCTCAAAATACGTATTTATTCAATATTTTCAAAGCCAGTTTTACCGAGTCACAGAAAAGAAGCTGTTTCCTTTTTTAAAATTATTTGTTTTCAATATGGAAACTCAATATATACTATTTAATGTGGTCATCTACCTTATTCTGCCTTATTCTTTGGCCTTGGTTCTAAGCCATGTCCCCAAGTCAACCCTCGCCTGTAGAGAATATATGTAAGAGTGTGCTGCATCACTTGATATGCGGATGGACTCACAGGGCATCCACCTTGAAGGAATGGTGGATATTTGGTTGTATAAATTCATGCGGACAGACATGAAAAAGCCAGCTGTGACACACAAAGCTCGTAAATTTTGAAGATTGATAATGACTTCATGCAACTTTACTATGCATTCTCTCCACTTCTATGCATGTTTTAAAAATTTCCTGTTACGAAGTTACATAAAAGAATCAGCCATATAACTTCTATTCTCACTTTGTCTTGATGCATAGACTGGTAGGGCTGCCAGATACTCTAAGGGCCATTTAGTCCCTGCCCTTTTACTTTGCTGAAGAGGAAACTGCGGATATGATGGTACAGGACTTCCAAAGTTCATTTGTAACAGACGCAAGAAGCCAGTTACCATAAGGGACTTAGTTTTCATTGCTGTGGCTGTTTCGAAGATGATACTTCGGGAGGGTTTTTTTAATTTTTTATTTTTTTTTTGAATGTGTAAGTAATAGGTAGTTGGGAAAGCATTGCAGACCCGTGGTTGCACCACACAGACTGAGGCAGGTATCATGTTGATAAATAAATTCACAAGTTAACATTAGCCTAAATATCCAGACCATGGAGGAAATTTTTTTTTAACATAGTCTTGAATTTTCTTCTAGTTCATTTTGGGATGTTAGATCGATTTAGTTTATAACACCAGAAAGTCCCTACATGACCTGCCCCCTGCCCACCCCTCCGAGCTCTTTCCCTGATATTTTCCTCCTTGTTCACCACAGTGCAGCTTTCCTGGCTTTTCTGACCCTCCAATATGCCACAAGTGTTCCCATCTCCAAGCCTTTGAACTTGCTATTTCCTCTACCTGGAGGTGTCTTTCTTCCATGTCTTCACAAGTCTGAGTCCTTCTCATCATTATTATTATTATTTTAAATATATTTTATTTTTTGGAGCGGTTTTAAGGTTCACAGCAAAACTGAGCAGAAGGTACAGAGATTTCCATATACCTCCTGCTCTTACAAGCACAGCAGCTCCATTATCAACATCCCCGGTACGTTTGCTACAACTGATGAACTTACACTGACACATCATTATCGCCCAAAGTTCATAGCTTACATTAGGGTTTCTCTAGGTGGTGTACATTCTTTGGGTTTCGACAAATGTAGAATGACATGTACCCAGCATTATAATATACAAAGTAGTTTACTTACCTAAAAATCTCTCCGCCTGTTCATCCTTCCCTTTCCATTAACTCCTGCTCATTATTATTTTATTTATTTATTTATTAAGATTTTTTTTTGATGTGGACCATTTTTAAAGTCTTTATTGAACTTGTTACAATATTGCTTCTGTTTTATATGTTGGTTTTTTGGCCGTGAGGCATGTGGGATCTTAGCTCCCCGACCAGGGATCAAACCTGCACTCCCTGCATTGGAAGGTGAAGTCTTAGCCACTGGACCGCCAGGGAAGTCCCTGCTCATTATTATTTTAAATCTCTGTTCATAGATTACTTTCTCAGGGAAGCCTTTCCTCAGCAGCCTCTCCAAAATAGCAACCTCTCTTCACCCTAGTCTTTTTCTACTCCTTACTCTCTTTTGTTTTCTTTATAGCATTTACTAACACCTGAAATTATCATATCATTTTGGCTAATGGCTTTTACCTACTTCTTTTACTTCTACTTCCAATAGAAGATCCCTAAATAGAATATATTGTTCACTGCTCTATCCCCCAGCTCCCAGAATAGGGTCTGGCTTATGGTGGGTCCTCAGTAAATATTTGTGGAATATATAGATCTACTGAGTTTCTTTAATGTTGTCAAGGACTATACTGGTGATCCAAACATGAGTCAGACACAAACCCTTTTCTAAAGGAGCTTACAACTTAGAAGGGAAGATAGTCACATTTATCACATGATCTGATTAGTGCCATGATTAAGCGTCATGCTATAAGAATCAAATGAAGGACCATCTAACTGAGACTGGGGGAATCAAAGAAGCTTTCCCAGAGAAAATAATACTTAGACTAAGACTTAAAGAATAAGGAGGACTTGACCTGGGGAATAGAGGATGTCAGTGTGCTACCCACACCCCCTTAACATTCACCAGCAGGATGTTCCGTGACCCCACTACTCCTGACTTGTCTGAGAGCAGGATCAGGCAATGCAGGCAGCAGGCTGGAAGTGCTGGAGAGTTAAGTCCTGCCAGGAGAAGCCCACAATCAATGACTACTTGCTTCCTTGTCCTTTGGGTAGGTGGGCAACCCCGATGCATTCTGTACTGTCAGAGATCCCCAGGAAGGTTGAGCCTTGGTTACTCACCATTTGCACTCACTGTTGAATTCCTTCTCTTCTCTGTCTCACATCCTCACTCCTCTACTTGCTGCCTGGGGTCACCTCGCAAATAAAGTTCTTTCACTCAAATGCTTGTTTTAGGTTCTGATCCTGGGAGAATCCAACTTAGAATACTTGGCAAGGAAAAAAAAAGAGCAAGGGTATTCTGGACAAAGACAGCAGCTTTTATGAAAGCCCAGACTTGGAAAAGGGCCTGACATATCTAGAGAATAATGAGAAATTAATTATGGATTAATTGTGAGGTTAGTGGCAGGGGGTAGCACAAGATGAGGCTGGAAAAATATTGGACGGGCTCATTTGCCTCTTGGCATGGATTTTTCTAAGAATAGTGGTAGCAGATTTTCGCTAGTCGACCTATAGTTCTCCCTATGTGAACAGGAAAAAATACATGTATATACACATTTATATACATATATATATATATACACCAAATTATATGTATATATACATACATGCACGCATATATATTTAACATATAAGTTTATAAGTGCTGAAATCTACACTTTTGAAATAGAGCAGAAGTACTTGGCTTATGCTGGGAATGACACCCATAATCTTGTTTTCCTTCAGACTCATCAAATTGTACTAATTAGACACAGAGCAGTAGTAACACAGATGAATCTCAGTTTTGTACGTGAAGACAAAATGAGGACAAGAACTGGTCAGTATGAAATCATTTGTAACTTGATCTTGAGTTTTCAAATGAAGATCTGAACAGTCTCTCAGGAATAACATGGCTTGTGTCTGGGCCTTCCCCTGCTGCCTGGCAGGTCTGTTGGGAAGAAAGTATCTGCAGCTTCCAAAGTGTTTTTGGTCCTCACGTCCCTGACCTCATGCATTTTTCGAAGGGGAATCTTCAGAGAAACCCATGCTGCATTTAACTTTGGGCTCTCTCTTGTGAGCTTGTGTCTAACCAGACACAGCCGATCTGAATATTTCCTGCATGCTAAGCAGACCATTGTCAGCTGCTTCCTCTAGGCTAGATTGTTATAAATGCTGTTTATGATCCTGCTATGACAACTGTGAAGGACATGGCAAAGAATTTATCACAGGATTATTCATCCACCAGCAGAATACCTAATAAGATTCTAAATGACCCAAGATGATAATAAGATCTAGCTTGTAGCAATAAGGTATTAATAAACTGCTTTTTTCAATAAGGGAGAGTCCTGGCATCATTACCCTGACATATTTGTTTTGCTTATATTTTGCGAACAAAGTAAGGCTGCTGGATTGAATAGTAAATTTATAAGAAACCCCTGATGTATGAAAAATACAACCCACGTGAAGTAGAACCCATAGGTTAAAGTCAAGAGCATGGTATTTGCCTATGACATCCGAGAGCCAGACTCCCAGGCCATCCATTCTAATTGTTCCGTGCCATTTGCCTTTGTATTTAAAAATTATATAAGAATAATATATCGCCTGCTGTTGACCACAAGGCCATAATTCAAATGAAGAAATTTAGTAAAATCATAAACCAGGAAAGTGTAGTGTGGATGAATAATGGATGAAACGGGTACACTGAATTCAAATGAAATCTGGGATTCTGCTGCATGTTCCTGTTTTGAAAATAAAACTATTTAGTATTAAGTTAATATTAAAAAAATGGATCCTGTTTGTTGAACTGAACTCAGCTGTTCCTAGGGTAGAAAGTGGCAGAGATTCAAGAACCTGTCATTAGTGAATATTTTGAATATGAGAAGCTGAACAAGTTGAAATGTAACTCCGCGCTGCCCTCGTTTTACTTTTCTGCCTTAGAGCTTCTCTCTCTGACAACACTGTGCAAGGCCCCAAAATGCAAAAAATAACTTTTACTTCACTTCCAGAAAAGTAGCCTTGTGCCTTGGAAGGTGTTCTCTAGTGGATTAAATTCATCAGATCAAACATCAGCATTGAAATCAGCAATGGTTGTTGTTTTTTTAAATGAGCCATAATGTGTATACAATAAAATGCACAATTCTGAAGTGTGTACAATTTGAAGACTTTTGACAATTGAATTTCTGTGTAATTACCACTCAGAACAAGTTAGGGAACATTTTCATCTCCCCTAGAAAGTTCTCTTGTGCTCTGTTTCACTCAGCATCCTCTGATTCTTAAACCCAGGCAACCATTGTTCTGGCTTCTGTCCGTTGGATTAGATTTGCTTGTTGTTGAACTTCATATAAATAGAAACATAAAGTATACTTTTTTGTGTCTCCCTTTTTTTTACTCAGCATATGTTTTTGAGATTAACTTAGGTTGTTATGTATATCAGTTGCTCATTCCTTTTTATTGCTATATGGATATATATACCACATTGTGTTTTTCCATTCTCTTGTTGAGAGACACTTCGTAGTTCCCAGTTTGGGGCCATTATAAATAAAACTGCTATGAACATTTATGTACACCTCTTTTTTGTTAACTGAAAATGGATCATGACCTAGACGTGAAAGCTAAAACTATAAAGCTTCTAGAAGAACATAAATAAAATCTTCACAACCCTAGGGATAGGCAAAAATTTCCTAGATAAGATACCCAAAGCATGAATTATAAAATAAACAACCAATAAATTGGACTTTGTCAAAATTTAAAACTTCTGCTCTTTGTGTACAGATCTTTTTGAGGACCTACATTTTCACTTATCTTAAGTAAATACCTAGGAGTGGGCATACTAAGTCACAGGGTAGATGTAGGTTTTATTGTGTAAGAAACTGCCAAATGGTTCTCCCCATTGTTCCGTTTTATAGTCCCCCCAAACAGTGTGGAACAGAGTTCCAGATGCTCCATGCCCTTGGCAACATTCAGCGTTGTACATTTCATTTTAGCCATTCTGGTGTGTTTGAAATGGCAGCCAATTGTGGTTTTCACGATCAACAGTGTTTTTAAACTTAAAAATGACCAAACAGGCGGGTTGACAACTGGGTGGATTTGTGTTTAGCTTGGAATCACAATTTGCCACATTCGTTTTTGTGTGAAGTGCACACGTTAAACGTTTAAAGCAGGATACTTGACCATTGCCTTTTAGACTGCCAGGTCATCTTCAAATTGCCTTTGATCACATTCCTTCCATGTTTGTTTCCAACTCTAGCTGCTCTGCCCACTGATTAGTATTAATTCATGAAAGTATTTAATATTTTTAGTTAAGCATTCCACCTGACTAGTCTAAAACACACAACTAAAATGACCTAGAGCCTTGGGGAAATTACTCAAGTCACAAAGAGTACTGTTTCATGTGCAGGGCAAGATATGCAGGGATTCTAACGCTGCTTTTCTGTTAAAGCACAATAGATTTTGCAAAGCCTGCACTGAGGCATTGGACTTAGATGGAAGCTTAATGGAAATCACATGCTAGACCTTCTCAACAAATTCGAGTGTGGATCCTTACTAAAGTAAGAAATGATAAAATTGCTGCCTGCTACCTAGAGGTTATGGCATTTACTATCAGAGAATCTCTTGGCAAATAGGGGCTTTAACTCCTTTTTAACATGAATTTACACACTTCACATGGGGCATGCCTACATATGGGATGGGGCCTATTGAGTTATAACCAAAATGTCTGCCTCCATTTTAGTTTAGGGCTGTATGAAAATGGCATTCTATTCCATGTTGAACACCCTTAGTGTTCTTTAGGATAGAACTTCACATTACTGATCTTCGAAGAGCTGCTTTTGCATGATATACTACAAAGGCCAGGCAGTCTTCAAGTGTCTGATGGTTATACTGCCACCTTCTGAGAAAAGTGGCCAAAAGCTGTTCCCTGAATATAAATTGCCCTCTCTATGTGGTGTGACCCTGCAGCCCTGAGTACAGCTGATGGCCTGGAAATTGCTGGCTGTCACAAAGGCACTTAGCTATAGGCTGAGCGTGATGAAAATGATGATGATAATGATGACAATAACAACAGACATTAATCGAACACTTATCACTATCAACTCTATTGTCTGTAGCTTAGTTTTTTTGTTAGGAATATGACCCATAACATAGAAAACGCTTTGGGTTGCCACGCTCTGCCACTAGGGGGTAGCATAATTGCTATTGTCTTGTGTCCTTTAAATGCGAATTCTGTTTACAGTTCTTTAATCTTTCCAGGTTTAATTTTTTTCCCATTTAGAAGGAATATAAGTGATCCTCTGGTTAATACAGTAATTTTATAATTTGTTCTGAACCTGGTGTCTCATAAATACTGCAAAAGAAGTACAGTGAGATAATAACATTTTTTTCTCTTTTCAATCCATTGTTTTAAATCTTCACTAATTATTCTACTATTAATTCGTTTTGCTGGTTAAAAAAAGTGTCTGCTATCATTAATAACATATTAGTATGCACTTTCTGTGCTTTGCACTTGCTTATAGCACTTAGCCTTCCATCCATTATATGAGAAGGGGTTATGTACGGTTACTTTGAGGGGCAGGGAAGTGCCTTTCGTATGCTGGGGAACATGGCAGAAGGTACGCACCCTACTTCAAGGATTTTAGGGTTTAGTTGTAACATGAAATGTATGCACGTCAACTAGACTTATCAGACTTAAAACAGGAGTGTTTAAGAAATCTCCCAGCATGATGGAGAATTGATCAATTTCTTGTGATTTGGTTAATTTCTTTCTTTATGTAGTTTGAGACCATGTTGTTTGGTTTATTCAATCTCATGATTGTTATATTTTCTTGAGGAATTAATTGGTCCTTTTATTTCTCATAAACTAATGACAACTTTAACTCCTAGTAAGTTTTCTCCCCTCTTGAATGCTCTCTGATCTTAGTACTTTTAAACTTTCTTTGGGTTAGTATTTGTATACTAACTTTCAACTTTGTATCATTCTGTTTCATGCATGTCTCTTTCAAACAGCATATAACTGAATTATTAAAAATTTAAGAATATCTCTCTCTAATTGGCCAGTTTAATCTGTTTAAATTTCATTGTTTAAATCATGATTTCTTTGGACTTTTCCCCATAATCTTGTTTATTATTTCAGTGTACCTGCCTTTTCTTGGCTTAGTTTTTTTCCTTTACTGGCTTCTCTTGGTTAGTCTGAATTTTCTTATGCCTTTTCCCCTTTCCACTGGTTTGAAATTTATATATTCTATTTCTTATCTTTTAGTTATCATTAAATTTTTTTATATCTTTATTGGAGTATAATTGCTTTACAATGTTGTGTTAGTTTCTGCTGTATAACTCCTTTTTTTTGGTCTTTTTAAATTTTATTTTATTAACATCTTTAAATTTTTAACTTGTATACTTCAAGCCAAAATTTATCCCAAATTATACAAGGACCTTTGTACCCAAAGATCCCTCTCATCATCCATGATATTTTTTTCCCCTCAGGATTTTAATTCTTCCTTGGTTAAAAACTAGTCTTCTTTACCCTTGGTTTTTCAGTGCGTGTTACTGAGATTTACCTTACATGTTTATCAATTTCTTCCCTCACTATTGCTCCTTTGCAATGTTACTCCTTCATTATGGGTTCAGTTTTCTTCCTACTACAATACATCCTTTAGTGGTTCTTTCAACATGGGTGGTGAATAGTAAAGTCTCACAATCTTCATTGGATTGAAAAATGTCTTTATTTTGTCATGCTACTTGAATGATCATTTTGCTGACTTTTTCTCCTCAGTGCTTTGAAGATACTATTCCTTTGTCTTCTGGTCTCTCTTTTTAAAGTATTTTGTTGAAATATAGTATACATATAGAAAAGCACATATAGCATTATTATACAGCCTAATGAGCCCATGTAATCAAAGACTAGAAATCAAAATCAAGAAACAGAACCTGGCCGACACCCCAGAAGCCTGCCCCTCATGCTGCCTGCCAGCCACTACCTACCCTCACCCACCAACAGTTAAACTTTATCCAGACTTCTACCAGCATAGATTAGTTTTGGTTTGGTTTCTATTTTTGCTGATGAGAAGTCTGCCATCAATCTAATCTTTATTTATTTATAGTTAGTCTTTTTTCCTCATTTCTTTTAAGATTTTATTTTTGATCTATAGTTTCATTATAAGATGTATATACACATATATATGTGTTTGTGTGTGTGTGTGTGTGTGTGTGTGTGTATATATATATATATATATATATATACACATATATGGCTGTGTATTTATTTCTCTTTGCCCTACTTTTCTCTTGGCATGTTTCCTGAATCTAAACACTTATTTTTCATAAATTCTGGAAAAAATCCCATCTTTTATCTCAGTGAATATTGCTTCTCTCTCACGCTTTTTTTCTTCATCTTTCTGAAACTCCTAAGAGATATAGATTGAATCTTATTTTGTCCTATATAACTTTGAACTTCTCTTTTATATTTTCTATCTCTTAATTTTTTTATATTGCATTCTGGATAATTTTCTGATTTATTCTTTCATTCATTGATGAAATTTTTTTCATTGATTCTCTTCTATTGTATCTGACTAATGTTAAACCCATTTGTTATGAGTTGAATTGTGTCCTCCAAAAAAGATACATTGAAGTCCTAACCACCAGTACTTTAGAATATGACCTTATTTGGAAATAGGGTCTTTATGGAGGTAATCAAGTTCAAATGAAGTCATTAGGGTTGACCGTCATCCAGTCTGACTGGTGTCCATAAAAAGAGGGGTGGAATTGGACACAGAGACATGCCCAGAGGGAGGACTGTGTGAAGAGACACGAGGAAAACACTGTGTGAGACTGGAATTATACTGTCACAAGCCAAGGGACATTTGGGGCCACCAAAAGCTGGAAGAGGCAAGGGAGGATCCATCTTTCCTTTACGGGTTTCGGCGGGAATGTGGCCTGCCAACACCTTGATTTCAGACTTGTAGCCCCTAGAACTCTGAGACTATACGTTTCTATTGTTCCAGGCCACCCAGTTTGTGGTACTTCGTTATGGAAGCCCTAGAAAACTGATATACCATTTATTTAGTTTTAAATTTCAATAATTCTATTTTCCATTTTTTCCAGAAGTATAACATGACTTAGTCAAAGCTATTTCTTTTTGTTGTATGGCGTCTTGTTCTTACATCATGGCTTCCAATCTTTCTTTTATGTCTTTGTTTTGAATATGTTTATTTTTATTGCCTGCTTCAGATTGTTCTATTATCTTAAATTCTTAGAGTATTAATCTCCCCTTTTGCTCTGCCTGTCTGCTTACTCTCTCTTTTGAAGGATTATTTCCTCTTGTGATTTGTAATTTTTTCTTTGAGTTGGCAAACTTACTTTTAGCAAAGGGTTTTCCCCATTTGGGGGAGGCCCCGTGCTCCTTGGGTTGTGAAAATACTTCTACAGAGTAGTTTTGCATTTTCTTATGATAGGCATCTCAGTGGTTTTATTGGTCTGCAGCCAGTTGTTATTTTAATTGCTACACTGAAGTTTCCTTCTGGGTGGATAACATGAGTTCAGACTCTGTACCCTACATGCCCAAATATGCCTTCTAGTATCCTGACTTCATATGGGCTTGTCATTCCTAGTTCCCCATCTTGCACAAGCTTTATTCTACCTTTCCTGTTACTAAGTGGGCAATTGAACCCCAGCCTCTTGCCATTTGGGCCAATATGTAGACCCAATATCCGGCTGGGCCACCAGAGCATCAGTTTACAAATGCCAAGATGGCGACTCTGGCTATGCGTTCTTCATTTCTATTACCTGGGGATTTCTTCTCTCTTTCTCATTCTTTCTTTCATGTTTGGTTCTCTTTCAGAAAAGTGCTACATTTCCCCCAGCATTTCTATGCATGTTTAGAGGAAGGAGACTGGGGACTGTGTTAGTGCAGGCTGCTGTTTCACTGGAACAAGAAGGTGGGACCAACGTCTGACACTGAGTGACAGGGAAGAACTAGTAGTACATGCTGATAGGGTTTTAAGGAAGGAGAAATTGACTCAAGAGTGGGAACAGCCGAGCAGTGAAAAATGCTAGGTAGAGTTCAGATAAGGGAGGGTTTAAATACTTAAAAAAATTATTTTACACGTCAGATTCAGAGCTACATGAGACGACAGAGATGTCCATTTAATGACCAGCATGATCATACTCACACAGTGTTGTTATTTTCTACAGATTGACACCGTTCCTCTTCTTCCTGCTCTTCCCTTTGCCTTTTCCTTTGTAGAAACAAAAGTCTGCTCTGTGAACCACAGGAAGCCAGGTTTCTGCAGGAAACCCCACATGGCTTCAAAACCTCACCATGCTGACTTAGTCCTCAAGGCAGAGGACGGTTGGGAAGAAAGGAATTAGATGTGTTTCCAGGGCGTTTGAACATGTAGTTAATGGAGGAAGGAGACTCAAGTCAGAATTTTTGCTTTTAATTTTTAATTTCATCAACTGTGACTTTGTTGTCTGAAAAAGAGAGTGAAAAGCAAATCTCCTGCTCCACTTTGGAAATGCTTTCAACACCCACTCAAGTGGGGATAGCTATCTAATCTAACTACTAGAGGGGGTTGCAAAAATTAAATGAGAAAACAGAAGTGAACATGCCTTAAAATAAAAATGTGTTGCATAAGAGAGACACAGTGACCTAGTGGTTCAGCCACTGGACTCCAGAGCCACACTGAGTTTGAAGCCCTAACTCTGCCACCAACTGGCTGTTTGGGAATGTTGCTTAAATTATCTGTGCCTCAGTTCCCTCATCTCTAAAATGGGGATAATAACAGATGTACCTCTCAGGGTTGTTGTAGGGGTTAAATGAGATATTATAGTACCTGTTCTTAATAGAGTAAGTTCTCAATGAATGTTACTTTTTTATTTCATCCCTTGATATCACAATCATACAAGCCCTAGTCTTAGGTCCAGGGACCCCAAGCAGTTCTAGAAATAAGATCAGAGTGCTGGGGAACTCTCCGGAATTGTACCCCCAAATATTCTCTGTGGGTGTGTGTCTTTGTGTTTGTGCATGCGTTTGTAAGGGGGTGGGACATTTTTCTTTGGAGCCAGTTCATGTTTTTTCATCAGATTCTTAAAAAGATATAAAACCCAAAGAGGGTTCAGAAGTACTTCTGTTTGAATCTAAGGACCTTAGAGGTAAAATAGTCTTTGCATTCCCTAAAGGCTTTACGGCTCTTGTTTAGCTCAGTAAACATAGGTTGGGAGCTGGGCACTGGTCTATGGCAGTCATTCAGCCTTGCGGGACAAACATTCTCACCCGGGTAACTCTGTACCTAGGAAGGACCCAAACCGGAACCCAGAAGATCACTCAGATGATTTCTGCTGAAGGCGATTAATGTCATGACTTCTGTTACGGGCAATTTCAGTGCAAGGTGAGTCAAACTTATTACTAACATGGTCTGTGGAAGGACTGAAGATTCACTTAATCTTTCCTTGAGAGTAATGTAGGACTTCATCCCTTCTCATGAAGTGCTATGAGAGCCGTCTGGTCATTTCCAGTGAAAACCAAAGGTCATGAGATTGGGAGACCTTGGTGAAGTATCCTAAGATTCATAGTGGGGGATGCACCAAACTTGATAAATTGTAAGAATCATGACACTCTTTTCCTCTATCCTTTGAACCCTTTCTTGCTTTGATTCAGCCCAGGCATTTAAACACTTGACAGGGCTTCTAAAGGTGTAAATGTCTAACTTTATTTCTTTTTAATGATGTGTGTCATCCAAGTAGCGATGCTATCAATAGGGGATGTGTTTCTGTTATTTTTTTCTCTTCTGCTCTCAGATGCCTTTTAACATATGTAAAAATATTTATATAGTGTTTCAAGTCTGCAGCATTCAGCACAGACATGCCCTTTTTGAGCTTTCCCTTTTGGTAATATATTTAACTCAAAAGAAGTCATAGGCATATTGGGGGCAGATAGTAGGTACAAATCTGACAAAAAGCTAATGAGCTCTCCTGTGATTATCACAGAGGACGGTGACTCATTAAATCTCATTTCCTGGGCAAGTCCACATAGGGAGAAGAAATGATCTCAAATAAAAGCCTGAGAACCTAATGCAGTCCGCTTTATGGGCATCTGTATAAGCAGCCACATGATAATCAGTGCAAATAGTGAAATGTTGTAATGAGATACTCTGAAATATTTAATTGGTTACTTGATTAAATTTTTTAGTAGTTTTGTTGTTTTCTGTTAGGAATTAGCCCCATAGCAGGGAGGGTGCTGAAACCAAGTGGGGTTGCCTTGTGGTTGGATTCAATCCAAGCTCTTGTTCCCCTACCTGGTATCTCCTTATGTGTATTAACAGTATCATCGATACTCAAGGCTATGCTGAAAAGAGGGTCAGGATGGTTAGAATCCATAAAGGCTTCCCCTTTTGGTTCCCAAGAATATGAGTATCTGCTTAGAATTAATCCTCCTCCAGCTTCCTTAGAGTGAACCATTTTTTTTCCTAGGGGTTTTGCACTGCTAAGAATAAATTTTTCCCAAAAAAGGGCAAGCCATAAGTAAGATGAAAGAGACTGCAGTTTGTTTTTGACACCTTAACTTCCTTTAAATATCCATCTTCACCTTCCCGGCATTTCCTTTGTATCAATATCTTTCTCATCGTTAGGTCCTGGTAGCTTTCTAATCGTGAGTTAGTTAAATAGCTTAAGATATTGTTCTTCTCAGAGACTCATAGATGCAAATAAATGAATTTCTAGTGGTAGAATTTTAGATGTCATAATAGGTTTGGTGGGGTCATGATATTTAGTATGTCTGAAATCACACCCATTCATCAGGCCAGCTTTATTCCTTCATCATCCTGTGTACATGGGCACTGGACTGTTTGTGAGAGGAATTGCTGGTTGACTGGGGAGCGGAGACGGAGCAGGCCTGTGTGGTACCTGTTGCCATATGACCAGTTACTACCTCATCTCATAACCTTGTTTGAGAATGTCGTCCTGAAACAGGAAAAATCCCTCTCGGCTTCATATTCTTCCATAACCTTTGCATTTCTAGATTCTATCTATGTCGTCAACTTCTAGACTTGTGACTAAGACCCATGGTTTCTGCCACCACAACCATGAAGAGAAGGATCACCCACAGATATGATTTATTTTTAAAGGGCCACGGGCAGGATTCCTAAAGGAGAAGTCATTCCAGACAGCCTTTTCATAGCAGAAATGGGTTTGCCAGTGTGAAATGTCAGGATGATTGAGATTAATTCAGGTCCCAACTCACGTTCACGTTAAACATCCAGTATCTGAGATTATTCATCTTTTAGGGTCGCAGATATCTAAGATAACGTACTGGGGTAGACCCTGCCAAAAAAAGGGGGTTGGGGTATGAGATTGCAGTTCAGGTTATGAAAGGTAAGGGAGTGAAAGCATCATGTTTTCTGGATTCAAAAATGCACATGAAGGGCTTCCCTGGTGGCGCAGTGGTTGGGAGTCCGCCTGCCGATGCGGGGGACGCGGGTTCGTGCCCCGGTCCGGGAGGGTCCCGCATGCCGCGGAGCGGCTGGGCCCGTCAGTCGTGGCCGCTGGGCCTGCGCGTCCGGAGCCTGTGCTCCGCAACGGGAGAGGCCGCAGCAGTGAGAGGCCCGCGTACCGCAAAAAAAAAAAAAAAAAAATGCACATGAAGAAAAAATTTTGTTTTATAGTTCATAAAATCATCTTATAGTTCATAAATATGCTTAATATAGTATTTTGTTCTTTTCTCCCCAAATATCTGTGACTAAATCTTATAAGCAACATTTTCTTAGAATTTAGGAAATACCCTTCACTCTCTCTAGGCTGGAAGGTCTTATTCACAACTTGTTTGCATTTTGGCTTATGAAATCACCATGACCAACTCTCTTCTACTGCTGATGAGAGGAAGGCCAGGCAACTCTCTAAAAACAAATAAAAGGCATTCAAGTTGCAGGAAACACAGCTTAAATATGATCAATGGCTGAACTGACTCAGAACTGAGTCAAGCTGTCAGGGCCAAGTTGGGGGTATTGTGGGAAAACGTAACCCAAAGGTCCCATGGCAGACCTGACGTGAAGGCCGTATCCAGTGTTGGAGCCAGGACATAAAAGAGAATGGGCAAGTTCAGAGCAGCGCAGGTTTCAGAGTCTGGGAGCACAAACCTACAGAAAGATATGCTGGTATGTGTGCTTAGAAAAAAGTTTTGGAAGGATACATCCCTAAGTGTTCATAGTGTTGGGGAATAGGGTGCTAGGAGAAGGAGACTTAAACGTTCTTACTTTTACATCGTACTCTTCCTGTTGCTAAAATATTGTATAATGAGCATGTAATTTTTTTAAATTTAAGGAGCTATAAATATTACTAAAGAGAAAAAATGTATGCCAGAGGTAAAAACCGTTTGCAGCTTCGCAGCTACAGGCCTGGTGAATCTTGAATAATTTATTTAGACAACGGCTGGCACCTGCTCTCCTTCACTGTGCCCAGCACACAACCCTCTGTCTCTCGGGCCTGCCCCTGCCAATATGGGGCCCCAGACGGTCTCCCATCCAGACAGCGGGACCAAGACCCCTTCTCGAGTGATTTCCCGGGCAGTTTGAAGGAGATAGCCTAGTTATAGGCTGCCGAGGTTACTGGCTCAAGAACTCCCCAGGAGGGGCCGCTGGCCGGGGTTCCCCTTCTCTGAGCCTGGAAGGGTGTATGGCTTGTTGCACGCTGATGGCAGAGGGAAGGATCCGACGCCCAGTTTTATGAAAGTGGACATTCAATTAGCTTCCCACGCTCTAGGTCCTTCGATCCGTATCCACTTAGAAAGGAGCTTTGTTTTCCCCCGAATGCCAGGATCTGGGAAAGCTAGACATCACCGTTGCTCCTGTTTTCGGGTACCATGTCAAGGCCGAGTAAAGCAGAAAAGAAAAATCTTTCCTTTGCTTTCTCTCTAATGTACATGGAACAAGAAAAGGAAGGTATGGGGTGGCCCATCTGTGGCTGTGAGTGGAAAGCATCTCCTATAAACCTTCATTCGTAATTTGAGTAAAAGGGGGGAGGGGAGGCCGTGAAAATGACCAACACCATTTCTTTCTTTTCTGAGATGTTAGCCCACAGGCTGTCCCTTCAATTTATTTGAATTCTTGGTTTTCCAGAGTCACCTTCATCCGTGTTACGTTTTCATTCTTCTGTTGTCGGCTTCTGGCCTGTTCCTAAGCATTATTTTTACTTGAGACACTTGTGCAACTTTGAAAACTAAGTCCTGGAAACCAGTGTGGCTGTCTGGGTGTGTGTACAGTTTTTAAAGTGGGTGCTGTTTCTGAGTTGAAACAGAATCTGCAAAGAATTCATTAACTTTAACTAGGGCGAGTAATCTTGCCTGGACCTCCGAGGTAAAAGTTCTTAAACTTACATTATCCTTGTAAAAAATAGCCGGGAATGGCCTGCTGGTGGTCTGGTCCACCTCCCTGCCTTACTGGGGAATTGTAGCCAAATGGGCCTGGGGTGGAGGGTGAACCCGAAGGAAACATTCCAAGTCTCAGGCAGCGACAGGCAGAACTGCAGAGCTGCTGTGCTGGCTGCTGCTTCTCACCTTCGTGCCTGTCTTTTCCCTTCAGACTTCAGTGGTTTTTTCCAGTGTCCCCCTTTGAAAAAGATTGATGTCGCTGGCAATGGCGAGGGGATTAACATGAATAACAAATTATTCTTACACGTTTGAAGTTATAGGCCTATTATAGTTGCCCTTTAGGGAAACACTGGGCTTTACGGAGCTATTGTTATTCTCAACAAATTTCAGTAATTATTAGTGCTAGGAGTTGCATTGCTTGGTTTCAGCTCAGCTCGTACAAAGTGTCTGTGCCTTTTGGGAGGCTCCTCTGACTACCTGATTCACAGTGAAGGAGGCTGCCTGGGGTAGGACAGTATTTCCCTACCCGAAAATTTGCAACTAAGTTTTAAACTGTCTGAATAGTTTTCACCTTGGGCCTCAGGGGTGACAGAGACAAAGGGGAGTAGGTAAAGGGAATCTGGGGAAACTGCATTTGTTCAGGATGGGGTGGAGGAGAGGGTGTGGGCCCCAAATAGGAATGGCTTGTCCTGACAACCCACAGTGGTGGTTGGAAAATAGAAAAGAATTAGAAAGAGCAGGTTCGAATCTCTGATCTAGGCCAAATATGTTGTGTGACTGTGGCAACTACCTAACCTCTTAGAGCCACCGTTTGCTCATCTGTAAAATGGGTCTGATAAAATACTAGTTTCAGGCAATTTACAGAAATAAATACAGTAATGACAAATTTTTACTGTGTACATGCTCTTTACAACTGTTGTTTCTAGTGCTGCTAGTACTAGCTTGCCTGTCTCTTGTATCTGAAGTTCTGGTGATAGTCTTGAAAAAAGAGGGCCCTCCCATGAGCTGTGTAAAGCATTTGCATGGAAGAACAGGGGTCATATCAATATAATAAATTACATTAAACATCTGTGCATCCATATTCAAATTCCAGCATTGCCAATGACTAGCTGTGCCATCCCCAGAAAGTTACTCGCCATTTCTTTGTCGTCATTTCTCTATCTGTAAACCAACAGTACTTATTTCACAAGGTTGTCATGAGAATTAGATAAGGCAAAGCACTGTACTGCACTTAGATGAGTGCTCTGAAGTTGATATAACAGGTCCCCAAACCTCCTGGGAAGCTCTATACCTTCCATGATGACAGGATGAGAACACATGTGACTCATCACCTCTTAGGAGGTGCTGCTGTCCCGCTCCCCAGGGGCAGTTCCATCCCCCCCTCAGGGGTACCATATTGGCACTTCCGGAATGGTTGTGTTGGGCCATTTCTGGGTAGATGTTTGTGTGGCACTGATCCCTATGAGCAGTGTCTCTACCCCAGCCTGCCCTTTTTCCTTCAGGACAGTGACCATCTGCTGCCTGAGTTACAACAACATTCCAGATTTTGCCATTAATAAGAAATTCTAGATCCCCACATCCCAGGCAGCCATGTCTCCATCTGTGGGAAAAGAGCAAGGTTTGCTTCCCCACCTCACCAAATGAAACCATCCTATCTGGGTGAAATTTCTGATGCAAGGGAAGTAGATGCATGAAAACATGGTGGAATTAAGATCAGCTGTTAAGATTATTCAGGCAGGGGACTGAATGAAATAACGCATGTAAAAATCCTTTCTTTAGGCACTTGAAATCATTCCTTTCAATGTAAAGATGATGACCACCACACAACATCCTGATTGAAGGTAATATGGGAGGCAGCAAGCGATCTAAGACAGTTACCATAATTCGATACCAAGAAATAAAGGTGCATCTTGTTTTATACAAACCTTGGTATGAAAGGCTGGATTTCCAAAGAGAATACCACTGTTAAAAAAAACAAGAACAAAAACAAAAAACTGGGGTGTATTGGGATTGAGTTTATTTGCACAAGAATCCATTTGAATCAGGCAGTATTCAATCTAGCAGATAGAAAGGAGCTCCAAGGAGCTGTACGAAATCAAAGACTCTTATAGCCAGAGGGAATCGGAACAAGGAAGTTATACTAGACAAAAAAGTGCATTGGTTACTGAAAAGTCACTTTCCTTTAGGGAATGGCAGGGATCTATCAGTCAGATTACCTAACTAGTGCTGATCAGGTGATTCCTGATTGACTGGTTTAAGATTCCATTTCTGGGAGAACTGAAACCGTAATTAAGTCTTGGTTTGGTGATGTAGGGCTTGGCATAAATGACTCCATTTTAGGCCTGTTATCTTGTTTTGAATAATTCCCCCCTTTGGATCAGATTCTCAGTGTAACTGAGAGATGTGAACAAAATTTAAGGCATTAGCACTACTCCCAGACACTGCTCTGAGGTTTTCACAGTTTCTTCTGATCCTCTCTGTGGTATTCACAGGGCACCATGTTGGTTTCTCGTTCTTTAAATCAGTCATTCTCTTCATTCCTTTTCTTATGTTCTAATCTTAGGGAGTCTAGTCATTTGCTTGGTGGTTAGAAGTTGTGAATAAGCATTTAAAGCTTTGAGAGAATACAGCACACCAGGGAGACTACTATGATTATTATAAGCAGGATAATTCCCAATGTCTGGAGTGTGCTTTGGAGCCATGGTCCCCATGACCCAAATCAATCAGAATCAAATAAGTCAAAGAAAGACCTCCATTAAAGGAGTCACTTTAAGCCAACTGGCTTGTTCAGTGATCTTATGTAGCTGAGTCTCAACTTCCCTAGAAGTGTCAATCCAAGTACAACAAGTGGTGTGGGCCACAGCACAAACACCTCCTTGCTCAGCTAAAAGATAATCTAGGGCTATTCTATTATCAGGAGCAACTTTGGCCAGAGAATATATGGATCATTTTTGGGTGGGTATAGCTTTAGCAGCAGATTCTACAATATCTTCCAGAGTTAAGGAGAGATTCCTGATCATAGCTTCATTTGCACTTACTCTTAGCCAGGGCAGTAGGGATCTGCCACAGGAAACTAATTTTGAATCATGAATGGCTCCTGGTAATTTCCATTTGAGTCTGTGGCCCAGGACTGGAAAGGTGACAGCCATGGAGCTCAGTAAAATTGAAGGTTCTGTACAGTGCACAGGTGGTTTTATCCTAGTCACCCTTGCCTCTGCACCTTTTTTGTACAGAGCCTGGATGCAAGTTTCCTTGGGTTTCTGGTTGTTAATCAGAGGCAGGGAAATGGACTCCCCTGCTTAAGGAGTCTGACAAAATAGAGAAGGAGCTGAGTTTGTTCCAGAGAAAACGAGCAATTGGAAATCAGGGAGAAATTGGTGATGGGCCGAAGTACAGTATCACTAACACTGTGGTAAATCCAGCAGTCCTTTGGAGGTTGGATTACTCCCCCTTGCAATGGCCTGAGATATGTAAACAATGCCATTATCTTTCCAAGCCAGAGCAAGACAAAAGAAGAATCATAAAGACCTTCATGCCGTAAGAATTAGGAAGAGTGTGGCCAGAAAAGGAGGGAGGAATGGAAAAAAATGTTCTTGATCTACTGTCTTGGGAGGAAGCAGTTTACCTTGATGTTGGCTGCTTCTCTTCTTCAATTTTGCGTTCTCCAGTGTTCACATAGGACCAGATGTCATGTGGAGCCTTCTTCGGTTTTGAAATACACACCCAAGTTTCAGCATCTTGAAATTTGGCAATGATGTCAGTGGTTGAGAGTACTTCATAGGGTCCTTTCTGTGAATCTCACTTTTGCAAAAGCATCACAGTAAAACAGTAACTGTCTGTAAACTACAAAAGACTTAAAAATGCCCATGGTTAAAGATCTGATGAGAGTTGGTTATAATGGAACTGATAAGGAAATTTGGTTATTTCTGTGACCTACAGCATTTAAAAATAATAACTGGAATTATGACTGATAACATACTAGGACATACTAGATTTTTAGGAATTTCCTATAATTTCTAGAACACTGTTATTAATAACATGCATCCATACAAATATAACTTAAGAAGGCTTATCATCACTTATTTGACAATGCTTCCCATGTAATTGAATATACTAAATACGCCTAAGTGGTTTAACAGCTCTCTTTTACAAGGTGAGAGACAAATCCTTTGAGATTTCCAGGGATTCTTTAGGAAATCTCAAAGTTACTTTGAGGTCAAAAAGACTCCTTTTAGAATTTGGTTTTGGGAATTTGTCAAAAGGTCAAAAGGTTTGAACATTTGACTAGATAGGATCATGGATTATTATGAAATAATACCTAATTATCTATTTAACCAAAGTGACAATAGAAAATTTTAAAGGCAGATACTGAAAGTTATGCAGTTCTGAACAAAACTTAGCTCTTTTAAAGCTAAGAAGACTGGGTTTTCTTGAGTAATTAAAGACCAGATAAAGAGAATGTGAAGCATAATAAATTATTTTGGTAAGACACAAAATCTTTGCTTTCTAGGTAGATTGTCCAAAAGGTAAACAAACAAACGAACCAACAAAAACCAACTTCTATAATCTCTTATCAAGAGCAGACCAATAGTCCAATAAAACTTTGTTAACAGAGAGAAAACAAAATTATAATTTTTTTAAATTTTTTTATTTTTTGCTTTATAACAAATTTAATCAGTTATACATATACATATGTTCCCATATCCCCTCTCTTTTGCGTCTCCCTCCCACCCTCCCTATCCCACCCCTCCAGGCGGTCACAAAGCACCGAGCTGATCTCCCTGTGCTATGCGGCTGCTTCCCGCTAGCTATCTACCTTACGTTTGGTAGTGTATATATGTCCATGCCGCTGTTTCACTTTGTCACAGCTTACCCTTCCCCCTCCCCATATCCTCAAGTCCATTCTCTAGTAGGTCTGTGTCTTTATTCCTGTCTTACCCCTATGTTCTTCATGACATTTTTTTTCTTAAATTCCATATATATGTGTCAGCATACAGTATTTGTCTTTCTCTTTCTGACTTACTTCACTCTGTATGACAGACTCTAGGTCCATCCACCTCATTACAAATAGCTCAATTTCATTTCTTTTTATGGCTGAGTAATATTCCATTGTATATATGTGCCACATCTTCTTTACCCATTCATCCGATGATGGACACTTAGGTTGTTTCCATCTCCGGGCTATTGTAAATAGGGCTGCTATGAACATTTTGGTACATGTCTCTTTTTGAATTATGGTTTTCTCAGGGTATATGCCCAGTAGTGGGATTGCTGGGTCATATGGTAGTTCTATTTGTAGTTTTTTAAGGAACCTCCATACCATTCTCCATAGTGGCTGTACCAATTCACATTCCCACCAGCAGTGCAAGAGTGTTCCCTTTTCTCCACACCCTCTCCAGCATTTATTGTTTCTAGATTTTTTGATGATGGCCATTCTGACTGGTGTGAGATGATATCTCATTGTAGTTTTGATTTGCATTTCTCTAATGAGTAAAGATGTTGAGCATCCTTTCACGTGTTTGTTGGCAGTCTGTATATCTTCTGTGGAGAAATGTCTATTTAGGTCTTCTGCCCATTTTTGGATTGGGTTGTTTGTTTTTTTGTTATTGAGCTGCCTGAGCTGCTTATAAATTTTGGAGATTAATCCTTTGTCAGTTGCTTCATTTGCAAATATTTTCTCCCATTCTGAGGGTTGTCTTTTGGTCTTGTTCATGGTTTCCTTTGCTGTGCAAAAGCTTTTAAGTTTCATTAGGTCCCATGCGTTTATTTTTGTCTTTATTTCCATTTCTCTAGGAGGTGGGTCAAAAAGGATCTTGCTGTGATTTATGTCATAGAGTGTTCTGCCTATGTTTTCCTCTAAGAGTTTGATAGTGTCTGGCCTTACATTTAGATCTTTAATCCATTTTGAGCTTATTTTTGTGTATGGTGTTAGGGAGTGATCTAATCTCATACTTTTACATGTCCCTGTCCAGTTTTCCCAGCACCACTTATTGAAGAGACTGTCCTTTCTCCACTGTACATTCCTGCCTCCTTTATCAAAGATAAGGTGACCATATGTCCGTGGGTTTATCTCTGGGCTTTCTATCCTGTTCCATTGATCTATCTTTCTGTTTTTGTGCCAGTACCATACTGTCTTGATTACTGTAGCTTTGTAGTATAGTCTGAAGTCAGGGAGCCTGATTCCTCCAGCTCCATTTTTTGTTCTCAAGATTGCTTTGGCTATTCGGGGCCTTTTGTGTTTCCATACAAATTGTGAAATTTTTTGTTCTAGTTCTGTGAAAAATGCCAGTGGTAGTTTGATAGGGATTGCATTGAATCTGTAGATTGCTTTGGGTAGTAGAGTCATTTTCACAATGTTGATTCTTCCAATCCAAGAACATGGTACATCTCTCCATCTATTTGTATCATCTTTAATTTCTTTCATCAGTGTCTTATAATTTTCTGCATACAGGTCTTTTGTCTCCTTAGGTAGGTTTATTCCTAGATATTTTATTCTTTTTGTTGCAGTGGTAAATGGGAGTGTTTCCTTGATTTCACTTTCAGATTTTTCATCATTAGTATATAGGAATGCCAGAGATTTCTGTGCATTAATTTTGTATCCTGCAACTTTACCAAATTCATTGATTAGCTCTAGTAGTTTTCTGGTAGCATCTTTAGGATTCTCTATGTATAGTATCATGTCATCTGCAAACAATGACAGCTTTACTTCTTCTTTTCCAATTTGGATTCCTTTTATTTCCTTTTCTTCTCTGATTGCTGTGGCTAAAACTTCCAAAACTATGTTGAATAACAGTGGTGAGAGTGGGCAACCTTGTCTTGTTCCTGATCTTAGTGGAAATGGTTTCAGTTTTTGACCATTGCGGACGATGCTGGCTGTGGGTTTGTCATATATGGCCTTTATTATGTTGAGGCAAGTTCCCTCTATGCCTACTTTCTGCAGGGTTTTTATCATAAATGGGTGTTGAATTTTGTCGAAAGCCTTCTCTGCATCTATTGAGATGATCATATGGTTTTTCTCCTTCAATTTGTTAATATGGTGTATCACGTTGATTGATTTGCATATATTGAAGAATCCTTGCATTCCTGGAATAAACCCCACTTGATCATGGTGTATGATCCTTTTAATATGCTGTTGGATTCTGTATGCTAGTATTTTGTTGAGGATTTTTGCATCTATGTTCATCAGTGATATTGGCCTGTAGTTTTCTTTCTTTGTGACATCCTTGTCTGGTTTTGGTATCAAGGTGATGGTGGCCTCGTAGAATGAGTTTGGGAGTGTTCCTCCTTCTGCTATATTTTGGAAGAGTTTGAGAAGGATAGGTGTTAGCTCTTCTCTAAATGCTTGATAGAATTCACCTGTGAAGCCATCTGGTCCTGGGCTTTTGTTTGTTGGAAGATTTTTTATCACAGTTTCAATTTCAGTGCTTGTGATTGGTCTGTTCATATTTTCTATTTCTTCCTGATTCAGTCTTGGCAGCTTGTGCATTTCTAAGAATTTGTCCATTTCTTCCAGGTTGTCCATTTTATTGGCATAGAGTTGCTTGTAGTAATCTCTCATGATCTTTTGTATTTCTGCAGTGTCAGTTGTTACTTCTCCTTTTTCATTTCTAATTCTATTGATTTGGGTCTTCTCCCTTTTTTTCTTGATGAGTGTGGCTAATGGTTTATCAATTTTGTTTATCTTCTCAAAGAACCAGCTTTTAGTTTTATTGATCTTTGCTATCGTTTCCTTCATTTCTTTTTCATTTATTTCTGATCTGATCTTTATGATTTCTTTCCTTCTGCTAACTTTGGGATGTTTTTGTTCTTCTTTCTCTAATTGCTTTAGGTGCAAGGTTAGGTTGTTTATTCGAGATGTTTCCTGTTTCTTAAGGTGGGATTGTATTGCTATAAACTTCCCTCTTAGAACTGCTTTTGCTGCATCCCATAGGTTTTGGGTCATCGTGTCTCCATTGTCATTTGTTTCTAGGTATTTTTTAATTTCCTCTTTGATTTCTTCAGTGATCACTTTGTTATTGAGTAGTGTATTGTTTAGCCTCCATGTGTTTGTATTTTTTACAGCTCTTTTCCTGTAATTGATATCTAGTCTCATAGCATTGTGGCCAGAAAAGATACTTGATACAATTTCAATTTTCTTAAATTTACCAAGGCTTGATTTGTGACCCAAGATATGATCTATCCTGGAGAATGTTCCATGAGCACTTGAGAAAAATGTGTATTCTGTTGTTTTTGGATGGAATGTCCTATAAATATCAATTAAGTCCATCTTGTTTAATGTATCATTTAAAGCTTGTGTTTCCTTATTTATTTTCATTTTGGATGATCTGTCCATTGGTGAAAGTGGGGTGTTAAGGTCCCCTACTATGAGTGTGTTACTGTCGATTTCAACTTTTATGGCTGTTAGTATTTGCCTTCTGTATTGAGGTGCTCCTATGTTGGGTGCATAAATATTTACAATTGTTATATCTTTTTCTTGGATCGATCTCTTGATCATTATGTCGTGTCCTTCTTTGTCTCTTCTAGTAGTCTTTATTTTAAAGTCTATTTTGTCTGATATGAGAATTGCTACTCCAGCTTTCTTTTGGTTTCCATTTGCAAGGAATATCTTTTTCCATCCCCTTACTTTCAGTCTGTATGTGTCTCTAGGTCTGAAGTGGGTCTCTTGTAGACAGCATATATATGGGTCTTGTTTTTGTATCCATTCAGCCAATCTGTGTCTTTTGGTGGGAGCATTTAGTCCATTTACATTTAAGGTAATGATCGATATGTATATTCCTATTCCCATTTTCTTAATTGTTTTGGGTTCGTTATTGTAGGTCTTTTACTTCTGTTGTGTTTCTTGCCTAGAGAAGTTCCTTTAGCATTTGTTGTAAAGCTGGTTTGTTGGTGCTGAACTCTCTCAGCTTTTGCTTGTCTGTAAAGGTTTTAATTTCTCCATCAAATCTGAATGAGATCCTTGCTGGGTAGAGTAATCTTGGTTGCAGGTTTTTCTCCTTCATCACTTTAATTATGTCCTGCCACTCCCTTCTGGCTTGTAGAGTTTCTGCTGAGAGATCAGCTGTTATCCTGATGGGGATTCCCTTGTGTGTTTTTTGTTGTTTTTGCCTTGCTGCTTTTAATATGATTTCTTTGTGTTTAATTTTTGACAGTTTGATTAATATGTGTCTTGGCGTATTTCTCCTCGGATTTATTCTGTATGGGTCTCTCTGTGCCTCCTGGACTTGATTAACTATTTCCTTTCCCATATTAGGGAAGTTTTCAACTATAATCTCTTCAAATATTTTCTCAGTCCCTTTCTTTTTCTCTTCATCTTCTGGAACCCCTATAATTCGAACGTTGGTGCATTTAATGTTGTCCCAGAAGTCTCTGAGACTGTCCTCTGTTCTTTTCATTCTTTTTTCTTTATTTTGCTCTGCAGCAGTTATTTCCACTATTTTATCTTCCACCTCACTTATCCGTTCTTCTGCCTCAGTTATTCTGCTATTGATCCCATCTAGAGTATTTTTTATTTCATTTATTGTGTTTTTAATCGATGCTTGATTCATCTTTAGTTCTTCTAGGTCCTTGTTAACTGTTTCTTGCATTTTGTCTATTCTGTTTCCAAGATTTTGGATCTTGGAAATAGAATCTTGGATCATCTTTACCATCATTATTCTGAATTCTTTTTCAGGTAGACTGCCTATTACCTCTTCATTTGTTAGGTCTGGTGGGTTTTTATCTTGCGCCTTCTCCTGCTGTGTGTTTTTCTGTCTTCTCATTTTGCTTATGTTACTGCGTTTGGGGTCTCCTTTTTGCAAGCTGCAGGTTCGTAGTTCCCGTTGTTTTTGGTGTCTGTCCCCAGTGGCTAAGGTTGGTTTAGTGGGTTGTGTAGGCTTCCTGGTGGAGGGGACTAGTGCCTGTGTTCTGGTGGATGAGGCTGGATCTTGTCTTTCTGGTGGGCAGGTCCACGTCTGGTGGTGTGTTTTGGGGTGTTTGCGGACTTTTTATGATTTGAGGCCATCTCTCTGCTAATGGGTGGGGTTGTGTTCCTGTCTTGCTAGTTGTTTGGCATAGGGTGTTCAGCACTGTAGCTTGCTGGTCGTTGAGTGAAGCTGGGTGCTGGTGTTGAGATGGAGATCTCTGGAAGATTTTCGCCGTTTGATATTATGTGGAGCTGGGAGGTCTCTTGTGGACCAGTGTCCTGAAGTTGGCTCTCCCACCTCAGAGGCACAGCACTGACTCCTGGCTCCTCAATTTGGGATGATTTGTTGTCTATTCATGTATTCCACAGGTGCAGGGTACATCAAGTTGATTGCGGAGCTTTAATCCGCTGCTTCTGAGGCTGCTGGGAGAGGTTTCCCTTTCTCTTCTTTGTTCTCACAGCTCCTGGGTCTCAGCTTTGGATTTGGCCCCGCCTCTGCGTGTAGGTCGCCGGAGGGCGTCTGTTCTTCACTCAGACAGGACAGGGTTAAAGGAGCAGCCTCTTCGGGGACTCTGGCTCACTCAGGCCGGGCGGGAGGGAGGGGCACGGAGTGCGGGGCGAGCCTGCAGCGGCAGAAGCCGGCGTGACGTTGCACCAGCCCGAGGCGCGCCGTGCGTTCTCCCAGGGAAGCCGCCCCTGGATCCCGGGACCCCGGCAGTGGCGGGCTGCACAGGCTCCCGGAAGGGCGGTGTGGACAGTGACCTGCGCTCGCACACAGGCTTCTTGGCGGCGGCAGCAGCAGCAGCCCCAGCGTCCCACGCCCGTCACTGGGCTCCGCGCTTTCAGTCGCGACTCGCGCCCGTCTGTGGAGCTCCTTTAAGCAGCGCTCTTAATCCCCTCTCCTCGCGCACCAGGAAACCAAGAGGGAAGAAAAAGTCTCTTGCCTCTTCGGCAGCTCCAGAGTTTTCCCTTACTCCCTCCCGGCTGGCTGTGGCGCATTAGCCCCCTTCAGGCTGAGTTCTCGCCGCCAGCCCCAGTCCTCTCCCTGCGCTCTGACCGAAGCCCGAGCCTCAGCTTCCAGCGCCGCCCGCCCCGGCGGGCGAGCAGACAAGCCTCTCGGGCTGGTGAGTGCCGCTCGGCACCGATCCTCTGTGCGGGAATCTCTCCGCTTTGCCCTACCCAGGTATGTGGGGAGTTTCTTGCCTTTTGGGAGGCCTGGGGTCTTCTGCCAGCGTTCAGTAGGTGTTCTGTAGGAGTTGTTCCACGTGTAGCTGTATTTCTGGTGTATCCATGGGGAGGAAGGTGATCTCCGCGTCTTACTCTTCCGCCATCTTGCAAAATTATAATTTTATACCAGGGACTTCCCTGGTGGCACAGTGGTTAAGAATCTGCCTGCCAGTGCAGGGGACACGGGTTTGATCCCTGGTCTGGGAAGATACCACGTGCCACAGAGCAACTAAGCCTGGGTGCCACAACTACTGAGCCTGCGCTCTAGAGCCTGTGCTCTGCAACAAGAGAAGCAACCTCAATGAGAAGCATGCTTGCCACAACTAGAGAAAGCCCCCACAGTGCAACGGAGACCCAACACAGCCAAAAAAAAAAAAAAAAAAAAAACAGTGTACATTTGATACTAAAATTCATTATTTAAAAACAAATACATCCATTCCAATCTTAGCTTGACCACACATAAAATTCCTTTCTGGGGCTTCCCTGGTGGCGCAGTGGTTGAGAGTCTGCCTGCCGATGCAGGGAACACGGGTTCGTGGCCCGGTCCGGAAGGATCCCACGTGCCGCGCGTGGCCAGTGAGCCTGCGCGTCCGGAGCCTGTGCTCCACAATGGGAGAGGCCACAACAGTGAGAGGCCCGCATACCGCAAAAAAAAAAAAAAAAAAAAAAAAATTCCTTTCCCAAAATTCCTTTTCTGCAAACCTTTCACAACTCTTTTGTATCCATTCAGATTTCACCTTATTTTTTTTCTTCTTTCTCATTCTGGAACAAGCAATCCTATTACTTTCCTTACCTACTTTTCGTATACAGTTGTTTCCTTTCATCCTTATTATTTCTAATAAGTTTTAATTACATATATTGATTAGAATTCTTAACCCTTAGAATTCTTTATTCCTAGTGAAAAGTACGAAGCAGTTGTGGACTGTCTGTTAAGCTAGCGTTCTGTGGATTGGCAAATTTATAAATACATTTCTAGGAGCATATTCTTCCTAGTAGTAAATTTTCCATTGTGGACCAAAGCATGTTTACTGATACACCCAAATATCATTGTCCTCTGTAAAAGGAAACCAAAAGTAGATAAACCTGTGTTCAGTAATTGATGTTTCAGTATTTTATCTTACTTGAAAATGATCTAGATATTGAGTGAATATCCATCATTTAATTTATCTCAGTATAACTTTAAAGTTTCAAATTCTCAAAAAGGTTTTGGAAACTATTTTTTAAAAGACATGCTGTGAAACATAATTATTGTTGAAAAGTCCATTTATAAACTTTTGTCTTACATCTATTTCATGCACTTGTTAATAATTATATTTAGATTAGTCATGAAAATTTCACAAGATTTTAAATAGCTAACCATCATCTTAAGTTATTTTTCTTATTGATAGATTCTGTAACAGAGATAACATCAGCTGTTTTGACCTTTAGTAAGCCTAGGTAGATTAAAAGTATTGTATTTAATGCTGGTAACTCTATGCCATGCCTATTTTAATTAAACCAACAAACGTAAACTAGCTTTTATTTACTAATGATTATCCTAGATCATGTGAACTTGAAAAACGTTTGGGTTAGTTTCTGTATTTCTGAAAGTGTATTTGATTTACATAAACACTTATTTATCTTTAAGCCAATTAAACAGAGTTCTTTACAAATTAATTTTGGCAATGCCATTGGAGGTGAAAAAAAATCATGTTTATAACATACATACATAGAAATACATAAACATACAAGCAGGTGTAAACAGAGATCTTACAGCTTTTGTTTTAAAATTTTAGCCACAAAACAGGTATGATAATGCAAACTCACTATGTTATAAAAGAACAGTTGCATCCAAATTGTGTTTCTGGCAGATGACATAAGTTAAGGTTATCTGCTTGGATGGCTTAAACTTTTTACTAATATTTGTAGAAGAGATTTTAAGGTTTTTCACAGGCCAGGTTTTCAAGATAGCCTTTTCTTTTTTTTCTCCTTCTGATAAGAATTACCTTGGTTCATGGAGAAGACCAGGGAGAACACTTATATCTTAAAATGCACAGAGGAAGAATGCAAGTTCCACCAAGAAGGACTTTTGTTCCCTAAGCCCAGGTGTTTTACAATATCTGCAAGCCTTTTGAGGTGATAGGGGAGGATCTGGGATTGGTAAAAAGGATAGGTGGGCTTTGAATTGTTTCTAGAGCCACATTTCTGTTCTTGTAAAGACTTGATTCGTAAGACAGTATAGTTGTGTTTAATTCCTCAAAAAAATTGTGTTGCAACCTGAATGATATCAAGGTGCCGACCCACTCATCCAACTACATCACCTTTAGTTTACTTCTTTATATCAGAGAGAACATCTTCAAGAGGGAAATCAAAAGATTCCTATGTTCTAGACTTAGAGCTGCATTTCTTTGGAATGTTTTTAGCAAATCTTCCCACAAAAACCTTCAGAATGTTTTTATTTCCCTCTGGGTACATAGTTTCATTTTAGGTTAGGGGAGAAAGTCTAAAAAAAGTTCCCTTCAGGCTCTGAATATCAGCTTCCAATTTGGCCAACTTCTGACCATAGAGCTACTTAAAAAAAAATCCTTTTGAATATCTTTGTCAGGTTTGAGCCAGGACAAATAGTAAGTACCCCTGGCAGTACTGAACAACTTCATGAACATGAGAGGTATCCTCAAATAGGGCGCAAAAAATACTACCTTCTCAAGATTGAGAGCCATTCCCAAAGGTAACAGAAGGAAGGAAGGGAGGAAGGGAGATTTAGATAATTCTTCTGAGAGCTGGCAACAGTTGGTAGGACCCTAGCTGAAAATAGAATGCAGGGCTTCCCTGGTGGCGCAGTGGTTGAGAGTCTGCCTGCCGATGCAGGGGACACGGGTTCGTGCCCTGGTCTGGAAGATCCCACTTGCCGCGGAGCGGCTGGGCCCGTGAGCCATGGCCACTGAGCCTGCGCGTCTGGAGCCTGTGCTCCACAACGGGAGAGGCCACAGCAGTGAGAGGCCCGCGTACCGCAAAAAAACAAACAAACAAAGAAAAAAAAATAGAATGCAACTCACCTTTGTGTCTGGCCATATTTTTAGGGTCCCCAGTGTGATGGTTGCCAACCTAAGTTCTCAGGACACAAAATGAGACAAATGAGGGCAAAAGCTGTCCCTAGAAGAGAACAGGTCAACAGCCAGTGGGTACCCAAAAGCACAGTCATGAGTCATAATTCAAAGATCTAATTCTTATATTTTTTGCCTGCCAATCTGAATTTGGAAAGAAAGGGACAACGTAAAATTTTACCATCCTCTCTCCATCAGGCACTACAGTTAGAGATCTGGGAGAACTGACTGACTTTGGTTCGAATTCTCACCCTTTGCTGGCTTCTGCCGGTTTTCCCAGGATCCCGTCGGCAGGTCTGGAGAGAGTGGGTGTCCCAGCAGGTTTCATCCTGGTCACCAGATACTGTAGGGGAGGAAAGATAATTTTTCCTATACTCTTTATGGTGAGTGCTTAGCTGAGACCCTCTAGGGCACCTCCTAAATGGATAAGCTTATCTAGGTTAAAAGTTCTCTACTGTGGCCACTGTAATTCAAGATTATCTTTGGTAAGGTTAACCTACCTGTTCAGCCTTAAAACAAAATTTTATTCACCCGAGGCCTCACACTGGACCTAGTCCAGCTTATAGTCAGACCCAGTCTGACCCTGGACCCCATCTGGTTTCTAAGCCAGCCCAGTCTTACCCCAGATCCTGTCTTGTTTAAGTCAGACTCAGTCTGAGACCAGCAGATTTCTGGACCCAGTCTGGAAAAAGAGATGCTTAAATAAAATCTGAAAGCTCATAATGCAAAAACTTCGGAACTAGGTTCTAAAAGGGACTTACCCACACCTCCAGAGACAGCGAGAAAGCAGCGAGCTCAAGCAGCTCACAGGTGCCTACTACGCCTGTTTGTTTGCCGCTTCTGGGGGCCTTGGGGGTCTCCTCAGTTTCCTCTTTGACACCAGAGCTATCAGAGCTCTTGAATTGAATTTGTTAAAAATTGGGCTTGCCTTTTCTATGTTTTGTTTTGTATTTCATTTTTCTAACCATTTGTATTGCTTTTTTACAAAAGTATTGACCCATGACTGATTGGAAGGGGGAAAAAATAGACTCTTCATCCCAGATAATTCAATAATTTGGGGTGTGTCCTCAGAAAGCTTAAATGTGTGGACTCTGGAGTTATAGGTCCTGGATAGGTGGCCTGGTTGTCTGGATGACTGTGTGAGTGTATTATCTGTGTGACTTTGGGGAGCTTATCCTCTTCTGCCTTGATTTCTTTATCTGTATAATGGAGGTGGTAGTAATTGTACCTACATCATTGGATTGTGAGGAATAAAGAGGTTAGTAGTTTCAAGGCTCTTAGAAAAGTGCCTTGTGCCGGGTAAGGGGTCAGAGTGTTGTCACTTGCCCTTCCAGACCTTATTGCTCACCTGTGTCATTGTGTAAGCCAGGGCTGATGACTTACGCATTGTGACTTTTGAAGGCCCTAGGTATTTTTGCCTTTATGGGCTTCTTCTTCCATTAAAAAAAATTAAGCATTATATTTTATGACCTTGTTGATAAAAAGCTGAGTAGAATCCAGGCTAGATTCATTATTATATATTCATTATCATTGTATTCATTTTTTGCTTTTGCTTTTAACATATTTTTGACCAGAGTCATATTAAGGCCACAGGCGTTAGTTTCTGCAAAAAATCCCCCAGCCAATAATGTGTTAAAATAAATGAGAACAAAACCATTTCTGCAGTCCCCTAAAAGCAGGTTGGGTCCTGGGCACTGTACTTACTGTGGAGGGTTCAGACAAGCTGGAGCTATAGGCCGAGCTGTCCCCGGTGCAAGCTCTTCCTTCCCTTGCTGGAATGCTCTTCTTTCAAGCATCTTCTCTTGAGCATCGTTTCTTCTCCTCTTGAGCAGCTCCTCTTCATCATTTGAGATTCCACCCAAGCTTCCTTCTCGGTCCATCCTATGTGTACTGCAGTTTTATAATTGCGCATTTACCCATCTGTCGCCCAGGCTAGACTATAAGTTCTTCAAGCTCAAGGAACACCTCTGTCTCCCCAGGACTAAGCACGCTGTAGTCACACCAGTTCATTACTTAATGTGGTTGGATAAAATGTGTCATTGTGGAGGGAACTTCATGGATTTGGGCCTCAGAGAGTCTTCAAAGGAGGTTTATTTAGAAACCGGGGGACTTCCCTGGTGGTCCAGTGGTTAAGACTCCGTGTTCCCAAGGCAGGGGGCCCGGGTTCGATCCCTGGCCAGGGAACTAGATCCCACGTGTAGCAACTAAGAGCCTGAACGTTACAACTAAAAGATTCCACAAGCTGCAACTAAAGATCCCACATGCTGCAACTGAAGATCCCACATGCTGCAACAAAGGTCCCTCTTGCCGCAGCTAAGACCCGGTGCAGCCAAGGAAAGAAAGAAAACAGTAGAAGGTTAAAGACAATCTTTTTATTCTCATTTGGGGCTAGTGCCTGAACACTGAAAGAAAGAAGACAGAAAGAACACAGAAAGAAGAGGACTTGAGTATCAAGTAGCCAGAGCTAATACAGTTGTCTGAGCAGAGGGAACTCCCCATTGATTAACATTAATGGGAGCTCCATTCATACATCACTTGGAGAAGAGGCCCCTAAAAGCTGATCTGCTGCCTCAGTAGAAGCCAGTCAGATGCTTTCAGTGTTGAGTAGTAGGTTTGGCCGAGCTGACTCCAGAAACAGAACAGCACCGAGATTCTCTGCTAATTTCAGATGTGGTGGCGTGGCTGGTACAGAGTGGAGCCCTGGCACACGGATGTTGTGGCTGAGCCACAGGATAAAAATCTCTATGGGGAGATGGCCCAATTTGATGAGACTGCCTGCTACAGCATATTCCTCACAAGACAGGCACATGCTTTATTTCACAGCATTGCCCAGTCTCACCATCCACTGACTCTTGCAGGGGTGCTCCGCTTCAGGTGCAGACTGAGCACCCAAGAATCTTGTCGAACACGCAGACCCTGGGACACCCCCAGACCTTGTGAGTCAGCGAGTCAAGGAGGGAGCCTAAAACTCACAGGTTTAACAAGCAGCTCGGGTAAATGATGTTGCGGATAAATTAGATCAGACTTTAAGAACATGGACACTGCTGACTAGGTTATCATTGAACAAGGGAGAATCCTTCCTTCTATGTTCTGGCTCCAGTGGTCTGTATCCATAGCTCTTGGTGCTCATTTCTTGGATGCCTGGAAACTAGCATAGTCCTTAAGCATGAGAGGAAACAAGAAATACTCCCTCTCAGCCCCCAAACATCTCCCCTGCAGATCCTGAAGCCCCCGTTTTTCTTGCTCTTCTGGTTTTAGGGACTGGCATGTGGGCATCTGCAAGATAGGGTCATCTCGCTTTTTTCCCCTCTCAGAACTAAGTCTTGTGCTGCGAAACCAGCTCTCTGGAACTCTGCACTAGAGTTTCATTTACTATTAAGGGCTCTAATGAGGAGGGACAGGCAATTATTATTATTTATTCCACTAATTAGCCAGATAATCATTCATTTTGAAACTATTCAGGGTTGGAAATCTGTTCGTTTTGTGCCCTTTGTGTAATGTGAATTCATTTTTTTTTTCTTTTCCTTTACAAAAAACGGCTGCTTTGTTTAAATGAGGGGCAAAGGTAGGGAGTGAGAAGAGGGGAATTAAAAAAGAGAGAGAGAGATAATTTCTGAGCTGTGAAGATAATGCAACAAGGAGCCAGAGTCCATAAAAACATCACTTTTCAGTCTCTGAAGGCATAACGCTTGATGATAACCATAAAACACGTTAGTGCAAAATGAATTGCTGTTCTGTTCAAATCCTTAAACGTACTACTGTGGATGTCACTGGAGATATGCAACTCTTTTCTGCGATGCCGAGGTATATTTTATCATAATTTGTGGGGTGGGTGACAGCCTTGTACACATGATTGCCTTTTCCTGCTCAGTTAGCTTGTCAAGGTCAGAGTCCTTTGGCCTTTTACGAATGTAGGACTATTAAGAAATGAGCAGGATAACTGAACAGCATGGAGAGGAAACTTTATTTTTCTTTACTAATCCGTACCTTATGTTTTCATGGTGTTTGCTTATAGCGAGCCACCATTCCACTCTCCAGGTTATTTTGGAGGTGGGAGGGGATGCTGTTGTTGTTTGGATGCTCTGCATCTTATTTTTGTTGTGAGATGCAAAGGATTTCTGGGAGGCTGGGATTCATCTTCAAAAATAAACTGTTCAGGAACACTTGTAATTTCAGGTAGCATTTTTTTTAGATGGATATTTTAATTAATTAATTTATTTTTGGCCTCACGGCATGCAGGATCTTTGTTCCCTGACCAGGGATCGAACCTGTGGCCCCTGCAGTGGAAGCACAGAGTCTTAACCACTGGACTGCCAGGGAAGTCCCTCAGGTAGCATTTTTTTATGGTAGATCATTACCATGGAAGTTGTGCTTCTATAGGTTGGTGCTTCTATAGGGTACAAATGCAGTATGGCATACTCTTTGTAAGTCAGGTCTCCTAGATATAATGAGCCTGGTAGATTAGGCTGAGAGTCTGTGTATTTGTTTGTTTGATTTTTGGTTTTGTTTGTTTGTTTTCTGTGACTTCCATTTTGAGAATTAAAACCAGATCTGAGGATGATAGAAGCTGTAGGCAAGGATCTCAATCCAAGGAAATGTGAGATGGTGGCCATTTCTCATAGAAATGGAAACCCTTGGTAAGCATTGGGGTCAGAGAAAGGATCCTAGAAAAAGGTAGAGGAGATTTCACCTCCCTGAAGGATGTCTTAGCTAGCTCCCATAACTTAACAATACACTTTTCACGTTGGAATACTCAGTAGGTTAAAGGATTCAGTGTAGGAACTTGTGGTCTAAATGACTCTTTTCCCTTATGGGCTCCTGTGTTGTCACTAACACTGGAAATTGCTCAGAAGTCTTGATAAAAGCAGTCAGGGGGGCTTCCCTGGTGGCGCAGTGGTTAAGAATCCGCCTGCCAATGCAGGGGACACGGGTTCGAGCCCTGGTCCGGGAAGTTCCCACATGCCGCGGAGCAACTAAGCCCGGGCGCCACAACTACTGAGCCTGCACTCTAGAGCCCGCGAGCCACAAGTACTGAAGCCCGCGTGACTACAGCCCATGCTCCGTTACAGGAGAAGCCACAGCAATGAGAAGCCCGCGCACCGCAACGAAGAGCAGCTCCTGCTCGCCGCAACTAGAGAAAGCACGCATGCAAGAAAGACCCAACGCAGCCAAAAATAAATAAAGAAATAATAAATAAATAAAGAAAAAAGAAAAAAAAAGCAGTCAGTAATGCATAAATAAGTCCTTGTGCAGAAAGTTCAAGGAACCATTATTCCCAGATCTTCATCTGCTTCTACTAAACTTTCAGAAGTTCTATCAGAGGGAAACTTTTATACCCCAGGGTGCGGGAGGTATCAGGGTTAATTCTGATAGGAGCAGCAGCAGGAAAAATGTCCTAGTATCTATTCTACTCACCACCACAGTGATAAAATGCTTACTGAAAAGGATAAAAGGAACTTTAAAAATAAGAAGCCCTTCACAGCATTGAATGTTTAGATCCTAACAGGTTAATTTACTGGAGTTGATCTTTATACTTTATATAGAAGAAAAATAGAAGAACATAATGTAAATGAAAGAAATGTTTACATTGCTTACGAGTGAGATACAACTACTGAATCCAAGAACCACTTTAATATAGTGCTGGCATATTAAAAATGAATTTGATTATTTTAAATAATTCTGCTCTATTCTTGAAAGTACTTTCAAGAGCTCTAGGGGAAGAAAAATGTGAAGGTACTAAAAAACTAGTCAAGCTGCATTTTTAAAAGATTTTAAATAACCTAGACTTCTCCTGAAGGTCATCTCACTAAGTCACCTGCACTGCATGATGACAAAGAAATGGAGATAACAGACAAATGCCAGAGATCAAGGTTGAATACAAGACACTTGCAGGGACAAAATTTTGTAATAATCATTTAATATGGCAAAGGATAGAAATGAGAAGTTGAGAAAGAAAATGGCTGAAATAGAAGGCAAAGGTGGAGCTGGACAAGAGCAGCTGGAAGTTGTCTTCCTGTTGTAAGATCCTGTCTTTAGCACAACATTTGGGTGGCTATGGGAGCATCACCTTTTAGTGTCGATGGGGCTGGATAAAGGCCATGGCAGCAGCTGGGGGAATGTTTGCTCGCCTTAAGAACAAGCCCCCAAAGTGGCAGTTTCTCAGACCTTGAGACACATACACAGGGTCGTCGTCAAAGTAAGCTTTGGGGTCATTAAAGTAAGCTTTGTAGGCAGTGGTTCCAACTGGGCTGAAATTGAGAACCTGAGGTCTATGTGAGGCCAGCATTTCCAGGTAAACCTGCTTGTGGAAACCAAAATAGGTTTTCCTGATCAGTCTCATCAATAACGGGTTCCCTTCGACCTGTCAACGCTCGCCTGCATCAGGGTATTTGCCCTTGCTGTTCTCTCTTGCTAGAATGTTCTTCTCCCAGAGATCTGTGTGGTTTGCTCCCTAACTTCATGAAGGATTCTGCTCAAATATCACTCGTCAGCGCTGCCTTCCTCCCCCAGCCACCCTATTGAGAAGAACAGCTTGCTATCACTCTCTAACCCCACTCTTTTTTTTTTTTTTTTTTGGCTGCGCAACATGTGAGATCTTAGTTCCCTGACCAGGGATCGAACCCACGCCCTCTGTGTTGGGAGCGCAGAGTCTTAACCACTGGACCACCAGGGAAGTCCCTAACCCCAGTGTTTTTTTTTTCCTTCCATAGCATTTATCATCACTGGACATAACATTTTTGTTTGTTTGTTTGTCTCCCCTGTTAGAAATTAAGCTCTGTGAGGATGGGGTCTGTGCCATATGGAAGGTCCCAGCAAGTTGAGAATTACTCACTGCTCTATTCCCAGTGCCTCACCAGTGCCTGCCATAGCGTAGGAACTTAATGAATGTTTGTTGAATGACTGAGTAAATAATAACAATAATAGCGTCCCTTTTTTGTGCACTCTTCCTGTGCCAGTGTCCACACTGAGTTCCCCACACTGCAGTGCCCTATAAGCTAGGTGACCGCTATGTTATACCCCATTTTACAGACAAGGACGCCCTCCTAGTGATCCAACATGCTCAGGCCCTGCCCTGAGGAGTACAAAGCTGACCTGAGGATAGTAGCATTCTACACCTTCTTCCTAATAAGAAATTTGCCGTCACACACAAAGTGAAAAATAAAATGAAATTAAGAAAGCATCCACATTACAAAAAAAAGTTAATAGGAAAGGAGAACTTGACTCAGAAGGATTTCAGTTTCAGCAGGCTTCTTGGAAGGGACCTTTTGCTTAGGGTTGCCATTTTGGGAAAAATGGAGATGCCTAGTTAAATTTGAATTTCGGATAGGCAATGAATGATTTTTTTTTTCAGGATTGAGCATGTTCCATATATTGTGTGGGACACGCTTATGCTAAAAAAATTATACATTATTTTTCTTAAATTCAAATTTAACTGGGTATCCTATACTTTATCTGGCGACTTTACCTTTTCTGGTTTCCATTTCTTTTTTTTTCTTTTTCTTCTTTTATTGAAGTATAGTTGATTTACAATGTTGTGTTCATGTCTGCTGTACAGTAGAGTGACTCAGTTATCTATATATTCCTTTTCATATTCTTTTTCATTATGGTTTATCACAGGATATTGAATATATTGATCGTTTCCTGTGCTCTACAGTAGAACCTTGTTGTTTATCCATGCTAGGTATACTAGTTTGCGGCCGCTAATCCCTGACTCCCACTCCATCCCTCCCCCCACCACCTCGGCAACCACAAGTCTGTTCTCTATGTCTGTGAGTCTGTTATTGTTTTATAGATATGATCATTTGTGTCATATTTTAGATTCCACATATAAGTGATATCATATGGTATTTTTTTAAAATTTGCTGGTTTCCATTTCTAATGAGATAGAGCAAAAAATAATAATAATGAAAATAATAGTAATGCAGACCATTACAGTTACCACTTCTGTTCCCCAGGAACTCTGTGCCCTTTGCGTATACCATTTCTAGTCCTCACAAGAACCCTGCATGGTAGGTAGTGTCTTCCATTCTTCACATAAGGAAATTGAAGCTCAGAGAGGATAAGTAATGTGCCTAAAGCCACACAGCCAAAAAGCCAGTTTTCCTTCTGTAACACTTATCATCATCTAACATAAAATATTGTTTTGTTTGTCTCCTCCACTAGAAAGTAAGCTCAGTGAGGGTAGGGTCTTTGTCCCAAAGAACATGTGACCAGGTCTCTCTCTTTGCCCACTGTTTCCTCTCTATGACCCCCCTCTGTTCTCGGACGTACTAGGTTAGAGCCAATGCACGAGCAGAGAGGAGCCGTTCCTAGCTGGACCCCAGAAGGAGCTGCCCGGGATCTGAATGCCCATCTCTGCCTCCTTGGTCCTCACACCCTGAGCAACTTTTGTGCCAAGTCTGGCCAGTTCCCTGTGGGATCATTGAGACATGGGACTTCCTTGTTATTACTCTTTTTTTTGTTTTGTTTTTTGGTTCACTGGGAAATAACTAAGGATAAACAGAAAACAGCAACAACTTGTGCTATCTCAGTTCCAGAGTCACATGCACTTTATTCTGAATGACAATATTTAACAACAAAATTGCTTGATTTCAACCTCATTGCATTCCTTGAAGGGGGAGTACTATAATTTAAAAATAATAAATTCAACAGAGTGAATATAGTGCTTTCATTTATCCCCAATACTGCTTATTTTCAGCACTTTTTAATTATTTGGGTGTGCTCAATAGATTTAGCTGAAGTGGAAAAAGAATCATTCAAATTTCAGACCATTTGCAGTTATCAATTTATCTACTGTTTTCCAGCCAAGTAACTGAACTTCAAAGTAGCATGTGGTTTGAATGATTTCCTCCCCACCCCCTGCCTGGTATGAAACAGTGAATTAGTCAAGTAAAAATGCCTGTGGAATTGAAGGTGCTATAAACAAGGGCATCATATCCTCTGAATTATCAGCCAGCACAGGTGATGTTGATTGCATGTCATGGTGTCCCAAGGACATCCAGAGTGACAGTGGAAACTTTCTGCCTCTATGCCTAAAGTAAAGTATTAAGGTAATAATCTAAGCAGTTCACTTCTAACCTGCCCTTTGCTTGATTCCCAAGTATTTATTTAAAGGATAATATGCAATTGTAAGGTCTTTAAGTACCAGAACTTAAGCCAAATAAAATACAGAATGCCCCCACTGAATTTGAATTTCAGGTAAACACTGAATAATTTTTTAGTACAAGTGTGCCCCAACTATTGAGTCCTGTATTTTAATTTGCTACATCTGGCAACCCTTTTGAGGACCAAGACCCTGTATCTTATTAACATAGAATGTTTTTTTTAAGCATGGCATGGTTGTGACTAATTATAGTGGCTGGAATTTATTTTATTATTTTTTTTTAATATTTTGCTGTTTTATTTTATTTTATGTTTATTTTATTTGTTTATTTATTGGCCTCATGGCATGTGGGATCTTAGTTCCCTGACCAGGGTTTGAACTCATGCCCCCTGCATTGGAAGCATGGCCTCTTAACCACTGGGCCGCCAGGGAAGTCCCAGTGGCTAGAATTTATTGAATGATTACTATGTGCCCAGCGTTCTCCTACATGCTTTACATTTATGATCATCCAGGCTTCACAATAATCCTGCCATTTAGGTGTAGAGTTATCCCATTTTATAAATACAGGAAAATGAGGCTTGGAGAGGTTAAGGTACTCGCCCAAGATCTCAGCAAACAGGCGGTGGTGGTGGGTGGTGGCTGAGGTTCTTTACAAAGACCTTTCTGTTTTCACTACACTATGCATTCTAATTAAATGAAAACAAATGACCGGCTGCAGATGATATCTTGTGTCTCACTAACTTTTCTTTAAGGATACAAATACAGTCTTAAATTCATATGGACAGATTCAAGGTTGAGTTTTGCAGTGTATATGTTCAGGCGTACATGCAGGACTCATCTGATGGGCGAATGGACTGGCCCATTCCCTTATTATTAAAAGGAATTTCTTAACTATGGCAAAACTATAGATTCAGAGTGTGAAATGGAATGGCAGTAATTGGACAAATGAGTGAAAGCGACTCCCAAACAATTAGTTGTTTTGAACTCAGTAAAATGGCAGTTCTTCCATTTAATTTTAAACTCATTATGAGTGGCCGGGAGGTGTTTACATTTAATTTGGGGGTTTTTGAATTGTGGGTTTGCTTAAACATAGGCTCCATCTTCTAATTGGATAATGAGCAAGTTCATTTGCAAATGGGCCCAGTTCCATGCTGAGGGTCTTATCCTGACATTTCTTCTTAAATATCTACTTTGCATGATTATTGAAAAGATGATGAAACAGCATGGTGAAAAAATTCAAGAGAAGAAAACAGCGCCCACGACACAGCACAATTATTTTCATTTTTGCACATTCCTTTCCTGTTACTAATTTCTGAAGTGTCCAGAACTGACAGAGATTCCACGGTGCTCGTTAGAAATGAACTCATGGTTTCTGTCAAGAAGAAACTGCCTACATGGAAGAAAAGGCAGATGAGGGAAGAAAACTCATCTTGTAATCTAAAGCAATTCTATTTTTTGTTCTTTTTTAAAATTCCATAAACAGGGCATGCAATGAAATTTTAAGTGTTTTTTTTCCCTCTTTCATCGTAATTATTCTCTTTATTTTGGAGGCACTGAGGTCCTAAGACTTGCTTTCTGGATTCTGAGATCAGGAAGTTCAAGCACCTGCCATTGAGTTAGAAAGAGACTGACATTCAGGTGGGACTTCTTGGTCCCTCCAGCACTGATTTATTGAGCACCCACAAGGCCCTTGGCACTCGGAACTAGGTTAAGTACTAGGAATGAACAAACATACTGAACTTGAACTTGCCGCACCGTGACAGAAGTCTGAATTATTGTGGACAGATAGCAGCACTGTGCTGATGTACTAAAATGACTGATATGATGAGAAGCAAGATCAGAGGGTTGTGATTCTTCCAAGAGAAGCTGCCCCCACCTAGGACCAGCATTCACTCGTGCCAGGAAGGACTGGGGGTCATTTGGTCACGGCTTGTGCCCTCGATCAGTTGACAGTAGTACTGCCTGAGATGGGAAGACGCGTAAAACATTTAAAGAGAACAGTGATGTGCCAGGAAACGAAGGGAATTCAACTGCAGCCCCCATAGAGCGGCCATATGATGTAATACAAATTGTTCCACCACAGGATCAATGCAGGGACCTTGCAGGAGCTCGCCATACTAGCAAAAATGAAATGATTTACATTTGGAAGCCACAGCTGGTATGAATATAAACATCGAATCAGTTCCTTCCTCTAAGTCCATGTTCCATTAGAATAACTACGGTAGGGGACATTTTTCACATTGTAATTGGTGTTTTGCTGATTTTATCACAATTTCTGCTGATCAAAGCAAATTGGCTATTTATTTATTTTGCGATGAAGCTAACTGTTCAGTGCAAGTTTAATGTACTGTAATGAATTTTAAATATCCTCCTAGTCAGATTACAAAGTGTTTGAATCAAGATGGCCTTGTTATACTTGAATTATTAATTACTCAAATGGACAAAAGGCAACTTTCAGATATAATGTCACATTTTAAATGGATCTGAACTGGATGAAAATGTTGGGCCTGCATTAAAAGATGTCAGAGAAATAATGTTTCCCCCTGCAGTCTGCTTAACCCCCTCATTCCTGCTTGGTTTTTAGATGTATGATAAATACTTTCATTATTAGTTTATTTTCAGTAGCTTACAGAACAATAAGTTTTTATGTTATTTACACTCCAGTGACTTTGATTTAATTGGCTCCTTTTATGTTATTTATATAAATATAAATCATACTGGGTTTTAAAGTATTAATGATGCATTTTATGTTATAATGCTGTTTTTATCCAGACTAGCACTCCAGGAATTCATACCATCCATGGGTAACAGCTAAGGATCTTTACAAAATCTACTTCAAAAGTTGAAGCAAATGCACTCTGAACCTCGACAGAATTCAGGCTTGGGATGAAAAGATCCACTGAATTGCACTTCATTTGCATTTGAGTTAGCAAATTAATTTATTCAGATATTTCTGGAGGGCAGTTCTCAGGTCTGTATACTTGGGAAACTACATAGATTTGTTTTTCAAGGCACTGTAACAAAGCAAAGCAAAAAAACCCATTTAAATAAAACTGAGTTTTAAGTATTTGCTTCCACCAGTTGAGGGATCATGGGTGAATCTCTGGAAACCCTCAGAGACGGCATCTGTCAAGTAAAGAGGCTGGTTGAGACATCTTTTGGCTCTATTTAAATATTTGCAATTGTAGGTTTTTATAAACACTCATTTGGTGATCGTTGGACATTTTTTGCTCGCATCCTAAGATGATGTTATGAGTAAATAGAATTTTCTCAGGTAGCTCACATTTCTAAATACACTTTAAGATTTTGTTCATATTTAGGTTTTTTCCAAGTGACTCTCTGTATACTGGCCTCTTTCAATGAAGAAAGCCATGTGAAAAATAAATAAAAGAGTCAATAAAAGATGTTTTTGAATGGACAAGTAATGTCATTTCAATTGTTGGTCAAAAGCATATGCCCTAGGGATGGGGGTGGGGAAGAGATAAATCAATGTGATTAAGTTTAAACAAACAAACAAAACCCCCCAGTAGGGGCTTCCCTGGTGACGCAGTGGTTGACAGTCCGCCTGCCGATGCAGGGGCCATGGGTTCGTGCCCCGGTCCGGGAAGATCCCACATGCCACGGAGCGGCTGGGCCTGTGAGCCATGGCCGCTGAGCCTGCGTGTCCGGAGCCTGTGCTCTGCAACGGGAGAGGCCACAGCAGTGAGAGGCCTGCGTAACGCAAAAAAAAAAAAAAAAAACCCAGTAATTGTGTAACATGATGAGAGTGGTAATTTAATTTTGGTTTATTTAGGTAAAGTTAGGTGCCCACCTGAAACACAACCTTGATCTTTGGGGTGAAAAAGTAGTGGGTAGAGAAGGATGAAATGCTTCTTGAATTCCTAAAATGTCACTAGAAGTTTACCCAAACACAGGTTTTCTTATTGAGAGGCCTGTGATATGAGCTGATTCATTTGTCTTTGTCCTTGTCTTAGCATGTTTTGTTTTCAAAGTGCCCAAAGAGTTCCAGGAGAAGATGATTTTATTATACAGGGTGGGCCATTGAAAGAACTCTAGGAATCAAAGAGATCTTCCTAGCTGGAAAGCTTTGGTCAAGTTAACTACCCTTAGGTTTCTCATTTATAAAACAGAGATAGTCGTAGTGCTTGCTCCATGTGGATGTTTTGAGGAATGAATGAAATGAGGTATGTAGAGCCTTAGCACACAGTACCTTGTTCCTAATAGTTGCTCCATAAATGGTTATTATGTGTCTTCAGTATAATTACTCTATACAAGTTCAACAGGATATCAACAAGTGAGGCATGCTGCTAACTATGGCATATTTTCGACTCAGATGGAAACCACTGGGGGAATAACAAATATTTATTTAGTGAGAATGATGTCACCGAAGAGGAGAGAGAATGTCTAGTATCTGAACAAGTACTGCAGAAGACAATGGAAAAATAGCTTGTAGACTGTGGCAGCTGCTCTCATTGTGAATTGAGGGCTCAGTGTGAATTGACAGCTCATTGGATCTGTGCTGCACTGGTGGCGGGGAAATCACGATCACGTTGGTGAATGTGGCAGATGTTTACTACTCTGCCTTATATATCTCTTTCGGTTTACAAAGAACTTACACCAGCCCGGTGATGCAAGTGGTTCAGTTGTAATGTTCATCCCATTTACAGATGAAGTCACTGTGTCTCAGGGAAGTAAAGGGGTTTGCCCAAGACAGAACTTGAGCCAGAACTTCCTTCCTTAGGAGAATATTCCTCAATAAGTAGTTTAACTCCATAATAGTAGCTAACAGTTATTCAAACAATTCATTTAATCCTTACAACCAACGATTGGAGAGGTATACTACTATTAACCCCATTTTACAGATAAGGAAACTGAGGCACAGAAAGGGGAAGCAGTTTGTGCAGTAGCATATGGTGAGCGGGAGAACTGGAATTTGAAGTCAGAAAGTCTGGCTCCAAAATCCACACTCTTCACACTGTTCCACCTCCAGTGAACCAAAACTGAGAATAATCTATGGTTCTCAAACTTTAGCAAGCATCTCAAACTTTAGCAAGCATCAGAATCTCCTGGAGGATTGGCTAAAACACAGAATCCTGATCCTCACGGCTGGATCATTAGGTCTGGAGTGAAGCTCGAGAATTTTCATTTTTTAACAAGTTCCCAGATGATGCTGATGCTGGTGGCCTGGAGAACACACTTAGAACCCTTGGTCGAGAGGCACAAAACCCTGAAGGTCTAGACACCCTATACACCTCAGCATTCTTTGGCCTATGAAAGAGTGTTGTTCATTGGGGGAGGGGACTGCATCTGGGTCTCCCCCATAGGCTCACACCTCCTGGTTTCTCTAGCATCCACAGCATGCCAAGGTGAAGCCACTTGTTTGGATGCTCATAAAGGACTCCCCTAAAAAAGTTAGTTTGTATAGTTATGGCCATTCTCAGGGATAGCGGGTTGGGGTGGGAAGAGAGGAAAATCACATGGATCCCCTTCCGGTTACTATTATATGTGCAGTCAATTAAAATGGTTATCACAGGAAGTCTGGAAATGGACAAGAATGGAGCAGATGGAAGGGAAAATAGGAACATCATCCCTTTGTCAGGGAGAGTTGTAGGAGGATGTATGTGTTCAGATCCCTAGAACTATGGCTGCTTTTCTGGAATTTTTAGCAATATTATTATTTTAATGACCAAGGTGGCAGTTTGGTTACATCTGCTTAAAAATGCCCAAAGGGTAGTGAATATGTTTATTCATTTGCTGATGTGTTTTAATAAAAATAATATAGCAATAAAAAATACAGTAAAGACATCGTGCTCTTAGGCTCTGCTGTTTAGTATTTAATATAGTTGCCCAAACTTCTCCCTTGTTTTATGCATTTAGTAAACTTAATACAAAAAGACAATAACAGTTATCATTGGTTAAATTGTCCACTTGAAAGAGAAATTAAGTCTAAAATGGTAGTGATCTGCATGGAAATTTGGTGCCTTGCCCCCTGCCTACCTGGAGTCCAGGCAGTCTCTGCCCACAAGGACCCTCAGCACTGCTTTTATTCAGGCGTTTGTCTTTGTCAGGCTCCACAACCCTCTGAGGAGAACAAATGTTCTATGCCAGCTTGGCTGAACTTAATAGAATAAACAGGTACTTGGCAGTGAATAAAACTTTGAACCCAGGGCTGTCTGTTGCTCATCCGACATGGTACTCTCCATCACTGGGGTGGCCAGACCACCAAAGGCCAGACCACCTTTGGACTACCAAAGGTATCCAGTTGGCATCATTTTGACCACCTCTCCACCTCATGGAGTTATTTACACTGAATTGCATGTCTTTCTGTCATTTACATTGGCTTTCTTCAAACAGTGTTGAAAAGAAAGGGCTGAAAGACCTTGAACTTACTGTGTTTACTTTAAGGTTGTTGAAATACATTGCTCCTTACATTCCCCATGTAAGGTTCAAATCCTTTTCTTTATATTTATGCTGTATCTCAAACATACAGAAAGTAATAGACCTCAAAGTGTCATGAAAAGTTTACTTTTTCCTTTATCTGTCTCATTTTTGAAAAAGAAATAGAATGTTATAAAGACAGTTTAACATTTCCCCCCCAACCCATCCATTCCCCTTTCTCACTCCTTAGAGGTAACCATTGTCCCAGAGTTGGTATGTATCTTTCCTGTCCACATTTTTTGTGCTTGTTAGTGCGTATCCAAGTGTCTGCAAACAATATGTAATATTGTTTTAAAGGTTTTCAAAAGTTTTTGTAAATGACACAGTGCATCTCTGTTTGCATGCAGTAGACTCTTCACGAAGACATGTGACAAACTTTTGTCAGGTATTAGGCTGAGCATCGGTTTTTCTCATGGACACCACAGAACATAAAAATGGTGTTCCCTTCTGTGTGGTGATGATTGGGAATCTGAATTCTAATTTCTCATCCACTTTCCTTTTGCCTACTTAACTTCATCTGAATAGTTCCTTACCTTATTTTCTCTCTGCCTACATTTCTTCATTTAATCGCTTAAAGCTTGTTACATTTACATTCTTGTAACAAGACCCTTTTTAAAAATTATTTTGAGCACTACCTCTCCTTCTCCCATTCAATGACTCCTCCAGTTACATACTAGTTACCAGCAGGCATTTTTTGCCACCCTACCCGCCTCAAGCATTGTACTCAAGACAATTAGCAATGTCATACTATATGCTAAGCATGACATTGTGTTTAGCAAACTAAATTTGTTAATCCTGAAATCCAGATGTGTTACCTGTCCATATCCAAGAAATCAGGTACAAAATGTGCAATGGATTTTCTTGTTAAAATACTTCCTGGAAGAGAGTTATAAGATGGCGGAAGAGTAAGACGCGGAGATCACCTTCCTCCCCACGGATACACCAAAAATACAGCTACACGTGGAACAACTCTTACAGAACACCTACTGAATGCTGGCAGAAGACCCCAGACCTCCCAAAAGGCAAGAAACTCCCCACATACCTGGGTAGGGCAAAGCGGAGAGATTCCCGCACAGAGGATCGGTGCCGAGCGGCACTCACCAGCCCGAGAGGCTTGTCTGCTCGCCCGCCGGGGCGGGCGGCGCTGGAAGCTGAGGCTCGGGCTTCGGTCAGAGCGCAGGGGGAGGACTGGGGCTGGCGGCGAGAACTCAGCCTGAAGGGGGCTAAAGTGCCACAGCTAGCCGGCAGGGAGTCCAGGAAAACTCTGGAGCTGCCGAAGAGGCAAGAGACTTTTTCTTCCCTCTTGGTTTCCTGGTGCGCGAGGAGAGGGGATTAAGAGCGCTGCTTAAATGGGCTCCACAGACGGGCGCGAGTCACGACCGAAAGCGCGGAGCCCAGTGACGGGCGTGGGACGCTGGGGCTGCTGCTGCCGCCGCCAAGAAGCCTGTGTGCGAGCGCAGGTCACTGTCCACACCGCCCTTCCGGGAGCCTGTGCAGCCCGCCACTGCCGGGGTCCCGGGATCCAGGGGCGGCTTCCCTAGGAGAACGCACGGCGCGCCTCGGGCTGGTGCAACGTCACGCCGGCTTCTGCCGCTGCAGGCTCGCCCCGCACTCCGTGCCCCTCCCTCCCGCCCGGCCTGAGTGAGCCAGAGTCCCCGAAGAGGCTGCTCCTTTAACCCTGTCCTGTCTGAGCGAAGAACAGACGCCCTCCGGCGACCTACACGCAGAGGCGGGGCCAAATCCAAAGCTGAGACCCAGGAGCTGTGAGAACAAAGAAGAGAAAGGGAAACCTCTCCCAGCAGCCTCAGAAGCAGCGGATTAAAGCTCCGCAATCAACTTGATGTACCCTGCACCTGTGGAATACATGAATAGACAACAAATCATCCCAAATTGAGGAGCCAGGAGTCAGTGCTGTGCCTCTGAGGTGGGAGAGCCAACTTCAGGACACTGGTCCACAAGAGACCTCCCAGCTCCACATAATATCAAACGGCAAAAATCTTCCAGAGATCTCCATCTCAACACCAGCACCCAGCTTCACTCAACGACCAGCAAGCTACAGTGCTGGACACCCTATGCCAAACAACTAGCAAGACAGGAACACAACGCCACCCATTAGCAGAGAGGCGACCTAAAATCATAAAAAGTCCGCAGACACCCCAAAACACACCACCAGACGTGGACCTGCCCACCAGAAAGACAAGATCCAGCCTCATCCACCAGAACACAGGCACTAGTCCCCTCCACCAGGAAGCCTACACAACCCACTAAACCAACCTTAGCCACTGGGGACAGACACCAAAAACAACGGGAACTACGAACCTGCAGCCTGCAAAAAGGAGACCCCAAACGCAGTAACATAAGCAAAATGAGAAGACAGAAAAACACACAGCAGGAGAAGGAGCAAGATAAAAACCCACCAGACCTAACAAATGAAGAGGTAATAGGCAGTCTACCCGAAAAAGAATTCAGAATAATGATGGTAAAGATGATCCAAGATTCTATTTCCCAGATCCAAAATCTTGGAAATAGAATAGACAAAATGCAAGAAACAGTTAACAAGGATCTAGAAGAACTAAAGATGAATCAAGCATCGATTAAAAACACAATAAATGAAATAAAAAATACTCTAGATGGGATCAATAGCAGAATAACTGAGGCAGAAGAACGGATAAGTGAGGTGGAAGATAAAATAGTGGAAATAACTGCTGCAGAGCAAAATAAAGAAAAAAGAATGAAAAGAACAGAGGACAGTCTCAGAGACCTCTGGGACAACATTAAACGCACCAACATTCGAATTATAGGGGTTCCAGAAGAAGAAGAGAAAAAGAAAGGGACTGAGAAAATATTTGAAGAGATTATAGTTGAAAACTTCCCTAATATGGGAAAGGAAATAGTTAATCAAGTCCAGGAGGCACAGAGAGTCGCATACAGAATAAATCCAAGGAGAAATACGCCAAGACACATATTAATCAAACTGTCAAAAATTAAACACAAAGAAATCATATTAAAAGCAGCAAGGCAAAAACAACAAAAAACACACAAGGGAATCCCCATCAGGATAACAGCTGATCTCTCAGCAGAAACTCTACAAGCCAGAAGGGAGTGGCAGGACATAATTAAAGTGATGAAGGAGAAAAACCTGCAACCAAGATTACTCTACCCAGCAAGGATCTCATTCAGATTTGATGGAGAAATTAAAACCTTTACAGACAAGCAAAAGCTGAGAGAGTTCAGCACCACCAAACCAGCTTTTCAACAAATGCTAAAGGAACTTCTCTAGGCAAGAAACACAACAGAAGTAAAAGACCTACAATAACGAACCCAAAACAATTAAGAAAATGGGAATAGGAATATACATATCGATCATTACCTTAAATGTAAATGGACTAAATGCTCCCACCAAAAGACACAGATTGGCTGAATGGATACAAAAACAAGACCCATATATATGCTGTCTACAAGAGACCCACTTCAGACCTAGAGACACATACAGACTGAAAGTAAGGGGATGGAAAAAGATATTCCTTGCAAATGGAAACCAAAAGAAAGCTGGAGTAGCAATTCTCATATCAGACAAAATAGACTTTAAAATAAAGACTACTAGAAGAGACAAAGAAGGACACGACATAATGATCAAGAGATCGATCCAAGAAAAAGATATAACAATTGTAAATATTTATGCACCCAACATAGGAGCACCTCAATACAGAAGGCAAATACTAACAGCCGTAAAAGTTGAAATCGACAGTAACACACTCATAGTAGGGGACCTTAACACCCCACTTTCACCAATGGACAGATCATCCAAAATGAAAATAAATAAGGAAACACAAGCTTTAAATGATACATTAAACAAGATGGACTTAATTGATATTTATAGGACATTCCATCCAAAAACAACAGAATACACATTTTTCTCAAGTGCTCATGGAACATTCTCCAGGATAGATCATATCTTGGGTCACAAATCAAGCCTTGGTAAATTTAAGAAAATTGAAATTGTATCAAGTATCTTTTCTGGCCACAATGCTATGAGACTAGATATCAATTACAGGAAAAGAGCTGTAAAAAATACAAACACATGGAGGCTAAACAATACACTACTCAATAACAAAGTGATCACTGAAGAAATCAAAGAGGAAATTAAAAAATACCTAGAAACAAATGACAATGGAGACACGATGACCCAAAACCTATGGGATGCAGCAAAAGCAGTTCTAAGAGGGAAGTTTATAGCAATACAATCCCACCTTAAGAAACAGGAAACATCTCGAATAAACAACCTAACCTTGCACCTAAAGCAATTAGAGAAAGAAGAACAAAAACATCCCAAAGTTAGCAGAAGGAAAGAAATCATAAAGATCAGATCAGAAATAAATGAAAAAGAAATGAAGGAAACGATAGCAAAGATCAATAAAACTAAAAGCTGGTTCTTTGAGAAGATAAACAAAATTGATAAACCATTAGCCAGACTCATCAAGAAAAGAAGGGAGAAGACCCAAATCAATAGAATTAGAAATGAAAAAGGAGAAGTAACAACTGACACTCCAGAAATACAAAAGATCATGAGAGATTACTATAAGCAACTCTATGCCCATAAAATGGACAACCTGGAAGAGATGGACAAATTCTTAGAAATGCACAACCTGCCAAGACTGACTCAGGAAGAAATAGAAAATATGAATAGACCTATCACAAGCACTGAAATTGAAACAGTGATTAAAAATCTTCCATCAAACAAAAGCCCAGGACCAGATGGCTTCACAGGCGAATTCTATCAAACATTTAGAGAAGAGCTAACACCCATCCTTCTCAAACTCTTCCAAACAATATCAGAGGAAGGAACACTCCCAAACTCACTCTACGAGACCACCATCACCTTGATACCAAAACCAGGCAAGGATGTCACAAAGAAAGAAAACTACAGGCCAATATCACTGATGAACATAGATGCAAAAATCCTCAACAAAATACTAGCAAACAGAATCCAACAGCACATTAAAAGGATCATACACCATGATCAAGTGGGGTTTATTCCAGGAATGCAAGGATTCTTCAATATACGCAAATCAATCAATGTGATACACCATATTAACAAGTTGAAGGAGAAAAACCATATGATCATCTCAATAGATGGAGAGAAAGCTTTCGACAAAATTCAACACCCATTTATGATAAAAACCCTGCAGAAAGTAGGCATAGAGGGAACTTTCCTCAACATAATAAAGGCCATATATGACAAACCCACAGCCAACATTGTCCTCAATGGTGAAAAACTGAAACCATTTCCACTAAGATCAGGAACAAGACAAGGCTGCCCACTCTCACCACTCTTATTCAACATAGTTTTGGAAGTTTTAGCCACAGCAATCAGAGAAGAAAAGGAAATAAAAGGAATCCAAATTGGAAAAGAAGAAGTAAAGCTGTCACTGTTTGCAGATGACATGATACTATACATAGAGAATCCTAAAGATGCTACCGAAAAACTACTAGAGCTAATCAATGAATTTGGTAAAGTAGCAGGATACAAAATTAATGTACAGAAATCTCTGGCATTCCTGTACACTAATGATGAAAAGTCTGAAAATGAAATCAAGAAAACACTCCCATTTACCATTGCAACAAAAAGAATAAAGTACCTAGGAATAAACCTACCTAAGGAGACAAAAGACCTGTATGCAGAAAATTATAAGACACTGATGAAAGAAATTAAAGATGATACAAATAGATGGAGAGATATACCATGCTCCTGGATTGGAAGAATCAATATTGTGAAAATGACTCTACTACCCAAAGCAATCTACAGATTCAATGCAATCCCTATCAAACTACCACTGGCATTTTTCACAGAACTAGAACAAAAAATTTCAAAATTTGTTTGGAAAAACAAAAGACCCCGAATAGCCAAAGCAATCTTGAGAACGAAAAACGGAGCTGGAGGAATCAGGCTTCCTGACTTCAGACTATACTACAAAGCTACAGTAATCAAGACAGTGTGGTACTGGCATAAAAACAGAAAGATAGATCAGTGGATCAGGATAGAAAGTCCAGAGATAAACCCACGCACATATGGCCAACTTATCTTTGATAAAGGAGGCAGGAGTGTACAGTGGAGAAAGGACAGCCTCTTCAATAAGTGGTGCTGGGAAAACTGGACAGGGACATGTAAAAGTTTGAGATTAGATCATTCCCTAACACCATACACAAAAATAAGCTCAAAATGGATTAAAGACTTAAACGTAAGGCCAGACATTATCAAACTCTTAGAGGAAAACATAGGTAGAACACTCTATGACATAAATCACAGCAAGATCCTTTTGGACCCACCTCCTAGAGAAATGGAAATAAAAACAAAGAAACAAATGGGACCTAATGAAACTTCAAAGCTTTTGCACAGCAAAGGAAACCATAAACAAGACCAAAAGACAACCCTCAGAATGGGAGAAAATATTTGCAAATGAAGCAACTGACAAAGGATTAATCTCCAAAATTTATAAACAGCTCATGCAGCTCAATAACAAAAAAACAAACAACCCAATCCAAAAATGGGCAGAAGACTTAAATAGGCATTTCTCCAAGGAAGATATACAGACTGCCAACAAACACATGAAAGAATGCTCAACATCATTAATCATTAGAGAAATGCAAATCAAAACTACAATGAGATATCATCTCACACCAGTCAGAATGGCCATCATCAAGAAATCTAGAAACAATAAATGCTGGAGAGGGTGTGGAGAAAAGGGAACACTCTTGCACTGCTGGTGGGAATGTGAATTGGTACAGCCACTATGGAGAACAGTATGGAGGTTCCTTAAAAAACTACAAATAGAACTACCATATGACCCAGCAATCCCACTACTGGGCATATACCCTGAGAAAACCATAATTCAAAAAGAGACATGTACCAAAATGTTCATTGCAGCTCTATTCACAATAGCCCGGAGCTGGAAACAACCTAAGTGTCCATCATCGGATGAATGGATAAAGAAGATGTGGCACATATATACAATGGAATATTACTCAGCCATAAAAAGAAACGAAACTGAGCTATTTGTAATGAGGTGGATAGACCTAGAGTCTGTCATACAGAGTGAAGTAAGTCAGAAAGAGAAAGACAAATACCGTATGCTAACACATATATACGGAATTAAAAAAAAATGTCATGAAGAACCTAGGGGTAAAACGGGAATAAAGACACAGACCTACTTGAGAATGGACTTGTGGATATGGGGAGGGGGAAGGGTAAGCTGTGACAAAGCGAAAGAGAGGCATGGACATATATACACTACCAAACGGAAGATAGATAGATAGTGGGAAGCAGCCGCAGAGCACAGGGAGATCAGCTCGGTGCTTTGTGACTGCCTGGAGGGGTGGGATGGGGAGGGTGGGTGGGAGGGAGATGCATGAGGGAAGGGATGTGGGAACAGATGTATATGTATGACTGATTCACTTTGTTATAAAGCAGAAACTAATAAAAAAATAATATTTAAAAAAAAATACTTCCTGCCCAGAAGTGGACCCCTGTCGTTTATTCCCCAGTGCCCAAGTTGTTTTCAGTAGGAGAAAGAGCCTTAAGATTGCAAGCTGATGAGCACACATTGCAATATTTTCATAATTTGGAGCCAAAATGACTGCACAGGAAAGGAGCAGAAGCCTGGGGAAACTATTAACAATTTAAGAATGTACCATTTCCAGTTACTGTAAGAATGTTAATTCCATTTCCAAAGAGAAGCATAGCAATGGTGTGTGTTATGACTCTTAGAGACATATTTTGTACCATAGAGTATTAAAATGTCAGAGTTTGGTGTTTTTTACCCTTTGAGTCTTTGCTAATTTTCCTTCCAGCTTATGGTTAAGCATGACTCTGGAATTTTTTTCTAAAGGCAGTCATTCTAAATGTATCTAGATTCATCTTTTTGTAATTATAATGGCCACCTTGAATGGTTGTGTTAGCGTCAAAGGTAACCAAGTGATTCTCCAACTCTGGGCAGGAAACAAGAGTAGTTATATATTAATTTTAGCATAAAAGAGCATTTTCAAATAGCAGAGAAATATTTGATAGAATATGGGAAATTTTTCTACAAGGCATACAGAGGAATGAGTATCTACAATTATTTAAAATAATATGAATTTTAATATCTTGTTGATAGTCATCCATGTATTCATTTGTCTCTCTATTTTCAAGCTGTTTCATAGCTACAATATCTGCACAAATTGTTGTGTTAATTAATATAGCTTTGTTAATACAATAGTTGTGATGAGCCATATATTACCTCATTCATCCATCTATATGTGTATACACTTACATACAAAAAAATTTACTAAACTCTTATTGTTGACACTCTTGGGTACTAGAAATACAAAGATGAGTAAGATCTGTACCACCCTTTCAAGAAACTTACAATTTCATGTTAGTGATAGAGTTATAAACAAACTGTAGTAAAATATGATAACTGATATGGTTGATGAATATAAGGAGTGTTATGGAAACATTGAAACACTGTAAATTAATCCTACTTGAAACTGTTGAGGAAAGGAAGAAATAGAGGTTATATTTGAATAAAAGTAGCTTAAGAAAGCATTTCCTGTCTCCCTAGGGCAGATTTAATCTTCCTTCATCTCTCTCCCAAGAATAATATATGCTTATCTCCATTGTGTATTATCATATTTCATTAGAGTTAATGGTTCTCATATCCTTCTATTTTACTAGATAAAACTTGTTGAAGACAGAAAAAAATGTTTTATTCTACTTTGTGTCCTTAGTATCTAGCACAGGATAAGAAGCTCAATAAAATGTTTGTTGAATGAATAAACACATGAATCAAGAAATATCAAGAGAAATTTTAAATTTTTTGAGCTAAATGAAAATAAAAAAAAACTATTTGTGGGATGCAGCAAAAGCTGTAAATTGGAGGAAAATTTATAGCATTGAATGCATATATTAGAAAATGCGAAAGATCTGAAATGATCATCTAAGCTTTCACCTTTGACAATTAGAAAAAGAAGAGCAAATTAAATCCAAAGTAATCAGAAGAAAAGAAATAATAAGAATTATAGCATAAACCAATGAAGTTGAAAACAGGAAATCGATAGAATTAATGAACTCAAAAGATGATTCTTTGAAAAGATGGATAAAATCAATAAACCTCTGGCCAGGCTAACTAAGAAAAAATGAACAATGGCACAAATGACTAATATCAGAAATGAAAGATTGGGCATCACTACAGATCCTATGGACAGTAAATGGATAATCAAGGAATACTATGAAAACTCTATGCCCACAGATTTGATAACCTAGATGAAATAAACCAATTCCTTGAAAGATACAATTTGCCAAAACTCACACAAGGAGAAATAGACAATCTAAAAAAGCCCATATCTATGAAAGAAATTGAATCAATAATTGATAACCTTCCAAAACAGAAGGCACCAGGCCCAGAATTAATAAATGATTTTAGGAAGTTTGTAAGATACAAGATTAACATATAAAAGTCAATCACTTTGCTGTATAACAGCAATGAACATGTGGAATTTGAAATTAGAAACCCAGTACCACTTACATCACCATCCCCTACCCAAAAGAAATATTTAGGTGCAAATCTAACAAAATATGTACAATGTCTATATAAGGAAAACTACAAAACTCTGATGAATGAAATCAAAGACAAACTCAATAAATGGAGAGATATTCCATGTTCATGGATAGGAAGGTTGAATATGGTCAAGCTGTCAGTTTTTCCTAACTTGATCAATAGATTCATTGAAATCCCAGTCAAAAGATTAGAAACTTATCTTGTGGATATTGACAGACTGATTCTAAAGTTTATATAGAGCGGCAAAAGACCCAGAACAGTAAACACAATGTTGGAGAAGAACAGCAAAGTTAGAGGACTGACACACCCAACTTCAAGACTTACTATAAAGCTACATTAATCAAGACAGTGTGGTTCTGATGAAAGAACACACAAGTAGATCAATGGAACAGAACAGAGAGCCCAGAAATAGACCCCATAAATATCGTCAACTGATATTTGACAGAGGAACAAAGGTCCTACAATGGAGCAAAGTTAGTTTCTTCAACAAATGGTGCTGAAACAACTAGATATCACATGAAAAAAAAAAAAAGAATCTAGACACAGACCTTACACCCTTTGCAAAAATTAACTCCAAGTGGATTATAGGCCTAAATGTAAGACATGAAACTTTAAAAGTCTCAGAAGATAATGTAAGAGAAAGCCTAGATGACCTTGGGTATGGCAATGACTTTTAGATACAACACCAAAAACACCATCCATTGAAGAAATAATTGATGAGCTAGACGTCATTAAAATTGAAATTTTCTACTCTTTGAAAGACAATGTCAAGAGAATTAAAAGACAGGCCTCAGACTGGGAGAAAATATTTTCAAAAGATACATCTTATAAAGGACTGTTGTTCAAAATTACAATAAGAAAACATACAACTGGATTAAAGAATGAGCCAAAGATCTTAATAGACACCTCACCAAAGAAGGTATACAGATGGCAAATAAGCATATGAAAAGTTGCTCCACATCATATGTTGTCAAGGAAACAATAGGGTGATGTACTTAAGTATGTTAATGTTGTCGGGAATCCAGATTTTTAGTACAAGAGGAAAGAAAGAATTATAAAACATCAAAAAACTTACATAAAATTCTTTTTCCAGTTTTACTGAGATATAATTGATATATAACATTGTATTAGTTTAAGGTGTACAATATCATTTTATATGTATATATTTATTTGTTTATATAGTGAAATGTGTACCAGTAAGTTTAGTTAGCATCTGTCACATCGTGTAGTTACAAAGTTTTTTCTTGTGATGAGAACTTCCAAAAGTTCTCTGTTAGCAACTTTCAAATTTACAATACAGTATTATTTACTATAGTCATATGCTGTTCATTACATCCCCCAAACTTATTTATCTTATAACTGGAAGTTTGTACCTATTGACCTGTTTTCTCCATCCTTTACCCTCTACCTCTGGCAACCACCAATCTGTTCATTTCTATGAGTTTGGTTTTTTTAGATTTCACATCAAGATAGTATTTGTCTTTGCCTGACTTACTTCATTTGGCCTAAGGTCCTCAAGGTCCATCCATGTTGGAAAATGGCAGGATTTCTTTCTTATTTATGGCTGAATAATATTCCATTGTTTACATACCATATTTTCTTTATCCATTCATCTGTCAGTGGGCAGTTAGGTTATTTTCATGTCTTGGACTGTGAATAACGCTGCAATGAACATGAGGGTACAGGTATCTCTTCAAGATAGTGATTTCATTTCCCTTATATACAATACCCAGAAGTGGAATTGCTGGATCATATGGCAGTTCTCTTTTTAATTTTTTGAGGAACCTTCATACTGTTTTCCGTATTGGCAGCGCCAATTTACATTTCCACCAGCAATGCACAAGGGTTCCCTTTTCTCCACATCCTTGCTAAGACTTGTTATCTCTTGCCTTTTTGATGATACCCATACATAAAAATCTTGTAATATTACATTTGAATAGGCAATACCAGTATAAGATGATTATTTTTTTTCTTCTTTTAGGTACACATTTTCCTAGCTTTTTTTTTTTTTTTTTTTTTTACAGAAAACATATGAAAAAGCTAAGAAGCCCAATGACAACAAACATCTCACTGTCAATGTGGTTTCCTAATACCAAAAGGAATCAGAACTCTTTGGGGGAATGATTGAATGCACGTCTGGGATAAGAAATTTACAAGATGTCTCTGGAACATCTTGTGCCTGAAAGCAAGGGTGCTATCAAAGACTAATGGTTCATGTCAGAGGGATATGGGAGTCAACATGAAGGAGCTTCTCTATATAAGGGTGGGAAAATTTTAGCACCAGAAACACCAGTACATTGTATTGAATGAAAAACATTGGCTATATAGATTCCATAATAGTCTTTAACAGCAAAAGAAGAAAAGGAGAACGCCAACAAACATAAACACCTCAGTAGGTACACATTGTTGAAAGTAATTAGGACAACAGTTTCTTACTCTAAAAGGTGTCAATTATAAAGAAAGATTAAGTATTTATCTTGTCTTTCGTGTACGAACATTACATTGGGGTAATCAAATAGTGCTAGGTGATGAGTGAAAGCTTTTCTTTACAGAAAAATTTCACATTAAAAAAAAGTAGAAGTAATAGAAAGTCAGCATTTTTAACCTATAATGAACAATGGATTGGGGCAATAATCATCAATAAAACCATTAGATGAAATTTTGTTGGAAACTCTACAATGGAAGAAACAGACTATCGTCTCCCAAACCCACTGATCCATCTTTGCATCAGACAGTGCATGCCTCCTGATATGATGCAGTTATGATTTATAGATTGTGACCTATAAAATATTATTTTTTTAAATAAATTTATTTATATATTTATTTATTTATTTTCGGCTGCGTTGGGTCTTCGCTGCGCGCGGGCTTTCTTTTTAGTTGCAGTGAGAGGGGGCTATTCTTCATTGCGGTGTGCAGGCCTGTCGTTAAGGTGGCTTCTCTTGTGGAGCATGGGCTCTAGGTGAGTGGGCTTCAGTAGTTGTGGCACATGGGCTCAGCTCTTGTGGCTCACGGGCTCTAGAGCACAGGCTCAGTAGTTGTGGCACACAGGCTTAGTTGCTGTTGCTCCATGGCATGTGGGATCTTCCTGGACCCATGTCCCCTGCATTGGCAGGCAGATTCTTAACCACTGCGCCACTGGGGATGCCCTGTGACCTGTAAAATATTCTTGCCAAAGAGTTGGACCTGAATCTGATCCAACCTTTAACGCCAACTTCCATTTGGAGGAAATACAAGGGAGGAATGAAAATCAATTGATACTACAAGGAAGTAAACAGACAAACCCCAAATGTTAGATCTTCTATAGAACGATACATTCGTTCCTTCACAAGTCAATTACCTGAAAAAAAGGAAAAAATAAAGGGGATAGAGGAGAGAATTTTAGATTGAGAGACTTTAGATAATATAATGTGTGGACCTTGTTTGGATCCCATAAAACCAAATGTAAAAACATTTTAAACAGAGAAATCTGAATATGCGTAAGTCTTGGATGATCTCAAGGAAATTTTTACATTTATCTACGTGTGTAAAAATGGTAATATGGTTATGTAAGAGAACGCTCTATTTTCTAGAGATGCATCTATGCAAGTATATAGAACTGAAGTGACATGGTGTCTGAGATTTGCTTCAAAATAATTCACCCAAAAAATGAGAGAGAGAGAGAGAGGGAAACGAAGGAGGAGGGAGAAAGGGAGGAGGAGAGGCAGGGGAGGAGGGAGAGGAGGGGGGCCGTTAACAAGAGAGATGATGCAGACAGAGAGAGTGAGAGAAAAAAAAGGAATTAATCATAGCTACAATAAAATTTCCCTAAGCTGAAGAAAGACCCAAGTGTTCACATCCCTCAGGAAACAACATACCAAGTTGGCCCAAGAAATCTGTACTTGTTTGGGTGACATTAACTACTGAGTGTGAATACACACGTGTTATTTTTTAGCCAGCAAATAGAGAACCTATGTTCCATTCAGATAAGTTGTAAACTTTTTCTGTAATTGACAGTTGGTCACAAAGAATATGTCAGCTTTATTGGCTGATTTTTTAGTGGTCATTCTCTGGAATTTAGATTTGCAAATTTATCTTAAATTGGATTTTGATCTCTCTCTCTCTCTCTTTCTCTTTCTTTCTTTCTTTCTCTCTCTCTCTCTCCCTTGCTTGATAGCTCACTTGCTGAGGCCTCCAGTCCATAAACATGCTTATTCTGCTGGCTCTGGGCTCTGATGTCATGGTGATATTAGAGATAAAGCATATTTACTCACCAAAATTGAGGGTATCTTAGCTGTGTCTTCTTTCTCCTCCCCAAATTTACTTAGCTATTCCTCACACTTAATGTTCTAGAATAACTTTACACACAATTTGTCAAGTTGTCTAAAGTATCCCACTGCTATTTGTTTGGGATTGCATTGATTTTTATAAAGATAACTGAGATAATTGATATGTTTACAATATTATATCTGGGAACAAGGTATATGTCTCTACCATTCTAGTCTTCTTGTATATATGTCAATACACTTTACAGATTTTTTTAATATTCTTACACATTTCTTCTATTACTGTGAATGGGCTTTTAAAAGATTACATTTTTGATTAGTTATTGGTGGCATGTGGAAAGCTCTTGATTTTTATATATTGCTGTCATATCTGGCTGTCTGAGAAAATTTATAATTATTTAAAAATTGATTGGAAATAATCTAAATCTTCATCAATAGAAGAATGATTAAAGTAATCAGGGTAAATCTAGTCTATGGAATATTATGCAGCTCTTTTGAAATTATATATATAATATATAGTGAGGAAGAGAATCATCTCCAAGATAATATGAAAAAAGCAATTAACCAAAAAAAGTTTCAACATAATAATATAATATGGTTCAGGTGTGTAAAACTACTACATGTGGCTATATGCACATACAATATAAATGCATAGAATAAAGTCTAGAAAAATGCATCCTAATGGTAACAGTAATTAGCTTTGAGTAGAGGAGGAAAGGAGATTTTTCGGGTTTTTTACTGTATATATTTTTGTATTGTTCAAATATTTTCTAAAACATGAATTTATATAATGCTTTTGTAATTAGAAATTTAAAGAAAAATGTGAAAATAAGATGTTGGGAAGTAGACAAGTTGATAAAGATTGACATGGAGGAAGCCCTAGGGAGAGTGCATGTAAGTCCATAGAAAACCCTCACGGGTCATTAATTTCCACAATATCTCTAAAGTCACTTCCATTTGGCTTTGGTCTGTGGCTCTACACACCCTGTCAAGAAGTATTACCGGCATCTATTAGAGCAGAAAATGAAGATAAAATGTCACACAACTGACCAATGAAGTCAGTGGAGACATCCTCTCCCTGATGTTTATCTACCTCTTGTGATTTCTTCTATGCAAGGGCCGTGGACTAGTGAAAGACCCAAGTAAATGGGCTGGCTAAATGAATTGGATAATTCTCCTTCTAGCCCTCTCTCATTGCCAGCTGGAAACCAGATGAGACCAGCCTTTATTTCCTAGGTCTTCCTAATGTCTAGAGTTTCTGTATGGGAAACTCTTCCAACCTGAATTTAGAAATGGAAGCCCTGTTGGTTTATGTGTATCAGGTGGGTCGAGGCACACTTGTTTGCCTTGAGGTGAGCCCTTCCTTGGCTTGGTATGTGAGGTCTTTATGAAAGGCCCCTGAGTAGCTCATATCATCGTAAGTGCCTGTGCCATGTTCCTTGCAGTGAGTTAGTTGTGACGAAAGCACGTGTGACCTAGACTTCTATTTTTATAACACGGTAAATGGAGACCAATGGTAAACACCTAACACAGTGTCCAGCAGTGCTTCTCAAACTTTAATGTGGGACACCTCAGAATGTTGATTCAGTAGGTCTAGGTAAACCCTTGAGCTTGTATTTCTCAGAAGCTCCCAGGTTATGTCAATGTGACTGGTCCAGGAAATACACTTAAAGTAGCAAGAATGTAGAGCACAGGCTTGGCACTTAATAAGTATTTGTTGAATGAGTCGTCTTCTGTCTTAACCCCTGGCAATGTGAGTCCTCCTATAGAGGACACACCCTTCCTCTTTCTTCTCCGTGTAAGACTGTGGGGCATTTTTACTTTCTGGAAAGCTAATTCTGTCAAGCTATTATGTTTTACATACTTAAACCCACATCCCAATATTCTACCCACGTGGAGACAGGACCCAGGGCTGTTTTCCCGTACAGCCAGCATTGTCGTGCACACCTGATCGAGTCACCCTTTCCCAGCCCAATGTAACATAATGAGCAGTCTCTGCCCTATAGAGATGCCCCACTGGGGCTGCAGATCAGCATCACAGGCACAGTCAAGCCTTTTGGAGTCATTTTCCTTAGGGTTGGATCAAAAGCCAAGTGAGAAAATGATGGAAATATGTATGTTGGAATATTCTTTTGGAGTAAACTAGGCATGTTTTGGACAGATAAAGATACTAGTTTTGGGGCTTCCCTGGTGGCGCAGCGGTTGAGAGTCCGCCTGCCAATGCAGGGGACACGGGTTCGTACCCCGGTCCGGGAAGATCCCACATGCTGCAGAGCGGCTGGGCCCGTGAGCCATGGCCGCTGAGCCTGCGCGTCCAGAGCCTGTGCTCCGCAACGGGAGAGGCCACAACAGTGAGAGGCCCGTGTACCGCAAAAAAAAAAAAAAAAAAAAAAGATACTAGTTTTATTGTGTGAAATCATGTTTAGTATTTTAAGAACTGTCTTGTTCAAGATCACTGAATTGTGTAGACAGAAAAATTCTGTTGTCTTACAATCAGTTTAACAGTTATCCTCGCTTATTGGCTACTTAGCTGGGGACTCTGGGGGTACAGTGTTAGTGGAATTCACCTGGGGATTCTCGCATGTGCACATTAGCAAAATAGATTGAGCTGTGATTTGTAGCTCCAGCATGATTTTACAGGGGGCATTTTCCACCCACCCACGGCTTCGTGGTGATGTTGAAATCTGTCTAGTTGGTGGAGGATCAGTAGCTTAAGGAGCTAATGAATATTCATTTCTTTTCCCTGGGTACAAAGTAAAATAACCAGTAATTAGTATAATATTTAATACTTCTATTCAAAATAAATAAATCTTTTGTGAAAAAAAACCCCTAATTATTATAATGTAGCAAATTCCACATATGTAACTGGAATGGGATGTGGTGTTTTGAAAATGCTTCTAAGCCCTCATTTACATGTTTTGAGATTAGTTAATTATTCCCCTTGTATGCATAAAACAGAACTCTGAATTTTTACCTGCAATTTATTATTCATTTTCCTTTCTCCCGAGTTTAACTGATTCTAAATTTTACTTTTTTTTGGATACTGAAGATATTTGTATTCTGAAGGAATGTGGTGTTTTTTTTGTTTTTTGTTTTTTGTTTTGCGGTACGTGGGCCTCTCACTGCTGTGGCCTCTCCCGTTGTGGAGCACAGGCTCCGGACGCGCAGGCCCAGCGGCCATGGCTCACGGGCCCAGCCGCTCCGCGGCATGTGGGGTCTTCCCGGACCGGGGCACGAAACTGTGTCCCCTGCTGAAGGAATGTTTTGAACATGGGTTTGTTCTTGTCCTCTTCTTCTCTTGCCCCAGAGACAGAGGATGCAGGTGGCTTACAGAGATTCCCAGGTGGTGTTTCTTATCTGACCCGAGGTTCATGTGACAAGGTTTAACTGTTCCAATTTTTAAAGATACATGTTTTTGAGCACAGAATACATGGTAGGCACTGTGCAGGGTGTTTTCACATATGTCGTCATGTTTTTATTCTACGACAATCCTGTGGGGTTTGTTTTTCTACCATCATTATATAGACTAGGCAGTGAAGCTCGAAGCAGTTAATTCTGCTCGTGCAAAGTATAGAATTCTAAATCATCTGTCTGTCTGAGTCCAAATCCAGTTTATACCACAACTGTGAGATTCTGAAGCTTATTCTACCCAGTTGCTGAGGGAGAAAGGTTTGGAGGAGGTGATGATATGCTTGTTTGCAAATAAATGCTCCCCAGGGTGTCATCATGGGGTTGGGTGCTTGTGGGTGTTAACCTCTGCTGGGGAGAGGGGACAGCACCCAGGATTGGTGGCCTCACTGTAGACAAGTACTTTCTGAGCCTGTGATAAGCAGGGAAACTTCTCATCCACTGCCTGGAGGTTTCTCAGTAATGCTGGTTAGTACCTGCCAGACAGAATTCACATTCTTGCCCAGATGCAAATGGGTCGAACTTTGTCAGATACAGTGGTGATTCTCGAAGACCTGGGTAATCCATAGTGCTGCTGTTTCTCAATTCTATGGAAAAATGCAAATACCGCCATGCAGGGGTTTTGTATGACTCATCCGGATGAGGCAAGAGCTTCTATTTCAGATTCTTTTAAGAGATTCCCAGGACAACTAGAATAAAACTCAGACTTCGGACCATGGCCTTTCAGGCCCCAGGTGGCCCAGCTACTGCCTGCCTCTCCCAGCCCTCACGTGGTCCCTTCTCCCCTCCGCGCTCTGCATCCTCCTTTCTGTCCCTCTGACTCGCAAGTTTGTTCCTGCCTCACAGCCTTGGCATTTATTGTTCTCTCTGCTTGGGGAACTCTTCCCTCTGTCTCCACATGGCTGATTCTTCCTCATCTTCAGGCCTTTGTTCAGGCACCCCCTCCACACAGAGCCTTCCCTGACCCCCCCACCGCCCTGCCCCATCTAAAGGAGCCTCTACCCATGACCCCCGCAGCCCCACAAAAACTCATCATCCTATTGGGCGATTGGGATTGACATGTATATACTGATGTGTGTAAAATTGATGACTAATAAGAACCTGCTGTAAAAAAAATAAGTAAAATTAAACAAAACAAAACATCATCCTGTGACCCTGTTCACTTAACTTCACAGTTTTGCTTTCTGAAATTATCTTTATTTTCTTTTTTATTAGCTGTTTTCTCTATCATTTTGTCACCCAGAGAAGCTTTGACACGTTGCAAGTACTCAGTAAATATATGGTAAATAAATGGATGAATGACTCGATGAATGAATGAAAGTTAGATGTATAGAATTACAAATGCTAGAGTTTGAGGGTGCCTGCTAGCTAATCTGTCCCAACTTTACATCCACTATCTTTATTTGATATTTCTAGTGAGAGAAAGCTCATGACTTGATAAAACAAGTGTCTACAATTTTTGTCTTGGGAGACAGTGTGGGACTGTGGAAATCAAGTCAAACTTACCTCGATTTAAATCCAAATCTGCTACAAACTAGCTGTGGACCTTGGTTCGGTCAGTTAACCTTGCCATATCCTGTTTCCTCATCTGAAAAGGGGGTGACAGTACCTACTTGGCAAGCTATCATGAGAAAGAAATGAAGCCGGATCTGCAGTGTGTCGTGCATATTTGTATACACATGGTATAGGAAAGGTTAGCATGCCAAAGCGGACACGTAAATGTTAATTTGCTTTTTATTTTTGTTCTCTGTGCCAGTTAGTCCTGGATTATGCATCTCACCCGTATTCACATTTAGTCTTACCCGCGAGGGAGGTGAAATCTGCATCCATCCTCCTCTTTTACAGACGAGGAAACTAAGTGACCTGCCTGAAGTTTCCCTTCTAAGGACTGGTCCAGCCCCTACGTCCACAGGTTCTCTTTCTATCCCTCCAAAGCTCCTTCTTCCTCTGCCCGCAACACCAGACAGCCTACAGGTTGATGAAATGGAAGGAAACAAATCTCCTGGCCAGTTTAACTCTCAGAATGGCAGAGGGCATCTGCTTCACCGCCAGGAGCAGCACAGCCTGAGGACTTGAGGGCCTGTGCTGAGGAGATGAACAAACGTGGGCAAAGGAGGAGGTGCTAACCTCTTATGTCCACCCCCTCCCAGGCCTTTAGAGCACGGCAGCCTCTCTGTGGGTTAATTCAGGCTTTGGCTCTGAAATGAATCAAGTGACAGGCGAGTTATTAGTGCTGCTTGTCACTGTTCTTGCATGCCAAGGAACTCTAGCATATTGCTCTTGGGCCCTGTGATGCTCCAGCTGTAGCTGTTGGGTATCACGTGCCCTAATTAGGAAGTGGTCATGTGGGAGGGCAGCAGAGCAACGAAGCGCAGGGGTTTAGCATCAGACATGAGCTCAAACACTCGTTCCATCGTGTATCAACTATGTGACTTCGGGCCAGTTCTTTTCTGGATTTTCTATTTGCTCCTTCTGTATAATAGGAATAATTCCATCTCCCTCATCAGGTTTATTTGGAGAACTAAATATGCCTGGTGCATGTCAACTTGTGATAGATGGTGGCTACTAAAACCCTCCCTTTCCTGCAGATAGCATTATTCTCCGGGTAGAAAGATGATGGAGGTGGTTGGATGTAATTAAGGGCTCTTACCGTGACCCCCTTTGTAACAGGGCCAAAGTGTGGAGGCCCTTCTTGTTTCCTACTTGTGTTTTGTCTTCTGAGTGTGATAAGTGAATTCTAGGAGCATTAGTTTACTTCTGAATACTTAGATAGGGTAGAAGTAATGTGAGTGAAAATTATCCTCTCTTCCCCAAGGTCTCCCTGGTCATTATTCCCTAACCTAATGAGAATGCCAGATGCAGATCCTTCCATTTTCCTCAAAAAGGAGTGGCAAACTGGGGAAAATGCTTCCTGCAAACGAAGGATGGATTTTCTGGGGAGTGGTAGAGACTCAGAAACTTGAACTGACTTCCCAAATCAGATGTGTGGGCTTTGTTGTGCTTTCTTCTCAAATATGCATGTCTCGGTACTTGCCCTTTTTTTTTTTAATAGCCAGTCAAGTGTCTATGTTAGAAATTTTGCTAAGGTTTCTAGAGTATATTTTTGCTTATGTGGTTTTCCTCCCTTTAGTGTGACAGGAAAACATCTATACTTCCTTGGTCTCCCTCTCACCACATCTCTCAAAATTTCTAGAGCTTAGAATCTAGCCTATAAGGCACATTTGTAGTCATTCATGACATCTTTGGCTTTTGGGACATTTGTGTGGCTCACACATCCAGATGGTGAAGCAGTCAAACTGTCTACCAAATGGACCTAGATATTGCCAGGAGAAAATCCATACTGATAGAGAAAGTTCTATCTCTGTTGAACCTCCAAAGGTAAGTCAGTAAAACCCAATAGTCTATATGCTTCTCTCTATGGGGACTGTAGTCAGGTGGTTTAATTTGAGGACCCAGCTCAAAATCTTTCTCTCCTAGCCCTAATATATTCATCAAAATTCCTGTATTTGAATATCCCTCCTTCCCTCCCTCCTCTGTTCCTTCATGAGAATGACTGTAGCTTGGTGAGGGTAGGGGTCCTCGCTATCTTGCTCACCATTGTTTCTCTAACACTTAGGACATAGAGTAGGAGCTCAACTAATTTTTGCTGAATAAAAGGATGAATGGACATTTACTGAGTACCTACAATGTTCCTAGTTCTTCAATCCTTAGACTTAAAATTATGTTTTCCAAACTCAGCTATTTATGTACTACCTTCCCAGTATTTGCCAGATCTGTGAACTATTTTTCTTCTATTTATTTGACATTTTCCTTTGAATTGACTTTTCTTTATACTTAGCATCATCCAAAGCAATAATATCCATGAAATTATGGATTTGGTGTCTATTTACAATTTTTTTGTAACTCACATTACATTTGTAACTATTAAAATTAAAATGCTTATATTACTTAAAATCATCTCAAGGGCCTCTATAAAATACAAATCTGGAATCAGTTTACAACATTATTGATCACATCCACTAGCTCTGAACCTCTAAAGTGTAGGGGGCCCAGGAACAGAAATGTTTTGCAGAGGAAGGACTGCGGGTGGGGGCTGGTGCTCAAGGGAGCGGGTGACCTGAGCATCCCACAGGGTCAGTGGGTGGGTGGGAGGCATCTGCACTGGTGCTTCTAGCTCCTTGTGACTTTGGGTCAATCGTTTGCTGAGCCTCTTGTCCTTCAAATCTACTGTGAAAGCAACGACCACAGCCATACCACCTTAGGGCTTGGAAAGCTCTGAAAAAGTGTGAAGAACCATTTATATCCAGTAATCACTGTATAGCAGATACACAATAAATATTTTAAAATTTGTATTATCATGAGATTGGTAGCAATTAATCTGAAGTTGAATGTCGCCAAACAAAATAACGTAAGGAAACTGGCTGGAATGAATTTCATTCATTCATTCACTCATTTGATTCAGTTGTTCAATAAATACTTAACTGTGTTCTCGCCCCAGAACTAGGGGCTGAGAATATTGCATCAAAAAGACATAGTCCTTCCTTTGGGACTTCCCTGGTGGTCCAGTGAGTAAGACTCCCCACTCCCAATGCAGGGTGCCTGGGTTTGATCCCTGTTTGGGGAACTAGATCCCACATGCATGCCGCAACTAGGAGTCCACGTGCCGCGACTAAAAGATCACACGTGCCGCAACGAAAATCCCGAGTGTTGCAACTAAGACCCAGCACAGCCAAAATAAATAAATTAATTAAAATAAACCTTAAAAAATAAAAAAAGACAGTCCTTCCTCTCCTAGTTTAGTGGGAGAGACAATTATATAAACAGTTACATATGTAATTGTTTGATTATAGCAGTGATAAATGCCACAGTGAGAAATACAAAGTACACTAATAGTGTATAACAAGGGAGCAAATAACCTGAGGAATAAGTGAGGGCGTTCTTGTAGAAATGACGTGTAAGCCAAGGCCTAAAACATCAGTAGAAGTGAAGCAAATATATATAGGAGTGCTGAAAACCCACTTTACAAATTTCCAAGAGACGAGGTTCCCCCTCCTTATTGCTTAATCTGCTTGTCACCAACCAACTAGAGCCGACATTCTGGTGGGTGTATCTTCTCATTCCCTTGACAGTTGGTGGAGCACATTGGGTGCCACTGTCTTACCAAAGAATCTGGAAATGTCACTTGAGAAAAGACCATAGAACCCAGAGAATTTCACACTGCAAAGTACTAATGAAACTGTGTCTCCATTCCCAATTTTAAGGAATTAACTGTTAAAAATTCACCATTTCTACTTCTTGTGGCAATTCCCTTTGCCAAAGAAAAGAACAAATTTGGTAGGCACAAAAGAGCAAACATGGTAGATTCAGAGTTTGGAAATGGGAAAGGTCAGAGTGTGAAATCTATACTATGGCAGACATGTTTATTGTAACATATAAATATCACTATCAAGACATCAAGCCCCTGAGTCCTAAGGAGGTGTTCCTTGACAGGCCAGCTAAGAGATGGGCCCATTGAAAACGGGTCAATGAAAACAAGAGTTGTTCTGCTATTGTAGGCAGCCTCCCCGCTGCTTACGATCCCCAGAATGCTTTGATTTGTTTATTTTTCTTGAGTTGATTTTTTTCTCTTTCTCTCTCTCTCTCTTTTTTTTTAACAAGGAATCCATTTATTGTAGATAGAAATAGCAAATACAGATAAGTAAAAGTGAAATAAAAATTAGCCGCTATCTCACTATCCAGGAAATATTAACAACTGTAAACATTTTGTGCTATATTATATGATATATACCAATTATATATATATATATACACGCACCTATTTAATTTGAGGTCATACTGATATCACCCTCTTAGTTATACGTCTTTTACAATTGTTTCCCTTTTTTAAACTTTCAGTGAGTTGCTTTTAGAATAAACCTTATGCCTTCTATGAAACCAAGTCTCCTAAAACAATCATTTGAGAAGATTACTCATCCTAATAATCCACAATTCACACTCGCTCTCAAGAGAATTTGTTAACCTTGGGGATTAACAAAAGGGCCCGCATCACAACGCCACACAAATAGCTGCTTATGTGGTAGCTTGGGGACTGCTGGAGCTGGGAAGCAGTTTTGGACATTTGCACAGGAAGGTGTCACTTGAGCTTTTCTCCTTTGTCTCTTTTTTTACGTTTCAAAATCACACATGTAGCATACCCTCAAGCAGAAAAGTGAGTTCCCCTGTAGTTGTTAGGAGCTCAGTATTTTGGAGGATGGCAAGAAAAAAATCATTCTGTATGAATTTGTAGATTAATAAAGATGAATTCAAACTCTTAGTATGCCAGGGTTAAAGCATGGGGCTCACCTCTGTGAGCTGCAGTTGGCTTGTTTCTCCTGTTGCAAGTTTCCAAGGTGGGTCACAATGCTACCACACTGTCAGTGTGCTCAAATTAGATGACTCTGCTTTCCTCTTCCACCACCAAATGCTTCCAAACTCATCATCCCCCCTAGTCCATGCATCCCTCAAATTTCTGGAACCAGTATGCCCTCGAACTTCCAGGCATGGACACATCAGTGGGGAGAGCTGGCTGTAGAAGGGACTATGGGCAGATTGGAAGGACTCATGCTAGTGAAGGCTGAGTTTGTTATGGAAATGATGTAATTAGTATACCTAATTGGAAATGATTGCTTCCTTATTCTGTAAGTGCCTACTGTGGTTAAAGCAGAAAAGGAACGCCGCATTGCTAAGTACATCCAGTGTGACACACGACGGGGAGAATAGACTAACAGCCCTGCCAAGGTGCCTAACTAGAGCTGAACTTGGTTTGAGGTCCCATTAAGATTTAAAAAAAAAAAAAAAAAAAAAAAGACTTATGCTGGGAAATTTCCTGCTTTCATTATAACCTTTGTCCAAAATTTCTGTTGGAATTTTGATACCTAAACGACTTGTGAAAGGGAATTATGATTATCTGGTCTCTCCAAGACAAAACCAACTAAAAGCAGTTCAAGCACATAATGCATTTGTTTGCCTAGCTATAATTATGCTAACTAATGTCTTTTTGGTACTTAACTATGTCCAGGCATTATCTTGTTTATCATCTCATTTCATTTGAAATGAAATAGGTATGAAATAGGTGCTGTCGTTTGCTCGGTATTTCAGAAGGGGAAAATGAGTCAAGGAAAAGGTTCCCCCGGGTCTGGTTTGACTCCGAAGTGCATGTTCTTAACCCAGAACTCTACTGCTCACCCCAAGTTCCTTTGTTCTGCACTTGTGACATTCCTGCAAGAGCCTATGCTCTCTTGCAACATGAGAGAGATGAACTTGGTGCTCTGAGGTGCTCCGTAGCCAACTAGAGAAGCTTTGCAGAGCATGCTGCTCATGGGCCTACTCTGGGCGCCTTATTTCTTCTGGGCTCCTAATGCCAGGACAGAAGGAGAGATTTCACTTAGACCAGCAACTTGGAGTGGAAACAACGCATCTAAAGTCACGGTGCTCAGAGATGATACAAAACATGATTCAATAAAAGCTGCAGTTTCACTTTCACTTGAGGGTGAGGCATCTTAAAGGAGAGGAAAAAACACTCAGGCTCAGCCTGTTCCGGCTCGGCGGTCTGGCTTGTTTCAAGCTCTGGACATCCTTGAGGCTTGATTTCTTCCTATCTTAAGTAACACGGTTGAGCCAGATAATCCCCAGCGTGTCTCAGTTCCGAGTGTGAGATGGGTCCGTCTCTGCTGCGGCAGGGAAGTTATAGAAAGAGAGCAGCCTCTACTTGCCTTCCTTTTCCCCCTTCTCCACGTATTAGGGAACAACAGCCCTTTGGAAAGTCAGGGTACCGACCAACTTGTTCTTTAGAGAGAAGCATCACAAACTCAGTAGCTGTAGATGTCGGATAGGGTATATGCTTAAAAAGCCCCAAAATCGAAACAGAATGTAAGGCCCGAGGTAGGCTCAGTACCATATTCCTGAAAACATCTCTTGCCCTTCATCCTCTCTCTGATTTTCCCACTTTTGATAAAGACAGTGGTGTGGAGAAATATTTCCCGATTAGAAAAACACCTGGGCAGGGTGCCCTATGCCACCTACACAGAGCACGACCAGTGAGCTGGACTGGCCACGTTTGCTTTCTGTGCTCTGGGGGTTGCACATCCTAGTGTTGACACAACATCAGTTTTTAAATCTTGAGAGAATTATTGTATTGTTTTCATGCTGATCCTTTCTGTTCACCCAGAAGTTTCCTTATGGTTGAGCTACAGTTATTCTCAATTACTTGTGCAAAAGGAGGGGAAGGGGAAAGTGGAGCCTGGCAAAGATAATTCAGGAGTAATCTCCACGGCTTTTGAGGTCTGTCATTTTCTGGAAGCAGACATGTTTTTCTAGTGTAGTGCCTGGCACATACTGGGCACTCAAAAAACACTTGTGGCATGAGGGAATAGATAGATTGATAGATATCTAATACATGAGAAAAGGCTGAGTCCTGTGTTGATGACAGGTAGCCAGGTGAGGGCAAAACCAGGCCTAAAACCCAGGTCTGGCCATTCCAAACACCGTGCTCCTTCCATAATCTTCTTTCTGTTTTCTCTCATGTTCAGTTTAGCTCCTTAAACTCATGCAGTGATGAGTCCGAGGTTTCCTAGATATTTTCTCATGTTCACATTTGTAGCCTTTTCTCACAAATTAGGGTGTCCTGGCTCTAAGCAGGTGGGGTGTGATCGCTACAGCCACACAGAGAGATGCTTCCCCTTCTGTGGGTAAACCTGGAGACATATGTGCTCAGGTTAAAATAGGTAGGAAGGAAAGAAGAGCTCTCTCGCCATCCCCTCTTCCCAAATTACTGAACAGCTGAATTCTTGGAGGTCAACAAAATGTTAAGCAGAAGCCAGTTGCTGGCCCTCTCTGTGGCACCCTCTTAGAATTACTATTCACATGTGATGCAGAGTACTTTAACTGAGGGCTGCATGCTTCTCCTGAGATTAGCATCAGCAGAAAGCTGAAGTCTGCTATAGCCTGGGGTTTATTAAACTCAGTTGTCCTTGGCATCCTCCCCCTTTGGTTTTTGTTGATGGAACATCACGAGAAAAAATATTTCCAGCACAGTGTTTGAGAAACACATCTTAAATATTTTTGGACACTTCAGTGGCTTCTAAACTATTTATTCAAGACGTCATGCTGTGCAAATGCATGTGATTTGATGGTGTTCAAGAATACGGTTATTTCCACTACCAGGAATTAAGTCAATATTAACTGTAAGGTTCTTAAAAAGTAGCTGTTTGAGAAATTTTTCTTTTATATCATTCATATCCTAATTAGGTAAAATTGAGGAACATTGAGAAATGAAAGAATTCCAGACTTTTGCTGGTTGGGTCTCTACCTATCTCTTTGTCTAATCCATCTGTCTGTGTATCTATCAACCAATCATCTTTCTATCTGTCTTATTATGAACATTTTCAAATAAATGAAAGAATAGACTAATAAATACCCATGTACAGGCGGTCCAGTGGTTAGGACTCTGCACTCTCACTGCTGAGGGCCTGGGTTTGATCCCTGGTCAGGGAACTAAGATCCCACAGCCAAAAAACCCCCAAAACAAAAAAACAAAAACCATGTACCCGTTTCCTAGATTTAATAGTTATAGTTATTAACATGTCACCACTAATGCTCCACCAAGTTCTTTGTGCCAGAGTATTTTAAAGAAAATTACCAGTGTCATGACTTTTACCCCTAAAAATTTTGCTGTGCATCTCTAGAAGACAGGGACAGACCACTTCCTGTGTAACCACAATAGTGTTACCTCACCTGATGCAGTTGTCAGAGATGCCTCTATGTCATCTATTAGCCAGTCCCTGTTCAATTTCTCAGTTGTCTTCAAAATGTGTTTTGTAGTTGGTTTATTCAAACTAGGATCCAACCGGGAGCCACACATTTCATTTGGTTGCTGTGTCCCTTAAGGTTTTTAAAATGTAGGGCTAAATTATACATGAAAAAGCAAAAATAGAGGATTATAGAAGAAGGTTAGGAATGGATAGATCAAGTTTTAGAACCAGCTCTGCCACTGACCAGCTGCCTGTCCTTGAGCACAGCACTTAGCCCTTGGAGCTCTTTGATCTCATCTATAGAATCCATTGACTTACTTATTCATTCTTTCATTTAACAGATATGTATTGAGTGCCCAATATGGCCTGTTTCTTGCAATGGGCACTGTTCTAGAAAGTAAGTTGGCTTCCGGAAAATGATAGAACTCCATAATTCTGATTCTTGTGGATTATCCATGCTAGGATTCATCTCTTTGTCTCCTCTCCGTTTTCATGACATTGATTTATTGAGGATACAAGACCAGTTGTCCTGAGGAATGTATCCTAATTCTTGAATCGTCTGAATTTTTTTCCTCTTGTGGTGACATTTATCTTGTTTTTCTACTTCCTATATTTCCTATATTTAAAGGCAGTGACCAGGGACTTCCCTGGTGGCGCAGTGGATAGGATTCTGCGCTCCCAATGCAGGGGGCCCAGGTTCGATCCCTGATCAGGGAAATAGATGCCACATGCATGCTGCAACTAAGGAGCCCACCTGCTGCAACTAGGACCCGTGCAACCAAATAAATTAATTAATTAAAAATAAATAAATAAATAAAGGCAGTGACCAGATTTGGGTGAAATGTTTCTGATGAGAATATTTTATGGGTGGTGCTGTGTACTTTATATCGCAAGAGGTCCATAATGTCTGGCTGTCGTTTTTGTAGTGCTAAGTATCATGGGTTTATGTCGAACACCCGGGTGCCCCACTCGTTTTCCCCTTGTGACTGGTGAGGAATCTGGTGTGTGTGTGTGTGTGTGGTGGTGGGGGTAGTACTTTGACACTATGTGAATCTAATTCCCTATCAACCTTTCCCCTATTGTCCATAGATGATCCTTGGTGGAATCTGTTATTTCTTCAGGGATTGCAAAATGTTGATTTTTCTAATTTTATCATTTCTTCTACATTTACTAACCAGTATTCACCCATAAAGACGACCTTACCTCATCAACCGGGGTTTAATGGTTACCCTAAATAGAGTTATTTACAATTTTCTTAGTAAGGAACTGGTGTAACAGCCTACTCCAGTGATAACAAATGAGGATTTGTTTGCTTGCTTTCTCTTTTTTGAGTGTTATTATAGACTTGTGGAGTTTTAGATATTCACTGTGTTTCAATCCATTACAGTCGGCTATTCATTTTGATGCTTAAATTTCCCAGCTCTGTGGGTGTCCCTTCAAGTTGGGTCAATATTTGAAGATGAAAAATGATGGAAAGACATCCTCAGCAGAAAACACAACTAAAAACTTGGCTGTGTCTCATATTGGACTAGATGCTGGGCAGAGACATTCACAGACTCGGATTCTTCCAGTAACACTTACTAGATAAGTCCTGAAAGTCTTGGTGAATAATCAAGAGCAAACTGTGGAGTGAGCAGGTTTGCCTTTGAATGTGCCCTCCTTCACCAGGCACATGGAGCAAAGTGAGTCAGCCCTGGCCCCCCTCCCCCGAGGATGCAGTCAGGTAGCAAGTTCAGCAGGTGGTACCCAATGACTCAAATCTACAAAAAGGTAAATCAGACCCGAGATGTGCGGTGGGTTTCAGTTTTTCTGTGTTTGTTTTGTTTCAGCTGTTCTCCTAACTGCAGTTACCAAAGCCAAATCAAAATGATCTCAGCGTCTGAGGCATAGGAGTTGGGGTAGGGTGGGGTGGGGTGGGGTGGAGGTGAAGGGGAGTTGAGAAAAACAGGTGTTGGGGAAAGGATGCTGTGCTCTTCGCTCCGTCCTTCCTGGCTGTGTGGTTGAGGGTAGGCAGCTAGCTTTCTTTGCTGGGCAGGGCACCAGTTCCCTGTCCACAACCTGGGCCTGAGACCTACTCTGCCCAGGCTTATGGTGATGACCAGTGGCTACATAGCAGAGGTAGAAGCATTAGACTAATTGGAAGACTCATTGTTGGATAACGATCAAGAGGAAGACACTGGCCACTTGTCCTGTAGAATATATCACAGTTCTGGAACTGTGTGATATTCTCCCCTTGTAGTATCGTTTATCTTGTCCTTCTACCCCCTGTATGTTCTAAAGCCTGCAGGTAGAAGCAAAAACTTGGTTAAATTCTGGTGAAATGTTTTTGACAAGAATATTTTGGAGGCCTAATTACCTCTCAACTTAAAATGATAATAGTAGGTATCATTTATTCAGTGCTTAACTCATGTAACCCTTTCATCTAACCTCTTTGATATAGATGCTGTTGTTATTCCCATTTTACAGGTGAGGAAACTGAGACACAGAAAAGTTAAATAACTTGCCCAGGATCACACAGCTAATAAATGACAGACAGAGGATTTGAACCTGAGTTTTCAGGCTTCAACATCAATACTTCTAACTACTGTGCTGTGAATGAATCCTTTCTGGAGAAATCTGTAATAAATGTCTACATCATTTGATTTCCATAGCACACATTTGAATGTTTTATTTAGGCCTTTAGGGAGCAGAAGGATGTTGGCTGAGTTTGTACTTCAGCCAACAAGATGCCTAAAACAAAATTTCCATCCAAGATAGAGGCTGTTCATATCTTTTTTTGTCCTATAGTTCCCTTCTCCAGTGGGTACCTAGAGGGACTTGACTTCCTGCCTAGAAAAGCAAAGTGGATGCTTTCTGTCATTTGCTATACAGTTATTTGAAAGACCCAAATATGTACTTCAGACGGCTCGGTCTACCCATTATAGATAAGAGCATCTCATTTGGGGCAATATATCCCAGTGGTCACATGCACAGGCTCTGCACAGAAGGTTCGGGGTTGAATGGGGCTCTGCGGCTTTACTTGTATGTTAGGAGAGCTTGTCTAGGGTAGTGTTAAGTGTGTGAACTTGAGAACAAGGCTGCCTGCTTTTGCAAGCGACACACACAAAGCTTGGTGCATGGTAATCACTCAATAAAGGCCAGCTATTGTTACTGGGATGAATGGCTTTCTTAGCTCAAAAGTGGGTTATGAAGAGAATCTTTGGGCTCTTCTCTGGAGATTAAGACCAAGAAACATTAGGCCAGAGATTCTCAAGGAGGGTTCTAATACCACCTGCTGGGTGCAACCTAGTGCAGGCAGGATGCGGGGTATTCATAACAATGGTGAGGAATTCCCCTCCCTCAGCCCCGCACACGTGTTACACCTGTGTCCCGGCACAAGCTGGTGTTAATCCCCGCTCCCCCCTGCCAAACAGCCAGTGTCTTTGAAGCACCACTTCCTGTAGATCCTTCCTGCTGTGCTGCTCAGTGACTTGAAAAGAACTATTGAGTCCCAGTGACCGGGCTGGAATCCCAGTCTCCCTACAGAGTCGCTGTGTGACTTTGGGCAACTTACCCAGCTTTTCTGAGCTTCATCTTCCCATCTGTGAAAGAGAGACAATGCTCATCTCACAGGTCATTGTGAGCCCTTAGAACGAATCAAATATGAAACATTGTGCCTGGATCACAGAGGCTCCCTCCTTCAACTGTAATCATCTGCCAAGACCACTGGGGCATCTGAGAAGTACCTGGGAACAAAGAAGTTATTTTTAGTGCTATTTTTAGCAGGCAGAATGGACATCTTAAAATGTAATAGTTAATTTTTTGATCTACTTCTTTTTTGCAATCTGCTAAGTGTTTACCCCCTGCGCAACATCTTAAACAGAAATAAGATAATGTGAGAATTGCCAATTACTGAACCAGATGACTCCAGTAAAGACATACTCATTCTTAAAGAATAAAATGTTTATCTTTTCAATCTTAAAACTTGTAAATTGGGTTGTTTTTTTTTTTTTTTGCGGTATGCGGGCCTGTCACTGTTGTGGCCTCTCCCGTTGCGGAGCACAGGCTCTGCATGTGCAGGCTCAGCGGCCATGGCTCACGGGCCTAGCCGCTCCACAGCATGTGGGATCTTCCTGGACCGGGGCACGAACCCGTGTCTCCTGCATCGGCAGGCGGACTCTCAACCACTGCGCCACCAGGGAAGCCCTAAATTGTTTTTTTTTTTTTTTTTTTTTTTTTTTAATGCTCAATCTAGAGTAGTCAGATTCAGAGAGCCAGAAAATAGAAAGGTGGCTGCCAGGGGTTGCGGGGCTGGATGGGGAGTTAGAGTTTAATGGGTACAGAGTTTCGGTTTTGCAAGATGAAAAGAGTTCCGTGGATGGATATTGGTGATGTTCACACATCGATGTGAGTGTACTTAAGGCCCCTAATTGGACACTTAAGAACAGTTAAAAGAGTACATTTTCTGTTATATGTATTCTGCTACAATGTCAATAAATAAAAACAGAAGTTTCATGTTCAGAACACGAGGGAGCACAATCTTCGTTTCTTGAGCCTTGGAATCCTGACAAGGAGGCTACAGGGAGGCACATCTGGCGCCATGTTCTAGACCCTAAAAGCGAGAGCGTTGCAGCCCCTTTTTAGAAGCAGTGTCCCCGTGTGTGGTCCTCAGCCGCCGGCTGTGGCCAGTCTTGGGCTGTTCCTGGGATCTGGACACTTTTGTTTCATTTCTAAACCTGAGCTCCCTGAAAAGGGGGAACCTCTTTTGTTGAGGACTGTGCTAAAATCAGGTGGGGGGACATTTTCAGCGAAATAGCTCCATAAATTGTGTGTAGATACAAAACTAACAGGCACGTGAAAGATTTGTATTTTGAAAACAAAACCCCAGTGGGATTCCCTCAGCAGAAAACAGAAAGGTCTTCTTAACATTCAGTTGAACTCTTAGAGCTATTTTTGCTGTGGCAAAGGCACTAACGCAGGTACAGCCACTGCCATGGCCCCAGATCGCAGCGCTGCAAATTAGCACGGTTTTAACTTGCCTGCAAATATCAAGCTGGCTGCTCGTCATTATGCAGAAAGGGCCGGGGGTGGGAGGGGGAACGGCACCTAGCGGCAAAGCACATTATAATTGTTTAAGCAGGCCCCACAAGTCATGCATTTCAATTATTTGTTCAAAGCAGCCTGCAATTAGGAGTTGCAAACAAGGCTTTTGAATGCAAAGTCAGACAATTAAAATGTTTCATGAGTGCATTAGAGAAAGAAGTTCTGAATTAGCACTTTGAATACACAAGACCTCTTTTTTTTTCTAATCTCTAGTCCCCTTCACTGTTTGAGGAAAAAAAAAAAAGAGAGTGAAAGGGGAAAGAGATGTTTTGGGCTGTGGTGGAGGTGATTTTGATGTTTACTTATTTATATCAAATGCCTGACTAATCCAGGGAAGATGGGACCATCCTAATGGGCCCCTCATACATTTCAGTGTCTCTTGTTACTTGCCAGATCCTTGTCCCAGCATAATGGCCCAGGTGCCAAAACCCCTCTCCTAGGGGGGTCGTAAATCACTTTAAGCATCTCTCCTCCCTCTTCCCTCACCACTCCCCACTCTGTCCTTTGAAGAATCGAGTCTATTTGAACCAGTGATTTGTGACTTTCCAGTATTTAGGGCACAACCCTGAGCTGGTTGCACGGACACACAGGATGCGAGGAACGAGGGCACTGGACAGTGTGAGGGTCAGAGGGGAGTGTCTGTGTGTTTTGGGGTTGCTGGTGAGCAGAAACCGCGGCTCTGGGGAAGCATGAAAAATACAGTAACCTGCCTTATGGCTTTGAAGGAAGACCAGTTGCTAAACCCTTTCCCCTCCCCCACCCCACTCCTAAGCACACAGTCCCTTCCCTAACCCTTAAATACCATACTGATATTTAAATTTTAGTTTATGATTTATTGTACTTTAGGGCATCTTTAACTTTTTTTTTTAATCAGAGAGCACACTTTTAGGAGTGGAGGAGGGTACAGCAGACATAGGGAAAATGTGAATGTTCCTCCTTCAACCTTTTTTCCCTAAATAGTAAGATTTCCTAAAAAGCATTATTTGTGCAAGGAATCAACCATTAATATAAAGTAAGCGATTGTACCCCAAAACACTTTATATTATTATTCAAAGTGTAAGATTAACCAAGAAAATCCAGACACTTAAAGGTGAAAATTGCCAATATATCAGTTAAATGTGTGTGTGTGCGTGCCTAATTTGAGAGTCTGGTGGGTAGTAGCCTTAATTTATCATTTCTGGACTGCAGCTGATTATGAAACATCATTTAAATAATCCTATGTATCCTCCTCTATAAAGAAAAAAACTTCTTTAAGAAGTTATGTAGTTCAGGTAGGGGAAAGTTATAAAAAACAAAAAAAGCCTCTACATGGATATTTTGACTATTACTTACGCAGTTCTTTTAAAGTTACTTTGTCTCCAAGCAATCTCTGAGGATTCAGGGCACTGTTAAAATGCCAGGTATCTGCTAGGCTTGATGAGCCTTTATATGAACACTGCATTCTATTAGTTGGAAATTTTTATGTTTTTCTATGGAAAATATTTCTATATTATCAGTTGTAAAAATAAAATTTTTTTCAATTAGGTCATGCATAACTAAGGATGCTGACATGATAAGGATTACAACTCATGGCATTTTAATGCTTGAGATCTGTAGGTACAACGAATTATTGCTTTCTCTTTTTAGTTGGCACAGTTTTGAATCTCTGGTTTTTTTGTTTTGTTTTGTTTTGTTTTTTTACAGTTCTGACATTTTAAATTATCTTTTTAAATGCCCAAAGTAATCACCTGAAGCATTTTTGATTGAATGAATTTTTGCCAATTTGTTTTTGAAAATAGTGCCATTAAAAAAAAAAAAAAGGACTTTTAAAGTAATAATAACTCCAGATTCTTTACCACAGGCTTGTCTCAGGTAATTTACAATAGAAAGAGGTGGGGGACCCGGCAGCTGTGGGGAAGCCCTGCATAAAATCACACTTTGTTGCAGCGTGATTCTCCTCCCAAAACGCCCTGAACAACATCTGCCTGACAGGAAACTTGAATCTGAAGATGAAACCCTCTAAATCAACAGTAGCCAGGTCATATGATAAACTATTAGAAAATAACAAGTAATAAATTATATCCGATTTGATGGTTTCTATATTGTTTCAAAACAACTTTTGGGCCTGCTCATTTATTTACTCCTTAGTTTTATGAGCGTTAGTTCTATAACCGGCTATTTTTCCCTAAAGAGGTAGTTCAATCAGAGAGTGTGCCTATAAATTGTACCAACACAGCTGGAGTTAAACTCTGCACAACCTGAAAACCAGCTTTCAGGCCTCCTTAGTTTGACTCAGGGAGGGAAAACAGAAAAGAAATACCCTCCCCCCAAAATGTTTCCCTCTTAGGCTACTGGCTCAAATAGATATTCCTCCTGAGGGTGAGTAAAAGAGAAAAAGCAGTGGCTACTATAAATAAGAAAGAGAGAAAAAAGACCTTCCAAGCCCCGCTTTTCTAGATCTTGGTTGAACCTTGGATCTGACAAGTAAGCTGAAAGATGCAGTTGAAGCCAAGAGGAAGCAACTCCACTATCCTTGTCTTACTCCCATTTACATTGAACATTTCATTCCAGTCCGTTTCACGATCAAGAAGTAGTGGGAATCTTGCCATTAAAATGCCACCATCTCTGGAACCCAGGGCTGGAAGCCAACCAAACCCTTTGGATATCTCAGTAGGAGGCAGAGAGAAGTTTCTGCTGAAGGACACCAGTACAAATGCCTTTTATGCAAGGAGAGAGACATGGGAATACTTCAAATTATCTACCTTCAAAAGCCAAGTGTTTGAATTGGTACCCGAGAATGGATTCCTGGGTCTGTGAAATGGAAAAACAAAGGTGTTCAGGGCTGGGTAACAGGACGAAGGCTTTTCCCAGCTGTAGAATTCAAGGATGATGAAAGGGAGACACAACAGAATATAAAACCAATTGTGCACTGGAGGGTGGAAAATACAGATTTGAAAGTTAAGTGTCTGGAACAAGAGAGATATGAGTCACTGGAATTTACACGTTACTATAGGAAACAAAGATAAAGAGATCATGAGAGGAAGAGAAATGCTGGTAACAAAATGGCATTTGTTAACTGCAAAACTAGATGATGGCACAAACTGTTCATCAACTCAGGAAAGGGGTAGTAATTATGGAAGACAACAGCAGATAATAACATTTACGGAGTGACCTACAGGGACAAAATTGGGTGTTTGGCAATTATGTCAAATGGTAGCACAGATATTTCTTCCCCTTCAGAATGGTAAATCAGAGAAAATTAGGTCTGGAGGGTGTTCAGTTTCTAGAAGGGGAGACAGTGAAGCTTGGTTTGCTAGAGGGCAGTGGTGTTCCAGCCTCAGGGAAACTGCTTTTCTCTGTACCATATAGCATGTTTCTCTTATGTTAAGGTAGAAAACGCACGGGGCTTTTGGAACTTTTGTGTGTGGATGTAAAATGTAATGCATGTGAAGAAAAGTGCATTAAACCCCTGTATAACTACTACAGTTGTATCCTTCCCAACCACAAATTCCTCCTTCCCCCAGAGGTATTGTCCCAACTTTCATTGGAAAAATTCTCGTGCTTTGCTTTATACTTTTATTACCTATGTATATTCCCTAAACTATACAGTTCAGTTTTGTCTATTTTGAACTGTATATATTTATATAAATAGAAATGAAACCACATTCTAAGTATCTTTTGGGTCTGGATTCTTTTGTTCAACATTGTTTTTGTTGGATTCATTCACGTTGCTGTGTGTAGGTGTAGTTAGTTCATTTCCATTGCCAGATCACATCCCATTGTATGAATGGTTTGTGGCAGAGGTTAATAGTGAATCAGCACCCTTGTTTTATCTTGGGTACCTCTTCTTCCCTGAGAATATCTGGACTACAGTTCCCAGCCTCCCTTCCAGTCGGGTATGGACATGGGTTCTGGCCTGGCTCAGAGGAAGCGCCCACGTATGATCCTGCGTGATCCTTCCTATCTGTCTAGACCAGAGATGACCCGTGGGTGACCTTGGAAGCCATGTGTGGAAGACGGTAGAGTCACAAGGTGGAGAAACCCTGGTTCCTAGATCAGCATTAGGATGAAAGCTGCCCGAGAAAGCCTCTGACTAGGATCACCCACGTTGGGCTATTATGTGAGGAAGAGATAAACTTTCAGTGTACCAAGCCCCTGAGATTTCACTGGCTATTATGAACAGCAACCACCTTAATTAATATAGAATTATTTCTGTCTTTGGCAATTATGCACAATGCTGCTGTGAGCAGATTTGAATGCATATCTTTTTTTGTTTTTGTTTTTGTTTTGCGGTACGTGGGCCTCTCACTGTTGTGGCCTCTCCTGTTGCGGAGCACAGGCTCTGGACGCTCAGGCTCAGCGGCCATGGCTCACGGGCCCAGCTGCTCCGCAGCATGTGGGATCTTCCCGGACTGGGGCACGAACCCGTGTCCCCTGCATCGGCAGGCGGACTCTCAACCACTGCGCCACCAGGGAAGCCCCTTGAATGCATATCTTGCTGTACATAGTCTGCATTTCAGCAGGGTATATACTTGGGAGTAGAGCCACTGGGTCAAAGACTATGCGTATCTCCAACTTTATGAGGTGATGCCAAACTGCTTCCAAAATGTACATTCTCAACAGCCGTGTATCAGAGTTCCTGTGCTCCACATCCTTGGTATGATCAGAATTTTTACCTTCTGCCAAACTGAACAGAGTATAGTAGTTTCTTACCATGGTATAAAATTTGCATTTCCTTAATAACTGAGATGGCCCAGTTTTCATGTGTTTCTTGGCCACCTGGATTTCCTCTTGTATGAGGTTTCTGTCCAATATTTTGCCAAATTTTCTCTGGGAGTGTCTTTTTCCTGTGATGTATAGGATTTCTTTATATATTCTGGATCTTCATTGATTTTATAAGTTGCCTATTATCTTCACCCATTCTATGGCAAAACCTGTCTTTTCAGGGCTTTTTAATGCTGTCTTTAGTAAATATCATTTTAATGTAGTAAAATTTATGACATTTTCCTTTATGGTTAGTATTTTTTAAGTGTCTTGATTAAGAAATCCTTCGCTACCTTGAGGTCCTAGATACATTCTCCTGTATTATCTCATAAAATCTTTATAGCTTCGTCTTTTACATTTAGTTTTTTAATCCATTCATAATTATTATCTGCATATTAGATGAGATAGGAGTCCAGTTTAAATTTTTCCTATGTGGATATCCAGTTGTTCCAGTATCATTAATTGAAAAACATGTCCTTTTTCTACTGCTCTGCTTTGCTACCTCTATCATAATATCTCATGTCTATGCATGTAAGGGTCCATTTTGGTGCTTTCTAATTTGTTCCAGTGGTCTATTTGTTTATCTCTGCACCAATTCCACAATATCTTGATTATTATAGCTTTATAGTGTCTTAGTGCCTGATATAGCAAGACATCCCAAGAATTCTTTTTCAAAAGTGTCTTGGATTTTTGAAGCCCTCATATGAATTTTACGATTTTCTTAACTTATTCCAAAATAACCTGTTGAGATTTGAACTGGGATTTATCATTAAGCCTGTAAGTAAATTTAGAGAGAATTGACAATATTATAGAGGACCAACCCATGAATACGGCATATCCCTTTACATATTTAGATTTTCATTAATGTCTCTAAATTGATTTTTGTATAGTGATTTTGTATCTAGAAACTTCCCATATTTATGTTAATTCTAATAATTTATTAGAATAATTTATTTCTGTAGATTAAATTTTTTTTCTATTTACACAATTGTATCATTTGCAAACAATGAGCTTCATTTCTTCCTTTCCAATCCTTTTAACTTTTTTTTCTTGCTGTATTATCTAGGGCCTCCAGTACAAGGTTTAATAGAAGTGGTCATAGCAAGCACCCTCAACTATTTCTCAGTCTCAAAGGGAAAGCTTTTAATATTTCACCACTAAATATGACATTTGCTTTAGGATTTTTGTAGACATCACTTATCAGATTAAGGACTTTCCCTCCTAATTCTGGTTTGCTAAGAATTACTTTGATTATCAAATATTGAGTTTGCAGACTGGTATAAGGCCAACTTGATCATAATGCATCATTATCCTCTTCAAACACTGTTGGATTTTTTTTTAATAAATAATTTCTTAAGAATTTTTGCATCAGTGTTTTTATGAGTGAGATTGGCCATGATTTACCTTTCTTATCTCTGGTCCTTGTGAAATATTAAAATCAAAGTTATATTTCATATAAGCTGGGGATGTGTCCATTTAATATGTCATCAAATATATAAGCAGAAAATAGCTCATACTATCCTCATTCTCTGTTTATTATCTGAAGAATATATAGTGATGTCCCCTTTTCATCCCTCATATTGCTAATTTGTACCTTTTCTTGATCAATCTCATTTGTGACTTGTCAATTTTATTAGCCTTTTCAAATGACCAACTCTTGTTGTTGATCTTCTCTATTGTATATTTCTTTTCTATTTCATAAATTGCCCCTTATCTTTATTAGCTCCTTCCTGTTGCTTTCTTTGATTTTTTTTTTTTTTTGCGGTACGCGGGCCTCTCACTGTGGTGGCTGCTCCCGTTGTGGAGCACAGGCTCCGGACCCGCAGGCTCAGTGGCCATGGCTCACGGGCCCAGCCGCTTCTCAGCATGTGGGATCTTCCTGGACTGGGGCACGAACCCATGTCCCCTGCATCGGCAGGGGGACTCTCAACCACTGCGCCAACAGGGAAGCCCCCTTTGAATTTTTTTATTGCTATTCCCTTACATTTGTTTTTATGGATGTTATTTAATTTAATCTTACTTGGTAAAAGGAAATAATAGTGACATCATCTACTATCTCATGGGGTTGAGGAGAGATGAAATCTTGCCTAGCATGAACTCTCATTAGAAGTTGTACAAATGGAAGAATCATGAGCTCCAGCATTGGAGATGCTCATTCAGATATCATTTATTTTAAGAATAAATGAGAATATATTCAGATGTCATTTATTATGAGGCTTAGAATGGAATACAGAAGTCTCTCTACAGCTTAGGAGTTTGAATCCTGATAATTGCTATTGGAAGAAAATTTGAAATTAAGTAATGTGGGACTTAAGGGGAAAAATATTATTGGAGAGCCAAGTGAGGAAGCAAATCTATAAAAGCCCACCAAATAGTGATGTACTTACAAAGCTAAAACAACAGAGACAACACCTTCAATAAAGGTGATCTCAGTGACGTTTTACATACTTCAACTAGTAATAATGAAATTGTATCATTGGTTTTCAGTGACTGTCTCTTGTTCTATAGAAACTTTTTTGGGGCAGTTTCAGTGGAAGACATGTAAATTCATTTTGTATATGCGTGCATGCTATGTGCGTGTATTTATAGCTATGTATACTAAGCAGACTTTTTTTTTGATGGGGAATTGCATTAACTTTTTTTTTTAACATCTTTATTGGAGTGTAATTGCTTTACAATGGTGTGTTAGTTTCTGCTTTATAACAAAGTGAATCAGCTCTACATATACATATATCCCCATATCTCCTCCCTCTTGTGTCTCCCTCCCACCCTCCCTATCCCACCCCTCTAGGTGGTCACAAAGCACCTGGCTGATCTCCCTGTGCTATGCAGCTGCTTCCCACTAGCTAGCTATTTTACATTTCGTAGTATATATAAGTCCATGCCCCTCTCTCACTTCGTCCCAGCTTACCCTTCCCCCTCCCCGTGTCCTGAAGTCCATTCTCTGTGTCTGCGTCTTTATTCCTGTTCTGCCCCTAGGTTCTTCAGAACCCTTTTTTTTTTTTTTAGATTCCATATGTATGCATTAGCATACAGTATTTGTTTTTCTCTTTCTGACTTGCTTCGCTCTGTATGACAGACTCTAGGTCCATCCACCTCACTACAAATAACTCAATTTCGTTTCTTTTTATGGCTGAATAATATTCCATTATATATATGTGCTACATCTTCTTTATCCATTGATCTGTCGATTGACACTGAGGTTGTTTCCATGTCCTGGCTGTTGTAAATAGTGCTTAAGCAGACTTTTTGCCTGGGTCTCATACTTCTCTTAATATATGATGCCTTTATGAATTTATTGTTCAGGTGAACTGAGTTCACCTCCAACAATTGTTCTTAAATTGACCATGCATTTACAAGCCCTTAGTTAGTGCTTTCTTTCGTTCCTTCCTGCCTCCCACAAACCTATTGAATGCCTACTGTGTACTGTCTAGGCACTGTTCAAGGGACTGAGGCTCTAACGATGTACAAAACAGAGAAAAATTCCAGCTCTTTTATAGCTTGCAAATGTAGTGGGAGTAGGCAGACAACACCCAGATAAATAAATGCCATATAAACATCAGATGCTGGTGAGTGTCATGGAGAAACACAAATCAGGTAAAGGGGGCGGGGATGGGGGTACCAGGGAGTGGAAAATAGGGCTGAGGGAAGTTGGCAGGTTGGATGGTGTAGCTGGGAAGACGTCACCGGGAAGGTGATGTACAAGCAAAGACTTATGGAGAATGAGGGAAGAGCATGTGGATGTGGAGAGTACGAGCAGAGAACATTCCATGTGGAGGGCAAAAGTGCAAATGCCAGGTGATGGTTCTGGTAGACCATGATAAGGCTTTTAGTCTGAGGAAAATGTGAAGCTACGGGAAGGTTATATAAGCAGACAAGTGAGATGATATAACATGTTCTCAAAGTATTACTCTGGCTATTGTTCTAAGAGCAGGCCATAGGAGGGCCAGGATGGAAGCAGGGAGACCAGCGAGGGGGCTGTTGGAATCGTCAGATTCTAGATATATGTTCTGAAGACAGACAGGGCAGGACTTGTTTATGGATCAGATGAGGAATGTGAAACAAAATACGGGGTCAGAGAGTATACCACAATTTTTGGGCTTGAGCAGTTAGAAGAATAAAGTTGTTAGTAATAGAGATGGGAGCAGCTGCAGAAAGAGTAGGTTTGGAAGGGTGGATCAGAACCTCAGTCTTGGATATGCTCAATAAGTGTGTAAGGCAACCAAGTGAGGAAACTGGATATTTGAATCCAAATTGAGATGCAAGGTAGGCCGTCAAATTTGGGAATTCTAAGCGTGTAGATATTTTCTACAGCTTTGTTATAAAACTATCTTCTTTCTCCATCCCTGACTCCATCTTACAACTTTTTCCTCCAGATTCCTACCTTCTCTCTTTTTCTAATTATTCCAAACAAGAACAACTTTGTTCTCCTGGAAGTGAAAGTCTCCTAGTGTGGCTAATAGTTAAGAAAGCATTCAAATGTTCACGCTAAAGTATGAATTCTCTATAAAACATATATGCATTCTCCATCAAAAAAGAAGTATAAGTTTAAAAAGTAAAACATAGCAAGACAAATATGTAAATATTAATAGTCTGTAAATCCATTACAAACTTAAGTCCATCACATATGGAGCAGGAATTTAAAACTCTAGATCCTTGGGCTCCTTTGGTGGCATCTCTCTAATTTCAACTTAATATCAGTTCCTGCTCACCTAAATGTTGGTTTTCCATTTTGCTTCAAGAAGAGGCTTCATCTTCTCTCATCTGTGTTGCTTGTGGTTTTTGCACCAGTTTTCCTTTCGACGGCACCTAGTGGCTGAGGCTACCTGATTCAGCTGTGGAGCCAAAAAAGTCTTTGGTTCTTCTCCCCACTGTTTACACTGTAAAAAATGTTTCTCACACGTAATTCTTACTCTTACCTCTCACTGAATAAACACATTCAGATAAAGCATCTCCTGGCCACTCTCTAACTCTCTTTCCTGATACTGGCCAAATTAGAAAGTCAGAGGAAAGGTCAGAATACTTTCCTTTCCCCTCATCTGCCTAATGATGCAGCACTGATAGTATTCCAATCAGGAGACGTATTTGAAATATTTCAAATATTTGTGTAATATCTTTCTATCTTTCTTCTCTTTCTAGGTACCCAATTTGCTTTTCCATCCATCTCTCTAGCCTTTTTATCTGTCCATCATGTACCCATCTACCTACCCACCCATACAACAACCCAAGGTTCTTTATAGTTTCCAACCTGCTTTTATTGTGGTCTTCTCACAGGAATGAAGGAAGAAAAAACCTCTGTATTTATGCAGCCTAAGCCCAATAAATGTGAGAGCAAAACTGTGTTTTTCTACTCATCTTCCCTCTAATTTACTCCTTCTTTTTCCTTTCAAATGCCCACAATCCATGGGCTATCTGATCCTGTTCTTTTTTCCATGTTGCATGGTATATGCTCTAGCCTTGTAGCCATGGCCACCGGCAGCTGCTTAGAATTTACTACTTTATCGTTTAGTCCAAAGTTACTCCCAAATGTTCCCCAAAACCCACTTTTAGGGGTTTGAAATGTTGCACTTACTAAAGTCTCTCATGCAGTCTTCAGTAAAGAAGTTGAGGAAAACTGGATCTTACATTAATACCGGAGATTCCAGTTCCCTCTGATCCCAAAGCCTTTCCATGGTCATTCTCTCCTTTCCCCCTTTTGTCTCGTCTATCAGTGACAGGTGTCCTTCACCCTGCCAAAGCTAAGCCCTCCGTTTTGCCCTTGAGCCCACCCTCACCCACTCTGCTGGGAGCAGACCTCTTACATCTTCTGAGACTCTCTCTTACCTTAACTGCATCTAGAATCTCTACGTCTCTGCTATCTATTTTCCTCAGGTCTACAACACGTTTAGGTGTCTCCAGTTCTAGCAGATACCTTCTCTGTTAGTTCCTGCTAATATCGCCATTGCTGCCCCACACGTTACCTGCTGCTTCAATCTGCCCACCCACCATCTTCGCCCTCCGTAGCCCCTTGCAGTCTGGCTCACACCCTCCCTGCTCTCCTGACTGTTCCTTTCCACTTTGTTAGGGACCCAGTGCAATGACCTTTTCTTAAGACTTGCCCTCAACTCTTATCTGTAGCACTTAACACCAAGTGAAGTTCGACAGAAGGAACTCTTGACAACTGAAGCAGGGATTTGGTAGGGAAAGGCTGCTTGCTAGTTGGCAAAGACTTGGTTTACTTATGCTGATCTGGTCCTCAGTCTTATACAAGAAACTGGACTTTTTCTATGTACCCAGAGATGCAAATAGGTTGACACTCACTCCCAAGTGGTGTGGAGGACCAAGTGATTAACATCGTGGTAAGGAGAACATCTTTCTTTCCTGGCATTCAACATCCAGCAAAGCTGGGTTATTGCCACAATGTGCCTTGCAAGTGTTAGCTGTGATGTGCTGTCGCGGAATGGAAGGCAAGTGAAATTAGATAGACCTGGGCTTAAATCTGGCTTCATCTCCTTGGCTAGTTATTTAATTTGGGAGACTCGTTTTGCTTCTCTCTGGTCTTCAGTTTCCATAAACTGTATCTGTAAAAATATGCGTATTACTGATTGTGGAGTGTTGTAAAGTTTATCAGTAATTTATCAACATGTCACAGTAATATCACATACAAGGTGCCTAATGTCATCACCATTATCACCAACAGACATTTGAACACTCAGGCGTGCCAGACATAGTAGCTGACCACATTCCCAACTGTGACTAGTTCACTGATCCTGTGCTCAAGAAGCCCTCAGTGTAGTACACGCAGCAGAGATAACCAGTCCAGTGCACCATAGGAACTTGCATGGACATATGTCTGAGGCATTATGCATGAACAGAAGTACAAGAGTACTCCTTATCTGCTTGGGGTTTCCCTCTCGTCTTTGCTAGACTAACTTATGCCACTCTCCACATCTCAGGTTAAATATCACACTTTCCCTAATGCAATTTGCTGCCATGTGCTCCTGTGCTTACTGTTTTGTACTTGTCATCTTGCGGGTAATTACTTGTTTAAGGTCCGTTTCACCCATTTAGCTCCATGAGGCAAAAGCTATCTCTGTCTTGTTTGTTTCTATATCTCTGCAATTAAGGCAGTGCCTGGCACATAGTAGGAGCTCAAGAAACATTTTTTAAAAACTGAACTGAGAACTGTAAGGGGTTTTGTGGGGTTGTATGAAGGAATGATTGGAGATAAGGGGAAAGATTGTAGAGAAGATAATGAAGAGCCTTTGATTTTTCTGCTATAAGGAATTTGGACCTTAGGTAGCAGAGTGTGGTGAGCCATTGAAAATTTTAAGCAAGCGATATGATTAGATCAGAGTTTAGAAAGTTACTAGTGTATTGTGTTATGGGGTGTATGGGTACGTGGGTCAGGGGGAAACAGGCATCCAAGAGTTCATTTAGCAAAGTCTTGCTAAAGACCAGGTAAGGAGTAATGAAGACCTAAACCAGGATAATAGCAGTGGGGTTGGAGCAAGATGTTTGAGAGACAGAGTTGATGACAAGAAGTGAACAAGTAGGTGTGAAAAGGAAGGAAGAAGAGTCTGTGCTGACTTCCAAGTTTCTAGCTTGTATCGTGAATGGTGGGGGAGGGGAGATTCATTGTAATCAAAAGATGAGCTTTCAGACAGCTAGGATGTGACATCAGGCGACAGTAGCCTTAGTTTTCCCCATCTGTAAAACAAAAATTTTAATATCTACCTTTTGGGGTTGGTGTGCTATGAAATGGCTGGCACCGAGCTGAGACAACACTTAAGTTAGTCCATTTATTCCCACCCCACTATAACCAGGCTCTGCACCTGTGTGTGTGCGCGCATGTGGGCGTGTGTGAGACAGCTTATCAGGCCAAGGTATCAAAACAGTCCTTTTTATGAAGAGATGAAATGCAGTAACTTTGAGGAAAATGAATAGTGTTTTTCAAAATATTAAGTTAAAGAAAACCTAAGACTGTGATCTCTATGAAAAGACGTTCTTGGTTTGAAATGGGATAAACGGCCTAATTTTCTCACTCTTGTAGTAACATAATATTGCAATTGCCATTTCATGAACTGACAAGGTCCTGACTGAGAAGAGATGTCTAAGACGACAGCTGGTAGTTTTATTACAGCAATTTTAGGAGAGGTATCAGAAATGGCTGATATAATTTGACTTTATTTGTGATGGTAAGGGGCTGAGTAACTTTGGTAGCAAAACAGAAAGTCAATATATGATGTTACACCAACATGATCTCACTTCTTATATATCATTATCATTTACTTTCTTTATAACTAGGGTGACCTACTCCCTGGTTGGCCCGGGCCTTTCCTGGGTTTAGCACTGAAAGTTTCCCTCAGTCCCAGGCAAGTAAGGATGATTAGTTACTCTATTTATAACCCTAGATATAAAGTAGTCAACATCTCTTAAGCAGCATTTTAGAATGTTATCCAAAATTTCTTTTCTGCAAAGGATAGGATGATGTGCAACATTTTTTGGTGTTGTGGGGGCAGAGTTACTAAAGTGTTTGTCGTTTGAATTTGGCAGGTGATATCAAAATAGATGACATATTTTCTTTTCTAATCTAAATATTTCTGAATTTGAATCGGAGGGATCACTATAGTGATGCCCCTACAACTCTCCTTCCCACCCCCATTGTTTTTATGATCTCATTTTCTCATGAAGCATAGCCCAGGGTATAACTTAACAAAGCAACTGAGATGGACAGATTCTTGAACTGCTTTGTTCCTGGGATGAGAAAACCAGCATCTTAGGCAGTTAGTCCTGAATTCTCTGCAAAACTCGTGACACCTTATCAAACCCGAGATCCTTGAAAGCATCAAGCTTAAACTGGGCACTAAAGAGACCTGCTCCTTTGGCAACAAAGTCGTCAGGTCACCTTTGCTGGTGACTTCCAGTTCCTCAAATTAAGACTCACATTGCTGTCTGTGTTTGCTCTGAGTCCCAGCCGCAGTTCTCCCCCTGATTCCCAGTCAGTTTGCTACAGAGTGCGCGAGTCCCTGGTAGGCAGTCTGTTCAAAGCTGCCTTGGGCTGGGAGTCACAGAGGTTTATGGTCCAGCGTTGCTGGCTGGCCCTGTTCTTCCCAGCTGTTGAAGCAGCGCTCCGGGCAAAAGGTGACTAGGTCACTTCTATTCCACCTGCTTCTGTTGTTGTTTCTTTTAAATCCTCTTAAATGGACTTTTAAGTGTGAACTTTGCAACCATGTCCTGGCCAAAGATCAACCTCAGAGGCAGCTGCACCCTGTTCAAAGAGATGGGCTGGGTGGGAACCCAGACTCCCTGATTTCTGTTGACCAGCTCTCACTAATGTGACAACCCGGCGGTGAGTGCCAGTGTTAATTGTGTGGACTTGCAAGTGTGTCCCTTTGCCCAAACACTGAAGTCTGAATTTCTCCCATCCGGGGATAAATTGGGAATTCAGAATTTTCTCCTTGCCTTCTACTTAAAGTGCTAAAGCGGGGATGGATTTCAGAAATCAGCTAGCCAGAATCACAGCAACTACCTTTAAGACCGACAGGTTGCAATAGTGGTCTATTGCTGTGTCACAAATTACCCCTTTTACAGCGGCAACTGAGGTGGTGTGGTGCCTGCAAGCAAGGACAGTGGAGCTAGTCTGCCTGGGTTCAATTCCTGGCTCCCCCACTTATTAGCTGTGTGACCTTGTACTTAACTTCTCTCTGTGCCTCAGTTTTTCCATCTGTAAAATGGGGACAATAATAGTACCTACCTCAGAGGTTTAGTTTTGTTTGTTTGTTTTTTGGCCGTGCCACGTGGCATGTGGGAACTTAGTTCCTCAACCAAGGATCAAACCCGTGCCCCCTGCAGTGGAAGCACAGTCTTAACCACTGGACCACCAGGGAAGTCCCCAGAGGGTAATTTTTGAAGACCAAAGTGAATATCTGTAAAGCACTTAGAATAGTGCCTGACATAAAGTAAGAGCTACATACTCCTTAGCTGATATCAGTATTATTAGTTTCAAACCTAGCAGCCCATCAAATAACCTGATAGGGGCCTCAGTTCTTAGGATAACATTTGTTAGGTTTGCCATTATTGATTATTTTTGTTGCAATGGACTGAATGTTTGTGGCTCCCCAAAACTCATATGTTGGAATCCTACCCCTCCCCCAACTGTGATGGTATTAGGAGATGGGGCCTTTGGAAGATGATTAGGTCACAGGGGTGGAACCTTTGTGAATGGGATTAGTGGCCCTATAAAAGGAACTCCGGAGAGGTCTTTCACTGTCTTTGCCCTGTGAGGATACAGTAAGGAGTCAGCAGGCTCTCACTATGCTGGCACCCTGATCTTGGATTTCCAGCCTCCAGAACTGTAAGTGATAAATTCCTGTTCTTTATAAGCCACCAAGTCTTTGGTACTTTTTTATAGAAGCCCAAACAGCCCAAGACAGTTGCCAGTATTTTTGGTCTGCTTACTATGGGTCCAGTTCTAAATAAACGTTTAACATATATCATCTCATTTAAACTTTATAAAACCCAATGAAGTCAGTGCTATATTATTTTCATTCTACATAGGAGCAAACTGAGGCTCAGTTAAATATGATGCTCAAGTTCACCAGCTAGTAAATGACAGAGCTGAGACTCACACCCAGGTGTGATTTTGGGTGTGAGTCGATGCTCTAAGGGGCTGAGACTTTAGAGGATATTAAGAAAGGGGTGAACTTAATTTGTGCGAGGGATGAATGTGAATCTTTGAGAATTGACTGTGATTGAATAATAGTTCCTTGAATATATCAGGTCCTAATCCCTGGAAACTGTAAATAAAACCTTATGTGGTTAAAAAAAGGCTGTTGCAGGTCTGATTAAATTAAGGCTCTTGCAATCAGGAGATCATCTTGAATTAGCCAAATGGGCCCTAAATGCAATCCCATGTATTTTTATAAGAAGGAGGTGCAGACGGAGATTTGCCCACAGAAAAAGAGAAGGCAATGTGATCACAAGGAAGCCCTGAATGCCGGCAGCCGGAAGCTGGAAGGGGCAAGGAGTGGATTCTCCTCCTGAGCCTCTCAAGAGAGTGTGACCCTGCCATCACCTTGACTTCCACCCAGAGATACTGATTTCAGACTTCTGGCCTCCAGAAGTGTGAGAGAAGGAATTTCTGTGTTTTAAGTCACCAAGTTTGTGCTGGTTTGTTACAGCATTTTCAGGACACTAATACAAATGGTAATTAACACTTGGATCTCTGCCTTTTTTGATATAATTCTAAGGATATGGATATTTAATAAAGCTTCCTACATCTGCACAGTTGTACCTAAATGAGGGACAATTCTTTTACGCTAAGAGCACTGGTTCCCAAATTTTGCTGAACACTGGGGAGACTAAAATTCCCCAATGCCCAGCCACAACCCAGACCAATTTCATCAGAATCTCTGGAAGTGGGACCCAGGCATTAGTAATTTTTAAAGCTCCCAGATGTTTCCAAAGTGCAGCCATGTTTGGGAACAGCTGACTTAGAGAGAAAGCAAAAACACCTCTATTTGTGATTGGACCTTTGCCTGTGGTTCTGGGTGTGTTTCCAACTGCTGCTAAGTGTCTTCACCTGGTTACCAGGTACCTCAAACTAACTGTATCGGAAACAGAGCTCATTCCTTTCTCTCTGCAGACGTGTTCTCTGTCCTGTGTACCCAGTGTGGGCACTGGTACCACCGGCTTCTCTGTCACCTTAGCACTATGGGACTCCTCACTCTCTGCTTCCCACCCTGCCCCCACCCCAAGACAGACACCCCTCCCATCTGAGGCCCTGGAGGGGCCTTGGGGTGGGGTGGAGGGGACGAGCGGACTCAAAATTGAAGCCTTCCCCACTGTCACGTTAGAGCTTCTACTTTAAAAAATACCTGATTAATAAAGTTCTATGAAAGATATCGTTTGAAAAATGAGTTCTGCTGCTTAAAAAATGGAAAAACAAATGAAAGCAGTATAGCTAGGTGCATTACGCATGCTATATCTCAAACAGAAGACATATATTTTCACAGGAGCTGGAATAGAGGGAGCTGCTTGGAATGGTAAACCTGATAGCTTACTGTGTCTGGCCAGACAGCCCCAGGGAAGCTATAGGTAGAGGCCCAGACACTCAAAAGAGAGCTATAGGAAGTCTGAAGGGGAAGGCAGGCCATATCTTCAAAGCCAGAAGCTACTCCTTGCTACACAACTAGAAGATAACCCTTCCTTTTCACATATGAGTAAACTGAAGTTCAGAGAGGTTAAGACACTTGTCCAAAGTCACACAGCTAGTAAATGGTGGCTCCTAGATTTGCCTCTGGATCTTGCTCATCCCCAAGGCCCCCAAGCTTAAACTCCTAGTTTGCTCTATTTTCATCTTTCTCAAACTTTGGTGTAAGAATTACCTGGACTGTTTGTTAAAGATTTCAATTCTTAGGCCCACCTGCTTGGAGCTGATCCAGCAGGTTCAGAGTGAGGCCCAGGCACTTGTGTTTTTATAACAAGCATCCCAGGTGATCCTCATGCAAGAAGAATGCAGACCACACTCTGAAAAACCTGGCCTACGTTTTCTGCAGGATTTGTGCGTAGGTAGGATGCCCTTGGCTTCAAGAACCTGTTGAAACAGTTGGAGACAATGAGCCGCTTACCACCACGAACTACCCCTCAACTCCTCCAATGCTTTCCGGAGACTTTTTGGGCTTTGGCCAGCTGCCAGGTTGGAGGACCAGGCTTCTGTTGGCATTCCAGCAAGATCCAGGGGCAGGAACAACTGGCCATCCCATGGGGACTACCTGGTTCCTACCTGCACCCCCCCCAACACACACCTCCAAAGTCCCATAGATCCCACATTCTGTAGACGATGGGTGAAATGGTTTTTAACATTGTCAAGAGGACCCAGTTTTGGGGTCAAATTTTGCAAGAGTAGCCAAATGCTGCCGCAGTGGCTGTCAGCTTTGTCCTCTTCGTGGCCTGTCTGAAAGAGATCATTAAAAACTCACTTATCTGTTGATCTGGCTCTCAGCTGCAGGAGCCCTTCTGCTACTGAGCCTCATAATGGCAGCTTTGAAGTCCAGCGCAAGTGTGAATTTATTGTTTTGTAAAGACCAGATTCCTGAACAGGTCATAAATTACCTTGTTAGACAAAGGCTTCTGGGGAAACATAATGTGTTGAAGTCCTTCAGTGGGTGATTATCCTCACACATTGCTGGCAGAGCAAGAAACTGGCACACAGGCACCAAAACCCAACAGCCGCCAAACTCCAGAGAAGCTGCAGCAAGGCTAGGCTTTGAAATCCTAGTTAACCTTTCTCCTAGGTGAGAAAGAGAGGGGAAAATGAGAGAATAGCAATTTTAAAAAGCTGGCTTCCCATTCCTGACCTTGTTTAGGAGAAGTCTTGTTGTGGCAACCCAATGAACTAGAGCTAATTACCATTAAATGGACTTTGTGGCATTATTCTCCTGGATCACAAGAAGATTCCCTTTCATTGTCTTTCCTGTGCTTACCCCTTTCCTATCTGTCTGGGTGTCCTTCCCAGGGTCAGAAGTGGTACAGTTAGCTCTTTGACACTAGTCACTGATAGCTCATTATCTGATGATACTCTATGGCCGACTCCCTTCTCTCCAGACCTGGGTATGAAATATCAGCCTCTGTTAGGAACCTTCTCATCCTTTCTTCTCTCCTACAGTAGAGGTTTTGCTATTTCTAGCTGGGTGACAGGCCTTGAATAGAAGCAAACTGCAAACTGAAAATAAAATCAGGTCAAAATCTGGATTGTAATCTTTCTTTTAGAGTAGTAGTTTTTTAATGTGATTAGGAAAGTAATATGTGCTCACTGTAGTGACTTTAGATAACACAGTGCACAAAAGGAAAATAAAAACCATCCCACAGCCCACCAAGCAGAAAGAGCCCCTATTTACATGTTGGTTTAAAAATGGGCTTATGCTGGACATAATTGCTTTGTAACCTGCTATTTGATGCAGCTAGATATCACAGATACTTGCTCACATCGTTGAAAATTCATTGGCAACATCTTTTCCAACGACTACAAAGTGGACGTGCTCCTAAATTTGTTCGTTAGAAGAAAATGCTAGTATTTCTCAAGTACTTACTTGGTTAAGGGATGTGGACAATAATTGCCTTCCTCTCTGCGGGTCAAGGGCATCATTCATTTGTTCAACGAACATTTATTGAGCATCTACTATGTAACAGATGCTATTCAAGAGGCTAGAGATCCAGCCTGAATAGGATAGACAAAAATCTCTGCCCTTATAGAGCTCCGTGGGAGTGTAAGAGGGCACACTTTTAAAACATTGGTGAACTGCCTTCTAAAACTGAGGATATTGGTTGTGGACACCAAACTCCCATCAAATAAAGGCCACTGATGTTACATAAAATCCTCAGGAATTAATGTTAGTTACATACAATACTATGTTTTTTTGTTGATACTTCATCAGCACAGTTTGGGTACACAGTAAATACTCAATAAATATTGAATAATATTGAATGAATGAATTTCATTGAATGAATAATTTATGAGTCGGTGTGTCAAACATAATTGAAGTTGGTTTGCTTATCAATAGTTAGGACTCCTTCCTGGAATTCAGGAAGGGAAATAAAAGCTAAACACCATGGTAGCTCTTTGCTCAGACATTTGTCCATGTTGAAGAGGACAAATCTAATCAGACAGACTTGTCAGGAGTCCTCTCCAAGCCTGAGTTTTCTTCTTGGGGGAAGAGAGTGCTACACTGAAGTTCAAGACACATTCATATTATGGCGCTCACTGTAAATGCCCCTCGGAAAGGAAGGGGCTTGGATAGCTCTGCACTGTTCAGATGTTCTCGGGTGAGGAAAGAGAATTGACTTGTTAATCTTAGCAGCAAAGGAAGCAGTTCTTTGCAGAGAATTGTGTGATTTGGGGAATGCATTAAGGTATGTGCTGTCCCAGAGCAAGACAGAGGCTTGATGTATGTGGTATTCAGAAACTTAGAAACTGGAAAAAAGCAGAGATTAGATCAAGTTCTTTTCACCTATTTGATTTGTGTCTGATCCCTACATTTTGACAGATAATTAGCAGGTCACATAGAGTACCTGGAAGGCACTGAAATATTACAGTTTATGAGTACCTGCCTCCCGGTGGCAGACTGTACGTTAAGAGTCAGGAGTCACCCTGAAGTTGGATTGCCAGATCTTTGGCACTTGCAAGAAATGATCATAGAAAATGTTAGAATTTGCTTTAAGGCAGAACCTAATAAACACACGGGCATTATGGGAACTGAAGCAGTAAATCTATTATTTTTGCTAAGGACTAGCAGACTCTTTGAGAGCAGAATGGGATGAATTAGAGAGGGTGGGATAAAATATGAAAATGTCACTGAAAGTAATGGTGATGAATCGGAGCTGGATTTTGGCCTCTGGGACTAATAGAGCTGGCTAGTGGTTTGATGGTCAAGGTTTCCTTAATAGAAGAGGGAGACCCAGTGAGGGTTCCTTTCAGGTCTGTTCCACATCAGATTTCCCCTGACTTCGGTGCGTTCTTGGGCAATAATAATCAACTGCTGTGTAGAAATGGCGAGGAGAGAGGGGCTTACAGTGAGTGAGTCTCAGAACTGGAATTCAGGCTTGGGGTTTGTGCTCCACACCCTTTACTCTGTACCCAGCCGTATCGGGGGCCAGACCGTGGCCTCACAGTCCCAGTTTAACCCTGGGGCTCTGCCACTTAATTGCACTGATACTTGGGCAAGTGACTCACCTCTCAGTTCGATAAGGAAAGGGAAATGTTCTCTTCTGAGTAGAAGCATACAGATAGTGGTTAGGCAAGCAGGCTTTCTTCAGATCAAATGAGTTTTAGAAATTCTACTTCTGTGTTTAAACTTGTGGGAATGCATATTGACTCTAGGCCTCCTTGTACCTTTCCACGTGGCTGTTTCACATCTCACGTGCGCCGTGTTGAAAACATACCCTGCGAATATCGTAAATCCAGACGTCCCCACATCCCATTGGACTGCAAGCGCCAGGAGAGACATTGTGTTGACGTTCTCCATTGCCATGCCCTCAGCGCATGGCAGAGCGCCCGGCACATTGCATTCATGAACAAAGGATTGTCTTGTCCCTCTAGCTCTAGTTTCTCTTTTTTTTCCAAGACCTCCACACGCTGTCACCAGCACTGAAATCCCAATCCCACGTGTAACCTGCCTAAATACCTTAACTGGCTCCCACTGCCATTTAATGGGAGGACATATAGGGAGACCCTCCTGATGTGAACTCAGCCGACCTTTCTGATCTCATCTTCTGCTGCTCCACTAAGCCCTTCTCTGGCTCCAGCTCAATAGAAAAGCCCAGGCTTTCCAGGCACAGCATAACTTTACCCTTCTGTGCTTTCCTGTGCCCCTCCTTCAGGCTGGAGGCCAATCCGTGAGGAAAAAGAAGATGCCTTCCACAGCGCTCCAAAAAAACCCCAAGCGTTTTTCAGTGCTGGTCAGCATCAGACTCATCTTGCCCTATATATTTTTCAGAGGAGATGGTCATGCAGGTCAGCTGTATTGTATTTCCACATAAACAGGTTGTTGGCAAGTGTGTTTATTAAGAGGGAAATACTAATTTATTTGAGTAGGCCTGTCAAGGTCACCTTTAAAGATAAATGACATTTTTACTCTTAGGGGAAAAGAAAAAAAACCCTTCACGCCGATTCTTCGGCGAGAATCACTATGCTGAAACATCCATACTTGGAGGAAGGTCGCATTCTGCTGCCTTTTGTCAGGTCTTACGTGGGCACAGAAACAGGTTTGGAACCAGATGGAGTTCTGTCTCTTAAGGAAGGATGTATGTTGAGGTGACTTGGGGATAGAACTACTATGGTTAACAGAGTGGCTGGGAGAGATTCTCCAGGAAGCTTCTGGAAGAGAGGTGGAGCAGACCAGGAAGATAAGAGGCCCAAGCTCTAACTCAAATCTTAGTCTTTTGCCCTGTGATCCATGTCAAGACTCAAGCTCGAGACCATGGACATTCTTCAGGAACGCCCAGGGCTGCAGAATTTCTGTTGCCCATGGCGCCAGAAAACCTACCTTCCAATTTCTGGTCAGCCCTCTCCCCCAAGAAGAAGGAAAAGACCAGAACAGAACTTCTGCTCCCCACCCCACCCTGCTTTCCTCCTTCTCTCCTGCTCCACTGAGAACTTCTTTCTAATTCACCACACCCATTAGTTGAGCCTCAGGCAGAGCTGCTTCCCTTTTCTCAGGCAAAGAGTGTGTCTTTGGTAGAGCTTTTGTACCCACTGTCTTGCCAATACAGTGAGAAATTCATTTTGTTCCTGTCTCAACTTAGGGATCCTTTTCCTAAATTTTAAGTCTATAGGGGGAAAACCTGAGCTCCCCAAAGAGGTTAGGTTTTTAATCATTGGAGTCACTGGCCAAATTCTGGGGGAATTTTGGACCCCATCATCACAGAGAGCGTATTTTTCTCAGGTTCTAAGTGACTTCGTCCTGTCTGTATGTTCTTTACATTGGAAAGTTATTTTTGCCTTCGCCAGTTTCTCAGTATGGTTCATAACCCTTCCTGTGACTGGCCCTTTATCTCTCTTACTCTCCCTTGGGCCACTGGATGACAGTGAGAAAAGTCTAACAATGACTTCTCTTTTGACGATGCAAGTCCCCGTGGGTATCCAGCAGGCAAAGAGGAGGTCATGGCCGCAGCAGCCTCGCTGTCTCGGCAATATTTCCTTTTGAAGGTGTGGAAGTCCTGGCTCACCAGCCTGCCTTTGCTTGACAAATGATGGAGATAATGAAAGTGAAGGTGAAATGCGGAATGGCCAGGATAGTCTGGGCACGTCTCTCATCGCCACCTGTTTGGTGAGCTTGTGTTGATTCTCCACCTTTGAAGGGCTGGCAGGCTGTGTGAACTGGGCCTGGGCTGCGAACACCCAAATCCTGAGCATAGCAAGCCTGGAAGACAGATGAAGGGAATGCTTTCAAACAATATTGCTTTCTCTAATTAGTGCAGCCGGAGCACCCCCCGAGGAGCTCCAGGTGACCTCAGCCAAGCAAGGCTCAGGTATTTCTCAGAACCGACAGGGGCTGGAAACCTTTTCACTTTGCTCAGACTGGTCTGGGAATCTTGAAAGAATCTGTTTTCTTTCGACCCATGATGCTTCTGGGTGTGCATGAGGGGGGCAGGGGGGAAGGGGTGGAAGATTCTCTGAGCCATTCGTCCTCATTGTTCTTTTGGTTCTGACATATTCCATGCACCCAAAAGTCTGCATTCCTAGGCCCTTCTGTTTAAGACTCTACTGGGACGCCCAGGCTGCCCTGTGCATGACCTCTTCTGATCTTGCCTTTACCTTTGCATCACATGGAGGAGAAATCGTAATGATGCTTACTGGGGGCCAAGGCCTTTATTATGCCCAGGGCTTTGGGAGGCAGGAATTGTCCTCACAATAATACAGAAGAGGAAGCAGAGGTTCAGAGGCTGGAAACACTCCAAAGCTTCACAGCAGTTTTCTCAGAGTCAGGATTTGCACCCAGGCCTGTCTGGCTCTAAGCCCTCACACCATCCTGCCTCCCTTGGGAAAGGGATGATTGATACGGTGTGTTGGTACCAATCAGCCTCCTGAAATCAACTTTGCCTTAAAAGACAGAAGCAACAGGGGCCAAACAGTGCACATTTCACAGTGGCCCTTTGAAACCTCAGGACCGGCAGATTGGCAGGGGTGTACTGGATCAGAAGTCAGATGTGTCCGATCTTCGTTGGACTGTACTATTCCTGACCACAGGAGCTTGAGAAAATCACCTCAACTTTCTGAGCAGATTTCCTCATCTGGGAATGGAGCAAATAATACCTGTCCTTTCCACTTTATGAACTGGTTTCGAAGGAGCTTTGTGGACTGAAAAGTACTTTAGGAACATAGGGCCTTCTGGAGGAGACATTTTCAAGAAAGAGCTGTGATTACAGGAGTGCTTTAGGCAGCTTTTATTTTCTCATGATGGGTCAGCGATGTGCTTTTAGAGATGACAAAACCTTCAGAGTCTCTCTCAAAGACACAGTCCAGTAAGATCCTAGGCTTCTTTATGCCTGAGTTATAAAAAATAAATGAACACCAATCCTCTGTACTTGTTAGGAAATATAACTTCTTCAAAAGTCTTCTCATGCTGGGTCTCCTGGCTCAAATGCTTCCCAGTCTGGTTAGATAAAAAAAATTTAGTATGACCTTCTTTTGTGTTGTTTATTGGCCAATATGTTTCATGCCTCATTTGCCCTCAAATTCACATTTTTATTCATCAGAGTATTTGCTCTGCTTGTGTGTGTGTGTGTGTGTGTGTGTGTGTGTGTGTGTGTGTGTATTCTCCCTACCCAGTTGTGGAAAACCTTTTCACTTTAAACAGGAGCCAGATGATAGGATATTTATTTTATGTTTTGCCAAGCTACATGATTTCTACAGATAGTTTTAAAACTAAAAGAGCAAAGGAAAAACAATTAAGAATTTTGCTTCAAATGAGCGGCCTCTGACATGCCTACGATGGCAAGGGTCAGCTTTGACTCTGTGCAGGCCTTTTAATTGCATGCAGCCTGAATCGGGGGCGGCCATCTGTGACCTGGAGCCTCAGACCCCTTATCTGGCGCTCTGATGGGTGCCGTCCGCCAGTGCCCATCCTTCGCATGAGTCTGTGATTCTGTCCTGCCCTCCCAGCAGGCAAGGAGGCTGGAGCCAGGCTGGTTTCCTTGTAATTAAAGAACAGCAAGAGCACATAATTATGAAATTTCTAGGGAGGACTCCCCCTTTCGCAAGTGGAAAGTTCTTATTCTCTCCCTCCTTTCACCAATTCTCGTACCTTCAGTCACACCTCATGAAGTTTGGGAATTTTATCATTTTTATTGGGAATCTTTTTCATAGACTTTATTCTTAAACTGCCATAAATATTTTAAAATTTTAACCTCAGGAGTAGATCATTCAGTTAATCACAGTTCTCTTCCTTGATTTATGCCTTTATTCCCCACTCCGATTGCCCTGCATGCTTTCACAGGTGACCATGTTAGTGTGTTTATACCGTGTGTGTGTGTGTGTGTGTGAGAGAGAGAGAGAGACAGAGACAGAGACAGAGAGAGAGGGAGAGATCATGTTCTTGTAAACGGCCATGAACTTTTGTCATCGATTTTCCCTCCGTAGTGACTCTCTTGGGAGCTTTCAGTTCACCTTGGACGTGTTTTTGTTCTGTGGCAAGTGAGTCACATGTGTATACACACAAGTTTTCCATCTTCACCTGGAAATGTGGCCAGAGGTTTTAGATTTTGTGTCTCAGTGAGTCTTTGATGCATATCTCCTGAGAACCCACCCCCCGCAAGCGCTTTGAAAGCCCTTCCTAAAACTACCGCTTCACTGAGGAAGACAGGACTGATGCCAAGGTGTGATGGAACGGAGATGTGAAGGGAACCTGGTGATGGTAGATGAGACATCTGGGTCTGATACGAGGTCAGTCACTAAGCCTGAGCCTTGAGCAATTTATATAAACCACTCAATGCCTCAGATTTTTAACCTGTAGAATGGGCTTCGTATATGCATTATAGGGTTGAGTTGCAGTTAAATGAAATAATGTATTGACAAGTACAAAGCTCAATGCCTGGCATATACAAGGTGTCCAGTAGGTGTTTGGTTGAATCAGAACATCTTTCTTTGGAGTGATTGGAAGTTTCCTGCTGAATTCAGGTACTAAGGAAGAGCCCCTTAGCTGGGAGGACACTAAACTCTATAAGTACGAATTACTGCAAGAGGTTCATTTGATTTGCCTCAAAAGAAAGGCAGAAGCGCAGGGGACAGCCATGGGCCTTTCCAGAGCTAGTTAACAGAGGTGGGTTATGCGGAAGAAAGCAGAAGCAATGTGAGGATATCTATATTTACATATTTATTTAGGTATATTGCTTCTCTATTGCTGAACTGTGGACACAGTGACCATCTCTGAACTGGGAGTTGGGAGCTTTAATTCCAAGGCCCAACCATGGGTCTCGGTTTCCTCACTAGTCATTAAGAGCGGGGCGATGGCGGGGGGGGGGCTCCGCATTTCTCAGTGGCGCAGTGCAGGTCTTCACCGCATGCGACAGACCCAGGACTGCAGGACTGCGGCACCCGCAGTTAGTGCTCCACTAGCCTCTCTCCCCTTCCGCCTGCTCCTTGGTGGAAGGGCCCGGATCTTTTTTTTTTTTTTTTTTGCGGTACGCGGGCCTCTCACTGTTGTGGCCTCTCCCGTTGCGGAGCACAGACTCTGGACGCGCAGGCTCAGTGGCCATGGCTCACGGGCCCAGCCGCTCCACGGCCTGTGGGATCTTCCCGGACTGGGGCACGAACCTGTGTACCCTGCATCGGCAGGTGGACTCTCAACCAGTGCGCCACCAGGGAAGCCCAGCCCAGATCTTTGAGGTGGCTTCTGGTGCTGGCTTTCAGTGAGTCTGTGGTACTCCCCCAGAGTAAGAAAGCATTTTCTTATTGGTAGGAATAAATGGTCATTTCATTTATTTACTTCCAAAATCCTTTCCTGCGAGAGGGGAGATTGATGAAAGAAGCTATGGACTGGTAGAACAGTGGCCAGAGCTGACCACATTCTCCCTGAGTCCAGCTTCATCCTCTGCACTGGAGAGGAGACCACCTTCTGCACACCATTCCTGGGGGACTGAACTGTGGTGACCTTCACAAAGGCAAAAACACAGTGCCTGGCTTTTGCTATGTGTTCAATATATATATATTTTTAAAGGATGATTGTTTGAGCCCAACATGACGACCTTTTTGGATAATAGCCAGCACATATGTCTACGTGCATCCTAGAGGATGTTTGGCTTCTCTGAATGACATTGAAAATGGTCTCAGTCTCACTCCCTGCCTTTGACCGTGGCCTTGCACGCCTCAGTGCTGAGGGTCCTCCAGGCTTGATGACAGCCCCACACTTCTAGGCTGGCTGAGAAGCTGCTTGTGTGTACTCGGAAATAAGAAAAGGGAATGGAATGAGGTTGGGGGAGCTATTTAGAGCATTGGTTTACCAGCTCCCAGAAACCTTTCTGTATATCTTTGCTAGATCAAATGCAAAATAAAGTTGTTCAGCGGAACAGGAAAAGGTCCTCATTGCTTTTGTGTTGAAGTCCATGATATTTACTTTCAGATGTGGATAAAGGGAAGGCCATCTCCTCAGCTGCTAATTGGGGTAGTGCTGGAGGGACAGCAAGCAGCAGCCTTTGACATTTACAGAACTAGACCAGATGCTTTTAGCATGTTAAAATCAGATTTTGGATTTATTTTTATGTATGTAAATATCCCTTTTCCCCTCTAATTTTGTTCTTTGTATTGATACAGCTGCACTGTGCTCTGAACACGATGCTCTGATTAGCAACATTTATTTAAAATTAGGAAATATCTGTTTTGTTGTGAATTCATTTCCCCTCTATTTTCGGATGCAGTGAAGTCACATACCCTAATGATGAAGAAGGCCCAGGAAGGGGATTCAACCCAGTAGCTCTTATTCATTTGAGTAAGACTGTGCTTTCTGTTACTACCTCGAAATGGAGAGTTCCCACTGGCCAGGGTTTGTATCTCCAGGTACAACTTTCACCTAGGACAAGGACAGCCATCACGAAGACTTCAAAATCATCAGAAACCCATCGTGGGAGGGGTGGATCCTCTTCTTCTAGTTCATCCATTCTGATAAATGATCGGAACATCTTGGCTTCCTGTTGCCTTCCTTCAGGTCAGATAACACATGAGCGTCACACCTTAGGTCTTAGCATTCTCCAAGGGTGACAGGTCGGGATGAAATAGTCACTAGGCGGCTTTTGGATGGCATTCTAATTGCTTCCAGCTCAACACTTTGGAAAATTGAAAAATAAAAAGTGTCTTTTCGGGATGAACGTTTCCATCCTTGCCGAATGATCATGTGTCTGTGTCTGGCTTCCAGTCACAGCAGGCCTTGATGGGAAATGCTCAGGGGTGCCTGGGGCAGGAGTAGGACCTGCTTCCTCACTGTGGTGGGGCCTTCCCAGGGGCCCCCTGTGGACTCTGAGACCTGGGCGCAGAGCTCCCTTCTAGTTTCTTTCCTCTGGGAGAATGATTAGGTATGTCATTTAATCAATTTGGGCTGCTAGCCTGGGGTTGTGAAGAAGCAGGTGTTGATCATGGGAATAATTACTTAGGGCTGCATACCCCAAATGATTTACAACCTGAGATCTAAAGCAGAAAATGCATTCTCACATGTCAGATCTCCTTTTTCCTTCCCCTTGCCCCAAATGTGCTGCCTATAATGAAAGCACCTCCAGCACCTCACCTGCCATGAGGTGTTCTCCGGCTGCTGCTGCTGTGAGAACTCTCTAGAGATGTACATGCATAGCGAGCTCCATATACTAATCCATACAAAGGGCCATCCCCACCCTTCCCCAGCTCACATTTTATAATGCTCAGTCTGAAATGACCTTTAAAAAGCCAGATAATATTTTATTTACCTTTTTTCTCCCATTTACTGTTAAATGTTAATGAAGGTAAGAGATTCAGATTCCTGCTAATAAAACACTTTAATTGACTCAAGTGTAACCGTAACTGTAAATTGGCTATTCTGTACAGACGACCTTAGAGCTTCCCTGCCCCCGACTCTGCCGCCTGTGCAGTTTTGGAAGTTGGCAGCAAACATGTTCTTTGTTCTTCAGCGGGCTGCATGTGCAGCCCGAGGCCCTCTCCTCTAAGACAGGCAACGAGGAGTGACTTTGGGTCTCTCCTCGCCACAGAATTAAGTGCCCTTCGCCCCTCCCACGGCCTCTTTATTGAAATCCTTCAGATTCAGGGTCTATTTTAAGCACTGTCTCCTCCAGGAAGCCCTACAGGATCCCTACTTCCCTCTCATCTGCCTCCAGTTGGTCACAGCATTTTGAGACTTTCCTTGTGATCCTTTTTACTCACTGTTGTGGCCTCTCCCGTTGCGGAGCACAGGCTCCGGACGCGCAGGCTCAGCGGCCATGGCTCACGGGCCCAGCCGCTCCGCGGCATGTGGGATCTTCCCAGGCCAGGGCATGAACCTGTGTCCCCTGCATCGGCAGGCGGACTCTCAACCACTGCGCCACCAGGGGGGCCCTACTTTGTCTTTTGTTATAGTCACTTCTGCCGCTGTGTTATCTCCTTACTCAGATTAGGAAGCTTAGGTGCTCAATATGTGTCTGTTAAGTAGCATTAATTGATTTGAGTGAGAGGAAAAAAAAAAAGATTTAGTTGTCCTCTGCCATACCAATTCTCTAGGGCATTCTTAAGAACGCTGATGAAATGCTCTTTGTCTGGATTTCTTAGGTAAGGGCACAAAATTTGTAATAACTTGCTGCTATAGAGAGTTTCAGAGCAGAAGAAAATGGCATAATCTATACCTCTATAATTAAAAAAAAAAAAGCAAGAGGGAGCCTCTGTATGATCTTACGCAGGGTGAGATGGGGTGGTTAGAGACATGACTGGACCAGGGTTCTCTTTCTCTGGCTGCAGGCTTAGCTACTCCACTGCTCAGTGGAGCTTGGAAGGACACTGGGCCTCTCTGCATGTCGTCTGAACTGTATTGGGTGGGTCTTCCATCCTTTTCCAACTGCAGAGAGTGGCTGGATTTGGCTGGTAAATGGTCAGCTCCTGGACAGCAACATCTGTCACTGGTGTGCTCTGGGCTGCTGGTGGAAGACGTGGCTTCAGCCAATAATGGTATTGCAAAGAACCGGAAAGAGCAGAAGGGTTAAGACAATTACCATTTAGTTACTGTGTGATCCTGAGTGAGTTATTTCACCTCTCTGTGCCTCAGTTTCCCCCTCTGTAAAAAGGGGATAATTACAAGACCTATTTCATAGAGTTACTTTGACTGTTAAGTGATTTAAGCACAAAGGATTTAAGTAGAAAGCTCTTGGAATAATGTCTGGCACACAATAAGTAGTAAATGTTAACTTTTTACTTTTCCCAGTGGGCAAGCAGAAGAATGGTAAGAAAGAAGATGTGGCACATTTATACAATGGAATATTACTCAGCCATAAAAAGAAACGAAATTGAGTTATTTGTAGTGAGGTGGATGGACCTAGAGTCTGTCATACAGAGTGAAGTCAGAAAGAGAAAAACAAATACCTGTATGCTAACACATATATATGGAATCTAAAAAAAAAAAAAAAAAGGTTCTGAAGAACCTAGGGGCAGGACAGGAATAAAGACGCAGATGTAGAGAATGGACCTGAGGACATGGGGAGGGAGAAGGGTAAGCTGGGACGACGGGAGAGAGTGGCATGGACATATATACACCAACAAATGTAAAATAGATAGCTAGTGGGAAGCAGCTGCATAGCACGGGGAGATCAGCTCAGTGCTTTGTGACCACCTAGAGAGGTGGGGCAGGGAGGGTAGGAGGGAGATGCAAGAGGGAAGAGATATGGGAACATATGTATATGTATAGCTGATTCACTTTGTTATAAAGCAGAAACTAACACACCATTGTAAAGCAATTATACTCCAGTAAAGATGTTAAAAAAAATAAAATAAAATAAAAAAAGAAAGAAACAAAGGTGGTATACTCTTTCTCCTTTTCATAAAAAGAGCCCTGAACTTTGGAAAAGGTATTTCCTGCTTGTACCTCATCAACTCCCTTCACCCCTCTCTCCACAGTTGCTCCCTATGAAGCCTTCCACTCCAGGCCCATGTCAAGAACCACTTCTTCCAGGAAGCCTTTCCTGATGCCCCACCTTCTCACTCCCTCCACATTTCCGCAGTGTTTTGACACGCATCACGGGCACTCTTCCTAAATAGGGCCTGGAACTGCCTTCAGGTTTCTGGGGTCTCTTTCCAATCACTTTAAGTCAATGCGTCTCAACTAGGTTCCCATGAAATGTGTCAATTTTAGAGCTAAACAAAGACGTTCTGCAGCTGACATAGAATAATATCCTTTGACTATTACTCAGCCATAAAAAAGAATGAAATAATGCATTTGCAGCAACATGGATGGACCTAGAGATTATCATACTAAGTGAAGGAAGTCAGAGAAAGACAAATATTGTATGATATCACTTATATGTGGAATCTAAAAAAATGATATAAATGAGCTTATTTACAAAACAGAAACAGATTCACAGACATAGAAAATAAACATGATTACCAAAGGGGAAAGGTTGGGGATAAGGGATAAATTAGGAGTTTGGGACTAGCAGATACAAGCTACTATATATAAAGTAAATAAACAACAAGGTCCTGCTGTATAGCACAGGGAACTATATTTAATATCTTGTAATAACTACAATGGAAAAGAATCTGAAAAATTCTATATATAATTTTGTGTGTGTGTGTATCTGAATCACGTTGCTGTACACCGGAAACTAACACAACATTGTAAATCAAGTATACTTCAATTTTTAAAAAAAGATAGGGCTTCCCTGGTGGCGCAGTGGTTGAGAGTCTGCCTGCAGATGCTGCCGATGCAGGGAACGCGGGTGCGTGCCCCGGTCCGGGAAGATCCCACATGCCACAGAGCGGCTGGGCCTGTGAGCCGTGGCCGCTAAGCCTGCACGTCCGGAGCCTGTGCTCCACAACGGGAGAGGCCACAACAGTGAGAGGCCTGCGTACCGCAAAAAAAGAAAAAAAAATTTTTTTTTAAATTTAAAAAAGATAAAATTCCCAGTACTGCCAAAAAAAAAAAAAAAAAAAGAAAAGAAAGGAAAATAATATCCTTTGTTTTTCCATTCAGTGGATGGTGTTTTCTCAATTTTAGGGTTTCCTCCCATAAATTCTGCTTATTCTGTCAGCACCTACCTCCACTTAATCATCTGTGACTGTGTCCCTCAGCCCCTGGCTCACCGGGGGAAGTTAACAGCCATCACTGCTCGGGCTCCACTCCTGACCAATTAAAACAAATTCTGGGGCTGGGGCCTGGCCATCTGCAGAGTTTAAAAAGTTCCCCAGGTGATTCTAATATACAGCCAGGGCTGAGACCCAGAGATCAGCAACAATCTTGTGTAAGAGAAAGTAGATCAAAGAGTAAATGTATATTAGGTCTATCAGTGGGAACTCTTGGAAATAGACAATCTAGCTTAGTTTCATAGTTTAATAAATTAATATGGCTCTACATTTACATAGAAAACATCAAATGGTCCTATTTGGGGTTTGTTTCATGGCTGTTTTCCTTTGGGGTGTGTGGTTTCATGGCATGCTCTAGTGTTCTACCTGCTGAAATTGCTGGACTTAAGCAAATATGTTAGCTGGTCAACACTTAAGGCGGCAAAGCTTTTGAAATCACAGGCTCCTGTTAGTTTGGCTTCGTTACTTTTGTCCTGTTCCTGTCGCTGCCGAGGTCTTTGCTTTTATATCCTCTTTATCAGTGTAGCCTATTGGCCACAAGAGGGATGAGGAGAAAGAACGGCTTAGCACAAACACTTCCCCACTGCTGGGGAAAAGTAGAAAACACATCTTCCCTCCAAGTTGGGAAGGACGGCATCATCTTTAAACAGAATAAACAAATTGCAGTCACTAGGATTTTTTTTTTTTTTTTTTTTTTAGTCACTAGGATTTTTGTCAAATGATGGTACAGAAGATTGTTTTACCTACAAAGAACATTGGAAGTCCAGGATATGCCCAGAGTTAGAGCATTATCCAAATTATAAGGTTCCTGCTAAGTTAGCCTGCAGGGCTCAGCCGTTGTTCTGGGGCTGGACACAACTGAGTGTGGTCACCGATTCCTGTGTGATGGTTTGGGTCAGTTTGGAAGAGATAGGAAACGCCACTGGCTTATTGAAATAAATGTACAGTTAGGGTCTAACTCATTTTTTTAGGAATTTAAGGAAAACTCGATAGCCCATTCATACTTTTTCATATTTGTAGAGAAACTGTGACAGTTCTGGATGAACAACTTCAATTAATGAATACTCAAGCATTTTGTGCCTTCCAATGAATAAGGATTTATTTGTGGCCCCAGATAAATACTCCTAGTTCTTAGAAGTGAAATTCCTTCTGCGGTGCACTCAGCATTCACTTGTCTTGCTCCAACAAGGAGACAGAGCCTCAATCAGGCAGCTGATCATTCATCCAAACATATCTGCGGCCTCCACTTAGCCCTGGTGTTATAATGCCCATTCACTTTGCTAAGCCAGGACTCAAAATCCTAGCTTTCCATCTCTTAAAACCATGGAAGAGTTTGTGTGGGTTTTATCGCAGAATCCTGGCAGGGAGAGAGACCTAGAATAGGAGGATGGTGGCAGGTGGTCTGAACGTAGTTGTTGTAACTTGTTTGCCTGTTTCTATGTGCTGCTTCTTCAATACCTCACAATGCTTTAATGCCTGTGTGAGGGAAAACCACCCTCCGTGAGGAGAGGAAGCAAGGCCTGGGAACGCTATTGTATGGTTTTATCTGCCCTCAATCTCGCCCTTACTACCTGTAGCTTCAACATGACAGGAACAACCCTATAAAATTAGCTTCGTGGGATGAGACAGGAAAGAAAAAATGTCAAGAAGCCAGTCTCTCCCCCTTCCTCTTCTCCATCTGGGTTAATACACTCTCGCTTTAGGAGGTTTTAGCCCACGAGACAAAATGCTCTGGGGCTCTTATTGGTTTAATAAATAGACCAAACTCTTGAGGACAAAGGAGGACAAACCTGCCCACTGAAAATTATGTGACTTGGGCTCTTAAAAAGCTTGTTTTGGGCTAGTCGAGTAGAGCGTCCTGAATTGAATAAATTGACTGTGCTCGCTCCCCGCCAGCCCTCCCATCTACACAGCTCACGGGGCCTGTGCGACCAAGTGTTTATTGTCAGCAGCATCCCGGGCACACAGGATCGACCAGTGTCTCGTTAGGAAGAGGTTTACAGGTTTGGTGGCTTTGAGGAGCGATGTATTTGAGGTTAACAGTTCCTGGACTTAAGGGACATGAGGTTTTTTTCAAAGGGGTTTTGCCTTCAAATATGGAAAACAGGCCCTTTGTGGCGAGCGTGCTTTTCCTGGTACAAAGACTGAATTTGTAAACATCTGTTTATGAAAAAGTTGCATTTCTCAACATCATGGCACGATCTTCTAAACCAATACATAAATGGATCTTTAGTGCACATGGAAATCTTTTGCATTTGAATATAAAAATCCATTGAGGGAGGGAGAAGGGAGAGAAAGAAATGGGTAAATAAATACAAAAACTCTTAAGAGCTTCTGGGCTGGTTTCAAGAATGCCCCACAAAACAGGTTTTCATGGTTGTATGGGGTGATGTGATCCTATTCAAGTTCCTTTCCTTTCTTTAGAATTTCTGAAGAAGCTGTTGCAAATGGCTTCGGGGGCTGTTCCTAAAATACATTTTAGAGATGAAAAAATGAGAGAAGGCATAGACAATCTGAGACAAATGATCAGCTCTGATACTGACGCTGAGCTTGTAAGATGACCGCTGTGCCTGGCAAGAAATGAATATTCAAGATGCCCCTGCTGGGTGCCTTTTCCTATTTGAACCAACTACTGTTTGGGCCATGATTCACTTGTTACCAAATTAAACACTCTTTGCACACAGCAGAGCAACTTTACGAAGTCGGATTTTGAAGTGCAAACATCTTTTCTGCTCTGGCCACAGAACCTGTCACAATCTTCATCGGGAACTGAATTAAGTTTAAAATATCATCAGAGGGTGTTGATCTCTCTTGGGCCTGGAGCTGTCCTCTGTACATCCGGCATTTTTCTGTTGACACTGCGTATCACTTAGCAACGGGCCTGAAAGACCCTATATGCATTGATTGCACACCATTGTCTTTAAGGGGTAGAAGTGTTAACTGAATAAGCCCCCCGGGTGACCAACCGGTCATTCCTCTCATCTTGATAATCTGTGTACATCAAAAATATTGTTTATTCCATTCTCTGATCTTCTGATTTTTACATCCCTGGCTGAAGGAATACAGTTAATTCCATATATGATGGAGAACCCAAATCTACTTTCCTGATGTGGAGTGACTGATAAAAGCAGTTTTGTCCCTCCTTTTCCTGATAAAGCATTAAATGTATCTGACAGCTAACTGCAGGTGATAATGCCAACTTGCCTCTATGGTTCTCAGAGGGTGCAGAAATTACAAGCCTGCAATTGCCCCATAAAGAGAAAATATTCCTTTCGGTCTGTGAATGGTTTTGAAATGAACGGCAGGGTATGTTATATGGCTGTGAAGATGTTAAGGCTTTCAGTGGATGGCGGGCCCTGACATCATCTGAATGAAAAGGAAATATGGCCTAACCAAGGGGTGTTTTCAGAATGAATGAAATTTCAAAGTGGAAATTCTTGCTTGAGAGGCAAGGGTAGGACACATTTCTGCATCAGTAGCCATGGCTGAAGCTACAGACTGGACTGGTGGGTCAAACAGGCATTTTACCTCACACCTCCCCCTCTTACACTGATCTTTTTCAGAGACCTTCCACCGAGGCTGCTTTTTCACAGCCCTCTCGGAAAACAGAGGGCATTTCAGCTAAGCGCTTTTACACCTTCATCAAACTATGTAGCAGTGACATCGTGGAAATGTTGCAGCTACCTGCTTTGCAATGTCTGATTTTGAGAAATGTTTTGCATCTTTGTGAGTTTATATTATACTACATCCAGCTATAAAAGGAGAGCAGTCCATCAGTATGTCTTGAGAAATATGCCAACAAGGCAAGTGATTTCAAAAATCAAGCTACTGATTATATTGCTTTGGCATTACTTTCTGTCTGATATAAGGGGACTATAAAATAAAATAATAGTGTCAAAAGATTCTTTGGTAAATTTTAGAGTTTTTTCCCCACCCACAGCCATTTTCATCAAATAGGAAATCTGTTTAAAAGAATCAAATTCGGGGCTTCCCTGGTGGCGCAGTGGTTGAGAGTCCACCTGCCGATGCAGGGGACACGGGTTCGTGCCCCGGTCCGGGAAGATCCCACAGGCCACGGAGCGGCTGGGCCCGTGAGCCATGGCCGCTGAGCCTGTGCGTCCGGAGCCTGTGCTCCGCAATGGGAGAGGCCACAACAGTGAGAGGCCCGCGTACCGCAAAAAAAAAAAAAAAAAAAAAAAAAAAAAAGAATCAAATTCTATTAATGTTTCTCCTTCCATAAAGGCCTCAAACCTTTACTCTCTGCCTTGGAAGAAAGAAAAATGCAATCCCAGACTTTTGGACATAGATACATATGAGTGGTGACGTGAGACTATAGCAGGAAATGATGGGGACTGTCGTGGGTATTCAGGTTAACCATGAGGAGATGTGAGAATGCCTTCATTATTAGAAATAAAAATGTTTTAAATGAATATACAGGGTTTTAAGGGACACCCATCTCCTCCTGCACCCCTGTCTCCCTAAAACCTCTCAATATTCTGTCTGCATGTTAATCCTGTGGCCAGTCACCTTGGCCTGGTTCAACTGCTAAGTGAATGCTGCTTCTATAAATGTTTCACTGTTACAAGTTGGATTTTTCACAGCATTAACTTTAACTACATGGGTGTTTGTAATGGAATAAAACTTCAAATTGATGTTTTGCCATATTGCTAGTTAAAGAAGTGGGCCTCAAAGGGAGATAGATGTGTGCCTCATTTCATGGGAAAATTGTTACCTCGGAGGCCAAGTTGAAGTTGTAGGCTACAGCTTCACAGAGAAAGTCCTGAAGAAAAAATATGCACAAAGCCACTACTTTTTATATGAAATTCCTCAGCAAATTTCCAACTGCATATTAATTTAAAGTTGATGTTAAATATGCACAAGCTTAAATCAATTGAGTAGAAAATAACAGGTTTCAACTCAAACATCTGCGCAGATCTCACTCTAGTAAAATTACTTTATGTGAAACCGCAGGAGGAAGTTGGAAGAATTTGCTCACTGTCCCTTTCAAGGCACTTGCCACTTCTTTTACATTGAAATGCATTTAAGGACAAAGTTCCTAACTTCTGCCCAGGAACCAAAGGCTTCCTTTCTAAGAGGCGGATTATTAATTGTGGTTTAGATTACCCCACAAAGGGCACAGCCACTTTGAACTCCGTTGAGTGGGCGGCGGTGATTTGTAAAAATCATCATTGCGTTACCCAACTCCTGAGTTTCCACAAGAGGGTTAGGAGCAAAAATCACTTGAACGGCCATGAGTCCTTTCCTGAAGGACCCCTGCCCCCACAGAAAACATCTTCCTTTTTCTTAAAATGTTATCCCATCTAGGTCTAACAAGGTGGATATTAAAATAATAATAGCGGGAAGGCTGGAAGACGGGGCCCCTCTTTATAGTTAAATGTTATCTGCTTAGACTAATATTGCAGTTGCCACCCACTGACATAATTTGTTTCACAGTCACAGCTCGGCAGCATGAATCCCATGTTGACATTCTAATTTCATGCACACATGGGCGTGTGGCTGAGCGAGCCTGCAGCCTCCAGACCAGTCTCTCTCTGTACCTGTGTAAATCAGGCGGACGAGGCGTGCTCTCAACAGCCTGCTGCTGAAGTTGCCCTCTTCTGTTGGGAGAACTTCTGAGCCTCCTTCTTCTTCCGTGGGTGTGGGTTTTATCCCCTACCTTGTGGAGTGTCATGCAAATACTCTTTTACTCCTGTCGGCAGTGTGACCGTCTTTGTCTTTTTCTCCTTTGTATTGCAGTCTTCAAAACTTGCCTTTAGTTCTCAATTAGCAAATGTCTCTTTGAGAAAATACCAAGGAGAATAAGTAGTATTCAGCAGAGGCACCCTGATGACTGGCAAGAAGCGAGGCAGGTTTCCTCCTGGATATGTACCCCCAAATTCATATGCTGAAGCCCTAACGCCCAGTGTGACTGTATTGAAGATACAGTCCTTTAAAGAGATAATTAAGTTTAAATGAGGTCATAAGGGTGGGGCCCTAATCCGATAGGACTAGTGTCCTTAAAGGGAGAGGGAGAGATGGACACACACACACAGAAAAGTCCATTCACGAACACAGAGAAAAGTGGGGGGCATGCTGCAATTTAAGGAGAGAGACCTCGGGAGAAACCAAACCTGCTGACCCCGTGATTTTATACTTCCAGCCTCCAGAACTGTGAGGAAATGTCTGTTTAAGCCTCCCAGGCTGTGATAGTTCGTTATGGCAGCCCTAGCAAACTAATACTCCCTCCTGGTCAAGGGCCTAATTTCCTGTGAGCGCTCTTCCATTGACCAGGTGGCCCCTAGAACCACCCAGCCCATGGTTCTCCTGCTAGACATTGTCAGTGTGAAGAGAATTTTAGGGCCACAGCCATCAAGAACTTGAATGAAACCAGCAGAGCGTTGCAGGGCAGCCCCTGTTTGACCTTCCACTGGGGAAGGATTAATGGCCAGCCCTTTGTGTTAGAAGAGGATGCTCTGTGACCTCATTCAGCCGGACATGGGGGAGTGTTGTTTCCCAGTTCCAGTGACAGGTTGTCCTCAGCCGGTCCCATGCATGCACTTGGTTCTTCTAGGTCATGAGATAGCAGGGAGTGGGCAGGGGGCCAGGGGTAAGGGTGTCACTGTTGGCTGAGGCATGGAGTAGAACCATTGATTGGTACAAGAATGCACCCACCTCTAAGTCTGTGGCTCAGTTGTCTTTTTCAGGCTTTGATGTCATTGCCTCTCTCAGCATCAGTTTTTCCTACTTATCGGATATTTCCAAAAAGTCCAAGCCCATGCTCAGTGGGAAATTCTTCCCAGAAATTACTTGTCACTTAATCATTTGGTCGTCAAAGACTTTTATCATCATACTTGTTAGCCTTGAGTTTTGTATAGATGCTCAGAAATATTCTGAAGACTTTTGTCCCCCCTAAAGGGTTGATACTCTGGAATCTGTCCCATATAGAAACGTTGAAAACTGTAATATTTTTCACCCAAGAGTGATTCATGTAATCTGGAGAAGGTGGTTTGGGGCCCAGCTTGAGTGCTGTCTTTGGGATTTGTCATTTACCTTTCTTGGGCTCTAGTGTCTTCACTTGCAGAAAGAGGGTTAGTCTCTCTGGTTGCTTCCAGTTTAATGATCTGATGATTCTTTTATTTAAAAATTATATATCATAAAAGTCGCCGAGAGATTCAAATTCAGCTCAACTCATCAAAAATATACTGATGCTTGCTATGTGCCAGACATGATGCGAAGTGCTGAGTCCACAGAAATGCAGTAGATGTAATCCTCAAGCCTTAAATAAAAAGGGGAAATGGAGATCAGACTTCAGAGGAGGGAGAAAGTCTGTGACAACAGAATTATTGTGTAGTGGCTTGTATAGCTGTTTAAGGGTAAGTGTTATTTATTTACTAAACTGAACTCGGCTTATAGAAGAACATGGAACAGTTGTTACCCTGGTCCATGGAAATAAAACTTAATGGCTTCTAATTAACTGTGTGACCTTGGGGGGCATATAACCTTTATGGGTCATGCTCATCTTCTCTTTTAAGTACAGGGATTGGATTATGCTTTCTAAGTTTTCTTCCAGCACTAACATTCTATAATTATGGGAATGTGAACTAGCTAAACATATAATAGTCCCAAGAACCCCCAAAGGTAGAAGAAATTGACTGATTTTCTTGGAAAGCGTGTTTTCTCTCATGTTTCGAAGATAACAAGCTATGATACTGTCTTCATGTTACCAAGACATGTGTAAGTCAATAAAAAATATCCAAAAGACTAACCTATATGAGTGGTAATAACTAAAGTTCTCTGAAGAAATTTGTCATTGATGGATTCTCCCTTGGCCACCCTCCCAAACTTTGTATTCCTTTGTCTCTTAGTTACTGGAAACTGTATTCAAAATTTCCTGTTGGTGTGGTGCTGCCATAGTCATCCCCTCAAGTATGCTTGCGTGCTCCCTCAAGAATATGCAAGAGTTGATCAGGTTGAACCCAGGCATCTCAGGCTGTGATTCAAGGCAACAAGCCTGTGTTCTCCCTTTCTGATTTAGAATTGTTACCCCCCTCCCCCAAATAATCTGACCTCATCAGGCCAGGGCCTCCCCATCTCCCTCTCACACCACCACTCAGATCCTTCTCCAGCTTTAGTTCCTTCTCTCCTCCCTACAATTCAGGAGGTCTGGGTTCAAGACTCCACCTCCTCCTTGAACACTAGTCCCATACCTAACACCACAGAAGTTTCTTCCTCTCTTTTACTCAATCCAACGTTCTTTTATGTAGTTTGGCTGACTCACATGTACTCAAATGTACATGTAGCATTTCCTTCAAATGCTTCCCTGACTATGAATCATCTGGGTTTTTTGTCACCTAGGAGAATGGAAAGTCTCCTAACCTAAACACGGTGCCTTCCACTTGTTTTGTGCTTCCCATGATGTTTTGTGCTTCCCATGATGTGTGGCTAAGTGCACGATGATGCTCAATAAATGTTTAGAAATTTCAGTTGAGAAAATCTGAAGATATATATTTTTTGAATTTATGTACAGTCTAGCTGAATTTCAACAGCGTTTTCTCATTACTGTAACTGTGGAAGAGGCGTGGTGACCAGCAAGAACCTGAGATTTAGAGTTAGATCCATATCCGAATCCCAGCTCTGCTAATTTACTCTGTCAGTCATGAAATGTTTTTTGGGCAACTGCTGTGTGGGAGACTTGGGGCTGGATGATAGGTAAATAGATAAGTCAGATATGGTCCTTGTATTTAAGAAGTTCAAGGTCTAGGAACTGTATTTCTCTAAGCTTCAATTTCTTCAACTGAAAATGAGAATGGTTAACTATTTCTTCGAATTGTAGCTACGTCAATGTTTCCTTTTTTTTCTTTTCCTAATTTCTTAAGAGCCTTAAATTAAAAAATCGATTCCTTAATGGTTCTATTTTTTTCTTCTTTAAATGAATCCATTGTCTTTTGATAACAGTGACTCTCCATTTTGTTCTAACACTAGCCCTGAATTTGAACCCATATACATTATTTTTAAATTTTAGATCATAAATGACCACAAAAAATGAATCTAGGCATTGATCCTGTGATTGATGTTAATAATCTCACTTGCTAGTGATTAGATTCTTTCTGCATTATCTTTTATCTTTTTACGTGACCGCTCTGGAGGCCCAGGCTTAAGAAGATAAACTTTAAAGTTCAGGGACATAAAACGTATGCCTCAGATATGAATGATTCCTCCTTGACATAGCATGGTTGAAGGTCAGATTCAGATTGGTAAGCTGTAGGGATGCAAGTACCTTCCAGAAGAAGCTGAGAGGAGGACAGGCCATAACCTAGAGCTCAAGTGTAGCCCAGTGTAGATCAAGGTGGTGTGATCAGTGAAGCCATCATTAGCAGTCAGAAAAACCCATCTTGCCTCTGAATTCGTTGACCCTGACATACATTTCTCCCTTGGGAGAGAGGGGTTGGGATTACATTAGAAAAGAACATAGTCTAGCTGCCACCCAAGTCCTGGTTCCCATTTATCCCGGAGATGCTCTGATACGGAGCCTTCTCCCTCATCACCACGTGGCCTGACCAAGTTCCTCTAAGATGCTGGTTTTGTGATGAGAAGTTCAGCTTGCCTAATGAACCAACCATATTGTTGAATTTTATCCTAACATTTGCGGAGGGTGATCTTTGAACTTTGATCCATGTACGTGCAATAAGAAGTCAATCTTAGACAAACTGAGAGAAAGGCCTGACTTAGTGATGACTCTGAATTGTAACATATTTAAAATATGATCTAGTGATTTGGTTTCCCCATGTGTAAGATGCAGAGGTTGCAAGGATTCTTCTAGTACTAACCCTCAGTGATCCTGAGAATATAACATAAATGAATGAACATTGCTCCAAACTGCCCCCCTCCAAAAGGGAAGAAATTAATGAATGTCTAAAAGGTTGTTTTGTTCATATTTGAGGGACATTATGTATAGTATTAGTTATAATGCCACCAAGACATTTGAAGAAATACAAAAATCGAGGTCCTGACTAATTACGAGTTACTATGATTCTTTGTCAGGTATCGTACCCTTTGGGCTACCAGTCTCTCTCTTTCAAAGGGAGATCCAAAGGCCACCTCTTCTGTGGCATATAGTTGAAGCTCAATATAAATATGTTAAATTACAAGTGAAGATTAAATTAGTAATGTAGCATTATTTTGTGCTCCGTGAATACTATCTTGTTTTTTCATTGTCAGCAAGCTTCTACTCTTCCTTTTCACACATCTCAGTCATCACTTCCTCAGGGAAGCCTTCCTTGATTGCCCTCCCTATGACAAATTTCCAATTACATATTCCGATGGCACCACATATCTACTACTTATAGAATGTGATAGCATTGAACTTTTCCTGTTTGGCTTGTGAGATTACTTGGTTATTGTCCCTCACCCAGCTAAGCTCTCGGCTCATCAGATAAGGCCCTCATCTTATTTTTTTTTGCTCTTATATCCCTAGTGGACAGCACAGTGCCTGCCACTCTGTGGACACACAGCACATACTCTGTTTAATGAAGGAAGAAGGGAAAAGAAAAAAGAGAGGAATAGAAATATACATTTTCAATCACTTGAACTACAATGGCAAAATACTGCCAAAGCAGAATTCACATGCATGGGTGAATCAGTGATAATAATTTGTCACTATCACAGAGCTTCTGTATACATAAGTGAAATCTGAGAGGGGAGACAAAGTTACCTGTTATTATTGAGGTTAAAATTTCTAGCCCTGGATTCTTCCAATATTATTTCAGGTTTTTACCAGTCTCATTGTTCTTAGGAGTAAAATTAATTTCCAAACAGAGATGATCTAAAAGAAGCACACACAGAAAGTTTCCCCCCAGCATCTGGGATAATGACGTTAAACAGATGGGAACCGATTTGGGCTTCATGTTTCCTGGCAGCTCAGGCAAAAGGGGAAACATGTACTTTCACGGAGTTTTCTTTTTCTGACCAAAGAAATCATTCAGATCCATCAGCAGACATATATTTTCCTGGTACCAAACTCAAGCAGAAATTTCTGAAAGGGCAGCTCACAGTTTCTTCTATCTAAAAAGGTCCATCTAGCTGGTGTTATATCATTACATTTCAAGCAAAACTCTTTCACATTTCGAATTTTGTTTACAGGTGGTCACTTCACTAGGGAATACCAAAGCAATGTCATCCCAAGAGGATAGAAGTCTTTTGTTTTGGTTTAATGCCTTGAGTTTCCTTAACATGTCCCGAGCTCTCAAAGCCCTCGTAACTGCTTCCAGTTTTCTGTGCAGTGAAAACCCAAGGCTCAGAGTGAGAGTTCCTCCCTCCAGGCCTTCCTTCCACTGCACTGTGAATTCTTGTCTGCTCTTGACGTTTGTGTATTTCCTCTGACAAGAGCATACACTAGTGTTTTATTTAGCAAAAGCAAGTATGTTTTTCCTCTTTGCTGTTATTTATCTACCATCTGGCGAGATCAGAAGATGAAGTCTGGAAGGAAGTTTTTCCTGCTTCTCTTGGCTAATGAGAGTGTGGCAGAGGGGTGGAATAAGCCAGGGGCTGGATGAAAATCTCTAGATCAGGTGGAAGGAAACCAGTGCTGATGTGGCAGGTGACCCAAAGGCAGCTTGCATAGCTAACAGGCAATTACGAAGGTCTATACTTGGGTGATGGGGAGCCTGATGTATTCCGGCTATCTGCTCCTCTGCCGGCTGGTTTGTGGGCAGATGGTATGTCAGATAGTCTGCCACGTGGCACAAATGGGGCTTCTCAGGCAACTGGGCTGTCAGTGGGTGCCCTTGGGTATCTGGAGTGAAGAAAAGGCAAGAACAAATTGTGGCATCAGCAAGGGGATGTGAGGATTCCAAATTAAATGCAGTTAAATTCGCTATCTATTTTAACATTTTTATCTCAGTTGGGTCAAATGTACAGCAAGTGGACATGAAATGTTATAAATTAGCCCCACCTTCTAGGTCAATAGAAACTAAAAAGCTTAATGTTATGTTTAAACCAATTAGTGCTTTTTTTTTTTTCTAATTTGTTAGGAATCTTTTCTGTGCTTATAAGTAGAAAAGGGGGAGAGAACAGTCTGAACAGATAAGAAAGAAATCTGTATTGCAGGGAGGGAAATTTAATAAGCCTTTTGGTCTCTCTTTAAATATTTTCTGTTGTGTAAGAGGGAAACTGATTTTGGGTCCTGCTAACACTCTTTTAACTTCTCTTGCCCAAGGTCACATCCAGAGGCCATGCTGGAAGAGTCTAACTATGTAAATGCAATTTCTTGCGTGCTGGGAAAGGCAAAAGTTCCTTTTACTTAAGGTTGTTTTATCCCCCTTAATTTATCATTTTGAAATGTATCTTTTTAAAATGAAGCCTCAAATCATAAGAAAAATGAGCAAAGGCTTAGAGCCCCATAACATGTGGCTAATTGAAAGGGACCCATCCAAATGAACCCACTTTGCCTAAACACAATCCCACCACCTGGCCATTTTAAATCAACTACCTGTGGAACTTGGTAGCAGCAAATGAAAAACACACATCCTGAAAAAATCCCACCAAGGAGATCCAGACTCCTCAGGTGGGTCCTTGGCGTGTTTTCCAGCTGGGGGGTGTCCCTCACCTTGATACCCTTCGAAAGATATAATACATGGTGAAGCCATTAAGAGTGAAATGTTTGGGGCTTCCCTGGTGGCGCAGTGGTTGAGAGTTCGCCTGCCGATGCAGGGGACGCGGGTTCGTGCCCCAGTCCGGGAGGATCCCACGTGCCGCTGAGCGGCTGGGCCCGTGGGCCATGGCCACTGGGCCTGTGCGTCCGGAGCCTGTGCTCCGCAACAGGAGAGGCCACAACAGTGAGAGGCCCGCGTACCTCCCCCCCAAAAAAAAGAGTGAAATGTTTGCAGCAACATGGATGGAACCAGAGATTATCATATCAAGTGAAATAAGTCAGAAAGAGAAAGACAAATATCGTTTGATATCACTTATATGTGGAATCTAAAATATGACAAAAATGAACTTATCTATGAAACAGAAACAGACTCACAGACATAGGGAACAGACTTGTGGTTGCCAAGGGGGAGGGTGGGGGGGATGGATTAGGAGTTTGGGATTAGCAGATGCAAACTATTACATAAAGGATGGGTAAACAACAAGGTCCTATTGTATAGTGCAGGGAACTATATTCAGTATCCTGTGATAAACCATAATGGAAAAGAATATAAAAAAACATATATGTATAACTGAATCACTTTGCTATACAGCAGAAATTAACATAACATTGTAAATCAACTATACTTCAATTTTTAAAAAGTGTGAAATGTATTTTTTATAGCTTTTTTTTTTTTTTTTTTTTTTGGCTGTATGTGGGCCTCTCACTGTTGTGGCCTCTCAAGTTGCGGAGCACAGGCTCCGGACGCGCAGGCTCAGCGGCCATGGCTCACGGGCCCAGCCGCTCCGCGGCATGTGGGATCTTCCCGGTCCAGGGCACGAACCTGTGTCCCCTTCATCGGCAGGTGGACTCTCAACCACTGTGCCACCAGGGAAGCCCTCCATGGAACTTTTGACAATACCTGAAGACAACTGGCAAGAGAGTGCCTGGAATGCTACTAAACATCCTACAATGCAAAGTCCCCATAGCAAAGAACTCTCCAGCCCAAAGATAATCTTCCTGCCAGTGTGTGGGAACATAAGATCCTTTTGTACCCATAAAGAGGCCCTTCTCACTCTAAAAGAATACTTCAGGGCTTCCCTGGTAGCGCAGTGGTTGAGAGTCCGCCTGCCGATGCAGGGGACACGGGTTCATGCCCCGGTCCGGGAAGATCCCACATGCCGCGGAGCGGTTGGGCCCGTGAGCCATGGCCGCTGAGCCTGTGCGTCCAGAGCCTGTGCTCCGCAACGGGAGAGGCCACAACAGTGAGAGGCCCGCGTACCACAAAAAAAAAAAAAAAAAAGAATACTTCAGTGATGTCTTTAGTACCAATTCTCACTCTTCCCTGCAGGTTCTGATGCTCCACAGGGACTTTAGGTAGTAAATGCAGATTTCAAATGATTGATTAAAAAAAAAGAGTCTTCCAAACCATTTGTCTTGCCCTTGTCCTTAATCTTGATTTGCCCTGTAGGCTACTCTTATCATAAAGGCAGTATGAATGGCTGTCTCAGTGTCTTTCCTCATTAATGATGCTAGAAATTGATGAGTAACTCTCTGGAACTGTGGATTTTTTGGCAAGAATTATAGCCCTTATTTATTTTGGAGGACCCATGCAGCTTTCTAAATAAATATGTGTAGAACATTCCCCCCAAAATAAATCCCACAAGTAAGTGCTTGATGTATGAAGTTGACATTCTGGCTTTGTGATTTGATCTGATATGTAAAAATCTAATTTTCTCCATGGAATGATGCCACTGCAAAATTGTGACTAAATTAGAATCAGTGGTTTGCTTAGAATATGAGTTATAGCTTCTGTTATGATGTATCAATATTTATTTACAGTTTCTTAAATTGACCCAAATCCCTTTGGCAAGTGTTAAATATGTGAGTAAATATGGCAACAGAGTGATAGAGGCTTGCGTTCTTCTTGTCTGAGTTCACGTGACAACACTCTCTTTGAGAATGTATTTGATGATTGAAGTTTTGAGATCTTGTGTACACTTTTTTTTTTGAATTGACAGAAAATAAGTTCATCAGGTCTATAATAAATTAAAAGTTTATCTAAATCAAAAGTTCTTACTGCTCTACCATCTGATCAGTGAGACAAGAAGTTGATAGTAGCCCTAAGGAGTGCTTCTTTGAACACTGATTTCTATATCTGGATATTCTCAATCAGTATGTAAAGGGATTAGAGTGTCATAGCAAACAGCCAAACCATTGGAAGAATCTACCTCTTAGATGTACATTTGTAATAATAATAAAAATGTTTCAAATTAGATGTAACAGCATCTCCATGTAAATAGTTAACAAAAAGTTGCTCGCTGTCATCCCAAAACTGAAAACAAGGGCCTTTGTATGTTTAGGTTAGTCTGCCTTATGCCCTTATTAACATTCCAGAATTAATTTGAAACCTCTAACAGAAGCTGATTTAAAAAAAGATTCACTTTGAGCTTTTATAAAATGGTATTACAGAGGCCAAGGGTCTGGGACTTATATGCATCATTTTTATGGGCTGATTTACAGGAGAAAAGTTATCTTGGATATCATTGTTTCCTCCCTTTACATTTACTTTGAAGGTAGTATGTGAATAAGTCTATGGGGATGCCTGTCACATTACTGATTATATGATAAATATCAGAAATAATTAGGGGGAGGGAGAGGGATGGACTGGGAGATTGGGGTTGGTAGATGCAAACTATTACATTTAGAATGGATAAACAACAAGGTCCTACTGTATACCACAGGGAACTATATCCAGTCTCCTGTGATAAACCATAATGGAAAAGAATATAAAAAAAGAATGTCTCTATGTGTATAACTGAGTCACTTTGCTGTAGAGCAGAGACTGGCACAACATTGTAAATCAACTATACTTCAATAAAAAATAGTAAAACAAATGTTCAAAATTATGGCATTAAATAAATTTTAGTAATCCATATGGTAGAATATTATGCAGCCACTAAAAATGATGATGTAGAAACATACTGACATGGAACAGTGATGATGAACTAGGAAAAGAAAAAAAAACGAGTTACCAATAGCGCACATAAAATTATATATTTTTTGATGCATATATTTGTGGTAGGCAGCCTGTAAGATGGCCCCAGTGATCCTTACTTCCTGGTATTCACGCTCTTATATAATCCCTCCATCCCCACTTCTCCCTGTTGAGTGCTTCCCAATAGGACATACAGAATTGAAGGAGTGCAACTTCTGAGGCAAAGTATACACAGTATTTCAGCTTCTGAATTCTTCTTGGATCAAACTCTCTGGGGGAGGCCAACTGCCACATCATTGAAGACACTCAAGCAGCCACGTGAGAGGTCCACCTAGCAAAGAACTGAGGTCTCCTGCCAACACCAGCACCAAACCAGGATGTTGAGTGTGCCTTCTTAGTAGCAGGTCCTCCAGCTCTAATCATGCCTTCAGATGACTACATCTTGACTGTAACCTCATGAGAAATCCTCAAAGAATCTCATAAAACGTGAAGAAATCACCTTAGTTTTTCTGATCCTGGCTCCATCAGTGGCAGGATTCATCCCCATGTTTCTTTGTTGAACGGAAGAGGCAAAGGAATTGTTTGGGTCGAGAAGATGGCCATGAGACTTGAGGGGGTCACAGAAAGCCTTACACTGTATCAAGGGCAGCCACTGTCTGAGGCATCGACCCTGTAGCAAGTCCCAGCAAAAAGTGCACTATTCATTCTCTAGAAAGGGGAATAGTAAGCCCTTCAGCATCTGTTGTTACTTTGGTGTAGAATAATTGATCAAAAGACTCAGAAAGGGGCTTCCCTGGTGGCGCAGTGGTTGATAGTCCGCCTGCTGATGGAGGGAACACGGGTTCGTGCCCCGGTCCGGGAAGATCCCACATGCCACGGAGCGGCTGGGCCCGTGAGCCATGGCCTCTGAGCCTGTGCGTCTGGAGCCTGTGCTCCGCAACAGGAGAGGCCACAACAGTGAGAGGCCCACGTACTGCAAAAAAAAAAAAAAAAAAAAAAAAAAAAAAACAGCTCAGAAAGTATATCAGGGTGGTGTTTTGGAAGCCATGGTTTCTGAGGCCATTTTGAGGGAACAGAGGCAATGGGATAGTTTGTTGCAACCAAACTTCCCACAGAGCTGGGGATGAGAGAATGTAAAATGTAATTGAAGACTCCCACTGAAGTGGAGCTGAGACGAAAGACACATTGAAAATGCGATACTTGATACAGTAAGACATGGGTCACTTCTTCTTTGGGCTTGACTGAATGTGGGATGTAGTTTGAGATCAAATAGCTTACTGAGGGGGGAGATAATCATGGGTAACCTCTTTGATGTGCCTTGGCCTATTTTACTTTTTAAGCTGCTCAGGGCCAAATTCTAAATTTGAAGAAGGCCTTCTACGATATAAGCTAAATCTTCAGTTTCTGTGGCATTTCTATGACAGCCTCGACTTTTAAAATGGAACCAAATGTCATTTGGAAAATGAGCCAGCCCAGCACATCTCTGTTAACAACTTGAACTTCCGTGCTCTTGGTCTGTCACTCTCCCTTCTAAGGTTTTGGTAATTTGAGATGGATGGAGACCTAGGTAATCCAGGGCTGACATGGAGTTGGAGGATGAGGCATCTAAGGGAGGAAAAGTTGATTGTCACATGGTCATGTTGTACGAGGAGCCCATGATATATAAATACAGGATGCCAAGTTTGGGAGGACAGTGGGGATGGGGAGAAATGAGTTGATTACTATTAGTGGAAAGGTCCCTGGACACTGGTTGCTTTGTTACTTAGCTGGTCAGAAAGGAGTCTCATCTCCCTAGGAATTGTGGTGTTAGAGGCTGAGAAGTCTAAAACAAGCCTCCACAGTGGCATTCCATGGTGTTTCGCTAGCCTCCAGTGTATGTGGCCAGTGAGTCCAGTGTCGGACTGTGGGGAACACTTAGAGCTTGCTGTTTGCTTAGGAAGGGAGCCGGTCTGTTTTGTTTGTTTGCAAAAACAGTTCGTGATGAACATGTTTCTTCTCAATTTTAAATAGTTCTTCTGTGTTTTTAAGTTAGGGTAGAGGGAAGGTGGGAAATACTGATTTGCTACCTGAGGAAATGACTTAAATATAGGCATACATCCCTCCAATCAGCTGGACGTTTTGTTGAAGTTGAGCACCCTGGTAACTAAACCTCTTTAAATGGCTACCAACGTTCGGTTATATGGACTGAATTACTTTAAAAGCTTGGGCTTATTTCTGTAGAACATAATTGATAAGAATTGAAGAAATTGAACTGCCCTTTAGAGTAATGTAAATTACAAGCAAACGCGCAGAGCCTTAACAACAGCATTAGGGAAAACAACAAAAGACCCAGCAAATAGGAAGATGTTGGATTAAAGAGAATGAATTGAACATGTATTTAATATGCTCATTCCAAAAACCCCTTTAAAGTGATAGTAAAATACGTATTTTAAAGAAGAAACTACAAGGACAATGAGTGCATGATAGGAGATGATATAGCAGCAAAATTTCAGAGGCTGGAAAGCGGAAGAACAGTCATAAATGTTTCAAATATCTTTCATGCACCACTGGGAGTCTTCATAGCCTTGGGTCAGGGCAAGAGAGCTGAAAGGTACTCATCCAAGGCACTCTGGGCCTTTCTGGGTGCACTGCAGAGGCTCTCCAGGGCCTGGGGACATAGCAAAAAAGATAGAGAAGAATCTCCTGAGGAACAAAAAGAACCATTTGGCAGTCCAAAAGGTTGGCAGTCTGGCTTTAAGCAGAGACGGATCTCCTCTGTCTAACACAGGGGTGGCTGGGCCATACAGCACAAAGAGCTCCTTGGACTCTCTCCAGTGCGCAAATCTCAAATCCTGCTGGAGAGAAAGTCCTCATCCCTCCCTTAAAACATGTGGGGCCGAGGTGAGTGAATCTAGCTAAAGCTGCAACAAAGTACAACTGCAGATTAAACTGACTCGAGCCTCCACACTGATGGACTGGCACAAAAAGAGGTGTGTGCTTTCCTGGAGGTAAATGTCAGGGAGTTATTATCTACTATTCTCTAACCCACAGCATACAATCAGACTTGAAGAGCTATGTGAAGAAGCAAGGAAATATGAACTATGGTTAAGTGAAGTCAATAGAAGCAGATCCAGAGATGATCCAGATGTCAGAATTATCAGACAGGGACTTTAAAACAAGCAGGAAAAATATGTTACAGGATCTAGTGGAAAAGATGAACAACTCTCCATGAATAGATGGAGAGTATCATCAGAGAGCTTGAAACTATAAAAAAAGAACCAAATGAAAATCTTACAAATGAAAAAAGGATATCACAAATGAATGTATTCAGTATGTTTAACAGCAAACTGGAAACAGTAAAGGGAAGGCAGGTGAATAGAAGTTATCCAAATTCAAATATAAAGAGAAAAAAGAGTGAAAAAATGAAACATAGGGCCCAAGATGTATGGGACAATATCAGATTGTCTAACAGACATGTAATTGATGTCCCAGGAGGAGAAAGAGAATAGAGCAGAAGAAATATAAAGAGGCAATTGTTCCAAAATTGGTGGAAGACATCAACCCACAGATATAAAAAGATCAGAGAGTCCCAAGAAGGATAAATACAACCAAATCTAAACATAGGGGTATCAAAGTCAAATTCTGATGAAAACCAAAGATAAAGAAAAGATCTTAAAAGCAGGCAGAAAAAAATAGATGCACTATATACAGGGAACCAACTATAAGCACTACAGGTGACTTCATAGAAACAGTGGGGGCCAGGAGAATGGAAAGTTATCTTTAAAGTGTTGGAGGAAAAAAATCTAGAATCATTATTTTTTAAATATAAAATTATATACCAGTGAAAATATCCTTCAGAAATTAATGCAAAGTAAAGATGTTTCAAACAGACAAAAGATGAGAGAATTCACCTCCAACAAACCTTCACTGAAAGAAATGCCATAAGAGGGTATTCATGTTGAGGAGAAACAATACCAGACCAATTTTTCAGGAAGAAATGAAGAGCATCAGAATAAATATGTGGGTAAATGTGAACTGTCTTTATTATTGTATATAAATTCAGTGTATTTAATAACAATGTAACGAGGGTTTACAGCATACATCAAAAACATAAGAGCACAAAGAGCAAAAGAGAGGAAAAATGGAAATGTTATAAGTCAATACTGCTTATGAAGTAGTATATATATATATATATATATATATTTTTTTTTTTTTTTTTTTTTTTTTTTTTTTTGCGGAACGCGGGCCTCTCACTGTTGTGGCCTCTCCCGTTGCGGAGCACAGGCTTCGGACGTGCAGGCTCAGCGGCCATGGCTCACGGGCCATGTGGGATCTTCCCGGACCAGGACACGAACCCGTGTCCCCTGCATTGGCAGGCGGACTCTCAACCACTGTGCCACCAGGGAAGCCCAGTAGTATATTATTTAAAGGTAACTATAATAAGTTAAATATACATATTGTAATTTCTGGAGCAATCACTAAAAAAATGGAAAGATATACAGTAAGATAAGAGGTAAAATTAAGTGCTAAAATATTCACAATTCACCCAATAGAAAGGTGAAAAGAGGAAAAGAACAAAAATGGATACAAAACGAAAATGCTAATGTGGCAGACTTAATCCAATCATATCCACAATTACATTGCATTTAAACGGAGTAAGCACTCTAATTAAAAAGCCAAGATAATCAGACTGGATTGGAAAAAAAAAAAGCCAAGACCTAACTTCATTTGGTTTATAAGAAAAACACAGTTTAAATGTGGAGACACAGACAAGTGAAAGTAAATGGGTTGAACAAGATATTCAGTGCTAATACTGAGCATAACAGAACATCAATACAGATCCTATAGACATTAAAATGGTAATAAAGGGTTATTTTACACAACTTTATGCCAATAAATTTGGTAACTTAGATGAAATTCAAAAATTCATTGAAAGCAGTTTATTGAAATTGATAAAAGAATAATTTAAAGAGTAATACCAATCTTGCAAAAACTCCTTCAGAAAATAGATTTCTCAACTTGTTTTATGAAGCCAGTATAATAACCCTGATAATAAAAATGCCAGACATTATAAAAAAGAAAAAATTATTAAATCTTTCATGAAATTAGATGTAAATATTCTTCACAAAATATGCATAAATTGTATCCGTCAATATATTAAAAAAATGATATGTCATGAGCAAGTGGAGTTTATCCCAGGAAAGGAAAGTTGGTTTAATATTTAAAATCTGTCAATGTAATTTACCACACTAACACAATAAGGGAGAAATATCATATGATGATCTCAAGTGAGGCAGAAAAACAAATCTGACAAAATTCAATGCTCATTAGTGATTAAAAACATACATAAAACCTGAAATAGAAGGCAGCATGCTTAGTCTGGTAAAGGGCTCAGAAATTGATGACATTAGGTGCCTTTGAAAATGAAGATAGGATTAAAAACTGGAAGAGTTATTTAAAGTTTGTTGAAAAAGCAGTTAAGCCTTAGATCTCCTCACCAACTCCATGCATTACAGTGACAGCCCCCTGCTCTCCCAGCAGAAGTTTTGAGGTTTGTTCTCTGTAGCAAGAAGACTGTGGACTATGGGAAGTTGGGCACAATTAAAGGTAGACATTTAGTGAAAATTTATGAGGTGAATTTTGAAACCTCTTCAACTCTTTTTACTCATTCTCTTCCTAGAATGCTGACAGCCAGCTTTAGATTCTTTAGACAAGAGATTAGAAGATCTCTAATGACTCCAACTAGCCTAAGAGACCAGTCCTAAAGATATTGGCATTAAGGTTTTCCCAAAGAGATGGCCCAGGCAGAATACCATTTATGGTATTCTGATAAAAACCACAGTCAGCATGTCTCACCCATTTGCACAGATTTTCCAGTTTTTAAGAAATATCCCATTATTAAATATGAAGAAACAGTTAAGGGCTAGTAAACATCTGAGAAAGCCTATAAACCAAAATAACAGAACAATTGGGAAGACATAGAGATTATCCAGAAAGATGAAAACTTAAAAAAACCCCAAAGACCTATTATTAATATCCTCTGAGGTAGAATAGGGTTCATGAAATAAGAAAAGGGTGTTATTTTTTAAAAATGATTAGAGAACAATAAACACCTCTTGGAAATTAAAAGTATGGTATATAAATGAAAACTCAATAGAAAGTTGCAAAATAAAGTTGAGAAAATTTCTTTAAAAATAAAGGAACAACAAAAAAAACCCCACAGAAAAATGCAGATGAAATAAATAAGAGAAAATGCAAGAAAATTATGAGACTCCCCCATTAGATCCTACATTTGAATAATAGGAATTCTAGGAAAGAATGGCAAAAATATGGCATAACATTGCCAAATTTCAGAATATTGAGGATAAAGAAAAAATCTTACAAGCTTTCAGAGAGAAAGAGAAAAAAAAGTCACATATCAAGAATCAAGAATCAGATTTCACAGCACCACCAGAAGCTTGAAGACAGTGGTACAATATCTTCAAATTTTTGGAAGAGTATATTTTCCCACCTAGATTTCTATACCTAACCAAACTGTCAATAAAAGCAGGTAAACTGAGGACATTTTCAGACCTTCAGGGGCTCAGAAAAATCATGTCCCATGCATCCTTTCCCAGGAGGCCATTGGATAATGTGTTCCACAAAAATAAGGGCATAAAGACACAGGATCCAGGAAGAGAGAGGTGAAGGCATTTTCAATGGTTTGATGAAATGAGACCCTAGGAAGAAAGTGTGGAGCAGATCTAGTGTAGCAGGTAAGAAAATGCCAGGAGAGAACAATTCAATTTTCCAGTAACTGAAATGAGTACCAAAAAATTATTTCCCTTTAATGTTCACGTTTGTATTTATAAAACTGGTTCATCTTTTTGCCTCAAAGAATTGATTCAACTTTGAAGCAAAACCTTATCAATTTTAAAACTCTGTTCGGGGCTTCCCTGGTGGCACAGTGGTTAAGAATCCGCCTGCCAATGCAGGGGACACGGGTTTGAGCCCTGGTCCGGGAAGATCCCACATGCCACGGAGCAACTAAGCCTGTGCACCACAACTACTGAGCCTGCGCTCTAGAGTCCGTGAGCTACAACTACCGAGCCCACGTGCCGCAACTACTGAAGCCCGCACACCTAGAGCCCTGCTCCACAACTAGAGAAGCCACCGCAATGAGAAGCCCGTGCACTGCAAGGAAGAGTAGCCCCCACTCGCTGCAACTAGAGAAAGCCTGCGTGCAGCAACAAAAACCCAACGCAGCCAAAAATAATAAAATAGATTTATAAAAAAAAAACTACAACTGTTCAAGTTACGTAAATTCACTAACTCTAATATCAACTCAGTATTATTAACATTGAATTCAAAGGAGTATTGCATAAATTGAAAAGCAATTCTAAATGTATCAATATTAACAAAGTGATGATCATATTTTTCTTAGTTTTATTTGAGAAAGCGCTAATCACACTGCCATTTTTTTCCTTTAATTATTGACTGAGAAGCATTTCTTTTATTTCAAAAGAAATACTGAACTCAAGTTACCAGTACTGTATATCTTTGTAAAATTCATCCACAACTGAAGTAATGTGTGTTGGGAAAGAATACACAATTATTTAATTCCTTGTCTATTTCATTGTCTTCTCATTGAAACGAAGCAAAAGGGAAACATTAGTCCTTTGTTTTAAAATTCTGATAAGCCCAAAATTTTGACCTCATAGCTGGGCCATCATCTGTCTTTTCTTTTTTTTGCTTAGGTTGATTCTGGGCTCTCTGTTCTGTTCCACTGGTCTTTGTGTCTTTTTTAAATACCGGTACAATACAGTTTTGATTACTATATGTTTGTAATATAATTTTTTAAAATTTTATTGAAGTATAGTTGATTTACAATGTTGTGTTTAGTTTCCACTGTACAGCAAAGTGACTCAGTTATACATATATATATTCTTTTTCATATTCTTTTCCATTATGGTTTATCACAGGACATTGAATATAGTTCCCTGTGCTATACAGTAGGTCTTTGTTGTTTATCCATCCTATATATAATAATTTGCATCTGCTAATCCCAAACTCCCAGTCCTTCCCTCTCCCACCCCCATCTGTCTTGATAGAAACTAATTTTTTCTTATCTATCTGAAATTCTTCTTTGACATTTGTAAAACATCCAAAACTACCTTGACATTGAGTCTGATTTTTTTTAGGTCATGAATAGACAACATTTTAAATAAATTTGAAAGTTTGTTGAGACAAAAGTATACCCAAAGTATTAACTGGGTAGTGTCTCTTACATTATATAACTTATCTAAAGCTTTAAAAAAAAAGTACATGCAATTTTTCATATTTTGAATCAATTGATCTTTGACATTGTTAGAAGGTCTTACATTCTATAGGCACTTGTTCGGTGGTTTAGTTGAAATTTCTCACTTTTTGTAAAATAACTTTTGGTCTTTGCTTCACAATTTTCTAAAAACTACCGTAACTGAAATAATTTCTTTTACCATTACTCTGTCTAAACATGATTTTCCTTTTCTGTAGAAGAATTCAAGCCATTTTTGAGTTGGCCAAAATTACAAGCTCAGCTCTTGTTAAAAATTATTTGAGGAATTTTGGTTGGACATTTAATTGATTTCATATAACTTACTTCTTCAGTTCTTTTTTTAGCTGTTGAGAGGAAACACCAAATATTTCATGTGTTTGCTTTAAATGGCTCTTAGTATTGTCCACTTTATTATCTTTTTTAAATGTTTATTTAATTGGTTGCACTGGGTCTTAGTTGCGGCATGCGGGCTCCTTAGTTGTGGCATGCGAACTCTTAGTTGTGGCATGCATGTGGGATCTAGTTCCCTGACCAGGGATCAAACCCGGGCCCCCTGCATTGGGAGCATGGAGTCTTATCCATTGCGCCACCAGGGAAGTCTCTTAAAATCTTTTTAACAGAACAGATTTTTTTGTTTTCCCTGTAGCAGCCAACTGCAGTTGGAGCATACCTTCCTCCAGTCTCTTCTATTCTTCGTGTTCTAGGCATAGTACTAACTTCTGCACCTCCACTCAATTCCATATCAGGAGTGTGCCTTCATTTTCCATTTTATTTATTTTTTCTTCCAGTTTTATTGAGATATAGTTGATATACTGCACTGTATAAGTTGAAAATGTACAGTTAATAATTTGATTTATATATGTCACGAAGTGATTATCACAATAAGTTTAGTGAACATCATCTCATATAGACACAACATTAAAGAAATGGAAAAAAATTTTTTTTCTTGTGACGAGAACTCTTAGGATTTATTCTCTTAACTTTCATGTGTAACATACAGCAGTGTTAATTATATTGTCATGTTGTACATTACATCCCTAGTATTTATTTACCTTGTAACTGGAAGTTTGCACCTTTTGACTGCCTTCATCCACTTCTCCCTTCCCTCACTCCCTACCCCCACCTCTGGTAACCACAAATCTGATCTCTCTATGAGTTTGTTTTTTTGTTTGTTTTTTTAATTTATTAATTTAATTAATTTATTTTTGGCTGCGTTGGGTCCCCGTTGCTGCGCACGGGCCTTCTCCAGTTGCGGTGAGCAGGGGCCACTCTTCGCTGCGGCGCATGGGCCTCTCACTGGAGTGGCTTCTCCTATTGCGGAGCATGGGCTCCGGGTGCCCCTGTGCCAGTAGTTGTGGCACGCGGGCCCAGTCACTCCGCGGCATATGGGATCCTCCCGGTCCAGGGCTCGAACCTGTGTCCCCTGCACTGGCAGGCGGACTCCCAACCACTGCGCCACCAGGGAAGTCCCTATGAGTTTGTTTTTGAAGTATAATTGACTTACAACATTACGTTAGTTTCTGTTATACAACATAGTGATTCAATATTTCTCTTCATTTCAAATTGATCACAGTGATGGGTCTAGTTACAGTATGTCACCACAGAAAGATATTATGTGGTTTGACTATATTCCCCACACTCTACATTTCATACCGGTGACTCATTTATTTTGCAACGGAAGTTCCATTTTCAGTTTTAAAATTTGTCCATACTTAACTTTTTTTAAACTATAAACAATTTAATTATAATTAAAATTCCAATTTCATTACCAATTATGATTTATATAGTTGTCACTATAACTTGAGGTGTCTGCATTTTATATTTTGCATTCAAATAAACACATTATAATGTTACATTATTGCATAGACCAAAAAAATCACTTGAATCAATCAGTATGTCCACTGGCTGGATCAGTGACAGTGTTTATGTGTACCATTAGAAATGATGCTGGTGCCTGATACGCACACAACATAATAATACTGTATTGTATGTGATGCAATAATTAAAGTGTATTCCTACCATTATGCTAAAGTTGTATTTATCAGAAAAATTTTACACTGCTTCAGTTTTTACATTTAAATCTAAATTAATTAAACTTAAATTTAATTAAAACTTTGATTTCATCATCGCAGTAGCTTCATTTCAAGTGCTCAGTAGCCACAGATGTCTAAGGGCTACCTTCTTGGACAGCACAGCCAGGGACAGCAAGGGAATGAGAACCTATTATTAGGGAACCAGGCATTTTGTTAGGCACTTTCAAAGACATGATTTCAAAACAGTCCCATGTGTTATCTACATTTTACATAAGGAGACAAGCTCACTGAGATTCAGTCATCTGTGCAAAGTGGGACAGTTAGAGAAGGAGCTGGAAGGACAGCTGTTAGTCTAAACCCAAAGCCCTTGTGTGTGCCGTGCTGATGTGGCCATTGCTGGTTGTAATGGTGTATACCACTGAGCAAGAGATCAGGATGCTTCCCTTATCTCCCCACCTCCCTGTAAAGTTTGCAGGCCTCTAATTGTTTTAGCAAGTTTGTATGAATGAATTTATTCAAGAATATTTGTCACGTATGGGCCAGGCACTATTCTAGTGAACAAAAGCCAGCGTCCCTGCATGCATGGAGTTTACGAGCTTATGGAAAGGAACAGAAAATAACAAAACACAAACAAAAAACAACTTTCAGTGAGATTGTCTTCTCCAGTTTAAACTTTGTGGGCTTGCTTAACATGAAGCTCTCAAAGTGACAGTGCTCTTTGTGATTTTAGAATGGGGACAAGGTATCTTTCCAGGCAGTAATTTTGCTAAGGGCGGTCATGCAAACAGTTGCTTACTTGGAGCTCTGGCTATTCGATGTGAGGTAATTACCTCCACTCCTGGGTAATTATGTTCATTCCTGTTTGTCCATTACTATTCTTGGGGCTACTGTGGTCCAGCATCTCAGTAAAAGTGGGCACCTGGGCAAAGGGTCACATGGTGAAACTTGAAGGGCAGCCTCCTCCTAGATGAAGAACATCTGATGAAGAACAGACTGAAAAGGGAACTTTTCTGTTCCTTCTAGGGAAGCCCAGTTGGTGATCCCTGTACTAAGGTACTGATCTGATGAGCAAACCATGATCTTACAATGTATCATACTTACGGCTTATTTTCAGACTATTGCAAAAGCTACAAGAAGTGAAGTTTCCTGTGCCTGAGTGGTTCAGTCAGCCCCCCAAAACTCTACCACATGTGTTTTAGGAGGCGGGCAGGGGGCATGGGCGAGGGGGTGGGGGCTGGGTCTTCAAGGGTAGAGACTTATGCAAACGAAAGGGTTTGTCTTCAACACAGCCTCAGGGAAGATAATGCTTACAGAGTATTTTATTTTTAACATCTTTATTGGAGTATAATTGCTTTATAATGTTGTGTTTGTTTCTGCTTTATAACAAAGTGAATCAGTTATACGTATACATATATCCCCATATCTCCTCCCTCTTGCGTATCCCTCCCACCCTCCCTATCCCACCCCTCTAGGTGGTCACAAACCACAGAGCTGATCTCCTTGTGCTATGCAGCTGCTTCCCACTAGCTATCAGTTTTACGTTTGGTAGTGTATATATGTCCATGCCACTCTCTCACTTCGTCCCAGCTTACCCTTCCCCCTCCCCGTGTCCTCAACTCCATTCTCTAGTAGGTCTGCGTCTTTATCCCTGTCCTGCCCCTACGTTCTTCATGACCTTTTTTTTTTTTTTTTTTTAGATTCCATATATATGTGTTAGCATACGGTATTTGTTTTTGTCTTTCTGACTTACTTCACTCTGTATGACAGTCTCTAGGTCCATCCACCTCACTACAAATAACTCAATTTCGTTTCTTTTTATGGCTGAGTAATATTTCATTGTATATATGTGCCACATCTTCTTTATCCATTGATCTGTGGATGGACACTTAGGTTGCTTCCATGTCCTGGCTATTGTAAATAGTGCTGCAATGAACATTGTGGTACATGACTCTTTTTGAATTATGGTTTTCTCAGGGTATATGCCCAGTAGTGGGATTGCTGGGTCGTAGGGTAGTTCTATTTTTAGTTTTTTAAGGAACCTCCATACTGTTCTCCATAGTGGCTGTATCAATTTACATTCCCACCAACAGTGCAAGAGGGTTCCCTTTTCTCCACACCCTCTCCAGCATTTATTGTTTCTAGATTTTTTGATGATGGCCATTCTGACCGCTGTGAGATGATACCTTATGGTAGTTTTGATTTGCATTTCTCTAATGATTAGTGATGTTGAGCATTCTTTCATGTGTTTGTTGGCAATCTGTATATCTTCTTTGGAGAAATGTCTATGTAGGTGTTCTGCCCATTTTTGGATTGGGTTGTTTGTTTTTTTGATATTGAGCTGCATGAGCTGCTTGTAAATTTTGGAGGTGAATCCTTTGTCAGTTTCTTCATTTGCAAATATTTCCTCCCATTCTGAGGGTTGTCTTTTGGTCTTGTTTATGGTTTCCTTTGCTGTGCAAAAGCTTTTAAGTTTAATTAGGTCCCATTTGTTTATTTTTGTTTTTATTTCCATTTCTCTGGGAGGTGGGTCAAAAAGGATCTTGCTGTGATTTATGTCATAGAGTGTTCTGCCTATGTTTTCCTTTAAGAGTTTTATAGTGTCTGGCCTTACATTTAGGTCTTTAACCCATTTTGAGTTTATTTTTGTGCTTGGTGTTAGGGAGTGTTCTAATTTCATTCTTTTACATTGTCCAGTTTTTCCAGCACCACTGATTGAAGAGGCTGTCTTTTCTCCATTGTATATTCTTGCCTACTTTATCAAAAATAAGGTGACCCTATGTGCGTGGGTTTATCTCTGGGCTCTTACAGAGTATTTTAGAGTTCAAACAGGTCATTGTACAAATAAGGGAATTTAAAATTCAGAGAGGTTAAGCAATTATTCAAAGGTCACACATCATATTCATTCAGTGAGACTAGGACCTCTACTTTTTCTTTCCAGCTAATGAGTTGTGGGTGAGGAGAGAAAGAAGGGAGGAGGTGGGTGGGAGAATCAGAGGAAGCTAAAGATTGTGCATAAAGCTCAGTAAGGCTAGGGTTTAAAATCTATTTCTGTCCTTTCTACTCTGACGTTAGGTTTCTTAACCCTGCTGAACTTCAGAGTCACAGCTGTGAAACGGATGACACAGAGCTCCTAGGGTTGCAGTGAAGATCTGATGAGCTGTTGCATGTGAAAATGGCTTGACCTCTTGAAGATAAGACTTTTCCTTTACTCACTATCTCCAAGTATCACTTCCTTTAATTGATCTTCAAACCATCCATTTCAAACTTCGAGCTCCCCAGGCCTCAGTCTTGAGAGTTCTGGATTGGCAGGTCATACTCTGCTGCCCTGCACCTGCTGACCCCAAGCTCCCCTGGGACTCTTTGTCTCCCAAGACTTCCCCATTCTCCCCCAGAGGCCCGTTCCTGTGATCACACCCTATACCAGCCTCTTCCTTGTCACCTCGCAATATCTTGCCCATCCTAGTTGGGGTTCTTCCTAACAATAGGAAGCCTTAACAAGTATTTGGATAGTGTGACAGGCTTCAAAGTGCTTTCACAGACATTCTCCCCTTTGATCCTCACAACAGCCCTGCAGGGGACACAGGGCAGCTATTATCATCCCAGCTTTACTTCTAAGGAACCCAGAGTACATAGAGGCTAAAGTGATTTGCCCAAGGCCACAAACTGGAGAACTGCTTGGTGTGCAAGAAGGAACAGTCTTTGGGGTCAGGAAGTCCTAGGTTCAAGTCTCAGCTTAGCCACTTGCTAGCAGTGTGGCTTTGGGTAAGTTATAGAACCTTCCTGAGACTCAGTTTCCCTATCTGTTAAATGGCGATATTTGTTGTGTATCCTGCAGGGTTGCATATATTGTATATGCAGTTCTTAGTTTGGCAAGCCAGACCAGAATCCCGTGCATTACACTGTCTCTGCAATATTCCTCAATACCTCTCCAACTAGAAATAAGCTCTTCTGTCTCTGAACTTCAGGAATGTTCTTTGTCTTTGCTTTCATGCCTCAGAAACTAACTCTGGCTGACAGAGAGCAAGTAGGATTTTGCCATGAACCTGGTAAGGTCACAAAATGGAAGCGATGATAAATCACTTTCTGGGAAGGAACCATGGCAGCCCCTGGGCAGCGTCATTGGATGACTCAGTGCCACCTCTCTTTCTTCCTCGTGCTTTTCTCTCCATTCAGAATCCAAATATACAGAAGAGAAAATTTGATTGACCTAGTTTGGGCCACGTGCCCCCTTTGTGGGCAGGTGGGCAGACGTGGTTGGCAGCCCACTGGAACAATATGGAATGGAGGAAAGGCAATTCTGCAAAGGGAGAAATGCTCTTAAATAAAGGAAGTCTGCTACTTGGTCCTCATGTAATTCTAAAGCCAACTGTTGTGTGCGGCTTGTTGTGGATGCTCATATTCACTTATGCTTCTGTCTTAACATCCATCTAGACCATTAGTCCTGGGGGGTCAGGGCTGGGAGTTGGGGGGAGAACACCTCTGTCTTATGCTCAGATTCAATATGGAAGCCCAGAGACTGGCCCAGTGCCTTACACATAATTGGTGCTCAGTAAATATCAGATGGCTGATACATTTTGTTGATTTTATTACAGTTCTTGGTCTTTCCAGTCCAAAAATCAAATTAATTTAGATCTTTCCTGACTTATCCCAGCTCCTAAACCTCAGAACTCCTACCTACATGCAGCCACCAATAAAGCAATCAATCAATAACAATTCACCTAATTAGCTTGCTCACATGAACCAATAGGTTCCTCAGGCCTGGTCACTTCCCATCACAGTCACTGGTGGGGTGCCAGGTGTCTTGCCAAAGGACTTGATTGATAAGTCATTGTAATTGAAGCTGAATACAATTAATTGCATAATTTTGAACTCTTCAAGTTTAATTCCACAAAAATTACATCACAGAATTGGGACATGATGAAGTATTTCTAGTGAAAGGAATAAACAGAACTTGCCTAAGCACTGGTTCATATTTGTGACCTGTTATGTACACACCAGGCCTGGAATCTTACCACTCCTGTCAATAGAAATCCACAAAGCTCAAATACATATATGATTTCCTAAACACCTGGCCCATTATTAGAAAAAACTGGACACTCTTGTCTTAATCAGGCCCAACATTTTGATAATATTAGTGACACCCTCTTTAAATGTGACCTGGTTTTATCTTTTATAGGCACAGACCCCAGATAAGCTCACACTTTTTTTTTTTTTTTTGGTCTTTTTTCTCTCTTTTAGCAGTTGCCTTAAATTTGGTCTCTCATATGGTTAACTTCCTAGAGGACATGTCAGAAAATAGCTAATGAATAAAAATAGTGCTATCTGCCTTTGACAAAACTTTTACTCAATTGAGTAGGCAGGATTTTCATGAAGAAAATCTGAGAAATTAATTAATTAACTGTAACTGAATTTCACCTCTTTAACCTTAACTCGTGAGCAAACCTGAGCTAAATAAACATCTGACCGTTCAATCTCTTCCACTTAAGGTTAACTTGAGTTTATTATTCAGGCTACTGCCCTTGTGTATTAGGCAATACATAAATTACGCATACTAATTACTCTGGATGGGGCACCACTTTAATGAATTCTTTTAATTAAACTGCAACACAGTGGTTTTGTGCAAGATGGTCTATATTTCATCTTTAAACTGCGTTAACCTTCATCTTTGTCTGGGCAGCTCACACATCCAACCGGAGGTCTGAGTTTAATTCATCTAAGTACATCCATTCAAGAACCCACCCCCACCCCTGGAGGAAGATTTGAAAAATGTTTCTCTTTTGCTTTGAGGTTAAGAAATTAGATGCCTCTGTGAAAAGTTATGATTCTGCTGGGGATACTAAAGTGGAAAAAAAAAGGCAAAACAAAGCAAAAAATTGAAATAACAGAATCAGTCAGCATAGCACTACAGTCCTTAAGGTATAAATAATAGAAGTCATATTAAGAATGTCCTAGGGCTTCCCTGGTGGTGCAGTGGTTAAGAATCCACCTACCAATGAAGGGGACATGGGTTTGAGCCCTGGTCCAGGAAGATCCCACGTGCCGCAGAGCAACTAAACCCGTGTGCCACAACTACTGAGCCTGCGCTCTAGAGCCCGCGAGCCACAACTACTGAGCCCATGTGCCGCAGCTACTGAAGCCTGTGCGCCTAGAGCCTGTGCTCCACAGCAAGAGAAGCCACCACAATGAGAAGCCCACACACCGCAACTAGAGAAAGCCCATGTGCAGCAACAAAGACCCAACGCAGCCAACAATAAATAAATAAAATAAATAAATTTTTTAAAAAATGAATGTCCTTACTAATATGTGCTATTAAAGCCAGGGGCACTCTTTACCTTGTGATCTTTATATTACAGATTGTACAGTAAATGATCTATATTATGAGTCTAGCTTTCAAAGATGCAATTAGTTCTCTATTATCTGCAAGCATTAGTGGGTGAAGCAGTAGAGGAAATTGAAACCCATGTATATTTTAGCTGTGAATATTAATCTTCTCTTGTCTTTTTACTGAGCTCCTGCTTCTAGGTAGTAAAATTGACTGTTTTGAGTTTTACTTCCCTAATATCTGAGAGGGGGGAGTGACAGAGGGAGGAAGGGAGAGACTCAAACAGCTGAAGAACTCTCCAAATACCAGGAACCAAGCAGCGGCATAGCACAGGGAGATCAGCTTGGTGCTTTGTGACCACCTAGACGGGTGGGATAGGGAGGGTGGGAGGGAGGGAGATGCAAGAGGGAAGAGATATGGGAACATATGTATATGTATAAGTGATTCACTTTGTTATAAAGCAGAAACTAACACACCATTGTAAAGCAATTATACTCCAATAAAGATGTTAAAAATAAATAAATAAATAAATAAACACATAAATAAATACCAGGAACCTTGATAATCCCCAATCAGTCAATGCATATTGAGCATCTGCTGTATTCGTAGCACTCTGCCTGGTGCCAGAATATCATGGAGGTTGAAAAATGCTTTATTTGTGCTTTTTAAAAATGAAAAGGAACATTTGCATATATATGTTTGTACTTACATAGATAAAATTGGGAAGATACATAAAAAACTGTTGTGAGAGTTTGCTTCTGGGATGTACTGGGGATCTAAGTTGGAAGGGAAACCACTTATTTTTTTTTTTTTTTTACATTTTTATTGGAGTATAATTGCTTTACAATGGTGTGTTAGTTTCTGCTTTATAACAAAGTGAATCAGTTATACATATACATATGTTCCCATATCTCTTCCCTCTTGCGTCTCCCTCCCACCCTCCCTATCCCACCCCTCTAGGTGGTCACAAACCACAGAGCTGATCTCCCTGTGCTTTGCGGCTGCTTCCCACTAGCTATCTGTTTTACGTTTGGTAGTGTATATATGTCCATGCCACTCTCTCACTTCGTCCCAGCTTACCCTTCCCCCTTCCCGTGTCCTCAAGTCCATTCTCTAGTAGGTCTGCGTCTTTATTCCCATCTTGCCCCTAGGTTCTTCATGACATTTTTTTTTCCTCTTAGCTTCCATATATATGTGTTAGTATACAGTATTTGTCTTTCTCTTTCTGACTTACTTCACTCTGTATGACAGACTCTAGGTCCATCCACCTCATTACAAATAGCTTAATTTTGTTTCTTTTTATGGCTGAGTAATATTCCATTGTATATATGTGCCACATCTTCTTTATCCATTCATCTGTGGATGGACACTTAGGTTGCTTCCATGACCTGGCTATTGTAAATAGTGGTGCAGTGAACATTGGGGTGCTTGTGTCTTTTTGAATTATGGTTTTCTCAGGGTATATGCCCAGTAGTGGGTTGGCTGGGTTGGATGGTAGTCCTACTTATTATTATTCTGTATTTTTTACTCCTGTTCCTCCTGCTGCTGCTGTTGCTTCTTTTTCTTTCTCTTCTTCTTCTATCATGAGCATGTGATACCTTTTAACTAAAAAAAATGAAAAACAATAAAAATATCTAGAGAGTTCATAGTCTACTTGGAGAGACAAACATATCACAATGCAATGTGGTAAGTGTTATCATAGGTGAACATGCAGACTATTCTGGAAACACAAAGGAGAGATCATCCAAATCAGTCTGATGAAGTCAGGGAAGGCTCCTCAAGGGAGATGGCATTTCAGTTGGGTCTTGAAGCATGAGTGTGAGAGTTTTTCAGGCTGAGCATCAGCTGTTCAGTAATGGGAAGGGGATGATAGCTTAAGATGATTCTGTCCACCCTAAGATTGTTCTCTCTTAGAAATTCTGTGAATAGATAAGCTCCTGCAAGACTTCCCTTATGACATGACATATGTAAGCAGAGTTGAAATCATTCTCATTTCTGACAACAAGATGATTCAGAGTGATACTTTGGAAATGATCCCAAAGAAAAGTTACTCACTCTGGAAAACAATTGGATATTCCTGAAATTCTGGCTTCAGAATTTCTCCAAAGGTCCCTGTAAATTTTTCACCAGGCCCTAATTTAAACCTAAAGTTTGTACGAAAGCAACCGACCTGTGGGATACAACCAATCTTTATTTTGATGAAAAAAATCAGGATTATAGGGTATTTTTATCAGCAAAGCCTAGCTCTTACTATCATATCATTACATTTAGAAATGGAATTCCCACTGTTTCTTGACCCACTTTATACCGATGATAGAGGAAAGGTAGGGAAAGTGAAGACCACAATTGTCTCAAATTTTATATTCTACCATTGGAGTTATTTGGGACACCAAATTCCCTAATTCTGAGCCCATTAAGGATCACTGGTATGGACCCAGCTGTTCTAAGCCCCACGAAGGAATCCTGCATTCCAACCAGAACAAACAAACCCTAAAAAGAGGGATTTAGTAGAATTTGGCCTCTTAGGGAGCTTCATTTGCATGTGCAGTGGCAGGGGGAGAGGCTAGCAGATTTATCTCATCACTACCCTGAGGCTGGTAGGATCAATACCCTTCAGTTTTTTTACTGAGCCACAGCTATGTGCCAGATGTCAGGAATACAAGGATGACTGTTAACAGAATTCCTGCTCTCCAGTAGCTCACAGGGAAAAGAGAGTTGCAGACACACCACTGTAATGCAGTGGAATGTGCTTGTCTAGGTAGATAGCCAAATTCAGAGCAGGAAACCAGAACTTCTCCCAGTGGAGCTGGGAGAGCTTCATAGAGAGCCTGAAGACCCCTAACTATGTACAAATATACTTTTGAAATGGGAGTTGTTCTGAAACGCTTAACTCCTGTTTTCCGTTTTAGACCAAAAAGGTAGAAGAAAGAGAGGATGGCTGATATGAATGGGTAGAATGTAATTTAAAGGCAGAGAGTTCTATAATTCTCAATAGCTAAACCCAAAGGGAGATTTTTCTCCCCCTGACCCTCCCAGCAAATTTAGGAAGCCCCACAACTGGTTCAACAGTCTATGACAGAAACAAGGCTCCAGAGTGATTTTTTGTGATGACCATGGTGGCCCTGGAATCAGACAACCCAGTTCTCCTTTGGGTGTGCTGTGTGACCTTGGACAAGTCACTTAGTTTATCTACCTCTCAGTTTCCTCATCTGTAAAACTTGGATAATAATAGGACCTACATCACAGGGTTGTTAATGGTGATTAAATGAGGTGATACGTGGAAAGTACTCAGCAAAGTAATCAATAAGTGTTAGCTATTATTATAATTAGTATGAGTAAGGTAAGTGCATCTCGGACCTCCAAGCAACAGGATTTTATTGCCAAGTTTGCAAAATGAACGTAAAAGTCTTCCAAAGCTGTTAGAATATAAAAAAGTAAGTTCCTGTAACAGTATAATCACATGGGCGTGTGAAGCTGCAAAATACTTACACACATGTATTCATTTCAGTTTAGAAACCAAATTGCTGTCTAGATGACCCCTTCAAAAGCCCTGAGATGAATTCTTTTTTTTTTTTTTTTAAAGATGGGCCTCGGTATCTTCTCTTTTCTTTATTATTTTTTTAAATTTTATTTATTTATTTTTGGCTGCGTTGGGTCTTCATTGCTGCATGAGGATTTTTCTCTAGTTGCAGCGAGCGGGGGCTACTCTTCGTTGCAGTACATGGGCTTCTCATTGCGGTGGCTTCTCTTGTTGCAGAGCACAGGCCCTAAGCGCATGGGCTTCAGTAGTTGTGGCACACTGGCTCAGTAGTTGTGGCTCACTGGCTCTAGAGCACAGGCTCAGTAGTTGTGGTGCATGGGCTTAGTTGCTCCGCGGCATGTGGGATCTTCCCGGACCAGGGCTCGAACCTGTGTCCCCTGCATTGGCAGGCGGATTCTTAACCACTGCACCATCAGGGAAGCCCTGAGATGAATTCTTAATCATCCAAATGCTACTTTTGTTGACTTATGTAAAAGCTGAAAGGAAAGTGTCAGTCTTTTTTGACCCACAGATTCCTTAGAAACAACTTGTCCACCGCAGAGGGTAAGTGCATGCTTGCTTTCCCGAAGAGGGTGTATCCAGATAGCAAGAGTATTGACTAGAGGAAAGGCCCTTTCCCCCAGGAAGGCTGTAGAGGTGACCAGGAGGCAGCCACCTGGGGCCACCCACTCGCCTGGAGTAACTCCAGGACTCATGCTTTGATCCCTTTGTGTTTCTCACGGCTTCCCAGGTGGCATTTTCTGCCCCAGGCTTTCCACATGCCTGGTAGGGAATATATGTTGCGACATACCATCTGGCCTTTATGCGTCTCCCCAGTGGCCAGGGTATAAAAACCTGCCTGTTTGGCAGCTACAAGTGCCCACAGTCCCTTTGGTCTCTTTCTTGGTCCGAGTGTTTTTCAACATCAATGGATGTAATTAGGAAGAACTAAACCAAGCATATGGATTCAGGACTGCATTATGACCACAGAGGGAGCTTTACCTTGGAAGAGGAGCTCCTCGGGGCGGGCCCAGCTCCAGGCACCTGGGAAAATGGAGCGAATGTGCCAGGGGCCTGTTTACAGCTGGGCACCGTGTCATACAGGCTTAAAGCTCAAACTCTGTGGGTGAAGTATGGCTCGTCGGTCATGTTCCCTGACATCCAGAGCTTGGCTGAGGGGAAAGGAGGCAGCTTGCTGATGAGAGCACATGTGTCTATTGGCTCTATGCAATGGAGAAAATACCAGAACTGCGCAAATCCTGAAGTCGGCATCATTTGTGTTGCTTCTCTTTGAAGAATTGCCAGTTGCTGAATGGCAGTTATTTCCAGAAGGTATGGAGGGAGAAGCCAAAATCAAGCTCCCAGAGAATGGAAAGTAGAAGATAAAATTCGAAAGTGTAAATTACTATATGTACATACAATGGAATACTAAGCAGCTAAATGAAAGGATGGGGATATTCTTTATGTGCTGATATGGAAAGAACTCTAAGATGTATTAAGCAAAAAACCCCAAACAAACAAAAAAGGAAGATGGAAAATAACAGTGTATAGATTCTTCTCCCATTCATGTAGCAAAGGAAGTTGAGGGTGAGGCGGGTGTGTTTGTATTTACTTGTATACGCGTAAGAGTGTCTGGAGGGATATGCAAAAAACTAATGACAATGGTTATATATTTGGGGGCAGCAAGGAGAACCTAAGCTGCTAGGGGATGGCAAGGCATTTCTTCATATTTTTATTTTAACCAAGTTTTGAATGCATTACTCCTTCAAAAAAATTAAATAAGTATAAATGTGTTTATAAGTTTTGGAAGTGACATTATAAAGCATATTGAGAGGCCAGTGGAGATTGCATACTAGCAGATTTATAAATACATTTAAATTATCTTGTCTTTATGCCCATCTTTCTACATGAGTAAGGCTGCTTGGTTTCCAACAATATCTTCTATAACTGATTATCACGTGATGGAACAACTGAGCATTGCATATTTTACACTGAGCATTTTTCCACCAGAAAACCCAAATAAATATGATTTGTATCCATTAACAAATTCAGAGTTTAAAAATGGTTATGTGTGAATCACTAGAAGGAAGGATTAATCCTTTGTCCTTATTCCCTTCATTCAGCTAACATTTATTGAATAAGTAGAATGCACTGTTGACAATTTGCTATATAGTCCACAGTTTTCATCACATGAAACTGGGTTTGTATAGTATAATTCATGCTATAACCACATAGGAGTAGGTTTGGTTTAGGAACTTTTCTGAAAGATTCTTTACTTAGCTCGTTTGTCCGGAAGGAATATCAATTGGTTCCTGCAAGTTCAAGTTTTTTTTGTTTAATCTTCCAGCAATATCTCGGGAGCATCAAAAAGGTGGCCAAGACTCTGCTTGGAATAAGGGATATACTATTTACAAACTTGTAGAGCCAAGGATATTTATGTTCCTTATTGTCTCTTTCTCTCCTCCCAAAATACACAGATCTAAACATAGTGCTTCGTGTAATAAATCCATTTCCACTTCTTTAAAAAAATTGTGGAAATCCTTACTATAGTGGCTTTATACTGTATAAACTTAGCTAAACCTGAACTAATTCTCCCAGGATTACTTTCCCTAGAGGGTTCCAGGTTAGGATTAGCCACAGAAGAAATCTGCATGGGATTTGAAAGACACAAGTGAAGTAGTATCAACTTTTAGCCTTTGAAGGTTGGTTCAGGGTGTCAAGCACGGCAGTAACTTGATGGGTTGGCACTGATCTGTCAGCTCACACTGAGGATGTGGGTTGTACCTGGGCCCACAGTTCCTATAGTTCCTATTAGATTTCCTGTCTCAGCTTTTCCAAGTCTTAGACCAGGTATGTGTACAGCTCTGTGGCAAAACCTAATAGGTTCTTCCTGCAAGTCACCCACATCATTGAGGATGGAGGCCTAGAGAGATAGATACAGGTTCCAGTGTACCTTCCTGGTTCTTGTTTGTCCTATTCTCCTCCACTTCACTGTCAAGTCTTTTTCCTCAGTTGCCAACCCAGTTCATACCCTCCCCCAGACATAGCGTCCACATCTTGCATTGACTTTTCCACTTGCTCCTGCAATTGCATTATTAATGCTTTATTCTCTATCTCTTATAGTGTTTCTGCCTTTCTGACAAACTCTGACTGATGCAATACCCCAAAATGTTCAGAGACACGTCTTAGTGTTGCCGTTGCCAACAGCACAGCAAACCTAGGCATCAGTATCTCCATTTTGCAAGAAAGCTGACTCTAGAAAGACAGGTAAGCCAAAAAGTTGAAAATCCAACTCTATCTAGCTCTAAAACTCCTATCTTTCCACCATACTATATTGTTTTGGCTTTCAAAGTAAAAGAGGAACACAGTGCAAAAGCACATTGTCATAATAACTGAAAAACCAGCCTTCATGATAGACTAAAGAGAGCATTCACAGCTGCTAACTCAGAGCAATGGCTTCAAAGTGGCACTTGTATTGTGATACATGGCCAACATCTAGAACAAAAATGCCTTGGGCATCCTAGGGTTGAGGAGATGAGTGACATTAGCCTCATAACTTTCTGAGCTATTTTTAATGAGGTGCAGAGATGAGAGTTAGTCATGTGATGCTCAGTACAGTGAGCTGAGGAATTTGGATTCATTCTATACAATGCCGAAAAGTCTTCTATAAAAATACCCGTAAATATCTCCAAAGACTGAGGATATTAAGTAATGTTTGGAAATGTAGATTTTTGAATGCTTTTTGCTGGATCCAGCTCTCCCTAGAAACACATGTACAAAGGTAATACCTACACTCTTCACTAGGTTATTTGAAATTTTTCCATCATACAAAACTTACTAGAAAATGTAATTTTCAAATCTAAATTAATGTTGGCTATGGAAAATGAAAGTCATTGACCACTGGATAATATAGAGCAAAAAGAAAAGTTCTGGGCTTCCCTGGTGGCTCAGTGGTTGAGAGTCCGCCTGCCGATGCAGGGGACGCGGGTTCATGCCCCGGTCCGGGAAGATCCCACATGCCACGGAGCGGCTGGGCCCGTGAGCCATGGCCACTGAGCCTGCGCGTCTGGAGCCTGTGCTCCGCAACAGGAGAGGCCACAATAGTGAGAGGCTCGCGTACCGCAAAAAAAAAAAAAAGAAAAGTTCTCAATTTCATGTGTTAGTTGAAATGTAGCAGGGAAAATGTTAGGAGAGAGCAGGTCAGTTTGGAACTGAGAGATTTCTGGAAAACCTTGGGACAGAGGAGTTCTAAATCCATAGAGCAGAGAGTGTAGGATTAGGCTTATTTGTAACCAGGTGCACTGTAGTGCTGAGAGAACTGCCTTAGGCTACTTGTGCTGCTATAAGAGATGCCACAGGCGGGGTAGCTCCATTTAATTTTTCACGGTTCTGGACACTAGAAGTCCATGATCATGGTGCCAGCCAATTCAGTTTCTGGTGAGACCTCTCTTCCTGGCCTGTAGATAGCCGTCTTCTCACCGTGTGCTCACTTGGCCTTTCTTCAGGGCATGTGCATGGGGGGAGAGAAAGAGCAGACTCTCTGGTGTCTCTTCTTATAAGGCCACAAATCCTATCAGATCAGGTCCTCACTCTTATGGCCTCATTTAACCTTAAACACTGGCTCCATCTCCAAATTCAGATACATTGGAGGTTAGGGCTTCAACATATGAATGTGTGTGTGTGTGTGACACATTCAGTCCATAACAAGAGTAAAAGTCTGTTTAGAAAGAGAGCAATCCAAACCACAGCCTAGCATTCTGTCTCTATTTCCCTTGTGAAGATTGTCTAGGTAAAAATCCTACCTTGATTAAAGACCATGGGTAAACAAGAATAAGTGAGAAGACCTTGAGATTTTGGCTTTATGTTTGAACTTCATCCATTTTGTCTTTCACATCAGCATCTCAGATTTTCCCAACATGTTCAGGTTGTAACCCCTCTGATTAAGGAAATAGGCTTGCCTTACCTTAACAGGCAATTAGTTTTCACAATTAAATGGGAAGAGTCATGATTAATGACCTTGCTAATTGTTCTTCCCTGGTGTGCACATTAATACCAGCAGAATGCTCAGAATTCTGAGGAACATGCATTCTTTGAGCCTACCATGCTTCATCGTGGTGGAGCCAATGCTGAGGGAGACTCACACCCTGCCCTCTAGGAGATCAGAGTATAGTACAAAAGATATGTCAACAGACATATTACAACAACAAGGGAGAGACTTTGTCAATTTTCCTGATGTTTGGCATGGCATTGGTGGAATGTGTACCTTAGCCAATGAATTGCCAATAACCCCAGCAGGCTTGTGAGGAAGAAAGTGTACCATGGGTATGCAGGAGAAATTCTGAATCATTGGTGGTATGGCAGTTTTCCAGAATGTCCTCAAAGGAGGGGAGTATGTTCAAATTGTACAAACTAAGTAGAACCCAGAATTTTACTTTAAAGAGAAGCTAGAACAGTATTTCCAATTGTCCAGGTAATTGCTCTCATGTAAAGAAATCCTACCCGATCTTTAGGGGTCACTTCCTGTATTGAACCTCTCAATTCTGACAGCTGGATGTGACCTCTCCCCCTCAGAACACTCCAGAACTCTGTTCCACTTAGCTGCCATTTAAAGCCTTCTTATGTAACTGTTATTTACTTATTTATTTTTTGCGGTACGCAGGCCTCTCACTGTTGTGGCCTCTCCCGTTGCGGAGCACAGGCTCTGGACGCACAGGCTCAGTGGCCATGGCTCACGGGCCCAGCTGCTCCGTGGCATGTGGGATCTTCCCGGACCGGGACACGAACCCTTGTCCCCTGCATCCGCAGGTGCACTCTCGACCACTGCACCACCAGGGAAGCCCTGTAACTGTTATTTTTTTAAATTTTGTTTCTTTTTAAAATTTTTATTGGAGTATAGTTGATTTACAATGTTGTGTTAGTTTCAGGCGTACAGCAAAGTGAATCAGCTATATATATGTATGTATATATATATATCAGCTACACATATATATATCCATTCTTTTTTAGCTTCTTTTCCCATATAGGTCATTACAGAATACTGAGTAGAGTTCCCTGTGCTATAGCATAGATCCTTATTAGTTATCTATTTTATGCATAGTAGTGTGTATATGTTACTCCCAATATCCTAATTTATCACTTCCCCCCACATTTCCCCTTTGGTAACCATAAGTTTGATTTTGAGATCTGTGAGTCTGTTTCTGTTTTGTAAATAAGTTCATTTACATTATTTTTAATTAGATTCCACATATAAGTGGTATCATATGATATTTGTCTTTCTCCACTTAGTATGATAATCTCTGGGTCCATCCATGTTGCTGCAAATGGCGTTATTTCGTTCTTTTTTATGGCTGAGTAATATTCCATCGTATATTATTTAACTCTGTTATCATCCCTGGGGAGTTTTGCATCCTAAAAGCTGCATGTCGGAACTGTATAATGTTAGGCCAGAAGGCTCTCAGATTTTTTTTTTTTTTTTTTTTTTTTTTTCTTTTTGCGGTATGCGGGCCTCTCACTGTTGTGGCCTCTCCCGTTGCGGAGCACAGGCTCCGGATGCGCAGGCCCAGCGGCCATGGCTCACGGGCCCAGCCGCTCCGCGGCATATGGGATCCTCCCAGACCGGGGCACGAACCCGTATCCCCTGCATCGGCAGGCGGACTCTCAACCACTGCGCCACCAGGGAGGCCCTCAGATTTTTTGATTCAGCTTCACCCATTTACATACGAGAAAACTGAGGCCCATTCAAATAACATTCATCGAGAGATGAAATCTCTCTGAGATAGTGACCCTTAACCACAGACTTAGAGGAGGTGGAAGGAATTAGTGTAGTACCTTAGAGGGGGCATGTGCCTGGCATGTTCACAGAAGGCTCATGGCCAGGAGGCTGTTCTAGCTGGAGCAGGGGAGCAAGAGGGAGAGTGGAAGGGGATGAGGTCCAAAGGGGAGGGGAGGATCAGAGCATGGAGGGGCTACTGGCTTACAGTCATTTACTCTGAGGAAAATGGAGGCCATTGGAAGGACTTTTGGGGAGGGGGGTCAGTTAAGTGTAACTTACATAGAGTAAAATTCCCCAATTTTAAGTGTATTTGATGACTTGACAAATGTTTGCAGTTGAATAAACACCATCACAATAATCAAGCTATAGAACAGCTGCGTCACCCCCCAAAAGTTCCCTCATATCTGTTTGGAGTCAGTTCCTGTCCCTACTCCTAGCATGTGGCAACCACTGATCTGAATTCTGTTTCTGTATTTTTGCTTTTTCCAGAAATTCATATAAATGGGAATTCATATAAATATAGACTCCTACAGTAACCTTTGTATCTGGCTTCTTTTACATAGAATAGTGCCTTTGAGACTCATCCAAGTTGTTGCAAGTGTCAGTAGTTCATTCTTTATTGCTGAGGAGTGTTGCATTGTATGGACGTACCTGTTTGTTTATCCATTTACCAGTTGAAGAACATTTGGATTGTTTCCAGTTTGGGGCCATTATAAATAAAGCTGTTATAAACACTCATGTATAGGACTTTATGCAGAGTATTTTTTTCTCTTGGGTAAATCCCTAGGAGTGGAATTGCTGGGTCATGTGAGAAGGGTATGTTTAACTTTATAAGTAATTACCAAACTGTTTTCCAAAGTGAATGTCCTTTTTGTATTTCCGTACACAATGTATGAGAATTCCAGTAATCCTGCATCCTCATCAACACCTGGCATTGTTGGGTTTTAAATTTTAGTCATTCTCATAGGTGTTTTTTAATTTGCATTTTCCCAATGAGTAATATTTTTCGAGCACATAGCTTTTCAAGTGCTTATTTACCATTCATATTTCTTATTTGGTAAAGTGTCTCTTCAAATCTTTGCTTATTATTTTTAGTCTTCTTATTATCGAGTTGTAAAAGTTCTTTACATATGTTGGATACAAGTCCTTTATCAGATATATGTCTTGTATCTTTTCATTTTTCCTTGATTCCAGTGTATCATTTTTTTCTTTGATGATGTCCCCTTTAAGAAATCTGGCTAACCCAAGGTCACAAAGATTTTTTTCCTATTTTTTTATTCTAAAAGTTTTATACTTTTAGGCTTTATATTTAGGTCTGTGATCCAGCCTGAGTCAAATTTTGTGAATGGTATAAGATAAAGGTTGAGATTTTTTTTCCATTTAAATGTTCATTTGTTCAAGCTTCATTTATGGAAAAGATTGTTCTTTACCCATTGAATTACCTGGACACCTGTTTTGAAAATCAGTTGACCAGATATGTGTGGGTCTATTTCTGATCTCTGTCTATCTTTATGCCAATACCACAAAGTCTTAATTAATGTTGCTTAATGGTAGGTCTAGAAAATTTAAGAGTATTAGAATGTAAAATGCATTTCGGCCAGTCCAGCAGATGAAACTTATTCATAATTGCCTTTGGAAAACTATTTGTTGGTGAACAGAGTCTAACTGAGCTCAAAAAGGATGCCTTTCAAAAGTGGAAGATGTTGAAACCAGGAGATGGTCCCATGTCCTCTTTCCTAGCCTGGCAACCGTGTGACTGCAAAAGTAACAGTATTTTTGAAAGCAGACTGCTTGGATCCTTTTTGTAGAATCTTGTTTTTTCCAGAATTGTACTGGTTCTTTAAATGGGAGGAGAAATGGATGCTGTTCTATTCATAAGTCAGCAAGGGAAGTGTTTCGTAGCTTCTCAGATAAGCTCCCTGCCTTTTGTGCCTCATTCCTGCCAAGTGGGCAAAGTTTTCTATCTGTTGGAAATCAGGCTGTTCCTTATAATTAAAAACAATGCTGGTATTTATGTCTGTGAGAAGGGGAATGTGGCCCATAGAAACACTGCCATGTGAAGGACGATGGGAAACAGCCTTTCTGAGATGCAGTCGCCTCATCCTTCACCCTAAATACCTCCCGTTCCTTCTATGCCCACTCTTCTCATCCTGCAGACAGCTATTGGCAGCCCTAGGCACTAGTTCCTTGGGAGGCAGACTAAAGCCAGTTGTCTCTGCTTGCAAAGTAACTGGAAGGTTCCAAGGGGCCCTCCAGCCTTAAGTCGACTTTGTTGCTTTATCCCATTTAAATCCACATTCTCTGTTGAAGGAAATAAACCAACACAGTAAAGCTTGCTGATAGCCACTCCATCTGTATTATGGCACACAGTGATGGCTGGAAGTTAAAGGTTTGATATATAGGTCTATTTTTTTATTGCCAGTCCCTGCCCCTGAAGAAAGTATTAAAATTTCCAGATGAGTAATCAAACAATAAATAGATGAGACAGTTGCTGTGAATATCTGATTTTTTGCATAATAATGAGATATGGCTGGATAATGCACTCTGCCATCCCCAGTTTGTCTAAATTATCATTTTGATTGGTCAAATGCATAAGAAAGATATACCAATAAAGTCATGTCAAGTGCTCCATTGTAAATTGATGCAGGATGGAGGTTTCTGTAGGTTTGAGGTGAGGTGGGGGCAGGGAGAACTGGTTCTTCTGTAAGTAACTTTGGGGAGATGTTTTCTTCAGCCAATTCATTAATCAAAGACATCTGAAATCCTCACTTCTCCAGGGTCACATGCATAAACATGAGGTCGTTTGTACCTTCTGAGGCCTCATGTGTTGTTTTTGGAATTGAAAATAAGAATCAAATTTGGAAAAGAAGGGTTGTTCTAGGACATCTGAGATTTGTCTTGTGCAGAGCTTTTGCATCCCTGAGATATAACATCAGAATGTTGATAGAACTTCTGAATCAGAAAGACCATTCATTAGGGAACATGATGTCAGTAAATCCAAACAGCTCTTTTTTCACCTTAAAAAAAAAAAAGGAAGAATTCTATCAGTTCCAAATTGGGATGAAAACTAAAATTGCCTGAAGTATTTTGACTTGCCACTGCTTTTTCTTCTTGGTTATGTAACATTTGGTTTAATATGCGTGATAATTCATCCTGGATTTTATTTTTAAACCTCTCCTATTGCTGTGTTGAACTCTCGTGTTCATCCTTTGCACTGATGTAAGTGTTCCATGGCCTGGCCTGTAAGCTCCTTGAGGTGAGGATCTATCTATCTCTTGGCAGGATATATGCCCTGGGGGGCTTGCAAATAGTAGGTGCTCAAGCAGAGCAGCGGCCTAGCATTCAGGAAGTCTAGGATTGCTAAACAGGTATCATGCTTTCAAAAATTTCAAAACAATAACCAAAAATACTATAGGATGGTATTTATTATGAACAAATACAGCAGTCATTTATCAAGCACCAACCATGGGCCAAGCACCATACAGACGTTAGCTCATTTACTGTGTATGTCTCGGCCAAGAGGAAATTCTTACCACTCTTTTTCAGGGAAAGAAACTGAGGCACCAGAATGCTTGGTAGTTGGGCCACGGTGACACAGTCGGTAAGTACATTTGCATCCATCTAACTCCAAGATTCCTTTTGCTAAGCCACACATTATTTGCCGTTATCATTATTAAAATTATATTACTCCAATCTCTTTTGTCTCCTGGAATCTCCTAGTCAGCCACTCAGCTGACACACACACCCTGACATTTGAGTGCTTTCCAGGTTGGCATGTAAGTCACCCCAGCCTTGAGAGCTGGGAACTGGCATCTTTAGAAATCCCACACTTCCCAGGGGCTGTTGACAGAGTTGAGCTAAAGAGCCTTCTTGGAACGACAGAGCTGAAGATTTCCTGGAAATCAGAGGCTGCATATTCTAGTAACAGGATGCTTTAGTAAAAGGCAAAATGCATGGAGGTAACCTGGGATTTTTAAATATTTATTTATTTATTTATTTATTTATTTATTTATTTATTTATTTATTTATTTATGGCTGTGTTGGGTCTTTGTTGCTGCACACAGGCTTTCTCTAGTTGCGGCGAGCAGGGGCTACTCTTTGTTGTGGTACGTGGACTTCTCATTGTGGTGGCTTCTCTTGTTGCGGAGCACAGGCTCTAGGCATGCGGGCTTCAGTAGTTGTGGCACGCGGGCTCAGTAGTTGTGGCTCATGGGCTCTAGAGCACAGGCTCAGTAGTTGTGGCGCACAGGCTTAGTTGCTCCGCAGCATGTGGGATCTTCCCGGACCGGGGCACGAACCCATATCCCCTGCATCGGCAGGCAGACTCTCAACCACTGTGCCACCAGAGAAGCCCCTGGGATTCTTTTAAAGGTAATAATATACCTGTAAAGAAATCTCTAGATGCACTGGGGAAATAAAATTTGGGCTTGTCTCAAAATCTGTAAAATATATAGTGTGATGAGTTGAACATGGAAGGGAAATCATTGTGCCTCAAAGGAAGAATCTTTTGTTGGACTGATTTGCTGTGATTAATTTATTATTAATTAATGACACTTTGAGGATCATCTGAGGAAAAGGATACAAGGTGTGACCTAGACCAGGGATAATGTCTTTCCTGACTAGTATTAGTCTAGTCACTATTGGAGGTGACTAAAAATATCTTGGATACCTGTTATTCTGACTGATACTGTTTATAGCTCATTGCTTTAAGCTCCATGTATTGTATCTGTGCACTGCTCCCTGCCCCCATTTCACCTCCTGACCCAAGGAGATCCTTGAAGGCACACATTGACTGTCTTCCAGGGCTGAGTAGAATATCTGATCAGAGTAAGTATATGTCATTGTGGTATAATAAAAAATAAATATTTGGTTTTGGTCCCAGATTCCTGGAACAGAGTTCCTAAAACCCTTGGAATTTATTGTATTTTATATGCTAATGAGATGATTCCTGGAGGAAAGCCCTAGGTAGCTTCTGGGTAGGGGCTGTTCACCAGAGAAACCTACCAAGTGGTTACAGGGTTAGAACTTTCAGCCCCACCTCTGGAGAGGGGAGAGGGGCTGGAGATTGAATTCAGTCAGCAACGGCCAATGATTTAATCCATCATGCCTATGTCATAACACCTCCGTTAAAAGCTCTAAATGATGGGGTCGGGGGAGCTTCCAGGTTGGTGAAAATATTGATGTACTGAGAAGGTGGCGCACTCAGAGAGGGCATGCAAACTCTGTGACCTGCTCCCCACCTCCAAAAACATCGCCCTATGCATCTGTTGCATTTGGCTCTTCTGAGTTGTATCCTTTATCATAAACTGGTGAATTGTCCTAGCAAATAATGAAACATGAAGGGCATTGCAGTGGAAACCCCTGAATTTGCAGTCAGCGAAGCTGCAGTGCAGGGAGTGTGGGGATTCCATTTGCAGCTGGTATCTGAAGTGGAGGCAAGTCTTGTGGGACTGAACCCTTGATCTATGGGGTCTGGGTTAACTCTGGGCAGCTAGTGTCTGAATTAAATTGAATTGTAGGATACACAGTTGGTGTTGGAGAATCGAGGATTTGGTTGCGGTTGTTTGGAAAAGACACAACATTTGATGTCAGAAAAAAAATACATAATGTTTTATGAATGAACGAATGAATGGAGGAATGAAAGAATCTTTGTTACTTGGTATATTTTAGTCACAAGTGAATGAAAACCTGATTCAAACTGACTTCAATATTAAAGGGAGCTTACTGATTCATGACACTTTAAAGGTCCAGGGCAGGACAGCATCAGGCTGTGCCCTATGGAGTGACTCAATAATGTCCCAAAGACTGTTTCTTTCTGTCTCTCCACTCTTCCTTCTGCAGTGCCATGTTAAGGTGGCTTCCCTGGGGTTCCCAAGATGGAACTTAGCAACTTCCAGCCACTTCTCATTAAATTCCAGGAGGAAAGAATGACTGTCTTTGTGGATCCATTCCATCAAAATTCTGAGGATCATTCTGATTGGACCAGCTAAGGTCATATGTCTATCTCTGAACAATCACTGTGCCTGGGAATGCCCTGATTGGCTTAGTGTAGGTTATTTAATAGAAGAAGAACTTCTACTTAGGACTTCATGCATTCTCATACTGAAACTGGAGGTTTTGGAGAGGGGAGGGTAGATGCTGGGACGGCAACCAGCTAATCTCCATTCCATATGGAATGTGCTTATGTGGTATAACAGGTAACATCGTTCCTAAATGTATTCATTTGTTTGTTTACTACCTTATTAGAAACTATTTCCATCACCTAATCCCTAGCAAATGTTATATCCAGGAGAAGTCAGGCCTTACCACAAGCTGACTATGTAGTATATTACATTTGGATCAAACCAACTGTGTGTCTGATAATACTTTGTAAACTACACAGCCTGTAAAAACAGATGAGATGATCCTATGAGCAACCTGAGAAATACAAGCACATATTGTGACAGACTTTTAAGGTTTGACCCAAGTTCTGTAACAAGCCTTGAATAAGTTTATCAATAGCCCCCAAATTCACAATCAAATGGATCATTACTTGATGAAGATCAAGACTTCATCTTGACCTTTTGCCAGATTTGTGGCTCATTTACCACCCAATAAAGGTAGGTGTGATAGCAAAAACCTCACTGGCCAATTGGCACTCCAAGTTTTTAGCCCTCAAGTTGGCACACTTAAAGAGCCAAAGAATAAATATTTTAGGCTTTGCAAGCCATGTGGTCTCTGTTGCAACTTAGTTCTCCTATAGTAAGGCCAAAGCAGCCATAGACAATGTGTACATGAATGACTAAGGCTGTATTCCAATAAAGTTTTATTTATGGGAACTGAAATTTGACTTTTATATAATTTTCATGTGTCATGAACATTAGTAATCTTTTAATTTTTTTCCATATATTTAAAATATACAAACCATTTTTAGCTTATGGGCTGTACAAAACCAGGTGGCAGGCGGGATTTGGCTCATGGACTATAGTTTGCCAACCCCCATTTTAGCTCAAATGCAGCAAACCATGAAATTTATGAAGAGGAGATGAAAATGACATTACCTGGTCCAGTAATTTGCACATTCACAAAAAAACTTACTCTACTTTGTGTATAGGTTCTATAAGTTTAGTCATTTTGGGGGGTCTCTTTCATTAAACCAATGGATGGTTCAGAATTGTCAGAATTCACTTTTATCTTTTTTTTTTTTTTTTTTTTGCGGTACGCGGGCCTCTCACTGCTGGGGCCTCTCGCACAGGCTCCGGACGCGCAGACTCAGCGGCCATGGCTCACGGGCCCAGCCGCTCTGCGGCATGTGGGATCCTCCCAGACCAGGGCACGAACCCGCGTCCCCTGCATCGGCAGGCGGACTCTCAACCATTGCGCCACTAGGGAAGCCCTCACTTTTATCTTTAGAGTCAAAAAGATTTAAGCTTTTTGAAGAAACATGGGAGTGATTTCAGGTTGTGACTGGAATCAAGATTAGGCTGCATCTTTGTTGGAGCTGGCGCAAGCTTAGCAGATCCATAACCAAACTCAACATTTTCCTCCCAAAGTTACTTGCTGTCAACCATGCCTGTTTTAGGCAATGGGACCCCATTACTAGTTAACCAGGCTTGACTCTTTAGAGTTATTGTGTACTCGATCATTTTATAGGAATCCAGTGTAATGGATCTGCCTCCCTGGGCCCTGGAGATGGGACACGACCCATATTTAACCAGAGTATTATGTCTCCTTAGCTACAGCGATTGGTTTAGGGATGGGCCGATGACCCAAAGAAATGATCATATTCCTTACTGGGACTTCTGTTAGAATTATCAGGTTTAATTGAGCTTCTTTTACTTGCAACCCAAGGAATCCTGACTAATTGAATTGCCATTTAATTTTCGTCTCTCATTCCCAGCGTCTCCCCGCTCACTATCTAGTCTGTCACCGTACCCTCTAATTTATCGGAAATGTCTTTAAAATCCATTCTTTTCTCTCTATTCTTAATTATTTCACCATCACCTCCTTCTGTTTGTCACAGTAGCCTCAATGGTATCCTATTAGTAAATACTTTTTGACAGACAAGCCATATGTTACAGTGGCAGCAGAGTAGATTGGCAAGAGCACTGGATTTAGAGTCACTTGGAACCTGGGTTTGAATTTTATTCAGTTGCTTACCAGAAAAATGTATTAACTCCTTTAGATATTAGTTTCCCTGTTTTTATGATGAGGATTACCTCCTAGGGTTAATGTGAGAATTAAAGGAGAATAATACATGTGAATCAAACAGTACAGATACATAGTAGACATCCAAGAAATGAGGGTTCTTATAGGTGAAAGAAACTGTGAAAGACCCAGCTGGCATCCTTGGAGAGTATTCAGCTGTTCTTTCCATGGTCCTTGCTCCCCTGGCATTTATCTTGCTCATTACTTCTTACCTTCCTGTGGAGGTCGTTTCAGTGTGCAGCCTCATCACTCATAAATCTCCTAAGGGCTCCGCTAGCTGCACAGACTCTTCACTCTGACCCCAAGAACCTTCCATTTTCTGTCTTCACCCTATCTGGCCTCCCTCTGGTCACTACCATGAGGCCTCTTTTTCTACCAAGTGACCTCTTCTACTGTCTGCCAGATATACCACCTGAAGTCCTTATGCTGGTAAACTTGAGTTTGAGCTATTTGCCTTCACCCAGTCTCAAACCCTCCATTCTCTCAAGGCTTTCTGTTCCTCTTGTTTCTCCACCTCCTTCTCAGTACATTCACAGAACTTGTTCTCTTATCTAGGCTGCTCCCCATGTGTGTCTTCTCTACTAGCTGGCAAGTTCCTGGCGATCAGGGCTTGTTGGGCATCTATGTGTAACCATCTCCCTGTTGCCGAGCTCCCACGCAATGGAGCACCCATGCCCAGGGTTCAGTAGGTATGCGCTGAGTGAAGGAACACAGTCTTTCATGGAGCTGATGGGTTAGGAGACCCAGGGTCATAAACACACTGTTACTCAGGATTCCGTCTGGAAAACAGAAATCACACTAGGCATTTCAAAGAGAGGAAATTTAATACAGAGAATCAGTTACATGGTTGTTAGTAGGCTTAGAGCACAAAAAAAGGAACACTGGGCAAATGTCAAGGTAGTAAGTGCAGGAAGCAGCTGCCACTCCTGGAAAAGGAAGAGGTGGGAGATGGCGGAGCCTAGGAGTGTAGAGGAGCCCTGGAGCGCTGAGGCCCAGACCTGAGGAGGAGGTGCTGCCCAGCTGTTGGTGGCGCCTCTGGTGCTCAGCAGAGGGACCCTGAGTTGCTGGCGCTCAGATCTCTGCCAGCACATTGCAGGGGGCTCGGTGAGGCCTGGGAGGGCTTAAGGGAGGCGGAGGCTAGAGCCCAAGCCACTGTGGGAGGGAAGCCAACAGGAACAGCACAACCAGGAGGGAGGCTTCTTCTCCCCGTCTCTCTCCTTCCAGCATTCCTCTAGGACTTCCTGTTTGCAGAAACTCACCGGAAGTCAGCTGGCAAAGGAGTTTGGGAAATAAAATTTTCAGAGCAAAGTATAGAGAGCTGAATTTGGAGCTGAGAGAGGACTGGCAAATAACCAGCTCAACATGTTTACTATAACTCACGTTTTTAGAGGAAGGCTCAGAGGGTTTCAGTGATTTGCTCAATGCCTCCTCTTTAAATCTTTGATTCTGTGATCTTACTCTACCCCCTTAGGAATACTGTGTTGTTGTTGTTGTTTTTTAGGAGGAGATAGTACCCAACCTTGATAAATTGTAAGAATATCTTTCTACTTCTCTCCCTTTAGGCCCTTATATGCTGATTAATGGCATGTAACATGCCGTATAGGACACATATGATGCTTTGAACAATTAAAAAAAAAAGCTGACTGCCTTGACAAATGTATTGATTGCAGAACAAGGTATTTTTATGAGATTCAGCGAGGGTCATGTGAGTCAGCCTACCCAACAACATATGAATTTCTAGTTACCAAGTCACTGGGGACAAGGGTGCCTCAATATGGCTCTGAAAAATAAGTGTAACAAATTGCAGCCGAAACCATCACAGAACGGTTTTACTCCAAAGTAGTAGTAGGGTTTGTTTTATTTTTGCTATAAGAAAGTTGGTAAATGAAGGGGAAAAAAGAACATCTCCCAAATAGATTATTTAGCATTTAAAAGCATCTTCTCCCAGTGTCCCTCCATGGCTTTGCCAAGGAGCATGGACATTCGCAGACACCAGTCCCAGAGGACTGGCAGTTGACTGGCTGAGCCCTGCACAGATGGCCATTTTGAAACTCAGATGGAAATAGAACAGAATAAGGGAAAAGGTGCAGAAAGGACCCTGACCTTTGCCACTGGATCTATACTTAAAAATGAGGTGGGCTGGAATGACTCCAGGACTAAGTGTGGTCATTGGAGAAGTAGCCCCAGGACCTCTTGTAGTTGGGGGAAGTGAGGGTTTGTGCAGTGGAGAGAGGCCAGAAACACAGGGTATATAACATGATTTACCTTATTTAACAAGGTGAACCACCAAACCAGGGTGACGTGACCAAGAAGCTTGAGTGAGCTTCACCAGCGTTCTCAGCCCAATCACATCCAGCAAACACAACTCTGTTAGAACAAGGCTGAGAGACTCATAACACAGCCAACGGGGAGCCCACTAGCCAAGTATGAAAACCAGCTGTTTCCTAGGAGTCACTTGTAACTGAAGCCGATGGTCAAAATGGAGGCCGGAGTTGGATATAAACACAAAGACATACATTTCTTTTTGTTTTGCGGTATGCGGGCCTCTCACTGCTGTGGCCTCTCCCATTGCGGAGCACAGGCTCTGGACGCGCAGGCTCAGTGGCCATGGCTCACGGGCCCAGCCGCTCCGCGGCATGTGGGATCCTCCCGGATCGGGGCACGAACCCGCGTCCCCTGGGTTGACAGGTGGACTCTCAACCACTGTGCCACCAGGGAAGCCCCATACAACCTTGTTAAAATGCATGTTTATAAGTATATAAACACCTGCCTCCTGGTAGTTAGATTGTAAAAGATATGTGAGTACCCAAGCATATTTTTAGAAAGTATCACTAAAGAAGTTTGAGCATTAAGAGAAAACTTCAAATATTGACCCCTTCAGTATTTGGTTCCATCAGCAACAAACAGAATTATATTTACTGAGAAAGTTAGATCAATCTTCTTCCTTCTTCCTTCCCTTCCCCTCTCCCTCCCTCCCTCCCTTCTTTCTTTTCTTTTTTTTTCTTCTTTCTAAAATCACATTGAAATTACAAAAATGGTACTTCTCCCCCTCCCCTTCTGAGTTATGTTTTGATCTGACTGAAGAATGCAAGGGAAGGAAAAGACACATAGGTTGGCAGTTTTCTTCTAACTACAAGAATACATTCCTGCTTAGATTTCATACTGGATCAGTTGCCCTTTTTCCCAAAAGATCTGAGTTAATTGTGGATGGATCCAGGCTGGTTGGAGATACCTTGAGGTCCATCTTTTTTTTTTTTTTAATGGGGTGAGGGGCGCAGGTGGCAGTGTTCCATTGTGACTTTTTTGGTGTCTGATCGGACTGAGATCAAAAATCAAAAATTGTTGTGAGTTGGCGTAGAGGGTTGTTTTTGTTGTTGTTATTGTTTTTGTTTCTGTTGAAGGTGGTCTCTCCCTTTGCCCCACCCCCCCTCACATAAGTTAAATAGAGTTTTGTTTAGGAAGAAAATGTAATTTAGTGAATCATAACTCACAGCAAAGCTGGGAGGGGTAAGAGAAGTAACAAAAGAATAATTATATTGGCAGCTGCAAAAATCTCTTGTGTCTGAGGTAGTCAGCTTAAAGCCAGTAGAGGGTAACCCTCCTTCTCCCTCTGCAGACCTGAATGAGCTTGCTATAGCCCATGCATCTGGGAACTCATGTGATCTGCTGCCTTCAGTAACAAAAGTATCCTTATATTAAACCAGCTTTTATTGAGAGTCCATTGGGCATCAATTCTGTTTCCTCGCTGAGTAACCTTGGACAAATTAGTTAAATGCCCCGTGCCGCAATATTCCCATCTGTAAAATGGACATAATAAAAACCTGTTACTCATAAGGCTGTTATTAGGATTAAATTAAATGAGTTATCATTTGTGAAGAACTTAGAACAGTACCTGGCCCATGGTAAATCCTACATAGTCACTTATTAAATTATTTCGAGTGACAGGGAAGTAGCTTCTGCCATTGGTTGGTGGGGAAAAGAAGGCTAAAAGTGCCCCCAAAAAACTGTTACACTGTTTCCTCTCAAGTCCTTTCAGCAACTGTAATAGCAGTTTGTCAACATCATATCTTAAAATCTGTGAAAAGGGCCACTGAGAGAAAATGCAAGCAAGGATCAATGGTTTCCTCTGCCATAGCACCCCCTTTCCACTGCCAACCTACTTCACAGGGGTGGGCACAGGAAAAAGTGAAAACTGGGGGGTTAAAAAAATAACAGGAAAAATACTACTCTACAAGTAGGCAATCTGTCCTGTAGAGCTGAAGACTAAACTCCTCTTAGGACAATTTTTATTTTTTATTTTTTTATTTTTTACTTTTTAAAATTTTTATTGGAGTGTAGTTGATTTACAATGGTGTGTTAGTTTCTGGTATACAGCAAAATGATTCAGTTATACATACACATATGTCCACTCTTTTTTAGATTCTTTTCCCATATAGGTCATTACAGAGTATTGAGTAGAGTTCCCTGTGCTATACAGTAGGTCCTTATTAGTTATCCATATTATATACAGTAGTTTGTATATGTCAATCCCAGTCTTCCAGTTTATCCCTACCCATACCCTTCCCCCTGGTAACCATAGGACTGTTTTCTATATATGTGAGTCTGTTTCTGTTTTGTAAATAAGTTCATTTGTACTATTTTTTTAGATTCCACATATAAGCGATATCATGATATTCGTCTTTCTCTGACTTCACTCAGTATGACAATCTCTAGGTCCATCCATGTTGCTGCAAATGGCATTATCTCATTCTTTTTTATGGCTGAGTATATACCATTGTATATATGTACCACAGCTTCTTTGTCCATTCCTCTGTTGATGGACATTTAGGTTGCTTCCATGTCCTGGCTATTGTAAATAGTGCTGCAGTGAACATTGGGGTGCATGTATCATTTCAAATTATGGTTTTCTCTGGATATATACCCATCAGTGGGATTGCAGGGTCATATGGTAGGTCTATTTTTTTTTAACATCTTTATTGTAGTATAATTGCTTTACAATGGTGTGTTAGTTTCTGCTGTATAACAAAGTGAATCAGCTATATGTATATATATATCCCCATATCCCCTCCTTCTTGAGCCTCCCTCCCACCCTCCCTATCCCACGCCTCTGGGTGGTCACAAAGCATGGAGCTGACTTCCCTGTGCTATGCGGCTGCTTCCCACTAGCTATCTATTTTACATTTGGTAGTGTATATATGTTCATGCCACTCCCTCACTTCGTCCCAGCTAACCCTTCCCCCTCCCCGTGTCCTCAAGTCCATTCTCTATGGCTGCGTCTTTACCTGCCCCTAGGTTCTTCAGACCTTTTCATTTTTTTTAGATTCCATATATATGTGTTCGCATATGGTATTTGTTTTTCTCTTTCTGACTTACTTCACTCTGTATGACAGAATCTAGGTCCATCCACCTCACTACAAATAGCTCAATTTTGTTTCTTTTTATGGCTGAGTAATATTCCATTGTATATATGTGCCACATCTTCTTTATCCATTCATCTGTTGATGGACACTTAGGTTGCTTCCATGTCCTGGCTATTGTAAATAGAGCTGCAATGAACATTGTGGTACATGACTCTTTTTGAATTATGGTTTTCTCAGTGAGATTGCTGGGTCAATATGGTAATTCTATTTTTAGTTTTGTAAGGAACCTCCGTACTGTTCTCCATAGTGGCTACATCAGTTTACATTCCCACCAACAGTACAAGAGGGTTCCCTTTTCTCCACACCCTCTCCAGCATTTATTGTTTGTAGACTTTTTTTTTTTTTTTTTGTGGTACGCAGACCTCTCACTGTTGTGGCCTCTCCCATTGCGGAGCACAGGCTCCGGACGCGCAGGCTCAGCGGCCATGGCTCACGGGCCCAGCCGCTCCGTAGCATGTGGGATCTTCCCGGACTGGGGCACGAACCCGTGTCCCCTGCGTCGGCAGGCGGACTCTCAACCACTTCGCCACCAGGGAAGCCCTGTTTGTAGACTTTTTGATGATGGCCATTCTGACTGGTGTGAGGTGATACCACATTGTAGTTTTGATTTGTATTTCTCTAATAATTAGTGATGTTGATCATCTTTTCATGTGCTTTTGGCCATCTGTATGTCTTCTTTGGAGAAATGTCTATTTAGGTCTTCTGCCCATTTTTGATTGGGTTGTTTGTTTTTTGACATAGAGCTGCATGAGCTGTTTGTATATTTCAGAGATGAATCCCTTGTTGGTCGCTTCGTTTGCAAATTTTTTCTCCCATTCTGTGGGTTGTCAGGACAATTTTTAAGAGCAGTTTTTACTTTACTATTTATCCATCATTGACAGTAATGGTAACTTAAGTTTGCATGGCACTTCAGAGCTCTTTCATCTGCTTTGCTCCACTTGATCACTGAGACAAGCCTTTGAGGGCACCTTATTTCTCTTCTGAGAGGAGGGTAACTAACAGAAAGCTCAGGAGAGTTGCTCAGAACGATTTAGGTAAAAGGTGACAAAACTAGAACTCAAATTCAGGTCTTCTGACCAAAATATGTTTTTGAAAGATCTTGTTTGTGCAGGTGATGCTTAGTGATATTTGTTGAACTGGATTAAATCAGACTGAGTTGAATTGGCCGGAACTGAATTAAAAGGAAGAGATGTGTTAGGTGACCTATTTAAAGGACCGTGCTAGCAGAATCATCAGATTTTCATCCAGCTGCTTCTCTTCCTCTCAGCCTTAGTCAGTTCCTCCTCCTATATCTCTCCTCTCTCTGTTAAGTGAGCCAAGCCGAAGGTAGGAGTGATTAGCTCAGGGGGTGTGGTTGGGATGGCTTGGGAACTACAGACAAGTAATTGTGAACAAATTCATTTGGTTCCATGATTTTTTTTCCCACCAAAAAACATTGATTCCAATTCAGGAGATGATCTCAACCTTAGCCACTGGTTATGGCACTTTCCCTGCTTGCTTTTCTTCCTGGGTCCACTCTAGGATGCCTGGATATTCTTCAACTGACAAGCACCCCATTGGCACCTGTGTTGTATCTCACACAGTGTGAAGCCACTTGACGAAAAACAAATAAGAGCTCAAGAACCTGGAGTGGGGAAATCAGACATGAAAGTGTCATGTAAGAAAGGTTGAAACGAAATGCTGCAATAACAAGACAAAATCAGAAGCTCAGATTCCTGGCCCATTTTGGCCATCCCCACCCCAGAAGCCCCTCCTGCCATTTCCCATCTTGAGAATTAGCATCTCACAGCAGCCGAAGAAATGAGGTAGTAACACTTGCTGTGTGCCTGGACCCTCTAGACTCCTGGCAGTCTGTCTGGAAGACCACTTGTTTTCCATGTCAGGAGGGTATCACAGAGTTAAGAAATTGTTCAGACTCGAGGGTGGATCCCTTTCTCTTCAGACCTGGGACTGAGCAATGACCATTCCCTCTAGTTACACAGACTACCCCCAGCCCCATTCAGAGGGCTACAGCTTGTCACGCTTTGTAAACCGCTTTACAATGAGGTGAGCGAACGTTATCAAGTAAAAAGCCTTCATTTTGACAACTTCAGTACTTTCTTGATTTCTGATTTTTTGTTGCATTGGTCTGGCGTTGGTGGTAGGACTGAATTTTTGTTTTACTTTCAGAACTTGGCTTTGGTGTTGTTTAATTATTTGGATGTAGATAAAGGAATATATCAGTGGGATTCAACAAATGAGTAAAAAAATTGACTTCCCTGGAATCTCTCAGGACTTTTCCAACTCTAACATTCAGTGTCTGTGATTCTAAGTCCGGCAATATTGCTCTGGGTCGAGGGTGAGAGCAATGGAAATGTAAGAACTGAAGCAGAATCCTAAATTAAATTACATTATTGAATTTGCAGGGAGCCATTAGGGAATTCCACATGTCAATGTTAATATATTTTACATCATTGGAAACAGTGTTTAGTTAGGTATAAAAGATGTTCACTGCAACGGTCTTTGTAAAATTCACAAAACAAAGAAAAAAACAAAACCTAAAAATATTCAAAATGCCTCACCCAGGGGAATTCATTCAGGTGGCAGGCTATACAACCACTAAAATTGATGGTTATTAATATTATGTATTCCCATGTTATGAAAATATGGGGAAATGTAAGAAATGTTTATGATATAATGCTGGGGAAAAGCCAAGATATACAAATATATGTATACTGCTTATAATTATGAAAATATTAAAAAGAGAAATTGATTATTTTAATATATGCATAGGAAAACATAGAAAAAACATTTTGTTACATAGTTGTAATGTTTTAACAGTAAGGACTAAATTTCTAAATGAAACAGAATAGAACAAAACCAAATACATATTTAGAAATCAGCATAAATCTCTCCATGGATGCCACCATTTCTCACTGCAGTGAAATTCCAAGTAATTATTTTATATGATTTATTCAGCATCTGTCATTTTAAGAGTTGAATAATGTTTGGCTCCACAGCAAGGAATAATTAGCAATATAATTAATCAAACTGCTGTTTATATTTCTATGTCAAAGTTAATCATTTTCATTTTCTTGTTTTATGGGAGGGGTTTGCCTCTTATTAAAGCCGATAGCATCCACAAGTAAATTCAAATGCGTTTCATAGGTTTAAATGGTACAAACTTGGTATCACAGCTGAAATCTACAGTCAGTACTCTCACTTACTGACAGCTGGAACAAAGGCAAAGCGCTTTTACCTAAACTGAACAGGACTATTTTCAGAACTCCCATTCATTCAGCGAGTTATTCTTCTGTGCTGGGGACAGGAATCACTGCATATACACCACCTGGACTAATCTGATAGTCCTCAAACTTCACCCTTGCCTATTCTTCCTTACTCTCCCCTGCCCAATCCCTCCCCAGCAACACACACACAAGGATGAGAACGGTTAGCATCTTCCAGGCAGTCACAGAAATATATGATTCAGACTGACTCAACCACTGAACAAAGGAGGCTTGGATAGTCATTTGTCAGTCCCCCCCACCCCGATATGAAATCCACATCAGGAATCTTGAGACAGATCCGTTATTTCAGGTTGTTGTTGTGGTTATTTTGTAGCTGACATAAATATCACTGCACCCAGGGTGATAGGGACCTTTTCAATAAGCATTTTCTTGTTATACACAGACCTTCAGTCTGTCTATCAAACATATGTAAATAAATAACATATATGTTGACATTTCCAAGTGGGCAGACCCTTGCAGCTCTGTGTTTCGCTATGGCAGATCTAGTGGGGGAGTTGAGATGTTGTGTTTTCCTGTTGTGTGAAACAGTTCTTGGCTGTAATGTCTCTCCAAGGAGCTGCTCTAATTAATGTAAAACACTCTAGATACTACTTAATAAATACTAAGCTTCCTCTAAGTGGCACAAAATTAAGATCCTTTACTGAACAGTTTCTCTATATGCTACTATGTGGTGGAATCGTTGGACCAATGCATTGTATTTCTGAAAGGAGAGGAGAGAAATCAATAGCAAAAGCAGAGTTTGGAAACACTTGTTTCTGCAAACCAACAATTCTTTCTGCATTGTGTACCTTAGTAAACCCCGTCAACAGGGAACACTCTGGGGAAGAAATTAACTGAGTAAATAAAAATATACAGGCTGCAAAGCATGAATCAGAATCACAATGTCTCCAAACAACAGATACTTAAAGAATGCTTTTTATCTGTGAGCTTAATCTGCTCTAATTAATGCTCTGAGTTTGTTCCTTCAAAAGCTTGCAGCTGATTTGACATCAGTTATTTGCAGACATAGGCAAAAGGAGGCTGCCTCCAAAGAACCCTTTGTCCCTATATTCTTGAAAATTTCTGGAAGGAAAATCTTCTAAGGAAGGTTTTATTTAGCCAATTACAATTTTCCATGGATATTTTCTAATTATTTTCTTATTTTACTGTACTGATGAGTTTATTGCTTGTTATTAATTCTGGTGCGTTTGATAGCTTACAGTTATAAAACAACCAACTATTTCTTCAATATCTTTTTTGTAGCTGTAGATCTGAGCTACCTCCTGTCCCCTGCAACAGACACCAATCCCACAAATTAAATGAAGCATAGTGTCAAATATAACCTTACAAATCTTGAAGCTGAAATGAAAAGCATTCAAAGTTTGAATGCATCTGGAAAAAGTACCAGGCACGTTTTAAAAAATACAAAATAAAACCTTCCATATTCTTCCTCCTTCAGATCAGATCTCATTTAGACTACAAGTTTAAGGAAAACTGGTTCATTCCTCTGCAATCTCACCTCAAAAGCTGAGAAGTCTGCTGCTTTATTTTTCCCTGTTCTGTCTCTAGAAGCAGCTCTAACAGCACTGTAAGCTTTCTAAGATGTTGACACATAAAAATCTATAAAGTTCATCAAAACAAAAATATCGGCCATTGAAGCCACAGGACGGAAGGAGTGCCCCAAGGTTATCTCAATTACCACAGACACATGTGGCTTCTTCCCGTGCCTACCCACCCCGGCCCCGAAAGTGGGAAATGAAAATGTAAGAAGATTCTGACTTGGAAATTCTAACCAAAGAATGTCTCATCTCCTGATTTTTACGTAACAAATTTACCATCATGATGCTCAGATAGGGTTGCTATTAGAAAGTGGTGTGTATGTGCGCACGTGTGCATGTTAGAGAGAGAAAGAGAACAGTACTGGGCAGGTGAGGTTGAAAGCTTAGCTTTCAAGTCTGCTGTGACACCAATGACCAGATATTAGTTGAAAGAAGTAAACTGGATGACCCAGACGTGATTCTGATCTTTGGAAACAAGCCATTTATGTAATCCGTGCCAAGCAAGGAGGTAAGAGGCTAGGAGACGTGTGATATAATGACATTTATATTGATGTAGATAAAGATTTGTTTAAATCAAAGTTATTATCTCAGAACTGAGTGTCAGTTGACCACCAAGAGCTCCTTGAGAATCCTGAGGCCCACATCGCCACCCCCACTCACTTTCTTCCCCTCCCCCATTTTTTCAGAAGCCAGAGGATGCCCGCTGCACCTTGCACTGTAGTGCAGACAGATCCCCGCAAAGAGAGAGGAAGATAAAATGAATTTAAATTCCAAAGGGGTTCCAGTGCCGGTTTCCTAGTCCCCGAGTCAGCAATGTGTTTGTGAAAATTCAGCCTTTTTGTCTCCCAGTAAAAAGGAGCTAAATCTACATCGGTGGCCCAGTCTCGGGTTGCTATTCTTTGCATTTTCTATTCGAGTGAATGAGAGTGAATGAAGTGGCCGGGACCCTTCATTTGATCTACTCAATTGCATAAAGTGACAGAATTCTAATATATTTGTTTAATGCTCTTCAATGGGCTTTCACTTTTTTGCTTGCAAATGAAGCATCCGTGGGCAAAGTTTCATCCCCCTTTAACACCGGGACATATTTCATAACTCAGCCCCGTAGTTTGAAGTGATCTTGAGAGGAGTTTTAGACTCAAAAAGTGGGAAATAAAGAAACAGATGTGAAGTTATTGTAAATTCCTAGAGTGGGCTCTGGGGCTATTGTGACCCCACGGCGGGCGGTCCAGGGGCTGTGCCTTTCATGCTGTAATTGAAACATATTAATTAGATAATTTGTTGTTAGTTTAAACGAAACAAATGCATCCCCTTTGAGGCTGCACAGCCGGTGGGTTGGATTGTTTTTTGTTTTGTTTTTGTTTGGGTGTCTTTGTGCATATGTGGCTTTAGGAGAAAAAAAATTAACTGCCATTTATATTAAGAATTGGAGAACAGATCCTGATCCTTGCCATTTCTTAAATGGATATCTTTTTACAGAGGGAGTTTCCATTTGCAAAAGTATAAACCATCCCTGAACACCGCCCCCCCCCCAAACCTTGCATAAACTAACGTAAAACCTTCTGTTAGAAGTACTCTGTTGGATTCTTTCCCCCTCCCACCTACCAGCTTCATCCCACTTGAGCACCTGGCCAGATTTATGCTTCCAAGACACTCAATGTTTTCATCTATTTTAAAGGAGTTAAACTTGCTGCTGTAATAGTTAAGCCATTCTGAGGATCATTTACTAGCACTGCTCTTGCTAGTCTTCAGGCTTCTTAAGACCGCCCCCCCCCCCCAAACACAGGCAATAGGAACAGTGGGAACTTCAGCAGCTTCTCTCTCAAGAAAGTGTACAAAACTCATCCATTGTGTAAGCATTTCCCCAAATCACAGAGAAAGCCACTTAAAAACATAGTTGAGCACAGAAGCATGTTAAAACCCAAAAGTAACAGAATAGCCCAGTTTCCAAATCAAAAACCTAACTTAAAATAAATCAATACTGCCCAAATTTACAAAACAGAAAATAATATAACTAAACTCCCTTCTCAGGATGAGATCCCGAACAGACACCTCACTGCACGGTGTTGTCTCTTCCAGTTTTATTTTAAAGCTGTGAGTATTGACTTTGGACTTGAGCCAGGTGAAAAGACTTAACACGACAAAGAGAGCCATTGAAGGTATCCTAGTTATAAACTTCCTAATTTGTGGGGTACTTCAGCTAAACTGGGTGCAAGTCTCAAAGCTGGGGATGGAGTGGGGTAGAGGTATGTGTGTTTGGGCTGCTTTTGGATTTCTGATCAAGGTCAAAATATCATCAATAGATTTTTTACTTTACTCATTCAACTTCATCTGAGAAAAGATGCCTGCAGTGGTGAAAGGAGGACTCACAATGCCCATTATGTCATTCTTTGCAATACACCATGACGAACTTACCAGCTGAAAAGCACATTTTCAAATACTGAGTTGAAATCACTCCTTTACTAAAAATCGGAAATAGGACCTGCGTCTTATTTACCTGCATTTATTAAATGTGTGTATGTACACATCACTTGCCTCTGAATTCTACTGCTACCACTAGGAAGAGTATTTTACCTGACTATCTAAGCTGAAAATTTATAAAATGTTTGAGACCCATGTTAGCCCTTTATGCTTCCTTCATTCCCAGTTCAAATTCAGTGTTAGTGAATTCCAGGAGATTAGAATATTCCAGAGATGGCTTCAATTTTATTTTGCAGGAAGTAATGAAAATGTATTTCACTTTTTAAAAATGTAGATGATTTCTGGTTGAGAACAAAATTTCAAGAGTTTCCTGGCCCAGGGTGGGTAAGTTTTCCAGGCTTTCTTTAGCTGATCATGTTGATATAATTGTGAATTGGGCTTGATGAATGAGTTTAGTTGTCCCCTGTCTGACGAGCTTTAGTGGCTTCATGCATTTTAATCAGTCCAATGATTCATTTATTTTCCACCTTTTTTTTTTTTTGGCTGTGTGTGGGGGATCCTCCCTTTAAAAAAAATGGTCACAACAGGATTAATTACCCTTTGCATTAATCCTAAAATTTTTTTTTCAGATAACCCTCTGAACATATAAAGGTCACAGGTGCTAAGGGTTCTCCTTGTGGAGTATAGTGATGATGATTTCTATGTGGGTTTCTCTGTGTTGCACAAGGTCTCTTGTTTAATCATTTTACACAGTATGGTGTTAATCACCATTTAAGTTCTTCTTTGTCTTGTAACTTCATTAGTTGAATATACACCTCACTCTGGAAATATTGTGACCCTTTCAATAAAGTTTTAATTGGCCTTGAGCCATACATTCTTGGCAAACTTTAATTCTCTGCAAAAATCTGAAGAAAAGCAAATACTCAGAGTCAAGCATTTAAAGTAACTTCCTTCGCTTCTTTAAAATAAACACACCAAACATTATTTTCCCAGATGAAGGAGTAAAGAGAAATCTGTTCAGTTAAAAGCGAACAGGTTTCTCTACAGTCTAGGTGAACTTTTAAGTAACTTCTGAAAAAGAAAATTTCAACGATTGCAATAATTTAAAGGAGCAAGGGAATCAAGGTCCACTGCAAATAAGATGCATCAGAATATAAGTATTGGGTAAGCAAGTTTGCCTTTACGCTTTATATCTCCATATTGCCTCTACCTGGTTTCTGTAGAAGACTTACATTTATACAAGTGCTGTATATTTTGTAAAATGTATACTTAAAGATAGTCAAAATACATATAGAGTTACTCGTTTTTCATTAACAGTTTTTCTTGTAGCACCACACCTGTGCACCTGATCTATACTGGAAATAGTTTGTTTCATCTTTCTCTCTGGGCAAATATCTTCAAGAGTCCATCTGCATAATTTCTTCCCAGTCTGCAAGTGCATAAGAGGAGGTTTGTTTTAAAAATAAGTTATGAAAAAGATAAACTACTCAGACAATGTATTGCAGAAAGCATGCTTAGAGAAGCAGTGCATTTATCTTTGGTAAAGTTACTGTTTGTAGCAACTCTTCAAAAACACACGAAGCTAAAATTTGCATTTACATATTTTAATGAGAAAATATTATTTGGACTAGGTTCATAATTTAACGTAGACACCTTTTTAAAATTCTTTGTCTTAAAACAGGCATGCTGGGAACAAGAACATCAATATTTTAAATGCCATGCTAATTCTGTACAGGGAGGGAGAAAAATGAAAGGTAAAAATTGTACAGCTCTGATGACACTACAACTTTTTTTTTTTAACTTAAGCAGGTCACACCAGAACAACAGTTCATTTTCCAGCAAATTACCTAAGACTCTAAAGGAATATAGCAAACAAAAGTGCATTTTACACAGTGTATAATCATTCCTATTCACAAGCATTTACATCTCTTTGCAGCCCTTTAGCTTCTCGGAAAAGTTCTTGTAGCAAACAGAAAGGCTTGTCCATGGGAGACCTATCCGGTGACACCTCCTTCATGTTACCAGTCAGCTTATCTAAGTTCTTCTAGGGTTGCCCTTGATGCTTTCTTAGTTTGGACTTATTTCATTTTCTTCTTTCTTTTTTTCCTTCCAGCAATAAAATAAATAGCTCAAAAGGTCTCTAAGTAATCGGAAAGTTAACATCCCAATTAACTTTCTCATCCCCCCTTTCCCTCCCCTAAACCTGGCCAGAAATGCAGAGTAAACATTCACATTACAACAGGTACTTGTAAAGTGGGCTTTTGCCCGCTCGCCCGCCAAGCACTACAGATTCAAGTTCACTGTTTACGTTTTACCGGGCGCATTGTAAACATACAAGGTTGACTTTTAGTTTTATTTCGCTTGTGTAGAGGACAAACGTCCCCTTCCCAGGTTGGTAGCCTCTTCCCTACAATCCCAGCGCCTGGAGCCTCTGTCAGGAAACAAAACCCCAAACAAGAAAACTCCGCAGAAGCCGGGGAGGCAGGGCCGTTACTTTGGGAGGTTGTGGTCCGCCCAGCCCCTGCCGGATGGGCGGAGGCGAGTAGGGTAGGAAGCCAGTGGTCCCTTTTCGCGGCAGATTTCCAAGACGTAAACAGAGATCTGGCTCTCCGCTGTGCGTCTGCAGCCCTCAGGGAAGATCTGTTCCGGGAAACCTCCGAGGCGGTTTCTCAGGGCTTGGAACTAACGGCGCCGTGTCCGAAGCCTCGCGGATCCGGGCCGAGCTTAGACGCTCCCCTCTCCGAGACTGCGGGAGGCAGGGTTTCCCCTGCCTCTTCAGTGGGAGAGGGATTTCGGGGGCCCCGGGAATGGGACGACTTGGCTCAGGTGCCCCCTGCCTAACCCCTCTTGGGGGCGAGGACAACTCCCACGCGCCTCCAGGCCCATCTGCAAGTTTATGTTGCGTCTCCTGGGTCCAGAACAGAGTTCTCATGGGGGAGAGGGGGTTGGCCGAAGGTGAACTGGACAAGTTAGGGTGGCGGTCCCAGATGGGGAGGGCAGGACTGGGAGCCAGGGAAGGCGAGTGAGCTCCGGGGAGGGGAACAAGACTGGGCGCCGGCCTCTGCGGGTCAGTGCACCGCCACTGAGTGCAGGGCGGAGGCCGGGCTGGTGAGCGTTTCGCTGGGAGTGGCGGGGCTGCTTTGGCTGGTGGCTGTTTGAGAGGACGTGGGGCTGAGCGAGGGCGGCGAGTTCGAGAGCAGGGTGGGGATGGGCGCAGGCAGCGCGGGCAGCGCGGGCACTGCGGCCGGCGTGGGCTTAATGGGCACGGGGATGGCGGGCAGCGTCTGGCCCGCTGCGTGGCACAGAGGCTTCAGCGGCACGCCGTAGGCGCTGTAATCGCCACTAGCCATGGAGATGGGGGTGGCCGAATCGATCATGCCTGCCGAACCGTACACGTGTGGCCAGCCAGTACCCAGCGAGCTGCCCATGGTAGTCAACTGGTTGGGGAGCGGGTAGGCGGCGGGCACGGGCTGCATGGCGGAGAAGGCCAGCCCCCCAGGCATCTTGTACTCGCGCGCGATGATATTCTCGATGGCGAAGGGATGCTTGAAGCCCGAGGGCTGCGCCACGCCGCCCAGGTTATAGGCGGCGGCGGGCATCTGCGGCAGGTGCGTGCCGGAGGCCGCCAGCGCGCTGAGGCGCAGCTTGGCCTGCTGCTGCAGGTACTGCGCCGCGTCAGCGGGCTTGCTGGGCGCCAGGTGGTCCGACTTGAGCACCTTGAAGCGCTTGCGGCGCCTCAGGAAGCTGCCGTTCTCGAACATGTCCCCGCAGCTGGGGTGCAGCGCCCAGAAGCTGCCCTTGCCGGGCTGGTCCGGCCGCCGCGGTATCTTGATGAAGCAGTCGTTGAAGGAAAGGTTGTGGCGCAGGCTGTTCTGCCAGCGCTGCGTGTTCTCCCGGTAGTAGGGGAAGCGGTCCATGATGAACTTGTAGATCTCGCTCAAGGGCAGCATCTTTTCGGGCGAGCTCTGGATGGCCATGGCGGTCAGCGAGATATACGAGTAGGGCGGCTTCTGGTCGCTGTACGTGTTGCGGCCGGGCCGAGGCATCTTCTTCTTTGCCCCTTTCTAGCTCTGGGTCCGCGCGGGCCTCCTCGGATCTGGGAAGGGGGAAGATAATGGGGGGAAGGACGTGGATGCACAGACACCGCGAGGTCAGCCAGGCCGAGAATAGACTTCGGGGGTGGCGAGTAGGGGACTTCGGCGCCGGATCAGCCAGCGCCTGAGCTCTTCAGCCAGCAACTTTGCGTGTCGAGTTGGGGGCGGCCAGGGGGCGCGGCAGGGGAAGCCCGCGAGCGGCGCGATGGTAGCCTGGAAGTAAGCCCGGACCGGGAGCGGGGGCTGGGGGTAGGGATGCAACCGAGAGCGGCTCACCTTAAAGTTGCCCCAAGTTGCGCGTCCGCATCCGGGATGGCGCTGCTGCTCGCCGAGTCCCTCCCGGCGCGCAGCCGGGGCGCAGTGTCCTGCCTCGGCTGGGCTCCACTCGTTCCTGAGCTCCGCAGCTCAGACCCGCAGCGCCCCGCGCCGCCCGGTCCGTGGCGCTTCTGGCCGTGAGCTCCGCGGGCGGCCGAGCTCGGCGGCAGAGTCCCGGCGCGGACAGTGGCAGCGGTGGCCTCGCGGCTCCGGAGGGCGCTGCTGTGGGCTCCGCGGCTCCACTGAGCTAGGTGGCTGCCTCCATGTCCTCCCACGAACCATCTGATAGCTTTAAGCGGTGACAGGAGCAGAAAAGACCCCTGTAGCGGCGCTTCATTAATGTGCCACTTCTTAGCTATCATATGACAATCGCCTTGGGGGAGGAGGAAGAGGAGGGGGAGCGGGGGATGCAGAGGGAGGGGACTGAGCGAGAGGGGAGAGCCTGGCCAGCTCTGATTTCTTTCACACCTATTTACATGGACACCTTGGCCAATAGGAATCACTTCCAGCTCCAGACTGGGCGAGGGGGAAGAGCCTCGGCCACCGGCCGGGAGCAGGACGCGCGGGCCGGGGTGCGCGGTGTGAAGGTATGAGGAGGCGCCGGCCGCGGAGCAGGGATTCAGGCGACCACTCACATTCACAGACCGAGCCGCTGCGCAGATGATGTTTGACATGGAAATTGCTTGGCCGGGGTATTTCGTTTCCTCTGCAGTGTATCGGGTTTGTATTGTTAGCTAACTTCAGGCACGGCTTTCCCCTGAAGCTGACCCTTTTCCTGCTCTTGGCATTACCCGGGGCTGGTTGCATGGGTTGTTGTAATGAAAATACACCCTTCCTCCACTCCTCCAAGAGGCAGGTCAAAGTTTGATTTGACCTTCCTAGGCTGCTGCCTTAGCCCGGCACAGTGGGTGTGCAGCTTTAAGTGATGGGGTTTAAAAATACAAAAATATAATCGGACAGACCTTTGTAAGAGCCCATTTTGTATCTAAGTGTATTGGCCAAATTAAAAAAAAAATTAAAGTAGTGTATCTGGGCAAATAAGCAAGGTCTTCACTTTAAAAGTCCTCCAGGAATTTGGTAACCAAGACACAGGATGGAGGCTCTGGGCTGTTGGGGAAGAAGGCATGTGGACCTGGGCAGGGCCTGAGTTTGGTTGACACACTTAATCAAGCTCGAGGTCTCTCGCTCCCCAGGTGGTTTGAAACTTAGAAGTTAGGTGTGGCCTGGAAGTTTGCATTTTACAGCCGGAACTTTCTCCCCCTTCCCCCCTTTTTTTTTGCATAGAAAGAAGTTATTTAGGGTTTAGAGGGCCCAGCAAAAGCTGCCTGCGGCCCCACTAAAACAGAAGTACCTTCTAGATTTGCAAAGAACCAGCGGTTTTCCTTTTTTTGAGAGAAGAGAGCATGGGGATGTGCCTGGGGTCACCTTGCCTAGTGTGGGCGGCTTGTTCCCGGGTTTGGATTAGTCTCTGAAGATTCAGTGAATAATAATTATTATTATCGTTGTCATCATCATCTAATTGCTATGAAATAGTGAATCAACCCCGCCTGCTTGCACGCAGTCTACAAGTATAGACGCTAGGCGTTCCCACTGGTTTCTGCACATTCTTCAACCTTTATGGTTTTTAGAAGAAATTCCTTCTACCGCGTTGTTAAAAACTCAATAGCAACAGCTCACACTAAATCATCTTCAGTCTCGAAATGTGAGAACTTTTTTTTTTTTTTCAGGAGGAGGCGGTGGTGGTGGTGGTGGGAGATTTCTGGGTGTGAAGTTTTGATACTTCTAGTGATATTAGAGCATTATTAGTGGAGCTGTTTGGGGTTAGCATAAAAAAGATCTTTAAACGCGTGTGTGTGCGCGCGCGCGCGCGTGCGCGCGCACCCCCCCCCATTAACCACAGTTTCTGAGGTGGTCAATAACTCACCAAAACGTAACTTAAACACGATGAATTTAGGAGATTAAACAATTTCATTAATATTGAAATGGCCCTCGCGTCTGGGTTGCCTCGCTTGAGATGCAAGCGCACGTTTTTCAATATTAACAGAAGTGCTTGAAGAAAAGAATAATGTCACCTTCTTAACTCAGAAAAAATGACCGGGAGGAGGAGGTGGGTGTGAAGCGGGGGTGGGGGGAGGGACGCTGACCTGTCTCTGGGGGCGTGGCTGGAGAAGGGCAGGTAAACCCCCTGCAGATAAACCAGTTGGACCCGGGAGGAACTTCTGCCGAGCTTGGGGGGAGGCAGCGGTACTAGACGGAGCTGCGCTTGCTTCAGCTCCTAAGGAGGTGCGGCGTTTGGGGGTTATATGGCGTGGCCAGGTTAGCCTAGAGGGTCCTGAGATGGGAGGAGCTGGGGAAGCTCGGGAGCTTGAGGGGCCCCTGATGACTAGTAGTGAGGGCTTGTGTTTCCCAGACCGAAAGGCGTTGGTCCACAGCTTTCCTGCTCTAGAAGGCAGATGCCCTGTGGGGAACAAAACAGAGGGTGCTCCTATGGGTGAGGCAGGAGCCCACCTGGGAAGGGGAGGTACGAGCATCGAAGCCCGCAAGGATTTTTAGGATCCTTTAAGAAAATTTATACATACATATAGAAACAGAGAGTTTTGAGAAGGGTTGGATTCAGGATATGCAACGATAGGAGTGAAAGATCTCTGTTCCCCCTCCTATAGCCAGGAAGATTCTTTTCGACCCCGTGTGTGTGTGAGCCCACGCGCTCCCGCGTGTTGGGGGTGAGAGATGGGGAGAGAGAAATGTTTTCTTGTTTTAACAATTGGCATTTTGTTGCCTTGCAAAGGGCCTTTGTGTGGCTGTCGAAATCATTGCTCCGAGTAAACAGAAGAATAAATTATAAGACTAGAAACGTTTGGGTGGAAAAAAAAATCCAAGTTTGGATAAATCTCTGTCCATCTCCCTGGGAAAGTTGTCACCACCAAGTTTGGGACATGGGAGGATACAAGTAGCAATCTTCAAAGTTTGGCTCGGGTGAAGATGGGAGGTGAGGCACTTTGCCTGTGCCCGGGGCTCATTAAGAAAATTGAACCTAATAGCACAACTTTGCCTTGGGTGGGGCGAGGAGTTAGTTGTGAGATGCACATTTAAAAAGTGTACTTTGCTGTAAAATTGTATCTTACTTCCTACTGAAGATCTACAAAGCCCAAGGGAGGGGAGGGATTTGCATGCTATTTACAGAGTTTTAAGGCTAGTATTATGAAGAAGAGGAAGGAAGGAGCCCTTTCCAGAAATCTTGAAAAGTGCATCAGTCTATTGTACAGAACCCAAAGCAAATAGAAGCTTTGGGGAGGGGGCACATCCGACCCGGAGGCTTAGGGAGTTGTTGGGAAAACTGTATAAAATACACATAAGTCAATTATACCCATGTGCAAACCAACTGGAAATCTCTTTCGTGCAATAGCCATTCATCGCCTCTGCGGAGCCCACCACCGACCACCTTTCTGCTTGGAGAGTTCGCAATAGCCTCTTTTCCCACAAGCTGGACCACACACGGCTACAGATTTCGTAATAATTTATGCTAATTTCCCCTATAAATCCACAATTCGCTTCAGTGGCACCCGGGTTGCTGATGGAGTAAAAAGGAGACAGAGGGGTGACAAATACAATATTGATTTTGATTCCTTCTGTTGTCAAGCAGGTGTGTGTGTGTGCGTGAACTGTGGGGCTGGGGTTTGGGGGCGGGGGCTCTAGGAGAGGAAAACCGCCCGGAGCCCAAGCCAGTCCCTCCATCCACACTCCACAAAGTAACGCGCCCTGGTTTGTTAATATTTACCAAACACCGACGGGAGGTGGAGGAAAGTACCCGGCAGCTTCCGAAGGTTTCCTAGGCGCCAAAAACAATACCCGCCTTCCAGACATGGAAAGTGAACTCCGCGCTGCCCGGAGCGCTTCGGCTAAGCCTTCCTTGGCCCCCTTCTCCTCCTCCTTTCACTCTGGGAGTCGTCCCCTCCCTCTCCTCCATCCCCCCTCTCTCCCCCTCCTCCTTTCCTCTTTCCGAATGCACTCTTGTCCCTCAGTTCTCTTCGCTTCACTTTTTCTCCCCCTCTCCTCCACTTTTTCCAGCATCTCTGCGAAATTGGCGGTAAAAGTGCTGGGAGTGGGGGGGGAGTTGAAGGTCGCGGGCTTGTGCGGCGTTGACGTTAGGTTTGGGGCCTCCTCTGGCCCGCCCCACCTTTCCAGGCCGCCTGCCGCAGGTGCCCAAGTCCTCCGCTCTCTCGGGGAACGCGCGCTAACACACTGCGCCGCTTTGTCCCATTAGTCTTCACCAAATCTGCACTTTGGTGGCGTGAAACGACTTAGCTTTCCTTTCAAAAGGATTTTGTTCCCGGGGTATTCAGCACTAAAACAAACTCCCTCAGACTGTCAGCGGTCAGTTTTTGTTAAAAAAAAAAAAAAAAGAAAGAAAAATCATCCCCCTGAGTGTCCTGGAGATTGTTTGTCCTCGGAATCTGTGCGCCTGCACCGTCAGCACCCCGGCATAGCACAGCCTGGCTCTAACGTTCTGGATCTGGGGACCAGAGGGACCCCGCTCAGTAAGTCCTCTAAACCTGGGGCCACCGGCCAGCAGGGTCTTGCAGGTCCTTGGGCCCCAGAGACCCGCACCCGGTTGGCCGCTGCGTAAGCGAAACCTATTGGTGGCCGTGGCTCTCCTGTGCCTGCCCCGGGAGTCTGAGCCCTTGCCGCCGCCGGGCCACGTCGAACAAGTCTGGTGGGAAATCAAGCTCTTCAAGGAGGAGGGGTGGGGGAGGGGACACACTTTGTGCGGCGGTGCCGAGGGCCAAGCGGCAGAGGAGGTACTTGGAGCCTTCTCCTCGCTCTCTTCGCCAGCGCTCCCCAACGCCACCGCCAGCACCGGGCAGCCGGAGAAGCACACCTATTTTTCCAGCTGGTAGGAAAGAACATCTCACAGCGAACTTTGGAGCCGTGTACTTCATTGGTTGGTGACCGGGCTACATGGGGTTTGGACCTTAACTCACACCAGGGAGGTTGAAAAGAAACTTTTGATGAGGAGTATGTTGCCTAAAATCAGTACCCCCCCCCTCCGATCTTGCTGAGAGAGAGGCAAGAGCCTCGACTCCCATCTAAACCAGGGGGTTCAAATTCAGAGGCGTGTCCTCCTGAGTCCCTGCTGCCTGGCAGTGGGTAAGGCCTTTGGCCATGGCTGGGGCACCTGAAGTGAAAATCTGTGTTTTCCTTGGGGTTGGGAGAAAGGAAGTGTCAACAGCCCCACACATTTTAGAAGTATTTCGCAAGCAGCTGCTCCAATTTGGAGAGTGTGGAAGGCTCAGTTTTCCCTCCATCTCAAGCAGGAAAAAGCAGTAGCCAGAGGTAGGGGCTGGTCTGCTTGACACCCATCCCCAAGACGTGCCAAACCCCACCCACAGTGAGCAGGCAATTTCAGTGTCCGTGAAAACAGCTCTTGCTGGGCTCACCATAATGCCCTCTCTTTGGATTCAGTTTGCTAAGTACCATTTGGTCTTTGCTGGCAGTGGTTTGCTCTGAGATTTCAAGGCTTTAAAGCCTGAGTTTCCAAATCCAGTCCCTCCTTTGTGCTAACAGTTGCATAGCTTTACACTGGGCATTACCAAACCTACATACGTACTTGTCTCAAAGTTATTTGCAAAAGGTTGGTGGAAGGATTGTGGTTGTTGTTACTAAACCCTCCCCAGAAGTTTTGCCCTGCGCTGTGTGAAATAGAAGAAGCAATTCAAATCTATTATTATTATTATCGGAGGAAATATTGCTAAAGCCACCTTGGTATTGAAGGGATTAACTTGCTTTTCTCCCAGCCCCTAACTCTGGGGTTAAGACAGCAGTAGATCAACTGTATAATGTGTGCACTGTTCGCTCATTTGTACAAGCAGAACAAAGGTTGGACTAAGCCAAATTGCATTGCACTTGTGAACCGAGGCCCGATGTGAAGTATCTTTTACAGCGGGGGGAATGAGAACAATTTCGTGTATGTCTAAAAGGGAATAACAAAGCCACTTTCTCGAGCATCTCAAAGTGAAGTAGCGAGGCGTGACATTCCCAGGGTGAGGAGGGACAAAAGCAGGGTCAGGGGGATGAAAAAGAGAATCAAACAGCCACTTTCACATGTCTGCCCTCAACTGCTGCACCTCTCCATAATAGGAAACAAATGTTGTAAAAGGGGGGATTGCTCCCATTCATTCAAAATAGCAAATGATAGCTAAACAACATTGTCAAAACTGAATCAACCTCTGTGCAGTACCACCCAGAAAAAGGTATTGTGTTTTGTTTAATAGCGGGGTGGAGCAAAGGGTCTTTTTTTTTTAAGGGGGGAAAGGGAGAAAATCACCCTATACTTTTCATATTAATTTTCTTTGTCAGGAATTACTTGTTTGCTCAGATTTGGGGCAGGGGGGATCAGTATCTCTGGTTAGGCAGCCACTCTTAAAATGTTATTTTGGGGAAGGAATTTAGGGAAAGCAGAAACAGGAAGGCAGTTTTTAGCTCTATGAAGTGTTTCAAAGCTTCCAATAAGTGGGAAAACAGTTTAGCTTCCTTTGAATGCATTATCTGGGGGAAAAAATACTGATTGCAATAGAATATCAAGGTAAATCCTGTACAGTAGGCTAAATGTCCTTCGCTCAGAAATTTGAATAAAATCAATTCGGGGTTGGGTGGGGGAACTGCAGAGCTCTGAAATCAAGACTGTCTTGCATCCATAATATTTGTTGGTGCATTCGCCCGTTTTAATTTGTTTTAAAACCGGATAACCTGTAGGTCTCCAGCCTTAAAACCCCGCGCTTCTGCTTTGTTTGTTCAGAGATGAGGAGGAGAGCTTAACCCGGTGGACGTATGCAGTATGTGTTTTCTTAATGGCAGAAGCAGGTTTCGCCCACAGCAGCCTTTAAATATAATAACTCGCTGTTTTCCTGGGATGGTTAAAACTATTCGATTTTTTCTCTCTTCCCTCTCTCCCTCTCTCTTCTCTTCTCCCTCTCTGCCCCTCCCCCCCACCCCGTTTGGGCTTTTTTTTTTTTTTTTTTGTCTCCATTCGTCCCCCGCTGAGCTGCCACCCACAAAGCGGGTTTGAAAAAGAAAGAAAGCAAAGAAAGAAAGCGGCTGATCCTTACTGGCCTCCCCCAGCTAAGAATGGCTGGGAGGCGGGGCCTGGCGGGGCCTGCAGCGCAGCCGGGCGCTCGCCTCCCCTGGGCCGCGGGGTCCTTCCGCTCAGGCGGGTCCATCTAGGACCAGGCCTTTGCTTCTCGAGTCCCAGCGCGGAGTGCCCACCCTCTGCCGCGCGCCCTCCTCCGCAGCACAGACTCTGCTCCGGGCTCTCACTCTTGGTGGGTCGCAGTGCACAAACTAGCTGTAGGGGAGACCAGGTTGCCCCGAGGGCTTACCGACGCCGCAGAAATGGATCCACCGCCCTCTATGTTCCTCTGTTTCTTTCTCTCCTTCCCTGTTTCCTCTCCCTCGCTCCCCTCATCCCTTCTTTCTCAAACTCTGGTTTCAATTTCCGCAGCGGTAGGGACACCAGATTTTAGGTCTGCAAACAAACTAGTTGCCTTCCCAGCAATGCAGTGTCCGGGATCTGCAGTGCATTTCCTTGTGTACCCGGCCGGCCCAACCAAAAGAAAGGAAGGAAGGGATAAAGGAAACAACATTAAAACATCCTCACCCGCCTACCTCAGTGGTGAGTGGTAGGCCACGTTAAGTGTTTGACTCTGGAGAGTGGGATGAATCATTAACTTGACCGATTATAGCATCAGTGTAGCTTTTAGGAGACTTCGGCACTTGCAACGGTGGCTGACATGTTCACCGATCTCCCCCTCTCTCCCATCACAGCAACCCTAGTAAACAACCCCTCACTTCCCCCTTATTTATTTATTTGACATTTTTATTAGGAAAGAATTATATATATATATTTATATATTTTAAATAGACATGAAATCTGCCCTGCCATTTCTCCCTTGAGGTGCTTCCCCCTCTCCATCTTTTAAGTGACTCCAAAATCACGGGAGGATTTAATTCCAAAAAGGTTGAATCAGCAGGTGATTTTCTTCAGAGTGATAACCATTTGTTTATGGTGGCCATAGTGATTTGATTGGTGGAGTGGATGGCTTTCCTTGACTGAGGTAGGCTGCCTTTTCTTCCCGGGCGGGCAGTAAAGAAAACCTCTCACCTCTCACTTCACCGGCCCCCCTCCTCAAAGCGGTTTGGGTTCAAAGTCTTTAACTGGCTCTCCTGAATACCCGGAGTTTGGGGAGGCTGTTGGTCTTTCAGTTCTGTCCGTTCATCCTCTTTTCACCAATTTTTCTTTAATTGCCCCCCCGCCCCAAAGCTACACATAAACAGGGTAAAATAGAGAACCGTAGAGGGTGAATTAGATCGTTCTCTTTTTTTTTCACATCTCTTGCTCTTTTCCAAAAGGACAGAGGGAGCCGCGGGCTTCCTAGGTTACCCAGATCTTCGGTAATTATTAGTAACTTAGGTTTTCCTTTGCGTCCGGATCCCTGCGACCTGTTGATGAGTGAGTCGTGGAGCGCGGAGCTCCGCGTCAAAGTTGGTTATGTAAACTGCTTGTGTATTTCACATTATCATCGTGCTGTCTGGAGGCAATGTAGATTTTCTAAAGATCTAATGAATAAACAACCAGCAACTGCTGGCGGTGTAATTTACATTGTTAATGCCTACATGTGTATAATAAATATGCATTTGTATGTCTTCAAATAAACTCTTTTTAGTTTCTAACCTGTGGTGATTTTTTTTTTTCAAAAAGAAGGAGGGTGGAGGGAATCTTCGTCTTCCCAAGGAATGAGAGTTTATTTCACGTGCGTGGCTCTGGTGAAAATGGCTCTGCCGTCGAGCTCAGATTAGGGTCCACAGCCCGGCTGTCCCTCTTACCCGCCGAGGAAAGCTCGGCTGGGATGGGCCCCGCACTGGACTCGACAAGAAAGGGAAAATGCGTCCAGGAACTTAGCCGTGCGGTTTGGGGACGGCGGCGCTTTCTGTGGGAATGGGAGCCGAGAGAGAGAGGACAGCATCCACAGGATTCGGGTGTTCTCCCCCCGAGCTATCACCCTCCCCCAAAGAGAAGTGCCAAGGACGTCTCTTAGATCGCAGCTTGGGTTGGGAGAGTTGGCTGGTGCGGCTTCAACAACCTCTGGGAAAAGTTTCCCGGAAATTTCCCGACCGACGACCTTCTCCCACGCGCCTCTGTAGACAGCATTTCGGACAAGTCTGGGGGACCAACAGCTGGGAGAAAAGAGAGGACGCTGGTCCGGGTCGGGGCCCTAGACTCTGCCCCATCAGCCACTTCCTCCGGTAGGGCAGGAACACTGACGCTCGTGGGAGCCACAGCCTCAGAGCTGCGGGGTTTGGACCCAGCATAGCTGCTGTTTTCAGAAGCCGAACGCCCTCCCAGCGCGTCCCACGCCGCTTATTTCAGGCTGGGCGCCGACGTTTGATATCTCTCCCCTCCACCAGCCAGGTGCCACTTTCTTAGCGCGCTCGAAGGCAAATGTCTCATCTTTCCCCGTCCTCGATCTGGAATACATTATTTTAATTAAGTCTATGGCGATTTACTTTCCTCTGAGATCTATTCCACGGTGCAATTAGGAACGTATTGGTGCTAGCTCATATGAATATTCAGGAGCGTGTCAATTAATTAGCAGACAGAAGAATCTCATTATGGTGCTCAAAACCCTTTTAGTGTTAAGCAGAATTAAGGGGATATTTGGCAATGCGCTGGATTAGTGAATATTTTACTGTGCACTCATTTAACTTCATTATCATAGCACTTACACTACTCTCTGATTTTATTAATTAAATTGCTCATTAATTTGTCCAAAAAGGATAAAAGTTTTAATGTGCCACCCAATAACTTGGAAAGTAAACTTTCGCCCTGCTTGGTCTTCGCTCCGGGCCAGAAGAGGACAGATGGCTGCTTGCACAGCCCGAGATGGAGGCGCGGTTCCCCTCTCCCTGCACCCAGCAGCTTCGGGCTCCCCGCGCTCCGGCAGCAGCCGGGATGTCTCGGAGGAAGGGCCGCCACCGCAAGCAACCCATTGGCTTTTTGCCTCCGGGACTGGCTTGGAAATCTGAGTCCTCCTTCCGCAAGCAAAAAAATGAAAGCCATTCGCTGGCTCCGGGGAGTGCGGGTGACTGGGCACGGAGCCAATCGTCCAGGGACTCGAGAAGTGCCCTGGGAGCCACCGTTAGCGCTCCCAGGCTTCTCAGCCTCCGGGCCCTAAGGCGCCCTGTTTCCCAAAGGCGTGCGCGAAATGCACTTCGTGAGGTCAAAGTCCGCAACGCCCCCTAAGGGCCTGCTGAGCGCAGCACCCACACCCCCGGCCGCTTGAGGCCTCTTCCTGAGCACCCCGTCCTCGACCGGGGCCACCCCTCAGGCATCATCTGGGTTCGCGCCCCTGTGCCGCTCACGCCCACCTGCACCTCCCGCCCCCCACCCTGCCCCAAAAGGTTCGAAAGACAAATATTAAAATTACTTGCACAAAGGGAACTGCTAAAGAGTTCCCAAATTAATATGCATGTAAAATTAATTAGTTGCATTTCGTAACATCAAAATAAGTACCTGGGAAACAGAACACCTTCTGGGCATTGGGAACATATGCTGGAATTAGAGTTAATTGACTAATTACATAAATTAGGCATTAATTTTGCAACACATCGAGTATAAAAGATATCTCAATTAATTGTGCATAAATTACCAGGTGAAACCGGGCGGCGGTCCGGCCAGGATTCCGGTTCTCCAACCTCTGCTCTTTAGGGCCCCAAAGCTAGGCGGCGTGGCGGGCGCCCAGGTCGAGACTGGCTGGCCCGGGAGGGGAAACCGAGGTCTGCACCGGGAGTCGCTGCCCGCACAGGCTGATGACTCGGGGCAATCGTTAATGTGATGGAAACTCCCCCACTCATTAAAATCAATTACATGCAGTTAGATTGATCAGCTTTTGTCAGAAAGGAGCGAAGCAAACCCCTTTACTAATCTCCCCTCCCCCCAATCCCCGTCCCTCCCGCCTCTCCCCTTTCTCCCCCATCCACCTATAGTGATCCCGGGCCCTCGCCGAGTGAGTCCCGCCGTCCTTGTCCTCAGTTTCCCTCGCTGAGGATGTTAATTTTTCTGGATTTGACGCCGGCTCTGGGCCACTTTTGATCGATCTGGACTCTGACCGGGCTGCACTGGATGCCTGGTTTCTCTTGGCGGTCCACATCCTCCCGGGCTCGCTACCACTCCTCACCCAGGAATACAACTTCAAGGAAAGATGCTAAGTGATTTGAATCTCTTTCGTTTGGAAATGGGTGTAAATTTATCTCCGGATTGTAATATCTAGGTAAGTAACCCATTCATTCTCCCAGAGGACTAGTCTGTCGGAGTTCCCAGCTTCCCCCCTCTCCCTACCGCTCCCCGCCCCCCATGGTGTATATGATATCTCTCCTTTCTTATGGATGAAAGAACAGAATGGATACAGAATGGGTGTTGAGTCTAATTTTCCTGGGGCTCCTTTCTCCAAGGGGAGCTCCAGGGAACACACTAGTAATTCTCCCTCAAAACCCACCAAACAGAATATTTGCCTGTAAAACAGTTTATTGTTGGGAAAATATTAATGATCTTGGTAGCGACTTCCCCCTATGTTCCCTACACATTTTAAGCAAACGAAAAAGGCATCCCAAAGCAAAAGGGTTATTTGGGCAGTGGATAAAGTCATGCCCCTTCCAAACCCCAGTGAAACTGCAACAAAACTCATATGAATTCCTTACATAAATTACCACCAATTATAACACAGTTTGGTTCTGTTGATCTAATGGAATGTTACTAATGGAGAGACAGATTTCTTAGCAACTTCTGGAGCTGTCATCATGTGCCTGGTGGTTTGTGACAGTATCTGAAGTCACAGACCCCGCACGACCCCAAGATCCCCAAGTTGTAATCTTTTTCTTCTTTTTGCCGAAGCAAACAGAGAATGAAAGGAAATCCTGAGAAACCCTTTATTGTCTGATTATATATATCTTCATCAAGATGCCTGGGTGACATTTGTTAGAATATAATCCTGACTGCTGATGGGCTAAAGAAACCAATGAATTCCTGAGTTTACAGAGACAAACATTCATCTTGATGTAGAGGTTTTCTGCAGTAGCCAGATGCTGAAGGTACTTGAGGGAGATGTTGACAAGTGGATAATTGTCAGCAGAAGTAAAACAGACACTTTGTTTACAGTCGAGCATGATTAATTGAGAGTAAATAAAACAGCACTCTTTATAAAATCACCATTCAAGTTCAAAAAAGGCTGTATGTCTCTAGAAATGAAATAAAAGAAGTGGACTTCTTGTACAAGAGCTGGTTTTGCCAGACCCTTGAAGCAGCAGCTGGCAGTAGTGTAGATCAGACATAGATATATGCTTTATTGCTTTCTAGCTGGTCTGCTTTTAAAAAAAAAGATTTTTTGGCCAAATTTATAGAGCTGGATTAGAAACATTTTCCCCCTGATTAGCTGAGTTTTAAATTTCTCTTATTAAAAGATTATTCTTCCCCTCTCCATTCTCTCTTTAAAAGGTAATGCATTTAATGTGAAATAATTTTGAAAATGAGCCAGACGTGATAAACCCAATCTGATGTTGTCAAACAAGGCTGTTAAATGCCATTGTGATACTTCGGTTTGCAAGAGAGCATTTCTGTTCCCCATGGCACTAGTAAATTACAGAGGCCAGACTCTAGCAAACATCTCAGGATTGCCCAACATAATAAATTTTAATGAAACAGGAAATATGTCTTTCTTTCAAGGTACAATTCGACTTGTGTACACAAAGTATTTTTCTGGCCTCTATCCACAGGGTGACCAGGCCAACACCTTTCTAAGAAACTTTGCTAATCATGTTTGTGCAGATTAGTGCTGCAGACATACATATCATTGACCTTGGATAGATACCTTGGATGGATTGATTTATAGCAGTCTATAAGTGGGCATTCTTTGTATTGTAATAAAATGCCCAATGAAGTTCAAAACAATAAGCCTAAGGCAGTTAGAAGTTGTTTTGGATTACTAACAGGTCAATTAAATTCAGTACTGTTGCCCTACCGTAAGGATGGATACAGAAACACAAGGCAGGTAAATAGGTGCAAAGTGGGACTTTGTTTGGGCTGCTGGGAGGGAGCTTTCTCTTGGGACTTATCGCAGTTAAGAACTGTCTGTAGGCGCTTCTGAAACAAAAGCAGAAGCAGAGTCTGTGGCATGAAAGGATAGAGGGGGGAGAGAAATAGAGATAGAGAGAGAAAGGATGAGAAGGAGGAGGAGCTAGAGGAGGAAAAGAAAAAGAACAGGGACAGAGATGGAATCCTTTCTTTTCAAGTGAGCCCTGGGGTTTTTGTGAATCGATACTTTTTCTTTTGCCTTAGGCCTGTTTTTTTTTTTACGGTGCGCGGGCCTCTCACTGCTGTGGCCTCTCCCGTTGCGGAGCACAGGCTCCGGACGCGCAGGCTCAGCGGCCATGGCTCACGGGCCCAGCCGCTCTGCGGCACGTGGGATCCTCCCGGACCGGGCACGAACCCGCATTCGCTGCATCGGCAGGCGGACTCCCAACCACTGCGCCACCAGAGAAGCCCTACCTTAGGCCTGTTTGAGTGAAGTTTTGAAGGGGTCACGACTAATATACTTTTTTAAGAAGTCATATTCATTTGATTTTAAAAATTGAAGTATATTCAATCTTGTAATAACCTATAATGGAAAAGAATCTGAATATACTTTTCCTATTGTCATGAGACCCAGAATAGTTTTCATGCCAAAAACCTTGTTTATTCCTTCTATTTCTCCTCGCTAGGAGGAGCAACTCAAATTGCTTGGGTAGCTCTTGGGCTTTGGGTCCCAAGGAATTTCATTTCCTTCCCTGGTGGGCACTATATATTGCTTTGGTAATTGCACATCTGTGGGGATATTTTTCAGGGCTCCTAGAGCTTGACAGTCCTAGGATGAGGACCTAAAGTAATGTCTCCATCAGCATATCCCTAAGCCTTTAAGAAATATTAGAGGTCCTTCCTTCCTCCCTCCCTCCCTCACATAGTCTGAGGACTAATTCGGTTCTAGGTCAGCTCTGATAAATTCATTTCACTATAAATTTCAATTGGCCAAAGAAAATACATATTTAAGAATAGGCACCACTTTTCACACTGGAGTATTTTTCATGTTGTAAGTTCTTCATGATTTCAAAGTCTTTTAAAAAATATATCCTCTCATTTGACCCTCACAGTAACCCGTAGGAGAATGGAATCTATGTATGAAAGTGGGTAATAGCCATTGAGGGCTTTGTATTAGGCCAGCAGTTCTGAAAATGTAGTTCTGGACCCCTGGAGTTCTCTGAGAGCCATACATGAGTTTCATGAGCTTCAAACGATCTTCATAATAACACAACATGTTATTTACCTTTTCTACTCTTGTTCTTTTACTAGTGTACAATGGAGTTTCCCAGAAGCATCGTAACATGATTTTTGAAACAGATTGAATATAGAAACAGAGATGAGAATCCTATTTTCTTCTTTTAAGCTAGACATTAAGCAGATTTGCAAACATGTAAAACATTAATACTCATTATTTTTTTCAGTTTAGGAAATATGGTTATTTTTCATAAAATGCATTATTTATGTTAACATGTAATGGCTTTATTATTATTTTTAAGTGGATTAATAAATAGTTTAAATTTTTTCCCAGTTTGAATTTTGAATAAAGTAAATATCTGTAGATAAACTCTGATAGACAAATGCCTCAGGGATAGGTTCTGCTTTCACCTTGTTGTAGAGATAGGGAAACAAAGGTTGGGAGAGAGCTTAAGAAACCAAGAGGTTCCACGACAGGAGGTGGAACGGGAGCTCAAGGTGCTCTGCTTCCAGAGTTTGAGGTTTGACTTCTACTTTATAGTTGAAATTGGAGCGTTCCTCTTCATTGTTGAAAATGCTGGGACCCAGAGAAGTTATGTGATTTGCCTAAGCTCACACAGTCAGAGACAGAGCTAGGGCTTTAACAGATATTCTTCCCACTGTAGCTAGTGGCCAGTATACCCCCTACTGTCTATTCAGTGGTGTGCTGGGAAGCTGACTCTTGGTAGGGAGAAGTCTTCCTTCATAGTATTTGCCAATTTCTGTAGTGTATATACTCCCATTATGACCAGTTTCAAGCCATGAACTGGTAAAAGCTGGCTTGAGTATACCACTGCCTCCATCCCATCTCTCTATAATTTTGCCCTTTATCTTTGAAATTGTTCCCAGATCACCTCAAGGCAACCATGATGTGGTAAATAATTCCCTGATCTTGGGCTCGAAAGACTTGGCTTAAACTCCCAGCTCTGCTACTTACCAGACTCAGTTTCTGCATGTAAAACAGGGACAATAATATCTGCCCTGCCTATTTCACTGTGTGCATGTGTGTGTGTGTTTGCGAACATGCATGCATGTGCGTGTGCAAGAAATGCATGCATTTATATGAAATCACTTTGTGAAATGTAAAATGTCATATAAATGTAAGACATGGTGACTGAATTGATCTGTTTCTTGTTAGGTGTGCCCAGTTTGTACTCCTTCTCTGAGACATCTTCCCCAGGTTCTTTATCCCTGGTCATAATTGATGGTTTTCATCTTGTACTTCCACAATACTTTGTCCATACCTCTGTTTCATAACCCATGTATCAGCTCATAATTGCTCTTAAGTCTGCCTGTCACCAAAACAGTAGAGTATAATAGCTAAATTCTCAGAATCTAGAGCAGTGCTGGTCAGTAGAAATATAATGTAAGCCACATAAGTAATTTTGAACGTTCTGGAAGCCACATTTGAAAAAGCAAAAAGAAACAGGTAAACTTCATTCACTAATATATTTCTTAACCTAATATAACCATGTATGATCATTTCTATGTGAAGTCAATGTTAAAAATTATTAACACAATATTTTACATTCTTTTTTTTTACTAAGTCTTTGGAATCTTGGGTGTATTTTACACTTAGAACATATCTCAATTCAGACTAACCACATTTCAAGTGCTCAATAACCACATGTGGCTAGTGACTACTATATGGGACAGCATAGCTGTAGTGTTAGTCTCCCTTGAGTTCAAATCCCAGCTTTGCATTTACTAGCTGGGCAATTTACTTGACCTCTCTTCCTCAACTTCCTTTTTAAAAAAAAATTAATTAATTAAATTAATTAATTTTTGGCTGCATTGGGTCTTTGTTGCTGCGGGCAGGCTTTCTCTAGTTGCCGCGAACGGGGGCTACTCTTCATTGAGGTGCGCGGGCTTCTCACTGTGGTGGCTTCTCTTGTTGTGGACCACAGGCTCTAGGCGCATGGGCTTCAGTAGTTGTAGCACACGGGCTCAGTAGTTGTGGCTTGTGGGCTCTAGAGCACAGGCTCAGTAGCTGTGGTGCGTGGGCTTTGTTGCTCCACGGCATGTGGGATCTTCCCGGACCAGGGCTCGAACCCATGTCCCCTGCATTGGCAGGTGGATTCTTAACCACTGCACTACCAGGGAAGCCCCCTCAACTTCCTTTTTGTGAAATGGAATTAATAATGCAATCTACACCATAGGGTTGTTGAAAGAATTAAATAAGTTAATATGTACAAATAGCACTTAGCGTAAAATATGCACACCATAAATATTAAAGATGATGATAGTTTTATTTTTAGACTGCAAGATTTCTAAAGATAAAACTGCATTTTATTCATATTCTCATTTTCCAGAACCTAAAATTGTGGTTGACATGTGGTAGGCTGTCTGTATTGGCTGACTGAATGATAACTGGCTTCTACCACTTACTCTATATGGCATCAAAACCTCAAATGAAATTCTGGACATTGTAGACAATGGCAACAGAGCATTATCTATTAATGGTGATGGTGGTTGAGGGGAAACACCATGTGCAGATGTATTCAATAATAATCAGCTTCTATACAATATAATTATCATAAAATTCACCCATTTTAAGTATATAGTTCAGTGAGCTTTAGCAAATATGAGTCAATCAACATCTAGAATGTTTCCAACACCCCCCAAATTTCCTTGTGCTTCTTTGCAGTCAATCCTCTCTCCCCATCCTTGGCAATCATTAATCAGCTTTCTGTTACTATAGCTTTGCCTTTTTAGAATTTCATATAAATGAAATCAGAAAATGTGGGGTCTTTTGTGTCTGGCTTCATTTACTTAGTGTAATGGTTAGAGATCATCTACGTTATTCCATGTGTATGTAGTTCATTCATTTTTACTGCTGAGTAATATTTCATTGTACAGATATACTACAATTTGTTATCAGTTCTCCTATTAATGGATATTTGAGTTGGTTGCATTTTTTTGCCCTTATTTTAACAGCATCTTTCACAGAGCAGAAGTTTTTAATTTTAAAATCCAACTGATGAATTTTTTCTTTCATGGATCATGCTTTTGGTGTCGTATCTTAAAAAGTCATCCACTAAACATAAGGTCACCTAGATTTTCTTGTATGTTATCTTCGAGAAGTTTTGTAGCTTTGCATTTTACATTTAGGTCCATGATCCATTTTGAATTAATTTTTGTGAAAGGTGTAATGTCTGTCTCTAGATTGATTTTTTTTTCTGCACTTACATGTCCAGTTGTTCCAGCATCATTTGTTGAAAAGGCTATCCTTTCTCCATTAAATTGCCTTTGCTCCCTTGTCAGTGATTATTTCTGGCCTTCCTTTTCCATTCCACATATCTAGAGTCACAGCACTCGCACATTGTTTTGATTACTGTAGGTTTTTTGGTTTTTTTTTTTGCGGTACGCAGGCCTCTCACTGTTGTGGCCTCTCCCGTTGTGGAGCACAGGCTCCGGAAGTGCAGGCTCAGCGGCCATGGCTCACGGGCCTAGCCGCTCCACGGCATGTGGGATCTTCCCAGACCAGGGCACGAACTCGTGTCCCCTGCATCGGCAGGCAGACTCTCAATCACTGTGCCACCAGGGAAGCCCCTACTGTAGTTTTATAATCAGTCTTGGAAAGTGTCAAGTCTTCAAACATCGTTTTTTCTTTTTCAAAATTGTTTTGGCTCTTCTAGATTTTTTACCTGTCCATATAAATTGTAGAGTCAGCCTGTCAACATCTACAATAATCTCCTGGGATTTTGAATGAGATTGTATTGAAATATCAATTTGGGGGAGACTTGACATCTTAACAATATTGAGTTTTCTGATATAGAAACATGGTATCTTGCTATATTTTTTACATCTTTAATTTTACTCAACAATATTTGGTAGCTTTTAGTGAACAGTGTCTTACATATCTTACTAAATTTATCCCTAAGAAATTCTTGTTTTTTATTCTATTATAAATGGTATTTAAAATTTTTAATTTCCAATTGTTTGTTGCTAGTATATAGAAAGACAACAATAGATCTGTATTTACCATGTATTCTGCAACCTTGCTAAATTCATACATTATTTCTGGATGCTTTTATATAGATTTCTTAGATTTTTCTATGTATACTGTCATGCTTCATTCTATGAATGAAGACAGTTTTACTTCCTCTTTTCCAGTCACTATGCTTTTTATTTCATTTTCTTTCCTTATTGCACTGTCTAGGACCTCCAGGAAAATGCTGAATAGAAATGTGAGAGTGAACATCCTCACTTTGTTCCTAATCTTATGGGGAAAACATTCAGTTTTCCACCATTAGGTATGATACTTATTGTAGGTTTTTCATAGATGCTCTTTATGAGGTTGAGGAAGTTCCCTTCCATTTCTACTTTTCTGAGATTTAAAAAAAATCATGAATGGATAGCAAACTGTATCAAATACTTTGCATCTATGAGATGATCATATGATTTTCCTCTATCTGTTAATATGGTGAATATATTGGTTGATATTTGAATATTAAATTAACCCACTTTGTCTTGATATATTACTAGATTCAATTTAATGAAGGAATTTGTAGTTTTCTTTTCTTGTCTTTTTTGGTTTGGGGATCAGAGTAATGATGGTCTCATAAAATGATTTGGGTTATAATCCCTTCTCTTCTATTTTATGGAAGAGTCTGTCTAGAATTAATATTATTTCTTGCTTAAATGCTTGGTAGAATTCACCGGTGAAAGCATCTGGGCCTGGAGGGGTATTTTGTGTGTGGGGGAAGGTTGCTATCTAAAACTAAAGTGTCTTTAATGGATATCATACTATTCAAGTTACCTATAAGGGAGCTTTGGTAGTTTGTGTCTTTTAGGAATTTGTTATTTCATTTAAGTCGATTAATTTATTACTTTAAATTGGTCACAGGGAGATCAGCTCGGTGCTTTGTGACCACCTGGAGGGGTGGGATGGGGAGGGTGGGAGGGAGGGAGATGCATGAGGGAAGGGATGTGGGAACAGATGTATATGTATGACTGATTCACTTTGTTATAAAGCAGAAACTAAAAAAAAAAAAAAATCTCAAAAAAAATATTTCCTTATTATTATTTTAGTCTTCTCTCATTTTTTTCTTGATCAGTCTAGTTAGAAGTTTATCAGTTTTATTGATATTTTCAAAGAATCAGCTTCTGGTTTCATTGATCGCTGTGTTTTTTCTGTTTTCTATTTCACTAATTTCTGCTCTAATCTCATTATTTCCTTTCTCCAGCTTCTAGTAGGTTTAATTCATTTAAAAAATATTTTCTCAATAAAGATGTTTAAAAAAATATTTTCTTTTTTAATTGAAGGTGGAAGCTTAGATTACTGAATTGACACCATTGTTTTTCCCTAATATAGGCATTTAATGCTATCAATTTACTTTAAAGATTGCTTTAGCTTCATCTGTAACCTTGATATGTTATATTTTCATTTTCATTCAGTTTAAAATATTTTTTTAACTTCCCTTGTGATTTCTTCTTTGATTCACGTGTTATTTAGAAGGGTGTTGTTTAATTTTTAATTATTTGGGTAATTTCCAGATTTAAAAACTGATTTCTAGTTCACATTCATTGTTGTTAGAAACCATACTTTGTATGCTTTTAATCCTATTACATTTACTGAGACTTTTTTTTTTTTGGCCGCGCCTCATGGCTTGTGGGATCTTAATTCCCCAACTGGGGATTGAACCTGGGGACCTAGGCAGTGGAAGTGCCGAATTGTAACCATTGGATTGCCAGGGAATTTCCAACATTTACTGAGACTTTTTTTTTTTTTTTAGTTTAGTGTTTTTTGTTTTTTGATGTGGACCATTTTTAAAGTCTTTATTGAATTTGTTACAATATTATTTCTGTTTTATGTTTTGGTTTTTTGGCTGCAAGGCACGTGGGATCCTAGCTCACCAACCAGAATTCAAACCCATACCCCCTGCACTGTAAGGTGAAGTCCTAACCACTGACCACCAGGGAAGTCCCAAGACTTTTTAATGGCATAGTATATGTCTTATTCTGGTGACTGTTCCAAGTACACTTGAAAAAAATGTTTATTCTGTTGTTGGATGGAGTGTTCCATTAGTGTCAATTAAGTCAAGTTGACAGAGTGCAGTTCAAGTCTTCTATATCCTTACTGTGGTTTTCCATTTACTTGTTCTATCAGTTAATGAGAGAGGAATGTGAAGTCTCTCACATGTGGAGAGACTATTCGTCTATTTCTTCTTTTAGTATTATCAGTCTTTGGCTTCATGTATTTTGAATTTCTGTTTTATTTGCATATATTGGGTTGGCCAAAAAGTGCCTTTGGTTTTTAAGTGAAAAATAAAAGGCACATTTTTCATTTTTACTGAGAACTTTATTGAACAGTGTATTCACCCCTTTGTTCCACTACCTTCTGCCATTTTTCAGGCAACTTCATAATTTCATCTTCCCAAAACTTTTTATCTTTTTGAGTGAAGAACTGTTCCAGGTACCTTTTACAGTCTTCCAGGGAATTGAATTTTTTTCCATTAAGAGAATTTTGTAAAGACCTAAATAAATGGAAATCCGAAGGTGCAGTGTCTGGTGAATACAGTGGATGAATCAGAACTTCCCAGCCAAGCTGTAACCATTTTTGCCTGGTCATCAAAGAAACACGTGATCTTGTGTTATCCTGATAAAAGATTATGCCTTTTCTGTTGACTAATTCTGGACGCTTTTCATCAAGTGCCGCTTTCAGTTGGTCTAGCTGGGAGCAGTACTAGCTGGAATTAATTGTTTGGTTTTCTGGAAGGAGCTTATAATAGAGGACTCCCTTCCAATCCCACCATATACACAACATCACCTTCTTTGGATGAAGACTGGCTTTTGGTGTGGTTGGTGGTGGTTCATTTCACTTGCTCCACTACCTCTTCCATTCCACATTACTGTACAGTATCCACTTTTCATGGCCCATCACAATTTGTTTTAAAAACGGAACGTTCCTTACACTTCAGTAGAGAACCTCATACAGAAATACAGTCAGGGAGGTTTTTTTCACTTAACTTATGTGGAACCCAAACATTAAAGCGATGAACATAACCAAGCTGGTGCAAATGATTTTCAATGCTTGATTTGGATATTTTGAGAATGTCGCTATCTCCCACATGGTATAACGTTGATTATTCTCAATTAATGTCTCGATTTGATTGCTGTCAACTTCAACTGGTCTACCTGACCGTGGAGCATCATCCAGTGAGAAATCTCCAGCACAAAACTTCACAAACCACTTTTGACATGTTTAATCAGTCACAGCACCTTCTCCATACACTGCACAAATCTTTTTTTGCATTTCAGTTGTTTTTAACCTTTCTTGAAATAATAAAGCATAATATGCCAAAAATGTTGCTTTTTTTCTTCCATCTTCAGTATTAAAATGGCTACACAAAAATTCGCCAATTTTGATGTCTTTTTTTTTAGGTATATATATATATATATATATATATATATATATATTGTAGGTTTTCATTAGTTATCTATTTCATGCATAGTATCAGTCTCTAGGTCCATCCATGTCTCTACAAATGACCCAATTTCATTCCTTTTTATGGCTGAGTAATATTGCATTCTATATATGTACCACATCTTCTTTATCCATCCTCTGTTGATGGACATTTAGGTTGCTTCCATGACCTGGCTATTGTAAATAGTGCTGCAATGAACATTGGGGTGCATGTGTCTTTTTGAATTATGGTTTTCTCTGGGTATATGCCCAGTAGTGGGGTTGCCGGGTCACATGGTAGTCCTATTTTTAATTTTTTAAGGAACCTCCATACTGTTCTCCATAGTAGCTGTATCAATTGATAAGCCTTTTTTAAAATGCACGCTGCTATAACAGCTGTCACATACAATCTAACAAAACTGTTTTGAATGAAGTTAAAGACAACTAAGTGCTACTAGAGCCATCTTATGGAGAAAACCGAATGAACCTTTTGGCCAACCCAATATATTTAATATTGTTACACTTTCTTGATCAGTTAATCCCTTTATCTATGAAATGTCCATCTTTATCCCTTGTTTATTCCTTGTTTGAAATCTGTGTTATCTGATGTTAATATAGCCACTTTAGCTTTATTCTGATTAGGGTTTGTGTGGTATCTTTTCCATCCTTTCACTTTTTTTTTTTTTTTGGCCACATGTGGCAGCTTGTGGGATCTTAATTCCCCAACCAGGGATTGAACCCAGGCCTTTAGCAGTGAGAGCGCAGAGTCCCAACCACTGGACCGCTGGGGAATTCCCCATCCTTTTACTTTTTAAGCTATTTGTCTTTTTATATTTAAAGAGGATTTCTTATAGACAGGATATAATTGGGTCTTACATTTTAATCTAATTTCACGATCACTGCCTTTTAATTGGAGCATTTAGACCATTTACATTTATATTTACATGGTTGGGAAGAAAGTTACTGTCTTGCTGTTTTTTGTTTTCATTCTGTTTTTCTTTGTTCCATGTGTCATTATTCTCTTTCTCCCTTTTTATTGTCTTCTTTTTGAGCATTTTTATGACTCCATTTTTCTCTGCTATTAGCTTACTGTCTGTACTGTTTCTTTGTTTCCATCTTTTGGTTTTTTCCTTCGTGTTTGCATTTGAAATATATGATTTTAATTTATCGAAGTCTACTTGCAAACATACTACTTCACGTGTAAAATGAACAATATACTTCTGTTTTCCTATTAAAATGTTTAATACATTTTACTTCTACATATGCTCTGAATCCTGCAGTGCACTATTATTTTTGCTTAAAACAGCCAGTTATCTGTAAGGAGATTTAAAAATGAGAACAAATATCCTGTATTTACCTGAATATATATCTTGTTACTCTTCATTCCTTTGTGTAGATCCACATGTCTATCTGGAATAATTTCCCTTCTTCTTGAACAACTTCTGTTAATGTTTGTTATGGTGCAGGTCTGCTGGTGATAAATTCTCTCAACTATTGTTTGTCTGAGAACATATTTATTTTAACTTAAATTTTGAATGATATTTTCAGTGCGTATAGAATTCTAGATATCAAGTTTTTTTCTTTCAGTACTTTAAAATTTTTGTCCTATTGTCTTCTGATATGTGTGGGGTTTTTTTAAAGATTTATTTATTTATTTATGGCTACATTGGGTCTTTGTTGCTGTGCGTGGGCTTTCTTTAGTTGCGGCGAGCGGGGGCTACTCTTCATTGCGGTGTGCAGGCTTCTCATTTTGGTGGCTTCTCTTGTTGCAGAGCATGGGCTCTAGGTGCATGGGCTTCAGTAGTTGTGGCTCAGGAGCTCTAGAGCACAAGCTCAGTAGTTGTGACGCATGGGCTCAGTTGCTTAGCGGCATGTGGAATCTTCCCAGGCCAGGGCTTGAACCCGTGTCCCCTGAACTGGCAGGCAGATTCTTAACTACTGCGCCATCAGGGAAGCCCTGCGTGGTTTCTTATGAAAAGTCTCTGATAGTTCTTTTATTCCTCTGTATGGATTGAATTATTTTCTCTCTGGTTGCTTTTAAGATTTCACCACTGGTTTCAGTAATTGGATTCTTGTGTTCTGTGTTATGCTTTTGTGTGCATGCTTATTCTGGTTGGACTTCATTGAGCTCTTTGGGTTTATGAGTTTATATTTTCCTCACATTTGGAAAATTTTTCACCATTATTCTGCAAATATTTTTTTGTTCCTGCCCCTGCTTCCTTCTGGAACTCTAATTTTATATTTGTTAGATTGCTTGATATTGTCTCACAGATCACTGATTTTTATCAGCCATTTTTCCCCCTTTGCCTCACTTTGGATAAATATCTTCAAGTTCCTGATTATTTCTTCTTCTGCAGTGTCTAGTCTACTGTTAATAGTATTCAGTACCCTTTTTTTTGAATTTTATTTTATTTTTTTATACAGCAGGTTCTTACTAGTTATCTATTTTATACATATTAGTGTATACATGTCAATCCCAATCTCCCAGTTCATCCCACCCCCCACCCCCCAACCACTCTCCCCACTTGGTGTCCATACGTTTGTTCTCTACATCTGTGTCTCTATTTCTGCCCTGCAAACCAGTTCATCTGTACCATTTTTCTAGGTTCCACAGATTTGCGTTAATATATGATATTTGTTTTTCTCTTTCTGACTTATTTCACTCTGTATGACAGTCTCTAGAAATGACCCAATTTCATTCTTTTTATGGCTGAGTAATATTCCATTGTATATATGTACCACATCTTCCTTATCCATTTGTCTGTTGATGGGCATTTAGGTTGCTTCCATGACCTGGTTATTGTAAATAGTGCTGCAATGAACATTGGGATGCATGTGTATTTCTGAATTATGGTTTTCTCTGGGTATATGCCCAGTAGTGGGATTGCTGGGTCATATGGTAATTCTATTTTTAGTTTTTTAAGGAACCTCCATACTGTTCTCCATAGTGGCTGTATCAATTTACATTCCCACCAACAGTGTAAGAGGGTTCTCTTTTCTCCAGACCCTTTCAGCATTTATTGTCTGTAGATTTCCTGATGATGCCCATTCTAACTGGTGTGAGGTGATACCTCGTTGTAGTTCTGATTTGCGTTTCTCTAATAATTAGTGATGTTGAGCAGCTTTTCATGTGCTTCTTGGCTATCTGTATGTCTTCTTTGGAGAAATGTCTATTTAGGTCTTCTGCCCATTTTTTGATTGGGTTTTTTGTTTCTTTAATATTGAGCTGCATGTGCTGTTTATATATTTTGGAGGTTACTCCTTTGTCCGTTGATTCATTTGCAAATATTTTCTCCCATTCTGAGGGTTGTCTTTTCGTCTTGTTTGTAGTTTCCTTTGCTTTGCAAAAGCTTTTTAAGTTTCATTAGGTCCCATTTGTTTATTTTTGTTTTTATTTCCATTACTCTAGGAGGTGGATCAAAAAAGATCTTGCCGTGATTTATGTCAAAGAGTGATCTTCCTATGTTTTCCTCTAAGAGTTTTATAGTGTCTGGTCTTAAATTTAGGTCTCTAATCTTTGAATGCCAGGTAATTTTTGATAGAATGCCAATCACTTCAAATTTTAAGTCGTTGAGCGCTGAAAGACATTTGAAAGAGTATTGGCCAGAATGAAGTTATTTGAATCAGTTTGATCCTTCTGAGTCTTGATTTTGAGCTTTATTATGACTGGTTCAGAGCAGCCTTTACTCTAGGGCTATTTTAGTCCCACTATTAAGGTGTGACACTTCAGAGAACTCTACCTGATGCTCTATGTATTACAAGGTCCCTTTACTTTACTTAGTGGAAAGGTACTGATTCCTAACTGTGTGAGCCCCAGTAATTTTTCTGCTTAATGCTTTCCAGAAGTTCTTTTCCTGACCTCCTGGATAGATCTCTACTCAGCTAAAGACTCCAGGAGTTTCGTCCGCAAATCTCCAGTAATCTAGCCTGTAAAATCTAGATACCAAAAATAACCTAGGTATCTTCCCAAACTCCAGTTTCTGTCACCTTAGTCCAAGGACACTGCTGGACTTTGTTTAGATTCTTTTTCCTTGTTTGGTGGCCCAGAAAGTACCTCTAGGCAGTAAGCTGGAATAATAGTATTTGTTTTCTGTTGCTCAAGTACCATACTCATCCTCTGCCTGAAACAGTATTTAAATGTATTTTGCAAGGGTATCTAGTTGTTTAGAGTGGGAAGGCAATTCCCACAGCAGTTATTTTTTCATGGGCAAAATTGAAGTCTGTCTACGAATAAAATTTATTGTGAAAGAAAGAGTTTTATTGAGTAGAATATCCCCTTTACTAGGAAGCTTATTAAAAGGTTTTGTCTTTCCATTTTGAAATATCACAAAGTCTCCTTAAGTTTAAGACCAACTGAGAGTCTCCAATTTTCAGCATTCTTGGAGCAGGAAGAATATCAGTCCTTTATTTCTCTTAAAGAATCTCATGTTTTTGCAATACAAATCATGTTTTAAAAATCAGCCTTTCAGGGCTTCCCTGGTGGCACAGTGGTTAAGAATCCACCTGCCAATGCAGGGGACGTGGCTTCGAGCCCTGGGCTGGGAGGATCCCACATGCTGTGGAGCAGCTGGGTCCATGCGCCACAACTGCTGAGCCTGCGCTCTGGAGCCCACAAGCCACAGCTGCTGGGCCCTCGTGCCACAACTGCTGAAGACCACGTTCCTGGAGCCTGTGCTCCACAATGGGAGAGGACACTGCAATGAGAGGCCTGTGCGCTGCAACGAGGAGTGGCCCCTGCTCGCCACAACGGGAGAGAGCCTGTGAGCAGCAACAAAAACCCAACACAGCCAAAATAAATAAATAAATAAATTTATTAAAAAAATAAAAATTATGTTCTGATAAGTTTAAAAAAAATCAGGCTTTCATACAAAGAAACGAAATTGAGTTATTTGTAGTGAGGTGGATGGACCTAGAGTCTGTCATACAGAGTGAAGTAAGTCAGAAAGAGAAAAACAAATACTGTATGCTAACACATATATATGGAATCTGAAAAAAAAAATGGTTCTGAAGAACCTAGGGGCAGGACAGAAATAAAGATGCAGATGTAGAGAATGGACTTGAGGACAAGGGAAGGGGGAAGCGTAAACTGGGACAAAGTGAGCGAGTGGCATGGACATATATACACTACCAAATGTAAAATAGATAGCTAGTGGGAAGCAGCTGCATAGCACAGGGAGATCAGCTCGGTGCTTTGTGACCCCCTGGAGGGGTGGGATAGGGAGGGTGGGAGGGAGGGAGATGCAAGAGGGAGGAGATATGGGGATATATGTATATGTATAGCTGATTCATTTGTTATAAAACAAACTAACACACCACTGTAAAGCAATTATACTCCAATAAAGGTGTTAAAAAAATCAGGCTTTATATACATAAAGTTATTGTAAGGAAATAATGTAGTATTGGGAAGCATGAGATTATCCTTCCTAGAAAATGCACTGCCTTCCTGCTCACTTAAGCTCTTACTGTTTTTTTTCTCTCTAGTTATCAGTTGGACTTTAAGAATTACACAAGTGACTATTTATGAGTCTTTCTCAGTATTTGATCACTTAAAAATTTTTAAATGATAAACCATCAGTGACTTCATATAAAATGTGGATGAGTCCTTTATCAATATCAAAATTTAGTGCACAGTGAGAATAAGAGGTATCTGTGTGTGGCTGGTATCAGAATGTGTACTTCCCACTTCAATAGAGAACATTCAGTACCTCTTAGGAATAAAATTCTATTCTTGTAAACTCTCTCTAAATAGGCTGTAAACATTTGTAATTTTCTTTTCTTGAATTAGCCTAATCCTTTTTGATAAATTGAGTTTCTATGTTTTGCACAGCTTTTGAAGAGCCAGGAGTTTGAGGAATTAGAAACATATTAAGTTAACTGTGTTCAAGTATTTCCTTCCTCTTATGTGTTAAGTACTTTGTGGAAATAATTACTTCTCATTTGCCAGAGAGAAAAACTTTTCCTTATAGATTTCATTATCCCTGAATAGGAATAAGCTTTCCTAATATACCTGTTATGTCTTATTGTTGTATTATCTGTACCTTTAGATACATTTGTATACATCATAACTTGGTAATTCCTCTATTATGTTGCATTTATTATATCCCGATAATTAAGCATTGGTATCATCAGTAGAGATAATGACCATGATTATGAAACTGCAAAGCAGCTATAGGAAAGGAAGGTTAGATTCCTTATAATACTGTATTGGTTCTTTATTCTCGTTTGAATTTTGCTGGTTGCTACCATATTGGGGGTTATTAAACTAATTATGCCTTTCTGGCCCCAATTTTGCTTCTAAACCATCAAAATAATATAATTAAATATCTATACCAAGGGCTGAACTTTTAAAAAATTCATACTTTTTTTCATTTTGTTTACAGTGTATTTATGCTATGTAAAAATGCATTTCAGAATTTGTACATTAATTAGAGGAATAACCACAGAGTCTTCCCCTTTTACATAATTGTATATTTAACAATAAAAAGAAAATCATAATGTCATAATGCCTGTGATTCCTCTGGTGTTCTCCATTATCAATTAGAAAATAAACTAGATTTTCTAATTCCCCAGTTCCTTGGGGATTTATTTAAAAAGCAACCTGAATTTTTACCTTCATTCAAAAACATTGCATTGTTTACAAGATGAATATTAAAATAATACAATTAGAATGAAAAGTGTTTTCCTTTGGGGTTCTCTTGAGAAAAAGAGTGAGACAGACACACACCTTGGGATATAGCAGAAAACATATTATCTGCAAAGCTGATTTGATATTAATGCATTCTGCTAATCACGTTTATTTTCTGTATTGACTGAAGTTAACATTAATCCTTTAATTTGCAAATACTACAGTTCTAAAAATTACATTTCTGAGTTGATCGCTGGTGGTTATGCTACATGGTATCATTGTTAAGCTCACTGTTGAATAGATGATTTATACTCACTCGAGAAGATGAAATTATCCTCAACATATCTTTCTTGCAAAATTAGTAGAAACGCTGGTTGTTATTAAACCTGATCAGCTGGTATCACAGCAGGGCACTTGTGAAAAAATTACTTAATATCTCTTTGTTTACAGTCTTCACTGAGGTGAATATATTTAATGTAATTATTCAACTGCTAACCAGCTCCTGATGTCAACTATTTCTGTTTAAAGAAGTTGCATTTTTCACAAAACCTGTACCACACCCAAAGGTTTTATTTTCATTTTCCTAAGAACTGTATTTTGTGTGTATATCTAGAAAGGGAGTTTTTTTTTTTTTTTTTTTTTTTTTAAGTTTATTTACTTATTTTTTTAATTAGTTTCTGCTTTATAACAAAGTGAATCAGTCATACATATACATCTGTTCCCACATCCCTTCCCTCATGCATCTCCCTCCCTCCCACCCTCCCCATCCCACCCCTCCAGGCGGTCACAAAGCACCGAGCTGATCTCCCTGTGCTCTGCGGCTGCTTCCCACTATCTATCTACCTTATGTTTGGTAGTGTATACACGTCCATGCCTCTCTTTCGCCTTGTCACAGCCCACCCTTCCCCCTCCCCATATCCTCAAGTCCATTCTCAAGTAGGTCTGCGTCTTCATTCCCGTTTTGCCCCTAGGTTCTTCATGACATTTTTTTTTTAAATTCCGTATATATGTGTTAGCATACGGTATTTGTCTTTCTCTTTCTGACTAACTTCACTCTGTATGACAGACTCTAGGTCTATCCACCTCATTACAAATAGCTCAGTTTCGTTTCTTTTTATGGCTGAGTAATATTCCATTATATATATGTGCCACATCTTCTTTATCCATTCATCCGATGATGGACACTTAGGTTGTTTCCAGCTCCGGGCTATTATGAATAGAGCTGCAATGAACATTTTGGTACATGTCTCTTTTTGAATTATGGTTTTCTCAGGGTATATGCCCAGTAGTGGGATTGCTGGGTCATATGGTAGTTCTATTTGTAGTTTTTTAAGGAACCTCCATACCGTTCTCCATAGTGGCTGTACCAATTCACATTCCCACCAGCAGTGCAAGAGTGTTCCCTTTTCTCCACACCCTCTCCAGCATTTATTGTTTCTAGATTTCTCTTTTTTTTTTTTTTAATTAGTTTCTGCTTTATAACAAAGTGAATCAGTCATACATATACATCTGTTCCCACATCCCTTCCCTCATGCATCTCCCTCCCTCCCACCCTCCCCATCCCACCCCTCCAGGCGGTCACAAAGCACCGAGCTGATCTCCCTGTGCTCTGCGGCTGCTTCCCACTATCTATCTACCTTACGTTTGGTAGTGTATATATGTCCATGCCTCTCTTTCGCTTTGTCACAGCTTACCCTTCCCCCTCCCCATATCCTCAAGTCCATTCTCAAGTAGGTCTGTGTCTTTATTCTCGTTTTGCCCCTAGGTTCTTCATGACATTTTTTTTTTAAATTCCGTATATATGTGTTAGCATACGGTATTTGTCTTTCTCTTTCTGACTAACTTCACTCTGTATGACAGACTCTAGGTCTATCCACCTCATTACAAATAGCTCAGTTTCGTTTCTTTTTATGGCTGAGTAATATTCCATTGTATATATGTGCCACATCTTCTTTATCCATTCATCCGATGATGGACACTTAGGTTGTTTCCAGCTCCGGGCTATTGTGAATAGAGCTGCAATGAACATTTTGGTACATGTCTCTTTTGGAATTATGGTTTTCTCAGGGTATATGCCCAGTAGTGGGATTGCTGGGTCATATGGTAGTTCTATTTGTAGTTTTTTAAGGAACCTCCATACCGTTCTCCATAGTGGCTGTACCAATTCACATTCCCACCAGCAGTGCAAGAGTGTTCCCTTTTCTCCACACCCTCTCCAGCATTTATTGTTTCTAGATTCCTTGATGATGGCCATTCTGACTGGTGTGAGATGATATCTCATTGTAGTTTTGATTTGCATTTCTCTAATGATTAATGATGTTGAGCATTCTTTCATGTGTTTGTTGGCAGTCTGTATATCTTCTTTGGAGAAATGCCTATTTAAGTCTTCTGCCCATTTTTGGATTGGGTTGTCTGTTTTTTTGCTATTGAGCTGCATGAGCTGTTTATAAATTTTGGAGATTAATCCTTTGTCAGTTGCTTCATTTGCAAATATTTTCTCCCATTCTGAGGGTTGTCTTTTGGTCTTCTTTATGGTTTCCTTTGCTGTGCAAAAGCTTTGAAGTTTCATTAGGTCCCATTTGTTTATCTTTGTTTTTATTTCCATTTCTCTAGGAGGTGGGTCCAAAAGGATCTTGCTGTGATTTATGTCATAGAGTGTTCTACCTATGTTTTCCTCTAAGAGTTTGATAGTTTCTGGCCTTACATTTAAGTCTTTAATCCATTTTGAGCTTATTTTTGTGTATGGTGCTAGGGAATGATCTAATCTCAAACTTTTACATGTCCCTGTCCAGTTTTCCCAGCACCACTTATTGAAGAGGCTGTCCTTTCTCCACTGTACATTCCTGCCTCCTTTATCAAAGATAAGTTGGCCATATGTGCGTGGGTTTATCTCTGGGCTTTCTATCCTGATCCACTGATCTATCTTTCTGTTTTTATGCCAGTACCAGACTGTCTTAATTACTGTAGCTTTGTAGTATAGTCTGAAGTCAGGGAGCCTGATTCCTCCAGCTCCGTTTTTCGTTCTCAAGATTGCTTTAGCTATTCGGGGCCTTTTGTTTTTCCAAACAAATTTTGAAATTTTTTGTTCTAGTTCTGTGAAAAATGCCATTGGTAGTTTGATAGGGATTGCATTGAATCTGTAGATTGCTTTCGGTAGTAGAGTCATTTTCACAATATTGATTCTTCCAATCCAGGAGCATGGTATATCTCTCCATCTATTTGTATCATCTTTAATTTCTTTCATCAGTGTCTTATAGTTTTCTGCATACAGGTCTTTTGTCTCCTTAGGTAGGTTTATTCCTAGATATTTTATTCTTTTTGTTGCGATGGTAAATGGGAGTGTTTTCTTGATTTCATTTTCAGATTTTTCATCATTAGTGTATAGGAATGCCAGAGATTTCTGTACATTAATTTTATATCCTGCTACTTTACCAAATTCATTGATTAGCTCTAGTAGTTTTTCGGTAGCATCTTTAGGATTCTCTATGTATAGTATCATGTCATCTGCAAACAGTGACAGCTTTACTTCTTCTTTTCCAATTTGGATTCCTTTTATTTCCTTTTCTTCTCTGATTGCTGTGGCTAAAACTTCCAAAACTATGTTGAATAAGAGTGGTGAGAGTGGGCAGCCTTGTCTTGTTCCTGATCTTAGTGGAAATGGTTTCAGTTTTTCACCATTGAGGACAATGTTGGCTGTGGGTTTGTCATATATGGCCTTTATTATGTTGAGGAAAGATCCCTCTATACCTACTTTCTGCAGGGTTTTTATCATAAATGGGTGTTGAATTTTGTCGAAAGCTTTCTCTGCATCTATTGAGATGATCATATGGTTTTTCTCCTTCAACTTGTTAATATGGTGTATTACACTGATTGATTTGCGTATATTGAAGAATCCTTGCATTCCTGGGATAAACCCCACTTGATCATGGTGTATGATCCTTTTAATGTGCTGTTGGATTCTGTTTGCTAGTATTTTGTTGAGGATTTTTGCATCTATGTTCATCAGTGATATTGGCCTGTAGTTTTCTTTCTTTGTGACATCCTTGCCTGGTTTTGGTATCAAGGTGATGTCGGCCTCGTAGAATGAGTTTGGGAGTGTTCCTCCCTCTGCTATATTTTGGAAGAGTTTGAGAAGGATAGGTGTTAGCTCTTCTCTAAATGTTTGATAGAATTCACCTGTGAAGCCATCTGGTCCTGGGCTTTTGTTTGATGGAAGATTTTTAATCACAGTTTCAATTTCAGTGCTTGTGATTGGTCTATTCATATTTTCTATTTCTTCCTGAGTCAGTCTTGGCAGGTTGTGCATTTCTAAGAATGTGTCCATTTCTTCCAGGTTGTCCATTTTATTGGAATAGAGTTGCTTATAGTAATCTCTCATAATCTTTTGTATTTCTGCAGTGTCAGTTGTTACTTCTCCTTTTTCATTTCTAATTCTATTGATTTGAGTCTTCTCCCTTTTTTTCTTGATGAGTCTGGCTAATGGTTTGTCAATTTTGTTTATCTTCTCAAAGAACCAGCTTTTAGTTTGGTTGATCTTTGCTATCGTTTCCTTCATTTCTTTTTCATTTATTTCTGATCTGATCTTTATGATTTCTTTCCTTCTGCTAGCTTTGGGGTATTTTTGTTCTTCTTTCTCTAATTGCTTTAGGTGCAGGGTCAGGTTGTTTACTCGAAATGCTTCCTGTTTCTTAAGGTGGGATTGTATTGCTATAAACTTCCCCCTTAGAACTGCTTTTGCTGCGTCCCATAGGTTTTGGGTCGTCGTGTCTCCATTGTCATTTGTTTCTAGGTATTTTTTAATTTCCTCTTTGATTTCTTCAGTGATCACTTCGTTATTGAGTAGTGTATTGTTTAGCCTCCATGTGTTTGTATTTTTTACACATCTTTTCCTGTAATTGATGTCTAGTCTCATAGCATTGTGGTCGGAGAAGATACTTGATACAATTTCAATTTTCTTAAAATTACCGAGGCTTGATTTGTGACCCAAGATATGATCTATCCTGGAGAATGTTCCATGAGCACTTGAGAAAAATGTGTATTCTGTTGTTTTTGGATGGAATGTCCTATAAATATCAACTAAGTCCATCTCGTTTAATGTATCATTTAAAGCTTGTGTTTCCTTATTTATTTTCATTTTGGATGATCTGTCCATTGGTGAAAGTGGGGTGTTAAAGTCCCCTACTATGAGTGTGTTACTGTCGATTTCCCCTTTTATGGCTGTTAGTATTTGCCTTATGTATTGAGGTGCTCCTATGTTGGGTGCATAAATATTTACAATTGTTATATCTTCTTCTTGGATCGATCCCTTTATCGTTATGTAGTGTCCTTCCTTGTCTCTTCTAATAGTCTTTATTTTAAAGTCTATTTTGTCTGATATAAGAATTGCTACTCCAGCTTTCTTTTGATTTCCATTTGCATGGAATATCTTTTTCCATCCCTTTACTTTCAATCTGTATGTGTCTCTAGGTCTGAAGTGGGTCTCTTGTAGACAGCATATATATGGGTCTTGTTTTTGTATCCATTCAGCCACTCTGTGTCTTTTGGTGGGAGCATTTAGTCCATTTACATTTAAGGTAATTATTGATATGTATGTTCCTATTCCCATTTCCTTAATTGCTTTGGGTTCGTTATTGTAGGTATATTCCTTCTGTTGTGTTTCTTGCCTAGAGAAGTTCCTTTAGCATTTGTTGTAAAGCTGGTTTGGTGGTGCTGAACTCTCTCAGCTTTTGCTTGTCTGTAAAGGTTTTAATTTCTCCATCAAATCTGAATGAGATCCTTGCTGGGTAGAGTAATCTAGGTTGCAGGTTTCTCTCCTTCATCACTTTAATTATGTCCTGCCACTCCCTTCTGGCTTGTAGGGTTTCTGCTGAGAGATCAGCTGTTAACCTTATGGGGATTCCCTTGTGTGTTATTTGTTGTTTTTGCCTTGCTGCTTTTAATATGATTTCTTTGTGTTTAATTTTTGACAGTTTGATTAATATGTGTCTTGGTGTATTTCTCCTTGGATTTATTCTGTATGGGACTCTCTGTGCCTCCTGGACTTGATTAACTATTTCCTTTCCCATATTAGGGAAGTTTTCAACTATAATCTCTTCAAATATTTTTCTCTTCTTCTTCTGGAACCCCTATAATTCGAATGTTGGTGCGTTTAATGTTGTCCCAGAGATCTCTGAGACTCTCCTCTGTTCTTTTCATTCTTTTTTCTTTATTTTGCTCTGCATCAGTTATTTCCACTATTTTATCTTCCACCTCACTTATCCGTTCTTCTGCCTCAGTTATTCTGCTATTGATCCCATCTAGAGTATTTTTCATTTCATTTATTGTGTTTTTAATCGATGCTTGATTCATCTTTAGTTCTTCTAGGTCCTTGTTAACTGTTTCTTGCATGTTGTCTATTCTATTTCCAAGATTATGGATCATGGAAATAGAATCTTGGATCAGCTTTACTATCATTATTCTGAATTCTTTTTCAGGTAGACTGCCTATTACCTCTTCATTTGTTAGGTCTGGTAGGTGTTTATCTTGCTCCTTCACCTGCTGTGTGTTTTTCTGCCTTCTCATTTTGCTTATGTTACTGTGTTTGGGGTCTCCTTTTTGCTGGCTGCAGATTCGTAGTTCCCGTTGTTTTTGGTGTCTGACCCCAGTGGCTAAGGTTGTTTCAGTAGGTTGTGTAGGCTTCCTGGTGGGGGGGACTAATTCCTGTGCTCTGGTGGTTGAGGCTCGATCTTGTCTTTCTGGTGGACAGGTCCACGTCTGGTGGTGTGTTTTGGGGTGCCTATGGCCTTATTATGTTTTTAGGTAGCCTCTCTGCTAATGGGTGGGGTTGTGTTCCTGCCTTGCTAGTTGCTTGGCATAGGGTGACCTGCACTGTAGCTTGCTGGTCGTTGACTGAAGCTGGGTGCTGGTGTTGGGATGGAGATCTCTGGGAGATTTTCGCTGCTTGATATTATGTGGAGCTGGGAGGTCTGTTGTGGACCCGTGTCCTGAAGTTGGCTCTCCCACTTCAGAGGCACAGCACTGGCTCCTGGCTGCAGCACCAAGAGCCTTTCATCCACCCGGCTCAGAGTAACAGGGAGAAAAAGTAGAAAGAAAGAATTAGTAGAAGAAAGAAAGAGAGAGGGAAAGAAAGGAAGAAGGGAAGAAAGGAAGGAAGGAAGGAAGGAAGAAAGAAAGGAGGGAGGGAGGGAGGGAGGAAGGATGGAAAGAAAGAAGGAAAGAAAGGAGGGAGGGAGGGAGAAAGGAAAGGAAGAAAGACAGGAGGGAGGGAGGAAGGAAAGAAAAAGAAAGTGGAAAGAAGAAGGGTGGGAGGGAGGAAAGAAAAAGAAAGAAGGAAAGGAGGAGCGGAGGGAGGGAGGGAGGAAGGGAGAGTAGGAAAAAAAGAAAGAGCAGGTAAAGTAAAATAGAATAAAGTATGAAATATAGTAGCGTTATTAAAATTAGAAAGTAATTATTGAAAAAAAAAAAAAAAACGGACCGATAGAACCCTGAGACATATGGTGGAAGCAAAGCTATACAGAGAGAATCTTACACAGAAGATTACACATACACATTCACAAAAAGAGAGCAGGGGGAAAAATCAAAAATCTTGCTCTCCAAGTCCACCTCCTCAATTTGGGATAATTCGTTGTAAAAAGAGGAAAAGGGCGAGAAGTCTGAAATCTTGCTCTCTAAGTCCACCTCCTTAATTTGGAATAATTCGTTGTAAAAAGAGGAAAAGGGGGGAAAGTCTTAAATCTTGTCCTCAAAGTCCACTTCCTCAATTTGGGATGATTCGCTGTCCATTCATGCACTCCACAGACGCAGGGCACATCAAATGGACCGTGGAGCTTTAATCCGCTGCCTCCGTGGCTGCACAGAGAGATTTCCCTGCCTCTGCTCTCACAGCTCCCGGGTCTCAGCCTTGGACCTGGCCCCGCCTCTGCGCGTAGGTCGCCGGAGGGCGTCCGTTCTTCGCTCAGACAGGACGGGTTTAAAGGAGCCGCTGATTCGGGGGCTCTGGCTCACTCAGGCAGAGGGGAGGGAGGGGCGCGCAGTGTGGGGCGGGCCTGCGGCGGCAGAGGCCGGCGTGACGTTGCAGCAGCCCGTGGCGCTCCGTGCGCTTTCCCGGGAAAGCCGTCCCCGGGTCTCGGGGACCCCAGCAGTGGCGGGGTGCACAGGCCCCCCGGAAGGCGGGGCGGACAGTGACCCGCGCTCGCACACAGGCCCCGCGGCGGCGGCGGCAGCGGCGGCGGCGGGCCGCGGCGGGCGGGCGGGCGGCGGCGGCGGCGGCGGCGGCGGCGGCCCACGCCCGTCTCCGAGGTCCGTGCCTTACCCGCGGCTCGTGCCTGTCACCGGCGCTTCCCCAAGCAGCCCTCTTAATGCCCTCTCCTCGCGCACCAGGAAACAAAAGGGAAAAAAGTCTCTTGCCTGTTCAGCAGCTCCAGACCCTTTCCCCGGACTCCCTCCGGGCTAGCCGTGGTGCACTAACCCCTTCAGGCTCTCTTCCTGCCGCCAGCCCCAGTCCTCTCCCTGCGCTCCGACTGAAAGCCGATACCCGAGCCTCAGCTCCCAGCCCCGCCCGCCACGGCGGCCGAGCAGACAAGCCTCTCGGGCTGGTGTGTGCCTGAGGGCACCGGTCCTCTGTGCCAGAATCTCTCCGCTTTGCCCTCCGCACCCCTGTTGCTGTGCTCTCCTCCGCTACTCCGAAGCTTTCCCCCTCCGCCACCTGCAGTCTCCGCCCGCGAAGGGGCTTGTAGTGTGTAGAAACCTTCCCCCCTTCACGGCTCCCTCCCACTGGTGCAGGTCCCGTCCCTATCCTATTGTCTCTGTTTATTCTTTTTTTCTTTTGCCCTACCCAGGTATGTGGGGAGCTTCTTGCCTTTTGGGGGGTCTGAGGTCTCCTGTCAGCGTTCAGTAGGTGTTCTGTAGGAGTTGTTCCACGTGTAGATGAATTTCTGATGTATCTGTGGGGAGGAAGGTGATCTCCGCGTCTTACTCTTCCGCCATCTTCCTCCGGGGTCCTGAAGCATGTCCTTGCCTCCTATCACACTGGAATCCCATCAAGCCTTCAGGCTTCCTACCAGCTTACAGGATGGAATCTGCTGGCGTCTCCCCGCTTTTCCCCTCCATTAATGGCAGGGTCCCAATGTGTACTTGCGACCCATGCTTTTCTCAAACCAGTGCTTCTCCCCTAGAAAGGGAGTTTTAATGGAGAGATTTTGTGCTGATTAAGCCCATAGGTGTTATTACACAGAGGAAATTTGATCATTCTTGCATCTTCAGAAAGGGTAACATTGTGTAGAACTAGAAAAGGTGGATTTCTTAATCAGCCATTGGTTTATAAGACAATTTGGGAATAGTTCACTTTATGAGTGCCTCAATATCCCTTTTGAAGAAGCAATTCTTAATGGGACCACTGTGGATTTAGTAAATAGATTGGAACAAACTTAGATAAAAATCGTGACTAATCTACAAAATTCTATCCTATTCTATTCTTGTTATAGAAAAATTTACTCCAAATCAGAAATGGGCAAAACATGTAAATATAATGTGCTTAGATGTTCATTTGGTGCCTGTTGATTTCAAGGGGGGGGTCATGCAAATGTATATGAGTGGACTTTCATTTTGAGTCTCTTCAGTTGGCTCAACAGTTTAGTTTCTTAGTTATATTTATGTTTCACTGTATCCTTCAAGCAGCTCCCAGAATGAATGTATTTCATGTCTTATATCATTAGACCAGTCTTAAAACTGCATTCTCTTTCTTTATATAAATATTCCTATGTAACTGGTTGGCTAACAAGATCACTTGGTCATCCAGGAAACCTCTAATCCGAGGTTTATTAATTTTTCTTAGCTCTGATATATGACTTCACACTGGAAACGAATCTTGAAAAAATGCGTTGCTCCCCAAGCATCACTCCAAGGAACAGAAAGTAGCTGGGTTGGCTATTATTTTGGGATTTGGAAAAGCAGCTTAATGATACTCATATTAGAAATGATAAACCTGGAGAGTTATAAATTCTCTCTCCAATATGTTATTAGCCTGAACCTACTTCAACTCACCTCTTATTTTCATGGAAGAATTTGTGTTGTTTTCTTGTGTTATTTCAGTTACCAGAATTCTTGAACTTAAAAAAATCATAGAGCAACTCACTATTATATAATAATTTTATAGTTACTTATATTATTATTCATTGGGGAATGGAAGTGCTATATGTTTTTGTTCACACCAAATTCCTATACCCAGCACAATTTCCAGTGCATAGTGGGTGCTTAACAGGTCTTTGTTGGGCAGGTAAACTCAGCTTCCTCTGCCTCCTGTTGATGCCATGCCCTTGTTATACCTGTGTAACTGCATGAGCTCCAGGTGTCACACTATTTTGCCCAACATTCTACCCTGAAAGTATCATTTAAAGTCCAGCCGGGAAAGAGGAGCCACTCTGTTTAAATCGGAGGGAATTTAGTGCAAGAAATTGGTTTCACAGGTGCCAGAAGAAGCTTTAAAAGGAGGATGGGGAAGGCAACCCAAATGTTAGTAGCAACAGGAAGCCACACCCCTAGACTGGAGGGATGAAAGGAGGAAGTGGTAATACCCCAGCTCAGGGCCTGGGGATGCCTGATGGATCCTGAAACCACAAAGGATACTGACACCAAGTGGGTGGTGCAGCCACTGCTGGGGAGACACCAGAGGCAGAGAAGGAAGGGAGAAATATTCTTGCTTCTCCCTTCTTTCGGGCCTCTCATTTCTCAGTGGAAAACCCTGCAGAACACCAGCTGACATGGAGCACAGGCTGCCCGTACTACCTTCACCCCCATGCCTCCCAAAGCACAGCAGGGAAGGGTGAGGAATGAATCTGAAAACAAACAGGCCATGGTTTGATCCACTACCAAAGGGAGATGCTTTAGGGATAATGCCAGTTTTGTGCATTCTATCTCCCACTTACGTGTCCCTCTCTACTAGGTACTCTGTCTAGTTAACTTCTAGCCGAGAATGACTTGACCAACATCCTTTCATCCTAAGAGACCCCTTTTTGGAGAACCTGACAACTCAAGATTGAACAGCTGGCCTATGTTTTATACTCTGCTTGCCCAGCCCAGTAGAGATAAGTCCAGCCCAGCTGACTTTGCTTCAGAGCACATCCACCAGCCTCCCAGATGATCTCACGTCAAGAGCCAGAGGATAATCCACCCAAGTTCAGGGTGGAGAGAGTAGCGTGATCTTGGTGACCCAGGCCAATGTCCAAGCTTTCAGTGATGTGATTAGGACAGTCTCTTTATTACCACAATTCTAGGCTTATACTTCTCAATGATGATTTTTTTCCTTTGGCAGTCATTGGTCCTTCACACTTATTTTGATTCATAGGTGAGAATTTAATTTTTGTTGTAAAATAAGGACAAACTAACATTAAGATTTATTATTATTATCATTATTTGTAAAATCTCTCACTAAGCATCTGCTTTGATCTCTATGATAACTCCATGACATTAAAGCAGAATTCCTCACCTTCAGCATTACTGACATTTGGGGCTGGACAATTCTTTGTTGTTGGGGGCTGTCCTGTACATTGTAGAACTCTTGGTAGCATCCCTTGCCTCTATCCACTAGAAACAATTAGCACTCCTTTCTCTCAAGGTGTGACAACTAAAAATGTCTCCAGATATTGTCACATGTCCCCTGGGAGGTGGAAATCATCCCTATTTGAGAACCACTGTGGTAAGGAGCATACAATTATTGTGAGATGTTAAGGGAGCATTCCAGGTCTTCTTATACACCATCTTATATTTTAAATTTTTATATAGGCTATAAGTAAAATATCAATTGGAAATTTGGGGGATAAAACATTTGCTTGTCTGGGGCAAAATTAAAATTGGGACCCAAAATGCAAGAAGAAAAAGCACTAAGTATACTATATTGAAATCCATATCCAGGCCCTAGAAACTGAAGTGAGAATCTTGATTTTTGATAACTGAAAGGTTGTGGGATATTATCATAATAGCTATATGTTGTAAGAAATTGAGTGTCAGGACTGTTGGGGATAGCCCTGGAATTTGCTTACCAGGAAAAATTGCACTAGTGGCTTCCCATCTGGCTTTGACTTAATGACTAAATTATTTAAATTTTTTCCTACATTTAAAATCTTTGCTTTCTTCAAAATAAGAACACCTTAATTTCCTTCATCACATCTGTCTGCTCATTAATGTGCATGTTTTCCTCTTTATCAGCAGTTGGCCACCAGATGAAGTTTAGATAAATGGTCATCAGCTTACCTTACAGTTGTTTTATGATGGGGTTTGGATAGAAGAGTTACAGCAGATACTCCCAGTAAGAAGAGGCTGCACTGTCTCTCTGTGGTTCATTGAATCCATATGGATCAGAACAGCTGGAAGGATGGATTTGCTACCTGAGGCTAGCAATTGTGTTGCCAACCGTGACTCCCCCTTGCTGACCCTTGTATAATGCATTGCAGTTGAAGGCATGTTGATCACTCCTTTCCATTTTGTGATGGATGGTGTTATTTAAAACTGATGGTCTTGTAAACCTTGGTGAGTTTCCACGTTTCACAGATGTGAGTGAGGCAGAGAGTCAATAGATAATGCCATGGTCTAGAAGAACATGGCATGCGGCCTAAATTGTCCTGTGAACAAGCAGGTGTGAAGGTAGCTTAGACCTGGATTGGAACGGCTTCTAGAAAAAAATGCTTTCTGGCTGGTATCATTATAAGCAAACATGCTTCTCTCCAGGTCTGTGTTTTAAGATTGCTTTATCTGACTTGCTCAATTCCTAGGTCAGCTCCTGAGAGCACCTGCATTACCTAGAATGCTCATCTATGGCTAGTCAAGCTTGAGAGGACAAAGCTTTACTGATTTAGGTATACCTACCCAGGTTGGGGTAGTGGGTGCAACTTCACAAGAGGTGGTTTTCTTTGATTGTGTGAGGTCCTGTGAGCCATCCACAGAGAATTGTGTGGAAGGACTTTCATGGTTGACACCATTAAGCTTTTATATCATCCACATAATTCCCTTGGCACTAAGCTTCTACTTCTCAAGCAACCTTCCAATCACAACTTGGTTTTCCAAGTAGCCCTATCTCCAAGTAGAGTATAGGGCAGACAAACCAATGGGAGTGTCCTAGTCAATATATATGTCAGGCATATTTTTCAATATATGAATTAATAAATTGACATCCAGTTGAAAAATGAATAAAATCAGTTAAGGAGCTTCCACATCCATACAGAGGTTGGATGTAGTCTTTGTATAAGAAGAAGTAAAATGAAGCCCCAGAGTGGTTTTAGCATTTCACCAGGCATCCTTTTTTTTTTTTTTAACATCTTTATTGGAGTATAATTGCTTTACAATGGTGTGTTAGTTTCTGCTTTATAACAAAGTGAATCAGTTATACATATACATATGTTCCCATATCTGTTCCCTCTTGCGTCTCCCTCCCTCCCACCCTCCCTATCCCACCCCTCTAGGTGACCAGGCATCCTTTTACACAGTTTTCTAGTTGCGCGGAGTTTTTTCTCCCAAAGCAGATGCTAAGTTTCCTCTGGGCAGTAACCGTTTTTTCCCCTACTATTTTTTTAATATACACTATAATACATAGTACAGTGCTGGAGGCATGCTTAACCTTCACTTAAAACTTATTGCTTGTTTTCTGGCTCCCCTAATACTATATTGAGTTAATTAACTAAAATAAAGAGGTGTTTAGTAAAGATGGAGAACAGTCTGTTACCCGCACAGTGAAGTGCTATGGAATAATGACTTGGCTGACTTACAGCATTGTATACAGTGGAGCTACCTGTGGTAAATCCCCATTTACTGTGTAAGCCATGATGCCTTTTTCTAAAGGAGGGTTTACTGTGAGTTCCAATCTATGTGTGTGCCTTAAAGAGCAGTGGTAGAAGCTACTGCTATATTGGATTTATATAAAGGAAGGAAAATTCTAAATGTATCAGGAGGGAGGGTAGTTGAATAGACTGGTAATACATTTTATGATCTGAACTCCTATTGTGATATTTGGCTAGTACACTACTTCACTAAACACAAAAACTGAAACAGCGAAGAACTCTGCATAAAGGATTCTTTTGAATAATTCTGTCTTAGATGCTAGCATGGATATCACATGGCTTTAAAATATGGGGGCAGAGAAGACTAATTTCAATAGGAAATTCCCAAATAAAGAATAAACTACTCTTGGTTAAAATCTATATTTATCCCTGAGTTTGCTGGTTATTAGTGTAGGTTAATAATGTAATATTGGACTTACTTTAAGTTGCTTTGAATCTTGGGGTGGTTATGTCTTTGCTTGGCTTTGAAATACTGTTTTAGTCTTTCTGGTACCTCTGAGCTGTCAAGGTGCTCATTTGTGTGTACTGTTCTTGAAATTTCCAGTGTACTACTTGGGTAATAACTCACTGTATCAGTCTCTTGTGCTGCTCTAAAAAGTTTTCACAAACCTCGTGGCTTAAAACAGAAATTTATTCCCTCACAGTTCTGGAGGCCGGAAGTCTGAAGTCTGTATCACTGGGCTGAAATCAAGGCATCAGTGGGGCATCACTCCCTCCAGAGGCTCCAGAGCAGAATCTTTTCCCTGCCTCTACCAGCTTCTGGCGGCTGACCATTCCTTGGCTCGTGACACATCACTCTTCTGTCTGTCAAATCTCCCTCTGCCTCCCTCTTAGGGATACATGTAATTGCATTTAGAGCCCATTGTATGATCTCCCATTGTTGTCTAGCATTCTGTGCTACATATAAGAAGTCCAATGCCAGTTTAATTACCATTCTTTAGTACGTATTCGTCTTGTACTCCCTGCCCCCAAACACACTTGTACGTACTAGAAGCTTAAATTGTTCTCCTTTTATTGTCAAATGTCACAAATTTCTCCAGGAGTTATCTGTACTATATTATGAGTCCTTCCCACGTTTCTAGAAAATATTTAGCGTGTCTTCTCTATCTAACCATTTAAATCTTTCTTCACTTCAGGTAAATATTCTCTTTGGTATTTCTTCGTTTCCCTCCATCTTCTCTGTTATCTCTTTTTAGGACTGTTATTAGATAGATTTTGGATCTTAAACTATCATCCAGGACTCTGAATTTTCCTTTCAACATTAAAAAAAAATTTATTGGAGTATAGTTGATTTACAATGTTGTGTTAGTTTGAGGTGTACAGCAAAGTGAATAAGTTATACATAAACAAAGATACACTCTTAAAAATTAATTTATTTTATTTATTTTTGGCTGCATTGGGTCTTCGTTGCTGCGTGCAGACTTTCTCTAGTTGCGGTGAGCAGGGGCTTCTCATTGCGGTCGCTTCTCTTGTTGCAGAGCACGGGCTCTAGGCGCCTGGGCTTCAGTAGTTGTGGCACACGGGCTCAGTAGGTGTGGCTCGCAGGCTCTAGAGCGCAGGCTCAGTAGTTGTGATGCACGGGCTTAGTTGCTCCACGGCATGTGGGATCTTCCTGGACCAGGGATGGAACCCGTGTCCCCTGCATTGGCAGGCGGATTCTCAACCACTGCGCCACCAGGGAAGCCCTATCCACTCTTGTTTTTAGATTCTTTTCCCATATAGGCCATTATAGAGTATTTTTTTCTTTTTTTTTTTTATTGGAGTATAGTTGATTTACACATTACAGAGTATTGAGTAGAGTTACCTGTGCTATACTCCTTTGAACTTTTTATCCCTTTATTTTTGCTTTGTATTTGCAAAAATCCCTCAAATCAATCTTCTAGTTTTGTGTATTGAACCTTAGTCATGTCATTTCTGATATTCATTGTTTCTGTTTGAATTACTTTTCATTTTGGTTCTTATATTTTTAATTTCTAGGAATTCTGAATACTTTTTAAAAATAGTAGCCTGTTATAATTTTTGGCTCTGATGTCTTGAGTCTCTCTGAAGATTTTAACTGTGCTTTTAAAAGTTCTCTTCTTTTTCCTGCATTAGTCTGTTTTCTCTCACTGAAGTATTATACAAAGCTAGGTTGTGTTCATTCTACACTATTGTAAAGCCATGTGAGAAGAACCTCTCTGTGACTCCCACACTTAACTACACCAAGCTCAGCCCTCCTGGGGGACATATTCGGCCTCAGGTGAATACAGTTTTTCAACTTCTCCAAAATAGTATGAGTCTAAGATCATTCACAGAAGGAGTACATTGAAACGGGCAATTCCCAACTTACTGAGAGCTAATCTTTCCCATTAGGTTGTGAGCCTTTTGAAAGTTGATGATCACATTTTATCCAGTGCTGTATCTGCAGCATTTAACCCAATTCTGGCCTAATTGTTGCTTAATCAATATTTATTAAATAAAAGAGTGAACAAATATATGATATTCCAAGTTTGGCATTGATTATCACTTGATTTGTATTGAAGGCAGAATTTAAAGAAAACGAGGTCTTTGGGGATTACATTTTATTCCATCCATCATCATTTATTGCCTCACATTTAGCTGGACTGAAGTAAAAATATAGCCAGAACCCATCTTACAGAGGGTTTCCTGGACACTTGAGAATGGCCAAAATCAATAAAGAGTACTTTCTCTGCCTATCCATTCTCTTAGAGATAAGGGGGAGGACAGGCTACTTTAATGCCCCTCACGTTTCCATTCCTTTGTTGGAGCTTTTCCTTCTTCCACAAGGACCCTTTCCCCTGCCCTATCCAGTCTTCTCTGACTACTTCAGACCACACTGATTTCTCCATTTTGTGCTACTATGGGACTTTTTATGTGCATCACACTATTTAGTACTTCAGTTTTATTGAACAAATATTTATTTTCTCTGTACTTGGCTCTGAGCTAGGTTCCAAAGGTGATACAAAGATGAAAAAACTCATAGTCCTGCTTTCAAAGAACCTTCAGCCTGATAGGGAATTTGGTATATAATAAGTAGCTATAACAAAACTCAGCAGAACAAGAAACGGGACTAGTGGAACAATGTACGTGGGAAGTTCAGGGTGAGGAAAAATGATATCTACCTGGTGTAGCTTCAGAAGGTGTGTGGCTTTGTCAGTGGCCTTGGAAGTTGAGCAGGTTTTTATCAGAAGGTAATAGAGGACCAGGAAGGAAAAGAGAAGACAGGAAGAAAAAATCATGTATAAAATGCTCAATCAAAACCACAAAAGGCAGAAAAAGAGTGAAAGACCAAAATAAGAACTAATAACAAGGGTAACAAATATGGTAACTATTAATCCAAGTATATCACTTTGAACATCAATGGTCTAAATGCACCAATTAAAAGACAGAATTGTCAGAGTAGATCAAAAAACAAGACCCAACTCTATGTTGTCTATAAGAAACCCACTTTAATATAAGACACTTATAGACTAAAAGTAAAAGGATAGGGAAAGATACATGGATAGGGAGACTCTACATTGCCAAGATGTCAGTTCTACACAACTCGATCTATAGATTCAGTATAATTCAAATAAAAATCCCAGCAAGTAATTTTGTGGATATTGACAAACAGATTATAAAGCTCATATGGACAGGCAAAAAACCCAGAATAGGCGACAGAGTATTAAAGAAGAAGAGCAGTTGGAGGACCAATACACGCAACTTGAAGACTTAATATAAAGCTATAGTTATTAAGGCAGTGTTGTACTGGTGAAAGAAGTGACAAGGAGATCAATGGAATGGAATAGAGAGCCCACAGACAGACCCACATGAATGTAGTCAGCTGATCTTTGACAAAGGAGCAAAGGCAATAAAATGAAGAAAAGATAGTTTTTCAACAAATGGTGCAATTAGACATCAACATGCAAAAAAAGAAGAATCTAGACACACACCTCACATCATTCAAAAAATTAAATCAAAATGGATCACGGACCTAAATGTAAATGCAAAATTATGAAACACCTAGAAGATAACATGGGAGAAAATCTAGATGACCTTGGGGTTGGTGATGATTTTTTAGATTAAATACCAAAGCCATGATCCATGAAAGAAAGAATTGATAAACTGGAATTCATTAAAATTAAAAATTTCTGCTTTGTGAAAGACACTGTCAAGAGAATGAAAATATAAGCCACATATCAGGAGCAAATATTTGCAAAAGACATATCTGATGAAGGGCTATTATTCAAAATATACAAAGAACACTTGAAACTCAACCATAAGAAAACAAACAACCCAGTTAAAAAATGAACCAGGACCTTAAAATACACCTCATCAAAGAAGATACACATGTATTAGAATGGCCAAAATCCAGAACACTGACAACATCAAATGCTGGAAAGGATGTGGAGCAACAGGAACTCTCATTCATTTCTGATGGGACTGCAAAATGGTACAGCCCTTTGGAAGACACTTTGGCATTTTCTTTAAAAACTGCATATATTCTTACCATACAGTCTAGCAATCATACTCTTTGGTATTTACCCAAAGGAGTTGAAAACATGTGCACACAAAAACCTGCACACAGATGTTTATAGTAACTTTACTCATAATTGCCAAAACTTGGAAGCAACTAAGATGTCCTTCAGTAAGTGAATGGATAAATAAATTGTGGTACATCCAGACAATGGAATGCTACTCACTGCTAAGAAGAAATGAGCTATCAGGCTATTAAAAGACATGGAGGAACCTTAAATGCACACGACTAGGTGAAAGAAGCCAAACTGAAAAGGTTGCATACTATACAATTCCAACTACATATCATTCTGGAAAAGGCAAAACTATGGAGACAGTAAAAATATCAGTGGTTGCCAGGGGTTTGAGGAGGAAGGGATAAATAGATGGAGCACAGAGGATTTTTAGGGCAGTATGATACTGTATGATACTATAATGATGGATACATTTGTCCAAACTATAGAATTTACAACACCTAGAGTGAACTGTAATGTAAACTGTGGACTTTGGGTGATTACGATGTGTCAATGTAAGTTCATCAATTGTAGCAAATGTACCACTCTGGTGGGGATTGGTGGGGGAAGCTATGCATGTATGGGGAGAGAGGATATATGGGAATTCTCTGTACCTTCATCCTAACTTTGCTGTGAAACTTAAGCTTCTCTAAAAAATTATCTTCAATAAAAATATTTTAAGAGAAGCAATCATGTGAGCAAAGAAAACTGGGGCATTTTCATGGAACTAAGAATTTGGCTAGTTTCTTAGCACAGGTAGTCTGGTGCTCTGACAATAACTAAGTTTCTGTATAACAGCAATGGGCTGGAGCCAAGGAGTTGATGGATTCTTTGGGGCACTGACTCTCAAGTTTGTTGCAGTTCCTCCTACACTGTACACTTCACACATCTATGTAAGCTGCCTGGTCCCTATGTGCATGTGGTGGATAAGAAAGAATAATTTTAAATGTGTTTGGACTACTCTTTTGAGATTTTGGAGTATCTTAATTGCCCTGATAAGGAGTTGGTTTTCTAGTTTTAAAGTGTATTTCTACACATATCATCCTGCATGCTGCATATACTACTGTAGTTTTGAAGATTACAGAGTGGCAGTGAGGAGCTGAGTCACTGGATTTCCAGAGCATTGGTGGGCAGACTGGATATTGGGCTTAAACCATTGCCCCATTGAGCTACAGTCAACCGCTGTGAAACACCAAGCTAAATGGAAAGGGCCTTCCATCAGAGAATAAGCATCTTGGGTACTGGGAATAAACATATCTCACACTTACCTTGGATCTCCCATAATTTCAGCACAATTCTTCATTTGGACCAAAATCCCTAGCCTTACCATGGCCTGTAAGGCCCTGAATAACCTGGCCTCTAGTTATCACAGATTTTTGGGTTGATTGAGTTGGTTTGTTTTCTTATCTCATTGTTTTCTCTCTCAAATTTGGAAGTTATGCATGGTACTTCTGTTCTTGTATTGGTTGTCCTCAAAATCTTATCATGCATTTTGAAGTCTAAAATTATAGTATATTAACCAGTTTCCAGAAAAATACAATAATACTTTGTTCAGTTTACTACCTTTCAACTGATATAATATTGTTGCTCAGAAGTTTAGATGCTCATTTAAGCCCATTAACATTATTATTTTTATACATTATTATTAACATTATTATTTTTATAATTATTTATACAGGTAAATAATTATACAGTTTAACAACTTCTTTGATCATCATTCCTTCTTGCATCAGACCTTTCTTCTGAGATTATTTTCCTTCTTTCTAAAGAAAATCTTTTAGAAATTCCTTTAATGAAACTTTGTTGATAAATTCTCTCCAGTTTTGTTTGTTTTTAGAATCAGAGAATATGTTTAATTTGCCCTCGTTTTTAAAAGACGAGCATAGTTTTAAAACTTAGATAACTTTGCTGGGTACATGCCTAAGCTGACATTTATTTTTTGCTCAGCTTTTTAAAATTTTTTTTTTAATTTTTATTATTATTTTTTTTGTGTGGTATGCAGGCCTCTCACTGTTGTGGCCTCTCCCGTTGCGGAGCACAGGCTCTGGACATGCAGGCTCAGCGGCCATGGCTCACGGGCCCAGCCGCTCCGCGGCATGTGGGATCTTCCCGGACCGGGGCACGAACCCGTGTCCCCTGCATCAGCAGGCGGACTCTCAACCACTGCGCCACCAGGGAAGCCCCGCTCAGCTTTTTGAAGAGATAATAATTAATCATTTCCTGACTTCCTTTGTTGCTACTCATTTAGTTGATATTCTGTGGGGTTTTTTGTGGGGGTTTTTTGCTGTTTTTTCTGTCATGCTGCTTGGAAGGTCTTTTTTGTTTTGTCTTCAGTGTTCAGCAGTTTCACCACAATATGTCTAGGATTTATTTAATCTTATTGATGTGTTTGGTAGTAGCTGTGCTTCTTTTATCTATGGGTTTATGTCTTTAAGCCATTCCACAAAATTCTTAGCCATTATCTCTATTGCAGCTTTTCATTCCCCCTAACTCTATCCTTCTATAATTTTGATTAGACATATGTCAGATCTTTTCTTTTCATCTTTCATTCCTCATTAAGTTCTCTTAATATTTTCCATCTCATTGTTTCTGTGTTGCATTCTGAGTAATTCCTACTGGACTATATTTCAATACACTAGTGCTCTCCTTAGCTGTGTTCAATGTTGTTTAATCCTGAATTATTTTTTCTTCAGATATTTAGTTTCAAAATCAACTTATTGAGGTATAATTTACATAAAAGAGAATATACTCCTAGTAAGTATACAGTTTGGTTTTTAACAGGTACACTTATTTGTTCAGTCGTCACCCATAATCACATGCCCATAATCTCAAAAACGTCCCTCTTTCTCATTTGATCTATTCTCTTCTTTCCCCAACCTTGACCCCTAGCAACTACTAATCCATTTTCTGTAACTGTAGGTTAGCTTTTCTATTTGAGGATTTTGTATGAATGGAATCATATGGTTTGTACTCTGGTGTTTGATTCTTTCACTCAGTACAGTGCTTTTGAGATTCATGCATGTTGTTGTGTGTATCAGTAGTTCTAACCATTTTATTTCTGAGTAGTATTCCATTCAATGGATATACCATGACTTAGCAGTCCATTTTCCTATTGATAGACATTTGGGATGCTTACAAATTTTTGGCTTTTATGAATGAAGTAGTTACGAACATTTGTGTACAAATCTCTGTGTGGACATATGTTTTTATTTCTCTTGGGTATCTACCTAGAAGTAAGATTGCTGGGTTTTGTGATACATGTATGTTTAACTTTAAAAGAAAATGCCAAACACTTTTCTCATGTAGCTGTACATACAGTATTAATTCCCATCAGCAATGTATAAGAATTCTAGTTGCTCCATATACTCACCAGCACTTGGTATGGTTAGTCTTTTTAGTTTTAACCATTCTAAAAAATGTATGGTGGTATCTTGTGATTTTAATTTGCATTTCCCTAATGACTAATAATGTTAAGAATATTTTCCTATGTTAAATGGCTATTCACATATTTTCTTTCGTGAAACATCTGTTCAAATTTTTTGACCATTTAAAAAACTGGGTTATTTATATTCTTATTGATGAGTTGTAAGAGTGTTTTTATATATTCTGGAGAGTAGTCCTTTATCAGATATATGTATGGTATATGGTTTTAGATTAGGATTGAGGTTCAGGATTTTTTTTTTTTGCATGTAGATATCCAATTGTTCCAGCACTATTTTTTTATGAGACCTGTCTTTTACACATTGAATAACCTTGGCATCTTTGTTGAAAATCAGTTTACCTCAAATATCTAGATCTACCTATGAGCTCTATTCAGTTCCATTAAGCTCTGTAACCATCCTTATGGCAGTGCCACACTATCTTAATTATGTATCTTCGTAGTAAGTTTTGAAACCATATGATGTAAATCCTTAACTTTGATCTTCTTTGTCAAAATTGTTTGGGCTATTCTAGGTCATCTGAATTTCCATATATATTTTATAATTAGCTTGTCAATTTCTACAAAATTGCCTTCTCAAATTTAGATTGAAATTGCACTGGATCTATAGATCAAGTTGGGGGGTAATTGATATCTTAACAATACTGAGCCTTCCCATCCATGAACATAGTTTATATCTTCTATTACTTAGGTCTTCGTTAATTTCTGTCAGCAATGTTTTGTAGTTTTTAACAAACAGATCTTGCACATATTTGCTAAATTTATTTCTTAAGTGTTTAATGATTTTTTTGATACCAAAGTAAATGGCATATTTTTTAAAAAGTCAATTTCCAATTGTTTATACCTAGTATATAGAAATACAAGTAATTTTTTTATATTGACCATGTATCCTGTAACCTTGATGAACTCAATTGTTAGCTCTATTAGCATTTTGTGGTTCTAGTAGTATGTGTCTAATGTTGCATAACAAATTAGCCCCAAACTTAAATGGCTTGAAACAACATTTATCCTCTTGAAGTTTTTATGAGCCAAGAGTCTGGATGTGGCTTAGCTGCATCCTCTGGGTCTGGTCTCTCACAAGCCTAAAATCAAGGTGTTGGCCATGGCTGCCATCATCTCAAGGCTCAAATGGACAAAGAAACTGTGAGTACAACGTTGAACAGAAGTGGTGAGAATAGACAGCCTTGAGTTCTTGCTGATCTTAGGGGGAAAGAATTCAGCCTGTCACCATTAAGTATAACATTAGCAGTAGGATTTTTTGATGATCCCCTTTATCAGCTTAAGGTTTGATTAAACATGTTGGAAAGCTAAGTACTAAGAGTAAATTTTTTTTTTTTTTCTTTTTGTGGTATGCGGGCCTCTCACTGTTGTGGCCTCTCCCGTTGCGGAGCACAGGCTCCGGACGCGCAGGCCCAGCGGCCACGGCTCACAGGCCCAGCCGCTCCGCGGCATATGGGATCCTCCCAGACCGGGGCACGAACCCGTATCCCCTGCATCGGCAGGCGGACTCTCAACCACTGCGCCACCAGGGAGGCCCAAGAGTAAATTTTTTGAAGGCATCTTTTATATGAAACTAAATAAAAACTCAGTCTTTTTTTCCTAAAACCTATAAGGTCTGTTATGTTTAGGAACTGAGAATTTTCAAAGTTTAGAATGATAATTTAGTTCATGTACTATTTATTACCTAAAAACTCCTTGGGGACTGAGCAATACCTCATAATCAAGGGCACAATTATTTCTGCAGCAAAACATGAATGTTCATTCTATGTGGGATAAACAATCTTTAATAGTCTCATGTCAGTTCAAGTCAGGTTTTCTCATTAAATGAGCTCTAATCACGTCAAGTTTTGCTAGCAAAGGAGTACTGATGATACTGTTCATAGCTCTTTTTCTCGGAGTTTTAGAATTTCAGAAAAGATATTGAGGACATGTAATAGATGGTAATAATAAATAGATATGAGAGGGAAAGTGTGAATGGAAATCAAAGCATGCTAAAAGGCTTGCCTTAGGGAGAAGACTTTGGTAGAAAAGTAATTCTAAAGCACCCAACATGAGAGGCAGAGTGACAGAGAAGTCTCAGTTGAAATAGACAGCTGTCTTAATTGATTGAAGTTGCATTATTTTAAGTTTTCAAATTTTCAAAAGCATATGACTCTATGAACACATTGCTAAGGCCTCTCCCAAAGCCCTGGGAAAGGTTTGTATAAGTGAGAGGCCCTGGTGCTTAGACTTCATGAACTTCTTCATGGTGAATCTGACTCCGTGTATAAGGAAACAACATTGTTAAAGTAACAGCTCAGAGCCTGATTCTGTCTCCTCTGTCAACAACTGCCTGTATCCTTCAGTAAAAACTCCCCTGTGAACTTTGTTTATTTATATAAAAATAACACCATACACTGCATGTGGTTGTGCATCTGCTTTTCTCCATTCAAACTGTACTAAGCACATTTTCCCTCCATTTTATTATTTTAATGGCTGCACAGAATTTCATCATATGAAATATATTCATAATTTAACCTAACTTGTTTGTGAAACTTTATTTGTACTGCAGTAAACATTTTTGTAAATATATCTGCACATGTAATGTATTTCTGTAAGAGAAATACCTAGAAGAGATTGCATGTCAAAAAGAGTGTATGGTTAAAATTTTGATAGATTCCTCCAAATCGACCATCCTAAAAGTTTGTATAGATTAACTCCCTATTAAGAGTATATGAATGTGTCATTTCCTTTACTCCAGGCCCACACTGGGTATGATCATTCTACATAATCTTCAAATATGATATGATATTAGATATCAGATATGATATCTGTAATGAAGTATCATTGTTTTGATTTGCATTTATCATTAATGAAATTGAGCATATCTATTTTTATTAATAGTCTTTTCCTCTGTCATTGTCTGTTTTTTCTGTATGTTTCATTTTGTTTGTTTGCTAAGTCTGATATAGGGGCACTCATCATTATTATTAACTTGCAAAAGACCTTGTTATTGCTATTAGTATTTTTCTTTCTCTTATATTTTGCAGCATTTCCTTCAGTTTGTCAGTTCCCTTCTGGTGTCAGATAGAGCCGGTTACCATACTAACTGTGTGATTCTGGTGAAACAATTTAAGCCTTCATTTCCTCACATGCTAAAAAGGGACAATATCAGTGTGATGGTTAGTTTTTTTGTTTGTTTGTTTTGTTTTTTAACATCTTTACTGGAGTATAATTGCTTTACAATGGTATGTTAGTTTCTGCTTTATAACAAAGTAAATCAGTTATACATATACATATGTTCCCATATCTCTTCCCTCTTGTGTCTCCCTCCCTCCCACCCTCCCTATCCCACCCCTCTAGGTGGTCACAAACCACAGAGCTGATCTCCCTGTGCTTTGCGGCTGCTTCCCACTAGCTATCTATTTTACGTTTGGTAGTGTATATATGTCCATGCCACTCTCTCACTTTGTCACAGCTTACCCTTCCCCCTCCCCATATCCTCAAGTCCATTCTCTAGTAGGTCTGTGTCTTTATTCCCATCTTACCCCTAGGTTCTTCATGACCTTTTTTTTTTTCTCTTAGATTCCATATATACGTGTTAGCATACGGTATTTGTTTTTCTCTTTCTGACTTACTTCACTCTGTATGACAGACTCTAGGTCCATCCACCTCAGTACAAATAACTCAATTTCGTTTCTTTTTATGGCTGAGTAATATTCCATTGTATATATGTGCCACATCTTCTTTATCCATTCATCTGTTGATGGACACTTAGGTTGCTTCCATGTCCTGGCTATTGTAAATAGAGCTGCAATGAACATATTGGAAAGCTACAGTAATCAAGGCAATATGATACTGGCACAAAAACAGAAATATAGATCAATGGAACAGGATAGAAAGCCCAGAGATAAACCCATGCACATATGGTCACCTTATCTTTGGTAAAGGAGGGAAGAATATACAGTGGAGAAAAGACAGCCTCTTCAATAAGTGATGCTGGGAAAACTGGACAGGTACATGTAAAAGTATGAGATTAGAAGACTCTCTAACACCATACACAAAAATAAGCTCAAAAGGGATTAAAGACCTAAATGTAAGGCCAGAAACTATCAAACTCTTAGAGGAAAACATAGGCAGAACACTCTATGACATAAATCACAGCAAGATCCTTTTTGACCCACCTCCTAGAGAAATGGAAATAAAAACAAAAATAAACACATGGGACCTAATGAAACTTCAAAGCTTTTGCACAGCAAAGGAAACCATAAACAAGACCAAAAGACAACCCTCAGAATGGGAGAAAATATTTGCAAATGAAGCAACTGACAAAGGATTAATCTCCAAAATTTACAAGCAGCTCATGCAGCTCAATAACAAAAAAACAAACAACCCAATCCAAAAATGGGCAGAAGACCTACATAGACATTTCTCCAAAGAAGATATACAGATTGCCAACAAACACATGAAAGAATGCTCAACATCAGTAATCATTAGAGAAATGCAAATCAAAACTACAATGAGATATCATCTCACACCCGTCAGAATGGCCATCATGAAAAAATCCAGAAACAATAAATGCTGGAGAGGGTGTGGAGAAAAGGGTACCCTCTTGCACTGTTGGTGGGAATGTAAATTGATACAGCCACTATGGAGAACAATATGGAGGTTCCTTAAAAAACTACAAATAGAACTACCATACGACCCAGCAATCCCACTACTGGGCATATACCCTGAGCAAACCATAATTCAAAAAGGGGCATGTGATGGTTAGTTTTATGTGTCAACTTGACTGGCCACAGAGCCCAGGCATTTGGTCAAATGTTATTCTGGATGTGTTTGTGAGAGTGTTTTTGGACGAGATTAACATTTGTATGGGTAGACCGAGTAAAGCAGATTGTCCTCCCTAATGTAGGTGGGCCTCATCCAATTGATTGAAGACTTGAATCGAACAAAAAGGGTGAGTAAGAGGGAACTCTCCCACCTGGTTGATGAGCTGAGACATTGGCTTTTTCCTGGACTTCAGGCTTTGACTGAAACATCAGGTTTTCTTAGATCTTGCAATGCTGGCCTTGGGACTGGAACTTCCACCATTGGCTCTCCTGGTTCTCAGGCCTTTGGACTAGGACTCAAACTACCCATCAGCCCTCCTGGGTCTCTAGCTTGCCATCTGCGGATCTTGGGACTTCTCAGCCTGCATAATTACTTGAGCCAGTTCCTTACAAGAAATCCCTTAATTGTCCACACATATGCCCCCTCCCCCCACACCCTACTGGTTTAGTTTCTCTGGAGAACCCTAATACAATTATCTATCTTACAGTACTATTGGGAAGAAAGGACTCAATATATGTGAAGACTTAGCTTAGTTTCTATCACAGAGTATTAAAACAAAGAGTATGTAAAATTAACTTTATTTGAATTATTTTTGGCCATTCAGAAATTTTACATAGTCACATATATCAATCCTTTCCTTTATGACTTTATTAAATTTTTTCCCTCTGGTATTTGTCAAATGCCTCTACTTTTTGTGTTTAAGAAAAAATCCATCTGGAAATTTGTTTTTATATATGTTTAATTTGGGATTTAATATTTTCCCACAAATGGATAGCCAGTCAACGCTATTTATTGAATAATTGATTCTTTCAGTGTTCTCTAAAAGCACCATTGTCAAGAAAGCCTTTTAGGGCAAGGGAAAAACATTTCTGTTATCAAGATTAGAAATTGTATATCTGTATATCAACATAGAAGCATACTCCAAATAAGCTCTTTCATGTTTCTTGCCCTGACAACCCACAGGGAAAGAAAACAGAGATATTTGTAGTTTTCTTGTTCACACAACTGCCTATGTAAAATGTTAAAGATGTTAAGTCTGATTGGTGTCTTAAAAAGCCATTTAGTAGTTAAACATAATCCAAGCAAACAAAGGCAGGGGAAGGATATTGATTTTGTGTCACACAGTTGTAGGTGAAACATCTAAGCCTAGAATAATGCTCCCAGGGCACTTTTCGGTGTGATCAGGCAAAGCGGAGAACATGCCGTATTTAATGATGTGAGAACTCGTTTCTCCATGAGGTCAACAGTATGTGCTTAACCTTTAGGCGCTCGCATGGCCGGCTGCCCCACTGCTTTATGGAGTGGAGTCCGACATGACTGGAGGGCAGTGATGACGTGATCTCGCCAGTGCTAGCTACTCTTACCCAGACATGGTGAACAAATCCATCACAGTGGCTGCAGCCTGTGCTTTTCTGAGCTGTCCATGCCTATCTCTCATCTCACACTTACCTCCTGAGGTGAAAGGAACACAGCTGCCTTTGGAAAACAGGACTTCTTCCATCACCGTGAGAAAAAAAATGCTTTGTTTTGATTCCGTTTTTAAGACCTTAAACAGCCTCCAAAAGGCAAACACAACATCCAGATGACTCTAGATCAAGACTGCTTTTGTTTTTATTTCTCACTTTGGCATAAGTTTCCACTTTGTACATTCAGTATTTTCCAAAGTTGTTCTCAAAAATACTAGTCCATTGAGACTCTGCTAGGAAGGAAGGAGGGAGAGGAGGAAGGCGGGGGAGATGTTAAGCGAGCTGAGGTTAGTCGTGTTTGGGGCATAGGATACCACCTTTTTGGAGACTCACAGTGCACATGAGCAATTAAAGTTCAGCTCCATCAGTTAAGAAATGTGTTTAATTTAAATCCCAGGATTTCGATTCATATTTGAGCCTGCAACATATTTTTAAAAAACATGTAACATCTGTTCTCTTATTTGGTAAGTGCTCCTATTAGGTGGATTGCTTTAAAATTGTGTGTAAAACAGAACTTTGCCTATTGAATGTTCTTTGCCATTAATCTCCATCATAAGCCAAGAGGTGACTTCTAATGGAAGAAAAAAGCCAACCATGAGACATAATAGAAATGTCAGGGAAGAATTCCAGTCTTCATATTAAAGCTCAATATTCCACCTGTGTTGATGTGCATTTAAGGCTGTCCTGTGTATCTTTCAAAGAAGTTAGTCAAGCAGATGAAACATACAACTCTGGAGCGGATGGGAGCCTGACCAAGGTATCTGAACAGCTCCTTCTTTCCCAGACAAGCAGACTGAGATCTAGAAAGGCTGAGGGGGTGGGTAAAAAGCTACAGATGGATTTGTGAGGACATCTGGACACTGAGTCAGTTTTCCTGCACTTCTCTCTGGTTTGTCCTTCTCTTTATGACAGCTTAATCCTCAAACTAGAGTTTTTTGCAGTTACAGGCCACACCCATTCACAACAATGTTGGAGAAGTTTTTCCTGAAAAGTGAGGAAAAACCAATTTCCCACCTCCTGAAGTGGTCTAATCTGTGATGGGACTTTTGGACTTTCCCAGTTTGGTATCACCTGATAGAGTGGCTGATGCCCAGGGGATGAGTTCATGGGCCCAAATCACCCACATCTGAGGAGTGCAACTATTTCAGAGAAGAACAAAAGCCTTTTTAGTATCTAGTGATATGATCATATTACTTTTCTTCTTTAATTTGTTGATGTCATGACTTATTATACATTGAAAGACTTCCTAATTCTAAATTATCCTTGCAATTCTGGAGTAAACCCTGTTTAGTCATAGAGCACTGTTTCGATACACTGCCAAATTCTCTTGGCCTGTACTTGATTTAAATTTTTGCATTTAAATTCCTAAGTGAGATCGGGCTATAGTTTCCTATTTTTATACCATTTTTTATCAGGTTTGGGAATTAAAGCTGTGTTAGAATCATAAAATGAATTAGGGCACTTTCCAACTTTTTATTATGGTCTGAGTTATTTCGAATTATAAAGGAATTATCTATTCCTTCAAAATGAGATAGAACTCAGCTGTGAAAACTCTTTAGTTCTGGTTCTTTTAAAACTGACAGATCTGCAATCATTTTTATGTCTTCTGTGATAACTGGTCTATTCAAATTTTGTCCTGTTTTGTCATTTCTTTTACAAATTAAAAAAAATAGCTTTATTGAAGCATAATTTACATGTCACAAAATTCAATTACTTTTAGTAATGTGCAGTTTTTAAGTGTACAATTCTATAATGTTTAGTAATAGAGATCAGCTTAAATCACTTATATTTTTCTAGAAAATATCCATTTCCTCCAGGTTTTTAACTGCTTCCAGAGAATTGCTCATAATATTTTCTTTTAATTACACACCTATGGAAACGTTGGCTTTTCAAGTGAACATGCCAAGGTGAGAGAAAAGAGAAGGAAATGGAGATAAATCCTGAGGCAGTCAATGGACTGGTGGGAGCACATTTATTAAAATGGCCGGGCAGTCTGTAAGTCAGGACCTACAAAGTGTAATTTTTTTTATGTCCCTGATTGGAAGGGATTTCTGGCTGGTAGTCTAGCTTAGGTGCTCAAGTTCCTGGGATCAGAACTGGGAGTGAGAAGTTTCAGACCAGGAAGCCAAAGCCACAACGTCTGGCACTTTCTGTTTCTTAGTGGTGTTTTAGTTGGCCACTTGCTTCAATTAAAAATTTTCATAACACCAGTGTGTTTTACCACTTTATATGGGGAAATTTCACCGTGGGTGTAACCATATGTCAAACAATTTTTAACACCAAGAATCCACTAAGTTGAACCTTCCACCTTAAAATCAAGCTTGTATATAAAATGTCTAATACCACTAAATTGTAGAATGATCATTCACGTGGATATGTTAGATACAATGTAGGATGAACCAAAGTATGATTTTATGCCCTATTTTAAAAATCAATTTTATTGACATATAACTTACATAGAGTAAAATTCATCCTTTTGAGTTATACAGTTCAATGAGTTTTCATAAATGTGTATAGTTCTGTTACCACCAACACAGTCAAGGTATAGAATATTTCTATCATCTCCAAATTCTCCCTCTTACCCCTTTCTAGTCATTCCTCTTTCCCAACTCCCAGTCCCTGGCAATCACTGATCTGATTTCTGTCTCTAGAATTTTGCCTTTTCAAGATTACTATGTAAATAGAATCATACATTATTAAAATGCAGATTTAAATACTTACTTTAGGTTTTCATTTGGAATTTGAAGCCTCTTTGAATACCCTAAACATTAAAGAATTAGTATAGGAGGCATTGAATTATAAATTCAGTGTTTTTTTGTTTGTTTGTTTTGTTTTGTTTTGTTTTTGCGGTACGCAGGCCTCTCACTGTTGTGGCCTCTCCCGTTGCGGAGCACAGGCTCCGGACGCGCAGGCTCAGCGGCCATGGCTCACGGGCCCAGCCGCTCCGCGGCATGTGGGATCCTCCTGGACTGGGGCACGAACCCGTGTCCCCTGCATCGGCAGGCGGACTCTCAACCACTGTGCCACCAGGGAAGCCCATAAATTTAGTTTTTAAGAACATAAGAATGTCTTCTAAATTATTGGTTTTAAAAAATTTATTCTTATAGTTGTCTCATCTGTTGTTCAGCCACATTATCTGACACAAATAGAATTTAGAGAGAATAATCTTAGAAAATCAGTATGGTTGAAATACTCAAGAAAAAAAATCCTGTGGGTCAATCCAAAAGAAAATCTTGATGGAATGTTTTTATCTTATTTAGAAAAACAACTTTGGAAAGAAAATAAAAGATTTTGACAAAAAAATAAATAGAACCATACAATATAATACCTTTTGTATCTGGCATCACTTAGCAGTATTTCTGAGATTCGTTTATGTTGTTGCATGCATCAGTTCATTCCTTTTCATTGCTGAATACTATTCTATTATATGGATGTACCATATTTTCTTATCCATTCACCCTTTAAAAGATACTTGAGGTGTTTCCAGTTTGTGGCAACTATGTATAAAGCTGCTTTAAACTTTAACATACAGGGTTTTGTGTGGATATATGTTTGCATTTCTTTTGGGTAAATACCTAGGAGTGGGATTGCTGGGTTGTATGGTAAATGCGTGTTTAACTTTATAAGAAACTGCCAACCAGTGTTTCAAGGTGACTGACTTACCATTTTGCATTTCCACCTGTACTGTAAGAGAGCTGGAGTTTCTCCATCTCCTCCCCAACCCCTCATATTTTCAGGCTTGCTAATGCTTGGCCATTCTGGTATGTATGTAGGGGTACTTCATTGTGTTTTTTTGATTTTTTTTTCTCATTATGTGTTTAATTTCTATTTTCTAATGATTTATATGTTTATTTGCCATCACATCTTGTCTCTTATGAAGTATCTGTTCAAATTTTTGCCCATTAAAAAACTGACTCATTTGTTTTCTTATTATTGAGTTGTAAGTGTTCTTTATATATTTGGGGTACAAATCCCTTATCAGATATTTGTTTTGCAAATATTTTTCCCAGTCTGGAGCTTGTCATTTCATCTTCATAACTGAGTCTTTAGAAGAACAAAAGTTTTAAATTTTGATAAAGTGTAATTTTTTAAATTTTAATTTAATTTAATTTTTTATTTTTGACTGTGTTGGGTCTTTGTTGCTGCCCGTGGGCTTTCTCTAGTTGCAGCAAGCAGGGGCTACTCTTCATTGCGGTGCGCAGGCTTCTCATTGTGGTGACTTCTCTTGTTGTGGAGCATAGGCTCTAGGCACGTGGGCTTCAGTAGTTGGGGCACATGGGCTCAGTAGTTGGGGCTCACGGGCTCTAGGGCACGGGCTTTTAGTTGCTCCGCAGCATGTGGGATCTTTCTGGACCAGGGATCGAACCTGTGTCCCCTGCATTGGCAGGCGGATTCTTAACCACTGCGCCACCAGGGAAGTCCTGATAAATTGTAATTTACCAATCTTTTAACCTGTAGTTTGTGCTTTTTGTATTCTAACTAAGAAATCTTTACCTAACCTAAGATCATACAGTTCTTCTAGAAGTTTTATAGTTTTAGGTTTTACATATATGTCTATGATTCATCTCAAGTTAATTTTATATATAGTATGAAGAAAAGATCAAAATTCATTTTGTGGTATTCAATTGCATCTAATTGTTCTAGCACCATTATTGGAAATTACCTTCGCATCTTTGTTGATTATCAGTTGACCATATTTCTGTGGGTCTATTTCTAGAGTTTCTATTCTATTCCATTCATCTACGTGTCTATACCTATATCAATACTACATTGCCTTGATTACTGTAGCTTTAGAGTAAGTCTTGAGCTCAATTAGTGCAAGTCTTCCAATTTTATTATTTTTTTCAAAATTGTTTTGGGTATTCTAGATCCTCTGTTTTTCCATATAAAGTTTAGAATCAGCTTGTCAGTTTCTACCAAGAAGCTTGCTGATGCTCTGACTGGGATTTTATGGATTATAAAGATCAATTTGGAGAGAATTAAGAGCTTAACAATATTGAGTCGGCCAATCTATGAACACAACTATAGCTCTATTTATTTAAACCTTTTTTCATTTCTCTTATTGATGTTTGGTAGTTTCCAACATGCAGCTCTTGTGCGTATATTGCGAGATTTATCCCTGTTTTATTTTTAATGCTACTGTAAATAGTATTTAAAAAATTTTAATATCCAATTGTTCATTGTTATTATATAGAAATACAGTTTATTTTTGAATATTGACTTGTCTCCTGTGACCTTACTAAGCTTACTTATTAGTTCTAGTAGTTTTTTAGTAGCATCCCAATGCTTTTTTAAACAAGTTTATGTCAAAATACAACTGCAATCTTGGAAGTGGGAGCTATTTATTTTTTCTCCGATACCTGTGGGTACCTGATTTAAGAGTGATAGAGATTTTTGTAAGCCCTACAATGATCACAAAATATTTACCACCCTTTCAGGCCTATTGCTCTGAGTACATTCCCTGCGTATAAAATAAATTATAATGTCCATTGTCTGTACTTTATTAGAAATTGTTATGTCTCCCAAATTGACTAACAGGTATTTCCAGAACCTTCTGGATTAGGATCTAAGATATTAGTGATAGAAGATTGTATGCGTGTGTGTTATGGTTTATGTGTATGGATTTTGAAGTGGACTATAAAGTTCCTGAGGTCAAGATGCGGAGTGGGCCTCAATCAATAGGTAACAGAGAGGGATGGCAGGAGTCGAATTTGGAGAGTTTCCAGGAAAGATTTAAGACCCACTGGTGTGTTCTGATTGTCAGTGTGGGACCATATTCCTTATACTGGCGTTTTCTTAATTGAGTTCTGGGATGGTCCCATTTTTTTTCCTTCTCAGTAAGATTTCCACAATCAAATAAATTTAGGAAACACTTCATGTATACTCCTCTTGGAATTTTACAGTGTCCGTCAGCATATTAAAGGCTGTGTGAAAACCTAAGATCCATGTTTACACAGCTTTGTTTAATCCAACATTCCCCAAACTCATTTGACCATGGAACCCTTCTTTAGTATAAACCTTCCTCATATCCAAAAGCTCTTTAGCTCACGATCTGCAAAATACACTCAGGAAAATGCTGCTGTGAATAATTCTATGATCTCTTTCTCACCTTCAATATGAGAATAATATTCACGTAAGGTTATTATGTAAGAAGTAGCTGGTTGCTACAAGATGCTCTGAGCAATAGAATGTGCTTAGAATTCTACAATGGAGAGAGGTTTATGTTTTCAGTGTCTTTATTTCCTTCTGTTTTGACTTAGAAATGATGAGCAGATATTCTCCCAACACTTGCTATTGAATTGAGCCAAGAGAATGATTCTCTCCCACATTTCTGTGTTTCTTGGTCTTTCCTGATGTTCTCCTTTGCTTGTACTTCAAACTCTCTGTTTTGTTTTGCTCTGATTTGTTGTAGCACTGAGCCGTCAAACTGTAAAAAAAGGTTTTCTGCTAGAGGCATTCTGCCACCTGCTTATGTGCTTGGTGTAGTGATCAGGGCAATGGGAGAAAAATATATACTCTACATCCTTCAGAGAAAATAATTTTCTAATGATTAACAGCATGCAATTAAGCCAGCAGTAAAATAAACAACACTGCAGTTTTTAGTATGAAGCAGCTTGTATTGTAAGTGATCCTATTTGAGACAGCAGCCGATGCCAGGATTTGTGTTGATCCTTGATGCAAAGTTGTAGTTTTTAAAGAAAGTGCAGCCGGAAACCTGCTCCAAATTGCCTGCCTCAGTAATTAAAAGTATAAATGTTTCAAGTCGAATTCATCCTATTAGTAAGATTTTAGGAAACAAAAAGTTAATTTATTCACATTCGATATGGTCTGTAAATGCCACCATTATATGCCTTCCACTGGCCTTTGATTAGCTATGGATTAATAAAACTTTTATACCTCCTTTGTCAGCCTCATTTTGAACTCTGTTTTTGCATACTGTTACTATTAAATAAATGAATTAGTGTCCAGAAATGTGTCATGCATATTACCTAGCAGCAGGAAGCATAATACAGTGGTCAGCTCCCCAGGAGCGTTATAAATCCTAATGCGCTCGGTAACCTGCTCACGTGGACCTATTAAAAGCGTGGTGATTTAGTGGAGCTGTATTTGTGCTTAACAATGGAATTTTAGTTAATTCAAAACAATGTAAATCATCTCCAATTACAGTGTTTGAATATTCACAGTTGTTTCACAAGTACCCCTACCATTGCTAAGTAAAAGCAAACAAACAAACAAACAAAACCCAATTTTTAAAAAAAGCATTGTTCTGAGTTACTTGCCTGGAGTCACGTTCAGGCAGGTTTTGGTAGCTTATGTTCAAAGTAACCAACCCTGGAGAACAGTGTTGATCCGGCACAGCTTGCTATCTTGCAGCCACAGCAATTTAGGGCGTCCAAAAACGTGGAAAGCGGGGGAAGCAGCGGGAGCAGGGGCTGATGCTATTGCACCTGCAAAGCTCAGGTGAGCGCCGTAATGGTGCTAGTGAGATGCTGTCGCTGCCTGCATCCCTGGAGACAGCTGAGGGCTTTCTTGTTGCTGCTGTTTTCAAAGTCATTTCAGACCCATGTCAGTAGCTTCTTGATACCCCAAGTGCTGCTGCTTCCCTGTGGGTACAGCACAGACCAGAGCGGATCCTCGGGTTAGAAACAGGCTCTTTTATGCTCAAGGTCCCAGAGGGCCTTTCCAGGAAATAATGATGATTAGCTGTCCAGCTGGCAGCGACTGCTTTCAGAGTTGAAAGCCCTTGGCGCTCTGTCAGAATCAGCTTGGACCTCTGCATCAGAGAGGGGACTGGCCCACTCGGCTGCTGTCCCCGGTCTTTCCTGAGAGGTGACAAGGAGGGGAGTTAATGAGGAACAGGGTGAACTTTATTGAAGGAGTTTACTCTGTGTATTGTGGATCTGGCCATTTAGGGACAAAGCACAACTTTCCTGGCTTTCCAGAGAAAGTTGGGATGAATCCAGCCCTTTTATTTGGTGAAAAACAAAACCTGGAGTAAATGCTGTTGGACACATTTTTCCATAGTTTGACAATGAGCACAGTCCACTCTGTATACTATTGTAATTATTTGCAATATCACCATCAATTTTAGTCAGTGATAAAGAGGGTTGGCTTTGCAATCAGCAAGCCTGGATTCAAAACTTGATCCTGTCTCTTATAAGCTGCGTGCCCTTGGGTGAGTTACTTCCCCTCCCTGAACCTCAGTTTATCTCCGTCTGTGAGGAGGATATAGGCTTATGTGCAATTATGTTGCTTCGGGTGTCGGACTGTTGATTAAGTAAAGTGTTGTACATAAAGTACTCACAGGGAAGATACTGCTGGTTTTTTGTTTTTCTGTTTTTTTTGTGGTACGCGGGCCTTTCACTGCTGTGGCCTCTCCCGTTGCGGAGCACAGGCTCCAGTGGCCATGGCTCATGGGCCCAGCCGCTCCGAGGCATGTGGGCTCTCCCCAGACCGGGGCACGAACCCGTGTCCCCTGCATCGGCAGGCGGACTCTCAACCACTGCGCCACCAGGGAAGCCCGATACTGCTGTTTTTATTGCTGATTCACAGGGTGTATGATTGTGCTGTGTAAACGTGGTCTGGATTAGAGGTTGTATATATGTCTGAGCAAGTTGTTTCTCGCTCTGATTTCATGTAACAACCATAGTTTTCTCTTGACTTTGTTTTCTCTCTCCCTCCATCCATTCATCTGTCCATCCAGCCATCCAAATATTCATCCTCCACCCATCCAATTAGCAATACATATGCATGGTAAAAAAAAAAAAAATTAAAACACTACCAAACAGGAAAACTCTCTCTCACCTCTGTCTCCCAGACCCTCAGCTCCTGTCTGCAGAGAAGACTGTAGTTACTAGGTTCCTCTGTGTCCTTCCAGTGGTCTTGCATGCCCATACAAGCACATACGGCATACCCCAGTAGCTGCAGCATCTGAAAAGTTAGCAATATATCTTGTGAGCTTTCCATATTAGTACATCTCATCTGCCCCATTTTCCATAATACTCCATGGTATTTTGTATTGTGGGTGTATCTTAGTTTATTTAACCAGTCCTCTATTGATGGACTCATCAGTTGCTTTTAATCCTTGGCACTTATATACAGCGCTGCAGAGAATATCCTTCTATGCATACCTCTACAGCTATAGGATAAATTCCTGGAGATGGATTTTCTGGGTCTGATTTTTATAGAAGTTGTCAAATTGCCCTAAAAAATTGTACTTATCTACCCACCCTCCAATAATATGAGAATACCAGTTTCCCCACACCCTTGCTACTTTGTGTTGACTTTTAATTTAAAGCCTCAATAGTATTTTGAAGCTTCGCATATTATTCTGACCAAGTTAATTTGCTTGTTTCCAAATTACTGACTCTTTCCAGAACCTACAGATCTATACAATAAAATGCAGGAACCAAATGTAAAAGTTAAATAAATAGAAACAAACAGAACCATATACAGTACTTTTAGAAATTAAGGAGCCTTCGAAGTAGTTTGGTCCAGCAGAAGAAAACTAAGACTTTTGGTGCTCAAGTGACTTCTCTAAGGGCACACATTTAATGGCATTTATGGCAGGTGGAGAGGGGGCTTGGTTCTCCTGATTTGGGCCCGGTCCTCTTTTATCACATCACACTGCTCCTAGTGTGTGAATATCTTTATGCAGCATGGACCAGACTGTCCCCACACATGTGTAATACTAATCCTGGTCACATTCAAAGGCAGTTGTGATCAAATGGGATGAATGTTGAATTCAAAGTCAGTGACCTAGGTTCAAATGCCAGCTTTGTCACTTATTGAATGTGTCTTTGGGCAAGTTTCCTAACCTCTCAGGGCATCAGAATTCTCATCCATAAAACAGTGGTGGCAATATCTATTTCACAATACCTATAAGTAGTACTTTGCCAAGTGTCTGGCAGGAAAAGATGTTCAGTGTTTTATTTTTTAACTGTTCATTTGCACAAGTAATTAGTGGCATTTTCATATTCCATTAGAACGATTGCCAAACCATTACTTATACTGTTTGGTTTTTTGATCCTAAAATAATGTTTCATCAAATATAGATTAAAAAGCAAAGGCATCCACGACAAGCCCACCCTCTTTTACTGATAATAGTGGGGGATGTGGAAGAAATAGTACCTGATTTTCGGTACTAGCAGCAACCTATTTCTAGAATGTTCATTTTGCTTGTGAACAGCCACTAGCTAGTACCCCTCATCAGCATTGCAGGGAAGGAAAATCTAGTTAATTTCCCATTACCCCTTCCTTGAGGGGTGGAGTGAGAAGGGAGGAACCCCCAGTGTTATCTGTTTTGACTGTGGGGCTGGAGATAATTGGATCACTTGGAAAGTTACCACAATCCCACCAAATATTTAAGAACTCACATGTGAGTAGGTTACACAGCTATGGTCCTGGACTTGGGCTGGAAGAGGAAGGGAGAGGTCAGGAGTAAGAAGCAAGGGTTCTAGTGAGACCACTGCCACTCACTAGCCTTATGATCACTCGATAAATCATTTATCCTTTCAGCATTTTAGTGTCTTCCTTGATAAAATAAGGATAAGATTCTACTATTTTATTCACTTATATTCAAGGTACTCCTGATCAAGCATAGCAATACCGATGATTTATCTGTCACTTTCTGTAAGCTAGGCACAGGCCATCTCTGTTCGTTGATGGTAGCTATTATTATCATCGTCTCTGGAATCACCCCTCCTTTACTGATAAAGAACTGGAAACAGAAGGAAGGGATGTACTTTGCCTGAACGCACACAGCCAGTCAGTGGCAGAGGTGATGGTTGGACCCCAGGTCTTTTCTCCCTCAAAGACTGTGCTTAACTACACTGTCCTGCTGCTGGGACCACTCTGTGGGGTACAGAGCATATCCCCATTCTGAGGCTGAGAGCGACGGTGGGTGGGCATTACTGGTTGTCTCACTGGGTTTGGAGAGGACTGAGTGAGAGAATGTCAGGAAAGGTGCTGTGTAGACTCTACTCCCTTACAGAGATGAGCTTATTAATTGGGCTGTTGCAGATGGGTCACGCTGATGGGTAGAAGCTCAGACACTGCAAGGTAATAATGCTACGAGAGCAACTGGATGAAAAGGAGGGGCGATATGCCAGTTGCTTTGCTTAAACAATGCTGAGCAGTAATTTTTGTTGTGTTTTTAATATTAGCTTACTGGATTTTTTGGATACCATGTGAACAGCCATAAATGATTACTATAAACACTGTAAAGTACTCTTTTATGTGTCAGATTGCAAATGACTGTGTGCAGAAATTAGTATACATATTCACACATGTATATACACATACACATTTATATACACATACACATTAATATACTTCTATCTGTATCCATATACATCTGTCTATACGTATGTATATATAAACACACACACACATACACGCACACACACACACACAAGTATCTTTGGTGTTTTCCTTCCTTAAACCTTCTTATAATTCCTTAGGTAGAAAGAATAGGAAGGAATGTGCCAATGCTTAAAAATAAAGTAGTAGGGAGATATTAAGGCAGTAATTTACCACTACAAAAATTAAAAAATAAAAATGAAGAGATCAAGCCACTCTATTCATGAAAACAACTCATGCATTCAACAAATGTGCTACTAAATTTAATAGTTCCAGCTTAGCGTTCTAATAATTCTGTTTTATTTTCTAATCAGAACAGAAACTAGAAAGATGTGCAGTGTCTCAAGGCCATATCATACATTTAAAGCATGTGTTTTTAATCAAACACTTGGGAATTTGGAAAATGAATCTAAAAATCATTCATTATCTGACCATCTACTGATAACTGCTGTTTATGTTGGTGTATTTTTTCCAGTTTTTTTTCTGGCAGTGTATTGTGATTGTGTCAACACTAGAAACTCGGTGAGGATTCTAGGAGCATGAATTGTGTATCAAATGCCAACTCAGGGGAAAATTAAAGGGATGGTGTTTAGTTATTTGTGATTAAAGGACTTACATTATAAGGGAGAGTCCCGGAAAGAGTTGACTGAGCCTTGCTGTCGTACATGAAACGGTATGAAACCAAACCCATTAGTAAAATCTACACACAATCATTTTCCTATGAGAATTCTTGGTTGTTAGAAACCTAGAACATTTCGCAATTCCCATAAAACCAATAAATAATTAAAATGAACATGACCTCTCTTCTGAGCTCCAGGCCTTTAGCAAGATTTCCCTACTTGTCATCTCACTTAACAGTATGTCAACATTCAACCCTTGCTCACCCCACCACCCCACTGCCATTCCCCTGGTCTCCCATCTCAATTACTGACACCTCCACCCTCCTGATGCTTGGACCAGAAATCTAGGAGTCATTCTTGCATCCTTCCTCTCCTGCATTTCCACATCCAATCATTTTGTCATTTCTACACCCAAATCCCTCTCAGATACGTCCACTTTCCTCCATCTCCTTGGCCCCAGCGCTAGTCCTAGCCATGGTCATGTTTTGAACCACAGAGATGCTCACTCACTGACCTCCCTGCTTCATCCTTAGCTCACCTTCAAGCCATATATATTCTTTTTCAGATTCTTTTCCATTATAGTTTATTCCAAGATATTGAATATAGTTCCCTGTGCTATACAGTAGACCCTTTTTGTGTATTTATTTTATATATAGTAGTGTGTATATATTAATCCCAAACTCCTAATTTATCCCTCCCCCTCCGCTTTCCCCTTTGGAAACCATAAGTTTGTTTTCTATGTCTGTGAGTCTATTTCTGTTTTGTAGATAAGTTCATTTATATCATTTTTTAAGGTCCACATATAAGTGACGTCATATGACATTTGCCTTTCTCTGTCAGACTTACTTCACTTAGTATGATAATCTCTAGGTCCATCCATGCTGCTACAAATGGAATTATTTCAGTCTTCTTATGGCTGAGTAATATTCCATTATATGTATACATACCACATGTTCTTTATCCATTCATCTGTCGATGAACATTTAGGTTGCTTCCATGTCTTGGCTATTGTAAATAGTGCTGCTATGAACATTAGGGTGAATGTATCTTTTTTGAATTAGTTCTCGTCTTTTCTGGATATATGCCCCAGAGTGGGATTGCTGGGTCATATGGTAACTCTATTTTTAGTTTTTGAAAAAACCTCCATACTGTTCTGCATAGTGGCTGCACCAATTTACATTCCCACCAACAGTGTAGAAGGGTTCCCTTTTCAGCATTTATTATTTGCAGACTTTTTAATGATGGCCATTCTGACTGGTGTGAGGTGATATCTCATTGTAGTTTTGATTTGCATTTCTCTAATAATTAGCACTGTTGAGCATCTTTTCGTGTGTCTGTTGGCCATCTGTATATCTTCTTTGGAGAAATGTTTATTTAGATCTTCTGCCCATTTTTTTGATGGGTTGTTTGTTTTTTTGATATTGAGCTGTGTGAGCTGCCTATATATTTTGGAAATTAATCCCTTGTTGATCACATTGTTTGCAGTAGTTTCTCCCATTCTGTATGTTGTCTTTTTGTTTTGTTTATGGTTTCCTTTGCTGTGCAAAAGCTTTTAAGTTTAATTAGGTCCCATTTGTCTATTTTTATTTTGTTCCCATTACTCTAGGAGATGGATCCAAAAACATATTGCTGCGATTTATGTCAGAGTGTTCTGCCTATGTTTTCCTTTAGGAGTTTTATAGTATACTGTCTTATATTTAGGTCTTTAATCTATTTTGAGTTTATTTTTGTATATGGTGTTAGGGAATGTTCTAATTTCTTTCTTTTACATATAGCTGTCCAGTTTCCTCAGCACCACTTATTGAAGAAACTGTTTCTTCTCCATTGTGTATTCTTGCCTCCTTTGTCATAGATTAATTGACAGTAAACGCCTGGGTTTATTCCTGGGCTTTCTATCCTGTTCCATTGATCTAATGCATCTGTTTTTGTGCCAGTACCATAGTGTTTTGATTTTTGTAGCTTTGTAGAATACTCTGAAGTCAAGGAATATGAGTCCTCTAGTTCCATTATTCTTTTTCAAGATTGCTTTGACTATTTGGAGTCTTCTGAGTTTCCATACAAATTTTAAAATTATTTGTTTTAGTTCTGTGAAAATGCCATTGGTAATTTGATAGGGATTGCTTTGAATCTCTAGATTGCCTTGGGTAGTATAGTCATTTTAACAATAGCAATTATTCCAATCCAAGAACATGGTATATCGTTCCATCTGTTTGTGTCATCTTCAGTTTCTTTCAACAGTGTCTTAGAGTTTTCTGAGTACAGGTCTTTTTGCCTCCTCGGGTAGGTTTATTCCTAGGTATTTTATTCTTTTGGATGCGATGGTAAATGACATTGTTTCCTTAATTTCTCTTTCTGATATTTTGTTGTTTCTGTATAGAAATGCAACAGATTTCTGTATATTAATTTTGTATCCTGCAACTTTACCAGATTCATTGATGAGCTCTAATAGTTTTCTAGTTGTGTCTTTAGGATTTTCTATGTATAGTATATCATCTGCAAACAATGACAGTTTTATGTCTTCCTTTCCATTGTAAATAAACTATACTTTAATTTAAAAAAAACACTTATATGACCAAAAAAAATATATCTGAAGTCTTCAGTATGGCCTCCAAGACCACTCACTCACTTTCCTGCCCTCCACCCCTCCTTTGATTTTATCTTTCTCACTTTTTCATTCACTTTTTTTCCAGCCTCACTGGACTTCCTTTAATTCATTGAACTTGGCAAGTCCTTTCCTCCTCAGGGTCTTTGCAGATGCTGCTTCTTAATGTTTTAATCTCCTTCCTTGGGGCCCAGCTCATTCCTATTGATGTTTTAGATCTCACTGTAAATGTCTCTGGCTCATAGACCTTCCCTGAACCTCCATTCAAAAGGAAGATTCTCCTTATACTTTCTTATAGTGCCCTGTAATTGCCTTTATAGCTGCCATGACAATTTATTATTGCACACTTTTTACATGAGCTCCGTACCAGGCTGTAAGTCCCCTGAGAACAGGGATTGTTTCTGTTTTGCTTCATCCTCAGAAGCGTAATGCCTGGCATATAGTAGGACTCAAGTATTCATTGATTGGATGAATGAATGAATGAATGAATATTTTCTTCCTTCGCTGCTTCTCTCTGGGATTAAAAACAATTTACGCAAATATGGGAAGTAGAGGAAAGAAGTTTCCAGCAATTTTTTCCCAGATTTTCTTCTCAATAGTCTCTGGTTATCTTAATGAGGGACTTGCTACTGTGTGTGGTCTCTGATTGACAAATTTCCTGTGAAAAATCCCACTTTCCCATCCACTTGTCTACACTATTGCTTTTGTTCAAGGCCCACCCCAATGCTACTTTCCTGCTGCCTAGGAACTTATTATTTTCTTGTTTGAACTCCTATGGTACTTATGACCTAACTCAAATGGTAAACAATGTTTATAAAGCTCAGGCCTTAAGATTCATCCCCAGAAAAATGATGTAGCATAAAGGACCAGCTAACCCAAAGTCTCTTAGAGATAATACATGATCCCCAAGCAATACTTCTTAAAAATTTTTTATTGGGGCTTCCCTGGTGGCGCAGTGGTTGAGAGTCCGCCTGCTGATGCAGGGGACACGGGTTCGTGCCCCAGTCCGGGAAGATCCCACATGCCGCGGAGCAGCTAGGTCCGAGAGCCATGGCCACTGAGCTTGTGCATCCGGAGCCTGTGCTCCACAACGGGAGAGGCCACAACAGTGAGAGGCCCGCGTACCAAAAAAAAAAAAATTTATTGTTGTTTAATACACTCAACAGATATTTATTCAACGTGTGCTGTATGCTAGGAACTATGCTCTAGAAAGAGATATGCCAGTGAACCAAACCCAGTCGAGCCCCTGCCCTCACGATGCTTGTGGTCCAGTGCTGCTTGAACAATTGAAAAAAAGGCACAGTGACACCAGGTCATGTGCGTACCTCCCCAGCTTTACTGTGGAACCTGTACCAGACCTGGAAGACATTACACATGGCCTTTATAAGATCATGAAATATCCTAAAACCTTCTTTCAAGAATACTAGCAGTAATGCCATGTAGCTTTCTAGGTATCTGAGCTCCAGTGCTGTTAGGAATATTAACCACCTGTAGCTGATGCTTGTTCACCATCACATGTCCTTGGCCTGTCTGGTTTTAGCACAGCTGTAGCAGACTATTCCATACACCATTGTAGGTACTGCAGAGTTTCCGCTCAGTGTTCTCTAATGTGCAGAAGGCCACTCAGTCACACACAGGTGCAGTCCAAAGTGTATGTGTTTGCACACGTGTGTGTTGGAGGATGGGAGGTTAGTACTCTGGAAGGTACCTCTCCATAAGTGTGGGTCCCCCATCGGTGGATAAATGTCTCAGCCTGCCATCTCAGGCGGTGCATCTCTGAGGCGTGCTCATACGTCCCTCAAAGGCTCCACGGTGGGATGGAACTCAGTTGCCTCAGCAGCTCAGCACATGGACACACCCACTGTCTCTTCTCTCTTCCCTGTCTCTCCTCCCAAATGGATTGCCTGAGCCCAAGTCCTTTTTTCAGGGTTTGCTTTCAGAGGACACATCCCCAAACTCTGGATGGGCTTCACATAGAGGAAACTCAGCAAAAATAACTAAACTTATTGTAGTTAATTGCTTCATCATCATTTCTCCCGTTAGAAGTAAAACCAACCCAGCCAAATTCTTGCACATCGTCTATGTTCTGAGAAAACTAAGATATATAAGAAAATGTGATGATTTTCATACTAAGTGAAGTGAGTCAGACAGAGAAAGCCATATCATATAATATCGCTTATATGCAGAATCTAAAAAAAATGATACAAATGAACAAATTTACAAAACAGAAACAGACTCGCAGACTTAGAGAATGAACTTATGGTTACCATAGAGAATGAACTTATGGTTACCGGCAGGGAAGGCTGGGGAGGAAGAATAGATTGGGAGTTTGGGACTGACATGTACACACTGCTATATTTAAAATAGATAACCAACAAGGACCTACTATATAGCACAGGGAATGCTGCTCAATACTCTGTGATAACCTAAGTGGGAAAAGAATTTGAAGAAGAATAGATACATGTATATGTATAACTGAATCACTTTGCTGTACACCTGAAACTAAAACAACGTTGTTAATCAACTATGCTCCATTTTAAAATAAAAATTTAAAAAAATAAGATAAACGTGGTTCCTGCTCTCAAGGAACACACCAACTATCAGAAGAACCATTTTTCCTAAGCCTGAGTTACAGAACAAAAAACTTGGTTAAGGACCTCCATTATTCCCCTTCTCCAACCCACAATGCACTTCTGTAGGAATATATGACTCCATATATAACTGTACAGATTGGACTTAAGACAAAATCTGGTGTGGACCCCATTCTCCCTTTGCTGTAGCCTAGACTCTCAACGATACAAGTGACAGAAACTCAACTCAAAGCAGCTTGAGCCAAAAGGCAATATATCGGCTGGAGTAGCTGGGAAGTCTAGAGGCGTACTGGCTTCAGGCATGGGTGGATCCTGAGTCTCAATGAGTTGTCAGGGTTTTGTCTCCCTTCTGATTCTTCTGGGTTGGCTTTACTCTCAGCCCCCTCAGCATGAGAGAAAAAATGGCCCCCAGCAGGTTTTGGCTTACCTAGTGCTTGTATCTCATGACCCAACAAAGAAAACCCCCTGTCTTTCCCAGTATCCATATTAAAAAGTCTCATGGAGACAGTCAGGCCTTGCTTGGATTGTGTGCATATCCCTGAAACAATCATGGTGACCAAAGGGATGGGGAACCCTGGCAGGACTGAGTCACATATCCATCATTGGCTGGGGGCGGGGGTAGGTAAACCTCATTCTCAGAGAAACAGGGGCTCTATTACTAGAAGCTGAGACACTAAAGCTAAGCACAGTCATTTATAGATCCTAAGGCTAGGACAAGTATTTTCCTCTAGGAGTAGGGGAGTAGGCGTCCCCAAACAAAGTGAGATTCTTGGCTGGAGGGCAGATGTTTATTTGGATTTACCAAAATCAAGAAGGAGACTGCCTCAAGGTCATAGTTTCTGGAGCTCTGGGTGTTGCTCTGGGGCTTCTGTGGATGCCCAGCTTAGCTAGGTACTGCACCCCCTCTGACTGGTGGGCACTTCAGGAGTGAATGTGATGTCCAGATTTTTCTTGAAAAGGTCACCCATGGCTGGAGCCACTGGAAAGACTCTCCAGCTGGGGAGGGCAGAAGAAGGAACATTAAGACCTTCATTCTTGGGCTTGTTCTGGAGAACAGGAAATGCCCTCTTCTGTCTTCCATTGAGTCAGCGGCAAAGGCAGCTTCCCCGACCCTATAAAATGTTTAGACATAGAGGGAGGAACTGGGAGTTGGTCCCTTGTATCAGCTGCTAAAAGAGCAGCTGCCAGAAGCTTGTGCCAGAAGCTTGTGCCAGGGCTGTCTGCATGTAGCCTATGCATCTTCATTCTGGATGCTGCTGGTTGGGGAACTTCAGAGCTTTGACAGCCTAGCGGTGTGTTGGCTGCTGTAAGAGGCTGATTTCTCCACTGGCCCATCCCATAGCAGTACCCGTGCCTGCTCAACCCCAGATGGGCCAAGCTGAAGCCTCTCTCTGATCTTTGCCATATACCTTTAACGTAAGCCTCAGTGCTTTTTGGACTGGTGGCACCCATAACACCTGGTCCTTGTCCATTTTCAGATCAGAGCCTATTCAGTGATCAGTGGGCAGCAGTATGTATTCTGTCAGTCCTGCATTGGCCTTTTCCCCCCATTCCTACTCTGTTGGTAGCTCTCCCAGTTGTATGAGATTGCACATCCTCCTGGTGATTTCCAGATTTTAAGGCATCACCAGTTGAATCCTATAGATTCAACTTCTTTTCTTTCCCCACCTTCCTTTGTCCCTTAGCTTATAATTAGTCATTTTTCTAAGTTTTGAAGTCTGCTTATTTGAAATTCATCAGTGAGTTAGTTCTGTGGGAGTTACTCTCAATTACAAACTGAAGACGAATTGTGCCGCGATCACTGTTGCTCTAAGATGCTTCCACCGCTGTCGCTTCCTAAATTAACTCTAACCTCTTTTTTTTTAATTAATTAATTTATTTATTTAATACAGCAGGTTCTTATTAGTTATCTATTTTATACATATTAGTGTATATGTGTCAATCCCAATCTCCCAATTCATCCCACCCCCAGCCCCCCGCTTTCCCCCCTTGGTGTCCGTACGTTTGTTGTCTACATCTGTGTCTCTATTTCCGCCTTGCAAACTGGTTCATCTGTATGATTTTTCTAGATTCCACATATATGCGTTAATATACAGTATTTGTTTTTCTCTTTCTGACTTACTTCACTCTGTATGACAGTCTCTAACTCCATCCACATCTCTACAAATAACTCTCATCTCTTATTTAACACTAAGTTAAGGCTGTAAGATGAGCTGTGATTTGTAGTAGGAAATGCAGCAGTTGGTGAACTGTGGTCACAACTGTATATTTTTTATTTTTTATTTTTTTTAAATTTTTTTTATTTTTTTTTTTTGCATCTTTATTTTTTAATTTTTTTATTTTTTATTACTTTCTGCTTTATAACAAAGTGAATCAGTCATACATATACATCTGTTCCCACATCCCTTCCCTCATGCATCTCCCTCCCTCCCACCCTCCCCATCCTACCCCTCCAGGCGGTCACAAAGCACCGAGCTGATCTCCCTGTGCTCTGCGGCTGCTTCCCACTATCTATCTACCTTATGTTTGGTAGTGTATATATGTCCATGCCTCTCTTTCGCTTTGTCACAGCTTAGCCTTCCCCTTCCCCATATCCTCAAGTCCATTCTCAAGTAGGTCTGTGTCTTTATTCCCCTTTTACCCCTAGGTTCTTCATGACATTTTTTTTTAATTCCGTATATATGTGTTAGCATACGGTATTTGTCTTTCTCTTTCTGACTTACTTCACTCTGTATGACAGACTCTAGGTCTATCCACCTCATTACAAATAGCTCAGTTTCGTTTCTTTTTATGGCTGAGTAATATTCCATTGTATATATGTGCCACATCTTCTTTATCCATTCATCCGATGATGGACACTTAGGTTGTTTCCAGCTCTGGGCTATTGTGAATAGAGCTGCAATGAACATTTTGGTACATGTCTCTTTTGGAATTATGGTTTTCTCAGGGTATATGCCTAGTAGTGGGATTGCTGGGTCATATGGTAGTTCTATTTGTAGTTTTTTAAGGAACCTCCATACTGTTCTCCATAGTGGCTGTACCAATTCACATTCCCACCAACAGTGCAAGAGTGTTCCCTTTTCTCCACACCCTCTCCAGCATTTATTGTTTCTAGATTTCTTGATGATGGCCATTCTGACTGGTGTGAGATGATATCTCATTGTAGTTTTGATTTGCATTTCTCTAATGATTAATGATGTTGAGCATTCTTTCATGTGTTTGTTGGCAGTCTGTATATCTTCTTTGGAGAAATGCCTATTTAAGTCTTCTGCCCATTTTTGGATTGGGTTGTTTGTTTTTTTGCTATTGAGCTGCATGAGCTGTTTATAAATTTTGGAGATTAATCCTTTGTCAAGTTGCTTCATTTGCAAATATTTTCTCCCATTCTGAGGGTTGTCCTGTATATTTTTTAAATTCTTTTTTCTTTCCATTTGAATTCTGGGTTACTTTTGAAATCTAGAAGTAAAATTTGTCCAAGGGAAATTGCATAGATTTCGCTTTTGCTGTAAACAGTTTACCACACAAAATTTTAAAATTTCCCAATTATTGCCAGTCTTATTTCAAAAAAGTTTCTGAAAAATGTAATTCACCCACCTCACCCCGCACACCATTTTTAATACTGTCTTAATGTATTTTCTTGCTGTCTGTCTCTTTTTATTTGAGTGGAGGGTTGGAAGGGACAGACTTGACTATTGATCAGAGTGAGTTGCATGATCTGTATTTTGAGCTTCTGTCCAACCACTGTCACTCTGACAATCAGATTACAAACAGCAAGATGGAAAGAACTAATTGTAAACTAACGTGGGAGCAGGGAGATATAAAGGTAGTGCCCACAAGAGGACATAAGGCAGCGGCTGGAATGAAGAAGCCACGATTAGACAAAGAGGAGCTGTTAAAGCAGATGACATCCCAAATGGTGGACCAAGGATTGGTCCCCTTGCACATGTTATCTACAGGATGCTTCCAATGAGGAGTTGAAGAGGTGCTTCTACAAGTTTGACCCAAGCTTAAGCTGAAATTTGGATTTTGAGTGAAGAATACACTTGTTATTTTCTAGCAAAATATGGCCATGTGATTTTTAAGTGTAAATTAAAAAGTAACTTAAAACCTTCTTTTAAAAGGTTCTTTTGACCTTAGCCAAATGTTGATGATGTAAAAAGCTTCCAGTTAGCTTTCCCCAAAAGGACAGGCAGGACTAAGCTCACGTGGCTCGCTGCAGGGCCATAGCCTCTGGTTACAGCACAGGCAACATCTCAAGACAGACTGGCCTTGAAGACAGTTATCAGATGCCAAGGGAAAACCAGAAGGAAGTAGACAAAAGAAATGCAAGAACATAAATGCATCAGACTTCTCTCAGGTACAGTTTTCAGGTCTGACAAAAATTCTTAGACAAGCCCCCACCCCAGGCTCTCTGCCCTGGGACCCTGCTGGCTCCGTGCCTGTCTCTTCCTCATGGGCACCATCTTGTCCTGTCATTGCAGAGTGATCCCCTGGGGATTCTGGCCTTTTCTTTGCTGACCTCCAAAGACCTCTCATTTCAACATTTCAGCTCACTTCGTCCCAAATCTTCCTCTGAAGGACTCTTCTCATCCACAGGCTACTGAGCTCTGTAATAAAGGGCAAAGAAGGGTCTTATGTTCCCAGCTCAGATCAGTACCCGTGGGTACCTCTCTGAGAAATTTGACTCAGGTTAGATGCTCTCTATGCAGAAGATTAATTCAGAGTTAGAAATGGAAGGGTGATTTCTTTGAGCTGCCAACACACCCAGATCCAATCCTAGCCCTGAAAGGGATATGACTAATATGGAATCATCAAATAATAAACCAGAACTTCTCCCATCTCTCTGCTGACCACCTCTGACAGTAGTGGCAAATGTGCTTGCCCATTTAATCGCAAAACAAAACTTTATTTCTATATTATAATCACCACTTATTGTGTATAGATTATTTGGAAACTACGAAAAAGTAGAAGTGGGGAAATTCACCCATGGTTTGACACCTAGAGAGAAATACAGCTAACATTTTAGTACACTGATCTGCAGTCCTTTTCCACTAATAGAGATTGTATCACTTATACAATTTTAACTTAACATTGTAATATACATATTATCTCTTATTAATATAAATTTGTGAATATATTTAATATAAATATATGTTATATTTATACAATATAATAAACACACACTAATGATTAATATTATTATATATTACACATAGTAATTATAATATATAAATCTATACTTGTAAGTATATTTACAAATAGAAGTGCATAAATATATTTAATGAATGAATGATAATCCATTGGATAGATGATAGTTCACTTAACCAAAATGAGTCAAAGTAAAGGAATCCATTTCCAGTTTTCCCTGTTATTATGGATGCTGTAACTAACACCTTTGTGCATAAACACTTCTGGGTATTTAGACTAGTTTCTTTACAGTATGTTCCCAGAAGGAGAATAACTGCATCAAAGGGTATAAACATTTTCAAGGCTTTTGCTACTCATTGCCAAAGCTCCCTGGCCTTTTTTAAGGGACATTAGGAAGACTGTTTTGTGACAGTCTCAAAGGCTCTTACTGATTCAAGGGAAAGAATTAAAAAAAAACAGAATTAAAGTTTTTACATACTGAAAAACGGACTTACTAGTGAGTGACCCTCATGCAAAAGTGCAGCCTACTTCATTCATTCCCGAAGGCAAATTAACATCTGACCAATCTACCAAGTACATGCTTGTGTGATTTCAAGATTCCCCAGAGCTATCTTCCAAATGTTAAAAAACAGTGATTTTAAAAACTTCTGTCAGTGTACATTAATAACACTTTTTTTGTTAACTCTCCTACATAACTGGAGAGTAGGCTTTTTATAAAACGATCCTTTTAATATGTATATAAAATAATATATATTATAATGTATACACACACAGACTCAAATGAACTCAGTGAAAAGACCTATCATATGTCTTTGATGAAGTAAATTGATTTCTCCCCCTTCAACATACACACAGTTTTAGGTTGCATTTCCTTTAGACAGGATAGGTGATGTCACCTGCTGTTACTGCGGCAATAAAGGCTCTTCCCCCCTTTGTAATGTTATACCCTGATGAATGGAAGCGTTGGAATTTGTTAACAAATTACTGTCCCTGCTGCTTGGCGCTGTTTCCCCTCCTTCTGCTTCCCAGATAGACATTTCTTGCCTATCCAAAGCCATTGAATTCCTAGTTCAAAGAATCTCTGTTAGATGGCCAGTTTCTTCCCAAGAGGATTGCAACAACTAAGGGGCATATTTCATGTGTGGTGGCATCATGCCAGTCTGATACTGCAAACATTGCTTTTGAGAACGCTTGCCAGTGTGCCATCCAGGGGTACAGCAGGCTGCAGAAGTAGAGGACCGTGGTTTAATGCATATGCACAAGGTGTCCTAATCTCCTGTGAGGTGTACTGAGTGCCCACTGTGTAGTGTGGATCCCTGTTAAGAGCAGGCTGGTGGCAACTCCAAGGGAAGCAACCGTACTAAAATATTGTAATCAGATCCCTAGGGGGCACGGTTTTCCTCCTAGCTCAGCAACTAGAGATGTCCCCCTGGAAATGTTATCCACATGAAAGTCTTCAAATCAAAAATATTGTACTTAGAAGAGGAAGCGGTTACAGATGGATCTGTAGTCATTCCAGAAATGTACATATGTATGGGTATGTGTCCATATTTTTGTGCACACTCACATACACCACCAATTACATGTAAACCCCAACATATGCATGAGACTGAGAAAAAGAGAGCAATGCTGTGCCTCCCGTCTGTATATGCAAGCAGAGGAAATAGTCCATTCCAAGGTTAGACTTCTCTGAAGGCTCTTTTAGCTTGGGTCCTGATCATATGCATAAATAGGCTTTTCACCAAGTGGATGCCTAATTCATTCATCTTGATTGATAATTAGAACCAACAAAGAACAGATCAACACAAATCACGAAGGCAAAAATATCTGGGACTCAGTTTAATGAGAATACCCCAAAACCTCTTTAGTGGTAATTGCATTGCAAGTACCAAATAGCTTTCACAGTTGTTTTTGCAAATGATACAAATTGGCACCCAAGATCTGAAAAGTATACTGACTGGAAAAACGTTGGGGAATTTAGCAGGGCCCTGGGTAGCTTGGCCAAATATATGTATTAACCTAGATACACTCTGGCAAATAATTTTGGGGCTTCTTGCAGCAAAAACGTTAAGACTCCAAAATCCTACTGCTATTTGCACTTGGAACTCCCAGGTGGGCAAGTTCATCTATGAGGCAGTTTTCTCCTTTCCCCACAGAATCCTTCACCAATCTCGCACAAATACCCTGAGAATTTAAAAATATCTGAGATGCTTAAAATCTGCAGTTTAAATCCTTTTCCTTGTTAGAAAATGTAGATACTACACAAACAGTTTGAAGGTTTTATGGGTACTTAGTTATACCTCAGAAGTCAAGGAAGTCTGTAATAAGATGTAACAATTGCATATCTTATTAGGTCTAAACATACCTAATGAAACAATAAGAAGAGATTTTCAAAACATTTGGCTCTGGTTTTGGTTCATTTTCTTCTTCGGGTACCTCTATGTATGCCCAGTAAGAAGTCAGGAGTAGGTGCTCATTGTACAAAACCTGACAGGGCAAGTTTCAGACAAATTCAATATGCCAAGCTGGAGCAGGAAGGTTTCATTAAAAAAAAAAAGTTGTCATCAAATGTGGAGTGATGAAAGAACAATGCCTTTCTCACTGCATAAAATGCTCCTTCCCTCCCCTCCTTTTGCTTAGCTGTCCCCTTTTTCAAGGCTTTGCTGGCAGCCACACACCAGGATGGCTGGGTGTTCCAACACAAACAGCGTTTGCTTACACTACGCTTTAGCCCATTTTACCTCCACTTATTCCTTTCTGCCTCCTATGCTTAGGCGGTGCTCCATACATGTGTGTTAACGGAACCCCACATTTTTGAATCACTGTCCTTTTTACAAAGCATTTCTACATGGATTTTTCCCATGTAGGAGTGTTCCCAGGTCATCAGTGCAATGTCCCAAGGTCCTCAAGGAACTTGCTGTGAATCTACTTTACAGAAAAGATGTTGCAGCTCAGAGAGATTGAATGACCTCCCCCAAAGTCCTGCACCTGCTAGGATATGGTTAAAACTTCCAAGCAAGCTTCTGTGGCTGTCAAAGTGATACAGGTTAAATCAGACTCATTAAAAAAAAAAAAAAAAAAAGCTCTCTCTGTCTTTTGGAAGTTTCCAGCAATATTAATGGAACAATTGAGACAAATACATTTTAGACTCCTCATCTTTTACCTATAAGGAATTTGTAGAAAATTAAACGCTTATTGAAACCTAGTTATCCAGCCCCACTGGTGATGGTTCCAATGGCCTTCTCAGACATAGTGAGAAATGAGTACTAAAAACCCACATTGTGTATCTGCAAAACCTTCCAGAACAGATCTGGGGACACACAGTCATTTTACAGAAGAACAGGAATGAACAAATCACATCCAATTTTCAATCAATCCCCCTCCCCACAACCATCGTATTTTGCTTCAAGTGAAATCGAGTTAAAGTAAAAATAATTTAGAACAATATTCAATAGGGAAAATGACACCAAAAGGGTGTAAGTGAACATTAAAGGTAACCGGAATGGAAGGGAGTAGTCCTGATTCTGCACTAAAGACTTTTAAAGGAGGCAGTTAGGACCTCATGTTTGTATCGAAGTTTCTGGTCCTTTTTTTCTTTTTCTTTAACACCTGCTGAGCCCCCACGTCTAATTCCTTGTTGCCCCATAATAACTAGAATAGGGATGGGGAGACCATGGCCAAATCTGGCTGCCATTTGTTTTTGTGCAGCCTGTGAGTTAAGCATTGTCATAACCTTAAGTGGTTGGACAAAATTTTAAAAAGTATTTTATGATGTGGGAAAATTATATGAAATCCAAATTTTAATAGCCATAAAAAGTTTTATTGGAATACAACAAAAATACCAAGTTAGAAGAAAGCATTGCTGAGGCAACATGAAAGCTTATAGACCTGACAAATGTATACTTTGCAGATAAATTCAACATTGTGTTTGGGACAAAAGACCACACCCTTTTTCTAAACTGATAAACAGATTTTTTAAATGTTAATGGCTTAGAGAACGAACTTAAGGTTACCAGAGGGGAACGGTAGAGGAGAGGGATAGTCAGGGAGTTTGGGATTGACATGTACAGACTGCTGTATTTAAAACAGATAACCAAGGGACTTCTCTCGCGGTCCAGTGGTTGAGACTTCACCTTCCAATGCGGGGGGTATGGGTTCGGTCCTTGGTCGGGGAGTTGGGATCCCTCTCGGCCAAAAAACCAAAACATAAAAAAAACCAGAAGCAATATTGTAACAAATTCAAAGGAGACTTTAAAAATGGTCCACATCAAAAAGAAAAAAAATCGAAAATAAAATAAAATAAATATAATGGATAACCAACAAGGACCTACTGTACAGTACAGGGAACTCTGCTCGATATTATGTAACAACCTAAATGGGAAAAGAATTTGAAAAAGAATAGATGCGTGTATCACTTTGCCATACCCCGGTACCCCCGAAACTAACACAACATTGTTAATCAACTATACTCCAGTATAAAATAAAAAGTTTAAAAAAATGTTAATGGCAGTTAATGGGCATGTAGTCACAGGCTGCTCCTATGCCCCTACTCCTAGCCCCTGTCTCAGCATTCATTACACTGTAAAAATTGTAACTAGGTGGCCCAATTTAGGTATTTAGTCATATTGTTGTCTTTTGCCTTCTCAACAATGTGATAAATTATTTGTAGCAGCACTCTCCCAACATAGTTTTTAATCCAGGTTAAACATTTTGGTTAGCAGCACAACTAATGGAATCCCAAAGTATTCAAATAACAATTAAATTTAAAAATATATCAAGCAAAGGTGTGGAAAATTCCAAAGAGATGGCATTAATAGTGGCTCAGTAATGAGAAGCAATCTGGGGAAATACAGTGTACAAACAATTACCTTCCTACCTAGTTCCTCCCTCGTTTACAATATACCAGGCAGAGGTTTTAAATGGAAAGACTGTCTTATTTAACAGGGAATCTACTGAATTTAGTACTTAGAATGAATTTATTTAGGGGCATTTAAATGCAATTTTTATCTTGTCAAATTCAATGTATTTAAAAACTAGTAAAAAGTGAAGAAGTAATTTGCATCACACAGTGTGCTACATCTTCAGAATTCCATATTGTTAATACAAGCAGACGTGTTTGCTTTAAAAAGTCAATGACTGTATTACAATTTGTTTCAGGAAAGGTTTAAAATGTCCTTTAGTGGGCAAGGCTTGAAATATTAAAAATAGCATGAAATTCAAATCTGGACAACTCTCAATATTAGGGTTATTTGAGTTAGCTCATTTAAAAAGAGAAATGACGAAGAGTTCCTTTTATAATCATCTTCAAAACATAATCACTGTATGGTGTTAAAATTGGCTGAGAAGCGGGGCGGGGGGGGCGGTCTCTTAGTTTAGTCAATATTGTAATTACAATAGCACATTTCCAAAACATTCACCAGAACCTTCACGGGCCTGTCTTGAAAACTTAAAACTGCTCTATTCCATGACAAAATCCTGTTATGTGTGGGTTTTGTTATTAACTCTACGTTTGAATTAGAATTCCCTATCTTACAGCTTGGAGCTAAACTCTGTTTACAAAACAGTATTTACACTTGACTAATTTTGCAGATCAAACTAATTAAATCAATTAAACTGGTGATTAACCAAATGAAGGCTGATTGCAAAAATTAGTAGGTTTATTTTGGAGGACTGGAAGTAAGCTAATTACTGCAGTGATTACTTGAACCTGGAGTACTCTAAATGTGGTATAAATTGAAACCTCATAGTGAATTAGACTGGGAATTCATTACAGTTTAAAGCACTGTTAATACTATTCAGTCTGTTCCTCCTTGGGGAAAATTTCCTCTTTCTGTGTTTTGTATATGATAAACAATCACTTGGGTTATGTACTTTTTGTGGTGAAACCCAGTAAAGTGGGGGACATTGAAGAAAAGTTGTTTACTTTAGAGTGATATACAGCAGTGCCTGTCAAACTTGAACATGCATTTGAATCACTTGAGGCTATTCTAAAAGGAGGATTATGATTCAGTATCTTGGGGGTGCAGGTATGGTTGGGGAGGTAACATGGGGGTGTGTGTGTTTATGCGCATGTATATAGATGGGTAAATGAATACACATGAGATCTAAGGGTCTGCCTATCAATCCCCCAGGTGATGTTGACCCTGCTGGTTCTTGGACCACACTTTGAACAATAAGCGCATACACTGAAATGGACATATGAACTGACAGACTTAAGATTTGATGCTTCAGGATGGGATGTGGAGACCAAGTTATCATTGCATTCCTTGATGATGACAACTGTCCTGCTGTCGCTAGAGATGCCTGAGCATCATCTGATATCAGGAATGGCCACTCCTGATGGATCCTCATCGAGTGGCTTTTCTCACCGTCTTCTCATGCCAGCTTGTTAGTAACAGAGTATTTATGTCCATACATAACACACTCTACTAATTGGTTTTTAAAACATATCATTTTAACAAAATGTGAACACAGCTGAGTGTGTGGTGTACATTTTGCTGATTTAAATATCACTGAGCTTTTGGTCCTCTGTTTTGTCTTAGTTTCAGATTTATGAGGTGGTATTTAGAATAATAAAAGAAAGACTGGGTTCTTTCAAAGATGCAGTTAAATCTAAGAGAGAGATGTTGGTTTTATGCAAAAATTTAAAGGGAAGCAAGCAGCTTCCTTTTGCAGCCCAACTGGAGGATAGACATGTCTTTGTTTTCAGTGTTGCATCCACTTTCGATATTGGGGGAAAAAGTTAATTTTCCCAGTTAATCAATGAACCCGTCTTGACATTTGGTTTCCTGCATGTTGCAAGTTCATAGCAAGAAACACCTTATCCCTACAGGAAACCCCACTACCTTTAGCAGTGATTATCCATTGCCACTTGATAAGGAGTGCCCCCCTGTATGCCAAGGGCTAGAGAGTGCAAATTTGAATAAATGAAGACCGCAGACTGTGTTTTAATAAGGACAGAGCTCTACAAAGGGAAGGCACATCTGAAGAGTTTCCATCTGGTAGAAGAATAACAGTTGAATGGCTACAAGAAACAGCTCTATGTTAGGAACAGATTGCTCAGAGTTTTGATAAATTGCCCAAAAGTTAATCAGAAATATTTTGGTTGCAATTCTTGTTGAAATGCCTCTTAGATTATTTTTTCATGTTACAATCTTGTGGAAGTACTTGAATTTTTTTCCTGATGCTTGAGATATTTGCAACCTGCCCACTCCCCAGTCCCATTGTGAACTAGCATCTTGGAGCCTGAGAGTGGAGATGAAGAAGGTGCGGGAGGTTGAGATGAATCTTTAGAGATCCCAGGGAAGTGGCTTTAAACACTAAACACTCGATATAAGCTTATCCGAGTGACTCCTTTCCCATAAGACTTAAGTGTAGTAAACAAAAATTATAGGCTGGAATTTTTAGTTGAGTAAGGTTTTATGATGGTAAGCTTTGTAGATTTTGTCAGGTTGAATTAGTTGAAGACGTTTGGTATAAAAATGGAAGGGTTTTCTTGTCTTATTAATAAAGATCATCAGACTGTTTCCATTATTTACCGATTGATAGTCTGGAGAATTCCTAGTTATGGAAGTTGGCAAAAACAAATGATTGAATAATCAACTGAGAGACCGTGTAGGTGACACTTGCCTCAGTGAACTTATCACGTCCATGCATATTTGGATTTTGTCTGTTGACCTGGAGTGGATCTAGCTCTGGGAGAAAGATGACATTAACTGGAAAAATTACGTACATACTGGCATCCAGGTGTGTCTGTACATAGCTCTCCTACATACACATGGGACTCCTAATATCTGTTATGGTATCAGTAAGTAAATTCATTACTTTACAATAAGTGTTTTAGTCTGTTTAGGCTGCTATAATGAAATACCAGAGACTGGGCATCTTATAAAAGATATGCCTTAATTTCTCACAATTCTGGAAACTGGAAAGTCCAAATCAAGGCACCAGCAGATCCCACGTGTGGTGAGAGACCCCTTCCTCATTGATGGCTGCCTTTTTGCTGTAACCTCACATAGTGGAAGGGGCAAGGGCTTTCTCAGCCCTCTTTTTTTTTTTTTTTCTCAGCCCTCTTTTATAAGGGCACTAATCCCATTCATGAGGGCCCTGCCCTCATGACCTAATCTCCTCCCAAAGGCCCCACCTCCTAATACCATCACCTTGGGGATTTGGATTTCAACACATGAAATTGGAGGTGAGGACACAAATATTCAGGCCACAGCAAGAAGTATACATGCCTAGAGGTCAGATTGCACACATACACCTGCCCAGTGTATTCATCCCCTGTAGGAAAAGCTAACAGAGACCCGCTTATGAGGAGCTTGTTGATGTCAAAGAGAGCTTCTCAGTGCTCTTAATGCTGACTATGAGGCACTCTTACCTCGCCAAGGAAGGCTTCCCTACAGACTGCTGTGGATGGGCACTGACAGTGATTGCCTGCAGGATTCTTCTTTTTAAAATATTCTATGGTTTTTCTAAACCCCTCTCTATATACCTCTTCCTCCTGACAGAATGCATTGATGTTGATTCGGTTGTGGGTTATGGAATTATAACCCTATCTCTGGTCCATCTTTAAGAAATCCATCCCAAATCACCTTGACTGATTTTGGTATTTCCTAAACCCAGGCTCCTTGTTCCCTGCCAGTTAGTCACACATTATGTACAGACTTTGTTTCCAAGCTCTCAGAGAAGCAGTTTCCTATTTGTCCTCTCTGTGTATGATCCCACAAGTAAAAGCACTTTTTATGATTCACATGTAAAGTCAGAGGTTGGAGAACTTTTCCTAGTGTAATTTCATCTCCCCCTTTCTATCTCTAATTAAGCAAGCATCCTGTAGGGTGTTAGAATTACTGATTTCTTTGCATCTGTCTAACAGATGTTGTGGCAGAAGAAGAGTTCAGTTGTAGAGATGTGATCCCATGTCACTCTACAGAGTGTGTGTTGCACTGTGGGTTACTTACCAATGTCTATTCCTCCCGTCTTTCTTGCAAACATAAACTCAAGTTTATTTAGGTGTCTGCTCCTCAGGGAACATGACCATAGCTCAAAGGGTAAATCCTGCTTAGGCTAACCCAAGCCCAGTAATGTCACTTCCATTGCCAGTGATTAATTGAGAGGAAGGCATGTGGCTAAGTTTTAAGCAGTGCAACTCGAGTGGAAATCTGCTTTGGGCTTCTAGAAATGATGCCTTGTCTTACAAAGAGACATGAGGAAGAACTGGCCCACTTCTTCCTGCAGAAGTGATCCTGTATCTGCTGACCCACGAAGGGAGCCAGTCTGAGGGCAAAGCTGACACGTCAACATTGTCAGAGGGAAAAGATGGAGAGGACCTGGGCCCTTCATGACAGCCCCAAGGTGCTGGTGGAGCTGTTCAACCTGGAACTTCCTCATTAGGTAATGCATTTCCTTTTTTATTAAGCCATTTGACTTAGGGTCTCTGTTAGGTGCAGCTAAAAGCAACAGAAATGTTTATCCTTGATAAAGAGAGCTACGTTTTTTTTTTCCTTATGCCACCCAGAACGTTTGACTCTTTCTGTGTTTGTACTGGCGGAGCACTGGGACTTTATCTTTCCTGTTGATTCTCTATTCCTCTCTGTTTCTCAGACAAATAAATGGCTTGTATAAATGAATCCAGGACTTCATAGATACACAAAACTGTACCAGGATTCTCTCAATTGTTGTCAGCCAAGATGACCCTTAGCCAAGATGACTTTTCCCCAAAGCTTCCTCTTGTTAACTCACAAGAAAAAGAAAACTTTTCCATTGAAAGCTGAGTAGACTGAGCCACTGATCCCATGTCAGTCCTTTGCTGCAAAAAGTCCAGGTAAAGGATAAATCTATTTCAGCTAGCTGCAGACTCTCACCTTTACTGTCCCAGTTTGGAATTAACAAGCCTATTTAAAATTTCAACCAGGTCACTTTTGCACACCTGTGAACTTTTGCTGGGTGCAGCATTCAAAATGTTAAGCCAACTTGCATTTGATTATTTGATTACTTCAAAAATACATATTCAGGTATTGAATTACCAGTATAGGGTGTTAACACAAACAAGGTAGATAGCATAATGTAAATTACAGTATGGAGAGAAATGGACATATCCACAGATTAGAATAGCAAACATGTAACCCATTAATGAAATACATAGTAACCTACAGTGGAAATATTTAATATTAAAGAGTGCAGTCTCCTTTAACCTGGCAGTTAAAGAGATTCTCTTCTGAGTATTCTTTGGGGATCTGATTTATGCAGGGTAATCAATCCATTAGCCCAGCTTGCAGTGAAAGGGATTAATTTATATTTTAATATTGCATGATTTCAGGTGTAAAAAGAAGCAGAGAGAAATCCTCTTTCTTTGGGACCTTGAAGCCCAACATGAGCTTTTGAAAGATTTCTTGTAAGAACTTTCCCATAGATACATTCATGAAACAGTCTTGAACACCTGATATGAGAGAGGCATCAGGCATCCTGTGAGATGCTGGGGAGTTTGCGAAGATGAGTCAGACTTAGATTCTGTTCCCAAGAGGAGCTCAGATAAAATGTTAACTTAAGACAGTGACAGAGAAAGAGAAAAGCGACTCCAAGATTTGGTACCTGGAGAACAGTGAGGAGAGTGATGCTGCAAGGAAAATGGAGAAAACAGGAGTGGATTCTGGTGTTAGATGAGCTTAGATTTCCGGGTATTTAGTCTCAGATGTTGTAGGACAGGTCTGTAGAGATGTTTCATGTAGCTGGATATCATCGGGCTCCTGGAATTCCCCGTTCTATGCAGTACTCTGATTCCATTTATCTTAACACATTTTCTCTGCATTAATAACTAGGCCATCCTTAACAGGCAAGCCTTTTAGTTTCGAAAGTGCTTGTGATTACATACTAATAACATCTTAGAATTGTGGAGGGAGTGCTTTTCAAATCAAAACTGGAAAGGAAATACCCAGCAGATCATTTTGCTTGACCTTTGTCAGGGCCAGTCCGGAACACAACATTGGGAAACATAGCCTAGAGGAAAGAGCATGGGCTAGGGAAGCAGGAGGTGTGAGTTCTGTGTCTGACCATGACCCCTGGATGAGTCACTTTCTGCGCTCTGGGTTTCTCATCTGTAAAGGTAGATTTGGCAAGTTAGCGCCAAAGACTCTTTCCATGATTTCTATAATATCTTAAGGTATTGTTCACGCCACAGCTCTATTTTGCCCTTGACACTCACCTCCATCAGAGGTGTTTAATAAAAATTTGTACAACTTTTTAGTTTCCTAAAGCATAGTCATTATTTTCACATTTATTCCTTTCTGGGCCCTGATTAGTGGCATTGTTGATGACACCTCCAATCAGATGAGGAAATTGGGGTACATAGAGATTAAGGGGATTGTCCAAGGTTTCTGGCTGGTGCATGTCAGAGCCAGGACCTGAGCCCAGGGCCTCTCCATTTCCCGTTACCCGCCCCCCAAATCCCTGCCACAACCATCCCATAGGCGGCTTCAGACTCTTTTTTTTTTTTTTTTGGTTGCACCAAGCAGCTTACAGCGGCTTCCCTGACCTGGGATCGAACCTGGGCCCATGGCAGTGAAATCGCTGAGTAGTAACCACTGGACTGCCAGGGAATTCCCTTGAGTGGACTTTAATAGGAGACTCTTATAAAGATATTACCAGACTTTTGGATTGCAGATTGAAAGGGTTTTTAAAACTTTTTATTTTGAAGTAATTTTATATTTACAGAAGAGTTGCAAAGATAGTACCCAGCTTCCCCTAGTATTAACATCTTACATAACGATGGTACATTTGTCAAAACTAAGAACATAACATTGGCACAATGCTATGAACTAGACTACGGACTTAGTTTGGATTTCACCAGGTCAATTTTTTTTTTTTTTTTGCGGTATGCGGGCCTCTCACTGTTGTGGCCTCTCCCATTGCGGAGCACAAGCTCCGGACGCGCAGGCTCAGCGGCCATGGCTCACGGGCCCAGCCGCTCCGCGGCATGTGGGATCTTCCCAGACCGGGGAACGAACCCGTGTCCCCTGCATCAGCAGGCAGATTCTCAACCACTGCGCCACCAGGGAAGACCACCAGGTCAAATTTTTAATGAAAAAATTAAATTGGAGAATGGAAGTAGGGTCAGGATGTAAAGTCTTTTGGTCCCTGTCAAATAATACCATGTACTACATGTGTGCTATAAGGGCTGGCCTACAGCAGGCACAGACTTCTGACAGTGAAGCATCCCCACCCTCGATGAGAAAGTCAACAGACATAGGGAGGGCTGGTGATGAGAAAACAAATGGCCAATTCCAAATGCTTAGGTTTGTGAACTACACACCTAGTAGCAGACCAAAGACACATTTCAGATCCTGTCTTTTACGGACAAGATACAATCACCATCCATCATTTTTTAAGTACAGTCCTTTCCTGGAAGATATTGCAGTATTATTCAAAACGTGCCAAAGTGGGCAGGAGATCCCAAGAGTAATTGTGAGTTATGAGGTCATGGGGACCTCATTGCAAACTATTTGCAAAACTTAATTGGGGTAATAAATAAACTAAACATGTAAATTAGATTGAAAGCTACAGTGTGAATTAGAAGGAGGCCATTAGCCTGCATAGTCAAAAGGCCTTCTTCCTGTTCATAATATTTGCTGAGCTGAACTATTAATCAAGGAAGCATTAAATTCAAACATCCTAAAATTTCACAACTAAAATAACTTGGAAATAAAACCATTTAATGAGATCCTTTCTGGACAAGATGTGAACTTTATTTTTTATGATTCGGTACTTAGGCCCTTTTCAAATAGAGGATGGTCTGGCATTCATATTTGAATCCAGCTGCCCCCCAGGGTGTGAATTCATCTTAACCAGGGTACTTAGAAGCAAATGCAGAAGAAAAAAGAATAAAGCTCAAAAGGAATAAAAGAAGGAAGCCATTTCCAATCTGTTGAAAACAAACAGATCTGTAGGCTGAAATGGGACTGTCCCTCTCTTTTTTCTTTTTTAAACCGGGTGGTTAAAAATAACTTCTGATCTGATATTCCTTTTTCACATATATGTAGAATGAATAAAGGGGCCTCTTGCAGGTAAATCTCAATATAGAAAAAGAAGAGAAACCAAGCGCCCAAACACTGCATCTAATCATCCAGCCCAAGTCAAGCCTTGCAGCAGCTTTTTTTTTCAAGCAGTTGATTGAATGAATACAAATGCCTCTCTGTTGTCACTTGGGATGCCACTTGATATATCCCATTTCCTAGACTCTAATTATTCCATTTGTAGACATGAATGCCATTTAGATGTGAGCTAATTCAGCATGGTAACTCAATTAGATTTGTCCCGACCTGGATTTATGAAACATCAGTGGGTTCTTGGTGAGACCAATGGGACTGCAGGCGATTCATCCCGAAGTCTCACCGACACAGCCTCTCAGGAGCTCAATTAAACATGCCAGCCATGAGGATGTTTTTTAGCTGGAATGTTTCACAATTAAAAATAAAACAGATTTCTCTGTTCCTTGGCACGCGTGGCCCAGCAGAAAAGAAAGACCTGTGATAACACAGGCTGAAGTTTTCCTTTAGGTTATATGTTCTCTACACGAAAGAAGCCTCTTTTGCTCCGACGGGCTTCAGAGCACCTGCATGGTGGCGCTCTGTGTGGCCGGCCTCAGTGGTTGACCCATGTGGCAAAGATCACGGAGTTTCATCATGCCTCACGTTCAAGGGCACTTAATAAATGTTGGTTGAACTAAAATGCTAAGTTCATCTTAGAGCCTGTATCTGCATCTGGGTTCGGAGAGAGAGGCAGGTGCCGAATACCAAATTGGATTTGTAAAAATATGAGAAATCTCCAAGTGATAAAAATGATGCTAACTATATTTTTAGCATAAAACGTGGCCTGTGGTCAGAAGATGGGGGGAAAGATTGGAAACCAGGACTATCCCCTAAGGGATCCTTGTAAAAAACACTCTTCAAAAACATGATCTTGCGGTGTGATTCGGGCTGAGGAGTCTAGGCAGGCCCTTGCGTGTCACCTGCCTGTGCCTGGCAGAGATTTACCGCGAGCTCTGTCTTCCTCAAGAGGGGAGTGTTTCATGATTAAAGGCTTTGCTGGTTTGCAACAGAGGGTGACCTTGGAAATACGGTGTGAATTAATGAAATAGCGTCATAGGTATGAACTCATTTCGTCAATGGTATAGAACTTTGGAAATGTCTATTGTTGTTTTCTTAAATCAAGTGTTGGATAAGAGAGATGAGTACATTTGTTTTACCAGGACCTGGATGAGGGACAACATGATAGGGAAAGAGTTTCAATTTTATTACATCTGCCTTTATCTCCCCCCTCTCAATTTAGTGCCCTGATATTTATTTCTATTGTGAGGTTGATTATTAGGTATAGAACAGTAGTAGTAATACTCAGTTAAGTATTGTAAATAATGTTTGCCTTACAGGTCATAAATTTCAAAATGCAGTTTCATATAACCTGTGACATTTCATCCCCATAACACTCTTGCAGAACAGACATTATTTCCCATTTCATAGCTGACAAAACTTGTCAAGAGAGGTTGTATGAATTGCTTAAGACCACACAGCTAAATCTCAGTGAGACCGGTATTTCAACCTCATCCTTTCCTGTTAAATCTTTCTCATGTGGTATAGCAGAAAGAGCATGGGTTTTACATCAGAAAACACTGTTTTATTCTCTAGTTCTATCATTTCTAATCTTTTGAGCATTGATAGAAAGATAGATTTAGCCTCAGTACATGATGAATCTGGGGGGCATTCTTGAATTTGATTTGGATACAAGTTCCAAAATTTGATGCTTAAAACTGGGCCTGTCTGATGATACTGGCATAGCACCAGCAGACTGGATGTTCCAGAGGAGGGGATTAAACGTTACCCAGGGACCCGGGGAGAGGAGCTTCTCCAAGCCTACACATCTCACTTTCTTTAACCTCGTGGGAAGCTTGATTTAAATTAGAAACACAGATGAGGACTTCTTTTTATTGTTCCCGTAGCAACTCTCTTTCTAGCTTCTGATTTCCTAGAGTAATGGTCTCTGCAAAGATTTTCTGAAGAGCCACCCGAAAGAGAAAAGCCAGGAGTTTATTTATGCTGTGTTTGCATCAATCAGCATACGTACAATTCGCAGCAATCTTGCTATATCCACACAGGCCAACCAACTCTCCTTGGCTTGTTTTCCTCCCAGGAAATTCCGTCTCAGGTAGCAGAGGAAAAGATCAGAAAGACCACAGTGCTGGGAGACAGGAGATGTCCCACCCCCATCCTGCTCTGTGGCTGGTCCCTGTGGGACTAGGTGGGCCATCTGCTGCCTGGCAGCCTTGGGCAATTCACCCAAATCCTCTAGCCTTCTTTTCATCATCTGCACCAATAGTGCGCCCCTCAAAAACTGTTGGAAGGATTAAATAAAATAATACGTGTGGAAACATTTTGTGAACTGTTAACCCATGCTTTCTCCAAGGGACACTGTATCATAACATGCCATATATAAATATGTATATTTTTAAGACCATGTTTGTAACATGCCACATCTTGGAAATTCATAGTGCACTTTGGCATCATGTTAAAGCATCCGAGCAGTCCTGAGAAGTGAACTCTATGGAAATGTGTTTAATGCACTGTTTCACAAATTGTTTGACCTGGAATCCACTTTTCATTTAATACCTCATGTCAAGCTGTGCTCTAGTCAGCTTTAAAACACTGAATCAACACAACTGTTCTCACGGCTTTGTGATGGGCATGGGTCTCTAACCCTGTACCTCTCCCCACCCCTACCTGCCTCAGCTTTCTTCTGTGTTGGCAGACTTCCCCAAACGTTAGTGAAGATGACTAACAGCAGCCCAAGACTCACATTCTATGGCTTAGGAACCCAGGAGAAAGAGCATCTCTTTCCCATTCATTCTAGAAATAGTGCTGATCTCATTGACAAACTTTGAGTCCTAGGCCCAGCCTTGAAGCATTCACAGTGGGCCAGGGGAAGGCATATTTTCATTGGTCAGGCCCAGGTTATGGGCTTAATTCTGGAAAATCCAATCATATCTAAGCTTTGTGGACTGAAAATAAAAGAGACTGGTTCTTCAAGATCAATGTTACATGAAGAACCTAGGGGTAAGACGGGAATGGAGACGCAAACCTACTAGAGAATGGACTTGAGGATGTGGGGAGGGGGAAGGGTAGGCTGTGACAAAGTGAGAGAGTGGCATGGACATATATACACTACCAAACATAAAATAGATAGCTAGTGGGAAGCAGCCGCGTAGCACAGGGAGATCAGCTCAGTGCTTTGTGACCACCTAGAGGGGTGGGATAGGGAGGGTGGGAGGGAGGCAGATGCAAGAGGGAGGAGATGTGGGAACATATGTATATGTATAACTGATTCACTTTGTTATAAAGCAGAAACTAATACACCATTGTGAAGCAATTATACTCCAATAAGGATGTTAAAAACAAAAGAAAAAGATCAATGTTACAGAAAGTCAGTTTGGACTTTAGTGAAGGAATTCCAGACAGGTTAAGAAAACAGCAGAGGCTGTTGTGTCATTCCTTCTCCATCATTTCTTTTTCCTAGCCCAGAGGTCCGTAAACCTTGGTATACATAAGAACATTCAGGGAAATTTATTGAAAATACTGATTTCAGGCCTTACCCCACCTGCAAGATTCTGATTCCACATGTTCACGTATTGCTCCGAAATCTGTCCTGGTTGCAAGCACCAGGTACCTGTGGTCCGAGTACCATATTTTGAGAAACAAGGGCAATGGGATAAAGACATTGCCAGCAGTTCTCAATCTTTGCTGTATATCGAAATTGAGTACCAAATCAACATTTGCAGGGGTGAGGCTGGCAAAGTACATGTTGACATTGATCCTCGGGTGTTTCTGATGTGCCCTAAAGCAGTGCTTCTCCATCTTTACTGTGTCTATGAATCAGGGTTTTTCTTAAGCCGCAGGTTCTGATTTAGCAGGTTTAAGGTAGCGCCTGAACTTCTGCGTTTCTAACACGGTTTCCGGCGCTGCTGCTGCTTCTGGTCCATGGACCACACTTTGAGCAGCAAGGCACTGAAAGCTGAGAACTACCTGTGTATTCGGTTTGCGTGTTTTAAGGCTGTGTCCTTCAGCGTTTACCAGCCTGCAGGGCAAGCATAAAAGGACCTTCTGTTTCTAATAGGATTTGCTTGTGCTGATATTTCTCACTTTGTTCTGGGCTGTGCAGAGTTCATCTTCAAAAGACTCAGAGAGAACACAGTCTAGTTCCTAAAGACTGGAGTGCACATCTGCATATTTTCCGTTTAACTAACCTTCTAGGTTCCGGATCTTACTTGGACTCTGGAAGAACAAAGGAAAGTGATGCAGGATCCCTTAGGGAGCTCACCCTTAGGGTGACCAACTCTCCTGGTTTTCCCGGAAGTGTCCTAGTTAGAGCACTGAAAGTGTGACCCTAGCAGTCATACTTTTTCAGGGAAGAAAGACCTGTAGACCGATAATTATAACACAAGGTCACGTGCACAGTTAGGGAACCAGCTCTAATTCAGCCTGAGGGCTCAGGAAAAGCCAGGTTAGAGGAGGCCTTGGAGGCTGAATAGGAGTTCACCAGATTGGGGGCTGAGAATGAAAAGGGGAGGGGGCATTGAAGGCTGAGGGAAAAGTGTGTGCAAAAATACAGAGATACATGCATATGCAAAAACCTGTAACTGCTCTAAGCCCTTCTCTGTTTTAAATGCAACCCTGTCTTTTTTTTTTTTTTTTTTTTTTTCGGTATGCGGGCCTCTCATTGTTGTGGCCTCTCCCATTGCGGAGCACAGGCTCCGGACGCGCAGGCTCAGCGGCCATGGCTCACGAGCCTAGCCACTTCGTGGTATGTGGGATCTTCCCGGACTGGGGCACGAACCCATGTCCCCTGCATCGGCCGGCAGACTTTCAACCACTGCGCCACCAGGGAAGCCCAACCCTGTCTTAATTTGACATGGTGATGTACTGCAAAAATTCTTGCCCCTGGATAAAGCTCTGGGGAGTGAATAAAGCCCCGCCCTTCAGGTCTGCAAACACACATCTTTTCTCATAGCCACTTCTTTTGTTATCTTGGCAAATGGATAATTTTCATGATTTGTTCATGGATATTTTTCTCTGGCCATATTTCTGTGCCCTGTTCTGGTTTATTCATCCATTTAAAAAGTATTTATCCTATACTCTCTGTGTGCCAGAACAGTTCTAAGCACTTACAGTGTATCAGCAGACAGACAGCCTTGCCCTCAGGGAGCATACATTCTAGAAGAGGAAATAGACAATGAACAGTAAGAATTTTAAAAGTAAATTATGTCTGCTGGCAGGTCATAAGTGCTGAGGGAAGAAGATACCAGAAGGTAGAGGTACTCAGAAGTATAACTTTGTACACGTGGTCAGGAAAGATCTTTCTAATTCGATGATACTTGAGCAGAGGGCTGAAGGAAGTGGGGGAATGACCATGCAGATGTCTGTGGGAGAATGTTTTGGGCCGAGGGAATTGCAGTGCAAAGGTCCTGAGGGCACTTGGCATGTGCAAGAACCAATAAGGAGACAAATGGGTTTGGAGTGAATGAGGCACCTGAGTGCAGGAGGAAGGGAGGTCAGACAGGTGGACACATGGGGCCTGGGACCAGGATAAGGATTGACACTGAGTGAAATGGGAGCCCTTGGAGGGGGCCTGAGCAGAGGAGGAACACGATCTGACTTATATATTTAGAGCATCACTCTGGCTTCTAGATGAGAAGTGACTGTTAGTAGGGTAAGGGTGCAAGTAGGGAGCCTGGTGATGAAGCTAGCACAATACCCCAAGCAAGAGATGATGGTGACTCTGACAAAGGTGGACGCAGGGGAGTGGTGAGAAAGGGCTCTTTGTGTCCACTGATTCCCCGCACAATCACTCCCTTCCAGAGTCCAGAGAACTCCTCCAGCTACCTGGGTGATCTGGGCGGATCTCTCCACCCACCTGTGCCCTCACTTGCATCATCTATAAAATGATGCCAGACAGTAGTAATATCTGCCCAACCACACTCACAAGGTTCTTTTGAGAGTTAAATGAGGTCACAACTTGGAATGCATAGAGCAGGACGGCAACACAGATGAGTCAGAACCCAACAGTGAGATATCTCATCTGCCAGTACAGAAAAGATGGGCTGCTGTCTTGTTACTGCTCCAGATAATTCATGAAGGGGGCTACTGAAGGTAAAGGTTAAACCCCAAATCAAACATCAAGAGGAGACATTTATGATTATGTGGTCAAACTGCATCCCTCTTAGACAAGGTCACTAAGATGCAGAGATAAAGGTGGCTTTCCCAAACAACCCAGTAAGGTCAGAGTCCTAGCTCTGAGTCTTCTTCTACCAAGCTGCCCGTTCAAACACGGTGATAAATGTCCCTACCTTGAAAGCTAATCAAAGCACAATTACTCTCAAAGGAGAAGGAAGAGAAGGCTCTCAGCTGTGAGGCTACAGCAGCTTTGCAGCTTTCAGGTACATCCTCACATTAGATCCTCCCAACCTCTCCATGAAGTTTTGAATTTCCCCCTTTTACAAATAAGGAAACAGAGGCTCAGAAAGATCAGCTGAGTTACCCCAAGTTACACACCTGGCAAGTGCCAGGAAAGAATTCCAGCTCTTCTGGTACCTCAGCCAGTGCTCTTTCCCCTGCATTTGATGAAAACCTCTGGAGAGGGCAGGATTGGTGTCATTGATGGAGGTGTTATCTCTATCTTTCTAATTACTCTCCCCGGAACCTGCAGCAGGGGATTCGAAGGAACATTTTTGATTTGTGAGTGTAGTCTAGTGCTTATTAGAATTTCTGAGCTTTTACACTGGAAGTTTCAACAGGCTTACTGCGATACTTTTGAAGTGTTGAGTGTAAATTTAAGGCTAAAAAACACTGTCAAGCCAAGTGCACTGACATATTATCAGGTAATGGTTGGAAGAGTTACGGAAGTGGGTGCTTTACAGAGAGGCACGCACTGAGGTTCACACACTGCAGTTTTCTGAGCTGTAAGAGGAAAGAGCCAGCGAGTGGGAGATCAGGAAGGTGCTGGAATTGGTGCGGAGATCACAGGCAACACTGCTGTTGACAAGTACCTAAGAGACTCGTTCTTGCTGTTCATCTGGGATATGTGACATGTTGCTTGGTTTTAACTTTTAATTGATGTATTCTTCTGAATCAAGAGCTAGAGTAAGGTTTTAAGAGGCAGAAATGTCTGCCGGAACACAAAACACAGGGTCAAGACACCAAAGCTTGGGATGCCAGTATATTCTCTGGATGGAGACTTTGAATCTGCCGGGTGAACAAAGCCTCCTTCCATTCCATTTCCCCTGGCAGCAGGCATGGAGGCTAGGGAGCTATTGGCTTACCTACACCAAGGCCCTTGGCAGGATAATGGCCCCACAGCCCCAGAGCTCTGGTCCTCTATGACCACCTCCCCCGCTTCTGCCATGACCATGTCATCACCACTGAGCTTTCACTCTGGTCCGTAGAATGGAAGTCCCAACGTGAATAGAGCTGAAGCCTGCCCAAACCCCTCTCCCTTGAGACTGGGCCATCTCACTGACCCCACTTCTGGTCTGTCAGACCTTGCCAGGTCCCACCGCCCTGCCACCTTTCTGGTGGCACAGAGTCCACTCTCTGCCTAGACTCTGTGGAGGGGTATGAAGCCTGCCTGTGCTGCCGTAGCTCCTTGCAACATGCAGGCTGATTACAGGCTAAAACGGGGTTATCCCCTTCACTCGCCCATCCTTCCACTGGCTACCTGAGGTTCCATTAAGGCTCATGGCTGAAGCTGTGTTAATTAAGGCAATCAAGAAGATTGGTACTAATTATGATAATTGCCATTCATTGAGTGAAGGTTTTATAGTTAGATCTGGGGTCCCGTCCTTATTCTGACACTTACTAGCTCTGTGACCTTAGACAAGTTACTTTACCTTTCTGATCCTCATTTTCTCATCTATAAAATAGGGGTCATAATAGTACCCACCTTATTCTTAATGTATCGAGTGGTTACATGCGTGAGTTATGGTTTTAGTTTTAAGTAAGATAAGGAACGCAAAGTACCTGGCACAGAAACATTCAGTTAATGTAGTTGTGTCTCTCTGTGGTGGGAGTATGTACAATGATTAATCACTACTAGTATGTGCTGAGCACTCGTCCAGGGGCTTTACATCCGTTGTGTTATTCATTCTGAAAACATGCAAGGAAAGCAACATCATACCCATTTTACAGATGCAGAAGCTAAAACTTAGAGCTTCTAAGTAGTATTTCAAAGCCACACACTTGGGAAATTGGGTAAATGGCTGGAACTTGAGCCCTGGTGAGTTGGATTCCAAGCCTGAGCTCTTTGGCCTTGAAGATATGGATGGCAATGAAGGTCTTGAATGACAGCTCATTATAACAGTAGAACGGTTGGTGGTCACGTCCTCTGTGATTAATTGCCTCATGAGTGCAACAAATAGGGAGTGTTGCAAATAGTAAATACTTCAGGAGTGCAGAGGAAGAGAGACAATTGCTTAGGCAGGCTTATTAACGAAAAGCTTTACGAGGAAATTTTTCACTTATTTTTTTAAACCTTTTTTTCCTGCTTATCAAAGCAATACATGTGCAACATATAAAAATTCAAAGACCTATTTCACACCTAGCTTTATTTCACTGTCCTACTTTTTTCTTTATCTGTTTCTAACTCTTCTCACTACCCCATATGTTGACAGCATAACTGAACTATTATGAATTTTTGGTAAAATCATCTGGTAATATCTATTAGGATTACAGCAGCACACATCCTCTGACCCAGCAACACTGCTTTTGAGACTGTTCTTTCAAAATGAAACACCATTATGTGAAGATATATGCGCAAGTACATTTCTTGTAGCATTGCTTACAGCGGCTAAACAAATTAGAAACAAGACAAATGTCTTTAGTTTGTCAGTCAGGGGATACTTGATAAATTGTGACTCATTAATTCTAGAGACCTTGATATTGACTATTTTAAAGGCTGGGTTTGATTTCTCTATAATGACTTGAATAAAACTGTCTTAGAATCTTAGCAGTTTAGAATTTGGGAGCTAAGTCTACTTTAAGAGAAGATTAAGTAATGTAAGGAAAAGTGAAAGTATATGTTTGCGTTTGATCAGAAAAAGACATTTGCACAAGCACAGCACCTGGGGACACAGGACTTATCAGCATCTTGTCTGACATGGATATGGGGCTTTTGTACATTATAAACTCAATAAAACCAAACAGTATGGGGGCAAGAAAGCTAGTGGGTCTCTTGGGCAGATCTAGAGCATTTAGAAGAGAAGGGCCTAATCCTGCTCTTCTCCAGGCTGACCACATCTAGAGAATCACACTTAGTTTAAAACAAGTATGTTCACCAAGGAAGTAAGGTTGAAATCATGTCATTGGAGAAATATCTGAAAAACTGTACACTTTTATTCTGAAGAAGAGCAGACTCAGAGGACACACTATAATTGTCTCCAAATTTCATGCTACACGAACTATTAGACCTTTTCTCTGGCGCCTCAAAGCTAAAACCAGGATCAGTGGATGGAAGCCAATAGGAGCTGGGGGTTAGCCCAATATAAGGAAGGCATTTTTAACTATCAGAGCTGGTAAAAAGTAGTAAAATGGCTTGCCCTGGAGATTCCAGTCTCTTATTTTGTCTCTACTCGTGTTGAAGGGACCTGATGGGAATAGTGAGAAAGGAGTCAGGTATTTGATGGGAACAGGGTCGTGCCTGGTACTATATCCCAACCCATCTACAACCCTAATCAGAGACTATTCAAGCTTGTCATTTGATCCTGAGATCAGGTTTTCAGTTGTGAGGTATTGGGAGAGGCAGTGTAAAACCATGCTGTAAACTCCAGCTGTCGAGTTGAACAGACCCAGGTTTAGATCCTGTCTCCCCCACTTCTTTCTCTGTGACTCAGGCAAATTATTAGCCTCTCCAAATCTGTTTGCCTATCTGTAAAATAGGAATAGTATTGGTTTGTTCCTCAAAAAGCTGTTATATAAGGACTAGCTAAGATAATAATACATATATCATGTTTGACACATGGTAGCACACAGTGAATTCTCAATAGGTATTTTTAAGTTAAATCGTGTGAATTATTCTTGTCCTTCTTATTATGTAGATTCATGTTTAATAAAGTAAAGCAAGAGTATTTTCTGATTAATCTTGAAAAGAACCATAACTTTCTCTGACTTAGAATATTGTATTTCCTAAGATTTCTAAGTTTTATAAATATCACATTATCCAATTCACTTAAGTATATTTGGTTGTTTTGCAGGTAGATCTATGTCAGAAAAAGAACACTGGACTTCCCTGGTGGCACAGTGGTTAAGAGTCCGCCTGCCAATGCAGGGGGCACACGTTCGAGCCCTGGTCAGGGAAGATCCTACATGCTGTGGAGCAACTAAGCCCGTGTGCCACAACTACTGAGCCTGTGCTGTAGAGCCCGCAAGCCACAACTACTGAGCTCGCGTACCACAACTACTGAAGGCCGCACGCCTAGAGCCCGTGCTCTGCAACAAGAGAAACCACTGCAATGAGAAGCCCGTGCACCGCAACGAAGAGTAGCCCCCGCTCACCACAGCTAGAGAAAGCCTGTGCGCAGCAACGAAGACCCAACGCAGCCAAAAATAAAATAAAGTAAAATAAATAAATTTATTTTAAAAAAGAAAAGAAGAAGAACACTGAATCTGGAGTCATTGGATCCAAGTCCAAGAGGTTTGGCTGTCATGTCGTAGACAGGTAATTCTATAGAGTCTCAGTTTCCTCCTTCATAAAGTAAGAATAAGCACATGTATACCACCTAATTCACTCATACACTTGTATGGAAGGATATATGGTAAAACATAAGTAGAAGTGCTTTTCTAATTATAAAATAATAGTCAATTAGGAACTATTATTGTTGTCATGACTTATAAAATGGGAAAGGGGTATGATTTCTCTGGCCCCAAAATCTAAGACTATCAAAGGCAGGACCATTCTGAGAATTTAATCCTAATTTAAACCTTCTGGGTATAGGAGTACATTTGAAAAAGAAAATAAGATAACATTCCCTGTAAAAGTAGGCATTGTCAGCTCTACAGAAAACATTTTGGAACCATAATTTACCTTTCCAGGTAGAAGAAGTAGAAAAGGTGAAGAAGAAAGAAGTAGAATATGCTTTGAGTGTGACAAAGCATAAAGCATTTGCCCAGTGCTTTTCTTAAGAGTAGTTTTTCCTGCTTATTTATTTTCTTGCTTAGTTAGTTCTAACAAATTGAACATTCTTAGTTGCTAATTATGAAAGTGGAGAGGGGTGCACTTGAAGAAGGAGGGCTGGGTCAAAGGAGAACAGAGACAGGCTTAAGGATTCAAAGACCTTTAGGACTTCATGGGGTCTTGGAGGTGATTTTACCAAAGGGAAGGATTCAGTAAAGATGTAAAGTAACTTGCCCCTAACTGTATTGCTTGGAGGAGCAGCACTGACAGTGCTCTTCTAAGGTTTGTGCTTTGGTGTTTTGTTTTGATTTCTAAGTAGATTCTGAGAAGAAAGTAAGGTAAAGAGGAGAAAGAAGGGGGAAAGGAGAGAAAATATTCTTTAACTGAAAGGAAAACATTTCTATTACCCCTCACAGAAGAATCTGGAACATTCATGAATATGTTTGGGAAATGCTTGATTTTTAACAGAGGATAAAGCTTCTTTCCCAAGGAAATAAAACATCAATGTCTCCACTAGGGCTTCCCTGGTGGCGCAGTGGTTGAGAGTCCACCTGCCGATGCAGGGGACACGGGTTTGTGCCCTGGTCCAGGAAGATCCCACATGCCGCGGAGCGTCTGGGCCCGTGAGCCATGGCCGCTGAGCCTGTGGGTCTGGAGCCTGTGCTCCGCAGCAGGAGAGGCCACAACAGTGAGAGGTCCACGTACTGCAAAAAAAAAAAAAAAAAAAAAAAAATCTCCACTACTTGGACTCTGTTCTAAGGGGAAAAAAATAGTAAAAATTTTTTTAAAGTTTCATGCTGCAAAATGTTTATTACAGTACCATTCCCAACAGTGGAGAATTGGAACAACCCAAGGGTTCAACCAATGAGAGGATATTTGAGTAAATTATGACATAATCTATCAAAGATTATGCAACCACTACAAATGCTGTTACCGAGATTACGAAATAAAATAAGCCAGAGCTTTTGTTATAGTGAGGCAGGGAAGGAGGACAGCATTGCGTGGACAGCATTGATCAGAGGGAGGATTCAGAGTAGTAATCTACTGTATTGGAAGAAAAGAGATAAAAGTAGGTCAGTAGATAGAAAATGAGTTAGGGACTTCCCTGGCGGTCCAGTGGTTAAGACTTCGCCTTTCCAATGCAGGGGGTGTGGGTTCGATCCCTGGTCGGGGGGCTAAGATCCCACATGCCTCGTGGCCAAAACACCAAAACATAAAACAGAAACGATATTGTAACAAGTTCAATGAAGACTTTTAAAATGGTCCACGTTAAAAAAAAAAAGAAGAAAATGAATTAAATTAGGAAATTCATAAAAAAGTGTGAATTTCGACAGGGCTTTATAGGGAGACAGACAAATCAAGGAGAGGTGAGCAAAGTTGGAATAATTTGTACACTTTTGGCTGCAGGAGTGAGGAGGCCAAGGACAGAGTGGGAGGTTGCCAGGTGGGGTTATGGCTTCAATATCGGCTACACTGAGCACTCCCTCCACCCAGTGGCTTTGACAAGGAGGCACCTCCCTTATGATAAGAAATTCCACGTGTAAATTCAGGAGGAATGTGAGGGGGACAGACATCAACATCATGACAGACAGTTTTCTAACCATGAAAGGAGAGTGTATATATGTGCCATGAGACTGTAGATTTGTTGTTTCTCTCTTGGTTTCATTGCAATCAATCAGATATTTTTTCCCTCCACGCAGTCACTTGGACATTCTGATGGAATTGTCACCTGGAAGGCACATTCTATCTAAGCCTCCTCCCACATAAGCTGGGGGTTGTAGCAGTTGTAACAGCCTGTTGTGTGGATTGCTTTTCCTGTTCTTAACCATTGCCAAGGAGGACAGGCTGTCTGGAGAGGAAAGCAGGCCAAGAACTATAGGAGTCAACAGTTACAGTGTATATTCACAGTATTATCATCAAAAACATGTACATGCAGGGAAAAGAAAAGTCAGAAAGGAAATACACTCTGATACCAACAGCGATTGCTTTTGGATGATGTCTACGTGGGTGAAATATTTTTTCCTTCTTTTGACACAGCTGTGAATTTTCCAGATTTCCTTTAATGAAAGAGTGCAACTATTTTAACTTATAAAGTGTTAAAAATAACAAGCACAAGATTAAAGGAGAGAGTAGCACCATTTGATGGAGAAAATTTTCCTTCATTTTTAATTTTAATTTTTTTCCCATTATTAAAGTGATACATGCTTACTGTAGAAAATTCCTGGTACTAATTTTACCTCTAGTTTCATTTTACTATACTACATTTATTTTTCCTGCAACCCATCAAAAATCCTCTTTTGAAACAGAAGGGGTATCAATTCATCAATCTCCCATTCTTCTCTTTTTACCTATTTTATTAGATTTTGAAAATAATTTCAAGGTGAATAAAGGAAATATTAACAATCTTCCCCATTCTCAGATATTCAGTGTTAACATATGATATGTATCTTACCACTCTTTCTCTATTCTCACACAAAAATATAGAGTTTTTCCCAATTTGAAAACAGAACTACACTAAACATATTACTCTCTAACTTTTTTCTCTTAACAATACATATTCCAGAGATGAGACACAGAGGTGAAGTAACTTGTCCACGGTCACACAGCTAATGAGTGGAAGAGCTGGGATTTGAATTGAAAATGGTGACTCTGGATCTGAGTTCTTTTTGTTTTCTTCTTCTTTTTTTTTTGGTTGTGCCACACCGCTTGCAGGATCTTGGTTCCCCAACCAGGGATCGAACCAATGCCTCCTGTAGTGGAAGCATGGAGTCCTAACCACTGGACCACCAGGGAATTCCTGGGTCTGAGCTCTTAATCACTACAGATGATTGTCTCTGACAGAAGAGAAGAAGACAGAGAACAGATCTGAGGGAGCTGGTCAATGTTTTGGGGAAAAGAGGATGAAAAGGAGCATGCTAGCCTGCGGTGATTTTCCCTCTTAATTCTATACTCCAACAGTTCTTCCTGACTTCACACGTCCTCTCTGTGAAGACAGGTCCTGTCATGAAGAGGAGTATCCACTGGACCGCAGGCTCCACATCTCCTACGTTGGCCATACCAGAAATGCTCAGGAGATGGTGGTGGTTGGTCAGCTGCTTTGGGCATATGTAACCCACCTGTCCATCCCTGGCGAGCAGCTGGGCTTCTTGACTTGTAATTGTTACCTGTTGTTTACTTTCACATCAGATGGCTTCTAGTTCTTGGATTAAAGAGGAAGGATCTCAGCGTTGCAGCCTGCAAATGCTCTTGGGTTCAGGCTTGACATCGTGACAGATAATTTTATAATTGTGAAAAAAAAATGTACATATGTGCCAACTGACTTGGGACATTTAGGGATCCTTTTAATTAAAACTCAGACAGGAATTTTCAATTTGTTACCTCATAACCATTGATGATGCCAATGAATGGTTCATTCTGAATTGATCCTAACCTGTAGGAAATTGCTGTTTATAATGCACACATCACTTTCTTCCCCACCTTTTCCCACCTTCATTCCGTTTTCACGTCTCTGCTCACATCTCATTAGCGTGGTTGTCTTGCCTCTTCAAAAAAAAGGAAAAAAAGGCTTCCCTGGTGGCGCAGTGGTTGAGAGTCCGCCTGCCGATGCAGGGGACACGGGTTCGAGCCCCGGTCCGGGAAGATCCCACATGCCGCGGAGCGGCTGGGCCCGTGAGCCATGGCCGCAGAGCCTGTGCTCCGCAATGGTAGAGGCCACAACAGTGAGAGGCCCATGTACCGCAAAAAAAAAAAAAAAAGGAAAAGAAGAAAACTGTTTTGTTCCTTAATTACTGCATTATTATGAGATGTATAATGAAATTCTGATGTTCATGTTTATAAATATAATCCTGGAATTGCTATTTGTCACATGAATTCAATTTGAGTCCACAAATATCTGAGGAGTGCCAATGTGTGCCCTGCAGTATACAAGGAACTGGGGATACCAAGACTGTACCCAGTCCTTCCCCAGTAGGAGAAGTGAAAATAGATTACCTATAGCACAGTGTGCAAAGAGTAATAGAAGGCTGGGCACACTATAGAAGAAGCACAGGAAAGACAGAGACAAGAGAAGTGCTGTAAGGGAAGCCTTTATGAAAAAAGTAGTTCTTTTTTTTTTAGTTTCTGCTTTATAACAAAGTGAATCAGTTATACATATACATCTGTTCCCACATCCCTTCCCTCATAAAAAGTAGTTCTTTAGCTGGGTTTTGAATAAGAGTTTGATAGGTGGTTGAGTAGAAAGGGAAAATCACTCAAGTCATCTGCAAAAGCACAGAGGTAAGAAATTGCATGTGTCTGCCATTTGTTGATAATGGAGTGTGCGGGCAGATGAAGGAGGGGTATAAATGAGAATGGATTGGTTTTGTGGTTTTGAGATTTTTATTTATTTACTCTTGCTATGTACCAGATACTGTTATTTTACAAATACTCTTCTAATCCTCATAGCAATTTAGGCAGACTACTGGACTGCAGAATTGAAATAAGGCCTGACCTCAAAAATCTAGATGATTGGTCAAGGAAAAAAAAAAAAGCATGGTAAATGTGACTTTATAGAAACAGACTCAAGAACTTTGAAATCCATATGTAACTCTCCTCCAGCAATAAGTCCTCATGCCCCAGAAGGAGATTTTGGCTTGATTCTGGGATAGAGAAAAGGGATTGTTATGTACAATTACTGTGCACCTGAACCTTTTTTTTTTTTTTTTGCAGTATGCGGGCCTCTCACTGTCGTGGCCCCTCCCGTTGTGGAGCACAGGCTCCGGACGCACAGGCTCAGCGGCCATGGCTCACGGGCCCAACCGCTCTGCGGCATGCGGGATCTTCCTGGACCGGGGCACAAACCCGTGTCCCCTGCATCAGCAGGTGGACTCTCAACCACTGCGCCATCAGGGGAGCCCCACCTGAACCTTTTCACACTGATGTCCTTTAACCCTCAACATCATCCTGTGAGGTACGTGGTGGTCTTCCCATTTTACACGAGGCTTGAGGAGGTCAAACAAGTTATCCAAATCACACCACAAGTAAAATGAAGGGGCTGGAGTTTGTCCAAGTCGAAATCTGTTTCTCCATCCCATGCCTTCCTAGAGAAGGGCCAGAGAGAACCAAACACCAGAAACTTTCCTCAAGCTACTCCACCCTGGAATGGCTACAGGTAGGGCAGCTCTGTGTGGTTACTTTCTTGGACAATCTGCTAAGGAGTGTGGAGAAGACAGGTGGGAGAAAAGGCTTTCTCTTTTGGGCACTTGGCATTTAAGACAGGTATCTGATGATGCTCGTTAAATACTTACTGAGGCCGTGTGCTCTTTCTTTCTGGAGTTTCATCATAAGATGGGCCTTTCAGTGGAGACAATTTATGACCTAGACTACCTCTTCCCTCTTCCCCCAACCAACCAAGTCCTGATAGATACCAGACAGAATAACTGAAATTAAGCCATTTTACAAAAATAGGGGTGCATGGTCATCATGCCCTTAATGGTTGTCATTTTACAGGACTAAAGCTCAAGAACATTGGAATCCACATCCACCGGGTAGGTTTTTGTTTTTTCTTGGAGTTCCTTATGTTGTACCTTGGTGATTAAATAGCCCAGACGTATATAATATTTTTCCCTCGCAACTCCACCTCCCCTTTCTATATCCTCCTTTTCCACTTCAACCCTTCTCCTTCCACTAACCCACCTCTCTAGTATTGCCTTATCTGCCTTTGTTACAGAAAAAAGGGAGCTGGTACACTAACTCACACAAAGGCTTTGGTGACCAAAACTGACTTTGTATCTGCCATCGCCTTTCAAGGTATACAATCTGCATTTAAAAAAAGAAGCTTTGAGACAGTGGTGTTTATCTCAAAGGAGTGACTCTCCAATGGTAAAATTTCTGGCAATCTTCCTTGGGAAGATTAACCATAATCAAGATCACTGGCATTTTGCACCTGTCTCTCATGAGCCTGGCACAGAGTTAAGCACTTGCATGTGTGACTAATTCTCACAACAGCCTGCCAAGGGGGCATGACCATCCCCATTCAGAAAAGGAAACCACGGTTCAGAGAGATGAAGCTATTAAAGCTATTCACTAAGGCCAAGGAAGATTAGAACCTGGGTGTGTCTGGCTTCCAAGCCCTAACCCTTTCTGGCGCTCTGGCTGCTTCCCTACGAGGAGATGATGGGGTCCTTCTGGTCAGCTGGTTTCCATGGTGTTGGATGGTTTCCTCCACTTACTACACCTGGGACAGGTACAGCATGCACCTGGCAATGAAAGGAAAAAGGGCGGGACTCTGCGTGTTCCTCCAGAGTTTAGCCCGCGAGCCTGGTCACTTCTTTGTCTTCAGTTTGCCCAGTTTGGAGGTCTTACTGCTCTTCAGGTAAGATTTCTCACGTAGAAGGTTTCCTGAAATGAAGGAATCAAAAAGCAGGACCAGGGATCCAGGACTTACTGTGACATCTATACGCTGACCCGCGCCCATAAACTATTACACCGTGAGTGATCTTTCCCAATCACCTTCAGGTGTTAGTTTAAGCAAGTAGATTTAAAAAGAAAAGTTGAAAAGATTTTAAAGATTTAGTAAAAGGGAGCAGCTGATACACATCAGGCCCAGTAATAATGCCCTACAAACCTGTCAGTTTGTAGTAAAGTGACAAGAGTAGCTGAGGGGAATCCTTGCCCCATGGTTTATGGTCACCGACTTGGTCCACTTTGATGAATCAGCTAGTTTGACTTATTAGAAAAATGAAATGAAATGTTTGCCCTGGCCCAGAATTTCCACAGGCCCCTGCAGGATAAAAAGATCCCTTTTCTGTGTCTATTTAATTTTATAATATGCATAATGGTCTCCGTGAAGCATCTTGTTCTGAATTTATCAGAGCTTTAAACGAATGTCATGATCTGTTTTAATTTAATGATTAATGTTATCAATTTAAATGTTGTCGATCTTTTCTTGTCCTTGCTAAACTTGCCCACAGATGGGGACATTCTCATTAGAAATGCAGATGCCTAAATACCGCTCAGAAAATGGAAGGGGGAAAAAAAGCATGTCTACAATAAATATTGCAGCCAATTAGGCTTCATCATAGTAATTTCTCTGGCTTTGTAATGTTTGTTTACTGAATTTTGTAGGGAAATTGTTGCGACTTCTGATATCCAGACTCATAAAAACTCCATCCTCGTGTTTTCCTGCAATGGGAAGTTATAACAGTAAGAAACATTTTCTTCCTTACCAGACTGCATCTCAATTATGAGTTAGACATTCAAAGATCCAGACCCAAACATGTAAATCTGTTTGTACACATTCAAAGAAAGCTCTCATACATTTCCTAAAAACCCACACATTAATATTGCTTACTTTTCAGCAGGGGTAAATGGGGGTCTCAGAGACCTCCTCAGAACAGGCTGGAGTTAAATAATATTGCATGTTTTTCATTTTACTGTGATGAATGCAAAGCTATTAAATAACCTTTTAAAGAGTTGGTGTAATTATCTGTAAACAGTAATGTTACAAAAAAAAAGGTCAAGTTGTCCTGCCATTAGATGTTTATGGATATAAACTGGATTTATGTTTCCATAAAACAGGCACTGACTAACTAGATTAATTCTCCACAAACTAAACCAACTGTAGTAATATTTAGACACAATAAAATGATGCCAATTAAAACAATTTTATTTTTTGTGTCATATTGATTAACAGCACACTAAAATTAACCAGAGACCTTAAACTCCGAATGGTTGGCAAAAGGCATCCACAGCTCAATATTATTACCGACAAGAAGAGCAGTTAAGTGAGATGGCTGTGCAATAGTATGAATATTTAATTAATAATTAGTCATGTAATTTCTCCTCAGGAATTATTATCCCTCAAACTGGTTTGTGAATTTAATTATTAGCAGCCTTTTTGTTTCCATGTCCCCTCATTACTGTCAGGATTGATGTAACATAAACTTCATTAAAAATTAAAGCAAGAGTCTTAATTACAAGGCTACCCTGACTGAAGTTAGAATTAGCCAAGTCAGTGATGTGCAAATGAGTGCATTATTTAAGAAACATGCTGGAAGTAGTTATGCTAATGTGAGAGGTTCGCAGTAGCAGACCTTTTCACTTGCAGTTGCATATTCATTAAATGCACTATGCAAATTTAATGTAGCAGTCTTAGTAATGCGTTGTTAATTTATTCAGATTTATTGAGTACGACTTGTAAAAAAAGTACAAATTTAATTACTCTATCTAGTAGGGATGGTATTAGGAGATAGCAGAGGTTTAAAATGTGTTGATCTGGATTACCACAGTTTGATGGAAGACGTGGTATCAGAGGACACAATTTTGATAACTGGGCTTGAAAGAATATTTGATTTACTTATGGAATGATCTAAGAAATCACTAAAATGGCACATGTTCCTTCCCAATAGGAAAGTAAAAAAGTCTTGGTTGTATTAACTTAAGAGCTAAAGCAGTGCTGAGTCCACAGCCTAATGGTCGTAATGACTCTATAGAGACCAGTAAAGGTTATGGATGGAGATCCGTATGAAGCAAACTATCTTTGCAGAAGGTTCATTGGTGGTTGGCTGTACCTCCGTGGTGCGCTGACAACCGGCTGGATGAAACCACAGGAATCCTGGCATCCTCTGCAGCGGAAACGCCCTGGCACCCAGCAGGCCGGTGCTATCTTCTCAGGTGGGTGGACACTTGGGCTCCACTTTCAAGGGATGCCAGACCCAGGACACAGGGGAGAAAGTGTGTGCTTTCAAAGAGATACATAACCCCCACTAGCACCGGTCACTGCGACGTCCACACTTACAGAGTGAACACGCCGGGACTGCTCTTTACTCATCTGCGCTCACCTGATTCTCTGGAAAACCTGGCCGTGAAAGTTATCTCACCCCTATTTTACAGATGAGAAAACCGAGGCTGAGATTGGAATAGTAATTGATGCCCGTGGAAGAGCTGGGATTCAAATCTAGTCCCGTGTTGCTCCCAAGCCTGACTGCACTGCTTTCCCCTTTGCCCTCGCTCTCTTCCTCTCCCTCCTCACTTCTTCCCTCTCTTCTCCCTCTGTGCCCTCTCCTTTCCTTCTCCTCCCTTAATATCTTTTTCCTTTCACTCTCAGATAGATAGATAGATAGATAGATATAGACAGACATAGATATAGAAATACATAGGTGTGTAGATATCATTTAAAAGCTGAAAATGGCTGGCCTGTTTCTCTTAAAGTGCTACAAACAAATGTATAGGTTAAATTGGAATAAAACTGTTTCACGTTCAACAAAGCATCCCCTGACAACCCCATTAAGACTGGTAAGGAACAAGCCAGGAATGTACTCTTTGACTCAAGGCTTGGAGACCACTGTGCGGTCACTATTAGCAGCTTGGTTGGCTTTGAACTCCCCTCCCATCTTTTAACATTTTTAACTGGTTTTTTTGCCTTTATAATCACAAAAATGGAGTCTAATACCTTTTTAATACTATTAACATTTTATCTTGGTTTGGGAGCTACTGCTTCAAATTGGTAAATCTTTTGTAGAAAAATCAGTACATGCTTGACTGAGCTCCAGTGATGAAAAGGCCAAATGATTCCTAACCACGTGGAGTTCCTGGTTCTCAGCACCCATCTTTGGAGGCGTTCCAAGCTCTCTGATATATTCAAACAGTCTGACCTGTACCTATTGATCTCCTTCCGACAGAGGAAGAAGCTAAGCACCTCAACTTAAGGTAAGTGTATGGATTGATCACAGGCTGAAAGTTGGTGCCTATGTAAAGATCTGTCTGAATAATTTATTATTAAGGATCCAGAAAATTAGTTAGGCAGCAAAGCAGACGTTCTGGGCCTCCTCTGTGAATCTTTTCATCTTACGTCCCACATCTGAAGGCAAATCAGTCAGATTCCAGCCACCCACTTCCTGTCTGCTGTCCATTGCTCCATTTAATACATGCCATTCTGCCTTGGTTCACGCTTAACTCTGTGTGTGTGTGCGTGTGTGTGTGTGTGTGTGTACGCGTGCGTGCACGTGTGTGTGTGTGAATGTGTGTCTGCCACTGAACTGCAAACTTCTGGGAATCAGGCACTGTCACCATTTGCCTTTGGTTAGTGGCAGTGGTATGCTGGTAGATGCTTAAAAACAAGCTCCCTAAAGAAAATGAGTAAGCTCTGGTTTGTAGCATTTGCCAATTTCCTTCCTAAATGTTCTCACTATGTTGATTTCAGTCTACCTACATGATGTCACTAGATGCAGAGTCAGGAAGAGAGAAGCAGTTGCACACCATTATATAGTACATCCACCACCACACAGATGCGAGAGATGTTGATAGCTTCAAGAGCATAGATAACACAAAAATGCCATAGAATAAACAGGAAGTGATGTGTTTTGCATATTTATTACCTTTGGTTTTAATGTAATTTATTTAGCTGCACATTTATATAATTTTTAATAATGTCTAGGTCTAACAATCAGCTCACAAAATTATCCAGAATTCAACAATTGGCCCCAGGTCACCAGCGGGTACTAGGAAAACAAGGTTTGCTGTTAAAAACACCACCACAACCAAGAGTGAAAAATCTGCTGGGTCTGTTTCTCCTACTAAAGTGGTGTTTTACTATTTCTACTGGGGGAGGCAACCCCTTCAAAATAAGAATTCAAGTTGGCTCCTGCTAAGAGAGCATCTGTAATTTTACAGCATCCACTAGGATTTTGCTGCAAAAGGTTGGCCTCTATCGTTTTTTTTTTAGTGATGACAGAGATGTAGGCACATCTATCGCTTGGATATATGGGACAAGAAAGTGGAAGGAATCAATGATAAGTTATTAAATATTCAGCTGTAAACTATGTGGTTCTGATGCCACATACACTAGGTGCAATGCTCTGTGCTGGGGACACAAAGATAAACGGGACTGGAAGTCTGCTGGTCTGCGGATCAAGGGTGGACTCCCTGGAGAAGACACACTTAAGAAGTCCAGACAAGAAGAGGGGCAGGGTTGAGGAGAGAGCCTGGTCCTGAGCCTAAAAAGAGCTTGGTTTGTTCACTGAACAGAAAGAAGCCTGGTGGCTGGTGTGCACTTGGCAAGTGGAAAAGGAGTGTGAGACGAAGCTGGTGGGTGTCGGCAGGAGCCACGTCACCCAGTCCCTGTGAGCTGTGTTGAGGATTTGAAACAATTGGAAATGACTTTTTGAGGTACTCGGAGCTTACCCCTCATGATACTAACACTGTGTGACCCTTGCTCATTAGGTAGTAAACTCCTGCAGGGCAGCGCCAGGTGTCCAAAGGGCTAGCACAGGGTCTAATCCATCGCAGGGACAAAAGGAAGTGAATGAATGGATACGTGCCTGCCCTCACCCCCCTTACGGGTTTAGGTCTGGGCTTCAGGCTTGAGCTGACTTAGAGGAAGTACTTCTGACTGAGCTGGACCTGAGAGCTGCTGGAGAGGCTCAGACCCCAGGACTTCCTTGCTCTTGAGGATGAGGGACCAACGCAGCCACAAGGAGACATTTTCCCCTGGATCTCTGCTTTCCAGGACCTCTGGGAGCTCTTTAAGGTCAATGGATTTGACCCAAGTCCTCATAGGAACATGTGTCACTATGACAGGTTGAGACGGAACCTGGGCTGCAGAGGTGAGCCCTGTTCCCCAGGAAGAAGTGGGAGCCTGTGCAGTTTGGAGCTCAGGTGTGCCCTTCATTGCTTCTCCTGTCCCCACAGGTATGTGTGGGATGCTTTCAGGGGTACTAAGGACTTGCATGCTCTTCTCTACCACTGGGCTTTTGCACCTACTGCTGAAGGCTGACACTGCCCCTCTGTGAACTAAGGATGCTGAATTCCCCAGAATGTAAATTCCCTAGACTAGAGGAAATTAGAAAAAAGAAATACTTTACATTTACTGATCCCTGCCTCTGTGACAGACACTATGCTAGGTGCTTTATATGCTTTATTTCATCTATTCTTCAGAACAATGCCATGAAATAGATGCCATTATTATTCCCATTTTACAGAGAAGAACCCTGAGGCATCACAAGGTCAAAAAACTTATTTGAGAATGTAAAGCTGGTAAGTCATAGAGCAAAGACCAAATCAAGTGTTTTTGATGTGAAGCCCATATATTCAAAGCCAGGTCTGTCTGACACCATGCTGCCATTTAATTTTGGTCCTGGAAGAGGTCACAAAAAGTCACTTTTATCCAGCATCCCCAAATTTCCCTGAGGAACAGGATCACATGGGAGTACTTGTTAATCATGGTGCTTTCTAGGCCTGTTCCATGGGGTTTAGAAATGCTTGGGTCTAGGATGGGGTCCTGGGATTTGTACTGATGTTTAACAAGGTGATTGTTTCCAAGGAAGTTTGGGAAACGCTAGGGGGCAAGAATGACCTGTATGCACTTTGCTCAGGACTGAAGCTCATAAAGATCTTGGCCCGAACACCTGTCTCTCCACAAGTGAAGAACTGGCTTTACTCTACCTGGAGACATTAAGGTAAACATTAATTTGGGAAATTAATTTGTTGAAGTCATATGTGCAATCAGAGAGAAGGTGGGAGAGTGAAAGAGAACCAGGAGACCAATCACTGGTGAGTTGTGTAGCAGTAGTATCTGGGGGCAGATGGTCTACAGAACAGCTAATGCATTGATCTCGGGTGGGTTCTGCACATTTCCTGAGCCTTGGTTTTCTAGCCTGTAAAATGGTGAGAATAATATCACCATGATAAAAACGTGAAGATTAAGGGAGAGCACAATGGTCAGTGTCAATTCTGGTCCCACGCTGCCCAGGTTCATGTCTCAGCTATGCCACTTCCTCTCTGTGTGCCTTTGGGCAAGTTGCTTAACTTCTCGCTGCTTCAATTTCCTCTCGTGTAAATAGGGCATAGAAATAGGACCTACTCACAGGGGTGTTTTAAAGACTTATTGTAAAGTACTTAGCGCAGTGCTAGGTGAAGAGCAGGTGCTCTGATAATATCTGCTAGATTTGTATCAGACTACCTGGCACATGGTAGGTCCTAATGTGTATGATTTTCCCTGGACCTAAAAGCCAGGTTGAGCACACTGATCCTTCTACCCTCTGATTCTATTCAAAAGTGAAAAGTGCACATTGGCTTTTCAGTAATGTTTTTAGAGAAAAGAGCAGAGGCCACCCAAAGAGAGTTATTTCGACTCTTGACTCAATTTTACTCTGGAGGCTGAAGTGGTGAAACAGGCACCCCTGGTTGTTGTCACTGTGGAGCAAAGTCACTTCTCTTCTCTGAGCTTAATTCCTTCATTTATAAAAGGTTCCTTTAGCTCTGAAATCCTATGAGTCGATGAAAAATACTCCTTGAACCTAACCTTCAAATATCAGTCACTTTGCTGGAAATTCTGGGACTGGGGAGAAATCGCCAGGCAGATTGGGTCGTTACGACTTTCTCCTGGCAAGTAATCTTTTTCTTTAAGACCCCTCGGTCATATAGATTTTCAAACGCACCTGGCTTTGCTTAGCTTGTCCTCCTGAAATGATGGTCTTAATCGTAAATTCTAATTGGAATGGGATCCACCTCAATTTATTCCTAATGCCTCAGAAAGCAGAACTGTTTCTAGGAATACATTGAGATGGATTCTATTCCAATTAACACTTTGACTCAGTTAAAGTGTTGTTAACCCACTGCTGTCCTCTGATAACCATCCAATTCATAGCTGGCAAGTTGCTGGCCTCACCAGAGCTTGCAAGGAGATGAAAGCTCCCTAAATATGGTCACCACTTTGAGTGGCATGGACTCAGTTCGTCCTCTCCACCCCAGTCCTGTTCCCATCTCAGCAATTCGAGGGCACTCGGTTAGCTTGCTTTAAGCTGCGATTGAGGTAGGCTACTTTCTCTAAATCGGAAGTAGAATGTTTTCATCTAATTCAGACAAATTCCCCATTGGTCAGGGTTCTCCAGAGAAAGAGAACCGATAGGATGTATATATACATAGAGGGTGATTTATTTTAAAGAATTGGTTCATGTGATTTGTAGAGGCTGGCAAGTCTGAAATGTGTAGTTTAGGCCAGCAGGCTGGAAACTCAGACAGGAGTTCTGTGTTACAGTCTTCAGGCAGAATTCCTTCTTCTCCAGGAAACCTCAGTTTTTGCTCTTAGAGTCTTCACTTGACTGGATGAGGCCAAAGGTTATGGAGGGTAATCTCCTTTACTTAAAGCCAATTGATTGTAAATGTTAATGATAACTACAAAATACCTTCACAGCAGCATCTAGGCTAGTGTTTGACTGAAGAATTGGGCACCATAGCCCAGCCAAGGTGACACGTAAAAATTAACCATCATAGATTCCACGAATTATATTTACAATCCCCAGGAAGAATTTGGAGATTCGGTGTAGAGAATGGCAGCAGACGTGAGGCACTGTGTCTCAGGGTCACCCAGTGCCACCCAACACAGAGGGCTCAGTTTTTATGTTAGATGCCCCTTCCACACCACACACTTCACGTAGTGTCTCCAGGTATGTTTTCCCAAGGTGGGAGTCAGGGTGCTTTGTTGGACAAAGGCAGGGCCACTTCTCTTTGATAGTCCAGTAATGTAAGGTTCATAGTAATTCCTAAGCCCACAGATGCCAAAGGAAGGAAGAGTAGACACCAGTTACAGATTTCTGTAAACCAGTAGGTAAATATTCATGATTGAACGCCCAGCCTGGCAGGCACACTTGGGAGATTTTGACCAAAATGGAGCCTCAGAATTTTCATTTCCACTGGGCAAACAGGAAAATGAGATGATGCAAAACTGATGTGTGTGGAAAGCACAGTGATTGGGCATTTACATCTATTTAATTAAGGAACACATTGTAACCTCTATTTACTTCTGTTTAATTAAGGGATTGCTCATTTTGGAGGAGATATCATGCTGGGCCTTCTACTACTTTTGTGATTCAAAGCTCAACTAAGGATGTATGGGAGATAGTTTGGTGATCTTAGCTCAGTCCCTATTGGCAAGAGCTTCCTATTACAAAGCCAGTAAACTATGCTGCCAGACTTGCGAAAAGAGAGTCAGGGGGCTTATCAAGAAAATGATCTATCTCTTCAAGACACAGGAAGTCATTCGTGAGAAGGTATGTTATTCTAGAACAATTCTGATCAAAAGTTAGAACCACAATGCATTTCTTATTTGAGTAGGAAAAGAAAGAGCCAAGGAAAATTATTAGAGCTTTAAACCTCCTAACTTATATGAAATTTATTTAGCATTTTTTAAAATTGAAGTATAGTTGACTTACAATGTTATGTTAGTTTCAGATGTACAGCAAAGTGATTCAGTTATATGTGTGTGTGTGTGTGTGTGTGTGTGTGTGTATTCTTTTTCAGAATCTTTTCCCTTATAAGTTATTACAAAATACTGAGTATAGTTCCCTGTGCTATACAGTAGGTCCTTGTTGTTTATCTATTTTATATATAGTCATATATGTTAATCTCAAGCTCCTAATTTAACCTTCCCTGCCTTTCCCCTTTGGTAACCATGAGTTTGTTTTCTATGTTTGTGGCTCTGTTTCTGTTTTGTACATAAGTTCATTTGCATCATTTTTTTATATTTTTATTTTATTTTTATTTTTATTTTATTTTTATTTTTTATTTTTTTTTTTTTTTGCGGTAGGCGGGCCTCTCACTGTTGTGGCCTCTCCCCTTGCAGAGCACAGGCTCCGGACGCGCAGGCTCAGCAGCCATGGCTCACGGGCCTAGCCGCTCTGCGGCATGTGGGATCTTCCCAGACCGGGGCACGAACCCGTGTCCCCTGCATCGGCAGGCGGACTCTCAACCACTGCGCCACCAGGGAAGCCCTATTTTTATTTTTATTTGTTTTGCTGTACGCGGGCCTCTCACTGTTGTGGCCTCTCCCGTTGTGGAGCACAGGCTCCGGACACGCAGGCTCAGCGGCCATGGCTCACAGGCCCAGCCGCTCCGCGGCATGTGGGATCTTCCCGGACCGGGGCACGAACCTGTGTCCCCTGCATCAGCAGGCGGACTCTCAACCACTGCACCACCAGGGAAGCCCTGCATCATTTTTTTAGATTCTACATATAAGCAATATCATATGATATTTGTCTTTCTCTGTCTGCTTCACTTAGTATGATAATCTCTAGGTCCATCCATGTTGCTGCAAATGGCATTATTTCATTCTTTTTCATGGCTGAGTAATATCCCATTGTGTGTGTATATATATATATATATATATATATATATATATATATATATATATATATATATATACACACACACCACATCTTCTTTATCCATTCATCTGTCGATGGACATTTAGGTTGCTTCTGTGTCTTGGCTATCATAAATAGCGCTGCAGTGAACATAGGGGTGCCTGTGTCTTTTCGAATTGTGGTTTTCCATGGATATATGCCCAGCAGTGGGACTGTTGGATCATATGGTAACTCTATTTTTAGTTTTTGAAGGAACCTCCGTACTGTTCTCCACAGTGAGAGAACGAATTTACATTGCCACCACCAGAGTAGGAGGGTTCCTTTTTCTCCACATCCTCTCCAGCATTTATTATTTGTAGACAGAGGTTTATTTAGTATGTTGACCAAATAATTGGTCCTGCCTGGGCAGAGGCAGAAAGGGTAAAGAGGGAAGACAGAAAGTGAAGGGATATGTTTTTCTATATACATGATAGTTCCCATCTTAGTCAGGTGTTGTTGATGATATTTTTCTCCTTGAAGGAGGCATTTCAGAGCTAAGGTGACTCTTTCTTTCATCTGACATTTTATTACATTTTTTGCCTTTGCTCCAAGAAGTGCCCCAAGAGTAACTCTATTCTTTTTAAGTTCAGTTAGTCATGATTAAGTGCAAGAGGAGAATGCAAGAAGAGCTACAGTATTCTGGAAAGAATTAAGGAGTGTGGAGTGGGGAGAGAAAGGTTTGGAATCTCCACCCAACTTGCCAGCCCCTGATCACCCAGCTAGATCTGCTATATCCCTACTGAACATCACCATTTAATGTCTGCTTACATACTAGCTGGCTAATGAGACAGAGTGATCAATTGGGTACCAGCTTCCTCCCTCCACCACCAGAAAGCAAAAGGACCTGTTCACAGTGGTCTCCTAGAGATAATGCTCTCTACTCTTAAGTCGAAGCAGAGAATGAAATGACACCAGGCAAGGAAATACTACCTTGATTACTGGTTCTTTTTGCACATGTCTGAACTGTAACTCCTCTGGAGCAAGGGCCACACCCTATACCCATGTGACAACCACCCAGCACCTCGCCAGTGCATCGTACATTGTGAGTGCTGAATTCATACAGAAAGGATAGGGTGAAGGCTTTGCCCCTGTAAAGTTGCTTTGTTTTTTCTTAAATTCACTGTACCTTCCTCTGTCACTCCCTGGAAGGCCCTACTACTCCCTCATTTCCCTGTATCCAAGCCCAGCCTTTTGCCAGGGCCTAGAACAAGTCCCTCCCATTCCACGATGTCTTTCAGACTTACCTGACCTTAGCAAGGAATCCTGCCTCCCAAGACCTGCCTCCCCTGATGACTGATTTCCTGGTTGGTCAGGAGCTTGTGGTACTTAGCAGTTTTTTTGTTGTTGTTGTTGTTGTTTTTATATATGTCCTATCTCCTCAACCAGATACTGACTCTGTGTGTGACCTGTCACCGGATGCTCCTCTCTGCACACCGCAGCCAGTGCACAGCCCTGCTGGAGTGATGCCTCATACATCACGGGCTCTCAGTTAGTGTCTGTAGTTGGTAATGGATTTGATGGCTCTCTGACAGGCTGAACCATAAGCTGCTCAAGGAAAAGGGCCAAGCCTGTCTTGTTCAATATTGGATTCCTAGTACCTGTTATGGGAGCTGTTCAGAGAAATTTTTATGAATCCAAACATTTTACAAAGAATATGTTACATGAATAGTTGAAGAAGCTTATGTTTGGAATGCAATGCCTTGCTGCTAAATCTAAAATCATACCTTGAATGCACGTTAGTTACTGACTACCTAGGCATGTGAGGAAGTACTTTCTCTTCCCTAAAGAGGGACTGAATTTAAGCTAATGTATAGCGTCTCCAGACTTCTGACTGGAGTGGTAATTCAAGAAACTTTTTTGGGGGACTTCCCTGGTGGTCCAGTGGTTAGGACTCCATGCTTTCACTGCCCGGGGGCCCAGTTTTGATCCCTGGTTGGGGAACTAAGATCCCGCAAGCTGCACAGCACGACCAAAAAAAAAAAATAAACTTTTTTTGAGTTCTACTACCTCAAGATACTAGGCTAGACATGGCAGGAAGGAAGAGGTGAGTGAGACTCATCCTTAACCTAGAAGAATTTAAAGTCTAGTCGCAGAGTTCATCAAAGAAGCCAGCAAATGTTACAGGATAGAATATAACATGTCATAAGGAACAAGCAAAGAGCCGCGGAAGAAAAAAAAGCACATGAGGTTGGAAAGATCAGGAAAAATTTGATGGACGTGGTGACGATTAGGAAGGGCAGAGTTCCAATAGGCAGAAATAAAGGAGAAAGGCATTCCAGACCAAGGGGGGAAAACAGTATGTGCACAGGGATAAGGGTACAAAAGGTTATGATGCACTCAGAAGAGAGCAAGGGGGTCAGGGAGCACAGCGAAAAGAAATGTTGGAATTGAGTTGGGCAAGTTAGGCAGCGGTCAGGTTGTAAAGAGCCTTGCCTGCCATGGTAGGGCGGTTGGAGAATATCTTGCAGGCAGGGGAGACACTTCTTATGGATACCAAAATATTCTACTCCCAGCAATACTTTTAGCTCTCCTAATCCACAGCTGAAAAAACACTAGTGCTACTCAGTGTGCAGAAATGGAGATATGCTCATGAGTCTAAATCACAGGGTGAATTCTTAATAAGCTTTCAACCCTGTCCTATCAGTAGTTTTAAGGGTTTCAAACTGTGCTCAGTGAAATCTTGGAGTTCTACAGAGGTTTGCCTGGATTCCATGGGAGTATTTTTTCAAATGGTGGAAATCTTTAGCTCTTTTTTGTGAAGGCACAGATTGATTTATTGGTTATAGTATAGGGTGGCAAAAGCCCATTGTTTTTAATTACAATTCCTTTCTAATCAATTGCCATTGACAATGGCATACAGTCAGTGGTTACTGTATGCTGCTGTATAAGGTTACAGTTGTGAGGAAAGCAAAGAGGTTTAAGTCTATTATGGATTTCCTAGAGCCTAGTAAGAAATTACAGTGCAGAAGAGTCCACAAATTAGACTTTACAATCTTAGGCAGTGTTGCAGAAACTGTCAGCTATCCACCTAAATCCATTTTCCCCTTCCTCCATGGTATTACAGTTGTAGTCAATCTTAGTTATGCTACATTCCCCAACCTCCCTTGCATTTAGGTTTGGTCATGTGACATTCTTCTTGCCAATAAAATGCGAGCTGGATGCCATTTCTCTATCTGGGCTTTAGTTAAGCCTCCTCCACATTCTCTTTTTCCCTCCCTCTGGCTGAAACCTGGACAGGGCTTAGACCCATTTTCATGCAGATAATGATAGTCCTTGACTTTGCTTAATGACTAAACTGTTATTATTTGTCCTGTTTGACTGTCTTCCTTTCCTTCTGCATTTTCTCACTTCTCTGATTGAATTATTCTTTGACTAAAGTTTCTCTACAGACAAAAGGCAGGTGGAGGACATGGGGGTGCGGTGGGGGGAGTCCTGTGAGGAAGGCCCCATAGGGTCCTGCTCGATTACATTTCTCCAAACAAGCTGGATATTATGATACCACCTTATCTTTTTTTTTTTTTTTGCGGTACGCGGGCCTCTCACTGCTGTGGCCTCTCCCGTTGCGGAGCACAGGCTCCGGACACGCTGGCTCAGCGGCCATGGCTCACGGGCCCAGCCGCTCCGTGGCACATGGGATCTTCCCGGACCAGGGCACAAACCCGTGTCCCCTGCATCGGCAGGCAGAGTCTCAACCACTGCGCCACCAGGGAAGCCCCCATACCACCTTATCTTTACTCAAGCTTGCCTCTCTGCCTGATATGCCCTTACAGTTCCCCTCTTTCTTCTAGGATGAAATTCTGCTCATCTCTAAAGCCCAGATCAAGGGTGACCACCTATGAGAAGACTTCCTGGGTTCTCTCCCCTTTCTCTCTTTCCCACTCACCTCTGTCTCCATAGCACTTGGTGTGAAGTGCTGGGGGAGCATCTCTCATAGCATATTTCAGTTAGTTGCTGTTCCATGCTAGATAGACCATGAACTACTTAAAGGCAAGGACAAGATCTTATTCGTCTCCATCCTTTGTTCTTGGTCCACGCCTGACATGGAGCAAGCTGCGCATAAATAGTTGTTGAATTAAATGAGTGCACATTCCCAGGTCTGACACACTCCCTGTACCCAAGGGAATGGAGCCACTTGGGTGAGGGGAGGGGTGGGTCTGACGGCAGACCCCCCCCCCCGCTCTGTGTAATTATCCCCTTCTAGTGAATAATGGGGCTTCAGCTCTCTGTCTGATTCTTTGATGAAGATGAACCTATTTAATCAGGTTTGGTTGCTCATCTCATCATCTTCCCACATCACACCCCTCCTGACAAGTTCATTAACTGGAAGAAAAATTGATGACCTCGTTAGTTCTGCACATTGGTTCACTTAGGACAAATTGGAGCTTTCGAATGTTGTTCAACTCTGACCCATGGTGGCACAAGGTCTCACTCAGGACTGTTTGGATCCACCGTGCCCTCAGTGCCTTCATGTAACGGGTGGCCCAGGACATTTCTGTTTGAAATAGTGTCTTTTCCAATGTAAATCTCTCTCTCTTAGGTTTCCCCTCATCCTGCTCAGTGAGGAATACACCACTTGCTCACCCCCCCCACCTTGAAGGTTTTCCTCTCTGCCACTCATGGAAATCTTCTCCTCCAGGGCCTAGTTTACTTCCGGGCCCCACACCCATGCAAGAAGCATTCACTGCATCCCCAGGGTCCTAGCTCCGGTGAATCTGGGAGCAGAACACGTTGGGATCTCAACCAAAGGACCGGGAGAGGAGGAATAAATCGAGATCCCAGGAAAGACCTGGAGAAAGGCATGTGGGAACGGGGGCTGCCGACCACTGCAAGCCTAGCCAAGGATGTGAAACGCTGAGTGTGCAGCAGTGGAAGCTGTGGCTGGTTCTGGTGCCGTCCAGGGCACCCATCTTGGCAAGCAGAGCATAGCGGACAGAATAGCCTGGGTGGTGGGTGTTCCTGAGGGTCAGGGGCAGAGGCTGAAGGATTGTGGTCCTGGGAGATGCTATCCTCTCTTCCTCAAATGTTCTTCTTTCTCCCCCTCTAACTTCAGCCTATTTGCCTGACAAACTCCTATTCAGTTTTCAAAAGCCAGCTTTTTCTAGAAAGCCTTTCCTATCCTCTTCCCTGATGTTGTTGGTCACTCCTTTCTCTGTGTTAGCTCTCTGTCTTGAATACGTTTTTATTTTTATTTTTTACAAACATTTAACACACTTTATTGATTTAGGGGCCAAACAAGGCAGCATTTGGACAGTTAAGAAAGGCACCTCACTGAAAATAATACATCACAGTGTTGTTGAGTGATCCCAGTCACAGGATTTGAGGATGGAAAGGACAATCTTTGGATAAGGTCGCTTAGGACACTTGTTCATTTATTAAAAAGGGTCCTCTCACACGACATGGATGGAGGAAGGCAAGAGTGTAGGACTGTGGCATATGCTGGGTGGCTGTCGAGAGCTTACCCACGAGAGCCGGTGGGCTGGTACATCAGTGGTAAGTTGGGAAGGGAGTGAGACCGGCCTGCCCCACCTGCCCCATGACTCCAGTAAACCTGATTTGCTGAGCCCCTACCCCCATGAACACACTCTATATCTCTTTCAAATGGGGAGATGACTTTTTGATCTCATGGTATGGGGAACCAGGGTTAGTAGTCAACTCCCGCCCTGTTCCAAGCTACAGGGCAGACAGGACAACAATGTGATTTCCTGCATTCCTGGGCTGACATGAGGTTCTGATAAAAGCTGAGGTCTTAGGGCGCTGGCTTTAAAAAATATCGTCACCAGTCTGGAGTAAATGACAACGTGATTCCTTAGAAATAATACTGCAGGGCTTCCCTGGTGGCGCAGTGGTTGAGAGTCCGCCTGCCGATGCAGGGGACACAGGTTCGTGCCCCGGTCTGGGAAGATCCCACATGCCGCGGAGCGGCTGGGCCCGTGAGCCATGGCCGCTGAGCCTGCACATCCGGAGCCTGTGCTCTGCAACGGGAGAGGCCACAACAGTGAGAGGCCCGCATACCGCAAAAAAAAAAAAAAAAAAAAAAAAAAAGAAATAATACTGCATCTCCCTGTTTCTATTTATACCCTCCAATCAGTGTTTTTAAAAATCAATTTTTCCCTTTGCTTATACTTTTTAGGACTCCTACTCCATGGAAAAGGCATTGCTTCACTACAGCACTGCTGCTCTTCCCATTCTCCTCTTGAGCCCTCACCAATCTCCCTCTCCATCCTTGACCACCCCTCCCCTCTGCCCAGCACCTAAGAGCAGGGATCACGCCGCAGGGTGATGAGCAGTGGCACAGTCTCGCCTGGCCTTCTGTTACTAGGATGCGGCTTTGGAGAAGGCTGCTAGGATGCTTACAAACACAATGTCAGGGGTCTGGGATGCGTCGATGGCAGAGTGGATCCCCCGGTTACTGTAGTACTCCACCAGCGGGGCAGTCTGAGTGTGATAGGCCTCCAGGCGGATTTTCAAGGCCTTCTCATTATCATCTGATCGGCGGACCAAGGGTTCCCCGGTGATATCATCTTTCATGGGCTCCTTTGGGGAGTTGAACTCCTCCTGGTAGGAACGGCCACTCTCGGGGTCAATCAGTCTTCCTGTGATTCTCCGGATCAGCAGAGAGTCTGGGATTCTGAATTCAATCACAGAATCAAGCTTCTCTTTCCTCTTCTCCATGAGGTCATCAAACATTTCTGCCTGCCTCACAGTCCTAGGGAAGCCTTCTAGAAGAAAACCATTTTTGCATGGAGGCGTTTCCAAATTCTTCTCAATGAGCTCCACGACCATTTCATCGCTCACCAGTTTCCCGGCATCCATAGTTGCCTTCAGCTTTTTTCCCAGCTCTGAGCCAGAAGCCACCATGGCCCTCAGCGTGTCCCCAGTAGCCAAATGGCAGACACAGAAGTTTTCAGTCAACTTGGGTGCCTGGGTACCCTTGCCGGCTCCGGGTGGCCCCAGAAGCACGGCCCGGATGCCTTCAGGACACTTGAACACGTTCTTAAAGCTGCGTTTGTCATAGTGTTGTGATTATTCATTAAACGTAGGTTTCTTCCACTTTACAGAGAGCTGTTGTGAGAACAGATTTTCTCCTGTATCCTCAGTGCCCAGCACGGGCCCAGTGGAACCTCAGAGCTCCTGCCCAAGTTCAGCGCTCAACTTTGGTGATACTGGCAGAGTGACAGGTAATGAGGTAAACTGAGGCAGAAGGCCGGTCTGATGGCCTGGACCAGCACTTTATCTTTTTAAAATGTTGACTGGGGCTTCCCTGGTGGCGCAGTGGTTGAGAGTCCGCCTGCCGATGCAGGGAACACGGGTTCGTGCCCCGGTCTGGGAAGATCCCACATGCCGCGGAGCGGCTGGGCCCGTGAGCCATGGCTGCTGAGTCTGCGCGTCCGGAGCCTGTGCTCTGCAATGGGAGAGGACACAGCAGTGAGAGGCCCGCGTACCGCAAAAAAAAAAAAAAAAAATGTTGACTGGGGTTAAATGTTTTTCACAGATGATAATGTTGTTGACACTTTTTCATCTGCTTCTTTCCACTGGATAACTCTGTTTATAGTGGGTTAGCTCTTCAATAGCTTATTCTTTTTTGTGTTTTCCATTTAAAAACATGGCTACAGCCTCACGTGCTGCAGCACGACATATGGTTCGTTGCTAGGCTAAACGCAGACATCTGTTGAAGGCCAGCCTAGGGCTGGTGTCCTAGGGCCATGCTTATCTGGGACAGGATGTCAGACAGATCATTTGTTCATAAGGAACAAAACCTCACTCCTACTAAAGTAAATAAAACAGACAGTGCAGGGGGGTCTCCCAGACAGTCACTGGTACAGCTCTGGGGACACACTTGTTGAACGGATGGATCTCCTTTTTTGGAGTTCGTTATTCACATGCCACCCCTGCACGTGGCTGCTTCTTTCTGTCCCTCTTTCAGTGTGCCAATTCTGAATTCCTGGATAGAGGCTACGTCTGCATATTGGCTCATCTTGGTTTGAGAATCTATCCTGGACCCAAGAGGAGAGTCTCACAGGAGAGGAGCTAACCCTCCTAGAGGTCATGTTCAATAAAAATTAACCTGGAAGAAAAACTGGGAACTTCTCTGCTTGCAAGGGAAGCTCATTCAGAAGCCACAACTTTAGAAGTAAGTAAGCTGGGACCAAGAGGAAGTAGACTAAAACTATCTGGGAGAACAAGGGCTTGGCAAAATCTAGGGTATATCTAGAGGACAGTAACAGGTTGTATAACAGGAAACAGAAATGGTTTCCCTTTGCAAAGTGCTCTTATGTTTACAGAGCGCAGTCCTGTACACTGGCTGTCCAATGACTTTCCCAAGGTTGGAACTGAGTCTAGTTCAAATACGTATTCCTTCATATTCCTCATGACATTCCAGTACAAAGCAGGTGTGTGGCAAATGTCAGGCAAATGAATACATTTGGTCCTTCCAGTAATCCTGTGAGGCAGATGTGACATAAAGTAGAACCACTTGGTGGTGAAGGAAGCAAAGGTTCATTGTAAATAACTGATGTGCCCAGGATCACACACATTGCATACGATGAAAACAGAACTCAAGTCTTGGACTTCTGTCTCCTGGCCAAGTGGCCTTTCTACGATACCATAAAGAAACGTGAACTAGCCTTAAAGATCAGGGAGTGTGAGAGGGAACATGATGGTGGATGGAGGGGTGGGGAGCAATTGTGATGGATATTGCTGTTTTGACAAGATGCCCTTTAACTTCATTTCACCCCTTATGTGGTACACTTAGAACGGGAATTGTAAACTTTTACTGTAAGTATCTTGTTGTCTTTTTTCTGGGGAGGGGTATCCTAAAATGTCTTAAAGTGAAAGTGGAAGCTTAGTTTCATTCAAACAAATCTGCCATCCACCTTCCGCTGGGCTCGTTACAAAGACTCCTCTTTAACACTTAGTGCCAGAGGGTGACATCTGGTTGCATAGCTCTCCGGGGATTTCAAGGGCTTTGTTCAGAGCCAATTAAGGCCACCTGTTCCATCTCCCCCGCAGGAGCTGGAACAGGCAAAAAGGGTTAATGTGCTTTTCTAAAGCAGTGCTCCTCCAGCACTTATCAAATGCTAACCTCACCTCTTCCCTGCCTCCCTTTATTAACGTTAACTAGGCAGGAAAGGCTCGATGTTGACTGAAAGGACTCAGGATTCCATTTTTGAGGAGCTGACAAGTAGAGAAAATTCATATATTACACGGCTGGAAGCAATAGCTTTTTCTCTAATTTGTTATACTGGTTCTTATCCATAGCTTTGTCTTTTTTTTTATTCTTTTTTTTTTTTTTTTCTGAAGCGTTCCTATGTTCCAGGGCAAAGGTAGGCAGCCCGAAGCACCTTTCCATCTTGCTTTGTCTGCGGTGTTTTTAACGAGCCACTCTCTTGGAGTAAGGACTGTGCACTGCTGGGGGTCCTGACCTCCTTTCCCTTCCACCCTCTTGAATGTTCATTCTCCCAACCTGGAGAGAGTTTACTCTATGGACAGATGCCTTTGATAGCACAGAACCCCCGCTGTGTGTGCGCTGTGTTGTCTGCCACCCTGAGCATCCATGTTTCCTGAAAACAATGTTGAGAATTTAGCTGTCGTGGTGTCCCCCTCTGAGCTGCTTTGTGACTTAGCCTGTCACAGAGAGGATTTGGGACAACGAGAGCTGCTGCTCCTAGGGTTTAGTGAGTTGTTCCTCTGGCAGAGAGGTTTAAATTGAAGTGGCGAAACTTCCTAAGACCCTCTTAAGAAAAATAGGGTGGTGGTTAATGTGAGGAGTCATGTGGACTAGAAGTAGTACTGGAAGCAGAAAGCCACCAAGATCAGAGGCTGCCACTAGGTACTTTCCCAGCGTCCCAGTCTGATTGGTTTTGTTGATTGCTGTTGCCTCCACAGCATCTCATGGAGGTGCCCACAGATGAAACACTCTTGTATCATGCGCCCATCTCTTCTCCAGTCAGTGGCTACCACCGGGCAAGGAAGAGTCCAGCATTGCCTCTGTTCAGGGAGCTGAGGACAGGGCAATCCTAGCTAGAAGATGACGATAAGCATGGAAGATTGTCATGATCAGAATAGACAGCCCATGACTCATGCAGATAGCCAGTGAGGAGAGGGGCGGGACTGAAAAAGAAGGTGGCTTTGTTTGCTGGTGGAAGCCATGTAAGACCTGAGACTTGAGTGAACACAGCTGGCCCATAATTTAATTCTTCCTGCTGCCACGAAATAGCTATGGAATGCCCCCTCTCTCTTTCATGTGTCCGTTGTATTTTTGATAACTCCTGTCCCCTTCAAGGCTGACCTTTCTGATCATTTAAACTAGATCTTATATGAGTAATAATTATAGTGCATATCTGTTTTTGCTTGTCCAGCTTTTCTTCCCTCGTGTTTTTTTTTTGTTTGTTTGTTTTTTGCAGTACGCGGGCCTCTCACTGCCGTGGTCTCTCCCATTGCGGAGCACAGGCTCCGGATGCACAGGCTCAGCGGCCATGGCTCACTGGGCCCAGCCGCTCCGCGGCATGTGGGATCTTCCCGGACCGGGGCACGAACCCACATCCCCTGCATCGGCAGGCGGACCCCCAACCACTGCGCCACCAGGGAAGCCCTTCCCTCGTGTTTTGAGAGCACTTCCCAGTTTTCCATTGGGGAATCACCCCCCACTTTCAGTCCATGTGTTGAAGTGGAGCTGGTCCCATTCCCATTCCCATCCTCTTGGATATGGTGATTGTTTCAAAACTGACCACATGGCCCAAGCTTGACCATTAAGAAACTGCTTTGCTACTTTTGCCTTCCCTACATTTAGGGAAAGAAAGTCTCTCTCTTTCTGAAATTTCAGTCTCAGGTCCATAAAAATATAGAACTGCTGGGGTCATTTTTGCCACCATTTGATCCCAACAGAAGAGAGCCGTCAAGAGCTAGAAACATTGTCCTGATGAAATCATTGAGCCCCTGGATTTAGCCAAGCCTAAAGATGAATGAGACTCTGGACATCTCAATGATATGAGCACATCTCCACCTTGCTACCCCACCTTGCAAATTTTTGTGGCTGAAGTCAGTTTCAATGAGTTTCTGCCATTCGTGGCAATAAGAGTCCTGATGGATGCAACGATGTCACAAGGGGGAGGAGATTGGGGGACAGAAGGAAGAGGTTTGTCCTCTGCTCAATCCCAGGGTTACTTTTCAGGGGGTGGGAGGGTCTCTCTGATTCCACAGGCCCGCTGGAAATCTCAGTCCTGGAGAATGAGTTCTAAGATTAGCATCTGGGAAACAAGGGCTCAGGAAACTCTTCTCCCTGCCAGGGTGGGGGGTTAAGTCAAAGGTGCTGGGATTGGCTTCTCAGTGTGGTCTCCTAGAGAAAAGTCCCCTCTTAAAATGCGCCTCTTTGGTATCTCTGTATTTAGGCCCCATTGTCTCATACTGGATTGTCCCCTACCTTGAGACTGGTGTGATGTGACTGTGGGCTGCCCTCCATGCAGGAGTGTCTCCTGTCCTCAGAGTGGACTGCAGGCGGTTAGTTTTAGGTGTGGGAGAAACACCACCTCTTCCCTCCTTTTCCTAGGAGATCTCAGTTTTCCTGGTCTTAGGAATGGTGAGGTCGAGTTAGGGTGTGAGTCAAGGGGGATGAAGCCAAAGAGATTCCTAGGCTGGCTTGACCTCCAGCTCATGATTCTGTTGTCTGCTTCTGTCCTACTCCACTCCTCTGACTCTCCCTCATCAGTATGCCACCAGCGCAGCTGCCTGTGTGCACAGGAGGTCACCAACATCTGGGCCAGGGCATGACTTCGCGATGCTCCCAAGCCCAGGACATTTCTCCTCTCCCAGCTCTGTCTGTGCTGTTCTTTGTCTCCCAGGCCCCCGCAGAGAGTTGGAGCCTCAAACCACCTTTCCTGGAAGCAGCTCTCTCCATGTCCGGCCCCACCTCTCCCTCGTAGGGCTGAAAGCCAGTCCCGGGGAGTGGGGACGGGTGGCACACCATTGCCCTAAAAGTCCCATCTTTCTCTTTCACGTATACCAGCTCACATTCACAAACAACTCATGTAAATAAACAGCTGGAGTCCAGCTCTCGGCTGGAATTAGGTAGCACCGCCTAGTACTCCATCTTTCCAAGGAAACGCTGACCACAAGAAGCCTAGACGCTCGAAGGAAGTGCCTACTTTTTAGTTAGCAGAATCTACTTTGCAGATATCAAAAGTCCTTCATAAGAAAGTGGCTTATTGTTCAGTTGTTAGCAAAGGGGTCTGTTCTACACAGAGGCGAGTTTCCTTTTGCAGCTGTGAGCTAATTTCTCTCTCCGCTAAACAATGGTTCCCTCTCGTGCTCTCTCTCTCTCCCAGGAAGTGGTGTTTGCACAGTGCTCCTTGAGTAACGAATCCCCAGGGAACGAACCTTCTTTGCAGGATGTGGGGCTGTGCTAAAAAACCCCTCATAAATCATGCAGCCGTGCTCCCCGCACTGGCAGCCGCATGCCAGCATTCCGCAACACACAGCTCCTGTTTGGCACCGCCGCGCTGAAGGTAAGGGGACAGAAGTTGCTAGTCTGTAAAGTTGTTCCCTCTTCCCTGTTTCATTTCTGTGTCCTTCCATCTCCCCTAGGTGGGAAGGGTCCTCACCCTCATTCCTCCTTCCTGCTTCCTCTTCGCTCTTCCCCTCCCCCGCTCTGATCCTTTGGTCCACCTCCTGCCCCCCGCAACCAGCTCCCCATCCCACATCTTACGAACAATGAAAAATGAAACCAGTTTACACTGAAGATTTAATTAAATCAAATATATATATATATATATATATATATATTTTTTTTTTTTTTTTTGCAGTACGCGGGCCTCTCACTGTTGTGGCCTCTCCCGCTGAGGAGCACAGGCTCCGGAAGTGCAGGCTCAGCGGCCATGGCTCATGGGCCCAGCCACTCCATGGCATGTGGGATCTTCCGGGACCGGGGCACGAACCCGTGTCCCCTGCATCTGCAGGCCGACTCTCAACCACTGCGCCACCAGGGAAGCCCTAAATCAAATATTTGCGTTTTAAGCTGTATAGTAGAAAAATAGGATTCTCTTACTCCTGTTAAAGGAATCCCAGGCACCAGGTGGATTTCAGCAAGCAGGTAGAAAGATATGGAAAGAACGAGTCCCTTGAATAAGCACAAGGTCTAGTCAACTGGCTATGAATCCAGATAACAAAATTTTAGAAAATGTACCGTGATTGTGTCCCCTGAATTACTGAGTTTATTGATGACAGGAAATGCAACCCCTGTTCTGATGAGGTGGTGATGAGCACTAGATCCTGTTCTTAGAATTTTCCACATCTCATGATTGGAAGAATGTTCCATGGAACTGCGCTCTGGCTCTATCCATTTCAGAATGCATTTCTCCCCCCTTACCTACATATGTCTGGTGTTGGGTGGCAGAGGACACATTGACATGGCTCTAGCACCTCTTGCCCTGCACCTTTATAAGCCAGCACGGTGTATAGGTGTATTCCTGGAGGACATTTCCTACAGCAGGACTATAAGCGATACTGATATAACTGTACATGGAAGAGACCTTGAACTTCATAACTATAATCCACCAAACCCAGTCGAAATGGATCCCCAATTCAACTCCCCCTTAGTTGGATCCCCAAGATGCTCATGACCTCTTAATACCACGTGATGTGAGGATCAGTAAGAAAGAGGGGAAATCAGGTTAGAAAGAGACAGTGTCTTAAAGCACTTGTTAACCCACTCTGGCTAAGGTATCTTACTTCTGCAAATTTTACAAACACATATGACCAAGTAAATAAATTTCAAGAGCCCCTCACAGGATCTTAGAAGGGCCTTTGCAAGGGAGGAGCACTGAAGTTTAATTTCTGTCAGCTTCACAGCCAATCTGCCTCTGCTTATGAATTGCGGGACGTGGGTAAACCATCAGCCTCTCCTTTACCGCCCACTTCTTTCTTGACGTGGAAGGCCCTGCACTAACATGAGTCTGACAGCCCCTTCCTCCAGACTGCCCACTTGGACCTGAACTTTCTCCACTGCCATCAGCCTTCTCAGCCCGAGCTCCATCTCCCCTGACCTCAACTCAACAGCTTCCTTTCCTCTAAGAATACCAGGTACGAGTTTTATTGTCCTGTTTGTTTTTGTTTTGGGGGGTCATCAGTGATTTTTTTTTTTTACACCACAAACACTGTTTTATTTCTGCCTATGTTCTAGTCTATATTCTGCCTATATTAATTCTGCTTCTATGTTGGAGCTTTTAACAAAGAGCTTCCCCAGAATGCATCCTCTCTGTTTCACAGCTGCATTACTCTGCTGGGATTTGGTAGAGCTCCTGGGCTCTGATGCTAGGGACCTCTGCTTTGCTGTTATGTCTTAGAGTGGTTATTTGGTTTTGCTTTACTCTGTCTCTGACTGGATGATTGATGCAGTGAACTCGTAAGGATTCTTTCAGCTGCAAGGGATGGACATCCCAACTCAGCGTAGCTTAAGCAAAATGAAGGGGAATATTTTGGGCTCACGTAGCTGGTTTGGCCAAGGTTAGTTCTGACTTCAAGCACAGTTGGATCCAAGGGCACCTGCAGCTTGGTCTTCTTTACCTTGTCATCTCTTGGTTCTACTTCTCTCTGTGTGTTGGCCTTATTCTCTTCTACTGTAGATGGGCAGTGAGGTACCTGGCCACTAGCAGCTCCAGGCTTACATTATCACAGCTTATGATGTAAGAGGAAAGACATAGCTTATCTCTCTTGGTATGTACTGTTCAATCCCATGGAAGGACTCTGATTGGCTCTGCCTTGGTCACATGCCCTTCTCTTGGATTAATCACTATAGACAGGACATGGGGAACCAGGACTGGCCAGGCCAGGGTCACTTGCCTACTCCTGCCTTGGGAGTTGGACACAGCAATTGGCACCTGCTCTTCAAATCTCATCATTGGAGTGGGGAGAGTCCCTCAAATGACCAAAGAGGCATCCTAAATAAATTGAGCATGTATTCCCTAAACATAGGTAAAGCTGAATATTATGGACAAATGGAAATGTTTTTCATTAATATTTACATAACATCTTCCTTGCTTCCCTAAAGTTGCAATTTTATTCCTTCAGTATGAAAGCCATTTAAAATTAGCCTGGCATACAGCATCTTTGATATTCTATTATTCCCCTATATTGCAACTAGGTCTGTGTTGTATGTCAGTTTTCCAGGAAATAGGTTCTGAGATTTATGTGCCAAGTGGAGAGTGAAGGAAGAAGGATTGGGCAAAAGAGAATTGAATTGCAGTGTCGTTGAAACAGAGGCTTCAGGTGATCTTATGGGAGTTTTGGAACTCAGATGGCCCTTCAGAGTTGTTCTAGGTGAGGTAAGAGAGGTCTGGACTTTGTATCCTCCTCTGAGCAGCCACTGATGGAGGCTGCACCCAGGAGCAGCTCTGTGGCTGAAGACAGGTCCTGGAGAGGACTCAGCTGCAAGCCATCAGTATCCAGCTCTCCCAGCAGCTGGCAAAGTGAGTTGCTAGTGTTGAAGGGGAATGTGAGTAGCGCCCTGCTGCATCCACTTCAGTGGATTTCCAAAGAGTGGAAAAAAGACTCACAAAATTCTAATACTTAAATATTAAGGGCCAAGTGAGATGCCGATATCTCCTTATACATGTTATCGCTCAGTATTTTTATTTATAATTACAGAATTTGAGTCATACCCTTTAGACTATATTTTAAACTGTTCTTTGCAACGTGTGGGATTTTTTTTTAACATCTTTATTGGAGTATAATTGCTTTACATTGTTGTGTTAGTTGCCGTAAAACAAAGTGAATCAGCCATACGTGTACATATATCCCTATATCCCCTCCCTCTTGCGTCTCCCTCCCACCCTCCCTATCCCAGCCCTTTAGGTGGTCACAAAGCTCCGAGCTGATCTCCCTGTACTATGTGGCTGCTTCCCACTAGCTATTTTACATTTGGTAGCGTATATATGTCCATGCCACCCTCTCACTTCGTCTCAGCTTACCCTTCCCCCTCCCTCCCCGTGTCCTCAAGTCCATTCTCTATATCTACATCTTTATTACTGTCCTGCCCCTAGGTCCTTCAGAACCTTTTTTTTTTGAGATTCCATATACATGTATTAGCATACGGTATTTGTTTTTCTCTTCCTGACTTACTTTACTCTCTATGAGAGACTCTAGGTCCATCCACCTCACTACAAATAACTCAATTTCATTTCTTTTTATGGCTGAGTAATATTCCATTGTACATATGTGCTCCATCTTCTTTATCCATTCATCTGTCGATGGACACTTAGGTTGCTTCCATGTCCTGGCTATTGTAAATAGTGCTGCAATGAACATTTTGGTACATGATTCTTTTTGAATTATAGTTTTCTCAGCGTATATTCCCAGTAATGGAATTGCTGGGTCATATGGTAATTCTATTTTTAGTTTTCTAAGGAACCTCCATACTGTTCTCCATAGTGGCTGTATCAATTTACATTCCCACCAACAGTGCAAGAGGGTTCCCTTTTCTCCACACCCTCTCCAGCATTTATTGTTCGTAGATTTTTTTTTTTTTTTTTAGAAGTACACGGGCCTCTCACTGTTGTGGCCTCTCCCGTTGCGGAGCACAGGCTCTGGACGCACAGGCTCAGCAGCCATGGCTCACGGGCCCAGCCACTCCGCGGCATGTGGGATCTTCCCAGACCGGGGCATGAACCCATGTCCCCTGCATCAGCAGGCGGACTCCCAACCACTGCACCACCAGGGAAGCCCTATTGTTCGTAGATTTTTTGATGATAGCCATTCTGACTGGTGTGAGGTGATACCTCATTGTAGTTTTGATTTGCATTTTTCTAATGATTAGTGATGTTGAGCATCCTTTCATGTGTTTGTTGGCAATCTGTATATCTTCTTTGGAGAAATGTCTATTTAGGTCTTCTGCCCATTTTTGAAATGGGTTGTTTGTTTTTTTGATATTGAGCTGCATGAGCTACTTATATATTTTGGAGATTAATCCTTTGTCCGTTGCTTCGTTTGCAAATATTTCCTCCCATTCTGAGGGTTGTCTTTTGGTCTTGTTTATGGTTTCCTTTGCTGTGCAAAAGCTTTTAAGTTTCATTAGGTCCCATTTGTTTATTTTTCTTTTTATTTCCATTTCTCTAGGAGGTGGATCAAAAAGGATCTTGCTGTGATTTATGTCAGAGTGTTCTGCCTATGTTTTCCTCTAAGAGTTTTATAGTGTCTGGCCTTGTATTTAGATCTTCAATCCATTTTGAGTTTATTTTTGTGTATGGTGTTAGGGAGTGTTCTAATTTCATCTTTTACATGTAACTCTCCAGTTTTCCCAGCACCACTTATTGAGAGGCTGTCTTTTCTCCATTGTGTATTCTTGCCTCCTTTATCAAAAATAAGGTGACCATATGTGCGTGGGTTTATCTCTGGGATTTCTATCCTGTTCCATTGATCTATATTTCTGTTTTTGTGCCAGTACCATACTGTCTTGACGACTGTAGCTTTGTAATATAGTCTAAATTCAGGGAGCCTGATTCCTCCAATTCCATTTTTCTTTTTCAAGATTGCTTTGGCTATACGGGGTCATTTGTGTTTCCATACAAATTGTGACATTTTTTGTTCTAGTTCTGTGAAAAATGCCATTGGTAGTTTGACAGGGATTGCGCTGAATCTGTAGATTTCTTTGGGTAGTATAGTCATTTTCACAGTGTTGATTCTTCCAATCCAAGAACATGATATATCTCTCCATCTGTTTGTATCATCTTTAATTTCTTTCATCAGTGTCTTATAGTTTTCTGCATACAGGTCTTGTGTCTACTTAGGTAGGTTTATTCCTAGATGTTTTATTCTTTTTGTTGCAATGGTAAATGGGAGTGTTTCCTTAATTTCTTTTCCAGATTTTTCACCATTAGTGTAGAGGAATGCAAGAGATTTCTGTGCATTAATTTTGTATCCTGCTACTTTACCAAATTCATTGATTAGCTTTAGTAGTTTTCTGGTAGCATCTTTAGGATTCTCTCTGTACAGTATCATGTCATCTGCAAACAGTGACAGCTTTACTTCTTCTTTTCCGATTTGGATTCCTTTTATTTCTTTTTTCTTCTCTGATTGCTGTGGTTAAAACTTCCAAAACTATGTTGAATAATAGTGGTGAGAGTGCGCAACCTTGTCTTCTTCCTGATCTTATTGGAAATGATTTCAGTTTTTCACCTATGAGAGCAATGTTTGCTGTGGGTTTGTCATATATGGCCTTTAATATGTTGAGGTAAGTTCCCTCTATGCCTACTTTCTGGAGAGTTTTTATCATAAATGGTGTTCAATTTTGTTGAAAGCTTTTTCTGCATCTATTGAGATGATCATATGGTTTTTCTCCTTCAGTTTGTTAATATGGTATCACATTGACTGATTTGCGTATATTGAAGAATCCTTGCATTCCTGGGATAAACCCCACTTGATCATGGTGTATGATCCTTTTAATGTGCTGCTGGAGTCTGTTTGCTAGTATTTTGTTGAGGATTTTTGCATGTATGTTTATCAGTGATATTAGCCTATCTTTTCTTTTTCTTTTTTTGTAACATCTTTGTCTGGTTTTTGTATCAGGGTGATGGTGGCCTCGTAGAATGAGTTTGGGAGTATTCCTCCCTCTGCTATATTTTGGAAGAGTTTGAGAAAGATAGGTGTTAGCTCTTCTCTAAATGTTTGAAAGAATTCTCCTGTGAAGCCATCTGGTCCTGGGATTTTGTTTGTTAGAAGATTTTAAATCACAGTTTCAATTTCAGACCAATTGTGATTGGTCTGTTTATATTTTCTCTTTCTTCCTGGTTCAGTTTCAGAAGGTTGTGCTTTTCTAAGAAATTGTCCATTTCTTCCAGGTTGTCCATTTTATTGGCATAGAGTTGCTTGTAGTAATCTCTCATGATCCTTTGAATTTCTGCAGTGTCAGTTGTTACCTCTCCTTTTTCATTTCTAATTCTATTGATTTGAGTCTTCTCCCTTTTTTTCTTGATGTGTCTGGCTAATGGTTTATGAATTTTGTTTATCTTCTCAAAAAATCAGCTTTTAGTTTATTGATCTTTGCTATCATTTCCTTCATTTCTTTTTCATTTCTTTCTTTCTTTTTTTTTTTTTAGAACTCAGAATATTTATTAGCAACAATAAAATTGCTCTCTTGGAGCCTAAGTTAATATGATTAATCCATCTGATCAGACCATAAACTCCAAAGATTGTATGCACATTCACAGCAGGGCTCATGTAATGGGGAAACAGCAAACGAAAATAAAAGTATATATCCTGTAAATGATAAAATAGGCCAGCTGAATGTGCCTAATCTATTATGAGATGGTAAACTCAAGAGAAAAGATACTTTACACAATTCAAAAACAGGGAATATCTCTGTAGAGGTATTAGGAAAATAGACTTTGCATGGTTGGTAGTTTTTTAACAGTGTATATTATTTCATTTATTTCTGATATGATTTTTATAATTTCTTTCCTTCTGCTAACTTTGGGATTTTTTGGTTCTTCTTTCTCTAATTGCTTTAGGTGTAAGTTTAGGCTATTTGAGATTTTTCTTGTTTCTTGAGGTAGGATTGTATTGCTATAAACTTCCCTCTTAGAACTGCTTTTGGTGCATCCCATAGGTTTTGGGTCATCATGTTTTCATTGTCATTTGTTTCTAGGTATTTTTTGATTTCCTCTTTGATTTCTTCAGTAATCTCTTGGTTTTTTAGTAACAGATAGTTTAGCCTCCATGTGTTTGTATTTTTTACAGTTTTTTTTCCTATAATTGATATCTAGTCTCATAGCATTTGGGTCAGAAAAGACACCTGATATGATTTCAGTTTTCTTCAAATTACCAAGGTTTGACCCAAGATATGATCTATCCTGGAGAATGTTCCATGAGCACTTGAGAAGAAAGTGTATTCTTGTTTTTGGATGGAATGTCCTATAAATATCAGTTAGGTCCATCTTGTTTAATGTGTCATTTAAAGCTTGTGTTTCCTTATTTATTTCATTTTGGTTGATCTGTCCATTGGTGAAAGTGGGGTGTTGAAGTCCCCTGCTATGAGTGTGTTACTGTCGATTTCCCCTTTTATGGCTGTTAGCATTTACCTTATGTATTGAGGTGCTCCTATGTTGGTTGCATAAATATTTACAATTGTTATATCTTCTTGGATTGATCCCTTGATCATTATGTAGTGTCCTTCTTTGTCTCTTGTAACAGTCTTTATTTTAAAGTCTATTTTTTCTGATATGGGAATTGCTACTCCAGCTTTCTTTTGATTTCCATTTGCATGGAATATCTTTTTCTATCCCCTCACTTTCAGTCTGTACGTGTCCCTAGGTCTGAAGTGGGTTACTTGTAGACAGCATATATACGGGTCTTGTTTTTGTATCCATTCAGCCAGTCTATGTCTTTTGGTTGGAGCATTTAATCCATTTACATTTAAGGTAGTTATCGATATGTATGTTCCTATTACCATTTTCTTAATTGTTTTGGGTTTGTTATTGTAGGCCTTTTCCTTCTCTTGTCTTTCCTGCCTAAAGAAGTTCCTTTAGCATTTGTTGTAAAGCTGGTTTGGTGGTGCTGAATTCTCTTAGCTTTTGCTTGTCTGTAAAGTTTTTAATTTCTCTGTCGAATCTGAATGAGATCCTTGGTGTGTAGAGTAATCTTGGTTGTAGGTTTTTCCCTTTCATCACTTTAAATATGTCCTGCCACTGCCTTCTAGCTTGCAGAGTTTCTGCTGAAAGATCAGCTGTTAACCTTATGGGGATTCCCTTGTATGTTATTTGTTGCTCTTCCCTTGTTGCTTTTAATATTTTTTCTTTGTATATAATTTTTGATGGTTTGATTAATGTGTGTCTTTTCGTATTTCTCTTGGATTATCCTGGTGGGACTCTCTGCACTTCCTGGACTTGATTGACTATTTCCTTTCCCATTTTAGGGAAGTTTTCAACTATAATCTCTTCAAATATTTTCTAAGTCTCTTTCTTTTTCTCTTCCTGTTCTGGGACTCCTGTCATTCGAATGTTAGTGTGTTTAATGTTGTCCCAAAGGTCTCTGAGACTGTCCTCAATTCTTTTCTTCCTTTTTTCTTTATTCTGCTCTGCAGTAGTTATTTCCACTATTTTACCTCCCAGGTCACTTATCTGTTCTTTTGCCTCTGTTATTCTGCTATTGATTCGTTCTAGAGAATTTTTAATTTCATTTATTTTGTTGTTCATCATTGTTTGTTTGGTCTTTTTTTATATAAATTTATTTATTTTATGTTATATATTTATTTACTCTTGGCTGCTTCAGGTCTTAGTGCCTGCGTCTGGGCTTTCTCTAGTAGCAGCGAGCAGGGGCTACTCTTCATTGTGGCATGCATACTTCTCATTATGGTGGCTTCTCTTGTTGCGGAGCACGGGCTCTAGGCATGTGGGCTTCAGTAGTTGTGGCATGTGGGCTCAGTTGTTGTGTCTCGCGGGCTCTAGAGCACAGGCTCAGTAGTTTTGGCATACGGGTTTAGTTGCTCCGCAGCATGTAGGATCTTCCCGGACCAGGGCTTGAACCCGTGTCCCCTGCATTGGCAGGCGGATTCTTAACCACTTTGCCACCATGGAAGTCCTTGTTTGCTCTTTAGTTCTTCTAGGTCCTTGTTAAATGTTCCCTGTATTTTCTCCATTCTATTTCCAAGATTTTGGATTATCTTTACTATCATTACTCTGAATTCTTTTTCAGGTAGACTGCCTATTTCCTCTTCATTTGTTTGGTCTGGTGGGTTTTTGCCTTACTCCTTCATCTGCTGCGTATTTCTTTGTCTTCTCATTTTGTTTAACTTACTGTGTTTGGGGTCTCCTTTTTGCAGGCTGCAAGTTCTTAGTTCCTGTTGTTTTTGGTGTCTGCCCCCAGTGGATATGGTTGGTTTATTGGCTTGTGTAGGCTTCCTGGTGGAGGAGACTGGTGCCTGTGTTCTGGTGGATGAGGCTGAATCTTGTCTTTCTGGTGTGCAGGACCACATCTGGTGGTGTGTTTTGGGGTGTCTGAGAACGTACTATGATTTTAGGCAGCCTCTCTGCCAATGGGTGGGGTTGTGTTCCTGTCTTGCTAGTTGTTTGGCATGGGGTGTCCAGCACTGGAGCTTGCTGGTCATTGAGTGGAGCTGGGTATTAGAGTTGAGATGGAGATCTCTGGGAGAGCTTTTGCTGTTTGATATTACATGGAGCCAGGAGGTCTCTGGTGGACCAATGTCCTGAACTCAGCTCTCCCACCTCAGAGGCTCAGGCCTGACACCTGGCCGGAGCACCAAGACCCTGTCAGCCACACGGCTGGAGTGCCTTCAGAGTTGGAGAAGCTGGCCTGCAGTGGCTCTGCTTCTGTGCTGGACCTTAGAATCACCTGCTTCTTCCTTGTTTTGCCCCAAAGGCAGTGTTCCACAAAGAAAAACAGTAGCCTTGAAAATAGTCACAGCTCTCAGATGGCTTTTTTTCTTTTCCTTTGTGCTTAGTTGGGTTTCACTTGCTCACAGGGGGCCATGTGCAGAGGCCTCGCACCCGGCTCTTCCGACTGGAGTTCCTCCTGTGGAGTGGCTGCCACCAACACCTCAGCTGTGGCGGGCCCTGTGCAGAAGTGGGGCGAACAACACTGCAATCCAAGATGGCAGCCAGGGGCCCGGGTGTTCTGCATTGTTTCAAAACCCATGATGTAAATCCAAATTCTGGTGTACTCTATGGAATCACTATAAACATGACTGAAAGATACAAATCAGGGTCATTCTGGAGAGGCAGATGCAGAGAATGGATGTGCAGACATGGCGGGGACAGGATGAACTGGGAGATTGGGATTGACATATATACACTACCATGTGTAAAATAGATAGCTAGTGGGAATCTGCTGTATGGGAGCTCAGCTCGGTGCTCTGTGATGACCTAGATGGGTGGGATGGCGGGGTGGGTGGTGAGAGAGATCCAAGAGTGGGGGGGATATATGTGTATATATATATATAGCTGATTCACTTCGTTGTACAGCAGAAACTAACACAACATTTTAAAGCAGTTATACCCCAATTAAATAAACAAACAAAACAAAACAAAAAACAAATCAGGGTCATTCTGAGGGGCCATGGTTATGTGGTGAAAGTGGAACCCCTGCCTGCCGAGGAAGAGCTAACTGGTAATCCCTCTAATTTTAGGCTGTTTCAGACCAGGGATAACAAGGGCACTGCACTTGAGATACCACTACCTTAGCACTCTTTCCTCCCAGCTTCGCAAACCCCTCAGCAACCTAGTACCCTGGCCAGTTGGAGTTGGCAGGTATGGTAAATCCTGCTTAGCATCTGTCTTAGTTCGGGCAGCTGTAACAGAATATCATAGACTGGGTGGCTTAATAAACATTTATTTCTCACAGTTCTGGAGGCTGGACATGTGAGATCAGGGTGACAACATGAGGGCCCTCTTCCTGGTTTACAGATGACTGCTTTCTTGTATCATCACATGGTAGAGAGAGAGGGGGTGGGGGAGGGAGAGAGAGAGAAGTCGCCAATTCCATGGGCAGCTCCACCCCCATGACCTCATCCAAACCTACCCAGTTAGCTCTCAAAGGCCCCACCTTTAAATAGTATCACATTGGGGATTCAGGCTTCCACATATGAGTTTGGGCAGGACACACACATTCAGTGCATAGCAGTATCCCTTGTTTAGACCTTGGGCTATCTACACTCACAATTCACCTTTCTTTTTTTTAAATTGAAGTATAGTTGACTTATAATGATGTGTTAATTTCTGTTGTACAGCAAAGTGATTCAGTTATATGTACAAGAATATATATATTCTTTTTTAGATTCTTTTCCATCATGTTTTATCACAAGATATTGAATATAGTTACCTGTGCTCTACAGTAGGACCTTGTTATTTATCCATTCTGTATATAGTGGTTTACAATTCACCTTTTTTAACCTCTTTAGCTACATCCCCTAGCTTTAGACATCTTTTGGTATGCCCATATCCCCACTTTTAGAATAAGAAATCTTTTTTTTTTTTCTTTTTTTTTTTTGTGGTAGGTGAGCCTCTCACTGTTGTGGCCTCTCCCATTGCGGAGCACAGTCTCCGGACGCGCAGGCTCAGTGGCCATGGCTCACGGGCCTAGCCTCTCCGCGGCATGTGGGATCTTCCCGGACCGGGGCACGAACCTGTGTCCCCTGCATCGGCAGGCGGACTCTCAACCACCGCGCCACCAGGGAAGCCCAGAATAAGAAATCTTTGAACCCACTCCCATAGGTTAAATCCTGGGATTTGCTCAATCTGCAGGCCTGCATGGACATGCAGGTTGGATTTCCCCACAACTGGTCCAGTTTAGGCAGATCTTATGCTGCCTCTCCACCATTCTCGATCTCTCCATTAAACTTCTAATTAGTCAGATAACTACCCAAATAAGCTAAGCTGTAAATGGGTTTAAAGCAGAAATCACAAATGCCATCCCAAGGGCTAGATGGGGTAGGCAGCTGAATTTTGTTTGGCCTATACCATGCTTTTAGAAATTTGAGCCAACATTCAACAATCTGGAGATTTTTCCCAGAGTAGAAATCCAGATTTCTCTTCTCATTAAAACAAAAAAACAAACAAAACAAAAACAAAAAGCAACCCAGATGATCCAGCATTGGAAGGAAGCATTTCTACATGACAACACTTGGTTCCAAGCTGAGTACGTCACCACAGGTCCCACCACTCACTCTATACCTCCTCCCTCCACTCATTTGTGTTACCTGCCTGGATTCTGTAGCTTACACCCCTGGTTTAAGTTGGCATTCCTGCCAGGTGGCGCTTGGCATCCACTGCAAGTTATTGACAGTAAAGAAAGGCCCAAAGCATGATGCAACCAGGACTAAGATGTAGAAGAAAATCAAACCCAGGGTTTTCAATAACCTCCCGTTTCCTGATGCAGAGAAATTAGGCTCGCCTCCTTTGTTGATTTCACAGAACAAATGACATTTCATCTGTGGAAAACACTGTGGTTTTGGACAGAGGTGATCCAGAATGAATTGATGGCAACCTCTGCCACTTGTTACTCATCTTTTGCTAAGGAGAAGACTCAGGAAAGGTTGGAAAACTATGTGGCATGTTCCTTCCTCCTGGGTCATGGACGCTGCCAGGTGAAAATGTGAGATGTGCCCCCAAAGAAAAAGAGTCCTTCGTTTGATACAAGGAACAACATTCCCTGCCTTAAGAGCTATTTCTTCCACAGACGGGAAAGGCATGCCTATGGGAACTCATGGCAGCCTTCCCCAGGTAGGCATTTGCTTATTTCAAGGCTAACAGAGGATGAAGAGAACACAGAAGGAAAGGAATAAAAATTGATTACTCCAGAGTGACTGCTGAATGAGTTTTCTCAGTAAAATATGGGAATTGTTGCTTGATTTACACTCAGCCCTACCAAGTTTAGAAACCGAAATACCTTCATCCAGATCTTCTAGTTTAAGAATGCTTTCAAATCAGTTGTAATGTTTTCCTGCTTAAAAAAAAAAAAGGTTCAAACTAAAGAAGTGTATTGTGTTGGGGGGGGCGCATGTCTTCTTCGTAAGGCTGGGGACGGAGGGGCTGATGCATTTGCAGACTTCATGACGCTGAGTACTCTGTTCAGAGGTTGGTTCAATCTCCCTCCCTCACCCCCACCTCATGCCTCCCCTTGGCACATTACTTCCTGTAACATATACCTTTCCTAATGTAATGGGTGCATTAGTCTATTATAGCTTTTCCGTAGCTAGAATGGGCCAGAGCGGTGATGAATGGTTTATCAGGAAAGCAGCTCAAGGGTAGGACTTCATAGATATTGCAGCAGTACCTTAATCAGGAAATCCAAAGGACTGTTGGTGATGGGAGGGGAGAGGGAAGGACATTTGGATCGCCAGAGGATTTCTTCCCCTGGGTCTCCCGACTCAGAAACATTAAAAAATCGAATGCAGCTTTATTCTCCATCCTCCTTTAAGCCTTAAATGTCTGCCTTTTGGGCATGGACTGTAATAGACTAGGGCTTTAGGACCAGTCTCTCTGAGAAGCAGCCGGTGTTCAAGAAGGGCCCTTGACACCATTCTGACTTAATGCTAGACACATCTGCAGCTACTTGGACAAAATTGACATTGTTTGGAGTGCAAAGCAATCTCCTAGCACAGCAGTAGGGAGCATTTACTCTTGAGCCGTGCTACCAGACAGCAAATCTTGACCTTTAGGAGATCAGAGATTAGATTTCATTGCTGCAGGTGTTGAAGATATTGTTAGGAATCTGTTGCTATTCAAAGCAGATTGCAGGGGTTCCCTATGGGTTTAATTCATCGCATCAATCATTTTTTGGAAGGTTCTTTGAAAGCCAAGATAGCTTCAAATAAAAACTAGGATTACTTTTACATTGATTGTCAGTAGTTGGTAAGGAGCAAAGGGGGAACACTCTTGAGATGCTGTTAAAGTTTTCATATTTGTTCCTTGGCTGGCAGGCGTTCTGTGGTATTGGAGAGAAAAGCCAGGTTTCTTCAGTAGGTATTTGAGGCAGTTGTTGAGAGTAAGGATTTGACTACCCTCTCTCTGGGTGTAGATTTCTCAAGCCCTTTAACACATTCAGTGCACAGATCTCCCGCAGGTTATCTCAAAGTGCATCATTTAAAACAAGACCTGTTTAAGCCAAACGGGTTAAATGGGCTTATTTCGTTGAGCTAACCCATATAGATACCCAGTCTCCTCCCCGATCTGTGTGTGGGTGCGTATCTGTGTGTGCACATATGGAGTGTGTGTGTCTGTGCATATAGGTGGCCTCTCTTACCTGGAGGTCAGTTTCCCAGCTCCCTCAGCCCTCTTGATCCCAGGGTTATAGAGAAAAGATTTCTGAGGGTCTCTGGAAAGGAAGTACCACACACAGTGGCTGGACTCAAGCCACGTGCTTCCATTCTTCCAGCAGACTTTCATCTGATCTTTACTGATTTTTATTTACCATGAAATTCGTATTAAGCTCTTTCCCTCGGCTTCCGATTCCAGTGTCGATTAAACACTTCGAGGAGACTATCTCCGCGGCTTGTCTTCGCCTCTCCAAATTTGCTTCTTATTTCTCAAAGAGGGAGTTTGCACTGGATAATCCTATAGCACTGATTTTGTTGCAACTAGAAGGTGATAAGGATTGCTTTTTAAGGCAGAGGCAATAGCAGCAAAAGAAAAAAAATCTAGAGCCTAGGAAGGGAGGGCGTCCAAGCATTAAGGCAAATAGAGAGCTGCCACTTTTCCACAGCATAATAGTGGGGACCTGTGACATCAGTGGAGGTTGCATGGAGGTCAGTCTGTTCAGTTTAAGAAGTCAGGATAGGGCTTCCCTGGTGGCGCAGTGGTTGGGAGTCCACCTGCCGATGCAGGGGACACGGGTTCGTGCCTGGTCCAGGAAGATCCCACATGCCGTGGAGCGGCTGGGCCCGTGAGCCATGGCCGCTGAGCCTGCGCGTCCAGAGCCTGTGCTCCGCAACGGGAGAGGCCACAACAGTGAGAGGCCCGTGTACCGCAAAAAAAAAAAAAAAAAAAAAAAAAGTCAGGATAATGGGTAATTGCTGTAAAATAAAAGAAATTTATCTAAAATGGTCAACATTTAAAAGTTTCATTGCTGGAAGGAGGAAACTTTATTATCAAGATAACGCATGTCTTTGGAGCAAGTTGTTGCTTGACTCTGTTGAAGACATGAGACCCTTTTATGGCAGGTGCGTGTTAAGTGGGCCATGTACGCTGTTGCTGAGGTTCAATGTTGTGTCTTCATGGCGCTCTGCACAACTTCAATGGGGAAATAAAAAGGAATCCAATTCTTTTATCCTCCATTCAAGGGAAAGATGCAGTTCCCAGGCCTTTCTCCCTGTCATTTACAGAAGAGTCCCTGGGTGCTACGCATAGCGCTGCATGAGGGAGGCGTTGCTGCCCCTTAGGCAGAGAGGAAAACTGAGGATCACAAGGTGAAATAACACAACCACCAAAGCACATGGCTGGGATCCAGACTCAGCTCTGTCTCTTGAAAGGTTCTTGCTGACACCACTAGGCCAAGCTAGGGCTCCCACATAGATGAGTAAACTGAGGCACGTGCAGCTAAATGGTCTTGAACAAGTTGCAAAGGATAACCAGAATGAATATTTCATTCTCAGTCCACTGACCTTCTACTAAACCACACTTTCACCATTCTGTATAGATTACCTGTATATTAAGAGCCACTGTGAATTTATAATTTGCCAAGTATAAACACGTGTACACAGATGTGCATTATAAAGAGTGATTACTACTCACCTTTGCTCTCATGGAAATACATCCATCTGTGCATTATAAAACATGGCTGAGCATTTCTACCAGGCTTCAAAACCAGCCTGGCATAGCCATTGAGTCACCTAGGTACAAGCTGTCTGCAGACAATGGGTTTCAGGGCAGCCAGGGGAGTGATTTACTTTTCAACTGATGCTGAGGTACGGGTTGAGTTTCTTAGAATCCATGCATAAGGATGTGGTTTATTTACAAGAAATAGAGCCATGCAGTTGCTGAAAGAACAACTAAAATAGGGTAATCGAGCCAAGCACTATGCTCTGGACACTAGAAGTTAGGGAACATGCCAATGTGGACTTGCTTGAGTTTATTTATTTTAAAAACTTTTCTTGAGACTTCCCTGGCAGTCCAGTGGATGAGACTTCACACTCCCAATGCAGGGGGCACAGGTTCGATCCCTGCTCAGGGAACTAAGATTCTGAATGCTGCACAGCATGGCCAAAATAAATAAATAAGTAAATAAAAATATTTTCTTGCAAAGGCATCTTATTGCAGAAAATCGAAGAAATACCAATAGCAAGAAGAAATAAAATTCACCCATGGCTCTACCAAGTAGAGATGACAAAAACAAACACACCAAGTAGAGATAACAAGAGCAAACACATCCTCTCCTATGTAAACCTATATTGTTCATGAAAGGATCATAATTTATATTCTGTTATGTAACCAGCTTATTTCACTTAAAAGTGTTAGGACCGGGCTTCCCTGGTGGCGCAGTGGTTGAGAGTCCGCCTGCCGATGCAGGGGACACGGGTTCGTCCCCCGGTCTGGGAGGATCCCACGTGCCGCAGAGCGGCTGGGCCCGTGAGCCATGGCCGCTGAGCCTGCGCGTCCGGAGCCTGTGCTCCGCAACGGGAGAGGCCACAGCAGTGAGAGGCCCGCGTACCGCAAAAAAAAAAAAAAAAAAAAAAAAGCTATAAAAATAGGCGTCTGTGGCCCTTGCTCTGTGGGGCAGGCGGGGAGTGCAGGGCTCATCTCCAGTCCATCCGTGTGCACCTGTCTGCTTATCTCCCACCAAGATAAGGGAGAAACAGAGACAGCACCTTTCTCAGGCACAGGTTTCAGACTCAGAGGTCTCAAAAGACAAAGCCATTTCTCTCTGTGCTTTTGCAGTCACGGCACAATCGACCACACGTGTTCACGGTTCTCTCCCCTCGCCTCCCCTCCTTGCTCACCATGCAGGCGGAGGAGAAGCGCACTGACAGGAAACACCTGGCAGGGGTAACAGCTGAAAGGGCTGTGAGTCCGAGGAAGGGCGTGGACCTGAGATCTCTCTTCAGCCGTCCGAGAGGCTGGCCAAGCAAGGGCCGCTAGTCCAGAGCTCCGAGGCCTCGTAGGGCCAGACGCAGTGGGTGAAAGGCGCAAGGACCGTGATACCTACTCTTTATTTCTTACAGTGGATGGAGCCAGCCCTTTGGCTGACCGTGGGGCACAGACTTGCGGGAAGAGCTCCGTCTTTGGAGTTTCTGCAGGTTTACATCTCACTCTGACTCATCAGCCGTAGGCCGCGTGCGAGTCACCCAGCGTGTCTGAGTCCCAGTTTCTTCGACCACGGAACAGAGGGGAAGTCGAGGTAAGTACCTGTTGTTACAAGGATATGAATTCATGTAAACAAAGTGTCTGCTTATGGATGAAATGCCGGGCATGTATCAGGAACTTCCTAAAATTGCCGTCTGTCCGTGTTCCTTGCGCCTGGAGGGTACATCAGGGCAGGGTAGATTAAAACCATATGGGTGGTCTGTTAATCTTAAAGGCCTCATGTGGATCTGAGAGTCTCCGATTTTGTGAGTTGATGAAATTGTGTTTTGTTTGGTTGGGGGGCATGGGGGGAGCCATGGTGATAAGGTAAACACAGCTCCAAGGAAAAAGCTGATACTTTGAATACTGATTTATTGAATTCCTTTTGGCATGTGAATGGAATAGGCTGTGATTCTCTAAAATGGTGGCTACGGGTTGCCTGGGGAGGCCTTACGAGACGCTCGGGAATCTCCTCAGTGTCTCCAAAACAACCCAGATAAATATACTTCCATACCGCACAAATTGTTTGTTTGCTGTGGAAATTCAGCACCAACGCAAGTCTCTACCTGCATGCCCTAGTCCCTAAGCCCCTCCCATGTAGAAAATGGGGAGCAGCCTTGGCGTATGACTCGGTGAACTTGGTCAATGTGAAGGGGAAGATAAAAACACATTCTCTTCTAGAGCCTTGCCGGTGGTTAATGATTCCTTGGATGGAAGTTGGGTATGAAGAAGCTGCATTCCTTTTTTAGGAGCCCGTGTACCGTTCCATTCGTGCCCATAGTTGGCTCACGTCCCACAGCTCCTAAGGCTGGATACCCATGAGGAGAAGCAGGTTATTAGAATATCTCATGTGGGGTAGCATGAGGTGAACCCAAGGATTTGCCTCTTTCAGGTGAACTGTTTCTTGATCCTAGAGCAAGGGTTGGCTGTCTTTGCAAAACGGTCAACTATAAAACTACTTTTATTTGACATTAGATTTATTCTTTCATCCATTCAATTAATCAGCGTGTGTTTATTGAGAAGCTTACTAGGCCCTGGAAATAAAATATTGACTAACAGGGTCCCTGCCCTTAAGAAGTTTGGAGTCTAGTGGAAAAGAGTTTCTCTGAAACTCCGGGTCATACGATGCGGTCCTCCCAGCCATGGTGGGCTGTCACAACACTGTCACCAGACTGAGGGGAAAGTCTGGCTCTCTTGGCTGTGGAGCTGTAGCATCCTGGACCCCTGCTGACCCAGGGTCCCTTTGTGGAGGCAGAAGGATGGCATCGCTCACCCAGTGTATCAAAGGTAGAAAAGAGCAGGTGGTAAATCCTCTGCGAGGCTTCATAAACTTCTGCAAGGTAATTCTGAAATAAACAAGCTCAGTCAATGATACAGAACCTTCCGATGAATCACACTTGAACTGTTCATTTCTCTGCTTCCTGTGCTTGCGGGCTAGTTTTTACAGGTATACTTTCTACCCTTTATCCTGAGTTAAAACAATTTGGCTTCCTTCCTTCTCTCCCCATCCCATCCTGAACAGGACTTTCCATTAAAATTTTCCATTTTATCCTGTTATCTTTCAGTATCTCACTCTCATCTAAGCTCAGTAGTGGGAGTACAAAAAATTCCAATCTAACCCCAAACTTAGTCAACTTCAGGGTCTCTCTTGGGAGAGACTGTCACAGTCTGGGGATAAGACATGGAGAAAGAAGGGGAGAGGGGAGTAACAGTCACTAAAGAATCTATCCCGTGATAGGCAAGGTCGTGTGCAGTGCGATGACAACAATAACCACAGCCCCAAGTCCTTATTCCTGAAATCCTAAGAGTCTGACAAAACAAGCTTTTTCTGAAGTTTGTAGCAAACTCCCCGGCTGGCAAAACCAGGCCTGAACTGACATGAATCTATTTATAGTCTTGTATTTATCCTTAGTATGATATGAATATTCATACATTTCATTAAAGAAGTATTAATGTGTTTAATTATGAGTTGCTGCCACATACCCTGTTGGGGGTGTTATGTAATTTATGGAAAATGCCTCATTAATTTTCTAAAATTCAAAAAATTCTGAATTCTTAAACACATTGGTCTCATGGATTTCTTTTAAGGGGTTGTGGAACTAAATATATATATATATATTTTAATATTTCTTTTTTTTTTAACATCTTTATTGGAGAATAATTGCTTTACAACGGTGTGTTAGTTTCTGCTGTATAACAAAGTGAATCAGCTCTACATATACATATATCCCCATATCTCCTCCCTCTTGCGTCTCCCTCCCACCCTCCCTATCCCACCCCTCTAGGTGGTCACAAAGTACCGAGCTGATCTCCCTGTGCTATGCAGCTGCTTCCCACTAGCTATCTATTTTACATTTGGTAGTGTGTATATGTCCATGCCACTCTCTCACTTCGTCCCAGTTTACTCCTCCCCCTCCCCGTGTCCTCAAGTCCATTCTCTACATCTGCGTCTTTATTCCTGTCCTGCCCCTAGGTTCTTCAGAACCTTTTTTTTTTTTTTAGATTCCATATATATGTGTTAGCGTACGGTATTATATATTATTTAAAGTCTGTCTTATGATCTTTATCTTTCATAAAGACAATTTTTCTTTAATTTTCTTGAGTACAAAGCAGAAGCTTTTCTAAAACTCTTTTTACTTTTTAACCACATATACTTTCTCCCACAATACCCCAAATTAGCTTTTATTTCAGGTTTACTATGCTTAGCACCTTGGGTTTTTTAATTTTAAAGAAGTTCCTGTGTGTTTTTATATCTTGTTTTCTTAACAGCTTTATTGAGGCATGATTCATGAAATTCACCTGTTTTGAGTCGACAGTTCACTGACTTCTAGTAAATTACAGATTGTGTGACCATTATCACATTGTAAGTGTGAAACATTTCCATTACCCCAAAAAGTAATCTCTTGTCCATTTGTCATCATTCTCCCATCCCATCCCTGGGACAACCATGAATCTATGTTTATATTTTTGAGACCATGCTACCTGCCAGCCACAGTGCACACAGCCTTCCCCGGGGGAAACCGAGGCTTGAGTAACTAGTACAGGATTAAGCTGGAATTTGATGCAGGTCCTCCTGACTCCAGAGTTCATGGCCTTTCCAAGGTCAGCCAGCAGAGGCCAAGAGTGGCCTCTCACTGGACAGGTTCGGAGATGACGGTAGCCCAGGCATGGATGTTGGAGAAAGGAGTGACCCCAGCGGGGTTGTGAATTGGATGACCTTTAGGCTCCCTCAAGTTCTGTGCTTCCACGAGTCTGTAAATCCATAAAATGCCTCCAACTAAGCCAGGGACTTACTTTAATGAATAGATAAGAATGATGTGTCATGAACAGACTAATTGCATATAAAAGGAATGCTTCTGAAGTGCACAGTGTGTTCCCTTAAGCACTTTAAACGCCCCCCAGGGATGCCTTTTGCAGTCACAATTTGCATTATCAATGAAGAGGCAGTTTGCCAAGCAAAGGGGAGCGTCTGCCTTGCTCTCATTCAAATCACCACACATTCCAACATATTGATGTCCAAATTAATGAAAACTTTTGATAGATTTATTCTCACAGCTTTTTAAGTATGAAGTTGGTACTTCTGACGTAAATGTCCTGGTACGCGGGTGTTGCAGCTACATGAGTCGTTGATAGGATGAAATACCCTGTGCTATGATTGAAGAAACATCTGTTATGTGTTTATTATTATTATTATTATTATTGCTAGCTTCCTCTCTGTCCATTAAGAGAAATCCATTCTCAAAGCCAGCCAGTTTGGCCTCAGCCCTCAGCCCTTTTGGTATGATACCCCTTTCTGTGACACCGACTGTTACCTGCTCCTCCCATCCTCCCCAGATTTCAGGGACCATGTATTCTTTCTGTATCCTCTGCCCAAGCAAAACTCAGGCCTAGGAAAAGACTTAGGATCCAGCATTTTTCCCTTGGTATAATATTTAGATTAGTAAAATCCGCAAATAGAGATTCCAGGTCCAGGAGTTTTAAACCCTGTGGCAATTTTGGAGTAAAAGATAATTTGATCCCTGATAAAGATAGTTCAGACCACAGATAAGAGTTTTGTGATCCATGGATTTCCCTGGGTGCTTCTAAAATTTTATTGCCTACTGTTAAAAGATAAACTGAGGCATATTAAAAAATTTCAAGAGTTTATTCAGGCAAAAATTGACTTGAATTGGGCAGCATCCAATCTAGCAGATAGAAGGACTTTTATAGGCAGAAGAGAGTGGGCACAAGGCAGTTATACTAGGCAAAAAAGCAGGTTGGTTATTGCAGAGTCACTTTCCTCTAGGGGATGGCAGGGGTCTGTAAATTACCTAACGAGTGCTGACCAGGTGACTCCTGATTGACTCATTTAAGACATTTCTGGGAGAACTGAAACTGTAATTCAGTCTTGGTCTGGTGACATGGGGCTTAACATAAGAACTCCATTTGGGGCCTACTGTCTTGTTTTTGACAATTTCCGCTTTTGATCAGACTCTCAGCCTAAATGGGAGATGTGATCAAAATTTAAGGCATTAGCACTACTCCCAGCTGCTGCTCTAAACTTCTCTCCATTTCTGCTGATGCTCTGTGTGTATTCACAGGTCGTGATGTTGGGTTCACATTCTTTAAGTCGGTCATTCTCTTCATTCCTTTTCTGACATTCTAGTCTTAGGGAGATCATTTGCTTGGTAGTTAGCAGCTGTGAAGATGCACTTAAAGCTTTTGAGAGAAAACAGCACACCAGGGAGACTACTATGATTATTATAAGCAGGATAATTCCCATTGTCTGGAGTACACTTTGGAGCCATGGTCCCCATGACCCAAAGCAGTCAGAATCAAACAAGTCAACGGAAGACCCCCACTGAAGGAGTCACTTTCCTAGAGCCAACTGGCTTCTTCAGTGATCTTATAAGCTGAGTCTCAATTTCCCCCAAAGTATCAAGCCAAGTGCAACAGGTGGTGTGGGCTACAGCATAAACACCTCCTTGCTCAGCTAAAAGCTAATCAAGGGCTATGCTACTATCAAGAACACTTTCCACCAGAGAGTCTAGGGGATTTTGTTGGTCAGCTATTCCTTTAGCAGCAGATTTTGCAATATCTTCAAAAGTTAAGGAGAGATTCCTGATCATGGCTTCCTTTGCACTTACTCCTAGCCAGGAGAGAAAGGATCTATCAAAGAAGGCTAATTTTGAATCATGAATGCCTCCTGGTAATTCCCGTTTGAGTCTGTAGCTTGGAATTGGAAAGGTGTTGGCCATGGAGGCCAGTAAAATTGAAGGTTCTGTAGACTGAACCTGGTTTTCTTCTGGTCACCTTTGCCTTGGGTTCCTTTCTTTGTATAGAGCCTGGATGCCAGGTTCCCTGGGCTTGGAATTGTTATCAGAGGCAGGGAAATGTACCTGCAGGGTGAGGGAGTCTGACAGGATAGAGAGAGCTGAGTGTGTTGCAGAGAAACTGAGGCATTGGAAATCAGTGAGAAGTTTGTGATGGACAGAATTACAGGATCACCAGCATCATGGCAAATCCAGCAGTCATTTGGAAGTTGAATTACCTCCTCTTGCAATGGCTTGAGATATGTAAACAATGGCATTATCTTTCCAGGCCAGAGCAAGACAAAAGGTGAACAAAAGAATCATAAAGACCTTCACGCTGTGAGAAGTAGGAAAAGGATGGTCAGAGAGGGACAGAGGAATGGAAAGAAATGTTCTTGATCCAACAACTTGGGAGAATGCAGTCTACCTCATATAAGCTACTTCTCTTCCTACTCAATTTGATTTTGAGCTCCCCTGCATGCGCAGAACCAGTCAGGTGGAGGCTTCTTCAGTTGTGAAATAACACTCCCAAGTTGTGAAATACGCACCCAAGTTTCAACACCTTGATTTGGCAGCCGTGTCGGTGATCAAGAGTACTTGATAGGGCCCTTTCCATGAATCTCACTTTTGCAAAAGTGTCAGAGTAAAACAGTAACTGTCTGTAAATGACAACAGATTTAAACGCCCATGGTTAAAGATTTGATGAGTTCATTATAATGGAATTGATAAGGAAATTTGGTTATTTCTGTGACATACAACATTTTAAGATAATAACTGGAATTATGATTGATAACATTATACCAGGACATACTAGATTTTTAGGCATTTCATACAATTTCTAGAACACATATTAATAACATGCATCCATACAAACATAACCTAAGAAGGTTTATTTGACAATGCTTCCCATGTAATTTAATGAACCAAATAAACCTAATTAGTTTAAAATCTCTCTTTTACAGGGTGAGAGACAAATCCTTTGAGATTTCCCAGGGACCCTCCAGGAAATCTCAAAGTTAGTTTGAGGTCAACAAGACTCCATTTAGAATTTGATTTTGAGAAAATGTCAGAAGCTTTGAACATTTGATTAAATCAGATCACATCGTTATGAAATGATACTTGGTGATCTATTTAACCAAAGCGACAGCAGAAAATGTTAAAGGCAAATACAGAAAGTTCCACAGTTGTGAACAAAACTTCGCTCTTTTAATATTGAGAAGACTGGGTTTTCTTAAGTAATCAAAGACCTAATACAGACAAGTGAAGCATAGTACATTATTTTGGTAAGAGACAAAATTTTTGCTGTCCAGGCAGACTACTTAATAGGTAAAGAAAAGCCTCTGGTTACTATTTCATATTAAGAGACCACCAATGATCCAAGAAGGCTTTGTCCTTTTAACAGAGAGAAAACTAAATTCTAATCTTGCACAAGTGTACTTTTGATATTAAAACTCATTCTTGAAAAATATACATGAATCCATTCTAATCTTAATCAGCTTGACCACACATAAAATTTCTTTCCCAAGATTCCTTTTCCACACACTTCTACAACTTTTTTATATCCATTCAGACTTTGTCCTAATATTTTAAAATTTCTCTGTGTGAAACAAGCAATAATTTTACTTTCCTTACCTACTTTTCTTGCACAGTTGTTTCCTTTCACCCTTACTATTTCTAAGTAGCTTTAATTACGTAAATTGATTAGAATTTTTAACCCTTAGAATCGTTCATTCATAGTGAAAACTAAGAAGTAAGCAATTGTGGACTATCTGTTACACTAGTATTCTGTGGCTTGGCACATTTATAAATACATTTCATAATTTCTAGAAGCATATTCTTCCTCATAGTAAGTTTTCTAATGTGGCCCAAAACATTTTTACTAATAGACACAAATATTTTTAGTTCCTCTGTTAAAGGAAGCCAAAAGTGGATAAACTTATGTTCAGTAATTAATGTTTCAGTATCTTATCTTATTTGGGAATGATCTAGATATTCAATGACTTTCCGTTATTTAACTCATCTCAGTATAACTTTAAGATATCAAGTTACCAAAAAGACTCTGGAAACTATTTTTAAGTAGACATGGCATAAAGCATAATTATTGTTGAAAACTTCATTTATAAACCTTCCTCTTACATCTATTTAATTCAGTTCTTAACAATTATGTTTAGTTTAGTCATGAAAATTTCATGAGACATTATACAGGTAACCATCATCTTAGGTTATCTTTCTTGCTGACAAATTACGTAACAGAGATAACATGAGCTTATTTGACTTTTAGTAACCTAGAGAGAAGTATTACATTTAATGCTGATGACTCTATGACATGCCTGTTGTAATTAAACCAACGAATTTAAACTATCTTTTACTTAAGATTATCCTAGATCACATGAACTTGGAAAACATTTGGGTTAGTTTCTGTATTTCTGAGAGTATACTTGATTTATATCAATGTTTGCCTTTCAAGTAAATAAAGCTCATTACAAATTAATTTTGGCAATACCACTGCAAGTAGAAAAAAGTCACAAATTTATTACATACATACATAGACATATATAAAAATACAGGCAGATACAAACAGAGATCTTACAGCTTTGCTTTTAAATTTTAGCCATGAGACAGGAATGATAATGCAAAACTCACTAGTTTATAGAGAACAGTTGGATACAAATTGTGTTTCTGGTGAATGGTATTAGTTAAGGTGAATTGCTCAGATGGCTTAAACTTTTTACTAATATCTGCGTAAGAGATTTTAAGGTTTTTCATAGGCCAAGTTTTTAAAATACGCTTTCCTTTGTTTTTCCTACTTCTGATAAGAATTACCTGGTTTCTGGAGAAGACCAGGGAGAACGCTTACATCTCAAAAGGCACAGGGGAAGAACACAAGTTCCACCAGCAAAGACTTTTGTTCCTTAAGCCCAGGTCTTTTACAATATCCGCAAGCCTTTTGAGATGATAGGGAAGGATCTGGGGTTGGTAAAAAGGATAGGTGGGCTTTGAATTATTTCTAGAGCCACATTTCTATTCTTGTAAAGACTTGATTTGTAAGACAGTGCAGTTGTGTTTAATTCCTCAAAAAAATTCAGTTGGAACCTGAATGATATCAAGGTGCCGACCCACTTATCCAACTACATTATCTTCAATTTGCTTCTTTATATCAGAGAGAAGATCTTCAACTAAGAGGGAAGTCAAAAGATTCCTATGTTCTAGATTTAGAGCTGTGTTTCTTTGGAATGTTTTTAGTAAATCCTCCCACAAAAACCTTCAGAATGTTTTTATTTCCCTCTGGGTACATAGTTTCATTTTAGATTAGGGGAGAAGGTCTTAAAATTTTTCCTTTCAGGCTCTGAATATCAGCTTCCACTTTGGCCAACTTCTGACCATAGACTTTAAAAAAATTCATTTTTAATATCTGGTCAGGTTTCAACTGGTACAAATAGTCAATATTCCTGGTAGTATTAATGATCCCATGGATGAAAGAGGGGTCCCCAAAGAGGGTGCAAAAGATACCATCCTTCTGAGCTCCAGAGCCACTCCCAAAGATAAGCAAAAGAAAGAAAGACTTAGACAATTCACCTGAGAGCTGGCAACAGTCAGCAGGACCCTAGCTGCACATGGACTGCAACCCACATTTCTGTCCAGCCATATCTACCTGCAAATGGGGTGCCACTGGCATTTCTGTCTGGTCATATTTTTAGGTTCCCCCAACCTGACGGTTGCCAAGAGAAGTTCTCAGGACACACAACAAGACAGACAAGAAGGCAATAGCTATCCCTGGGGGAGAAAGGTACCAGTGGGTACCTATAAGCAAATTCATGAGTCATGGTTCAAAGCTCTAATTCTTTTTTTTTTTTTTTTTGGCCTTTGTTCAAGTTTGTTTATTTATTTATTTATTTATTTATTTATGGCTGTGTTGGGTCTTCGTTTCTGTGCGAGGGCTTTCTCTGGTTGCGGCAAGTGGGGGCCACTCCTCATCGCGGCGTGCGGGCCTCTCACCATTGCGGCCTCTCTTGCTGCAGAGCACAGGCTCCAGATGCGCAAGCTCAGTAGCTGTGGCTCACGGGCCTAGTTGCTCCGCGGCATGTGGGATCCTCCCAGACCAGGGCTCGAACCCGTGTCCCCTGTATTGGCAGGCATATTCTCAACCACTGCGCCACCAGGGAGGCCCTGAAGCTCTAATTCTTATCAATGTTTTTCCTGCCAATTTGAATTTGGAAAGGAATGGACAATGTAAAACTTTACCTACCTCTCTCCACCAATCACCGCAGATAGAGATCTAGGACAGCTGACTCTGGTAAGAAATGTCCCCCTTTGCTGGTTTCTGCCAATTTTCTCAGCATCCTGTCTGCAGGTCTGGAGAGAGTGGGTGTCCTAGCAGGTGTCATCCTGGTCACCAGACACTGGAAAGGAGGAAAGATAATTTTCCCTCTACCCTTTATAGTGAGTGCTTTGCTGAGACCCCTGTTCCTCTAGGGCACCTCCTAAATGGATAAGCTTATCTAGTTTAAAAGTTCTCTACTATGGCCACTGTAATTCAATATTATCTTTGGTAAGGTTAACCTGATTGTTCAGCCTTAAAATAAAAGTTTATTCACCCGAGGCCTCACACTAAACCCAATCCAGCGTAAGTCAGACCCAGTCTGACCCTGGACCTGGTCCAGTATCTAAGTCAGATCCAGTCTGACTCCAGCTGGTTTCCAGACCCAGTCTGGAAAAAGAAATGCTCAAATAAAGTCTGAAAGTGCATAACAACAAAGGCTGCAGAACTAGGATTTGAGAGGGACTTGTCCACACCTCCAGAGGCAGTGAGAAAGCAGCGAGCCCAGCGGGCTCACGGGTACCTATGCCTGGTTGCTCGTTGCTCCTGTGGGTTGTCGGGGGTCTCCTCAGTTCCGTCTTCTGACATCAGAGCTGTTAAAAGATAAACTGAGGCATACTAAAAAATTTAAGAGTTTATTTGAACAAAAATTGATTCAAATCAGACAGCACCCAGTCTAGCAGATAGGAGCTCCAAGGAGCTGTACAAAATTAAAGACTTTTATAGGCAGAAGGGAGTGAGGACAAGGAAGTGATACTAGGCAAAAAACGGGTTGGTTACCGCAAAGTTACTTTCCTTTAGGGGATGGTGGGCGACTATCAGGCAGATTACCTAACTAGTGCTGACCAGGGGACTCCTGATTGACTCTAAGGTTCCATTCGTGGGAGAGCTGAAACTGCAATTAAGTTTCAGTTTGGTGAGGGTCTGGGGCTTAGAGACTCCATTTTGGGCCTGTTGTCTTGTTTTTAACCATATTTTATAATTAACATCTATATGTCTTTTAATCGGTAAAGAGCTTTAATCCATTTTCTACCATTTAATCATCATAATGATCCTATGAAGATGGTATTGTTGTCAGTTGTTTTTTTTTTTTTTTTTTTTTTTTTTTTTTTTTTTCTTTTTGCGGTATGCGGGCCTCTCACTGTTGTGGCCTCTCCCGTTGCGGAGCACAGGCTCCGGATGCGCAGGCCCATCGGCCATGGCTCACGGGCCCAGCCGCTCCGCGGCATATGGGATCCTCCCAGACCGGGGCACGAACCCGTATCCCCTGCATCGGCAGGCGGACTCTCAACCACTGCGCCACCAGGGAGGCCCTGTCAGTTGTTTTTAATTAACTATAAATTATCAATGTTGTTAATGGTTAATAATAATAAGTGAGATAAGGTATGTAATACACTTAGTACTGAGCTTTTGGGCTTAGAGAATACAAGCAATAAGTTGGCTATTACTGTGATTTTTTAAAACCTTCACCCTTACTTTTAGAGGCAAGGAAAATGAGGCTCAGAGCTATTAAGGAACTTGCTTGCCTAAGGTTCACATAGCTAGTAAGAGTGGAGTGGGGATTGAAATGTCATGTCAGTCTTTTCTGAGACACACCCTCTATAACAGCTTAAATCGCATGGTCTTGCCCAAGGTCAAGAGTAACCCACTCTGCTGCATACTGGTTCTGTGACCCTGGGCAAGGCCATGCTATTTAAGCTTTTCTATCAAACTATGCCATGGCCAATGAAATCACCGAATCAGAGGTCTGAGCTTAAATCTTGGATGTGATAACAAATTTCTCAGACCATGGAATTCTATACCTCTTTATACCTCTTCTTGGTGGACTGGACAGAGGCCACAGCTTCCCTTCCACAAATAGCCACAAAATGGTTTTATTTAGACTTAGAAATTTATACACTTGAGCTACTTTACTAGGAGCATTTTTCTGCTAGAATTAATTTGTTATAAGGTTGTGCCCGTTGGAGAGATATTTTATTTATTTATTTATTTATTTATTTATTTTTGGCTGCTTTTGGTTCTTCATTGCTGCACATGGGCTTTCTCTAGTTACGGTGAGCAGGGGCTACTTTTCATTGTGGTGCACGTGCTTCTCATTGCGGTGGCCTCTCTTGTTGCAGAGCACGGGCTCTAGGCGCCTGGGCTTCAGTAGTTGTGGCACGTGGGCTCAGTAGTTGTGGCTCACGGGCTTAGTTGCTCCGTGGCATGTGGGATCTTCCCAGACCAGGGCTCAAACCCATGTCCCCTGCATTGGCAGGTGGATTCTTAACCACTGTGCCACCAGGGAAGCCCTGGAGAGATATTTTAAAATATTAACAACCAACTGGTGATACAGGATTTTCCCAAATGTTCTCTCACATCTTTGAGCTCGTTATAATTTGTTTCCTCCACTTACTTCTCAACACAGCACCATGAGAAGTCCCTGCATCTGCATGTTTACATAAGCAAGAAAGTGCTTTCAAATGCTTCCATCTGAAGCATATTTTTCACGCGAGAGCACTCATCTTGCTAGATGGTAAGGTTGTCCGAAGATGTACTTTGGGGTGCCTGAGCCCACAGGGCTAGAAGCACCAGATTATGTTTCACTTTCAATTTCCTCATTTGCAAGAGGAGGATTTCAGTAATAAAATGCAGCTGGAATTGGTCTGTGGCTGAATCAGTATCCTGAGAAACAAGGTGGTAATGAGGTAGCAAGGAAAGAGGTGGGGGAAAGGATGGATAGTGGGAAATGGGCTCCCTCTAAAAAAAATCGTCCCATCAGGAAATTCTGGGATGGGTCTCTCCTTGGTGGTTGGGATGGGACTCTTGTTAAGCATTTGCTTACTACTAACCAGTGCCTTTTATTATTTTTTTAAAACTAGTTTGTCTATTTTGCTAACCTGTAAAATCCCTCTCACCTCTTGCCCACTTCCCTGATCATTGGTTTGGAAGTGTGTACGTATTTTAACATAGAATTTGTGATGACTGTTTCCTTTTCCAAATAATAAGGTTAGACAAACACTGCCTAAAATGGACAAGATATTTCTTCACTGACTGTGTGATGGGAGCAATTAGCTGTGTCTATTACACCTACAAGGGCTGACCTGACTGAGGTCCTTCCTACCTTATTGGGTCTGGCACAGGTGTGTCATCTAGACCGGAAGTTGCAATGCAAAGGGCCAAGACAAAATCAGGCTTACAGGCAGGTTTTTTTTGGCTCAAGCAATTGAAAAAAAAATTTTTTAACAGTTGCCAACTTTAGAACAAATCTGGAGTGTTCACATCAAAAGAAGTTTCTGGCATTTTTGGAAAAATGCAAAGCTCTGTACACTGGGCACATTGCCCATAGTGACATGAGTTACTGGTCAGGTAGCTCTGTCGTTTAGAAGGGCTGTACTTTCTAGGATGCCCACCTCTTCCTGATGTCTTGAGAAAAGCTTGGTTCCTGTACGCATTTGAGATTATAATCCTAGAGGATTAATTAAGAACTGCCACCTCCCCCCCCAAAAAAAAAACAGCCAGCCACCAAACATTACCATGTCTCAATATTTACTGTAGGTGATCTTGGGTAGCCTCGCCTGCAGTGGCCTGAAGCAGGATTTTGGTTCCCAGCCAGAGACTGAAGTCAGGCCGCGGCTGTGAGAGTGCTGAATCCTAGCCACCAGACCAGTGGCCGGTGACAAGGCCCTGGTCCATATGGCTTTGCAGAAAATGAATTTCCACAAAGAAACGGGAAGTAGTGAAACAAGTAAAGTGTTTATTAGGAGGAAAAAGGGTATGTGTGGGTAGACACACGGGTGGACTCAGAGAGAGAGTCATGCCCTTGTGGTAGTTTGAATCACTTCTATGGGGCATTTCTTCCGGGTTTCCTCTGGCCAATCATCTTGCTTTGCCTGGCCCCGAGTCCATATTGGCTTATCTCAGGGTCCTCCCATGTGTGCACGTGCATCTCTTAGCCAAGATGGATTCTAGCGAAGAGGGCTATGGGTAGGTTGACATCACTCCCTTTCTGATCTCCAAGGAGCCTTTCTGTGCATGTGTAGTCGGGAAGGTCTCCTTGACCTCGAGAATGAGAAATATGTGGTCTCTTATCTGGGCAGGGCTTAGCTCCTCCTCCTCTTCATTTTGGAGTATCTGTCCACAGGGGACAAACTCCAGCTGCTCAGCCTGGGGCCCATCTACCTCCTGCCTCATAGGAACCCACAATGATATGTTGATATTTGGGAGAAGGTGTATGTGGTCAGTTCACACTTGGACGTGTGCATATTAATTTGTTTCTGTGGTGGGCTGTCTCTCCACTCTCCCCTCCCCCACCGCAGCAAGTCCTAGCGAGGCCAGAGCACAGGCTTTGAGATGAGGCAGACCTACCTTCGGATTCCGGTTGTGCCATTCACTAGTCACATGGTGTCAGGCAAGTCATTAACCTCTCCCAGTCCCAGTATCCTCCTCTGTAAAAGGAGGATGTGGGCTTCCCTGGTGGAGCAGTGGTTAAGAATGCACCTGCCAGGACAGGAATAAAGACACAGATGTAGAGAATGGACTTGAGGACACGGGGAGGGGGAAGGGTAAGCTGGGACGAAGTGAGAGAGTGGCATGGACATATATACGCTACCAAACGTAAAATAGATAGCTAGTGGGAAGCAGCCACATAGCACAGGGAGATCAGCTTGGTGCTTTGTGACCACCTAGAAGGGTGGGATAGGGAGGGGGGGAGGGAGACGCAAGAGGGAGGGGATATGGGGATATATGTATACGTATAGCTGATTCACTTTGTTGTAAAGCAGAAACTAACACACCCTTGTAGAGCAATTATAATCCAATAAAGATGTTAAGAAAAAAAAAAAAAAAGAATCCGCCTGCCAATGCAGGGGACACAGGTTTGAGCCCTGGTCCAGGAAGATCCCACATGCCATGGAGCAGCTAAGCCCGTGCGCCACAACTACTGAGCCTGCGCTCTAGAGCCTGCAAGCCACAACTACTGAGCCCACGTGCCACAACTACTGAAGCCCACGCGCCTAGAGCCCATGCTCTGCAACTAGAGAAGCCACCGCAATGAGAAGCCCGCGCACTGCAACGACGTGTAGCCCCTGCTCGCCACAACTAGGGAAAGCCCACATGCAGCAACAAAGCCCCAACGCAGACAAAAATAAATAAAAATAAAAATAAATAAATAAATAAACAAAAAACGAGGGTGCTGTGAGGGTAAAATGAGCAAATGCCTGTTTGCACAGGCCTGACCCACTTTAACACCAAACACATGTTCCCTGCTTCTGTTCTCCCCCTTCAAGCCAATAACGAGATTGAGTTGGCAAGCTCTTTCACGGAGTTGACAGCCAAATGGGTTACAGTGGTTGCTGGAAAACACACAGAGCCCTCCACGTGAGCAGTGGTGTGACCTGGGACACCGTTTAATACAGAAAGCCCCTTCTGGAGCAGCCTGGGCATCCTGAGGGTTCAGGTGCCCCAAGTCAGCAGGATCTGTCAAGGCCATATCTTCCCTCGGGGTGGAGGTGTCCTTTGTCAGCTTGTTGCTGAACTAGACTACTTTAACAGGAAGGATGGAGGCTGTGAATTTGAGATCAGATTTCAGAGCAGAGCCCAAAGGCGTCCAGTTACGTGTGAACACAGCATGAGAAATAACAATAGGGAGTGAGATATGCTGAGAGTGTTATACATGAATTTACATTCAATAAAAAACCCTTCCAGCTATAATTATCACATTTTTGCTAATATTGAGATTCTAGATGTCAAACTTAATATTTGAGTAAACTAATTACAGAATATTTTTTTCCTAGGCTTGACAAACAATCTTTTTTATTGGAAGTTTTCAAATGCTTTTTTTTCTTGGCTAAAACTGATGAATCTACGTGACCAGCACTTGGGGATAGAACCCCAGGAGTAGCTCACCTTTTTGCTTCCCCCCAACTTTCATCTCCCCCATTCCAGGTTCTGTTTTGTGTTCTTTTGTTGAGGGCACTATTTTCAGACTGTGTTAATGTGTCTTTTTTATGCACTTGCCGAATAGTTCTCCGTGGAATTGCCTCTTAAGATTTCCTCTGGCTGTGACACATTCAGACTCAAATTGTTGTGCTCAGTAGGGCCATTGTCACATTATAACAGGGAAAATGCTTCATCATGTGTTATAGAGCAAGATGGAATCTTCGCTAAGGAGCTCAGGGATCAAAGCAAGGGGAAAAGATTAATTTTTATGCATCAAGTCATTACAGAGGGAGAAGGAGACATTAAGATTGCCAGAGAGGAGATTTTCTCATCTAACAGCAACGCAGAGACTGTGTTGGGAGGACCATTGGCTCTGTTCTCAGATTTGTTTTTTACCTTTGAAGTGCTCAGATCTAGGTCATAAGCTTGTTTACACATATTTCAGGTTTTATAAAGGGCCTCCCTTAACAAAAGATACCACTTTCCCAGGATTTATGTACCTCCAAAAATAAAAAAATAGTTTTTACTCCATAAAAGTTCATAGCTATATTTCAGACAATTTTGAAAATAAAAGACAGAAAATAGAAAAGGCAAAAAATCCCTCTTTACCCTATAATCCTAATCCAGCAACTCTGGTGATGTGTTTCCTTTTCATCTTTCAAATGATGCTACTATTTAAGGTGCTTGAAAACACATGTCTGAGATTTTATATCCTGTTTCTTTTGTTTACCTAATAATATACTATACATGATTTTCCACACCCTAACATAGATTCTCTCAAGCACATGTGCCCAGTTTGTTTAGTTCTTCTATTATTAGACATTTGGGTAGCTTCCTTTTTTTTCTACTCTAAAAAATATATTTGCACAACAGGATTTTGCTGTATTTTGATTTATATTCCTAGGATAAATTTACCAAAGTGGAATTTCTGGATCAAAGATTATAAATATTAACATTTTTATGCAAACTGCAAAATTGCTTTCTAAAAGAATTATACCAATAGAATGCCCTGTCACACCACATCAGATGCCATTTTAGTTAATTTGTACCTTTTGCACTTTTAGGAATGGGTTATCATTTTCATATTTGCTTAAATTTTTTGATAAATCACCAAGCATCATATATGGCAGCAATTATTACTAATAATTACCCTCAAGAAATAAACACTATAACATTTAATGACAAAACGTTAGTATGGGAGAGTGTTTAAGAACAGTATAGAGTGATGAAGGGGGTAGATTTGGGAGTCAGGCTGCCTGGGCTCAAAGCTGGGCTCTACCACTTACCAGCTAAGTGATCTTAGGTCAGAATTTCTCAACTTCAGCAATATTGACATTTGGGACTGATAATTTTTTGCTGTGGGGAGCTGTCCTGTACATTGTAGGCTGTTTAACAACATCCCTGGCCTCTACCCACCTTCTCCCCAGTGTGACAACCAAAATGTCTGCCAACATTGCCAACTGTCCTTGGGGACAGTGCCTCCCCACTTTAAGAATCATTGCCTTTGGAAAATTACCAAAGCTTCAGTCCTCAGTTTTTGTATATATGGGGATAAAAATAATGCTCACCTCCAGGAGCAATTGGGAAGGCTAAGCAGATTTGTCCCTGTAGAGCATGGAGAACAGGGGCTGCCACATGCCAGGTACTCGGTCAGTATCAGCTCTTGTTAATACTGAATTCTTAAGACAGCTCTTAAGGAAAATGCTTGTTTGTTATTCTTACTATAAAAATGACTGTATAATTTGAAAAATTTAGGAAGGTATTAGAAGCTAATAAGGATCTCCTATAACCCTAATAGCCTGGGACAACCCTATTAACATTGGGGTGTATTTTCTTATGCATCTAGAAGAGTTACTGGCACATTTTAATTGCTCAATAAATGTGTTGGATGAATATGAAACATGAGATGAGGTTATACATACCATATACAAAGTTTTACATCCTATTTTTCTCCCTTACCACTGCATTGTGACTTTTTGCCTATACGTTTGGAAATTCTTTGAAAAGATGTTTAATACATGTATAATATCAACTCTATGACGGCTCTCTCATTTAATTAGTCATCATATCATTTTTGGCATGTACATGCTGTTAGTTTTTTATAAATAGTATTTTTTCTAACTTATGAAAAATTTCAAACATATAAAAGTTGAAACAGTACAGCATATACCCACACTTTAAATGTTTTTTAAACATTGTGCCATATTTTCTCTTTTTATTTGTGTGTGTATGTGTGTGTGTGTGTGTGTGTCTGCATGGATATAGACATGTATATTGAGTATTTTTTATTGTTTTGTGGCACCATTTAAAAGTAAATTGCAGGGGCTTCCCTGGTGGCGCAGTGGTTGAGAGTCCGCCTGCTGATGCAGGGGACACGGGTTCGTGCCCCGATCCGGGAAGATCCCACATGCCGTGGAGCGGCTGGGCCCGTGAGCCATGGCCGCTAAGCCTGCGCGTCCGGAGCCAAGTAAATTGCAAACATCATAACATTTCACTCTTAAAGACTTTAGCACGCCTCTCCCAAGAATAAAGACATTCTCGTGCATAACCTTAAGGTACTGAATTTGTCTGATTATTCCCTTGTAGTGTCCTTTAACTTGTTCCTCCAGCCTCTGGATTTCCTGTAAACTGAAGTTAGGTCTAAAGTCTTAATTAGATTCAGACAAACCATTTTGGCAAGGATATTTCATTAGTAGTTGCATCATCAGGAGGATATAACATAAGGTTGTCCCGTGATCACTCATGTGAAGTTTGATTACTTGGTTCAGGTGATGACCACTATATTCCTTTACTTAGAGGTATGTTTTTCCCTTTGCAATTAGTACATTTTTCTACAGGGTACTCATCTGGTACCATATGACTCCTCTATTCCCCAACAATTTTTCACCTAACGATGTTTAGCATCATTGGTGATTCTTGCCTAAACCAATTATTTTATTGGGAGCTTCAAGTGGTGATTTTTATAATTCTCTTATTTCACTGACATTTAATAGCTGATATTCTTCTGAAAAAAGAAAAGTTTTCCCTTTCTAAATGCAGGGTAAATTCTTCTTATGTTCTAAGTACTAATTTAAAAAGTGAGATAAATGAGTCTTGCTTATTTCTCTCTCCCTTATTTACTTTCTTTAGTGCTGTGCAGTCAAATTATAATAATTTTCTGATACTCAGGTTTTCTATTGGGCACCCCTCCAAGGTGACTTCTGTATCTTTTGGCATCCATGTCTTTTGGTAATCTTTGGGTTTCCTTCTTTTTTGACTCATTGTGTTCCAAGCTTACTTTTACATTTTATGCCTCAGCTCTGGAATCAGCCATTTCCCCAAGAAACCTTGATTCCTTTTAGTCATGAATGATATAAATAATCTTTTGATGAATACCTTTGTAGATAAGATTTTTAACAGAATTGCTAGATATGAAATTATTTTGACCAAGATTATGAGCTATTTAATGCCTTTAAATATACTTGCCAAGTTTCTGTACAGCAGTTAGTAATAATCAACATTCCTTCTAATGATTGAGAATGTCTGTCTCACTGCATTCACACTGAAATTAACTTTTTTGTTTGACAATAACTCTATTACAAGTAAGATTGAACAACTCGGTTTTATGGATGTTTATAAGTTTATTAGTTTTCTATTGTGGTATTTATTTGAAAGTTTAAAAAATACATCAGAGACTTTAATCTTCTGTCTACTGTGCTTGTTGCAAACTATTTTTCTAGAGTGTTTTTGTGTTTTCTTGGCTGTCAGACTTTTTAATTTCTAAGTGGTCAAATTTATTTACATTTTCCTTGATGATTTCATCCATTTCTCTAGTGCTTAGGCATTCCTTGCCCAAACCAAGAAAAGTGAAATATTTCTGTATATTTTTCTCCCATTTAAAAAATGTAAGCAAAACTAAGCTTTTAATATTTATTCGTTTTCAAACCATGTGGAATATATTTAGTGCTGTAGTTTGAGGTGAGAATCTAACTTAATTTTTTCCCCCAAAGCCAGTTTTCCTCACGCCACAGGAGGGATAATCTATCACTTTCTCACTGGTATGTAACTGTCTCCATCATATATGTAGTTCGCTAGATAGATAGATGGATAGATGGATGGATGGATGGATAGATAGATAGATAGAGATATCAGTGTCAATTTTTGCACCAGTACCATACTTTTTTAAATTATTGAAGCTTTTAAGTACATGTTAAAATACAAGGCCCTTCTTGTCTTAACTATTCTTTTACCTTTTTTTTTCTTCAAAATGAACTTTGGAATAATTTTGTCATTTTCAGAAAAGAGTTCATTACATTTAAATGATTTCTCATTTTCTAGATGGAACTTTGGGATTTTGTAATAACACTAGAAATTGCTTTGAGATAAGGTAACTACGATAATGTGAAAGTATTTGAAGTTGTGACGGTCCTCTGAGATGGAGCATGGTCAGTGTTGGGTGGGCTTAGTAGCACTTAGGTCTTAAAAGACTCTCATGGTGAAGACAAATGTCCCCTTTTTATGGCTTAAAAAGATCAGCGTGGTTGCTGCACCCATAGTTTCTAATCCAAGAAGTGAGATACTTGGTCTGATAGGTGGAATGATATTTATGGGAATAAAGGGAGATATCATAAATTTGAGCTGTCTGGAAACTTTGAGATCTGTATAGCCATTGGTCATTCAGCCACTAGATTCAGATATTCATTTGGGGGTTGAATGTTCCATTCCAAGTAGCGTTTTGCTTTCCTCTTAATATAGGTTAAACCGTCCAAGACATACTTTACACGGAGAAAGCTATCATGGGCTATGTCTCTGAATGTCAAGCTATGTGGTAGCTCAGATCCTTACAGTATGATCAGTATTATACAGTGGTGAAAAATATGTTCTCTGGCATCAGACAGACATTGGTTTGGATCTTCACTCTGCCTCTTCCCAGCACTGTGACCTTGGATAATAACAGTATATCTGGGGGGAGGAGAGAGGGGGGAGGGATAAATTAGGAGTTTGAGATTAGCAGATATAAACAACTATATATAAAATAGATAAACAGCAAGGTCCTACTCTATAGCACAGGGAACTATATTCAATATTTTATAACAAACTATAATAGGAATCTAAAAAAGAATATATATATGTATATTTATACATACACCAGTTTATATATGTATGTGTGTGTGTGTATACACCAGCTTTATATATGTAGAAGTGAATCATTTTGCTGTACACCAGAAACTAACAACATTGTAAATCAACTATACTTCAGTTTAAAAAATAAATTAATTAAAGAATATATATGTACCTGCCTCATGGAGTTGAGAAGATTAAATGAGATGCAATATGTAAAGTACTCAGCAGTGCCTGGCATACAATAAAAACTTAATCATATCAGCTGTATTATCCCTATCATCAGTGCAATTAGTCCTGCTGCTATTATTATTGTGGTTGTTTTTGTTATTGCTTAGGATCAAGATGACTGAGAACTCCTCATGGACCCTAGCTCTGTTGTGTTTCCATATGGAATCTCTGTTACAGTCAGCTCAAAGATTCTACTGACTGCTTTCTAGTCCTGAGAAGTGGTATGTTCTTCTGTAACAAGGAGTCACTGCTACCTCCAGTGCCCTCAGTGGGAAGACGTACAGGGCCAGTACAACACCCAAAAAGCCAAAAGAGGGAAAAGTGATAGTGCTTCAGAGTTCTAAGACAAAAGCAGTTAAAAACAAAAACCAGATTTCCCCATCCATTCTTAGACTCTCCTTGAGAAGGCACGCATTCTAGGACTAAGTATAGCTGAAGTCAAATCATTAACTTACATGTTTGTCTGTTATAAGTAGTGTATTTCATGTTCTTTTCTTGGCATTAAGAGATAATATTTCTATTCTTTCTCTTAAAAGAAGATTAGGTCTGATTACCATCTTTATAACAGTATTCACAACACAGGACAGCCTTTTACAGATTCAACCTCTAATTTAAATGTGACATTATGGAGCTGTCTGGGCGTTTGGATAATTCCTTCAGACATCTCAAAGTGGCACGTAAAGGGTCATTAATCAGCAGCTTAATATTTTATTCACATAGTGGCTGGAAAAAAGCAGGAGAAAGACTGGGATCTGAGATGAGAAAGGAATTATTAGTAACATATTGCATCAAAATAATCAGATTTCTAAATGAGCAAGGGAAGTTAAAAAAAAAAAAAATGAGTTAGCCTGTCCAAGACCTTAGGCTTCCTAAGAAAGAGCAATTACGGGTCTAACTGGTGAAAAGCACTAAGCTATAATCCAAGTGATAGAGAGTTTCCTATTTCTAGATCAGGGTTAGCCCATAAACTGATTACAATAAGGTGTTTTAAGTCTCTATAAGCCACTACAGATAGTCTGGGATGCTGGTAGAGTCTTTCAAATCTCTGTTCCCTCCTTCCCACCGCCAGTGCCTTTGCTCACGTCGTCTTAATTATTTCTCAACTCACTTCTGACCAACTCCTCAACACTAGTCTCCCCATCTTGGCTTCCTCAGACCACTTCCCCTTCCTATTTGCTGTAAGGACTATCTTTCTAAAACGCAAAGCAGGCCCTGTCACCTCTACCTAAAATTCTTCCATGTCTCTTTGTTGCTTATGATTTGTTCACTTTTCTAGACATATGTTATACCTCAATAAAAAATGACAGGAAGGGAGTAGCCATGTTGAGAAGGTCTGGGGAGCATCCAGACCCGGCAGGAGCTGCAAGCTTTAAGATTCCAAGTGGGAACATTTGGTTTTTGAGAGGGGCAGGAAAAGGCTGGCGTGGCTGAGTGTAGTGAATGAGGAGAAGGACAGACAGAGGAGGGCAAAGAGTGGGCAGGGTACGTGCGGGAGAATTTGTACCTTATTCTAAGTGAAGTGAAACCCCATTAGAGGATGTGAAGCAGGGGAATGGCATGTAATTTGATTTATGCTTTGGAAAGCTCACTGTAACTGCTTTACGGAAGAAGAACTACAGGGAGGAAAAAGCAGGCAGGAGGCAAGTTGGGGGGCTGCAGAAGGGCTCCAAGTGAGTGATGATGGTAGCCTGGACTAGCATTGGAGCAATGGAAATTGTGCACATTCACCACAGTGTATTTATCCGTCAAGCTGCTGGTGGCCATTTGGGTAATTTCCAGTTGGGGGCTATTGCCGGTAATGTTCCTGTGCATATTCTTGGACTTGTCGTTTGGGGCACAGATATATATGCATTGAGTATATACCTAGGAGTGGAATTATGTCAAAGAGTGTAGCAGACACTACCACTAATGTTAACTGTGTAACCTTGTTACCTCAACACACCAGAAGCTGTTTACTGAAAACACATGCATCTATCTACTGCAGGACTTTTGTGTAGCCATGGTTGCATATTTGACCCACATGAGCCAGAAGTGTCAGAAAAGTAATGCCCCCTGCTATGGACTGAATGTGTTTCCCCAAAATTCATATGTTGAAACCCTTGCCCCCAGTGTGATAGTGCTAGGAGGGGGGAGGTTTGGGGGAGGTAATGAGATGAATGCCTGTATAAGAAGAGACACAAAAGAGATGATTTCTCTCTCTTGGCTGTGTGAGGCTATTGTGAGAAACCCACTGCTACAAGCCAGGAGAAGGGTCCTCACCAGAATCTGGCCATGCTGGCACCCTGATCTCAGGCTTCCAGCCTCCAGAACTGTGAGAAATAAATGTTTGTTGTTTAGGCCACCCAGTCTATGGTATCTTGTTATAGAAGCCTGAACTGACTAAGACACTCCCAGAAGGTACACTCAATAGACAGGTGGTGGATAAAAATCCATATTCCTGTGACAACATAGATGGACCTTGATGATATTATACTAAATGAAATAAGTCAGATGCAGAAAGACAAATACTGTGTGATTTCACTCCTATGTGGACTCTTAAAAAAAAAAGCCAAAAGAAACAAACAAAATAAAACAAAAACAAACTCATAGAAACAAGGATCAGATTCCTGATTACAAGAGGGGTAGGGGGTTGCGGTGGGTGAAGGGGGTCAACCATATGGTGATGAATGGTAACTAGACTTGTGTTGGTGATCACTCTGTAGTGTATACAGATGTTGAATTGCAATGCTGCATGCCTGAAACTTATATAAAAACAAAACAAAACAATCCAGATCCCTTGCTCTTTATTTGGGATAACTCCAGGCTTGTTCTACACAGTGTCTCAGAGTTCCCCAGCAGTTATTGTGGTAACTGGTAAGATAAGACACCCTTATTGACTTTATTGTCTTCCCTGTATCACTTGCAAATTCCCTACTGGTGTTTCTATGTCCCTTCTAGTCCTGGCTGCCTTGGTTGCTCTTGATACCTTAAAGTAACTGGTTTTGTTCATTTTTGTCTAATTTTATCCAGCTTTTGTAAAGTACAGGGGTTGGTCTAGTACATGTTACATGGTCATGGTCATAAGAGTAGACTCTCTAGACATTTTCTGTTAGCTATTTCTATTACATAATTTAGTTTGCTTGGGAATCTCCAGTCAGCAACCTGGATTGGCTGTTGCATCTAGAATTGTCAACAGTGAATATTGGAGACAAGCTAGAAGTGCAAGACAGGAATTTTAGTAGTATACCCCCAAAGGAATATTAATGAAGGTCAGCCCATTCAGTAGTCTATTAACCCTTAGATGTGTGGAAATAGAAGCTATAATGGCAACAATTAGACTACCTTTGCCATCAGATGAGTACTTCCTTTTCTACATTTTCTATAGAGCACTGACATGTTTTTATACCTAATACCTTGCATAAGAAAAAAACATTGTATATCAAAGTGCTAAATGTAATTTGTTTTCACACATTTCCACCTGACTACACCATTTCTTTTTTTAAAGAATACTGTTACAGTGGACTTCCCTGGTGGTCCAGTGGTTAAGACTCCACGCTTCCACTGCAGGTGGCATGGGTTCGATCCCTGGGATCCCTGGTCGGGGAACTAAGATCCCACGTGCCATGCAGTAGGGCCAAAAAAAAAAAAAATACAGATCCAAGTGTTTCTGCCCATAGTTTATTTTCTTTCCATTGATCTCAAAGACTACATCTAATACACAGTGTGCTTTGTTTTAGCATGTCTTCTTTTCTCTCCTTTTGCCCTCCTCTTTTCTCTCCTGAAATGTTGGAAAACAGAAGTTGGGTAATTAGTACATCTGAGTTAAAAAAAAATCTAGCACCAAATGGATCATACAATGAAAAGATTTTAAGAATATGGGACATGTCTTCATTTACTGGCCCCTTAAAAATAATTTTCAAAACATGTATTTATTAAGCATCTACTATGTGTTAGCAACTGAGCATATAGTAGATAACAAAGCTTTTTTTTTTTTTTTTTTTTTGCGGTACGTGGGTCTCTCACTGTTGTGGCCTCTCCCGTTGTGGAGCACAGGCTCCGGACGCGCAGGCTCAGCGGCCATGGCTCACGGGCCCAGCCGCTCCGTGGCATGTGGGATCCTCCCAGACCGGGGCACGAACCCATGTCCCCTGCATTGGCAGGCAGGTTCTCAACCACTGCGCCACCAGGGAAGCCCAACAAAGCATATTTAAAAAAAAATCCTACCCTCATGGGACTTATATTTTAATAGGAGACAAAAAAGACAAGTAAGTAAAATACATAGTAAGTCAAATGAAGGTAGGTGCTGTGAAAATCACTAATCAGGCTAAATCCTGCTTGAAGGGTCGATTGTAGGGTAGGAGGGTTCCAATAGCCAGATGAGAAGGGAGTGTTTCTCCAAGGGACCTTGAGTTATAGAGCTGAGAAGGAGACCTAGAATCATCACTGGGAGGAGTTATTGCACTGTGTGTCAGGTCCGAAGAGTAAAGAGAGAATGAGAACAGGGAAGGCAGAGCCAAGTTGGGAGCTGGGGGGCTGGGAGGCAGGACTGAGTCAAGTGTAAGGAACTGGTCTGCAAGAGTGGATCAGAGCCAAGTTCAGGAACGATGAGCATTGAAACTCTGAGCCTGCATGGTGTAAGCTACAGGGCACTCCCAGTGAACTCAAGAAGTTGTGCAGGCCTGGCAAAATCGATGACCAATACTTGCTTCTAGATCCTTGACTAAGACACTTTCTAGAAGTCCTCTTCATGACACACATTTTATCTTATGACCTCACTTGCTACTGTTTCTTCACATGGGAGAATGCCACAGAAATGATTTTAACATATCGTTTCGATTTCCTTTTGAACATCGAGTGGGTCTTCTGCCCCAGAAGCACAGGGGCTGCAGCGGGGTGAAGATGCCACAGTTTGAAGTCCTGACTCACGGGCAGTTGCATGTCCTGAGTCCCTCTGTCCCTGTTTAGCCCCTTCTTGTCCCCTGCTCCATGCTGGGGGCAGACAACACCACTTCTGCCAACTTAGAGCCTTTCCCCTCTTTCAGGGAAGCAGAGGAAGCCAAACAAGGTAGAATCCCACAGAGGGTAGCTTCTGCCGGCTACCCTTGGGGATGTCTGGAGTGTGAGTTGTCCCAACCTGAGGCAGGGGAGCTGAGGCTTTCCCACGCCTCTATGTAGCAGTCCTTGGCTGAGAGCTGTCCGGAAGGGCCTCAATGCTTGGGCAATGCTGGCTCTCAAGTGTGGGGCAGAGCAGGCTGAGGGCAGTCTCCCAGAGCAGCTGCAAGTGAAAGCCTAACAGCCTGGGGAGGGTCTCTCTTCCTTCCCCTTTCCCCTTCCCTTTCCCCTTCCCCTTCCCCTTCCCCCTGCCCCCTCCCCCTTCCTCCTTCCCTTTCCCCTTCCCCCTCCCCCTCCCCCTTCCCTTTCCCCTTCCCCCTCCCCTCCCCCTTCTCCTTCTTCCTTCCCTTTACCCTTCCCCCTTCCCTTTCCCCTTCCCCCTCTCCCCTCCCCTTCCTCCTTCCCTTTCCCCTTCCCCCTCCCCCTCCCCCTCCCCCTTCCCCTTCTCCTTCTTCCTTCCCTTTACCCTTCCCCCTTCCCTTTCCCCTTCCCCCTCCCCCTTCCCCCTTCCCCCTCCCCCTTCCCCCTTCCCCTTCCTTCTTCCCCCTTCCCTTTCCCCTTCTCTTTCCCCCCCACCTCTCTTTCACTCACTCACTCACTCACAGTAAAAAGGAATCTGAGACATTCTGGTCAGAGCCACCAACATCTTCTACTGCCACGGACTTCTGCTTAATATTTTGGGTTTTTTGTTATTGTTGTCGTTTTGATCGTTCAGATAACATGCAGCCATGTTTGAGAACCATTGGAGTTCTGGAGAAATGGTTCTCAGGTATATGTTAGCTGAAGAGGCCTACTAAAATTCCTTGGGAGCGCTTTTTTCCTTCCAGTTTTACTGACCTTTATAGCACCGTATAAGTTTAAAGTGTACAGCATAATGATTTCACTTCTTCTGCTTCTTGAATGTTTGGATTCAAGGATTTCCAATGCAAAAACAAACAAACAGTTTTAAAACCACTGCAGCAGGTGGAGAAATAAAATGTGTTTGGGTCTAAATACTTCCCTTTCATCTTCTGCGAGGGGACATGCTAAGTCTTTGAGCAGAGGTGGGGATCCTGTTAATGGACAATTCAGATAAACAGGTTGGTCCTGGACAAGGAACAGTCACTGTGGGTATCATCCATGGGAGCAATCAAGAGTTGACTGTATAAATTAACAGTTGATTCTATATAAATTAAAACATTCTCCTTTTCTTAAGTGAAGAGGCTCCACTATGATGATTCTTAGTAGTACTTTTCACATGTGCCTCTTTCCTTCTCTCTCTGATGGGTGGAGTGAGCAGAAGGTACTCTCAGAAATTAGGCCTATAAAGTAGTTCATCATAGGATAGGCAGGCCCTACCTTGGTGATAAACTCCCTTGTTATCCCTGTTTCATTTCTTTCTTGTCTCCATGATCCACTTTGTTGGATGGTTTCCACCCATCATGGGTGTCCAAACCAAAAAACCTATAGCTTATGACCACTCCTTCACTTAACAAATGCCCATAGTGGGGTCCCAGCATGTGCACAGCCAAGACTTTGCCCTGCGGCCATTGACTCACACAAGTTCTGCCCAGGAACGTGTGTGTCTAAATCAGGGACTGCTCTAGTCTGTTTAGTATTTGGATTTCATTTTGAATGGTGCCTATGAGTACCACTGGGTTAGGTACTTTGTGACAGATGAAACAAGCATCCAGGTCAAAATAATCCCCATCCTTACAACTGTAGTTTAACTCTCATAGACATCTTCCTTTGTTTTCATTTTCAACCAAGCTTCTTCCCTCCATCTGTTGACTGATGGTCCCTCTCTACAGACCTGTTATAAGCAAAATGCACTATGAAATATTGGATATCCATTTTATTTACAGATTTCCTACTGAAAGCTCTCTGTGGGAGCCAGGTGATTTAGCTTGCTGACATATGATTCAGAGCCTTTGCTAGAAGTGATTAGTGGACTGGATCATGACTTCACCTGAGCTTTCTCTCACTAATAATTCGAGATGAGTTCACTTTTATTTCAGATTCCCGAGCAAACAACGTAATTTTGTCAAGGTGACTGGATACATCTGGGTGTGATAGCAAAAGGAGTTCAACCAGGAAGATAAAATAATTTTATACATAGATGTCAGAGTTTCTAAAAACAAGGAGAGAGGCAGATTAATTGGGACTGACACATCTCAGAATGACAAAATGCAGCTGTTGTTGACATCTGCAGAGCCAGCTGTTGGTACTCGACTTGACAACGTCTCTTGCCATGCATGGGGAGCGATGTCTTTTCATTTTGATGAAATAAGGCCACAGCATATGTGCTCAACAAGCACTTAAATGCTGACTTGAGAGCAAAAGAAACATGATTTAACTAAAATGCATGTTTTCTTTTTCCTCAGGATAAGATACAACTTAATCTATACTAGGGCTGAAATACATACACATATGTTTGGGGGTCCTGCCTCATTGGCTCCTGTTGTTTTCTTGTGCTTGAAACAACTTCTCCCTCCTTCCCACCTCCCCGCCACTCTATGCTTTTGAGAGATTCATGCCAACAGCTGAAAACTCGGAGAGCCTTTAGTGTTTAACCCCTCATGAATTTGATCAGAACCCCACCTTTTGTGTCTAGAGTGCTTTTTCATTTACAGAGATTTTCAGTTTTGACTCTCATAGCACCTTGGTGAGTTGACTTGTGTTGTCATCCCATTGTGTAGATGAGGAAACTGAGACTCGGGGTGGATATGACAAGTTAGGTGACTTGCCCCTGGTCTACGAGGAAGTGGCAGAGCTGGGATAAGGACCCAGGGCTCTAACAACCCAGGCTGTCCCTCGCCCTCACACCTAGGTATTGCATTTTGCTTTTACTACCTGGTACATCAATATGTTGATTTTGTAATTCCCCATGGACCTGTATAAAGACATAGGAGCAATGAAATAAAAAATAGCATATTTTGATACTTTCTTTACTCAGTACCACCTTATCTTGGGGAGCCTTGATTTTTCAAGTCTTCTTCCCAGAATTGACTGCCCTTAACGTGGTGGAAGAGACAGTCACCTACATGAAAGGTTTTACACATCAGAAGGACCCTTCTGTTCAAAACTATTCCCCATCCAAAGCCATTGCTTAAAGTCTTCCATTCTTTTAAAATGCAGATGTCCCTGGGCAAGGTGATGTATTGATTTCATTTGATTTAAAGTGTTACTGATTCATTCAACTGCATCCAAGCAGAGAGACCTAGGACAGACCAGAAGACCCGGGAGAATCCTGAGCACTAAAAAGGGAGGAGGAGGGCAATGAAGAAGAGTGAACAGGAGCATTTCTGGAAAGATTCCAGCTGGCAGTTCTTGGGACTGAGAGCCCAGGAGCCAACACCCCAGAACATCTCCAGGCTGGGAGTTGTGAGAACTTGGCCCTACCTCTGAGGCTTCTAGAGGTGAGGAAAAGACGAGACCACTGGCAGGAGGAAATCTGGGCTCCCTTGGATTTGCATTCAGTGGTCTCCTGGCAGCTCACCTTGGGCTGCCAGCACATTTCACCTGGGCTGCCTTCAGCAGGGCCAGGAGCACAGGTGGAGCAGCCAAGACAGGTACTGCGTGCTAAGTAGCTCTCAGAGGGTGACTTCCAGAGTGTTTTGGCTATGGAAGCCAGAGGTGGCAACCTCCCTCCGTTTTGTGTTTGACAAATCCTTGAGCTACTTTTAGCATAAGGGCTGATCTGATCATTATGGTCACTGAGTGTAAAAGCAGGAACTTTCAGGGAAGTTCTTTTCTCTTGTGCTAGGGGAGAAAAGATCCTGGTAGTAAGGAAACGGTTTAAATAAGGTTTAAATTGGGATCTGAGTCCTACCCTGTTCTTTTGTGGACTGCTGCCCTGAGGTGGAGGAATCTGGAATTCGTGGTTTTATGATTAAAGCCTAGGAATGGGATGGGTTTGCTGCCTATTTATTCTACATATGGAGTTATGTATTTTATATTCTCCAATTTTCTTTTGATTTTCAGGGCCCGGGGGCTGGGGGCGGGGCGCTGGGGAGAGCAGAGAGAATTCACTGACCAATCTGGTAATGTCTTGTGACATTTTCAGTTTCAAAACAGAGCAATTTGAGTCTAGGGTAGTGTGTGATAGAGGCAAGTGGTTCCAAAATAAAAGGTGAGAACCTCTGGGAAATGCCTGCCGTACTTCACATCGCAAATTGAGAGTGTTTCTGTCCTCTTGTATCACTTGCAGCCAAGCTTGTGTAGGTGAGTTTAGTTGACCTAAATTGCCAGGACTTGACTGTGGGCCAAGGGGTGGCCCATACGCTTCTGGCTTCCTTCATTCTCGGCTGTGAGCTTGCACAGGGCCCTAGCGGTACCTTATTGGGGTAGATATAGAAATTCTTATCTCCAGGGTTTATTTCCATCAGAGGAGGGAGAGAAGGAGGGAAGGAGGAAATCCCCTTGTATAAGCAATTGCAGACACTCTAGAAACATGCAGCATTGTTGTAGAGATACCAAACCCTCCTCCACCAAACTGTAATTGTTCGTGACCCTGGCTTACTTATCTCTGATTTCCAAGTTAGAGAATGACAGGGATTCCAAGGCAGTGGCCTCCGTTCTCCAAATTTTCAGGACTATCCTGTTTCGGTTATAGAGGCAAGATGGTATTGGACAGAGGCAGACCATGTTTTCTGTGCCAGTAATTGGGGCTCCTTGTCATGGGGCAGGATATTTGAAATTCTACATCCTGTGAATATCCAGGAAGTATGGGCCATAACTGTCAAATATGATTCAATATATGAAAAAAAAAAGTTTCGTGTACTAACAGCCTTCTAAGTACATCTTGTAGGTGTAATTCCATTTGGGGTGATAGGACTTAATATGAAGAACACATACATTTTAGTCTGACTTTGAAATTTTGAACACTCTCATCCAAGTCACCAGGTTCACTCCAGGAGAAGTGAAATGCTGGATGATAATGAAAATCTTAAGAAGAAACAGCTATGATGTATTGACTGTTTTCTGTGTGCTGGCCTCTGTGCTCAGAGCTTTTCAGGCATATCTCGTTTAATCTTCAGAACAACATTATATGGTGTTTTGTTTTCTTCATCCTTTTTTTTAAAAAAAATTGTGCAAGATACTGAAGTGGGTTATAGGTGAGGAAAGTGGAGTTTGGGGACAGTAAAGAATATGCCCGTAGCATCACAGTTAGTACGTGGAAGTAGCAGCATTTATCTGGGTCTGTCTGGATTGAGTCTGGGCAACCAACCACTAAACTCGGCTCTCTCAACAACAGTTTCTGGTACAGTAAATAGGAGAGAAGAAGAAATGTATTTACTCCCCATGTATAGGATGGGGTCCAAGGAGAGAGGTGGTCTCTCATTAGAATTCAGACAAGAATTTCATGGCAAATATTGAAACAATGAGTGTGAAATTTGTTCAGTATTCCAACAGCTAGCCTCCCAGTGAAGTCACTGTTCAAATACCTTCTTCCAAGTTAATTGAAAGCTCTGTTGAAAAAGAGCCACTTTGCTCCCACTGTTTCTGCTGGCAGCTCCCAGTGTGTTGGACAAGAGGATGGCCCACTGAGGAACGTGCACGAGACTGAGAAGAAACAGAAGGTTTCTAGGACTCTCAAGGGTGCCGACTCCTCTCAAGTTAGGCAAAAATTATTCTTGGTTTATAGCTCGGCTTCTACATTGCCAAGTCTGAGGGAAGGTGGACTGGGCTCCCTGGAGGCAGCTGGGTAATGACACTGTTGTTAATCTGTGTCCCTTCTGGCCACGTCCCACACCTGTTATCCTGGAGGGCATCGTGAGCAAAACAGTGGGTGAATTAATTCATCTTAGGGCTGGCAATTATCATGGCTAATTATGCCCTTGGATCATGGGGGCCCACTGGATCCTCCTTCAGATAGATTCCTGGATTTCTGCCCCCCTTCATTCTAGCAGAATGAAACAGAGGCCAGCTACAACCATCTCTCTCCTCTATCCAATTTTCCCCTGTTGCTCTCCCTACACACTTCCACTGCTCATATTTTTTATTGGATGAGAGAAAATTTAAATTAAAGTTGAAAACTGCAAAAAGAAGGATTTTACAGTTGACTAATATAAAGCCCATGGCTCCATGCCCAAAAAGGGACCCAACTGCATTGGATACATGTTCTAGCCAGAGATACTTGACTCCTAGAAACTTCGTTACAGACCACTGGGGCGCCAGATCTGTGCATGTAGTCACCTGAAAGAGAGAATCCCCCGGTAACTCATGGGTTCATCGTGAAGATTAAATAAGCGAATACAGGCATGGGTAAGAACAATGCCTAGCACATAAGAAGTGATCAGTCAAAGTTAGCTATTGTTAATGTCAACTACCTTATCTTCTGTAGTTTACTGATCAGGGAACTGAGGCCCAGGATTTTAAAGTGACCTGCTCAAGATCACATAGAAAGTCAGTGGCAGGCTTGGAACTAGAATCCCAGACTCATGGTTCCTTTTATGGTTATTCGTAAATTCAGCAACTGTTTATCAATTTTTTTAGTCTGTGCCAGACACTGGCTGAGGTTATAAAAGTGAAAAAGACATGAAAAGACAGTGGAAAACCCCGGCAGCAGCTTCTTGTTTATGCAAAGGAGAAATATGACCCATGTATGTCATATGGGTGACAACCAGCTGGGGTCTAAAGGTGATTTTCAAGTTATCTAAGCACTTTTGAAATTTCACTGGGTGAAGTCAATAGTAGTGACTCCTGATACCAACTTTTTAAAATTTATATTTTAATATTAAATTATTTAAAAGTATATTGAGTATTTATGCAATTCACCCCATATTCGAATATTGTTGTCTAAAGGGGATTGCATGCACTGGTAGCATTCTGCCAGCCCACTCATCCCAACAGTGATCCTTGTGGGATCTTTCTATACATTCAGCACTGCTCCTCCCACGTCAATCATTTCATTTCTCAAGATCCCCCTGAGAGGCTTTGGGGAGCCAGCTTTGTGCTCTGGGTAAACTTCCTTTCCTCCCTCCCTCCTTTCTTTCCCTCTCTCCTATCTTTTTCTCACTCTTCTTTCTTCCTTTCTTTCTATGATAAAGAGCCCCATTTAATGAACAAGGACCTCAAAGAATCAGAATCACCTTAGAAACAGGATTATACATTTCATTAAGCAAGACTAGCCAGGTGTCGATCTGGAAATCAAAATTTCCCTAAAATAGAGACAAGAAAACTTTGCTGAGGTACCGGACAGATCAAGACATTTGCGCTTGCTGTCCTTTCTTTGGAAAGTGGCAGAAGTTTCCCTGGCATGGGTCTCTCCTGAGGTGCCCTCTAGACATCTAGGAAAGATGTCATCTGAAATCAAGGACATGTGAAATTAAGAACATGAGAAAAGTGCTCCGGCTGTGGATGGGGGAGGGAGGATTGAATTATATAGACAGGCAAATGGTTGGTAGAACAGGTCGTACCTGGCTGAATTGAACAAGATTCTCCGGCTTCCTTTCACTCTGCTGTGAGCTTGCACAGGGCCCCAGCTCTGCCTGGCTTTAGAAATTCTTTTCTCCAGAGTTTATATCCAGCAGGATGAGCTGATATTATAGTTTAATAAGAAGGTATTTAAAGGGAGACCCGTCTTCCTTCCTTCATTCATTCAACATCTATCGGGTACCATGGGTCAGCAGGTGTTAGGAGCAGCCTATGGCTCTATTAAGGGCACTTCCCTGAGGGTTAAACACAGGTAAAGAGGAGGCTGCAACCCCACCAGCTCGTCTGACCCAACCCTGTCTGTGCACCATGGGTACATGACCACATTTCTTTTCTTTTCTTTTCTTTTTTTTGAGGTATGCGGGCCTCTCACTGTTGTGGCCTCTCCTGTTGCAGAGCACAGGCTCCGGACGCGCAGGCTCAGCGGCCATGGCTCACGGGCCCAGCCGCTCTGTGGCATGTGGGATCCTCCTGGACCGGGGCACGAACCCGTGTCCCCTGCATCAGCAGGCGGACTCTCAACCATTGCGCCACCAGGGAAGCCCCATGACCACATTTCTTACCTGTGACATCATGAGGACATCCACCCACCCCCTATGCTTGCTCCTCACAGCCTGATCTGTCTTCCTGAGCCTTGCTCACCCATACAGTGTTGTGATGATCGAATGAGCTCATATAAGTGAAGAGTGTTTTGTAACTTGGGAGGAGACCTCTGTGTACAGGAAAGCATGCTTCGTTGTGTGAATGATGGTGTCTCCAGTGTGGGAAATGGAGGGTATGATAATGACAATGCAAGGCATACGAGCTCATTTCAGCTTCACCTGTTTATATATTTTAGGTGAAAGTGACAGATGGATAATTCTTTGCATGTGTGGGCAGAGTTTGTGAAAGTGCAAGCAAAGGGAGGTTTGGACGTGGATGTGAAAATAACACATGCCCACTTTCCTGGCCCCTCAATCATGTCAAATTAAACCTGTAATAATCAGCTACAGTACTTGTAAGAAGAGGCATTTGCTTCTTTCTATCCTAGTATGTTTCAAATGGAAATGTGTGGTTTCAGGAGTATATGTGTCTATTTCTGCAGTTCTGCCTATCGCTTATTGAGAACAGCTTGGAGAGGAGAGGACAGAGCTGGCAGCAACACCAGAATATGAGACCCCCCCCCGCCCCGCCCCAGTGCCTCTGGCCCCGGATTCTCCTTCTACAAGGGCACCTTATGCCAGGGCATGCCTGGCAGGAAAGGATCAGTGGGGTCAGGGCTTGGAGACATGTTAGTTCCACCAACAGGTGTTGAGTGCCCCCTCTACCCCAGCCATTGTGCTAAATGCTGAGGATGCCAAGAGGAAGCTCTGAGGACAGACCTGGGGAGACAAGACACCTAAACGGATCATTTCAAAATAATGCAGGATGCACTATGCAAAAGTGCCTATGCAGGATCTTTCATGGGAGGTGGTTTCCTAGAAAGGTGGCACCTGAACTGAGTCTTAAAGGACTATGGGGGGCAGGGGGCTGGTTGAAAGGAGCAGAAGGTGAATTTGGTTGGAGGACTGGGGTGAACAGAGACACCAAGGAAGGAAACGTCAGGGAGGGGCATGCAGAGAAACCCCTACCTCGAGTTGGATATTTCTGTTGCTTAAGTTCGAAGCCTGGGGAGGTTGGTGAGAGATAAGGTGAGCTGCCTAGGAGTGGTAGAGGGAAGATGCAAAATCCAAGGACTTTTAGCCAAAGCAAGGACAACCAGGGTGTGAAGATCTAGATAAGGAGGTTCCAGAGTCCAAGAGAGCGGAAAGTTTATATGGGCGTTAGCACTGGTAAATGTTGGTTCTGCAGCAGGAACTGTTGCTCTGTGTCCTTCATATGTTATGTGTATAGTGAGGGATACAGACAAGAAGCCAAAGGGTGGATGCTGTCCCGGATTACAGCAGGGCCCGAGATTGGGCTAACCAAACGGAAGCCTGCTTGGTGTGTGCTCAAAAACATTGTCTTTGGGCTTCCCTGGTGGCGCAGTGGTTGAGAGTCTGCCTGCCGATGCAGGGGACACGGGTTCGTGCCCCGGTCCGGGAAGATCCCACATGCCGTGGAGCGGCTGGGCCCGTGCGCCATGGCCGCTGAGCCTGCACGTCCGGAGCCTGTGCTCTGCAACGGGAGAGGCCACAACAGTGAGAGGCCCGCGTACCACCTAAAAAAACCCAAAAAAACAAAAACATTGTCCTTGAATGTGTCTAAACCCCTTTCAACCTTGCATGTATATTTGCTTAGTAACAAATTTACTAACGGAACCCAGTAAAACTGTGATGAATGAGAATCTTTTTTTTTTTTTTTTTTTTTGCGGTATGCGGGCCTCTCACCGCTGTGGCCTCTCCCGTTGCGGAGCACAGGCTCCAGACGCGCAGGCTCAGCGGCCATGGCTCACAGGCCCAGCCACTCCGCGGCATGTGGGATCTTCCCGGACCGGGGCACGAACCCGTGTCCCCCGCATCAGCAGGCGGACTCTCAACCACTGCGCCACCAGGGAAGCCCGAGAATCTTTTAAGATAATCTTTCTCTCCAGACAAAAATAGATATATGATTATTCTTAGAAAGTTTGGATTATGCAGACAAGTTTGAAAAATAATATTTAATTGTGTTATCAAATGATTTAGTCATTGGTAATATTTTATATATAGCATAGATTTTTATTTTCTACTTGTAAGCTTACCTTTATAGGGTGAATGTTTTCCACACAGAGAAGGTGGGCACGCTAGTTACCCATTTATTACCTCTCAGCTTCAAATTCACCTTTCATTGCCCTGCTTGGTGATACTGGAGCTGGGAAATGTGGACACTTCTCCTTTGCAGTTGGGCTGGTATCAAACTTTGTTAATAGAGGGCGCTAGAGAGCCACTTTAGGACCAAACAGGAGGAATGCGTTCTCCTTCCTCTTGCTGGCCTTGGGTCAAGCAGGTCAGTGTGGAGGGGGCCTGGTTGTGCTCATCTCAGCATCCTGGGTGGGCCAGCTCCACCAGCCTGCAGTTCCAGCAAGTTTTCCCAGTACTCAGGGACCATTCCTATGCACCAGCTCCCATCTGTAGCCTCTGAAAGATTTCTTCGCCACCTGGCAGGCTGCTCCTACAGACCACTATTGGCCCACACCCTTCGGCAAGGGTATTTGACAACATCAGGATGATTCTTATCCTTGAAGGGGGCAAGTTCTTAGTTCCTTTTTCTTACTGCTCTCTGCCTGTGCTACTTCTGAACTCCTTAAAGTTCTCTTTTACCCCCTTTAGGTAATTAGCTACCTTTTAATAGTTATACATCTTTATATGAAACGCTTCGTGTCCAAGTTATTGCTCTTGTGTCTACTTCCTGACTGGACCCTAACTGATAGAGAATAGAAAGAGGAGAGATGTCATAAGTAAGTTGGGAGAAAAGAACTGTTCCCGCACTTTTTCCTCCAAAATTATAACACACACACACACACACACCTACCCAAAAGCCATTGAGAATCACTAGTTTTATATATTCTCTTTGTTATAGCCCAAGTTTTCCAGAAAGCAAACCTGGGGCAAGTCTTACATGCTATACTTTATTAGTGGGTACAATGACAGGGAACAGGAGTTAAGGGTAGAGTAATTAAAGCAGGGAAGGAGAGAAACCCAACATGAAGACGCATTAGCAAGCTGGCTGCCTCACAACATGGCTGAGTGCTCAACCTTGGCAAACTTCTGAGGAGTGGCATAAACTGCTCCCTGCCCATCACTGGCTCCAGGTGCATACAAGGGGCTTGATATGCATTTAAGTTATTCACTGTGCAAACACGTCTTCACAGTGATACACAATGCTGCAATATCTGTGCACCTCTGACTATTTTTCTTAGAGCAAATTATTTTAAATATATGTATTGTGTTAAAGTATAGGAAATGAGAAACTTTAACCAGAATTTTACTGGAAATTTCAGATAACCAGAGTTCCTTGTTTCATGAGCGTTCTGGTTAATGGAAATGTTTTGTTTACTGTGTTTTCTCCAGGCAAATATCTCATTTGTAAGGTAGATGTGCCTTTCATTTAACATCATGGTTGTGTGTGTGTGTGTGTGTGTGTGTGTGTGTGTGTGTGTGTATGTGTGTATGTGGTCGGGAGAGATGAGATGAGGTGAAACCACCAAACGACTACATTCAAACAAAATTTTTTGCAAATTGACATACATTTATCCATAAAATTTCAGGCTGCTTTATTTTTCAATATCACAAAGGTGAAGTCTATTTACCTTCAAATTCTAAAGGTTCTTCTGAATCACTTTTCAGCACTGGAAATTATGCAAACCATGGGTCCCCCACTGAGCGCCCTGACTTCACTGGATGGAGTAACGAGAACAGAGTAGTCAGAGGGGAAGCCCAACACCACTGTCCTTAAGAAAGCGCACACACTTGGTGTTGGTTCAAAACTGGACTGGCCAGGCGTGTCATCCTTCCTGAGAGGCAAGAGCAGACCGGGATGGGAAATGAAGCCAGACCCACGAGTGAGAGGTCAGGGGAGCAAAGGAGACAGCCAGGCAGGAGGACTGGGACTTGGTGGAGAATGAAACCAGAATGCCCCGAAGTCCTTCCTACCAGTTTTGACAACCGGTGTGGGCCCCGAGCCAGCCAGACAACAGACCTTGAACAATGCTCATGTCTTCTGCCTGCCAACTCTCCCCCTACCTTGGGGTCCAGATGTCCCTCCGAGGGCTCCCCCAGCCTTTAAGAGAAAATCTGACTGCGGTTTTATAGCATACCAATGTCTGCAGCTTTTCCTCAAAACATCACCTTGGATTTCTTTCCCTGATGCATAATTGGTGCTACAAGAGGGAGAAGGAGAGTGTACCACAACTTGCATAATTCTGTTGATTTTAGAAACTCTGCTGCGGCAGCACAGCACGGAAGCAGGAAGCTCGAGTCTAGAGTCCTTTGTGTGCACGTGCTTGTAGGTCAAGTATGCATGGCCACCCCACCCAGATCTTACTGGCCATTGTTCTCTTATCACAGACACACTAGCTTCCACTTCCCCTGACTAGTATTGCACCCAAATTGTTGGGTCCAGTATTTAGTTCAAGCTCAGCTGTTTCCTTGACTGTCCCGGGCCTTTAATCCAGGGTCCTTCACCCACACGTGTTGTAAAAGCTGGTAAGGAGCTCTAGGCATTACAGTTTTATTCCCAGTGCAGTCTTCCTTTTTCCTCAGTATTTGAACGAATGTGAGACGTTGGCATTTGCCTGCTTTCTTGGCTTCTCATTTCACTTGACGAATTTGGTTCTTAGTACAATCAAATTGGCTGCTCTGCTGGAGAAGTGAAAGGAGGCTCGTGGACTATCCTCTCTTATAAAGATGCCTTCTCAGGATCAAGGCAACCCTTCCCAGAGCTCAGAGCACCAAGAGGGGGCTGGGAGCACACTGGATGCCCAGCACAAGGTTAGGCCCTGGCAGAGAGGGTGGTAACAGCAAGTGTGATCCTGGCTCTTGATGAGTTGGGATCTCAGATCCCTTTGGAAATCTACTGAAAGCTATGAACCCTCTCTCAGAAAAAAAAAGCCCGTACACATAAGATTTTGCATATAATTCTCAACACTTATGACGTCACTTTTGGAAACTTATCTCTGGACCCTGGTTCTAGAAATCTCCAACTTAAGTAAGACAGATGAGAAACAGCACAAGACAGTGTTATGGTCAGGAGCTAAATTGAATGGTATATGTGTATAAACTAACAGTGAATGTGATAAGGACCTCCAAGAAAGTGGAAAATACTGCATTTGTCTCTAAAAATATGATCCGGAAGCTGTGTGACCCAGGTGGGCATTTCCTAAAGCCTTGAAACTTTGAGAAATGGCTCTCATGGTACTTGCCCCCTCCCCAAACTAACTGTACATGTTAGGGATCTTAATAAGTATCCAGTACTTTTTTTTTTTTTTTTGAGATAAATTGACCTGAATTCCTCATATGGACTCCCTGTCTTTGCTGCCTTGTAAAACCCTACCACCTGTGTATTAATCATCTGGTTTGGTGAGAAACACACCAGGAAGTCTGCAAGTCAGCTTGGAGGTAGGTGTGGAGTTTTTGTTTGTGAAGGGACTCCAACGCTTCCAGAAATTGTGCAGAAAAGCATCTGAGTCCTGGGTAGAAGAAAGAAAAACTTGAAACAATCAGGACTGTTTTGTTTATAACAGCAAATACAAGTTTAAAGTGTAATTTAACAACGGCATCCATTTAAAAGCTAGAATTACAGCATTTTACACTGTTTCCTGCAACAAATAGTCACTGAGAGCCTGCTGTATTCTAGATACATGCTAGATTCCGCAGATTTAGATCTTTGCAAAAGTGAATGACAGATCTGAACCGTGTCCTCACAGAACTTAATCTGGAAGGGACGGCAGAGACCACCACCCTGGTCATTCTATAGCTGAAGAAAGCAAGGCCCCGTAAGAGGGGAATGATTTGCCCAGGATCACATTGGGCTGAATTATAACCAGAGCCCAGGGCTTCTGGCTTTCCAAGAGCACAGTCGTGTTAGCAAGAATTTGATGGTGAAATCAAAAGGATTGTCATATTCCACAATCAAGCATTTATAAAGCTTCTACTGTTTCCTGTACTAGTCCTTGGTTAAGAGCCAGAGATACTGAAATGTGTGGTAAACTGTTTGATCTTCTAAGATACGGTGACTTAAGTAAATTTGGTTATAGAAGCCGATGACTTTAATGGGGTGGCTTTTTAGATGGGCAAACTCCAACCAATCAAAAAAAATAGCTAAATATAGGGGATCAAAGCCAGTTCTTGGGAGGAAAAATAGGAGAACAGAAGAGGGAGGAGACAAATGGCAACAATAAAATGTCAAGCAGGAACTGAGCCATGTTTTGGTGGTGGACATATTTAACTCGAAGGAGGTCGTATTCGCCTTTGTAACCTTGTAAATCACACTAGCAAAGAACTCCAACACCTCTGGGGACCCAAGCACTTGGAGGGCACTTTCAGCATTGGAAGGGGGAGTGAAAGGAGAATATCAGCAAGTTCAGCCCCCTCAGGGGGAAAACCCTGATCCTACAGACTTTGGAAAGAGAACAATTCTAACACATTGTGTGCCCCAGGCTTGCAGGTGGGCCTTTGAAATCATTCCTTGAGGATTGGCAACAGTGTGGTGCCTCTGGGCAAGCCTTTATTGGTGTATCCATTACAAAGTGCCACGATTTGCTTACTAAGTTTCTGTTTTATTTGCATCTTAATGTCCTATCATTAGGATATAAGTACAGGCAAAGGGAATTGAGTAATTTAGAAATTCCCTCTGGGGATCTGGTAACTCAGGACTGTGACCTTAGAAGGCTATAGCCTGGAAAAAAGGGTCTCTGAGCTTGCGAAGTGTTTTGAAATGGACCCACCAGCTATCGCATAGGATCTGAAGGGCTGAGATGCAGGAATATGTCGTCGTTAGTGGCATGTGTTTTACGTCTGAAGTTGGTGCTCACCAAGGGCACTTTTCAGAGCCTCCAGAAGCCCCTGGTGTTTTGATTTCGGGTTTTTCCTGCTTGTGTTTTGGACTGACGGAGGTTTGTAGACGATGCCACAGACATTACCTCCTGGCGGATGCGGCTTTGTTTCAGAACTATTTATCTCTGGTTTGGGCACCGTAGGAGTGGAATCATATAAGGAAAACCGTGGGAGCCAAGCAGCCTTGAGTTTAAATCCTTCACTGAGTTATGTGACATCTCTGAATCTCTGTAAGCTCTTATCTGGAAAATGAGCATTATAGTTAATTTGAAAAATTGTTGTGAGGCCTAAATGAGATAATATACTTAAAGTACCTAACATAGTACCTGAGTCAGCAGGTGCCCCAAAACATAACTGTTCCTTACTTTTCTGTGAGTGCCTCATTTTGTTTCTAAACATCTCTAACTCCCAAATAAAGCTCTCTGGGGACCCAATGCAGGGCTCCTAGCCATCCAAAATGCATTTGTCTCTAGCCTGCTTTCTAGAATGGAATTTGACCACCTGGAATGGCTGCTTCCTCTAAATGGGCAAAGAGCATTAAATGACCTGAGTCTGTTCAGGGAAGAATTTGATCCAGCCCTCCTCCTCTTTCCTCTCTCAGAGCTGAGTGCCCCAGCTGTGTGGACATAACGTGAGGGCTGAACACCCACCCACTAGAGAGCATCTAGTCCAGCCCTCTCAATTTTCAGATGAAGAAAACAAGGGTGAGAAGGATGAAGGGATATGATCAAAGCCTTGTAGCCACTTAGCTGCAGAATTAGGAGGAGAACTAATGTCTCCTATTTTTATGGAGATTTCATCTTTTTCAGAGTACTTTTGTATTCTGTTTTATTTGATCCTCACTACAACTTTGAGAAGAAGACATAGAATGTATTTTCATCCCCATTTTATAGATGAGCAAACTGAGATTCAAAGATGAAGCAGTTCCTAAGTCTCACATCCAGGTCTCTAAACTCTGAGTCTAGTGTCCTTTCCAGGCCCCAGCTTGGCTGTTAATGCTTTGCTGATTAGCTCCGAAAAGTATGTACATGGCCCAAACCTGGGATACCTTACACATCACTGGTTTCCCTTTTATCAGAGAGCAAAATTCTCAGATAAATCCTTAAAAGCAAAGGGACTCTGGGACAGAACACGTGACGGAAACTGACCCGACCCCAAGAGGAATCTGCTTGTCTGTTTGTTTATTCACTCACTCATTTATTTATATATCCACTATTTAGTGAGCAGCCCAATATGTGAGGAACTGTGCCAGGTGACGCTGGAATATGGAGCTGAATCAAATATCATCTGTACCCTCCAGTAGCTGACAATCTAGCAAAACAGTTTACCATCTCTAAGTTTACCTAACAAAGGGCCCTTCTCTTTTAAATAATAAAAATGAATAAAACTTAATTGTTTGAAATGTTTTGGGTCCACCTTCCAGACTTAATAGCTCTAGTCTGGTGATCTTAAAAATTGATAACTGACAGTCCTTCCAAGTTCCAAAACTTGAAATTCTGAGCATCACTTATCACTATATAAAAACTAAGATTGTAGACCAAGAAAGTCTGGAAAATTGCATTCAATCTGGACTAAAACCCTGGAGGTTAGTGTATATATATATATATATACACACACACACACACACACACTATATATATATAGGCTTTATTGTTGCTTCTTTTTCTGATTTGATTCTGAGAACAAGGATTCTGGTATTTTAAGACTGTAATTAATTGGATCTTGGCTAATTGTGCTTTAATTGTATACAGTGGTCCCTCAGTGTCCACGGGTGATTGGTTCCAGGGTCCCCTCCGAGGATGCTCAAGTCCCTTATGTTAAATGGCATAGTATTTGCCTATAACCCGTGCACATCCTCTGTATACTTTAAATTATCTCTAGATTACTTATAATACCTAATACAATGTAAGTGCTATGTAAATAGTTATAAATACAATATAAATGCTATGTAAATAGTTGCTGATGCATGGCAAATTCAAGTTTTGCTTTTTGGATGGGCTGTAAGTTTTTTCAAATACTTTCCATTTGTGGTTGGTTGAATATATGGATGCAAAAACTGTGGATACAAAGGGCTGACTGTATATTTTACAAAGCAAATTGTACTTGCGCAAAAATCCATATTCATTCATTCATTGACTAATCATGAATTTCTATTTGCCAAATGCAAGTGTAGGGTATGAATCAGGTCTTTAACCTCAAGGGGTTTCTAATCTAATTGATTACTGATGGCAAATATATTACAACAGGAATGCTCCCACTTCTACTTTTTTATGCTTATGACAGACATTGCCAGTTGATCACAGAACTCTTTCAATGCATCTAGATCTGATCTCATCACAAAGCTTTAGGTCACTACCAATAATTAAAAGTTGCTTTCTTGTTGAAACCTACTCGCCAGCTCCGTGCTAAATGAACACATTTTGACTGAAGAGAAAACGTAGTGGTGTATCCGATATGGCCAAAACAAAAAGACCAGACTTAGATGAGTATAAATCCACTTAATTCGCTCTTCTAGCCCTTCCATGTATTTAAATTCTATTATATAGAAGAGCAATGTCTTTTGTTAAATAATTGAACCTTGGTTTTAATCGATTCTATGTACAGTTCAGTACAGTAAGTCCCCTACATATGAACGAGTTCTGTTCCGAGAGTGCGTTCGTAGGTCCAATTTGTTCATAAGTCCAACAAGGTTAGCCTAAGTACCCAACTAACACAATCAGCTATATAGTACTGTACTGTAATAGGTTTATAATGTACGTTTGCATCTTTGAAAGATCGCACCTTGAAGGTTCGTATGTAGGGGACTTACTGTAATAGGGCAGACCAAAAAAATTTAAATTTCACTGTCTTAGCTATACAAAAACTTCTAGTAGAGAGCCACTTTACAAAAATTAAAAGAGGTATACATTGAGGACAGCTTACAGTCTATTTGACTTTTTGTTTTACGAGTCAATCTCTACAACTGTCTGGCTAAAACACATTTTCTTGTAAACCCTCTGATAAAAGTGAAGCGAAGTGACGTGGATGGCAAGCAGAATGGTTTCAAGTAAGATTTCATTTTTCCTTTTTATCCAAAAGTTGCATTCTGGATATCTTTTATTGGATTTTAACATTTATCTCTCAAAATGGGCAGTGTTGGTCATGTCAGAGGAAAGCATTCAGACCATCCTCGGCAATTAAGACTATTTACCCACAAAATATAAATCCTATTACTCAAGTCAACAGAGGGTGAAAAAGAGCTGGTGTTTTGCACAGACCACAAGTGAAATGAACCAATCATGTGATGTACGTGCTATGAGTAAAGCCCGTCCCCACCCTGGCCTGCGGTAATGGAACCACGGGCACCAGAACAAGGGAATGAGGTCCTTCTCAACTCTACATGCCAGATCACAGCTGTGGCATTTTGTCCAGCTGTAGGTATCCAAATGGGAAAAGTTAGAGGCTTCTCTAGGTGGTAAAATACCTGGAAACCATGTCCTAAATAGGGCTGATGAGAGAGGAGAGAGGCTCCATACGGTGGCAGATCCAGGTTTTCTTGGGCCTGAAGTGTGTACAATTTAGGGGAGAGGCAGTGGGGAGAAGGTCTTCTTTAAGAAAAAGAGTACAATAAAAGTATCATTACAAAGTTAGATATGAATTTGAATATTAATTTTGAATGAGGAAATGGATCACAACAAATTACTGGAGCCTTGGAGATTCCAGCCACTCTTTTCTGAGAGCTCTTAGACAGTTAACCAAAAATGTTTAAGTACAAATGCTTCCTATTGGGAACCTGGCTTCCCCTCCCCTCCTCGGACACTCTGTAACTCTCAACACTCACGGGGCTTGTATTAGTGAGGGGCCCTGATACCTGAGCTTTGATAGCTCCACAGTTAGTTCACCTCTAAGTGTGGGGTGGGGAGGAAGCCTTCAAAGAAGGGTGAGAAAGATGCTATCAGCTGTGTTCACCAGTTCAGGGGCCATGGCTTTGCTTCTCTAGTGTTCACAGAGGTAGAATTTGGGCCCAAGGTAGATTTGGGCAACAGTATAAGGACTCTAACAACCAGAACTGTTCATCCACAGAATTAGCTTCCTGACCATGGGAGGAGGAGCAGCAGAGATGGAATCATCCCTTTCAGAGTCCTGTTGCCTAGATCCCTTCACCAGGGGGTAGAGTTTGCTCTGGAATTAGCTCTCTAACGTCCTTTACATTCCTAGTTCTGTATCATTCCATTATGATCATCTGTTCTTTTCGCCTGCCCTATGGTCATTTATTCTTCTTTTATGGACCCCTTTTGGGGGAAACCACACCCCTGACACACACACTGACAGCCAGTGTAGTTTCTGCCACACTGTGGGCTCAGGCCATCCTCCTTTCCAGCCCCAGGACAGACATATGTTCTAGTTCTGGCCTCTGGAACTATTCCAAGGAGGGGGCAGGACTCAAGTCAGTGTCATGACAGTAGTCTTGGAACTTTGGTGGTTCTATTAGGAATAGTAAACCTCTTTTTGGATTGAGTTGCTGAGCCAGAAGATGTAAGCCTGGAACTTCTGGTGGTCATCTTGCCCTCTTGAGAGCCACTGAGAAGGAAAGCAGAGTAGAGAGATGGAGAGATGCACATCTGCTGCCCATGCTTGGAAGCCCGCATTGAGCCATACCTGAGGTTAGACCCCTGAACTTGGAGCCAGTAAATTCCCACTTATCTCAGGCTGATTTGAATGAGACACTATTCAGTGACTCATTAAGACCTAAATCCCATTCCAGAGACCTCACCCCCACCCCCTTACTTATTTGGATAAATACCTTCTGGCTTTTTTTTTTTTTTTTTGCCAAGGGAGTTACGGTTGGTCTCATTTATACTACTTTAAATATTTAAAAGCATTGTTTTGTTTGTTTGGTTTTGTTAGTGTTTGGAATTTTTAGCCCTTTTCTCGCATCACAATGCTATTATAAATTAAGGTTCTGGAGTGCAGTTTTCACTCACATGACATCTATAATAGAGTTTCATATTTTTGGATGTAGGTAATCAAACTTTCCCACTTAGAAGACTAAGGTGATGTATGTGTTTACCTTTGGAAAGTACGCAGAGAATTTTGCTCTGGTGGGTCTCCCAGGTCTTTTTCATCTTGATCACTAATACAAGATTTATGTTCCCAGTCACAGAAATTGACAAGCTAATAAAGTAGACTTGTGGACACCCCTTCAATAAAGGAACTATTTTTCTATCGTTAACCATCCTTTTTAGATATTCATAAGCTTACTTAGTGTTAATCATCTTGTCATTGGCAAAACTGTCTCCTAAAGAATAGAACCTCTAATGAAGTATAGCCATATTTAAAATGCTTTTTTCTCATGCGTAATTCTTTAAGTGAAACACATATACGAAATCAACATACTATACTGGCAGTTGGTGCAAAACAGGCTGATTCACATCTACAAAAATCTCATGCTGTTCTTTGCAAATGGTAAGTGTTACAATCCTGTTAAAAAGTGAAGGCTCCATTGACTCTCATGTGATGACGCCAGCCCAGCTGGTTGTCTTGTCTTTTGGGGCAGTGTAGTTAGAGCTAGTGGCACTGCAGCCTGTCACCTGAGACCTCGGAGTCACACCCTGCATGAGGCTGATTTCAGTCTCGAAGTCCTGCAGAAATGTGGCCAAAGCCCTTCCTATCAGGACATTAGACAAAAACTGTCACCATCCTCCAAAGTTCAATTAATTGCCCCGTCTTCATTTTTCAAAAGCCCCACCTAATGTAGATGAAGCTACCTGAGAGATGTCACTGGATTTCTTGCAACATGAGAAGAAAATTACCTTTTGTTTTCGCAATTTGTACTTTCAGCTAAATTAAACTCTTCTTGAGCTGCTCCCCATTTACCCTTGATGGGGAAAAAAAAAAAAAGGCTTTGCCTGTTAGTGCAGAAGTGTAAAAATGACTGAGCAAGCTGAAACCCTATAAATCTTTCTTAATAACCATGGAAAAAAATTACAGTTGTTCCGTGACCTTAAAAAATCTTGCCAAAACATTAAAATTGATCTTACTGTTGGTTATAAATGTGTGAGGAAATTTTAAAAATAGTAAACTAATACTTATTTAGTACTTTGTAAGTTAAAACAGTAGACACATTGAGAATTAAAGTCTTCATTTGTAAAAACCTAATCAAAAGTAGTTTGAACAGTGCTTCCCTTCTAGTCATCATATAACTTACTATGTGGTGTTGGCGTCTTTTCTATGCTTTGGGGAATTGTTATACTTCTTTCTAAGTCCATCAGCTTCCAACATTTTATCCTTTGCACTATTAATGGTGTGAAATAGCTGCAGTTTTTTTTAAATATAAATTTGTTTATTTATTTATTGGCTGAGTTGGGTCTTTGTTGCTGCGCGTGGGCTTTCTCTAGTTGCGGCAAGCGGGGGCTACTCTTCGTTTCAGTGCGTGGGCGTCTCATTGCGGTGGCTTCTCTTGTTGCGGAGCATGGGCTGTAGGTGTGCGGACTTCAGTAGTTGTGGCACACGGGCTTAGTTGCTCCACGGCATGTGGGATCCTCCTGGACCAGGGCTCGAACCTGTGTCCCCTGAATTGGCAGGAGGATTCTTAACCACTGCGCCACCAGGGAAGCCCTAGCTACAGTTTTATCTATATATTTATCAATTTCTGTGCTCACGTTTTCTCCTTGAATATCACACTTTCATCTGGGATCATTTTTCCTATGCCTGAAGAATACCACTTAGGATTTCCTTTAATGATGGTATTTTGTTAAAAAAAAAAAAACTCTGTTTTTGCTTGTCTAAAAGTCTCTTTGCTCTGGTTGTGGAAGATAATTTTACTGGGTATAGAATTCTACTTTAACAGTTACTTTTTTCTCTTAGAACATTAGATCATTCCATTGTCTTCTGGATTGTACTGTGACTGTTGAAAAATTAGCTGTCAGTCTAAATGACATTCCTTTGCGGATGAACTATCTTTTTTCCACAGCTGGTTTTAATTTCATCTCTTTTTCTTCAATGTTCTGAAATTTTATTTTGTTGTCCACATGTGAATTTCTCCTTATTCATCTTGCTTGAGATTCCTTGTGCTCTTGGAATTGAAAGTTAGTATCTTTTGTCAGTTTTAGAAATTTTTCATCTGTTAACTTTTGAATCTCTCTTACATTTTCTTTCACCTGCTTCTGTAACCCTGATGAGACATAATTAAGACATTTTCACTCAATATTCCATATCACCTTCTCTTTAATATTTTTATCTCTTTTCAATTGCTTTGTTCTGTGGGGCATTGTGAATAATTTCTTCAGCTCTGTCATTTCACTAGTTCTTTCTTTAACTGTGTCTAAGCTATCCAGTGAGTTTGGATTCCAGTTATTTGATATTTTATTTCTAGAAATTGTATTTGGTTCTTTTTCAAATGTACTTTATCATTTTTAAGATTCCATGTTCCATATTCATATTAAACATATTAAAATATAACTTTTTATTTGGGGTCTAAGATTCTAATATTCTCCTGATTGATATTTTTGTTAGCTGTCATCTATGATATATTTTTTCTTTATTGATTATTATTGTTGTTATCATTACTCTACAGTGAACTTAGATTTCCTGAATATTTTGAAAGCCTTGGTTAAAAGTACGTTCCTTTACAGAGGGTTTAACTTCTATAAAGGAAGTAAGGCTTCATCCAGGTGCCTTAAACTATTTTAAACTAAATTTTTGGCTTGGCCTTTCTCAGAATATTCTGAAAGTGTAATTTGGGTTGCAAATCTGTATGTAGGCTTGTTTGTAGTTATGAAAGGTTTTATTTTCCCTCTTCCCTTCGCCAAGGTCAGGAAAGGCAGTCCCCCTCTGCAGGTGTGTTTATTTCTAGTTCACTGTTTCTAACTAGATAACTTTTTGGGATCCCAGATTTAGGCAGGGTTTTCCTATTAAACTGTCCATCTTGGATGGGCTATGAGTTATGTCTTTTATCTCTCTTTTCCAATGCAATGGTCAAAATGGAACCTCAAAGTCACCAGAATTCATCAGAAGCTCTGTAGAATGAAAGGACCTCATTGCTCTATGGATTCCCACCTTTCACTCTACTTTTGGCATCAGAGGATTCCTTACTTTATTTCCAGCTCAACATTGCTTTTCTAAAGGAGATTTTGTCATTTATCCAGGGAGATCTGTTTAGGGTTTCTACTCTACCCTATTGTTGGAAAGAAAATTCCTTCAAAAATAAATTACATTTATTTACCCACTGAAGATTTATTGCTAAGCACCTGGCATAGAAAGAATAATAAAAACCCAGTCCTTGCTTTAAAAGAGATGATACTCTTTTTTCTTTTTTTTTTTTTTGCTTTATAACAAATTTAATCAGTTATACATATACATATGTTCCCATATCCCCTCCCTTTTGCATCTCCCTCCCACCCTCCCTATCCCACCCAGAGATGATACTCTTGATGACTGAGTTCTCTGGGGTCTCTTCTTGGAATTTATAATATTTTCTGTATTCAATTTATGTGAGAAAATGTAACCAGTATTCTCTCAAAAAAGTCAAATAGCCTCATGATATGAATACATAAATGTTTGTTGAATGAATGCACAAATTAAATATTAATTGATTAATGAAACAAGTTAGTGTTAGTTGTGTTACACTTGAGTCTTTTTTTTTTCTTGAGTCTAATGCAGTACAAGAAATACAGAGGAGGGCTTCCCTGGGGGCGCAGTGGTTGAGAGTCTGCCTGCCGATGCAGGGGACACGAGTTTGTGCCCCGGTCCGGGAAGATCCCACATGCCGCGGAGCAGCTGGGCCCATGAGCCATGGTCGCTGAGCCTGCACATCCAGAGCCTGTGCTCCGCAATGGGAGAGGCCACAAAAGTGAGAGGCCCACATACTGCAAAAAAAAAAAAAAGAAAGAAAGAAATATAGAGGAGAAGATTTATCCAAGAGACTGAAGGGTAGCTATGCTTACAACCCCTGCAGCACTTGTGCTTTGTTTTGTTTTTCCCAGATAGGTTTTGTTGATTGTCTGTGGTATGGTCCTAATGAGAACTGAGAGGCATCAGTACGTAACATATGTTGAACTGTTCCAGTTGGATCTAATACATCACGTTCAGTAACAACTCTTTCATTCTCCTCCTAATCACTTCCTGATTCTATTTTACACTTCTCTGCCGTGTGAAGATAAAGTCTAGTGACAGGCTGACACAGTGTGGCAGGGTGGGAGTTGAGGGGAAGATAAACACTAGCATCTGTCACCCATGCTTAGAAATATAGGTGACAGTTAATTTCCATTCAATCTCTTATCATGTGGGAACATTTTAAATTTAGTCTTGATGATTCAGATAGACAGGAGTTGTTGGGAAGACCTGATGAATAATTAATCTAATACAATGGTAACCAGCAATATTAATATTTTCTATCACTGTAAAGCCACGTAAAACCATCCTGTAGCGGGTGGGTTGCTTGGGTTGGGCACAACTTGAAACACTTCTTCACTGAAACGAGAGATTCTTCCTTTATCTCAAATATAATTATCCATTTAAATGTCATGGGTCAATTTATGAACACTTTATTCATCAGGGTGTAACCTTTATTAGGCTTTATTGCTACCAGAAATTATATCCTACACAAATACAATAGAGATTTAAATGTTCTGGAGAATGAACTGGCGGCTCTTGCCTTTATGGTGTCGTTCAGTAATGGACCTTGACCAGCAGAAGATTTGATACGTATAAAATATTACTGCTTGATGCTAATTGGGTTCCTTTTTAATGACTGATAATCCTTGTCGATTTAGTGCGATCGTCACAATCCAGTACTGTCTCCCACCCCAGATGTGATTGTAACAGGAGCCATTAAGTATGTCTGCATAATAAAATTAGTCAGGGGAGCTATGTACATTGTTTCCAGGCCTTTGGATTTCCATTATGGTGGTGAGGCTTGTTGAAGTGAAAAGTCTGCTGTCAGCTCAGCCGAGTCCCTGGCTCCGCGGATGCTCTGCTAAGGACTGATGATGTCCGCGTTAAGAAGTCTGTTCTTTAGAGCCCCAGAAAATGCATCACGTATAAATAGGAGCTGTGGGTTTTGAGCTAAGAGAGATGGGTTGGTCACGGATTTGTCTAACGAAGCTTTACACAGCGCCAAAGCTTAAATACATAATCAGTCTTTCACAGCTAAAATTTGAAAGGGGGAAGCCTTTCTTGGGTTTGGAGATTTGTCATTCCTTTGGAAGGTTGCTGTATTAAAGAAGTTGGAATTGCTTGACATCTCTGAAAATAATTTAAATGTATGGTCTGATCCCACTGTCTCCCTTGTAGGGATTTACAGGGCTTGAGGGGAAGGCAAAGGATAAGAACCTCATCATTATGTAAAGGCAGTGAAATAAATAAGTGCATCTGCCTTGTTGCCCTTCCTGTTCCCTTAGCTTATTTGGGATCAAGTTCAAATTCCTTTCTCTGAAAGCTGCGCTGATGTGCGTCCCCTGGGAAGTACCTCCGTAGAGCCTGCCAGAGAAAAAGTGGAAACTTTGTACCAAAGAAGGACCTGTATTCCTTCCGAACTTCTTCGTAGCCCTCAGTTTGACAGGCCAGAAATTTATATTCTAAATGTTCAGAAAGTCTGGGTTGAGAGCAAGAAGGTATTATACTGTGAAGGCAACATCAGGCCCTTCCTAGCAGAGGACTTGTTGATGATATTATGATGTGGCTTTACCTAAAGGTTTTTTTTTGTTGTTGTTGTTGTTTACTAAGCCCTCTGGAATCATTAAAACTTGGGTCGTTAGAAATGAGAGTGCTTGTTCAGCATTAGAGTATAGAACAAGCAACCATTTGTTTTTCAACACTAAGTGTTACGGTAAACCAACAGTTCATGGTTTTAAAAAAGAAAAGTAAATTAATTGAAAACAAACAAACAGAAAACCTAATGTCTTGAGAGTGACTGTCTCTCATCATCTGTCTTCTGCAGGGTGTCTATTTGACCAGAGAGTATAAACAAATCAGAAAATGAGGTTGGTTCCATGGAAGATTGTAGCACAGTGGACTAGGCACCCTTTGTCTGTCTGGAAGCTCCCTTCTTCCCCTCTGGATTTCAGCCTCTTTCTCTCTGCTTTGTCTCACCAGTGTGGTCTCTCTAGACAGAGCCAAGAGCTTCTGCCCCTAGCCAGGTGCCTCTAGAAAGTAGCAGCACGGCATGACTTTTGAAGAGTACTGGGTGGAGGCAGGGGTAACCCAAGAGCAGCCTGCCCCTTCTCTATTCCATTCAGGCCCATGGGATTGACGCCCACTTCTGTGAGGCTTGAAGAGGACACATGTTCCCAGTGCCAGGGGAGCCTGCAAGGGCTGCCTTCATTCCCAAACAACAGGTCTCTTAGTCAGGTTTCTTGTGATGATGAAAACAGAGACTAGATTTTTCTGGGAACATAGCTTAACATTTTCCAACCCTCAGAAATATAACCCTACAGCTGTTCTCTGTTTGCTTGTCTATTCCTCTCTAGATTACAAGGTCCTTCAAGGGAATATCTTGCTCTCTTTTATGTCCCTAGCTCCTAGTACAGTGCCTGACCACAGTTAGCCACAATAAATATTTGTTGAATAATCAGTTGCTTTCTCTGGCATCTAATTATCTGAAACCTGCCCATCCATAAAATCCTAGATCAAGTCCTCCATAAAAACTTCTCACATAATTTCTCACTGTAGCAGTCCCTCAGAATGCACAGCACTTACTGTCTCTATCACTCTTTGGGAAGTTGGTCAGGAAGTTACTTATAGCATGTTTACTGTTGATGTTTCTGTATTGCAACTTAAAGTTGTATGAGGGTAGGTGTCTCATCTCTAACCTGATAGCAAAAATCTTGAGAATGCCATTATCATTTTGTGGTGCCCCACGGTATAATGGTCCCCCTAGATCAGTGCTTGGCACATTATAAGTGTTTAATAAATGTTAGCTATTAGCTAACAATGCCTAGCCCAACACCTCTTATATAGTAAATAGGTACTGATTGATGAATGGATTGATCATGGAAAATCTTTTTTTTGTTTGTTTTTTGCATCTCCCTCCCTCCCACCCTCCCTATCCCACCCCTGATCATGGAAAATCTGATGAAGACCTCACTCAGTATAGCCAACCATTGCCTATTACACACACACACACACACACACACACACACACACACACAAACACACCCTTTTAGGGGATCTGCCCCACCTTCTGCCCTTAATGCCTTATTAGTCACTTCTCAAAGTGACTCCACCCTTCTGATCATGGCCAGAACTGATCACCAAACCCTAGGTTAGCCCATTATCGGGCAGGTCTGTGATCAAAATGATGAATCAGAATAATCAGAGTCCTCTGTCATTGATTCAGTATGGGGTAACTAAGAATCCTACGTGAGTGTCAGTGGGTATTAAAGCTGAAAAGATGTTCAAGAGGTCACAGCATATAGAGTGGACTGAAGTAGCCATGGAGGGCCATATGCAAGCCAAAGTGATAAGGGGGCAAAGACCCCAAGTAAGCAGGAAAAGCCCCTCAGTACACTGAGAAAATAGAAGCAGGGCTGCAGAAAGAAGCAGAGATGCCAAGGCAGCCAGAAACAGATCCCTAAAGAATCTTTTCAGTTCTGGTTCCAGCACCAAATCAGTTCATGCATCTCTTTATCAAAACTCCCTTTGACCATCTCACACATCAAGGTGGCTACTATCCAAAACCCAGAAAATAACAAGTGTTGGTGAGGGTGTGGAGAAATTGGGACCCTGGTGCACTGTTGGTGGGAATGTAAAATGGTGCAGCCACTGTGGAAAACAGTATGGCAGCTCCTAAAAAAAATTAAACATAGCAGTACCATCCATGTGATCCACCAATTCCACTTCTGGGTATCTATGCAAAAGAAGTGAAAGCAGGGAAGAGATACTCATACACCCATGTTCATAGCAGCATTATTCACAGTAGCCCAAGGAGGAAGCAATCCAAGTGTCTACCCACAGATGACTGGATAAACAAAATGTGGTATATACATATTAGTCTTCAAAAGGAAGGAAAACCTGACACATGCTACAACCTTGAAGACATTTTGCTAGATGAAATAGACTAGTCACAGCAGGACAAATACTGTATGATTTCACTTATATGAGGCACCTGGAGTAGTCAAGTTCATAGAGACAGGAAGTAGAATAGTGGTTGCCAGGGGCTGGGGGAGTTAGTGTTTGATTGGCACAGAGTTTCATTTGGAGAAGAAGAGAAAGTTCTGGAGATACATGGTGGTGATGTTTATACAACGATGTGAATGTACTTAATGCCACTCAACTGTACGCTTAAAAATGATTAAGATGGGAAATTTGTATGTGTATTTTACCACAGTAAAAACTTTGACTTTAGGTAACTTGAGTTGGAGCTAAACCAGAAATGTACCATTTTATAAATGTGTAACATCCATTTTCCTGAAGAATCGCTCAAGCAAGTAATGTCAGACCCTGGTGGAGACAGGAAATGAACCCACAGCAGCCTCAGTGGCGGGAGGTCACGGATCCTCCCTCTGGTGCTATTACCTTAGCTCTGTTCTCCTTCCAGCTCTCCTTTGTGTGTTTGCTTACCCCTTTTCCACTAGCGTTTATTTCATCTCAAAGCTTCTGCTCATTCACGCCCTTCACGCCTTCACTTTACTCATACCTTTGGTCCTTCCTGGTCCAAAATGGCCCTCTGGCCTTCCTCTCTCCCAGGCTGTGGAAACAGAACATCATAAACCCCAAATTCTTCAGTTCCGCTTCGGTTAAAATTAGAGTAAAATCCATTTGCCATAGCTTTCAATGATCTTTAATAAAGGGCTTTAAGTGAAGAACTGGTTGACACGAGATTTTGAGAATGCAAAATCCTGGGATAGCCATTTATCTTTTGTTTAAAAAGATAAGGAAGAAGATTGGTCAATACTTACGTATTAATTCTCATAAAATTTAAGGTAAATCCATACTTACTTTCTGTATTTTGTCATCTTGTAAGTTTCAGTCTATATTTTTTAACTAGGAAGACCAAAGGACTTTCCTTTGTAATATTCAGAGGTTTGCTTTAGTAGTTCTGAGGAACACTGACTTGTAACCTTGAGACTATATATATTTGTTAGTGAAAACCACATTTATTAGAATGTTTGTTGTACAGAATTGAATTTGTTCATTTTAAGTTACAAACTATGTTTGCTCGCCAAACCTGTATAATTAACCACTGAACCAGACCTCATTCATTTAACTATAATTAACTCAACATATACAAATGGTTGTGCAGATTTTTCTAGAATTAAGAACATTTTTAAAGACATTTGCCCTTGCAAAAGTTATTTTGCAAGTAAAATTTAAAAGTGACTCTCGTAGGTAGCCTCGTGAAATGGTTCCCAGTGTCCCCTGCTTCCTGGTATTTGAACCCTATGTAAATGGATCCTGCCTCAGCTGAGCCTTGAGATGACCACTGCCTCAGCCAACACCTTCACTGCAGCCTTATGAGAGACCCCAAAGCAGAGGATTCAGCTAAGTTATGCCAGGAAACTATGAGATAAATTAATGTGTATTGTTGTTTAAAGCCACTAAGTTTGAGGGTGATTTGTTACACTACAGTAGAAAACAAATACAGATTGACTCCAACAGATTGATTTTAAAACAGTGCATATCTCATTCTTCCAGATAAAATTTTAGCCACTGATAACATCTGATTTACTCCACGCCTCCCAATTCATTATTCTAAGATAGAGAATTGAATTGATCCAAATGCATCTAAAGAGGGACCTAGTGACAAGCCACCTAACAGACCTGAGCATAGTCATTGGCTGTCTTTGGGTCAGGTGCCCATCCATGGTTCAGTCAGCTGTGGCCAGAATGGGGAGGGTGGTTGGGATATGGAGATTTGTGGTTCAACCAAAAACAGATAGATATTCTGCAAAGGCTGTGGGCAAGACCGTTTCCCTAAGAAGAGCTGACGAGTCAATCCAGAATCATACTTTACATGCCTGTCCAAGAGCCAGCATCACAGACCTGTAAATATGTTCAGCCAATGGTGATATTCAAAATATTTAAGTAACTGTATAGAAAGGGCACTCTCCAAGTGGTCCTTGGCCAATCAGAATGGATGCCAGCTGTGTGCCATCCTGCTGAGTGCAAATGATTATCATCCCTGATAGAAACCCGAAGCACCTTCACACACATTTACTTTCTTTAAGTATTTAGATACCGAAAGTGCTAAAAGAGCAGAACACGGGGGTTTTGAATGAACAAAGTTTACAACATCAAGAGAAAAGGTAAATACTTTAAAAGCTGAGTTTCTCAGCCAGGGACTCTTTTCCTTTCTCCTTGTAGATAAGTTTTCAAACCACAGAATATCTCACCAAGACTTGAAGAATCAGGTTCAGGCTCTCAAAATTTTCTAGTGAGTCAGACCGACAGGTCATAGAGGTAACTTCTTTATCATGATCAAAATCTTTCAGGTGTTCATCCTTTCATGGTGTCCTTGGCATCTTTCAGAAATGGAACCCACACTGATGGACTCAATATATGCAAAATTCTAGTATCTAGCAAATATCAGCGATTTCTCTATTCTATAGGCAAGGATAGTGTTATAGGTTAGATTGTTGTTCAGCAAATATTCACTTCCTCCCCTACTCCTAGTTTCCTGGGAGGAATGTATTTCCCTGCCTCTTTGATGCTGACTTTGGCCCTGTGACTTGCTTTGGCCTCATGATAAGCAGAGTGTACTGCCCTGTCTCTCTCTCTCTCTCTCTTTTTTTTTTTTTTTTTTTTTTTTGATGTGGACCATTTTTAAAGTCTTTATTGAATTTGTTACAATATTGCTTCTGTTTATGTTCTGGTTTTTTGGCCGTGAGGCATGTGGAATCTTAGCACCCCGACCAGGGGTCGAACCCGCACCCCCTGCATTGGAAGGCAAAGTCTCAACCACTGGACCACCAGGGAAGTCCCTACCCTGTCTCTTGACTTGGGCTTGGCCATCCATGTGATTTGCTTTGGTCAATGGAAGGTTAGCCAAAGATACAAGACTTGAAACAAAGTTGCATTTTGCCACCAGAAGAATATGCCTGGGTAACCTCTTGTTTAAGAATGATGAGACACATGGAGCAGACCTTGATCCAACCTATAGCTTTGTGATGGTTAATTTTATGTATCAATTTGACTGGACTATGGGATAGCCAAATAACTGGTAAAATGTTATTTCTGGGTGGATCTGTGAAGATATTTCTGGAAGAAATTAGCATGCAAATTGGTAAACTGAGTTAAGAAATCTGCCCTCCCCAGTGTGGGCGGGCATCATCCAATCCGTTGAGGACCTGAATAGAACATAAAGGTGGAGGAAGGGCAAATTCACTCTCTTCTTGAGCTGGGACCTCCTTCTTCTCTTGCCCTCAGTCATTGAAGCTCCTGGTTCTCAGGCCTTTGGATTCAGGCTGAATTATGCCAGGGGCTCTCCTAGTTCTCCAACTTGCAGACAGCATATCATGGGACTTCTCAGCCTCCATAATTGCATGGGCCAATTCCTATAATAATCCTTCTCTCATATGTCTATATATCTTCTCTTGGTTCTGTTTCCCTAGAGAACCCTGACTAATACAAGCTTTTGGAACCAGATCAGCTGAAGCCCAAATGATCCACAGATTGTGAGAAATAATGTTAAAAACGTTGGTTGCTTTTTTGCATTTGTTTTTTAATCAGTGCTTCTCTACACAAGCTTTTTGTTTAGCCATTGCTAAGTATATTTCTCTCGACTGTCACAAGGTTATTATTATCTTTTTGGCCAAGATGATGTATTTAGCTGTGGCCTTGCAGTACAACAGAGAAACTCCTCACGATAAACAAGAGGCAATCACAAAGAAAGCCCACACCAGGCCCAGAACGCATGCCGAGCTTCAAGGAGCGGCTCCACAGATGCGTCCACAGAAGTTTAAGAGGCAGCTTAACAGATGTACAAAGCCACAGATCAGAGGGGATATAAAACAGTTAAAGTTGCTTAAAGGCACAATGTGTCACCATCTAACAGTTACATGCATCCTGAGCTCCACAGAGGAGGGAGATGCGTGGCCGTGCTCCTGGCTGTCGGCATGCCAGGAAGATTATAAAAATGCCATGCTGTGATATGTTGCCCTCCTGCCTGAGAAGCTACTATTAAGCTGAGTATTTACTGCACCTCTTCAGACAGGAGCAGCAGTGCAGAGTGCTACCTGTCTTCTGGTTGGATAAATTAGTTGTGGGTGTCACAAGATTATAGCTGCCTATTGTTCTGTCTGCTGAAGGTGGAACACGATGAAAGCCCCGGTCTGCCCTTGTAATGTTTCGTGTGAAATGCAGGAGGCAGCCTCTTTTCTTCCCAAGTTAATGGTAAAACGAGATCTGGACTGACTCAGAGTTTGGGCTATAATTAAAAAGACAACACATGGCAAAGTGGGCGGGGGAGGGAGCGTTGATTTATAGCGGGAGGGCATGTATGAAAGGAAAAGGAAGGCAAAGCAAGGAACCTGGGAAAATCAAATGTGCATGCCACGAAAGGTGAGCTCGCTCGCACCGCTGTTTAAACTGGTGCTGTAATCAGAACAGAAGGGCTCGGCAGTCAGTGCAGAAAGGATCTTCAATTCGTTCAACTCCTCTCAAAATATTTTTTATATAAATTGTTTTGCCCTCACATTTCCATGCTATATGGAGCGATGAGCTCTAAATTAGTGTTAACAGAAATTGACAAGCTCTGCATTAAAAAATATCAGCCAGCCAGCCCTACAGGCTTAATTATGGAGGGAGAATACGATGGACGCAAAAATCCTGTTTTGAAATTTTACCACATGCAGTATAAATAAAAGATTATCTCATCCACTAGTAACCTTACAGATCAAAAGGAAAACAGGAAAGAGACTTCACTGGCATTTATAATTATTTATCTCACCTGAATGGTTTTGTTGTGTTTTGACAAATCCAAAATTTGTAATTTTTTGTTGCGGCACAGAAGAGGTTGTAGCCCTACTTTGTGCATCCTAGATGTAGGTTCAGGAAATCATGTGAATTAAAATAACACGATTTAAATGGAGAAAGGTTTCCACGCTGAAGATAGGACCACATAGATTTATTCTTCAGCTGACGTTTGTGGAGTACCTACTATGTGCAAGCAATGTACAGGTTGTTTTTTTTTTTAAGTGTCCTTTATGATGCCTCTAGCCAGGGTTTATATTCTTTTTATGTCCTGAGTTTTATGCTTATTTTTTCCTTTCCAAAACCAAATTCTATTGTAGTGGTTATGGGTTCACACAGGATTTTTTTTATGTGATGACCTCATCAACACAAGAACCAGGAATGATCTTCAGCCTCAGCTTTGATGTCTGGTCCCATTGCCCAAACACTGTCCTCCCAATTGGCTGCCATTAGAAATGGCTCCATGTCTTATTTATCGTTTTGAACATTGCATGCTGCCATTTGATTAAGGTCACAAGATGATCTGATTTACCTGGGACATTCTTGATTTACTCCTATTGTCCAGCATAATTATTTACAACCCTTACTAGTATCCCAGTTTGGACAGTAAATTATACTTTACGTACGCTGTGCTTTTATTCCTATTAAAGCTAGGAAGTATTGAATGAGTGAGTATGTGAGGGAATGAATATATGTAGTAGTTGGAGATTGTTAGAGAATGAAGACCAGCTCTTAACCTGCAGGCTCAGTTCACCTCTAGAAGGATGCTGCCAAAGGGAAATTTGACTTAAACCAAAAATGACATCTCTTTTAGATTAGAGCAAAGTTTCTTAATCTCAATCATATTGACATTTTGGGTCAGAATAATTCTTTTTTGTGAGAGGTTGTCTTGTACATTGTATATAGGATGTTTAGAAGTATTTCTGGTCTCCACCTGCTAAATGCCAGTAACATTCCTCACCCCATCTGTGACAACCAAAAATATCTCAAGACGTTGCCACATGTCCTCTGGGGGAGGGCATATTGCCCCCAGTTGAGGACCACTGGGTTAGAGAATGAATATAATAGATTTTCTAAAATCACTAAAGACAAGGAAGGAAAGAAAGACACATTGAAGCATATGAAGCAGCAGAGCATTCTCTATCTACCCCAAATCATACACTTTTAAAGCCTAAAGTGCAAAAATTTATTTAAAATTTTGAAATGCATATGGTATATGATAGCAAGTGAGAACTCAAAGATAATTCAAGCACTGGATTTAGTCTCTACTCATTTATTTTGCTTTGGGGGGGGTTCAGATTTAGTAATTTCTTCATTTGCTTATATGCTGATAGACGTGAAGTCCATCAAAGTGTGTTGTTTATTGTTTTATATGTGCAGTGCCGACATTACAGTATGGCCTGATCTGTGTCTCTTCTAGACTGGACACGAATGAGAACTAATGAGGGATTGGAAATTATCCTCTTTCCCTCTCCACTCCTCCTAATTCCTTTTTTTTTTGTATTAATACTTTTTGTTTATTGCAACCACTTGTATTTTCCATAAAATAAATGAAGATACAAAGAATGGAAAGCATATTTTCTTCCAAATGAGAACAATGTTAAATCATAGTATCAAATGAATGTGGCTAATTTATTTAAATTCATATGAAACACTAAAATTAGATGTTATATGTCAATTATATCTCGATTTTTTTTTTTCTTTTTCTCTTGGTACGCGGGCCTCTCACCGTTGTGGCCTCTCCCATTGCGGAGCACAGGCTCCGGACGCGCAGGCTCAGCGGCCATGGCTCACGGGCCCAGCCGCTCCGCGGCACGTGGGATCCTCCCGGACTGGGGAACGAGCCCGTGTCCCCTGCATCGGCAGGCGGACTCCCAACCACTGCGCCACCAGGGAAGCCCCTCGATATTAATTACTGATTAATATCGATATATAATTAATTAATTAATTCTCACCGCCCCCCCAAAAATCCTGAAAGTAAAAATAGGTTGTATCTCTTAAAGAATTTTATCTGTTTTAAAAAGAAAAAAAAAGACAATTTCTATTGTTTCAAAGGATACTGCCAAGACTGCATTATCCATTAATTTTTTTCAAGTTCACATTAACTCAAGACAGATGTATAAGATAAAGTTTAAGTAGATTCCTCCATTTTAATCTTGAAGATATTTTCACATTTACATGAGACATTAGTTTTAGCGATCAAAATTATCTTCAATCAATTCATACATGATAGTAATGACGATTCACCCTGAGGATGCTTGGCCAAAGGCTCCTCCCTAATTTCTAAATGCTAACCTTTAAAGCGAGTTTGGAGGCATATTCAGTTACAGTGCGTAGACTGAGTGTTGAATCAACCACCTCACAGTAAGTGTTTTCACTCCACTTCCTCTTGTGACTTTCCTGAAAAAAACTAGCTTAAGCAGTATCTTTACTTGCATACTGTGCTCACTCCGTCCCTGATGATTTGAAAGAATTAATAGCTTCTTAGCAAAAATGTATTTAGCATCTGCAAAATTTTACTTAGTTCTGCTATAGTGGAGCGTCATGGACATGGTTATGAATAGACTGTGATCTCTGCTCTCCCGAAATTCACCTGTCCAACAAAAATATCACACGTGCCACATATGCCATTTAAAAGTTGCTAGTAGCCACATTTTAAAAGTATAAATAAATAAGGGAAATTAATTTTAATAATATATTTTATTTAAACCAATATATACAAAATATGTAATTGGTCTAAAAATTATTGCGATGTTTTTACATTCTTTTTTTCTCCTTCTAAGTCTTCAATATCCAGTGTATATTTTACACTTTCATCAATCTCTATATGAATCAGTGCTCTTCATGTGCTGGATAAACCGCATGTGGCTAGTGCCTGTTGTATTGAACAGTGCAGACCTGGAGTGGTGGTCTCCAAAGTTCAGTGCCCTTGACAGCTCATTGGGGTTTGAGAAGGAAATCTTAAAATGCCTATATGTATTTACTTTTATCCCATCATTTAAAAATATTTTCTAACAAATTCTATTAAGGAAAATATACACAGTGCCACTTAGGAATCTTTAGCAGATGTGTGGTAGCCAAGGTTGGGGGTGGGAGAGAGAGAGAGAAATAACTTTATATTCATGGTTGTATTCAACATTTACCGGAAAGTTGCCATCTCTTTCTGTAACTTAAAGGCCAAACGTTAAGAAGAGTAACCATGATAAATCAACTAATATTATTTAAAAGCACTAAGAAAAGGCCACACTTACCTAGGTTTTTTTCTAAAACACTCAGATATGAATACCTCTCGTGTAAAAAGCAGCTGATGTTTGTAATAGAAACTCGACACATATGGAAAATATTCAAATATACAAGTTAGATACTGACAAATTTTTTTCCATTAAGAATAGAGCAAACCTGATGCTAATAAAGTTCCTATTTAAAAGCCACCTTCGGGCTTCCCTGGTGGCGCAGTGGTTGGGAGTCCACCTGCCTGCCGATGCAGGGGACACGGGTTCGTGCCCCGGTCCGGGAGGATCCCACATGCCGCGGAGCACCTGGGCCCGTGAGCCATGACCGCTGAGCCTGCGCATCCGGAGCCTGTGCTCTGCAACGGGAGAGGCCACAACAGTGAGAGACCCACATACCACAAAAAAATAATAATAATAAATAAATAAAAGCCACCTTCTTTTCATAGATCTGAGAGAAGAGGCACAGCTCAAATAGAAGCATGCGAGGACAAAATAACAGCTCCTCTTCCTGCCATCAGTTTCCATATGCCATGGCCATGGCCATTGCCACCAAATTAAAGGGCCCAGGGAAAGACCCATGCACTACATGTAAAGGCACCTTACTTAGGGCAGGTGTGTTGACTCTATTTAAAACTAATGGAAAGTGGAGGTGGGGCATGCCTACCTACTCGGAATTAATCAATTCAGTCAATCTTTGAAGACATTGTCTTGATATAGCATTCAGTGAAAAAAAGAGTAGAACAGAGAGTTTAAGAACTGGTATAATTTTGCTTGTGGTTCAAAGACTCCTTCCCAGCTTACCCACAGCTCTCCTCCCGTACCATTGTTTCCTGATAGCAATACCAGCACACACATAAGCCTTCACTCTGTGCTCCTCCCTGGATCCAATCTGGAGCTGTCATTGTGCCTGAGCACTGGTGGCTGCAATGGGATGCATCACCAGAGGCAGACAAAAAAAAAATCTTTACAGAAATATTTTATGCTTATATAAGCAAACAGTTGTATTTTTTGCTCCTGCTTCTTTACAAATGGTAACAGAACACATACTATCTGCACCTTACTTTTTCCATTTAACGTAATTTGGAGATCATTCCAAAATACACACTGGATGCACCATAACTTGTTTAACCAGTCTACAATTGCTGGACTTCTGTTTCTATCCTTGGCTGTTACAACAATATATAAGGATATTGAAATGGAGTGAGTCATTTCATATGTGTGAGCAAATCTGTAAAAGAAAAAAGTTATTAGAAGTAGAATCAGTGGGTGAAAGGTATATGCATTTTGATAAAATTTACCACACTCAATTGGTTTATACATTAGGATCAGGTTAAATTTATACACTAACTTAGAGAGAAGTGACAGCTTTATGATGGTAAACTTAAGACTATCACATGACTTTTGATTTGTTTAAATCTTTTGTGTCCTTGAGACATGTTTTAGTTTATCTCATATGTATTTTGCACATTTTTAAAGTTGATTTCTAAATATCTTATTTTCTTGTTGCTCTTATAAATGAAGTTTTCTCCCTTTATATAATAACTGGTTAATGTTTATATATACAAAAGCAACTAATTTCAGTATATCAATACTGAATTCTCTTTGGTTCTAATAGTTTTTCAGTTTATTGTCTTAGGTTTTTGAGATATCATATCACTGCAATTTTCCTTTCAAGCTTTTCTGCCTCTAATTTCTTTCTCTAATCTAATTATTTTGATAATATATTCTGAAAAATTAAACAATAAATGGTGATAGTGTAATAGTTAACTTATTCCTGATTTAAGGGAGAATTTCTCTAATGCTTTCCCACTAAGTATGATGTCAGCTCTTGGGTCGAGATACAGGTATCTTACCATGTTAAGGAAGTATTCACCAATTCCTCTTTTATTAAGAGGTTTCTTTTAATTGAGAATAAGTGTTGGGCTTTATCAAATACCTTTCAGCATCTTTAAATATAATCATATGATTGTTCTCTCTGAGCCTGTTAAAATGATTAAAATGATCGACTATATAACTAGATTTCCTAATATTGAATCAACCTTACATTCCTGCAATAATCCCAATTTGTCATACTGTATTTTTCTTTAAATGTAATGTTTGCTAATATTAGAATTTTTACATTGATGTTCATATTCATGAGATTCATTTGTAGTTTTCTTTTTGTGGCTAATCTTTGCTAGTTTTTTTCTTCATTAAATAATTTGGACGTTTTTCTGATTTTTCTATGCCTCAAAATTTTAATCTGGAATTTAAATAACAATGGAATTATGTGTTCTTTGGAGATTTTGTGGAATTACTTTGTGACACCACCTGAACCTAATGTTTCGTGGAGGGATAACATTCTAACAACTTGATTTTCTCATTGCTAAGTGACTGTTTAGATTTTCTCTCTCCTTTGAACTTGTTTTGGTAAATTATATTTTCCTTAAAAATTATTCATTTCATTTGAGTTTTCAGATTTATTTGCATATAATTGAGCAAAGTAGGCTCACAGTATTCTTTTCATTTTCGTGGTATCTGTAGTTATTTCAGCTGTATCGTTTCTTTGTATATTTCTGCTTTTTCTCTTTTGTCTGAATTAGTCTAGGTAATAGTTTATCTAATTTAAGTTTTTTCCCTTAAAATAAGTCAACTTTTGAATTTATTTATTTTGAATACAATATTCTGTTTTCTAGTTAATTTGTCTGTAATAATTTCTTTCACTTCTTTTAGGTTCAGTTGTTACTGTCTTTTGCATTAGTTATCAATTACTGCATAAGAAATTACTCTAAAACTTAGTGGCTTTAAAGAACAAGAAATTTTTTAAAATCTCACACAGTTTCTAAGGGTCAGGAATCCAGGTGCAGCTTAGCTGTGTGGTTCTGGCACAGGATCCCTGATGAGATTGCAGTCGAGCTGTTAGCTGAGGCTGCAGTCATCTGAAAGCTTGACTGGGGCTGGAGAATCAACTTCAAAGAAGCCTCATTCCCATGGCTGTCCATTGGAAGTCTCATCCTTGCCCTGTGGGCCTCTCCACTGGGCTGTCTGAGCATCCTCAAGACGTGGCAATTGGCATTCCCTAGAGTGAGTGATCCAAGACAGAAAGAAAGAGAGTGACCAAGATGGAAGTCACAGTGCCTTTTTGTAAATCAGCCTGTAAACTCTTTGACACATGCAATCTACTTCCCCTCCTTTTGCATGTGGGCTGGACTTAGTGACACTTCTGATGGGCAGGATAAAGTGAGAGTATTTCTTTTTCTCCTTGTATTTACTGTAGTTCTATCTTTATGAATACTGATGCTATGTTTTTCAGTACTTCCATCACCACTGTTAATTGCACTTTTCAACAAAATAAGAAACCCACTTTTGACTCATTTAATGCTCTTTGTCCTGTGTTCAACTTTATCTGATGTTGAGATGACTAACTTGTTTCCTTTTTGTTTTCATTTGTCTGGTATATTTTACTCATTCTTTTGTTTTCAACCTTTCTGAATCACTTTACTTTAGAGGTTTCTCTTATATATGATGTAAAGTTTAGATTTGCTTTGAGATCTATTCCAAAAGTTATTTTCTTTTAGTAGATGAGGTGAGTCCATTTATATTTACTGGTCTGACAGATCAATTTTGTCTTACTTCTGTCATATTATTTTATATTGTGTTTTCTATTTCGTAGTTTTGTGAACATTTTTCAACATGTATTCTATTGCTTTACCTATCTGTGCATTTTTTTCATGACAAATAGGAAGTTTTATGTTTTATGTTTTTTCGTGATAAATAGGAAGTTTTACAAGTGGTTACCCTGAAATTGTAAGTTTATTTAATAATGAATCCTCAATTTCTTTAGGCAATATGCATTACTTTTCCAGAACTTAAAGAATTGTATGTGGGGACTCCCCTGGCAGTCCAGTGGTTAAGACTCCACACTTCCACTGCAGGGGGCACGGGTTTGATCCCTGGTTGGGGAACTAAGATCCCACATGCTGTGTGGCACGGCCAAAAAAAAAAAATGACAAGGGAAAAATGACAAATAACATACAAGGGAACTCCCATAAGGTTAACAGCTGATTTCTTAGCAAAAACTCTACAAGCCAGAGGGACTGGCATGATATATTTAAAGTGATGAAAGGGAAGAACATACAACCAAGATTACTCTACCGAGCAAGGATCTCATTCAGATTCGACAGAGAAATTAAAACCTTTACAGACAAGCAAAAGCTAAGAGAATTCAGCACCACCAAACCAGCTTTACAACAAATGCTAAAGAAACTTCTCTAGGCAGGAAACACAAGAGAAGGAAAACACCTACAAAAACAAACCCAAAACAGTTAAGAAAATGGTAATAGGAACATACATATCGATAACTACCTTAAATGTAAATGGATTAAATGCTCCAAACAAAAGACATAGACTGGCTGAATGGATACAAAAACAAGACCCGTATACATGCTGTCTACAAGAGACCCACTTCAGACCTAGGGACACATACAGACTGAAAGTGAGGGGATGGAAAATGATATTCCATGCAAATGGAAATCAAAAGAAAGCTGGAGTAGCTATACTCATATCAGATGAAATAGACTTTAAAATAAGGACTCTTATAAGAGACAAAGACGGACACTACATAATAATCAAGGGATTAATCCAGGAAGAAGATATAACAATCATAAATATTTACGCACCCAACACAGGATCACCTTAATACGTAAGGCAAATGCTGCCAGCAATAAAAGGGGAAATCGACAGTAACACAATAATAGTAGGGGACTTTAACACCCCACTTTCACCAATGGACAGATCAACCAAAATGAAATAAATAAGGAAATACAAGCTTTAAATGACACATTAAACAAGATGAACTTAATTGATATTTATAGGACATTCCATCCCAAAACAACAGAATACACTTTCTTCTCAAGTGCTCATGGAACATTCTCCAGGATAGATCATATCTTGGGTCAAGCCTTGGTAAACTTAAGATAATTGAAATCATATCAAGTGTCTTTTCTAACCACAATGCTATGACACTAGATATCAATTACAGGAAAAAATCTGTAAAAAATACAAATACATGGAGGCTAAACTATATGCTACTAAATAACCAAGAGATCACTGAAGAAATCAAAGAGGAAATCAACAATACCTAGAAACAAATGACAATGAAAACATGATGACCCAAAACCTATGGGATGCAGCAAAAGCAGTTCTAAGAGGGAACTTTATAGCAATACAGTCCTACCTCAAGAAACAAGAAAAATCTCAAATAAACAACCTAAAGTAATTAGAGAAAGAAGAAGAAGAACAACAGAAAAACCCCAAAGTTAGCAAAAGGAAAGAAATCATAAAGATCAGATCAGAAATAAATGAAAAAGAAATGAAAGAAACAATAGCAAAGATCAATAAAAGTAAAAGCTGGTTCTTTGAGAAGATAAACCAAATTTATAAACCATTAGCCAGACTCATCAAGAAAAAAGAGGAGAAGACTCAAATCAACAGAATTAGAAATGAAAAAGGAGAGGTAACAACTGACACTGCAGAAATACAAAGGATCATGGGATATTACTACATACAACTATATGCCAATAAAATGGACAACCTGGAAGAAATGGACAAATTCTTAGAAAAGCACAACCTTCCGAGACTGAACCAAGAAGAAATAGAAAATATAAACAGACCAATAACAAGCACTGAAATGGAAACTATGATTAAAAATTGTCCAACAAAGAAAGGCCCAGGACCAGATGGCTTCACAGGCGAATTCTATCAAACATTTAGAGAAGAGCTAACACCTATCCTTCTCAAATTCTTCCAAAATATAGCAGAGGGAGAAACACTCCCAAACTCATTCTACGAGGCCACCATCACCCTGATACCAAAACAAGACAAAGATGTCCCCAAAAAAGAAAACTACAGACCAATATCACTGATGAACATAGATGCAAAAATGCTCAACAAAATACTAGCAAACAGAATCCAACAGCACATTAAAAGGATCAGGCACCATGATCAAGTGGGGTTATCCCAGGAATGCAAGGATTCTTCAGTATATGCAAATCAATCAATGTGATAAACAATATTAGCAAACTGAAGGATAAAAACCATATGATAGGCCACTCTTGCCTTCTGAGATGGCCCACACTCTCTGTGGAGTGTGTTTCTCTCTAAATAAATCCACTTCTTACCTATCAAAAAAAAAAAAAACATATGATAATCTCAATAGATGCAGAAAAATCTTTGGACAAAAGTCAACACCTATTTATGGTAAAAACTCTCCAAAAAGTAGGCATAGAGGGAACTTACCTCATTTAGGTATAGAGGTAAATAGGGTGTTTACCCATAATAAAGGCCATATAAGACAAACCCACAGCCAACAACGTTCTCAATGGTGAAAAACTGAAACCATTTCCTCTAAGATCAGGAACAAGACAAGGTTGTCCACTCTCACCACTATTATTCAACATAGTTTTGGAAGTTTTAGCCACAGCAATCAGAGAAGAAAAAGAAATAAAAGGAATCCAAATCGGAAAAGAAGAAGTAAAACTGTCACTGTTTGCAGATGACAGCATTCTATACATAGAGAATCCTAAAGATGCTACCAGAAAATTACTAGAGCTAATCAATATATTTGGTAAAGTAGCAGGAAACAAAATTAATGCACAGAAATCTCTGGCATTCCTATACACTAATAATGAAAAATCTGAAAGAGAAATTAAGGAAACACTCCTATTTACCATTGTAACAAAAAGAATAAAATACCTAGGTATAAACCTACCTAAGGAGGTAAAACTCCTTTATTCAGAAAACTATAAGACACTGATGAAAGAAATTAAAGACAATACAAACAGATGGAGAGATATACCATGTTCTTGGATTGGAAGAATCAACACTGTGAAAATAACTCTACTACCCAAAGCAATCTACAGATTCAGTGCAATCCCTGTCAAACTACCAATGACATTTTTCACAGAACTAGAACAAAAAATGTCACAATTTGTATGGAAACACATAAGACCCCGAATAGCCAAGGCAATCCTGAGAACGTAAAACAGAGCTGGAGGAACCAGGCTCCCTGACTTTAGACTATACTACAAAGCTACAGTCGTCAAGACAGTATGGTACTGGCACAAAAACAGAAATACAGATCAATGGAACAGGATAGAAAGCCCAGAGATAAACCCATGCACATATGGTCACCTTATCTTTGATAAAGGAGGCAAAAATATACAATGAAGAAAAGACAGCCTCTTCGATAAGTGGTGCTGGGAAAACTGAACAGCTACATGTAAAAGAATGAAATTAGAACACTCCCTAACACCATACACAAAAATAAACTCAAAATGGATTAAAGACCTAAATGTAAGGCCAGACACTATAGAACTCTTAAAAGAAAACATAGGCAGAACATTCTATGACATAAATCACAGCAAGATCCTTTTTGACCCACCTCCTAGAGAAATGGAAATAAAAAGAAAAATAAACAAATGGGACCTAATGAAATTTGAAAGCTTTTGCACAGCACAGGAAACCATAAACATGATGAAAAGACAACCCTCAGAATGGGAGAAAATATTTACAAATGAGGCAACTGACAAAGTATTAATCTCCAAAATATATAAACAGCTCATGCAGCTCAATATCAAAAAAACAAACAACCCAATCCAAAAATGGGCAGAAGACCTAAATAGACATTTCTCCAAAGAAGATATTTAGATTGCCAACAAACACGTGAAAGGATGCTCAACATCACTAATCATTAGAGAAATGCAAATCAAAACTACAATGAGGTATCACCTCACACCAGTCAGAATGGCCATCATCAAAAAATCTACAAACAAAATATGCTGGAGAGGGTGTGGAGAAAAGGGAACCCTCTTGCATTGTTGGTGGGAATGTAAGTTGATACAGCCACTGCGGAGAACAGTATGGAGGTTCCTTCGAAAACTAAAAATAGAACTACCATATGACCCAGCAATCCCACTACTGGGCATATACCCAGAAAGTGTCATGTACCACAATGTTCAGTGCAGCTCTATTTACAATAGCCAGGACATGGAAGCAACCTAAGTGTCCATCGACAGATGAGTGGATAAAGAAGATGTGGCACATATATACAATGGAATATTACTCAGCCATAAAAAGAAACGAAACTGAGTTATTTGTAGTGAGGTGGATGGACCTAGAGTCTGTCATACAGAATGAAGTATGTCAGAAAGAGAAAAACAAATACCATATGCTAACACTGATGTATGGGATCTAAAAAAAAAAATGGTTCTGAAGAACCTAGGGGCAGGACAGGAATAAAGACGCAAACATAGAGAATGGAAATGGGGACACAGGGATGGGGATGGGTACGCTGGGACAGAGTGCGGGGGTGGCATGGACATGTATACACTACCAAGTGTAGGGTGGATGGCTGGTGGGAAGCAGTCGCGTGGCACAGGGATATCAGCTCGGTGCTTTGTGACCACCTGGAGGGGTGAGATGAGGGTGTGAGGGAGACGCAAGAGGGAGGGGATATGGGCATATATGTATATGTATAGCTGATTCACTTTGTTATAAAGCAGAGGCTAACACACCATTGTAGAGCAATTATACTCCAATAAAGATGTTAAAAAAAAAAAGCTTAGAGAACACTGAAGTCAAGAAAATCATGTGTGGTGGTGGGATGAATTGGGAGACTGGGATTGACATGTATACACTAATATGTATAAAATAGATAACTAATAAGAACCTGCTATATAAAAAGCAAATAAATAAAATTCCAAAAAAAAAAAGAAAATCATGTACTAAATAGTGTTATAAAGGTAAATACCTAAGATTGTTGGCCCAGAGAGAATAACAGCTCCATCTTCTAAGAAGCCTAGATAAGTATCATACATTATGTTAGCAGTATGCATTGCAGAGAAAAATGGTTTGCAGTATGTTAGCAGTATGCATTGCAGAGAAAAATGTATCTGATAGAAACACAATAATAACAACATACGTTTGATAGTTTTAGAATTTGATAGTATAATGTTTTGCAAAGCACTTTTACATATTATTGATACTTTATTTGATCCTGCATATGGCCTATTGAAAGGGATCTTATTTCCTTTTTACAAATATGGAATATGAAACCCACAGAGACTGTGACTTATATAAGGCCACAGAGATGAATGTCAAACCCTGATCACTGAAGTCCTCAGCTACTGCTTGGAATTTAGGGAATGATAATGTTCCTTGGTGGACATGGACCCATACAAAAGCAAGTCCTATAGTTTAAGAAGCTACGTAGTCACTGAACTTTCCTAATCAAAACACAGAATTCCTGGAATGAAAGAGGACAGAGATGTCAGTTTTTTCAAATACTTGAGGCAGTATTTTCAAAATCTCTTAGACTGGCTCAGTAGCACAAAAAGGAAGGGAGATATATTCATTCTTCAGTTTATTTATCAATGAATCTCTTCAAGGCTGTAACTGAATTGGATTTGGGAATGAGAACTGGAATACAGTCTAATATTCTTTGTCATCTTACACATTTTATTTTCAACTTATTCAGTGTTCAGATGGCCAGTGGTTTGGTATCAAGTCAATTACTATTTGAGAGTACATCAAATAACCATCACTTAAAATGTCACAATAGCTTCATTCTTTTTAAATAAACTGCTTCTTCCATAATTTATTCTGATGCTTTGTGCCAGATGCTATGCAATCAAATAATTGAAACTTCTATCACTTCTAAATGTATCTTAGGCACAGCCAAGTGTATAGTATTTTATTGATTTATTAGTACAGTCAGAATTGTGTGTGTGTGTGCACGTGTGTAGGGTAAAGCACAAGACAGTTGTGAATAGATTAGCCATGCTCAAAGATTTCAAAAGATGTATAAACGACATTTTGTTTTAGGCATTATTTAGCAACCACTGCCATTTGCTTTCACAAATTTATGAATGCATAACTGTTTAAATAAGATTGCTTTAATCACAGATAGCTGCAAGATTTTTCCAAAGAATATTTTAAAAATAATATTGAATATTTGTGAAGGGTTGATTTTCTAAATAAATTCCAGGCTTTGGAATAGTTGGCAATCTCCCCTTGACAAACATTCTTGCCTAGAAAATGTCCACTTTTTACTATTAAAAGATAGGTTGAAAAACTACAAAAAGGAAGGAAAGGAGGGAGGGAAGAAGATTTCATTGGAAAGTATATGTTTATGTATTAGGAATTTCAAGTGAAACTGAAAGTTGAGAAGAGGCTTTTTTTTTTATATGAAATTATCTCCCTGCTTTCTGTGCCTAATTCTCCAGGCCCTAAAATGGCTAATTAAAACCTAACTGTATTGCTTAGTTAATTCAGTTGACAGTTAACCCCAGGGAATATTTTGGCAGTTAATTATATACATTGACAATTTTTATATGGTAGGTATAAATTTATAGTGATAACAGCTATAATATCCCACCCCAGCAAACAAATTTTTGTTCACCCAAAGGTTTAGATTATCTTAATCAGTAGTAAGAAATGTAACTGAGTTAGTTTGATAAGTGATTATTTTCACAGTGCTTCAAAGAGCCTGTCATTCTTTTTTTTTTTTTTTTTTTTAAATTATTTATTTAGTTTTTAAATTTATGGCTGTGTTGGGTCTTCGTTTCTGCGCGAGGGCTTTCTCTAGTTGTGGCAAGTGGGGGCCACTCTTCATCGCGGTGCGCGGGCCTCTCACTATCACGGCCTCTCTTGTTGCACAGCACAGGCTCCAGACGTGCAGGCTCATTAGCTGTGGCACACGGGCCTAGTTGCTCCGCGGCATGTGGGATCTTCCCAGACCAGGGCTTGAACCCGTGTCCCCTGCATTAGCAGGCAGATTCTCAACCACTGCGCCACCAGGGAAGCCCCTGTTATTCTTATGAATTGTTTTTCTGCTGCAGTACAATCTGCAAAAAGATATATATTTCTAAGGACCACACATTGGTGAATAAATAAGAATCTCTCTTTCTCTCTCTCTCTCTCACACTCACACACACACATTTTAGAGTTAGATTTCTTCTCATGTTCAAGTTTTGCTCCATTTCAGACTCATAATTTAAACTACTCTTCTGAGCCCAAGGACCTGCTAAGCTAAAAATATAATAGAACCTCATACCAAAGGAATTTATGGTCTAATTGGGAGACAAGACTTTGAAGATATAAACCAGAGAAATAAGACAGAACTGAGTTGGGTACCAAAATACCAGGGGCCTTGGGGCAAAGCACTGTGAATTCTTGGGTTTTCAGGAGGAATTGGGACTGTGAAGATTAGAGGAAGCAGACATATGAGTGGTGGCCCCATGGTGTGCTGAGAACTGCAGTAGCGTTGGGTCCCCAGGGGTGAGGACGCAAAGCAAGCAATGTCTAAATCATGCTGGGGAGACGGAACAGCTTCACCAGAAATATGACATCTGAGATGAGTGTTTAAAAATAGAGTTTGTCGGGACTTCCCTGGAGGTCCAGTAGTTAAGACTGCACTTCCATTGCAGGGGCCGCGGGTTCCATCCCTGGTTGGGGAACTAAGATCCTGCATGCCGCATGGTGCAGCCAAAAAACAAAAAATAATAAAAATAAAAATAGAGTTTGTCAAGAGGAAAAGGAAGGGCTGAGTACACAAGTCAAAGGCAGAAAGCATTTAAAAATGCCAAGTTTAAGCTTTACCTGTAAGTTATTGGTGCCTTGAGAGTTTTTAAGTCAGAGAAAGACATGGTCAGAGAGAGCTTGGTTTTGGAAAGCCCTTCTGACTGAGGAATCCAGAGGATTATATTAGAGACAGGGAGGTGACTACGGAGCCATCACACGTGACAGGACCTGAAGTAAAGGAGACACAGTGGAGCAGAAGGCTAGGGGATCACCTTGTAATTGCATAGACATAGACTAAATCCATTTTTTAAGTTGAAGTATAGTTGATTTACAATGTTGTGTTAGTTTCTGCTATACAGCAAATTGATTCAGTTATACATACATATATATATATATATGCTTTTTCAGATTCTTTTCCATTATAGGTTATTACAAGATACATTTAAATACACTTTCTTTTTTTTTTTTTTTTTTGGCGGTACACGGGCCTCTCACTGTTGTGGCCTCTCCCGTTGCGGAGCACAGGCTCCGGACGCACAGACTCAGTGGCCATGGCTCACAGGCCCAGCCGCTCTGCGGCATGTGGGATCTTCCCGGACCGGGGCACGAACCCTGTCCCCTGCATCGGCAGGCGGACTCTCAACCACTGCGCCACCAGGGAAGCCCTAAATACACTTTTTAACTGGTATTGAACAGTTGGTTTTGGAAGGCATAGTCAAGGGGATATCATATGTGGTTGCTTTCTTCAGAATCATAGTTAGTTATTCCCAGCAAACATCTACTTTGTGAGGACTGTGGTCTCCAAGCCAAACTAACAAATATTTCTGGAGTGAGACTGCTCTCAGCCCTGAGAAGATTCTGTTTCTGTGCCGTAGACACCCCGCTCCAGCCGTGTGGAATGGGGAACGGAAGCTGCCTGCACTCAGGAGCAACCTGCAATATGCAAAGCAGTCATTTATGGAGACAGTGGGAGAGAAGAAAAAATTGCTGTACTTTCCATTACCCAGTGAGTTCCATCCATCCACCCCTTACCAGTGAATTAAGTGGAAATAAATAAATAAAACCAAGTTCACTGGTAACCTTTAGTGCCTTCCATTAATCAGAGTAATAGGGGGTCTTTTCTAGGGTCTTCATTGTTGCTATAGAAAGAAAAATGGTGACATGAGGTCAGTTTAGCTCCAGCCCTATGACACTTTGTCAATACGGTATTGGCAATTCAGTTATGGTGAAAAATAAGGGCATTATTTAGCTGTTAGGAGTTAGTAAATAGATTATTTATTATGTTGTCTGTCATCAGTCAGAACCCCAAGCCAAAAAGAAGCAGCTGCCTGAATAATTTTCCTGCAAAGGCCTCAAACAGTTTCCTTGGGCTCCTTCCCCTCCCTCCCCCAACCCTGTTCTCTCTGCCTCTGTGTGTGTGTGTTAGAAAATGTTATAGTATTTGAGTTGATGAATGTGGAAGTTTATTAACGGAAATGAAAACTGATAGGTGTTTAACGTTTAATGTGAAATAATCTACTGTAATGTAAAAGAACTCAAAATAATACTGTTTTAATTGTCCATGGTAATTAAACTGTCACTGTAGTAATTTAAAAGATAGGTGGATAGTAAGTTATTGACACAAGCTCTTCAAATAAAGTGGGCTAATTTTAAAACTAAATTTAACTTAAATTGAATGATAGTCTACTTCTCTCCCACTCTTTTTTTTTTTTTTTAAGTGACAGCATCCAAATCTGTTTTTATCAGTGTTTACCAGGGATAAACCCAAAGTAAAGTAACCTGAGTCAGCATTCGTTAATAAAAGTTCCTAGTAATGGAACTCCTGGTAATAAAGTCTTCACTTTTACTAAATGGAAAAGATTACTTACTGTATAGTGAGAGAGCTGTAGTTTAGCTATTTGAAAAGTGTATGTGTGTCTGTGTGTTCATCTCACGTCTCATACATAAGTTAACAATTTTTAATCAAAAACAGAATTTTTAAAATATTTTATTGAATATACAGTTGACCCTTGAACAATTCGAGGGTTGGGGCACCGACCCTCTAAGTCAAACATCCAAGTATAATTTCCAGTCATTCCTCCATGTTCAAGGTTCCTCCGTATCCTTGGATTCAACCAACCTCGAACTGCGTAGTGCTGTAGTATTTACTATTGAAAAACATCGGAGTACAAGTGGACCCGTACAGTTCAAACCCGTGTTATTCAAGGGTCAACTGTATATCAAATCTCTTGAAGAGAAAAAAAAGTCTGGACTGGAAATTCTGTAAAAATTCTATAATCTTCCATTCTCAATCTGCCCTTGTCTTGTTTACATATAAAGTTATGGAAGCCTTATAAAATTAGTTGAGGGGCTTCCCTGGTGGCGCAGTGGTTGAGAGTCCGCCTGCCGATGCAGGGGACACAGGTTCGTGCCCCGGTCCGGGAAGATCCCACACGCCGCGGAGCGGCTGGGCCCGTGAGCCATGGCCGCTGAGCCTGTGCGTCCGGAGCCTGTGCTCTGCAACGGGAGAGGCCACAGCAGTGAGAAGCCCGCGTACTGCAAAAAAAAAAAAAAAAAAAAAAAAAAAAAAATTAGTTGAGAAGTGTTTCCTCTTTCTGTACTTTCTAGAGAAGTTTGTTCAATATTGGATTGATCTAGTAGAGCTCAACTGGTGTTTTCTTTATGGGAATATTATTAACTATGTTCTGATTTCTTTTACAATTATGGAACAGTTCAAACATTCTATTTCTTACTGAGTCAGCTTTGCTAAGTAATTTTTTTCCAAGAATTTATCCATTGCATCTAGCTGTTTAAATCAATTGGCATAAAATTGTTCATAGTGTTCCTTAATTATATTTTAGAAGTTGAGCTGTATGTATAGTTATTTCTCTTTCCTTCTTTATACTGATAATTTCTATTTTCTTGATCAATGTTACCAACATTTTCTCTATTTGATTAGTCTTTTAAAAGAAGCAACTTTGGCTCTTTTATTGTATCTTTTATATTTTTTTTCATTTATTACTGTTTTGATCTTTATTATCTTCTCTCTATATTTTTGAGTTTATGCTTTTCTACTTTGTAAAACTTTTCAATTAGACATCTTCATGAATTTTCATCATTTTTCCTTTGCTAATATAAGCACTTAAATGTATAAAATACCACTTTTACTGCATCCTAGTAAAAATTGGACAGGTATAATTTTCACAATTCATGTAATTGACATTTAAAAAAATAAAAATGAAAACTATCTAATAAAATTTCATGTTTGATCCAGGAGAGGCCACCAAACCTGGACACTTCAGCCCCCTTGAAAATTTAGGCGAGTCTGCCCCTAACATGCATGGTGGCTAGGACCAGAGTAAAAGTGAGATGGCTACATCTTTATGTCTAAATGCTTAAAAATTATAAATCAAGCCTACAAGCTGGTACACACAACCTGTGCCACTTCTCTGCTTTGAAAAATATACCTTCATACAACAAAGTAGAGAATTACATGTAAAACTCTGGCTTTTATAGGATTGAAAGTTGGCAAAACAGTAGAAACAATTGAAGTTAATTATTATTGTACACGTCTGGGTATTCTTTTGATAGTTTAGTGACATTTGACTGAGAAATAAAATAGGGACTTATATAATTCTTAAATTATTTTACACTTATTTCATAAAATCATCTTTCTTGCCCTCATTTCAGAAAAATCACTTATGTTGTATTAAGGATATTCACATAATTTGTCTTCTATCAACACTGATGATCTAAAAGATTAAAAAAATAAATTGCAATTGCATTCAAAGTGTACATGTAAATATTTGCCCATCAAAATTATATACTTAATTCAGTTTCTTATTTTGAGAAACTGAAACTTTCTAATGTAATTTAAATTTTAAAAATTATTATTATATAATTATGTAATATAACATCATTTATCATTCTAGTGCTCATTGTCTCTCTAGTTTCTAATGTAAAGAATCCGTAGGTATCACACCTCAAATGAACGGTGTATTAAACCTTCAGATCTGTGAATGTAAGAGCAATATGAATTGTTTAATATGGGAAAATTTCCTCTGCAGCTGTGTACATCACTTGCAAACACTGTCCTAATTTGTGAGTCCCTCCAGAACCACAAATTGGACACAAAGAGAAGAAAAAAAATGGATGATTGAGACGGCTGAGTAATATTTGATTGTGTGACAACCTATTGCATTCACTCCAAAGGAAAGGATTTAACAAGTTGATTAATTTATCTTTTGTTCTATCTAAAGGCTTCCAACCCTCAAATCCTCCCTACCTTCTAGAGCAGTATCCATCTCCAACAACCCAAAGCTCACCACATCTAGACTTTATCACTCTTTGTTTAGGTGCAACCCAGCACAAGTGTTTGTTTCCCTGTGACCTTAATGGAGTTAGTTGTGAGAGTGGTTGTGTAGGGTACGTCATGCTCTGCCAGTGCTGAGCATATGTCTTTAATATATGCATGTATGTGTATATTAACAAACCTAGAGGATTCTCAAAAGCAAGGGCCCAAGGTGGAGTCCCCTCTTGCCCAGGTCTAAGGGTGGTGCCAGGTCAGCTTTCCCATCCTTGCCGGCCCAAGGCTAGATAGTCATGTATGAAAGGCAGGGTTGCTATCAAATAACCACCCTCCTCCTTGCTGCTAGCCACTCTGGCTTTATCCAGCCCCATCTCACATTTCTGCTCCCTTTTCTGTTTTCTAATAGGCAGGGCTCTTCAGAGACCTCCTCTACTTCCTATAAAATTAGTCATATTTCTAAGAGTGTGTCCTCTCTAGGGTTTAATTCCAGAATCTCTGCACTGTTCTGCAGTCTAAGGGTGTCTTTGAGCACCTAATCAGCCATAATACCATATGTGGAAGTCCCCCCAATCCAATATATTGAAATTTTCTATGCCCTCACGTCCTCATACAGATTGCAAGCTCTCGGAGGCCAGGGTTCACATGTTATTTATGTGTAACCCCACCACAATGCCTGTTGCATCATACACAATAAATATTTATTGAGATAAAACAACCAAGGAAGTCACAAAAGAAAGGACAGATTTGATTTCATAAAAGCAAAAAGAAAATTCCCAATAACCCTAGGAAAATATCTGCAGCAAATATTGCAGAGAGCTATCATCTTTAGTATGTAGAGTTCACACAAATAGATGCAGAAAAGCTAAGATGATGTAGGTAAAGTATCTAAAAGACAATCCTCAAAGGAGGAAATACAACTAGAAATAAACTCCTAAACTGACACAATACTTTGGAACCAATTTGGCAGTCAAAAGCCTCATAATACTCAATTTATTTGACCTAATAATTCCACTGCTAAAAATCTATCTAAGAGAATTATAAATTTTGGAGGAGAAAGTTTTATTGCTCTAACTCAAGCATGGTAAAATCTTTCTTTGTCTATCTCACAAGAGGTTCTTTGGCATCCTTGCTGGGGGCTAGAGTGGGAGAAACCTCAGGACCGAGAATGCAGGCATTCAGAGTCAACAAGAAGGCTAGTGGAGAATTAGAGGACACTGGATACTTGCCCACAGTTGAATTTCATGCTGTCCCCGGGTGTGAATAACCCTGCATCCTTGTAGCAGCCATCAACACCAGGCCCTGAATGAAACAAAGAGTAAGATTCTCAGATGATCACACAGGTTGGAATGCAAAAGGTCTTCATTCTAATCACATGCAAATGAAAAGTTCTGCCCACTAGCATTTAACAGCGGCATTAGAACTCAGAAATAGTGACTCCTGTGGAGTGTTGTTTCCAAGCAGCCTTGAGCCCCTTGGAAATGTAAGGCTTTGATTTAGGTGGAATGGCCACAGGAGCTTATTAGCAGAAGGGTCAGAACATCTCAGTTGACCCAGCCAGCTGCCCAGGCTACTTTATGGAACAGAAGCTCAGGTCGCCCCTCCTTGATGATAATTAATGCAAATGATTTTCCTTGAAACTATGGTGATAGAGAATCTGGAAACTGACAACAGTTCCCTAGCTGTCCATCAAGAAGCACCAATGCGCCGTGCTGCCACCTGCCATTAGAGAGCTTTTCACCACCAGCAAGCTCACTTGTCATTTCTCCGCAGAATGCACTCAGCTGGCTTAGCCTGTAATACACTAACGTGATTTCAACTCAGCAACAGAGCTAAATACCAGAGGAGTAGGGCACTTGGAGCAGAAAAGAAAGGGAATGAAATAACTATCATTACCTCCCTAGGCTATAAAAAGTGTGAAAGAGCCCTCTTCCCGAGAAGTCCAGATCCCCAATTTCAGACAGTCTAATGGCAGCCAGCTTTGCAGAACGAAAACAGAAACACTTGTCTGCTGATGAGATCTCTGTCCTCTCCCATTGAATGAGTGGAGATGATCCTCTGGCCTTAGTCCTAGCCCAAGGTTTGGGCCCATTACTTCATAGTCCATTTGAGCCTAAAACAGTGGTTTGTAAAATCTTACTGAAGATTAAAAGAATAACTATGCACTCTCATTCTAGAAAAATGTGCACACGCTACTTTGTACACAGTATCAGTGGAGCGCAAGGAGCCCCTTACACTATCAGCTGATTCTGTCTGCACTCACGCCACCACTGCCCATTCCTGAACGGAGCAAGGGGCTCTATTCTGCTGAACCTTACAGCCTTTCCCAGCACAGAGCTCCAGGAGGCCACTTGAACTTAATTTCTGGAGGCCTGTGGATAAGAAATCCTTGTCACTCTGTCCATCAATGTCCATGGTAAAGAATCTCTGTTCCAGAGGAACCCTTCTCAGTCTCACATCCCTCTCAGTGGATTTATGTATAGTTCTCTAGTGATGTTGAAAAGTGGATTGGTGCTAAGGAAAAACAAAAAACCACTTAGGGTAAGAAGTTAACAGCAAAATTACAAAAAGCTTTTTTTTTAAAAAAAAATGGTATTCTAGCTGCATTTTTCAACTGAGTCATAAAATCATTTCCCAAGCCAGAAGTATTATTCTCATTTCACAGGTGGAAAGCCAGGAATTACAGAGAGGTTAATGGCTGTGTCTGAAAGCACACAGCACACCCTTATCAGAAGGAGCTGAAAATACAGGTATAGTCAAGGGCTCATACTGTTCTGTGATAACCCAAACTTTATGAACAAGTTTGGCTTGGCCCTAATTGGCATTCAATTTTAAAAAATGTCTTTCATTAAAAAATATAAATTGAAGTACTGGGTAATTGACTCACATTTGATTAAGGCAGAGTCTATTGGATTAACATGATTAATAGATAAAATTATAATCAAACAGAAAGCAGTACAAAAGGTGACTAAGTCATGAATCCCATTAAGATACTAAATTTTTTAAAGATGAATATGCTGGGGTTTTTTATGTAGGAATATTCATTTCACAGTGGATCTCACACTGTTCAGCTCTCACTAGTAGAGTAATTAGAATGAAGTTTTCTTCAGAATTAAAAGAAGAAGTGCTTGGGAGGTGTTTTGATTTCACAGTAAGGAAAACCCCAGCTGTCCTCATTCTGATTCTCCCAAATCTTTTGGTTCATTGGTAATTTCTCAAACTGCTAGTGAAGGAGGCCACTGCAGTGGTTACCTCTGCTCATAACTAAATATATTTAGTTGATGCCACATCAAATTCCAATGTCCCTTTCAGGAACTGTAATGTTGACCAACCTGTACTGGAATAACATATTCCACAGTTTTTTCTATAAATGCAAAGCTGTATCCTCAATGGAAACTTAGTTAATTGTTATGAAACTACTTCTGCATCAGCCACTTCCAGACAGTCAGGCCAGGAAGTAAAATGAAAAATAAGATACTTGTTTTTTTGCTTTATCACTCAGTCTTAAGTACTTTTTACCCAAGAAATGGGAGCTGCTGTGGCATAAATGGACATGGATGTGAAAGTAACATTCTTCTCACCACCAAGATTTTCTGTTTCAGAGAACTGACTGGGTAGTGACAGCCTCCTTCCAAAAACTTCCATGTCTAACTAGAACAAAAAATCTTACAATTTGTATAGAAACACAAAAGACCCTTAATAGCCAAAGCAATCTTGAGAAAGAAAAATGGAGCTGAAGAAATCAGGCTTCTTGACTTCAGACTATACTACAAAGCTACAGTAATCAAAACAGTATGGTACTGACACAAAAACAGAAATATAGATCAATGGAACAGGATAGAAAGCCTAGAGATAAACCCCCACACCTATGGTCACTTAATCTATGACAAAGGAGACAAAAATATACAATGGAGAAAAGACAGCTTCTTCAATAAGTGGTGCTGGGAAAACTGGACAGCTACATGTAAAGGAATGAAATTAGAACACTCCCTAACACCATACGCAAAATAAACTCAAAATGGATTAGAGACCTAAATGTAGGACCAGACACTATAAAATTCTTAGAGGAAAACATAGGCAGAGCACTCTTTAACATAAATCACAGCAAGATCTTTTTTGACTCACCTCCTAAAGTAATGAAAATAAAAACAAAAATAGACAAATGGGACCTCATTAAACTTAAAAGCAAAGGAGACCATAAACAAGATGAAAAGATCACCCTCAGAATGTGAGAAAATATTTGCAAATGAGGCAACTGACAAAGCATTAATCTGCAAAATATACAAGCAGCTCATGCAGCTCAATATCAAAAAAAAACCCAATCAAAAAATGGGTGGAAGACCTAAATAGACATTTCTCCAAAGAAGACATACAAATGACCAAGAGACACATGAAAATATACTCAGCATCACTAATAGAGAAATGCAAATCAAAACTACAATGAAGTATCACCTCACACCGGTCAGAATGGCCATCATCAGAAAATCTACAAACAATAAATGCTGGAGAGAGTGTGGAGAAAAGAGAACCCTCATGCACTGTTGGTGGGAATGTAAATTGATACAGCCACTATGGAAGACAGTATGGAGGTTCCTTAAAAAACTAAAAATAGAACTACCATACAACCCAGCAATCCCACTACTGGGCATATGCCCAGAGAAAACCATAATTCAAAAAGACACATGCACCCCAATGTTCCTTGCAGCACTATTTACAATAGCCAGGACATGGAAGCAACCTAAATGTCCACCAACAGAGGAATGGATAAAGAAGATGTGGTACATATACACAATGGAATATTACTCAGCCATTAAAAGGAACAAAATTGGGTCATTTGTAAAGACATGGATGGACCTAGAGACTGTCATACAGAGTTAAGTAAGTCAGAAAGAGAAAAACAAATATTGTATATTAACGCATATATGTGGAATCTAGAAAAATGGTATAGAAGATATTATTTGCAAAGCAGAAATAGAGAACAAATGTATGGATACAAAGGGGGAGGAGGGGGTGGGAGGAATGGGAGATTAGGATTGACACATATACGCTATTGATACTATGTATAAAATAGATAACTAATGAGAACATTCTGTATAGCACAGAGAACTCTGCTTAATGCACTGTGGTGACCTAAATGGGAAGGAAATCCAAAAAAGAGGAGATATATGTATATATATAGCTGATTAATTTTGCTGTACAGTAGAAACTAACACAATATTGTAAAGCAACTATACTTCAATAAAAATTAATTTTAAAAAATTTCCATGTCTGCATAAACTGGGAGGTGGGAAAGAACTGGGAGGCATAATCTTCATCAATGTCCCAAAACTCACGTAACCACCTCACATAACATACAGTATAAAGCAAAAAACTGGTTTCCTAAGCGAGTACAGTTCCACTGCAGTCTCCCTGGCTCAGACACATGGAAGATTTGCTTCCTACTCCTGATGTGGTTTTCCATCAAGCTGCTTGCATCGTCTCAATACATATATTCTGTCTGTCAAGGCACATGCTGTCTGATTGGACACAGGTATCCTTTTGACGATCTTGTAACTTTTATTGATTCTGCTTACCCCATGGTATTGGTAACTGTCTCAAAGTAACTAACCCCCAGGAATGGCGGCAGACTCAATAGAGAGGTTAAGCAGTGTGCAGATTGCTTCTCTGAGGGCCAGACTTTTAGAAATAGATGTATTAATTTAAATAGAAAATGCCTTGGTAGACATATTTATGGGCAGTACCTGGAGGTGCTGAATGGTAAGGTGTAGGAAAAATTTAGGGAGAATGTTCTCTATATTTTTGCTCTAGGGCCCAGAGTCATCAGTTACATCATTGTTAGACTCTTCGTGATTATTTTCATAAGCTGCTTTAAATCCTTTCTGGAACTACAGTAGGGACATATACAAACAAGCAAATAAGCAAACAATATCTATTGAGTACTCACTATGTGCCAATTATGTGCTGAGTGTTTTTCTCATAACTATTTCCTTTAATCCTCACACCAAGCTGTTGATCATAAATTCTATACCCAGTGATTTGTCAGATATTTGCCTTAAGATATAGGGGTCATGTGGGCCTTTTACTTGTGGAGCCTCTGCAGCAAGCAAGGCAAAGAAGCAGGAGAACCTCTAACACAAGGTGGAGGAGGTATTTTCAAGTGCTCAGGACACTCATGCTCGAGAGTCAAGGCTTGACTTTCTTCATTGCCAAAAATACTGAAGAAACGGCTTTGCTTCTGCTGTCTTTTGGGTGGCTTTTTCTGCATATACCCTAAGTGGGAGACATCACTGAAAGGATAACTGATCCAACAGGGCAAATAGGGAGCAAAACTTTCACTTCCCTTCTGACTTGCAGCCCAAGTCTTTGTAGTTCCATGTGGGTTTACAGTGAGACTCCTACCTGCTTGTTCAGTATCATGGGCACTGTGTTTTCCACAGTTCCTCCACAAGCCTTGAAGAATTGAAAAGGTTGTGCTTTTAGGATGTAATAAATCTTTCATTTGCATGCTTAGTTCTCCCAGCTGAAGGAAGCCCATCTTCACATTTGTGGGTGTGTTACACAGTCGAGTCTAAAATACATTCAATTGTCTCATCTTCCCCACTGAGCAAGTGGGATGCTTGGCCTCTGTTCTGGTCAGTGGTTCTAAGACCCTGGGCTGGTAGTGAGCAAGAAGTGTCCTTCTGAGAGACAGAATCCAAACCTAAATGTTGTTCACATACCAAATAGACAGTGCAAATGAAGTATGGGTCCAAAGGAAGTGAATGGGAAGGCAGCAAGATAAGGATGCAGAACCGGCACAGAGAGACATCAGAGCAGTCCAGCTCCAGCTCCGGACAGAGTCAGATGGTGCTGGAAGGCCTGCATTGAGGGCTTCTTTTTTTTTTTTTAATAAATTTATTTATTTCATTTATTTATTTTTGGCTGCATTGGGTCTTTGTTGCTGAGCGCGGGCTTTCTCTAGTTGTGGTGAGTGGGGGCTACTCTTTGTTGAGGTGCATAGGCTTCTTACTGCGGTGGCTTCTCTTGTTGCGGAGCATGGACTCAAGGTGCACGGGCTTCAGTAGTTGTGGCACGCAGGCTCAGTAGTTGTGGCTTGCAGGCTCTAGAGTGCAGGCTCAGTAGCTGTGGCGCATGGGCTTAGTTGCTCCGCGGCATGTGGGATCTTCCCGGACCAGGGCCCAAACCCATGTCCCCTGCATTGTCAGGCAGGTTCCCAATCACTGCGCCACCAGGGAAGCCCCTTGAGGGCTTTTTATAGAGACTGTTGAGTGGGGGGAAGTTGTTCAAAGCACTAACAACAGTTTCAGGTCTCACTGTGCACAAGGGAGCCATTCCATAAATATTAAGCAAATGGTTTAACTTTTGTTCAAGCCAGTGGCCTCTTTCAGTGGTTACTAAAAACAATGAACAGGCCGAACTCTGTTACTTAGGTAAGTTGCAGCTGACTGTTTCAGATATAAGCTGTCAGTCAGAGCAACTAGATGTCAGGCTGGTTCCATTGGTTCTGTGAGAGTTTACCTCGTGTGCGCATGTGTAAGCTTACGCGTGCATATGCATGCACACACACATCAGAACACTGTTCTAATAAGAAGCATATACAATAGGCAAACAAGGAAAGAATCTGTCTTATCCCCAAACAACCAGTTCTCTCTGTTTGTTCACTGAATATGCTACACAAAAATAGTAACATCATATATTCTAGTAGACCAGACAGAAAAGTCTTCTTTTTTCTTTATTTTTTTATAGTAGGTCCTTGTTGGTTATCTATTTTAAATATACCAGTGTGTACATGTCAATCCCAAATGCCCAGTCTATCCCTCCCCTCAACCCTTCCCCTCTGGTAACCTCAAATTCATTCTCTAAGTCTGTGAGTTTGTTTCTGTTTTGTAAATAAATTCATTTGTATCATTTTTTTAGGTTCTGCATATGAGCAATATCATACGAAATTTGTCTTTCTCTGTCTGACTTACTTCACTTAGTATTATAAAGTCTAGGTCCATCCGTGTTGCTGAAAATGCCATAATTCATTGTTTTTTATGGATGAGTAATATTTCATTGTATATATGTACCACATCTTTTTATCCATTCATCTGTCGATGGACATTTAGGTTGCTTCCATGTCTTGGCTGTTGTAAACAGTGCTGCAATGAACATTGGGGTGCATGTATCCTTTTGAACCATGTTTTTCTCTAGATATATGCTTTCTGAACCTAATTTACATGTGCATTTATGTCGTGTCCCATACAGTAATTGGCACTATAGTATGTACAACAGGAATGTATGAAATGGCCTTTAATGTTGAAAAAATTATGATTTTTTGTGAAAGGTAGTATTTAGACATATCCAACAGGTAACTTCTCAAGACAAGAATACATCTTCAAAAATACTAAATTATATTCCCAGAATATTACATTTCCATTGTTCCCTCACATGGTCAATTCCATGGCCGAAGAGATGTCAGGGCTTCCCACTGCTTCTCGTTGGGCAGGGCTTGGCATCTGATATCAAACCACTCACTATCAAGTCCTCCTTGACCCAACCAATAAGTTTCTAGAGAACCAGGGCCTGTTATGGGCTGAGCTGGAGGAAAGGGTGGGACAGGTAAGAAGGAAGAGTCCATATAAATGCAAGGATCTTCACAATATAAAAAGAAGCCTCATATGAGAGGAAGCTGGTTACAAGAGAGAGATTTATTATACAAGGAGCTTGTGCTCGTTTTATGTGACCACCCACAAGGTGCAGTTGCCCTCACGTCTGCTCTGGAGTATATAGAAGGAAAGGCATTTCTATTTATTAAGTTTGGGGAGATTTAAAGGGGCTGGGAGGGTTGGTTGTTGTTTTAAAGGAATAAAGTCAAGTGTAGACAACTTTAAAACATTGCTACTACATCCGTGCATCTAACTGAGTCACTCGTGGGTCGTTAGGCGCTAGAGTATAACGATTTGTCAGCATAGGACACAGAGTGGACCAATTTAATACTTGCTGCAGGGGTTAGAATTTCCACAGCCCTTGATCAGATTTTTTTTTTAAGGTCAGTAACATTTAGAGGTAGATAAAAACGTCAAGTAATTGCTGAGAAACTAGGTGGCTTGTAGCTAATTTGCAAAAGCATAGATTACGTTGTTATTTGGATTTTATCCACTTCACGAAAAAGTCCTGAGATTTTTAGGAAGAACACATTAATGTTGATACCGTGGTACGCAGCCCACTCCATAGTGTGCAGACATCTGCCATCTTCCCTCCTTGACATGCCCTCTTGCTTGCTCACTGGAGCCTTTGAATAGTCAGTGACTTTCATGTTCTGCTAGATAATAAGATTGTGTGTGACACCATTGCTCCTTTATACCTCCTTTTACAAAAATGGAAAACAAAACTCTCTATTCTTTCTTTAACTTAGCATAGAGCAGGATAAAGAAAATTGAAATCTGATATATAATCGGTGAAATTCCTATCTGTTATTTAAAGAGAGCTTCTAAGAGAATCTTAGAGGTAGAAGAGAATGCTAAAAGTGTTGTGTGTTAATACTTGAAGACACTGTTCCCTCTCTACCCACCAGCCCAGAAGTTGTTTCTGGAAAAGCCTTCACAGACCTATGTAATCTCTGAATGTGTTGCTCAGCCAATTACCTCCTTTTTCAGGCACCAACGCTGAGCACAGTGCTCCAGGAGTTGGGCGGCCACACCCTGGTGGCCCACCTTGAGCTTGTCCTCCACCAAAAGCATTAGGACTTGTCCCCTGACCTACAATTTTTCACCTGATAACCCACTAGCTTCCTGTTGTGTTTAGAAATAGGACAGGGAGGAGTAAACCCAGCAGATATTACTCTTTGGAGTGTTTCCTTCCACTTTAAAAAGACTGGTTTTTTTTTTTTAGCTAGTGTATTATTTCGCTGGGCTGCCAAGACAAAATGCCATAGACTGGGTGGCTTAAACAACAGATGTATGTTTAACACAGTTCTGGAGGCTGAGAAGTCCAAGATCAAGATTCTGGCAGATTGGGTTTCTGGTGAGACCTCTCTTCCTGTCTTGTAGATAGTCACCCTGCTCTTATGTCCTCATATGCCTTTTCCTAAGTGTGTGCTCAGGGAGAGAGAGAGAACCAGCTCTCTGGGGTATTTTCTTATAAGGATACTAATCCTATCAGATCAGGACCCCACCCTTATGACCATATTTAAACATAATTACTTCCCCAGAGTCCCCATCTCCAAATACTGCCAAGCTGGCAGTCAGGGCTTCACAGACCTTCAGTTGAAAACATAAGTGTACCTATAATTTCATCTACCCTTTCCATTCATCATGTATAATTTTTATGTTGCTGTACAATCTTCATAATCTCTTTTTCCAACTCTATTTTTTCATATATTCTTATTATTTAAAAGTTTGGGAAATTCAGGGTAGTGAAGAAAACTTAAAATCACCCAAGTATAATCACTATTAAATTTTAGTGCATTCTATTTCAGTATTTTTCAATGCATTTATATATATTATGAATAGAATATACACTTACAGAATGGACTATACAAAATTTAATAGCCAGTTTTTGTCTCTTAGCATAGTATCATAAGTACTTCCCCAATGTGGCAAAAAATTATTTGGCCACATATTTTAACAACTGCCTAATATTTGATAACCTGAGAGTACCACGATTTATTTAACCAAACTCACATTATTGAATATTGGAGTCGCTTCCAGTTTTTCACTATCATAAAAAATATTTTAAATAATCTTATGCCTTACATTTGTCTACATTTTATATTTGTTTTAGGCCAGGTTGCTGCTAGATCAAATAATAGGAATATTTTAATACTCTTATATCACCAAATTGTTTTTACAGAATCTCAACACTGATTATTCGTGGTTTTAAAAAATACACTTGAAAAATAGAAATAAGCACAGCACACACAAAAAAACTTATTCAGTCACCTAAAACAGCCATTCCTCTTTTGTTCCCTTCGCTTGTGATTTGATGACTAACTTTAGTGTTGTGTTTGGATTCCATTTTCTTGTGTGTGTATCTATTGTAAATTTTTGGTTTGCGGTTACCATGAGGTTTTGATGTAGCAGTCTCTATATACACAAGACTGTTTTAAGCTGCTGGTATCTTAATTTCAAATACATTTCCAGTATCCTGCATTTGTACTCTCCTCACAATTGCTATTTTGTTATCATATTTGTGTGTGGATGATTTCCTACCTTTCCTGTATATTTACCTTTACTGGTGAGCTTTCCCATTCATAATTTTCTTGTTTCTAGTTGTGGCCTTTTCTGTCTAGAGAAGTTCCTTTAACATTTGTTGTAAAACTGGTTTGGTGGTGCTGAATTCTCTTAGCTTTTGCTTGTCTGTAAAGCTTTTGATTTCTCCATCAAATCTGAATGAGAGCCTTGCTGGGTAGAGTATTCTTGGTTGTAGGTTTTTCCCTTTCATCACTTTAAATATATTGTGCCACTCCCTTCTGGCCTGCAGAGTTTCTGCTGAAAAATCAGCTGATAACCTTTTGGGGATTCCCTTGTATGTTATTTGTTGCTTTTCCCATGTTGCTTTTTATATTTTCTCCTTGTCTTTAATTTTTGCCAGTTTGATTAATATGTTTCTCAGTGTGTTCCTTCTTGGTTTTATCCTGTATGGGACTCTCTGTGCTTCCTGGACTTGAGTGTTTCCTTTCCCATGTTAGGGAATTTTTTGGCTATTATCTCTTCAAATATTTTCTCAGGCCCTTTCTCTCTTCTCCTTCTAGGACCCCTATAATGCAAACGTTGGTGCATTTAATGTTGTCCCAGATGTCTCTTATACTGTCCTTATTTCTTTTCATTCTTCTTTCTTTATTCTGTCCTGCAGCAGTGATTTCCACCAATCTGTCTTCCAGCTCACTTATTCATTCTTCAGCCTCATTTATTCTGCTATTAATACCTTCTAGTGTATTTTTCATTTCAGTTATTGTATTGTTCATCTCTGTTTGTTCTTTAAAGCTTCTAGCTCTTTATTATTTCTTGTATCCTCTCAGCCTGTGCCTCCATTCTTTTTCCGAGATCTTGGATCATCTTTACTATTATTACTCTGAATTCTTTTTCAGGTAGATTGACTATCTCCACTTCACTTAGTTGTTCTTCTGGGGTTTTATCTTGTTCCTTTGTCTGGAACATATTTCTCTGCTGTCTCATCTTGTCTAACTTTCTGTGTTTGCGGTCTCTGTTCCTCAGGCTGCAGGACTGTAGTTCTTCTTACTTCTGGTGTCTGCCCCTTGTGAGTGAGGTTGGTCCAGGAGCTTGTGCAGGCTTCCTGGTGGGAGGAACTGGTGCCTGCCCACTGGTGGGTGGAGCTAGGTCTTGTCCCTCTGGTGGACAGGGATGTGTCAAGGGTTATGTATATAGGCAGCTGTAGGCTCAGGTTGACTTTAGGCAGCCTGTCTGCTGATGGCTGTGTTCCCATCCTGTTGTTTGGCCTGAGGCATCCCAGCACTGGAGCCAGGTCTTGGTGCCAAATTGGCAACCTCCAGGAGAGCTCATGCCAATGAATATTCCCTGGGGCCCCTGCCACCAGTGTCCTTGCTCCCACAGTGAGCCACAGCCAACCCTCACCTCCCCAGGAGACTCTCCAAGACCCACAGGTAAGTTGACCCAGGCTCCTATGGAGTCACTGCTTTGCCCTGCGTCCCAGTGCATGTGAAAACTTGTGTGTGCCCTCCAAGAGTGGAGTCTCTGTTTCTCCCGGTCCTGTGGAGCTCCTGCACTCAAGCCCCCCTGGCCTTCAAAGCCAAATGCTTTGGGGCCTCCTCCTACTGATGCCAGACCCCCAGGCTGGGGAGCCTGACGTGGGGCTCAGAACTCTCACTCCTGTGGGAGAATCTCTGTGATATAATTATTTTCCACCTGGTGGGTATGGGATTTGATTGTATCACAAAAGTGCCCCTCCTAGCATCTTGTTGTGGCTTCTTTTTTGTCTTTGGGTGTAGAATATCTTTTGTGGTAGGTTCGAGTCTTTTTTGTCAGTGGTTGTTCAGCAGTTAGTTGTGATTTTGGTGTTTTCATGAGAGGAGGTGAACTCAAGGCCTTCTACTCTACCATCTTGTCTCCTGCCTCTCCTCCTGAATCTTGATAAGAAAATTTATTTGAAAACTTCTAGTTTTATCCTGTTTCTTTGATAATAAGAGACAATTTGGTTGATAAAGGTGTGTCCCCTACTCTTGAATTGCTCTGTTTTTCCCAAGACTTTTTATAACATCCAGGCTTGTCTGCTTTTATGAGTTCAGATGAGTCTGCAAATTATTGAGATCTCTATCCAAACAATAAATAGAGAAAGAAAAAGCGTAAATTTGCTGAGTTTATTTACAACTAGAAGGCAATGGAAAATAATGAACAAGTAATAACAGGAGTAGTTACAGCAGGGAGCTCCACCTCCATGTGTATGAATTTTCTCTACATCTTAGTTGTGGTAGCCCAGAGCACTCCAGTCAGCACCCCAAATCCAAGGTTTCCCTCAGGAAGTGTCAGCCACAGCAGCGCCCTATATTTGCTCAGGTTGTCCAGTCACATCAAATGTAATAATAACCACCATAATGGCTAATATTTTTGAATGTTTGTAATGTGCCAGCTAATGTTCTGACCTATTTAAGTGTAAATTGGGTGGAAACACTTCAGAAAGACTCCTATTATTTGTGGTCTCCTCTTCTAGAATGTTTTCTGGAAAAATTACTGAGATTGAGATTTGATCCCTTCACTCCTCACCATATAATTTATCATCTAAACTGAGACACTTTGAAAGTGAAAAGAAGATTAATAATTAAAAGACAACAGAGGTAAACTGGGACTGTCCCAGGTGAACTGGTGTAGATGGCCACTAGAATCACAGCATACCCTTGCTTCTGTCTCTGTGTTTCTGTAGCATTTTCCCCCTCTCTCTCCTCTAATTTTGCATTTTGTTTTTGTTTCTGGTTCATGAAGGATACGTTATGGTGGCAGCAATAATTAGTGGAATTTGGTTTTATGGTCCGACTATTTGGTAATATATGGAAATGGACTAATGGACCATAGAGGTCTATTCTCTATTGGGTGAAAGAATAGAGAATCTAGATTTTTAGTCTTTTTTGCTTGTATGTTTGTCTACTTTGAACTCAAATTAACTAAGAATTTCATGCTCGCAAGGAGAGTGAACAGCTCTATGACATCTGGACCTGTGAGTTGCTGTCTTGCTCTTAACCTATGAATAAAGTTGTAGAACTGAAGATATATTCTATCTCTCTCTCTCTCTCTCTCTATATATATATATATATATATATATATGTAAATATTTATATATATAAATATATATATGTGTGTGTGTCTATAACTCAGAAAGTTCTTTACCTCTCATAGTGTAAATGTGAAATGTTTTCCTATCTCTGGAGGCATTAGTAAATTAGATTATAAAGTTTTTTAAATTAAAAGAAACTGTGCTGATTGGCTTACAGACATAAATAAGGTCCTATAAATTAAACATTCCTAAAATTCCTGGAAAATAATGAAACTGAACTCCAAATACATTAAGTATGCTATACACAAAAGCTGTTACACGGAGGAAGGCATAGTAGGTAAGGTGGTGAAGTCCCTAGAGGCTGAGAGAAGGTCAACAAGGGTAACCGCATGGGAAAGAAGGGTGGTGGCAGTGACTGGAGATTGGTTACACCTAAGTGGGTAATCGAATAACTAAATACATTAGCAATGACAGAAGTCCGATTTCTCATTGTCAAAGAAGGGAATTACTGAAAGAAGGAAAACTACAACAAACCATGTGGTGTCAGATTCAAATTGAAAGTGTCAGGTTGTACTCACAGTTTAATACATAGATATAAATATCTCTATACATATCTCTATATAGCTATATAGAGAGATGGATATAGCTATATCTATTCAGTTCCTAGCTCTGTCTACACACAAGGACTGGGAATCACTGTGCAATGAGCACATCTAGCTCCCAGATTTTGGTTTCCAAATATAATTTTGCACTAAAAGTAAGCAAGCCTTCTTGGAGAAATAGAAGATTCCAGTTCCAGTGCAGGAAAAGTACAAGATGAGCCTGAAACATCTTGTGCCAAAGAGAAAGTGCTCAAAGAATGATGGAGGCATGTCAAAACAACACAAAAGCCAACTTGAAGGCGTTCCCACTGGCCAGATCTGGGAGAATTTGAGTAGCAAAATAAATAATGAAGTAACGGATTAAAAACCTTTTGAATGAAATAAGAATACATGAGTTTATGATAATCCAAATAAACTAATGATATTAATTAGTAAGTTGAAAATTTGGTGAGGTATAGAATATTTCTATCATCTCAAAGTAACTTCTTGCCTAATAGGTATTAATTACAAAGGGAAAAAAGAATGACTTTACAATGGAGAAAGCTGGTGGATACCACCTCAATGAAGTGACTAAAGTTAATGTAACCACTAAAAAGACTAATCACACTTATGTGCCACCCAATATGATTCAATGAGAAGAACACACCATCAATTCTGTGATATTCTTACCAAAGTCATATAACCTGAATCAAATCTTAAGGGAACAGCAGACATGCCCAAATTGAGGTTCCATCTACAAAATAACTGGTCTGCGGTTTTCAAAAGCAGCATGACCATAAAAAGCAAGGGAAGAAAGGGGGAATTGTTTTATATTGAAGGAGACTAAGGAGCCATGCCAACTAAAAGCAAAATGTAATTCTGACCTGGATCCTTTTAGAGGAAAGACATCATTGAGATATTTAGCAAAATGAATATAGTATGAGGACAAGACGGTAGTAATGTATCAGTGTTAGTTTCCTAATTTTGATGGTTGTGTTGTGGTTATGCAGAAAAATGTATTCATTTGTAAGAAATTCACTCTAATATATTCAAGGATGATAAGGGTATCATATCAGCAACTTACTCTCAAATGGTATAGGAAAATTCTTTGTATTTCAGATGCAACTTTTAAAAGTTTGATAGTGTTTCAAACTAGAAAAGAAAAAGAAAAAAGAAAATTTACATGATGCTAAAGTGTGAACATTTTAATGATTCTTGATACAAATGGCTAAATTGCTTTGCAAAAAGGACGTACCTCATCTTATAACTATGCAGTTCCATTTTTTCCTATTAAATTTTTGTCAGGTAAGTCTGGCACTCTCTGCATTCAAAGACCTTATTTTCGGCCCTACCTGTCACACTTTATAATAGAAGGGCTGATTTTCATGAACTCACTTATTATCTCAATGTGGGGGTAATCACTCATTGTATCATTAGCTGATAATGACTAGATGAGTTGGTTGAGCTGTAAATGACTCTGGTTCGAGATTGCAGCTCTAGCTGATTAGATAAATATGCCACATATTTCATTTTGATCATATCAATTTCACTCTCATTTGACTGAAATGTCTTCCTTCAACCTAAAGTTCTCATTAAGGCATGGTAATTTCTCTGAAATATGACTGTATGCATGACTTCTATCAGCCAAAACCAATAGTTACAGAAAAGGAAGGTTATTCTACATTTTAGCAACTGCCTAGCTGTATGATTTTCCACAACTCACAAAATCTTTAAATCCTTTGTTAGAAAGTGAGTAATGATATCTTTATTGCACTCACAGTATACATGTGTAGTAGGGCAGAGAGACCAGTGCAGCTTTACCCGAATATCTTGTCTAGTTTAAGAATTTTGGTGAAGAGATTTTGGGGGGATATCCGAAGTAAGTCCTAAGGAATGGCTCTCTTTGGCACCTGGTGTCAGGTATTATTTAGACTTTGTAGCCAAGTGCTTCGCTAAAGTGTACGTGAATCTTGTTAAAATGCAGATCTGGTTTAGTAGGTCTGAGGTGAGCCCTGAGAGTCGGTATTTCTAACAAGATCCCAGAAGATGACGATACTGCTCGTGCACAAACCACACTCACAGTGAAGGCGAGTGGCTTGCAAACAGCCCATTTAGGCTGTTTCATCAGGAATGGACCTCGGAGGTTGTGCGTGAGGGGAGGCTTGGCACACTGGAGAACCTGCTTCTCTCTGGAAGCCTCGCTTTTCTGCCTGCTCAAAAGTAGAGTTAATCCAGCAGCCAGCTGGGTGGACCATGACAGTGGCCACGGGGAACAAATTTATTGGACCAAGATTGTGTACTTAAGAAAACAGACAAAAATTTGTCTTGTTTGTGCAGTGGCCTTTATTGGGTTGTGGCCCATATCTCTTATTTTTCTCCTAAATCTTGTATAACCCTGGGGAAAACAAGTCATTGCCATTCCTTGGAAAGGGAAGATGAGGAAATGAGGCGCCTCAAGAGCTGCCTCGGCCACCTCCAGGTTAATAGGAATCTTGTCTGGTCTGGTGAGTCACAAATTGACCTGAGGTTTAGGTTTAAGTTTATTCAGTCATTTTCTCTATGTTAGGATAAGAGAAGGTGCCCCTTTAATAGTAGTTAAATGTTACTAAGCCTTTTCCATGACCTAAGAAAAGTACTAAGCCTGGATTCAGAATTCTTAGGGCTGAAGTTTGCTCTATGGTAAACAGACATGTTAACATTTCAAAGGCTTAATAAAACAACACTTTCGGGCTTCCCTGGTGGCGCAGTGGTTGAGAGTCCGCCTGCCGATGCAGGGGACACGGGTTCGTGCCCCGGTCCGGGAAGATCCCACATGCCGCGGAGCGGCTGGGCCCGTGAGCCATGGCCGCTGAGCCTGCGCGTCCGGAGCCTGTGCTCCGCAACGGGAGAGGCCACAACAGTGAGAGGCCCGCGTACCGCAAAAAAAAAAAACAAAAAAACAAAAAAAAAAACAACACTTTCTACTTCAGATGGTCTCTTAACCTTAGGAAACTGGGTAATACCATCCCTATTATATTGATCTGGAAATTGAGGCTCTACCAGGTAGTTAACTTAACCAAGGTCACGTGTCTAATAAGTGGTGACGGTGGGATTTGAATTCTGCCTTCATGATTTTGAAGCTCGACGGCCTTCTATTATGTCACTTCTAGTATTCTTTACTAAGAATACTTGTATAAGAAATGTATTTTAGTCTAAATCAGTGGGAAACGGGTGATATTCTAGAATTTTATTGCTTGACCAAAATTATGCAATGGTTAAGTAACAGAGAAAGAATTCAAACCCAGGTCTCATCAACTGTACAGGCTTTGCATTATACCCACTTCCTCTAATGATTCAAGATTCATGCTGCCTACCGCCTGGAGGGGTGGGATAGGGAGGGTGGGAGGGAGGGAGACGGAAGAGGGAAGGGATATGGGAACAGATGTATATGTATGACTGATTCACTTTGTTATAAAGCAGAAACTAATAAAAAAAAAAGATTCATGCTGCCAACAGCAGTAATATGAATATCACATCATATTTGTACAACACTTAAAAGTTCTCAGAGTTGTCATTTGGGTCCCCTAATAACCCTGAGAGGTGAGTAAGGCAGGCTTTCCATGCAGTTCACAAGTTAGGAAACTAAGACTGAGAGTTAAACCCAAGGGCTTACAACCAAGAAGCGGTGGCCCTAGAATCTAGGTCTTGGGCAGCAAATTCCATGAGCCCACAGCCTTCACTGTCATCACAAGACCTCAGCTTATCTCTGGATCATTTAAAAATGGATATATCCTCACCTGTGCACAGAGATTTATCTCCATTTTAAAGCAGCCATGTAGAAACTAGCCAAGGCTGTGATCTCCTTTTAGGTTTCTAAAATAATGGCAGCTGTCTTAATAGGAATTTTTTGAGTGCCTACAATGCATAAAAATGAAAATGACGTGGGCCTTGCCTTCAAGAAGCTTACAGTCTAGTAGACGTGAAAAGACATAAACATAACAGACTTGAACGAGATGAAGGGTTCATTTGAGTCTATATGTAAAGAAGAAAGTACAAACTGAAGCAAGGATGTAAGTAAGGGATAAAAAGACCCCCTACTGAAAGAGGAGAGCTACTTTGTACTTTGCGGGTGAATTTTCCATTAAGGACAATTACCATTATTTTGGTCCACAACAGTTTGGTTCTTCATTTCTCCTTACTGTGTCCAAGAGCCCAAATGAACAGGGCAGAAATACTTTGGAATCTTATCCTTGATTAGCAATTACTATTGGCCCTACTCAGAGTAATCTCCAGTAGCTCTGTGGGACTGCTATACTCCAGTTGTATTAGAAACAAACAAAAAAACCTCTTCCCCAAACATGCTGAATTCTCATCCTGCTCCAAGCCTTTGCATGTACTTTTACCTCTGAAACACTGTTCCCTTCAATTCTTTACCTGGACAAGTCTTATTCATCCTTCAGATCTCAGCTTAGCCTCGTGCACACTGGAAAACTTTTCTAGTTTTCTGAGTTTGGGGTAAAACATGTAGTGGTCTGTATAGTTTAGGCTGTGCTGCAGTGACAAACATCCTCCAAATATCAGTGGCTTAATAAAAAATAAATGTTTATTTCTGACACACACTGTGTGTCCATTGAGGCTAACTGGAGCCTCTGCTTCATATCATCTACCTTCAGGGTCCAAGCCCATTGGATCCTCCACCATATGCAGTACTGCCAGTCACTGTGAAGGAAAAAGGCTTTCCACCTAGATATGGCTTGTGTTACTTCCACCCATATTTCATTAGCAAAAATAAGTCATGCCTAACTTTAAAGAGGTGAAGAAGTGCAATCCTAACTTGTGCCAAGAAAACCCAGAATCTCAGTGAATATCACTAATAACCAGCTCTGAGCTCTTCCTATTTGCTCCCAGAATCCAGTAATGACCACAGTTGAAGTACTTGTTATACTGTATTGCAATTACCTGCTTGTGGTTGGTGTCCCCTCAGAAGACTCCAGGCTTCTTAAGGACAGGCACTCAACCCTCCTTTCATATCCAATACTTGCCACAGTGTGTGATATATACACAGTCAGTGAAAAAGCTTGAATGAAGGAGACTATGTCCTATTTTTTTTAATGCAGGTTTGTATTTTTAAATGCATGATTTCAAAACAATTACAATTTAAAATGGTATTTAGGTCTTATGTTCCTTAGAAAAGATATACATATAGCCTTGAGCTACAATTCTGACTTTGCTTTTGAATGCAAATATTTTAACAAGTATAACGCACAGAAGCTTGAACTGTCAGTTATTTCTGTCAGCATATGTAAAACATCTTGTTTATCCCAGAGATCCTAAATTAGATGGAAGAAAAAAATTCTGTCTTTAAAAATACATCTGTCAGATTTTGTATTTGTCCTCAACTTGTCTTGAAGATGAATCAAAAGTTAGAGCTGCATAATATTTAAGAAAGAAAAGTAATATTTATCTCATTTTATTAGTTATGACTATTATATAAATATAACAAGTAAATGCAAAAGATAAATTATCCAGATAAATTATCTATTGTAAGCATCTATGTTTATAATTAGGTATTAATTTTTCTATATACTTCAGGGCTTTAAAAGAGATCAGTTGAATTTCTACCCAAAAAAAATCAGTTGAGGAAGTAACCCACTAATTTATTGTTGGGTTCAACCAAAATGGTAAATTCCTTAAAATATCCAGCTACTAACAAGTAGCTTAAACAAATTAAACAACATATTCCCAGCAAGCTGGTGTATGTAATCATAACTATAAGGTACTTTTGGAAACATAACTTTAAGGTATGTAAACATAACTATAAGGTACAAAGTATAAGTTTGTAATAAAAACTACAGTCCATTGAAGTGTTACATTTCCTTAACAAATTTGTTTTCAGAGGAATCTTGTCATTTTTTAAGTGCAAGTTATTGGATTTAGCAATTATTAGATTTAGCATGAAGACGATGCTTACCAATTTTAGCTTCTCTAATTTTGAATTTTTTTTATCATATTGGCCCTAGGAAAATCTATAGGATGTGTTATGTTTGTAAGATATGTTTATGTCATTATAACATTTTTAAAAATTTTATTGAAGCATAGTTGATATACAGTGTTGTGTTAATTTCTGCTATATAGCAAAGTGACTCAGTTATAGATACATATATTCTTTTTCATATTAGTTTCCATTATGCTTTACCAAAGGATACTGAATATAGTTCCCTGTGCTATACAGTAGGACCTTGTTGTTTATCCATCCTAAATATAATAGTTTGCACCTGCTAATTCCAAATTCCCGATCCTTTCCTCCCCCACTTTCCCTCCCCCCTTAGCAACCACAAGTCTGTTCTCTATTTCTGTGAGTCTGTTTCTGTTTCATAGATACGTTCATTTGTGTCGTATTTTAGATTCCACATATAAGTGATATCATATGGTATTTGTCTTTCTCTTTCTGACTTACTTTGTTTAGTCTGATAATCTCTAGGTCCATTTGTGTTGCTGCAAATGGCATTATTTCATTCTTTTTGATGGCTGAGTAATAGTCCATTGTGTGTGTGTGTGTGTGTGTGTGTGTGCGTGTCACATCTTCTTTATCCGTTCATCTGTCAATGGACATTTAGCTTATTTCCCAGTCTTGGCTATTGTGAATAGTTGTGCTATGAACATAGGGGTGCATGTATCTTTTTGAATTATAGTTTTGTCTATATATATACCTAGGAGTGGGATTGCTGGATCATATGGCAACTCTATTTTTAGTTTTTTGAGGAACCTCCATACTGTTCTCCATAGTGGCTGCACCAGTTTACATTCCCACCAACAATGTAGGAGGGTTCCCTTTTCTCCACACCCTCTCCAGCATTTATTACTTTAGACTTTTTTTTTTAAATAAGAGGTTACTGAGATGATAGATTTCACTACTTTTTTTTTTCCCCTGCGTCTGACATTAATTAATTTATTTATTTTTGCTGTGTTGGGTCTTCGTTTCTGTGCGAGGGCTTTCTCTAGTTGTGGCAAGAGGGGGCCGCTCTTCATCATGGTGCGCAGGTCTCTCACGATCACGGCCTCTCTTGTTGTGGAGCACAGGCTCCAGATGCGCAGGCTCAGTAGTTGTGGCTGACGGGCCAGTTGCTCCGCGGCATGTGGGATCCTCCCAGACCAGGGCTCGAACCCATGTCCCCTGCATTAGCAGGCAGATTCTCAACCACTACACCACCAGGGAAGCCCCTATTTTAGACTTTTTAACAATGGCCATTCTGACCAGTGTGAGGTGGAACCTTATTGTAGTTTTGATTTGCATTTTTCTAATAACTAGCAATGTTGAACATCTTTTCATGTGCCTATTGGCCATCTATGTGTCTTCTTTGGAAAAATGTCTATTTAGATTATTTAGGTCTTCTGCACATTTTTCGATTAGGTTGTTTGGTTTTTCATTATTGAATTGTATGAGCTATTTGTATATTTTGGAAATTAAGCCCTTGTTGGTCGCATCATTTGCAAATATTTTCTCCCAGTCTATAGGTTTTTTTGTTTTGCTTATGGTTTCCTTTGCTGTGCAAAAACTTGTAAGTTTGAGTACATCCCATAACAGTTTTATTTTGATCATCACGACGTTTTTCTGAGATAGATGAATCTCACATACTTTTAGCCACATCTGACTTTTCATACTAAAATTTAGTTTCCTTCTTCTCAGTCCACGTTCTAGTAGTTACATTTTTTAGTAGTAGTTACATTTTAATAGGGAAATTTTCATGAATCCTCTCAGCAACTGGCATTGAGTCAGCTCTCCTCTGATTTGGGCAAGGAAATTCATCTCCTCCAATAATGGCTTCTACCTATGTAATTCTCTCCTTTTCCTGAACGACAGAAACCCAACTTGATAACTTACGGAATATATCTGGATGTTTACTTTAGAGAAATATGAGTTCCTATAAACAGATGTTTAATTTTAGGGTTATATCATGTTTATTTTTACATTGAAAACAACTATGGGACTTGTTGGATGATATTAAAAAGTAACCAAATTGGAAATTATTCTTTAAGACCCCTGAAGTATGAAATAGGTAATATTAGTTACCTCTGAAAATCTACATCATGGCTTGAACTAGGTAAAATAGTGAAATAGATGTGGATCTTGCTATTCCTTCCTCAATATTCAGTCTCTTAACAAATATTAACTGAGCATCTACTATATGCCAGGCCCTGAGTTTGTAGCTAGTACTAAATGGTAAGCAAAAATCAAGCCTAGAATATAATGGGGAAGATACACATTAATCAAATAATCGTGTCAAGGAATGCATAGTGACAAACTGAGATAAGCACTTTGAAGGGTGGTAACCACTCTTTGAAAGTGGATAATTCCAAAGGAATTTGACCTAGAATGGGAGAGAGGAGGGCGTCTGGGGGGCCTTGACTGAGAAGATGACCCTTGCTCTAAGATCAGATGGGGATGAAAAGATACGAATGGGGACCTGGGAGCAAGAGAGAATAAATAGAGTTGAAACACATAGAACAAGCTGAGGTTGGGGGTCATGGGCTGAAGGACTCAAACCGTACAGGACCTTGTAAAACATTCTCAGAATTTTGGTCCTCATCACAAGGGCAATAGAGAGCCATTGACACGTTTTAAACAAGCGATGGACATGACCAGGTTCGCGTTCTGAAAAAATTACTCTAACTTCATTGTGGACATTAATAAGAAAGCAGAGTGGTACAGGGAGAAGGGTGGGAGGTCTGGTTGAGAGGTGGGGATAAGATTTAGTGTAACAGCAGTGGCAAAGTGAAAAGTGGACAAATTTTAGAGATAATTAGATAAAATTGAGAAGTCTTGGTGATGGATTTGCTACAGAGGAGAGGAAAAGAAAACGGCCAAGGATGAGTCTGAAATCTCTGGCTTAAATAACATTTCAGGTGCAAACACTATTCAGGTAGAAAGCATGAAAGGACCTGTTTTGAATCTGGGTGTTGGACATGCTGAATCTGAGGTGTCTTTGAGATAGCCAAGTGGAGATGTTGAGTAGGTACCTGTATAGGTCTGGAATTCAGAGAAGTCTGGGCTGGAAATTTACATGTGCAAGTCGCTAGTAATTAGAACAATAGAGATGTATGGAGTGAGATACGGGAAAAGAACCGAAGAACTAGGCGAGACCAGGAGGAACTTCTCCGTGTGATGATTTGGTAGAGAGAAATCAGCCTGCATAGGAGACCTGAAATGGGAAAACCAGACTCTGGGAGGAAAACCAGGAAAGTGTGGTATCTCAGAGCTAGGGGGGGAAAGTGTTTTTAGAAGAGAATGATCAATAGTGTCAATTTCCACTGAGAGATCAAGAGAAGTGAGACTGAAACATGCACGTTGGATTTAACAACAGAGCAAGTGATGGCAGAGGCTTGAGTGTGTTTAACTATCAGTGGGAAGCAACTGCCTGGGAGGGAGTGGCCACATACACACAAGAGGAAAAAGGTGATTTTCATCCTGACCCTCCAACATCATCCCAATGTCTTGACCTCTTTGTGTTATCCTGCATGACGTTAGACAATAAGCAGCTCCCTAACCTGCATTTCATCTTGTTTAACGTGCAGGATGGTTAGAAAGATTAAAACAAGATAGTAAGTGAACAGAAACTATAAACTATAAAGTGGAATTGAAAGCAAGCATTATTTCCCCTCAATCTCTGGTTTAGCCAGAGTTTACCTTTCCTATGCCCTCTTCCTTCAGGTCCCTGCTAGATAGATAACACACCCAGTTTCCTTATCTGTGGCTGGCATTGTCTGACTGTGTGGCTGCTTCTAGATGTCAACCATGAGACTTCCTATAGCCTCACTGGTAATACATAGAAAGAGGGTCTCAAAATCCCATTGCGTGCAGCATGGCTGACCAGCAGGCAGAGATCATCGTGCGAAAGGACCTTTTTCTATAGCATACCTAAAATCACATCCAGTAGACAACTGCCTTTTCCACCTACTCAGAAAGCCATGATTATTAGGTAATAGAAAGAATGTCACTTTCTCCCTCTCCCCCTTCCCCCAAATCGAGTCATCCAATCTTGTGAGCATTTCAGAAGGTTTTGTTTTGTTTTTGAGCCAAGGGAACCGTTTAGAAAAATAAGGCAAGAATGCCATCTTGGGGTTTCTGCTGACAGCACAAGCTACCTAAGCTGCAGATGGAAACATGAATGTGTTCCTAGAGGTTGTTCAAAGTCACTGCAGCAATGTATTTGGATCCTTTAGGGCTTTTCTGATTGACTGAGTTTAACGGTTGGAATCCTCTAAATAAACTATTTTAAAATTTTAAAGTCAGACTAATTCATGGCATTTGGGTTTGGACCTTTCCATTTTGAGCTTTTAGCTGAATCACACTTAGCTTTTGCCTACCCATCCTTGGTCTTATCTATTGATGATCTAATTGACAAGATGACTCAGAGTTTGGGGGCATCATTTAGTAACTTCCTTTCTCACCCATCTTTTCTGCTTATCTCAGGATATATTAAAAGGAAGTGAAGTGATAATAGAATGGCTCAGGTTTTTGTTTATTTTATTTTGGGAGGCATTGAACCAGCTCCCATGGTTCAACAGCTATGACTCTAAAATAGTAGGATTCCTTGGTGGAGATGAGTTTTATTCCTTGATAGGACACCTTTATAATCTTCTACTTGCATAATTTTCCCTCATAGTTTTATTTTTTTAATGTGATAGAGAAGGCAATATAGCATGATTGGCATCCTTCATTCATCTTTCTGCATCTCACCCTTATTTACTAAAGAGAAGTAAATCCAAAGTTGCAAAGAATCCACCAGGAAGTAATTTGGAACCCAATTTTGCATGTTTTCTGTCTTCACAAGTTCTTCTGTTTAAAGAGAAACCTTGCTTTGAGTACGGTTGCCTAAGGAATTCTGTGCATGAGAGATGCAATACAGGGTGATGAAGAGAGATTTGCAAGAGAAAACACTTACTTTCATTGTGCCTTCTGCCATAGCCACTTCTATAACTATCTCCACCCAACCTCGGGTTTTTTTTTTAATTCCTTAAGATAAAGATTCATGCCATTATCTATCTGGCACGGGGCTAGAAAGCAGTAATCATTTGTTGAATCCAGCAATGTGTGTCTCAAAGGTAAGATTTACACTTTGTTCTTTCCCTCCCTTCAAGTTTCAATGCATACACTTATTAGCTCCCCACAAGTTTGGAAATAGTTTTTGTGATGGTACCTGTGAGACATGGAGATGAAGATGCAAAAGAGAAAGCTGAGCATCAATCAAGGCAAGCACTGAGTGCTTGTTCTTTTGTCTTTTCTACTATGGAGGACAGTATGATAGTTATTTAAAAACACAAGAAGAGGGTGAGAAATGAGAGGCTTTTGTGTTTTTTTAATCCAAATTTGAAAGAAGGAAAGTATGTCAAGAAGAGAGTGGGGGGCTTCCCTGGTGGCACAGTGGTTGGGAGTCCGCCTGCTGATGCAGGGGACGCGGGTTCGTGCCCCGGTCCGGGAGGATCCCACATGCCGCGGAGCGGCTGGGCCCGTGAGCCATGGCCGCTGGGCCTGCGCGTCCGGAGCCTGTGCTCTGCAATGGGAGAGGCCACAACAGTGAGGGGCCCGCGTACCACAAAAAAAAAAAAAGAAGAAGAAGGGAGTGGGGCTAGGAAACTTCAGATATGACTATCTCAGTGTTCAAAGTCTCCCCTTAAATCCCCAGAGGTGGGTTGGGACCAGAGTTTGATTTTGGGCTCTGTGAGCTGTACGGCCCTGAGTAAGTAACTTAAACTCTCTATGCCTCCGATTCCTCATCTATAAAGTAGGATTTATCACAGTACCTCCTTTGTGAGTTTATTATCAGGGTTAACTGAGCTAATGAAAGCAAAGTGCCTGACCAATGACCACTGCTCTATAAAAATAGCAGCCGCTGCTAGTAAATTCCAAAGGCCAAAAGGCCAGCCACCCCAGTTAGCTCCATGGGGCTCCTTTCCTTAGGCGCCAACTGCTCACAATCCCATACGGCCTGGGAGGGAGCCTCCTTCTCAACATGTATATATTTTACTCCAGGTTGGGGAAAGAATGACCCCATATAAATATGATTTGTGGAGATATACTAAAATCTCAATTAAGCAAAAACTGCTGGGTCACCTTGCAAAAAACAACGTCCAGTAAATGAATTAAGCAAGGGTTAGAACTCTTTGGAGAAATAGGGCATGACGTTAAAGCAACTTCAAGAGTCTACTAACTATGAGAGGAAAATCAGTGGAAAAGGGAATAGTTACTGATAGCAATGTGTCTAGGCAGAGACGAAATCCCAGGAGAAACAAATTAGTTCAGGGAGAGTTCTGGGAGAGGTAGAGAAGGGTTAGTTGCATGTGATGTCAGGGGAGCTAATTGAATTGCAGCCCATCCTGACACGCAACAGAGAGAACCTCCCTTCCTAGCAATGAGGGAACCAAGAAACTTATTTAACTGATCCACAAAGGGAGAAAAGAGATGTCAGAAGGCTGAGCGTTTACTCTTTGGAGGAGAAATCTCCGAATCCATGGGTGATGGGAATAGAAATTTAACCTCAGGGTTCAAATCATAAAATGTTCTCTGTAGACTTCTGTTTGGGGGTAATATTGATTCTGATTTTTCTTTTTTGAAAATATAAGTTTTATAATAGGTAAAGGTTGATTTCACTCACTTGCTTAACCTCCATTAAAACCACCAAAGTCACTTGTTAATTTTAATTTTTATTTTTTGGGGCTGCGTTGGGTCTTCGTTGCTGTTCACCGGCTTTCTCTAGTTTGTGGCGAACGGGGGCTACTCTTCGTTGTGGTGCACAGGCTTCTCATTGCGGTGGCTTCCCTTGTTGCAGAGCACAGGCTCTAGGCATGCAGGCTCAGTTGTTGTGGCTTGCAGGCTCAGTAGTTGCGTTGCTCCGCAGCATGTGGGATCTTCCCGGGCCGGGGCTCCAACCCATGTCCCCTGCATTGGCAGGAGGAATCTTAACCACTGCACCACCAGGGAAGTCCCAACTTGTTTATTTTAAAAAGTAAAAAAATCATTTCACTGCCTAAACAGTCACCGTGTTACATTGTTGATGGGAGCGCTGTTACAAGGCCAAGGGAGGACAATGTATTGATGTCTATCAAAACTATAAATGCATGTGTCCTTTGATGCAGCATTTCCTTTTCTAAGGAATTTATCCTACAGACACTTGCCTACATCAATGTGGCATTTCCATAGATTGCTCATTGCAGTATATGTACAGTGGAATACTATCCTGCTATCAAATGAATGATGAATTTATTTGTATGTTGAAATGGAAAGATCTCAAATATATATTAAACGGAAGGATCAAGATACATAAAACATATGCAGTATGCTACCATTTTTAAAAATTAAAGCAAGCAGGTAGAAAAAGACATGCATGTGTATGGAGTTGCATTTGCATAAAATTTCTCTAGAAGAATAAATAAACTAATAACTGGTTACCTCATGGGTGATGGGGTAGGGGGATGGAAGGCAGGAGAGGGAAGTTTGAATCATGTGAACATATTAGGTATCAAAAAATCCATTACAAAAATGTCATATTTTATGAGAAACTTAATAATGTTCCATTTAATGCCAAAGAAAAACTTCCAAATCAACAACTTACTATCAAATAACAGCATATAGGAAAATACCCCTCAAAAAAAGTATATAAAGAAAGATTTTAAAACAACTCACAAAATCAGACCCTTTGAGTTGAAAAGCACTCTAGAAAGCATATTTTCCAATTTCTTAAACCATATTACATACCAAATGAATATAGGCTTCAACTTCAAGTTGGTTTACTTCTCTGTGGCTCAGAGTCTTTGATGATAAACTGTAAATGGCAATGCTAGTTTACAATGTAAATTTCCAGATGAGATTGTTTGATAGAGATGCCTCTGAAGGGCTTCATAAATATCAAATACCCCATGAATATGTAATGACTAAGCATATATGTTTCCCTTTCTCTTCATTGATGAAATAGAAATATAAACTTTTATAATAATATGGATCATAAGACTATAAGCCCCATGAAGGCAGGGGCCACATTTGTTTTGATCAATACCATACTTCTATCACGAATTATAGTTGATGCTAACCTGAGTTTCCCCAAAAGCAAAGCCTAAGACAAAGACTATGTGCAAATAGTTATTTGCAGGTGTGATGCCAGCAGGCAAGAATAAAGGACAGGGAGAGTGAACAGGGAAGGAGGGAGAGCTGGTACCGTTTGCATTATCGAGTTGACCATTGCTAGAAGTACCAGGTGGATACTGCACAACCTCTGATGAGCCTTATGAAGTACATCACAGGCCCTTCCACTCAGCGAAGAAAAAGGGGGAAGCATTCATTCATTGGTCCCATCTCCCATTGGTCAAAGGTTATCTCACTGAACTTTAACTCCACCCACCATTCCAAGTTATACAGGCATGAGTTACAAGTGGGTTCTCCTGGCCATCCAATGACGCAGCTGCAGAGAAGCAGAAGAAGGAAGCAAGAGGCCCGTGATGCAGGCCTGCAGTGAAGTCTAGCCAGGCTGCCTCTGCGCAGAGCTGGTTGAAGTCTGTAGAGAACTGGGGGCCACAGCTGTGGCTGGCACAAGAGGTGAGTCTGAGAAGACCTGAAGTGATGTACAAGAGGTGTCCAATACTTGATGCGTGTCACAGTGTAAGTGCTCAATAAATATTTGTTCACTGAAAAGACCCCAGGTGACTGGATCTAGACTGGAAAGTTGGAGGAGGCCTGGAAATCAGCTCATCCCACCTGATATAGATTTTTCTTTCGAAGGAAGATGCTTCAACACTTCCCAGAATGGGGAGCTCACTCACTGTTTTCAGGGAGTCCTTTTCATATTTAAGGACTTCTGACTCCTGGGATGTTTTTCTTTCATGAACAGAAATATGTCCTGCTGGGACTTCTGCCATCACTTCCAGTCTGGCCCCCAACAGCATAATACAGCCACTTCCTTTGCCAAATTGCACCTGTAAAAATGAGGTTTGCAAGGAAAGGCAGCACTTAAACAGGAAGCTGAGGGGTGTTATTTTAGTGTCCTCCAACTTAAGTCTGGTTTAGCCAGCATGCCCTGAGTTGGGCTTAATCCTACTACCACCCCACCCCACAATCTATCCTGTTAGGGAGGGAGCTGATTTATATCCAGCTGGGTGGAGTGGCCTTATACTCTCAGAAAAGCAATTTTGATATACGTCAAAATCAACACCTTGGGGCTTCCCTCGTGGCACAGTGGTTGAGAGTCTGCCTGTCAATGCAGGGGACATGAGTTCGTGCCCCGGTCTGGGAAGATCCCACATGCCGCAGAGTGGCTACGCCCGTGAGCCATGGCTGCTGAACCTGAGCGTCCGGAGCCTGTGCTCCGCAACAGGAGGGGCCACAGCAGTGAGAGGCCCGCATACCGCAAAAAAAAAAAAAAAAAAAATCAACACCTTCTGTCCATCATCCCTTGATGAGCACCCTGTCCCAGGATGGATGATCACCCCTAAGGCCCCCTCCTGAGTGGTACATCCTTGAGAAACTGAACCATAGCCAGAAGCCGCTAACCCAGCATACTCAGATGTTTGAAGACAGTGACCAAGTCTCTTCAGAGACATTTCAGTGCCTTCTGTCATTTCCCCGTGAGGAGATGGTACCTTGCCATGCTGGCCACTTTCCTCTCCATACTTCCCAGTTTATCAAGTGTAAACTTATTATTATTTTGGCCAAGCTGCACAGCTTGCGGGATCTTAGTTCCCTGACCAGGAATCAAACCCAGGTCCCCAGCTGTGAAAGTTTCAAGTCCTAACCACTGGACCGCCAGGGAATTCCTTATCAACTGCATACTTAAGCTCTCTTAAAATGCTGAGTCCAAGATGAAAGCATTGCTCCCTGTGGGGTCTGACCCAGCTCGGGCACAGTAAGGCTCTGATTCACACCTACACACATTTGCTCATGTTAAATAAATAGGAGAAATCCTGCATCCAGTTAATTTTGGAAAACTTGACTGAATGAAATAAACTGTACAGAAACATTAAGCACCATTCCTATGTAAATACAAATATGTTCTTTAAAAAAAAGTACAGAGAAAAAATCACCTCATTCTAGTTGGATTTGTTAATGTCAATGCATTCTGAAATTTTAAATAAACCGTGTTTTTACTCCTTTATTTAGTATTAGTTGTTTTGTAAATTTAAAACAACCAAAGAAGTTGAACTTAGCGAGTGTATGTTGTTTCTCTAAGATGCATAGTCTAGACCTCAAGGTCTGGGTCAGAGTGAGAAGAGTAAGGCAGGGTCCTGAAAGTGCAGCCTTGGATCCTGTCTTTATTTAAAATGTTGAGATGTTCTTCATCGTGAATTTTATCATTAATTTTGATTTTTAAAAATATTGCATGACTTTGCTGTACACCTAAAAATAAGACAACATTGTAAATCAACTATACTCCAATAAAAATAAAAATAAGAGCCTCCCTGGTGGCGCAGTGGTTGAGAGTCCGCCTGCCGATGCAGGGGACGCGGGTTCGTGCCCCGGTCCGGGAAGATCCCACATGCCGCGGAGCGGCTGGGCCCGTGAGCCATGGCTGCTGAGCCTGCGCGTCCGGAGCCTGTGCTCCGCAACGGGAGAGACCACAACAGTGAAAGGCCCACGTACCGCAAAAAAAAAAAAAAGACCTCAGCACTAAGATCCCATGTTCCCACTTTGGTTGGCCTCCCAGTGAGACTGATCACTCCCTCTTCCTGAAAAAACTTGCTTTCTTTCTGAGACACCCCTCTCCTGGTTCTCCTAGTCTTCTGATCACTTCTCAGGTTTCTCTGCTTGTTCTTCCTTATATTCCAGACCCCTAGATGTCAGAGTGCTATAGGGCTCAATCCTTGGATCAGTTTTCTTCCCCATTATGATCCCCTCTGATGACTGCTTGACTCTGTTTTGTCAGGGATCCCTAGTTAGTGCAGGCTCAGGATTCCGGGAACACCAGTGCCTGCTTTAACCACCTGACAGCACTTTATACCGTGCCTTCACCAGTGAACATCAAAGTAATTCACTAATTTAAAAAAAAATCAGGGCTTCCCTGGTGGCGCAGTGGTTGAGAGTCCGCCTGCCGATGCAGGGGACACGGGTTCGTGCCCCGGTCTGGGAGGATCCCACATGCCGCAGAGCGGCTGGGCCCGTGAGCCATGGCCGCTGAGCCTGCGCGTCCGGAGCCTGTGCTCCACAACGGGAGAGGCCACAACAGTGAGAGGCCCGCATACCGCAAAAAAAAAAAAATCAGCAAAACCAGTTATTTTGATATACTAAGACCAAAGTTACAAGATGTGGGATTGTTTTTATTACTCTTCAACTGGTTGAGTTGATGTGAGATTGACTACCTTAAACTGGGATTTCGGAAGGTGGGCTGGAGGGACTGCCCTGTGCATTGTGGGGCAGCTAACAGCACGCCTGGCCTCTCTCCACTAGATGCCACACCAGTTGTGATGATCAAACCGTCTTCAGACATTGCTAAATGTCCTCTCAGCGTCAAAGTCACCGCCAGTTGAGTCCCACTGCCTTAGACATATGCCATGTGATTGGATAGGTAGGTGGATAAGTTGGGAGATTTATTCAGTATTAACTTAGAGAGGAAAAGGCTAACATAAACAAACCTTTCCTAGGTGATGGTGAATTAAGGCTTGTAATTTCCATGTTTTTATTGCGGAGGGGATTCTGCTGCAGACCAATCAATGGGCAGGTATTCTAAAAGGCTGCTGGAAACGGGGGACGAATAAAAGGTGAAGCTAATAAGGCTCCACCCAGCTCAGCAATACCTTATACACGTCTGTATGATTATACTCTGACACTTGTGAAATGATTTCTTCCCATTTCCCTTAAATGCTGTGAGCAAATTGAGGGCAAGGACCAGCCTCCAGCATGGTTCCCAGTGCCTAGTTGGTGTTCAGTCGTTTTTGGGTTTTTTTTTTTTTTTTTGCGGTACACGGGCCTCTCACTGTTGTGGCCTCTCCCGTTGTGGAGCACAGGCTCCGGACGCGCAGGCTCAGCGGCCATGGCTCATGGGCCCAGACGCTCTGCGGCATGTGTGATCTTCCCGGACCAGGGCACGAACCCATGTCCCCTGCATCGGCAGGGGGACTCTCAACCACTGTGCCACCAGGGAAGCCCAAGTAGTTTTTCACTGAAACCAAATGTGGGCACCACTCTCTCCTAGGCCCAAAGCACAGGGTGGGGATTGCCCACCCTTCCTTCCCCTCACAGCTCTCTGACTGCATGTGGCCCACCCTTTAAACCTGCCTCTGGCTTTCAGTTAGCCAGGTTCTTTACAAAGACCTTTCATTTTCTGTGCTCTTCCATGTGAGCACCTAGCAAGGAGCTAAGGAGTTTAGCTGGACAAGGGGACGTCCGTAGCCCTCCAAGGAACCTGGCTATTAAGACAGTGACATTCTACTGGGGGAGATACTAGCAAACCCCATTCACCCTGCATCAGCACCCATAACCCGCTGGTAAATGACAAAGAAACCTAACTGCTTACCATACCGTTTCTAAAGGATAGATGTATGGGGTGTGGGAGTGCTGTTGCTGGGAGGGAAGGGGGCACCTGACATGTTTCTTCATACAGTTTAACAGAAAGAATTAGAAAACACTAGAGCTGGAAAGAACTGTGGAGAGCAAGTGTCTAGCCCTTTTATCTACAGCCTCCAATGCTCAGGGAGAAGTGACTCAATGAAGGTCAAACGATTTCAGCAGCACAGCTCTGTCTGGGACACTAGCCTCCTGGCTCCCAGTCCTGTGCAGTTTCCACCTCACTGTGCCGTCCTGGTTGGCAAACACAGAAATTTTAGGAGCCACTCCTGTCTCAGAAGGACAAGCCCGACACTGGCAGAGTCCCTGTCCGCCCCCCAGCCTTGACTCACAGCACGGAACCTCCCTGCACCCTTGGACAGTTTCTACTCGCACCCGCATCGATTAAACCTTGATCTCATTTATTATCTCAGGAAATGGTCTCAAGGTCACAGGGCTGGAAATTTAATTATGGTAGCAGTATATTAAGTGGCACATTTAAAGATGCTGAATTGTAGTAATTAATTTTTTGGATGGTGGTCTCAGAGGAATGGGTTTTCTCCATACTGGGTGTTCAGCATCCATCATGGCCATTGAGCTTGGCAGCTGTCTTTTAGCTTTAAACTGCCTCGTTATTCATCTTTTATGACTAGCCTTTAAAAACACTAGGCGCCGATATCCCCTTTTATTGTAATATATGTGTGCGGTGGGAACGAAGCCATACTTCACCTTCGCTATAAAACATGAACCGAGGGTGCCAGCAGCTACCTGAGCTGGCCTCTAAATTGAGACAACAATTACCCTTCGCTGACATCTAGTGTCAAGGCATGAGATATAGCCAGGGCGCTGAATCCATTGGCCTGGAAAACTTATGCTTCCCTAGTGATAAAGCCCATGTCACCCACGAAGCTCCAGCCCCAGCTGTAAGACGGGAAGCAGAGGGATGAACTTGGCCCTGCCTGTTGACTTTGCTGGGGCGCTAGGTTATCGAATGGGGCGCCCGTCTGCCAAGGCCTGAAAGAGCTTGTAATGTTTAATGAAGGGACAGTCATTAAATGTGTATGGTTCAAATATTAGGCTCGATGAGCCTGGGTGGTACTTAATAGAGAGGTGGGAAAATATGAATTAAATTAGAGAGATTCATTAAAGAAATTGGCCTGGAGCCCAAGAGTGACGGGTTGTCAGGCAGAGCTGCCAGGAGCCAGGAGCTCATCCAGGGAGGAAAACTCAAACTAGTTTTAGGTTTTACATCCCAGAATGACACTGTAAAACACACTTAAATACTGGTCAACCTGTGCTTGTAGAGAAAGGGATATCCATAAAATAAAATCTCTTACAGACTAGAGTATGGATAGAGTGCTTGCAGATAGAATTTTTTTCCCTCTAGGAAATCTGTGGCCTTTGCCTCCAGCAGTAGAGAAGCATAGTATTTGTACAATTTCAAAGCAGAGATCCCAGTTTCCCCCCACTTTGGATAGGGTCTGCCCTCTCCTCTATTCCAGGGTTTTTCAGCTGGGCACTATTGAGATTTTGAACTGGATAATTCTTTGCTGAGAGTTCGGGGGCTGTCCTGTGCAGTGTAGGATGTTTTGCAGCATCTCTGGCCTCCACCCACTTGATGCCAGTAGTCCTGCTCCCCTTAACTGTGACAATTAAAAATGTCTCCAGGGGGCTTCCTTGGTGGCGCAGTGGTAGAGAGTCCGCCTGCCGATGCAGGGGACACGGGTTCGTGCCCCGGTCCGGGAAGATCCCATATGCCACGGAGCGGCTGGGCCCGTGAGCCATGGCTGCTGAGCCTGCGCGTCTGGAGCCTGTGCTCCGCAACGGGAGAGGCCACAACAGTGAGAGGCCCGTGTACCGCAAAAAAAAAAAAAAAAAAAAAAAAAAAAAGTCTCCAGGCATTGCCACCTGTCCGCTGGAAAGCAAAATTGCCCTGGCTGAGAACCCCCGGTGTATTCTAACCTCAGGAAGCAGGTTCAGACCCCCTAAACTGATGTGCGTAAGTGACCATTCATTGGCTGGAGGTTGCACTGTTGCTGGCCCAGCACATCTGAGTAGCCCTTGTACCTGGCCCGATGACCACTCATGCCTGATGTTGACCATGGCTTTGTTTTCTGGATTGTATGTTGGACCTTGGCCTGGTGAACTCTTAACTCAGCTTTGGCCACAATCCTGAGTCTTTACCATGAGCATCGTTTGATCTCCTAACCTTATTTTGATAAGACTAATCCTATAACAGAGTCCTAATACCAGCTTAAGTATCTCTGCTTCAGTCAGTCAGACAGTCAACATATATTTCCTTCTGGGGATTCCGTAGGAAACAGGACGATCAAAAGCCCTGCCACTACAGGATTTACATTCTAGTGATGAGAGATGGCCAGTAAGTATATTAATAAATAAGCTATATTCAGATGATGGTAAGTGCAGTGAAGAAAATTAACCAGGTAATTGGATAGAGTGTAGAGGGGAGGGTGGGCTACTCTAGCTATGGTCCGCGAAGGCTTCTGTGAAGAAGTGAAGACAGCCAAAATGTGAACAATGAGAAGTCAGTGGCTCTGAATACAGTGTTATTTCCATTACCACGGGCTATATTTTAAGAAGAAGAAATTTAATAAGATTATAGCATATGCAGAGTAAGGTGCATAAATCTTAAGTGAACATCTCAATGAATTGTCTCACACACACACACACACACACACACACACACACGTATGTATATATACTCACGTAACCACCACCCAGATCAAAATACAAAACCTCTCCATTATCACAGGTTTATTCCTGCCCCTTCCCTGTCATTACATAGCTACGAGAAAACTATTCTCTTTTTGATCACCATCAATTCATTTTGCCAACAGGCTACATTATGTTTTGTTTTGTTTTGCTAAGAGAGCCAGTTAGGTCTTCTATACCAGCAACTTTTCATAAAGTCTTGTAAGCCTGCAGTTACTTATAAAATTGAGGGAGGCCACTATCAATTCCTGTAGGAAACTTTAGCAACCAGTTGTGATGGGACCCATGTCATCAAGTCCCCGTCAAGTTAATCCAGCCCTGACCGATTCCCTGATGCCCAGAAGGGAAGAGAGGTACAAGGGGAAGCAGAGTCTCTGTGTTTTCAACCCTACCCCCCTCCTTCTTGTTTGCTGAACAAACATTCCTGCCAGAGAGAACAGCAGAAAAACACTGGGCTCTGTCAGCCCCCTGTTAATCAATGAGGCCATAACAAATCACGGGATGAAGCCTATGACACATCAATTACACTAAGAACTAAGGGCATCTACGGGAATTGGCAATCAGGCACAGACCTCCAGGGTTACCTCCACCCAGCCCCTGAGGCCTGGATGCTCTGCTATTTATTGGTCCAGCAATGGTGTGATGGCTCAAAGGTGAGCAGGTAGTGTAAGAAATGCTTCATGGGGCAGTGGTCTGAGCAGGGATTCTAAGGTCTAAATTGGGCTGTGCCAGCTGTATGCTTCTTCAAGCCTGTTCTGGATGATAGTTTTTCCCAGAACTTAGTTATGATGAAAATAAATGATCTAGTAATTGGAAACTTGCTTCTACTTCTGCCATCAACTGATTAGAAATGTGGGCAACTGAGTTGACACCTTGATGTGTCAATTTCTCTTGCTACGTGTGCTACACCGTCTCATGAAAGCATTGCCTTTGGAGGTCAGGAAAGGGGTCAAAAAAGGTGTGAATTGATGAGTGGTTATGTTTACAGATGAGTTGGTATTTACTCATCATCCACTCAGTAACGTTACGTGTGTCCACTCTGTGTGAGTGCTTCATTTCCCTCAAGGAGCTCACAGTGGAGAAGACAGGCTGAGTTGGAAGTGGGAAATCCACATTGAGGCATCCAACAAAAGCTACCAGCTAGCATTAGAGTCCACCAAGCTGCGTGTTCCCCAAAGAGAAAACTGGCATTGCATTGTTCTTGGAATCCGTGAGGCAGCCAGCGCCTGAGAACTGGGATGTGGTCAGATTTCCTAGGCTTGTCTGGGCCAGCCTGTGTGGGGCTTAGTGGAACTCCTCAGCCTTTACCCATCTTCTTCCCATTCCCCTCCCCCATTGCTCCACCACCCCCAGATATGAAAATGGAGCCGAGAAAAAGAAGGACAAAAATGGGAAGAGTCATGGAACACGGTGGGAAGAAGTAAAAGATTGACCAAATTCAGGACAGCACATGGGGACTGGTTCCATCAGCACCACACACAGGACCAAGCACTCCCTCAAAGTGACACAGCCCGTTAATCAGCCAATCCAAGCTCTCTGGTCCCCTGATTCCATGCTGTTTCTTACTAATAGATGGTGGCTTTCTAAGTCAGAGCTCTTGGTTACAAGCAACAGAGACTAATTTGGGCTGATAAATGAGAACAGGAGTTTGTTAAAAAGATATTGCCAGGCAAAAATCACCAGTGGATACTAAAATCATAAGGTAAAACTTTTTGAAGAGCAGGATATTCATAGTAGGTAAAGCACAGATTACTTACTACAAGATAACTTGCAAAAGAGAAAAACCATATATTTACAGTGAAGTGAGCTGGCAGTGATCATGCTAACCAAGTGACCAAATCCATTATCACCAATAGTGGTGAAGGCGCTATAAGTGTGTGGCATCCACGCCCCTTCCTATGAAGTACACTTGCTGAAAAATGTAAACTTGAACCTGTTCAGGACTCTAGCCCTAACTTCAGATTTACAGGGAATATAAAAAGAGGAAGAAATGAAACACCACAAATAGGAAACTGTTAGACTAATCAAGAATGTAGGAGAGCCTCTGAGACAACTGTTTTACCCCTCAAAAAGTTAATGCCATGAATAAATTTTTTAAAGTTAGAAGTATTCTAGACTAAAAGAGACTAAAGAGATATAACCACCAATTACAATATTGAACTTAGATTGGATCCTGTTTTGGGAAAGAAAAATTGTAAAAGCTAAAAGTGGAGACTGGAGGAATTTAAATATAGTGCGTATCCTAGACAGTGTTATGAAATTAATGTAAATTTTCTTAAGTTTGATAACAGTATTGTGGTTTTGTAGGAGATTATACTTAATGAGAGGCACTCAAGTATTTAGGAATAAAATGTTAGGAGGTCAGTGACTTTCACGTGGAAGACTCTCAAGTGGTATAGCAAAAAAATAAGAATAAAATAAACACAGAGAGAGAGAGAGAGAGGGAGAGAGAGAGAGAGGATAAAGCAAATAGAACAAAAGGTGCCCAGTTGTTGAAGCTAGGTGAATTTAATACAGATGTTCATCAGAGAGGGGTGGGGAGGGATACTGGGTAATTAAAAGGGTTGGTGAAAAGGCTAGAGGGCCAGCATTAGGCTAGGTCGCCCAGAGCAAGGCCTAAGGCACCTAAGGCACCTGGCCAGGTGAGAAGTCTCCATCGCTACTGCTGCCTCCCTGACCAGCTGAGGATACCACCTTTCTGCCCCTACAGCCACTTCTGCACCAGGACTTTACCCTTGAAGCCACTTGGGTAAATCCCCTGTTGCCTTTGCTGCACCAAAAAGCTAGGCAACTGTGCCACCCACCCCACCTGTAAAAATGAAAATGCTACACACAGGTGTTTCTCAGGTAGCTCAGGTAAATCGAAGTCTCCTACTGGTGCATCTGATTGGTAGAGCCTAGTTCTCAGGCCTATATCTTGGCTGCAGGGCAAGCGGGGAGTTGGAATAGTGATGCTTCTCTTGGTGAGGCTAGCAGAAGGTGATAGGCAGCCTTCATTCTGATAGGTGTTGGCTACACAGAACAATCATGTATGTGAAATAGCCAAGGGTCCAGGCTCTGTCCTACTACCTAGCCCAATGACTGCAGGGTACCTCCAGGTAAGAAGAATAATTTTGACTTTTCTTTTAAATCTTTGCCAGTTTTATATATAGCATTTCTTTAATGTTGAGTCCTGAGTATAGACGTTTACTTATGGACCAACTCTGGGATTTATTTATTTGGGCATATTGCCTTGTTTGATTATAAGTTACTCTCTTAGTTGTTTTCTGTTTAAATGCTGAGAGACCTTCAAGGCATGGATTGTCCATAAATTAAAATGGATTATGATTATTGTTCACAATGGTTCAGAAATATACTCTCTCATCAGAATGCATAATCAAGACATTGCATAGAGGAAATTTCTAAAAGCCTGTGTGTTTTATCTGTTGAAATTCTAAGAGGATGATAGTGAAGCTTTCCTGGCAGTTGGTGATAGATTCAAAGGCAACTGTATTCATATTTACCATGACCTAATATTAATATCCATTAACACATTTTATATTGATAAATTCAGAAGGGGAATTCACAGTGTTCTCTCGGAGACTGCTGGGAAGTGGCTTCAATCCCTTCATTTGTCATCATTATGGGGAAGAGCTATGGTCCACAACTTATCATTCGTTTATGGCAATAAGTACAGCGATGGAGGCAAATGTGATGGCACCATAAGGCTGCGTCTTTTCTGTTCCCGTCTCAGGGGTTGGCAATGCCATATATCCAGATACTCAAGGCACACACCTGGGAACCCTCCCTGATACCTTCCTCCAGTGGGGCCCTCACTGGCCCCAACCCCCAATCCATCCCTAGTCCTGTTGATTTCAACTCTCAAATCCATTCACTTCTATTTCCTTCAATGTCAATCCTTTGCGGAGTTACCACTCTTTCCCCTGCATTGCAATCACCCCCAAATTTGCCTCCCTACTCTTCTCTTACTCTGTAGCCTGAGGGATCTTTTTAAATGCCAGTCAGGTTCTGCTGATCTCATCTCCACACCTCCGTGTTCTAAAATTTTTTTCAGTGGTTTCCAATTGCAATCCGAAATCCTTAACTCTGGCCTATCTGGCTTTGTAGGCCCCTCCCCTCATCGTCAGCTTCCAGCCTCATCTGGCAGTCTCTCTCCCTTGTCCACTGGGCTCCAGCTACACCAGTCTCGATTCAGTATTTTTTTATGCTCCAAGCTTCTTCTCCCCTCCAAGCCTTTACATGTGGTATCCTCTCTGCCTGGTATTGGTTCCTTCCCCACCTGTACCTACTCCTGGGTAAGTGCTCCCCATAAAACTAGATCTGTTCTACATTCTCGTAGCACCCTTTATCTTTCCTCTTTCACGTCCATCACAGCTTGAAATTACACATATGTTGGTGCAATTGTTTGATGACTTCTATTAACCCCACTAAACTGGCAGCACCTTGAAGGCAGGGAGAATGCTTCAACCCTTTTGCATCCTCAGCTGATAGTGCAAAGCCTAGGCATATAAGGTGCTAGGTATGTATTTCTTGAATAAAAAATTTTTTTGAACAAATGAATGAATGTAAGTGACCACAGAGAGGTGTGACCCATAGAGAGGTCAGAGAAGGGTGAGAAAGCCAAGAACACATTTAGGTGGCGCCGTGAACATTGTCTTTGAACGAGAATTTAGAAACAGGGTCATGAATGCTGTCTGATCTTTTGTCTTCTCCCCAGTTGAGAGACCGGGCTGGTCAGTTCAGATATAAATAAATTGAGAGATTGAAATGTATGCCTGAGGCGTGGCAAAAACTGATTTGCAGAACGTGATGAGATCTCAATCTGGACTTAGATTTCCATGATTGAAATTCCCATAGCCACCTCCCCTGAGTTGCACTCAACTTTCCTAAATGAGATTTTATGGGAACTGATTGTGATTAGATAAATGGGCAACTCCACTAATGTATAATACAATTTTCAATTACTGTGTATGTACAGTAATTTACATTTCTTGTTTGATGGTGCGATATTTATGTGACATATTCTGGATGAGACCCGGAGGCTGTTTACATAATGATCTTGCTTTTCTCTTAGAGAAGATCTGGTTTTCAGTTTTCTTTCTGTGCTGTGAGGTATTGTCATTCCAAGATAAACATAGTATATTATAGGATGTGCAGGTGAGAAACGTCAATAAAGTAATACTCTAGACGGCTTTTAATAATTCTTATTTATGCCACTGGAGTAGGTAATAGAATGGTTCACCTTTCATAAAACGTTGGAATAAAAATGTCCTCAAAATTATGGTAAACTTTTGTGGGCCTCCCTGGTGGCGCAGTGGTTGAGAGTCCGCCTGCGGATGCAGGGGATACGGGTTCGTGCCCCGGTCTGGGAGGATCCCATATGCAGCGGAGCGGCTGGGCCCGTGAGCCATGGCCGCTGGGCCTGCGCGTCCGGAGCCTGTGCTCCGCAACGGGAGAGGCCACAACAGTGAGAGGCCCGCATACCGCAAAAAGAAAAAAAAAAAAATTATGGTAAACTTTTGTGATCACTCCTGTGGCAAAGTGCCACTGAATAACAAAAATGAATGTTTCATCCAATATATTTGACCATTAATAACATAATATTCATCACCAGAAACTGCTCTGAAGTTGGCACAATGTCAAAGGAAAGTGTCTTTTTTTCTGACCTTTAAGACTAAGTCTGCATGAAACAAACACTTCTATGCATTTAATCCCAAATATTAGTCCTCCCCTTCTGGCGAGACACGGTTGATGGACAAGGGAGAAGTAACTCCCAATCAAATTTCCCTTTTGGCTAGAAATCTCTTCTTAACATAGCAAAGGGGAGGGAAGGAGAGCACGAAGGAGACAGGTGAAGTGAACCCAATTTAGGGTTCAAGACCCAGATGACTATCCGGATATAGTGCTGTTGGTCTTGAACTCAGGGGGGCCCCCATCTGGAGACAAGAGAAGGTCAAGTAGGCACTGCAGCCCTCCACCCTGCTTCAGCTGGAACACCTCTCCTTTATCCGCATTATGGACTGGTGCTCCCAGTGAGAGTTCAATCAAAGGGAGAATGGGCTATTTTTAAAACTTCACAAAAACACTTAATAATGAAAAGAGCGCTGTTCTCAAAGTCAGCTCCCTGAGCTCCATTTCCTCATTTATAAAATGAAGAGTTTGTATTTAACGATCACTAGCCTTCCCCTATTCCACAATATGTACTGTTTTACATTCCAGGCCAAAACACTATTGTAGATGTGGCTATTATTTGGTATAACAGTCTAATTATGCCATGTTATCAAACAGCATGCTTGCCTCCCTTTTAACATAACAAGGGAAGTAAAACATCCAGGCGTGGAACCAGGGATATATCAACAGCGCTGGTCTCAAAGGTTAAATGCTCACTTGAACATGGGTCACTGGAAAAGGCTCAAATAACCCTCACGGATTCTAGAGTACAGGGTGAAATACTGTACATATCTCAAGATTTGTCTGCATTTAGATGAGCCCAATACTAGATTAAATTGCAAATAAACCTATAATTTTACTGTAGTTAAGAAATCTTTATAATTTTGGATAGTGTTCTTTGTATCGTAACTTATTCTAGCAGTAAGCAATTTATTGTTTCTCCTTTCTGCAAATAAACAAAAATTCATCAGCCAAATGAATTATAGTGAAATCATAAAAGCAAATGTAATGCAGCCATTAAAATGATATGAATGCATATTTGTTGGCATGAAAAAAATGTACAAATATATCAAGTGAAAAATCAAATAACGAAGCAGCATATATAATATTTCATTTTTGAAAAAAAATCACGTGCACATGTACATATAGAGAAAGTCTTGAGGAACAGCCATAGCTGTTCTCCAAATAGCAGAATTATAAATGGTCATTATTTTCTTCTTTGTTCCTTTATAGTGTTCTGCAATTTTTAGGGAGAGTTTACACTAATATTGAAATCAGAAAAAAAGGGCAATTTTGGAGGAAAAAACCTCACTAATTCCTTGTTCCCATATATTTATTGTTCAGAAGATGTACACATGAAAGCTCCTTGGGAATAGTGAACTATCAAAAATTAGCAAACTTTCTCTATAAAGGGCTAGTTATCAAATATTTTAGGCTTATGCACCATACATTGATTTTGTGACCATTCAGCTTTGCCATTATAGCACAAAGCAATCACAGATGACAGGTAAATGAATGTACTTGACTGTGTCCCAATAAAACTTTCCAAAAACAGAAGTCATACCACTATCTTACACCATACACAAACAGTAACTAAAAATGGATTGAAGACTTGAGCGTAAGGCCTGGAGCCATAAAACTCCTACAGGAAAACATAGGCAGTATGCTCTTTGACATTGGTCTTGGCAATATCTTTTTGGATCTGTCTCCTTAGGCAAGGGAAACAAAAGCAAAAATAAACAAATTGGACTACATTAAACTAAAAGTCACTGTATGGCAACAAAACGAAAAGACAAACTGGAGAAGATATTTGCAAATTATATATCTGATAGTGGGTTAACATCCAAAATACACAAAGAACTCACACAACTAAACAATGAAAACACAACAACCCAACTGAAAAATGTGCAGACGAGGTGAATAAACACTTTTCCAAAGAAGACATACAGATGGCTAATAGGCACATGTAAAGATGTTCAACATCACTAATTATTAGGGAAATGCAAGTCAAAACTACATTAGATATTACCTCATACCTGTCAGAATAGCCATTATCCAAAAGTGAAGAAATCACAAGTGTTGAAGAGGATGTGGAGAAAAGAGAACACTTGTGCAGTGTTGGTGGGAATGTAAATTGGTGCAGCCTCTATGGAGAACAGTATAGAGATTCTTCAAAAAATTAATGACAGAACTACCATTTGATCCAGCATTTCTACTTCTGAGTATTTATCTGAAGAATACAAAAATACTAATTCAAAAAGATATGTGCACCCCTATATTTTTTGCAGCATTATTTACAGTAGCCAAAATATGGACGGTACCTAAGTGAATGTACCTATGCAAAGTGAAATTAGTCAAATGGAGAAAGACAAGTATTGTATGATTTCACTCATATATGGAATTATTTTTTAAAAAATAAATGAACAAATAGAACAAACACATAGATACAGAGAACAGATAGGTGGTTACCAGAGGGGAAGGGGAGGAGGGGGGAGGGTGAAATGAGTGAAGTGGGACAGTTGTATGGTGATGGATGGGAACTAGACCTTTGCTGGTGACCACTTTGTAGTGTATACAGAAATCAAATTATAATGCTGTACACATGAAACCTAATGTCACAAACCAATCTTACCTAAATTAAAAAAAAAAAAACAGGGCTTCCCTGGTGGCGCAGTGGTTAAGAATCCGCCTGCCAATGCAGGGGACACAGGTGCAAGCCCTGAGCCGGGAAGATCCCACATGCCGTGGAGCAATTAAGCCTGTGCTCTAGAACCCACGAGCCACAACTACTGAGCCCGTGTGCCACAACTACTAAGGCCCTTGCTCCTAGAGCCTGTGCTCTGCAACAAGAGAAGCCACCGCAATGAGAAGCCCGCACACCACAACAGAGTAGCCCCCGCTCACCACAACTAGAGAAACCCCGCGTGCAGCAACGAAGACCCAACACAGCCAAAAAAAAAAAAAAAAAAACCAGAGTCATAGCTTGCCAACCCCTGGTGTGACAGAAGAAACCTGGGCTTTGGGGAAGAGTCAGATGAGAGTTAGAATCCTCAGTCAACTGTATAGAGATGTATACCACTACAAGACTTGGTTTCCTTGGGTGAAAAATGGAAAGAATAACACCTCCCTCGAAGGCTTGTATGAGAAAGTACATCTCACAAAACAGCACGCACCATAAGTGATTGTTTCCTGCCACCTTTCTTTTCAGAGCACAACTGGAAAAAAATTAAGTGTGTTAAATAAAATAAGATTTAAAAGCAAACTAATTCTAACACCAACATTTATCCATAACAAAACTGTTTTGCAGCTAAAAGGAAATTTGTAGGGCAGGCTAGGAAATAGGGTGAATAGAGGCAGAATGACCCAGTTGGTCATTTCCTTTTCACTGCTCCAGGAATGGTGATGACTATAGAAAGTTTTGAAAGCACACACTATGTTTAATGTAAAACAAACACAATTTATCTGATAAGGTTCACATTGAATGTACCCTAAGACAAAAAGTCATTCAGAACTGGCAACATTGAGCACTGACCTCAATACTTTCATGTAGGATAGTATTTTACTTTTTTTTTTTAAGTATAGTTGGTTTACAATGTTGTGTTAATGTCTGCTGTACAGAAAAGTGATTCAGTTTATATATATAGTATATAATATAGATATACATTCTTTTTTAATGTTCATTCCCATTATGGTTTATCACAGGACATTGAATATAGTTCCCTGTGGTATACGGTAAGACCTTGTTGTTTATCCATTCTGTGTATAATAGTTTGCATCTGCTAACCCCAAACTCCCACTCCATCCCTCCTCCACCCCCCAACCCCCCTTGGTAACCACAAGTCTGTTCTCTGTGTCTGTGAGTCTGTTTCTGTTTTGTAGATAGGTTCATTAGTGTCCTATTTTAGATTCCACATATAAGTGATATCATATGATATTTGTCTTTCTCTTTCTGACTTACCTCACTTAGTGTGATAATCTCTAGTTACATCCACATTGCTACAAGTGGCAGTATTTCATTCTTTTTTATGTCTGAGTAGTACTCCATTGTTATATGTACCACATCTTTATCCATTCATCTGTTGATGGACATTTAGATTGTTTCCATGTCTTGACTATTGTAAATAGTGCTGCTCTGAACATAGGGGTGTATGTGTCTCTTTGAATTAGAGTTTTCTCTGAATGTATGCCCAAGAGTGGGATTGCTGGATCATATGGCAACTCTATTTTTAGTTTTTTTGAGGAAGCTTCATACTGTTTTCCATAGTGGCTGCACCAGTTTGCATTTCCTCCAACAGTGTAGGAGGGTTCCCTTTTCTCCACACCCTCTCCAACATTTGTTATTTGTAGACTTTTTTTAAAGATTTTTTTTTGATGTGGACCATTTTTAAAGTGTTTATTGAATTTGTTTCAGTATTGCTTCTGTTTTTTTTGTTTTGGGGTTTTTTTTTTTTTTTTTTTTTGGCCACGAGGCATATGGGATTTTAGCTCCCTGACCAGGGATCAAACCCTCATCCCCTGAATTGGAAGGCAAAGTCTTAACCACTGGATCGCCAGGAAAGTCCCTATTTGTAGACTTTTTAAATGATGGCCATTCTGATCCGTGTGAGGTGGTACCTCATTGTAGTTTTGATTTGCATTTCTCTAATGATTAGTGACAATGAACATCTTTTCATGTGCCTGTAGGCCATCTATATATCTTCTTTGGGGAAATGTCTATTTAGGTTTTCTGCCCATTTTTCAATTGGGTTGTTTGGGTTTTTATTGTTGAGTTGTATGAGCTGTTTGTATATTTTGGAAATTAAACCCTTGTCAGTTGTATGGTTTGCAAATACTAGGATAGTATCTTGACCCATTTTCTGGGAACAGGCCAAATGGGTTGACTCACAGACCCCCTTTACTAAAACTAAGTAATGGGCATCTTCATGTTTTCATGTTAATGATCATTGAAGCACCTTAGATTTCTCTCTTCTGTCCTTGCTGTTCATAATGATGTCTGTGGTCCTACACCTCATTCCTAACAACAGAAAGTGAGATCAAAATATGTCAGTCTCTCATTTATTTACCTTCCAAAGAAGTAGTTCTTATTTGTAAGTTCAAAACACATTAATTACCCATGGTACTTCATTAGTTTCTATCTCCATGTCTAAGAAACATATCTTCTAGTAATTTTTCTTTTTTGGCTACTCAGGGTCTCTGCTGACTGGAGATAGTTGATTAGCTTCCAAATGTTACAGAGATTCAAAAAAAAAAAAAAAGAAAGAAAGAAAACGAAAAGCCCTATTCATTCTGAGTATACTTTACATTCTTATGAGTCTACTGTGCCAGTATCATGTTTCATGAAAGCCAGAGAAATAAGAATATGGAACAGAAAAGAAATCTCTCTTAAGAACTTGGATTCTATTCAGAGCAAGGTACTCATGATTAGCAATTTCCCCCTGTAAAAACCTTTAAAACATGAAAAAATGTTGATGTTGATACCAAAACACGTATTGCCATACAATGTAACACAATAGTGGCCAGTTAGTGATTTGAAAGGGAAGCCAGCTGCTATGATTCAGGTGCTTGTTTCATGACTAACCTCAGTACTGAGTGTGGAAAAGGAAGAATTTCTACAACATTTGCCTAAGACAGAGAGAAGGAATTAGAGGTAGTGACTAATACACGTGTCTGGGACAGCTCTCATGTTCTGTATTAAATATATTTCTTAAATATAATATTTAAACCCAAAATACAGTACTTTGTGCTTATTCCTTTTGTTTCCAGGGACATAAAGTCTTTAATAGGCAGATAGCCTTCTTCAAATGAGAAGTGGTTGCAGGAGCATAAACTACAGTGGTCTGTACACTGCACATAAGTGCCCAGGCCAGGAGGGATAGGGCTGGAATCCAGCACAAACTCAACAACCTCCCCAATTATCTAGAAGGAGTTATGTGGGCTGGCTCCAGAGGTGGGTGCTTAGGCCAATTCAGGTGATCACAGAGAAGAGACTGAACTAGAAAAACTAGGTTTCTCCGGAAGATCAAAATCCAGGATGGGAAGGGTCAAAGATGGAAGGTGGGGCTGCATTGAAAGGCAATACCGTATAGTAAGGAATTATCATCAACCTTCATATGACAAATAGTTGTTTACCAGATGTTTGGGGAAACAGATGACCTCTAGGAATGTATACTCTAGAGTGACAGCTAACGTAATGACATCTAACAGTTTCAGGGGGGAGGATGGATGTAATAGTGAGTAATTCATGTTGGGGGCTGATGCTGGGGGAGGAGGGACAGGCAAAGAGGAGGGGCCCAGGAAGGTTTATTACAGGAAGAAACTGTTGAGCTAAGCCTTACAGTGTTCACCAGCTAGATAAAGAGGAAAGGGATTTCATGTAGAAGGACCAGTATAAGCAAAGTTTGGAAGCATGGAACTTGCCAGATTTGGGGAAGAGCAAATAGTTTGGTGTATCTGGAATATAGGGGATGACTGAAAATAAGGTTCAGAAACTGGAGAGAAGGATTGTATAAGGTCTCTGTACTTCACCAAGGAGTTTGAATGCGATCCAGAAGGCAGTGAGGGTGACTGAAGCTACTTGTGGTTTTAAAAGATAAGTTCACACATGTAGAGTCATGAGGTGGACTTCACTGCAGGCTTTAAGGGAATTGGAGAAGACAGAGATAAAGCTTTTTTTTAAAAAAACTATAAATAGAGTGTGCCAAATACTGTTTTAAGTGTCTTTACAAACATCAACCCATTTAATCCTCATAACAACCTTCTGAGGTCAGTACTAATAGTCTCCCTATTTTATAGATGAGGGAACTGAGGCCCAGAGAGGTTAAGTAACCTGTCCTAGGTCACACAGCAAATAAGTGGTAGAGGAAGGATAAAAGCCCCAAGCAGTATGGCTCCAGCATTTGTGCTTAAAGCTATTCTGTTAAGTTTCCTGTGTTGGGCACTGGGTCCATGAACTCATGGTAAGTGCTCAATAAAAGTTGGCACAGAGCTAACCTCCAGGTGCTCTCTCATCTCTCAATAACTGAGCTGCCTTTTTAGTGTCATGCCATCATCTATCTCCCTTGTCACACCTGCTGGAGTCAGGGAGGAGAACAAGTAACACCCTCTTTTCATTTTTTCTCTTTAGTGGGTATTCACCTTCCATTTACAGTGTCTGAAATGGTGTCAACAAGGCAGGTTGTGGGCCTTCAGAGAAGAAATTTAAATATACATATTTTTATATTTATATGTAGTTTTTGGTCAATAATTTTTTTTTAATTTTGTGAGCTATCTTTTGAAAGAAACCCTTCCAACTACTATAGAACACTTCTGACATGAGTCTGTAAAACTGATCCAGACAGTTTTCCAAAGCTGCCAGTCTTAATTAATGACTTACCATAACCTCCAGTTTTATTAGGTCTATATTTCTAGTATATTGGTACATATATTAATGACTGGCCTGTGAATAAACTGACAGTTTTAAAATGACACAAGATAACTTGTTTTCTTATGGGGAATTCACGTGTGCCTTGAACTTAGAGTAAAATGATTATTAGTTCAGTAAATTATGACTCCAATGTTCTTATGATCACCTTAGCAATAGAAAAACTGTCTAGATTTTATTTCTTGATGAAATCCTACTTTGGACGAGTCTCTCTGGTTATTCTCATGCTCTAGGAAGTAGAACAGTTGCCGTCATGGTCATAAACTTTTCAAGCAGAAAAATATTCACTGGAATCTGCTGATTTCCTGTATTAGTAATATCCAAACATCCACAGTATTTTCCAATATCATAAAGAATGTGTTAAAATATAAATATATATTAAACAAAATTCTATTAAGCAAAATTAATTTGAATTCCCTTTAATTGTTAATAAAATGCATATAGAACATTTTATAGTGAGACAGGATATTAATAAAATAATGTGAATTTCATAACAACAACAAAAAGTAGTTGGATGGTCTACTGTCTAATTTGAAACAATTTGCATCGTTCCCCCAAAGAAGACACCACATGAGCCACGTTTTTTGTGCATGTATTACACAGGAAAAGTCTGGCTAAGATATGGTGGTAGAAACAAAAAGTGGTGAGTTACTGCTGAGTTACAATCTTTTCCAGCCCTTTCTTCCCAAATTCACTGTCTTTCTGAAAGGTGAACTTTGAAATTAATGTGACAACTCAAAGTGACAGTGAAAATAATATACAGAGCTGAAAGTTTTCATTTGAAATTAACCCAGACAGTCTGAACCAGACCTCCAGTAAGTCAGTCAAATTTGTGGGAGTTACGTTGTGTTTGAGGGTTACTCCCAAAGGCCTAGCATAATTCAAGGCTGATTTTCCCTTAGGGCTGACAAAGGATAGCTTGTATTTCTTGCCAGTTGGAGTGACGCCACCATGTGGCAATAGCATAAGCGCAGTTTACAAGTCCCTCAACCAGGCCGCTTCAAAATGAGACACTTGACAGTTTTTTTTTTCATCTGAGATTACATACATTGTTTAAAATTTTGTACAGAGGAGAGAGTCAACTTATATTTTTATACTATATGATTTCAAATTAGTATATTTCAAATTCACATAAAAGGTGAAAGTGTTGTGTTTTTATATAGTCACATGCAGAGTGAGTGATTAAGAGGATGTACTTTTGGAGCTAGTTAGCCTGTACTCAACTCCCAGCTCTGCTACTTACTCTCTGAATCGTTTTGGGCAAATTACTCAACACTTCAAAGTCTCAGTTTTCTCATCTGTAAAATGGGGACAGTACTGGTACCTATCATAATGGATTGTTGTGAGGATGAAGTGAGTTACTGCAAATAAAATGCTTAGACCAGTGCCTGGCGCAGAGTAAGTCATCTAGAAGTTTTTTGTTATTGCTTTTCTATTAGTATTATTAAGCTTGAAGATACTTTGATAAGTCATCTGATTCATCTTTCTAAATCCATTCAGGGTGCACCCTAAACCAACTCATGAGAGATCAACATCAGTGACCAAGCTAAGGGAACAGACCACAGCTACTTTTTTTTTAAATCATTTTATTTTACCTGATATCTCCAAAACATTATCATTTTGACTTGTTTTTTTGTTTCATTTTGTTTTTTTTAATTGAAGTATAGTTGATTTAAAATGTATTAGTTTCAGGTGTGCAGCACAGTGATTCAGTTACACACACATATATACACACATATATATGTGTGTGTGTGTGTACATATTTTACAGATTTTTTTCCCTTTTAGGTTATTACAGAATATTGAGTATAGTTCCCTGTGCTATACAGTAGGTCCTTGTTGGTTGTCTATTTTATATATAGTAGTATGTATATATTAATCCCAACCTCCTAATTTATCCCTCCCCTACCCCTTTCCCCTTTGGTAACTATAAGTTTGTTTTCTATGTCTATGGGTCTGTTTCTGTTTTGTAAATAAGTTCATTTGTACCATTTTTTTTAGATTCCACATATAAGCAATATCATACAATATTTGTCTTTGTCTGGCTTACTTCACTTAGTATGATAATCTCTAGGTCCACCCATGTTGCTGCAAATGGCATTATTTCATTCTTTTTTATGGCTGAGTAATATTCCATTGTGTGTGTGTGTGTGTGTGTATGTGTGTGTATATCACCTCTTCTTTATCCATTCATCCAGAAGCCACTTTTTTTTTTTTTTTTTTTTTTACGGTATGTGGGCCTCTCACTGTTGTGGCCTCTCCCATTGCAGAGCACAGGCTCCGGATGCACAGGCCCAGTGGCCATGGCTCACGGGCCCAGCCATTCCGCGGCATGTGGGATCTTCCCAGACCGGGGCACGAACCCGTTTCCCCTGCATCGGCAGGCGGACTCTCAACCACTGCGCCACCAGGGAAGCCCCAGAAGCCACTTTTTACAAGTTAAAAGCCAGCGTCATACCTTGAGATGATTGTTTTAAAAGAAATCAAAATAACTTCAATGTCTTTGTGTCAGATTACATCACTTAAATGCTCAGTGACAAAAGACTGAGCTTCAGCATTTTAACTCTTCCTGTGAAATCTATTCTTCTAGAAAGACACCTCTCAAACTTTAATGTATATGCAAATAACCAGGGACTCTTGTTAAAGTGAAGATTCTGAGTCAGTAGGTCTGGATGGTTCCTGATATTGTTGCATTTCTTACAGGCTCCCAAATGATGCCAATACTGTTGGCCTACAGAGCACACGTTGAGTAGCAGCTCTCTAAATCACTAAAACTCATGTCCATTTCCACTTTATTATTATTTCCTCTGTCACTCAGCAAAACATGGTAAGTTAATCGCAAGGCAGAGCAAAGCCATAGGAATCAAGATAATACACCGTGTAGTCTTCACTTTCTCTAGACAACTTAAACTTCATCTTTTGCCATGGCAATGACTACAAATGTAAGGGAATGATAAGTACCTAACAGAGCTAGGAAAAGTGTGGAAAGACCAAGCTTTATCACAGTTGAGTTGTACCATGCCAGAATTTCCAGAGAATAGGAAATAGTGTAAGTCACATTATGTAGAAAAGCCTCGTATGTGACAAGCAGAAGGGGCAGTGCAAAGCCCACAGAAGTGTAAAATGGGGGTGCTATCATCCTGGAGACCTCACAGGGTGTGAGAATCACATGAAACGTCCTTAAAAGTGCTTTCTAAACTACTCAAAAGGAAGTGAAGGGTTTTATTGTTTGTAAAGCAATGCCCCAAATATCGTAACTGTAAAAAATTCTTTGGAAATTTGCATAAGCTTATCTACAATCAAATAGTTATGACTTAGGCAAACAAGATGCGCTTTTATTGTCAGAAATTAGAAAATTACAGATCAAGAAATGTGGTATCATAGAAAAGACCCCAGAAGTTGAGAGTTTCTTGGGGAACCTATTGTGAGGTTCTGACAGCATAAACTCTCACCAAATAAACAGTTTAAATAATTTCCAGAAGCTAAAAATATATCCTTAACAACATCTACATGCTTTTTTTAAACCAGATATATAAAACAGCTGCAATATTTTATAGTCAGTAAAATCACATTTTAGTAAAAGAAGAAATTATAAGTATTTATGGAAAAAGCTAGAAAGATACACAATAAAATGTTGAGAAGTTAACTCCAATGGTGATTTTTTCTTTTTGCTTAACTGTACTTTGTCATATTCCATAATCAATGCATATTATTTTTGTAATATGGGGGGTGAGGGAACAGAACCAAATTTTACTTAAAAAAAACATGTCCTGAATGTGAATAAAGTATTTTAAAAGTTTACTGTTGAGCAACTGAAAACCTTATATAGTAAGACTACAGTTCATGATACACCTTCCTCCACTTACTGCTATTGGCCAAACTTTTGAAAATATAATTTGGTTCCTTTTGAAAAAAACAAATACCAATATCCAGAAAAGGACTTAAGGGTTCTAAGAATTTTCCCTGCTAATAATTAATTCCATGCGTTCTTTGGCTTCTAAATTACTCTGAGGAAAATCTGAAATAGAGAAAAACCCATTTCATTCATGTCTGCATTCTTGTGGCTCCTGTTTCCATTTCAAGTGCATGGGGGCCTTCGATATGGAATTTCTTAACTTTTTTGACTCTAGAAACATTTCCGAGGAGCACTGGCAAGAAAACTGCTTCAAATTGGAATCCTTCCACTCGGGTACAATCATGCAAACAGCCGGCAGAATTTATTTAACCTTCAGCCAGCTGCTCAACCAACTAGAGATTATTGATAGCCCATCAGCAATGATCAAGATGGAGAGGCTAAATGAAGAGGTGCTTTTTTTTTTTTTTTTTTTTAACAAGAGAAACATTGAGCTGGTAACAGGACTTGAAATGCCGTGTCAGCTCAGCTCGCCTGGTCAGGGAGCTCAGCTGCTGGAGGGAAATAAAACTGTTCAGTTACAGCCGCCCTCCAATCAGTCACAGGGGTAATGGTGTTTGGCTTCAGTCAGGTTGTATGTCAGCAAATATACATCTCTTAGACAGCCCCTAAGAGTGCCTTAAGATCATGCTTATTGTTTTTTATAGATTGGGGTCAGATGCTGATAGATGGTGGTCATAGGCCACTGAAATAAATTTTACCATGTTCAGCAGGTAAAGTTAATCTCAATCCTGGAGAATGAAAGAGCCATTTTGATAGAATATTCATTCCATTGACAGTGATGGGACATTTTTCCCCTGTTAATGTCTGGTGTAGATCATGTGAAAGTAGATATCCTCGCCTCCCCACTCTTCCAGTCCCCACTGTGTGAAGTCTACCTGCAGAAAAAGAGACCTCAGGAACAATCTGAGAAGATTCCCTAAGATTGAACTTGAAAGAGGGAGTTTGGTTGAAGGAGCTCTCCAGGGGACTGAGCATACCATAGCTCTACCCGGCAGTGGTCAGAGTGACACAGGAATCAGAGAAAGAATTAAAGAGCCACTGGCTGTTACATTGAATTATTGATGCCCTATCTTTAGTCCAGAAAAGATTGGAAGCAGCATTAATGGGTCACTAAGTCATGGATGGGAAATACATGGCATGAGGGCAGCCACTCTCTGCCAAGTCTGTCACACGTCAGCAATCAGACACAGTACCCTTTTGCCACGAAGCTCAGATGAAGCTCAGAACCTCAATCTAACATTACAGGCACTCAGATTAAAATGAGTTTGCCACCATCCCACTAAGTCTTTAAAATCTAGAAATCTGCCTTTAAACATTCAAAGAAATGCAACGAGTCCTCTAAAAGTTTCCCAAAGGACAATGAGAAGGTGGTTCCAGTATTAGAGCCCATTAGAAACAGAGAATATGATAGTGTCTGCGAGAGATTTTTTGAGGGAATGATAAATGAAGCCCAGCAGAAACAGGACACAGTGCTGTTCATTGGAGAAATGAGAAGACTTTTTCAAAGGATTGGATCTTCTTATCCCTGGTCCAAGAATCAGCGAGATTCATGGATCCGAGTCATGTGCCTACAAGAGCCTCTAAGAGCTATTCTTCATTAGAAACTCTTAGAAGGTATGAAGGAGGGGAAGGGAAAGAAAAGTACTAGAAGAATGTTAACCTCAGAGTGACTGCATGCTTACGTTGTAGCAGATATAATTAAAGAAACCAACCCTTCGCCAGTGACTTCAGCCCTTGGAAGACCTGCGGTAGAACATGGGACTTTTCTCATCTCCCTGGCCTACTGCTTCATTTATCAGACTGGATTCCTCAGACAGTATGACTGAGAGCCTACTTGGGAATGAAAAAAATAATTTCTCATTTTCTTAATTCAGGGAGAGTAGGTCTTTGTTTTATTAACTTGTTCACCTTCTTGTGTTCCACTTTCTTGAGGGCAGGGTGTTGCTCACGTATCTCAGTGTCCCAGGGGTAGCAAGTACCCAGTCCAGTAAAAACAGTGAATATATCATTCAGCACGTCCCTTTCAGAGTCTGCTCTCTGAATTTTTAGTGTAGTGTACCTTATGTAGGCCAATTTCTGCATGTAGGCCAAAGAAAGTATCTATACTAAGTTCATGTTCCCTAAAAAAACCAAGTGACTAGACTGTTCTAGAATTTGAAAAATCCGTTTTTGATATTTTGATTCACAATTCTGTAAGCACAGAAGAATTCACAATTATTCTGTAAACACATGGCTAAAAGAATAGGGATAATGAGTATTAGGATGTTAATTATAAACATTTTGTTAGGGAGAGGATTTGAAACTCTGGTTACAAAGGTTTAAGTTTTATGCAATACCAGACTCTGCCTCTCTAACAAACCTTGCTGGGTAAGATTTTCTATATATTAATTAAGTTAATATTATATCATTAATTGGTTTTAAGGCACTTTTTAAAAATAGGCCTCATTTCTCCTGTCCTTTCATACTGGGAGAAATATATAATAGATAGAAACCAACCTGGATTGCTCTGGTCTGAACTCAGATCATGTAGGACTTTAATCATTGAACAAACGAACCTTTAATAGTGGTTATACCACAGGGACGTGCTGATCAACACCAAGGTCGTAAACCCTATTGTCGATATGAACTCTGAAATAGGATTGTGCTGTTATCCCTAGGATAACTTGTTCTGTTGATCAATTTTTTGGATCAGTAAGTGATAGTATATTTTGACTAGTAAGTCTAGACTTTAATCATTCAGAGGCTTTTTTGTTCTCCGAGGTCACCCCAACCAAAACTGTTAACCCATGTGAAAATTTTATTATCCTTTGGTGGTTTAGTTAGGTTTCTGGGATTAATTAATTAAAGCTCCATAGGGTCTTCTCGTCTTATCTTATTATTCCCACCTCTTCACAGGAAGGTCAGTCTCACTGACTGAAAGTAAGAATTCCCTGGCAGTCCAGTGGTTAGGACTCTATACACTCTCACTGCCGAGGACCTGGGTTCAATCCCTGGCTTGGGGTTCAGTCCCTGGTCAGGGAACTAGGATCCCACATACCGGGCAGTGAAGACCCCCCAAAAAAGTAAGAGACGGTAAAACCCTCATGTGCCCATTCATACAAGTTCTTATTTAGAGATCAAATGATTATGCTACCTCTGCACAGTCAGGATACAGTGGCTGTTTAACAGTTGTCACTGGGCAGGCAGTCCCTCTAATACTAGTTATGCTAGAGGTGATGTTTTTGGTAAACAGGTGGGGTTTATGTTTGCCAAGTTCCTTTTCCTTTTTTTAATCTTCCCTTGGGTGCATGCCTGTGTTGGGTTAATAGCATACTTAATAATTTAATGTTGAGTTGTGTTTATTTGCTGTTAACTAGCAGTATAATATCAGTTACTGATGTAAGTTTATGCAAGGAGAAATAGTTCTTGTTACTCATACTAACATAATTGCTTCTATTGGTTAATAGATTAGTCCAGTCCAACTAGGAGATGATTTGCTTATTGTTGATATTAAGATAAAGTTATTGCTGAGCTTGAATGCTTTCTTAGTTGGTGGCTACTTTTAAGCCAATATGGTGTTGTTTATTTTTACTCTCTAGATAAGGTTGTATCCATTTCTAAAAAGGTGTACCTTTTTTTTAAAAATAAATTTACTTATTTATTTATTTTTGGCTGCATTGCCTCTTCGTTGCTGCACGCGGGGTTTCTCTAGTTGCGGTGAGTGGGGCTACTCTTCGTTGCAGTGTGGGGGCTCCTCATTGCGGTGGCTTCTCTTGCTGCAGAGCACAGGCTCCAGGCGCGTGGGCCTCAGTAGTTGCAGCACGCGGTCTCAGTAGTTGTGACTCGTGGGCTGTAGAGTGCAGGCTCAGTAGTTGTGGTGCGTGGGCTTAGTTGCTCCGCGGCATGTGGGATCCTCCCAGACCAGGGCTCGAACCTGACTCCCCTGCACTGGCAGGCAGATTCTTTTTTTTTTTTTTTTTTTGCGGTTAGCGGGCCTCTCACTGCCGCGGCCCCTCCCGTCACGGAGCACAGGCTCCGGACGCGCAGGCTCAGCGGCCATGGCTCACGGGCCTAGCCACTCCGCAGCATGTGGGATCTTCCCGGACCGGGGCAGGAACCCGTGTCCCCTGCATCGGTAGGCGGACTCTCAACCACTGCGCCACCAGGGAAGTCCCAAATGGTGTACCTTTTTAAATTAACATTTAAAAATACATTAAATTTTATAATATTTTTTGCTAATTTTTAACGTTGAACTAAGATTCTTTTCTTGGACAACCAGCTGTCACCAGGCTCGTTAGGCTTGTCACCTCTGCTTATAAACCTTCACACTACTTTACTACATAGATGAGTTTGTTCTACAAACTGTTCATAAGTAACTCATCTGGTTTCAGGATATTTAGCATAAGTTCTTTTTGTTAAATGTTTACTAGTTAAATCATTATGCAAAAGGTAAAAGGGGTAAACTTTGCTTTTTATTACTTGTAATGCTTCTTTCATCATTCCCTTATGGTGCTTTCTCTATAGCGCCAAAGGTGGTTTTAAATTTCTGTCTCCTATACTTTAAATGTTGAGTGAATGATTAATTTGCTTGTGTTAGTAAAATTTGTGGAGGTTTCGGCTAGATTTGTTCAAAGTATTCATAGATTATGAAATTCCCTAGGTGTAAATGAGGTGCTTTTATTTAAGCTATGCTTTGATTGATCCAAGCACACTTTCCAGTATGCTTACCTTGTTACGACTTGTCTCCTCTCATATAGTTGGTGTTTGTTAACAGGTTATAGAAAGTTGTTATAATACCTGAGGAGGGTGACGGACAGTGTGTGCATGCTTCATGGCCTTGTTCAACTAAGCACTCTATTCTTAAGTTACTACTAAATCCTCCTTTGGCTTTTAGTTTTCATAGAAACTTTCATGTGTGAGAAATATATTCTTGAAATAGAATATATTCTTCCCATCCTATAGGTTACGCCTTGACCTAAAGTTTTTATGTGTAATATTTATGCTTACTTTTATTCCTTCTTAGGGTGTGCTGAAGATGGCGGTATATAGACTGAATTAGCAAGGGTTGGTGAGGTTTATTGGGGTTTATCGGTTATAGAACAGGCTCCTCTTGAGGAGTGTGAAGCATCGCCAAGTCCTTTAAGTTTTAAGCTACTGCTAGTAAATACTCTGTTGAATAATTTTGTTATTATAATTATTTGGGTTTAGGGCTAAGCATAGTGGGGTATCTAATCCCAGTATTGGTCTTAGCTGTCATGTAATTAGGAAATACTAAAGTCACTTTTGTAATGTATTTTTATTTTAGCTGTGGGTTTTTATGGCTCAGTTAAAATTTAACTTTATTTTTTATTACTCTTTAACATGCTTTACCCAGGTTTCCTTTTTTTTTTTTTTTTTTTTTTGCTGTACGTGGGCCTCTCACTGTTGTGGCCTCTCCCATTGCGGAGCACAGGCTCCAGACATGCAGGCTCAGCAGCCATGGCTCACGGGCCCAGCCGGTCCGCGGCATGTGGGATCTGCCCGGACTGGGGCACGAACCCGTGTCCCCTGCATCGGCAGGCGGACTCTCAACCACTGCGCCACCAGGGAAGCCCCAGGTTTCCTATTAATTTGGGTTAATCGTATGACTGCAGTGGCTGGCATGAAATTTACCAACCCTAGATAATATAACTTAGTGAAACTTTCGTTTATGGCTTAATTTTTATCACTGCTGTTTCCCGTCGGGGTGTGGTTAAGCAAGGCATTTTGAGCTACTACTGTTACTGTGCTTGATACCTGATGCTTTTAATCTTAATGATTTAGAGGGCATTCTCACTGGGGTGCACACAGTTGCCTGTGTAATTTTATTTCAAACTAATAGAAAGGTTATAGAGTTAATAAACTCATCTAGGCATTTTCAGGGCGTTGCTTAAGGTTTTAAGCTCCATTAACAGGTTGTGTTTATATAGAAAAGTAATGTATATATAGTTTTGTGTGATTTATGTTAGATTTAGTGTTAAATTTTAATAAAAATGGCTAATAGATCTAGGGAGATGTCTGTCTGTATAAGTGGTATATATCTAAGTAATTCATTGGTATAATTAGGGTTTATTTTCTAGGTCTGTCTTACTTTGAGCACTGAAGTGTTCATGCTTTGTTGGATAGATTAATTAAATTTTATGTATGTATTTATATGTTTTTGTGTTGTATGGGGGGTTTGGCATGGCCTTATAAGCAAGTAGAGCATAGGATTTAAGTGGGACGTGAGGCGGGGTTTGAAGGATAGGGATAATAAAAATGTACTCTAGGACTTCCCTGGTGGTGCAGTGGTTGAGAGTCCGCCTGCCAATGCAGGGGACACGGGTTCGTGCCTCGGTCCAGGAAGATCCCACATGCCGCGGAACGGCTAGGCCCGTGAGCCGTGGCCGCTGAGCCTGCGCGCCCGGAGCCTGTGCTCAGCAGCGGGAGAGGCCACAACAGTGAGAGGCCTGCGTACCGCCAAAAAAAAAAAAAAAAAGTACTCTATGATGTTCTAATAAGAAAAATGTACTACAGGATATAAAAGAAAATTCTGTTCTGAATTAGTCTCAACTATAGACTTTTTTTAAATGCCCTTTAAAAGTTTTTTTTAAATAATGAAAATTAATCCTTAATGAAGTCCTGCCAAACAGAGGTCCTAGAGGGCCTTCTTTTGATGAATAAATTAAGGATTTTTAATTCACTAATTTAATGGTTTCCTTGCCACTTTGAAGGAAGGAATTGGCATCTAATGCAACCTTATGTAACCTGTAGTGCTCAGCAAGTGGCTTGAACAAATCTGACATTCGGGAAGTAGCTACTAAATAGATGCTTGTAAGGGGTTTGAGAACCATTTGCTCTCTTGAGTAAATATTTCTTCCATGTTTTTCATTTTATGAGGTAATTGCCACTTTTTTTAGCCACTGCAGAGTTCAGTTTTAGTCCAACCCATGAAAGAGTGATTATAAATTCCAGATAAGTGGGATCCAACTTCACACAGTTTTACTCAACTTGAAAATGTGGCACTATGGGACTTCCCTGGCGGACCAGTGGTTAAGACTCCACGCTTCCAACACAGGGGACATGGGTTCCATCCCTGGTCTGGGAGCTAGGATCCCACATGCTGCATGGGGCGGCTAAAAATATATATATTTATATTTAATAAAATAAAAGGTGGCACTGTAAATTGAGAGCCTTAAAAATATGTTTACCTTTCACCCAGTAATTTCTCTTTTAGAAATATTAAATAATAATGGATTATATAAAGATTCAGATAAAAGAATATTCATTACTGGGAAGCAACCTAAATGGTCAAGTATACCTTTAGTGGAATAACATTTAGCCTTTAAAAATGGCCTTGTAGATCATTATTTAGTGACTTGGAAAGATAATAATATATTAAGATTTTTTTTAAATAAGGCTCAAGTCGACCCACCAGAGGTTGGCAGATTGAGCAATGGATTAAGAGAACAAGGTTTCTCACTGTCAGAAAAGAGAGTTACAAATATGAAAAGAGGGAAGGTTAGAATTACCTCTGCAGTATTGGACTGGAATTGGTGATATTGTGAATTTATGGCTTTCAGTATGCATAAACATAAAACCAAATATAAATGTAAATGTATATGTATTATACATAATGTATCTTTCCCTCAGTGTCTGGGAGCATCAACATCCCAGTAGCAATAAGCACACCACTTCCTAAGTCTTAAAAGACCTCTGCATTAAAAAGAACCTCCACGAAAAAGAAGCAGGGCTTCTTGGAGAAATGGCTGATTTCAGGGCTAGAGCAGGGAAGTACACAATATGCCTGGAACATCTTGTACCAGAAAGTAAGGCAGTGCTCAAAAAACAGTATGGACATGTCACTAGGATGTGGAAGCTAGCTTTCAGGGATTCCCATTGGCTAAATATGGGACAATTTCATGGTCAGAATAATTAATGGAAGTAATAGAAATAGATAGTAATAGGAAGCAATAGAAATCCATGGATCCACACTGATATAAATGAATGAAGAAAATTCTCTTCTTTATAATAGAATGTCAACTAACAAGTGTAGAAGAAATAATGGATTTAGAAAATCACCATTTGGTAGCTATCACAGTAATAATAAATTTAGTTAAGAAACATCAAGAAATGCTAAAACTAGTGGAAGAGATTTGGTTGGAAAATGGGATATATATATCATCTCGGAGTATCTCCATGCAAAATATTTACTACTTACAAAGGAAAAACAAGTAATTTTATAGGGAAAAACCTGCCATACATTACCAGTGACAAAAGTTAACATCAAAAGTTAACAAAAGTAGAGGAGAAATCAAATAGTATGCCATCTTATAAAACGCAGCAAGAGAGCACAACTTTCCTTTGTGATATTCCTGCCAAAGATGCATAAACTGAATCTAATCATGAGGAGACATCAGACAAAACCAAATAGAGGGACAGTTGACAAAACAACTAACCTGTAATCTTCACATATGTCAAGGTCATAAAAGTCAAGTTAGGACTGAGGAACTGTCCCACAATGAAGGATATTAAAAAGACTTGATAGTTAAGAGCAATGTCTATTTCTGGATTAGATCCTTTTGTATAAAGAACATTTATTCATACAGTTGCTAAAACTTGAATAGGATCTTTGGATGGTGGGTTTAGGGAGTTCTTTGTATTGCACTTTCAAAATTTTGTAAATTTGAAATAATTTCAAACTAAAAAATCAGGATATAATACAATATGTAAGCTATAATATCCCATCTTTTAGAAGCTGTACAGCATAATATACATGACACAAAGAGAGGTCAAAGAATATATATCATAACATTGTAATCTCTGAGTAATGGGACTATGTTTATTTATATGTTTATTTTTATCTGTTTTTTATCTGTATTTTATAATTGTTAAAAATGAATATAATCCTTGCAATGCAAAAAAATATTATTATTATTATTTTTTTTTTTTTTGCGGTACGCGGGCCTCTCACTGTTGTGGCCTCTCCCGTTGTGGAGCACAGGCTCTGGACGCACAGGCTCTGCGGCCATGGCTCACGGGCCCAGCTGCTCCGCGGCATGTGGGATCTTCCCGGACCGGGGCACGAACCTGCGTCCCCTGCATCGGCAGGCGGACTCTCAACCACTGCGCCACCAGAGAAGCCCAATTTTTGTTTTTTAATGTGTATTTGTGCACTTTGGTAATTTTCAGCCTTAAACTGGTAAGATTATATTATAAAGCATAATTGCTTCATCTGTAATTCAGTTAGCTTCCACAATATATAGTTTTGTACTTCCAAGTCACTGCAAGATTACATTTACTTCTAAAATGTGGGAAATAGTCATATTTGGGAAATGCTGTTTATCTTTTCTCTTTAATACATTACCTGTTGCTCATTGATCATATTCCTGAAAAATAGTCTACTATAATTGAATCACTTACTTTCTAATTTCTACAATAGAACTTTTAAAATAGATTAGTCTTAGATCAGATTTAGAATAGTCTTCTAAAGACTATTTATCTGGATATAAAAAAATATTAAAATATGGTCTTTTGCTAATGCAAGTTTCAACATCTTTTTATTGCTTTTCTTATTAATCCATTCAAGATCATGTTACAATTATAAATTTCATTATAAGGAATAATGAGAAAAACTAATAAGACTGAAATAATTAGTAATGTTGCCAGAGTACACAATATCTCTTGTCTGGCAAACTCTTACTAAAAGAATTTGAGATTCATGTTGAATTGTATTCATTGAAATGAAATGTGTTCAACATTCTTATCATTTGCAAAGGCAAAGCCCTTAGTAGCATGGGCCTGAGATCACAGAACAAGAGCCTTGCAAGTATCTAAAAAATGAGATTCTTCATCAGATTTTGAGTAAATTTGCAGTTATGGTCATTGTGCACTTAAAGTATAGAACACAACACTGAAAATGTACACTAAATTCACCTTTTTGCATGAAAGCTTGAAAGAAGCATCTCCTGGGTCAGTTTAGATGAAAAGAAAATAAATAGTGGGGCTCTACAAACCCTGGACATACACACGTATCTCCAATTAACTGAAACAAAATTCGCAGCATGCTTTGAGTGGAGAGGATATTCTTTAATCATGTCATTGTATTTTGGCAGGTAATTTTAACTACATAAATCAGAAATTTTAACAGCAGAACCGAATCAGAGACATACAATTCTCTATATCAATTTTAACACCCTCTCTCTGGGCAGGTGTCTACAGCACACTCTACCTTACTTACCAGATCTGTAAAACAGAATCAATATTACCTTGTGCAGTGGGAGAACCAGCTGAACTTGGCTTGTAAAAATTAAGCTGTATAATATACATAATCTCATTACCTGCTAACACCTCTACTACACTGTAGCTATTCCTCAAGCCAAAGTCTCAATCAGAGAAAGATGGTAGGTGAATGAAATTGGTCTTACAAATACCCAGGACAATAACAAATTAAGATAGTTAATGTAAAGATTATGTTTAAAAATAGGATTATTTTAGCTGCAAGCATAGAAAACCTAACTGAAAGTGGCTTAAATAAAAGATCAGTTACCATTTCACATAAAATGTGTCTATAGGTAGAGGCTGCAGGGAGGCTACAGGGAAGGTTAATTCAGTCCCTCAGCAGTGACATCCATGACTCAGGCTCTTCCGTCTTAATGCTCAGTTCTCTTCCATGTATTGTCTGTCGTCCTCACACTCATTCCCTCATTGTAGCAAGGTGGCTGCTGCTACTCCAGACATCAAGTTAGTAACCATGTTCAAAGGCAGAAAGGGTAATGTTTCTCTTTTTATCAGGGAGGAAAACTTCACAGAACTTCACCAGCAGACCTCCCCTCAGGTCCACTGGCCAAGACTTCCTGGGTCCCATGCCAATGCCCTAGCTGCAAGAAAGCTGGGAAACTACCTTTCTGACACTTAAGCCTCTGAAATGAGAATCAGCTCTGCCAGCAAGAAATAGGGGAAGATGGAAAGGGCCGTTGGGTAGGCAGCCAATAGTGTCTACTATACTATGTGCCTTCTGGTCAGAGTTTTGCTTTTTCTTTTCTTTACTTTAAAAAAACTTTTTATAAAGCTTCAAGAAAGCTTTAAGTACACCTGTCAGATGTATTCATATGCTTTTGAATATGGTGCATTTATGAGCCCTTGTTTCTATTTAACTTTGCACGTATGAGGAGGATGTTTGTTAGTGGTCTCCTGTGTTTTCATTGGGCTGAATATACATAGCCATATTCCAGCACCTCTGTGCTGATAACGTCCTAAATTTACACCTGGGGTCCTATCCTTTCATGATAAAAATTAGCATTTGTATAACGCTTTGTAATTGAAAAAACTTCCTATTCATAGGTTATATCTTTCAAACCTTACTATCCATATAAAGGCTGTGTCCATTTATTTTAAATGAGCCAGGACAATAGGGAAGCTCTAGACCTGGCACTCCAGATCTGGGCTAGGTGAAAGCCAGAGACTGGACACTTGAGTTTCAGCCTCTGGAAACATTGTCAACAAACAGCTGGGCTCCAGCCACTGGCCTAGAGCTCAGAACAGAGCTCCCGTCTCAGGGGAGGGAGACCAAGGACAAGATGAGACTTTAGTCTGAAGGGAAACATCTTGAATAGGAGGTTAGCAGATGAGGATTTGGGAATCAGGACCAAGGTAGAAGTCTACAAATAAGACCTAAGACTCAGGAGTATACAGAAAAATGCAGCAAGTTCTCAATAAATTTTGATGAAGGAATGAATAAATGAGATAGCAGACTTGTAGCAGAGGTGATTTAATACTGCTTAAATAGTCACCTCCATTATTAGTATTTACTTTAAATTACATATGTATGTATATGTGTGTAAATATATAGATATATATTGGGTTGGCCAAAAGGTTCATTCTGGTTTTCCCGTAGGATGGCTCTAGTAGCGCTTAGTTGTCTTTAATTTCATTCGAAACAATTTTGTTAGATTGTACTGTGACAGCTGTCATATCGGCGTGCATTTAAAAAAAACTTATCAAAATTGGTGAATTTTTGTGTAGCCATTTTAATATTGAAGATGGAAGAAAAAAGCAACATTTTTGGCATATTATGCTTTATTATTTCAAGAAAGGTAAAAATGCAACTGAAACACACAAAAAAGATTTGTGCAGTGTATGGAGAAGGTGTTGTGACTGATCGAATGTGTCAGAAGTGGTTTGTGGGCGTCCCTGGTGGTGCAGTGGTTGAGAGTCCGCCTGCCGATGCAGGGGACACGGGCTCGTGCCCCGGTCCGGGAAGATCCCACGTGCCGTGGAGCAGCTAAGCCCGTGAGCCATGGTCGCTGAGCCTGCGCGTCCGGAGCCTGTGCTCCGCAACGGGAGAGGCCACAACAGTGAGAGGCCCGCGTACCGCAAAAAAAAAAAAAAAAAAAAAAAAAATGGTTTGTGCAGTTTTGTGCTGGAGATTTCTCGCTGGATGATGCTCCATGGTCAGGTAGACCTGTTGAAGTTGATAGCGATCAAATCAAGACATTAATTGAGAACAATCAACGTTATTCCACACGGGAGATAGCACACTCAAAATATCCAAATCAAGCATTGAAAATCATTTGCACCAGCTTGGTTATGTTATCAATGGCTTTGATGTTTGGTTTCCACGTAAGTTAAGCGGGAATAAAAACCTTCTTGACCGTGTTTCCACATGTGATCCTCTACTGAAAAGTAACAAAAACCTTCCGATTTTAAAACAATGGATACTGTACCATAATGTGGAAAGGAAGAGATCGTGGGGCAAGTGAAATGAACCACCACCAACGACACCAAAGGCTGGGCTTCATCCAAAGAAGGTGATGTTGTGTATATGGTGGGATTGGAAGGGAGTCCTCTGTTACGAGCTCTTTCCAGAAAACCAAACAATTAATTCCAACAAGTATGGCTCCCAATTAGACCAACTGAAAGTAGCACTCGATGAAAAGCGTCTAGAATTAGCAGAAAACTCATAATCTTCCATCAGGATAACACAAGACTGCATGTTTCTTTGACGACCAGACAAAAACTGTTTCAGCTTGACTGGGGAGTTCTCATTCATCCGCTGTATTCACCAGACATTGCACCTTCGGATTTCCATTTATTTTGGTCTTTACAAAATTCTCTTAATGGAAAAAATTTCAATTCCCTGGAAGACTGTAAAAGACGCCTGGAACCGTTCTTTGCTCAAAAAGATAAAAAGTTTTGGGAGATAGAATTATGAAGTTGCATGAAAAGTGGCAGAAGGTAGTGGAACAAAATGGTGAATACGTTGTTCAATAAAGTTCTTGGTGAAAATGAAAAATGTGTCTTTTATTTTTACTTAAATATCCAAAGGAAATTTTTGGCCAACCCAATACATATACATATACGTGTGTGTGTGTGTGTGTGTGTGTAGTATAGGTGTGTGGGGTGTATATATATTCCATAGCTTCATCCACTTCCTTCCTTCCAATTTTTTATTAAAACTACCCAATCATAACCTCCTTGAGGACAGTATCCATGTCTTTACTCCTTTGTATCCTACAAAGCACTTACCACACACATTGTACATATACATACTCAGTTATTATTTATTATTGAGGAAAAATCTTATCAGCCAGTAAAAGAGCAATGTGGAGATATGGAAAAAACACGTTTGAATTCTGGCTCCAGTGTTTAATAACTGTGTGTCCTTGAGTGAGTCGCTTCTCTGAGCCCTGCTGTGTGTGAAATGGTGATGTGGTTGGAAACAGCCTATGGGTGTGTATACTCTTTGCCCCAGTTACTACGGTCTAAGAATGTATCCTACAGGTTGTCATCTCAGAAAAAGAGGTAGACCGTAAACAAAGAAATGCATTTATTTGGGGTCTTAGAATTGCAATTTGGAAGCACAGATTCTGACAGCAACCAGAATAATGAAATGTCCTGTCTGGGGAGCAAAAAGTAGGGGTCTTAAAAGGAAAATAGAGAAGTACATTTAGTTTACATAAGTTGTTTGCCAAGAACTATGATTGGACGGCATATATATTATATATATATATATAAAATATATATATATATATATTTTCCTGTAAGAATTTATTGGCTTGTCAAGGATGTTTCAGTAAAGGCACATTTCTACGCAGTTCTCAGGGATTACTTTCTCAGCAAATAGCTTCTTTTTTTTTTTTAAGTCAGCAGAGTCAGGTCAGCACAGTTCCCAGTTTAACAAGATGGAGTTCTAAGGTACAAAATGAAGTTACTGCTGACAACTCTTTCCAGAAGGTAAACTTGCATTATTAAGAAATAGTATATTTACAGGTTTATTCATTGTAGCATTGTTTGTAATCACAAAAGATTTTAAGTAACCTAAATGCCCATCAATAAAGAACTGATTGGGACTTCCCTAGTGGAGCAGTGGTTAAGAATCCGCTTGCCAATGCAGGGGACATGGGTTTGATCTCTGATCTGGGAAGATCCCACATGCCATGGAGCAACTAAGCCCATGTGCCACAACTACTGAAGCCCACACACCTAGAGCCCATGCTCCACAACAAGAGAAGCCAATGCAGTGAGAAGTCTGCACACCACAACAAAGAGTAGCCCACACTCAACGCAACTATAGAAAGCCCATGTGCAGCAACAAAGACCCAACGCAACCAAAAATAAAATAAATAAATAAATTTTAAAAAATAAAAATAAAGAACTGATTGAATAAATTACAGCACATGTATACAATGACATCATAAAAAAAGATTGGGGAAGCTCTTTTTGTATGGATATGGAACAATCTCTAAGATATATCATTAAATGCACATTTGTGTGTATAGCATACTACCATTTATCTTTAAAAGGGTAGGGAAAGAATGTATTCATTTACATATATATGCATAAGTTAGCTCGAAAGAAACAGATAACATTACATACGTGTGAAGTGAAATATCACAAGAAACTGCTAACATTAGTTGCCTGTGGGAAAGGTAGCTGAGAGGCTGAGGGACAAAGGTGGCAGGGGAGAGTTTTCACATTATACTCTCTTGGACTTTAAAATTTTTTAAACTTGTGAATATATTTTTTATTTAAAAAGAGATAATATAATTTAAACTTAAGACATTAAAAATAAAGAAATAATGTTGTAAAATACCTAGCATGTGGCTGACATTTAGATATCAGCCTCTGATAGGCAAGTTATCTATCACTGCTATGAGTAGTGATGTAAGTCTACTTGCTTTTCTCTCCAAACATTAACCTTGTTCCCTCTGGTGGTGATACCAATGAGTTGCACTAAGCGGGACAATAAAAGTTGGAACATCAAATTCATGAGTAAATGAGAAATGGATTGGATAGCTACCTTCATTTTCCCTAACCACTCCAGTCCATGCATTTTCAAGGTAGCTCTCAACTTAGGGAGTCTGGCACCTGAGAGCTTCCCCAAGGTACATGAAGAGTTAAGAATATATGTGATGTGCTCGCTTTGGTGGCACAAATACTAAAATTGGAATGATACAGAGAAGATTAGCATGGCCCCTGCACAAGAATGACATGCAAATTCATGAAGCGTTCCATATTTAAAAAAAAAAAAAAAGAATATATGTGATCACAGTGGCCAGCACATGTAGCTCAGTTTACACATACCTGTGGATGCATCTTATAAAACTTTGGGATGTTACCAAAACTCAGGTCCGGCTGTTCACTGCTCAAAAACCAATACTCAAGAGGCAGGTGTTGGTAGAAAGGAAAGTTTGCTTTATTTATGAGGCTGGCAACTGGGAGAGAATGCGGACTTATGTCCAAAGACCAATTCCCCTCTGCCGGCCAGTGGGCAAGAGCTTTTAAAGGAGAGTTTCAGGGGTGTATAGATAGAGAGAGGCGGCTACATGTAGAACATCATAGTCTGTTCTGACGATCGTCTTGAAATTAGTCATGCAGTGGTCTGATCAGCATCATGTTTGATTGTTTTAACTACCGTTAATCTTCAGTTCCAGGGTCGGTTTGTTCCCCATTTCCGTGAGGCCAGTTCTTGGAATTGTGGCAGCTTATGTCATGGCTACAGTTTGGTCATCATGTAGTTAATGTCTTCCACCTGGTGGGGGTTTCAGTATCTACAAAACAGCTCAGAGAATATGGCTCAGAACATTATAGCCCTCGAGAAGGAGCTAAAAGTCTTCGACTTTGCTTAATGACTATACTATTATTATTTTGTCCTGTTTGACTGCTTTTTCTTTGTTTCTGCATTTTCTCATTTCTCTGATTAAATTTATTTTTTGACTAAAGTTTTTCTACAGACAAAAGGCAGGCAGAGGACGTGGAGGGTGTCTGTCCTGGGAAGGCCCCATAGGGTCCTGCTCCATTTCAGGGACAGTATATTTGTAAATAGATAACCTAGAAATAAGCGTCCAAATATTGTCCAATGATTGAGGCAACTCAACTGCTGTTATTCAACCACAAGCATGATTTTTAATGAAGATGACTAATTCTTATAATTTCCACAATTCAAGATGTCAGAGACAGATGTACTATTCTGTGTTAGTTGATATTTGTGTTGCTGAAGGAATGATATTCCATCTACATCAGAGTTTCTCCTACTGTGGACCCCAGTGAAACCTCAGGAACATTAAATCCCATTAGCACTACTACCCACACTGGAGGGAGAATTGATTTAATTGGGAGTCAATACACATTTTATACCTCTTTGGGAGCAAAATCTCAGGACTTGGGTATGATTAACAGCAAAGGCTCTGTATGGCACTATGAGGAATAATTAAGCTATAAATTTCATCTTTGTTTGCAAAATGAGAAACGCCTTTAAAAAAATATGATCCACTCTTTTCCCTCCAACTTTATCTGTCTAGGTAAATATAATTAGTAATGGATGATGATTTGTTAGCATTTTATTTCTTGTGTTTGCAAGGGCATTAACACTGATCATAAAGCTCACAACAAATATGGTCGGTTTCTGATTTTCAGAAGCAAGAACGTGACTTTTGAGAATGAGGTGGGCCAGAAGCAGGCATCCTTGCAAATTAACTCTTCCTGTATTCTGAACAGGATCGGAGAGACTTTTGTCTTAGCTGATTTGCATGCACTAATTGCTAATTCTGAGTAAATGTGGAGTGATCACCTACACAATTACATTCATAAATTAATATTTTTACTTCACAGTTATTTACACACAGGAAGAAACAGTACAAATAACTTTAAGGCTGTGTCTACACTTACATAATGAAGTGGTTAATTAAGGTAATGAGCTAGTTAATGACAAGCCTAGAAAATTTTCATGAAATATCCATATAAGGGAGGAAGAAATGTCTTTGCCTGAATAATTCTCATAATGCCTCAACATTTGACTTCACTTTCTACACACAGAGACATACCCTAAATGATACTTTGGTAATGAATCTAAATTATCTTTTGATTTCTCATTGGTGGTATGGATGCCAAGGCTAACTGCCAGGGTAACAGGATTAAACCTGAGGTATCACAGAGAAAGAAGATAGCCCCACTCCCAAAAATCAGACTGGATGCTGTTTCAGGCTGTTTCAGGCGAGTAGGCACCAGTGAATATACAGAAACAGAAGCTAAGCTGGGTCTAGGGTAAATTAGCCATTAACTGTCAATACCAAAGAGCTCCTTTATCAGGGTGACCCATCCCAATTTTAGAGGGGCTGATCGTTTTGGGATCTCTGATCCTTTGGTCCAATAGATGTCTGACCTTTATGTTGGAGACAAAATTTCCTCTGACTCTTGGCTTCACATCTGGAGTTGAGGGACCTGCAACAAACCCGAATCATCTGGGTTTGGACAACCACCTCACTTATTTGGGAAAAGATCTAATTTTTTCCCTATTTCAGTGAAGAGCATTGCATCCACCCAGCTGCCCCAAGCAGAACTCTAGCAGTCATCCTTGATTCTTTGCTTTCCCTTGTGTCGGTCTGAGCCACCATCATCTCTGATCATTGCAGCAGCCTCCTCACTAGTCTCCCTGCCTCCACTCTTGCTCCCCTCAGCCACACCACTGATCCCCAAAGCCTATTCTCAATGCAGCAGCTGGTATAATTCTTTAAAATGTGCATGATATTATGTCAGTCCTCTGCTCAAAATCTTGAGCAGATGTCTAGGGCTGAAGCTGTGGAACATGTTCTGGGTCTGGAGACATATAGAGGAGGTCAGCAGATCAGCTTCTGTGGGATAACAGGGAGTAAAGTACTCATGAAGAGTTGGGAATTAAGCCCCTCTCACTGCTTGAAGCCATGACTAGGGGTGGAGCTCCTCTGTCAAGTTCAAGGATGCTTTGGCCCAGGAATATGATTTATGAGAAAATCAGCATCTAGAGAGGTGAAGGGACACAGACACATCCTCTTTACCTGGACCTGATCCAATATTGCCTTGTATATTAATAATATCCTCTAGGATGGGAACTAGGAACAGCTGCCACTACACTGAGTTCTCACCTGAGGCCTCTAGGGGAGATCCTGTGAAGGCAACTGTAAAATCACTAGACAGCAGGAGGTAAGCACAAAAAAAAAGAGAGAAAAATAAAAACCTCCCACCCCAGAATCTGAAAACCTAAATTCTAAAACATAAGAAGGAAACTAATTCTAAGAAGGGGAGCCAAATAAAACTGTGGTCAAAAAGCAAATTTACTTGAGACAAAAGAAAGTAATTTTTAAAAAATCTAACAAATATAGTTTGTTTCTGCAAAGAAATACAATTTTTTTTAAAGTATAGAATAGGTAAAAAAATAAATAAAATGCATGGCTAATAAAGCAAACTAATTAGAAAGTGTTCAAATGGAGTATTATACTGACTGGACTTTTTTAAAAAATCAGTAGAAGGGACAAACTCTGCATAAGAGTTGAAGAGAGAATTACTGAACTGGAAGACAACACTGGGGGATTCTCTGAGTATGCAGTACTTAGATACAAAGAAATAAGAATATGAAAGAACAGTTAATGTACATGGAGAATAAATTATTTTGGATATAAGTCTATTAAGAGTTCCTGGAAAAAAAGATGAAAAGAATACAGGAATAGCAATATTTGAAAAAAATAAAGAATTTTGCAAAATTTGAGAGACAGGAGTCCTTACACTGAAAATGTACTCTAGAAACCAAGAGGAAAATAAATAAGTACACACTTAGACTTGTCCTAGTGGAACTGGAAAATATCACTGTTAAAAACTTTTAAATGCTATTGAGGAGGAGAAAACATTAGTGACAAAGGAAGTACAATTAAACTAATATCCAACTTCAGTCTTCAGATGCCAGAAGGCAATGGAGAAGTAGCTGTAAATGTCAATTAGAATTCCACACAAGTCTGAACTGTAATTTTTTTTTTTTTTTTTTTTTTGTGGTACGCGGGCCTCCCACTGTTGTGGCCTCTCCTGTTGCAGAGCACAGTCTCTGGATGCGCAGGCTCAGCAGCCATGGCTCACGGGCCTAGCCGCTCCATGGAATGTGGGATCTTCCCAGACCGGGGCACGAACCCGTGTCCCCTGCATCGGCAGGCGGACTCTCAACCACTGCGCCACCAGGGAAGCCCCGTGAACTGTAATTTAAGAGTGGGAATAAAATGAAGACATTTTCTGGCAACTAAAATTGTTTACCTGTTACTGACCCTCAATAAAATAATCACTAAAGAATCTTGTCAAATAATAATATAATCAATGTCAAATCATAAATAATCTTTTCAAAGAGAAAAGTAAACCCAGAGGAAAGAAGTAAGATGCAATAAACAGTGAGCATTGAAAGTAGGTTTGTTTTTAATGTTGCTAAGTTTAAATAGCTATTTACTGTATACGGTAGATAGAATTGTAAGATGGCCCCAAGATTCCCTCTCCCTAGTCTAATTCCTATCCTTGAGTGTGAATGGGACATCACAACCATGATTAGGTTATGTTGTATAGAATAGTTGATTCTAAGGAAAGTAGATTATACTGGGTGGACCTGACCTAATCCAATGAGCCCTTAAATGGGATTGATCAGTCCTTAGAGAGAAATACTTGAAGTATGAGAAGGATTTGATGGAAGATTCCTCTTTGAAGATAAAGAGGGTCACCTATCATAGAATAAGAATGGCCTTAAGGAACTGTGAAAGCATCTCCCAGTTGTTAGCCAGTAAGAAATGGGAACCTGAGTCCTACAACCACAAGAACTGAACTTTCCACATAAGCTTGGAAGAGGGCCCCAGTTCCAGATGGGAATGCAGCCCAGCCAACAACTTGATTTTAGCTTTGTGAGACCCTAAGCAGAGAACCCGGTCACACTATGTCCAGACTCCTGACCCAAAGAACTGTGAACATTTAAAAGAGTATTGTTTTCAGCCACTAAATCTGTGGTAATTTGTTAGGCAGCAATAGAAAACTGTTTTAGATACATTAGTTCAATGGCTAAATTAGGATTGATTGTAGTAGAAAGAATCTCGAGGACACAAAACAGGTTAGAAATTGCTGTAGTAATCTAGGATGAGATGATACCAGAAAGAAAAAACTAGAAACATTGTGAAGGAAGAGTCCTTTAGACTTGGTGTCCTCAACAACATTCAGGGATAGTTAACTACTATAGCAATGATTAATCAAAGAATTCATTGGAATCAATTGTGAACTTTCTTTTGATGCCTTTCCTGCTGTAAGAAGATAGGGTAGAAGGTCCCCAGAGAAAGAGAACCAGGCGTGGCTTTCTTGACAGAAGAGAGGTTATTTTTGGCCTAAGCCATTATGTGACCTAAGCCTGACCACAATGCTTGCCCTTGAACATGTCTCAGTAATTAATGATCTCAACGGAACAGAAGAATTCAGGAACAAATTCTGTTATCAAGCAAGAGAAGTAACAATAGAAAAGATAATAAATCAGTTGTGAAGATTCCCTGTTCTGTTTCGACGGTAAAGATTAGCCTGATGCCTCAACCCGCCAGATCAACTGGAACCTAAGGGATGGTGATGTTGACTGACCTTTTCTGACCTTCAGTGACTTCAATCAACTAAAGGTTGGACTCTGTTGACACCCTTCATGAATATGCATATACCCTTAGCTTAAAACTTCCCCAGTTTTGCAGGGATACACTGCTTTGGGAAAGATCCCAGTGTTTTCCTTACTTGCTGCAAGTGATAAATCCTTCCTTCTCCAAATCTTTGGCTTGATTGTGTCTTTTGGCTCAACACCAACCAAGAGGTGAACCCAGTTTTTAGGTAACCATGCTATTGTATTGGACTACTATTCCATTTGATTTTTGTGTGTTTGTATTAGCTTCTCAACTAGAAGACAAGCTCCTTGTGGACAGAATTATTTAAACTTTACTGAATTCCCCCATGGAAACAAATGCCATAGGTATGAAATGGTTTAATTAAATTACAACATATTTTACCACATGTCTATTAGACTGGCTCAGATCAGAAGGAGCTGACAATGTCAAATGCTGACAAGGATGCAGAGCAACTGTAACTGACATGCATTGCAGGGGGAATGAAAAATGGTACAGCTGTTATTGAACCCAAGTTCATGTGCCCAGCACATAGTGAGGCCAAACAAACAAAAATATTAGAGTTTGGAGCAGAGAAAGGTTTATTGTTGGGGGGGCCAAGCAAGGAGGACAGGCAGCTCAAGCTCAAAAGACCCAAACTCCCTGATGGTTTTCAGGGAAGAGTTTTTAAAGGCCAAATTTAAAAATTTTGGGGTGAGATCTTCTTTCTTAGATCAACTGATTAATTTTTCATTGACATATGTAATATCCTCTTCCTAGCTCCACCCCTCAACCTCAGCAAGAAATATATATGTATTAAATTAAGTAAAATAATTTATTTTTACACAGAGAAATTGACAAAAACAACAATGGATATACTAAGGGGGGAGGGAAGAAAATAAAATATTTCCACAGCTCATGTTCAAAGTGAGGAAGAGGTCTGAAAGCAAGGAAGGCCTGCCAAGCTGGGACAGCATATCAATCAAATGTGTACCTGGACTTTCAATCTATTTTTAGCACCAATTGGTAGCCTCCTCCATCCTCTACTTTCTTTGGCACCATGTAGGAACAGCTGCTTAAATCCTGAAAGAGTTTAGAACCACTCCAAGCATAGGACTCTGGGCAATTTTAACCCCTACTTTCCACATCTTAGAGAAGTCTCTGCCTATAGACTTTCACAGGCATCTGTGACAGGTCAAGTCTTAGGAAGGTCTGTGCAGCATTTCAGAGTTCATACTTCTACTGACATAATAGGCAGACACAACTGGTAATTTTCTATTTTTATGTGACCTGACTTGAATGTAATTTCTGTGTAAACAGGGGGAGTGGACTATTATAAGACCACCTCTAATCTTAGGGAAGAGGAGGAGAATTTCTCCTATTTCCCTATTCTCGTCTTGCAAGTTCACACACAATCACACAAAACAGGCACCCAAATGACACAGTTTAGGAAAGTGTGTCAGATAAGTAAGTGGTGTACTAGGATTAGTGAAAGCAATAAGGCTGGGATGACATTAGAAAAGAAAGGCAAAAGAATTCTGTGTTAGCATGATAGCATCTTATGTGGTCAGAGAGTTGTAGGCATTTCTGTTTTACTACATTGGTTATCTTTCTTGAGTTGTGTCTTTAAATTTAAGATGGGGTATAAATTTTTACAATGGTTAAATACTGTACCCTTTGAGAATAGAGGAATTTGAATTTTATATTAACAGTCTTTCCAATATGTTAAAAGTTAACTACAACCCATGTTCAGTATTTTCTTAGATAATGATTGTATTTAACAGGCCATTCTGAAGTGTAGTAAATGATGTCTTCTAAATTCTAATAATGGCTGGCATTACTTATGACCCTTTCTATAGCAATAGCCAATAAAAAAATATCATATTTTCAGTATATACATATCATTTTGAAGACCTAATGTTCAGAAGTGAGTCAGTTTATTTAATTTATAGGAGTATGAAAACCATTCTAGGAATAACATTTTATGATTCTACTCTCATCGATATCTGATACTCTAAATTTTCTTTTTAAGCATCTCCATTTTCCATTGTCATGTCTGAATTACTTTTATTATTGTATTTTACCTATTTCAATGTCTACTTCTTTTCTTTTATAAATAAATTCACCAGTTGGAGCCAAAATGAGCCTAGAAACCCTTAAGATTTAAAACACACTTTAATTATCATATATCATGCCATTAAGAAAAATCAGATATAGCTCTCTCTCTAATAAGAATTATGTTTACATTTATCTCATCATTAAATCTGACTTATTAAAAATAATCTTTTAACGGCAATAAAAATGGAAATAACATTAAAAATTTGTATTCTTATTTTATTATTTAAAAATTTTAAAACTATTTGGATGCTGTTGCAACTGTATTTTCATCATTCCCTCTGCTTGTTTTACTTAAGAAAAAAATGTTACCATTGAAAATGTACATGTGATAGAACCTATACATAAATAAATATACATAGAATGACTGTATATACATATGCATATCAGCAGACAAAACTGTAAAATGACTCCGTAAAACTTCTGCTATTAAAAATGCTTCAAATACAGTGATAAGAGAATTATCAGAGATTCCTTTAGAGAACAGCATAATTAATTTCAGATAAGCCCTGATTGGCCAGTTAAGTCCATGAAAACTGTCTTCTTGTTTTTCATTCATCACTTGTGTTTCCCCATTAGTCATTTTATAACAAATCAGAAGTCCAGTTTGTTAAGATCCAAGTATTGTGTTTGCAGTGTCTTATTTAACCCCCCAAACTATAAAAGATCCACCCATTTGCCTTCTATTTGAATGGATATTGAGAGAAATGAAAGAGAAAGAGAAATATGGCTTTGTTTCATAAGTGGTAAATATCATCTAAAAAGTTAGTTTATTGGCCATGGTTAAATATTTGACGCTCATGATATGCTTTTGAATCACTTTGTATTATTAATTGCATTAAACCTTTAAGTTTTCACTCCCATAATTATTTTTAATTCTCACCCATTCCTTCAATTACTTTTTCCCTTTGAGTAGTTTAATTATCATGTTCACTTTTCTCAAACTAAATTGTGTACTTTCCATAAACTAGGTAACATTATTCTTGCCCTAATAACCTAAATATGTTACAAGATTAGATATTATTAAGTATGTTGCAGAATTTTTAGGATTAGATGTCAGAGACAGAAATTGTGGCAACAAGGTTGAAGATTTTTAATGGAAAGTTTTTTGACACTATATTCTGGTTGCAACTTATGGCTTAGAAACTTAGAGCAAAATAATACATATACAGATCAACAAGTAAATAACCAACACTGACATAAATGCCTTATTTCATATGAACATGTCTCATCTCCCTTATTAGATGGTTAGTTTTTTAAAGACAGAGTCAAAATAGTGCCCCAGCATCTAGCATATACCTAGAAAGTATTAGGAAATAAATGTTTGAGTTGATTTTACTTTTTTTTAATTAATTAATTTATTATTATTATTATTTTGGCTGTGTTGGGTCTTCGTTGCTGCACGTGGACTTTCTCTAGTTGCAGTGAGCGGAGTCTGCTCGTTGTTGTGGTGTGCGGGCTTGTCATTGCAGTGGTTTCTCTTGTTGTGGAGCACTGGCTCTTGGCGCGCGGGCTTCAGTAGTTGTGGCACGTGGGCTCGGTAATTGCGGCCTGCGGGCTCTAGAGCGCAGGCTTAGTAGTTGTGGTGCACGGGCTTAGTTACTCCGCGGCATGTGGGATCCTCCCAAACCAGGGCTTGAACCCTCATCCCCTGCATTGGCAGGCAGACTCCCAACCACTGCGCCACCAGGGAAGCCCAAGTTGGTTTTATAAGACCAATGAATCTTTTGCCGTGTATATTTATTTATCCCAAAATGAAATGTTATGCTATTTAAGATGTACAGCTACTAAGTTATTTGCACATCCTGTGAGTTCTGCACAAGTCTAACAAATTGGTTAACTTCATTTTCTATTGTGAGTTTCTGAGTTTACATTTCTTCCATATACCAATCATGAGGGATGGGGTGCTTTTGTTGCCCTTTTCTTAGACTGTGTATCAATCTTCACAATATGGGACAAAGCAGAACATTTCTTTCGGACAGTTTTTGTTCCCAGCTTACCCTTTTTGCTTTTGAGATCGTTTGACATTTCATGTTGGTGGAAAAAAATAAAAGTATTTTAAATGTGCAGGTGAAATAACAGCCAACAAAAAACTGTTCTCCGCATTAGATAATAGAATTTTAATGTATTTCTGCTGTCAGGTTGGTGTATTTGTGTTATAATTTTATGTGACAGTGTAATTAAATTGTAAAACAATTCCCATTTCCTATGTATTTTATCTATTTATCATCATTTATTTCTTTACCTTCTCTTTCTGCAATAAATATTATTGTAAGGAGAGTTAAATAAGTTAAACCAATGCAATTACTTTTACAGATTGAAATTAACTTCATATATCAATTTGTACACATTTATACAAAGTACCTACAACTTGCCTGGTATAAATAAATGTGTTTATTGCAGTATATTTATGATGTCACTGTGGTTTCCATGTTTGCCTTCCTTTTGAGTAATGATGTATATGTTTAAACCTGACATTTTAACAGTATTTTCAAACAATTTCATTCATTATCAAATAACCATTTATTACACTATGGCAATTTCATACCATTTACTCTACCCTTTAGACACTCCTAAACAATGATTTATCAACCAATATACAGATTTTAATGCTTATCACAGCAAATATAGAAAATAACATTAAATAGTGACTTGACAAGAGATAACTAAATTATCTTTTTAAAAGAAATCTTGAAGAGTCATGTTTAGCAATCGCCACTATGCACTTATAGCTGTACCAGTAATTAAAAGAAGTGTATTAAATTGTTATATTCTTCTTCTATTAAGATGGTTAATTATAAAACCTATATGGACATCAACCATATAACCCCAAATGCTAATCTTAAAGAAAAGAAAGAAGAAAGGGTGTTTTAAATGTTTTGGATGCTGACCTACTTGGTAGCTTTTTGTGTCTGGGCTTCTCGATAGGAGGGACAACAGTCCTCAGAAATCATCCCTTGCGACAAGCCTGGAATGAGCCAGATGGATCGTGCCCTGTGAAACCAGTGGCTCTTTACAATGACCCTATCTGCTTGCTGCACACAACACATAGCCAGATCGTCCTCGTGAGGTCATCCTCGCTGGAGCATCCCACAGAAGTTATGTAGCTATGAACTTTATTAGGGGAGAAAATTTAATTTCTCTACCCAAAGGAGCCAAATCAGTGGCAGAATATTATCCTTGTAGGATCACACAGTTGATCCAGTGAAGACTGCAGTCCTCAGAGGATGCTGAAAAAGAAAGTTTAGTTTAAAAATAAACAATTAACAAGGACAGGAAGGGAGGAGGGAGAAACAAGACAAGCTTCCTTTCAAGTAGTATCATTTACATAAAACATTAAACCTGATAAAGGTTTCTGTCAGTGTGTGGGAGGGTCTGTATTTCTTTAGTTATCCACATCCAGAATGAATTAATTTGACACTAACTGCAAAAGGATTAAATTTATTCAATCTCTATAGACTACTCCTTGACTATTTAAATTAAATGAAGATAAAAATGAATTATTCTTTCCTAGATCAAAAATTAAACACCAAACCAATTTATGAGGATGTGAGGGTAGATGGGCAGTAAAGGCCTCAACCTGTGAGTTTTTTGTTTTTTCTAAAATAGATTGAAATGAGAAGCTTATTTTTGGATAGATTTATTAATTTAACAAAAAGATCCCTTCTTGAGGAGGCCCCTGGGACACCTTTAGAAAATATACCCTAGCTATAAGAACCTAAAAATATATACATTTTTATTAATACTTTTAAAATAGATAGCTATGCCATGATATTGGTTTGCTAGAGAATGGCTTTTTTAGTAGTCAAAACACAGAAAGAATTATTAAGATCAAAAAGAGAAACAAGTTTCAAGTGATTTCACTGCAGCATGTGTTTTCTGTACCTCCAATCAAATAAAGAACTGAAGCAAAAACTATTATAAGAAGAGGCATGCCTATAAACTAAACTTTGAAGCAACTCCTCATTTTCAGAATGGTCCTTAGACAAAAAATATCAATTCAAGGCAATTCCTAAGACTCCCTGAGACTACCATCTATTTCTTCATTTGCTGTTGCCTGTTTCCTAGTCTTAGAGTATGCATATTACATGGAGCGGGGTGGGTAGGGAAGGGGGGAGACTTACAAATTCAGTGGTCAAGTTGGAATTTTAAAGGAAATTTGCTGATTCTGAGTTCAAGCCTGTGTCTAGTGTATTGTGCAAACCTGCAAACTGTAAATACCAATACCCTTGGTAAATATTCAGATTCTTTACAGTATCTTTCCTATCACCTGGCATGGATTTTATGTATGTATTTGGATTGTCTTCCTTTTTTTATGCCATTTTTAGAAAAGACAGATGATAACATGTAAGGCGTGTAATTTTCAGCTGTTTGTACTTAAATATCCACTTAACATTTTAGTGAATTCCTAAAATTTAATGAAATGATAAACCCAGCTTCAGACAAAATGCTAAACTAGGTAAAAATGAGTCTCGGGTACCTCATAAATTACTGACAAGGAAACTGAAGTTCTAGGGGACATAGGTAACTTGCCCAAGGTCACAGAGACTGTAGTGGAATAAGGACTAAAATGCCTCTCCTAATCTCAATCCAGTCCTAGCCTTCCATTTTAGCATAAGGTTTATGTATTAAGCCATTCTATGAAAAATAATTGCATTCTAACATGAATCAGTGCCTTTAGCTAATTAAGGAAAAACTAATAATGCAATTTCAGGCATTAGTCATCTTATTGATTCAAATTCACCCCTACACTCTCTCATATCCCAGACTACACACAAGGCATATTAGATACAGTGTTTGTTCATAGTGCCTGGGTAAGGTCATTGTCAGATGGAATAGCACCTCATATATATATATATATATATATATATATATATATATATGTATGTATGTATGTATGTATGTATGTACGTACGTATGTATGTATATATGTAAAGTTCCTCATAGTAATGGGTAATCTGCTGAAGGGTTAATACTATACAATTTTAGAGATTAAGGATCTTTTAAAGATGACAATTCATGCTAAACTTCTGTCATTTCATCTCTCCCCATTCTATAAATACCTGAAACTACAAAGAGTTCTTTTTTTTAATTTTTTGGGGGTATAATTGCTTTACAATGGTGTGTTAGTTTCTGCTTTATAACAAAGTGAATCAGCTATACATATACATATATCCCCATATCTCCTCCCTCTTGTGTCTTCCTCCCATCCTCCCTATCCCACCCCTCTAGGTGGTCACATAGCACCGAGCTGATCTCCCTGTACTATGCAGCTACTTCCCACTAGCTATCTATTTTACATTTGGTAGTGTATATATGTCCATGCCACTCTCTCACTTTGTCCCAGCTTACCCTTCCCCCTCCCCGTGCCCTCAAGTCCATTCTCTACATCTGCGTCTTTTTTCCTGTCCTGCCCCTAGGTTCTTCAGAACCTTTATTTATTTATTTTTTTAGATTCCATATATATGTGTTAGCATACGGTATTTGTTTTTCTCTTTCTGACTTACTTCACTCTGTGTCACAGACTCTAGGTCAATCTTACACAGTGTTCTTTCTCTTAGTAAGTATAATTTGGTGCATTAGTAATTATATGAGAAGAAAGGCATTTGCCTTTAAGTATAAGGGAACTGTGTAAGTGAAAAAGAATGTTACAATATTAATATTGTCTCCTCGGTTTTACTGAAATTCATTTAAAAAATTGAGTTAGTACATTTTATTTATATACAGAGTTCCAATGTTTCAGAATATAAAAAATCACCTAGATTCTCTCAGTTCAGGTAGTTACTTTTAGGAGGTAAAGTATTTTGGGAAATATGTTTCCAGAACATTTAGCGCATCACAATAGTGAGTTAGATAATACAACCTTTTCATTTTTATATTTGTATGAAATAAAAATGCATTTGCCTAGATAGCCTCATCCACCAGAGGGCAGACAGCAGAAGCAAGAAGAACAACAGTCCTGCAGACTGTGGAACAAAAACCATATTCACAGAAAGATAGACAAGATAAAAAGGCAGAGGACTATGTACCAGATGAAGGAACAAGATAAAACCCCAGAAAAACAACTAAATGAAGTGGAGATAGGCAACCTTCCACAAAAAGAATTCAGAATAATGATAGTGAAGATGATCCAGGACCTCGGAAAAACAATGGAGGCAAAACAAGAAGATGCAAGAAATGTTTAACAAAGACCTAGAAGAATTAAAGAACAAACAAACAGAGATGAACAATACAATAACTGAAATGAAAACTACACTAGAAGAAATCAATAGCAGAATAACTGAGGCAGAAGAACATATGAGTGACCTGGAAGACAGAATGGTGGAATTCACTACTGTGGAACAGAATAAAGAAAAAAGAATGAAAAGAAATGAAGACAGCCTAAGAGACCTCTGGGACAACATTAAATGCAACAACATTCACATTAGAGGGGTCCCAGAAGGAGAAGAGAGAAAGGACCAGAGAAAATATTTGAAGAGATTATAGTCGAAAACTTCCCTAACATGGGAAAGGAAATAGCCACCCAAGTCCAGGAAGTGCAGAGAGTCCCATACAGGGTAAACCCAAGGAGAAACATGCCGAGACACATAGTAATCAAATTGGCAGAAATTAAAGACAGAAAAATTATTGAAAGCAGCAAGGGAAAAATGACAAATAACATACAAGGGAACTCCCATAAGGTTAACAGCTGATTTCTCAAGAGAAACTCTACAAGACAGAAGGGCGTGGCATGACCTACTTAAAGTGATGAAAGGAAAGAACCTACAACCAAGATTACTCTACCAGCAAGGATCTCATTCAGATTCAGTGGAGAAATCAAAAGCTTTACAGACAAGCAAAAGCTAAGAGAATTCAGCACCACCAAACCAGCTCTACAACAAATGCTAAAGGAACTTCTCTAAGTGGGAAACACAAGGGAAGAAAAGGACCCACAAAAACAAACCCAAAACAATTAAGAAAATGGTCATAGGAACATACATATCGATAATTACCTTAAACATGAATGGATTAAATGCTCCAACCAAAAGACACAGGCGTGCTGAATGGATACAAAAACAAGACCCATATATATGCTGTCTACAAGAGACCCACTTCAGACCTAGGGACACATACAGACTGAAACTGAGGGGATGGAAAAAGATATTCCATGCAAATGGAAATCAAAAGAAAGTGGGAGTAGCAATACTCATATCAGATAAAACAGACTTTAAAATAAAGAATGTACAAGACGCAAGGAAGGGCACTACATAATGATCAAGGGATCAATCAAAGAAAAAGATATAACAATTATAAATATATGTGCACCCAACATAGGCACACCTTAATACATAAGGCAACTGCTAACAGCTATGAAGGAGGAAATTGACAGTAACACAATAATAGTGGGGGACTTTAACACCTCACTTACACAAATGGACATATCATCCAAAATGAAAATTAATAAGGAAACACAAGCTTTAAATGACACAGTAGACCAGATAGATTTAATTGATATTTATAGGACATTCCATCCAAAAACGGCAGATTACACTTTCTTCTCAACTGTGCATGGAACATTCTCCAGGATAGGTCACATCTTGGGTCACAAATCAAGCCTCAGTAAATTTAAGAAAATTGAAATCATATCAAGCATGTTTTCGGACCACAACGCTGTGAGATTAGAAATGTATTACAGGGGGAAAAACGTAAAAAACACAAACACATGGAGGCTAAACAACATGTTACTAAATAACCAAGAGTTCACTGAAGAAACCGAAGAGGAAATCAAAAACTACCTAGAGACAAATGACAATGAAAACACAAGATCCAAAACCTATGGGATGCAGCAAAAGCAGTTCTAAGAGGGAAGTTTACAGCAATACACGACTACCTCAAGAAACAAGAAAAATCTCAAATAAAAATCTAACCTTACACCTAAAGGAACTAGAGAAACAAGAACAAACAAAACCCAAAGTTAGCAGAAGGAAAGAAATCATGAAGATCAGAGCAGAAATAAATGAAATAGAAACAAAGAAAACAATAGCAAAGATCAAGAAAACTAAAAGCTGGTTCTTTGAGAAGATAAACAAAATTGATAAACCATTAACCAGACTCATCAAGAAAAAGAGGGAGAGGACTCAAACCAATAAAATTAGAAATGAAAAAGGAGAAGTTACAACAGACACCATGGAAATACAAAGCATCTTTTTTTTTTAATAACAAATTTAATCAGTTATACATATACATATGTTTCCATATCCCCTCCCTTTTGCGTCTCCCTCCCACCCTCCCTATCCCACCCCTCCAGGCGGTCACAAAGCAACGAGCTGATCTCCCTGTGCTATGTGGCTGCTTCCCACTAGCTATCTACCTTACGTTTGGTAGTGTATATATGTCCATGCCACTCTTTCACTTTGTCACAGCTTACCCTTCCCCCTCCCCATATCCTCAAGTCCATTCTCTAGTAGGTCTGTGTCTTTATTCCTGTCTTACCCCTATGTTCTTCATGACATTTTTTTTTCTTAAATTCCATATATATGTGTTAGCATACAGTATTTGTCTTTCTCTTTCTGACTTACTTCACTCTGTATGACAGACTCTAGGTCTATCCACCTCATTACAAATAGCTCAATTTCATTTCTTTTTATGGCTGAGTAATATTCCATTGTATATATGTGCCACATCTTCTTTATCCATTCATCCGATGATGGACACTTAGGTTGTTTCCATCTCCGGGCTATTGTAAATAGGGCTGCTATGAACATTTTGGTACATGTCTCTTTTTGAATTATGGTTTTCTCAGGGTATATGCCCAGTAGTGGGATTGCTGGGTCATATGGTAGTTCTATTTGTAGTTTTTTAAGGAACCTCCATACCGTTCTCCATAGAGGCTGTACCAATTCACATTCCCACCAGCAGTGCAAGAGTGTTCCCTTTTTTCCACACCCTCTCCAGCATTTATTGTTTCTAGATTTTTTGATGATGGCCATTCTGACTGGTGTGAGATGATATCTCATTGTAGTTTTGATTTGCATTTCTCTAATGAGTAAAGATGTTGAGCATCCTTTCATGTGTTTGTTGGCAGTCTGTATATCTTCTGTGGAGAAATGTCTATTTAGGTCTTCTGCCCATTTTTGGATTGGGTTGTTTGTTTTTTTGTTATTGAGCTGCCTGAGCTGCTTATAAATTTTGGAGATTAATCCTTTGTCAGTTGCTTCATTTGCAAATATTTTCTCCCATTCTGAGGGTTGTCTTTTGGTCTTGTTTATGGTTTCCTTTGCTGTGCAAAAGCTTTTAAGTTTCATTAGGTCCCATGTGTTTATTTTTGTCTTTATTTCCATTTCTCTAGGAGGTGGGTCAAAAAGGATCTTGCTGTGATTTATGTCATAGAGTGTTCTGCCTATGTTTTCCTCTAAGAGTTTGATAGGTTCTGGCCTTACATTTAGGGCTTTAATCCATTTTGAGCTTATTTTTGTGTATGGTGTTAGGGAGTGATCTAATCTGATACTTTTACATGTCCCTATCCAGTTTTCCCAGCACCACTTATTGAAGAGACTGTCCTTTCTCCACTGTACATTCCTGCCTCCTTTATCAAAGATAAGGTGACCATATGTCCGTGGGTTTAACTCTGGGCTTTCTATCCTGTTCCATTGATCTATCTTTCTGTTTTTGTGCCAGTACCACACTGTCTTGATTACTGTAGCTTTGTAGTATAGTCTGAAGTCAGGGAGCCTGATTCCTCCAGCTCCATTTTTTGTTCTCAAGATTGCTTTGGCTATTCGGGGTCTTTTGTGTTTCCATACAAATTGTGAAATTTTTTGTTCTAGTTCTGTGAAAAATGCCAGTGGTAGTTTGATAGGGATTGCATTGAATCTGTAGATTGCTTTGGGTAGTAGAGTCATTTTCACAATGTTGATTCTTCCAATCCAAGAACATGGTACATCTCTCCATCTATTTGTATCATCTTTAATTTCTTTCATCAGTGTCTTATAATTTTCTGCATACAGGTCTTTTGTCTCCTTAGGTAGGCTTATTCCTAGATATTTTATTCTTTTTGTTGCAATGGTAAATGGGAGTGTTTCCTTGATTTCACTTTCAGATTTTTCATCATTACTATATAGGAATGCCAGAGATTTCTGTGCATTAATTTTGTATCCTGCAACTTTACCACATTCATTGATTAACTCTAGTAGTTTTCTGGTAGCATCTTTAGGATTCTCTATGTATAGTATCATGTCATCTGCAAACAGTGACAGCTTTACTTCTTCTTTTCCAATTTGGATTCCTTTTATTTCCTTTTCTTCTCTGATTGCTGTGGCTAAAACTTCCAAAACTAGGTTGAATAAGAGTGGTGAGAGTGGGCAACCTTGTCTTGTTCCTGATCTTAGTGGAAATGGTTTCAGTTTTTCACCATTGAGGATGATGCTGGCTGTGGGTTTGTCATATATGGCCTTTATTATGTTGAGGAAAGTTCCCTCTATGCCTACTTTCTGCAGGGTTTTTATCATAAATGGGTGTTGAATTTTGTCGAAAGCTTTCTCTGCATCTATTGAGATGATCATATGGTTTTTCTCCTTCAATTTGTTAATGTGGTGTATCACGTTGATTGATTTGCGTATATTGAAGAATCCTTGCATTCCTGGAATAAACCCCACTTGATCATGGTGTATGATCCTTTTAATGTGCTGTTGGATTCTGTTTGCTAGTATTTTGTTGAGGATTTTTGCATCTATGTTCATCAGTGATATTGGCCTGTAGTTTCCTTTCTTTGTGACATCCTTGTCTGGTTTTGGTATCAAGGTGATGGTGGCCTCGTAGAATGAGTTTGGGAGTGTTCCTCCCTCTGCTATATTTTGGAAGAGTTTGAGAAGGATAGGTGTTAGCTCTTCTCTAAATGCTTGATAGAATTCGCCTGTGAAGCCATCTGGTCCTGGGCTTTTGTTTGTTGGAAGATTTTTAATCACAGTTTCAATTTCAGTGCTTGTGATTGGTCTGTTCATATTTTCTATTTCTTCCTGATTCAGTCTTGGCAGGTTGTGCATTTCTAAGAATTTGTCCATTTCTTCCAGGTTGTCCATTTTATTGGCATAGAGTTGCTTATAGTAATCTCTCATGATCTTTTGTATTTCTGCAGTGTCAGTTGTTACTTCTCCTTTTTCATTTCTAATTCTATTGATTTGAGTCTTCTCCCTTTTTTTCTTGATGAGTCTGGCTAATGGTTTATCAATTTTGTTTATCTTCTCAAAGAACCAGCTTTTAGTTTTATTGATCTTTGCTATCGTTTCCTTCATTTCTTTTTCATTTATTTCTGATCTGATTTTTATGATTTCTTTCCTTCTGCTAACTTTGGGATGTTTTTGTTCTTCTTTCTCTAATTGCTTTAGGTGCAAGGTTAGGCTGTTTATTCGTGATGTTTCCTGTTTCTTAAGGTGGGATTGTATTGCTATAAACTTCCCTCTTAGAACTGCTTTTGCTGCATCCCATAGGTTTTGGGTTGTCGTGTCTCCATTGTCATTTGTTTCTAGGTATTTTTTCATTTCCTCTTTGATTTCTTCAGTGATCACTTCGTTATTAAGTAGTGTATTGTTTAGCCTCCATGTGTTTGTATTTTTTACAGCTCTTTTCCTGTAATTGATATCTAGTCTCATAGCATTGTGGTCGGAAAAGATACTTGATACAATTTCAATTTTCTTAAATTTACCAAGGCTTGATTTGTGACCCAAGATATGATCTATCCTGGAGAATGTTCCATGAGCACTTGAGAAAAATGTGTATTCTGTTGTTTTTGGATGGAATGTCCTATAAATATCAATTAAGTCCATCTTGTTTAATGTATCATTTAAAGCTTGTGTTTCCTTATTTATTTTCATTTTGGATGATCTGTCCATTGGTGAAAGTGGGGTGTTAAAGTCCCCTACTATGAGTGTGTTACTGTCGATTTCTCCTTTTATGGCTGTTAGTATTTGCCTTATGTATTGAGGTGCTCCTATGTTTGGTGCATAAATATTTACAATTGTTATATCTTCTTCTTGGATTGATCCCTTGATCATTATGTAGTGTCCTTCTTTGTCTCTTCTAGTAGTCTTTATTTTAAAGTCTATTTTGTCTGATATGAGAATTGCTACTCCAGCTTTCTTTGGGTTTCCATTTGCATGGAATATCTTTTTCCATCCCCTTACTTTCAGTCTGTATGTGTCTCTAGGTCTGAAGTGGGTCTCTTGTAGACAGCATATATATGGGTCTTGTTTTTGTATCCATTCAGCCAATCTGTATCTTTTGGTGGGAGCATTTAGTCCATTTACATTTAAGGTAATTATTGATATGTATGTTCGTGTTCCCATTTTCTTAATTGTTTTGGGTTCGTTATTGCAGGTCTTTTCCTTCTGTTGTGTTTCTTGCCTAGAGAAGTTCCTTTAGCATTTGTTGTAAAGCTGGTTTGGTGGTGCTGAACTCTCTCAGCTTTTGCCTGTCTGTAAACGTTTTAATTTCTCCATCAAATCTGAATGAGATCCTTGCTGGGTAGAGTAATCTTGGTTGCAGGTTTTTCTCCTTCATCACTTTAATTATGTCCTGCCACTCCCTTCTGGCTTGTAGAGTTTCTGCTGAGAGATCAGCTGTTATCCTGATGGGGATTCCCTTGTGTGTTTTTTGTTGTTTTTGCCTTGCTGCTTTTAATATGATTTCTTTGTGTTTAATTTTTGACAGTTTGATTAATATGTGTCTTGGCGTATTTCTCCTTGGATTTATACTGTATGGGAGTCTCTGTGCCTCCTGGACTTGATTAACTATTTCCTTTCCCATATTAGGGAAGTTTTCAACTATAATCTCTTCAAATATTTTCTCAGTCCCTTTCTTTTTCTCTTCTTCTTCTGGAACCCCTATAATTCGAATGTTGGTGCGTTTAATGTTGTCCCAGAGGTCTCTGAGACTGTCCTCTGTTCTTTTCATTCTTTTTTCTTTATTTTGCTCTGCAGCAGTTATTTCCACTATTTTATCTTCCACCTCACTTATCCGTTCTTCTGCCTCAGTTATTCTGCTATTGATCCCATCTAGAGTATTTTTTATTTCATGTATTGTGTTTTTCATCGATGCTTGATTCATCTTTAGTTCTTCTAGGTCCTTGTTAACTGTTTCTTGCATTTTGTCTATTCTATTTCCAAGATTTTGGATGTGGGAAATAGAATCTTGGATCATCTTTACCATCATTATTCTGAATTCTTTTTCAGGTAGACTGCCTATTACCTCTTCATTTGTTAGATCTGGTGGGTTTTTATCTTGCTCCTTCTCCTGCTGTGTGTTTTTCTGTCTTCTCATTTTGCTTATGTTACTGTGTTTGGGGTCTCCTTTTTGCAGGCTGCAGGTTCGTAGTTCCCGTTGTTTTTGGTGTCTGTCCCCAGTGGCTAAGGTTGGTTTAGTGGATTGTGTAGGCTTCCTGGTGGAGGGGACTAGTGCCTGTGTTCTGGTGGATGAGGCTGGATCTTGTCTTTCTGGTGGGCAGGTCCACGTCTGGTGGTGTGTTTTGGGGTATCTGCGGACTTTTTATGATTTTAGGCCACCTCTCTGCTAATGGGTGGCGTTGTGTTCCTGTCTTGCTAGTTGTTTGGCTTAGGGTGTCCAGCACTGTAGCTTGCTGGTCGTTGAGTGAAGCTGGGTGCTGGTGTTGAGATGGAGATCTCTGGAAGATTTTTGCCGTTTGATATTATGTGGAGCTGGGAGGTCTCTTGTGGACCAGTGTCCTGAAGTTGGCTCTCCCACCTCAGAGGCACAGCACTGACTCCTGGCTCCTCAATTTGGGATGATGTGTTGTCTATTCATGTATTCCACAGATGCAGGGTACATCAAGTTGATTGTGGAGCCAGCCCCAGTCCTCTCCCCGCGCTCTGACCGAAGCCCGAGCCTCAGCTTCCAGCGCTGCGTGCCCCGGCGGGCGAGCAGACAAGCCTCTCGGGCCGGCGGGCGCCGCTCGGCACCGATCCTCTGTGTGGGGATCTCTCCACTTTGCCCTACCTAGGTATGTGGGGAGTTTCTTGCCTTTTGGGAGGTCTGGGGTCTTCTGCCAGCGTTCAGTAGGTGTTCTGTAGGAGTTGTTCCACGTGTAGCTGTATTTCTGGTGTATCCGTGGGGAGGAAGGTGATCTCCGCGTCTTACTCTTCCGCCATCTTACCCGGAAGTCAATACAAAGCATCTTAAGAGACTACTACAAGCAACACTATGCCAATAAAATGGACAACCTGGAAAAAATGGACAAATTCTTAGAAAGGTATAACCTTCCAAGACTGAACCAGGAAGAAATAGAAAATATGAACAGACCAATCACAAGTAATGAAATTGAAACTGTGCTTAAAAATCTTCCAACAAACAAAAGTCCAGGACCAGATGGCTTCACAGGTGAATTCTATCAAACATTGAGAGAAGAGCTAACACCCATCCTTCTCAAACTCTTCCAAAAAATTGCAGAGGAAGGAACACTCCCAAACTCATTCTATGAGGCCACCATCACCCTGATACCAAAACCAGACAAAGATACACAAAAAAAGAAAATTACAGACCAATATCACTGATGAATATAGATGCAAAAATCCTCATCAAAATACTAGCAAACAGAATCCAACAACACATTAAAAGGATCATACACCATGATCAAGTGGGATTTATCCCAGGGGTGCAAGGATTCTTCAGTATACGCAACACAATCAATGTGATACACCACATCAACAAATTGAAGAATAAAAACCATATGATCATCTCAATAGATGCAGAAAACGCTTCTGACAAAATTCAACACCCATTTATGATAAAACTCTCCAGAAAGTGGGCATAGAGGGAACCTACCTCAACGTAATAAAGGCCATATAAAACAAAGCCACAGCAAACATCATTCTCAATGGTGAAAAACTGAAAGCATTTCCTCTAAGATCACGAATGAGACAAGGATGTCCACTCTCACCACTATTATTCAACATAGTTTTCGAAGTCCTAACCACGGCAGTCAGAGAAGAAAAAGAAATAAAAGGAATACAATTGGAAAAGAAGTAAAACTGTCACTGTTTGCAGATGACATGATACTATACATAGAGAATCCTAAAGATGCCACCAGAAAACTACTAGAGCTAATCAATGAATTTGGTAAAGTTGCAGGACACAAAACTAATGCACAGAAATCTCTTGCATTCCTATACACTAATGATGAAAAATCTGAAAGAGAAATTAAGGAAACACTCCCATTTACCACTGCAACAAAAAGAATAAAATACCCAGGAATAAACCTACCTAAGGAGACAAGAGACCTGTATGCTGAAAACTATAAGACACTGATGAAAGAAATTAAAGATGATACCAACAGATGGAGAGATATACCATGTTCTTGGAGTGGAAGAATCAATATTTTGAAAATAACTATACTACCCAGAGCAATCTACAGATTCAATGCAATCCCTATCAAACTACCAATGGCATTTTTTACAGAACTAGAACAAAAAATCTTTAAATTTGTATGGAGACAGAAAAGACCCCGAATAGCCAAAGCAATCTTGAGGGAAAAAAACGGAGCTGGAGGAATCAGACCCCCTGACTTCAGACTCTTCTACAAAGCTACAGTAATCAAGACAATATGGTACTGGCACAAAAACAGAAACATAGATCAATGGAACAAGATAAAAAGCCCAGAGATAAACCCACGCACCTATGGTCAACTAATCTATGACAAAGGAGGGAAGGATATACAATGGAGAAAAGACAGTCTCTTCAATAAGTGGTGCTGGGAAAACTGGACAGCTACATGTAAAAGAATGACATTAGAACACTCCCTAACACCATACACAAAAATAAACTCAAAAAGGATTAGAGACCTAAATGTCAGACCGGACACTATAAAACTCTTAGAGGAAAACATAGGAAGAACACTCTTTGACATAAATCACAGCAAGATCTTTTTTGATCCACCTCCTAGAGTAATGGAAATAAAAACAATAATAAACAAATGGGACCTAATGAAACTTCAGAGCTTTTGCACAGCAAAGGAAAACATAAACGAGACGAAAAGACAACCCTCAGAATGGGAGAAAATATTTGCAAATGAATCAACAGACAAAGGATTAATCTCCAAAATATATAAACAGCTCATGCAGCTCAATACTAAAGAAACAAACAACCCAATCCAAAAATGGGCAGAAGACCTAAATAGACATTTCTCTATAGAAGACATACAGATGGCCAAGAAGCACATGAAAAGCTGGTCACATCACTAATTATTAGAGAATTGCAAATCAAAACTACAATGAGGTATCACCTCACACCAGTTAGAATGGGCATCTTCAGAAAATCTACAAACAACAAATGCTGGAGAGGGTGTGGAGAAAAGGGAACCCTCTTACACTGTTGGTGGGAATGTAAATTGATACAGCCACTATGGAGAACAGTATGGAGGTTCCTTAAAAAACTAAAAATAGAATTACCATTTGACCTAGCAATCCCACTCCTGGGCATATACCCAGAGAAAACCGTAATTCAAAAAGACACATGCACCCCAATGTTCATTGCAGCACTATTTACAATAGCCAGGTCATGGAAGCAACCTAAATGCCCATCGACAGACAAATGGATAAAGAAGATGTGGTACATATATACAATGGAATATTACTCAGCCATAAAAAGGAACGAAATTGAGTCCTTTGTTGAGACGTGGATGGATCTAGAGACTGTCATACAGAGTAAAGTAAGTCAGAAAGAGAAAAACAAATATCGTATATTAACACATATATGTGGAACCTAGAAAAATGGTACAGATGGAAAAAAAAGAAAAAGAAGAATGGTACAGATGAACCAGTTTGCAGGGCAGAAATTGAGACACAGATGTAGAGAACAAACGTATGGACACGAAGGGGGGAAAATCATGGGGGGCTAGGAGTGGTGGTGTGATGAATTGGGCGACTGGGATTGGCATATATACACTGATGTGTATAAAATTGATGACTAATAAGAACCTGCAGTATAAAAAAATTAAATTTAAAAATTAAAAAAAATGCATTTGCCTTACATAGAGCCATGTTAGCGCTTCATTTTGTTAAACAGAATGAAATTCCCAGTTGACCCAGTAATTGTTTTTGTATTTTAAAATGCACTTACTTGTCTTCTTGAAACAAGTAAAATTGTACTTTGATTCTAAAGGTGCAGAACAAATTGTTAATGCTTTGTTGAATGACAATGCTATATCTAATTTTGTGCTAATCTGGATGCAGGAACTGTAATTGGCTGAGACAGTTCACTTTAGTTATCAATTCTCACTTTTATTTACCCAGCCCAGAAAGAATTAGAAAAGCATTATCATTGGTAAAAATGAACATCATCACCATCATCATCAATCAAACTCTGCTTTTTGTAATTGGAGGCTATTACTTATTTGTATGTTTCTGATTATAGGTGGTCATACTGCTATTAACATTTCATATCTTAAAGGAGAGAAGGAAGAGTAAAATCAACTTCCCTCTTCAAAATTAATGTTTATTTTAGTCATAAACCAAGCATGGTAATACTATGTCTTATACTTTTGCAAGAACATTAATTAATAAGTGGAGTGATTTTTTGGTAACCACCCCTACTCAGGGTAGATGGATCTCTGTCCATCATCTGCTTTCCAAATGTGAATCACGATCTCCAATCTATTTGTTGCCATGATTTTGCCAAATTTTGTGCTTTTATATTATAAAATGTATACTGTCAGATAGTTTTTACCTCATATTTGCCATTTCTTTTATGACACTGTATTAACATCTTCACAAAGGACTTGAATATGGACTTGAAGCTTTGTTCACACTATTAGTTTTGATCAGTAATCTGAGGTAGTACTAGTCTTTCCTAACTTCTGCTGGATGAAATGCACATCCCCTATCATCCCCAACAAACATGACCATGTCTAGATCTGAACTCTTATTCTCACATGACTTTAACCCATAACCTAGCTATTTCCCTGTATGAGTTGAATCCTTAAAGTCCTGCGGACTAAAATTGTCCAGTAAATAAGCCTAGTTTTCCTCTAAAATGGCCATAACCTAACTCTGCGTGTGAAAATATTTCGTAGGAATGTGTGCTGCTGCGTCCCTGTACCTGTCCTGTGGGATGTGGAAGCATCACTCAAGAGTGAGGTGTAATACATGTATGCAGTCCAGTGTGAATTTTCTGAAATAGGGAAGCAGAAATTCTCTTTGGAACAATTTCTTTTACTGGTTCACTGTAGAAAAGAAACTTGTCACCATGCCAAAGACAAAACTGCTGCTGGGTTTAGTTTTGAATTTTATAAAGTGAAAAATATATACACATTCATTTCAGACTTAAGTTATGAATAATTAACTGAATATATAATTGTATCCGGTTTTACCCTCAAGCTCAACCAGCAAAGACATCTTCAGCCCATGTAAAAAGGATACTTCATTTTTTTTCAAAATTATGAGTGAGCTGCCAAACATCATTGAATTTATATGCTCATAAGCAAGAATAACAATCTGTCTATAAAATTATATAGTGGAGAGTACAGCAGCCTTCAAGAATTTTGTTTAACGTACATTATGTCTTCTGAAATTTGAATTTACACAAGCATTTTCTTAGCATTGTCTCCGATGTCTTCTTCTTCATCACCCCTCATCTAACCTCTGGTCCAAGGTTGGGGTTGGGGTGGAACAGGGACAGCACCTCTTAAGTCCACCTTGACTGAGTGCTTTTGTTTTGATGTATGAAGTATGACAAAGTAACACACATACTAAAGTATATATTCCAATGAGTGTTATCCCTCTCAGAGTTGTTCTCTTAGGACTTATCCTAACGAGGCTGCCATCGTGTAGGACATGTTTCAATTTCTTCTTTTGGAGGGTAATTATAAAGTGATAATTGATTGCTTTTCTATGTCGTTCATTATATTGGCTTGAATAAATCCTTAGTATTAAAAAAATCCCTTTTTACTTAAAAAATTTTTTTTATTGAAATATAGTTGATTCACAACGTTGTGTTAATTTCAGGTGTGCAGCAAAGTGATTCAGTTTTTTATACATATATATCTTTTTTTACATTATAAGTTATTACAAGATGTTGAGTATAATTTCCTGTGCTATACAGTAGGTCCTTGTTGGTTATCTATTTTACATATAGTAGTGTGTATATTTTAATCCCAAACTCCTAATTTATCCTTCCCTCCCTCCCCTTTGGTTAACCATAAGTTCGTTTTCTATGTCTGTGAGTTTGTTTCTGTTTTATAAATAAGTTCATTTGCATCATTTTTTTAGACTCCACATATAAGTGATATCATATTATATTTGTCTTTGGCTGGCTTACTTCACTTAGTATGATAATCCATGTTGCTGCAAATGGCACTATTTCATTCTTTTTAATGGCTGGGTAATATTCCATTGTATATATGTACCATATATTCTTTATCTATTCCTCTGTCGATGGACATTTAGGTTGCTTCCACGTCTTGGCTATTGTAAATAGTGCTGCTATGAACATGGGGGTGCATGTATCTTTTCGAATTATGTTCTTCTTCAGATATACACCCAGATGTAGGATTGAAGGATCATATGGTATTCCTATTTTTAGGAAAAAATCCCTTTTTAAAAAAATTACTTATTTATTTATGGCCACACCCTGTGGCATGCAGAACTTCCCTGACCAGGGATCAAACCCGTGCTCCCTGCATTGGAAGGGTGGAGTCTTAACTTCTTTACCACCAGGGAAGTCCAAAAAGTCCCTTTTTAATCTGGCCTTTAATTACTTATTATTGTTACTAGCCATTCATACCTGCTTATCTCACTGCTTGTGATGATGAACAGTGGGCACTTCCTAGAAGACTCCATGCATTTGCATATGCCATTCCCTCTGCTTGGAAGATCCTCCTTTTATTCTTAAGCTCGATATCATTTCTTTCAGAAAGTCTTCCTTTCCTGACCCTACCTTCCACTCCCCACCCCAATCTGTTTAGCTCCCTTCTATTTAGCTGCACCTTGGAAGTACCAACATCACCTCAATCCACCAAATTGTTTACTGTCTTCATTTGCCCCTCTCCCTGACTAGTCTGTGAGTTTCTTGAAGACAAACATTGTGTCTTTTTCACCTGTAGGGCCCAACCCTCAGGACTCACAATATTGTCCAATAAAGGTTTGTCCAATGATGGTTTGTGAATGGATACAAAGGTTTGTCAAAATGTTTGTGAATGGATACTTGAACGAAGTGGGTAACCTTAGACCAGGGGTCCCCAACCCCTGGACTGCAGACCGGTACTGGTCCATGGCCTGTTAGGAACCGGGCCACACAGCAGGAGGTGAGTGGCAGATGAGCGAGCGAAGCTTCATCTGCCGCTCCCCATCGCTCGCATTACCACCTGAACTATCCCCACCCCACCCCGGTCTGTGGAAAAATTGTCTTTGATGAAACCAGTCCCTGGTGCCAAAAAGGTTGGGGACCATTGCCTTAGATGATAACTTTGAAGGTAAACATTCACTTGATTGAGTCCTAGTCAAGTTAAAAAAATTACTGGATTATTTAATAAATGATGTTAGGTGGAATATTTTGTCAGTACAGTAAAAATCAGATTCCTACCTCATATCATAAGCATATGTACAAAATTCCAATTGGATTTAATGTTCGTATTTTTTAAAAAGATGAACTCTAAACAACTATGACTACTTGTATAATTTTAGGGTGAGGAGGGCCTATTTAAACATAGCACCAAAACCAAAAACCACAAAGGAAAAGATTGATGGTGGCTCTGAGCTAAAGTATCACTTTCCAAATGTATCACTTTCTGCTTAGGGTCTGGAAGACACACTTTTTTCCTTTGTGGACTTAAAAAAACTCACAATGTAAAAGTTGCTAGTAGAGTTTATTCAGTGTCTTCCTGAAGACTATATAGCCTGGGAGACACCCTTTCAGATAGCTCTGAGAAACTGCTCCAAAGAGGTAAAGGAGGAGGTCAGTATACATGTGACTTTGGCAAAGGGGGTATGTGCAACCAAGCACGGATCTTGGGGGAAGTTTGCTGCTAATCATGAGGAACACACATCTTAAAGGTTTTAGTGCTTTTCTAAGTATAGGCAGATGGAACAATCCAGGTTCATAAAAAATTTCTCCTGAAAATATCTAATTATCTAAAGGCCTGTTCTGCTAGTTTTGTAGCACAGAGTGCCTCATTCCTGATCTCTGCCCTGAACTCCTTTCAGAGTCTGTTAAAAGTCAGCAACTGCAATGGCTAATGACTCAATCCTTGTAGGACCACATGGCTAGCAACATTCTTTAGTTGGCACCTCTGAATTATTTTCTAATTTTTAAGAGTCTAAATACCTGCCTATTCAAGGAGCCACATAGGGAAAACAAGTGATTGTAACAATACACTAAAGGTTGTCCAAAATTTTGGAAACACAGGGAAAATAGCGTCTATTATTCTTTTTTCAGATTAATAATTGAACCCATTGCTTCAAGGTATTTCACCTAAAAGTTGAAGGAAAATATATTGAGCGTATTATTTGAAAATATAACTAGTATATTGTTTGAAAATAAGTTAGTCCTATGTTTCTGACCTTTTGGATACTCCATGCAGTGTTGTCTTTAACAGTGCATAGAGTATCCAAAATTGAGCAACCTAAATGTTCAGTAAGGAATTGTTAGTACATAAGTTATCCATAATAAAAATTATGGTGTTGGGCCTCCCTGGTGGCGCAGTGGTTGAGAGTCCGCCTGCCGATGCAGGGGATACGGGTTCGTGCCCCGGTCTGGGAGGATCCCATATGCCGCGGAGCGGCTGGGCCCGTGAGCCATGGCCGCTGGGCCTGCGCATCCGGAGCCTGTGCTCCGCAACGGGAGAGGCCACAACAGTGAGAGGCCCGCGTACCACAAAAAAAAAAAAAAAAATTATGGTGTTGAAATATACATATTGACCTGAAAAGGAATTCAGGACATATTTTTAAAATATTTATTTTTTGGCTGTATTGGGTCTTTGTTGCGGCATGCAGGGTCTTTTGTTGTGGTGCGGGGCTTCTCTCTAGGTGTGGAGCACAGGCTCAGTAGTTGCAGCGTGCGGGCTTAGTTGCCTTGCGGCATGTGGGATCTTAGTTCCCTGACCAGGGATCAAACTGGTGTCCCCTGCATTGCAAGCCGAACTCTTTTTTTTTTTTTTTTTTTTGGCTGTGTTGGGTCTTCATTGCTGCACGCGGGCTTTCTCTAGTTGCGGCGAGCGGGGGCTGCTCTTCGTTGTGGCGCACAGGCTTCTCATTGCGGTGGCTTCTCTTTGTTGTGGAGCATGGGCTCTAGGCACGCGAGTTTCAGTAGTTGTGGCACACGGGCTTAGTTGCTCTGTGGCATGTGGTATCTTCCCAGACCATGGCTTGAACCGGTGTCCCCTGCATTGACAGGCGGATTCTTAACCACTGGACCACCAGGGAAGTCCCCAGGATATATTTTTAAATGAAAAGAAAATATGAGATTATAAACTGTTAGGTAAATTATTTTATTTTTATAAAATATATGCTATTTTTATAGTTATATGTGTACAAAAATCTGAAAGGATATACATAAATGTGATAATAGTGACTACACTTCTTGCCTTATCTGAGTTTCTAATGTTTCAGCAATAAGAATAGATAATTCATGAGATAGGAATAAAAAGTCAAATAGTAGAATGGTTTACTCAAAACCAAAGCAAATACTGACCAAACTTATTTAAACAATAAAGTTAGTGAAATGAAAAAGAAACTAAAGATTGCAAAACCACATAATTGTATACGATTTCAAATGATTTTCTGCCACCCTGTGGAGAATAGTACTCATTGCAGGACATGGAACTATGAAAAATCTAACTGAAGATGAAATTGTTCTAGGGGCATGGTCCAAGAAGTTGTTTAAAGCTCTGTTTATTAGGGCTTCCCTGGTGGCGCAGTGGTTAAGAATCTGCTTGCCAGTGCAGGGGACACAGGTTCAAGCCCTGGTCCAGGAAGATCCTACATGCCATGGAGCACCTAAGCCCATGCGCCACAACTACTGAGCCTGCGCTCTAGAGCCCACATGCTACAGCTACTGAAGCCTGCACGCCTAGAGCCCTGCTTGAAAACAAGAGAAGCCACCGCAATGAGAAGCCTGCACACCTCAGCGAAGAGTAGCCCCCACTCGCCGCAACTAGAGAAAGCCCGTGCACAACAAAGACCCAATGCATCCAAAAATAAATAAATAAAATAAATAAGTTTATTTTAAAAAAACCCTCTGTTTATTAGTTGATCAGTTTTGTTTGTTCACTCTGCCAGCTACTTAGCAAAATTGATAGGAGGAAAATAATAATACCTAACACATATATAATTCCAATGCCATGCACTGTTCCAATATACATAGGACTTTATCTCACAAAGATCCTATGAAGTAGGTATTACTTTTTCCCCATTTTATAGATGAGACACAGAGAGTTTAACCCCCAGCTAGCAGTAAATGTTGCCAAAGCAATGTAAACCCGGGAGCTGCATTTTGGGTCAATGACTTAAAATTTTGAGCTTTTCAGTTCCCTCAAACCCCACCATTCCATAATGCCTTACCCAAAGAGTTGACTGCTGGGCCTTTGCAGGGATTTAGTGTTTGGGATTTAAGAGGGATCATTACATTCTCCAAACTAATTTTAGTTCCTTGAAGCTGTAGAGCAGTGTTGCTACTCAAAATACGGCCCGTTGACCTGAGCCCTTCAGAGAACTGTTTGTTACTGGTCCACGGCGAGACAGGTAGTACAGAAATTGAGAATAAGTGTTTAGGAAACTTTACGGCGATTTTGCAGGTAATTTTATGCCTGTTGACTCTAATGATGAACTGTTTCTAATATTTTTATCTTACCAAAGCATGGTCCACAACTAATTGGAAATTTTTAAAAATAATAAGTTGATCGTTCTCTACATATACTTTTGTAAGCAGATAGGGTAGTGGGTCCCTGGAAAAAAAGAACTAGATCCAGCTTTTTTGACGTAAGAGAAGCCATTTTAGGCCTAAGCCATTTTGTGATCCAAGCCTGGCCACAATGCTTGCCACTGAACAGGTGTCAGTAATAAGGATCTTAAACGAACAAAAGAGCAAATGACTGTTATCTGGCAAGAGAAGAAACAATAGCAAAGATGATAAATCAGTTGTGAAGACTCCCAGCTCCGTTTCAATGGTGAAGATTAGCCGGAAGCACTCAACCACCAGATCAACTGGAACCTAAGAGATGATGATGTTGGCCTTTTCTCAGTCTCGTGACTTCAGTCAACTAAAGCTTGGACTCCGTCAACCTTTACCCTAGTTCTATGCCGGCGTCTCCTCTGCTCAAGCCCCTTCATGAATGGCATGAACCCTTAGCTTAAAACTTCCCCAAGTTCTCTGCTTGGCAGACACTGCTTTGGGAAAGATTCCCCAGCTTCCTCCTTACTTGGTGCCAGTAATAAATCTTTCCTTCTCCTGATCTTTACCTTGGTTGTCTTTTGACTCAACTCCCTCTAAGAGGTCAACCCAATTTTCTGGTAACAATTTGAGAAGCACTGTTATAAAGCTGTTTTTCCGGGACAATTTTACCAAACTCTAAGGATTTCTTCTGAGGTTAACTTCCCCAGTGAGACATCAGATATTTTTCCTCCTCTTTTTGCATCCATTTTATTATATAGCGCTATCATAATGATCAGTAAAGCGAACATAAAGAATATAAAAATGGCTCCTTGAGACTCGAGGGCGGCGGTCCAGCGCCGGGCCAGGAAGCGCCTGCAGCCTCCCTCTCAAGGGCCGCAGGGGTGTGTAACAGGTCGCCTGCCGGACAGAAACGCTTGACAGCCCCACGGGCCAAGTCGCGGGCGCCTGCGCGCAAGCATTAGCTCCTCCCTCCCTCCCTCCCACCCCACGGCTGAGGGTGTGGTCGGGAAGAGGGACCCTGAGGCTTCCCGAAGAAGCCACGGCTCCGCCTCGGCTTCCGCCAGCTGCGGCGTCTGGAGAAGATCGGGATGTTGTCACTTCCGCCGGAGCCGCTCTCTGCATCCGGGTCGGCTGCTGCCGCTGCCGCTGCCGCTGTGGCTGAGGGACTGGGCCTGGGTCTCACCGTCGGAGGGGAGCGGGCTCCGCTCGGGGCTACCTTCTGCGACCTGGCCGTCAGCCCTGCGTCGCCGGCCTGGAGGGGCGAAGAAGACGAGGAGGCCAAGGGTTCCTCCGGGGTCAGTGCGACTCGGGAAGGCTGGGCACGGCGGGTCTGAGCTGGGAACAGCCCTGGGGTGGACGGTGGGGACGTCCGAGGGGCGCGTATCCTGGACCGCCCGACAGAGGAGCCCAGAGCGGTATCCGCTGTAGGAGGCGCCGCGGAAACTGCCCGGAGGCGCTTCCCGGATCCCCGCCCCGCTTAGGCCCCCGCCCTTGGCCAGGCTTCTGTTTGCTTTTTGCCACCCTTGCGTCCCCCCCTTCTCCCACCCCTTTTCCGTTTGTAGGGCTGGTGCCCTCTTCTCTGCCCCTCTGCACATTCCCCGCTCTGGGGGCAGTGACTGGGCCACGTTGGTCCCTTATTTGTCACCAGCGTTGGTCTTGGTGCAGAACAAAGAAACTTGGACGTCCAATGTGCTCCACACCCTCGGGGAATATAGACACGGAAGCGGCATTTGTAATCAGGGCTTTAATGGACTTTGATATGTGAAAAGCCCAGTTCCTGCGTGGATTCAGACACTTGCCTTTTACTTCCGTACCTGGCAAAAGTGGTTTGAGTTTCTTGATGCTACTGGAGATCTACTAGAGCAACTCCTATTAAATCAGAAATGTATTTGGGTCTGTTACGTTGCTTTGAAACTTTCCCTTGGTCTTCCCTGTTCTGGGCAGCTCTTTGAGAGCACGGCTTTTGTCATCTAGGTAGTCGTAGCGCCTTCCATATAGTTAGTTTAATGAAGTGTGATTGTGTTTTGGTGGGGTTTTTTTTTTTCGCACTTTAAAAAAAATCAGGCTATTTCTCCTAATGCTTAATTACTTAATTTTTAAAATTAAACGTATTTTTTCTCTAAAATTATATAAGAATTTCTGCCATTTGTAAATGGGTGTTGTTTCCTCAAAATTATAACTGAAGTTACCGTGTCTAGTTACCCTACAGACTGTTTTCTTAGGATTTTGCATATCTCCTCCTTAGTTCTTATCATTTTACATTTTCTCCATACTCTCTTTTTGATTTTCATGATCTCCTCTATTGCAGCCTAATATTGTTGGGTTTAGACAGGAAGTATGACAGGTCCACTTCTGCAAACATGGAGCTTGAACTAGATCATCATAAGTCCGTGCTATCGTAGTCTTTAGGCACTACAGGACCTTTGAAGCTAAGTGTAGCCAAATCTGGCATTGCAGCCTTATTCTGTAGAAAGTTGTCAGTGAACTGGAGACGGTGTGCTGTATTAGAAACAGTCTAGGTCTGATATGGAAACCAAAATGTAGTGTTATTTGCCTCATATATAAGATAAAATGGGGATAATAACATCCGTGTTTTATACGACACAAAGTTTTTGGGTGGGATGCATGAGATGATGGATGTACAAGTGGTTAGTAAAGGGGAAAAGCACTCTTTGGGAAAGTAGTTCTCTTCCTTCTTCTGGTGTAATGCTCGTAGAAGGAGCAGTGGTGGAGAAAGGCACCTAAGAAAGGAAGTATATGGATAGCCAGATCCGATAATTTAACTTTGGCTGATAGTGGATCAAAAGATGCTATGTGAAGTTTGCATCCTATAAAGCAGAGTGCTAGTATAATGTGATGATAATAATATTCCAAAGTTATAATTTTTTTTTTTTTTTTTTTTTTTTGCTGTACGCGGGCCTCTCACTGTTGTGGCCCCTCCCGTTGCAGAGCACAGGCTCCGTATGCGCAGGCTCAGCGGCCATGGCTCACGGGCCCAGCTGCTCCGCGGCATGTGGGATCTTCCCAGACCGGGGCACGAACCCGTTTCCCCTGCATCGGCAGGCGGACTCTCAACCACTGCGCCACCAGGGAAGCCCCAAAGTTATAATTTTATGTTACATCCAATATTTGTAACTCCACAGCAAAGTGTTACAGATCAGTTTTTAGACTTTAATCTTCTTAAAGGTCTCAGAGCATTTCCAGTACGTTCTGCATACTGATAATATAATGTACCTTGTATAGTTGGCATAATTATCCTGTGCTTTATCTTCACAATTTTGAGAAACAGCACTATTGTAATTTCTCTTGAATTTTGTGTTAACATTTCTGATAGGGTGTTACATTTAATTGCGATATATAATTGACATGACTTTTTTTAGTTTCAGGTGTACATCATGATTCGATATTTGAATATATTGCAAAATGATCACCACAATAAGTCTACTTAACATCCAAAGTTAGTTACAAAATTTTTTTTTCTTGTGATGAGGACTTTTAATATTTACTCTATTAGCAACTTGCATATATCTAATTCAGTTTTATTAACTATAGACACTATGCTGTACATTACATTTCCAGGACTGACTTATTTTATAGCTGGAAGTGTGTACCTTTTGACCCCCTTCATCCATTTCACCCCCCTCCCACCCCACGACCTCTGGCAACCACCAGTATGTTCTCTGTATCTATGAGCTTGGTTTCGGGGGTTTTGGGTTTTTTTCTGTTTTTTTGTTTTTTGGTTTTTTTTTTTTTTTAAAGATTCTACACATAAGTGAGATCATATGGTGTTCGTCTTTCTCTGTCTGAATTATGTTACTTAGCCTAATGCCCTCAGGGTCCATCCATGTTGTTGCAAATGGCAAAGTTTTTTTTAAATAGCTGAATAATATTCCTTTGCGTGTGTGTGTGTGTGCGTGTGTGTGTGTTTATTCATCGATGGACACTTAGGTTGCTTGCATATATTTGTTATTGTAAATAATGCTGTGAATGTGAGGGTACAGATATCTTTTCCAGTTAACGTTTTCATTTTCTTCTGATAAATACCCAAAAGTGGAATTGCTGGATCATATGGGAGTTCTGTTTTTAATTTTTTGAGGAACCTCCTTACTGTTTTCCATAGTGGCTGCACCAGTTTACATTCCCATCGAGGATTCCCTTTTCTCCTCATCCTCGCTAACGTTTGTTATTTCTGGTCTTTTTGATAATAGCCGTTCTAAGGTGTGAGGCGATATGATATCTTTGTGTCATTTCATTCTTAAAAACCTGCACGACTCTGCTCTCAAGGAAACAATGACAAGCATATAGGATTTTTACAGGTGTTTTGGTGACCTTCCTAAACACATAGGCTGGCCTAAAGCATTTTTTTGTAGTGCTACCAGTATTGCCAGCTTCTTAGGAAAAAGTGAACATAAATATTTAGAATGAAGCCCTTTCCTTTAAATGGGGATGTGAAAGCCTTGCCTAAACATTTCCTTTTGCCACATTGATTTCAGCGTACGTGTTGGTTATTAGCACCTATTCCAGCATCTAGGTTAAACTACATAATAGTAAAGTTGTCATGTAAAATTGTAAGTTATAATTCAGGCAGTTCTAAATATGATCTTAATATTTAATTTTTGCTTAATTGTTAGGCTGCATGGGGAAATCCCCGTTTTCCTCTTGGTTGAATTTACCACCACACCTCACTTAGGTCATCTACTGTTTTTGAATTTGTCTCTGTGACCTCCACTGCTAACTGGCATAAGTAATGATGTGCCACCACTACAACACATTTGTTGAGAAATCAGGGTATTCCTGTTGCATTTGGTTATTTTAACAGTTGGCATCTTAAAGTATTCCTTCCCCATTCTGATTTACCAAATCAATGAACAAAAAACGGGAAACAGCCGCGATTAACGTGTGAATCAGCAGTATCCTGATTTCCTTCAGAGTAGTTGTGCTTATATTGCTCCTTTCTTGTTTCCTGTTCTTACAGCTGCTGATAATGTACTTCTAAGAACAGTCCTCTCTCTGTCATTTAAACTTTACCTAGTGTACTTTTCCCCTAAAATTTGTGATGAAATGGTTAAGAGTGAATCTGGATTTCTCTCTCCTCCTAGGTTTCGTTTAACTAGCTTAATTAATTATCCCCAAACTAAATAGCCATGTCCATATGCTGGGGTGTATTAACATCACATGACTCGATATTAAGGTAAAAGTTGAATGAATCAGCTAAATGAGCTGACAGACTCTGGCTGTCTGTGTCTAGAGAAGTATTTTCACGTCGTTGACTTGTTCACGTGGTAAAGCAGCTAAAAGACATGGTTTATCTTTTAGAATTTCACAAGGTGTGTATTTTCTCTTACAAACAAGGAATAATTTTACCAACAGAAATAGACACTGCTTGTATGTAGCTTGCCCCAAGTATTTTCACTACTCTTTTTGAGGGGTAAAACTTAACAGGAACACTATTTATGTAGTTTAATTAGAAAAAAAGGCTTAAGAGGTTGAGCTGTTAAACAAATGCTTACTATTCAGTGCTAAACCTTACAATTAAATGTTTATTTTTAAATTTAACTCATGTTTAAAGACTCATTATGTGCTGGACACTGTGCTAGATGCTGGGACTATAGTGGTAGCAACTTCGTCACCACTTATATTTTTGAAATATTAAATGTTTTTCTGAGTATGTGGGGTATTTGAAAAAACATACTCAGAACATCCTAATATTTTTCCAGCACCCAGTAAAAATGTGAAACTAAATAATGAAAGCTCTGATTATTAAATCTAGGAAAAAACATTAATTCACTTCATAGTGAGTATCAAAGATTTGAAAAAACACTGAGAAGTGTAATGAATTTAAAAGTTGAGAGACTTCCCTGGTGGCACAGTGGTTAAGAATCCGCCTGCCAGTGCAGGGGACATGGGTTCGATCCCTGGTCTGGGAAGATCCTACATGCCACGGAGTAACCAAGCCCGTGTGCCACAAGTACTGAGCCTGTGCTCTAGAGCCCGTGAGCCACAACTCCTGAAGCCTGTGCTCCGCAACAAGAAAAGCCACTGCAGTGAGAAGCCCGTGCACCTCAATGAAGAGTAGCCCCCGCTCGCTGCAACTGGAGAAAGCCCGTGCGCAGGAATGAAGACCCAACGCAGCCAAAAAAGAAAAAAAGTTATAAAAGTTGGAATAGACTGTCAGTTTTCAACCTTTAGTAATAGAATGCTGCAGTCTCACTTGAACATGAATTCTAGAGTAATAAGTATTAAGTATTTGGGTTTTATTGATCATAACTTGGGGAGCTTTTCTAATAATTCTGTGTTCTAAATAGAAAATTATTTGTTAAAGTAGGTATCCCTTTTTTGTTTGTTTTCCTCTCTACAGAGAGTAAGAGTTGCTGTCAGAGAACAGTCTATGAAGTGGTCCTTGAAGGTGTGTCAGATTACTTTATAGGTTATGTATCAGAAACAGAGAAACTGCTAAATAAGTCAAGATTATTATATTTTAAGTGTGTTTTCCACTCATTTCTCAAAATTGCCTGGCTCAGTTTTTCCCGGAGAATTAAAAATGCCTTACTCCTATGTATAAATTAACTGACTTTTCCCAGCAAACATGTTGGTGAAGAAAAGACAGCATTTGCTTTTTTCTATTTGTAAGTGGTTCCTCAAAAATTTAGACCTTTTGAGAATGTTTGAAATCTCTTGAGCATAAGTAAGAATTCAAACTGGGAAAAGAGCCTCCCAGTCTTGGCAGAGATATGAATTTAGTTTATTATGTGAAATCTAACACTTTAGAAAATTTCCAATGTAATTTTGTTGTTGTTGTTCTGGAACATAATGGTTTTTTGGTACAACTTTGTGTATCTCTTGAATGTTGTAATGACACAGCAGATAAGGCAACCATAAAATATGACCACAAGTTATACATACATGGTTTTAAAAGTTACATAATTTAGAAGGATTTACCATGAATAGCATCTTCTCCCCCTCCCACCTTATTTCTTCTTCCACTGGTGTCAGCCACTTTTAACTTTGTTTTAAAACTGCTAGTGTTAACTAGTAATACTTTCTATCTCTTAAGACATCTATGTTTTACTTCTTATTTAAAAGATACCTTTAGACATCTATTGACTTATTCTAATGTAAGTGAACTAAATATTCCGTTTATACCTCTTGCCCCCTAAAGTTGTCATGATTTTTGTTGCACTGTTAACCAGTTGATGTTAATGACTTCTTAAATAATATACTTAAACCTGTATTTCTTATTCCATCAACCATATCAAACTCTAGATCCTTCATTTTGTAAACTGAGGATAGTGACACCCACATCCTTTCTTGGAAAAACTGAAACTAAGTTAAAACATGGAGTTGCGTGAATAGAAATATTCACTAAATTCAGTGTCTGAAAACTCATGCTAAACTACATGAGAAAAGCTTATTATAGATATGAAGCAAATCAGAACGTAGCATAATTCATTTACTGGACAGGTACTGAATAGCCTTCTTTAAGTGGCTCAGGAATTATGTCATTGGAACTGTAGAGAAGTAATATAAGAGACAGCACACCACTTGGACTCTGCTGAATCAAGCGAGTCTAAATGCTATTTACCTAGTGTTCAATTTCTAGAATTAACCTCTCTCCAAAGGACAGAAAATTTAATTATGGGTGTAGAATAGAGCATATATTTATTTACTTTTATTATTTGTGCCCCCCATCCTGCAAATTGCTTTTACATAATTTACAGTACCTAGTAAATTTTAAATCGTGTCCTGGGGCACACATGCATATATGCAAATGGAAGCAAGTACTTCACTGCACAATACCCTTACTACAAACAGTAATTACTAGAATATATACACTCTGTTTTCTGTTCTAATTCTTGGGGGGAAAAAGTTGTAGTTGCAACCAACTAAATTTATTTCATGATCAGGGTGGAAGTATGAACTAAGGTATAAGATTATTGCATCTTGGGCCTCCCTGGTGGCGCAGTGGTTGAGAGTCCGCCTGCCGATGCAGGGGATACGGGTTCGTGCCCCGGTCTGGGAGGATCCCATATGCCGCGGAGCGGCTGGGCCCGTGAGCCATGGCCGCTGGGCCTGCGCATCCGGAGCCTGTGCTCCGCAACGGGAGAGGCCACAAGAGTGAGAGGCCCGCATACCGCAAAAAGAAAAAAAAAAAAAAAAAAAAGATTATTGCATCTTTTCAGCAGATAAAGTGAAAAGTAAGCCTATAAATTTTTTTTTTCTTTTTTACAGGACCTTGGCTCTCTGGATTATCAGGAGCTTGTAGTTGACATTGAGTCCAGGCTGAGGATGGAAGGTGTTGAACTTAAGGAAGAATGGCAAGATGAAGATTTTCCAATGTGAGCAATGCTTTTAAATGAAAACAGATAAATAAAACTTCACAGTTTCTTTATTGAGATGTCACTTGCTACAGGGGTCCCCAACCCCCAGGCCACGGACCACTACCGGTCTGTGGCCTGTTAGGAACCTGGCCGCACAGCAGGAGGTGAGCGGAGGGCGAGTGAGTGAAGCTTCACCTGCCGCTTCAGTGCTGCTCCATCGCTCGCATTCCTGCCTGAACCATCCCCCCACTGCCCCTCTGTCTGTGGAAGAATTGTCTTCCATGAAACCGGTCCCTGGTGCCGAGAAGGTTGGGGATTGCTGACTTACTAAATGAATATCGGGCTTCTTAAAGAAACCCAGTGTTGCAAAGTATTCATTTAATACTAGTAATAGAGACTGAGGGGTTTCTAGGGGAAGATGGTCTTTAGAAGTCTACAGGAATTGTTAAGTTGTATGCTTTTATTTTCAGAAAAAGCTTGTTAAGTAAACAAGGAAGAGCTTTCTAGGTTATCTGGCAAGCTACCTTGACACATTTGCATTTGTGTTTACAATTGTATTGGCACCAGTTGGGTTAAGAGAAAAAGAGCAAAGGCAGACTTTATATTTAAGTGATGCTTCCATGTCATCTTGGTCAGAAGACCATCCCAGTGCATAAGAAGGTTCCTTAGCAGTTGGAATATGGACAGCTGGTGAGAGTACTGACTCATTGCATAGCATAGCATGATAATAGTAATAAAGAAATGTAGAGCTCAAAATATGTAATCATCATTACCATATTCCCATTGTGAGTGACAGTTCAGCTTCATTATACATTGTATCATGCATCACATTAAATTCATGCATTTGAAGTATATTTGTTTTGTAGATTAATGATTTTTTAATTTGTAGTTGTATTTAAGAGCAGTTACATAAGGAATATATATCTACTTTTATGTGTTGCTTATGTAAATATGTAAGTCAATTCAGACAGTCTGAAAATTTTCTTTAACAGTGGTTTGTAAATTACTAAACCTTAAGAAACATTGGTTTATTCAGTTTTCCACATAATTGTTTCTATAAGCTATTTTAATAGATCTTTGAACTTCAAAAACTTTTTTTTTTAATTTCTGAATTTAAAATTGTGTCTGTGTGTTCTAGACCTTTACCGGAAGATGATAGTATTGAAGCAGATATAGTAGCTGTAACTGGACCAGAGAGTCAGCCTGGTAAGAACTTGACACTTAGTGATAGACTTTAACTGTGCTCTTTTTTGAACACATTTCTTTGTCAAGATAAAAAATATACTCAGTTTTTATTCTATCATAGGGTGCCAAAGGGTAATTTGAATGTTTAGGAAAGCATTTTTGGATTGCTTTGGAATACTTTCCAGAAACATACCTTTGAGTTTTAGAAATTTCAACCATAAAGGGGTGAGAGGAGATAATTTTTAATAGTAAAAGGTGACTATAAGGTCTGCTTCTGTTATTTAAAAAGGCATATCCTTGCTGGGATGTGTCACCTTGCTGTGATACAGAAGCAATAGTGATCAAAATCCAAAGTTTGTAAATAAGTGCTTTGGAATTGTGTTTAATGTTATTTTCTCAAGAATAAAGTGATTAAAGTTTTTCTCTTATTCAGTTTATACATCTAAGCATTTTTTCTAAATATATCTTTCATTTTTTTTTTTTTTTTTCTTTTACCCATTCCAGCCTCACTAGAAGTTAATGGCAATAAAGTGAGAAAGAAACTAATGGCTCCTGACATTAGCCTAACCCTGGATCCTAGTGATGGCTCTGTGTTGTCAGATGATTTGGATGAAAGTGGGGAGATTGACTTAGATGACTTAGATACACCATCGGAGGACAGTAATGAATTTGAGTGGGAAGGTAAGTGTTTCATTATTTTTACCTGATTTTTATTAATGAATGTTCGTGTTTATATACATACATAGTGGCATTTTCATATTAGGATAACTGGAAAGACTTAAAACTTGATCATGAAACCAGCTAAGGGATTTTGTTGAAAAAAATCAATGGCTAAGGGATTTTGTTGAAATGTTATACTTTCTAAAGTTCATATATTTGTTGCAAAGATATGAAATTTGGCTAAACACTGAATATGATGGCTTTCAAAACTGTTTATAGTAGATTACACATGTGGCTCTATTTTTTTCTTAATTGCCCAATGCTGTAAACTTATGTGTTTCCGTGTTGCTCCCAATATTGCTTGATAATTATGGCATGTTCTTTTATTCAGTAGATAACTAAGAAGAAAAGCTTTGAAGAAACTTATGCTTTAGGGAATGTGCTAAAAGTAGTTAAGAATTTGCAGAGAGGGAGTTCTGAAGGGAGTGTTTTTTTTTTTAGGGTGTTTTTTTTTTTAAATAGGTTTCCCTGATAGTGCTGCACTTTGTAAACAACTACCTTGAATTAATGTATTCTCCTAGCCTCCACCCTTATATTCTTTTTTTTTTTTTTTTTTCCCGGTACGCGGGCCTCTCACTGTTGTGGTCTCTCCCGTTGTGGAGCACAGGCTCCGGACCGCAGGCTCAGCGGCCATGGCTCACGGGCCCAGCCGCTCTGCGGCATGTGGGATCTTCCCAGACCGGGGCACGAACCCATGTTCCCTGCATCAGCAGGCGGATTCTTAACCACTGCGTCACCAGGGAAGCCCACCCTTATATTCTTTATCATTAGTTATTTGGAATTGAAAGGAATTGGCATGTGTTTTGCTTTACATGCTTTCTTTAATTAGATAACTGCTCTCTACAGTATCTTTATAGCTGTTAATAATTTATATATGTTTAGTTCATCTTTAAAGTGATTTTTATTTCAAAGCAGTGTTTATCATTAGTTATGTTATCTGCAGTAAAGAGTAAGGTCCTTAATGTGCTGTTATCTTTTGCTCCTTTTTTCTTCCCTGTTTCACTGGTTCAGTATGCAATCCGGTAATAAGCAATATTTTATATAAAGATACTGAAATAGTTTTCTGCCTATGTGTTTTGTCTCTTCTTTCTTTAATGCTGCTGTAGTCATTTCCTGGAAGGATATTTTCCGTTAACAGCTTTGTCTTGGAAACAAACAACTAACATACAGTAGGTTTCCCCTTCCCCCATCTTTTGGTAAGGACTATGATACTAAAATTTCAAAAATCATTGCTTCATTAAAAATCAGCTAAAGTGCAATCTTAAAATGTAAATTATACCTAATCATTGGTGCTTGTGCTTTGACTAATGTCAATTTAAAATAGACTTTTGCATGTACACTTCAGAATATTATCAATAATTTTGTGCTTTATAAGACTGATCAAATGAGAAATAATCATTGACTCGTTAACCACTTTCTATCTGGTATTATAATGTTTGGGGAATCATTTATGTGCTCAACAACAAAAAACATTGGCTCCCAGAGAGTTGTTTTAAGTAACCTATAGTGGTAACTGTCTGTCAAGGACAATGTTGTAAATAGAATCTGGAAAGGCATTGTAGGGCCAGTGTACTAAGATTTTGATGGCTGTATGAATTATCGTTTCTGAATTTGTGGATGTACGTTGTACTGCGATTAGGTCCTTTCTGAATTAAGCAATTCAAAAAAAGTTAAAGAACCATGATTTCCAAAAACAAAATGGCCTTATATCAAGAATAAGCCTTTTCCTCTATTACGGAAGAAATATTTAAAATTCCACACACAGGGAACTCTGTTCAGTATTATGTAACAACCTAAGTGGGAAAAGAATCACTTTGCTGTACACCTGAAACTGTCACAACATTGTTAATCAACTATACTCCAATATAAAATAAAATGTTCAAAAATAACTAAATAAAATTCCACAAAAGGTATAATAAAAAAATTCTCTGAACAATCTAATTAGATAGTAAAGTGGTTAACATGTAATTTGATTTTTATTTTATAAATAATAATCTGTGATTCAAAAACCTTTTATTTTGATAGATGATCTTCCGAAACCCAAGACTACTGAAGTTATTAGGAAAGGCTCAATTACTGAATATACAGCAGCAGAGGAAAAAGAAGATGGACGACGCTGGCGTATGTTCAGAATTGGAGAACAGGACCACAGGGTTGATATGAAAGCAATTGAACCCTATAAAAAAGTTATTAGCCATGGAGGTAACGGTTACCAAAGATTTTTTAGATTTTTTAATACAATATCAGAAATCTGAATGCTTAAGAGAATCTCTCCTTTGAGGTATTACATAATTTTGAAAGCACAATAAACATCATGTCCTTTTAGAAATGTAACAGGTTTGAAGTAAAAGGCTAAAGCCAACATTTAAAAATTGTTAACACGTGCATACAGTAAGTTCAGAAGGTGTAAGAGTGTACAGTGAAAACTGTCTCCTTCCACCGTTATCCCTAGATACCCCTAAATTGGGACTTTCTCCCTTTTTTATTCATTTATAATTTATATACAGTGGATTACTCCAATCCTTTTTTTGTAGCATTTGCATATTCCTTTTTTTTTCCACCTTCATTGAGATAAAACTGACATAGTGTATAAGTTTAAGGTGTAAAATATGTTGATTTGATACATTATATATATATATATATATTTTTAATATTTATTTATTTATTTGGCTGCCTCGGGTCTTACTTGCAGCACGTGGGGTCTTTTGTTGCAGCACGTGGGCTTTTTCGTTGCAATGTGGGTTTCTCTTTAGTTGTGGCCCTCGGGCTCAGTAGTTGTGGCATGTGGGCTTTAGAGCGTGCAGGCTTAGTTGCCCCACGGCATATGGGATCTTAATTCCCCAACCAGGGATCGAAAATGCGTCCCCTGCGTTGGAAGGTGGATTCTTTTTTTTCTTTTTCTTTCTTTCTTTTTTTAAAAAAATGTTTTATTATTTATTTTATTTATTTTTGGCTGCATTGGGTCTTAGTTGTGGCACGCGGGATCATTCGTTCCAGTGCGTGGGCTTCTCTCTAGCAGTGGCATGCAGGTTTTCTCTTCTCTAGTTGTGGTGAGCAGGCTCCAGGGCGCCTGGGCTCTGTAGTTGTGGCACGCAGGTTCCAGAGCACATGGTCTCTGTAGTTTGCGGCACGCAGACTCTCTAGTTGAGGCACGCGGGTTGCCCCGCAGCATGTGGGATCCTAGTTCACTGACCAGGGATCAAACCCAAGTCCCCTGAATTGTAAGGCGGATTCTTTACCATTGGACCACCAGGAAAGTCCCTGGAAGGTGGATTCTTAACCAGTGGACCATCAGGAAAGTCCCTGATACATTATATACTGCGAGTGATTGCTACCATAACATTTGCTAACACCTGTATCACATCACATAATTACCATTTCTTTTTTGTGGTGGGAACATTTAAGGTCTAGTCTACTCTTTTAGCAACTTTCAAGTACATAATACAGTATTGTTAACTATAGTCACTATGTGGCACATTAGTCCCCAGAAATTATTCATCTTCTAACTCGAAGTTTGTACTTTGATCAACATCTCCCCTTTACCCTCAGCCCCTGGTAACCACCATTTTAGTCTCGGTTTCTGTGAGTCCAGCTATTTTAGATTTCAGATACAAGTGACATACAGTATTTGTCATTCTTCTGTCTGACTTATTTCATAAGAAATGCTCTAATCTTAAGTGTACAGTTCACTGAATTTTGATGATTGCCCATATAACCATATACACTTATAATCTACACTCCCAGACAGACAGAACATTTTCATTGCCCCAGAAAATTCTCTGGTTCTCCCTTTCAATGAATACCCTTTCTCCAATAACCACTATTCTAATGCCTACCCCATGATTAGTTTTGCTTGTTAAAGAATTTTATGTAACTGGAATCATAGTTTACACTCTTGTCTACTTTCACTCAGCATAATGATTTTGATATTTAACCATGTTGTTGCATGTATCCATAGTTCATTCCTTGTTACTGCCGGTTTGCTTATCCATTGCTATTTTGATGGCCTTGTGAGTTATTTTCCAGTTAGAGCTATTATGATTAAAACTGCTGTGAACACTCTTTTTTTTTTGTCTTTGCCATTCATTTGTTCTTGGCGGCGGGGGAGCTGTGTTGGGCTGCACGCAGGCTTTCTCTAGTTGCAGCGAGGGGGAGCTACTCTTCGTTACAGTGCACAGGCTTCTCATTGGGGTGGCTTCTCTGGTTGCAGAGCACAGGCTCTAGGCACAAGGGCTTCAGTAGTTGCGGCTCACGGGCTCTAGAGCGCAGGCTCAGTAGTTGTGGCGCACGGGCTTAGTTGCTCCGCGGCATGTGGGATCTTCCAGGACCAGGGATCAAACCCGTGTCCCCTGCATTGGCAGACGGATTCTTAACCACTGCACCACCAGGGAAGTCCCCTGTGAATGTTCTTACACTCTTTTGTGCTTATAAATACAACCTAGCCCTTTAAAATATGAATCTTAATTTGCCTTAAAACCCTGAACAAATCATTTAGCTTTACCACAAAGTAGAGAATTAGTTCGTTCCACATTGTTTTGGAACACCCACTTTGCATATTTATGGAATATATAAAAATAAGGCTTTGTTCCTTAAGAAATTTACAAGTCAAATGGGAAAAGCTATGAAGTGCATTTATAGCATCTATCAGTCTGACTGTCTTGTATGTAGAAGTTTACATAGTCACTGTGTAAATAGCACCAGAATGTTAGTGGTAGTCAAAATACAACTCTATAGAGCATGTCATACGACCTGAAATCCTCCTAATTCAGGACAGGGGGCCACATAGGTCAAGCAGATGGGTTTTTTCACATAGTCATTTCTGCTTAATTTACCCTCTGCCAAATGCATTCTGCTTATTTCTGTAGTCTTCATTCATCTGAAAGCAGATCTCTTGAATATTTGCAGTTACATTATTCTGCCTAATTTAGTCTTACTCAGTGAAGAAAACAGGATAATATGGATCACGAAGTCCACAGACATGTATTAATTCATCTAGTTCATTGGAAGCAAGTTGTGAGACCTGCCTCATTGTTTAAACCTAATATTTTTGAGAAATAGCACTTTATTTTTTTAGGAGAAAATAATTAGGGCCATTTTATCCTATTGAGTTACCACAAGGTGTTTTGTGACTAAGGGATTAAGCAAGGTAGTGAATATTCTAATGTACTTGAAATGTTCCTTTTTAGTGCATGTTTGTAAACAATAGGAATGAAAGTTAAAGCAGAAGTATTTGTTGCTGGTTACAGCTTAATATCTGTATGAGAATTAAAACATTTATATTTTAGAGATTGTAATTAAAACATATATTTTAGTGCTGTTTTTCTTCACTTAGACTTATGTCAGACATAATCTTTTCTTACTTTTTAATACCCTAAAAGCTACAAAATGCTAGACATTGAATGTAAAACTATTTTTTAAAGAGCAACTACTTTAAGCAGAAGTTGCATAAGAATGTTTTATTGCAGATGTTGTATTCTGGTTGGATTATTATCTACCTACTTGCTAAAATAAGGCAACTTTCTCAGTATGCTAATTTAACTGGATTTCTGGTTTTTATGCCCACTCTTTCCTCTTTACATTTTATTCTCTTTTTGAGAAGAGAGGATTTAAAGATCTCTGTAAGACTATACAGGGTCAGATCAAAAAAACCCCATACTTTTTGATTCAGAAATGTGTGGAACATGCACCACTGTAATTTATCAACCATAAATGATATCCCCTGTAAAATCTTCAGAGTATAATCATGCTGGTTTCTTTTTCAGGATATTATGGGGATGGATTAAATGCCATTGTTGTGTTTGCTGTCTGTTTTATGCCTGAAAGTGGTCAACCTAACTATAGATACCTGATGGACAATCTCTTTAAGTAAGTAGATCATCACAAAAATGTTTGGACAGAATTGAGTACATTCGATCTCCAGTTTAAGGAAGGGAACTTTATTTAGCTGGGTAGAAATTATTGAGTTGGCCAAAAAGTTCATTCGGGTTTTTCCATAAGATGTTACAGAAAAACCTGAGGGAACTTTTTGGCCAACCCAATATAAATAATCCTAGTTCTGATTCCTTAAGTCTCTCTCTTGGCGTTATAAAAACTATCCATTTTCCAACTCAACAGAAGAATTGTCATTTTAAAACTGGAAGAGATATTACAGATTATGTGTTCCAACTTCATTTTACACTTGAGGACACATTAAGTGCTTTATTGGGGAAAATTTCAAACATATACAAAGGCAGAGAGAAGTATATTAAATCTTTGTGTAACAATCACCCAGTTCCACAATTATCAGTTTATACTTTATTCCCACAAATACCTCCCCATGACATAATTTTGAAACAAATCCCAGACATCATCTCATTTATAAACATTTTAAGATGTATTTCTAAAAGAAAAGAACTTTTTTTCTTTAAATAACCATAATACCAACTAATGCTGTTTAAAATTTTTGCTCTCACTGAAGGGGAGGGAAGGGAATTGCGTTATTTGGGTAACCTGGTTTGGTTCTGCATAGCAGTGTTTCTAAGACTTTATTTTTACAGGTACGTTATTGGCACTTTGGAGCTGTTAGTAGCAGAAAACTACATGATCGTTTATTTAAATGGTGCAACAACTCGAAGAAAAATGCCCAGTCTGGGATGGCTCAGGAAATGCTATCAACAAATTGATAGAAGGTATTGTAAATGCAAGTGGAAAGCTAATCTGAATAATGTTTATTATGTCCTATTAGATTAAATTTTATTTTCTGTTGCCACTTAAAGTCACCATGTATTTCTTCAGAAATTACATTTATTAATTTCATAGTAAGTTTCTATTTTCAAACTTATAAAATAGCTCTTTATTTCTCCTTTGTACCACATCAAACATTTTCCTATAATTTACATTTTGGGAAAGGATGGAGAATTTAGTACATTTCCTATTTTATTACATTCTGGATTTTGCCTCATTTATAGTGCTTAGTATATTTTGTTACTTAAGACGCTTATTTAGGCGTAATCTTTCTTTGGAATGAGATCTAGAAATGTATTCTCCTGGGAGTTAGTCATCTGTGCTAATGGAAGGAATTTTGATCCTCTATTTGGTTTGATTTGACCACAGCTAATTCAAACTAGGTTAATCAACTCAGATCCAGTAACAGGTTTCTCTTCATACCTGAACATGACATTGGCTGGTTCTTGTGATTTTTTTTTTAAATACTTAGTCATCACTGTAAGTGTGAAATATGATGATAAAAACAGCAGTTTTTATTTCATCTTTTTTTTTTTTTTGCGGTACGCGGGACTCTCACTGTTGTGGCCTCTCCCGTTGTGGAGCACAGGTTCCGGACGTGCAGGCTCAGCGTCCATGGCTCACGGGCCCAGCCGCTCCGTGGCATGTGGGATCTTCCCGGACCGGGGCACGAACCCACGTCCCCTGCAACGGCAGGCGGACTGTCAACCACTGTGCCACCAGGGAAGCCCTATTTCATCATTTTAAGTTGTCTAGGATAATGCTTTTAACTTTTAATCAAAATTTTAGACTCCATAAGAATACATTAGATCTGATTCATGTTGCCTGTTCCTATGGTGATCTCTCCCCTCACCTTTCTGCCTGCCCAGTGCCTTTCATGGTGTTGAAGAAATTAATAACAGTTTCCCCTCCATCCAGAAAAATGAAAAGAGCTTACTTCTATATTCAGTATTGGCTTCTACCCCTGGTTGACAGTCTTGAAGACAAGTGAATGTATACTAGGAGACATTTAATAACAGGCTACACTGTGGACATAAATTTAGGCAAATGAAGTAGAGTTCATTTCGTGGCAGTGGGAAGGACCATTGGAATTCAGGAGTGCATTTTCTTTTGTTTGTTATCTTTTGTTGTCTTTAGGAATATCATATCCAAATGACAACTCTTGAATGAGGATTTTTTTCAATTTTTTGTATAGACTTGCACATACTTACTGATGTCTTAGCTTTTCTTCTAGCATTAGAATTTGTAGAACTTTTAAATTTTTCTTTTTTTTTTAAACTCCAGGTTACGGAAAAACCTAAAGTCTCTAATCATTGTACATCCCTCTTGGTTTATCAGAACACTTCTGGCTGTTACAAGACCATTTATTAGGTAATTTTCTGAGAACCATTGACTCTTAAAAAACCCCCCACAGACTCCTTGTATGAATTTCTTGTCAGTTCTCTTGGTCAGAAATATTAAGGTAATTATCTTTATTTCCTTCCATAGCTCAAAATTCAGCCAAAAAATTAGATACGTCTTTAATTTGGCAGAACTAGCGGAACTTGTCCCCATGGAATATGTTGGAATACCAGAATGCATAAAACAGTATGTTTTGTTTCATTTCTTTAATTGTATTGGATCTTTATATTTTGATGTGCAAGAGGTAAATATTTCAGTACCCATTCTTTCTCCCTTCATATATTATAATTATTTTATAACTGCTCTTGTTTTTATAACAAAGAAAAGGGGAAAGAAGACACTTCCCAACACTTTCCCCATAAGTCACCATTTTCTTCAGGCTATCAGTTGAGGAGGAGGAATTGTTTCTGGTTTGGTTCATTTATATTTTTAAAGATAGTTACAGTCTTAAGAGATGGTTTCTTGATTGGTTAGTACTAAGGAACATTCTCCAGACTTGAACATGCTGGTCTCCAGATTTGAGTAAGCTTGTCATGGCATCAAATAATATTATTAGGGAAGTAAAATATTTATATCAGTCTAACCTTAATACTTTCCAGTGGCTGGAGTTTGTTCTGTTTACCAAATTCACTTATCTAACTTCTAAAAGGAATTGGTAGAACACTGTTAACATAAATACTTGAGTATCACAGTGCTATAATATAGAAAAATGTTTCTTTGTTCTATTAATGTGAGGTTTTAGTCTGTTGAATGTGTCAAAACCACATTTCTTAAGTCAGTTCTGACTTCCTGTATCGTATGTTAAATATTTTTGGGTTTGCCTGCAAACTTATGAGTTTATTTTTAGTGCCTTTTTTTGAGTTTTTGTTCATCTTCATAACATGTATGTTTACTAAAATAACTCTTCCCTACCAAGGTATGAAGAAGAAAAGTTAAAAAAGAAACAGAAAAGGTATATGCACACCTTGACTGGGTTGCATCTAGACTAGTCCATTTGCATTGCACAGACTAACTCTTCCTTATTGGTTGGTTAGCTCGTAGACAAAGATAATAGCATTTGTAAATATAAATATACCCCAGGATTCAAATATAGAGTGAATCCAAAGTTCCTGATGCTGAGTATGGCTTGGATTCACTCTGTTTTAACACCATAATAATGCCAGTTACAAAATAAAGACCATACCTCCTCCTCCCTGCTTTTGGTATAAATACTGACAGTAAATTCCTAAGAATACTATTTGGAAAACCAATTATTTATAATACCTTACCAGTTTCACCATACTTTAAATCTCTAACTTGTGCTTTTGAAATATTTATGCACTTTTTTAATGTATCAGTTTTCCCCCCTGGGGTTGATGATTATATTTGCAATGCACATATTCTTTGGCTAACCAACATTGATTTTCTTGTATGCTTAAATGGCCTGCTAACTAGTCAAATTCTACATGTGATAAAATACCTAAAAGTTCAATGTACCATTTAATAGTTAAACACTCTGCTTTCCATCTTTAATTTAATTTTGAATACTTCTGCTTTGAGCATAACAAACTGTCATCTGTTAATATCTTGGCACAGAAGATGAAAGGCAAGTGTATAAAATAGTTACCATTTTATATAGTAATTTAGAAAATTATAGGATTTAGATCTAACTTGTTAATGGATTTTTAAAATATTAACAACTAAATTAGCAAAACAGTTTGATACAGTCCCATAAGAGTTAAGGTGAGAGATTTGTATGTAGTTACCATTTGGACCATTGTAAGGAACTGGAGCTGGAATATTCTTAACTTTGAACAAATTTTGGCTCTGTTGATGAGCAAGAATTCTGTTGACCATGTGATAGAGTCATAGCTTTACATTTCTATGTGACACTTTACAGCTAAACATTTTAAGATAGAGATAAGGACAGTGATTTTAAATCTTGCTAATTTCTCGTTCCTCTCAAGACATTGGTGTGAATTTGCCAGACAAGTGGCTGAAGTTTAAAATGTAGTCTATAATTGTAGAATATTTTGAAGCCAGCTGCTTCATGGATTTCAAAATGAATTGCCTTTGTTGATGAAATCTGCTATGTTGTGCCTTTTTTACAAAATTCTTAGTTAAGTAACTTAGGCATCAGAAAAAAAGTAGAATTGTACTTTTTATTTAAATGTATTGTTTGAAACCTACCAATATTATTTTATCTTGATTTTTTTTAACTTTTGTTTCATTTAATCTTAAATAGAATCATTACATATATCTTTTAGGCACTTCTAAGTTTTTGTACAAAATTTCTTTAGCCTTGAAAAATAATAAATCCTTGTCAGCTTGAAAAGGGTAACACTCAAGTTTTAAAAATAGAAGGGCATGTTTTTAAAACCAAGTTAACAGAAACTGCATGCGGGAGCTTATTACCCAAGGTGAAATTTCTATGAGTACTGGTGATAAGGATTCAAAAGTGAGTGTGCTGAAATATAGCAGTTTTAAATGTTTTAGATGTTTGTTTCAAATAACTCAGTGCAAGTGTAGCCAGGTAGATGTTGACTGTTAAAATATTTGAACAGAGTTTAAAAATAAAGTGATTATGAAATTAGTTCATACCGATATTTCACATGTTGAAAAGATTGATGTGTTTTGCATGCCTTATCAAGAATATGTACCTTTCAAATTTTTGTTACCAATATAAAAAATATTTTAAAGTGTTAATCAGGTGATTGTAGTAATGGAAACAAGTGTGAAAAGTATCTTCGTATATCATACCAAGTTGTTTTAAACTCTCCTCCATCAGTGATTCAAACTACTACAAATATAAATATACAAATATAACAGTAAGAGATTGTTGTACATTATCTGTGAAGGGTTGTCTATAATTTTTGTGTGGTAATTACATAATTCTTCTAATCCCCACTTGCCTAAATTTTGATGTGATCTCTATGCATCCCACTCCTGATCCAGTCATATTTTTAATCTACATCTAGATACTTCTGATTATTAAATTCTGTGGCTTCTTACTATCAAGATAAATAAAAAGTATTCACATTCTAAGTGTACCAATAAATTTTGGAGAATAATTATGGCATCCATAAATATGTACTTTTACCACTGAACTTAAAAGTTGATCAGTTGATGGCATTAGTGGCATTTAAATATTTCAGTTAACATCATTTTGGAGGGAGTTATTTTTCCTGCCACTCAGATCACTTAGCTCCCTGCCTCAGCCATGCTACAGTTCAACATTTTAATATGCCTGTTGTAATTTGAACTTTTAATAAAGTTTATATGCATTTGTATATAAAGTATCTTACAATCTTTTAAAAAAAACAAGTCACATTCTTGCCAGTGTCCTCTTGCCTTTAAAAATTATCTTTCCTGGTTGGGAAAATGTTTGGTAACCTTTTTACTATGTCTGCTTCTTTGCAAAGCTTTGTTTTTAACAGAATAATAATCTATGGTAAAATTAGCCATTATTTTTAGAAAGAGAATTGTTCATTTGCTTATATCTTATTATCTATATTGTTTTTCATTAAACAGAGTTGATCAAGAGCTTAATGGAAAACAAGATGAACCGAAAAGTGAACAGTAAGTTTGGCATCTAGTCCAAACACGACTGAAGAATGTGCTGATGAAGCAGTGCTTTTTTGCATTTATAATGCATTTATTGGTCCTGATTTTTATGTAACCTGTTACAAAACTGACTTGACTTTTTCTTAATGGACTTTTGTATAAGGGACTGTTCACTGCTGTACTGGTTTGCAGATCTCTTGAATTTAGCTCTTTACTAGCTAATTATATTGTAATCATTTTATATTTTATATTGCTAAATAGCAGAGAACCACACTTTATATAAAGCAGTTTTTGCATTTGTTTATTAAATGATGCATTTTCTTCAGTAAAATATTTATATGCCTAAATGGAAAAGGAAAGAGATAATATATATTTTTATGTTTTTGAGCAATATTTTTTAATGTATACCTTTCTTATGGAAGAATATGCAGGTAAATAAGACCATGATTTTGTAAAATGCACGTTAAAATTTTTGTTTTGTAAATGGTTAAATACACTTCCTGGTCACTTAGAAAATATGCTCATAAAGTGAGGGACAGTTAAACTGGTTCTCATGAATACCCAAAGGTCATATACATAATCTAAGTAGATTAGTACCATTCTGAGTTTTTTTCTCACTTAACATTTATTTCTTAATTCAGACACAAATACAAGTGTATTGCACACTTTTTTTTTTAAGCATAAAGACAAGTCAAAAAGCCATTTTTAGAATTAGAGAATTTAAGAGGTTAAGAATTGGGGTTTGTATATATGTATATATCAGACATTTTATCTTCTGGCCAAAAGTCAGAACTTCATAAAAGTTTTAGGTTTGTTCACTAATGTGAAATAAGCTGTGTGTCCAGGGTATCACTCTCCTGGATTTGTGTGAGTGCAGTGTAATATTCAGAGAATGTGATGAGTTATTCACTGTCACTACCTTTCTTTAGAAAATAGGGGCTGCTTTTTTAACTACTTTCAATGTGGGCACTTTACCAAAATGCTCTCATATCAGGTGTTTGACCCAGTCAGATAAGGTGTGTTTTCCCATTTTCTGTTGAATTATGTTGACAGTACTGTAAATTAAGTTATTTTGTAAGTCTTAGAGCATCATCATATTATGGTGTTCTGCGTTTGGTGTAAGCATATAAACTCCTTGTTTAATTTGGTAAGTACCTTGACTCTACATTGAAATTGTATTTATGCCCCAGATAGAACTTAATTACCCACAAAATCATTCAAAAACAACAGGTTGGTCAAAACAACAGGTTGGTCTAATACTGTGTCATATACTTGTGTGACTTATACATTTGGTAAACTTAGTACCTGCCTGATTTAAGGGTCACACCACACTCCAGCCCTTCTTATAAGGTAATTTACAAAAGAGTAGTAAAATTGAGGTGCAGGAGCTAAACCTCTAGGATTTATTCTATCCTAGACTGGCTTTTATCATTGCTGTTTTTAGTGTAAAGTTTTCTATTGCAAAAGAGAATTTCCTTTACTTTTTGTCCTCCTCAGTCGTAAACTTGACACAGTAACCCAAGTCCAATTATGGCAGATGCTGGAGGATTCCCAGGATGAGACTTTCCTTAGCAGCCTCCTGACTTCACTTGGATCCAGCTGCTGTAGGCAGATCCTGAACTAATGTCATTATAGTCAATAAATCTAAAACCATTATTGCTTGCTCAGATCTTAGAAATACTTTGTGTTCAAAAAGCAAACTAACAGTAACAGTTTAGGCATTCCTTCTGAATTTACGAATAAAAGATCATATTGAATTTAATTGTGATTAGAGTCTATATTTGTAGAGTGCTTTAAGTGACCTTTCATCAGTATAAGTAGTCTTGCATCTATAAATTTGTGTCTCAGTCAAACCTGGTTGAGCTTTTTAAATAGGTGGCTTTCCTCCACATTTAAGTACCCAGTTCTTCAATTTCAACACGTTACTGTTTATTGACTTTTGCATTTGCAAGCATTGTCCCAATTATAGATACAACTCGTTACAAAAGTGGTGCATTTTCCTACATATTTTTTAAAGTAGAGGTAGCCTATATTCTATCAGAACATTAAAATTTAGAGGGAACAGTGATAACGTTTGGGATATAACGAAAGGGATGTGCTGTGAATCACTAGATTTAAAAGAATACCTGTTCTAACCTATACCTAGATGAAATCTGGTATGGGGACATGCCCCGTAATGTTTCATAGCTATGAGACTTAAGATCATAACAAGTAGGTCAGAGGAAAAGCATTTATTAAACTGGTTATTTGTAATTACTAGCTATGTGACATTTTCCCCATATCATTCAGTTTTGATTTTCCATTACTGATTGAGGTGAAAGTACATATAATTGTGTTATTTTATCTTTCTGCTGGGATCATGGTTCTAACTTGTTTAATTTGATGCTTATGCCACTATTTTTTGTTGTATTTGGGTTCTGAGTGCCTCTTTTTAGTCAAAAGTTTCTCTTATAAAGTAATCTGATTGTGTTCTGCTTGGTCATATTCCTTATTAGCACCAAGGGAAGGCACTATATTGATCCCACAGTTTAAGCTTAATAGTCTTCAACTGGGGGTGGGGGGAATATAAAGAAATATGATTCCAAGTAGGGCCTAGCAGGACCTGGAAAGGAAGATAACAAAACAAGGAAGTAAGAGAAAGAAAACTATAAAGGGATAATGAGTTAGCTAAGATTCCACTGAATGTGTCCTTGTTAAGGGAAGTGCTGTATATGGCAGCGGTTGGTACCATTTTTGTATCAATCAGGAAAACCTGCAGGCTACATACAGAATATGTGAATAAGACTGTGGAGTGAAGGGGGCAAAGGCTGGTAATACTTAACAGTGAAAATTCATATTTTCCTCTGCTTTGTCTCTTCATACAAAAGCAGGTTTTAAACAGGGAGGGTCAGCAATTACAATGCTCAGATTAAAGTGTAGGGTTACGTTACTTTTGACATTCATAGCTGGTAAACATTTAATGTATTGTTCCAAAATGGACATCACTCTTTAGTAACTATACTGAATACTGAAATTTGCTGATTGACAGGTATATATAGGTTGCTAGACTTTCTTCAACTGCAATTCCAGAATTTAAAAAGGTAAGGAATCTGCTTTTTTGATAGTCTTCTTTTAAATGACTGTGTTACTCTGGCTGTTTTTATGTGATTGCTCAGGGAATTTGAAAGTGTTTGAATTAAAGGAGAAGGGGCTTCTTAGATTTCTTCAATTGATAGTTAAATATTAGCATTAGGATATGTCCAGTTTCCTAGTGAGATTGGTAAAGTTGTGTGTAAGGTGACAGTAGCTTCATCCTTTTGCCCATGTGATATGTGATATGTGATATGTGATATGTGGAAAATTGCTATCATTGCTCCTACAGGAGGAGGAGGAGATAGACTGAAAATAGGTAGATATGGCTACCACATTCTGTTTTGTTTTCATGCCTTTTTTTTCTCATCCTGTATAGCTATTTGAGAAGTGGATCACAAATGTCAGAAGGGTGGGATAGCTAGAGGAATTAATGTACTTAAGAGTTAGACCAACTATTCTGTTAGAGTTTATCTTGTAGGAACAGGGATTGTATAATTTGAGTTGCTGGGAGAAAGAGTTAAGGACTTAGACTTGCATGAGAAGGTCAGCTGGTAAGAGAAGTGGGAGATTCTCAATGTTCTAATAGTAAGGAAGAATTACCTGGAGAGCCTTTCATCCCCCTCTTCCCATCCCAAGATCCTGAATGAATTAGAATCAATATCAGTGGTGAGTCCCAGTAATGTAATCCTTTAAAATTCTCAATGGTAATTGAAAATAATGTGTTGAGCAGCAAGGAGTGACACTAAAATTTGAACAGAACTGTTACTTTGTTGCAGCTATATATGATAGATCTACTTAATTTCTTATGTTTTGAGAACTACTTTTATGAAAAGTTTACATGAAGCACTTAATATAACAAACACATCAAACACCAGAAGAAAATCAAAGTTTAATGCTTTCATGTTACTAAAGAATTATTATAATATCTCTCTAATTCTATTTTATAAGACATTCTACAAGAGGTTAAAACATTTGCATTTTGAAATTTTTATGCGTTTTCACATTCAGTGTGGCTAAGGAGGAACTTGGAAAATAATGTTAATTAGCTACTCTACTGCACTTTTTATATTTGAGTTTTCTGAAGTTATGCCCCTTAAACAGTTTATTTACATAAACTAGCTAGTAAATATTTATGGTGTTCAGGGCACTGACTTGCACAGCCCTTGGGGCACATGGAACACAATTCAGAGTTCGTTAGACACTAATGCACTTTGATATATATTTCAAAGATTAATACATTTTTCTTACCATAAATTCACATGCTGTCATTTAGACACAATTAATGTACTGTGATCATTTACCACTGTTCAGATAATGTTGCGTAGCCTAGTGCTCTCCTTTTACAGTGAGAGAAATTCAGTTCTGAAGACTGTGTGTGCAAGATGTTGATGTGGTCCCTGTAAGAAATACTAAGGTTGGTCTTGATTTACTAAGAAGATGTAATATTTTCTTTTTCTCTGACTTGTTAGGAATACAATAACTTGTGTCCTGATTTGTTGCACATCGTATTTTTGCAACGTTAATGAATTTAAATAAATTAATTGTAAAGTTTTGGTTTTGACTCATTTGCCACATTTTTCTGTCTCCCATTTCACTACTGAATTTTTACAAAGTTTATCTTGTAAGCTTTTCAAATAGTTTTAGACCTTTTGTTTCTGTAGTTTGGGTGCTGCTTCCTATTCAAGTGGGTGAAGAGTTCATCCTGCTTCAATTTTAAACATTAACTATAAGCACACTTTGTATTTCATAGTTTAGAATTATTTTAGTTATGGGGAATCCACCAATGAAATCAGTTCAATAAGTGGCTGAAAACACGGCATAAAAAATAACCTGTTTACTCTGTGGACCTGCGCAGAGGTTCAAGTTGGTTGCAGTTGTTTTGCATTTACTCCTTAATCACTGTTCAACTGCTTAACGGCAAACAGCTGTGCACATTACTGCTGCCTTTAATCCAGTTAGGATACCGTTTGGGATTACGTAAACGCAAATACAAACTGAAGTATTTGTCTTGCATTAAGCATAAATTTTAAATACAGATTCTCCCGAATTGAAATTCTGTGATTCACAAACTAAACGCTTGCAGGGTTAAATGAATTGCCGCCCTGTTTCGTTAAGAAATACTTGGCTATAAACTTAAGAATTTGTCTTCAATTTTGTATTACTGGGTCTTCAACAGTATTACGCTGAACACACTTGAGAAATAAAATGTGACTGCCTTACTTTTTCTACTTGTGCGTCTAACAGTGAAGAGTCTGTAAAATGGTAATTCTCTTATTAACGATTTAGTGAACCTGGTGAATTACTTGGGAGCTAAACCTGTTTAGCGGTCTGAGGCTTGAAAACTGCGGCCCCACGCTCCTCCTCTCTCCACATCCCTCCCCTCTCACAAGACTTGAGTGGTTGGCGGGAGCAGGAATGGGCGGGGCTCATGGGCCTACGTCATTTCCAGCTTCTGCGAGTGCTTCCGGGTCGTCGACCTAACGCTGCTTTCTCTGCGGTGGCCGGAGAGGTACTCCGGCGAAGAAGGAATCTCTTGCTGGGTTTCTGGCCGACCCACTTCTGTCGGCTCCGAGGCGGGAAGCGCCTTTTCCACAGGTACTGGGTGAGCCGGCCCGCGCTCTCTGCCACCATTCAGAGCAGGCATTGCGTCCGTTGGGTCTTCTGCGAGGGCCTTTTCGGCCTGCGTTCGGCCCGTTACCGACTTTGCTGCCGGGATGGCCCCGCGGCGCTTACCGGGGTGGGAAGGGAAGGAAAGGAAAGGGAGGCGGCTGGGAGGCTTGTACTCGGGGCGCCATGTGAACAGTCCGGAGGGTGGGGGATTGGGGGGCAGGGGTCCTCAGCCCAGCACCGTATTTTTAGCCAGATGGAAGTCTTAAAGCTTACATGGTGATTTTTCCCCACAGTATCGGGGCGGGCTTGCCGGGGTGGGGGGCGGCGTTTCTTAAGTGTCTCATTCTGTGTGTCTTCGGTGCTTGAAGTCTGCTTTTCAACCTCATGTGAACTCGTACCGGAATGAATTTAAACTGGATGGTTTGCTCAGGAAAGACTAGGACTATCAGGTTACTTCCGAATGTGGAGCCTTCTACTTTAATTTTCTAAACTGCAAAATGGAGTAATACTAAATTTACGTGGCTCATACCACATCTGAAAAAATTAAACATTTCACAAGGAATTTTTAGAAATCTAAGATTATTAAAGCAAGTAACTTAAACTAACATTTAAATAACAGCTATTTCTAAAATTATTTTTAATTGAGGTATAATTGACATATAACTTAACTACATTACTTTCAGGTGTACAGCATAATGATTCAATATTTGTACACATTGTGAAAAGATCACAATAAGTCTAGTTAACATCCGTCACCAAACATAGTTGAAAAAAATTTTTTTTTCATATGATGAGGACTTTTAAGATCTACTCTCTTAGCAACTTTCAAATATGCAATGCAGTATTATTAACTCTGGTCACCATCCTGTACATTATATCCCCATGACTTACTTATTTTATATTTGCAAGTTTGTAGTTTCACCCATCCTTTCCCCCAACTCTCAATCTTTTATCTATGAGCTTAATTTTCTTCTCTTTTGTTTTTTAGTTTCCACATGTAAGTGAGATCATGTGGTGTTTTTTTCTCTGACTTATTTCACTTGGTGTAATGACCTCAAAGCCCATTCACATTGTGCCAAATGGCAGGATTTCATTTTTCTAAATGTCTGAATAATATTCCATTCTATATACCGCATTGTTTTTATCCATTCATCCATGGATGGACACTTTGATTGTTTCGGTATCTTGGCTATTGTAAATAATGCTGCAGTGAAAGAAAAGTGCATGCATCTTCTTGGTTTTTTTTTGGGGGGGGCGGATATAGTTGATTTCCAACGTTATGTTAGTTTTAGGTGTACAGCAAAGTGAATCAGTTATACATATACCCACTTCTTTTTTTTTTTTTTTTAAGATTCTTTTCCCACATAGGTCATTACAGAGTTTTGAGTAGAGTTCCCTGTACTTTACAGTAGGTCCTTATTAGTTATCTGTTTTATATGTAGTAGTGTGTCTATGTCAATCCCAATCTCCCAATTTATCCCCCCGCTTTTCCCCCGGTAGCCATAAATTCGTTTTCTACATCTGTGACTCTGTTTCTGTTTTGTAAATAAGTTCATTTGCACCATTTTTGTAGATTCCACATATAAGTGATATCATATGATATTTGTCTTTGTCTGACTTACTTCACTCAGTATGACAATCTCTGGGTCCATCCATGTTGCTGCAAATGGCATTATTTCATTCTATTTTTTTTTTAACATCTTTACTGGAGTATAATTGTTTTACAGTGGTGTGTTAGTTTCTGCTTTATAACAAAGTGAATCAGTTATACATAAGGTCCCATATCTCTTCCCTCTTGCGTCTCCCTCCCTCCCACCCTCCCTATCCCACCCCTCTAGGTGGTCACAAAGCACCGAGCTCATCTCCCTGTGCTATGCGGCTGCTTCCCACTAGCTATCTATTTTACGTTTGGTAGTGTATATATGTCCATGCCACTCTCTCACTTTGTCACAGCTTACCCTTCCCCCTCCCCATATCCTCAAGTCCATTCTCTAGTAGGTCTATGTCTTTATTCCTGTCTTACCCCTAGGTTCTTCATGACACTTTTTTCCCTTAAATTCCATATATATGTGTCAGCATACTGTATTTGTTTTTCTCTTTCTGACTTACTTCACTCTGTATGACAGACTCTAGGTCCATCCACCTCATTACAAATAACTCAATTTCATTTCTTTTTATGGCTGAGTAATATTCCATTGTATATATGTGCCACATCTTCTTTATCCATTCATCCGATGATGGACACTTAGGTTGTTTCCATCTTCTGGCTATTGTAAATAGAGCTACAATGAACATTTTGGTACATGACTCTTTTTGAATTATGGTTTTCTCAGGGTATATGCCCAGTAGTGGGGTTGCTGGCTCATATGGTAGTTCTATTTGTAGTTTTTTGAGGAACCTCCATACTGTTCTCCATAGTGGCTGTACCAATTCACATTCCCACCAGCAGTGCAAGAGTGTTCCCTTTTCTCCACACCCTCTCCAGCATTTATTGTTTCTAGATTTCTTGATGATGGCCATTCCGACTGGTGTGAGATGATATCTCATTGTAGTTTTGATTTGCATTTCTCTAATGATTAATGATGTTGAGCATTCTTTCATGTGTTTGTTGGCAGTCGGTATATCTTCTTTGGAGAAATGTCTGTTTAGGTCTTCTGCCCATTTTTGGATTGGGTTGTTTGTTTTTTTGTTATTGAGCTGCATGAGCTGCTTGTAAATTTTGGAGAATAATCCTTTGTCAGTTGCTTCATTTGCAAATATTTTCTCCCATTCTGAGGGTTGTCTTTTCATCTTGTTTATGGCTCCCTTTGCTGTGCAAAAGCTTTGAAGTTTCATTAGGTCCCATTTGTTTATTTTTGTTTTTATTTCCATTTCTCTAGGAGGTGGGTCAAAAAGGATCCTGCTGTGATTTATGTCATAGAGTGTTCTGCCTATGTTTTCCTCTAAGAGTTTGATAGTTTCTGGCCTTACATTTAGGTCTTTAATCCATTTTGAGCTTATTTTTGTGTATGGTGTTAGGGAGTGATCTAATCTCATACTTTTACATGTACCTGTCCAGTTTTCCCAGCACCACTTATTGAAGAGGCTGTCCTTTCTCCACTGTACATCCCTGCCTCCTTTATGAAAGATAAGGTGACCATATGTGCATGGGTTTATCTCTGGGCTTTCTAACCTGTCCCATTGATCTTTCTGTTTTTGTGCCGGTACCATACTGTCTTGATTACTGTAGCTTTGTAGTATAGTCTGAAGTCAGGGAACCTGATTCCTCCAGCTCCATTTTTCTTTCTCAAGATTGCTTTGGCTATTCAGGGTCTTTTGTGTTTCCATACAAATTGTGAAATTTTTTGTTCTAGTTCTGTGAAAAATGCCAGTGGTAGTTTGATAGGGATTGCATTGAATCTGTAGATTTCTTTGGGTAGTAGAGTCATTTTCACAATGTTGATTCTTCCAATCCAAGGACATGGTATATCTCTCCATCTGTTGGTGTCATCTTTAATTTCTTTCATCAGTGTCTTATAATTTTCTGCATACAGGTCTTTTGTCTCCTTAGGTAGGTTTATTCCTAGATATTTTATTCTTTTTGTTGCATTGGTAAATGGGAGTGTTTTCTTGATTTCACTTTCAGATTTTTCATCATTAGTGTATAGGAATGCAAGAGCTGTCTGTGCATTAATTTTGTTTCCTGTTACTTTACCAAATTCATTGATTAGCTTTAGTAGTTTTCTGGTAGCATCTTTAGGATTCTCTATGTATAGTATCATGTCATCTGCAAACAATGACAGCTTTACTTCTTCTTTTCCGATTTGGATTCCTTTTATTTCCTTTTCTTCTCTGATTGCTGTGGCTAAAACTTCCAAAACTATGTTGAATAAGAGTGGTGAGAGTGGGCAACCTTGTCTTGTTCCTGATCTTAGTGGAAATGCTTTCAGTTTTTCACCATTGAGGGCAATGTTGGCTCTGGGTTTGTCATATATGGCCTTTATTATGTTGAGGAAAGTTCCCTCTATGCCTACTTTCTGCAGGGTTTTTATCATAAATGGGTGTTGAATTTTGTCGAAAGCTTTCTCTGCATCTATTGAGATGATCCTGTGGTTTTTCTCCTTCAATTTGTTAATATGATGTATCACATTGATTGATTTGCATACATTGAAGAATCCTTGCATTCCTGGAATAAACCCCACTTGATCATGGTGTATGATCCTTTTAATGTGCTGTTGGATTCTGTTTGCTAGTATTTTGTTGAGGATTTTTGCATCTATGTTCATCAGTGATATTGGCCTGTAGTTTTCTTTCTTTGTGACATCCTTGTCTGGTTTTGGTATCAGGGTGATGTGGCCTCGTAGAATGAGTTTGGGAGTGTTCCTCCCTCTGCTATATTTTGGAAGAGTTTGAGAAGGATAGGTATTAGCTCTTCTCTAAATGTTTGATAGAATTCGCCTGTGAAGCCATCTGGTCCTGGACTTTTGATTGTTGGAAGATTTTTAATCAGTTTCAATTTCAGTGCTTGTGATTGGTCTCTTCATATTTTCTCTTTCTTCCTGATTCAGTCTTGGCAGGTTGTGCATTTCTAAGAATTTGTCCATTTCTTCCAGGTTATCCATTTTATTGACATATAGTTGTGTGTAGTAATATCCCATGATCCTTTGTATTTCTGCAGTGTCAGTTGTTACTTCTCCTTTTTCATTTCTAATTCTGTTGATTTGAGTCTTCTCCTCTTTTTTCTTGATGAGTCTGGCTAATGGTTTATCAATTTTGTTTATCTTCTCAAAGAACCAGCTTTTAGTTTTATTGATCTTTGCTATCATTTCCTTCATTTCTTTTTCATTTATTTCTGATCTGATCTTTATGATTTCTTTCCTTCTGCTAACTTTGGGGTTTTTTTGTTCTTCTTTAATTGCTTTCAGTGCAAGGTTAGGTTGTTTATTTGAGACGTTTCCTGTTTCTTAAGGTGGGATTGTATTGCTATAAACTTCCCTCTTAGAACTGCTTTTGCTGCATCCCATAGGTTTTGGGTCATCGTGTCACCATTGTCATTTGTTTCTAGGTATTTTTTGATTTCCTCTTTGATTTCTTCAGTGATCACTTCGTTATTAAGTAGTGTATTTTGTAGCCTCCATGTGTGTTTTTTTTGCGGTACGTGGGCCTCTCACTGTTGTGGCCTCTCCCATTGCAGAGCACAGACTCCGGACGCACAGGCTCAGTGGCCATGGCTCATGGGCCCAGCCGCTCCATGGCATGTGGGATCCTCCCGGACTGGGGTACGAACCCATGTCCCCTGCATCGGCAGGCGGACTCTCTACCACTGCGCCACCAGGGAAGCCCCATGTGTTTGTATTTTTTTACAGATCTTTTCCTATAATTGATATCTAGTCTTATAGCGTTGTGGTCGGAAAAGGTACTTGATATAATTTCAATTTTCTTAAATTTACCAAGGCTTGATTTGTGACCCAAGGTATGATCTATCCTGGAGAATGTTCCATGACCACTTGAGAAAAATGTGTATTCTGTTGTTTTTGGATGGAATGTCCTATAAATATCAATTAAGTCCATCTTGTTTAATATATCATTTAAAGCTTGTGTTTCCTTATTTATTTTCATTTTGGATGATCTGTCCATTGGTGAAAGTGGGGTGTTAAAGTCCCCTACTATGAATGTGTTACTGTCGATTTCTCCTTTTCTGGCTGTTAGTATTTGCCTTATGTATTTTTTTTTTTACAACGTAAAAAGATTTAGAAGATGTTGGGGGTAGGAGTTTATTAAGTTATTTTATTTATTTTTGCTGCGTTGGGTCTTCGTTTCTGTGCGAGGGCTTTCTCCAGTCGTGGCAAGCGGGGGCCACTCCTCATCGAGGTGCGCAGGCCTCTCAGTATCGCGGCCTCTCTTGTTGTGGAGCACAGGCTCCAGACGCGCAGGCTCAGTAGTTGTGGCTCACGGGCCTACTTGCTCCGCGGCATGTGGGATCCTCCCAGACCAGGGCTCGAACCCGAGTCCCCTGCATGAGCAGGCAGATTGTCAACCGCTGCGCCACCAGGGAAGCCCTGCCTTATGTATTGAGGTGCTCCTATGTTGGGTGCATAAATATTTACAATTGTTGTATCTTCTTCTTGGATCGATCCCTTGATCATTATGTAGTGTCCTTCTTTGTCTCTTCTAACAGTCTTTATTTTAAAGTCTGTTTTGTCTGATATGAGAATTGCTACTCCAGCTTTCTTTTGGTTTCCATTTGCATGGAATATCTTTTTCCATCCCCTCACTTTAAGTCTGTATGTGTCTCTAGGTCTGAAGTGGGTCTCTTGTAGACAGCATATATATGGGTCTTGTTTTTGTTTCCATTCAGCCAGTCTGTGTCTTTTGGTGGGAGCATTTAATCCATTTACATTTAAGGTAATTATCGATAATGTATGTTCCTATTCCCATTTTCTTAATTGTTTTGGGTTTGTTATTATAGGTCTTTTCTTTCTCTTGTGTTTCTTGCTTAGAAGATCCTTTAGCATTTGTTGTAAAGCTGGTTTGGTGGTGCTGAACTCTCTCAGCTTTTGCTTTTCTGTAAAGGTTTTAATTTCTCCATCAAATCTGAATGAGATCCTTGCTGGGTAGAGTAATCTTGGTTGTAGGTTGTTCTCTTTCATCACTTTAAATATGTCCTGCTACTCCCTTCTGGCTTGCAGAGTTTCTGCTGAAAGATCAGCTGTTAACCTGATGGGGATTCCCTTGTGTGTTATTTGTTGTTTTTCCCTTGCTGCTTTTAATATGATTTCTTTGTATTTAATTTTTGACAGTTTGATTAATATGTGTCTTGGCGTGTTTCTCCTTGAATTTATCCTGAATGAGACTCTCTGTGCTTCCTGGACTTGATTAACTATTTCCTTTCCCATATTGGGGAAATTTTCAACTATAATCTCTTCAAATATTTTCTCAGTCCCTTTCTTTTTCTCTTCTTCTTCTGGAACCCCTATAATTCGAATGTTGGTGCGTTTAATGTTGTCTCAGAGGTCTCTGAGACTGTCCTCTGTTCTTTTCATTCTTTTTTCTTTATTCTGCTCTGCAGTAGTTATTTCCACTATTTTATTTTCCACGTCACTTATCCGTTCTTCTGCCTCAGTTATTCTGCTATTGATCCCGTGTAGCATATTTTTAATTTCATTTATTGTGTTGTTCATCGTTGCTTGTTTCATCTTTAGATCTTCTAGGTCCTTGTTAAATGTTTCTTGCATTTTGTGTATTCTATTTCCAAGATTTTGGATCATCTTTACTATCATTATTCTGAATTCTTTTTCAGGTAGACTGCCTATTTCCTCTTCATTTGTTAGGTCTGGTGGGTTTTTATCTTGCTTCTTCATCTGCTGTGTGTTTTTCTGTCTTCTCATTTTGCTTATCTTACTGTGTTTGGGGTCTCCTTTTTGCAGGCTGCAGGTTTGTAGTTCCCGTTGTTTTTGGTGTCTGTCCCCAGTGGCTAAGGTTGGTTCAGTGGGTTGTGTAGGCTTCCTGGTGGAGGGGACTAGTGCCTGTGTTCTGGTGGATGAGGCTGGATCTTGTCTTTCTGGTGGGCAGGTCCACGTCTGGTGGTGTGTTTTGAGGTGTCTGTGGACTTATTATGATTTTAGGCAGCCTCTCTGCTAAGGGGTGGGGTTGTGTTCCTGTCTTGCTAGTTGTTTGGCATAGGGTGTCCAGCACTGTAGCTTGCTGGTCGTTGAGTGAAGCTGGGTGCTGCTGTTGAGATGGCGATCTCTGGGAGATTTTTGCCGTTTAATATTACATGGAGCTGGGAGGTCTCTTGTGGACCAGTGTCCTGAAGTTGGCTCTCCCACCTCAGAGGCACAGCACTGACTCCTGGCTGCAGCACCAAGAGCCTTTCATCCACACGGCTCAGAATAAAAGGGAGAAAAAGTAGAAAGAAAGAGGGGGGGGGAGAGGGAGGGAGGGAGGGAGAAAGAAAGGGAGGAAGGAAAGAGATAAAAGAAAATAAAGTAAGGTAAAATAAAGTTACTAAAATAAAAAAATTATTAAGAAAAAAAAATTTTTTAAGTAAAAAAAAAAAGGACAGATAGAACTCTAGGACAAATGGTGGAAGCAAAGCTATACAGACAAAATCTCACACAGAAGCATACACATACACACTCACAAAAAGAGGAAAAGGGGAAAAAATAATAAATCTTGCTCTCAAACTCCACCTCCTCAATTTGGGATGATTCGTTGTCTATTCAGGTATTCCACAGATGCAGGGTACATCAAGTTGATTGTGGAGATTTAATCCGCTGCTCCTGAGGCTGCTGGGAGAGATTTTCCTTTCTCTTCTTTGTTCGCACAGCTCCCGGGGTTCAGCTTTGGATTTGGCCCCGCCTCTGTGTGTAGGTCACCGGAGGGCGTCTGTTCTTCGCTCAGACAGGACGGGGTTAAAGGAGCCGCTGATTTGGGGGCTCTGGCTCACTCAGGCTGGGGGGAGGGATGGGTACGGAGTGCGGGGCGAGCCTGTGGCGGCAGAGGCTGGCATGAAGTTGCACCAGCCGGAGGCGCGCCCTACATTCTCCCGGGGAAGTTGTCTCTGGATCCCGGGACCCTGCCAGTGGCGGGCTGCACAGGCTCCCCGGAAGGGAGGTGTGGAGGGTGACCTGTACTTGCACACAGGCTTCTTGGTGGCGGCAGCAGCAGCCTTAGCGCCTCATGCCCGTGTCTGGTGTCCGCACTGATAGCCGAGGCTCGCGCCCGTCTCTGGAGCTCCTTTAAGCAGCGCGCTTAATCCCTTCTCCTCGCGCACCAGGAAACAGAGGGAAGAAAAAGTCTCTTGCCTCTTCGGCAGGTCCAGGCTTTGTCCCGGACTCGCTCCCGCTCCCGGCTAGCTATGGTGCACTGATCCCTTCAGGCTGTGTTCACGCCGCCAGTCCTCTCCCTGCACTCCAACCGAACCCCGGCCCGCCCCAGCGGGTGAGCAGACAAGCCTCTCGGGGCTGGTGAGTGCTGGTCGGCACCGATCCTCTTTGCGGAAATCTCTCTGCTTTGCCCTCTGCACCCCTGTTGCTGCGCTCTCCTCCGTGGCCCTGAAGCTCCCCCACTCCGCCACCCACAGTCTCCGCCCGCGAAGGGGCTTCTAATGTGTGGAAACCTTTCCTCCTTCACGGCTCCCTCCCACTGGTGCAGGTCCCGTCCCTATTCTTTTGTCTCTGTTTATTCTTTTTTCTTTTGCCCTACAGAGGTACGTGGGGAGTTTTTTGACTTTTGGGAGGTCTGAGGTCTTCTGCCAGCGTTCAGTTGGTGTTCTGTAGGAGTTGTTCCACGTGTAGATGTATTTCTGATGTATCTGTGGGGAGGAAGGTGATCTCCGTGTCTTACTCTTCCGTCATCTTCCCCCTCTCTCCCTATTTCATTCTATTTTTATGGCTGAGTAATATTCCATTGTATATATGCCACATCTTTTTTATCCACTCCTCTGTCAGTTGCTTTTGTGTCTTGGTTATTGTAAATAATGCTGTAATGAACACTGGGGTGCATGTATCTTTTCGAATTACAGTTTTCTCCAATTATATGACCAGGAGTGGGATTGCTGGATCATGTGATAGCTCTATATTCAGGGATTTTTGTGTGTGTGTGGTTTTTTTTTGTTTTGTTTTTTTTTTTTTTTTGCAGTACGCGGGCCTCTCACTGTTGTGGCGTCTCCCGTTGCGGAGCACAGGCTCCGGACGCGCAGGCTCAGCGGCCATGGCTCACGGGCCTAGCTGCTCTGCGGCATGTGGGATCTTCCCGGACCGGGGCACGAACCCGTGTCCCCTGCATCGGCAGGCGGACCCTCAACCACTGCGCCACCAGGGAAGCCCCTCATTGCAGCTTTGATCTGCATTTCTCCACTAACCAGTGATCTTGAGCGTCTTTTCATGAGCTTCTTGGCAATCTGTATGTCCTCTTTGGAGAAACATCCATTTTGATCTTCTGCCCATTGTTTGATTGTTTTCTTTGTTTTGTATATTGAGCTGCATGAGGTGTTTGTATATTTTGGAGATTAATCCTTTGTAGGTCGCCTCGTTTGCAAATATTTTCTCCCATTCTCTGGGTTATTTTCGTTTTGTTTATGGTTTCCTTTGCTGTGCAAAAGCTTTTAAGTTTAATTAGGTCCCACCTGTTCATTTTTGTCTTTATTTTCGTTACTCTAAAATGTGGGTCAAAAAAGATATTGCTGTGATTTATGTGAGGGAGTGTTTTGCCTTTGTTTTCCTCTAAGAGTTTTATAATATCCAGTCTTACATTCAGGTCTTTAATCCATGTCAAGTTTATTTTTGTGTATGGTGTTAGAGAGTGTTCTAATTTCATTCTTTTACATGTAGCTGTCCAGTTTTCCCAACACCACTTACTGAAGAGACAGTCTTTTCTCCATTGTATATTCTTGCCTCCTTTGTCATAGACTAGTTGACCATAGGTGCATGGGTTTATCTCTGGACTTTCTATCCTGTTCCATTGATGTATATTTTAGTACTATGCTGTTTTGATTACTACAGCTTTGCAGCACACTTTGAAGTCAGAGAGCCCGATTGCCGCAGCTCCATTTTTCTTTCTCAAGATTGCTTTGGCTGTTCGGGGTCTTTTGTGTTTCCATACAAATTGTGAAATTTTTTGTTCTAATTCTGTGAAAAATGCCATTGATAATTTGATAAGGATTGCATTGAATATGTAGATTGCCCTAGTTAGTATAGTCATTTTGACAGTGTTGATTCTTCCAATCCAAGAACATGTTATATCTCTCCATATGTTTGTGTCATCTTCAAGTTCTTTCATCAGCGTTTTATAGTTTTTAGAGTACAGGTCTTTTGCCTCCTTAGGTAGATTTATTCCTAGATATTTTATTCTTTTTGGTGCGACGGTAAATGGGATTGTTTCTTTAATTTCTCCTTCTGATCTTTCATTGTTAGTGTACAGAAATGCCTCAGATTTCTGTGTATTAATTTTGTGTGCTACAACTTTACCAGATTCATTGATGAGCTCTAGCAGTTTTCTGGTAGCATCTTTAGGATTCTCTATGTATAGTATCATGTCGTCTGCAAACAGTGACAGTTTTACTTCCTCTTTTCCAATTTGTATTCATTTTATTTCTTTTTCTTCTCTGATTGCCGTGACTAGGACTTCAAAACTATGTTGAATAATAGTGCTGAGAGTGGACATCCTTGTCTTGTTCCTGATCTTAGAGGAAAGGCTTTCAGTTTTTCACCATTGAGAATGATGTTTGCTTTGGGTTTGTCATATTTGGCCTTTATTATGTTGAGGTAGGTTCCCTCTATGCCCGCTTTCTGGAGAGTTCTTAAAATAAATGGGTGTTGAATTTTGTTAAAAGCGTTTTCTGCCTGTGTTGAGATGATCATATGGTTTTTATTCTTCAATTTATTGGTGTGGTGTATCACACTGATTGATTTGTGGATATTGAAGAATCCTTGCATCCCTGGCATAAATCCCACTTGATCATGATGTATGATCCTTTTACTGTGTTGTTGGATTTGGTTTGCAAGTGTTTTCTTGAGGAATTTTGCATCTATGTTTATCTGTCATATTGGCCTGTAATTTTCTTTTTTTGTGGTATCTTTATCTGGTTTTGGTATCAGGATGACGGTGGCCTCACAGAATGTGTTTGGGAGTGTTCCTCTGCAATGTTGGGGAATAGTTTCAGAAGGATAGGTGTTAACTCTTCTCTAAGTGGTTGATACAATTTGCCTCTGAAGCCATCTGGTCTTGGACTTTTGTTTGTTAGAAGTTTTTTTTTTTTTTTTTTTTTTTTTTGCGGTACGCAGGCCTCTCACTGTGGTGGCCTCTCCCACTGCGGAGCACAGGCTCCGGACATGCAGGCTCAGCGGCCATGGCTCACGGGCCCAGCCGCTCTACGGCACGTGGGATCCTCCTGGACTGGGGCACGAACCCGTGTCCCCTGCATCGGCAGGCGGACTCTCAACCACTGCGCCACCAGGGAAGCCCCGTTAGAAGTTTTTAATTACAGTTTCAATTTCACTACTTGTGATTGGTCTGTTTATATTTTCTAATTCTTCCTGGTTCAGTCTTGGAAAGTGGTACCTTTCCAAGAATTTGTCCATTTCTTCCAGGTTGTCCAGTTTATTGTCATATAGTTGCTTGTAGTAGTCTCTTACAAGCCTTTGTATTTCTGTGGTGTCCATTGTAACTTCTCATTTTTCATTTCTTTTTTTTTTAACATCTTTATTTACAGTGGTGAGTTAGTTTCTGCTTTATAACAAAGTGAATCAGTTACACATATACATATGTTCCCATATCTCTTCCCTCTTGCATCTCCCTCCCTCCCACCCTCCCTATCCCATCCCTCTAGGTGGTCACAAAGCACCAAGCTGATCTCCCTGAGCTGATCTCCCTGTGTTGTGCGGCTGCTTCCCACTAGCTATCTATTTTACGTTTGGTAGTGTATATATGTCCATGCCACTCTCTCAATATGTCCATTTCTAATTTTATTGATTTGAGCCCTCTCCCTTTTTTTCTTGATGAGTCTGGCTAAAGGTTTATCAGGTTCATCTTTTCAAAGAACCAGCTTTTAGTTTCATTGATCTTTTCTGTCATTTTCTTCATCTGTATTTCATTTACTTATGCTCTCATCTTTATGATTTCTTTCCTTATACTGACTTGCAGTTTTGTTTGTTCTTCTTTCTCTAGTTGCTTTAGGTGTAAGGTTAGGTTGTTTGAGATGTTTCTTATTTCCTGAGGTAAAATTGTAGTGCTATAAACTCCCCTCTTAGAACTGCTTTTGCTACGTGTCATAGGTTTCGGATCGTCGTGCTTTCATTTTCAGTTGTCTCTAGGTATTTTTTGATTTCCTCTTTGATTTCTTCAGTGATCCATTGGTTGTTTAGTAGCATATTGTTTAGCCTCCATGTGTTTGTGTTTTTTACAGTTTTTTTCTTATAGTTGATTTGTAATCTCATAGCGTTGTAGTCAGAAGAGATGCTTGATATGATTTCAGTTTTCCTAAATTTACTAAGGTTCACTTTGTGGCCCAAGATGTGATCAGTCCTGGACAGTGTACCATGTGCACGTGAAAAGAATGTGTATTCTCCTGCTTTTGGATTCAATGCTCTATAAATATCAATTAAGTCCACCTGGTCTAATGTGTCATTTAAGGCCTGTGTTTCCTCATTGACTTTCTGTCTGGATGATCTGTTCATTGATGAAACTGGGGTGTTAAAGTCCCCCACTATTATTATTGTGTTACTGTTGATATCCCCTTTTATGGCTGTTAGCATTTGTCTCATATATTAAGGAGCTCCTGTGTTGGGTGCATATATATTTACAATTGTCATATCTTGGATTGATCCCTTGATCATTATGTAGTGTCCTTCCTTGTCTCTTGTAACATTCTTTATTTTAAAGTCTGTTTTATCTGATACGAGTATTGCTACTCCAAATTTCTTTTAATTTCCATTTGCATGGAGTACCTTTTTCCATCCCTTCACTTTCTGTCTGTATGTGTCCCTAGGTCTGAAGTGGATCTCTTGTAGACAGTGTGTATACGGGGTCTTGTTTTTGTATTCATTCATCCAGTCTTTGTCTTTTGGTTGGAGCATTTATTCCATTTACATTTAAGGTAATTATCTTTATGTATGTTCTTATTGCCCTTTTCTTAATTGTTTTGGTTTTTTTTTTTAGGTCTTTTTTCTCCCATTCCTCTTTTGTTCTCTTGTGATTTGATGACGAACTTTAGTGTTGTGTTTGGATCCTTTTTTCTTTTGTGTGTGTGTATCTATTGTAGATTTTCAGTTTGTGATTACCATGAGGTTTTGATATAGCAGTCTGTACATAAACAAGATTGTTTTCTGTTGCTGGTCTTAATTTCAAATGTATTTCCCATATCCTGTATTTGTGCTCTCCTCACAATTGCTGATTTCGATATCATATTTGTGTGTGGATGATTTCCTACCTTTACTGTATGTTTGCCTTTAACAGTGAGCTTTTCCATTTGTAATTTTCCTGTTTCTCATTGTGGCCTTTTCTTGTCTACCTAGAGAACTTTCTTTAGCATATGTTGCAAAGCTGGTCTGGTGGTGCTGAATTCTCTTAGCTTTTGCCTGTGTGAAGCTTTTGATTTTGTCGTCGAATCTGAACAAGAGCCTTGCTGGGTAGAGTATTCTTGGTTGTAGGTTCTTACCTTTCATCACTTTAAATATATTTTGCCACTCCCTTCTAGTCTGCAGTTTCTGCTGAAAAATTAGCTGATAACCTTATGGGAATTCTTTTGTATGTTATTTGTTGCTTTTCCCTTGTTGCTTTTAATATTTTTTGTGTGTGTTTAATTTTTGTCAGTTTCATTACTATGTGTCTTGGCGTGTTCCTCCTTGGGTTTAATCCTTTTTGGGACTCTGTGCTTCCTGGTCTTGGGTGACTTTTTCCTTTCCCATGTTAGGGAAGTTTTCAGCTATTAATCTCTTCAAATATTTTCTCAGGTGCTTTCTGTCTCTTGTCCTTCTGGGACTCATATAATGTGAATGTTGGTGCATCTAACAAAGTCCTGAGGTCTCTTAAACTGTCCTATTTTTTTTCATTCTTTTTTCTTTTCTCTGTTCTGTGGCAGTCATTTCCGCCGTTCAGTCTTCCAGCTCCCTTATTCGTTCTTCTGCCTCATTTTTTCTGCTATTTATTCCTTCTAGTGTATTTTCATTTCAGTTATTTTATTGTTCATTTCTGTTTGTTTCTTCTTAAATCTTCTAGCTTGCTCTTAAACATTTCTTGCATCTTTTAGGTCTGTGCTTCCATTCTTTTTACGAGATCTTGGATCGTCTTTACCATCATTACTCTGAAATCTTTTTTGGGTAGATTGCCTTTCTCTGCTTCATTTAGTTGTTCTTCTGGGGCTTTATTTTGCTTTTTTATCTGGGACATATTTCTCTGATATCTCATTTTGTCTATCTTTCTGTATTGTGGTCCTGTTCCACAGGCTGCAGAGTTGTAGTTCTTCTTGCTTCTGCTTCTGCCCCCTTGTGGATGAGGCTGGTCTAAGAGGCTTTTGCAGGTTTCCTGGTGGGAGGGACTGGTTCCTGCCCACTGATGGGTGCAGCTGGGTCTTGTCCCTCTGGTGGGCAGGGCTGTGTCAAGAGGTGTGTTTAGGGCTTCCCTGGTGGGGCAGTGATTGAGAGTCTGCCTGCCGATGCAGGGGATGCGGGTTCGTGCCCCGGTCGGGGAAGATCCCACATGCTGCAGAGCGGCTGGGCCCATGAGCCATGGCCGCTGAGCCTGCGCGTCCAGAGCCTGTGCTCCACAACGGGAGAGGCCACAACAGTGAGAGGCCTGCGTACCGCAAAAAAAAAAAAAAAAAAAAAAAAAAGAGGTGTGTTTAGCAGGCAGCTGTGGGCTCAGGAAGACTTTTGGCAGCCTGTCTGCTGATGGGTGGGGCTGTATTCCCACCCTGTCAGTTCTTTGGCCTGAGGTGTCCCTGCACTGGAGCCTAGAGGGTGTTGGGTGGGGCCAAGTGTTGGTGAGAAAATGGCGGCCTCTAGGAGGGCCCACACCAATGAGTACTCCCCAGAACTACCTCCACCTGTGTTTTTGTCCCTGCAGTGAGCCACAGCTGCTCCCCACCTCTACAGAAGACCCTCCAATACCAGCAGGTAGGTCTGGCCCAGGATCCTCTGAGTTCACTGCTTTTTCTCCTGGGTCCTGGTGTGCACAAGACCTTGTGTGTGCTAAGAGTGGAGTTTCTGTCTCCCCCAGTCCTGTGGAATTCCTGCAGTCAAAAGCCACAGACGCTCATAGCCAGATGCTCTGGGGGCTCCTCCTCCCATTGCCAGACCCGGCCCCAGGCTGGGGAGCCTGATGTGGGGCTCAGAACGTTCACTCCTATGAGATAACCTCTGTGGTAATCCTTATTTTCCAGTTTGTGGATTGTCCACCCAGTGGGTATGGGATTTGATTTTACCGCAATTGTGCCCCTCCTGCCATCTCAATGTGGTTTCTTCTTTGTCTTTGGATATAGGATATCTTTTTTGGTAGGTTCCAGTCTTTTTTTGTCAATAGTTGTTCAGCAGTTAGTTGTGATTGCAGTGTTTTTGTGAGAGGAGGTGAACCCATGTCCTTCTACTCTGCCATCTTGTCTCCCATCCCACAATTTCTTTATCCATTCATCCTTTGATGGACACTTAAGTTGTTTTCATATCTTGGCTATTGTGAATAGTGCTATAGTGAACATGTGGGTGCATATATCTTTTCCAGTTAGTGTTTTCTTTTTCTTCCGATAAGTTCTCCAAAGTGGAATTGTTAGATCATATGGGAGTTCTCTTTTACTTTTTTGAGAAACGTCCATACTTTTCCATAGTGGCTGCACCACAGTTTGCATGCCTACCAACAATGCACAAGGGTTCCCTTTAATCCACATCTTCACCAACACTTGCTATTAATTGTCATTTTGATAATAGTTATTTTACCAGGTGTGAGGTGATATTTCACTGTGGTTTTGATTTGCATTTCCCTGATAATTAGTGATGTTGAGCAGCTTTTCATGTATCTGTTGGCCATCTGTATATGTTCTTTGGAAAAGTGTTCACATCTTTTGCCCAATTTTTTTTATAGAAGTATAGTTAATTTACAACATTGTGTTAGTTTCAAGTGTACAACAAAGTGATTCAGTTATACATATGTATATATATATATATTTTTTTTTTTTCAAGTTCTTTTCCCTTATAGGTTATAACAAGATATTGAGTATAATTTCCTTTGCTCTACAGTAGGTCCTTGTTGCTTACCTATTTTATATGTAGTATTGTGTATATGTTAATCCCAAACTCCTAATTCATCCCCTGCCCCCTCCCCTCGCCAATTCCTTTGGTAACCATAAGTTTGTTTTCTGTCTGTGAGTTGATTTCTGTTTTGTAAATAAGTTTATTTATATCATTTTTTAGATTCCACATGTAAGTGATATCGTATGATATTTTGTCTCTTTCTGACTTCACTTAATATGATCATCTCTAGGTCCATCCGTGTTGCTGCAAATGTTCTGTCCAATTTTTAATTGGATTGTTTTTTTGCTATTGAGTTTTATGTATTCTTTATACATTTTGGACATCAGGCCCATATGAGATACATGATTTGCAAATATTTTCCCCCATTCAGTAGGTAGCCTATTTTTTTTATGGTTTCCTTTGCTGTGCATAAGCTTTTTAGTATGATCCTGTTCCGCTTATTTATTTTTGCTTTTATTGCTTTTGCTTTTGGTGTCAGATTCAAAAAATCATCACCAAGACCTGTGTCAAGGAGCTTACCACCTATGTTTTCTTCTAGGAGTTCTAGGGGGTTTATGATATTAGGTCTTACATTAAACATTACATCTTTAATCCATTTTGAGTTCAGTTTTGTGTATGGTGTATGATAATGGTCCAGTGTCTTTTTTCTTGCATGTGGATGCCCAGTTTTCCCAGCACCCTTTATTGAAGAGACTGTCCTTTCCCCATTGTCCTTCCTTCCTTCCTTCCTTCCTTCCCTCCTTCCTTCCTTCCTTTGCTGTGTTGGGTCTTCGTTGCTGCACGCGGTCTTTCTCTAGTTGCAGTGAGCAGGGGCTACTTTTCATTGCGGTGCGTGGGCTTCTCATTGCAGTGGCTTCTCTTGTTGCGGAGTACAGGCTCTAGGTGCACAGGCTTCAGTAGTTGCGGCGTGCGGGCTCAGTAGTTGTGGCGTTGGGGCTCTAGAGCACAGGCTCAGTAGCTGTGGCGCACGGGCTTAATTGCTTTGCGGTATGTGGGATCTTCCCAGACCAGGGCTTGAACCCGTTCCCCTGCATTGGCAGGCAGATTCTTAACCACTGCACCATCAGGGAAGCCCTCCCAATTGTACATTCTCGCCTCCTTTGTTGTTAATTACTTGACTGTACATGTGTAAGTTTATTTCTGGGCTCTTTATTCTATTCCATTCCTCTATACATCTGTTTTTATGGCAGTAATGTACTGTTTTGATTACTATAGCTTTGCGATAGAATTAGATATCAGCAAACATGATGCCTCGAGCTTTGTCCTTCTTTCTCAAAATTGCTTTGGCATTTTGGTGTCTTTGTGGTTTCATATATGTTTTAGGACTGTTTGTTCTATTTGTTTGAAAAATGCCATTGGAATTTTGATAGGAATTGTGTTGAATCTGTAGATTGCTTTAGGTAGTATGGATATTTTAATAATATTGATTCTTCCAGTCCACGTGCATGGAATTTCTTTCTGTTTATTTGTGTCATACTCAGTTTCTTTCATCATTGTCTTATAGTTTTCAATGTCCAGGTCTTTCCTCTCTTTGGCTAAATTTATTTCTCTTTGGCTAAATTTATTTCTAAGTATCTTGTTCTTTTTGATGCAATCATAAATGGGATTATTTCTCTTTCTGATAATTCATTATTAACTTATAGTTATTTTCCGGTAACTCTTAGACTTTTGTTAAATGGGCAGGACACAAGATTCTGTACTCTCACTTTATCAAGTTTATATCTTCTTACTGGGACCCCTTCTTGCCCTTTTTATCCCCCCTCAGCTACCCACATACATTTTACTAACTGATTTTTTTGTGTTCATTTATTTATTGAACAAATATTCCATTGTCTCCTATTATGTCTCAGGAAATGTTTGTTCTAGACGCCTGGTTTACTTCAGTGAACAAAAACAGACAAAAGTCCCTGCCCTGGTAGGTTGTACAGTCTATTGAAGGATGCAGAAAATAAACATAAACTAAGGAAACTATATAACATGTTAGAAGGTGATGGTGCCATCAAAGAAACATAGCAGGGTGAGGGGGATTGGGCAGTTACAGAGTGGAGGTGGGAGTTGGGGTTTTAAATATGGTGGTCTGTTTAGGCCTCATTAAATACGTGCTATACTTGAAGGAATTAAGAAAAACCAGAGGATATCTGGGGGAAGAGCATTCCAGGTAAAAAGGAGAGCCTTGGGCTTCCCTGGTGGCGCAGTGGTTGAGAATCTGCCTGCCAATGCAGGGGACACGGGTTCGAGCCCTGGTCTGGGAAGATCCCACATGCCGTGGAGCAACTAGCCCCGTGAGCCACAAATACTGAGCCTGCGCGCCTGGAGCCTGTGCTCCGCAATGAGAGGCCACGATAGTGAGAGGCCCGCGCACCGTGATGAGGAGTGGCCCCCACTTGCCGCAACTAGAGAAAGCCCTCGCACAGAAACAAAGACCCAACACAGCCATAAATAAAAAAATAAAAAATAAATAAAAAAAAAAAAGGAGAGCCTTTACAAAGGCTTACATAGGCAGGAACATGTCTGTCATGTTCTAAGAAAAACAAGGAGAAGCCAGTTTGTCTGGAGAAGGGCAAGAACAAGGGGGAGATGGCAAATGAGGTCAGTGAGATAATGGGTAGCCAGATTATTATAAGGACTGAATGAAATGGAAACCATGGGAGGTTTGCACAGAGAAGAGATATGTTCTAACCTTTGTTTTAAAAGATCACCTGACTGCTGAATTGGGATTAGAATCTAGGGGCCAAGCATGGAAGTAGGGAAAACAGTTAGGAAGCTATTTCAGGAATCCCAATGACAGGTGATGGTGGCACATACCAGGGTGATAACAATGGACATGGTGAGAAATGGTTGGATTCTGAATCCATATTGAAGGTAGAGTTTACAGGTTATGCTAGGGATTGGATGTGGAGGTAAGATGGCCAGACTGGGGGTAGGGAGGGGTGGTCGGGAATAACTTCAAAGGTTTTTGCCTAAGCCCATAGAGGTATGGAGTTAATCAACTGAGATGGGAAGGACAACACATAGAGATGTTGAGTAGGCAGTTGGATCCAGGAGTGAGAGTTCAGGGCAAGGTCTGTTCTAGTATATGAATTTGGGAATCATCAGCAGTGGTTTGTAAAACCATGACACAAAGCGATATCACCAAGGAACAAGTGTAGACAGAAAGCAGAGAACCACAGAGGTGTCTTGTGACATTAAGAGTTAAGGGAGAAGAGCCTCAACCAACAAACAATATTGAGAAGGATGAACCAGTGAGTTTAAGAGAACAACCCAAAAAGTGTACTGTCCCAGAAGCTAAACCAAGATCCTTTATCAAAGAGGAGGGAGTAATCAGCCATGTCAAATGATTAAGTCTGCTGAGAACTAAGAATTGAGGATTATTAGTTTTAGCATTGCCAGTGGTGACTTTCACCATCTGTTTCATTTGAGTGCTTGAGGCAAAACTGTATAAGGAGTGAGTTTAAGAGAAAGTGTGAGAAAAGGAATGAGAGACAGTGAGTACAGACAACTCAGGAGTTTTTGCTGCAAAGAGGAATAGAGAAATAGAGTGAGCTGGCCAGAGAAGCGAGTTGAGACTTTTTTTTAAGATGGGAGAAGTAGCTGTCTGTTTGTTTGCTAATGGGAAGGATCCATAGAGATGGGAAATTTGATAGGGATAGAAGGAATAATTGAATTGTTGGAAAAATATCCTGTCCGTAATAGGGGGGATAGGACCTGATCCACAGGTAGAAGGATTGTATTTAGGTAACAGCATGGCTAGTTTGACTATAGTGACAGGCAGAGTATATGGGTGTAGATATTGGTAGGTAGTTAGATGTAGTTTTGAGAGTTGAAGTTTTCATTGTTTCACTTTCCTCAGTAAAGTAGAAAACCTATTATAAATGCATGTAAGTGCAGTACAGTTTGATATTAGCATTTTGACATATCACCAGGTTATTCACTAACAAATACTTACTGAATTCATACTAGGCATTGTTCTAGATAGTAAATATATAACTGAGCATAAGTCCTATCTTGAGGGAATGTCTGTTTTAGTGGATGGAAATAGAATAAGCATATATATGTCAGCTTCGATTAGTGGTATAAATGAAAATAAAGCAGTGTAAAGGGGAAGGGAGGTAGTTCTTTCTTATACGTTGGTCACAAAAGTTATTTCTGATGAAGTGACATCTGAGCAGAGATCTGAATCAGATGAGAGGTAAACCCTGCAGGTGTCTGCGCATTACATTTGAAACAGAACAGCCAGTGCAAAGGCCCTAAAGCAAGAACGTCTTGCCATATTGGAGCAAGGGACTAGTATGGCTGAAGCAGAGTGAATGACGGAGTAGGTGGAAGAAGTCAAGTTCAGAGAGGTGGGGTGGGGGGGCGGGCCAGATCATGCAGGCCTTGTAAACCATTAGGAGGACCTTGGTTTTTACTCTGAGATAGGATGCTGCCTTGGGAGGTTTTGAACAGATGAGTGATGAGATTTTATTTGTGTTTTAAAAGGCTCAGTGTGGCTGCTGTGGGGGCAGGGGTGGGATAGACAAGGGTAGAAAGAAGGAGACGCCTTACTTGGCTATCACCATAAATCTTAGTGACAGATTGATGGTGACTTAGTGCTAGCAGTGGAGATGGTCAGCGTTGCTGGATTCTGGTTATATTCAGAAGGAAGAACTGAAAGGATTGGCTGACAGATTGCACGCAGGGTGAGAGAGAATTTGACTATAAGGTTTTGGGGCCCTCTTACTGGAAGACTAGATTTACTGTTAATTGAGGTGGACAAACCGAGGGCAGAAAAGGTTTGGAGGAGTATCCAGAATTTGGTTTGTAACTAATTTGATCTACCACTTTATATTTCCATCCAGTGTCAAGTAGGCAGTTTTATATATGGCAACATGGGAATATAAAAGGTCAGGACTGGCAATGTAAGTTTGCACGTCATCAACAGATAAATAGAACGTATTTAAAGCCATAAGCCTAGATGAGGTAACTAAGGGAGTAAACCATATAGAGAAGACGTGAGAAGCCTTGGGGCACTCAAGTAGTTAGTTAGAAGTTAGATTGCTGAGGAGCAACCAACAGAAGGAAACAAGAAACAGTACTATCCAGTGAGGTGGGAGGAGAAAACTGAGTGTGGGGTCCCAGAAGCCAAAGAAAAGACTTCAAGAAGGCAGAAATGATCAAGTGTATCAAATGCTCACAAGGTGTGTAATGTGAAGACTGATAACTATTACTTTTGCTGAGTCTTACCTGGAATACAGCTGTCTCCTTCTGTCTATCTCTAAACTGAAAGTGCCATGAGGTCAGGTATCTAATACATGACATGTAGTAAAAGCTCAGTATTTGCTGAATATGTGTTACTGGCACCCTCTTCGAGCCCTCATCCCTCGTCTCTTTCTAATCTTGCACTTGACTACATTGTTTACATTGCTGCCCATTTGTCTGACCTTTCCTGTCTAGAAAGCTTCAGGGGCTCCCCATTACCTGCATTATAAAATCCTGGCACCTCTCCTGACAAATCCATCCATGTCATCTTTTTCAGCCTCATCTCCTACCACTTCCTATTCATACCTATACCTTAATATGGAACAATTTATAGTTCTGTCTATGGGCTGTATTATTTCATCCTTCTATGGCTTTACTCATTCTATTTATTTTTTCAGCCTAAGATGACTTTCTTCCTTTGCTTGGCCTAAAGTCTAGCTTGAAGAATCAGGAAGCTTTTGTGATGAGCCAACTCATTCAGTCCACAGGCAGCCTCCATAATAACTGTATATAATCTCTATCACAGTTCTTATTCTCTATTTAACTTTTTTATGTGTCTGTTACCTTTTCTAAAGTATAAATTTTTTAGGGTCAGAAGTGTATCTTTATTTATCTTCCTCTCCATGGTACCTATCACAGTGCTATCTTCTGGGTAGGCACTCTATAAATACTGAATTTTAAGAGAACAGGAAAATGAAGGGGAAGGCATTCAAATGTGAGCTGAAGATTGGATCAGTGACTTGACAGTAAGTAGAAAAGAATGGTACATGGTAAATTCTAGACTAGGTCAAAAGGTAGATATTTGAAAGAAATGGTAAAGATGTACATTTTAATATATATATCTGTACTTTGTACAAAGGAGTATAAATGCCTACGTCAAAATAATAGAAAAAATAAATAGAAAAACTATTTTTAACTATTCCTTGCAATTCCTCAGTTATTATGTAGTATGCTAATAGTATATATTAGAAAATATGAAGTAGACTATGTTACATATGTAATTTATACTTTTTTTAATAGTTTCATATTAAATTTTTAGGATATCAATGCAAGCCTGAATAAGAAGAAGAATTTCTCCCTCCTAAGCCATGGCATATCAGTTGTACAGAAATACCACTTTGGGAAACAGTCTTCAGGAGAGCCTCGATGAGCTTATACAGGTGAGGGACTAAAAATCAACATTTTTATTTAGATGGATCTATAATAATTCTTGTTCTCATACTTATGAGAATGGCAGTCTATGTAGCTTTAAGGTAACTTTGGACAAGTTAATACAAGTCTTGAGATTTAAATTAGAATTTTGAATTTATATTTTAATTTTAGGAAAATTAACCTTTTTATGTAAACCTCTCATCCAAGAACATATTATACATTTCCATTTATTTTCATATATAAGATTAGACTTTTTTTTAATGTATTATTGGTCCCAGGTTTTTTATTTAAAAGAAACTTGGTTCCTTCAATTTATCGAATACTTCTTTCCAGATACTGTGAAGGAGTGATAGACAAAGTTTTGTCCTGGTGCTGTAACATCACTGCATGTTTTCTTTTTAAAATTATGTTTGTGTCAAGATAATGCAAGAAAATATTGTCAGGCTTTGCTTCTTAGTTGTCAGTTATGGCAAAAAAGAATAAGGAATTCTAGTTTAGAGACTCTGGTTAACCTCAGTTAAATTTTAGATGATAATTCATGATTTTTTGTTTTTTTAGCTTTTTAAAAAAAATTTATTTGTTTTATTTTTGGCTGTGTTGGGTCTTCATTTCTGTGCGAGGGCTTTCTCTAGTTGTGGTGAGCGGGGGCCATGCCTCATCACGGTGCGCGGGCCTCTCACTGTCGCGGCCTCTCTTGTTGTGGAGCACAAGCTCCAGACGCGCAGGCTCAGTAGTTGTGGCTCACGGGCTTAGTTGCTCTGCGGCATGTGGGATCTTCCCAGACCAGGGCCCAAACCCATGTCCCTGCATTGGCAGGCAGATTCTCAACCACTGTGCCACCAGGGAAGCCTTATAATTCATGTATTTTTGTTTTATTTTTTCTTTAATGTTCTTCTCTAAGAATATTCATGACCTTTATTTTTTCTCAGTCTCAACAGATTACCCCCCAACTTGCCCTTCAAGTTCTACTTCAGTTTGATAAGGCTATAAATTCAGCGTTGGCACAGAGGGTCAGGAACAGAGTCAATTTCAGGGTAAGGATATTTTCTTAAATCTACAAGCTGCACCATGATTGTTAGCAATAGTGCTTTTTAGGACACCTACATATTTATTAATCATAAAAAGAGATGTCTTAATCAAACTTTGGAACTTGTTTGATAACTGAATTCTGCTTGATGTTTAAATCTGTATACTAAGTTCATCCACTTAATCTGAGATATAGAGTTGTTTTTAGATTCTTGTTCTGTTGTTTCACAAATCAGCCTATGTATGTTTGGCTACCTTCCCTGAAGAGTTACTGAGATTTCAAATGTCTGAAACATTATCTGCAAGATTGAAGGTAAGTGAGAGTAATCTCTAAGGATCAGCTATGTTTTTTAAACTCTGACCAGGGAAGCTCAGAGTTATTTCTAGAAACTTCACGTTGCCTCCCACCTACTCTTAGATAACATGGCTTATAAAGACCTGACCTGTTGGCAGATAATGGTCTCTTCTGGTAGCTTGATCTCATTTGAATCATTTGTACTTTGAACAGTAATCCCAAACTGAACAAAACTGTCTTTCTCAATTCGATGGCAAATTCAGATTAAAAGATATGAAAATCAACAAATGAAAAGAATATAGATGTTAATTTGCATTTAAGAGAACATCAGTGTTTGGGGTTTTTGGTTTTAGTTTGTGATGAAAAGCACAAAAGAAAATTATCATTTATTCAACGAACATTTCAATGCCTATTAAATACGAGGCATTGTTCTGGCTATTGGGTATACACGGCAAAAGAAGACAGGCCCCATTTGACTTATTTTAGTGAAGGGGTAAAATCTGCATGTATTTTATATTCATATAAATAAGTCACATCAGTTTCACATGCCTAACAATGATCTGGAGTAAAACATGTCTTTATAAAATTTTATCAGTGGATTCTTGAATTTTTAACAGTAATAATGCCGGCAAAGTTTCCTTTTTGTACAACCATACATACAAATGTGCCTGGTTTGTCATTCAGAATCTGATCCTTTAATTCTAAATTGATCCATGTTGATACATACTTGCCCATGTAGAAAATTTGTTTGACTACTTATCAGAGTTGTAGGGTTCACAAGGCCTGAGTGGTCTTCTAGTTGTATTATTGTAGGTTTCTAGTTTGGATCTCTTTAGCTAAAGGTAAATTAACTTTAAAAAAGTGTTATTCAGTAGATATATGTAAAAAATATATGTATTTATTAGAGGTGCATTAAAGATAGTTTAGCCACATGTTATCTATCATATAGAAGGAAATTTTTAATATAAAGAACAGAATTTCAGCATATTTGAATGTTCACATGCTAATCATAAATAGCAGTGACTTGCCTGGTTCAAATTATTGACACATCTGCCACCAACTGGATATGACAGTAACCTACACACTTATAGGATCATTGATTACACACAAGCCAAAAATGAACATTGAGGTTGGCATTTGGTTGTTCAGCCTTCCAATGGCTCAAGCTGTAGTCAAAGGAACAGATCTAATTAAACAAATTTTTTTTTTACATTTACAACTCTGCATCTTTTTACTTAATATGTCCTGAGTGATTTTCTATGCATTACTCCCACCTCTCCACTGAAACTTCTCTTGGCAAGTTATTTATTGCTAAATCTAATGCATAATTAGTGATAACTATTGATTAGTCTCTTGAAACCCATACTTCCCTTGAAATCTTACTATTTTGGCTTTTTTTTTCCTATTCTCTGGCTCCTCTCTCAGGCTACTTTGTATCACTTAATTGCTGGTTTTCCTTAAGGGTTATCTAGGGCTCCACATATTCTCCTTGAATGATCTCATCCAGTCCTTGGCTTTAAAATTGATATGCTCCCATGCTTGCTTCTACACTCCAGCTGCTTACTGGATATGGTAAGATGTGGCTAAAACTCAAATTTAACTTTCCTTCCAAACCAGTTTTTTCTATGAATGCGTTGTTACACAAGCCAGAAACTTGGGAATGACAAAGATTTCTCTGTTCCCCACCCGACCGTATCAGGCTGGTTATCAAGCGTTGGCAGATCTACCTTTTAAAATCTCTCCACTTCCCTGGACCCCCTTGCCTTGCTATTGCCCAGCCACTTTCACCTGTCTGATTCAGCCAGCTAAAAGCTATCGGCTTCTCAGCTTCTCTCCTTCCTCCAGTCAGACTCCCCTCTAGTCTGTTCATGTTATCACCAAAAATGCAAAATGCAGATCTCATCATGTTACTCCTCTGCTTGAAATCCTTCATTGACGTCCTAATGCCCTCACAATAGGGAAAAGCTTTCCCAAGGTTCTCCATGATCTCTTTCACCTTAGGACCTCCTGTCATATTCTCCTTTCAGGAACTTACTATCCCATTCCAAGTGTTTGTCTTCCTTTCTGCTGTCCCACCTTTCCCTTGACTCTTTTTCATTCTTTGGGACTCAAGCTTTCTCTGTCCTATCTCCTGTACCCTTGGATGCCTCTACTGTACCCCCATTGTACCCAGTAACGATCTTTCATAGCACTGTTACACTATGTATTTACTTGTTTTAGTGATCTCCCCTGCTAACCTAAGCTTCTTGGATGGCAGGGATCATATGTGTATTGTTTACCATTGTATCCTCAGTGCCTAGTATAGTCTAACAAATAGTATTTATTCATGTTTATGAAATTTATTCATTCATAGCCATTATAATATCCCTAATTATTATAACTTAAGCCATTAATGAGAACTCAATTTTTGATATTACAAGTAACACTGCAGGGAACAGTTTTGTGCTGAATTTTTTTTCTGAAGGCATATAAATGTCTCATTGAATACTAAATTTCATATGTAAATACTTGTGCATGTATATATCTCTCAGGTTTTGATTATATTCTGTTGGTGTCCACCCTTTCACCTTCATCACACATCACACTTTTCAAAAAGTTCCTTTTAATGTTCAGATAAAATTTTTTTTGGAGAAATATGTATTAATTAGAATGTCAGTTGCACAGGACAATAATGTTGTAATTTTAGTGGCTAATACAGTAACTCATCTGAGCTAAGTCACAGGATGAAAATTAATGTTTCTAGGAATTCCCTGCTTTTGTACAAATTCAGAGAACCAACATACACAATAAAATCGGTTGCTTTTAAAAAGTAGTCATATAAAAAATTCAAATGAATTTTCATAATTTAGCCACATGAGGGCAGTAGAAATACAGATTCAAATTTCCATTCAGTTTTTCTTCAGATTTCAGGTAAGCAATTTCAGGCTTTTCCAGTGCTGAAAATAGTCTGCTAACTAAAATATTTTTTAACTCTTCCCTTAGCAAATTTATCTAGAATTTTTTCTTTAAGTGATAGTATGATTAACACTTAAGATTGCTTGCTTAAGATTTTTCTTAATTTTCATCCTATTTTGAGAATTATGTACTTGTAGCTAGGTTTTCTTAAATTGTCTGGAGAAAAATGTGAGGGGGGAAAAATGACTTTTCATGGTTTGTCTAAATGTTTTGTTTTAAAGGGCTCTCTAAATACATACAGATTCTGCGATAATGTGTGGACTTTTGTATTGAATGATGTTGAATTCAGAGAGGTGACAGAACTTATTAAAGTGGATAAAGTGAAAATTGTAGCCTGTGATGGTAAAAGTAAGTGTTTGCCCTAATTACTGTGAAAGCAAAGCTACTTGAAATCTTGTTTTCATGAGTCTTTAAAAAATTTTCATCTGAAATTAAGGGAGAAAATGCCCAGTGAGCCACTCCCAGATAGAGACCAGGCTTCTTTCTCAGCTAGATTCTGGATTCCAGATCTCACATAGTCCTCTTACTAACTTCAGGTATAAACATTTCATATGACACATAGACTACTTCCACAGGTTGACTTTGTGTGCGGGGGCAGGGGGGAAGCATATTGATAAGCTTTTCTTCCCTATTTCAGTTGCAGATTTGAAGTGTTTCTAAAGCTTTTCTTTTTCTTTAAGGAAGGGTTTAATTTCAGCAGTTTATCCAATGGTGTCTGTTTTGTTGGATACCTATACATTTTATATTTTAAAAATGATTATTTAAAAGACTTTAAATAACCATAAGAGCCTTATCAGTCATAATGGTAAATATCTAGTCCTCTGGTCTGTTACATGCAGATATTTTTACAGCAGACCTAGGAACTTCTTCAGGTCCTTAAATGTTTCAAAACCTATACATCTCTGCTTTCTGTTCCATGAATAGTTTCTTTTTGCTAATTGAATTTTAAATATATAAATTGTATTTGAAATATACTTACTTTTATTTTGTAATCTGAACAGTTTGTGTTTAAAGCAGCTATTCCTGAAATTAAATAGAGAATACTGTCACTTTCCAAGAAGGGGAATTTTGAAAAACAAGAGAAATGTAGAAAGCAGTACCCTACGTTTCTCAGGTTGTAGGTTAGGTTTTTATGTTTTGGGTTTCAAAGAAATGCCCTATCACTGAAAAGATATAAAGACAGAAAACCACACAGAAGAAAAACGTCATTTGTAACATCATCTGGAGATAACATATCACTTAATATTTTAATGTATAACCTTCTAGTCTTTATTTCTACATATCTTTACAGTAATATATGTATGCATGTACTCATTTGCAAATATATCATTTTCCACACATAAGTCATTAACTGTTCTCTTAAACCTGATTTTTGATAGCTGCCTAAAATTATATAGCTTTATCCCTTTTTAAAGAAATCATCTCCAGATGTCAGTGTCTGAAACTAGTAATGTTACAGTGGTTCATACATTTCGGAAGGTTAACTAGGGATAACCATTCTAAGAACTTTAAGATGACTTTTTTATATAATTACCAAATAACTTTGTTCTTTGCTGTAACAACCAAAAAAAATCTATGTTTATAATTTTATAGTTCCTGGATCACAGATAACATTTCTGTATGTCAGATAATGTATACTTTTTTTCATGTCTCTCTTATAATTTAGGCTAATAGTACCCTTATAACCCTTAGGTTTTCATATTTTTACTAGACTATAGAATTTGAGCATTAATGTATAATTTATAGACCACTATCAAAATGAGTTAATGCTATGGATCAGTACTGTTCATAAAACTTGCATGCTCATGGAAATGTTTCCTGTCTGTACTCTCCAATAGCCACATCTGACTGTTAAGCACTTGAAATGGATTAGGGCAACTGAGAAGTTTAATGTTTTAATTCTTATTTAATTTTCTTAACTTTAAATAGCCACATGTGGTTAGCCAGTAGCTACCACATTGGACAGCACAGATGTAGACTAGTAGAGTGTCAATCAATCATTTGAAACATAGCTAAGAACCAAAAAGTCAGTGAAGGCCCCTGAGCAAACTTAATAAAATCAAAGAGTCCATGTAAACATATGTATTTTCCTTATAGGTAGTCCTTAGAGTGTATTTCTCTTGCTTCTTAAAGATATAAGATTATCTGTTTTTTTTCAAACTTCAGTGTATATAAAATACAAATCAGCCTTACCTACTGCAGTGGCTTCTGAGGAACTTGCCCCACTTACAGCACAGTACAGTAATTGTTCTTCAAAGAAAAGACTGTTGAGTATTCAAGGAAAGCTAAGATTGTGTTCCATGCACTCGTGTCAGCAGAAAATAATACAATCAATCATTAAAATATAAATAGTCGTGGCATTTAGAGGTAGAAGCTTAAGTAATAATTAATACCATTCCTTAGTAACCAGATAAATGCAGTACTACTGTGAAATAAGCCCATTTCTTCTAAAAGCCAGCTTTCTGAAATAAAGTTCAATTCCAAATAGAGAAGCAGAGGAAGTGATTGATAGTGGCTAGAATTTGGGTCTTTTTCTTGCCAGGAATTAAAACAATTCTATGTTATAGTCCTTTGCAGTTTTAAATTTTTGGACAGTAGAGAACTTGAAAAAAAGTATAGCAGCTATATGAACCAAATATAGTATAACTTGATTTTTCTTAACATAAATATGGAGGCTAAGCATTAACTTTCCTTTTAAGGCAGAGGTAAAAAGACATTTACATGCACAAGATATTACTGTGGTCAGCTTTTCCTTTCCACCCTTGTCTCCCCTTCTTCACCACTGTTAGTTCCTGTTTTACTTTTGAAAGAAAGAAAGATTTTCTCAACATATTTAAGTTGCTGCTTGAATTTACTGTTTCTCTCCTCTGTTTCCTAGATACTGGCTCCAATACTACAGAATGAATAGGAAAAAAATGGCTTTTTAATGCCATCCTGTTATTGTTCATCACTTTTTGAAGAGAAGCATAGAAGAGACTTTTCTTTAATTTATTCTAGCATTGCAGAAATGACTACACTGTGCCGTACTATCAGAGAATTCCAGTAGAAAGAAGCTTATAATTCTGTACCTTGTTACATTACCTTGTTATACAGCATGAAGAAACAGAACTTTTTTTTAATGACAAATCAAACATTGTGGCCTTCCTAAGACCATTCTTTAATAAATTCATTTTAAAACTCAACGTGAGTAATAACTGCTAGAGCTACTAAGCAATATGGAAATATTAGATAAGCATTTTGAAAGAGCACCGTGTTCCTTGCAAAGGAAATTAGAAAATGCATTCATTTCAGTAAAGTTAGTTTTTATCAATTGTTTGTTAGTTTAGCTGCTGAAAGCATTAGCAGGGGCAAGACCAAAATTCCAGACTGGAACTTTCCTTACAAAAAAAATTTTTTAAGTACGAAACCAAGGGTAATTATTGGTGTGAAAAATCTAAGTAGAACTCAACTAGGAAAAATTAAACAACAAAATGTAGTCTTTACATGTAAATTATTTCTTAAATTGTCCATATCAGTCAGGTTTCATTTTTAGAATATTCTACATCTTACCAGTTATTAGACTTTCAATAAAAAGTCCTATTAAATGTATCCCATATCTTTGTGTACTTGAAGGAAAAAGTTTTCTTTGTCAATCTAGGAATATATGATGAAGAAAGTGGCATTTCTAAAATTTCACAGAGGGAGAATGTTTATCATTTAGTAGAAGTAGGCTTTTACAGCCCCATCCTGTGGTCATTCCCAGTTCCACCCTTTTCAATGTGAAGCCGTCCTTTCACTCTCACTCTGCTGAGAGATAATAGAGTTGGCAGTAATCGTCAGCAAAATAGCTTTTCATAAACCTATTAAAGTACTAAAAAAGATCTTTATATTGCACACTGTCCCCCTATTTTTTAGTTGTAGAAGCATGTTATATAATAGGTTTCATCATTTCTAAGTAATCAGTGCTCAGGTCTGATCTATGTAAGATAATGGCCAACATCACTAACTTCATTATCAGTACTGTGTTACTTATATTCTTCCAGATAATCCTCACAACAGCCCTGGAAAAACTTTGTTCCCCTTTTACAGATTTAGAAGCTTAATTACCAAAGGTTACGTAATTAGGATTTTTCTTAATTGCAGTGAGTCAAGATCAATCCCTTTTCATTTTGGAGGTTCAACATAATGGTTAGGAGACAGGTTATGTTGATAGTAAACTTACAATGGTTGTAGAAATTTCTGTTTCTTAAAGAGTAAATTATGGTTTAAACTTTTTTCATGTTATTAACTGTCTCTGAGATATTAAGAAAAGTATAGGGCTGGAGGTGTATACTTTGGGGGATTTTAAATCCTATAAATGATGTCACTAGATTGTGCTTTCAAACATACAAAAGTAACGTTGACCTAGATGATGAGTTTCTTACAGGAAATGGTTGACTGCCATGACCTATTAATTGGAGTAATGCCTTCGGGCTCCTAGTATTACCTCAGCACGTCAGTGTAGTCCTTGATTCTTAAATTAAAACTAACTTTCATCCTTGTAGCCCATTCTGCACAATCTTTTCCAGTGTTCTTTTCCTGACCTTCCCTACCAATGAGCACATAGTCTGCTCCAGTTCAGTTTGAGAAAGAAACAAGTCAGATCTCAGATTTCTCTTTTGTCTTGGTTATGCTGTTTCCTTCATTTCTCATGACTTACCTTTCAGAATCAAGACCCTATCCATCATTCAAAACTTAAACCCGCTTGTATCTGAGTACAACCCATATTGAGCTCTTCCCTTGTGAGCTCTTAACAAAGGAGTCATGAGAAAACACAGCAAAGGACAGGAAGAACTTACATCACTCTCAGTACTCACTCGTACTCATCCAGGTAACTGGTGTGGAATACCTAGGGTTTATAGTGTACCTAGGTGTAAATCCTAGGGATTATACCACATTCCACCAGTTGAAACCAATTCTTGTACTTAGGACAGCCACCACATACACACCTCTCTTTTCGCCTGGGCAGGAGTACAGAAGTCATAGCCTGACATTTCCGCCTCTCAGTTCTAATTAGTTGTATACACATGGCTAACATTTGCATAATGATATAGGTGTTCTAATCTTTCCCACAGCAGTACTCGGACTTCACTGGAAATTACAGAAGAGACACGGCCAGAGCTTACACCACTTTAGTGTAAGCTCTCCCACCTGGCCACAGACTCTGATAATAAGCTTACTTGCCTGTTAATGTGGAAGAAGAAAAAAAGTCCATTAATTCATCTATTAGTAGAACTAAATGTAAAATCTGGGCTTTGTGTGGTAACTTACAGCTGGTCCTGTCTCAATGTATTACTGAGTACTACTTTAACACCCAAATAGTGGACAAAGAATAGCTTCTTTGGGTCTAATGCCTGACTGGTCATTGTTTGGTTTGTTTATAGTGATCTGTCTTCAGCTGATGTTAAGGGGAAAAAAAGTATTTTCTCTCTTGGTAGACATCAATCCTAGTGTCAAGGTACGTTATCGTCAGTTTTGAGTGGGTCATAGTTGAATCACTAATAGTAAAATATGTACATATATTGGAATGTATGTGTGTGTTTTCACTCAACTGGAGAAGCAATTATTTGTAGCATAGTTATAAAATTTGGAATCAACAAACAAAACAATGCATGGTAAGGGAAAGTGCAAATTCTCCATAAGAATTTGCAACATTTGTTTTGTCAATCCATTCTAAAAATGCCCCCTAATTTGGTGAAAATTCATCTAGCTATTTTTTATATGCTGTAGTAATAATAGAATCTTAGTTTTCTAGTACATAGGTAGATAGAATGTGCTTGGGGTTTGGGGCAAGGCATTCTACCTTGTAAGAGGTATAAGAACTTTGCAACATACAGCAAAGGATTTAGCAGCGTTAGTTTAAGAGAGCATTTGTGCAAGAAAACTGTCAACAGTGTTCTCTCGTGAATGTCCCAACTCTTATTCTCTGAGACTTTCTTCCTCTGCTTTTACGCATTCTGTTTACCAAAGTGAGCCACAAAACACCTTGAATAGCCAAAGCAAGAACAAAGCTGAAGGCATCACGCTTCCTGCTTTCTGACTATTACAAATCTGTAGTAATCAAAACAGCATGATAATATTGGCATAAAAACAGACACATAGATCATTGGAACAGAACAGAGAGCCCAGAAATAAACCCACACATATATGGTCAATTAATTTATGACAAAGGAGGCAAGAATGTACAATGGGGAAAGGACAGTCTTGTGCATAAATGGTGTTGGGAAAACTGGACCACTCTCCTACACTACACACAAAAAATTAACCAAAATGGACTAAAGACTTGAACCTAAGACCTGAAGCCATAAAACTGGAAGAAAACGTGTAAAGCTCCCTGACATCAGTCTTGGCCATGATTTTTTTGTATTTGATACCAAAAGCGAAGGTAACAAAAGTAAAATTCAGTGGAACTACATCAAACTAAAAAGCTGCTCTGCACAGCAAAGGAAACCATCAATAAAATGAGCAGGCAGCCTACAGAATAGGAGAAAATATTTGCAAATTATATACCTGATAGATTTATATCCAAAATATAAAGAATTCAGACAATAGCTAAAAGACAATTCTGAATAGACATTTTCCCAAAGAAGACATAAGTACAGCCAACAGGTACATGAAACTATGCTCATCATTAACCAGGGAAATGCAAATCAAAACCACAGTAAGACATCACCTTACACCTGTTAGAATGGCTACTGTCAAAAAACAACAAACAATGGTGAAGATGTGGAGAAAAGGGAACCCTCGTGCACTGTTGGGAAGAATGTAAATTAGTGCAACCAGTATGGAAAAGTATGGAGATTCCTCAGAAAATTAAAAGTAAAACTTACCTTATGATCCAGCAATTCCACTTCTGGGTATTTATGTGAAGGGAATGAAATCACTATCTTGAAAAGGTCTGCATCTATGTTCAAAGCAGCATTATTTACAATAGCCAAGACAGGAAAATACGTGTCCATTGATGGATGAATGCATAAAGAAAATGTGTCATCTATGGCCCACAAGAACCAGATTATTCAGCCATTAAAAAAAGGAAATCCTGTCATTTGCAACAAAACAGATGGCTCCTGAGGGCATTATGCCAAGTGAAATAAGTTAGAGAAAGACAGATATCGTATGACCTCATATGTGGAATCTAAAATAAATTGCACTCATGGATACAGAGAACAGATTGGTTGTTGCCAGAGGCAGATGGTGACAGGGTGAGCAAAATGAGTGAAAGTGGTCATAAGATACAAACTTGCAGTTATAAATAAGTCCAGGGAATGTAATGTACAGCACAGTGACTATAGTTAACAATACTGTATTGTACACCACCAGTTTGAACTGTGCGAGTCCACTTACTTATACAGGGATTTTTTTTTAATAGTAAATACTACAATGCTACACGATCCACAGTAGGTTGAATCCACAAATGTGGAACCACAGATACAAAAGAACCACATATACAGAAGGCCAACTATAAGTTATACATGGATTCTCGACTGCAGAGGATCAGCAACCCTAACCCCCTCATTGTTCAAGGGTCAACTGTGTATATTTAAAAGTTGCTGAGAGTAGATCTTAAAAGTTCTCATCATAAGAAAAAAGATTTCTAACTGTATGGTGATGGATTTAACATTAACATTAACATGGATATTAACATTATGGTAATCATTTTGCAGTATACATGTATATAAAATCACCATTTTGTACACCTAAAACTAATGTTATATGTCAATTTTAATCTCAATTTTTTTTTAAGTTCCCATCTTCAGAGACTTCTAGTCATTCCAGAATAACAAGGACAGGACGTGACTTCCTTCCATAAACAACTAGAAAAGTAGACAAAATATATGAAAGTGTTTTTCAGACATTGGAAAACAGGCAGCACAAGGCTGTAATCTCTGAGAAAGGGGGCAAAGAAATAGTTGAGGTCTACAACCTTCCATCTCACTGCATGGAGGCAATACCCAGACTATAGGAACTTCCCTGGTGGTTCAGTGGCTAAGACTGGGTCCCAGTACAGGGGGGGCCCAGGTTCAATCCCTGGTCAAGGAACTAGGTCCCACATGCCGCAACTAAGAGTTTGCATGCCACAGCTAAAGATCCCGCATGCTGCAACGAAGATCCTGCATGCCACAACTAAGACCTGAAGCAGCCAAATATATATATATATATTTTTAAATACCCAAACTATAGACACAGGGAGAGGGGAACCTAAACAGAGCCTGACAACCTTGCTGAGTTGAGAAGACACTGAGATCAGAGAGGAAAACTGAGGTGATTGAAAGATGCAGCATTCTAGAAAGGAATCAAAACAGGGGTCCCCTAGAGTGTTTGCTGTGTACTTGGTTGCACATAAGTAGAATGACGCATTACAAGACCAAGCAAAGAGTAGCTAGGGAGTTAGTTATAAACAGCAATTCCCAAAGCTCACATAGGGTGGGGAACCAGAGTAAACAGTTCTCAGTAGTCACCTAAGGCATCAAATAGTGAGACACCAGAGGGTCATGCCTCAATAGTAGGCTAAAATGGAGTAAAAGCTACTCTAGCTTAGAACCACCCTAGCAAAGGTGAAAAACAGGATTTGAGGGAATCAAACTGATTAATAAATAATTGTCAAAACAATTATTTATATATATGGCATTTTTCACAGAATTAGAACAAAAAATTTCACAATTTGTGCGGAAACACAAAAGACCCCGAATAGCCAAAGCAATCTTGAGAAAGAAAAATGGGGCTGGGGGAATCAGGCTCCCCAACTTCAAACCATACTACAAAACTACAGTAAACCAAGGCAGTATGGTACTGGCAAAAAACAGAAATATAGATCAATGCTACAGGACAATGCCCAGAGATAAACCCATGCACATATGGTCACCTAATCTATGACAAAGGAGGCAAGAACATACAATGTAGAAAAGACAGCCTCTTCGGTAAGTGGTGCTGGGAAAACTGGACAGCTACATGTAAAAATGAAATTAGAACACTACCTAACACCATACACAAAAATAAACTCCAGATGGATTAAAGACCTAAATGTAAGACTAGACACTCTAAAACTCTTAGAGGAAAACAGGAAAAATACTCTTTGACATAAACCACAGCAAGCTCTTTTTTTGACCCACCTCCTAGAATAATGAAAATAAAAACAAAAATAAACAAATGGGACCTAATTAAACTTAAAAGCTTTTGCACACGGGGCTTCCCTGGCAGCGCAGTGGTTGAGAGTCCGCCTGCCGATGCAGGGGACACGGGTTTGTGCCCCGATCCGGGAGAATCCCACATGACGCAGAGCGGCTGGGCCCGTGAGCCATGGCCGCTGAGCCTGCGTGTCCAGAGCCTGTGCTCCGCAACGGGAGAGGCCACAACGCTGAGAGGCCCGCGTACACCAAAAAAAAAAAAAAAAAAAAAAAAAAGCTTTTGCACAGCAAAGGAAACCATAAACAAGACGAAAAGACAACCCTCAGAATGGGAGAAAATATTTGCAAATGAAGCAACAGACAAAAGACTAATCTCCAAAATACGCAAACAGCTCATGGAACTCAATATCACAAAAGCAAACAACCCAAGCCAAAAATGGGCAGAAGACCTAAATAGACAATTCTCCAAAGAAGACATACAGATGGCCAAGAGGCACATGAAAAGATGCTCAACATCACTAATTATTAGAGAAATGCAAATCAAAACTACAATGAGATACCAACTCACGTGAGTCAAAATGACCATCATCAAAAAATCTACAAACAATAAATGCCAGAGAGGGTGTGGAGAAAAGGGAACCGTTTTGTACTGTTGGTGGGAATGTAAATTGATACAGCTGCTATGGAGAACCTAAATGTCCAATGACAGATGAATGGATAAAGATGTGGTATGTATATACAATGGAATATTACTCAGCCATAAAAAGGAATGAAATTGGGTCATTTGTAGAGATGTGGATGGACCTAGAGTCTGTCATACAGAGTGAAGTGGGCCAGAAAGAAAAATGAATATCGTATATTAATGCATATATGTGGAACCGAGAAAAAATGGTACAAATGAACAGTGCAGGAATAGAGACATAGATGTAGAGAATGGACATGTGAACACGAAGGGAAGAGCAGGGTGGGATGAATTGGGAGATTAGGATGGACATATATACACTACCATGAGTAAAACAGATAGCTAGTGGGAACAAGCTATAAAGCACAGGAAGCTCAGCTCGGTGCTCTGTGACGACCTAGATGGGTGGGATGCGGGGGTGGGGGGGTAGGAGGGAGGTCCAAGAGGGAGGGAATATAGGTATACATATAGCTGATTCACTGCATTGTACAGCAGAAACTAACACGACATTGTAAAGCAATTATACTCCAATTTAAAAATAATACAGCACAGAGACAAAAAGATGAGAAAATGAAGAGCCTCAGTGACGTGCGGGATTATATCAAGTGGAGATTTCTACATATTGTGTGCCAACCGCCCTCCCCCACCAAGAAGGAAAGGAACAATTTTTAGGAAATAGTCAAATGTTTCCAAATTTGATGAAAACGATAAATCAACAGAGAAAAGAAGGCTTAATAAACTCTAAACAGGATAACCACATACCTCATAATATCATTGCTAAAAACCAGTGATAAAGAGAAAATTTTTTTAAGTAATCAGAGGTAAGTCACTTTGTAACCACAGAGACAAAGATAACAAACTCATGGGTTTCTTGTTAAAAACTATGTACTTAGAAAACAATACAACAAAATCTTAGAAGTGCTTAAAAAGGGCCACCGCACGTCCATTAAAATGGCCACTATCAAAAACAGAAACACAAAATATGTGTTGGTGAGGATGTAGAGAACTTGGAACTTTTGTACACCGTTGGTGTGAATGTAAAATGTTGCAGCTGCTATGGAAAACAGTATGGCAGTTCCTAAGCAAGTGAAAAATAGAATTTTGATATAATCCAGCAACTCTACTTCTGCATTTATACCCCAAAGAATTGAAAGTAGAGACTCAGAAATATTTGTTGTACACCCATGTTCATAGCAGCATTATTCACAATAGCCAAAAGGTGGAAGCAACCCAAGTGTCTATCAACAATTGAATGGATAAACAAAATTGTATATACGTATACAATGAAATATCATTCAGCCTTAAAAAGAAATCCTGACACATGCTAAAATGGATGGACCTTGAGGACATTATGCTAAGTGAAGTAAGCCAGTCAAAAAAAGATAAATATTATATAATTCCACTTATATAGAGAGCAGTCATATTTTTAGAGAAAGAAAGAATGGTGGTTGTCAGGCTGTGAGGGCTGGAGGATTGAGTTGTTTAATGGGTGTAAAGTTTTGGTTTTGCAAAATGAAAAAGTTCTGGAGGTTGGTTGCTCAACATCATGAATGAACTGTACACGTAAAAATGATTAAGATGGTAAATTTTATGTCTATTTTACAACTGTTATTAAACTTATAAAAAATGCTGAGGGACAAATCTGTCTCCTCCCTGCCTATCACAGATCTGTTTGCTCTACTCAAGCCTCACCACTTCTAAGATTTCCTCACCATTCTGCTTCACAGGTCTTCTTAACCTCCCCTGAAATCCCAGACCACCATACACAGTGTTATGTAATCTACCTGTGTTGAAACTTAACCTGTAGGAGCCTTGAAAACGACTAAGTCTTCAGCTTGTTTGGGGGCCTCTCTAGTGCCTACTTTATTTTTTTAAAATAAATTTATTTATTATTTTTGGCTGTATTGAGTCTTTCGTTGCTGCGTGCGGGTTTTCTCTAGTTGCAACGAGCGGGGGCTACTCTTCGTTGTGGCTCTAGATGTGTGGGCTTCAGTAGTTGTGGCTCATGGGCTCTAGAGCCCAGGCTCAGTAGTTGTGATGCACAGGCTCAGCTGATCCGCGGCATGTGGGATCTTCCTGGACCAGGGCTCGAACCCATGTCCCCTGCATTGGCAGGTGGATTCTCAACCACTGCACCACCAGGGAAGCCTGTGCCTACTTTAGAGGAAATGTATCAGTCATTGTCCACTCGGAAAAAGAAACCACATTAAGTATTTCAAACGGAAGGAATTTAATACAAGGAGTTTGTTACAAAGGGGTTCCAACAGCTTGAGCAACAGATGAAACGTAAGTGTGTCTAAAGAATAGGAACTGAGGAAGCAGCTAACATCCCTAGTGCTGGAGGAGGCAAAAAGGAAAACAGTATGACTCGGAGCTCCCAGTCACTATGCCACTGAGGCTACTACTGTTGAAACATGTGCCTGATCAGAAACTAATTGTCCTACACTAACCAGCCACAGCTGCCACTGCATCTACTGTCACTTCTGCTATCACTGCCGTTGCTTGTGACACTACCAGAATGTCTAAGAAACATAGTTTCTCCCTTCTTCTCACCTTCCAGTATCCCAGTAGTGCCTCTCAAAGGCAGAACTAAGCAGAAATCCAGCTGCAGGGAGTCTGGGAAATGTAGCTTGTGGATCTCCTCCTGCCACAGCAGTTCAAAGGGAAATACAGAAGAGTTGATGCAGAGCTGAAAGAAAAGAGAATATCCAGCACCCTCCTTTGACTATTCAGCATATATTCCCATCCTTTTGCCTGTTTTGAGACTTACATACAACAACAAACTATCTCTTCTACAAAATATGCTTAATCTATCCCCCACAAGAAAGACACAAATTCCTACCACTATGAACATCTGCTAGAGATGTTAATTCATTTCCTAGTTAATTCAACACACATACCCACTCCCCAGATATTTTGTACTGTTAAGACTAAATTATAAAAATGAGTCACCACCAAAACTTTTATATGTAACAACAGAAGAGAGAGGGAAATGATTAACATGTAATGTTTATACACACACACAAACACACGGAACAGACAGCATAGTCCTCATTTTTATAAATTAAATAGCCATCAGACTGATCTTTCTTTTCATAGCCCATATCATTTTCCAGTTGCCTTCAGTCAGCACCTTAGCTGACTGGGGTTTCTTTACCTGGTGGGGAGACCCTAAACTTCGTTCCTGAAGTATTTAAGTTCTTAGTGAATTTTCCTTTAGTGAATTGCTATAGCCTTCCTTAACTTTTACAACTGAATATGGGGGCACTAAGGCACTCCAGAGAGTCACATTTTTTAGCAGCAGCCATATGTTCCTTGATAATTGGGATCAAGCACCCCAGTCAGTATAATAACCCCCTTCTTTTCCCATTGGTCCAGTGGCACAAGAACCCTAAATGCTCAAATGGGAGTCTCAATTTCCAGTTCAGTGGGAGCATTGTTGGTTTCCTAGTGGATGTATTCTTCCTTTGGGACCCAATCAGCAGAACCCAAAATTGCAGGTACAGAAAGCAAAAATTCTTTGAGTGGGTTATTAGATGTAACATTGCCAAGTGTCATTCTCACTTACCCCCTTGATTCCTGGACCTTTTGATTCAATGACAACCCATTAGCAAAGAGCATCCCTAATGCCCAAATTGTGGTTTATAAATACCATTCACACTTAAAAAAAAAAAAAACTATGAGAATGGCTGATTAAAGGTAAGGTATAGGAAATATAATAAGCTTCAAAAGTCTTCTTGTAACAGAAAATAAGGAAGTTAACCAAAATTACTGGAGTCATGTCACAAGGAAACAGGAACCATCTTTAAAGAGTTCTCACTAGTTTTCATATGCTGAATAATGGTCCCCAAAGGTATCAGGTCCTAATCCCTAGAATGTGTAAATGTTTCTTTATATAGTAAAAATTTTGCAAATGTTACTAAGGATCTTGAGATGGGGAAAGTATAGGATAATCAGGATAGGTCCTAAGTGTAATCACATGTATTTTTATAAGAGAGATGCAGAAGGACATTAGACATACAGGAGAAAATAAAGCAATATGACCATGGAGGTAGAGATTAGAGTGATGTGGCTACAAGCCAAGGAATGCTGGCAACCACCAGAAGCTGGAAGAGACAAGGAACAGATTCTCCCCTAAAGCCTCCAAAGGGAGTGTGGCCACGCCAACACCTTGACTTGGCCCAGTGAAACCGATTTTGAACTTCTGGCATCCAGAACTGTGAAACAATAAGTTTCTATTGTTTTAAGCCACTATGTTTGTGATAATTTGGTACTGTAGCCATAGGAAAATACACTAGCCAAAGATGGAGCATTTTGAGCATCATCAAATAATTGCAGTGAATCACAGCATATAAAGTATGTGGTTGTTTTTTTTTTTTTTAACAATTCTTGAGTTCTAAATGAATACACATAAATGTTTGTCATTAGGTAACCAATTCATTGTTCTGAACACTGGTAACGGGAAATAATTGTTCTTCAGAGTAGCAATACTGTTGATAAGGAAAAGTTCTGCTTTATAGAAAATTTTAAATAAAAAAGGATTTGTAGAATTAGGATACCACCATTTTGCAATTTGTTATGAAATATAAAGAACTAAACAATGATCATCAATGGCTACTAAAACGATTAGGTGAAAAGGTTATGGGAAATGTATAATTGGGCTGACAACTTCCAAACCCCACAGTTCAATCCGAACATTAAAAAAAGAAGAAAAAACAGACCAAACAGACATATGTACCTCCTGATGTGATGGAATAGGAAATACAAAATACCAAAATGAAATTTTCTTGACAAAAATTCAAACCTGAATCCCTTCAAGCTTCTAACTCTAAATACCAGTTTACAAGAAATATTGGGGACAAGAATATATTAAATAATATTGCTGAGATCCTATCAGCAGAATCTAAAATATGGGGAACTGTTGAGGAAAAAGACCGAGTTTATTCAACAAATAAACTGCCAATACAATAAAGGTAGAGGGTGGAATCTACAATTAAAAGAGATTTAAGAGATACATCAACCCAACGTGTCTTAATTCAAATAACCCACTGTAAAACATAATTATGACACAGCGGGGGAGATTTAAAAACATTTGGTATCATTAAATTAAGGAATTACTATTACTACTTTAGGTATGATATAGTTGGTTTTTTAAAATGTTTATTACTTATCTCAATTGTGATATACATACTAAAGAATAAATGAATGGAAGAATGTATTTGGGCTTTACTTCAAAAGAGCCCAGTTGGGGTTGGAAAGTTAGGCCAAGGGTAGATAAAACAAGGCTGGTCAGGAGTTGATAATTTTTGAAACTGTATGATGGGTACTTGGGAGTTTCATTATGCTATTCTATTTATGTATATGCTTGAAGATTTCCATATTAAAGATTTCTTTTAAAAGTATCTTCTACAGGTCCTCATTGCTTACAGATAAAGTCCAAACTACTTGACAGAAGCAGAACACTAGGTTTTCTGTAATCTGGCCACCTTCTAGGCTCATCTTCACCTGCCCTCATTCCCAGCTACCTCCTCTTTACCTGTAAGGAACTACATTTATTTCCCTGAACATACCCTGTATTTTCATGCATTTGGTAATCCCATTTGCTTACCTGGAAAACCCTTCATTACTTTCATCATTTGGTGAACTCCAAGACCTAGTTCAAGTGTCACTGTTTCTAAAAACCTTCAATAGACTCCTTGAAGTAGGATTAATCCCTCACTTCAAAGCAATCCCAACACATCATGGACATGACACTCCAGTACACCCCTTATATCATCCCATCATCATCCCCTCCCCTCCCCATGTTACTCAGATAAAATTCTATGTCCATCATTATGATCACTCCCTTTAACATAACCTCAACTCCTTTGCCTCTCTCTCATACTTGCTAGGATAAATCACAAACCTGAGTAAATGCTACCCTCTGCCTAATGTATGCCTGTACTCTTGCAGCTGAATGTGAATGAATGGCTGATTTCTTTTCAAACTCACTTTCCCTAATGTCAGTGGGTTCTTAATACTGCCAGGCATCTTTTTTCCCCCTTAATCTGGCTTCTTTTCCAGTTTCCAATCTGAAACCATCATTTAATACATATTCCTCTTTCTAAACCTCCAATATCTCTTCCCCCATACACATCTCATAAAATCATCTTTATCTCACTGAACAAAATAAAGGTAATCAAAAGAGAATTTCCAGGATAACCAAATGGCAATAAGCATATGAAAAGCTACTGGATTGGCCAAAAATTTCGTTCGGGTTTTTCTGTGCCATCGTACGGAAAAAACCCGAAAGAACTTTTTGGCCAAACTGATACTTAACATCATCAGTCATTAGGGAAATGCAAATTAAAACCACCATCTGATACCACCAACACCCACCAGAATGATTAAAATGACAAAGACAGATTAATAATATTAGCAAGGAAGTGAAGCAAATGCAACTCTCACACCTTGCTGGTGAGAGTTAAATTGGTAGATCATGTTGTAAAAACTATATGACAGTATTTACTAAAGGTAAACATATGTATACCTTATGGCCCAGCAATTTCACTCCTACATACCTACTCAATTGAAATGTATGCATATGTTCCCTATAAAACATTTCAAGAGGTTCGTAGAGCACAATTCATAATATATAGATAAAAGCTGAAAACAGCCCAAATGTTCATCAGCAATAGAATAAAGTATGGTATATTCATATAGGGAATATTACACAGCAGTAAAAATCATTGAGCTATGGCTACACACAACAACATAGGTGAATCTCAATGTTGAGCCATAAAGGAGCCATAAACAAAAGAGAACATAGTATTTATAAAAAATTCAAAAACAGGCCAAAGAACCTATGGTGTTGTTACTGAACGCAACTTGGGTCCACTCACCTGACACGCAGCTAACACCAGGCTGTGATAAAGGAAAGTACTGCATTTATTTGCAGGGCGCCAAGCAAGGAGAATTAGCAGCTAATGCTCAAAAGACCCAAACTTCCCAATGGCTTTTGGTTTTTAAAGGCAACTTTAGGGGTGAGGGTTGCAGGATGCGTGATCAGCTTGCGGACATTCTTCTGATTGGTTGGTGGTGAGGTAACAGGGTGAAGTTTCAGGAATATTAATCATTAATCTTCTGGTTCCTACCAGTCTGGGGTCTATGATCTTGTGATCCACATGTAGTCAACACCCTCCACCAGATGGGAGTCTTAGTTTCTGCAGAACAACTCAAAGATATGCATCAGACTGTTATCTATATCCCTTCAGGAGGAACTAGGAGTCCTCTGACTCTATTGTTCAAGTCCTTTGTTTCGCATTTTCTACTTCTCTAATCATTAATTTGAGTCTACTCTTTGAAACTTCAGGAAGGCCTAGGAAAGGAAAGCTTTTTCTACAAACCAGAACTGGAGACACAGAAGGGCTTGCACCCAGGAGGGCCCTGCAGGGTCCTGCTCAGTTTCAGTGGTGTATCACATTGATTGTTTTGCATATATTGAAGAATCCTTGCACCCCTGGGATAAATCCCACTTGATCATGGTGTATGATCCTTTTAATGTGTTGTTGGATTCTGTTTGCTAGTATTTTGTTGAGGATTTTTGTGTCTATGTTCATCAGTGATATTGGACTATAATTTTCTTTTTTTGTGTTATCTTTCTCTGGTTTTGCTACCAGGGTGATGGTGGCCTTGTAGAATGAGTTTGGGGGTGTTCCTCCCTCTGCAATTTTTTGGAAGAGTTTGAGGATAGGTGTTAACTCTTCTCTAAATGTTTGATAGAATTAGCCTGTGAAGCCATCTGGGCCTGGACTTTTGTTTGTTGGAAGATTTTTAATTACAGTTTCAATTTCATTACCTGTGATTTGTCTGTTTATATTTTCGAATTCTTCCTGGTTCAATCTTGGAAGGTTGTACTTTTTCAAGAATTTGTCCATTTCTTCCAGTTTGTCCATTTTATTGGCATATAGTGGCTTGTAGTAGTCTCTTATGATCCTTTGTATTTCTGTGGTATCCATTGTAACTTCTCATTTTTCATTTCTAATTTTATTGATTTGATCCCTCTCCTTTTTCTTGATGAGTCTGGCTAAAGGTTTATCAATTTTGTTTATCTTCTCAAAGAACCAACTTTTAGTTTTATTGATCTTTGCTACTGTTTTCTTTGTTTCTATTTCATTTATCTCTGCTCTGATCCTTATGCTTTCTTTCCTTCTATTAACTTTGGGTTTTCTTTGTTCTTCTTTTTCTAGATGCTTTAAGTGTAAGGTTAGATTGTTTATTTGAGATTTTTCTCAAATAAAAGGTGAGAAAATGGAGGTGAGTTTGAATTGCTATGAACTTCCCTCTTAGAACTGCTTTTGCTGTGTCCCATAGGTTTTGGATCAGCGTGATCATGGTGTGTTTGTCGTCATTTGTTTCTAGGTTTTTTAAAATTTCTTCTTTGATTTCTTCAGTGATCTCTTGGTTATTTAGCAGCACACTGTTTATCCTCCATGTATTTGTGGGTTTTTTCCTGTAATTGATTTCTAATCTTATAGCATTTGTGGTTGGAAAAGATTCTTGATACGATTTCAGTTTTCTTAAATTTCCCAAGGCTTGATTTGTGACCCAAGATGTGATCTATTCTGGAGAACGTTCCATGTGCACTTGAGAAGAAACTGTATTCTTCCTCTTTCTAGCAGAATATCCTAAAAATATCAATTAAGTCTATCTGCTCTATTGTGTAATTTAAAGCTTGTGTTTCCTTATTTTCTGTCTAGATGATCTGTCTATTGGTGTAAGTGGGGTGTTAAAGTTCCCCACTACTATTGTGTTACTGTTGATTTCTCCTTTTATGGCTGTTAGCATTTGCCTTATGTATTGAGGTGCTCCTATGTTGGGTGCATAAATATTTATAATTGTTGTTTTCTTCTTGGACTGATCCCTTAATCATTATGTAATGTCCTTCCTTATCTCTTGTAACAGTCATTATTTTAAAGTCTATTTCATCTGATACGAGTATTGCTACTCCAGCTTTCTTTTGATTTCCATTTGATGGAATATCTTCTTCCATCCCTTCACTTTCAGTCTGTATGTGTCACTAGGTCTGAAGTGGGTTTCTTATAGACAGCATATATAAGGGTCTTATTTTTGTATCTGCTCAGCCAGTCTGTGTCTTTTGGTTGGAGCATTTAATCCATTTACATTTAAGGTGATTATCAATATGTATGTTCCTATTACCATTTTCTTAATTGATTTGGGTTTGTTTTCGTGGGTCTTTTTCTTCTTGTGTTTCCTGCTTAGAGAAGTTCCTTTAGCATTTGTTGTAAAGCTGTTTTGGTGGTGCTGAATTCTTGTAGCTTTTGCTTGTCTGTAAAGCTTTTGATTTCTCCGACAAGTCTGAATGAGATCCTTGCTGGGTAGGTTTTTCCCTTTCATCATTTTAAATATGTCCTGCCACTCACTTCTGGCTTGCAGAGTTTCTGCTGAAAGATCAGCTGTTAACCTTATGGGGATTCCCTTGTATGTTACTTGTTGCTTTTCCCTTGCTGCTTTTAATATATTTTCTTGGTATTTAATTTTTGATAGTTTGATTAATATGTGTCTCGGTGTGTTTCTCTTTGGGTTTATCCTGTATGGGACTCTCTGCACTTCCTGGACTTGATTATTTCCTTTCCCATGTTACGGAAGTTTTCGACTATAATCTCTTCAAATATTTTCTCAGACCCCTGCTCTTTCTGTTCTTCTTCTGGGACCCCTATAATTCAAATGTTGCTGCGTTTAATGTTGTCCCAGACATCTCTGAGATTGTCCTCAATTCTTTTCATTCTTTTTTATTTATTCTGCTCCCTGGCAGTTATTTCCACCATTTTATCTTCCAGCTCACTTATCCATTCTTCTGCCTCAGTTATTCTGCTATTGATTCCTTCTAGAGTATTTTTAATTTCAGTTACTGTGTTGTTCATCACTGTTTGCTCTTTCATTCTTCTAGATCCTTGTTGAATGTTTCTTGTATTTTCTCCATTCTGTTTCCGAGATTTTGGATTATCTTTACTATCATTACTCTGAATTCTTTTTCAGGTAGGTTGCCTATTTCGTCTTCATTTATTTGGTCCTGTAGGTTTTTACCTTGCTCCTTCATCTGTGATGTTATTTTTTGTCATTTCTTTTTGGGTTTTTTTTTTTTTTTTTGATAGGTGGGGTTGTATTGGTTTTTGGCCTGAGGCATCCAGCACTGAAGTTTGCAGGCAGTTGGGTAGAGCCGGGTCTTGGTGCCAAGATGAAGACCTCTGGGAGGCCTCACTACAATTAATATTCCCTGGCGTCTGAGGTCTCTGTTAGTCCATAAGTTTGGACTCGGTGCTCCCAAAACAGGAGCTCGGGCCCAACCTCCGGCCTGGGAACAAAGATCCTGCAAGCTGCATGGCACAGCAAAAAAAAAAAAATAGGAAAAGGAAAATAAGGAGCAGTACAATAACAAAGAATAAAAAATAAAATAAAATTAGAAAGATAAAAAATATATTAGGAAAAATAAAAATATAATTGAAACAACGGCAACAAGGTAAAACAAAACCACAACAAAACAATGAAAAAAAGGGGAAAACAAGCCAAAAGGAGAATAACAAAGTATAAAGCATAAAATAAAATTAGAAAAATAAAAGATTTATTAGAAAAATATATATATAAATGAATCAACAACAACAAGGTAAAACAGAACCCCAACCTAAAAGAAGAAAGAAAAAAAGGCCTTGGCTACGGGAGTGGAGTTTAGGCGGGGGTGGAACTTAGGCAGGGGTGGGGTTTAGGGTGGGGCGGGACCTAGGCAGGCGGCAGGGTGATGTTTGAGCATGTGGCGGGGCCTCTGCTTAGGTCCTGCGCAGACGGGGAGAGGCAGTATGCCCAAAGGGGGGCCTCTGGAGTGTGGACTTCCAGGGTTTGGTGGTAGGGCCCTTGAGCGAGGGTGTGTGGGTGGAGTTTAGGCCCAGCACGCTGGAGGGAGGGGGTCTCCAAGCATAGAGGTGGGGCCCTGGGTTGGGGTGTAGGGGCGGGGCTTGGGGTCTGCATAGCAGGAGGGAGGCTCCGAGGGCAGAGGATTAGGCCCGGGAGCCCAATAGGCTCCCTGGTGCCTAAGTGGACAGGGAAAGAGCTGGCTGCATTCCCTTCTGTTTCTCTGCCCCCCCAGCCAAGGGTCTCCCCCAAGGGTCTCCCCCAGGGTCTCCCCCATTGCCATCGCTAGACCCCTAACTGTGGGTGGGTCCCGCTGGGTGTAGGAACTCCTCCCCTCCCCCAGCCGCCCCTCAGGGGTGCTGGTCCCAGAGGTCCAGCCTTTACTTTTGCTCCCCCTTCCCTCCCTCCCACTCCCTCAGGACCTGTGGCTGGAGAGGGCCTCGGTGGGCAGAGGATCAGGCCCAGCATCTCAGCAGGCTCCTGGGGACCCAAGTGGGCAGGGGAAACCTGTCCACACTCCCTTTTGATCCTCTGCCCTCCCAATGGTCCCCCAATTTCCCCCTTCAGGCATGGGATCCCTTCCCCTCCCCCAGCCGCCCCTCAGGGGCACCAGTCCCGTCCCACCTCCACTTCTCCTCCCCCCTCACTCCCCCCCATGCCCCATGTCCTACCTGGTCACTGTGGATTCCTCCTGACCCCTTAGGTGTCCGTGGTCCCCCACTGGTGCCTGGCAGGTGCCCTAGTTGTGCAGAAATGCGAATTCTGCATCCTCCTAGTCCGCCATCTTGACTCCACCATCCTCTGCATTTTGGAGAGCCCTCAGAGCTTATTTGGGAGGCTCTTTTCTATTTCTGCCACTCTTTTGGGACTCTCATCCAGTTTCATGGGTTTACATATAAGCTGATGAATACCATATAAGTGTCTCCAGTCTAGACCTCTCTCCTGAACCCAGATTCCTGTCACATTCATCTCCTCAACATCTCTACTCAGATATCTAATAGGCATCTCCAATTTAACATGTTCAAAATCAACCCCCTGATCTTCCCCTAAGAAACCACTCTTTCACAGTGTTCCTCTCTTGGTTGATGGTAACTCTGTCCTTCTAATTTATCATCAGAACAAAAGCCCTGGAGTCATTCTTGACTCCTCCATTGCTCTCATAAACAAATTCAATCTGTCAGCAAACTCTCAAACTGAACCTTCAAAACATTTCCAGAATCTGACCACTTTCACCATTTCTACTGCTGCAACCCTGAGCCACTACTGCTACCGCTGAGGTTAGTACCATAGCCTCCTAACGAGCCTCCCTGCTCCCACCCCTACCTCCCAACCAGTCTGTCCTCAATGCAGCATTAAAGTGTTAATCAGATCATGTCAGCCCGCTGCTCAAAACCTTCCAGGGGACTATAATATCTCTCAAAGACAAAGTCCATGTAATGGGGCACAAGAGCCTTCACAATATATCCTCCTCCCCTGTATTTTTTTGTGGGGGGGGGGTTCGCGGGCCTCTCACTGTTGTGGCCTCTCCCGTTGCAGAGCACAGGCTCCGGACGTGCAGGCTCAGTGGCCATGGCTCACGGGCCCAGCTGCTCCGCAGCATGTGGGATCTTCCCGAACTGGGGCATGAACCCGTGTCCCCTGCATCAGCAGGCGGACTCTCAACCACTGAGCCACCAGGGAAGCCCTCCTCCCCTGTATTCTTAACTCTTTTCCCCCTCCTTTACTCTGCTCCGTTTACACCAGCTTCCTTGCTCTTCCTCAAACGTGGCAGGTGTGGTCGTGCTTCAGTGCTGTGCAAGTCTTTGCTCTAGGCCTAGAATGCTCTTCCCACATTTATCCTCACGGATCATTCCTTCATCTCCTTCAAATGTTTACTCAAATGTCACCTTTTCATTAAGGGCCTCCCTGACCACACTATTTAAGATTTTCCTCCCCACTCCACTCTCCTGAGGTCTCATTCACTTCCTTCAATTTCTCTCCAGCACTCGTCTCCTTCTAATATACATATACATTACTTATCCGTTTATAGTTGTTTTCCTATTGGCATGTGAACAACATGAGCATGAGGATTCCTGTTTTGTTGACTGCACTATCCCCAGTGTCAAAAACAATACCTGGTAAATAGTTAGAGCTTACTTAATATTTGTGGAATGAATGAATGAGTTATTTCATCGCTCATCATACACTCAAGTGTCACAGAGATGGGAACCATATCTTTGTAATGACCGACCGACTAAAGGGAAGAAGTAAGAATAGGTATTCAGTTCAATTGAAGGACTTAAGGCAGGCAATGGATTTAATTATTCTTTCCATTTTTTAATTGAAATACTTTTTCTCCTCAAATAAATTATATCTTCTGTTGCCAAACAGGGTTAACTGTCTTTTCTTCCTTTCTTAAATTTTCGCTCAGTCAAGAAAAGAGCAAAGATTACAATAGGCAGAGTGTGCAACAAAATATATAGTTATTAAAAAACACTTATCAGGACTTCCCTGGTGGTCCAGTGGTAAAGAATCCACCTTGCAATGCAGGGGATGCGGGTTCAATCCCTGGTCCGGGTACTAGGATCCCACATGCCGTGAGGCAGCTAGGCCGGCGTGCCACAACTACTGAGCTCGCGCGCCTCAACTAGAGAGCCTGCATGCAGCAAACTACAGAGCCCACACACTCTGGAACCCACACGCCACAACTACAGAGCCCATGCGCCCTGGAGCCTTTGTGCCACAACTAGAGAAGAGAAAACCCGCATGCCACAACTAGAAAAAAGCCCGCACACTGCAACAAAGAGCCTGCACACCACAATGAATGATCCTGTGTGCCACAACTAAGACCCAACACAGTCAAAATTTAAAAAAATAATCACTTACCAACAGGCCACAAATCAAAAGTAAAGAGGAAATTCAAACCTTGAGAATATAAACATAGTTGCTCAATTCATTAATGAGATTTTTCCTTTCCAGAGAAAGGGTATAGAAACAGATATGACTCAGAGGGAAGGAAAAATCAACAGATGTGTTGGTTTAATTGTACGGTTTCTAAAATACACTCACCAAATGAGGGAGAAATTTGACCCTACTGATAAGAAGACCTTAGGTTTTTTATTAAATAAAGAGCACTTCCTATTCACCTTTGAATGTATTTCTAGAGGAAAGTTCAATGCTTGGAGAATTCCAGCAACTTGTTCCCCCAAAATGACAAGTTCACATTTTAATCTTTTTAACGTATTTATATAAAAACTTATTTATTTCACATGAAAATTTAAAGAGGAAGTTGACTATGAAGCCAAAAACCCACATTCTTTTCTCAGAACACGTGCACTCGGAAACTTTTCTGCCCCCTTGCAGCCCTCTCAGAGGAGGACCAAGGACAGTCACAAAGGCTAACAGGTGGAGAGGTCCACAACCACCACTGCTAGGGACAGACCTTACAGGGATCATCTGTGGAGCATCCGGCTATTCATTAGTCATCCCCATGATGGGGCTGAGAGCAAAGTGAAGAGGACTCAGTGTGACAGTGCAGGTAAGTTGGTGGTGGCAATGCCCATTACCAAAGGAGTTCAACCTTACAAAAAGCAATCACTAACTTATTAAATTCACTGTATCAGACACAGTGATATCTATGTCAGAGTACATGGGTTGCAGGGAAAGTTGGTTGTGAGAGAACACTTGATTAACTGAATCAAGATCAGAAAAGAAGAAACACACTAATGACATCACGACATATTAATGGGAACATCATTCAAATTACACAAATCACACAAAAACTGGTATATAGATCACTTTTGCAGAGCAGATTGTATGCAGAAGACCAGCTCTACCATATACAAGATACGCTTATCTGTTTATGAGGTATCCTTTTCCCATCACAGAAGAATATAACTAACAGCTAATTGCCTTCTGATTACCTGACAATTATCTCTGGAGCTTTAGAAAGGAAGCTGTTTCGCCAGGTAACATTTGTTAGGCAGGCGGATGGAAGTGTGGGGCAGAGAACAGATGCATGCACACGCACACACACACACACACACACACACACACTGTCTCCCCACAAGGAAATGTATAAGCCACAGAACTATGAACAGTGACCATTCCATTCACATACTTAAATAAGAGTTTTGACTCAAGAGGCATAAAGATAGAATAACCAGACCTAGTTTATTCTTGTTATCTAACATAATTAGTAATACTATAGCACCCACCCACCCCCAAGTAAAATGTGTTCCAGTTTTGACAATAAATTATACGGTGACCTTACCTAATGGCAACTACCATCTTTCTCATGGAATGTTAAGCTTTGGTTGTGAAGCTTGCAAAATTAGTGCTGTAATTTTCCCATAAGGATATGGATGGTCATATTGGTTAAATCACCCTGCCTCTTCCCTTACAGAAAAGTCATGAATCTGGCAATGTTAACAAAATGAGGAGGGCTTTCAATAATGAAAGAATCAGCTGTGTTCCTCTATATTCTTTTGCATCTGCCATTTATACAGCTTGCCATGATCATTCCGGAACAATGAGGAGTCTCTTGCTGGCCACCAGGGATTTAAAATGTCACCAATAGTTATGAGAAAACGTCTCAGAGTTTTATCTTATCTCTGGCTTACTAGACAAAAAGTAGAGTCAGGGATTTGAATCAGAAGCTATTTATCTTTAAGTTAATAGTACAAAATACAAGGTCTTTTTTCCCTCAAAGTCCCCTCCCTACTACCAAGCCTAGAATTATTAGGAATGGCATCTCCAAAGAGTGAAAAAGCCAATACCAAGAATTCAACTGAAATCCAGGGTTCTCCTGCCACACTTCCCCCTCCCTTATTCACCCAAAGAGCTGGTTCTTATTCCCAACTCGGTGGGAAAGTCAGTGGAGGAGCTATTGGAAGTGAGGTGAGTGAACAGTCAGTGTTCAGCCAGGGCAGCAATTTGCAAGGCAACAGATCTACTCACCACACTCCAAGAGCAGCCCCCTGACCCAGGGAGATGCCATGGATTCCAGAGCCCTGGTCTCCCACCCCACACTGTCCCAGCATGTCCTGGGCACATTTGTACATGTTCCTGCCCCTCAGGTAGCAATCCTCACACGGTGTATCTCAGAGTTCAGTCCCATAGATGGCCTTATAACGTAAATACTCTTCTAAGCACTGAAGAGCATTATCATCCACCTTTGGGTCAAACTTGTTCGCCAAGAGGTGATGATTCTGAAGAATCCAGTGCAGGTCCCCAGCCCCATAAATGCAGATAGCCCGCTGGTGGATTCCAGAGCAAGGTGCATAAGGTGCCCCCATACTGATGTCTCCCTCATGGAGCTGCCATTTGACCAGCCTGGCAATGGCGGTCATGTCTGAGATGTGAAACTTGGGGTGGTAGGGGACAGAGCCAGGCATCCACGGTGCACGCTGAAGGGTGGCCCAGAGGTGTTCATCGGGGCTATAGGTGTCTTTTGCCCATTCAATCAGTCGTTGGGATTTGGGGTTCTCTAAGACATGTTGGACAAAGGCTCGAGAAGCCACAAAATAGGCATTCCCTGTGAACACAGGTAAGTTATCAGGGGGAGGGTCCTTCATCTTGCTGGTTAGGTGCAATGTGTCTGTCACCTCATAGTGGTATTTCCAGCGAGACTTTTTGTACTCAGTAGGTATCTCGGACTCCATACTGTTCTTCCCATTCAACATCTTGAGGGCCAGGACCATCTCAGCATTGGTCTTTATAGGAAAATCTGTCCCACATGTATTCAGTAAGTATTTCCATGGCACCGAGCTCTGGAGCAAGTCTTCCATACAGTTCAGGTCAGCCTGCACCCTGGACCAGGAAGCGTAAACCACCCGGACCAACTTACTGGCCATGAAGACATTTGGGAAGCAGGAAATAATGGCCTTGACTGCCTCTTTGAAAGTTTCTGGGGACTTCTCATCCACATGGACGCAGTATATGTTCTGAGGGGCATACACAGCTCGCAGCAGCCGTTCAAAGTTTTCAATCTTCTCATGGACCACCACAGAGTATGCGATGGGGAAGTTTAACTCTTCTTTGCTCAGTGGGAACTGTATGAACTTCCTTTGGGACTTAAACTGCTCACAATCTCTGGTCATGTTGAGGTAATCGGTGTCTGTGAAAGGCTCCCGCTTCTTCTTGACCTCCAGATTGTCCAGGAGAGCCTCGACCACTGCTTCCTGGTCCCCTCGGGTGACCCCAGAACAGTTGATGGATCTCTTTGCTGGCAGCTTCAGGGACTTGTACAAGATGTCCTTACAGCGCTGGCTTCGAAAGTCCCTGGACTCCAGATCCAGGGAATCGATGTCACATTTTAACCTGAGAGAAAGTCTCAGAGCAACAACGGCCAGCAGCATATAGCAGCCCAGGGCCCACAGGTGATGCACCCCGCAGAGTTTCTTCTTCCACCCAATCATCTTCATGAAATGGGAGATCGGTAGAGTTTGGGTACAGGGAAGGAGGAGGAGGATGAAATCCTTGGACAGAACAAAATGCTTTCAGTTACAAACTAACCTGGAACATGCTCAAGGAACATCAAGTTCAACTCCAAAGTGATGGCAAAAATAGGTTTCTTCTCTAGACAAATATCCTCAGTCAAGTCCTGCCTAGGAACTTCATACACCCAGCTCACTGATGGAGGTCTATAGCCTGACACTACAAACCAGCTGATCGTGCTGGGATTGGAATCAGGATCTGGGTCCACCTCCACCTCAGGAGAGAGAAAGGGAAGCAGGGCTGAGTACCTGTTGCTGTAGAGGTGTGATTAATAAGAGGAACTCCCCACGCTTCATTTTTCCTTCTTCCCCCCAAACCTTACCACCCTGTTTCCAACATAGCTCTTAACTGGGGGATAGAATTTCTGATCGGTCTAAAGAGAAAATCCATGAAATTCAAACTCTTAGCTTCAGTTCTAAAAATGTCCTTTTAAAAGATAAAGTACACTTCTTGTTCTTATTTGACAGTTCATATTTTAGGATGCTTTCACCACATATAATTCATTGGTTAGATGTGGCATCTAGCCACGCTTTAAAGAAAATGTTCTTAAACAAGTACAAAAAATTGGATGTAATTCCAAAAGTACATTGTAATCATTCATACAGATAACTCTCAGTCTATCCAAATTTAAAATATATCCACACAGAGACACACAAAGCTATGCATATGCAATATTTAATGAGAACTTTCTTTGAGCCAGAAATTTCTTTACATTTTCCCATTGAATCTTCACAACATGCCTAAAACAGAGTAATATTAGGCCTCTTTTTTTTTTTTTTTTTTTTTTTTTTTTTTTTTTTGCGGTACGCGGGCCTCTCACTGTTGTGGCCTCTCCCACCGCGGAGCACAGGCTCCGGACGCACAGGCTCAGCAGCCATGGCTCACGGGCCCAGCCACTCCGCGGCACGTGGGATCTTCCCAGACCGGGGCACGAACCCGTGTCCCCTGCATCGGCAGGCGGACTCTCAACCACTGCGCCACCAGGGAAGCCCTAGGCCTCTTTTATAGAGAGGAAAACGGAAGCTAAATAACTTGCTAAATGTCATATACATTATAAGAGGCAAATCTGGGACTCTTCCATACTCCCTGTTCCCCCCCAATTTTTTTTTTTCGTGGCGTGTGTCTGTAAGCCTAATACTTGCTCCTCCAAACCACAGCTACCTTTTAAATACAATACAGGGTACTTAGAAACTACTATGTAAAAAACAGATAAACAACAAAGTCTACTATATAGCACAGGGAACTATATTCAATATCCTGTGATAAACCATAATGGAAAAGAATATGAAAAAGTATGTACATCTGAATCACTAAGGGTACTTAGTACCAACAAAGAAAACCAGATAGTATGGGGGGGGGGGGAAATCCCTAAAAGGAGAAAAAGAGGAAAAAATGTGACATATCCTGCCAGCAATAATTCTTTTCCCTTATCGCAATCTTGTTCAAAGCATAAGACTGTATCCTCTTTAGTAATAACTTATGGGAATCTAAGAGGAAAAAAAAATGAAAAGTAAAGAAAACTCTCACCTTTAATAGCTTCTTTCCTATTTAGGGAAGATCTTTTTCCCAAGGGAAGAGCTGTTGGGTTCCATGGAAGCAAATGTGAACACCATGTCCCTTCTTCTTTCAGCCTCTCCAAAATATATTTTCTAACATTCATAGGATGTCCAAGAAACTGCGTCAGGCTCCTTAATCTCTGCAAAGTAAAGAGCAGCAGGTGGCTCCGTCACTCACCTTCTGGCTTCCTGCTCTCAGATAAGAGAGCCACTCAGATATATCATTCAGGAGCACAGTCTCAAGGACAAGTCATTCAGGGAGGTGAGCAAGCAGGAAAAACATACTGGCAATGCGTGAGAAGGCAAGCAGCTATTTGATCCAGAATAGCCCAGTTTGTACTCATGCTCTCCTGCCACAAAACCATTCATAAAGACTTGTCAATACTCATACAAGAACTTGAAAGCTTTTTTCCCCCTTAACAAGGAACCGTGGAAACCACACAGGTATGCCCCTATATTCTTTTGGCCTGGAGTTCAAATATCACTCCTCTTATGTTCCCTGAATACTCCCTGAATTTCACTGAAGAGTGAAGCAATAAAAATGACCTTCAAGGATTATTTCTTTTGTTCTTTTACTTTAAAGGAAAAGTCAGTGAAAAACAGACTTTGCTCTTCCATGGCAACTGCTCAAAAAAAATTCATTTGCCTGTCTTTCCATGACTGTTAATAATTTGTAGGTTGGAGAAATATCCTCGGGGCTCCAGATTGTAGATCTCCGTCACTAATGTCTGTGAGTCTAGGGTTCCTGGCAGTCTGAACAAGGCTAACACTAAGGGTGGTTGGACTTAAGTGAGAGCCCCATGGGTGGTTTTGGCAATACAGTGTGAAAAGTTACTTCTTCAAAACTGCTAACATTGTTTGCCACTGTTTGCCTCTCCCCATCACCCCCAAAGCACCCCTCCAAATATGCAGCATTCCTGGCCAAATATTTGAAATCACAAATTTAATAATTTCACATAAAGAACTTAACCAGGTATCAAGTTAAGTAGATAACGGAAAGCAGGGGGAGGGGTAGATGATGCTAAATTATGAAGGAAGTAACAATTGCTGGAAGTAGCTACCACCCCTAGGCTGGAGGAAGGAGGAAAATATTGGGGGATTATTGAGAATTTGGTAAGGGGATGCCAACAAGCGGAAACTCAGACCTCTGGTTGGTGCTGGGGTCTCTGAGCTCAGAGGAGGGCCTCCTAGGCTGAGATCCAGACCTCTCCTGAGGAGCCTGGTGTCTCTGTGCTCCGTTACTGTAAACTAGATTCGGTGCAGCTACATAAAGGAACCACAACTGAGAAGGAAAAGGGTGTTGACATAGTGACGCTCACAGAAGCAGGAAATACCTACGAAGCCAACAGGAAGTCCCGCCTCCAGTCTGTCTTCCTCCAACGCCCCCTATTGGTAGAGCCTAATAAGGGGCAGTTGGCAAAGCACAAACGTGATTTGCAGACTTCCCTCATCCAGCATCACAAAGCTGAGTCCAGGAGGGCGGGCTTCATCTGAAGACAACAGCTTAATAACGAAGATGAGTTAGTGTTGCCTTCCTCCTGCAAGAATTGTTTATGCAGCCCCCAATAAAGCACCGGGAATTTAGGTCTTTTCTTTTTTTGGACCTCCTCTGCCTGTTTCTGACTGTAGATGAAGACAGACCAATGGCACGGAGCCATATGGAGTCATGTGCGCCTGCTCTTTTATTGGCCCCGCTCTGTCTTCTGTCAGCTTTGGTCACTCCGAGGCAAAAACGATTAAAGGATAAACGCTTGCTCCAGTATTGGAATCTAGCAAAATCTTTCCAATTTGTTTATATCTTACTTCTCTTTGATGGCCACCTCAAAGTCCCACCTTCTTTCCCATAAAAAAAAAATCAAAGAATCTCTCAATAGAGAGAAAATATTTTAAATATTTGATTTTTAAGGTAACCAAAACAGGTATCCACTTTTATTTGCTAAATATATGCTAATGTAACATTAACAAATTGTGGATATATTTTGTTAGGATAATCTACGTATGAGTAACACCAAGTGGCTAGTAGTTATGGGCACACCTGGGCTTTGGCAGGAGAGAGCTAGGTCTGAATCCTGGCCCTGCTACTTTCTAGCTGTGTGACCATGGGCAAATTCTGTAATCCCTCTGTGCTTCAGTGATTTCCTTGGTATAACTGGGGCTAATACTAATAGCTATTTTATAGGATTGCTGTGAAGATTAAACAAGATAACACATATGGGAGACTTGACTTAAAACCTGGCATATGCAGGCCCTGGGTGAAGGTTACTGTTAAGTAGTCTCCAGTACCAGCCCACAGAGGCCATTTTGCTCACAGAATAGCTCAAGGAGGGTACAAATAGTGTTCTTTAACTCTGGATCAAGGAAAAGTATTGATGCTGGTGATGTGGGTAGATCAGGGAAGAGACCTGGAATTGTCCCCTTCTCTGTGCTCTGGAAAGAGGCTCAGTTTAAGTGGTCAGTGTTAGCAGTGCAGAGGGGAGAGGTGAGCTGCAGCTGACCCCAGGGAAGTGCAAGAGAGGAAACAGAATAGCTGGAGAGAGGCACAGGAAGATCAGGAGCCAGGCAACCTGCAGAGATCACAAAGCAGCAGATTCCACACCTTAACTCAATGCTGGCCTTAAAGAGAAGGTGGGGACCAGGCAAGTTTCAAGGTCTAGGAGCCCAGACCTAAGGAATGAATCCCTTCATGAGGGTTTCTTTTAGCCCTGCTGAGGCCCAACAGAGCCAGGTGAGCCTGGGGCAAATGTGTCCAAGGGTCCAGGATTACATGAAGATACTTACAAGTCCCAAGCACTGAAAATGATGAGGGCACTCAGCTCCCTCAAGTACTGAGAATAAAAGCAACATTAAACCCGATAATAAGTGTAAGCCTAACACAGTCCAGAGTTCCCACAACGACTACTGCTATGGTGTCGTTTCTGAAATAGCAGACTTTTCCCGCTCGGACCCCTCCATCCTTTTCTCCTAATCATGAGTCTAGTCTGATTATTGGGCAGATAGTTTTGCCTCCTTCTGCTATTTTGAACTGTAAATCCCTGTATGTCTGTGAAATGGTCTAAGCGTTCCAATAATGGGGAGACTAAGCCAGGCTCATCAGGGTGGATCTGAAAGAATCCAGTGGAGTTTGATGTTAACTTTGATGGAGGTACAGGGGACCCTGCAGTCCCAACAAAAGGGTCAGAGGAAGGCCCAGGCAGCAGGGATCTGACCTTTTTTTTTTTTTTTTTTTGCGGTACGCAGGCTGGGCGCGCAGGCTCAGCGGCCATGGCTCACGGGCCCAGCCGCTCCGCGGCATGTGGGATCCTCCCGGACCGGGGCACGAACCCACATCCCCTGCATTGGCAGGCAGACTCCCAACCACTGCGCCACCAGGGAAACCCAGGATCTGGCCATTTTAAGCTGAGTTTACAAACTGGCAAATGCACCCTTTTACTTATTTCAACATGGTGGTGTTTATCTCTAGTATGTGTCAGTTTTGTCCTCTCATTAGACTACAAGCTCCTAGAAATCATATTCGTTCTCTCTCAGCACCCAGCACAGTAGGTGTTGGCAGAATTCTAAGGCTGCACAGAAGAGAAAGGTTGCATGTGGTCACGGAGAGCAAGGAAAGCCCCACTGACTGGCTAAAGAGAAGAGGCCATGACTCAGAGAGGCAGGAAATAGAAAGACATAAGCAAGCCAAGTTAATGTGTTACCAGATGGGTGGAGCTGGAGTCTGAAAGAGACAAAATGTACTGAAGAAGATGGGGTGTGGGTACTTTGAGCCCTAACCTTATTCAATGTTCTGTATCAGTAGGCTCTTGGAGAAGATGGGCTATGATCTCTAGCCACAGAGAAGTGGTTCAAAGACTCAGTATGACCATCTTTGTCTCCAATCAGGGATGTAGGACACAGCTCAGGGTCAGCCGAGATTTGCTGGCTGGCTGGGGGCACTCTCCAGTCCCACCCAGACCTCCACTCCCTCTACGCACCCAAAGCTCTCCCTCCCCCTGGACACACTCCACCTAGAGTGAAGGAAAAAAGAGATTCAAGAAAGAAAAGAAAAGAAAAAAGAAAACAGCCCACAGAACTCAGTAAGTACTTATTCGCTGAATGCAGAGGAAACTTCTGAGAGCAGAGAAGATACCAATCTCCTTGGGTGAAATAATCCAACTTGTTCCTCCCTGCTCCTCATGTTTCCAAGGTGAATCATTTGCTAAATTATAAAGGAGGCCACCTTTCCTTACTCCCCATGCCCCACCTTTGGGTGATGCTCTGATTTCTACCAAGGCCAAAGTTCATGCTTCTCAGCACTGCAGACCGAGGGGCAGCCACGGCTAGGCTGTTTCTATGCCACCCCCACCCCATGAACTCATCAAAACTCACTCATCTCTGGGCTTCCCTGGTGGCGCAGTGGTTGAGGGTCCGCCTGCCGATGCAGGGGACACAGGTTTGTGCCCCAGTCCGGGAAGATCCCACGTGCCGCGGAGTGGCTGGGCCCGTGAGCCATGGCCGCTGAGCCTGCGCGTCCGGAGCCTGTGCTCCGCAACGGGAGAGGCCGCAGCGGTGAGAGGCCCGCGTACCGCAAAAAAAAAAAAAAAAAAAAAAAGAACCTCCCTTATCCTCATTCTGGTGTCCTGATCCCAAGGGCAGAGGCCATGTCTAACTCAGCTCTGCCTCCTTAGAGTAGCTATAGCATGAGAACTTCCACGTGACAGACGCACCAGGAATGTTTCCTGAATGAACAGCTTCCCCAGGGCCCCTGAGAGGTCCTCTGATTACTGGAGTCTTGAAACCCTGGTTTACTAACAGTTACTGGAATTGATGTATGGAGGTGCCCTCCAATTGTCCACAAAAATACAATGCCACAGAGTTGAAACCAACTGAAATCCAAACAGCATTAATGGGATTAATTTTGTTTAGGAAACTTCCTCAGAAGTAACCTCCCAAAAATGAGATTTAACTTGGAGATTAAGGTACCTCCTACTGAGTCATTAGAAAGTAACCTTTTAAAGGGAACTAGTAACAAATGGCATGTAACATGACACTCTTTCATTTGTTCAGTCAGTTTAACATTGATTGAGGAAGCTGCTAAATTTTCAATGTTGGAGATACCAAGTGGATTAAGACAGTCCCTACTCTCAAGGTGCTCACAGTCCTGTGTGGGAGAAATGTTTCAAAATGGATTATAATGCCATGTATGAGTGCAAAAAAGACATGTGTTGGATACAGTGGAGGTCCAGAGGTTAAAACTAAAAAGGGAATGGTTAGCAATACAAGTGCGAACAAATTAGTGTAGGTCTGAATAAAATCTAGAAAAAAAATATTAAGAATTTGTCTGGGTGCCTCTTGCACTGTCTAGGGAAGGATCTTGGCTAATGGCTACAAGAGGAATAGATATTGTGGGTTAAAGAAAATGTCCCTTTACGGCAGCCATTTGGAAAAAGAATGTTAGATCTCTACCCCACGCTATAAACATAAATAAATTTCAGATTAAAACTAAAAAGAAAAAACAGTACTAAAATTCCAGAAAATATACAGAATACTTTAATGATACTAGGTTGGGAAGATATTTTTACTATTACACCAAAACCTGAAAATTATAAACAAAAAAGAAATAGATTTGACTATGAAGAAATCATAAATAAAATTACAATTGAAAGTATAAAAGGGGACTTCTGGGAAAGCTCCTTAAAAGGGAGAGGCTAAGCCCTTCTTCCCTTCCTTCTTTTATTATCATGAATGCAGATGTAATGGTTGGAGCTCCAGCAGCTATCTAGGACCTGGAGGCAACAATGAGAAAGGAAGTCATGAGCTGAAAGATAGTCATACCATAGAGCCACTTCACCAGTTCTAGACTGCCTACTTCTGGGTTTCATTTATATGAGAAAGAAACAAATTTCTGCCTTATACAGCCACTACTTTTTCAGGTCTCTTATATGAGTCACAAATTCTTAACCCGTACAGAATCTGTTTCCTAATTCAGGGACATTTAGAAACATAGGCATGAAAAAGGCATAGGTTTCAGGGAAGTAAAAAGAAGTTAGTCTGAAGTCTGCAGAGTACAGAACAGGAGCTCTAATTCCCATTCTCTCTACCACCACTTCTCCCATCCCCATACCACCACCACCACCATTGTTTGTGTCTTATTTAAAAACACATTTCAGGAAAAAGTCTGGAAAGGAATGCACTAAAATATTAAGCACGGTATTCTGGGTTGTGTGATTGCTACTGGTTTTCCATTTCCTTTTTTTTTTTTTTTTGCCTCATCAGTTTTCTAATTTATCTAGAATGCACAGGTATTATATATTTTTTAATTTAATTTAAAAAGCTATTTTAGAATCATCTTAGGAAGCAAAACAAAATAATGCCTTCTACTATTTACAATAGCCAAGACATGGAAGCAACCTAAATGTCCATTGACAGAGGAATGGATAAAAAAGATGTGGTATATATTTATACAATGGAATACTACTCAGCCATAAAGAAAGGATGAAATAATGCCATTTGCAGCAACATGGATGGACCTAGAGATTATCATACCAAGTGAAGTCAGTCAGAAAGAGAAAGACAAATACTATATGATATCACTTATATGTGGAATCTACAATATGGTACAAGTGAAATTATTTACAAAACAGAAACAGACTCACAGACATAGAAAACAAACTTATGGTTACCAAAGGGCAAACGGGGTGGGGGAGAGATAAATTAGGAGTTTGGGATTAGCAGATACAAACAACTATATATAAAATAGATAAACAACAAGGTCCTACTGTATAGCAAAGAGAACTATATTCTGTATCCTATAATAAACCATAATTTAAAATTAAAAAATATATATATACATATATATGAATCATATTATATATATATGTGATACATCACATATATATATATATATATACTGAATCACTGCTGCATACCAGAAACTAATGTAACGTTGTAAATCAACTATTCTTCAATAAAAAAAAAATCATGCTGTCCTTGATTGCAGAAGCCAACCATGATTTTACCTCTGTGCAGGTCTATGTGAACAGATCTAGTCTTTATTTTTGGGGGGAAAGTAGGATCGTGTGCATGTGTATATGTATGTATGTGCATGTATTTATGTCTAACTGGATACTAATAGAAGTACCTTTTTAATGAATGTAAAATTGGAAGTTTTTATAATGAAAGCAACTTAAACAAGATAATTGAAATACTTGCACCACCTAACACAAAATGCCACTTCACTTACTCATATGATCTTTTAAAGGAAAATGACCACCATGCCAACTAATATGAAAATATAAAAATGTATTAAATGACAAAACAACACACAGTGCATCTTAGTTCTATTTTCTTGGTCTTAAAAAACAAAATAGAAATAAGGACACTACCGGCTCTTCATGCCATCCTTTTGGATAGCACATGAAGAAAGTATTTCTAGGGTAGGGCCCTCTCTAGGCTGTCCTAGCCCATAAGGTCCTATCAGCTGTGTACACTCTAGACCCCTAGAAGGTTTCATGTGTGTGGTTATGGTCATTGCCATCTTTCAGGCATAGACCATTGAGACAACATGCTGGGCCCCAGGCAGAGAGAGTCTACCTCCTTGGGTGGGGAGCAGATGGAAAGGTGAGGAGGGGGAATGCAGGCCTGTAGGAACCAGTGGTGTCTATGACTTCTCTCCAACCCACACCTACCAGTCAGGAATGCAGAGTAGATTCCTGAGCAACTGAGAGGCCAGACAGACTGAACTTGGTCCTCGGTACCTCTCAAGCCCTCAAATACCATAGTTCCAGCTCATCAGAGATGGGCTTTGTCTTTTTTTCTTTTTACTTTTTTTTTAAAAATTGAAGTCTAGTTAATTTACAATGTTGTGTTAATTTCAGGTGCACAGCACAGTGATTCGGTTTTATATATAGATGCATGTATGTGTACATATATGTATATTCCTTTTCAGATTGTTTTCCCTTATAGGTTATTACAAAATATTGTGTAACGAGCTTTGTCTTTGCCCTGACCAGCAAAGCTCGGCTGCAGCCCACAGCTGGCCTGGGTATGTACCTGCTTCCTGTAGTTGGTAGTGGACGTGAGTCCATGGTGTAACAGTTGTGGAATTTAAGAACTCGAGTGAAAATTCTATCTCCCTTTATCCTTGGGAAGCTCCTGGACCCTCTCCTGGCCTCTGTTAGCTCATCCATACTAACAGATATGCATTGGTAAACAAGTGCCATGCATATATCACCATGGAGGAGCTCCTAGTTTGGTAGGAAGAGCAATCAACAAGCAGGGACAATAAAGTTTGGAAAGTACCAAGGGTACTCGTACCAAGTAGACATAAAGCTCTGTGGGAAAGTGGGATCCCTGGAAGACATCCTGGAGGAGGTGGCATTTAGGCTAATACTTGATGGGTAAAGAGATCAGTCAGGCAAATAGCAGGGGTAGAGGAAACAATCAGGCTGAAGGTCCACCTTAGTCGCCTTATCCTCAAAATCATGATACCTGTGCTCAGGGATTTCTCCTGCTTTACTTTCAGTTCCTGGAAATAACAAGGCTCAATCTCAGCTCTGGACTTTGACCCCGGCTGTTCAGTCCACCCAGAGGGAATGACCACCTCCGCCTCCTCTAGGTCTCAGCTTGGCTGTGGCTTCCCCTGGGCAGCCTCCCCTGACCCTCCAAGCCTGGGTTGGAGGCCCCCCTTCCTTGCTCTCTTAACATCCTGAAACATTACCTCATCATAGTATTTCCCACACTCTATTCTCCACTGTGTCATAAATTCCTTCAGTTACAAGGACTGTGCTTTCTGGTCCACCTTTTAATCCCTAGTACCTTGCAAATAATAATCATCAGCATAGACTGAGACATATTGTGTGCCGGGCACCGTCTTAAGCACTTTACATTTAATTATCACAACAAATCCTGTAAGGCACAGAGACACTGAGTAATTTACCCAAGACTACACAACTAGTAGGTGGCAGGGCCAGAATTTGTACCCTGATGTCTGGCCCGGCTCCCACCCCCTTATCCCCTCTGCACGCCAGCTGCCCACACTAGGAATACAATTCCTAGCCAGGCTGCCTCCCCTGGGACAGTTGTAGCTCAGCCTCAGCCTCTCCCTAACTGGGAAGCCACCTAGGAGGATGCAGTCTGTACCTTCACTGGGCCTCAGTTTCTCCACCCATGATGGAAGGTAGAGTGGATCATGTGTAAGGAAAGAAGTTAACTTGCCCAAGAAGAGCGTCATGTGATGGGTTCACACTTAGGCAATCCCATTTCAGAGTCAGTTTACTTAACCTCACTCACTGCCTCAGGTGCACAATGAAAGTTTGTGCAATTAGTTAGTGAGCAGGTGATTGAGTGGCTGAACCCTGACCCTCTCTGAAAGGACGGAGGATCACTGAACCTATTAAGAGCTATTAATCCAGCAACCTAATTATTGACTCATGGTATCTTTGTAGGAATCTTCTAGAAGAATGCATATCAACAGCAGTCAAAAAATATTATTCGGGCTTCCCTGGTGGCGCAGTGGTTGAGAGTCCGCCTGCCGATGCAGGGGACACGGGTTCGTGCCTCGGTCCCACATGCCGCGGAGCGGCTGGGCCCGTGAGCCATGGCCGCTGAGCCTGCGCGTCTGGAGCCTGTGCTCTGCAACGGGAGAGGCCGCAACAGTGAGAGGCCCGCGTACCGCAAAAAAAAAAAAAAAAATATATATATATATATATATATATATATATTATTCTAATGATGATGCAAAAAATTGGATTCTGTTTTACCTGCCCTTTTTTTTTTTTTTTTTGTTACGTGGGCCTCTCACTGTTGTGGCCTCTCCCCTTGCGGAGCACAGGCTCCGGACGCACAGGCTCAGCGGCCATGGCTCACGGGCCTAGCCGCTCCGCGGCATGTGGGATCTTCCCAGACCGGGGCACGAACCCGTGTCCCCTGCATCGGCAGGCGGACTCTCAACCACTGCGCCACCAGGGAAGCCCTTACCTGCCCTTTTGAATCTTGCTTTTTCTCTTTACAATACACATTGAAAGTCATTCAATGTCAGTACATTTTTATCTATGTAAATGAAGTTATTTCCAATGCATTTTCAATTATAAAAATTGCTGCATTAAAAATTATAGTTTTGTACATTTGTTATTTTTATAGAATAATTTATTCTATAAAAAATAACTTCTAATAATTTATTAGAAGAATAATTTCTAGGTCAAAGATTATGCAGATTTAAAATTGTTTAACTGGCACTACCCAAAAGGTTTTACCCACTTTAACCATAAAAGTACCTGTTTCCCCTCATCATCACCTGGTATTATCTTTCATTTTTTGTCTTTTCCACAATCAATAGATGACAAATGATAGCCTACTATGATTTTCATCTACTTTTCTTTGATTATTAGTAAGCTTGGGCTTCTTTTCATGATTTTAGCCATTTGCATTTTTTTTTTTTTTTGGCCATGCCTTGTGGCTTGTGGGGTCTTAGTTCCCCAACCAGGGATTGAACCCAGGCCCCAGCAGTGAAAGCATCAAGTCCTAACCACTGGACCGCCAGGGAATTCCCTATATTTCTTTTTAAATTTCTTTCCTGTTGATTTTTTCTACCCACTTTTCTATTGGATTGTTAGTTTTTCTTATTCATTTGTGAGAGCTCTTTGAATTTATCAGTTAATTATCCTTTGTTCTGGTTTTGGAGGTATTTCATCCCAGTGTGTTTGACTTTGACTATGTTTTATGGGGTTCTTTCCAAGGCGCAACATTTGATACGTAGAAGTTTGCAGTTATTTTCTGTAGTTAAATTTATCTATCTTCTCCCTTTGGCTTCCGAAATTCATATAATCCTTAGAAAGCCCAATTCCACTCCAGGGTCATACAAATATTCACCCACACTTTCTTTTAAAAAACGTTCTGTGATTTGTTACATTTGAACTTTGGATCCATCTGGAATATATTTTGATGTATGGAATGAAATAGTCAAGGTAATGATTCTGCTAGGACCCAACAGCTATGCTTTGAAAAAAAGCTATGAACCTTTTGGCTTGGCACGTCAGGAAAAAGCCAAACACCAATGAATGGAAGGAGGAGCTGGCATGGGGACCTAAGGACACAGTGCTGGCTTGAAGGGGAGGTGTCACTAAGTTCCAAAAATGCATTCAATTTTGATTATGTAAACACCAGTCAGTGATTTTGAAAAACCACACAATGCTGGCGATTTTGGAGGGGAAATCAGAACCTGGCTAAAGAAAGAGAAAGCAAACAAACTAAATCTTAGTTGGTATTACACATGGGACTTTATTACCTCTATTAGGGACCATCTAATCTTGGCTACATCCTGAGTGGCAGAGTCCAGATAACTCAGGTGTTATTTAAATAAATATTTTTGTGGGCTCTAATGATGACCCCAATTGCAAGAAAGTGGATACAATGTGTACTGTGATCTAGGCAATCGTGCAAAGATAAACAGCATCTAACACAAAGCTGACTCAATTATAGTTGTAGGGGAAAAGTTTAAGGGACTAACTCACTTACTGGTTCCCTGTGGGAGAACCACAAAAAGAAGAGGTTAGAAGGTAGTATTCGTGAAGGAAGAGAGAAGTAGCATTGGGAGGCCAGAGGGCTGGAAGAAAGCAGAAACAGACAGTGGGGAAAAAAAAAACAGAATTAATTATGGGAGTATCAGGAAAAAACAGCCACATGATCCAATGAGTGGCAGAAGAAGGAAGCCAGCCCTTTCTGGGGTAGAAGTGGGCAAGATACTAAAGCCAAAGGAAACGGGTCAGGACGGCTCTGGGAGGTGCTGATTGAAGCCAGAAAAGCTTGGATTAATTGGCACTCCCTTCTCCATGCCCATTAATGGAAATATTTTCTGCCCTGTACTTTGCGATGGAAGTGACGGAGGAACAGGCAATAGCTGGGATTTATGCACAAAGCCAGTTTCCAGAGACTGTCCCAGCACATTCAACCTGATTGCTAACCTCTTCAAAATGATTCCCCTCCCTCCCTGTGTGACTTTAACTGGGTCTCTGTTTCCTGTGTGGGAACCCTAACCCTAAACCTTAAGCCTAACCCCTAACCCTGAATCTGAAGGACCAGCTTTTTCATAGCAGCACTATTTACAATATCCAAGACATGGAAACACAACCTAAATGTCCATGGACAGGTGAATTGATAAAGAAGATGTAGTACATATACACAATGGAATATTACTCAGCAATCAAAAAGAATGAAATAATCCTATTTGCAGCAACATGGATGGACTTGGAGATTATCATACTAAGTGAAATCAGTCAGAAAGAGAAAGACAAATACCATATGACGTCACATATATGTGGAATCTAAAATACAATATAAATCAACATATCTGTGAAAAAAATAGACTCACAGACATAAAGGACAGACTGTGGTTGCCAAGGGGGAAGGGGAAGGGGGTGGGGGAGGGAAGGAGTGGGAGTTTGGGATTAGCAGATGCAAACTATTGTATATAGGATGGATAAACAAGGTCCACTGCATAGCACAGGAAACTATATTCGACATCCTATGACAAACCATAATGGAAAAGAATACGAAAAAGAATATATATGTATAACTGAGTCACTTTTCTGTGCACCAGAAATTGACACAATATTGTAAATCAAGTATACTTCAATAAAATTTTTAAAAAAGAAAAAAAGAAATTCTGTGTTCCTGCTGCCTGGTGTCTTTGTCCTACAAACATCATGTCAGAGCCACAGTTCAAAAATCCTTATTTGGAGGTGGATCTTACCAGGGATGGAAGGAAGGGGCAAAAGACTGGCAGCGAGGAAGCCTGTGGGGCAGATATTACAGTGGTCAAGTGGATATGATGAGGGTCCAACCAGGTGGGTGGCTGGTCGATGTGGATAGCAAGAGGAGAGGGCTGTGAGGGACAGGAAGAATGTAAAAGCACCAGAGAGAGACATCTGAGAAGGCTTGGGAACCAAATCTGAAAGCTAGGAGCCTTCTGACCCAAAGTTCACAGTGGCAACCCCAGATCATAGGACTGCCAGGAAAATTAACCATGCTAAAGCATAACTTTCCCTAAAGTTAAAAAACCACTCTCCCCAAATATACATTGAACATGCATCAAATGCTCAGCTCACTACTTAATGGACACAATAAGATGGTAAATCTGGTTCCAAGAGGATTTCGAGAAACTGGCTATTTGTACGCACTTATAAAGGAAGGTTAGAGTCAAGTTTCTAGTGTACATGTACTACTGGTTAACGCCCTACAAGATAATACAAAACCATAACATTTGGAATCTCCCTTCTCCTGGGGAAAAATTATTTGCTTCTCAACAGAGTAAGATCTGCAAATTGAGAAGTAACTTGACTGAGTCTGAGCCCTTAACAGCAAACAGCAAATGTTCAACAGCAAATAACAAATGTTCATTCTTCTAAATCTGTGGTTCTCAAACGGGGGCAATTTTACCTCCCAGGGGACACTTGGCATTATCTGGAGACACTTTTGGCCACAACTCAGCCAGGAGTAGGGAGTGGGGAGAGGGATGGCATCTAGTGAGAAGAGGCCAGTGATGCTGCTGGACACCCCACAGCACACAGGACAAGCCCCAGGCAAAGAAGTATCCTGCCCAAAAGGTCAGTAGTGTGAAGGTGAGAAGTCCTGCCCCAGAGAATTAATGAGCCCGCAGGTAAGCTTGTTAAAGAATGCCCTTGTGTGGGACTTCCCTGGTGGTCCAGTGGTTAGGACTCTGTGCTTCCACCGCAGGGGGCACGGGTTGGATCCCTGGTCAGGGAACTAAGATCCCGCATGCCGTGCAGCATGGCCAAAAAAAAGAGAATACCTTTTGTGCAAAGATATGCTGCCCCCCTCTTTTCCTTATTTCCAAGTTCTAAATAACCTTTCTTAATGGTAATAGTCAACCATCTGCCTTCAAAGGAAAGTAGACTTCTTTTTACGAATATTTCACATGAGTATGTTAAAAAGGTTTCCAATTTACCTGAAGGACATCAGAAAAATTCAGTTAAACAGCACACCCTTTCCCAGTTACCGAGCCTTTTGTCTTATTAAGATCTTACTACAGTTGCTGTCCAAAGACTATGGGATTTTTCCAGGGATCATGCAAACGCCTGGAAGTTTCTTAAAAATAAGAATATCCAACCCCCCCAAAAAGCAACAACCAAAAAGATGTGCTGACATCACTGGGAGAAGTTGGCAGCAGGGCAGAAGCATAGTCACAGGAAGTACAGCTGGGAAAAGACAGAGGCTGATGACCCCTCCGCTGACCCAGCTGGGACACATCTCCTTCCTCCCTGTTCCTGCTCCAGTCCCATTGTTCCAAATCTTGGCCAACTCTACCGTCTACCCAGGTACCCAGGCCAGACTTTGCAATGACACCTTAGCTCCCTCTTCTTTCCCTCCCATCTACAGGAATTTGCTCATTCAGTAAGACATTTATGGATGGAGCAATGACTCCCAGGCACCACGTATATAAAGAGCAGTGAGCACAATCGTCTTGCAGCAGATTGCCAAGGCTCTCGGATTCTTCCTTGATTAGCTCTCCATTCTCACCACCCTCCTTTCTTGCCTTTAAGCTCTGTAGCTGCAGCCTCTTAAATTATTCCCGTGCCCGAGTCTAGCCTCTCCTGTTTTCAGATTATCACCCTGAAACACAGCTCTGCCGGTACAGCTCCCCTGCCAAAAACAACTTTGAACTTCCCTTTGCTCAGGGAATGGGCTCAAAGAATAAAATCCAGACACCTTTGCACAGCAACCAGGTTCCTTCATACTTAACCCACCTTGCTCAAAGACACTACTGACAAAAGCAGCATTCACGGCTCCCAGGACAGATGGCAGGCTTTCCCACACCAAAGCCTTTCTTTCTGCATCCTCATTTTTGTCAATTCCCTCATCCGCGCGTATCAAAATGTACCAATTAACATATCTGTCATGCTAGATAAATATTTGCCGGCCCCCAAATAAATATTCCTAGTGTGAGAAGACAATTTATGATAATCTACACCATGTCTGTAGGTTAATAACACATTTTAAAGGGTTTTTCATTAAAAAAAATAAATTTTGCTACTTTAAAACGTTCAGAGGTAGAGTTTTAAAAACCTAAATATGAGGAGTAAATTCTCTGGAAAAAAGACATTCATCAAGGGAAGCAAGTGCTACATTCTCTTTAGGAAATTTTCACAAAGAACATTTATCATTTCAATATTGCATACAAGGGTGTTCTTGGTGGCCCAAATGTGGGCTTATCTCAAGACATAACAGACTTCTACAGAATACAGGCAGGTATGAGACCATGAGTTAGGTGATCGGATAATGTGCTTTGGAAACAAGTATGTGGGTCAGAGAGGACTTGCGAAAGAGGTCACTTCTAGGCTGAGACCTAATGTTTGTTTCTTTTAAGTTTTTTCATTTTGTTTTATAAGCAGAAAGCTAATTAAGACTGGATTGTCTCCCACCTTAAGAAACAGAAAACATCTCGAATAAACAACCTAAACTTGCACCTAAAGCAATTAGAGAAAGAAGAACAAAAACACCCCAAAGTTAGCAGAAGGAAAGAAATCATAAAAATCAGAGCAGAAATAAATGAAAAAGAAATGAAGGAAATGATAGCAAAGATCAATAAAACTAAAAGCTGGTTCTTTGAGAAGATAAACAAAATTGATAAGCCGTTAGCCAGACTCATCAAGAAAAAAAGGGAGAAGACTCAAATCAATAGAATTAGAAATGAAAAAGGAGAAGTAACAGCTGACACTACAGAAATACAAAAGATCATGAGAGATTACTACAAGTAACTATATGCCAATAAAATGGACAACCTGGAAGAAATGGACAAATTCTTAGAAATGCACAACCTGCCAAGACTGAATCAGGAAGAAACAGAAAATATGAACAAACCAATCACAAGCACTGAAATTGAAACTGTGATTAACAATCTTCCAACAAACAAAAGCCCAGGACCAGATGGCTTCATAGGCGAATTCTATCAAACATTTAGAGAACAGCTAACACCTATCCTTCTCAAACTCTTCCAAAATATAGCAGAGGGAGGAACACTCCCAAACTCATTCTACGAGGCCACCATCACCTTGATACCAAAACCAGACAAGGATGTCACAAAGAAAGAAAACTACAGGCCAATATCACTGATGAACATAGATGCAAAAATCCTCAACAAAATACTAGCAAACAGAATCCAACAGCACATTAAAAGGATCATACACCATGATCAAGTGGGGTTTATTCCAGGAATGCAAGGATTCTTCAATATATGCAAATCAATCAACATGATACACCACATTAACAAATTGAAGGAGAAAAACCATAGGATCATCTCAATAGATGCAGAGAAAGCTTTCGACAAAATTCAACACCCATTTATGATAAAAACCCTGTAGAAAGTAGGCATAGAGGGAACTTTCCTCAACATAATAAAGGCCATATATGACAAACCCACAGCCAGCATCGTCCTCAATGGTGAAAAATTGAAACCATTTCTACTAAGATCAGGAATGAGACAAGGCTGCCCACTCTCACCACTCTTATTCAACATAGTTTTGGAAGTTTTAGCCACAGCAATCAGAGAAGAAAAGGAAATAAAAGGAATCCAAATTGGAAAAGAAGAAGTAAAGCTGTCACTGTTTGCAGATGACATGATACTATACGTAGAGAATCCTAAAGATGCTACCAGAAAACTACTAGAGCTAATCAATGAATTTGGTAAAGTTGCAGTATACAAAATTAATGCACAGAAATCTCTGGCATTCCTATATACTAATGATGAAAAATCTGAAAGTGAAATCAAGGAAACACTCCCATTTACCATTGCAACAAAAAGAATAAAATATCTAGGAATAAACCTACCTAAGGAGACAAAAGACCTGTATGCAGAAAATTATAAGACACTGATGAAAGAAATTAAAGATGATACAAATAGATGGAGAGACGTACCATGTTCTTGGATTGGAAGAATCAACATTGTGAAAATGACTCTACTACCCAAAGCAATCTACAGATTCAATGCAATCCCTATCAAACTACCACTGGCATTTTTCACAGAACTAGAACAAAAAATTTCACAATTTGTATGGAAACACAAAAGACCCCGAATAGCCAAAGCAATCTTGAGAACGAAAAATGGAGCTGGAGGAATCAGGCTCCCTGACTTCAGACTATACTACAAAGCTACAGTAATCAAGACAGTATGGTACTGGCACAAAAACAGAAAGATAGATCAATGGAACAGGATAGAAAGCCCAGAGATAAACCCATGCACATATGGTCACCTTATCTTTGATAAAGGAGGCAGGAATGTACAGTGGAGAAAGGACAGTCTCTTCAATAAGTGGTGCTGGGAAAACTGGATAGGGACATGTAAAAGTATGAGATTAGATCACTCCCTAACACCATACACAAAAATAAGCTCAAAATGGATTAAAGACCTAAAGGTAAGGCCAGACACTATCAAACTCTTAGAGGAAAACATAGGCAGAACACTATGACATAAATCACAGCAAGATCCTTTTTGACCCACCTCCTAGAGAAATGGAAATAAAGACAAAAATAAACACATGGGACCTAATGAAACTTCAAAGCTTTTGCACAGCAAAGGAAACCATAAACAAGACCAAAAGACAACCCTCAGAATGGGAGAAAATATTTGCAAATGAAGCAACTGACAAAGGATTGAACTCCAGGATTTATGGGCAGCTCATGCAGCTCAGTGGCAGGAAAACAGACAACCCAATCCAAAAATGGGCAGAAGACCTAAATAGACATTTCTCCACAGAGGATATACAGACTGCCAACAAGCGCATGGAAGGATGCTCAACATCTTTACTCATTGGAGAAATGCAGATCAAGGCTGCAATGGGATGTCATCTCACGCCGGTCGGAGTGGCCATCGTCAAAAAATCTAGAGACAATGGGTGCTGGAGAGGGTGTGGAAAAAGGGGAGCACTCTTGCACTGCTGGTGGGAATGTGAATTGGTACAGCCACTATGGAGAACGGTATGGAGGTTCCTTAAAAAACTACAAATGGAACTGCCGTGTGACCCAGCGGTCCCACTGCTGGGCATATACCCTGAGAAAACCATAATTCAAAAAGAGACGTGTACCAGAATGTTCATGGCAGCCCTATTTACGGTGGCCCGGAGATGGAAACAACCTAAGTGTCCATCATCGGATGAATGGGTAGAGAAGATGTGGCACGTATATGCGGTGGAATATTACTCAGCCATAAAAAGAAATGAAATTGAGCTATTTGTAATGAGGTGGATGGACCTAGAGTCTGTCATACAGAGTGAAGTAAGTCAGAAAGAGAAAGACAAATACTGTATGCTGACACATATATATGGAATTTAAGAAAAAAAATGTCATGTAGAACATAGGGGTAAGACAGGAATAAAGACACAGACCTACTAGAGAATGGACTTGAGGATATGGGGAGGGGGAGGGGTAAGCTGTGGCAAAGTGAAAGAGCGGCATGGACGTGTATACACTGCCAGGCGTGGGGTGGATGGCTGGTGGGAAGCGGCCGCGTGGCACGGGGAGATCAGCTCGGTGCTTTGTGACCGCCTGGAGGGGTGGGATGGGGAGGGTGGGAGGGAGGCACAAAGGGGAGGGGATATGGGAACATATGTATATGTATAACTGATTAAATTTGTTATAAAGCAAAAAATAAAAAAATAAAATAATAAAATAAAAAGAGGCATGAATAGGACTCTCAAGACTTTTTCCTTTGCAGTTTTATCTCCCATAACAAAACTGGAGACAATCTAAATAGCCAACAAAAGAAAGTGGATAAATAAATTGTGGTATTTTCATACAAAAAAAATACATAAATAAAATAAATAAATAAAGTGCTGAAAAGACATAAAACAAGAATACACTACCTGGCAAAGTTATCATTCAGAATTGAAGGAGAAAAAAAGAGCTTTCCAAACAAGCAAAAGCTAAAGATGTTCATAACCACTAAATTAGCTTTCCATGAAATATTAAAGGAAGTTCTTTAAGCAGAAAAGCAAAGGTGCTAATTAAGAACAAGGAAACATCTGAAAGTGTAAAGGCAAATAAATAGTAAAGATAGGGGATTAATCACTTTTAAAGTTAGCATGAAGATTAAAAACAACTAGCTACAATAATTAGTTAAGGGAGAAACAAGATAAAAATATGTAAAACTGTGACATCAAAAATATAAAACATTGTGGGGGGAATAAAGATGTGGGGTTTTTAAATGCATTCAAACTTAAGTTGCTATCAACCTAAAATAGACTGTTATAAGTTGTTATATGTAAGCCTTATGGTAATCATAAAGCAAAAACCTATACTAGATAATCAAAAGGTAAAGAAAAAGGAATCTAAGGATATCACTACAGAAGGTCATCAAAACACAAAGGAAGAGGGCAAGAGAAGAAGAAAGAAACAGAAACTAAAACAGCAAGAAAATAATTAACAAGATGGAATAAGTAAATACCTAAAAATAATTACTTTAAATGTAAATGGACTAAATTATCTAATCAAGAAAAAACAGAGTGGTTTAATGGATAAAAAACAAGACCCATCTATATGCTGCCTACAAGAGACTTGCTTCAGTAGTCACACACAGACTAAAAGGGAAGGGATTGGAAAAAGATATTCAAAAGATATGCAAATGGAAAACAAAAGAAAGCTGGAGTAACTATGCTTATATCACACAAAATAGACTTTAAAGCAAAGACAAATAAGGGTATTACATAATGATAAAGAGGTCAATCCAACAAGAGTATATAACATTTGTAAATATTGATGCACCCAACATATGGGTACCTAAGAATGTGGGGCAAATATTAACCGACTTAAAGGAAGAAAAAGACAGCAATCTGCTGATGATAGTCCTGATGAACAATTCAGTGTAACAGATCAAATCACAAGAAGAGCAGGACTAAAGGAACTGCAAGCTGTTAACCCTTCCCAGAATTGGAATTCTGTTGAAATTAATGCTCCTCTAAAGGAACTGCAAAAATTAAGAAGAATTTGAATATCCCACTTAGTTCAGCCCCTGGATGCAGTGTTGGATGATGGCATTAGCTGTGCTGTCTGGCTTGTTCTACAGAAATTGGGTGGTTCGTGACCCAGGATGAAGCGAAATCATATCAGAGAAATGCAAAGGTAGTTCTTACTGGACCTGGTGTAGATGAGCAACTTGCAGCTTATCATCATCATCAGGTCCATTTTGAGACATGTGGGCTGGACAGATTGAATAAAGAAACTGAGATGGAACTGGGTCAAATTTCTGCTAGAAATCTTGGTTGTGAAGACAGAATTATTACTTAACATGGTAAAGCAGCAAGATCTCCTTTCCTGGATGAAAATGTTGTCTCCATTCTAAATTCCGCACAAGTTTGGGAAAGGGCAAACCTGATTTTACCTGGTGAAATTGGTAAAAAACTATTTCTGTGTCTTGCAGCAGTGGAACTTGACCTAACAATCTCTGCTCTTCTTCTGAAACAGGCCATGAAATTTGGATCTGAAAGTGCAAAAATGGAAAAAAAATAATGAAAAGCCATCTGATAAATGTGGAAGGCTCCAAGTCATTTCCTCAGAAAACCTTTCAATTGAAAACGAGATTAGAAGATGGTGCAGTGGGAGGACGTGGAGGTCATGTCTCCCCACAAGTAGGGCACCTACCGGATGCTGGTGGGAGAACTTGAAGCCCGAGGAGATGGGAGGAACCCCTGAGCGATAGGGTTGGACATTGGGGAGGAGTGAGGGGGGAGGAGAAGTGGAGGTCGGAAGGGACGAGCACCCCTGAGAGGTGGTTGGGAGCGGGGAGGGGCATGCCTGGAGGGACCCTCAGGGGCTCGGAGAATCAGGGGGGAGCACAGCTAGCGTTTCCCCTACACAATTGGGCCCCAGGAAGCCTGCTGGGGTCCCGGGCTGGGTCCCCTGCCTTTCAGGGTCCCCTCTGGCTACGTTGGTCCTAGGGGCAAGGTGGGGTGGGGGGGGAGGAGAGAAGAGGAGAGGAGAGGAGAGGTGGATGGAGAGTGACCATCCAGGATCAGAGGATCAGGGGGAAGGCACCTAGCATTTCCCCTGCCCACTTGGCCCCAGGGAGTCTGCTGGGCTCCCAGGCTTGGCCCTCTGCACTACAAGGCCCCTCAGGCCACATGGGTACTAGGGGTGTGAGAGGGAAAGAGGCAGGGGGAAGAGGAGGAGAGGCAGACAGTGGTGGGGGGACTCTCAGGGATCGGAGGATCAGGGGAGATGTGGCTAGTTTCCCCTGACCACTCGGGCCCCAGGAAGCCTGTTGGGTTTCCAGGCTTGGTCCCCAGCAAGGCTGTTGGGCTTCCAAGCCTGTTCCCCAGCCTTCCAAGGCCCCCTCTGGCCAAGTGGGTCCTAGGGGCATAGGAGGGTGGGAGCAGGGAAGAAGAGGAGAGGTGAATGGGGAGGGATCCTCTGGGATCAGAGGATTGCGGGAACGCATGTAGCATTTCCCCCACCCACTTGGGCCCAGGGAGCCTGCTGGGCTCCCAGACCTGGTCCTCTGGCCTGAGGCCAGAGGCACTGCTGGGTCCCTCCAGTCTGCTCTGAGCCTAAGCCCCGTCCCCCAGGGCCTTTTTGACCCCACCCACTGTCTAAATCTCGCCCTTGCCTAAGCCCAGCTCCCCACAGCCAAGGCCTTTCTCTGGGTTTTCTTTTTTCCCCTCCTTTTTGCTATTGTGGTTCTGTCTTAACTTTCAGTTGTTGTTTCATCTATATTTTTATTTTTTCTAACATATCTGTTAGTTTTCTAATCTTATTTTATTTTTTACTCTTTGTTATTGTTCTGTTCCTTTCTCTCTCTCTCTCTTTTTTTTTTTTTCTGCCACCCTGCATGGCTTGTGGGATCTTGGTTCGCAAGCCAGTGGTCGGTCCTGAGCTCCTGTGGTGAGAGCTCTGAATTTGAACCACTGGACTAACAGAGAAACTGAGACTTGAGGGAATATTCATCAGAGTGAGGTCTCCCGAAGGTCCTCATCTCAGCACCAAGACCCAGCTCTACTCAACAGCCTACAAACTCTAGTGCTGGAAGCCTCAGCCAAGTAACTAGTAAGACAGGAACACAATCCCATCTGTCAAAAAAAAAAAAATGAGATGACGAAAAAATATGTTACAGATAGAGGAGCAAGGTAAAAACCTACAAGACCAAATAAATGAAGAGGAACTAGGCAACCTACCAGAAAAAGAATTCTGAGTAATGATAGTAAAGATGATCCAGAATCTCAGAAATAGAATGCAGGCACGGATTGAGAAAATACAAGAAATGTTTAACAAAGATCTAGAAGAACTAAAGAACAAACAAACAGACATGAACAACACAATAACTGAAATGAAAAATACACTAGAAGGATTCAATAACAGAATAACGGAGGCAGAAGAACAAACAAGTGAGCTGGAAAACAGAATGGTGGAAATAACTGCCAAGGTGCAGAATAAAGAAGAATGAAAAGAATTGAAGATAACCTCAGAGACCTCTGGGACAACACTAAATGCACCAACATTCGAATTATAGGGGTCCCAGAAGAAGAAGAGAAAAAGAAAGGGTCTGAGAAAATATTTGAAGAGATTATAGTCAAAGATTTCCCTAACACAGCAAAGGAAATCGCCACCCAAGACCAGGAAGCACAGAGAGTCCCATACAGGATAAACCCTAGGAGAAACACACTAAGACACATATTAATCAAAGTAACAAAAATTAAATTCAAACAAAAATATTAAAACCAGCAAGAGAAAAGAAAACAATAACATATAAGGGAATCCCCATAAAGCTATCAGCTGATTTTTCAGCAGAAACTCTGCAAGCCAGAAGGGAGTGGCAGGATATAGATAAAGTGATGAAAGAGAAAAACGTACAACCAAGATTGCCCAGCAAGGATCTCATTTGGATTAGACAGAGAAATCAAAAGCCTTACAGACAAGCAAAAGCTAAGAGAATTCAGCACCATGAAACCAACTCTACAACAAACGCTAAAGGAACTTCTCTAAGCAGGAAACACAAGAGAAGAAAAAGACTCAGAAAAACAAACCCAAAACAACTAAGAAAATGGTAATAGGAACATACATAAAGACAATTACCTTGAATGTAAATGGATTAAATGCTCCAACCAAAAGACAAAGACTGGCTGAATGGATAAAATAACAAGACCCATATATATGCTGTCGACAAGAGACTCACTTCAGACCTAGGGACACATACAGACTGAAAGTGAAGGGTTCGAAAAAGATATCCCATGCAAATGTAAATCAAAAGAAACTTGGAGTAGCAGTACTCGTATCAGATAAAATAGACTTTACAATAAAGACTGTTACAAGAGATAAGGAAGGACACTACATAATGATCAAGATATCAATCCAAGAAGAAAACATAACAATTATAAATATTTATGCACCCAACATAGAAGCACCTCAAAACATAAGGCAAATGCTAACAACCAGAGAAGGGGAAATCGTCAGTAACACAATAACAGTAGGGGACCTTAACACCCCACCTACACCAATGGACAGATCATCCAAACAGAAAATAAATAAGGAAACACAAGCTTTAAATGACACAATAGACAAGATAGATTTAATTGATATTTATAGGACATTCCACCTGAAAGTGGCAGAACACACTTTCTTCTCAAGTGCACATGGAACATTCTCCAGGATAGATCACATCTTGGGTCACAAATCAAGACTCAGAAAACTGAAGAAAACTGAAATCATATCAAGCATCTTTTCTGACCACAATGCTATGAGATTAGAGATCAATTACAGGAAAAAAACTGTAAAAAAACACAAATACATGGAGGCTAAATAGTGTACTACTAAATAACCAAAAGATCACTGACGAAATCACAGAGGAAATAAAAAAATACATAGAGACAACTGAAAATGAAAACATGATGGTCCAAAACCTATAGTATGCAGCAAAAGCAGTTCTAAGAGGGAAGTTTACAGCAATAAAATCTTACCTCAGGAAACAAGAAAAATCTCAAATAAACAACCTAACCTTACACCTAAAGCAACTAGAGAAAGAAGAACAAACAAAGCTCAACGTCAGTAGAAGGAAAAAAATCATAAAGATCAGAGCATAAGTAAATGAAATAGAGATGAAGAAAATGACAGAAAAGATCAATGAAATTAAAGCTGGTTCTTTGAAAAGATACAGCTGATAAACCTTTAGCCAGACTCATCAAGAAAAAAAGGGAGAGGGCTCAAATCAATAAAATTAGAAATGAAAAACAAGAAGTTACAATGGACACCACAGAAATACAAAGGATCATAGGAGACTACTACAAGCAACTATATGCCAAAAAATGGACAACCTAGAAGAAATGGACAAATTCTTAGAGAGGTAAAATCTCCCAGGACTGAACCAGGAAGAAACAAAATATGAACAGACCAATCACAAGTATTGAAGTTAACACTGTGATTAAAAAACTCCGAACAAACAAAAGTTCAGGACCAGATGGCTTCACAGGTAAATTCTCAAACATTTAGAGAAGAGTTAACACCTATCCTTCTGAAACTATTCCAAAAAATTGCACAGGAATGAACACTCCCAAACTCATTCTATGAGGCTACCATCATGTGGATACCAAAACCAGATAAAGATACCACAAAAGAAAATTACAGACCAATATCATTGATGAATATCGATGCAAAAATCCTCAACAAAATACTAGCAAAGAGAATCCAACAATAAAGTAAAAAGATCATACACCACAATCAAGTGGGATTTATCCCAGGAATGCAAGGATTTTTCAGTATCCACAAATAAATCAGTGTGATACATCACATCAACAAATTAAACAATAAAAACCATATGATCATCTCAATAGATGCAGAAAAAGCTTCTGACAAAATTCAACACTGATTTATGATAAAAACTCTCCAGAAAATGGGCATAGAAGGAACCTAGCTCAACAAAGGCCATACATGACAAACCCATAGCTAATATCATACTCAATGGGGAAAAGCTGAAAGCATTTCCTCTAAGATCAGGAACAAGAAAAGGATGTCCACTCTCACCAATTTTATTCAACGTAGTTTTGGGAGTCCTAGCCACGGCAATGAGAGAAGAAAAAGAAATAAAAGGAATCCAAATTGGAAAAGAAAAAGTAAAACTGTCACTGTTTGTAGATGACATGATACTATACATAGAAAGTACTAAAGATACTACCAGAAAACTATTAGAGCTCATCAATGAATTTGGTAAGGTTGCAGGATACAAAATTAATACACAGAACTCTGTTTGCATTTCTGTACACTAACAAGGAAAGATCAGAAAGAAAAATTAAGGAAAAAACTCCATTTACCCTTGAATCAAAAAGAATAAAATACCTAGGAATAAACCTACCTAAAGGAGGCAAAAGACCTGTACTCTGAAAGCTATAAGACGCTGATGAAAGAATTCAAAAATGACACAAACAAGGGCTTCCCTGGTGGCACAGTGGTTAAGAATCCACCTGCCAATGGAGGGGACATGGGTTCAAACCCTGGTCCGCAAAGATCCCACATGCTGCAGAGCAATGAATCCCATGTGCCACAACTACTGAGCCTGTGCGCCACAGCTACTGAACCCACACACCTAGAGCCCATGCTCTGCAACAAGAGAAGCCACCGCAATGAGAAGCCCTCTCACTGCAATGAAGAGTAGCCCCCGCTCTGCACAACTAGAGAAAGCCTGCACACAGCAATGAAGACCCAATGCAGCCAAAAATAAAATAAAAAAATATATATATATATGAAAATGATACAAACAGATGGAAAGATATACCATGTTCCTGGATTGGAAGAATCAATATCATCAAAATGACTATACTATCCAAAGAAATCAACAGGTTCAATGCAATACCTACCAAATTACCAATGGCATTTTTTACGGGAACTAGAACAAAAAATCTTAACATTTGCACGGAAACAGAAAAGACTCCGAATAGCCAAAGCAATCCTGATAAAGAAAAACGAATCTGAAGGAATAAGTCTCCTTCAAACTATTCTACAAAGCTACAGTAATCAAAACAGTATGGTACTGGCACAGAAACCGAAATATAGATCAATGGCACAGGACAACAAGTCCAGAAGTAAACCCACACACCTAAGGTCAATTAATCTATGACAAAGGAAGCAAGAATATACAATGGAGAAAAGACAGTCTCTTCAATAAGTGGTGCAGGGAAAACTGGACAGCTACATGTAAAATAATGAAATTAGAACATTCTCTAATACCACACACAAAAATAAACTCAAAATGGATTAAAGACCTAAATGTAAGACCAGATACTATAAAACTCTTAGAGGAAAACATAGACAGGACACTCTGACATAAATCACAGCGATATCTTTTTGGATCCACCTCCTAGAGTAATGAAAAGGAAAACAAAACTAAATAAATGGGACCTAATTAAACTCAAAACTTTTGCACAGCAAAGAAAACCATAAACAAAATGAAAAGTCAACCATCAGAATGGGAGAAAACATTTGCAAACCATGCGACTGATAAGGGATTAATCTCCAAAATATACAAAGAGGTCATGCAGCTCGATATCAAAAAACCAAACAACCAGGACTTCCCTGGTGGTGCAGTGGTTAAGAATCTGCCTGCCAATGCAGGGGAAATGGGTTCAATCCCTGGTCCGGGAAGATCTCACATGCCACGGGGCAACTAAGCCCATGTGCCACAACTACTAAGCCTGCGCTCTAGAGCCTGCACAACTACTGAAGCCCACACACCTAGAGGCCATGCTTCACAACAAGAGAAACCACCACAATGAGAAGCCTGTGCAACGCAATGAAGAGTAGCCCCTGCTCACTAGAGAAAGCCCATGTGCAGCAACAAAGACCCAATGCAGCCATAAATAAATAAATAAATAATATATATAGATATAGATATAGATAGATATAGATATATTTTAAAAAACAACCCAATCAGATAATGGGCAGAAGACCTAAGTAGACATTTCTCCAAAGAAGACATACAGATGGCCAAGAGGTACATGAAAAGATGTTCAACATGGCTAATTATTAGAGAAATGCAAATCAAAACTACAATGAGAAATCGCCTCACACCAGTCAGAACGACCATCAGCAAAAAGTCTACAAACAATAAATACTGGAGAGGGTGTGGAGAAAAGGGAATCCTCCTACACTGTTGGTGGGAATGTAAATTGGTACAGACACTATGGGGAACAGTATGGAGGTTCCTTAAAAAACTGAAAACAGAACTACCATTTTATCCAGCAATCCCATTCCTGGGCATATATCCAGAGAAAACCACGGTTCGAAAGGATACATGCATCACAATGTTCATTGCAGTGCTGTTTACAGTAGCCAAGACATGGAAGCAACCTAAATGTCCATCGACAGATGAATAGATAAAGAAGATGTGGTACATATATACAATGGAATATTACTCAGTCATAATAAAAGAATGAAATAATGCCATTTGCAGCAACATGGATGGATCCAGAGATTATCATACTGAGTGAAGTAAGTCACACAAAGAAAGACAAATATCATATGATATCACTTATATTTCAAATCTAAAAAGATGATACAAATGAACTTATATACAAAACAGAATCAGACTCACAGACTTCGTAAACAAACTTATGGTTACCAAAGGGGAAAGGTTGGGGGGAGGGATAAATTAGGAATTTGGGATTAACATACACCCACTACTATATAGAAAATAGATAATCAACAAGGACTTACTGTATAGCACAGGGAACTCTACTCAATATTCTGTAATAACCTATATGGAAAAAGAATCTGAAAAAGAATGGATATATGTATATGTATAAATGAACCCACTCTGCTATATACCTGAAACTAACACAGCATTGTAAATCAACTATACCCCAATATAAAATTAAAAATAACAATCATACACCATGATCAAGTAGGATTAATTCCAGGAATGCAAGAATTGTGCAACATGCACAGAGTAATCAGAGTGATAAACCATATTAACAAATGAAGGATAAAAATCATATGATCATCTCAATAGATGCAGAAAAGGCATCTGAAAAATTCAACATCCATTTATGATAAAAACTCTGAGAAGATGGCGGAGTAGAAGGACATGCTCTCACTCCCTCTTGTGGGAACACCAGAATCACAACTAGCTGCTGGACAATCATCGACAGGAAGACACTGGAACTCACCAAAAAAGATAACCCACATCCAAAGACAAAGGAGAAGCCACAATAAGACAGTAGGAGGGGTGCAATCACAGTAAAATCAAATCTCATAACTGTTGGGTGGGTGACTCACAGACTGGAGACCACTTATACCACAGAAGTCCATCCACTGGAGTGAAGGTGCTGAGCCCCACGTCAGGCTGCCCAACCTGGGGGTCCAGCAGCAGGAGGAGGAATTCCCAGAGAATCAGACTTTGAAGGCTAGTGGGATTTTTTTTTTTTTTTCTTTTTGTGGTATGCGGGCCTCTCACTGTTGTGGCCCCTCCCGCCGCGGAGCACAGGCTCCTAACATGGGAAAGGAAATAGCCACCCAAGTCCAGGAAGTCCCATGCAGGATAAATTCAAGGAGAAACATGCCAAGACACAAAACAATCAAATTGGCAAAAATTAAAAACAAAGAAAAATTATTGAAACCAGCAGGGGAAAAACGACAAATAACATAAAAGGGAACTCTCATAAGGTTAACAGCTGATTTCTCAGCAGAAACTCTACAAGCCAGATGTGAGTGGCATAATCTACTTAAAATGATGAAAGGGAAGAACCTACAATCAAGATTACTCTACCCAGCAAGGATCTCATTCAGATTCGATGGAGAAATCAAAAGCTCTACAGATAAGCAAAAGCTAAGAGAATTCAGCACCACCAAACCAGCTCTACAACAAATGCTAAAGGACCTTCTCTAAGTGGGAAAGACAAGAGAAGAAAAGAACCTACAAAAACAAACCCAAAACAATTTTTAAAATGGTCATAAGAACATACATATCGATAATTACCTTAAACGTGAATGGATTAAATGCTACAACCAAAAGACACAGGCTTGCTCAATCGATACAAAAACAAGACCCATAAATACGCTGTCTACGAGAGGACCCACTTCAGACCTAGGGACACATACAGACTGAAAGTGAGGGGATAGAAAAAGATATTCCATGCAAATGTAAATCAAAACAAAGCTGAGTGGCAATACTCATATCAGATAAAATAGACTTTAAAATAAAGAATGTTACAGGAGACAAAGAAGGACACTACACAGTGATCAAGGGATCAATCCAAGAAGAAGATATAACAATTATAAATATATATGCACCCAACATAGGCGCACCTCAATATATAAGGCAACTGCTAACAGCTATAAAAGAGGAAATCGACAGTAACACAGTAGGGGACTTTGATACCTCACTTACACCAATGGACAGATCATCCAACATGAAAATAAATAAGGAAACAGAAGCTTTAAATGACACAATAGACCAGATAAATTTAACTGATATTTATAGGACATTCCATCCAAAAACAGCAGATTACACTTTCTACTCAAGTGCACATGGAACATTCTCCAGGATAGACCACATCTTGGGTCACAAATCAATTCTCAGTAAATTTAAGAAAATTGAAATCATATCAAGCATTTTTTTGGACCACAATACTATGAGAGTAGAAATGAATTACAGAGAAAAAAACGTAAAAAACAGAAACACTTGGAGGCTAAACAATACGTTACCTAAATAACCAAGAGATCACTGAAGAAATCAAAGAGGAAATAAAAAAAAACCTAGAGACAAATGACAATGAAAACACAAGATCCAAAACCTATGGGATGCAGCAAAAGCAGTTCTAAGAGGGTAGTTTATAGCTATACAAGCCTACCTCAAGAAACAAGAAAAATCTCAAATAAACAATCTAATCTTACACCTAAAGGAACTAGAGAAAGAAGAGGAAACAAAACCCAAAGTTAGCAGAAGGAAAGAAATCATAAAGATCAGAGCAGATATAAATGAAATAGAAACAAAGAAAACAATAGCAAAGATCAATAAAACTAAAAGCTGGTTCTTTGAGAAGATAAACAAAATTGATAAACCTTTAGTCAGACTCATCAAGAAAAAGAGGGAGAGGACTCAAACCAATAAAATTAGAAATGAAAAAGGAGAAGTTACAACAGACACCATGGAAATACAAAGCATCCTAAGAGACTACTACAAGCAACTCTATGCCAATAAAATGGACAACCTGGAAGAAATGGACAAATTTTTAGAAAGGTATAACCTTCCAAGACTGAACCAGGAAGAAATAGAAAATATGAACAGACCAATCACAAGTAATGAAATTGAAACTGTGATTAAAAATCTTCCAACAGGGCTTCCCTGGTGGTGCAGTGGTTGAGAGTCCGCCTGCCGATGCAGGGGAAACGGGTTCGTACCCCGGTCCGGGAAGATCCCACATGCCGCGGAGCGGCTGGGCCCTGTGAGCCATGGCCACTGAGCCTGTGCGTCCGGAGCCTGTGCTCCGCAACGGGAGAGGCCACAACAGTGAGAGGCCAGCATACCACAAAAAAAAAAAAAAAAAATCTTCCAACAAACAAAAGTCCAGGACCAGATGGCTTCACGGGTGAATTCTATCAAACATTTAGGGAAGAGCTAACACCCATCCTTCTCGAACTCCCAAAAAATTGCAGAGGAAGGAACACTCCCAAACTCATTCTACAAGGCCACCATCACCCTGATACCAAAACCAGACAGATACTACAAAAAAAAAAAAAAAGAAAATTACAGACCTATATCACTGATGAATACAGATACAAAAATCCTCAACAAAATTCTAGCAAACAGAATCCAACAACACATTAAAATGATCATACACCGCGATCAAGTGGGATTTATCCCAGGGATGCAAGGATTCTTCAATATATGCAAGTCAATCAATGTGATACACCATATTAACAAATTGAAGAATAAAAACCATATGATCATCTCAATAGATGCAGAAAAAGCTTTTGAAAAAATTCAACACCCATTTATGATAAAAACTCTGCAGAAAGTGGGCATAGAGGGAACCTACCTCAACATAAAAAAGGCCCTATACAACAAAGCCACAGCAAACATCATTCTCAATGGTGAAAAACTCAAAGCATTTCCTCTAAGATCAGGAATGAGACAAGGATGTCCACTCTCACCACTATTATTCAACATAGTTTTCGAAGTCCTAGCCCCAGCAATCAGAGAAGAAAAAGAAATAAAAGGAACACAAATCGGAAAAGAAGAAGTGAACTGTCACTGTTTACAGATGACCTGATACTATACATAGAGAATCCTAAAGATGCCACCAGAAAACTAGTAGAGCTCATCAATGAATTTGGTAAAGTAGCAGGATACAAAATTAATGCACAGAAATCTCTTGTATTCCTATATACTAATGATGAAAAATCTGAAAGATAAATTAAGGAAACACTCCCATTTACCATTGCAACAAAAAGAATAAAATACCGAGGAATAAACCTACCTAAGGAGACAAAAGACCTGTATGCAGAAAACCATAAGACACTGATGAAAGAAATTAAAGATGATACCAACAGATGGAGAGATATACCATGTTCTTGGATTGGAAGAATCAATATTGTGAAAATGACTATACTACCCAAAGCAATCTACAGATTCAATGCAATCCCTATCAAATTACCAATGGCATTTTTTACAGAACTAGAACAAAAAGTCTTAAAATTTGTATGGAGACACAAAAGACCCCGAATAGCCAAAGCAGTCTTGAGGGAACAAAACAGAGCTGGAGGAATCAGACCCCCTGACTTCAGACTATACGACAAAGCTACAGTAATCAAGACAATATGGTACTGGCACAAAAGCAGAAACATTGATCAATGGAACAAGATAGAAAGCCCAGAGATAAACCCCACGCACCTATGGCCATGTAATCTATGACAAAGGAGGCAAGGATATACAATGGAGAAAAGACAGTCCCTTCAGTAAGTGGTGCTGGGAAAACTGGACAGCTACATGTAAAAGAATGAAATTAGAACACTCCCTAACACCATACACAAAGATAAACTCACAATGGATTAGAGACCTAAATGTAAGACTGGACACTATAAAACTCTTAGAGGAAAACATAGGAAGAACACTCTTTGACATAAATCACAGCAAGACCTTTTTTGATCCACCTCCTAGAGCAATGGAAATAAAAACAAAAATAAACAAATGGGACCTAAAGAAACTTCAAAGCTTTTGCACAGCAAAGGAAATCATAAACAAGACGAAAAGACAACCCTCAGAATGGGAGAAAATATTTGCAAATGAATCAATGTACAAAGAATTTATCTCCAAAATATATAAACAGCTCATGCAGCTCAATATTAAAAAAAAACCAACCTAATCCAAAAATGGGCAGAACGCCTAAGTAGACATTTCTCCAAAGAAGATATACAGATTGCCAACAAACACATGAAAAGCTGCTCAACATCACTAATTATTAGAGAAATGCAAATCAAAACTACAATGAGGTATCACCTCACACCAGTTAGAATGGGCATCATCAGAAAATGTACAAACAACAAATGCTGGAGAGGGTGTGGAGAAAAGGGAACCCTCTTGCACTGTTGGTGGGAATGTAAATTGATACAGCCACTATGGAGAACAGTATGGAGGTTCCTTAAAAAACTAAAAATAGAATTACCATATGACCCAGCAATCCCACTACTGGGCATATACCCAGAGAAAACCATAATTCAAAAAGACACATGCACCCTAATGTTCACTGCAGCATGATTTACAATAGCCAGGTCATGGAAGCAACCTAAATGCCCATCAACAGACGAATGGATAAAGAAGTTGTGGTACATATATACAATGGAATATTACTCAGCCATAAGAAGGAACGAAATTGGGTCATTTGTTGAGACGTGGATGGATCTAGAGACCGTCATACAGAGTGAAGTAAGTCAGAAAGTAAAGCAAATATCGTATATTAATGCATATATTAGGAATCTAGAAAAATGGTACAGATGAACCGGTTTGCAGGGCAGAAATTGAGACACAGATGCAGAGAACAAACATATGGACACCAAGGGGGGAAAGCTGCAGGGTGGTGGTGGTGGTGGTGTGCTGAATTGGGCGATTGGGATCGATGTGTATACATTGATGTGTATAAAACTGATGACTAATAAGAATCTGCTGTATAAAAATAAAATAAAATAAAATTCAAAAAATAAGAAAAAAAGATTACTGAAACACAAAACCACCAAAAAAAAAAACCTCTCAACAAAGTGGGTATAGAGGGAACATAACTCATATCATAACTCATGATAAAAGCCATATATGACAAGCCCACAGTTATCATCATACCTAAGGGTGAAAAGCTGAAAGTGTTTCCTCTAAGATCAGAAACAAGGCAAGTATGCCCACTTTGACTACCTATATTCAACACAGCATTGGATTTTCTAGACAGAGCAATTAGGCAAGAAAAAGAAATAAAATGCATTCAAATTGAAAAGGAAAAAGTAAAATGATCAATATTTGCAGATGACACATTATAGCTGATTCACTGCTGTACAGCAGAAACTAACACAACATTGTAAAGCAACTATACTCCAATTAAAAAAAAAAGCAGAGGATCTGAACAGAAATTTTCCCATACATATGAAAAGACATACAGATGGCCAACAGGTACATGAAGAGATGTTCAACATCACTAATCATCAGGGAAGTGCAAATCAAAACCACACCTGTTAGAATAGCTATATCAAGAGGACAAGAAATAACAACTGTTGGCGACAATGTGGAAAAAAAAAGGAACACTTGTGCACTGTTGGTGGGAATGTAAACTGCTACAGCCACTATGGAAAAACAGTTTTTGAGGTTACTCAAAAAACTTAAAAATAGAACTACCATATGATCTAGCAATTCCACTTCTGGATATTTATCCAAAGGAAACAAAAACACTCAAAAAATACCTACACCCTCATGGTTTTTGCAGCATTATTTAAAAACAGTGAAGACATGGAAACCACCTCAGTGCTCATCGATGGACAAATGGATAAAGGAAATCTGGAATATTATTCAGCCATAAAAAGGAATGAAATCCTTCCATTTACAACAACATGGATAGATCCTGAAAACGTTATGCTAAATGAAATGTCAGAGAAAGACAAATACCATATGAAAATATCATATGATCTCACTTTTATGTAGAATCTAAAAAACACCCCCCAAAAAACAAAAAACTGACCTCATAGATACAGAGAAGAGATTGGTGTTTGCCAGAGGCTGGGGATGGAGAGTGGGCAAAATGGATAAAGGAGGTTAAAAGGTACAAACTTCCAGATATGAACTAAATAAGTCATGTAATGTACAGCATGATGACTACAGATAATAACATGGTATTGCATATTTGAAAGTTGCTGAAAGAGTAAACCTTACAAGTTTTCATCACATAAAAATTTTTTTAAACTATGTATGGTGACAGACGTTAACTAGACTTATCATGGTGATCGCATACACAAATATGGAATCATTATGTTGTATACCTGAAAGTAACATAATGTGTCAATTATACTTCAATAAAAATGAAAATAAAAACAAAATGTGGTATACTTATGATGTAATATTATTCAATCTTAAAAAGAAGGAAATGATGACACATGCTACAACAAGGATGAACCTTAAAGAACTATGGTAAGTGAAATAAGCTAGTCAAAAAAGAACAAATATTATATGATTCCATTTACACGAAGTCCTTAGAATAGTCAAATTCACAGAGATGGACAGTAGAACAGTGGCTACCAGAGGCTGGAGGGAGTAGAGATTGGGAGTATATTGCTTAATGGATAAAGTTTCAGTTTGGGATGATGAAAAGTTCTGAGATAGATGGTGATCATTTTTACACAATTTGAATGTACCTAATGCCACTGAACTGTACACTTAAAAATGGTTAAAATGGCAAATTTTTTCAACTCATTTCATTCCAACAATGTACCTAACTCAGTTGAAGGAACCATTGGAATAGAGATGCCCATATTTGCATGCATATGTAAGCAATGACAAATAATATATCAGGACTGCAGCCAGGCCAACAGGGATCAACAGACTCTGTTGATGGTAAGAGATCTCCAACTGGGAATGAATATGCATCTTAGAATTAATGAAATATGATTTTTTAAAGTTCACTGGTTAATATGTCTTGTGTGAAAGACCTGTTAACCTCCAACTATTTCACATATTCCTGCAAGACCTGGCTCAGCCTCTTTCTTCCAGTGTGCATTTAATTCACATCAGTCAAATGAAAAAACTGAGAATTTGTTAGCATTGCAAGGACAAAATCTTATACTACCAGCTTCACTTTAGCTAAAATTTTGATCAGTTTTCCAATTCAGTACCACAAAGAGTTATTGACAGCTTCAGGATATGTGTTTCTGCCTTTAATTTCTGATGCTTAATACTAGATAAATACAGTATACATTCTGTTATTTTTTGAAGAAATCAGCCTCTCTACAATAATAAAGAGTGGTAAGTGGCTAGAGAAAGCAAGATAAACTTTTAGAAATGTAATTGATTCTTAATGACGTATTTGGCTAACACTGGAATCTTTTTCAAATACACGTTAACTGCTTTTTCAAAGAGCCCTTATGAAGTTTACAAAGTTAGAGTTACAGGATCCACTTTTCCCTTCCTTAACGTGTATCACAAAGTCCCTTTGTCTTGCCTTGATTTCATGTGATCTTCTCTGCAGACACAAGACAACACTCAGAAGGGATCTTAGGTCATAATCATCAATAAAATAAGTTCTGTCACTGTGATGTGGTAAGAAACCAGTCTGTGGTGGTTGCCCAAGTATATGATCACTCCTCTCCATTTGTCCCACCATGCAGTTCTTAGAAATAATCTCAGAGTGTTGTGACATTCTGAGTCTGTAGTCTTTTTGTCGCACGGCAAACCATGGAACAGGCTGACCTACTTTTTGTCACCCAAAGTCGTGCAGAGTACTACGGTCAATAGTGCCGTTCTTTTGCTCACACAGGCTCATGTGACTGATATGGGTGTTTCTGACCCTGTGGAGACCATTAATGATGACCTCCAGATTGGGTTCTCATTTCCTGGTAAATATCAGGGAGTCAGAGTTTCTACCTGGTATCTCTCATGAGCAGCGCCCCAACTGTGAGTGGTTCTTCAGCCCTGCTCCTGGCTCTGCTGTGGACAGTCCCCACAGCCACTGCCTAGAGCCTTACTTTCCATGAGAAGATGGCACTCCCTGTCCTCAGGCACCAGGAAGAAGGTTGACTTCATTGTCCTCCAAGAAACAACCACCACACAATATTGTCCTTGTGTATTAGGCTTTCCTGAAAGGTTTGGAAGAAACTCAAAGGAATTCAATCTATAAGTGGTGTGATTCTAACTTTGCACCCAGGAAGTTAAAATTCTCTCAAAGCACTCCCCAAGTCCTAATTTGGATCTCTTGCCCACCTCATATTGCCTCTGCCTTCTGTCCAAAATAACCAGGCCCCCTATCTGTAGGGATTGATTTTACTTCAGTATCCCCTGTCCTCCACTTGATATACATTTTCCAGAGTCTCAATCCGGAATCACAAGTCAGAGTGTGTGTGATTCACAGGGTTCGTGGCTCAGCAGGACATTCAGTGAAGGCAATTATCACCCCCAACCCTTCAGAATAGACTCCCCAGTTTTAATTTTCAGACAGTCCACTCTCCTCTCTCAGCAGTCCAGCACAGAACAACATGGAGAAATAATAGTTCTGAGACAATATAGTATAAATCCCAAAGGAGGAAGAGAATCCATCTCCCAACTGACTCATTCTTTGCAAGGTAACTTCCTCTCAAGATATAGCCAATAGCTCACATTATTACACAAAGCAGCTTTAGTTTTTTTCCTTTGATCTCTGCTTTCCAAAATGGGCATAATTCAATTAGGATAATGTCCTCCACCTGAAAATCTTAAAGTCCAAACTTTCAGATTTTGACCATAAAAATGGGATTACATTTTTAGTCCAATATCATCTTTATGTTTTCTGAGGATGTGTTTGTGGGCAGAGATAAAGGAAGATTATTTTATTATTCTAGTTATACATGATTTTGAACAGACCATATTACTGTACTTCGAAGTTTTTGATACTGTCCTGTTAGGATACAAAGAGTAAAAAGAGGAAAGGGATGTTTGTGAAACTTCTATAAAGATGTAATTCTATACTGTATACGGGGTGTGTATTTTCTATGCAATTATGTAAATTACACATAAGTTACATATATAACCATTATATATATTTGTGTGTAAGTATTTATTTGTGTATATATATAATATTGTAGAGCTGTTCAAGAATGTAGGCCCTTTGTAAATCAAAGTATACAGACTTGGGATAGATAGACTCTGAAGTCTATATAATTCAATGATTCCTGAAAGAATCATGTAGGAACCCTAATTTGTAGGAAACACCAGCTCTCCTGAGTTTATGTTTCAAACTGTGTATGAGTGTGAGCCTTCCACTCAGTAGCTGAGCCCTCCAAGGTGGTTTCCATGACTGGTGTAAGGTGACTGCTTCGTGTGTGGTCTCTGTGTGAGCTCTGGGCTGCTGCCCTGTTTGGGCTTGTCTAGAGGACAGGTGAGAAGGATGGGCCAGGATTCTGTCTGACTCATAGAAGAGACCACAGAAGGAAGATAATTACCCTCTTGGAGATTGGAGAGAGGGACAACTATGCTTTGGAAAGAAATTACATGAGAAATGGCATCGCCTCCAGGCCCTAGGGAGGGGAAATTTTTTTAAACATTTTTATTGGAGTTTAATTGCTTTACAATGTTGTGCTAGTTTCTGCTGTATAACAGAGTGAATCAGCTCTATGTATACATATATCCCCCCATTCCCTTAGGGAGGGGAAATTTTAAATACAGAAGAGAATCAACTGCTCAGTTTCAGCAACCTCAAAGTGTTGGTTCAGGTCCTTTGAGCTGCTGACACTAAAATGGAATGGAACATGCAAGACAATCGTTATTGGGGAAGTTGCCTGTGAAGAATAAAGGAGACGGGGGCGCTTTCAAACAGCAGTCTAGGTCCTATTCTCAAAGAGAGAGAGAAGGAAGGATTATGTAGGAAGAGCGTCAGCCCACAGTGCGGTTCTGAGAAACTTTTGGCAAGGATGATGGGGAGTCAAAGTTGCCTGATGGAGGAGTCCCATGCTTGGCAGGAATCTGTGGGCACACATACCCCCACTGTGTGCAGCCCATAGGTTGGAAGCAGCCTTGGAGAAGTGCAGCTTCAACATTCACGGGGCAGCATCTGGGGCTGCCGGCAACCATCCTCCCCAGCAGCTTCTCTTAACAGGTGATCTGAGTGGGGTGCTCCTTGGCCAATACATAGCCATTTCTTAAACTTGTTCAGGAAGCAAGCTTCCAAGGTTCCTGTGGGCCTCTCTTCCTGAGAGGAAACTTAAATGAGAAGATTGGCGGGATGAATTAGACCCCCTTTGGTCCATCTCAGCAATGGACCTCGTACTCACTCAGTCCTTTATCGACAGTCTACTCTAAATTTCCTTCACCTTCATCTATCACCTCATAGTCCTTGGTGTCTTATTGATGATGTGACACAAACCTTCACTTTCTAGGGTCTGCACTTTTGGTAATCAGACCCTTCTTATGTTGGCTCATGTTACAATGAGGGGAGGGAAGCACCCAGAGTCTCTATACATATTTCTACCTGCCCCTATTGTGTGAAAGTAGCCTTGACTCTTTCTAATGATCAGGGTCAATACTCCTGCTAAGATGATGACTCCTCTTCTCACCAACTGTCCTTGAACTCAAGTAGTTCAGAGGGTCTTGGTGACTGGTATAGATTATAGGCTTTTTCTCCCAACAAGAGTCCATCCCTAATAGGAACCAGAACCTCCAGCCCCGTAGGACCCAGAGCTGTGAGGATGGAAGCACAAAGTCCCCCTTTGGGACTGGTCATTTCTGTCAGTGCAAGTCCTCCAAGAAACAGAAACAATACAAGATTAGATATCTATAAGCTTTGTTGGGGGAAATGCCTGTGATGGATAAAGGGGAAGGAGGCAGACTAGGTAGGGAGAGCCTTTGGGCCACAAAGCAGGTCTGACATCTTTGAAAAGAGAGAGGGCAACGGAAGTGTTCTGTGCCTTGATATCCATTCATCAAACCTGACAGAATGATACATGTAAGAATGAGCAGTTTACTATATATCAATTATACCTCAATAAAATATTTTAAAATATGAGATCTAATCGTAAAGAAACTTTTCAAATAAAGATAGAAGGTAGAAGATAAATAAATTCCTATATAATCTGGGTATAGGGAAAGACTTTCTATTAATGACTCAAAACCCATGTGCCATAAAAGAAAAGACTGATACATTTAACTACATAAATATAAAAAGCTTTGCATAGGAAAAGTAGACCAAAAGCAAGGTAAAAAGATAAATAGGTAGGAAATAGTTGCAACATATATCACAATTAAAGGACTAATATCCATAATACATAAATTTTTAAATAGAAGGAAAAGAGACCAAACATTTTATAGAAAAATAAAAGACACAAACAGAAAAATCAAATGCTATAAAAATGGCCCTTAAATATGTGAAAAGATATTTGACTTCACTCATAAGAAGTATACCAGTTAACAACTCCAGACCTTGATAAAACATATGTTGATGAGTCTATGGGGAAACAGACCCTCTCAAATATTTCTGGTGGGAATGCAAAATGGTGTAATCTGTTTGAGAGAGGAATTTGACAGTATCTAACAAAATTACATATACATTTATCTTTTAATGTAACAATTTTCACTACTAGGTATTTGCCCTGAAGTTATATACTCAGTAATTTGAAAATACAAATGTACAAAGCTATTTAGTACAGTATTATTTATAATTGCAAATTACTATGTAAGTGGCCAAATATAGGAGATGTTTGTACTGTGATACATCAACACAAGGAATATTCTGCAGCTGTAAAAAGGAATGAGGAAGACCTCCTTAAACTAATATAGAATGATTTCCAGCATATACAGTCAAGTGAAAAAAGCTACGTACAAAAAGTATATATTGAATACTACCTTTTCTTTGTAAGAAAAGAAGGGAAAAAAGAAAAAATATATGTATCTACTTTTTAAAATATAATATAGAAAAAGAAGTAATGAAATTGGCTAGCCTGAAAGGAAAGGTGGAAGAGGGAAAAGACGGAAAGTATATGGGAGAAAGGGACACTTCTCTCTGAGTGTGTATTTTTGAACAGTTTTGACTGCTGGAAGTATGATAATGTTCAAAAAATAAAATTAAATAGATGAGGGTGGGGGGAATAAGACTAAAGACAAATAGAAATAAATAAACCCCACTGTCTTTCAAATGAGTAACATAACCAATGAAGATGGTGAGGAGAAATAATCCAAATGACTTTGAATGCAGTACTTTGACTATGTACCTTCAGGCTAAAGACAAAGGAACTGCAAACAAATCTTGAATTATTTCTAGGAAGTTTGTTTTACACAGTGGTTGAGTGTGAAAATCTAAAATTATTTTATGCACACTGTAGGACTGAGCAAATAAGCAACATGAAAAATATGTTGACATTGTTGGCAGCCAGTGTTCCCACTGTGGAAGAAGGGAAATATAAATGTGGAATGAAAAAAGGAAAAGAAGGACCTTTGTGGGGTAAAATTCAAAGTACCAAAGTGAATTCATGGTTTCTAGAATCTGGGTATGTAATTTTAGAAATCATGAATCAAACATTATGTATATACATATTTTCCTTAGCTCAATCCATTGACAGAGCCTGCGAACAATGATACCCCCCAAACCATGAGCACAGCTAGTGCCCAGATCTTGGCTTCTAAACATTACTCTCCCCTAAAAGGAATCAGGGCTCCTTGGAGAAGTGGATGATTCTAGGGCTGGGTTAAGGAAGGCACAACATAAGACTGGAATATCTTATTGTGCCAGAAAGTAAGAGAGTGCGCAAAGCATAATGGAAGTGTGTTAAAAGGATACAGGAATCAACTTGAAGGGAGTTATCTCAAACAATTGAGCATTAAAATATATTAGAACAGGGATTTCCCTGGTGATCCAGTGGTTAAGAATTCGCCTTCCAATGCAGGGGAGGCAGGTTCGATCCCTGGTCAGGGAACTAAGATCCCACATGCCACAGGGCAACTAAGCCTACGTGCCACAACTACTGAGCCTGCGTGCTGCATCTAGAGAGCCTGCACACTCTGGAGCCCGTGCCCCACAACAAGAGAAAAGCCCACGTGCTACAACGAAAGATCCCACATGCTGCAACTAAAACCTGTCGCAGCCAAATAATATTATATATATATATATTAGAACAGTGATGGAGTATAACAAATTGAATAAAATAGGAATCCATAGGTTCATATTCATAAAAGAGATCAATAGATGATGGGTAGATGGATGGGTGGATGGACAGACACACAGGCAAGCAGGCAAATGAGAGAGGACGGAGTACGCTTCCCTACAGTAGAATACCAGCTGATAAATGTGCAGGGAGTGGTAGAGTGGGAAAATCATCATTTTGCAACTATTACATTAAAGGTTGGTCTATGCAGGGATCATCAATGGTTTCTAAATATAGGGCAGATTCTAAATACAGGGTAGAAAATTTGAAGAGGAACTGGATATCTGCATGATCTTAAAGTGCCCACACAGATTATCTATCGATTGCAAGGGGTAAAATAATTAACACAGTGGAGAAACCAGACAACACCTTGACACCCAGACCTGGTGATAATTATCACAACCAGTGAGGGGCAAATAGACATAACTTGCTTCCAGATGCAACATCCTGGGAAGGACACACACTCTCTTACATAATGTTCCAGTCAGACCTGACTATAGTGAGGAGGAAACATCAGGTATTCCCAAATTGAGAAACATTCTGTAACATAAATAGCCTGCATTTAAAAAAAAAAAAATAAGTCAATGTTTTGAAAGCTAAAGAAAGGCTGAGCAAGCATTCCAGATTAAAGGAGCCTAAAGAGATTGGACAGCAAAATGTAACACATGATCCTGCACTGGGACAGGAAAAATACTGGATAGAAAAATGCACTATAAATAAAAATGTGCTGTAAAGAACACTAATGGAAAAACTGACAAAATTAGAATATGGACTATAGGTTAGATAAACGTGCAGTATGGAGGTCAGATTTCCTGAACTTGCTATCTGTGCTGTGGTCATGGAAGAGGATATTCTTATTACAAAATACACAGTGGGGCTTCCCTGGTGGCGCAGTGGTTGAGAGTCCGCCTGCCGATGCAGGGGACACGGGTTCGTGCCCCGATCCGGGAAGATCCCACATGCCACGGAGCGGCTGGGCCCGTGAGCCATGGCCGCTGAGCCTGCACATCCGGAGCCTGTGCTCCGCAACAGGAGAGACCACAGCAGTGAGAGGCCCACATACTGCAAAAACAAAAAACAAAAAAAAAACCACAACGCAGTGAAGTAAGTCTTAAGGGATAGGGATCAGGGGTATGAGTATGTAAACTACTCTCAAATTATGCACAGAAAAAAAAGAACACCAAAAAACAGTATTTTCGTGTGTCCAGGGAGTTGGGGAAAGGGAGGGAGACAGAGAGAAAAAACAATAAAGCAAAAGTAGTGAAATGTTAACATTTAGAGAAACTGAGTGAAACATATGGGATTTTTTGGTACTATTTTTACAACTTTTCTGTTAGTCTGAACATATTTTTTTATTAAAAAAGAAAAGCAGGTTGAATGTATTTTCATTACAATCTAAAAAGTTTTTAAAACCCAGTAAGGAGTCTACCAAGAGGAGAGAAAAGCGGAGGAGGAGGAGGGAGAGAAGCGGAAGGGGGGAAATGGCACGGGACCCTCTCCCTCCCTCCCCCAGGTCTCTTTCCTGTGTGTGGTAGCAGGCCAGGGCAAAGGCGAAGCCTCACGTTAGTTTGGTTCGATGGTGTCAAGATTATTTTCTATAGAAAGAGAAAAGTGAGTCACTTATGGAGTTATATGAACTATGCATGAATTTTTACAAAACGCTTCACTACTTGAAAAAAAGTGTGATACTCAGTGAGGGCTTCTTTTGTCCAGGCTGGGAACCCCCAGGGTTGACCAACCTCAATTCCCTGATTCGAGAACACGCAAAGAGTATGGCAAGGCCAGTGCATACAGCGGAGGACTGGAACCAAAGTTTTCGGAGCAGGGATTTGCCATTTCTAGAATTTATGCCAAAGGTAGTTTCGTAGACAGAGCTGGTCCTGGCCAGCCTCAGGTAAAGCCATGGCGCTGGGCCTCTCTGGGTCAGGGGTCAGAGGAGCTGGCCGTGGGCCTCCCTGCTTCAGTTCTCTATTACTCCATGGGTGGCACAATCCCTGTCTCTCTCCTGTCACCCCACTGCTCCCGGGAGCAGTGAAATGGTTCCTGAAGTCATTTAACAACCCCATCTAGATGGCAGGTTCAATGGTCAGAACAATCCCTTCCACATGTTCAGTGTTTTGGCTGCTGTCCAGGTTCCCATAATCCTGTGGGGCAGGTTGGGATCCCTGGGCTGAGGTGAGACCACCAGGATGCAGAGGGGCTGAGTACTACACTGTTGGTGGGCTGGGGTCCCAGCACTCAGACGGATCTTCTGGTTCCAGGTTCAGTGGATGTGGCCTCTAAGGCCCCTGTTAGCCAGATCGACCTCTGTTACTATTTTTGGAGCACCTAACTTCTTCTATTTTTACAGAGGTGAGGATGGGGGTGCTTAGGAGCACTTTTCCCACCTTCCCCCCATCAACAACCTTTTCCTCCTTTTTGGTTTCCCCTACCCATTCCTGGAACTCCTCATTTTTCCCTGTCACTCCCACACAAAGATCTAACCTTTGTATAATGGCAAGACACTGGAAATAACCTAAATACCTATACTACAGGAAGAGGTTAATAAAGCAGGCCACATCATTATGAAATATTAAACTACTTAACATTATTATTGTGAGAGTTCATTAGACACATAGGGTAGTGCATATGATAGTAATTAGAAAATAAAGACAGAGTATAGATAGAAAAAAATACAGATTACAAAACTGTACACACACTATAATCATGAGAATGTAAATTGCATGTCTGGGTGAGGTCTGGAAGAGAAACTGAAAAAATGAGCATCATTCTCTTTTGTTATTAATATTTAATTGGTGCTTGCCACATGCTAGGCCCCGGGCTAAGAGCTTTAGAAATATAACTTAATCCTCGTAACAACCTCCTAACAAGGTAGGTACTACCATTTCCCCGTTTTGTGGCTGAGGACACAGAGAGGTTAAATTGTTAAAGGTTACATAGCTGCTTAGTGGTAGGACCAGGACTTGACCCCATGCCATCCGGTTCTGTATCTCCCTGATACTCCTTTACCACTCTTACACTGTTGACCCTTGAACAATATGGGGTTTAGGAGTGCTACTACCCTCGTGGTTGAAAATTTGCGTATAACTTTTGACTCCCCCAAAAGTTAACTACTAATAGCGTACTGTTGACCAGAAGCTTTACCGATAATATAAACAGTCAATTAACATATATTTTGTATATTCTTACAAGAAAGTAAACTAGTGAAAAGAAAACATTAAGAAAATCATAAGAGAAAATACAGTATCAAAAATGACAGTACTATAATGTAAGTTTACATTGTCTGTTTACAAGATGAATCGTCAGTTTGTCAGTACCTACATCAATATTGCCTCATATGATACAAAATACTGTAGATGTTATATGTATTACTAACATGAGACATCAAAAGTGAAAAGCTAATGTGAAAAAGAAATTCATATTTATTTACAGGTGTAATGATTCACGCACTGATAACAAAGCAGCAGCAGTATGATTGGTTTATGGTAGCCTAGTATAATCAATATACTTGTTTCACGATAGCCTAGCCTATACCCTAATAAACAAATCATTATACAATTTTTCTTTTTTTTTTTGCGGTACGCGGGCCTCTCACTGCCGTGGGCCCTCCCATCACGGAGCACAGGCTCCGGACGCGCAGGCCCAGTGGCCATGGCTCACGGGCCCAGCCGCTCCGGGATCCTCCCGGACCGGGGCACAAACCCGCGTCCCGTGCATCAGCAGGCAGACTCCCAACCACTGCGCCACCAGAGAAGCCCCATTATACAATTTTTATGGCACACTGCATTACGGTGATATTCATAAAACAGTATTGGAAAGAGTGTTACTTTTTTTAAAAAACCACTTACCCACAGGCTGATACACTGTTTCTCCAAGGGAAAGAGAAAGCTACACTATTCACCTGCTAGCTTTTTCAAATTGTTGCTCATCTCCAAAAAATTTTCCAATATACTTAGTGAAAAAATATAAGTGCAACCCCGCAGTTCAAACCCATGTTTTTCAAAGGTCAACTGTATTACTAGAGTAGTCCCATTATACTACTCTAGTCTATCTCGTAAGTTAAGAAACTACAGATAAGTTCCTCTTTTTGTTTTGTTTTTTTCCTACTATTACCCTTATTCTTTATTACCTAAAAATTTAAAACAAACAAAAATATTTAAATCAACATGGCCATGTTTGATCATGTTACATATATATAGAATGTGCATAGTTTCAAAATCAGATCCATTTATTAGTGAATTTTTCCTAGGCAATGTTTTCTAATGACAGTGAGAGAAATATTTTCATGTTATGACAATTGAAAGACATTTAGCTTTATCTGAGCAAACCTAGTATGTGATTATTTGAGATTTGATCTATTGACAAGCAATTTCAATAGAGGTAGCCCAAAACAATGACTCAAATAAGTGAACTGTGTCTTGCTTTTATGTCCTAATTTAAGAATATATTTACAGATAAGATGGTGCCATATCTGGGAATGCTTCAAATTAATAGTGAATTGAGGTATGAATAGGACAAGACTGGCCAATGGGTTAACAAATACTGAAGCTGCATGATGGGTTCATGGAGGTTCATTTCACTATTCTGTCCACATTTTGTGTCCTCAAAATCCTTCAAAATGAAGGTTTTTTAGAGTACATTTACTATCAAAAAATGATGAAATCCAATGTTATTGATGCAATGCTGATGTGATTACAATTCTCAACAACTATTTCTTGGAAATTTATATGTACCAAAGAATAGAAGAGTAATGGACAAATCTGATATTTTTAAGGTAGTTGCATGTTAAAAAATCCAAAATATAAAAAAAATTCAAAATATAAGTTAGTCCAAGGAAATTTTAGTAATATGGGTTTGAACTATCAAAATATAAATTTCAAGAAGTTTAAGACATGACATAAATTAATAGTGAGTATAGGTCAAAGACATACTTAACTCATTAATAAGGGAATCAGCAGGATATTAGAGCTGGTTCCAAGGAGGATAGGATTGGTAAATATATAATTAAGGGAAAAAAGAATGCCAAAATAAACCTCCTGGTTAATGTCGTACAAGATATATCAACTATGTGCAGCGTTGGTGGTATAGTGGTGAGCATAGCTGCCTTCCAAGATATATCAACTGTAAGTTTTCAGGTTATCTTTTCTAACAGACAAAGTCATTTGCATCTATTCAAGACAAAAATCCACAAGTTAACATTAATTTCATGGACTCTGGGCCCTAATCAGTCATAAGTAACAGGCTAAACTCTCACCTCTTAGAATCAGATGACTTAGCAAGTGTGTTAGACAATGCTTTAGTGACTAATATGATTTTGAAAGGGCATGCAGCACTCTTTGCCTCATTTCTCAGTTTTACATAGTTTTTCTTAATAAGACCTCACTCCCCAACAACCATGAAGCATTACAGTTCTTTGTATCATCAAGTCTCAACCAGAAAATTAGGGACTAGATTCCACACGTTATCATTTCACTTCAAGTTCAGTGAAATTGGCAAGGATTTACTCAATGTCTTCTTTGTACCCCAGTTTCTATTCCAGGTTCCAGGTTGCCTGAATAAAGAAAGCACTTCCCTAGCCAGTCTGGAGAGGCGAGAACACAGACTCACCCACATTCTACCTGCAGGGTCAGAGTGTGCACATCAGGTGTTTTCAGCCTCAGTGGCCATAATCTCTACCTGACCTGCCTCACAGGCTTGGTCTCTTGCTCATTTATGTCAAAGTTTATGAAAACACTTTGAAACAAGAATGGCACGTGAGCATAAACTGATATTACCGTCATTACTCCTTCGTTTTGGCCTAGAGTCTGGAACTATGTTTATCCCCACTACAAATATAGCAATGGGTTGGAGGTTTCCTCTTTTCTAGGGTCTGGTAAGGATCAGTTGCAGAATTTGGTGAACAGATCTATATTGGAATCTACACTTTTCATGTATCACACCAGTTTCCCCAGGCTGCACCAGTTTTGAGGTAAAAATGAAATTTTTAGAAGTCCGTCTCTGGCTCCAAATCCCACAAGCTTTGGGGACCAGGACCACCACCCTTTGCCCTTTAAAGTCATCCCTGAGAGTGTGTCCTGTGCTCACTGGGATGCCATATTCTCCTTTCTTCAACTGCTCTTTTGAACCGTACCCTGGCTGAAGAGCTACCTGCAAGAACCTCATGGCTTCCACTGTAGCTGGTGTCACCTGTTAATGGCATTGTCACCCATGCCAAGTCCCTGTCGCTCACTGCCCCTAAAGCTACTTGTGCCTTCAAAGTCGCAGATGTCTTTAAGATAGTGCTGAGCTGACAAAATGCTGAGCCATGACTGCCAGGGGACCCTGTGGTGATGTCTGAGGCCAGAGCCTCCAATGTTCCACAAAGACAGCTCATTTTAGCTACTGCTGGCAAATGGAGTGTAACGGTGCTGGCACCATCTCTCATCTCTTATTGACACCCAGGACTGGCTACATAATTTGCATGGCCTAGATAAGACAGGGCCCCTTGCCAAGAAAACAAAAGTATTAAGAATTCCAAAATAGTGACAGAGAGCATTAAACCAAAAGCACAGGGCCCTTCTCAGTGCAGGGCCTTGGGCGATGGCACAGGTCACAGGCCCACAGAGGTTATCCTGCTGACACTCTGAGACTGTCTTGAAGATATACCCGAAGAATTCATTGCTTCCTTCACCTATGTGCCCCACAGCATTAAACTGGGCTTGATACAAGCTCAGCTTCTTCGAGACTGTGTGCCTAACCAAAAGAATAAGCTCTTCTGGTTTGGTTGTTACTGTTGCTGTTGTTGTAGTTGCTGTTTCTTTCCCTCATCCTCTGCACTGGACCCGGGCACAGAGTACCGGTGCTGTACTCTCAACTGCCACACTCCTCCTCTTACCCCACGCCCAGCCACAGCCCTGCACTTGAACTTCTCTTTCCTTGGGTGAACTCCTGTCAGCCCATCTCCTCAGCCTCAAGCAAGTGAACTTACGGTGGGACCTGCACCTTCCACCAGAGGAATCAAGCTCCCAAGGCACCCACACAGTGACGGATGCACCCAACAATTCTGGCAGTCTGATAGCTAGAAGCCAGGGAGACCACTGTGCCGAAACTGCCAGGAGTCTTATGTTTAAAGGAGAGGGAGCATTCAACTTTGGTGCTAAAGTTAATCGTTTATTCTGCAATACTTCATGGCTATTTCGGAGTTGCAAAGGAAACAGCCAGATCCTGCCCAAGAATAGGAGGCTTGAATCTGAAGGGGTGTCATCCTTGAAGATAGAGCCATATATCCAAAGGGGTGCTGAGGACAGAAGGGGAGGATTTCCTCCTACCTGGGTGTGATATTGTGATTTATAATAAGAAATATATATTTGGTCTTTATCCCCTTTTCTGGCACTGGGCTCCTAAAACCCTTAGAATTTTCTAAGTTTTGAGAGCAGCAAAGGTGTCTTTTGTTATGTTAATGGAGTTACTTTTGGAAGGTTGAGGGCTGGGTGCCAGGAACACCAACCATAAGATTAGAGAGTTGGAACTTTCAGTCCCACAGACATGACCCCTGGGGGAGGGGAGAGGAGGTGGAGGCTGAATTGATTGTCAATGGCCAATGAGTTAATCAAATCATGCCTATGTAGTAAAGCCTCCATAAAATCCCAGAAGGACAGGGTTCGGAGAGCTTCTGGGTTGGTGAACACATGAAGATTTGGGGAAAATGGCACACCAGAAGAGGGCATGGAGGCTCTGAACCCTTTCCCCATATCTTGCCCTATGCATCTCTTCCATCTCGCTCTTTCTGAGTTCCATCCTTATATAATAAACCAATAATATAGTAAGTAAGATGTATGAATTCTATGAGCTACTATAGGAAATTAATTAAACTCAAGAAGTGGGTCATTGGAACCTTCCATCCAAAGCCAGTTGGTCAGAAGCACAGGTGATAACCTAGACTTCCAATTGGTGTCTGAAGTGGAAAGGCGATGTAGGGGAGAAAATCTTGTAAGACTGAGTCCTTAACCTGTGGGATATGACTGTATCTCCAGGTAGATAGTGTCAAATTGAGTTAAATTGTAGGACACCCAGCTGGTGTTTGAAAATTTCTTGGTGGTGTGAGGGAAAACGCACACGTTGGAAATTGATATCAGAGCCATTACCGGGCAAAGGAAAGATAAGGGGCTGGATCAAAGGAAGCAAGTCGGCTCCTGCAGCATGACAGCCAGTAGGAGTCAAGGGAGAGCATGAGCCTTCAAATGGCCCTTCCTGTTATCCCCAAGGCTTTGTTTATTAGGGGAAAAGCCTATGTCCTTGCTTGGGGGCAGGGATAGCAACTGCTTGGAAAGGCTATTTAGTGATGGCTAGAGTATCCCAGGGAGTGTCTGAAGCAAGAATCATGGCTGACACAAGCACGACCTCAGGACAGAGAGGGAGACAAGCTCATAGCATCTGGGCAGTCTCTGAAATACTCATGGAGGAGAACCCAGGGGAAATTCTATCTCCGTTATGGAGGTGAGAATTGTGTTATCTGGGTAAAAAGGGAAGGTGACCCCTACCAGCTGGAGAAGTTTGAGACATCTGGGTTACTTGTGTTTTACCCAACTCAGATATGCTGTTTCAAGGTTGGCGCCTGTAATCTGTCTTGGGATTTCTGGCCCTACTGCCCTTGTTTTTCCCATGACATAAAATTGGCCAAACAAATTTAGGAGAGACCTCCAGAGCAATGGCAAGTAAGTCAAAGTTTCACAAGATTCTTTTTCTAGATATTCTGTTAAATTTTTCATGTCCATTTCCAAGATGAAATACTTCTGCCCACAGCATTGAAAGTAATAAAAAGATTACTGTAAGAGGAGACATTACAACTGACACCAGAGAAATACAAAGGATCATAAAAGACTACTATATTATACACCAACAAATCAGACAACCTAGAACAAATGGATAAATTTCTAAAAACATACAAACTACCAAGACTAAATCATGAAGAAATAGAAAATCTGAACAGACCAATTACCAGTAAGGAGAGTGAATCAGTAATCCAAAACCTCCCAACAGTCATGTGATCCAGGACCACATGACTTCACTGGTGAATTCTACCAAACAGTCAAAGAAGAATTAACACCAGTCCTTCCCAAACTCTTCCAAAAATAGACGAGGAAGGAACACTCCCAAACTCATTTTACGCGGCCAGCATTACCCGTATACCAAAATCTGATAAGGTCACTATAAGAAAAGAAAATTACAAGCCAATATCCCTGATTAACACAGATGCAAAATCGTCAACAAAATATTAACGAACCAAATTTCACAATACTTTAAAAGGATCATACACTGTAATCAAGTGGGATTTATTCCAGGGATGCAAGTATGGTTCAACAACCACAAAACAATCAATGTGATACACCACACTAACAAAATGAAGGATAAAAATCACATGATCATCTCAATAGATGAAGGAAAGGCATTTGACAAAATTCAACATTTATGATTTTAAAAAACTCAATAAATTGGTATAGAAGGAGTGTACTGCAACATAATAAAGGCCACATATGACAAGCCAATGGCTAACATCATACTCAACAGGGAAAAGCTCAAAGCTTTTCCTCTAAGATCAGGAACAAGACAAAGATGCCAACTCTCACCACTTACTTGATACAGTATTGGTAGTCCTAGCAAGAGCAATTAGCCAAGAAAAAGAAATAAAAGGTACCAAATCAAAAAGAAAGTAGGGCTTACCTGGTGGCGCAGTGGTTGAGAGTCCACTTGCCGATGCAGGGGACGTGGGTTCGTGCCCCGGTCCGGGAAGATCCCACATGCTGTGGAGCGGCTAGGCCTGTGAGCCATGGCCGCTGAGCCTGTGCGTCTGGAGCCTGTGCTCCGCAATGAGAGAGGCCACAACAGTGAGAGGCCTGCGTACCGCAAAAAAACAAAACAACAAAAACAAACAAATAAAAAGAAAATAAAACTATCTCTATTTGCAGATGACATTATAATATATGAGAAAACTCTAAAGACTCCACCAAAAAACTGTTAGAATAAACAAATTCAGTAAAGTTGCAGGATACAAAATCACTATACAAAAATCAGCTGCATTTCTATACACTAATAACGAACTATCGGAAAAAGAAAAATTTTTAAATCCCATTTACAATTGCATCAAAAGGAATAAAATACCTAAAAATAAATTTAACCAAGGAGGTGAAAAACTTGCATGCTGAAAATTATAAGGTTGATGAAAGAAATTGAAGAAGACGTGACAACCAGCAGTAGAGTCAGCAGGACACGAAGAAAACTTGTGTAACTATGTGTGGTAAGAGATGTCAACTAGATGACTGTGATGATCATTTTTCAATATTACATATATTGAGATCAGGATTGATGGGGACCCGTTGCTGGACTCCCAGTCATGCAGCCTGCTCCTGACCCTCCTGGTGCGCATCCCTCTGCTCGGGGTCATGACTGAGAGTGGGGACTGGAGATCGGGGACCAAGGACTGGGGACCAGGAAACTTTTTTCCCAAATGTCTCTGGGTGAGGTACAACTGCCAGGGAAGGGACAAGTTCTTCCCTCCCTAACACACCTCCTGGCCCATGGTGGGCCCATTCTGGGCACCAGAATTCAGGAATTCACTTCCAGTTTTCACCACAGACCACACTCACCCAGAGTGAGCACATAGAGAAATTTCACCATCACCTTTGGTTAATATCATACCCTTTGTACATGCATGAAGAAAGTTTCCATGTTTTCCCCCTGCTGCTGCTGGACCACTGTCTTACACCATACACAAAAATCAACTCAAAATGGATTAAAGACTTGACCATAAGACCTGAAACCATAAAACTTCTAGAAGAAAACATAGGGGGTAAGGTCCTTGACAATGATCTTGGCAGTGATGTTTTGGATTTAACACCAAAAGCAAAGGCAACAAGAGCAATCATTTAAAAGTAGGACTACATCAGACTAAAAAGCTTCTGCACATCAAGGGAAACCATCAAGAAAATGAAAAAGCAGCCTACAGAATGGGAGAAAATATTTGCAAATCATATATCTGAAAAGTGTTAATATCCATTATTATAAAGAACTCATGCAACTCAATAGCAAAAAATAAGTCTGATTAAAATCAGGCAGTAGTTCTAAATAGACATTTTTCTGAAGAAGAAATAAAGATGGCTAACAAGTACACAAAAAGATGCTCAACACTGCTAATTATTAGAGAAATGCAAATCAAAACAACAGTGAGATATCAGCTCAAACCTGTGAGAATGACTATTATCAAAATATCTAGGGACTTCGCTGGTGGTGCAGTGGTTAAGAATCCTCCTGCCAGTGCAGGGGACACAGGTTCGAGCCCTGGTCCGGGAAGATCCCACATGCCGCGGAGCAACTAAGCCCGTGCGCCACAACTACTGAGCCTGAGTGCCACAACTACTGAAGCCTGCACGCCTAGAGCCCGTGCTCTGAAACAAGAGAAGCCACCACAATGAGAAACCTGCGAACCACAACAAAGAATAGCCCGCATGCAGCAACAAAGACCCAAGGCAGCCAAAAATATAAATAAATAAATATATATATATATATATTTTTTTTAAATCTACAAATAACAAATACTGGGGAGGATGTGGAGAAAAGAGAACCTTTGTGCATTTGTTGGTGGGAATACAAATTGGTGCAGCCACTATGGAAAACAGTATGGAAGTTCCTCAAAATTTAAAAGTAGATCTACGCGTCCGGAGCCTGTGCTCCGCAACGGGAGAGGCCACAACAGTGAGAGGCCCGCATACCGCAAAAAAAAAAAAAAAGTAGATCTACTATAGGATCCAGCAATTCCACTTCTGGGTGTTCATCCAAAGGAAATTAAAACACTAACTTTAAAAGACAACCTCAATCCCATGTTATTGCAGTATTATTTACAATAGACAAGACATGCAAACAACCTAAACGTCCATTGATGGATGAATGGATATATACACACAATGGAATTTTAGCCATAAAAAGAAAATCTTGCATTTATGACAACACGGATGGACCTTGAAGGCATTTATGCTAACTGAAACTGACAAACTGAGAAAGACAAATACTGTATGATCTCACTTACATGTGGAATCTAAAAACAAACAAAAACTAAACCCAAAGATACAGAGAACAGATTGGTGGTTATGAGAAATATGCAGTGGGGGGTGTGCAAAAAATGGATAAAGGGGCGCCAATTATAAAATAAATAAGGCCTGGGGATGCCATGTACAGCATGGTGACTATAGTTAATAATATTGAATTGTGTATTTGAAAGTTGCTAAGAGAATAAATCTTGTAAGTTCTCATCACAAGAAGAAAAATTGTGTAACTATGTGTGGTAAGAGATGCCAACTAGATGATTGTGATGATCATTTTTCAATATTACATATACTGAATCAATGTTGTACACCTGAAACTAATATAATGTTATATGTCAATGATCTCTCGATTAAAAAATTTTCTACATGTCACTGGATCTGACAAGAACTTATATAAGTGTTCAGCTCCACAAAGCAGGATTAAGTAGCACCAATAGCTTTTCTAAGATTGGGGGTGGGAAAAAGCAACAATAAAGCTGTTTGCCCTCTCTCTTCCTATTAAAAGAAGGGCATACCCAGCAACATTACCAGTAACTGAATAGTCAATCTTTTGATAAACCAAATAGCTTGTAGCCATACCTTGAAAGTTAAACTCTTAAGCACTACGTGGCAATATAATAAATGGGGACACTTTTCTGCAAAGCAGTTAAATTTTTAATTTTTACCTAATTTAGCTACTTGATTGAGGAGGGGGATGGCAGTGAGATGGGCAGAGAGCATGGCTGGGCCCTGACTCTGGCTGCTTCTCCTTCCTTGGAAACATCTCTGAGACCTGTCCATAGTGCTTGCAGCTGCCAGCCCAAACCCCAGTGGGTACTGGCCCAACCCTCAGAAGGAATGGACCAGGCCAGGAGACGCCTACTTGCCCACTCTCTCTCTCTCTCTCTCTTTTTTTTATAAATTTATTTATTTTTGGCTGCGTTGGGTCTTCGTTGCTGCACACGGGCTTTCTCTAGTTGCAGCGAGCAGGGGCTACTCTTCGTTGCGGTGCGCAGGCTTCTGATTGCAGTGGCTTCTCTTGTTGCGGAGCGTGGGCTCTAGGCATGAGGGCTTCAGTAGTTGCGGCACGTGGCCTCAGTAGTTGTGGCTTGTGAGCTCTAGAGCTCAGGTTCAGTAGTTGTGGCACACGGGCTTAGTTGCTCCGCAGCATGTGGGATCTTCCCAGACCAGGGCTTGAACCCGTGTCCCCTGCATCGGTAGGCGGATTCTTTTTATTTTTTTATTTTATTTACTTTTTTTTTTTTGCGGTACGCGGGCCTCTCACTGCTGTGGCCTCTCCCGTTGCGGAGCACAGGCTCCGGATGCGCAGGCTCAGCGGCCATGGCTCACGGGCCCAGCCGCTCCGTGGCATGTGGGATCTTCCCGGACCGGGGCATGGACCCGTGTCCCCTGCATCGGCAGGCGGACTCTCAACCACTGCGCCACCAGGGAAGCCCGGTAGGCGGATTCTTAACCACTGTGCCACCAGGGAAGTCCCAGCCCACTCTCTTTTCGCATCAGCAGATCCATGCTCTTGTCCTGTTTTCCACAGTGACTATCATAAATGTGCCTGCTCTGAGCTGGGAGTGCTGCCCTCAGAGCAAGCAGAGACTCAGGGACATTGTCAATGCTGCTTCCAGTGCCCAATGTTGCCTCCCAACCAAGTCAGAGGCTGAGCACCTGCTTCAGGCCCTGTGGTTCTAGGGTACCCTGAAATAGAGTGGCATGGACCCCATTACAGCTCTTGGACTTGAAATCTACATTTGGCTGCCCTAACTGAGTTTCCCCCTGCCTGGCCTCCATCAACTGAGCCGATGTACAAACTCTAACTCAGGGATGGAAAAGGGTATCTACCTCAGGTGAGTAGATCTGCCCCAATACCTGGAAGGGCTAGACTAGGACAACCCCAAGGGCAAGCTGAGATTTGGGCTGAAGAAACTGACAGAAGAAAGAGACAACCCCAGGCTGTCTGAGCTTCAGCCCCAGACTTGACCACCAAGCCAGCTGGTGAATGGACCCTCTGCAGCAGCACAAGACCAAGAAATGGGCTGGGCATGTCTGCCTGGGAGGGAATCCCAAACAGCCTCTCCTAAAAGAGTGGGTCCCCAAGGAGTATCCAGTTAATTGCAAAGAAATAATCTGGCCCTGTTGAGAAGTCCTACAAAAAATGAAAAGAGAACAAAAACAGAGCTAGAAGGTCAAAATCATCCCTAAAGTAGCTGTCCAGGACACATCTGTTCTATTCTCATCCTTTCAGGTGTAACATGGACCAGGGGTGAGATAGTGGCATTCCCTTGAGGGACAAGGAACCTGGTTTTCCATACGAGCTGTATAGGCCAGCTGACTTTCGCTTGGAAGAATGGGGAGGTCTGGGAAGCGTTCCCAGGGGAAATGACCTAGGTGAGACATTGGAAACCTAGCGTTGACCATGGAAAGGAGGAAAGGGTTTGCTAGACAGAGGGACAACACATAGAAATCTCTGAAGGTGAGAAGACAGAGGGGAGCTTCCAGGACAGATGGTAGGAGGCTGCAGATCTCAATTTGGGACAACAGCAGCAGATGAGGCTGACAATGTGAATAAGTGGCTTGCTCACGAAAAATCATTTAAGCTAAGGTAAGAATTTTACCCCCCCACCCCATCCCCACTGTGGGGTGCAGCTAGGGGAGAGGGACACAGTACAAGCTGTAGAACCATCTGCCTGTTGGTGCGGTGGGTATAAACTGGGGTAAGACTAGAAGCAGGAGGACCAGGTAGGAGCATGTTAGCCCAGCTGGCAGTGAAATAAAACCACCTGGGAGAGCAACACTATGAGAACTTGCCTAACACACTCGCAGAGCTGGGCACAGAGCCAAGCACGTCATCGTTACACGTTAAATCGATCACTTAACCTCCGCAGCAAGCCCATAAGGAAGGCGCTATTACTAGTATTTCCATTTTACATTTGAAATGAGGCAGAGAGCAGCTGAACGATTTCCCCTGGGCTGCACAGCAGCGAGGACAGAGCCAGAGTCCACCAATGCTCTCAACCATGACCCGTCCTCACCTGAAGGTGGGAAACAATGGACAACAGATTCTAGAGATGGTTGTCAGGAGGCAGAATTGACAGGACTTTGTGGTCAATGAGGTATGAGGGGGGAAGAGTCAAGAATGACTCCCGGGCTTCCCTGGTGGCGCAGTGGTTGAGAGTCCGCCTGCCGATTCAGGGGACACGGGTTCGTGCCCCGGTCCGGGAAGATCCCACATGCTGTGGAGCGGCTGGGCCTGTGAGCCATGGCCGCTGAGCCTGCGCGTCCGGAGCCTGTGCTCCGCAACAGGAGAGGCCACAGCAGTGAGAGCCCTGTGTACCGCAAAAAAAAAAAAAAAAAAGAAGAATGACTCCCAAATTTCTAGCTTGGGTATCTGGATGGAAGGTAATGCCTCTTGCTGAGCAAAGGTACCTTCTGTCCACATCTGTGGGCATTTCAAGGAGGGCATTCCAATGCTGCTGGAAAGTCACAGAAGTCTGAAAGGTTTATGGGAGATCTGAGGAAGAGCAGAAGCAGTGGATTAACTGGGAGTGGGCTAAGGCGTCAAAGCAAGGTAGAAAAATAGAGTGTGTAGACAACTCCGTAAAAAAGCTTGGCTAGGAAGTGGAGAGGGGAGCGAAGTGTCCCGAGGAGGGATTTTGCTTTTGCTGTTTTTTGACTATGATGACCCGAGCAGCTCCTACCTCGTGACAGGAGGGACTATGGAGGGGTTGACTCAGGTGGGTTCAGTACAGAGTGAAGGAATTTGCCATTTGGTGGTTCCTATTTTATCTGGAGGAGGGGGGTGGTAATAGAGCACTTCACAAATCTCTTTGATGGTCTGCCCAAGATTATGCAGGCTTCTCATGCTGTGTTAGTTTCTGTTACACAACTTAAAAGGTTTCTTTTGCTTTTTTCTCAAGCAAGTAGCTTTGAAATGTTACCTTCCGTATAAAGTGGAATTATAATATTTAGCATGTAAGTTAATCTTGTTTCATAGATGGCTTTCTCTTTCAAGAGAGAACTTCAAACAGGTTTGTGCAGAAAGTGTCCTTCACATTATTCAAGATAAATGTTCTATTCTGGAGATCGGGAGGCTGAGGGGGATGAGGAATCACTTATGAGTTTTAGGTTGCAATGCAGCCTTTAGAAATTCACTTACAAGTTGCACACCAAAACACTCCAGGAAAAATGAGTAGTTTCTCCAATTTGGATTGTATTAAATAAAAAGAGAAAAAAAGTAAAGAGTCAAATTAAAGATCATGGAGGCTAGATTGGTTTGGATGATGTTCTTAAACTTTTATAGTGAGGGTTGGGGATTAGACTCAATGTCCAAGAACTACAGTCTGTGTGGTAATATATCTAAATATAGATAGATGGGTGGTGGCAGGGGGAGAGGGGGAGGGAGAGAGCTACTCATTGTAACAACTTGGAAAGGTCAGTTAAGGACAAAAACGTCATCCCTCTCTCCTAACCCAGAATCATACTGCTCTACCTCCAGTCTTCTTTTTAACGCAAAAAAGTCACTGTACGCATACAGTCATGGAGTCTGCTCTTTTCACTTAGTATTTTATGGCAGGCGATTACTCAAGCCATGAAGACCTTTTTGTAAACATTATTTGAATGGCGGCATGAGGTCCCAGCCCAAGGACATCCTGGAGCCCATTTCCTCAATCAAAGGATCCCTATTGGGCAGAGAATATTTGCCATCTGCTTGTTTGCATAGTCAGGTGGAGACCAGGGGCTTGTAGCTAAGAGGAATAGGGGCCTTGTCCTCTGAAATACAATTTTTCTTTGACTGGCTGTTCTTGAATTTTATTGTGTTAAAACAATAAAAAAAAATCAACCAGCAGGAAAATGCTAAGTTTGATCATTCACGGATTACAATGTCTCTATTTTTTCCTATTTTCTAGGTTTCTGAGACAATAATTATTTGTTTAAGCTCCCATGGGCTTAGGTCTGGCTGAGAGTTTTGGACAAACTAAGGTGTTGCACTTCACAGCCTTGAGCAAATAGGGTAATAGATCTAACATCCTTCTGTTGTCCAAGAGGAAAGAGTCAGACGTACAGGCATCTCCCGGTCAAATAATAAATTATAGAACACCCACCCAGATGCTACCCACACACAACGCTGCAGGAATTCTTCCCCATCCCTGCCCTCCCACCCCCCAAAATAGACTAGACCATGCTAAGTCATTCAGCCTAATGACCCCAATACTCGGCCTTGGACCTGCTGGGCTACCCTTCCTGTCCACAATGTAACCTTCCTCCAAAGTCCAAGTTCACGCCCTGCCAATGCAACTTCCCCTGGCTAAAATGTCATAGGATTTAATCAATTGTTGGGAAGCAATTTATCTGAGCTTCCGCTTCTTAATCTATAAAACGGGAAGAATGTTACTTAGTCATATCATTTCAGGTATCTGAAATTACATTTACTTCTGCCAAAAGAAGAGTAAAGATGGTGATAAGGAAGTGTTCCCACATGGAAGTGATCTTGATATCCCCAAGTGAAGGATATTGACATTTCTTGCCATATGTTAGTTTCAGTACGTGGCCTTACAAAGCTGAGATAAAGGCATTGGACCACTAAGAAGCCACTCCACACCATCTGAAGGTCTGGTATTAGGAGTAACTAAATCCAGTGAGGAAAGAGCCACTGCTTCTGATGCAGCAACTGTGGGAGTTTCAGAAACCTCGCCACACAGGGGCCACTGCAGTGCACGCCCTGCTTGCCCAATGCTGAATTACAGGCACAAATGCAGGAGCAGAATGCCTGGGTTCAAATCCCAATTTTGCTACTTCTTAGCAGTATGACTTACTTGGAAGTGTCATATAACTTCTCTGTGCCTTGGTTTCCTCATCAAAAATGAGTTCTACTTCATAGAGTTACAATAAAAAAGGAATATATGTAAAACCCTAAGAGCAGTACAACCAGTACCCGGACACAAAGAAATGCTCTATAGATGTTGGTTACTATAAATCAGATTCTTTTTTTGAGATCTAAGTAAACTCTTTCCTTCCCTCTGAAGAAAGGTCTGATGCTAGAGAAGCAGCAGTGGGTAAACCGTGGTTCCAGAGAAACCACAGTTCATTTGGTCATTCAACGAATTATTGAGTGCCGAGTGCTCTCAGAATTTGAAAATTTGGAGGGGTATTGCAGGGACTACTACTATCTTGCTAATAAAACCTGCTCTAAATGTTACCTACCTAACACTTGTTTAGTGCTTTTTATGGGTTAGACATAGCTAAATGTTTTACTCATTTATTTCCATAGCAATCCTATGAATGTGTTGTTGTTGTTGTTATTCCCATTTTACAGATGAGAAAATAGAGGCTTGGAGTTCTCAAGTAAATTGCCCCGATCAGCCAAGAAGGTGAGGAGGAAGGGCCACTTCAATGTGTGTATCCCATCTTCAGCAGAGGGAAGCATGCCTTATCCCTGTTTGTATCATTCAGAGCCTTGCATTTAGCAAGCTCTCCAAAGTATTTCTGGAGTAATTAATTTATTAGTGTGCAGCTAGCTTGACCTTTAAGAAAACCTAGACTTCACTACTTTTCACTTTTGAATAATACATGTCAATATATCCAGCAAGACACTTATTTAATAAATAGCTCTGGCATAATTAGCCATCCATCTGGAAGACAAAGTTAGATCCATACCTCATTCCATATACAAAATAAATCCAAATTGATTAAAACTTAGTTTCAATATAAAAATGTTAGAAAAACAAAGGATAATATTTGTATTGCTTAAAGGGAAAGGTGATTTTTTTTTTTAAAGAAAAGACAGGTAACAGAAGCTGTAAATAAAATTTTAAAAGCCTGAGATTTAACAGCCTAGAAGTTAAACATTTCAGTATGGCAAAAGACACCAAAGTCAAGTGACAAACAGTAACTCAGGGAGAATATGTTCAATTAACATCCATAATAAATCACTTCTTCTCTATGACAATTAGAGGTTGCCATGTCCTGCTGAAATTTGCAGGGGTGTGTCTTGTGACCAGCCCATGGTGGGTACAGAGGGTGTGGTGCAATCGTCCTACTTCAGTGGATATGTAACAAACAGAATAAATCAATTCTATTTTAATTAATTTATTAAACACTTCAGTAAGTTAATTCTTCTTAAATCTTTTTAGCAGCAACCGGGACTTTTAAAGTGCTTTAACACACATGTTGTCCTTAGCCAGGTCGATAGGCACAGCTAGCCCATCTCTGGCTGTATCTGCAACATTTCTCCTCTTCCTCATTCTATTCTTCACTCACTAGCCTCCTTGCTATTCCACAAATGTTCTAGCACCTCCTGTCTCAGGACCTTTGCACATACAATTCCTTCCTTTGGATACCCTTGTCCCACACATACTCTCTTGCTAGATCTGTCATTTCATTTACGTCTCTCCTCAAATGTCCCCTCCTCAGTCAGGCCTTCTCTGACCACAAGGGCAGGGACCCTGTTTTGCTTCTGCTGTGTCCCCAGTGCCTAAAGCAGTGCGCTGCCTTTAACAGGAACTCAAATAAAGATCTGTTGAATCAGGATTTTTTCATTTAATTTGATTTTCACAATAAAAAGATCTGTTTATCCAGGATATTTACATTTCTTCATTTGAATGCAATACACGCCCAGTTTTTCTTTTCTTTTTTTTTTCTTTTATATCCTTCCAGCTCAACACACTGCCTCCCTGAAGCATGTAAAGGCCAAATGTGCCAACGTGAATTATTTCCACTATAGAGATTCTGCTGTCTAAACAACTCGCGTGAAGCCAACATTGTAACGAATACTACTACAATGTGACTCATCCTCCTTTCCTCCAGTTGATGATAAAAAGCAGTCAGTATGGAAATGCCAACAGTTTGCCACCTGTTAGCAGGTCACCTCACAGCATTCCTGCCCTGTGATGATTCCAGGCTAAAGTGGCGCTTCATTGCCATTTCCTGCAATAATTTCCACCAACACATGAAGCTATCCTGCCCCTATCCCTGTGCTTACCTGCTGTCACACCATGACCAGGTCTCACAACAAGCCCTGGCAGGTCCCAGCAGGGCACAGAGACCTGAGTGTTTTACATCAGGACCACACTTAATGGGCCAGTGATTCTTGGAGAAAGATAAATGCTATTTCCATCATCTAGTCCAGGGCAGGGGGTAAATAAAATATACAACGTTGTTTAAAATACTTGTTCTCGAGAAGTTAAAATAGGAGATTCAAGTTATGAAACCATGAAGCAGCTTATCACAATGAAAGTCAGAATGAAATAGATGCTAAATAGAAGTGCAAGCACCGTGCTGGGAAAAGGTACCCTGAGGGAGAAAGGAGAGAAAGAGAGGTTTTGTGTTTAAGGATGGGGGTGCTTGAGTTAAACTGAGCTAAAGTGAGACTCTAGGGTGTGGGAGCACTTCCCTGGCAGTCCAGTGGTTAGGACTCCATGCTTCCACTGTTGGGGGAAGGGGGCTTAGACCCCTGGTCGGGGAATAGGATCCTCAGGGAACTAGGATTTAAGATACAATAAAGAAGGGATGATTACTGGTGAAGCAGGTGATCGTGAGTGCTTGGGTGGACAGGACGGTCTCGGGCAAGAGGAAGGATGATTTCCTCCTCTGAGACGTGAAGGCATGAGTTGAAAAGAGTGCATGGGGATGTGGTGACCTCTTACTGAAGGCCAGGAAGGTTCATGCCACAGTCTTCTCAGAGAAGTAGAAGGCTAGGTCACTCAGTGAGTGACACCATGAGGAAGAATGAGGCTGCAGGTGAGAATATTCCAAGCACCTGGGGGGAATAAGAGAGAGTAACTAAGGGTAAAGAAAAGAACCAGACAGCATTCGGGGGCCAGCTAAAGAGCGATCACCTGACTCTGTAATGAAGTCAGGCAACATGGTTCTCTGTTTTTGGTTTTTCGTTTCGCCAGCACTCTCTTATCAGCTTGTGTGCACACGTACAGGAAATTTGCACCTAGGCTTACCTGTGGTGAGAAATTGACTAGGTTCCCGAAAAGAAAGTTAAAGGGTGAGAAGAGGGACTTCCCTGGTGGCGCAGTGGTTAAGAATCTGCCTGCCAATGCAGGGGACACGGGTTCGAGCCCTGGTCCGGAAAGATCCCACATGCTGCGGAGCAGCTAAGCCCACGCGCCATAACTACTGAGCCTGCGCTCTAGAGCCCGCGAGCCACAACTACAGAGCCCGCGTGCCACAACTACTGAAGCCCTCACGCCTACAGCCCGTCCTCCGCAACAAGAGAAGCCACTGCAATGAGAAGCGCGTGCACCGCAATGAAGAGTAGCCCCCCGTTCGCCACAACTAGAGAAAGCCTGCGCACAGCAACGAAGACCCAACGCAGCCAAAAATAAATAAAATAAAATAAATGTATTAAATAAAAAAGGTTAAGAAGAAAGGAGGAAGTTCATGAGAGCAGAAAAATGAACACTAGGCCCACCCTCGATAGCGAAACAAACTAAGCCAGCAGGGACTCAGGCGTTAGGAGAAAAAGGAAGCACTGAGGAGCCAGAAGTTGAAATGCTATCACAGAGCAGGTCTCGGGGGAAGGAGGATGTAGAAAAGGTAAAAGGTCACCTTCAGAGAAAGCAGCTTCAGGGTTTGTAATTTCAGATTCTGCAAAGGGACCTGTCCAAGCAGGCTGCTAACATGGAGAGGAAGAAACACGGTAGGGCCACATGCTGGATGGATGAGTCACTCATCTTGACACTGGGGACACCCCAGATGGCCATCAGGGACTGAGTACAGGGCATGCCCGAGATCCAGGGGCCAAGATGCTCAAGGCATCTGGAGGCGACCTGGAAGTATGAGCAGCAGGCAATAATGGCTGACTGGTGGTGTCTTAAGAGGGGGTGCTCAAATCACGGTCTGAAAGCAGAAATGGAGAGCACAGAGGTGGTGCTGTCCTCCTGGTTCCAGCAATGCAGGGACTATGAGGTTGTGGCGAAATTGATCTTTTTAAAATTTATTTATTTATTTTTGGCTGCGTTGGGTCTTCGTTGCTGCACGTGGGCTTTCTCTACTTGCGGTGAGCAGGGGCTACTCTTCATTGTGGTGCATGGGCTTCTCATTGTGGCTTCTCTTGTTGAGGAGCACGAGCTCTAGGTGTGCAGGCTTCAGTAGCTGTGGCATGTGGGCTCAGTAGTTGTGGCTCGCAGGCTCTAGAGCACAGGCTCAGTAGTTGTGGCGCACGGGCTTAGTTGCTCTGCAGCATGTGGGATCTTCCCATACCAGGGCTCAAACCCATGTCCCCTGCATTGGCAGGCAGATTCTTAACCACTGTGCCACCAGGGAAGTCCCCTATTATTGATTTCTAAGTCAATTTCACTGTGTCCAGAAAACACTTTGTAATACTTGAATTTTTATACTGAGAGCTGTTTTATGTATGGTCCAGAATATGGTCTATCTTAGTAAATAATCCATGTGTACTTAAACAGTGTAGTATGCTGTCATCGGGAAGAGTATTCTATAATCACCTGTTAGATCAAGTTGATATTTTTGTGGCAGAGAAGGGAGAGCTGCAGGGTCCCATACCAGTTCATAAATGCTTCAACCACTACTTAATTAGTTCATTGGTCACAACCAGTTACATGGCACTACCTACCAACATGGGACTGGGAAATGTTGGGGAACACATCATGTAATATGGCCTTGCATGTTTCTTAGAATGGAGACAGGAACGACCTTTCTTAATAACGCAGCCCCAGGAGATGAGATCTGGAATTACAATGCAAATGCATGATCTCCTGAAACCTCCAGAGGGAAAGTAAAACTTGGTTTCCTCGAAAGGATGACACCTGGGAGTGAGGAATATATCAGTTCTTTTTCACTTTAGTTTTTGCTCTAGTCATTTTTAGTTGTTTGATATTTAATCCAAATTAAGTAGAATATTTTTGATATTTCATTTCTTCCATTGGAGGTGTGTGTATGCACGCATCATAGTCCCATCTTCCCCTGGGAAATTTCAGGTTTAATTATCAAGTGTATTGACTGTGATTTATTAGAGGCATCAAGAGTAAGAGATGAGGGCTTCCCTGGTGGCGCAGTGGTTGAGAATCTGCCTGCTAACGCAGGGGACACGGGTTCGAGCCCTGGTCTGGGAAGATCCCACATGCCACAGAGCAACTAGGCCCGTGAGCCACAGCTACTGAGCCTGCGCGTCTGGAGCCTGTGCTCCTCAACGGGAGAGGCTGCGACAGTGAGAGGCCCACGCCCCACGATGAAGAGTGGCCCCTGCTTGCCGCAACTAGAGAAAGCCCTCGCGTGGAGGCGAAGACCCAACACAGCCATAAATAAATAAATAAATAAATAAATAAGAGATGAGAGCAGAGATCATTGCTGTTTATTGGGCTTAAGAGTCATAATCATTTTGAGGATTTTAATCCTTTCTGATAAATATTTCAGCATTTCTTTAATATGGGGCAATATTCAGTGACCGCTGTTCCTGATATAGACCAAGATCCTGCGGTGTATGACTCATAACTCCAGCATTCAAGGTCCAGAAAAATGGCAACGCTGGGAACCTGCTGAGCAGTAAGTCTTGCTCCTGTGGTCTCCCTTCAACTCTCCCAAAGGCATTATACACCTCAGTACAGAGGCAAGGATGCAAGGTAAGCACACACAGCCACTCCAGAACCTCAGGCCTAGTGCTGAATCCCTGAAAACCCACATCATGTGCAACAACTGAAATTTACCAGGGTTTCTCATTCTTGTTTCATGACACACACCTATACCCATCCTAAAAGTTCTGTGACTGGGTGAGGGGCAAATTTCTTCAACTCCCAGCCCTCTCCTTTGGAATTCAAATCTGTGCCTTCCTCTCCCCTCAGGTGTCTCACACACTCTAAAAATGTCTCAAGTTAGCATCTTGATTTCCCCTCCATTTACAAGCCCCTCTCTCAACCAAAGCAGCCTCTCTTCCAGGTCTCCCATCAGTAAAGGGTACCAATGGTTTTTAAGAGAAATCCAGGAGTCATTCTTGGCATCCACTTTTTCCTCATACCAATGTATCACCAGGTCCTCTCAATGCTACCCATCAATGCCTTATTTCCTCAATTCTAAAACACTGAGATATTCCTAGAAGCAGAAGTATCGTGAAGATTAAATGGAGTAACAGAGAAATTGCTTAACAAAAGTGTTCAGTATTTACTGTTTTTTCACAACCTACATCAAATAGCCATTAGGCGGGGGGGTGGGGGTGGGTTGTGTCACTGAGGTTGTGTCACTGATAACTGTCACTGCTCTGCATGTGGAGACTTGGCTGTGCAGCACATCTCTCACCACATTTGTGGGACACCTCACAATAGAATTAATTTGGATTCTTCATTTTGTCCTAAAATAACTTCCAAAGGCATTATACTGATATTATGCAGGTTTTCTTTTAACTTTTGACACAATTCACTTACAGAAAAACTGCAAAAATTTAGTACAAAGAACTCCCTTATACCCTTCATGAGATTCCCCAAATTTAATATTTTGTTTGCTTTCTGAACCATTTCAAAATCAGTTATGTGACTGGTGAGATGGTGCCTTTTACCCCTAAAAATAAGAACATTCTCTTAAAGTACCCCGATGCAACGACCAAACTCTGAAGATTAACACTGATCCAATTCTGTTACCTAATCTATAGACCTGACTCACATTTTGCCAATTGTCCTAAAAGAAAATCTGGATCACGCACCGAATTTTATTGTCACAGCTCTTTCATCTCCTTTCATCTTGAACATTTCCTCAGCCTCCGTATTTAATGACACTGATACGCTGGAAGAATGTGAGCCAGTTATTTTGCAGAATATCCCTCACCTTGTGTTTGTCTGATGTTTCTCATGGCTGGATTCACATTATGTGCTTGTGTTAGGAAAGCCACAAAGTGAGGTGTCCTTTATGGTCACGATAGTTTTAAATAGTTTTAAAACAAAAATCTATTAAATACACAGATGACTGCTTAGCAATGCAAATATTAAAAATTGCCTATTCTTTTTTTTTTTTTTTTTTTTTTTTTGTGGTACACGGGCCTCTTACTGGTGTGGCCTCTTCCATTGCGGAGCACAGGCTCGGGACACACAGGCTCACGGGCTCACGGGCCCAGCCGCTCCGCGGCATGTGGGATCTTCTTAGACTGGGGCACGAACCCATGTCCCTGCATCGGCAGGCAGACTCTCAACCACTGCGCCGCCAGGGAAGCCCTAAAAATTGCCTATTCTTTTCAGACTAGCTGAGTTGGAATGATTTTGAAAGATGGTCAGTCAGGACTGAACATACATTTAAAGGATCCAGGTGAGTTTCAAAAGAAGCCATTTAATTTCTAGCATTATATGATTCAATTAATAAAACCCAAATCTATGAGTTTTTAAATAGAAAATGCAGGTAACCCCTCTCTCCATGCTTTTCACTATCCTTGTAAGTATATACCTTTCAAGGAATATACCCTTAAAAGTATATTTTCAATTCACAAAGGCGCTAAAGAAATTGAGATTACAAGCACAGGGGAGGGGTGGGCGTGACAGCCTGAGTTCTTATCTTAATAGATGAAAGTGATTCAGAACTATCTTAAGGCTCCACCAGTTTCAACATCTTAGGCTTTTTGATACTTAAAATAATTATCACTATGTGAATAATCATATGTGACTGTCAATTAATTTAGAATTAGTGCATTTAACATGCAAACACTTTTACCCACAAAAGAATACCAATGTACTTATGTACACACATATGCCTAAAGAGTTTAAAAAAAAACCAGAACCATATAATGGCACAATGGCATGTGACATTAGAATGATTTTTATACATTAACAAATAGTATTAGATAAGGTTGGCACTTTTTCCTAAGTCAACTGACAATTGACAGAATCCTTAGAGGGAAAAAAAAGTGGTAGAAAAAATCCCATGTCTGTCTTCATTGACTCAGGAAAAGTTACCACCCTAAGATACTCATTTAAAATGTTTCCAATACAGAAAACAATGGTTATTTTCCAAGTTACAGGAAATTGCTGAGTTCAAGGTTTATTATTATGAAATCTGGAGTTCATCTGGCATCAATGATGTGGGTATCATGGTATATTTTCATTTATTGAAAATAAAAGGTGATATTCCTTCTCACACACACCCCACCCAGCCAAACCATGTCCTCTGTTCTTGTAAGATACAACAAATGAGAAGGTGAAATAGGGACTTTTCTATAGTTTTTTTTTTTAATTCAGGCATGTCCTTAGGGCAGAACTCATTCAGCCCAATCTCCCACACCATTTTCAGCTACAGGTTGTACGATAGCTGATGTTAATCAGCATTATGAGGCATAATCAAGCTCAAAGAAAAATAAATTATGTGCCATTAATTTTAGTATAATGTCATTCTATAGTTCTGGGTTCACTGTTTAAAAACAGATTACCCATGTGTAGTAAACATAGAAAGTCTCCATTAAATAGAATTTTCAGGGCTTCCCTGATGGCGCAGTGGTTGAGAGTCTGCCTGCTGATGCAAGGGACACAGGTTCTAGCCCTGGTCTGGGAGGATCCCACATGCCGTGGAGCAACTAGGCCCGTGAGCCACAGCTACTGAGCCTGCACGTCTGGAGCCTGTGCTCCGCAACAAGAGAGGTCGTGATAGTGAGAGGCCCGTGCACCGCGATGAAGAGTGGCCCCCACTTGCCACAACTAGATAAAGCCCTCACACAGAAACAAAGACCCAACACAGCAAAAATAAATAAATTAATAAACTCCTACCCCCAACATCTTCTAAAAAAATAAAAAAATAAAAATAAATAGAATTTTCAGTAAACCAGGCCACATCTGATTTCCTTACCTTTTTGATAAACAGATTTGTGTACTAACAATGCTATGAAATCAAGTAGAACTTAATAAGGGAACACCTAATTTACAGTTTTTGCCAATTTCCATGGTATCAGTACACCTATCATGTCTCATTTCAAGTTATCAATAGTTTACCAACCAGTTCACAAATTTCCTTCATACAAAATTTAACAATAGGTTCTTGTAAGCTGGTATATGCAGGTTCCAGACCACTGCCCACATTCTGAAGAAAATATCTAAATTGAAGCACAGAGTCAAAGGATAGAAAATGCAGGTGAGAGGTAAGAGAGATAAAGGATACAGTGTAAAGTTCTCAGGTTTAATTGTAGTTGCAGAAGGAGAGGGATAGAAATGATCTTCAACAAGGTATTACCTGAGAGTCCTCCAAAACTGATAGAAGACATTAATCCACAGACGTAAGAAGCCTTATTAACCCCTAGCAGAGTAAATTTTAAAAACCCTTTTCTAGACATGTGGTAGGAATACTGCTGAGAACCAAAGGCAAAGAGAAAATTCTAAAATCTAGAAGCAGCCAGAGACAAAAAGCTTATTGTTTTCCAAACCATTAGACTAAGAGCTAACACAATAGAACCTAAATGATAGAAACCAGGAAATAATGGAAAGATATCACCCAGGTTCTGAAAAAAAATATTTGCCAACCTAAAATTCTATAACCAGTAAAATTATCCTTCAAGAATGAAAGGAAGGGCTTCCCTGGTGATGCAGTGGTTAAGAATCCGCCTGTCAATGCAGGGGACACGGGTTCGAGCCCTGGCCTGGGAAGATCCTACATGCCATAGAGCAACGAAGCCCATGTGCCACAACTACTGAGCCTGAGCTCTAGAGCCCGCAAGCCACAACTACTGAGCCCACGTGCCACAACTACTGAAGCCCACGTGCCTAGAGCCTGTGCTCCACAACAAGAGAAGCCACCGCAATGAGATGTCCACACACCGCACTGAAGAGTAACCCCCGCTCACTGCAAATAGAGAAAGCCACGCACAGCAACAAAGAACCAAAGCAGCCAAAAATAAATAAACTAAATAAATAAATTTATTTTAAAAAAAAAAGAATGAAAGAAAAAAAGTTTTAGACCAACACTAAGAATGTTACTGGCTCACTGCTCTAAAGGAAATATTAAAGAATGATCTTGAGGCTGGAGAATTCAGTCCCAGGTAGAAGCAAAGAAATGAAGACTGGAGCAAGGAAAAACAAAAACAATAAACAAAATGAATATAAAATCTAAATGAATATAATCTAAATATAAATGAATATAAAATGGTAACAGCTATGTCTTGTGCGGTCTTAAATGAATTAGAAATTAAATATTTGACAAAAATAGTATATAAGGGCTTCCCTAGTGGTGCAGTGGTTAAGAATCCACCTGTCAATGCAGGGGACACGGGTTCGAGCCCTGGCCCAGGAAGATCCCATGTGCCGCAGAGCAACTAAGTCTGTGCACCACACCTACTGAGCCTGTGCTCTAGAGCTCACGAGCCACAACTACTGAAGCCTGTGTGCCTAGAGCGCGTGCTCTGCAACAAGAGAAGCCACCACAGTGAGAGGCCCATGCACCGCAACAAAGAGTAGCCCCCACCCGCCACAACTAGAGAAAGCCCACGCGCAGCAATGAAGACCCAATGCAGTCATAAATAAATAAATAAATAGATTTTTAAAAATAGCATATAAGTCAGATGGGATGTAAATGGACTCAAAGTATCTTAAAGGTCCTAAGATTATCAGCAATAAGGTAAAAGCACAATTAACATTAGCTTTCCAAATTGATATATAGATTTACTGCAATCAATTCCAATCTAAATCTCAGTCTTTTTTTGTAGAAAGTATCAAGATGATTCTAAAATTCATGCAAAGGACTCAAATTAGCCAAAACAACTTGAAAAAGAACAAAATTGAAGAGCTTAACACTCTCTGATTTCAAGACTTATCATGAAGCTACAGTACTGAAAACAGCTTAATATTAGTACAAAGATAGAAAGATAGATCAGTGGAACAGAACAGAAAAACCCAGGTACATATGAACTGATTTAAGACAACAGCAACATACGCAAAGTCAGTGCATTGGGGAAGGATAGTCATTCCAACAATTGAATATCCATATACAAAAAAAAAAAAAAAGAAAAGAAGGAGGGGGAGGAGGGGGGAGGAGAAGAAGTTTGGATACATACCTGTAACTCAAAATCATATAAATGTAAAGTCTAGAACTCTCCTGTCTAGAGGAAATCATAGGAAATCTTTGTGACCTTGGGTTAGGCAAAAATTTCTTCAGTAGGACACTGAAAGCACAATATATAAAAGAAAAATGAGGGCTTCCCTGGTGGCGCAGTGGTTGAGAGTCCGCCTGCCAATGCAGGGGACATGGGTTCGTGCCCCGGTCCAGGAAGATCCCATATGCCGCGGAGCGGCTGGGCCCGTGAACCATGGCCACTGAGCCTGCGCGTCCTGAGCCTGTGCTCCGCAGCGGGAAAGGCCACAACAGTAACAGGCCCCCGTATCGCAAAAAAAAAAAAAAAAAAGATAAATTGGATTTCAAAATTAAATACTCCTGCTCCCTGCAAGACACTGTTCAGAGAATGAAAATGCAAGCCATAGACTGGAGAGAAATATTTACGATGATATTTTAAAAGGACTTGTATTCAGAAAATATTAGAAAAAAATAATTCTCAGCTCAGCAATAAGAAAACCACCTAATTTAAAAATAGGCTAAAGATTCAGACACTTCACCAAAAAGAGCACATTAAGATGCTTAATCATTAGGAAAATGTAGATTAAAACCACAAGATACCACTACACTCCTATTAAAGTGCCCAAAATTAAAAAGATTTGTCCTATCAAGTGTTGTTAAGAACGTGGAAAAACTGCAAGTCCCAACAGGAATGAGAAACAGTACAACTGGTGGTAATGAAAAGGTATTTAGTACAAGTACCTCAGAAAACAATTGGCAGCTTCTTTAAAGAGTTATACACCTATGATGTAATCCACCTATTTCACTCCTACGTATTTACCCAGAAGAAAGGAAAATACATGTCCATACAATGACTTGTACACAAGTGCTTATGATATTGGGCTGGCCAAAAAGTTCCTTCAGGGCTTTCTGTACGATGTTTCAGAAAACCCTGAACAAACTTTTTGGCCAACCCAATAGTTTTTGTAATAATAAAAAAATAAACTGCAAACAACTCCCATGTCCAACAGGTAAATGGACAAATCAGAAAATGCCAGCCCATCTACAGTGACAGAAAACTGATCTTTGGTTCTTAGGGAGGGGAGGAGTGGGGAGGGAAAGGGAAGGGTATACAAAGGGACAGGAAAAAAGTTTAGGGCATGATGGACATATTCATTCACTTGATTGTTGTGATGGTTTCACAAATGTTGACAAAACTTAAATTGTACACTTTAAATATTTTCACAGTATTTTATGTCAGTCATAGCACAATGAAGTTTTTTTTTAAACTACATTAAGGCACCATTTGTTCCCTATTAGATTTGAAAAACTTAAAATATGACAGAACCACACAGATAAGACTGTGCAGAAGCTAAGGAGTTCTCTCTACAGAGAGCCATGTGACACTAATTATCAACATAAAAAATGCAACTACTCTGACCTGCAGTGCTAATTCTAGGAACTTATTCTACAGAAGTACTTCAGCATGCATAAAGACATATTAAGATAAGACCTATTGAAGCATTTTTTTGCAATAAATTGTTGCCAAGTAGTAGAAACACTTCTGTGTCCATCAGTAGGGTCTAATTAAAGTTAATTGAAATCAATTATGGTAAATTACTGTAAGAACACACTATAGCTATAAAAAGCAGGGGGGACTTTTTTATGTTCTGAGAATGGAAAGATCCTCAGGATACACAGTGACCCTTGGACAACATGAGTTTGAACTGCACAGGTCCACTTACAGGTGAATTTTTTTCAATAAATATAATAACCTGTATTTTCTTTTTACAGATGAACACACAAATCAACTGAGTGTGGGGCAAAGTTTGTTTGATTAGAGATCGCAGCATGTGGAATCACAAGAACTAGAGTTTGAATCCCGATTCTAACCAAACTGTTTCAGCTTCCTGCCCTTGAGAATCATTTATCAATTCCTTCGTTTTTGAGGCAGATAGCAGCACGTAGATTTTTGATTGGGGAGGGGGGAACCCCAATCCCTGTGATGTTCAAGGGTCAACCGTATTTTTAAAGGGCAAGGTGTGGAACAATATGCATATGTTACCAAGTGAAAAAAGCAGGCTTGAGAGTGTAAAGACTAGCCACAAAGGTGAAGATAACATTTGCAATGTAACAAAACATTTCTTTGCACCATGAGAAAAGACAAGAAACTAAGAGGAAAAAATGGTAAGAGACCAGGTATTTACAAGCGAGGACATCCAAATGGCCAATAAACAGGAAAACATGCTGAGCTTCACAAGTGATAGGAAAATACCAATTAAAACCACCATTAAATAGCATTACAGACCTGCTGAGTGGCTTTAAGTTTTAAAGACTAACAATACCAAGTGTCGGTGAGGATGTGAAGTAACAAACTTTCCTACACTGCTGGTTGGAGTATAAGCTGGTACAGCCACTATGAAGACAATTTGGTAGTATCTACTGAAATTGAAGATATTCACTCTCTGACTCAGCAATTCTACTGCTAAGTATATAACCATCAGAAGTCTGTGTACCTGTTCACCAGATACACATACAAAAATATTCTCAGGAGCTTAACCTTCAGTAGCCCCTTTAAGCTCTGCACACTCAATTTCAATGCTTGGGGAGGGTTTTCCTCACACCACCAAGCAATTCTCTGACCCCCGCTGGGTGTCCTACCATTCAACTCAATTGTGACACAGTCTACCCTGGGATAGCAACCGATTCCACAGGTTAAGGACTGAGTGCCACAAGATAGCCCTCCACTTCATATGACACTCACAAACCCAGGTTAGTTTCTGACCAACTGGCTATAAATCAGAAGTTCCCACAACCCCTTCCTTGGGTTCAATTTATATATGGGCTCACAGAACTCAGGAAACCTGTTTACTCGCTAGATTACTGGTTTTTACCAAGGATATTAAAGGATACAAATCAAGAGCCATATGAATAGGTACACAGGGTAAAGTCCTGAACAAAGGAGTTTCTTCCTCATGAAGTTTTAAACCCTGCACGGTGGCACGTGGAAACTCTCTGGTTTCCTAACCTGGAAGCTCTCCAAACCCCCTTCCCTTTTGTGTTTTTATGAAGGCTTCACTACGTTGTCACTGTTGAGTAAGTCATTGGCCTTTAGTGACTGATTCAACCTTCAGCCTCTCGCCCCTCCTTGGAGGTCATGGGACAGGAGAAGTGGAAGGGAGACTGAAAAGTCCAACCCTCCAAATATATGATTAGTTGCCTGGCAACCAGCCCCTATTCTTAAGGCGCTTTCCAAAAGTCACCTCATTAACATAAAACCAGTTGTGGTAGAAAGGGGTTTTTTGGGGCTTCCCTGGTGGCACAGTGGTTGGGAGTCCGCCTGCCGATGCAGAGGACATGGGTTCGTGCCCCGGTCTGGGAAGATCCCACATGCCGCGGAGTGGCTGGGCCCGTGAGCCATGGCCGCTGGGCCTGCGCGTCCAGAGCCTGTGCTCCGCAGCGGGAGAAGCCGCAGTGGTGAGAGGCCCGCGTACCGCAAAAAAAAAAAAAAAAAAAAGAAAGGGGCTTTTTATGAATAACAAGACACCCATTCTTCCTTTGGGGAAGCTACTAAGGACAAGAGACCAACCATTAGAACAAAAAATTGTTCCCATTGCTCTTATCACTCAGGAAATTTCAAGGGTTTGGGGAACAATGAGCCAGGAACCACGGACAAACACCAAAAATGTATTTTTTTTTTTTTTTTTTTTTTTTTTGCGGTACGCGGGCCTCTCACTGCTGTGGCCTCTCCCGTTGTGGAGCACAGGCTCCGGACGCGCAGGCTCAGCGGCCATGGCTCACGGGCCCAGCCGCTCCGTGGCATGTGGGATCTTCCTGGACTGGGGCACAAACCCATGTCCCCTGTATCGGCAGGCAGACTCCCAACCACTGTGCCACCAGGGAAGCCCTGTATTTCTTATATATCACAATATCACAGCCCATCACAATATCACAGCCCTAAACAGGAAACAACCCAAATGTTCACCAAGAGTAGAATATATAAATTGTAGCATATTTACGTAGTGGAAGAGTGCACCCAGCGGTAAAAGTGAACAAACTATAGCTACGTACAACATGAACCTAACAAAATGGGCAAAGCAGCTCATTACAAAAAGATATGTAGGACTTCCCTGGTGGCGCAGCGGTTAAGAATCTGCCTGCCAGTGCAGGGAACATGGGTTCCAGCCCTGGTCTAGGAAGATCCCACATGCCGCAGAGCAACTAAGCCTGTGTGCCACAACTACTGAGTCTGTGCTCTAGAGTCCGTGAGCCACAACTACCGAGCCCACGTGCCGCAACTACCGAGCCCATGTGCCGCAACTACTGAAGCCCGTATGCCTAGAACCCATGCTCTGCATCAAGAGAAGCTACCGCAATGAGAAGCCCATGCACCACAACGAAGAGTAGCCCCCGCTCACCACAACTAGAGAAAGCCCACCTGCAGCAGTAAAGACCCAACACAGCCAAAAATAAATAATTAATTAATTAAAAAGGAAAAAAAACCCTTGGGTTTTACTCTTTACTCACTGAATATCCTAGAACAAGTCACTTATTCCTTTTCCAAACCCAAATTTCTTTCTCTGTAACATGAAGTAACATCTCTTCCAACTACACCCACAATTGGATTAAGAGTTAAATGAGATGGGCCTCCCTGGTGACGCAGTGGTTACGAATCCGCCTGCCAATGCAGGGGACACTGGTTAGAGCCCCTGGTCCAAGAAGATCCCACATGCTGCAGAGCAACTAAGCCCATGCGCCACAACTACTGAGCCTGTGCTCTAGAACCCACAGGCCACAACTACTGAAGTCCACACGCTTAGCGCCCATGCTCCACAACAGGAGAAGCCACCGCAATAAGAAGTCCACACACCGCAATGAAGAGTAGCCCTTGCTTACCGCAACTAGAGAAAGCCTGCACGCAGCAACAAAGACCCAACGCAGCCATAAATAAATAAATAAATAAATAATGTAAAAAGAGTTAAATGAGCTAATATGTACAAAAGGGCTTTTCAAAACACAGAATTATGATTTAGACTGTGTGGGTGGAGAAGAAGAACAAGCTTTATGCCCTAATCCAATGATTCAATTTAACTACATATAAACTGCCAATCTAGGAGGGTCTAGACAGCCAGGGCAGAGTTGGAACTGGAACCCTGAACTCCAGATGCCAAGTTCAGTGCTTTTTTCCAAGCTGTCATGTTACAAGCCTTTAGCAGGTTGACAGTGAGGCTGGAGCATCACTCAGTCACATAGCCCAGGTTTGTGTCCACACCTGCACCTGTCACTAACAGTGTAACCTGGAGCAAGACCCTCACACCCTCTGGGTCTTTGTTATCTTTTCACACCAAAGAGTTGGGCTACATGCCAATCTAGCAATTACATTCTAAGGTGTGATCCGAGGGCCAACACACACACACACACACACACACACACTCTCTCTCTCTCTCTCTCTCTCATCTGGCCACAGAATGGGCTTTGCAGTTGTATGAATTCCCACCCCCCCCATCTTCTAGGACTGCTCATTGCCTTAGATCAAGTCAAGTCCAAATACCTCTTAACATCCAAAGCCCTACCACCACCAAACTGCCCTTCTAGTTCATCACTAAACCACCTGAACTTCTCAGCCCACTGTGCTCCCCACTGTCCCCACACGTACCTGCCTCTTCCCCACCTCCGTGTTTTGGTTTATGCTATTCCTGAATTGCCACCCTTTCCCCATTGTTATCAAGACCCTGCCTTTATTTAATGTAGGAGGATGGTGGGAAGGATCCTAACTCACCTGACCCACCACATGAATGTCGCCAGGGTGTAATGCTGTGGGGGGGCCTAGGTCCATGTTCTGTTCTTCTCAGTTTCCCCAGAGTGCTCAGTGATACGCCTCCACACACGTAGCAAGGGCTCCACTACAAACACTTTCTGCTTTTGAGTTTGAAATTTTTTGTGGAGTTGGGGGAGAAAAAAAGGATCCAGAGAAGGGATGGGATTGGCCTAACATTACACAGCAGATCAAGGACACTTCCAAGATAGCTGAGCCAGAAAGGAAGCCTGGTTCACCTCACTTCTAGCCAACAAGCCTGATCTGTTTTTTTCCCTATTGATGAGTAGAATAACTGAGCATTTAAAATGTGTGTGTGTATGTGTATTGGGATTCTATTTTTAAGAGTAAAAAATTGAAAGCCACCAAAATAAGAATACTTTATGGTACTTCTAGACTGTAAAAGCTTATGAAGTCATTAAACCATTTTAACAGAGTCATTTGGAATCTTTAAAAAATGGTTTAGAGCATAAAGAATGAGATACATGGGAAAAGAGCCAGGACAGGTTGTCAATGAAAACAAGTGTAGGGGAATATGAGTAACAATTCATCTGCATAAAAAGGAAGCATACACACTCACTTACACACATGTATGCAGGCACACACCAAACACCTGTATTAGAAACCGACCTAAATTATTAACGGTGCTTTGCTGCACTGGGAGAATTACATGGAAATTTTTCCTATTTTATGTTCATATGTAGTATGTGTGTGTTTTATAATGAACATTCACTATCTTTATAATCAGAAGAAATAAGGATCCAGCCATTTTGAAAATATAAAATGTAAAAATCTTAAAATTTGTATGGAGACACAAATGACTCCGAATAGGCAAAGCAATTTTGAGGGAAAAACAAACAAACAAAGAAACAACAACAAAACACAGCTGGAGGAATCAGGCTCCCTGACTTCAGACTATACTACAAAGCTACAGTCATCAAGACAGTACAGTACTAGCACAAAAAGAGAAATATAGATCAATGGAACAGGATAGAAAGTCCAGAAATAAACCCACACACCTACAGTCACTTAATCTACGATAAAGGAGGCAACACTATACAATGGAAGAAAGACAGTCTCTTCAATAAATGCTGCTGGGAAAACTGGACAGCTACATGTAAAAAATGAAATTAGAGGACTTCCCTGGTGGTGCAGTGGTTAAGAATCCACCTGCCAATGCAGGGGACATGGGTTTGAGCCCTGGTCCAGGAAGATCCCACATTCCACAAAGCAACCAAGCCTGTGTGCCACAACTACTGAGCCTGCGCTCTAGAGCCTGTGGGCCACAACTATTGAAGCCCGCGTGCCTAGAGCCCATGCTCCACAACAAGAGAAGCCACCCAAATAAGAAGCCCATGCACCACAACAAAGAGTAGCCCCCACTCACCGCAACTAGAGAAAGCCCGCATGCAGCAACAACGACCCAATGCAGCCAAAAAATAAAATAAATTTATTTTAAAAAATGAAATTAGAACATTCTCTAATACCATTAAACTCAAAATGGATTAAAGACCTAAATGCAAGACTGGGTACTATAAAATTCTTAGAGGAAAACACAGGCAGAACACTATTTGACATAAATCACAGCAATATCTTTCAATTTGTCTCTGAGAGTAATGGAAATAAAAACAAAATAAACAAATGGGACCCAGTTAAACTCAAAAACTTTTGCACAGCAAAGGAAACCATAAACCAAACAAAAAAAAAGAACCCACAGAATGGGAGAAAACATTTGCAAACAATGCAACCAACAGGGATTAATCTCCAAAATATACAAACAGCTCATGCAGCTCAATATCAAAAAAACAACCCAATCAAAAAATGGGCAGAAGACCTAACAGACATTTCTTCAAAGAAGGCATACAGATGGCCAAGATGCACATGGAAACATGCTCAACATCGCTAATTATTAGAGAAATGCAAATCAAAACTACAATGAGGTATCACCTCACACCAGTCAGAATGGCCATCAGCAAAAAGTCTGCAAACAATAAATGCTGGAGAGGGTGTGGAGAGAAGGGAACCCTCCTACACTATTGGTGAGAATGTAAGTTGGTACAACCACTATGGAGAACAATACTGAGGTTAAAAGACTAAAAATAGAGCTATCATATGATCCAGCAACCCCACTCCTGCGCAAATATCTGGAGAAAACCATGGTTTGAAAGGATACACACACCCCAGTGTTCGCTGCAGCACTGTTTACAATAGCCAAGACATGGAAGCAATGGAATATTATTCAGCCATTAAAAAGAATGAAATGCCATTTGCAGCAACGTGGATGGGCCTAGAGATTACCATACTAAGTGAAGTTAGACAAAGAAAGACAAATATCATGTAATATCACTTATATGCAGAATCTTTTAAAATGATACAAATGAACTTATTTACAAAAGAGAAACAGACTCACAGACTTAGAACAAACTTACAGTTACTGGGGGGGGAGGGCGGGGGCAGGGATAGATTGGGAGTTTGGGATTGACACGTATGCACTGCTACATTTAAAACAGATAACCAACAAGGACCAACTGTATAGCACAGGAAATTCCGCTCAATATTCTGTAATAAGCTAAATGGGAGAAGAATTTGAAGAATAGATACTTGTATATGTATATCTGAATCAATTCGGGTGTACACCTGAAACTAACACAACACTGTGAGTCAATGATACTCCAGTATAAAATAAATTTAAGAAAATATAAAAACAGTAGAGAACTTCTTTGACAGGCATACGTCCCACCCAGCAGAGGAAATGACAGAGAGAAATGCAAACAGGCAAGTGGCTCAGCACCGAGACTGTGGCAATCACTCTACTAGGTGATCTCCCACCTGACAGCTTAATTGCTCCCTTGGTTTAAGAGCTTCCCCATTAAGCCCTTAGCAGCTGCGTCAAAGGATCAAAGCCATTCTTTACTGACAGGAACCTGAGGACAGGAGGAGGAGAGAGCTGCAGGAGATTTTCCAGTGTGGCTCCTGAATAGTCCAAGAGCCCCGCCCACACTATTTCTAACAGGCCAATTTGCTTTCTATTCCTCTCACTCCTGAAGATGCTTTCTTGGTTATGGTGGGAATCACAAGGAACTGACCCAACACCTGAGGCTCAGTTCTGTCACTCATTGCAAAACAAGGGGCCAGTCACCTCTCCCTGAACCAGTTTCCTGTTTTACAAAACGACTAACTGCTCATCTCTCAAGATTTTCCTGTCATGTTATTTAAAACAGAACTCCAAGGTCTGAACCTAACCTACGCAGACATTAAGACGGGGGATAGATCCCCTGTGTGAATGTGCAAAGGGCATGAAGATGGATTATTAAGTGAAAAAAACTCAAGGCACAGAAAACTGTGCTGGGTTGATCTGGTTTGGGTGGGAGATATAAATTGCCTGCTTCTATGTGCTAGATGATTTCTCTCTAGGCTCTTGAAAAACTGAGATGGTCTGAGGGAGACAGGGCTGACATGAGCAAGGAAGCCTTTATTTTTCATTTTCATACCATTTGGCTCTGAATTTTATTTTATCTTGTACTAATTTTCTTATGATTTAAATTAAAATAGAAAATGGTATCTAGTTAAAAAGGTGCATGAACTAGTTAAAAAGACTAAATGAAGCTGTGTGTATAAAACTTTTCTGTAAAGTTTAAACAACTCACCAATATTTTTTAAATACATTTATTTTATTTATTTTTATTTTTGGCTGTGTTGGGTCTTCGTTGCAGTGCGCAGGCTTCTCATTGCAGTGACTTCTTATTGCGGAGCACGGCACGTGGGCTTCAGTAGTTGTGGCTCACAGGCTTAGTTGCTCCGCGGCATGTGGGATCTGCCCGGGCCAGGGCTTGAACCCATGTCCCCTGCATTGGCAGGCTGATTATTAACCACTGCGCCACCAGGGAAGCCCTCCAATATCACTTATCATTCTTAATAGAACCAAATATCCATTTATTGAACTCTGTTCTCTGATTAAATAGGAATCACCTGATTTAGAACTTTCATCTTTACTATTTTTGATGGTTTTAGACAGGAGACCAGTCACCATCTTAGGGTGCTATGTGGGCCGCTGAGGGTTTATCCACCACCCCGGGTCACCACCCTGAGGCCATGCCCCCATCTAACCAGGCTCCCTGCTTCCTTGACCCTTGCCCTTCTCCATATAGCAGTTACAAGGAACAGCTAAAACTCAAGCCAGATTATGTCACGGCTCGGCTCACGACCTTTTAATGGCTCTCACATCAGCCAAAGCCAGATTCCTTACTAGGCCCCTCATCATCGGCCTCACCCCTTCCACTTTTCAGACCAGTCCTCCCACTCCTCTGGCCACGGCTCCAGCCGTGGGTCTTTTCGCTGCTCCTGGCCCGCCAATACCTCCCTTCCTCAGGGGCTCCGTTCTTCCTTGTATTCTAGTACCTGTACACTTGTCCCTGGTTACCTGGATGGCTCACTCCTGCAAGTCATGACTCAAATGCCACCTTCCGAGGACAAGCTTCGCTGAACCCTCACTTCCAAGTTACGTCCCTCCACACGGGCACACACATGCCCTGACCCCCTTTCCTGGTTTATTTACCTACCCTAACGCTTAACGTCACGTCTTTTACTATTTCATTTATTGCCTCTCCCCTCACCGCAAAGTTCACTCCAGGAAGGAAGGAGAGTTTGTTTTGTTCACTGCTACCTCCCCGCTCCCTAGAACAGTATGTGACACATAGAAGGTGCTTGACAAATCATGTTTTACTTAATTCTGGCCAGGGGGAGATCAAATAATGAGTTGAGCTCCCTGCCAGAAGAAAAGACAAGAGGAACTTGAGTAGATAGGTGGGACATCCACCTTTGGGGAGTCTTTTAAAATTGGAAGGGTGTGTGTGTGTGATGAAAGCAGGAAGAAAACTGGCTAGAGGAGATAATAGAACCATTCTCTTAAACTGACAACAGCGTATGGGCAGCCATGAATCATGCAGTTGCTAAGCATCATAAAGGGCTTCCAGATATCAGGCAATGTTCAGAGTACAGTCCTCCTGGAGGGAAATGAGGAAACATTCTTGCAACATATGAACAGAATCAACACAATTATTAGAATAATGATACTAATGAAAAAACAGGCAAAGTTAAACACTTACTCTGCACTCACAGTAAATGCATTAGATCACAGAGGTTGGGAGATACTGGGGCATTTCCTGGATGAAGCAATAATGACCTCTCCTCTGACCATGTCACTGGGGTAAGTATCCCTAGTGTCAGGATTGCTGTCAGTTTCATAGCTGTGCTCACCCAGCCAGAGGCTCAGGCATGTGAGTTTTATTTGTCCTGATCATGAATATGAAGTTCCTGAGAAATGAACAAAGGGAGGACCTCTAAAAGTCAATGAGTGACAGTCTTCTTGGGATGGTATAGTCAGTCAAGCAGGGTGGGACCCCCACTCTTGACTCATGAGGAAACCAGAGGGGTCCAGAACCTGAATGTGAGACAAGACCATTAGATATTCCCAAACCTCCCAATAGAAGAAGCTGCACTTCCTTCAATATACCTGTGCGAAGCACCTATGGCCAGCCAGGTCACTGTGGGAATGTTGTTTGTGTTTCACGAGATCTGATCTTTTTTTTTTTTTTTTTTTTTTTGCGGCACGCGGGCCTCTCACTGCTGTGGCCTCTCCTGTTGTGGAGCACAGGCTCTGGACGCGCAGGCTCAGCAGCCATGGCTCACGGGCCCAGCCACTCCGCGGCATGTGGGATCTTCCCGGACCGGGGCACGAACCTGTGTCCCCTGCATCGGCAGGCAGACTCTCAACCACTGCACCACCAGGGAAGCCCGCTGGGACTGTTTTGTGATTGTTATTGCTGTTGTTTAAGTTAATGCTCTTAGCAGGGATGTGCATGTCTCAACTCTCCACCCACCTTTGTTTTTATTCCAGTCGTTTCATACTTTTGTAACATAACTGGCCTCTAAAGGCATTGTGTTGGGGATGGTCATTCATCTACTTACTCAGGTATTTGAGCACCTTACTGCCTGATACTGTTCTCTGCAAGCAAGCAAGCACAAATAACATCCTGCCTCAGAAAGCTTAAATCCTAGAGTAAAGGAATGGGCAATACACAATAAAGTAAAAGTATATGGTATATCAGATGGGTAAGTGTTATGGAAACTAACAAAGAAAAAGGGAGTGCTGGAGGGAGAAAGAATCTAGGGAGTAGCCAGGAAAGGTCTCAGTGAGAAGGTCACATTTGAGTAATGACCTGCAAGAAGTGAGGAAGCTATGTGGATACCTAGGGGAACAGCAAGTGCAAAGGCCCTGAGGTAGGGAGGAAATAGTAGGATGAACAGCACACAAGGTAATGTGACCAGAGCAAAAAGTCAGGGTGAGTCAAGAAGCCCTCAAGGGAGGGAAGAAATGGTAGGCCAATATGGGTACCTAAGGAGACAGCCACTCTTCCCCTCACAGAGGTGAGCTGACAAAGCCCACAGAAAATCTGATTCAGCTCAAGACACAGGGGTGACTAATACCCGCCTGGAGTGGGGCTCCAACTGTTGGGTGCAAACTATTCAAGCAGCAGATGCCAACAAAACTTTCATCAACTTCCTCCTAAGACAGGGTGCCCAGGGAACACTCAGCTCTGAGCAAAGGTTAATTCCTGGTGGGCCCAAACTGGAAGGTAAATGAAATCTAACGCTGGCTTCCTGGGATCATAATAATCAGTTAAAATGTGATTAAAAGCGAGGGCCCTTGAAGGTAGGATAAGGGCCTGGAGAACAATAGCCCTTTCTTCTGGTGTGAAAGGGTTTCCACGTGTCCTAGCAGTTAAGACACCTGAGCAGGGAGAGCCCCTCCCCCCCTTGAGGTGGCCCAAGCCTCTGTGAGCACCTGTGTGCAATGGACAAGCACCCTTGGCGTCCCAAGGCTGCACCTTGTAGTGGGGAACCTTGGGCAAGGCACGTCTCTGAGATGCAGTGTGTCATCTCCAAATGGAGTTTTATGAGGATTCCATGAGATCATAACCGGGAGGAATGGCACAGATCAGAATGGGGATTCATTCAGTTCGTAGGTTCCCTTTGCCTCCCCCTGATCCAGGCTGACCAAGGCGGGGTCCCAAGCAGGGCCCCCAGCACCTCTGACTGCTGTTCCGTCTGACCTGCCTTTCCCAAGTGCTGGCTACAGAAGTCTGAAGCTCCCCCATCTGAGAGTAAGGCCCGAGAAACCCACCAGAGACCTGATGGGTTGCTCGTACGGAAGACCAAGCAGGTCCTCGGCACGTTCCTGCTGCGACCCAGGCCTTCACCACCCCCATCACCACACATGATGCCCCCCAACCTGCCGCCCCACGCACTGCCCTTGCCCAGCACACCCACAACCAAGGGGAAAGCCCTGAGGAAGGGCAGGAAAGCTCCACACACAGAACGCCCCGGGGCCTGCACACTTAGCACAAGTTCTCTGAATTTCACTCTCTACCAAATACAGACAAAATGCAAGCTTGCCTAAGAGGGCTCCAGGTTTCGAGAAAGATAAAAGAGGAGTTCCTCTGTGGGAGAGGAGAGTTTTCCTGGGTGTTTCACACACAAGCAAAGTGCCCTCAAGCCTCGTCTAGGAGACCGAAGAGCAAGGGCTCAGGCCACAAGCGCCTGGACACAGGATCCCCACCCTCTGTAGCCTCTGTCCTTTGGGGCTCTTGGCCTCTCTCCCAGCCGCCTCCCAAGATTGTGGAAGCCACAGAGAGGCTGGGGATCCCACCGGCAGACACGAGGCACACACTGGGGCAGAGAGGGGAACTGAACTATTGGAAAGACAGAGCCCAAGAAATAAGATCCAGAAAGCCAAGTTGCCAACACCTGTGAAGCCTCCCGGGGGCCCAGACCTCTCCTTCCCAGGTCTCCCTGGGTGGTCCCGCTCTGCTTCTCCTCTTCAATTCACAGGCACAGTGAACCCACACTGCTTGAAACAATGGGAGTCTGGTCCTTCCACCCGAGGACGTCATGGTTCCCCCTCTCCTTTCTAGAGCTGTTTCTACCTAAAGCACCAGCCCACCCCAATCTGAGATCCTCTTCTCTGGCTGGTGCAAGATAAACACCCCTCCAACGTGACCCCAACCCCTGGTCCCACCTCCCAGCCCATGTCTTCTGGTCACACGTCATGACCTCAGAGACCAGAGTACGGCAAGACGGAGCCTCAGGACTTTGGGGTCACCCCTGCTGGATTTGGAGGTGTCCAGAGTCTCCTCCCACATGCTCTTGTATAAAATACGTCTCCCCTGTAGGGGAGCAGAATTTGCCACCCTAAAATATGTCTTTGGCATATTAATTGTTTTAAGCTGGTCATTTTCTGAGAAACGGCAGACATAGGAAGGGCTCTGAAAACCAAATAGGAGTTGCCCTTTTGCAAGAAACACAGTTGTAAGGGAAATCCCCATTTTTACGGGCGACTCCCTCTCTGTACCAGGAAGAAAAGGATGACCTAATCTCTAGAAATTTATCAGTGGAGAGGCACTGATTGCAATCCACATAATAACCTTACCCTTGTTTACTGTGCTTTTCCTGGTCACCGCCCATAACTAAGTCTCTCCAGCTTTAACATCCTCTTGTGTCTTTAGCTGAAGATGGTATTTAAGGTGAGGGTTTCAGCCATTTTGGCGAGTTACTCAATTTTCCTGAGTCTCTCCCACATACACACTTACTAAGCTTTTGTTTGATTTTTCTCCTGTTAATCTCTCCAATGTCAATTTAATTCTTAGACCAGCCCGAAGAACGCTGGCGGGTAAAGGAAAATGTCTTCCTCCCTGACACGGCTTTGTGGGCATCTCCTCACAGTAGGTTGGTTTTTATCAGTTTCACCCCAAAATACTGCATTCACCAGGACCCCAGACTCAAGTTCGGACACATCTCACCTCAGCTCCACAGGCACTAGGTCCCCAGGTGACCCGACAAATTCCACCACTTCAACTCCATAGACACTATTTCAGAGTAGCAAGACAGCTTAGAAATCATCAAATCTTTACAACGCTTGAATTCCTTCTGCCATCATCAATCGAGTGTGACCTCCTTGACAAGAAGCGTAACCCCCATAGGCCCGGGGGCAGCCAACCAACCAACCAACCAACCCCGCTGGACAGAATGAGTCCCCCTGACCTCCTAGGTCTTCCTCTGGATGACACATCCCTCAGTCCCCTCCTCCATCCTGAAACAGCCTCTCGAGGGTCAAAGCACTTACCTGCCTCCTTCTGTTCTTTCTTCTCTCCTCCTGGCTACACATCCTCAATTCCGTTCACGCCTGCTCAGATGCCGCAGTTCTGAAACTCATCAGTAGCCTCATGGCTCTTCTTTAAATATACCCTGGGCCCAGCGTGCTTCTCACACCTTAATGTGCATGAAAATCACCTGGGCTCTCCCTGGTATTCCTGCTTGGGTTCCATAGATCTGGGTGGGGCCCAGGAGTCTAAATTACTAAAAAGCTCCAGGTGATGCTGATGTTGCTGGTTACCACTTTGAGTATGAAGGCTTCCACTGGGGATGGCATTTCTGCTTGGAATCACCTGGCGCTTGTTAGAGACATGACTCCTGGGCCCCATCCAGATCATCCAGAATCAGACTCTGCATTCTAACAAGATCCACAGGTGTATAGTATGCCTTTGAAGTTTTGAAAAAATAGAAGCTGGCAACCAGGCTGCGTATTAGAATCATCTGAGAAACTGGAAAACAATCCCATGGCCCAGCAGCCCCGCAGACCAATTACAACAGAGGGTGGGATCCAGGCATCAGCGGTTTTAAACCTCCCTGGGTGGTTGTAATGTGCAGTGAGGGTTGATAACTCTGCCATCAAGTGTCTTAAAGCACAGGCCCTACCTCTGAGACCACTGCCAGGGAAAGGCAGGATGTACTCTGCCACCTTGAACTTCTCAGGTCACAGCCGGAGGTTCCATTTGCTCACGGCAACCCTCCACAGTAAAACAGAGCAGGACCCCTATGGTCCTCCCCACCTCCGTGTCCTCTGCCTGTCTTTTGTCTATACAAAAACTTTAGTCAAAAAATAAATTTAATCAGAGAAGTGAGAAAATGCAGAAGCAAAGGAAAACAGTCAAACAAGACCAAATAATAATAGTTTAATCATTAAGAAAAGTCAAGTGCCTTTAGTTCTGCTTCAAGCTCTATAGATAATATTCTGAGTCATATACTTTGAGCTGTTTTGTAGATACTGAAACCCACACCAGGTGGAAGGAGTTAACTACATGATAGCCAAACTGTAGCCATGACTTAAGCTGCCACAATTCCAAGAACTGGCTTCAAGGAAATAGGAACAAACTGACCCTGGAACTAAAGAGTAGCTGTACTTAAAACAATCAAGATGACACTGATCAGACCACTGCATGACTAATTTCAAGATGGCTGTCAGAGATGACTGTGCTGTTTCTGCATGTACCCCCTCCCTCAACCTATACACCCCTGAAACTCCCCTTTAAAAGCCCTTGCCCAATGATTGTCAGGGGGCAGTTGGCCTTTGGACATGAGTCTGCCTTCCTCCCCATTTGCTGGCCTCCAAAATAACGCGAACTTTTCTTTCCATCAACCTTGCCTCTCGAGTATTGGCTTCCGAGCGGCGAGCAGCCGGACCCCACTTTCGGTAACAACAATGCCGATTCCTTCTGAGGCAGTACAGAGCAGCGGTTACGAGCACTATTCTGGAGTCAGGGAGAGCTGGATTCGAATCCAGAGTCCAACAGTAATCAGCTGCATGATCTCAGAAAATGTACCTAATTTCTCTGTGCCTCATTCCCTGGTGGGTAAAATGGAGCCAAGACAGTACCTACCAAGTAAAGTCATTGAGAGGTTGAATTAAATGAAAAGCAGGCACAGTTCTTAGCACAGTGCCAGCTCCACCAAGTGATGGATCGTGGTTAATTGCAGTTATTAACATTGAAGCTAAAACTCCTGATATTGTGCATGTGCAGCTGCTATGCCACATTGATTCAACGTATCTGTTGAGGTTTCCCTTCACAAGCAACTCCAGTTTAACCGATTCTGGCTAAGCTAGGCAGAAAAGAAGTATCTCAGAAGACGTGCCCAAAACTAAGCACAGGAATGGAACCAGCCCCAGGGATCTCAGTGGGAAACTTGCAGGTGGTGTCCTGGGAAGGACACCACTCGGCTCAGGGTTCAGATTTACAAGCCAGAGTCTGATCTGATTCAGCCAGGGTCACTTGCCCCCTGCGTGGCAGGTCAGAGGCCCTGTAACTTATGCTCCCAACAGGACCATCAGAAGGAAGCTAATTCTCCAGAGAAATCAGAGACTGTCACCTAAAGAAGGTAGAGGCTGGCCAGACAAAAGGAGATGTCCACTTCAGCCCCTTTAATTCTTGGACCCAAAGGCAGGACCATGCGTTTATTCTTATTATGTTTTCAGATGGAAGTTTTTATTTCTTCTTTGAGTGTGTTTTTAATGACAGCTTTATTGAGATCTACTCCACTCTTTTATTTTTATTTTTTTACATTTTTATTGGAGTATAATTGCTTTACAGTGGTGTGTTTCTGCTTTATAACAAAGTGAATCAGTTACATATATACATATGTTCCCATATCTCTTCCCTCATGTGTCTCCCTCCCTCCCACCCTCCCTATCCCACCCCTCTAGGTGGTCACAAGGCACTGAGCTGATCTCCCTGTGCTATGCGACTGCTTCCCACTAGCTATCTATTTTACATTTGGTAGTGTGTATATGTCCATATATACATTACCACTCTCTCATTTTGTCCCAGCTTACTCCACTCTTTTAAAGTGTACAATTCAGTAAGTTCTTAAATATATTTACCGAGTATCACCAGCATCAAATTCCAGAACATTTTGCCACCCCAAAAAGAAACCCCATTCCCATTGGCCATCACACCTCATTCCTTCTCCCCCCACCCAAGCCCCTGACAACCACCAATCTACTTTCTAGCTCTACAAATTTGCCTACTCTGGCCATTTCATATAAGTGGAATCATATTATTTGTCCTTTTGTGTGTCAAAATTCCATTCCTTTTTATGGCCAAACAATATTCCATTGTATGGATATCCATTCATCAGTGGATGGACATTTGGGCTGTTTCCACCTTTTGGCTATTATGAATAATACTGCTATAAATATCCTTGTACACATTTTTTGTGTGTACATGCGTTTTCAATATTTTTGGCTCTATACCTAAAAGTAGAACTGCTGGGTCACGTGGTAACTCTATATTTAACCTTCTGAGGAACTGCCAGACTGTTTTCCACAGCAGCTGCACCATTTTACGTTCCCGCCAGCAGTGTAAAAGAGTTCCAAATTTCTTTACATCCTCACCAACACTTGCTATTGTCTGTCATTTTTATTCTAGCCATATTAGTAGGATTGAAGTATTTCATTGTGGATTTTATAAACATTTCAATGACTAATGATGTTAACCATCTTTTCATGTGCTTCTTTTCTATTGCATATTATTCTGTTAAATTCAGCCATCATCTCAACTGATCACATATTTGGACCCTACTCCTATACGGCAATTCTTTCAGTGCCTGGTCAATTGCAAATGTCATGGGATAACCTGTTCTCAAAAAAAAAAAAAATATTGGCCATCTTGGGACAGATGGCAGGACCCTGTAGAATGACACAGGGAATCTCTTAGGTTGGCACTGAACCTCCTTTAGCCATCTCTGAGTGAGATTTAATTCTCTCCATAGCTCTAACCCTAACCAGCTCTCTCATCGCCCTCTGCCCTGGGGCTGTTTCTCTGCCCCTCTGTACTTTCAGCAGATGCTCCTTCAGACACCTGGGCCCGTTTCCCCCAACATTTGCCAGCTAAGCCTCCAAACTATAAAGTCTCCACACCACATCCATGGAGAGGAAACCATGTCTGGTTGCTGGAGAAACACCCAACTCCTCTCCTGTTTGGTTGGCTTATTCCTTCCTATGTTCATTCTCTCCCACCTAGATGCAATGCTCAGGAAGGTGAGAAGACCCTTCCTGATCTCAATCTGGCGTTTGTGCCTTAAGTGACGGGGCTTTTTAAAAACACAGACTCTCCAGCACCCAGGCAGTGCAGCCATGGTCGACTGAGCAGCCAGAAAGAGGCTCACTGACTGAGATGGACTTGTCTCCTGCTTTTAGTTCCTTCATCCAGAGCACGGCTTTTCAAGTTGTGGTCTGTGGACTGAGTCAGACACACCTGAGGGATGGGGGATAAAACTCCACAACTACTAAAGCAGATTTTCTCTGGGGTGGATCCTGAAAAAAACACATTTAGAATAAGCGCCTCAAGGATTCTTACCTACACTAAATTATGAAACCCAGACATCTAGAGGTGATATTAATGTATTGTTAATAGACATACATGTATTCACAGGGCTCTTTAAAAATGTACATTTTTGTCCAAGGTCACACATCCTGTAATCAGTAGTGAGGATGCAAACACAGACCTTCCAACTCCTTGCCTTGAGCTCCTTCCCTAGTGTATCAGCTGCCTCGCTTTTGTCTGTGGAAGCCTCGGGGCCAAAGCCTGAAGCACAGTCACCTGCTTGACACCAGAGAGCCTTGTCACTTCCCTAGAAGATGAGGGGTCTCTGTATCTCACTCCATCTCTGTAAGTCTCTCTCCCTGTCCCTTCCAAGATATAGAATGTACACTAAGCAGCTGTGGGATAAATATCTACATAACCCAGATACTAGCTAATTTATGTCAACCTTCCTTCACCACCTCATCCCCTAGCAAGCAGAAGGGATTGCATGCAAGTTTAAATAACTATAGACCCAACTCAGCTTTTTGCACCAAATCATATTAGAAGTCACTAGTTCACCTCTGTTTGGCTGTCTTTGATAGGGTGTCTACCTTGGTCCAATCAGCTATGACCAGGGGCATAAGCCATCTGGGCAAAAGATTGAGTGCAGAACCATTTCATTTAAAGAGTTGTGGGCAGTCACCAAAACCAACATTTCTAGAATAATTTAGAAGGTGGCCAAGTCACAGAAGGACTCCTGAATGTAAAGTTTATGATAATGAGTGTTCCATACATTTAGTGTTATTTGGTGATGCTTCAAACAGAAACAACACCATCCACTCTTAAATTTCAATACGTGTTCAGTAATAATCATTCACTGAACAATACTTATTAACTACCTATTAGCTACTGGTCTATTTTCTAGGCATTAGAATAAATTTATATTTTAAGAGGGATTCAGGGCTGTAGTGGGGAGGGGGATCACCATGTAAAGAAAGAACTTCTTATCACCAACAAGTATTTTCAATCTGAGAATAATGAACACCCACAAGGCTTTATTCAAAGGCCCAAGGCCAAGCTACCTACAACTACCTACAACTGGCAGTAGAAAACTACTAAAGGGACGTGTTATGAAAACACCTGAGAAAGGTAGAAGGAGGAGTGAGAAAAGGGAAGAGGGATTTTTTTTTTTTCAGGATGAAACTAATGAGTTTTACACACTGATGCTATAAAGGTAACTCTTTCTCATGTTCCTTTCTCCGCCTCTGCAGCTTTACAGGTCCTATGAGACGCAGGCCTAAGTGGACCTGTGCAAAGGAAGGCTCTGACATAGGAATTCCTTTCCAGAAGCTTGAGGGATCTAATAGGTGGTAGTAGGAATTGCATTAGACTTGGTATCACAGAATGTGGGTGCTCAGCCTTGCTTCGCTGGTTATATGACCTTGACCAAACTCCCCTGAGATTTAGTTTCCCTATTCGTAAGATTTAAAAGTTAATTTCTTACTCATTGTGTTCTTGTCTAAATTAAATGAGATATACAATTTTAAAGTGTCTGGCACATAGTAGGTGTTCAATTAAAATTAGTGACTTTGGTTTCTTTATCTAAGAATGAGAATAATAATAGTAATGCAGGGGTTTTATGAGGGCTAAGTATTTTAGGCAAAAGTGTTTTGTAAATTACAAAGTCCTATACGTGTATCAGGTCATCATTATTTAAGAAATTTGAAAGTTGGGGTGTTGGGGGGTTGTTGGGGTTTTTTTTGTTGCTTCTTAAAAATCTACCTTATTGCTCCATCTAATGATAGACTTCATAGCTCTACAGTTTCTATAGTTGAAAAAGAGCCAAAATGAGGTTAAGCTGAAATGATTTCTTCTTCTTGAGTCTTATAAAGCCAGAGAAATTTACCGTCTGGCTTTCGGAATGCCTGTTTAAGACAGGTCTGCCATAAAACTTATTTTTCACAGTGTCCAGAAACAACAGGTAAACGAGATAATGTGCAAAATGTCACTTTCCATAGGGCATGTGCTTAGTGAATGACTAATGCAGTGGTCCCCAATGTTTTTACCTTCCTTTTGGAATTTTACCCCAAGCACAGACCCTTTAGAAAGATTAGTTTTTTAAACATGCATTAATTAAACAGTTAATTCATTTTACTTTTTATTCATCAAAGACCTTAGCCCATCTGGAACTATTTATTGGAGTCTCTAACTAGTCTGGGGCAGGAAGCTGCCCTACAAGGAGCTGTGATAATGGGAGACAACATAAGGAAACCTGAAACGGTAGTTAATCCCTACAGCTTTTCATGGTTAGCATCTGACTTCTCTTAGACATTTTGAGATATTTGGGGAAATGTGACCATGCCTTTTAAGTAGATCACAGTCTAGGAGGAGGATATTCAGGTATATGTAATGGGATAATATTTTGAAATAAACTAATTGACTAATTGTGTCATTTGCATACCTTGCCTTCCACCTGTCCCCTATTCTATGGAAGTATCTGTTTGCTGAAGAGGGAACTGGGATGGTGACAGCAGGAATGCCAAGAGAAAGTAGTTCACATTCAGTTTGGAAACCCAGAATAGCTGTCTTCAACACCTAGACAAATCTCAAAAGCCAGGCTTTGTCACAAGAGAAAGAACCTTCTAAATTTCTTTTCCTAGTAGGAGCAACAGCTATGGACTTGGTCATAAACCAAACCTGCCTCCCTGGTGCAGAAAGAACCCCCTTCTACCATAAGGGGCTTGGAATGAGGAGGGCAAGGCAGAGTGGGAGGCCAGTCCAGACAGGAAGGAGAAATAGGACACCCAGCCTTCTCTTTCATCCAGTGGGGTATGAGGAGGAGAGAGGACAGCTGACAAACACGCCCTCCCTTTTCTCCCTCTTGGGGTGAAACCCAGAGGTGGAAAACTGGTCCAAATGTCCAGATGGGTTTGAGGATGCTGAGAACATCGTGCAGAGAGTGGACAAGCTGAGGTCCTACTTAAGAAACTCAGTGTGTGGCCCTGTCCATCCTGGTTGGGCAGCAGCACAGCAGCTGTTGGACATATGAGTTCCTGGCCAGATTCTAGAGTGTGCGCCTGAGGGTCTGGGAGCTGCTGATAGACCAGCAGGGACCTGGGGCAGGGATAAAGGGGCTGCTCTGTCCAGACTTCTTGGCAGATACAGAGATCAGTGCCTAGCACAACGTGGGGCACACTCAAAAAACCTTAGCTAATAGAGGTGCTGTTGGCTTATCAGCAAGCACAAACCTGGAAGTTCCAAATGTCGATGCAAATAATCAATCAACAATCTATAACAGGAACAGAAGAGAGCTGTGTTCAGCCAAACGGAGGATTATAGCCCGGGAGCGCAGCTTTCTTTCCAAGAAAGAAAGCCCTCTGGAGAAGCGTGGTTTTCAGCACAGTTTTGTATCTTGTCAGAATCAAAGAACATCAAATATGACAGAGGTGCGTTCCATCAAGGTTTCAAATGAGGCAGATTGGCACATACATAGCGAGTCAGCATGACCTCGGTATCTGGGAAGGGAAGCTTATCTTCGAAGGAGTACTAGCTGGGGACTATGAAGGGGTGGGGAGAGGCATTTATCCCTATCTTCACAGTGGACGTACTTTACTTTTGGATAATGCATTCTTCTCTTAATGGCTAAGGCAGATGTACAATGCATGATAAACAGGCCATAAGACAGGCCATTCTCATTAACATGAATTCAAGCCAGATTGTGTATAAGCCAGGATGACTTACCCATACCTCAATATGTGAACATTTCTTCCATCACAAAGATCTACATGGCACTGGAGGAAAAGCATGTGTGTGATAGGGCAGAGCAAGTGATAATCCCGGGTGCAATTTACTCGTTATGTCAGCCGGGGTCCATTCAGAAAGACAGAAACCTCCCTAGGTATTTCACACAGGGAATTTACTACAGAGAATTGGTCATCCAGGGTATGGAAACTGAGAAGCCAAATAGGGGACAATGAGGCATCCAGAGATCATAAAAGCAGGGGGAAAAAAGCTGCTAACTGTTTAGCCAGAAGGACAACATATTAGTAGCTAGATGGATATGGAATGTCTGAATTATAAATAGGGTTATTTTATAAAAATAAGAAGATGTAGGTAAATTCTTCCCCCAGGTAGCTGCCTGGTTCCTCCCTTACCTCCATCAGGCCTTAACATCTCAGCAAGGCCTTCCCTGGCCATCCTCCTGCGACTGGCACCTCCCTTCCTGGAACCCCCTACCCCAACCCCTGCTTTATTTTCTTCCAAAGCGCTTACCATCAACTGACAGGCTTGAGATTTACTTGCCTGTTGATTTTCTCTCCCTACCCCCACCTCACACTAGACTTGAAACTCTATAAAGGCAGCCAGGGGCTTCCCTCGTGGCACAGTGGATAAGAATCCGCCTGCCAATGCAGGGGACATGGGTTCGAGCCCTGGTCCAGGAAGATCCCACATGCCGCGAAGCAACTAAGCCCGTGTGCCACAACTACTGAGCCTGTGCTCTAGAGCCCGCGAGCCACAGCTACTGAGCCTATCTGCCACAACTACTGAAGCTCACAAGTCTAGAGCCCGTGCTCCGCAACGAGAAGCCACCACAGTGAGACACCCGCGCACGCAACGAAGATTAGCCCCCGCTCGCCACTACTAGAGAAAAGCCCGCACTCAGCAACAAAGACCCAACGCAGCCAAAAATTATAAAGGCAGACATTTTGGTCTGTTTTGTTCATTGCCACGTCCCAGACAGTGCAGAGTTGGTGCTGAGTCACTATTATGATTACAGCTTGTCTATCATACTGTCACGCATCCTCACCTGCAAAGCCCACTTTTAATTTCTCTGGTTTCCTGTTCTAGAAAATGAGAGTGGAGTTCAAGGATCTCCAAGGGCTCTTCCACAGAGGCATTCCTTCGTTCTGGGTTCTGCCTACTGAAACATATTCCCTATATGTGGAATCTAAAAAATAAAACAAATTAGTGAACATAACAAAGCAGAAACAGACTCACAGATATAGAGAACAAACTAGTGGTTACGGGGCAGGGGAAAGCAGCAGGATACGGGTGGGGGATTAAGAAGTACAAACTATTATGTATAAAATAAATAAACTACAAGGATATATTGGACAGCACAGGGAATATAGCCAATATTTTATAACTATAAATGGAGTATAATCTTTAAAAATTGTGAATTACTATATTGCACAACTGAAACTACTATAATATTGTAAATCAACTGTACCACAATTTTTTAAAAAAGATTCCCTAGAAGTGTCTATTCCCTCCACATAGGGGCAGCAAAGGACAGTGACTCCCAAGGGCTGGCCAAGTGGCGCAGCAGAGCTCTCTCTAGGATGACAGCAAGTGACGAGACCGTGCAAGCATTTTCACTCCTCTCCATCCCGCTCCCCTGCCATCCTCCTCTGAGCCTCAGAAAGGTCAGAGCTTTGTTTTCTTTGTGTCCCAACCTACCACCAAGAAAAACTGGGTCACAAGTTTGAAAATTAAACAAAGCATGACAATTAGGGATAAAAACAGACCAGAAACCACCTAAAGCAATCAGACATGCCTGTGATAAGCTAATAACAATAATTGAGAACTGGATTTAGCTCCAAATTTCTAGATCTCTGGGCAGGGCCGGGATTAGAATGAGGTGAGTGAGCTCTCATCTCAAATGCTAAATATAAAGAAAAGAGCAGCCAAAACCCTCAGCCGTCAAAATAAATAGTATTTTTGTGCAATATTTCTAAAAATCTAAATTAACAACCAAAAAAACCTCATGATGCACAAATGTCAAAAATTTAAATAAAATTACATAAAACATGTATATAGGGCACACATTTTTCTTTTTGCCTCAGGTCCAAAATAGCTCCACACAGCATGGTTTGTGGAGGTTTGGTATTTTGTTCATTGTGCATTTTGTGACATTAATTTTGATTTTTAAAAAGTACTGCATTGACATACTATTTATCTTAATTACAGAGTATTTGGTGTCCCTTTATATTTTCCACTTTGGCTCACCCTAATCCAGGCCTGCTGGATCCATCTCCCTAGGGGGCATCAGAATCACTCAAGTCATATATACACTACCAAACGTAAAATAGCTAGCTAGTGGGAAGCAGCTGCACAGCACAGGGAGATCAGCTCGGTGCTTTGTGACCACCTAGAGGGGTGGGATAGGGAGGGTGGGAGGGAGGGAGATGCAAGAGGGAGGAGATATGGGAACATATGTATATGTATAACTGATTCACTTTGTTATAAAGCAGAAACTAACACATCATTGTAAAGCAATTATACTCCAATAAAGATGTTAAAAAAAAAAAAAGAATCACTCAAGTCCCCTGGCTGGCAACCACTTGCTGGGCATCCTCCACGCCTGGGATGTCCTGGTGAGAATCTGCAGCTGGCCCCGGCCCTTGGGTCTGGCACCAGCCTTCGGATCCTTCTCAACTCAGTCCAGGCAGCAATATCTACTGATCAGGACTGGCAAATGAGACAAAACCTTATAAGGACCTGGGAAATCATCTCTATTAGGGACAACTGACATAACATTGTAGGGATGCGGCTGGAGGAAAGTTCCGGGTCCAAAGCTCGTTCTAGGCTGACCGACTTAGGTACAGAGTTGTGGACAGCTGTCAGTTGAAAAGGTGAGGAAATTATTGCTGTAGATCAGAGCTGTCTAACAGAACTTTCTGTGACAATAGAAATGTTCTACATCTGCACAGGACAATACTGTAGCCACTAACCACATGTGGCTATTGGGCATGTGAAATATGGCTAGCACAACTGAGCAACTGATTTTTTAAATTTACTTAATTTGGATTAATTTGTATTTAAATTTAAATGGTCGACGTGACTAATGGCTATTGTATTACAGTGCAGCTCTAGCTCAGTGATTCTCGAATTCCACTTGCAGTGGAATCATCTGAAGGACTTGTTAAAGTAGGGTGCTGAGCCCATCTCAGAGTTTCTGATCCAGTGGGTCTGGGGTGGGGCCCGAGAGTTTATATTTCTAACAACTTCCCAGGTGATGCCAATGTTGCTGGTCTGGGAACACGCTGAGACCACTGATCCAGAGAGGATTCTGATTCCAATCAGCTTTGGGATTATTAAACCAATCACGTTATGTCTTGGTGTTGGCTTATCTTGGAGCAAAATGCCAGCCTGGGCTTTAGAGAAGGACAGATATGGATTCACATCCCTGCTCCTCCACTAATTAGTTGTATGACCTTTCATAATCTGCCCCCTCACAAAATGGAAATAATAGTACATACTAAATAGGGTAATTACAAAGATTAAATGTGGGCTTCCCTGGTGGCGCAGTGGTTGAGAGTCCGCCTGCCGATGCAGGGGACACGGGTTCATGCCCTGGTCCGGGAAGATCCCACATGCCGCGGAGTGGTTGGGCCCGTGAGCCATGGCCGCTGAGCCTGCGCGTCCGGAGCCTGTGCTCCGCAACAGGAGAGGCCACAGCAGTGAGAGGCCCGCGTACCGAAAAAAAAAAAAAAAAAAAAAAGATTAAATGTGATAAGGTATATATGTCATTCAATATGTTTTTAAGGTCATTTCCTGCTCAGAAAGTGTATTAAATAGGATTATATATGTGGACAATGTAATTTGTAACATAACATCAGGCATTTCCACAAAAAAATTCTGTCAACATTCCCCAGTGCTGATGTGTTAATTATTGTATATAACAAATTACCCCCAAATGTAGTGACTTCAAACAACACGTATTTTATTACCTCACAGTTTCTGTGGGTCAAAAATGTGGATGTGGCTTAGCTGGGTATTTCTGGCTCACTGTCTCTCATGAGATTGTAGTAAAACTGCCAGGGCTGCAGTCTCAACTGAAGTCTTGACTCGGGTGGGTGCAACTCCAAATAAAAGTAATAAACTTATTCTCCTCTTTCACGTTAGTCACACTCTTTATATTAACAATACCAATTATAATAACAAACACCAACATTTACAAAAGCAACAAATACCCACCATATGTAAAAACCCCTATCTCATATGCTTTTGTTACTAGCTTAATTCCAACAATAATATTCATTCATACAGGCCAAGAAATAATTATCTCAAACTGATGATGAATTACCATCCAAACCCTTAAATAATCACTTAGCTTCAAAACAGACTATTTCTCAATAATATTTGTACCAGTAGCATTATTTATAAGATGGTTTATAATAGAATTTTCAATGATATATACACTCAGATTCTAATATTAACTGATTCTTTAAATATTTACTCCTCTTTCTTATCACAATATTAATTCTTGTCACTGTTAACAACCTTTTTCAACTTTTTATTGGATGAGAAGGGGTCGGAATTATATCTTTTCTTCTTATCGGATGATGATATGGATGAGCAGATGCAAAAACAGCTGCTTTCCAAGCAATTCTATGTAACCTTATCAGAGACATTGGATTTATTAGAGTAATAGCATGATTTCTATTTAACTCAAACGCATGAGATCTGCAACAAATCTTCATACTCGACCTAGGCCACTCAAACCTACCTCTAATAGGACTCGTATTAGCTGAAACTGGAAAATCCCCCCAATTTGGTCTTCACCCACGACTTCCCTCAGCAACAGAGGGCCCTACCCCCATTTCAGCCTTACTCCACTCAAGCACAATGGTTGTAGCAGGTATTTTCCTACTTATCCGCTTTTACCCTTTAACAGAAAATAATAAATTCATCCAAGCAATAGCATTATGCTTAGGGGCTATTACTACACTATTTGCAGCAATATGCACCCTTACCCAAGATGACATTAAAAACAACTGTCGCGGGCTTGCCTGGTGGCGCAGTGGTTGAGAGTCCGCCTGCCGATGCAGGGGACATGGGTTCAGGCCCTGGTCTGGGAAGATCCCACATGCCGCAGAGCGGCTAGGCCCGTGAGCCATGGCCGCTGAGCCTGCGCGTCCGGAGCTCGTGCTCCGCAACGGGAGAGGCCACAACAGTGAGAGGCCCGCGTACTGCAAAAAAAACCCCAAAAACAACAAAAAAACTGTCGCTTTTTCCCCTTCAAGCCAGTTAGGCCTTATAATGGTAACAATCGGTATTAACCAGCCTTATCTAGCATTCCTCCACATCTGCACACACGCCTTTTTTAAGGCCATATTGTTTATGTACTCTGGGTCTATTATTCACAGCCTAAATGACGAACAAGACATTTGAAAAATAGAGGGCCTATTTAAAGCAGTACCTTTTACCGTAACAGCCCTCATTATTGGAAGTCTAGCACTGACAGGAATACCATTCCTCACTGGATTTTATTCTAAAGACCTAATTATCAAAACCACTAACATGTCTTATACCAACGCCTGAGGCCCACAAATAACTTTATTTTTTTTGGTTTGTTTGTTTGTTTGTTTTTACATCTTTATTGGAGTATAATTGCTTTACTTTGTTATAAAGCAAATAACTCTTAATTGCCACATCCCTCCCAGTTGTTTATAGTACTTGCATTATCTTCTTTGCACTGCTAGGACAACCCCGTTTTTCCACCTTAACTTTAATCAATGAAAATAACCCACTCCTAATTAATTCCACTCCTTTGGTTCTTTTTTTTTCTAAATTATTATTGTGGTAAGCTATATGTAAAATTTACTATTTTAACCACTTCTAAGTGTACAGTTCTGTGGCATTCAGTACCCTCACGTTGTTGTACAACCGTCACCACCATCCATCTCCAGAACTTTTACACCTTCCCCACTTGAAACTCCGTATGGATTAGATATTAACTCCCTCTTCCCCACTGCACCCCTCAGCCCCTGGCAACTATCATGCTACTCTCTGTCCCTATGAATTTGACTTCTCTACGTACCTCGTACAAGTGGGATCATAGAATATTTGTCCTTTTGTGACTGGCTTATTGCACTTAGCATAATGTCCATGTAGTAGCATGTGCCAGAAGTGCCTTCCTTTTATGGCTGAATAGTATTCCACTGTATGCATACGCAATGTTTTGTGTATCTATTCAACCATCAGGGATTGGGCTGCTTCCACCTTTTGACTGTTGTGAATAATGCTGCTATGAACACAGGTAATACAACTGTCCAAGTTCCTGCTTTCATTTCTTTGGGGTGAGGGGATTCACTTCAGTTCACTCACATGATGGCTGGAAAGTGTCAGTTCATTTCAGGCTATTGGACTGAAGGCCTCAGTTCTTGGTTACACCACACGGCCCTGTCCACGAGGCTACTTACAACAGGACAGCTTGCCTCCACAGCACAAGTGATGAGACTGGGGTGGGGGGAATCCTTTTATAACCTAATCTCAAGAGTGACAAGCCACAATGTCTGCCATATTCTATTCATGAGAAGTGCGTTAACAAGTCCAGGCCATACTCCAGGGGAGGGGATTGCACAAGGGGTGAATACCAGCAGGTAGGGATCATTGGGAGACATGTTCCATACTGCCTACCACAGCCAGTATTTTGACGCTAATAGGTAGATCTGCAGTGCAAGTATCTATATAAAAGGATGCCTAGAAAAGTCCTTTAACTCTGGATTTATGCAGATGACAAAAAATGTTTTTGACATTAACTGGACCCAAAACTCAGCATGAGAAACACAACCTTCTGCACATTATGCTACGTGTAATTCTACGGTACTGCCGCTATTCGAAGGGATACTGAATTCACCTGGCAGTTTTTCCTTAGCACAGCGCTGATGATTGTCTGCTTCTGATGCACACCTTTTGTCATCCAGCCCAGCCACACACTGAGTCTTCCAGTCTATATACAAAAAAGCCTCAAGAGGCTTCCCTGGTGGCGCAGTGGTTGGGAGTCCGCCTGCCGATGCAGGGGACACGGGTTCATGACCCGGTCCGGAAAGATCCCACATGCCGCGGAGCGGCTGGGCCCGTGAGCCATGGCCGCTGAGCCTGCGCGTCCGGAGCCTGTGCTCCGCAATGGGAGAGGCCACAGTAGTGAGAGGCCCGTGTACCGCAAAAAAAAAAAAAAAAGCCTCAAATGCCAGCCAGCCATTTGGGTTCAGCCCCCATGGTTCTGCATCTCAATTCCCAACCTGAACTCCAGGCTCTGCATCCTCAACCTCCGTATCTGTCTTTACCCCTCCTGATGTGGAGTCTGTCCTTCCCCAGCTCTGATCCCACCCATCACAAGCCTCTCAATGCTCCTGGGGAAGCCACACCTGCTCCACAGATGAGACCAACTAGCTTGAGGATCTACCCAGCCCTTCCCCTCATTCAGGGATTATCCCCACGCTGGTCCCATCTGCTTATTTCTTCATATGGGCTCTACTGCTCTTCTCTGTCTCAGGCTGGGCTATCACTTTCTTCGGAGGTTAATCACTGCCCATACACAGTCCCCACAGATAATGGGACACTTTGGACCGAAACATGGACCCCCATATATTTTCTGCCCTCCCCAGGCCCCATTTTTCACCATCTGATACCTAATACCTATTGCATAAATTACTTCAGTATTTTGAAAATGATAAACCAGCTCCCTCTTTTAAATTATTTTCATCTCTATTCTGCAGATAAGAAAAATGAGACTCAGAGAGGTTAAGAACTACCCAAAGTCACACAGCAGTGACAGAAAAACTCCACAGAGTTACCATTGAGTTTCCAGGATGTCCTGAGTGGTTTGTGATTTTTCTTTACAGGCTGAAAGCCTAGTGGAATGACCACAATTCAGAAGGGGCTGTCTTTCTATTCTGCTCTGTACTCACCCAACACAACCCATCTCCCAACGCACAGAGCCACAGTCCACTACCTCGGACAGCCAAGAACAGGGGATGAAGTGCCTATAATCCTACAGTCCTGTGGCATCAACTACCTCACCTTCACTGATACAACCAGAGGAAGACATCTGACCCAAGCAAAGCTAATAAGATTGCCTCTCTTTGGTATTTGGAATTGGGGAGTTAAAATGCACAGCGACTCAGATGGCAGAACTGTAAGGTCATGCAGAGATGGGGCTGGAGTCAGTGGCCTGGCAAGTCCGAGTTATGTGGGAAGCAAGGCTGGGGACTTCCCTGGTGGTCCAGTGGTTAGGACTCTGTGCTCCCAAAGCAGGGGACTAGGGTTTGATCCCTGGTCAGGGAACTAAGATCCCACATGCAGCATGGCGTGGCCAAAAAAAAAAAAAAAAGTTAGGCAAGGCTGTATCTTTAGAGGTAGGGTAGAGGGTAGGGTAGGGTAGGTGCCCAGACTGTGGAAGTAAGCTGCCAGGTTTGATCATGCCTCCCACTTACCCACTGCAGGATTTGGGGCAAGCTGCTTCACCTTTACATGACTCAGTTTTCTCATCTGTAAAATGGGGAAACAAACAGTATTTAACTCAACTCGTTGTTGTTATAATGAAATGAGTGAACATCCACCAAGGTCGTAGCATGGGCACACAGCACACACTAGGAACTGCCAGATATGGTTATTCCAGAGCCAAGAAGACACCCGTAGCTGGAGACCCAAGGATGGAGCAGCTCCCCATGACTTTCCACTTACCAGCAGGTCTGCCAGGACTCAGAGCACTTTATTTCAACCACCAAAAGGTTTCCCCAGAAAAGTAAGAGGAGATTTCCTATGGTATTTTACCTAATTAAATTTCACCTCACACTAAAAGACTAAAAGTCTAAAAGTTTAAAAATCATACGCCACACTGATTTGGAAGTTTTATTCTTTTTATTGCAAATTTCTGATAAAGGAAACTACAGGGAAACTGATTCTCATTTAAACTTTGGTGATAAGAGGACGTTGGAGCTTGGGGCTCACAAAACGTGAGTCACCCAGGGGCCTCTGACGTTTGCGGCCGCCTGCATCCCCTTCCAGAGGTTCTGACTTAGTTGGTCTGAGGGGGCAGTCTGGGCGTTGGTAGCTTTTTGAACTGCCCAGGTGATTCTAACTTGCAGCCAGGGTGGAGAACCCCCACCAGAGCTCGTGACGTGGTGGTGGCAGCATTAGAAGCATCACCCACTCACGTCACCCCTTGACCTGAGTCCAGCTGCTGTCCTCTGTCCCCCTCTTCCCAGGTGTGACACGTGCTGACTCTTCCTCCTCGGGACCCACAGAGGAGAGAGACGCTGGAGGGGCCATGGCTCTCAGTGCTGTGGTTTGTGCTGAAACCAGGAGAAATGTACTAAACACGGCTACTCTATCACAAAAAGAAACTCACTTTCTGATTGCAAAAGAGCATTAACCTTTTTGTTTTTTCATTAAGTGGACATAGTCTTCCTATATAGAGATGCAAAGATTTGTGACAAAATAAGGAAATATATGTTGGATGACATATTCCTTATATGACTTCTCAGGTCCAAATTAAAAAAAATTTTTGTCAAGCCATTGAGGGTAAACTATTATGTACTTCAGCAGCACAATTTATATGGGTAAACAGTAATAGCCAGTTAGAGATTTCATTTATGATTTATTCTAAAATAGAAAATGCTTTAATTTTCCTGAGTCCTAGGCAAACAAAAAAAAAGTTTTTAGATTTTTCAAAGTATCCCTGTTTTCTTTTTCCTGGGCACCCTCATAGTTTAGAATGGCGTGTGTCTCAGTATTAGCTTTTACAGACATAGGTGAACAAATAGCAGTGGCGCCAATTTTCAATGATTAATCAAATATAGCGATTGAAAATAAAACACCCATCATCTACGAAGTTGCTCAAAATGAACGTTTCTTAACATTGTTATAAATGCAATATCAATTTGATTCTCTGGCCGTACAAAAGTATGAATTTCTGTTCCGTTACCGATAGTGAATGATTAACATCTTAACAGTGATAAAATTTTTAGAGCATTTAAAAAATACATAGGATCCCATTTTTACATCATAATTCTGATGTATTATCGTGCCTTCTATTTTGTCCGCAAAACTTTTATAGGGTACAGTGCACTGACGTGATAAAACCAAGGCACAAGAATATAGTTACAATAAGTTTATATAAACCTTAGCACTTTGTGCCAATTTTGGAAAAATTTAGAGAGGAGATCAAAGAGCCTGAAAATTTTTCACATCCCATTACGATTAATGAACAACTAATTGTGTAATAAACAGGCTATTAACCACCATTCCATTACTGAATATATGGCTATCACTATACAGGCAGTGGATAATTGAAAAAAGTTTTCAATATTAAAACCTGGTATAACTAGGTGGTCGATGTAGATAACTGTGCCTTGCATTATCTAGATAATTGTCTTAAGTTTCCATTTTAATTTGTAATCTATATGGCAGTTATCAATTTTTAAACTATTTTCACTGCATAAATGGTAGGTTTTTTTCCAAATGTTAAATCCCCTCCCCCTACAAAAGACAGAAGATTTACAAGAAGATACCAATATAAGAAATGCACAGACAACAATAATAAAATCCAAATGTGGACTCAAAGGTTGAATTCTAATCTATCAGGACATTCTCTTAATTTAGGGTGAGGAACAACACATTCCTGTGATAATTCATCATCTTCTTAATTTAAAAAAATCACCACGACATTTTTCAATAGTAAAGTCTTGGCTAGAGCATCAAGCATTGAAGGAAAATTGTTAAGTCTTTTCTCATTCATAAAACGAAAGGGATAAAAGCCTTTCAAAGGAGGCTTCCCTGGTGGCGCAGTGGTTGGGGGTCCGCCTGCCGATGCGGGGACCACGGGCTCGTGTCCCAGTCTGGGAGGATCCCACGTGCCGCGGGGCGGCTGGGCCCATGAGCCATGGCCGCTGGGCCTGCGCGTCCGGAGCCTGTGCTCCGCGATGGGAGAGGCCACGGCAGTGGGAGGCCCGCGTACCGCAAAAAAAAAAAAAAAAAAAAAAAAAAGCCTTTCAAAATCCAGGGAGGGCAGGATATTCCATTGAATTTAGAGAAGTGGAATAAAGTGGTAAAAACTGTATGTAATACTTTTAAAGAGAGTGTTTTCAAGACTCCAGGTAAACATTTAGAACCATGAAAACACATTTCTCGGCACATGCACGCCATGAATAGAACAATCCTGAATGCAGGTACAGCCTGGCTACAGAGGTATCCAGTTCCCGGCCCCACTGGCAAAACCACCTTTGAAGTCCATGTCCCAAGTCCCTTCACATTGGAGCTTCCGGCTTCTGCATCTGTTGGATTTGCTTCTGTAGCTGGTCCTTGTCCAGCTTCATCTTGGCTTCGAGAACTTGCCTGAGGGATCCTATGCTTTCATAGATGGCTGTAAACCCTTTAAGAAGAGGTAAATTTCATAGGACTTAATATTAAAAAACAAGCCTGTATCAAATCTACAGCAGATAGTAATAATTGATCTGGGCAAAAGATATCAATAGATACTAAAACTACTGGAATAAAAGTTTGATGGGAAACAGGATAGTTACCTAGTTTCAGAGTATCTCCCTACAGATACAAAGGGAAAAAGGAAATATTACAGTGGAGAAATCTGACAGACACCACTTTAATCAAGAGATCAAAGTTAACTTCACCAACACTGGGAGGAACCAACATCATGTATCCTCGATAAGAAAACCCTGGGAAGGACACATCACTTCTGTGGCACCGCTGTTCAAAATGCACACCCTGAATCTAATTAAAAGGAAGCAAACAGACCCAAACTGTGGGACATTCCACAAAATGCTGGCTTGTGTTCTTTAATCATGACAACATTACTGTGGTACTGATCTAGATGAAAGGAGACTAAATAAAGAAACAGGATAACTAAATGTGATATGTGATTCTGGATTAGAACCTGGACTGGGGAAGGTTTGCTGTAAAGGAAACAATGGTGAAACTTGAAAATTGAGTATCGAAAAATGTTTCATCAATATTACATTGTAGGGCTTCCCTGGTGGTGCAGTGGTTGAGAGTCCACCTGCCGATGCAGGGGACATGGGTTCGTGCCCCGGTCCGGGAAGATCCCACATGCCGCGGAGCGGCTGGGCCTGTGAGCCATGGCCACTGAGCCTGTGCATCCAGAGCCTGTGCTCCGCAACGGGAGAAGCCACAACAGTGAGAGGCCCACGTACCACCCCCCCAAAAAAAAAGTTACATTGTACCACAGTTACTTAAAAGAATGTCCTTGTTCTTAGGGTATATACATTGAAATAATATAGGGGTAAAAAGGTATTCTGGCTTCTGCAACTTACTCCCAAAAGATTTAGGAAAAAAAATTATATTCATACACACACTCACACATTAAGCAAATTTCAAAAGTGTTAACAATTGGTGAATCTAAGTGAAAGATGTATAGTTTTTGGACTAGTCTTAACGGTTTTGCTAAATTTGAAATTATTTCAAAATAAAAAACTAAAAATAGAAAAAATTCCCAATCAAAAGGTAATTTTGTATTATTCTATATTCGTATTGGGTCTTTTTTAATTAATTTATTTATTTATTTTTGGCTTCTTTGGGTCTTCGTTGCTGCGCACGGGCTTTCTCTAGTTGCGGTGAGCAGGGGCTACTGTTCGTTGCGGTGCACAGGCTTCTCATTGCAATGGCTTCTCTTGTTGCAGAGCATGGGCTCTAGGTGCACGGGCTTCAGTTGTTGTGGCTCACGGGCTCAGTAGTTGTGGCTCATGGGCTCTAGAGTGCAGGCTCAGTAGTTGTGGCACACAGGCTTAGTTGCTCCGCAGAATGTGGGATCTTCCTGGACCAGGGATCGAACCCATCCATGTCCCCTGCATTGGCAGGTAGATTCTTAACCACTGCTCCACCAGGGAAGTCCCCTATTGGTTTTTAAAATAAGTGTCAAAAACATCTTGTCTTCATTAGCATATTTAGAATTTTCTCTCAGAAAATTTTCTTTATGTAACAATTCATGAAAAAGAAGTATAAAAACTACTTATTAAAAATAATTTTGTTGGGAATTCCCTGGTGGTCCAGTGGTTAGGACTCGGTACTTTCACTGCCGAGGGCCTGGGTTCAATCCTGGTCAGGGAACTAAAGATCCTGCAAGTCACGTGGTGCAGCCAAAATAATAATAATAATAATAATATTAATAATAATAAATGAGTGAGTTTAAAAAAAAATAATGTCCTTACTGAATGAAAAGATACAACATATTACTAAATAAAAGAGTAGGTTACAAATCAGCATGTATTGCATGAGCCTGTATTTGGAAAAGCATATATATATCCTGTATATATAGAAAGATAATATACATAAAAAATAACTCTGGGTAATAGGAGGTTTTTTTTGTGTGCGTGTGCTTTATGATTTTCCACTAAGAAGTCTGTTTTTGTAACAAGAAAAAGTAAATCTTTTTAATTTTTAAAAGGCTCATATGCATTTCTTATTAGGTACTAACTATTCACAACTTCAGTGATATGTTGTATAGCTGATAATAAATCCACTCAGCAAATGATGCAAAGTTAACCATCAATAAAATATTCAAATACCATATTCTACTGGCCCAAAAGACCAAGAAAGAAAATTCATTTTTATCTTCACAAGTTCTAAAATTCAAAAATTTAATGGCATCTTCTCCTTAAATAAAATAGTAACCTTGTGGTGGTTACAACAAAATTATTCTTGGGATAACTAACTACTTTTATCTCCATGTGGCCAAAATAGAACAATTCCATGAAGAAAATTCACAGAACCAAAAAACTGGAAGGAATCAGGAGATAATATAGTTCCCCTTCCCACACTACCCAACTGTCTTCTCTTTCCTGACCATGGTCAACAAGTCTTCACTTAAATACTTTCAGTAAAGAGCTCTCAGGCTCACAAAGCACCCGTGTCTTTCTAGGACTGTTAACTGTAGATACTTCTGCTTCATACTGAGTTAAAATCTGTCTTCAGGTAACTTCCAGTTATTGGTCCCAGTTCTGTATTCCTGAGTTCAGAGGATAAATCTAATCCCTCCTTTACCTGGCAGCACTTCAGAACTTAAAATCATCTGTAACACTGTCTTCTAAACAAGTGTGGAGGAATGGGCCCTGTGGACTTTTGAGCAGAGGAAAATCATTCATTGCCATGGTGGGATACTGCCAGCAGTATAAAATAAGCCTTCAAAGGCCCCTCAAAGATATATGCTTTATATATATACATATAAAATGCTTTTAACAGAGAAGAAAACAATGCATTTTAGTTTTAATAGTATTTAATCTTAAAGAATAAAAATATTCTCTTTAATTTTGTTAAGATTTCATTTTGTCTTATTCCCTATATATTCTCTAGTTCTTTGTTGCTAGATTATACAATGGATCAAATAAGCATTGAAGACAAATTTAGTAAATATAGAATAAAGAAAGTATTTAAGCCTAAAAAATAAAAAGATATATGCTTATTTCTGAGGCATATTGACCTTGGCTTTGATCAGAAAAGAATGTGCAGATGGCACTAAAGAAAACGTACATCAGTTGCAAGCTAAGCGATTTTAGGTTTGTTTGCCTGTCTCTCGAGGTCTATCTTCATGTCCTTGGCAATGAAGCAACATTTTCATTCAATATACCACAGCTACTTAGAAAACCACCTAAGGACACTTCAACAGCCAGGTTTGTGGTAGTTGTAGGGTAATACTAATTCATTAGCTTTTAGATCAGATAGAAAATGACCCAGAGAACTGTTTTCTTTTTGGCCTACCTGCATCAACTTCTGCTTTTATTTCCTTCATGTCCTCGGTCATCTGTAACTCAAGCTTGCTGATTCGCCCATGCACCTTCTCCTCTTCTTGTTTTGTCCTCTGTACCTCCATATTCTTCTTTTGACTCTCTTCTATTTTGTCCAGTCTGGCTGACATCTGGCTGAGCTTCTTCTCCATGTCCCTTTCACTGGCTCCCTGAGATCCATGATAAGAATGGCACCTGATTACTCCAAAGAGTCTGATGCATTCGCATCAGTCATAATACCATTTAAGAACAATCTGCAGGGAACAGAATTGCAAAGGTTGCTTGTTGCTCACCCCAATATCCATTCTCCCCTTCTTCCATAACAGATCCCTGAATTTCAGCTGGCTATAAGGTCACCCAGAGTAGAGACTACCTTTTCTATTGTCTCCTGAGTTTGCTGTGGCCATATGATTAAGTTCTAGCTAATGAGATATAAGTACAAACATATGTGGCAACTTCCAGGAAAAGTTAAAAAATAGCTGAGGCATATCCTTGCCTCTTCTTTCTTTCTTCTGTTCTTGGAATTAAGATGTAATGGCTGGAGCGCTAGCAGCCATCTTGAACTATGAGTACAAGGGTCACTCTCTAGGACTGGCAGAGAGTTAAACCAGAAAGATCATGGGTCACTGAGGACTGACAAGCTACCACAATAGCCCTGTGATTCCTACACCCAGACTTCTTTTATGTGAAAGATAGATAAGCTTCTATCATATTAAAGTCACCATTATCCTGGAGTTTATTGTTAGTTATTAAGCCTATCTAGATGTAAAAATAGTGCTCCAAAGACCTAGAAGCCTACAAATGTATTATTATGAATCTAAGTAAATCAGAAGATCTGATAAAAATATGGAGATATGTAAAGAAATATTTGAAACAGAATATTTTCTTTCCTTTCCTCTCCACTATGCTTGGTTCTTATGAGAATCTGGGTCTGCAGGCAAGCTTTAGAGGCCAAGACTGCAAACATCAAGCTGTAAGGGGGCTACAGCATAACAAAACTCTCTTGATGTGTTCAGTGCACAGTCTGCAATTCAACAACTCAGCATCGAGAGAGAGCAGAGCCAGAGATGCAATCTACACCAGTCACTTATGCTCCATCAAAGCCCAAGGGGAGGAAGCAGTGAAAGAAAAGAGAAGGGAGAGGGAGATGGTCAGGCTAGATAACCAAACCAAAAAACAACTGCTTGCCAAGTACTGATATTGAATACTACATGTGCAAGGCTTTCTTGATATGATTTTTGAGTAGTTCTGAAAACCTTAGTTCTGCAGGAGAGTGGGGTAAAATGAGAAGGAACATGGAAAAGAAAACTGGATTCTGTTTAGATCTTGCACTGTGACACCTCATACTGGGTTTATAGTTTGATGGAGGGGCTTGGAGGGAGAAATCTAGTCAACACTGTTTCTACCAGATCGCAGAATTAAAACAAACTAAGATGAAGTATGTAATTGTAAATGTAGCTGGACAATTTGGTTCATTAAGGTCTTGATTTGGCTTCATCTTAGCTGAAAGTACTGAAAATTTCTACTGAGTCTTTGTAACCAAAACAAGCCAAAGTGCTCTGTCTATATAACAAACACAAAGAGTCAATATGAACCATGGAAAGAGATTCTAAGGTAAGAAACAACTGTAACAGCTTAATGTGGTGCTAAATAAATCAATGATAAGTTACGAGGTATTATTCAAACATTGCAGGCCCCACCGAATAACTTGACTATATTTATGGCTGAACATCAACACCTACACTGTTTTCCTTAACAACCAAGGAAAGCTGATCGATTTTCTGTAAAAGTTCTTTTTCCATCCGTTCTTGTTCCTGTTGCAACCAATTCCGTGCAGATAAAATCTGGTTACTGAGTTCCTCAACTGTACCTTTAAATCTAAAATAAGGAAGTTAGCAAGTTAGTCATAAAACCATTTTAATATGACATCAAATAGTCTCAGTCTCTGACTATCAAATCTCTCAGAAATATATCAGCATTAAGTTCACCTCACTCAGAATTACATGCTTACCTTTTTCTTAGAGTTGCACTTAGCGCTACATTGGGAAGGGCGGAGAGAAGGAGGATATAACAGAAAAGCACCTAATAATACTCCCACCCGTGCACAGCTGACAGTGTGGACACCAAGGTGTCACACAGTGACAGAGAGCCACGCCACGTACTAATCTTTGCAGTTCAGAGGGTCCAGGGTGCTCTTGGCTCAAAGGACACAGTAGCCTGGCTCCCCTCCAGGCTCCCCTCTTGCCCTGGACTCTTCCTCCTTCTCCCTCTTAACTCCCAGGACTGGAGCCTGGCTCCCTATCTCTCTAATGTTCTACAAATTGCTCTTGCCCCATACAGATATTTCTTAATTTAAACCAAACAGAAAATTAAAAAAAAAACAAACCCCAACTTCTATTCCTATATAACTCTCCCTTTCCACATACCTTAAAATAACACGCCTTTTATTTTATATTTAAATATTTAATAAAAATTTAATAAAATTTATATTTAAATAAAATCCCCCCTTTTATTTTTATTATGAAAGTAATAAAAGTACACAAGAATATATGTGACTTAATAATAATAATAAAATGAACACCCCCTGTGGTAGAAGCCCCCAATTCTCTGCAGTATCTGTTCTCCTCTTCTTCCTTATTAAGAAACCCTCAAATGTGAACTGGATCCACAGCTACCTAGTCAAAACTACACTTCTCAGCCTCCCTGGCAGCTACGTGTGGCCCTATGGCTAAGCCAGGGAATGGGACACATGAGGAAGTTATAAGTAAACTTCCTGGTCATATCATCAAAAACAAAGCTTCTCAGCCTTACCTGGGCAGGAAGCCAAGCCAGCAGTCCTGCCCAATTATGGAGCCCCACGTAACCTGGGAGACTGACCATGGAGCACAGCAGCTTTACTGAATTCATTTATTCTAATAGTTCTTTGATGGAGCCCTTAGAGTTTCCTCTATAAGATCATATCATCTGCAAGCAGGGATAATTTTGCTTCTTTTTTTCTGAATTGAATGCCTTTCATTTCTTTTTCTTGCCTAATTGCTCTGGCCAGGAGTTCCAGCACTATGTTGAACAGAATTGGTGAGAGTGGGCATCCTTGTCTTGTTTCTGATCTTAGAGAAAAAGCTTTCAAAATTTCATCATTGAGTATTAGATTAGCTGTGGGCTTCTCATGTGTGGACTTTATTATGTTGAGATACATTCTTTCTATACCCAAACTATTGAGAGTATTTATGATGTTGAATTTTGTCAAATGCTTTTTCCACATCTATTGATATGATCGAATGATTTTTATCCTTCATTCTGTTAATGTGATGTATCACACTGATTGATTTGTGTACATTGAAACATCCTTGCATTCCAGGGATAAATCCCAGTTGATCATGGTGTATGATTCTTTTAATGTGCTGTTGAATTGGTTTCTTAGCATTTTGAGATTCTTGTTCATCAGGGATATTGGCCAGTAATTTTCTTTTCTTGTAATGGCTATCTGGTTTTGGTATCAGAGTAATGCTGGTCTCGTAAAATGAGTTTGGAAGGGTTCTCTCCAACTTTTTGGAAGAGTTTGAGGATGACTGGCATTAATTCTTCTTTAAATATTTGTTAGAATTCACTCACAAAGCTATCTGGTCCTGGACTTTTCTTTGTTGAGAGGTTTTTGATTACTGGTTTAATCTCCTTTCTCATCATTGGTCTGTTCAGATTTTCTGTTTCTTCATGATTCAGTCTTAGTAGGCTGTTTCAGGAATTTATTCATGTCTTCTAAGTTATCCAATTTGTTGGCATATGATTGTGCATAGTAGTCTCTTATGATCCTCTGTATTTCTGCGTTATCAGTTATAGTATCTCCTCTTTCATTTATAATTTTATTTATTTGAGTCCTCTTTCTCTTTGTCTGCGTTAGTCTAGCTAACGTTTTGTCTATTTGGCTTAACACTTAGTTTTATTGATTTTTCCCCCAATTGTTTTTCTGTTATTTCCTATTCTCTATTTCATTTATTTCTGGCCTAATCTTTATCATTTCCTTCCTTCTGCTATCTTTGGGCTTAGTTTATTCTTCTTTTTCTAATTCCTTGAGATATAAAGGTAGGTTGTTTATTCAAGGTCTTTCTTTTTTCTTCATGTAAGCATTTATCACTGTAAACTTTCCTCATAGAACTGCCTTTGTGGCATCCCATAAGTTTTGGTATGCTGTGTTTCCGTTTTCATTTGTTTCAAGATTTTTCGAATTTCCCTCTTGATCTTCTTTGACCCACTGGTTGTTCAGGGGCGTGTTCTTTAATTTTCACGTATTTGTGAATTTTCCAAATTTACTCTTGTCATTAATTTTTAGTTTCATACCATTTTGGTTTGAAAAGGTACTTAACATGATTTCACTCTTCTTTAATTTGTGAAGAGTTGTTTTGTCACCTAACATATGATCTATCCTGAGAATGTTCTGTGTGCACTTAAGACGAATGTATATCCTGCAGCTGTTGGATGGAGTGCTCTATATACGTCTGTTAGGTCTCTAGTTGGGCAGGGCTGAGGTGTGAGTGGTGGGGGACTGCTGGCTGGGCTCTACGGTCAGGTGATCCTACTGGCTGGGCTCCCAGGGAAGGCAGGGCTGCTGGCTGGGTCGCACAGTCAAATGGAGCCACCAGCTGGACTCTGCAGTTCCCTCTGGTCCGGTGGGGTCACTGTGTTCCCTAGCATGGTGCTGGTGCTGGTTGGACTCCATGATGGGGCCTGAGGCTCCACAACTGGGCAGGCTGCTGGTTGTGCACCACTGATGAGTAAGGTCACTTGCCGGGATCCCTGGTCAGGCAGGGCCACCAGCTGTACCCTGCAGTCAGGTGGAGCTGCAGGCTGAGCTCTGTGGTTGAGTGGGGTTGCTCTCTGGGCTCCCTAGTCAGGTAAGGTCACTGGGTATGTTCTGCTTTTAGGAGGAGTTGTTGGTTGGGTTCCTTGTTTGAGCAAAGCCAAAGGCTCTGCTCGGCAATCAAGTGGGGCCATAGGCTGGGCTCCACTTCTAGAGTTATAGGCTGGACTCCAAGGCCATCTGGGTCACTGTTCAGGCTCCCTGGTCAGGTGAGGCAAGAAGTTACATTTTATTTTCAATGATTATATTTTCTAAAAGCTCAATTTGGCTGTTTGTCAATTCTGTTGGTTTTTTTTCTGGCCACACCATGTCACTTGTGGGATTTTAGTTCCCCAACCGGGGCTTGAACCCAGGCCCTCAGCAGTGAGAGCACAGAGCCCTAACCACTGGACCGCCAGGGAATTCCCCTGACTGTTCATTTTTGGTAAGCTCTTATTCCTTAGTTGTACCTTCAAAATGTGTATGTGTGTGAATACCCACACATACACATACATACATATATACACACACATCATTTTATCCACGAATTCCTATATATGCAGTATTTAGAAGTCTGATTCTGCTTATTGTTGTTTCTTCTCACTCTATTACTTATGTGATTTTTTTTCCTTGTGTTGGCCTACAATTTCTGATGCGGACCATTTTTAAAGTCTTTACTGAATTTGACAATATTGCTTCTGTTTTATGTTTTGGTTTTTTGGCCGCAAGGCATGTGGGATCTTAGCTCCCCTGGCCTACAACTTCTGACTGTACATTCATGTTCCTTGGAATTTCATGTCTGTGGGAAGACTTGAAGACTGAGTATTTGCATTTGCTTCTGCCAGGCATCTCGGGCCACTACCAAATCAAGCTCATTCTAAGATAAATTACTTATTCTGGTTTCTTCAAGGTGCTTGGGTAATGTGAATTCTAACTCTAAATCCACGTAAAGGTTGTACTGTGGTCCTGAATTTTCAAGGAATACCTTTTACCCTTCTACCCAGAATCAAGATTTCGACAGGAAAGTTTCCTTATGATGTCTCTGTGGAATATTTTTTTTTCCTCCTAGTTCATCCAACCAGGGTTTTACCTTTTGGGTCTCTAATCTGTCCTTCTACCTTACACAGGCCCCAGGCTTGTTCCCCTTACCTCTGTGAACAGCCTTTGTGTCTAGACTTCTGGACTTTAAATTGTAGGAAGAAAAATAAAGATGTCATGACTGCTAATAATATCTACTAAGGAAGAAAAAATACTAAGATATTTATTTTCTTCCTGTGCGATGGAAGGAAGGGGATGGGAGATCTCTCTGTACTTGGCAAGACTGCAGAATCTATGAGAAAGAGTGACGTAACTCAGTAATGATATAAATACAGATAATTAGAGGAAAGGAAACATGGTTTTCATAAGAGAATTCCTGTTAAATCAGCAATAACCCTAAAATGGCATTAAGCATGGAGAGAATGAGATACAAGAACCAGGAGAATAATAAATTTAAAACTTCCACAAGCCTCTAACAAAGTTCCATACTGAAGTCATCTTTAAAAAAATATAATAAGTCAAATACACAAACAAACACACACATACACATATATGGTCACTACTGGCTCTGCTCTGGCAGGAAAATGCCAAGCTCATGAAGATTCATGACAGGGAAACGTGTATGGTTCTGTGACTAAGCAGAAGAGCAGCAGATGAGTTTCACTGGGGGCAAGTCCAGTTTAAAGTGTCACTAAAGCACAATGCAAAGTATAACACATTAGAGGGTCCTAACTAGACAGCTCAGCAGCCCCTAGGTGCAGACCTCTCTCCCCTAGACGCCTGCAACAATGCCCCCCACCAGCCGACGTCCCCATCTCTGCTTCAGCCCCTGTGATCCATCTTCCAACTGCAATCAAGGCCATTTAAAAAAAATAACATACACATCTGACTATATCACCCTATCTGCTTAAAATCCTCCAACGGCTCCTTATTGCTCCAGGGAAAGAAACAAGATGTCCTGAACACGGTCTACAGGGCCCTGCATGCTGGCCCACCTCCTCTCCAGCCTCATTCCCCACCAGCACGCTCTGTTCAGCGCCCTCTGCACCCTGCAGTTTCCTTCATGTCACATGCCTCCCGCGACGGGCTATTCCATCTCCTGTGTCTTCACCTCACTCTTTCCCTCATGAATGCCATTCGTGCTTCAGCTCTCACTCCCAACATCGCCTCCTCCGGAAGGTCCCACAACCAGGCTTCTGTTACTCATTCTCACAGCACCACCATACTAGCTTCCCACGGCTACTGTGACACGTCACCACACACTTGGTGGCTTAAAACAACACAGTCATCCCCTTTTGGTTCTGAAGGCCAGAAGTCTGAAATCAGTTTTCACTGGAGCAGAGGTGGTCCCTTCTGGAGGCTCTGAGGGGAGAATAGTTTCCTTGCCTTTTTAAGCCCCTAGTGGCCGCCTGTCTTCCATGGCTCATGGCCCCCTCCCCCATCTTCATAGCACATCACACTCCAATCTCCTCTTCTGTTGTCACATGGCCTTCTCTCCTGATTCTGACCCTCCTGCCTCCCTCTTATAGGGACTCTAGGGACTATTACATCGGGTTTACATAGATAACACTGTATCATCTACTCATCTGAAGATCTTTAATCTAATCACATTTGCAAAGTCCCTGTTTGCCATATAATATTCACAGGGATTAGGACGTGGAGATATTTGGAGAAACCATTATTCAGCGTACCGCAACCATGTATCTTTCCTTCAAAGCACTTACCACCATTAGTGATAATACAGCATGCACCATATTGAGTGTGCTATGTATTTAGGTCATTTTTCGATTAATACTCATCAGCTTCCTAGACTATCAACTCCACAAGGATAAGAACAGAGCCTGTTTTTCTTCATTACTGGATCCTCAGCACCTAGGCCATATTCAAGAAATATTGGTTGGATAAACAGATGGGTTATTATCCAATCACTAAAAACAATAGTTAGGAAGGTAAAGTGGCAACAGGCTACAAGGAAATTTTCCTGTGAACTTCCATTATGGTTTTCACTTTGTTTGTGCAATAAATAAAAACCAAAAGGGAAAAAATTATAGTATTGAGTAAGCTCATGAAGAACTTCAACCAAAACCGATGTTTCTAAGTTGATGACTCACTTAGTATCCAAAAGCTGAAGCTGGTGGTTACTGTCTCTGTGGGACATCTTCAGTTTGGTGCTTTGCTCGGATATCGACAAGTCCACTCTGTTCAAAAGCTGAGAAATCTGGAAAAGAAACTTCGCTTGTAAATGTCATATCAAACCTTTTCAGAGGTAATTGCAGGAAACATTAGGGAGCTGTATTCTAGTCAATGGCATTAAATTCAATCTAATTTCATAAATTCATTTAGGAGTCCACCTCATCTCTCCACTTCCATTTTCTTTTATACACACCCACCAAAAATCAAGACCAGGGGCTTCCCTGGTGGCGCAGTGGTTAAGAGTCCACCTGCCGATGCAGGGGACATGGGTTCATGCCCCGGTCCAGGAAGATCCCACATGCCACGGAGCGGCTGGGCCTGTGAGCCACAGCTGCTGAGCCTGCGCGTCCGGAGCCTGTGCTCCCCAACGGGAGAGGCCACAACAGTGAGAGGCCCGCATACCGCAAAAAAAAAAAAAAAAAAAAAAAAAATCAAGACCAGAGGAATTCCCTGGTGGCCTAGTGGTTAGGATTCTGGGCTTTCACTGCCGTGGCCCAGGTTCATTCTCTGGTCAGGGAACTGAAATCCCACAAGCTGCGTGGCACAGCCAAAAAAAAGAGAAAGACCAGTAGCACTGCCAAAATATTCATCATGCACTGAGCACTTAACTACAGGTCTCTGATGAGCAAGCCCAGCTTCTGCCCAGGAGCACTACTTCCCCCTGCTGGCATATGTGTGGTTGCTAATGTGCTACCATTAGTGTGGTTGCTAATCACAGAATGGAATTCTTATCACTTACAAATTCCATCAAGGTCCCAGATTTACCTCCGTATCAAGTTAAGTTACCAGAATATATAATTTTTAAACTATAACCCCTCTCACTCCTTTGTCCCACTACCTATCCATTTCCCTTGTCTTTTTACTAAAATGTATTGAATAATATAAAACTAGCCCTTTATGAAATGCCTTTATTTTCTGCAAAAATTCTGATGTTCAATGTTCCTTAATTCGAGATTCACGGAATAAGTATTTATCAGATCCGAAGCAAAGAAAAATTATGTCTCTTTTTATGGATTTCTATATGTTTTTTACTAGAAAGCTTAGTATTTTGGCTACTAGAAAGCTTAGTATTTCCTTAGCATCTATTTTCTGGTCTGATAATTCTGTCCTCACATTTCTTTAGAGAAAATTATTGGACTTATTTCATTTTATTCTTTTTTTCAAGGTTTTATAATAACTATTTTTTACATAAGTAGCTTTAGATCCTTATCAGAGGTAGCTAGCACACAAGTATGTTTAACCCAGTAAATTGACTAGATACCCCATTTTATTGAACAGTCTCTCTTTAAATGAAGAATAGCAAGTAAGGCAGACACTGTAGGGAAAGTCCTAGAAGATAGGCCCCATTATGGCAAAGGGGAACTTCTAAGAAGCCAAAAAACAAACTGTGAAATGCCAAGTTTTGCTTTGAGAAATTAATCTGTGAATTGCAAGGTGGAATACTCTGAAATTTATTAGCCAGCCTACTCTCTAGCTTTGTTTTTTTTTTTTTTTTTTTTTTTTTGCGGTACGTGGGCCTCTCACCGTTAGTGGCCGAGCATTGCAGAACACAGGCTCCAGACGCGCAGGCTCAGCGGCCATGGCTCACAGGCCTAGCCACTCCGCGGCATGTGGGATCTTCCCAGACCGGGGCTCGAACCCGTGTCCCCTGCATCGGCAGGCGGACTCTCAACCACTGTGCCACCAGGGAAGCCCTCTAGCTTTGTTTTAATCTTTTCCCACATACAAACTATGTGATGAGGTAGTCCATAAGTCTCATGAATAAAGTATCTATTTCCTGAACCCCAACTGGGACGAGTGCCCTGTAAAACAATGCTTTGATCACTTATGTGTGTAAGAAGTAGTTTTGGAGATATAATTTAGAATTTTTGGAACATGTTAATTGTTTGAAGAATGAGGAGAAAGAATCTTTAAAATTAGGATTGTACTGAAAAATCTTGGCATTTTGGTCGCATACTTACAAAGGGCCACTCCAGTGAAACAGAAGGAGGAAGAAGAAAAGGGATGCTTATGCTGGGTGCCCTACCTAGTTTCTCATGCAGGAAATAATCAACACCATGTTATTCTTCGATAAGAACAAATACTCACTTTCAAAAAGGTACCTGAAACAGGTCATACCTGTCCCTCTGCATCTTTGATTTTCGTTTCCAAGATCAGCTTGGCAGCTTGCTGCTCTTTGTTCAAGTGCTGGAGCCCCTCATAGGTCGTTTTGTGCTCAGCAGAGAGTCTGGCTATGCTGGCGTCACATCTATCCGGGCAAACGACAAAGATAATTCTTATCAAAGTCTTCAAACACGTGCTAAAGCTTCCTTACACACTATAAAGTGCATGACCCCACTCGAAGAAACTGCACTATGAATCATGCCTTTTAACAGAGTTCTGAATGAATTCGGGGAGCTGCTCTCATTATGGTTTTTAAGTTAAACCACAGGGATGTTGCTTAATAAGACTAGAGATGTAACCATCAAAGCAACAAAGTCTTTACAATGTTCACAAGTACAAAACTGAATATGCAGTGAGAGCCCAATTACAAAAGCTTACACAGTGAGCCAGATGTGGTCTGTCGCTCTGTAGTACCACTTCCGCCCTCTCAGGTTCGGGGCCTCTCTGGATTTTGGAGGCAACTTCTACTACATTTGAAAGTACTATTCCTAACCTTTTACCAAACCACCTGTAAGGCTGTATGCTTTGAGTGTGGTCCAGAGCAGAAGGCTCTACAGCTGGTCCCAGCTGCTCTGCCCTTGAGCCTTACAACTTGGCAGTTCCAAAGGTGACCAAAGTATCTGCGGCAGATAAGCTGGGTTATCTGTCAAACCCTAACAGCAGAGTCACAGAATGACCCCCTAGGAATTGAGAGCAAAGTCATGCCCTGTTCCAACACAATCATTCCTGCTTTGAGAAGGAGGAGCCAGCTTGCTACTGGGCTCCAGGAGAGACTGCATGCCTAAGCAGGGGTCACTGAGTGACCATGCAATCTGGGCAGCCCATCATGAACACCAAGCCATAGAGGTGGGCATATGGGCAGCACTCCGTCTTGGAGGGAAAGGGATATATAGACGTCAGGCTTAACAGTCCTAAAGGCATAAGTCAATTAGAGGAGCCCAGACTCCTGTGGCCTCTACTCTTACTACTGCCAGTTTCCTTCAACTCACATGTATGGCCTGGGATCAGATGAGCTTAAAATACAAATGTTTAAAGTACTCAACAATCAAAGATAGATTAACATCCATCAAGAGAACTCTAAACTATTTTTTTAAAAAGCAGAGATGAAAAAAGAATAAGGGGTTAAGAGAAAAAAATGAGAAATCCTAGAAATAAGCTAAACAGTTTTCTTAATAGAGATGACAAACATGACTGGACATGATTGAAGATAAAATCAGTGAATTAGAAGATAGCAGCAAGGAGCTCACTCAGAATGCAGCAAAGACAGACAGAGATTCAAAACATGAAAAAATAGTTAAGAAAGATGGAGGACAAATGAAGAGATGCTAACATCAGTCAAAGGGAGGTTGAGAAGTCCCAAAAGAAAAAATGGAGAGAAGGGCAAAAAAGCAATATTTGAGGTGTGAGTGCTGACAACTTTCTAAAACTGAAAAAAGACATGTGTTTTAAAGTATTCAATGAATACAAAGCGGCATAAGTAAAAATAAACAGAGCCTGGTGAAATTCAGATAACCCATGATAAAGATAAAAATTTTTAAAGCTACCAGAGACTAAAGACAAAATGACTTTTTTGACTGACTGTAAGACTGACAGCACACAGTAGATATCAGAAGACAATAAATATCATAAGATGTTGCAGAAACAGCTTCTAAGGATTGAGCGGAAACAACCTATCATGCAAGAATAAGTACAAAATAAAGACAGTTTTAGACATACAAAGATTAAGAAATGTATCACCCACACAGCCATAACTGAAAAAGCCATTAAGTAATACACTTCAGTAAGAAGAAAAGAACACCCAGAGAGAAGGAGTAGGATGTAAGAAACAACAGTGAGCAAACTGAGAAAAATTTTGGAAAATTTATTGTTTTGTAGACTCTGAAGAAAGTAAACTACCAGTTCAATTATTCCAAACTTCTTGAGTCCTTACTTGGTATTGAATCACATTTTCTCTAAATTGAACAACTTGTTTAGCTTAATCATTTGGCTAAAATGCTACAGTCCTTTTTGGAAGTAACAGAAAAAAAAGTATTAGGATAAAAAAATGTTTAATATTGACTAAAATATTTTTTAATATTTTAAAACACAATCTGACAAACTGCATATATGCACTTTCTAAATTTCAATGTTCATAATAAAATAGACACAAAGCAACAATTATGTCACTATCCTTCTATACTGGAAATCTTTTTTAATGTTTAAAGCTCCATGCTGGCATTTGTACAATCATGCTATATCGCACACTGTAGGTGGAAAAGTATATTTTATAAGCTTTCTTGAGGGCAACTTGGCAGTATATACCCCAAATCTTGAAACATGAATATATTTCTATGTATCTTTCAATCTAGGTATTAACCCCAAAGAAACAAAAGTGTGAGCAAAGAAAAATCAAACTAATTAAATTTTGTATAAATTCCTTGAACAATTTCCTGTTTTAGGATAAAACGAAAATCCTTTAAAACGCTCAGAAAGAGTTGGTCCCAACCCACTTACCTCCCTGCATCATCTCCTATATTCTGGCCCCTTTTTTCCTCTGCCCTCAGCCACACTGATTACACTTCAGGGCTTTGAACTTATGTCACTCCTTCCCACTTCAAGGCCTTGATGCAGGCTGTTCTCTCCGTCTGCAGTGTTCTTCCCTGACCTTTTCACCTGCTTAGTTACTATTCATCCCTCAAGCTAAGCACACAAGTCACTTCCTTATGGAAGCCTTCCTGGAGCCCCCAGAGTAGATCATGTACAGCAAGTACACACTTTCAGGATGCCCCATATTTCTCTTTTACTGAACTTCTTATAATAAACATTTATTATTATTACTATTACTATTATTATGATTATCATTAATCTCTTAATCCTTGTTCCATGACACGTTCTCATCATTAGTCCATGCATGGCTCACTTCATTCAGTTAATTATTTTTTAATAACTGCTCCTATTCTGAATCCTGTCATCATTCCCTTGTTCTCCTTTTAAGACTATATTGCACACATACACACACATATGCATGTGTGTGTATATATACATATATACATAATATATTTCTTGAAAGTATGTTATGTGTGCATTAGTTGAATTCAACTTCTAAAAAGCCATTATGTCATATGTAATATTTTGATACTTATTGTTTTCACTTATTGCTAAGATTCAACTATATTGTTATACGCCATTGTAGTTGTTCATTTTAACTATAGAATAACATTCTACTGTTTGTTACAATTTATTTGTCCATACTCCCACTGATGGGCACTTTGGGTTATTTTGGGATTTTGCTATTGTGAACAATGCTGCTATGAACATGCTCTCCTGTGGTACAAGTACAACCATGTACCTCAGGCAGAAATTGATGGATCACAGACTATGTGTATGTTCAACACTGGGAGGTAATATCAGACCCCACTAATTTATACTCCTACTAGCAATGGGTAAGAGATCCTAGGCACCTGCACCCTCTCTAATGCTTGGCATTGTCAGATATTTCAGATGCCAATCAACTGCGTGTAAAAAAGCATATATTGTTATGTTTTTAAATTTTCATTTCAACATTAACCAGTGATGTTGAATCTCTTCACAGGTTTATTGGCCATATGTGTTTCTTCTTTGGTAAGATGTCAGTTCATGTCTCTTACCCACTGTTATACTGGGTTGTTTGCATTATTCTTATTAACTTGTATGAGGTCTTTATATATTCTTGACACTAACCTTTTACCATCCAATATCTTCCTCAATTTGTAACTTCTTATTTTCTTCTTTAAGAATGATGAGCAACATTTTAAATTTTAAAATAATCAAATCCATCCATGCCTTTTATATCAATAAGAAATCCTCCACTACCTAAAGGTCTAAAACAGGGGTCCCCCAACCCCTGGGCCACGGACCAGTACTGGTCCATGGCCTGGTAGGAACCAGGCTGCACAGCAGAAGGTGAGCGGCGGGTGAGCGAGCGAAGCTTCATCTGTATTTACAGCCGCTCCGCATCGCTCGCATTACCGCCTGAGCTCCGCCTCCTGTCAGATCAGCGGCAGCATTGCATTCTCATAGGAGCGCGAACCCTACTGTGAACTGCGCATGCGAGGGATCTAGGCTGCGCGCTCCTTATGAGAATCTAACGCCTGATGATCTGAGATGGAGCTGAGGCGGCGATGCTAGCGCTGGGGAGTGGCTGCAAATACAGATTATCGTTAGCAGAGAGGTTTGACTACACAGAGACCATAATAAATCAACTGCTTGTAGACTCATATCAAAACCCTATTACTAGGCTTCCCAGGTGGTGCAGCAGTTATAAGTCCACCTGCCAATGCAGGGGACACGGGTTCAAGCCCTGGTCCGGGAAGATCGCACATGCCACGGAGTAACGAAGCCCGTGCGGAGCAACTAAGCCCGTGGGCCACAACTACTGAGCCGGCGGGCCTAGAGCCTGTGCTCCACAACAAGAGAAGCCACAACAATGAGAAGCCCACGCACCCCAATGAAGAGTAGCCCCCGCTCGTTGCAACTAGAGAAAGCCTGCACGCATCAAGGAAGACCCAACGCAGCCAAAAATAAATAAATAAATAAATCTATATATATAAAAAAAAACCTATTACTGAGTGGTAAGTGACAATTAAGCTGCATCTGGTGGCAGGCTTTACAGTGGCAAGTGAGTTGATGTACTTCAATTGTAGAGCTGCATCTGGTGGCAGGCTTTAAGTCAGAATCCAACACTTATTTTAGTCCACGCGTGGCCCGCCCATTATTTTATTTACCACTTCCATCCACGCCTCTTTCCCACACTGTGCACTTATCTCAGTCACAGTTTTGGTAAGCCCACAAGCTAACCCTAGCCAAAACGAGTAATAAACAAACACTGCTGCAGAGCTTCTTTGAAAAGACCCAGTGATGAGGCAGCAGAAGCCTCTAAGACTGCCAACAAAAAGAAAGCTGCATTTAAAAGAAAATACCAAGAGTCCTACTTAAATCATGGGTTCATCGCAACAGGGGATTCACATTCTCCAAGCCCGCTTTGTATAATACGTGGCAACTGGCTATCCAACAAAGGCACGAACCCTTCCAAACTGCTTCTCCACATGGAGACCAAGCACCCTGCATTAAAAGACAAGCCTTTGGAGTTTTTCAAAAGACAAAAACATGAACACGAAGAACAGAAGCAATTATTGAAGGTCACCACTTCATCAAATGTGTCTGCACATCATCACTGAGAGCATTTCTTATTGGCTAACCGCATTGCTAAAGCTAAGAAGCCCTTTACTACTGTTGAAGAGTTGATCCTGCCTGCTGCTAAGGACATTTGTCGTGAACTTTTAGGAGAGGCTGCAGTTCAAAAGGTGGCACGTGTTCCTCTTTCGGCAGCACCGTAACTAGATGAACTGATGAAACAGCAGAGGACACTAAAGCACAACTGTTAGAGAGGATTAATGAGTCACCATGGTATGCAATCCAGGTTGACGAGTCTACCAAAGCTGACAACAAGGCAACAATGCTTGTTTTTGTGCGATACATTTTTCAGGAGGATGTGCATGAGGATATGTTATGTGCACTTTTGTTGCCAACCAACACCACAGCTGCAGAACTATTAGAGTCTTTGAATGATTACATATCAGGAAAACTGAATTGGTCATTTTGTGTCAGTATATGCAAAGACAGAGCGGCTGCCGTGACTGGACAGCTTTCTGGTTTCACTACTCAGCTCAAAGAGGTCGCTTCTGAATGTGAGTCTACACACTGTGTCACCCATAGAGAAATGATGGCTAGCCAAAAAATGTCACCTGAACTTAACGTTTTGCAGGATGTGATTAAAATGATCAACCACATTAAAGTACATGCCCTTAACTCACGTCTGTTCGCACAGCTCTGTGAGGAGATGGACGTAGGGCACAGACGTCTTCTCTTATGCACAGAAGTGAGATGGCTTTCTAAGGGTAGATCACCGGCCAGAGTTTTTGAGTTACGAGAGCCGCTCCAGAGATTTTAGAAAAACAGTCACCAGTGGCAGCACATTTCAGTGACACAGAAGGGGTCCCAAAACTTGCTTACTTGTGTGACATATTCAACCTGCTCAGCGAACTCAGTCTGTCACTTCAGGGGAGAACCACAACTGTGTTCAAGTCGGCAGATAAAGTGGCTGCATTCAAAGCCAAACTGGAATAATGGGGGCGACGAGTGAACGTTAGGATTTTTGACATGTTTCAAACATTAGCAGAGATTTTGAAAGCGACTGAGCCAGGGCCTTCTTTACCCCAGCTGGTGCATGATCACCTATCTCAGCTTTCAGAAGAGTTTGAGCATTACCTCCCAACCACAAAATACCCCCAAACTGGGAAGGAATGGATCCGTGACCCATTTGTGAATAAGCCAGGTGAAGCGACTTTGTCCATGCCAGAAGAGGATCAACTTCTTGAGACTGCAAATGACGGTGGCCTTAAAAGTATGTCTGAGACAACTTCATATGGTCTGGATTAAGGTGAAAGCGGAATAGCCTGAGATTGCCACAAAAGCACTGAAAAGCCTGCTTCCATTTCCAACATCCTGAAGAGTTTTCTGCAGTGACAGCAACCAAAACAAGATTATGGAGTAGACTAGACATAAGCAACACACTTCGGGTGTCACTGTCTCCCATCATCCCCAGATGGGACCATCTAGTTGCCGGAAAACAAACTCAGGGCTCCCACTGATTCTGCATTATGGTGAGTTGTATAATTATTTCATTATACATTACAATGTAATAATAATAGAAATAAAGTGCACAAGAAATGTAATGTGCTTGAATCATCCCTAAACCGTCCCCCCTCCGCCCCAGTCCGTGGAAAAACTGTCTTCCACAAAACTGGTCCCTGGTGCCAAAAAGGTTGGGGACCGCTGGCCTAAAATATATCCATCTATATACTTCTATTAAAAGTTTTAAGTCTTATGTTTAGCATTTAAGTCCTTTACTCATCTGGAGTGGATTTTGTACCTGGTGTGAGGCAGGAAAAAAAGGATCTTTTTTGATATGGATAATAAATTTTCTAGCTCCATCTACAGAACAATCCCTCCTTTCTCCACTGATCTGCTGTGCCATCTATCACATATACCAAAGTCCCAGGCATGTGTGGTTCAATTTCTGGACTTTCTATCCTATTCCATTGTTCAGTTTCTCTATCCCTAAGCCAACAACATACCATCTTAATTACGGTAGTTTCATAACAAGTCTTGCTATCATCTGGTAGGGCAATTCTCCCCTCCTTGGTCATCTTCAGAAGTGTCCTGGATATTTTTTACTCTTAACCCTGACATATAAACATTAAGATCATCTTATCAAGTTTCTCTGTAAAACTCTGAATTCTAATTGGAATTCCATTGATTCTAAAAATTAATTTGTGAAAACTGATACTTTTAAAGATATTAAGATTTCCTACCCTTGAATATAATACCCATTTCTATTTACTAATGTTTTCTTATTATTTTTTTCTTCTTTTTTAAATAAATTTATTTATTTATTTTTGGCTGCGTTGGGTCTTTGTTGCTGCACACAGGCTTTCTCTAGTTGCGGCGCGCAGGGGCTACTCTTTTTTTTTTTTTTTTTTTTTTTGCGGTACGCGGGCCTCTCACTGTTGTGGGCTCTCCCGTTGCGGAGCACAGGCTCCGGACGCGCAGGCTCAGCGGCCATGGCTCACGGGCCCAGCCGCTCCGCGGCATGTGGGATCTTCCCGGACCGGGGCACGAGCCCGTGTCCCCTGCATCGGCAGGCGGACTCTCAACCACTGCGCCACCAGGGAAGCCCGGGGCTACTCTTCATTGCGGTGTGCGGGCTTCTCACTGTGGTGGCTTCTCTTGTTGTGGAGCATGGGCTCTAGGCGTGTGGGCTTCAGTAGTTGTGGCACACAGGTTCAGTAGCTGTGGTGCACGGGCTTAGCTGCTCCATGGCATGTAGGATCTTCCCAGACCAGGGATTGAACCTGTGTCCCCTGCATTGTCAGGCAGATCCTCAACCACTGTGCCACCAGGGAAGCCCCTCTTATTATTTCTTAATCAAATTTAAAAAAATTTTCAAGAAGTCTTGAATAATTTTTGTTAGATCTATACGTAATTACACATTCTCTGATTTTATTTTAAATGGTATCTTCATTTTAAGTATGTTTTCTAGTTGTTTGCTATTAGTTTACAGTAAGGAAACTGACCTTTGTACATTAATATATATAGCCACCTTGCTAAATTTACATTAACAGATTAAGAGAGAAAAATTATCTGATGATTTGAACAGATGCAAAAAACATTTGAGAAAACTCAATGCAAATTATAAAGATTCTTAGTAAATTTGGAATGTAAGAAAATATACTGAATCTGATAAATCCATGTTTGATTATCATCTAAAAATGGAAAACCTCTGGAGGTATTCTCATTAAAGCTGAAAACCAGAGAAAGATGCCCACTACCACAATTTCTACTTAACTGTATTGAAGATTTTAGCCTGTACAAGATGACAAGAAAAAGAGACTAAGGATATGAGGATCAGAAAAGAAGAAATTAAATTGTCATTATTTGTAGATGATATCATTTCTACAGAACGCCCCCCAAATCTACAAATCAGAATCATAAGTGAAATAAAATAATTATTTTGCAATAATTCATTTAATGTCTCTCTCTCCTGCTAGAAAGAATATAAGCTACATTTAAGGAAGAAGGACAACTGACTTTTTCATCACTAAAACCCTAGTGCCTAGCACATTGCCTTGCATGTAGTAGGGGCTCAATAAATATTTGCAAATGAATGACTAAGGAATAGTACTACGTACCATGCACTGTACAAGATACATGACATATATTAGTTCATTTACTCCTCACAAATCATCCCCACTCCACAAATGCTGGTTAAAAACATCACCAAATACAAACCCTTCTTTTTAATTTTGAGTTCATAATTTTTAAGCAAAACATTATTTAAATCGTATTTGGGGAAATCTGAGGTTTTAACATATTACAGAAAGGCATTATTTTCCAATCCAAATAGATTATTGGCTAGAAACTGTCAGGTATCACTACATCAGACCAGTTCACCATCTTTACAAAGCTGTTCAAGGGACAGACTATGTTTGAAGAAGTTACTTGAAAAGGTCTCAGAATGATCCTGAAGCTCATGGCTCACACATTTGCATTAGCTATAGCTTGGCTTTCACATTTTGTCTCACTTGGAAACACAAATACTACTACATAAATTTCCATTAACACAGGAGTGGCTAAATACATTCAAATATGGTACATACATATAGCAGAATACTCTCTATCCAATTAAAAAGTATGCCAGATCTGTGTGCATACTAGAAGGAGGCCCACAGTATATTGTTATGTAGAAACAAGTGGCAGAATAGCATGTAGAATACTTTGTAAAATTAAAATCCCACTGTTAGGTAATTATTACACTGCAAATCATTACATTACTGTAGTGATAAATTATAATTATGTATGAGAAAAGTCTAAAAGGACAGATACCAAACTGTTAACATTAATTACCTCTAAGAAGTAAAATAGAGCTAGGAGCTGGTGAGCCTCCATTCTTCTACTTCATGTATTTCATAGTATTTCTGACTGTTTATCACAAGCATATACCATTTCTGTTCCTTTTTAAGTACAAGGGCAGGGTAGGCAGGGGATGCAGGGAGGGACACAGGGTGTGATACCAAAGCCTCCCATCAGGAAATATACACAGTGGTATCAACTGTGGTTTTCTTAGGTTAATAACAATGTATTCTCAAATGTTTCAGGAAAAAATTTCTTTTTAAAAGAATAATAGAGTAAGTTACTTGTAATAATGATAGAGTAAGTAAAATGCTAACAATTGGTAAATCTTGCAAGTTTTCTATAAGTTTAAAATTATTTCAAGTATATATATATATATATATATATATATGAAAAAAGGATAAGCAATATTACTCTCTCAGCTAGTATTGAATCAAAGACATCATTCTTCTCTTTTCTAGAAACACACTCATAAAAGGCAGCCTCGGAGCTTGAATATAGCTGCGTGTGTGACTCAGCTGCTTTAGTTAAACAAGAATTTGCAGTGAATCTGACCAGTTGTCCTGTTTCATCCTGAAGTATATTATAGACGAACCGATAATGCACTCATTGCAAACTTTCCCTTTTCGCGTCTTTGGGCAGCTGTTATCTCCCAGGTACAGTTCTTGGTTGTGGCCATCAGGTGGCAGAATGACTCTGTCACTTGGCTATCTGATCAGTGATGGCAGGGAGGTGGTCAGAGTCCAGAACAGAGTCCCGAAGGTCTAGCAACAGACATGACTTGGGCACCATGCTTAGGCAGATCTTCTCTTACAGCTTATGAGATGGTGGCATATGGCATTGAAAAGGCAATGACACACATAATGCCTATGTCATTCACCTTACTTTATCTCTTCACATCGGCATTTTATAATCTTGCAACCTTACATAGGTGAATACAGTACAATAAGATATTTTGAGAGAGACCACATTCACATAACATTCGTTATAGTAAATTGTTATAATTTTCTATTTTATTATTAATTTTTGTTAATCTCTTATTTTGCTTACTTTATAAATTAAACTTTATCATAGGGATGTATGTATAGGAAAAAACATAGTATATATAGGGTTCAGTGTTATCCTTGGTTTCAGGCATCCACTGGGAGTCTTGGAATGTATTCCCTTGGGACTACTGTATCATAATCTAAGCCTCCAACATGGGTGTTATCCATGGCCTAACAAAATATTGGCATTATCAAGAGGTTCCATGATATAAAAACACATCTTGGGGCTTCCCTGGTGGCGCAGTGGTTAAGAATCCGCCTGCCAATGCAGGGGACGCAGGTTCGAGCCCTGGTCCGGGAAGATCCCACATGCTGTGGAGCAACTAAGCCCGTGCGCCACAACTACTGAGCCTGCACTCTAGAGCCTGCGAGCCATAACTACTGAGCCCATGCGCCACAACTACTGAAGCCCACATGCCTAGAGCCCATGCTCCCAACAAGAGAAGCCACCACAATGAGAAGTCTGCGCACCACAATGAAGAGTAGCCCCCGCTCACCACAACCAGACAGAGATAAGCCCGTGTGCAGCAAAGAAGACCCAATGCAGCCAAAAATAAAATAAATAAAATAAAATAAATAAATTTATAAAAAAAAAAAAAAAACACATCTTACAACTATATCAACTTAAATTCCTAGGTGCCTATCACTGCATAACCACTGATAGAGTGCTTTAGGTTTTGGGGTTTTCTTTGTTTTTCTTTCTGCTAGTTATTAAATTGTAGTGAATGACATTCATAGGAAATATCTCCAGTTCCAGCTTGATCTCTTTCAATCAACAGCAATAAAGCTAATGTAAGTTGAAAAAAAAAAGGCAATGACACTTAAAACATTAAGTTGCTCACCTTCCATATTATAATAATTATTATATATATAATTATTGTATGTATACATCATTAAGCCCTTAAGTGCTGGCGATAATTTAATTGAATCAGACTACATAGAAATTTACATCCCAGGACATTGTCAAAAACAGCAGAACATGACATATACACACTACTATATATAAAAGAGATAACCAACAAGGACCTACTATACAGCACAGGGAATTATACTGAATATTTTGTAATAACCTATAAGGAAAAAGAATCTGAAAAAGAATATATATCTATATCTATATCTGTGTCTATATCTATCTATCTATATCACTGTCTGTACTGTACACCTAAAACTAGCATACTGTAAATCAACTATTCGTCAATTTTTTTAAAAAGAATTATATTGGGGATACTAGGTTGTGTAAAATACAATAAAAATAATTTAAAAGCATATGTTTGGAAAGAAGAAAAGAAGCAAACAGAAAAAAAAAAAAAGAAACAAAACAGTAGAGCAATCTGCCAGGAATTAGTGGAACCTAAGATTTGGATGTGACACCAACATAGGCAGGCAGCTTTATAAAATACGAGGGGAAGAGATGGTCACAGAGAGCTTTGGTAAAACCACTATCATCACAGACTGACTGTGCAGCATCTGAGGACCAACATCAGTCTTAACATGAGAGGCCTCATAGTGCAGGAGAAACAGACATGACTAAAATAGTCCAGCTAAGTCACTAACCAAACAAACAACAAAAACAAGCCCGAGGGCATGGGTATCCAGGATTGCTACAAAACACTACCTAAAACATCCAGTTTTTTTTTTTTTTTTTTTTTGGCCATGCCACATGTCATGCAGGATCTTAGTTCCCTGACCAGGGATCAAACCTCTGCCCCCTGCAGTGGAAGAACGAAGTCTTAACCACTGGACTTCCAGGGAAGCCCCAAACATCCAGTTTTTTTTTTTAAAAACATCTTTATTGGAGTATAATTGCTTTACAATGGTGTGTTAGTTTCTGCTTTATAACAAAGTGAATCAGTTATACATATACCTATGTTCCCATATCTCCTTCCTCTTGCGTCTCCCTCCCTCCCACCTTCCCTATCCCACCCCTCTAGGTGGTCACAAAGCACCGAGCTCATCTCCCTGTGCTATGCGGCTGCTTCCCACTAGCTATCTATTTTACATTTGGTTAGTGTATACATGTCCATGCCACTCTCTCACTTTGTCCCAGCTTACCCTTCCCCGCCCCCGTATCCTCAAGTCCGTTCTCTAGTAGGTCTGTGTCTTTATTCCCGTCTTGCCCCTAGGTTCTTCATGACCTTTTTTTTTTTTCTTAGATTCCATATATATGTGTTAGCATACGGTATTTGTTTTTCTCTTTCTGACTTACTTCACTCTGTATGACAGACTCTAGGTCCATACACCTCACTACAAATAACTCAATTTCGTTTCTTTTTATGGCTGAGTAATATTCCATTGTATATATGTGCCACATCTTCTTTATCCATTCATCTGTTGATGGACACTTAGGTTGCTTCCATGTCCTGGATATCGTAAATAGAGCTGCAATGAACATTGTGGTACATGACTCTTTTTGAATTATGGTTTTCTCAGGGTATATGCCCAGTAGTGGGATTGCTGGATCGTATGGTAGTTCTATTTTTAGTTTTTCTGTTTGTTTGTTTGTTTTGCGTTATGCGGGCCTCTCACTGTTGTGGCCTCTCAACAGTGGTTGGGAGTCCACCTGCTGATGCAGGGGACACGGGTTCGTGCCCCAGTCTGGGAAGATCCCACATAGCCGCGGAGCGGCTGGGCCCATGAGCCATGGCCGCTGAGCCTGCGCGTCCAGAGCCTGTGCTCCGCAACGGGAGAGGCCACAGCAGTGAGAGGCCCGCGTACCACAAAAAAAAAAAACAAAAAAAACAAGCAGACCCAATCAAGAACATAAAAAGAAAACCCTTAGAATGGGGGAAAATTTTTTCAAATTAGATATCTGACAAGAGAATTGTATCTAGACTATATAAAGAACTACTACAACTCAGTAATTAAAAAAAAAAAACCTCAATTTGAGAAGGGACAAAGGATCTGAATAAACAGTTCTCCAGAGAAGATATACAGATGACCAATAAGTACATTAAATTATGCTCACCACCTTTAGTTATTAGGGAAATGCAAATCAAAACCACAGTAAGATGCCACTTCACACTCACTAGCTTGGCTATAATCAAAAAGACATATAGGGCTTCCCTGGTGGCGCAGTGGTTGGGAGCCCGCCTGCCGATGCAGGGGACGCGGGTTCGTGCCCCGGTCTGGGAGGATCCCACGTGCCGCGGAGCGGCCTGGCCCGTGAGCCATGGCCGCTGAGCCTGAGTGTCCGGAGCCCGTGCTCTGCAACGGGAGAGGCCACGGCAGTGAGAGGCCCGCCTACCACAAAAAAAAAAAAAAAAAAAAAAAAAAGACATATAACATGTGTGGAAGAGGATGTGTAGAAACCAGAGACTCATACGCTGCTGCTGGCAACATAAAATGGTGCAGCCACTTTGGAAAACAGTCTGGCTGTTCTGTTCCTCAAAGGATAAAATACAGAGTTACCATATTACTCAGCAACTATACTCCTAGGTATACACATCCAAGAGAAATGAAAACATATGACCATACAAACTTGTATGTGAATGTTCAAAACAGCATTATTTATAATGGCCAAAAAATTTTAACTTGATGATATCCAATTTATCTATTTTTTTCTTTACACCAGGACTTGCTTACCCTGAGGGAACTTGCACACCTGCCTCAGTACACAGGTACTTCTCCTCTAAGGCTCTGACACCATCCAAACAGACCTCATAGAGGAAAGTGGATGAAGCCACTGAGTCTTGGACAAATGAAGATGATAAGCCAAATAATGGACCAAATGTCTCGTTAGGAACAGGAAAGCTAAACTCTGAGCTCTGCGTTAGGGAGGGGTAGGAAACTCTCTGAGACAGTCCTGTTTAGGGTGTGTTCTGCTTAGTGGGGTAGGGGTGTCTGTCACCTCCATAGAGAATTTGCCTTTACTCTTTCCAGCTGGATCTCCAGGGAGGAATCAGGACCTGTTTCCTATCAATTACTTCACCAGTGGATCCATGAACACTATAAGATAAAACCTGAAATAATATTGCAGCCTAGTAATTTAAGACTATCACTGTAAAAGTTCATACCCTTTCAACACCATGATATAATTAATGCAAGAAAACCAAAACTTTGCCAAGGAATTTTTATTTCACGTGAGTTTGTTTCAACAAAGTCTCATTAGCGTTCCAGGAAAAAGATGAATATAGCCACAAAACAAAGCAAAAGTATGTGGTGCTTCCAACACGTTTTTAAAAACTGTTTTGGAGTAAAAGCATTTGTTACAGAGAAAGAACAAGCTGGGTAGAGAAGTTAGTAAGAAACTGCAGAAGAAAAATGTAAAACTCCTGAAAGTATTCCAAAAGTTTGTAATTAGAACCAGTATTATGAGGATAATTTCACTGCTGCTGCTCCTGAGATAATAATAGGTCCCATTTGCTCTATATTCACTCCATGCCATGCACACACTAAGCCTCTTACATATATCACCTCGCTTAATCTTCATCTGCAACTCAAGTGACTAGGAAAATTTCCAAAGTTCTCCTGAAGTTCCTACACTTCCTTGTAGCTCTGAAGCTCCTTAACTCCTCACAGTTCTGAGAGGTGTAACAGAGCTGGAGTTTCTTTACAGCTGACCACCACAGAAAAGATTCAAGTTTTCTCAGTCCAATTACAGTGATTTTCCAAATAACTAATTCATCCAAACAAACATTTATTGAGTACCTACTGTTTTCCAGAGACTGTTCTATGCACTGAGGGTACAAAAATAAAAGATGCAGTACTCCACCCCCAGACAACAGAGAGACTCAATAGAAAAGAGAGTGGGGTACCTGGGAAGACTTCCTGGAGGAGGCAACGCTTAAGCTGAATTTTAAAGGCTGACTAGAAGTTAGAAAAGAAGGGGAAAAGGCGTGCTAGGTACAAGAACAGCATGTGCAAAGGCACAGATATAGGAGAGCATGGCCCATTCAGGGAACAGCAAGCAGTGGATTACTGCTGAAAGGTACAGTGCGAGGGCAGAGAGAGGTAAGGGGGTCAATGGGGTATCTCTCACCAAGGGCCATACTGAGACTGGAGTTCACCCAGATGAGGACAGAAAATCACACAAGAGTAGAACCAGGAGCCCTCTGCTGTGAGACAGATGTTCATCCAGTGGACCCAAATACACAGGCCAAATATTCAGTGCCCTTCATGTGTTGTCTGCACAAATACCCCCTAACATCCCAAAGAGGCCTTGGATCCTGTGGGTCCCCCTTTCCCCCTCCTACCCTTTGCAGGCCACTTTCATTCTTGCCTCAGGATGATTTGAATCTCGTATTATCTCCACAGCTCCTGTGTACACTCGTGCTTGACCCTTAACAGCAAGAGAGGGCAGAAGAGGCCTGCAAATGCTTTAGAGATTGTGCACCTCCAGCAAGCTCCCAGGTGATAGGGACGCTACTGGTCCATGGGGCACCCTTTCAGTAGTGAGTGCCTAGAACAGCACTCTTCCTCCTACCTGAGGGGAAAGATCTCTTTTTCAAAGGTACAGTCTACCATGGACCAATACTTCCAGAAAATAAAATAAAAATGAATGACAAGAAAAGTGAAATTTTAAAAAGACACACAAACTATACGTCCCAACTGTGTATTATTGGGCTCAGTAAACATAACGTTAACCTAGCAAATTACTCAGGTCAACTGAGCCCTCCCCTCATCGACTCCTGCACACACAGCTCCAACTACAGAAGCACAAGAAATCAGGGCTGCTCAAAACAAGGTCTAACTGCCACTGCTACGTTTTATGGGCAAAGGAGAGGATGTACTAGAAGAAGCAAAGGATTTGCTTTGGGGCTCCATGAATATATTCCCCACTAAAATGGAGTTGATGAAAACTCGCTCCTGATACATAGAGGCGCAAACATCTGACCACCTACCTGGCCACTCGTCCCCGGAGATCTCCCAGGCCGGAGAGCTGCCGCAGCTCCAGAGTCTTTAAGGCAGAATTTGTTCCATAGCTAATGTTGTCCCGGGCACGGATCTGCTCCTGGAGTACCTGAGCAACACACAAAAACACTAACGGGGTCATCCGGGAATTCACATGCTGCCACAGAAGCATTTTACGCTTTTGGCAAAACCAAGAATGTTCAACTCCTTTCAGAAGAGGCTCCTTTGTAAGAGTCACCTGATATACATGGAGAACCAGGGGCTTAGAAGAGAGACCTCAGAGATGACACTTGGACCAAGGCTCTGCATTTACCAGTAAAAACACTGAGACTCAGGTGTCAGGTGACTTGATGGAGGTCCCACTGCAGGAAGAGGCAAAGCTGAGACTAGAAGTCTGGACTCGTGGAGCACAGTTCAGAGGTCTTACCCCGCTCCAGGGTGCTTTTTAAATTTTTTAAATTTTATTTATTTATTTATTCTTTTGCGGTACGCGGGCCTCTCACTGTTGTGGCCTCTCCCGTTGCAGAGCACAGGCTCCGGACGCGCAGGCTCAGCGGCCATGGCTCACGGGCACAGCCAGCCGCTCCGCGGCATGTGGGATCTTCCCGGACCGGGGCACGAACCCGTGTCCCCTGCATCGACAGGAGGACTCTCAACCACTGCGCCACCACGGAAGCCCTCAGCCATTTTTTTTTAAATTTCCGATTTGCCTGATGGCAACTTGAGTATCTATTCTCTTTTGCTTTCTTTGTTTTGTTTTTTGTTGTTGTTATTTTAAAAGATGAGTACCAAGTTCCTTTATTTTAACTATTTCTTCCTTAATAATGAAGACATTTTCTTTTTAGTACAGTATTTTCTGTGTCCACGGGTTGTGTGTGAAGTGTTTTCTTTTTTATTGTTTAATTTCAGTTTTGAATTCCTCTTTGGTCTAAGGATATCTAGATATCTAAAGATTACTTAGAATTGTATTTCTTCATTTTCAAGGAGTTTTTTTCCTATCATTTTTACTATTTATTTCTAACTGTACTGGCTTATGATCAAAAATATGATCTGTAATATATTTAATTTTTTGAATGTATTGTGGTTTGCTTTGTGGCACATGACTGATATTTCAAAAGTTTCATGCAAAAAACTATTCAAGGAACAAAAGGTTCAATACTGCATATTAGATTGAGTTTGCTGACTTATTTATTTTTGTCTACTAGATCACTCCAACTATGGAAGAGATGTTATGAATTCTTACACTGTAAGATACTTTCATCAAGGTCTCCTTACATTTTTAATGCTGTTTACTTTACATATTTAGCTGTCATTTTATTTGGACATACAGATTTATGATCAAAGTGGCCATAGCCATTATATAATAACTTTTTATCTCATTTAGTGCTTGTAATATTAAGTTTCATTTTACCTAATATTAACATTGCTACTATATTTTATAAATAATAAAGCAAATATCTGCTTGGTATAACTATACACCAGACACTGTTCTAAGTGCTATAGGTATGGTAACTGGTTTAATTCTCACAAAACGCTATGAAGGAGACACTATTATTATCCCCATTTCACAGGTGGTGAAATCTCTAAGTGATCAAGTAACTTGCCCAAAGCCACAGTCAATACCTGAGGGAGCTGGGATTTGCACCAGGAGCTTGGCTCCACAGTCTGTGCTCTCAATCATGACATTATGCTGCCTTATATTTTCATTCGTCCTTCCATCTCATTCTATTTTTAAAATTTTATTGAAGTATTGTTGACTTACAATGCTGTGTTAATTTCTTCTGTGCCGCAAAGTGACTCAGCTATACATTATATATATATCTATATATGTATCTATAGATATATTCTTTATCTATAGATACATAGATATATATTCTTTTTCATATTCTTTCCCATTATGGTTTGTCACAGAATATTGAATATAGTTCCCTGTGCTACACAGTAGGACCCTGTTGTTACATCTCACTTTCGATTTACAATTTATGGTGCTTTTTGTTGTTGTTTCCCTTCTCCTTTTCCCTATTTTGACTGGTTTAATCAGGTTACCGTTCATTGCCTTTTCTCCCCCCTTGTTAACTGGGGAATGTTCTGGCCATTGCTAGTCCATGAATGGCTACCTCCCCTTTCCCAACATTTATAACCATGTACGCACCTACTCCAGGCTCTGTCCCTGCACAGCACCCCTCTCCTCCACACGAGACACTTATTTAGCACATTCACACCCACCCTCCTTCATCCTTCAACCCCAGATGATTTATGTGGAAGGATTTTTACTTTTCTCCCCCTCTTGCTTTTCCCCACACCAACTAGGCTTTGCTAAAATAACTCAATACTTCTAGTTGGGATACAATTAGAATTTTGCTTGTAGAATGGCCCTTCTTTTTCAACTATCTTTTTCTTCTTCTTCTTTTTTTAGCACTGTTACCCAGTCCCAGGCATTTATCTATATCCATTTACATGAAATGACAGGTCTTTTTCTAAGGATCACCAATTACCTTTGTGCTTCTCCTTTTCATTTCCCCCTATCTTGGGGTCTCTGTGCATAGTCACTGTGTATTGGTTAGAGTCCTTCCTCTAGCATTTTCCTCAGACCAGGCACTTGGATGAAAGATTCTCTGGATCCCTGCGGTGTCTATTATCTTCCTCCCTGGCTCTGAAGGGTGGGTGATAAACTGAAAGGGTATGAAATTCTTGACCTAAAGGCCTTTTCTCCCAGTGAACTTTGAAGCTGACAGGAAGTCTGATGCTTTTTCCTCTGAAAGCACCTTGGCTCCTTAGGCCTAGATGCTTGTTTTCCATCTTTAGAGTTCAGGATCTTTATCAGGATGTACCTAATTGTGGATTTAAAAAAAAAAATTTGATTCTACCTAGAACTCATTTAACACTTCAAACTGTAGTCTCAGATTTATTTTCAACTTGGGTAAATTTTCTTCTTCTATGTAATTATTGTTTTTTCTTTTCCCTCTGTTTCTTTGTCTCCTGGAATTCCTATTATTCACACGCTGGGTGTCCTGGATCTGTCCTCTAAGTCTTGTATCTTTTCCCCCATGGTTTCTCTCTCTTTGTATCTGGCACTGATATTTCAGCACTTCTTCTACTTTGTCTTGTGGGTAACTAATTCAATTCATAAAAGTAACCATCCTTGCCTCTAGCTCATCTACTGACTTTTAAAAATTAAGTTCAAGGAAGAAATTTTATGTTGTACCTGGATCTCCTTAAGCACTCTGTCTTATTACTCATTTGGAGCTGTTGTAACAAAACACCACAGACTGAGCGACTCATAAACAAAAAACATTTCTTTCTTGAAGTTCCTCTAAGATCCAGGTGCCAGCATGGTCATGTCCTATGAGGGCTCTCTTCCTAGCTTGCAGATTGTTGCCTTCTCACCATGTCCTCACGTGCCAGAAAAAGGAAGCTCTGGTCTCTCTTTCTCTTCTTATAAGAGCACTAATCCCATCATAAGGGCCCACCCCCCATGACCTCATCCTAAACCTAGTCTCCACCGAAAGGCCCCACCTCTAAATACCATCACATTGGGGGTTAGAGCTTCAAACATATGAATTTGGGGGAGGGGACACAAACATTCAGGCCATAACATACCCTGATTATTTTTCATGCAAGGGCCACCTGTTTCCTATTTCATTTGGGTCTGTTCTAAGGGCTGTGCTTATTCTTCCTCCCTCTGGCTGCTGGGCCCACTTAAGTGTGATGTTTCTTTTTGTTCTCCGCTCATTGGAGTGAGATTAAGTAGGTAGTCCTAGGTGTAATGGAAGGAGCTTATGAGCTGGAGGTGCAGCCGATGAGAGCACAGAGCCAGGGTCCAGGTGAGGTGCCGGGAAAAAGCATCTCTGTGTCCTTCTCTCTGCAGCCCTCCCAGCCTGGAGCCAGCGGGGACACAGCCCATCTCTACAGCCCCTCCTAGCCTGCCTCCACCTCAGTAAGGACAGGAGACCAGCTCAGACACATGGTGCACAAGGCCAGTGAGACCAGCCTTCTCTCTCTTACTCCTAAACCATGGCATCGAGGACCTGTCTCCCAGCCAGGTCTCTGCTGGCTCCTCCAGGCCTTCCTGCCTGCCCATCCCAGCTGTTCAGGAAGGTGGCACTGGAACTGGGAATAGGGAAGAAGGCACACTAAGCCACTACCTTCCTATCACCTCCTGCACCAATCTAGAGGTTTAAAGATACATTCACGTGTAGCTACTTGTTACCATTTCTAGAAGTTTGATGATTTCCGGTATACTGTCAATTTGCAGTCCAATTTGCAAATGTCCTATTAGACAATAGATTTATGCTTGCATAAATCGTTTTTGTGCTCCCTTCTATCAACTATATTTTTTAATTTAATTAATTTATTTATTGGCCACACCGTGCAGCATGCAGGACCTTAGTTCCCCAACCAGGGATCGAACCCGTGTCCCCTGCAGTGGAAGCATGGAGTCTTAACCACTGGATGGCCAGGGAAGTTCCACTATCAACTATTTTTTAAGTATAACATATATGCAGAATGGTACACTTATATACATTTTTTTAGGATTTTCAAACTTCCTTGTAAAAAGCAGAAATGAGGAATGTGAGGATTCTGTGTTTTCCTTATTGGAAACCTGGCTGGAGTCACCATTGACGGAGTGATACTGACAGTGACAGTAAAAAAATTTCACTGGAAGGAATTTGGAACTGCTAGACCTATCTGTTATTTGCTATAGTTTCCAGCTTTTTCTGAATGAACCTGCTCAACAGAATAGAAGAATGCAAACCAGTTACAATCACCTGTGAATGATAAAACGTTAGTCATTGGAACACACTCTTGCAAGAAAACTCGAGATCTGACTAATCTGGTTCTGATACTCCCACTGGTGAGAAGGCAAAGGGGAGCTCTTTCTCTTTTAATAGGAAATAACGCTTATTTGTCACAGTTAATAGAAAGTAATACTTATTTTTTTGTACATAATGCTTCAAATCTTTGTTTATAATAAGGCTTAAGACCATGCGTTCTCAACCATCTTCGGGGTATGTAAGGATCCCCAAGTGGCTTGTTAAACACACAAGTTCCTGGGCCCTACTCCCAGGGAATCAAAGCAAGGTAATGGGCCCAGAAATGCAGATGGTAATGGTCCACAGACCACTCCTGGAGAAACACTGCATTAGACACTGGAGAAATGACAAAGGCTCCAACCAATCATTTCATCTGAGTTGTTTCTCAGTCAAAAAAATCACTAAGCAAAGACCATGAAGAGCAATTCACCAAACAGATGCTAAAAATAATTAAACAACACATTTTTTAAAAGGTTCAACCTTTCTGGGACTTCCCTGGCGGTTCAGTGGTTAAGACTTCACCTTCCAATGCAGGGGTTGTGGGTTCGATCACCTGGTCAGGTTTGGCTAAGATCCCACATGCCTCACGGCCAAAAAACCAAAACATAAAACAGATGCAATAGGACTTCCCTGGTGGCGCAGTGGTTAAGAATCCGCCTGCCAATGCAGGGGACACAGGTTCGAGCCCTGGCCCGGGAAGATCCCACATGCCGTGGAGCAACTAAGCCCGTGTGCCACAACTACTGAGCCTGCACTCTAGAGCCCTCGAGCCACAACTATTGAAGCCCGTGCGCCTAGAGTCTGTGCTCCGCAACAAAAGAAGCCACCACAATAAGAAGCCTGTGCACTGCAACAAAGAGCAGACCCGCTCACCGCAACTAGAGAAAGCCTGCACGCAGCAACAAAGACCCAGTGCAGCCAAAAAAAAAAAAAAAAAAGACATTAAAAACAGAAGCAATATTGTAACAAATTCAATAAAGACTTTAAAAATGGTCCACATCAAAAAAATACATAAATAAAAAAATAAAATGATAAGTGGAAAATAACCATTGAAAAAAGACAAAATTTAAAAAAAAAAGTTCAACCTTTCTACAAGCAAAGAAACAGGAAATAAAAACCATACCATTATAATGCACCACTGTGCTGCAGATAAGGATAGTGCGGAAGGCTGTACCTTTGTGGGGACTGGGAGTATGTATATGGGAACCCTGCTCTTTCTGCTCAGTTTTGCTGTGAACCTAAAGAGGCTCTAAACAAATAAAGTCTATTATTAAAACTTTTAGTCCTTGCTGGTCGCGCAGTGGTTAAGAATCCACCTGCCAACGCAGGAGACACGGGTTCGAGCCCTGGTCCGGGAAGATCCCACATGCCGCGGAGCAACTAAGCCCGCGAGCCACAACTTCTGAGCCCGTGTGCCACAACTACTGAAGCCCGCACACCTAGAGCCCGTGCTCTGCAACAAGAGAAGCCACCGCAATGAGAAGCCCGCGCATCGCAATGAAGAGTAGCCCCCACTCGCCGCAACTAGAGAAAGCCTGCACACAGCAATGAAGACCCAACACAGCCAAAAATAAATAAATATAATTAATTAATTAAAAAAAATTTAGACAAAAAAACTTTTAAAATCACACCATTTCCATGTATTAAAGAAGGAAATACTTTAAATTTATAATATTAAAATGCATATCAAAAATTGAAAATGCACAGTTGGCCCTTCACAATACAACTTTTCCAGAGTATGATCCTTCAAAATATATTCATAATGTTCATAACCTTTGACCCTGTAACTCTAGTTCTTGAAATTAATCTTAAAGCAAATAATAAGATGAATGACAAAAGTGAATGCACAAAGATGTCTTCATAGTGTGATGCATATACCAAGTATTTTACAAGGTATCTGCATGGTACATTATTATGCACCAGTAAGAGGTTCATGGTGAGCTTTTAAAAACAAGAGAAAATGTGTACAATTTAATAGTAAGCAAAAAGAAAGGGTACAAAATAAATACACAGCATGATTCCAGCTCTGTATAAGGTACATAAAAAAATAATACTAGAATATTAATGACTTGCTTATCTCTAGGGTTAGATTATGGTTGATTCCTCTTTTTTGTATTTTCCACAATGGGCTTACACTACTTTTAAAACCAGAAAAAAAAAGTGTGCATATGTATGTGTGTTTTACTGCTTAGAAATAAGAAAAGCCCATTTATCTTTCAGAATTCTTATGCAGATGAATAAGATATTATATTAGAAGTGCTTTCTTTGAGTAATACAGAAAAGAATGGTGTCTGAACTTAACACAATATTCACATTACTGAAAAGTTATGTGAAAAGAGAAGGCATTAGAGAGGTTACTATTTTTTTTTTTAATCTGAAGGATGTCACTTTATTTTATTTACTTATTTTTTAACATCTTTATTGGAGTACAATTGCTTTACAATGGTGTGTTAATTTCTGCTTTATAACAAAGTGAATCAGCTATACATATACATGTAGCACAGGGAGATCAGAGAGGTTACTATTTAAAGGAATTCTATGATGAAGCCTTAGAAAAACAATCCCTCTGTAAAGCCAGAAACATTTCCTCATTTGTCATTTGGGGACGATATATCATCATGATATATTTACTTTAAAAAGGTTACAACCCGAAGTATATCATCAACTCTCCATTATTGCCAATTCAATTCAAGAAACGCTTTTCTGTAGGCCTACTATGTGCTGTGCACCAGGCCTGCCTTCAGGAAGCTCAGCTGCAGCAGGTAAGACTACAGGGTGGAAAGTGTGTGGCCTAAACCCACAGAGAGAAGAGGCCGGCCCCTTTGAAACAGTGATGTCCCGGGTCTTCCTTTATTTTTTCTAATATAGGCCCTATCTTTACGGAAGATTCCTTCCCAGAGGCGGTAGCAAATGGCACCACTGTGTGAGCCTCATAGCGTTCTATCATGCCGTTCATGCAAAGGTGACGAGGACCCACACCCGGGGACCTCCCCACCCAGACAGGCTAGGGGTGCCTAGGGATGACCAAGAAGAAACAGCCCTCCATGCTTCTCCATCTTCAACTCTTCCTGGATTTGTGAGGATTTGAAAATGAAAGTGTGACTCCAATAGCACATGGAGAAGGGCCCAATCACAGTAGGGCAGGGCCTTATAAGACAGTATCTTCTTACATAGATGTTTAATCTTCACACTAGGATTTAAAACGCCCCAGAGTTCCAGCTTCATATATCAACTGCCTTCTTGACATTTCCACCTGGATATTTAATGGGTCCCTAACACTTGCCAAGTCCTAAACAGAAGTCTCTCTAATGCCAACATGCAGGAAGTCCTATCAGCTTGACCTCCAAGACAAATCCAGAATCCATCCACCTCTCCCCATCTCCACCCTGACTCCCTAATCCAAGCCGCTCTGGACACCCCCAGCCTGTCTCCCTGCCTCTGTTCTTGCTTCCCTACATTCCCTTCTCCAGGCAGCAGCCAGAGTGATCTTTCTGAAACACAAATCAGTCCATAAGCAACAAGAGGGCAGGGGTTTTTAATCTGTTTTATTCACTCGTGTATCCTCAGCACCAAGCATAGGAACGAATTCTCTAAATTCTTTTGCTTAAAATTAAATAATGGCTTCCCATCACCCCCCCCCACCAATGACACTACAGTTCCATTGGTCCTCTTCCTACTCCTCCAACATGCCGAGCTTCTTCCGCCTTATGGCCTTGGAACCTGCCGTGCCTTTTCTCTGGTATGTTCTCTTCTCTGTGTATCTCCTGCCCCGACACCACCACCTCGGCTTTGCTGGTCCTTCTGTCACCCCAGTCTCAGTTCACATGTCACCTTAGACCCCCATTACCCTTCCTAAAATAGCCCCACAATCACTCTCCATCATATTATCTCATCAGAGCCCTGGACTTAGGCTGAAATTACCTCAGCTACTTAGGATTTACTCCTATAAGCCCCACCAGAATGTACAGCAGGCCTAAAAGCAGGGGCCTTGCATGCCTGGGTCGCTACTTTAGCCCCAGCGCCTCTAAATAAGGCCTGGCTCCCAGCAGGTAGCTGAGTAATTTATCAATTATTTTAGCTCCATGTTCCAGGATTTGATCATCTACACTGAAGGCTCAGAGACTCTTTTTTTTTTTTTTAATAAATTTATTTGTTTTTATTTTTGGCTGTGTTGTGTCTTTGTTGTTCTGTGCTGGCTTCTTATTGTTGTGGCTTCTCTTGTTGCAGAGCACGGGCTCTAGGTGTGCGGGTTTCAGTAGTTGTGGCTGGCGGGCTCAGTAGTTGTGGCTTGCAGGCTCTAGAGCGCAGGCTCAGTAGTTGTGGCGCACAGGCTTAGTTGCTCTGCGGCATGTGGGATCCTCCCAGGCCAGGGATCGAACCTGTGTCCCCTGCACTGGCAGGCAGATTCTTAACCACTGTGCCACCAGGGAAGCCCTCAGAGACTCTTATCTAGCTGGTGCCTGGAGCTGCTCAGGCCCTCAAAGATGGAGTCAGACAAGCTAAAATGTATTAGAGACAGGGCAGACACCTACACACCAACTTGTTAATTTACTTTGGAAAAACTTCTATCAAATATTCAGAACTAAACAAATATTCAAACTCCATTCACTACCTTCTCCCCCTAGAGTAAGCCACATGACAAGCCAAGTCTAGAAGGTAGAGTTAAAAAAAAAAAAAAAAGAATTTGGATCATTATCCATAGTTAATTATATGTCAGCTTAACTGGGCCATGGGATCCCCAGACAGCTGGATAAACATTATTTCTGGGTGTGTCTGTGAGGGTGTTTCCAGAAGAGATTAGCATTTGAATTGGTGAACTTAGTAAAGCAGAAGACTCTCCCCAATGTGGGGAGGCATCATCCAATACACTGAGTGTCATAATAGAAAAAAAAAAAAAAGGAGAAGGAAGGTGGAATTTGCTTTCTGCCTGACTAAGCTGGGACACTGATTTTCTCCTGCCCTCAGCACTCCTGGGTCTTGGGTCTTCAGACCTGGAGTGGAATCTACACTATTGGTTCTCTGGCTCTCAGGCCTTGGAATTACACCACCGGCTTTCTTGTTCTCCAGCTTGCAGATGGCAGATGGTGGAACTCCTCAGTCTCCATAATCATGTGAGCCAACACCTTATAGTAAATATATCCTATTTATTGGTTCTATTTCTTTGGTGGTCTCGGACTAATACACACAATAATCATCAAAGTCCCTCTGCTAATATACCTGTTCCAATGGGACAAGATCATGCACCTGCAGGCTGAAATTCCTTTTTTAGGTAACTATATGAGGTCCAATAGCTAAGATTCTCTCCTAGTTGACAGTGCTAGATTCACACTGAACCAAGTTCCCGTCTGTCCGTCCAACTATACGTTAACATCATTGTCCACAACTCTGCTGTGACATGCCAATAAGGCCCAACTCTGCATATATCACTTGAGTTCAACAAACTCTTCAATAGCCCATTTGCAAATTATTAAGCTAGAAAATTATGTGTAATCTAGTCAATTAGATGAGGGTTTGATACATTTTTCCCATTTCCCACCTAAGTCAAAGCCAACACCCCAAGCCAGCCGGACATCATGAAGCCTGAGCACATGGAAACCAAGAGTAGGTCTGCAGATTCTAATCAGCTGGGTAGCAGACCCTGGCCAAAGACATGCTGAAAGCCCCAAGGGGACATGGGGGTCCCAACCACTTCCCTAAGCCATCAAACTGGCATGAAAGGGAAAGCTTACCCCACAAAAGGGCCATGGACTGCTTACCAGGATTTGGCTCCCAGGGGCTGATATGAGCTTAAATCAAAGGTAGTATGGATAATCCAGACGTGTGTAATTCATAGTTGACTACATTACCTCTTTTGAATTTATAATGATGATGAAAATTTGTGGAAAGTTTCTGAGGAATAAATAATTGATAACATACTCCACATAGCAAGGCAAACTGCCAATGGAGACAATGAGTCGGGATGTATTAAAACAATAGATTCTGGGCTTCCCTGGTGGTGCAGTGGTTGAGGTCCACCTGCCGATGCAGGGGACACGGGTTCGTGCCCCGGTCCGGGAAGATCCCACATGCCGCGGAGCGGCTGTGCCCGTGAGCCATGGCCGCTGAGCCGGCGTGTCCGGAGCCTGTGCTCCGCAATGGGAGAGGCCACAACAGTGAGAGGCCCGCGTACCGCAAAAAACAAACAAACAAAACAACAACAACAAAAAAAAAACAATAGATTCTTTCATTCAACATTTATCAAGCACCTACTAGACACTAGCCCACAGAGTCATCTGTTTTGACATTGGAATCTGCTGACAGAATACGGGCAATAACTACAGGATTCTCGAAGAACCAAGGACCCCAGAGCCTTTGATTATGAAAGATTTCTTGAGCTCCTACAATGTGCTAGACACTATACTGTGTAGGTGCTAAAAATGGAAAAATTAAGACTCAGCTCTAGTTCTTGAGGATCACATAGGCTAGTGGTTTGACAATGTATTTTACTTTTCTTCCTGTATATAACTGTGTACAGAGCCACATGATAACCATAAAGACTTACTGAGGCAAATTTACCAAGATATAGTATTAACATATCTCAATTCGACTAGCTCTATCAGGAGCCTGGACTGAGCTGTACATGTCAAGAATGGTTTCAGCTTTAGTTTTATAATACAAAATCACCTGCAGGGACAGATTTTTACAAAACAAATACCCAGTAAAATTTTACTGAGTGAACTGAAAAACCAGTGTAAACCAGTAATGAAAATAACCTAAAAACCAGGCAATTTACAGAAGAAATTCATTAAGAATCTATAGACAAAAAATACACCTTTCATATCATTTAAATACAATTTGAGTATCTTCACATCTCTTTGCTTTAAATATGCATATTGCCTTTGCATAACATCCACCCTCCTAATTTTATATTGCTTATATATAAAGACTTCCTTTTAGTACTTTTAATCTACACCATGATTTCATTTTAACAGTTTGGCTACAATGTGACAATTCTGATGTCTCATTAAGCATCTTAATTTTGGTTATGTTTGGGTAAACATGCTTAGGCTCACAATATATATAAAACTATGTAATTAGTGTTTCATATAAAAGTCTATTAAATTTCCAAACTTTCTTCTGTTACTTTATAATGATATATAATTATTACCAGTTACAAAAAAGTAAATGCTCATGTATGCAAACTAAATTTTTTTCCAGAATTAGATTTTACTCAGACTTCCCTCTCTACAACGGAAATCATCTATTCATTTGCAAACTGCACACTCCAAAAATATATGTAAATGGAAGAGTGCTGTCTGGTTAAGGGAAGAATAATTGTTACATAAAATGTGTTTCAGATGGAAAAACTCACTGCATTTTAAATTATTTAAAAATCGTCTTAACTACACATTACAGAAAAATCGTGTTAAAAACACATCTTAAAGAAAAATAATTAGCAAAAGCCTAAATGATTAATGACTTTGGATTCCTAGGTATGTTTGCTATTAACTGTAATTATCTAAGCAGTTCAATGAACTCACACCAAAGGAATGAGGGGGCAGGGGAGAACTCAGTGAGAACTAAAGCTTTAATGACCTAGTTTCATGAAGAAATTCTTCCTGAGGGAGTAGAAATACTCAGAAAGCAAAGAATGACTGAATAGCACTGCCTGTCACATTTGAGAGTTGGTTACCCAAGATCGGGGTTCTAGAGGAGCTTCCAAGAGGCAAAGTAGAAAAGTGAAAGGAGCTTATCTTTGGAGTTTAACAGTCTGCCACTTACTGGCCTTGAGATCTCAGAGAAGTCTCTTCACTTCCCTGGGCCTAGGATGCCTCATCTGAAAAGGATGCAGTTTGCACAAATGACCTCAGAGTCTCTTCTAGTTCTTTTTGCTACCATAAGATCTGCAATGGGCTTCAGTCTGAAATAGGCATTTATTCACTTAATAAGCATTCATGGCATTTTGCTCCAAACTGTGCTGGACAATGTGAAGATGAGTAAGACAAAGTTCCTTTCTTTTTTTTTTTTTAAACATCTTTATTAGAGTATAATTGCTTTACAATGTTGTGTTAGTTTCTGCTGTATAACAAAGTGTATCAGCTATATGTATACATATATCCCCATATCCCCTCCCTCTTGCGTCTCCCTCCCACCCTCCCTATCCCACCCTTTTCTTTTTTGAAGGGCTCCCATTCTATCAGGGGATACAGATTTGCAAAGAAACAATGTCAGTCTTATTCAGTAAATACTACAGTAACAGTATCAAGTGCTGGGTGCCCATGATACATTAAGGGAAAAAGAACTGGGGCCAGGGAGGGAACTGGTAGCGAGGGCTTCCTAGAATGAAGGAACTTTTCAACAGCACTGAGGGCTCAGCTGAGGTTGGAAATTATATATTTTAAATGGTTCTGATGGTTGGATTAGTACAAAGGGAAGGTTATTCCCCAGATCCCACAGCTGCAGCTAAAGCACTATCACCTCTTACGGGGACAGAAAAAATTCAGTCCAGAGCTTTCTAAGGGTAGAGTTACACTCTCTGCTTTTACCTGAGGACAGTAATGTGGAATAGACTGTCTCCGGTCTCTGGTCTGTCCGCCACCCACATAAACAAAGAGAACCCAGCAGAGTACCCATAGAGAAATGGGGAGGTCACACTACCTTCTAACATGAAACATAGGGGTGTTTGCATTTTTTTGTGACACATTTCTTGCCACTGGTGGAGGGAACAGGAATATGAGAATCATTATTTATCCCCAATCACTTTGATTTTATCTATCACCCTCTCTAGATTTGAGTGCAGCAGGGTTATCAGCCCCCTAATATATCTCTCTTTTCAAAACTGAAATGTTTAAGTTGGGGTTTTTTAATTTTGTGAAGGTATCAACTTGGGGTTGCCAGGTTATTCAGCCTCTGGGATAAAATTGCTTTAGCACTCAAATATAAAACTGGAAAGATCATTCTAAATATAGACACCACCTTCCAAAAACAAGTAAATTATCTACAGCAATCTGTTAAGCATTCTATGCCCCTTGGATACCATTAGAGTTCTTTGGCTGCCGGCAATTGAACCTGACTCTGACTAACTTAGTTGGAAAATCTGGAATTTATTGGAAGGATATAGGGGAGAAGTGCACACAATCAACAGGGTAGCTGGGGATCCAGACTGAGAAAAAGACACGAAAGGTATTTCTGGGACTTCCCTGGTGGTCCGGTGGTTAAGACTTCGCCTTCCAATGCAGGGGGTATGGGTTTGATCCCTGGTTGGGAAGCTAAGATCCCACATGCCTCATGGGCAAAAAACCAAAACATAAAATAGAAGCAATATTGTAACAAATTCAATAAAGACTTTGAAATTGGTCCACATCAAAAAAAAAAAAAAAAAAAAAGAAAAAGAAAAGAAAAGGTATTTCCTAGGGTCCAAGCAGCAGGAACCACTGCCCAGCATCCTACAGGTACAGCTGCAGGGATGGCACTCCTGTCACTGGAACACTCTGTACAGATTTCAAGCTCCAAAGGGAAATAAAACTGCTATGACCCAAAGAAATTGGAATGGATGCCATCAGTCACCAAAGCAACAAAGATCCACGACATCCCCTTATAATAAACATATGGTCCTTTTCTTTAAACATCAAAAGAAGGATAGACCAGAAATTTTAGAACCCTGAAGACAAATGTACTTAAATTAGAGTACAACTCTGAGTAAATCTCTGTCCTTAGTAAAGTGTATGCAGTAATCTGAAAGGACAGTGAAAATTGTTAATCATGTGGTACACTAGGACCTCACTTAGGTATAAGCTGAGTGAGAATCATCAAAAAAGGAAATCAACTATGCAAACAGTAGCCATAAAAGAGCCAGAATAGCTATATTAATATCAGACAAAATAGACTTTAAGACAAGAAATATTACTAGAGATAAAGAGAGACATCTTATAATGACAGAAGAATCACTACCTCAGGAAAATATACACATTATAAGTGTATACACACGTAACAACAAAGCCCCAAAATACATGAAGTGAAACTGACAGAACTGAAAGGAGCAATAGACAATTCAACAATAAAAACTGGACATTTCAATAACTGAAAAAGAGTCTCGATAAATTTAAAGAGATTAAAAATATACAAAGTATGTTCTCTGCCCACGTGAAATTAAATTACAGATCCACAACAGAAATAAATTTGGGGAAACCCCAAACATTTGGAAATTAAATAACACACTTCTAAGTAACACATGCGCCAAAGAAAGAAATCACAAGGGAAACTTTAATATTTTGAACTGAATGAAAACAAAAACACAACATACCAAAACTCATGGAAGCAGCCAAAGCAGTGCTTGGAGGACACATTATGGCTTAAACACCACTATCAGAAAAGAAGAAAGATCTCAAACCAATTCCCTAAGTTTCCACATTAAGAAACTATAAAAAGAAAAACAAACTAAACTAAAGCAAACAGAGAAAAAGGAAACAATATAGAGTTGAAAGCAATGAAATATAAAGCAAAAAAGCAAATAGGAAAAGATAATAAAACCAAGAATTGATTCTTTGAAACAATCGAAGACTCAATATTAAGATAGAAATTCTCCCCAAATTGATCTCATTCAAAGCAGTCTCTGTCAAAATCTCAGCAGGCTTTTTTTTTTTTTTTTTGCGGTATGTGGGCCTCTCACCGTTGTGGCCTCTCCCGTTGCGGAGCACAGGCTCCGGACGCGCAGGATCTGGACGCACAGGCTCAGCGGCCATGGCTCATGGGCCCAGCCGCTCCGCGGCACATGGAATACTCCTGGACCGGGGCACGAACCCGCACCCCCTGCATCAGCAGGCGGACTCCCAACCACTGCGCCACCAGAAAAGCCCTCAGCAGGCTTTTTATAGAAACTGACGAGCTAACCCTAAAATCCATATGAAAATGCAAAGGACCTAGAATAGCTGAAACAATTTTGAAAAAAAGAGCAAAGTGGAAGGACTTACACTACATGATTTCAAAGTGATTTGAAATCATGATTTCTCTAAAGCTAGAAATTAAGGCAATGTGGTATTAGCATAGGAAAGCCATAAAGATCAAGGGAATTTAGAAATTAACCCTTAAATTTTATGATCCATTCTTTTTTAACAAAGGGACAAATGGGAAAATCATAAATTTTTTTCATATGATATTCAAGGAAAATCTAACTTAGATCTTTAATCTCACTTCATACATGAAAATTAACTCAAAATGGATCATAAACCTAAAGGTAAAAACTAAAATTAACTTTTGAAGTAAACAGAGCAGAAAAGCCTTGTGACCTTGGGTTAAGTAAACAGTTCTTTTTTTTTTTTTTTTTTTTTGCGGTACGCGGGCCTCTCACTGTTGTAGCCTCTCCCATTGCGGAGCACAGGCTCTGGACGTGCAGGCTCAGCGGCCATGGCTCACGGGCCCAGCCGCTCCACGGAATATGGGATCTTCCCGGACCAGGGCACAAACCCGCATCCCCTGCATCGGCAGGCGGACTCTCAACCACTGCGCCACCAGGGAAGCCCCAAGCAAACAGTTCTTAAGACACAACACCAAAAATATAAACCATAAAAAAACCTGATAAGCTGGACTTCATTAAAATTTATAAAATTTGTGCTTCAAAAGACACCATTGGAAGAATGAAAATACAAGCCATAGAATGGGAGAAAATATTTTGCAAATCACATATCTGATAAGGGACCTTTATTTAGACTATATAAAGAAAATTTAAAACTCAATAACAAGACAAATAATCTAATTTAAAAATGGATTCTGGGGGGCTTCCCTGGTGGCGCAGTGGTTGAGAGTCCGCCTGCCGATGCAGGGGACATGGGTTCGTACCCCGGTCCGGGAAGATACCACATGCCGTGGAGCGGCTGGGCCCGTGAGCCATGGCCGCTGAGCCTGCGCGTCCGGAGCCTGTGCTCCGCAACGGGAGAGGCCACAACAGTGAGAGGCCCACGTCCCGCAAAATAAATAAATAAATAAATAAATAAATAAATAAATAGATAGATAGATAAATAGATAGATAGATAGATAGATAGATAGATAGATAAATAAATAAGTAAGTAAGTAAGTAAGTAAGTAAGTAAGTAAGTAAGTAAGTAAGTAAGTAAGTAAGTAAGTAAGTAAGTAAGGATTCTGGGACTTCCCTGGTGGCACAGTGGTTACGAATCCGACTGCTAATGCAGGGGACAAGGGTTCGAGCTCTGGTCCGGGAAGATCCCACATGCTGCGGAGCAACTAAGTCCGTGCACGACAACTACGGAGCCTGCGCTCTAGAGCTCGTGAGCCACAACTACTGAGCCTAAGTGCCACAACTACTGAAGCCCGTGCACCTAGAGCTCATGCTCCACAACAAGAGAAGCCACTGCAATGAGAAGCCCGTGCACCACAACAAAGAGTAGCCCCCACTCGCCGCAACTAGAGAAAGCCCATGTGCAGCAGTGAAGACCCAAAGCAGCCAAAACTAAATAAATAAATATATAAAAAATAAATTACTAAATTAAAAAAAAATGGATTTTGACACATGCTACAACATGGATAAATCTTGAAAACATTACGCTAAGTGAAATGACCCTGACACAAAAGGGCAAATATTGTGTGATTGCACTTATGTGATATACCTAGAATAGGGAAATTCATAGAGACAGAAAGTAGAACAGAGGTCACCTGGGGCTTGAGGTGAGAGTGGAATGGAGAATTATTGTTTAGTGGTAACAGAGTTTCTGTTTGGGATAATCAAAAAGTTTTGAAAACCGATAGTGGTGATGGTTGCATACAACACTGTGAATGTAATTAATGTCAATGAACTGCACACTTTGAAATGGTTAAAGTGATAAATATCTTACACACAATAAAAAAATAATTTTTAAAAATGGGCAGAAGACTCGAGTAGACACTTCACTAAAGAAGACACACAAATGACTGATAAGGACATGAAAAAGTGCTCAACATCATTAGTCATTAGGGAAATGCAAATTAATAGTGCAATGAAATACCACTACACATCCACTATAATGACTATAATCAAAAAGACAGATAATAGCAAGTGTTGGTGAGGATGTGGAGAAACTGGAACCCTCACACATTGCTGGTAGGATTGTAAAATGGTATAGCCACTTTGGAAAATTGTTTGGCTATGTTTTAAAAAGTTAAACACAAGCTTACTGCAAGACTCAGCAAGTTCACGCCTAGCAATTTACCCAAGAGAAATGAAAATATATCTCCATACAAGGACGTGTACACATGTTCACAGCAGCTTTATTCACAACAGCTAAAAACTGGAAACAACCCAAATGTCCATCAACTAATAAATGGATAAAAGGAATGCTGCATATCCATACAATAGGATACTACTGGGACATAAATACAAATGAAATATTGATACATGCCAGAACATGGCTGAACCTCAAAAAGATTATGCTAAGTGCAAGAAGCCGGATGCAAAAGACTTCAGATTGTAAGATTCCATTTATACAAAATGTTCAGAAAAGACAAATTACTTATAGAGACAGAAAGCAGATTAGTGGTTGCCTGGGTCTGGGGTGGAAGGAGGGATTATTGGCAAACAGGCTTATATAAATTTGCAGAGTGATTGAAAGGTTTTACAACTGAACTGTGTTGATGGTTGCACAATTCTATTAATTTGCTACAAATCACTGAATTGTATGCTTACAATGGGTGGATTTTTGTGGCTTTTAAGTTATACCTCAATAAAGCTATTAAAATAAATAAATAAAAATCTGACATCGGAAAAAAATGAGTCTTGATTTCAGGAAGCATAACTTCAAAAAAAATGAGTCTTGATTTCAGGAAGCATAACTAAAATACAATATCCAGGGAATTCCCTGGTGGTCCAGTGGTTAGGACGCCACGCTTTCACTGCTGAGGGAGCGGGTTCAATCCCCGGATGGGGAACTAACATCCCACAGGCTGCGTGGCACAGCCAAAAAAACCAAAAAAACAAAAAACAATCTCCAAGATGTGAAATAAAGATTTTCCTTAATCTAGCCATATATCTTTTATTCATACATTTTCAAACTACACATGTAGGATACTGACATTATTCAGTGACGTCAGCCCAGGCCCTATATGATCTTAAGCTTTCTGAATTAAATTCTGTGGTCCCTGCGACTGCTCCATAAAAAGCAGTATATTTACAAACTCTAAAAACAGACAATATTGACTTTTTATTGGGTTCATTTTAGAGAAAAATAAAGCAATAAAAGGGAGTCTGAGAAGCAATTCACATCCCTAGATTGTCTGAGTAATAAGCTGTATTATATATAATCATTATGACCTAGAAACACTTAATCTGAAGCAGCAAAGGCTGACCTAGTAATTGATTTAATAGCTGTCTTCAGCTACATGAAGGGTATTACAGGGAAACTATTTGACTGGTTCTCCTCTCTTTCCCTTGAGAGCCAAACAAAACAAAAGTGATTTAGTAATCAGCAAGGTACGCTGAGATTAAACACAAATAACACTGACAGTAACTGCTATCAAATACTGGAATACATTTAATATATTTGTTCAAGCTGTTTCCTTGGCAATCCTTAAGACTAGACAAGACAGACAGCTTTGGTCTGAACACAGTACTGCTTGGGAGGGACGCATTAGACGTGGAACAGGTCTGTGGAAAGGAATGCAGCCCACCTGACTTCCACACGCCTTACCTCGATATCCCGATTCAGTTGCTTCACTATGGCAGTTATGTTTCTGATGTGCTCCTCCAAGAAAAGCCTGGCCAAGCGGTCGCCTCCCCCTTTGTTTTGCATTTTCTGCAAGCTGTTGACGATGTCGTCTTTGATCCGGAAGGCATGCTCCACGAGGGCGGCCGTGGTTTTCTCGTGGCAGAGGATCCTGTCTTCCAGTTGCTCCACTAGGCTTACAGATGAGTAGGGTGCCATGGTCAGGGACTGGCTGTGTCGGGGCATCGTTCTAACTCGCCTACGGAAGGGAGCCCCACGTTACTAGAGTTGTCAATTGGGAAAAAGTCATTTTTAAAGCCAGATTCAAGACTCCCCAGAAAAGGAGAGGCAAATTATCTATCCCTACAAGCTAAATGGGATTTGAGGCAGGGTTTCTACCCCCCGAAGAGTCTTCTTGGTGAGCCAGGCAGCAACTTTAAACAATGGTCCCCAGAGAGTTAAGTGCGCTGGTAGCAGGCTCCATGACCTCCCAAAGCAAGAGGCTGGAAGATCAAAGCTTATTAACAAAATTGCCGGACATGCCCTTCTCCTCCCTCCCTCTAAAGCAGTGGCTACAAACTCAAATGCCTACAAGGGTCAGGCAGGGGACATAAATGAGTGAAGCACACCACAGAGAATAAACTAGGGAGTGGTGGGGACTTTGGAGAACTGACAGGGCATTCCTCAACTAAAGGGAGCCACAATTCTGCTCCACCCATGAGTGACCATCTGGGAATGCAGATCCATTTTTCCAGATCATGTGATATTTCAACAAGAGGCAGGAAATGTAGGCTTGTATGTGAAGTCACCTGATTTTTAAAAATGTTAACAATTCATTAAAAAAGTATTTAAGATGATCCAGGCCAAACAATGTACTTCTATGAGCCAATTTTGGCCTATGGACACGCCACTTCTGATTTAAAAGGGTTAGCAGGGACTTCCCTGGTGGCACAGTGTTTAAGATTCCATCTGCCAATGCAGGGGACACAGGTGTGAGCCTTGGTCCAGGAAGATCCCACATGCCACGGAGCTACTAAGCCTGTGTCCCACAACTACTGAGCCTGTGCTCTAAAGCCCACGAGCCACAACTACTGAGCCTGCATGCCACACCTACTGAAGCCCGCGCACCTAGAGCCTGTGCTCTACAACAAGAGGAGCCACCACAATGAGAAGCCCACGCACTGCAACGAAGAGTAGCCCCCACTCGCCGCAACTAGAGAAAGCCCGTGCGCAGAACAAAGACCCAACACAGCCATAAATAAATAAATAGATAGATAGATAGATAGATAAATAAATAAATAAATTTGTTTTTAAAAATAAAAATAAATAAAAGGGTTAGCAGGAGGACTTCCTTGGTGGCGCAGTGGTTAAGACTCTGCACTCCCAATGCAGGGGGCCCATGTTCAATCCCTGGTCAGGGAACTCAATCCCACATGCATGCTGCAACTAAGTTCGTGTGCCTCAACTAAGGAGCCCACCTGCTGCAACTAAGACCCAGCACAACCAAACAAATAAATTTTTTAAAATAAATAAATAAAGGGGTTAGCAGGGGTATCAGCCCCCAAACCTCCAGAGGTTCATTTCACTGTTGACCAGAAGTGCAACTGTACTAAAGGGCTACTGTGAAATCTCCAACTGTCAGGGTCACTGAATAGTCGACAGTATCCTACAAGTCAGAAGCCAGAGAGGGGACACAACAGTACTACTCTTGCCCTCGAAAAAAGTCATTGTTGGATAATGTAACAGCCATAAGGCTTCTTTTATAATGATCACACCCACTAACAGCCCACATGGAATTGGTGGAAAGAAAAAGTATACCTTAGATGCATATTTTCCATATATTATACCTTTCCTCGGTGACAAGAGAAGGAAATACAGTGCTCCGTTGGGCCATTTTCTTTTTAATAATTCACATCTGTTGAAAAAATAAGCATTACATTATTTAACGGTTTACATCTAGAACTTAAATGACCTCTAAAGCTTATTATTAATTTACTAAGGGGATCAAAAATTATGCTGCCATGCTGATCAATTATATTATTAAATACCTTATATCTTATATACAATAGAAACAGAAGATGTCTCTAAATAAGGAGAAAAGAATCAAACATCAAAATGCTTCTGCTAGATAGATCAACAAGGACTGTCAAATGGAGTTTCCTTAAGCTTTCTCACCCCATATCTGCATCTCAAGCTTGAGAAACCACTTTTAAAGAAACAATATAGTTTCTTCAATAGGCTTAGTCAGTCCTGTACTTCTCCACAGGAATGTACAGGAAACTACGCTAGGAAATTTGATCTCAGCAAATTTAGTAAATTCTGTAGCATAAGAGCATTATTTAAAAATTAATCTTAACAAAACAATGCATGATCAATGGGATCTGATTTGGGGGAACTTATCTATCCACTAAGAGAATGAGAATGATACTCTTCATTAAAACCTTAAAACTGAAAGCAATTATACTCCAATAAAGACATTAAAAAATAATAAAACCTTGAAACTGTATTGTAAGATATAATCATTCATATTACATCAAGCATATATAAGGAAGAGTTGATCATCACAATGCATTAGAAATCTGAACAAAATTGGATAGTTTTAAAAATATCTCATTACTGGAGATTGGTTCAAGATGGCGGAATAGAAGGACGTGTGCTCACTCCCTCTTGCAAGAGCACCAGAATCACAACTAATTGCTGAACAATCATCGACAGGAAGACACTGGAACTCACCAAAAGAGATACCCCACGTCCAAAGACAAAGGAGAAGCCGCAGTGAGACAGTAGGAGAAGTGCAATCACAATAACATCAAATCCCATAACCGCTGGGTGGGTGACTCACAAACTGGAGAACACTTAGACCACAGAAGTCCACCCACTGGAGTGAAGGTTCTGAGCCCCACGTCAGGCTTCCCAAACTGGGGGTCCACCAACGGGAGGAGGAATTACCAGAGAATCAGACTTTGAAGGCTACTGGGATTTGATTGCAGGACTTCGACGGGACAGGGGGAAACAGACTCCACTCTTGAAGGTCACACACGAAGTAGTGTGCGCAACAGGACCCAGGGGGAAGGAGCAGTGACCCCATAGGAGACTGAACCAGACCTACCTGCTAGTGTTGGAGGGTCTCCTGCAGAGGTGGGGGGCGGCTGTGGCTCACCGCGGGGACAAGGACACTGGCAGCAGAAGTTCTGGGAAGTACTCCTTGGCGTAAGCCCTCCTGGAGTCCGCCATTAGCCCCACCAAAGAGCCTGCAGGCTCCAGTGCTGGGTCGCCTCAGGCCAAACAACCAACAGGGAGGGAACTCAGCCCCACCCATCATCAGACAAGTGGATTAAAGTTTTACTGAGCTCTGTCCACCAGAGCCACACCCAGCTCTACCCACCACCAGTCCCTCCCGTCAGGAGGCTTGCACAGGCCTCTTAGATAGCCTCATCCACCAGAGGGCAGACAGCAGAAGCAAGAAGAACTACAGTCCTGCAGCCTGTGGAAAGAAAACCACATTCACAGAATGATAGACAAAATGAAAAGGCAGAGGACTATGTACCAGATGAAGGAGCAAGATAAAACCTCAGAAAAACAGCTAAATGAAGTGGAGATAGGTGACCTTCCAGAAAAAGAGTTCAGAATAATGACAGTGAAGATGATCCAGGACTTCGGAAAAAGAATGGAGGCAAAGATCGAGAAGATGCAAGAAATGTTTAACAAAGACCAAGTAGAATTAAAGAACAAACAAACAGAGATGAACAATACAGTAACTGAAATGAAAAACACAGTAGAAGGAGTCAACAGTAGAATAACTGAGGCAGAAGAACAGATAAGTGACCTGGAAGACAGAATGACAGAATTCACTGCCGCAGAACAGAATAAGAAAAAAGAATGAAAAGAAATGCAGACACCAACATTCACATTATAGGGGTGCCAGAAGGAGAAGAGAGAGAGAAAGGACCCGAGAAAATATTTGAAGAGGTTATAGTCAAAAACTTGCCTGACATGGGAAAGGAAATAGCCACCCAAGTCCAGGAAGCACAGAGAGTCCCAGGCAGGATAAACCCAAGGAGAAACAAGATTAGTAACCCAAGATTACTATGTGTGCCAAGACACATAGTAATCAAATTGACAAAAACTAAAGACAAAGAAAAATTATTAAAAGCAACCAAGGAAAAACGACAAATAACATACAAGGGAACTCCGATAAGGTTAACAGCTGATTTCTCAGCAGAAACTCTATAAGCCAGAAGGGAGTGGCACGGATATACTTAAGGTGATGAAAGGGAAGAACCTATAACCAAGATTACTCTAACTGGCAAGGATGTCACTCAGATTCAGCAGAGAAATCAAAAACTTTACAGACAAGCAAAAGCTAAGAGAATTCAGCACCACCAAACCAGCTCTACCACGAATGCTAAATGAACTTCTCTAAGTGGGAAACACAAGAGAAGAGATGGACCTACAAAAACAAACCCAAAACAATTAAGAAAATGGTAATAGGAACATACATATTGATAATTACCTTAAATGTGAATGGATTAAATGCTCCAACCAAAAGACACAGGCTTGCTCAATCAACACAAAAACAAGACCCATATATATGCTGTCTACAAGAGACCCACTTCAGACCTAGGGACACATAAGAGACTGAAAGTGAGGGGATGGAAAAAGATATTCCATGCAAATGGAAACCAAAAGAAAGCTGGAGTAGCAATACTCATATCAGATAAAACAGACTTTAAAATAAAGAATGTTACAAGAAACAAGGAAGGACACTACATAATGATCAAGGGATCAATCCAAGAAGAAAATATAACAATTATAAATATATATGCACCCACTATAGGAGCACCTCGACACATAAGGCAAATGCTAACAGCTATAAAAGAAGAAATTGACAGCAACACAGTAACAGTGGGGGACGTTAACACGGCACTGGCACCAATGGACAGATCATCCAAACAGAAAATTAATAAGGAAACACAAGCTTTAAATGACACAATAGACCAGATACATTTAATTGACACTTATAGGACATTCCATCCAAAAACAGCAGATTACACTTTCTTCTCAAGTGCACACAGAACATTCTCCAGAACAGATCACATCTTGGGTCACAAATCAAGCCTTGGTAAATTTAAGAAAATTGAAATCATATCAATGATTTCCTTGATTTGACTGAAATCATATCAATCATATCTTTTCCAACCACAATGCAATGAGATTAGAAATAAATTACAGGGAAAAAATGTAAAAAACACAAACGCATGGAGGCTAAACAATATGTTACTAAATAACCAAGAGATCACTGAAGAAATCAAAGAGGAAATCAAAAACTACCTAGAGACAAATGACAATGAAAACACGACGATCCAAAACTGATGGGATTCAGCTAAAGCAGTTCTAAGAGGGGAGTTTGTAGCAATACAATCCTACCTCAAGAAACAAGAAAAATCTCAAATAAACAATCTAACCTTACACCTAAAGGAACTAGAGAAAGAAGAACAAACAAAACCCAAAGTTAGCAGAAGGAAAGAAATCATAAAGATCATAGCAGAAATAAATGAAATAGAAACAAAGAAAACAACAGCAAATATCAGTAAGACTAAAAGCTGGTTCTTTGAGAAGATAAACAAAATTGATAAACCTTTAGTCAGACTCATCAAGAAAAAGAGGGAGAGGACTCAAATCAATAAAATTAGAAATGAAAAAGGAGAAGTTACAACAGACACCACAGAAATACAAAGCATCAAAAGAGACTGCTACAAGCAATTCTATGCCAATAAAATGGACAACCTGGAAGAAATGGATAAATTCTTAGAAAGGTATAACCTCCCAAGACTGAACCAGGAAGAAATAGAAAATATGAATAGACCAATCACAAACAATGAAACTGAAATTGTGATTAAAAATCGTCCAACAAACAGAAGTCCAGGACCAGATAGCTTCACAGGTGAATTCTATCAAACATTTAGAGAAGCGCTAACACCCATCCTTCTCAAACTCTTCCCAAAAACTGAAGAGGAAGGAACACTCCCAAACTCATTCTACAAAGCCACCATCACTCCGATACCAAAACCACAAAGGTTCTACAAAAAAAGAAAATTACAGACCAATATCACTGATGAATATAGATGCAAAAATCCTCAACAAAATTCTAGCAAACAGAATCCAACAACACATAAAAGGATCATACACCATGATCAAGTGGGATTTAACCCAGGGATGCAAGGATCCTTCAATATATGCAAATTAATCAATGTGATACACCATATTAACAAACTGAAGGATAAAAACCATATGGTCATCTCAATAGATGCAGAAAAAACTTTTGACAAAATTCAACACCCATTTATGATAAAAATTCTCCAGAAAGTGGGCATAGAGGGAACCTACCTCAACATAATAAAGGCCACAGATGACAAACCCACAGGAAACATCACTCTCAATGGTGAGAAACTGAAACTATTTCCTCTAAGATCAGGAACAAGACAAGGATGTCCACTCTTGCCACTCTTACTCAACATACTTTTGGAAGTCCTAGTCATGGCAATCAGAGAAGAAAAAGAAATAAAAAGAATACAAATTGGAAAAGAAGAAGTAAAACTGTCACTGTTTGCAGACGACATGATATTATACATAGAGAATCCTAAAGATGTCACCAGAAAACTACTAGAGTTAATCAATGAATTTGGTAAAGTTGCAGGATACAAAATTAATGCACAGAAATCTCTTGCATCCCTATACACTAACAATGAAAGATCAGAAAGAGAAATTAAGGAAACAATCCCATTCACCACTGTAACAAAAAGAATAAAATACCTAGGAATAAACATAACTAAGGAGGTAAAAGACCTGTACTCAGAAAACCATAAGACACTGATGAAAGAAATCAAAGATGACACAAAACAGATGAAGAGAAATACCATGTTCTTGGATTGCAAGAATCAATATTGTGAAAATGACTATACTACCCAAAGCAATCTACAGATTCAATGCAATCCCTATCAAATTACCAATGGCATATTTTACAGAACTAGAACAAAAAATCATAAAATTTGTATGGAGACACAAAAGACCCTGAATAGCCAAAGCAATCTTGAGAGGGAAAAAAAAAGAGCTGGAAGAATCTGACTCCCTGACTTCAGACTATACTACAAAGCTACAGTAATTAAGACAATATGGTACTGGCACAAAAACAGAAATACAAATCAATGGAACAGTATAGAAAGCCCAGACACAAATCCACACACCTATGGTAAACTAGTATGACAAAGGAGGCAAGGATATACAATGGAGAAAAGACAGTCTTCCGTAAGTGGTGCTGGGAAAACTGGACAGCTACATGTAAAAGAATGAAATTAGAACACTTCCTAACACCATACACAAAAATAAACTCAAAATGGATTAAAGATCTAAATGTAAGACGGGACACTATAAAATTCTCAGAGGAAAACATAGGAAGAACAATCTTTGACATGAATCACAGCAAGATCTTTTTTGACCTACCTGCTAGAATAGTGGAAATAAAAACAAAAATAAACAAATGGGACCTGATAAACTTAAAAGCTTTTGCACAGCAATGGAAACCATAAACAAAACGAAAAGACAACCCTCAAAATGGAAGAAAATATTTGCAAACAAATCAACAGACAAAGGATTAATCTCCAAAATATGTAAACAGCTCATGCAGCTCAATATTAAAAAAGCAAACAACCTAATCCAAAAATGGGCAGAACGCCTAAACAGACATTTCTCCAAAGACATACAGATGGCCAAGAAGCACATGAAAAGCTGCACAACTTCACTAATTATTAGAGAAATGCAAATCAAAACTACAATGAGGTATCACCTCACACCAGTCAGAATGGCTATCATCAAAAAATCTAGAAACAATAAATGCTGGAGAGGGTGTGGAGAAAAGGGAACACTCTTGCACTGCTGGTGGGAATGTGAATTGGTACAGCCACTATGGAGAACAGTATGGAGGTTCCTTAAAAAACTACAAATAGAACTACCATATGACCCAGCAATCCCACTACTGGCCATATACCCTGAGAAAACCATAATTCAAAAAGAGTCATGTACCAAAATGTTCATTGCAGCTCTATTTACAATAGCCTGGAGATGGAAACAACCTAAGTGTCCATCATCCGATGAATGGATAAAGAAGATGTGGCACATATATACAATGGAATATTACTCAGCCATAAAAAGAAATGAAATTGAGCTATTTGTAATGAGGTGGATAGACCCAGAGTCTGTCATACAGAGTGAAGTAAGTCAGAAGGAGAAAGACAAATACCGTATGCTAACACATATATATGGAATTTAAGAAAAAAAATGTCATGAAGAACTTAGGGGTAAAACAGGAATAAAGACACAGACTTACTTGAGAATGGACTTGAGGATATGGGGAGGGGGAAGGGTAAGCTGTGACAAAGCGAGAGAGAGGCATGGACATATATACACTACCAAACGTAAGGTAGATAGCTAGTGGGAAGCAGCCGCATAGCACAGGGAGATCAGCTCCGTGCTTTGTGACTGACTGGAGGGGTGGGATAGGGAGGGTGGGAAGGAGGGAGACGCAAGAGGGAAGGGATATGGGAACAGATGTATATGTATAACTGATTCACTGTGTTATAAAGCAGAAACTAATACACCATTGTGAAGCAATTATACTCCAATAAAGTTGTAAAACAAACAAACAAACAAAAAAAAACAACCCAATCCAAAAATGGGCAGAAGACCCAAGCAGACATTTCTCCAAAGAAGACATACAGATGGCCAAGAGGCACATGAAAAGACGCTGAACATCACTAATTATTAGAGAAATGCAAATCAAAACTACAATGAGATATCACCTCACACCGGTTAGAATGGGCATCATCAGAAAATTTACAGACAACAAATTCTGGAGAGGGTGTGGAGAAAAGGGAAACCTCTTGCACTGTTGGTGGGAATGTAAATTGATACAGCCATTATGGAGAGCAGTATAGAGGTTCCTTAAAAAACTAAAAATAGAATTACCATATGACCCAGCAATCCCACTACTGGGCATATACCCAGAGAAAACCATAATTCAAAAAGACACATGCACCCCAATGTTCACTGCAGCACTATTTACAATAGCCAGGTCATGGAAACAACCTAAATGCCCATCAACAGACGAATGGATAAAGAAGATGTGGTACACATATACAATGACATATTACTCAGCCGTAAAAAGGAATGAAATTGGGTCATTTGTAGAGACATGGATGGACCTAGAGACTGTCACACGGAGTGAAGTAAGTCAGAAAGAGAAAAACAAATACCGTATATTTAACACATATATGTGGAGTCTAGAAAAATGGTACAGATGAACCAGTTTGTAAGACAGAAATAGAGACACAGATGTAGAGAACAAATGGGGGGGGGAAGTGGGGGCGATGGGGGGTGGGATGAACTGGGAGATTGGGATTGACATGTATACACTGATGTGTATAAAATGGAAAACTAGTAAGAACCTGCTGTATAAAAAATAAATAAAATAAAATTCAAAAAATTTTTCATTACTTAGGTTTCTCAATACTGTTGTTAATTGCCTTAAAACAATGCCTAGTCACTGTGATCTGATTCAGTAATTAGTTCTCATTTAGATGTTGGATTCAAAAAGCATTTCTGATTGAAACCATTGTTTTGGCATCATCTATCCAATATGTTATTTGTAGAGTTTCAAAATGTGAACATTTGACTTTTCTAGACAAAGAATTCTGAATTTAAACAAAATGCATTTAAGAAAAAAAGTGATTCAAGCCAAACAATCTACAATGCCAAAGGAGTTCTTCAGTATTAAAGAATAATTTTTGCCATTTAGACTACAAAAATTAAGCCAGTGTGAAAGATGTTAATATTTAGAATCACAGAATCTTTACAATTCTAAAGTTGTAAAATACCTTAGCTGAAGTGTTAATCTATAGAATAACCCAACCTACGAGACATTTGGCATCTATTATGTAGACAACCTAAACAGGTAAGATAAAAATCCCCTCCCTCAAGGGCTTCACAGCCTACAGAGAAAGGTAGACATCCCAACCAACCAGGAAACACTGGGATAACTGGCTAACTAATCATATGAACAGAAACGCATGGGGAGAAAACACTAACTCAAAAAGTTATATTCACCCTTATGTCCACTGCAGCATTATTTAAAATAGCCAAGATATGGACAGTACCTAAGTGTGATGAATAGATAATGTAAGATATACACACACATACACACCCACACACACACATATACATACACACATGCACAGTGGAATACTATTCAGCCAGAGAAAAAGAATAAAATCTTGTCATTTGCAACTGTATGATCTTACTTTAAATCTTAAAAAACAAAACAAACACACAAAAATCCCACCAAACTTATAGATACAGAAAACGGAATGATGGTTGCCAGAGCCAGGCACTGGGAAGTAGGCAAAATGGGTGAAGAGGGTCAAAGGAACAGACTTGCAGCTATAAAATAAATAAGCCATAGGAATGTAATGTCAGTATGATGTCTATAGTTAATAATACTGTATTGCATATTTGAAAGATCCTAAGAAAGTAAATCTTAAAAGTTCTCATCATACACACAAAATATTTTGTAACTATGTGTGCTGACCGATGTCAACCAGACTTATTGTGGTGATCATTTTGTAATACATACAAATATAGAGTCGTTATGTTGTATACTTGAGACTAATATAATGCTATATGTCAATTATACCTCAATGTAGAAAAAAATTTTTTTAACATTTAAAAGAAAAAACAAACATGGGGAGGAAAAAGGGAGAGGGCTTTGTTTTTTTCCTGGGTAGCAACCAGCTCAGGGAAGAACTGATGAGAATGAGGAGTTCCCAAAGTAGAGAACAGAGCGGTTGTGTCATACTTTCTCTGTGCCACACTCTGGGATTCCCTCTACTTCCTTTACTCTCAACACACCCCAGCCTAACCCCTTCTTCAGCCTCATCCCTGGCCACTCCATACCACAGCCCAGTTAACTCTAACCTTCCCCAAAGCCGCCCCACCTACCACTGTCCTGCAGCACATCATGCACGTTGCTGCCATCACACCTTTGCCTGTGTGCTCTATCAGAAATGCCCTTCCCCCCTCTGCCTGCCGAGAAAACTCGTACTAATCCTGTAAGGCCCCACCAGCCCTTCCATTCAATAAAATGGCTCCCTCGTGTGTATCCTTTAGCTCTTTATTCTGTGTGTTTTATACTACTTACTATGTCCTATTATTCTTAGCTGTTTAATAGTCTGTCTCCCCTACCAACTTATATGCTCCTTCAGGGCATGTTTCAAATCTTAACGGGGGCTTCCCTGGTGGCACAGTGGTTCAGAGTCTGCCTGCCGATGCAGGTTCGTGCCCCGGTCCGGGAAGATCTCACATGCCGCGGAGCAACTAGGCCCGTGAGCCACAACTACTGAGCCTTTGTGTCTGGAGCCTGTGCTCCGCAACGGTAGAGGCCACAACAGTGAGAGGCCCGCGTACTGCAAAAAAAAAAATCTTAACGGACAGAGCTGACCTACGAGAATCCACACAGTGGACTTCCCGGGTGGCGCAGTGGTTGAGAATCTGCCTGCCAATGCAGGGGACACGGGTTCGAGTCCTGGTCTGGGAAGATCCCACATGCCATGGAGCAACTAGGCCCGTGAGCCACAACTACTGAGCCTGCGCGTCTGGAGCCCGTGCTCCGCAACAAGAGAGGCCGCGACAGTGAAAGGCCTGCGCGCCGCGATGAAGAGTGGCCCCCACTTGCCGCAACTGGAGAAAGCCCTCACACAGAAACGAAGACCCAACACAGCCAAATATAAATAAATAAATTAATTAATTAAAAAAAAAAGAATCCACACAATGAGAGCATGATTAGCATTCCAGTATCAGAAACTGCAGCAATAAAGGCATTAGAGAATACGGTTTAGTTAAAAGTATAGTTCTCTACTGAGACCAAATCCCAAACATTAGCCACTCAGTATAATACCTGGGAATGAATGGAGACCTTTGCAATGCCTTCTTCTGAAAGTCATTTCATCCACCTGGAATTATCCTGCCTGAGCTACAAAAGCCCAGCTACATCCCCTTTCTGAAAAAGGAGTCTACCCACCACTCATTGTCTGAGATTGCTTTTCAATAACACACCTCCCTGTAACAAACCAAGCACTGTGCACGCTCTGTGAGAGAAAAAGTCACATGGCATGAGTCCACAACATACACTGAGGTCTGTTCAGAATTGGTGCCCTTTTTATGAGTGTGGTGGGCAAGTGTTTATCTGTTAGGTCTCTTGGTTGGTTAGTATCATGATTCTTTGCCAGAACAAAGGGATCTATATTCCTAATGAATAAGGATTAAAAATAAATGTCACTGGAATCAGTTGCTTCTCAAAAATTGTTTCCAGATCTTCCCATTAATTCTGGCTCCCTTGCCTGAGGTCATCAGCTCTTGCACGTTTATAAATCTCATCTCTAGCCCCACAAGTGGGTCTGCAACACTATCAGGCAGGTCTGGGTCGTACACTGTTTTGATTGTGCCATATTTTGCTGTTATTATATCAATCTCCAGTTTATGAGTTTAAAAACTTGGGGAAATCAGGGGAAGGGACAGGTAGGTAAAGCAAAGACAGAAGAATTGAAAGAAATAAGAGAAAGTAAAATTACAATGCCCCAAATATGCAATAGATCGACAGAATTTGGAGGTTAAAAGAAGAGTAAAGGGAAATGCTATTATCTAAACCAAAACATTTATTTCTGATTATAAGGATTCTGAGATATTCTCAGATACATATATAGTTTTTAATGACAAAAGGAAACATTAATCCCAATAAATTGTTCTATTTTTGTAAGTAAGATGACACTGGATAGAAATACCTACATATCATTTTAATGTAAAATGATACATGAACTTAACAAATTAAAATTTTTACGGAAACATTAAAATTTAGTTTTTCAGTTTACTATTACAATACAGCACTGATGTGTTCTGCTGAGTGTCAGAATTTAAAAAATAGGCAAAGCATTTATGAATTAAGTCGTTGTAATGTGGTGGTGGGGAAAAAAAAGCTGATTTCCTTATAGTTAAAAATAGAGTGAAAGGAGAGAGGGCGGAGAACAGTGGAAGGCGTGTCTAGGAAGACAGATGGGAGTGTTCCTTAACTGATCTCTGAGGCCAGGCTCAGGCTTGGACCCTGTCCTGGGGCAGCAAGGACTGGTCAGGGATGGGAAACTCAAGGGCAGTGAACAGCCAGTGGCGAGATCATCTCAGAATAGGGGAGAGGTTGCAGTGGCAGATGCTGGACCAGGAATCCCTCCTGGGAGGGACAGGATGGGGCCCAGGAGGGAAGAGGGGCTGAGGGTTCCCTCAGATCCTCTTTACTCCTTTCTCTCCATTGCTATTCAGCGCTTCTCCCTCCCTTCTCACTGCCTCCTCTCGTTTGATTTTCCCTTTTCCGCCCACTCACCCCTCTCCATTCATCTTCCTTTGCTCTTTCCCTCTTCTTAACTTTCTTTTTCCACGGTCCATTTTCCTTCCCTCTACCATCTCTCCTTTCCCTCCTTTGCTCTCTCCCTTTCCACAGCTACAGTCCAACATACTTTTCCATCAGGGAAGACATGGGTGGTGGGGTCAGGAAGGTCCTCATTTGAAGCCTGGCTTCCCCAATAACTACGATCCTAGTGGGCTTGTCGGGTTGGGGACCGCAGAACTAATAGCTGCTCCCTCTTTGGAGTGTTGACCCCATGTCAGGCATTCATGCAGCACGTTTGCGGGCATTAACGGAATTTATCCTCACAATCATTCGTGAAGGGTCTGATCTTACCACCTCCATTTAACCAGAGGAAACAGAGACCTAGAAATGTTCAGCAACTGGCCCGATGTCACCGGAAGGAAGAGAGCAAGGATCTGAGCCTAGGGCCCCGGCCTTTTCATCAGCAGGCATCACCCATAGAGAGGTGGTGGGGTGTCCAGAACAGAGTCTGGCCTCGGGGCACTGGATATGCTTCCAAAAAGGGCTGTTCCTTTCTCTTCCCTGCTTAATGTCCTTTCATCACATCTGACCGAAAATATATCTGTTTTTTAAAGTAAAACTTTATATAAAAGGTTCAGCAAATATAGTATTCATTTGTTTAAAGCCCTATTATATAGTTTATTATGGTGGGTTAGTGGGGAAATCATTAGGTACTTGCTATCACCCTTTCATTTGGCCAAAGCTGTTCCTCTGGCACCGATGTGTGCTGAGGTTACAGCTGGACTGAAGCCAGCTACTGTCACTTGTGTTTTTGAAACCAGAGCACATACATGAAAAAAACAATTTGCGGGAACACCCTGGCGATCCACTGGTTAGGACTCTGTACTCTCACTGCCGAGGGCCCGAGTTTGATCCCTGGTCACGGAACTAAGACCCCACAAGCTTCGCAGCACAAGCCACACACACACACACACACACACAAATTGCAACACACATACTTTGTATGAAGAAATTTGGAACATTTTAAAAAACACCTTTCCTTAAACTGAAAAATGCTTTTTGTGATTAATAAAGTAATATAATTTAAAAATTTAGGGGGCTTCCCTGGTGGCACAGTGGTTGAGAGTCTGCCTGCCGATGCAGGGGACACGGGTTCGTGCCCCGGTCCGGGAAGATCCCACATGCCGCGGAGTGGCTGGGCCTGTGAGCCATGGCCGCTGAGCCTGCGCGTCCGGAGCCTGTGCTCCGCAACGGGAGAGGCCACAACAGTGAGAGGCCCGAGTACCGCAAAAAAAAGAAAAAAAAGTAAAAATTTAGGCTCTACATAAAGGTATGAAGAATAAATTGAAAATCACCACTCAGAGAGTGCTGATATTTACATCAATTTACCTTGTTTTAAGATCTCTCTTCAGGATACATATAATTTTCCTTTATGAAAAAAAATGAAATCCTACTGTATACTATGTGTACCCTGCATTTCCTAAATAACACTATATCCTGAACATCTTTCTATCAATATATAAAGATACATACCACAATTTTTAATGCCTGCATAATATTCCATTAAATGGACCTATCATACTCGTTAGGCAGCCCCTGACTGATGGATATCTACACTGAAATACTATTTATAATCCAGGTTTAGTTCAACTTTTTGGTCTCTTGTTTTCCTTTTCTTTCCTTTGTTCTACAAAATGACACAGGTAGTATAAAAAGTCAGTGGGGCAGATTGCAAGCTACTTTCAAAACTGAAGTTAAGGTGAGACACTGACAACGAAACCTAAAGAATCAAGATGGGATGAAATCAGCAGATCTGTAAGAACAACCCAAGATACTGCCAATACGCCCAACGGAAACAAGGCAAACAGTCATCACACCTGTGCTTACTGGCTCACTGTCAGTCTTTGGCTCTATACTGTGAGCTCCATGAGGAGCTGTACTGTCCACAGCTCAGTCCCAAGCACCTGGCACACAGCTGATCAATAAGTGTTTGCTGGATGAATGAATCTCAAGGATAGATGACTACAATGAATTCATTTCAAAATGCTGAATTTAATCAACTGAATTATATTCCAACTAGAGAATTAATGGGCAACCAGGAAGGGAGCTGGGACACACAGCATGTCTAGTAAAAGCAGAGTATGGAGAGGCAAAGTTGATCAGTGTTTCCAAGAACCTAGGAAACTGGGGTAGCAGGAAGAACCCTGTTATGGAGAGGGATGCATGAAGCTGTCAGGGCTCAATGACACCGGCCACTAAGATCATCCTGTCGCTCCTCTTGCCTGAGCCCGCACTCACCAAGCACATCATTTAGCTTCCCATGTGGATGTGCACAAAAGGAGAAAACACGGGAATCAGCAAACTCGAGCCCCAGGCTAACTGCCAGCTTCTCTTCTCATCATGAATTAATACTCTGACGTGACACCTCTGTTGAGAACTGGACTTGGGTAAGTCAGTCTTCTGAAATCTGAACGTCGCTGACTGCCCTAACAGTGCTGAATATTTAAACCATGACACTGAAACATGGTACCTATTGTGAAGGCCAGATTCCTGCAGAGGTGGCCCCCATGCTCCTAACCTCCGGGAATTCATACCTGTGTAAACCCCTCCCCTGACTGTGGTGGGACCTGGGACTTGCTCCTAACCAACAGAATACAGCAGAGACCAGCCAAGTGGCAGTCACCTGGACCCTGTCGGTAGGTGCAGTCAGCTGGGACTCTGACACCAAATTATATAGGGTATACTTCTGATTACTGGGAAGAGAATATTTATTTCATAATCTAACTTTTAAGTCATTTAATAGATATCTAAACGGTTGTGTTAGAAAAATCTCAAAAGGATATTGTAGAAGGACTTCCCGGGTGGCACAGGGGTTAAGAATCTGCCTGCTAATGCAGGGGACACGGGTTCGAGCCCTGGTCGGGAAGATCCCACATGCCGCAGAGCAACGAAGCCTGTGCGCCACAACTACTGAGCCTGCTCTCTACAGCCCGCGAGCCACAACTACTGAGCCTGCGTGCCACAATTACTGAAGCCCGCACGCCTAGAGCCCGTGCTCCACAACAAGAGAAGCCACCACAATGAGAAGCCCGCACAATGCAATGAACAGTAGCCCCTGCTCACCGCAACTAGAGAAAGCCCGCACGCAGCAATGAAGACCCAACGCAGCCAAAAATAAATAAAATTTAAAAGTAAAAAATGTTTTAAAAAGGATATTATAGAAAGAATAAGAAATTTAACAGTTTTTTTCCTATCACTGGCTCTGTTCTGGCCAGTGGAAGAAAATTATAAAATAAATCTAATTTGCTGCAAGAGATAAAAACACGATACCAATTTATCCCATCAGATTGGCAGACTGAGTATAGACAGAAGCACATGTGGGACAATGGGGACACCAGGTGGGAATGTGAAGTACCACCACTTTGGAAAGTAATCTTCAATATCTAGTAAAGCTGAAGATGCACAAACCTCATGACCCAATAATTCCACTGCTAAGAAATATCCAAAAAGCTTCTCACACATGTCCACAGGAGACCTTTAGAAGAGTACTTAAGGCAGCACTGTTTTCTAAGAGCAAAAAAGTGGGCAGAGAGGGGGTACTGAACACCCATCATTAGGCAAATGGATGGATAAACTGTGATATATTCATGCAGTGAAAGAACAAACAGTTGTGGAAATAACTGGATTAGAATTACAAGTCCCAACACGAACGACTCTCACAAATACATTAAGTAAAAAAGCAAGCTGAAGAAGGGTATGGACACTATGATGATATTTTCATAAAAGTTTAAAATATGCCAAATAATATGCCAAATCTCTAATATCTAAAGACGAACGTAGAAATGACAAACACCAAATCAACGTTATATTCATCTCTGAGTGGGAGACAGAGGACTACAGGGGGCTTCAACTAAATGCATACTGTTTTTACTTCTTCTATTTATTTTTCATTATCATCAAAAAAGTAAGAAAATTACTTCTTCCTGCCCTCACTTTAAGAAAACCCAAATCTGGGCTTCCCTGGTGGCGCAGTGGTTGAGAGTCCGCCTGCCGATGCAGGGGACATGGGTTCGTGCCCCGGTCCGGGAAGATCCCACATGCCGCGGAGTGGCTGGGCCCGTGAGCCATGGCCGCTGAGCCTGCGCGTCCGGAGCCTGTGCTCTGCAGCGGGAGAGGCCACAACAGTGAGAGGCCCACGTACCGCAAAAAAAAAAAAAAAAAAAGTCCCAAATCTGCAAAGACCGTGAGCTTGAAGGGAGTCAAACTGTTAGTCCCTCAGGACATGCACAGAACTCAGTCTTGCCCTGTACATTCTGGGGACCACCAAATTAGAATTACAGGGCAACAGTAACTAATCTCCATCAAATCTCTACCCTTCACACCTTTTTCCATACTGAATATGTGATCTTATCTAGATGTCAACATTTTCTATAAATGGTTATTGGTTAAATGTCCAACAATAAAAGAGTAGTTAATTAAAACATGGCACATCCACTCAAAAGGATATCAAGAGCTCTTTAAAATAGTGGTTACAAAGAGTATGAAGTAACATAGAAAATATTTACTAGCTATGTTACTTTTTTTTTTTTTAAGAACAAGATTTGAAACTGGATTTTCAGTACTATATAGAACCATAACCAGGGCCTGGGAACAGAGCTTTGCCCTGTGGCACAATTTAGGTGGTGCAAACATTTTATGAGCTTAGAGGACCCTTCAAATGTTTAAGTTCGGGCTTCCCTGGTGGCGCAGTGGCTGGGAATCCGCCTGCCAATGCAGGGGACACGGGTTCAATCCCTGGTCCGGGAAGATCCCACATGCTGCGGAGCAACTAAGCCCGTGCGCTACAACTACTGAGGCTGCGCTCTAGAGCCCGCAAGCCACAACTACTGAGCCTGAGTGCCACAACTACTGAGGCCCGCGTACCTAGAGCCCGTGCTCCGCAACAAGAGAAGCCACCGCGATGAGAAGCCTGTGCACCGCAACTTAAGAGCAGCCCCCACTTGTTGCAAATAGAGAAACCCGCGTGCAGCAACGAAGACCCAATGCAGCCAATAAATAAATAAATAAAATTTTAAAAATGTTTAAGTTCTACCCCTGCCTTCTTCCTCTCCAAGGTAGGGAGCTTGCCCGACCCTGGGCCAGCAGAGATGGATGAGTTAGTTATCAAGGACAAGCCCCTCTGTGTGCATAGGCCACCCTCACCTGCCTTCATCCTTCTCCCATCTGACCACCAGGGGCCCCTCGCTGCAGGAACGCATGCTCCCTTGACTTGTGGCCACCTTCAATGCTACTTCCCTACCCCACCCCTGCATCAAATCGCTAAGATTGTTCTATAGTGTGAAGAGCCGGTATCTGCGTAAATGACGTGTTTTCAGTACTAAGGGGAGGAAGAGGGCTGTGCAACTGAGGCCAGGGATGACTAATTCAAAAGCCAAAGCCTTGATAAGAAGGTCAAAGAAGGACCACTGGTAAGAGCAGGAACTTTCCATAAATTAATAACAGGGCTCAGCCTGGGGGAGTGCCTCTGAATTAGGTACAAAGGGAATGAAACAGCATAAATAAGCACACCCTGTCTCCTTCTTAAGAGGCAGTTCCCCTCCCCCTATATCTGGCTGGAATTTTGGAGAAGGGATGAGCCATCTTTAGGAGGCAGGAGAGAGATGGGCCCCTGGGCCAGACAGCTGGTGTCCGTCAAGTGGAATAAAACTGAAGCTTTGCTCTCACCCAGACACTCCAAGGACAAAGCTTGTGGCAGAAGCTGAGTTCTGCTAAAGTAAAGAGATAAGGTGCCCACTGCTGAGGTCAAGGAAAACTTCCCTGTCTGCACATGCGCAGGAAGGCGCCTTGGGGGTCAAAAAGGGAGGGGGTGTCACCCCATCGTAAGTGTGGAATGCACCCACAGGCCTCTGCAGAGGGCTCCATCTCAGCAAAAAGTTGCACACACATCTTGGAGAGGGTCCTAGGACCAGTCAGGTGTGAAAAAAGAAATGAGATAATTGGCCAAATGTAAACAAAGACCGGAAGGGCTGTCCCCTGTAAGTGATTTAAATCCCCTCTTCACTGTACTCCTCATCCGGGACTCCCACACTCCCCTCCAGGTGTGTATTTCTGCCTGGCTTCTCACTTACTGTGCTCCTCCGCCTCGTTAGAGAGGACCTCCGTACCCTTTCTCTCTGGGTGTGTATTTCTGCCTTGCTTCTGTCTTAAATAAACAAACTGCTTCTCTGTGTGCTCTCCCATACGTTGTGCTGTGTCTTTAATAATACACTTTGTACCTGTTTTTACAGTTTTTGCCTCCTTGAAACATTCTTGCTTTCAAACGAGGGAAAGAGCTAGGGCCAATTTGCTTCTAGCCTCTGGCCCCTGGTGGACTAGCAGCTAGGATTCCTGGTTTTCATCCAGGCTACCCAGGTTCAATTGCTGGGCAGGGAACTAAGATCTCTCTTCAGGACCGCTCACTGCTGTCCCTCCGAGATCACTTACTAGAAATATATTGGGCTAGCATATTTTGGGATGTAGATGGCATTATGGTTATGAGGTGGATCTGAGGGAAATCTGGGTAAGTCTCCAAAGGAAGGAATGTTATAAGGACTTACACAGCCTCTACGACGTTGGGCATCTTCACAACAAAACGTCCCTCTCTGGATGCATTAGGTCAACGGCAAATGAAGCTTACCTGACACAACCTGATATTTTTTTTCAATAGCACATTACCCCAGCAACCCACAAATCCCTCAGCCACCCTGGAGAGAGTGTGGCAGGGGTTCCTGTGCTAGAAGTACTATTATAATAATATTTTTTTAAACAGTGGAAAGAAATAAATCAAAACAATGGCCCTGGGTACATCTCTATTCTACTTTTCCTTCTCTTCAAAATACTTCAATGAGTATGCTATTTTCAAGACAAAAATTTAAGTGAAAATTTCTTGCATAAAAGAATGAACCATTGAGAAAAGACACACAAACAAACAGAAAATGCAGAAATTGCCCATTTCTAGCTATCAAAAGCAAAGAGACACGACTGATTCTGGGTGTAAAAGAGTCAATGGCTCAGTTAAAGTAAGTTTGCTGTTAAGTTTTGTTTTACCGTGGTTAAAAACATATAACATAAAATTGACCACCTTAAACATTTTTAAGTTTAGAGTATAGTATTAACTACATGCACATTGTGGTACAACAGATCTCCAGAACTTTTTCATCTTCCAAAACTGAAACTCTGTATCGACTTAACAACTCCCAGTTTGCTAATCTGTACCCATTCCCAGTGGGTACATAATGAGGCTTGAGCCCAGGACCCTCGTTAAAGCCCCCATGGAGCCCTGGATTGCCCTTGTATCAGGCTCGGGCTGCCATCAGCGGGAGCCACCAGCACAGCATTCCAAACAGCTTCCGCTTCAGGGAGAGTGTGAGTCCTTCCCCCACCCCGCCATCAACAGGGCCCCAAGGCAGATATTTCCAATCGCTTTTGTGGAAATGGCCTTCAATCCACCTTGCAAGACTTGTGTCCTTTCTGCTCCACACTAGTGCATTCACCAGCGGAATTCTGTTGATGGTAGAAAGGTGAAGGGTGGCTGTATTTCTGACCCACACGAAAACGAACTTCAAAATGTTCAAATCATTTACAGTGGCCTTGCAGTCAGGGCAGGGACTGCTGCATAACTGATGGGATCCTGTAAATCTGCAACATACATGTGGCCTCCGACAGGTCCAGATGGATTCACGAGTGGACTGAAATCATTGGGACCCCTGGAACCCAAGGAGTGGCCACCGATGTTGCTCTTATCCACTCTGCACAGCTTGGAACGATGCTAACATTTTTAGGAGAATCCCTGCAAAAACAGATTGGTTTCTGTTCCCATCTATTAATAACAGCTATTTTGAAATGCTATTTAAGTCTTCTATTGTTAATTTGAACTTTTCGTGGGTTCTGTCTCCCCAGCTGAGCTGTGGTGGGGCAGCAGGGACTACACACCACGTGGATCTGTAACCCCTGAGACGGGCACAGTGCCCCTTCACAGATGCTCGTAAACATTGGTTCATTTGCTCGTTCTACTTTGGTAAGGCCCATCATTTTAATTAGTGACTGGCTCTGCCCAAATGACATATCGATTGCTGACTCAAGGTGCCTTCCAGCCGTGAGCTCTGCTTCAGGCTGCCCTGCAGTGAGCACGGGCGCTCACCCATGCCTGCACCCACACGAGAAGTGTGTTCGTATTACCTTTAGGGTGTTTTATTATGATCCACAGCTATATTTGGCAACTTTTCTTTCTAGCATTAGAGAAGACACATTACCAAATGTTAAAAAAGGAATCTGCCGAATGCACCAGCTAGAACAGAAAAAGTATTATTAAAAACCTGCGTAAACTCTCTCCCTCCCAAACTACCTACACCCCCGATGCATCCAGGATAGTACAGAGGAGGGGAAGGCATGACTTTGTATACTCACGCGGACACAATGCTAGTCGTGACTTTTGGGTTCATACCCGACACCAGTCTTTGGCTGAAAAGCTAAGGATTTGGGCTGGGAAGAAAGATCCAGCCTCCTGTCTCTGCCCTTTTCCTCATACATGGCGGGAGGGGCCTGGACTTCCCTGTCGAACACAGGAGTCTGTAAGAGACTCTTTTATCTGGAGTAACGACTTGAGTTCAGCACATTAATATTATAACTATTTTAGGGCAGGGGAGGCCTCCTGAGCTCTTCTAGAGATAATTAAAAACGGGGGAAAAAAGAAATCTGAAATAAACAAAAAACAAGCTGAAGGCACCAGGGGTTTATGAATAACATCTTCCCGGTTAAACAATTTTAAGAATTCCATAACGCAAAAGCAACCCCCCTCATTCTCTCCCACATAAACACGCTTGTTATTTCAGCCCCACTCAGCTGAGCAGCAGAATCTCTTGCCTTCACTTCGGCAGCTACTTTGTCCAGAGATGTCATTGGCACAAAAGCATTCTCAGGAGAGAAAAAAGGCTGACCATAGCCAGCAAGTGCAGGCACCCCTCAAGGAGGAATAACCTCAACAACTCACCACCCTGCGGTCAGATTGCTGACCTCAAGCACCAGTTTTGCCTTAACAGACTAAAAACTTCAGCCCTTTTGATGTTTATCAGCATGTTCCCAGTAACTCTCTTGCTGTAGCAGAAAGGTAATCAAAGAAACCATTTTATTATCACTGATGACTACGTTTTTATAATACCAAGATCTACTGACCCTCGTTGGCGGGGAGAGGAGGGGAATCAAGAAAAAGCCCACCGAGTAGTACAAAGCCATTGTTTTATCCTTTTTTCACCTGCTTTTAGGTTAAACACCTATGGGACATGAAACCACATCCAAGAAGTCAAGAAATAAAATAATCAATCTAGGGAGAAGGAGGAACATAGAAGAATTATTAAGAGAAAGGAACAGGCAGAAAGAGTGAAATAAGGAAGAGGAGAAAGAGTGAAGGGAGCATGGAGGAACGGCGGCAGTGCTGACGGGAGCAGAGAGAGAGTCGGGGTGACAATGGAGAGAAGAGAACAGGTGGCTGAGGGCTCGAAGGGAGGATGTGAGCCTGAGAAACTGCTCACACATTCAGTTGCTCACTTGGGGTGTGAAGAAATAGATGGGCCATTTTTTAATATGCTGTTAGGTTTCTCTCTCTTCTTTTTTTAAAAAATCCAACCTGCCCTTTCTTTGTCTTGACACATATACACAAAGTTAAGATGTCATGGGGGGGAAAATCATTTATTCCACTTACAACATGGAAATACCTTTCTGAATTACGTATCGTTTTGCTAACAGGCCCTATTTTGAACCAACACCTACCTGACCCTCAGAGTAAAGCACGGGTCTCACGCCTACCACCACATACGGCACGCTAGCAGACAACTCTAAGGTCAGCCTGCGCATACGCTTAATGATTTTAATCAAGTCGTTTAGTCCAGTCAACAAATATTCACTGAGCCTCTGCAGTGCTGAATAAGACACAGCTCCCGCACTCAGGAGCTTCGACTCAATAGGGAACTAGAAGAGACAAGCCACCGTGCAAGAGTGAAGAGGCTGGTACGTGCCAAGTGGTGGTAGTGAAGTGGCTGGTACGTGCCAAGCCAGGCACGGCCTCCAGGAAGGGGCAGGATCAGTTTGAACTGGGCCAGCAGGAAATGCATTTGAGAAGCAGCCATTTGAGTGGGCTATTCAAAGGGGTGGGTCAAGTAAACACAGGACAGCTTGAGAAAGGGTGGAAGGAGGACAGAGCAGAGGAAGTACTGACCAGTGAAAATTACCACATACACGGATTCCTGCTGGGAAGCCATGATAAACAGTTGCCAGGACCATGCGCGGAAGCCTTGAACCCACAACAGGAGAGACAGGAGGAATGGAAAGGAAGGGACAAATTGAAGGAGACTGTGCAGGGAGCACTGTAACACTCAACAGCCAACTGGATGTAGGAGTGTGAAGAGGAGAAAAGTCAGAATAACCCAAGAGAGCAAAAGCAGGTCATAGAGAGGATGATGACAGCACGAAAATCATGACAGATGCACCGAGAGGGACATGATGTCTCTCTCCCCTGTGGGATGCTTTCCTGATGATGGATAACCTGGACCTACCCCGAGAAAACTCCAGACAAACCCAAGTTAAAGGGTATTCTACAAAATAACCAGCCTCGCCCTTCCAACGTGTCAAGGTTATGAAAGACAAAGAATGACTGAGGAACTGTCCAGAATAAAGGAAGTTAATGCGGCAAGACAACTAGCAAAGTACAAGACCCTGGACCTGGATCCTGGACCAGGAAGAGGCTTTTTTTTTCTTTAAGATTTTTTCCTTCTTTCACTCTAAAGAACATTATTAGGACTCTTGGTGACACCTGAATAAGGTTTGTAGATTGGATAATAGTACAGAATCAATGTCAATGTTTTGATTTTGATGTTTGTTATGAAAGAAAATGCCCTTGTATTTTTTAGGAAATATACACTAAAGTATTTGAGGGTGGAGGTAAAGGGGCATCATGTCCATAACTTACTCTGAAGGTTCAAAAAAAATCACATGTGTACGTGTGTGTGCGTGCATGTGTGTGTGTGTGTGCGTTCGTGTGTGTGTGTGTGTGTGTAGAAAGAGAGCGAATGTGTGAGAAAGAAAAAGCAAGTGTGGTGAATAGTTATTATTTATAGAATTTGGATGAAAAGTATATAGAAATTATTTGAATGATTCTTGCAATTTTTCTGTAAATCTGAATTATTTCAAAATAAAAAGTTAACAGGGGAAAAAAGATTAAGGAAGCTAGGATGAAGAGCTGTTTAGAGACAAAAGAGCTGGGCTTCTGGGTATTAAATTCTGAATGGGATTCAGAAAGCTGGAAATGGAGGTTTGAAGGCGTCTGGGGGGGCTGAGTAAAACCTGGTTAAAAGCAGAGCTCGAAGGCAGATTGCCAGGGCTGCTCTCTCAGTTCGCTCCTTAACAACCAGCAGTAGTAACAATTGCTTAAGTTATTCTCATTTCTCTCTGCTTCAATTTCTTCACTCCATAACAGCAATGATAAGGCTATCTGCCTCACAGATGTGGAGCGAGGATTGAAGGACATGATACAAGCGAGGTGCCCCGTGAGGCACAAGGTAACTGTCCATTAGCGACTAATGTTGGCCCTGAGATGGGGTTGACGCTGGGAGAAGGGAGGAGGCCAGGTAAGAAAAAGGCCGAGGACAGGATCCCACTGAATCTCCCATTCAGAAGTCAGGAAGAGAAAGGAGATAAGTGAGGTCTGAGTTGCCCCTGAAGAGCCAGTGACAAGGAGATGTGGAAAGAGAGAGGCTGGGGACAAGGGTGCCCGCCTGCAGCAGATGCGGGGCAGAGACCAAGGAGCAGGGAGACAGAGTACAGGCCTCAGCTCTGCAACCTGGACACCTCTGCTGGAGCCCTACGCCACAGCAGTCTCAACAGAAAGGTGGGGCTGAGGCCAGAAGGAGTAAGTGGGCAGTCCGAGGCGGGAAACCTGAGGACACTTCAACAGAGGAGCAGGGTGCAGAACTGCGCTGCCCAGTCCAGCAGCCATCAGCCCCAGGTGACTATTTCAATTGAATTTAAATTAATTGAAATTTTACAAAAATCAGAAATTTAGTTGCTCGGTCACACTTGCCACCTTTCACGTGCTCAGCAGTCACATCTGACTACTGGTGACTATATGGCTACTAGTGACCATACGGCTAGTGACCACCACGTTGGACAGCACAGATACAAAACAGTTCCATCACTGCAGACAGTTCTCTTGGATGGAGCTGGGACTCTAGCACCATTTCCTTTATTACGAGAAGACGATTTGAATATAGGGTGGAGGGAGGGCTGCGGCAGAGTAAGGAGGGACCAAAGAAATTAGAGAAAGGGAATAACAAACGGAGCAAGTTCCCAAAAGAGGCAAGGAGGAAGGGGAAAAGTCCAGAGTGTGCAACACATGTGAGTTAATCTTGGGTAAGGGACTGATAGACATGTCCTTCCTCAGAGGAAGGAAATAAAGAAGGACAAAGATGGGTAATAAAGAATGCTTGGGGTGGTGAGGAGGGTACAGTGGGAACTAACATGAAAGCAGAAGGCAGTAAACTCCAGTGTAAACATCCTTAATCTTGTGAATGAAAAAAGGCTGTCTCCAGAAAGGAAACTGACTGAAAGTTTAAGGAATGGAAAAGTCTGGCATAACCTCTAATAGAATGCAGCTGGGAGTTCATAAAAGATGGATTTTTTTTGTCATAGAAAAGTAAGACCTAGGTGAAATTAGAGCTAGCGTAAGTTTACAGTGGAACCAGTGCAAATGTCTCTGGGATAACTTGGCAAACTGGGAGAAGGAAAAGCAGATGATGAGGGTGATTTTGGATTGAGGACTGGAATATGAGAAGTCCAACATGTTAAGACAAAGGATTCTGGGATTCTGGACAAAACCGAAATGGCTGGAACGTATACCCTCCAAGTAGATAAACAGAGACATAAAGGGATTGGAACAGTAAGTGATTAAGGGACCAGAGTCTTCAGTGACGGTTAGTCTGGTGCAGTAAGTGGGAAAGAATTGGTGAAGCAAACTGACATCCAAGTTCCAGATCTTGAAGGTGGAAAAAATTCCCATGACTAAACAGGTTCAAGAAGTGAGTGGCTGAAGTAAAGTAGAAACCAAGGCCATAGAAGTTGACGTTGAGGACCTTGATGAACTTCAAGATCAGTGAATTAATAGAGCCTCAACAGTGATGCCCAAGTCACCAGCAAGAGACAAGGTAGAGAACAGAACCAAGTTAGTTGTTCATGTTTGTTTCTTTGTTTGTTAATTTTTTTGTACCATCAGGTGAAGTGATTCCCAAACCTGGGAGTACATCAGAATTATCTGGTGAACCCTCTCTTCCCTCCCCATCTTCCCTCCCCCTCTGTTTCCTTCTTTTTGGGTTTGTTTTTAAAATAAAAATGTTTAGGTCTTGCCCACCTGATGATTCTGATGTGGTATGTTTAGGAGAGTCTAAAGAGCTGCATTTTTCAAAGTGCTCCAGGTGATTCTGAGGAGCCACCAGGTTTGGCAAGCACTGATTCAGAAGATAAGAAGGAGGGTATGGGGCACAAACAGACAGCATGATGTGTAGCGAGAAGACTCTGTTAGGGCTGGGTTAATGGTCTGGAGCCAGCACTGAGAAGAAAGGGGAAGCCCAGTCCCTGCACCGGTTGGGATGGAAGAGGGCTGTTCTGAGGGAAGTTGTTCACTCAGGCTCTGGAGCTAGGGGAGGGACAGGTGATGGACTCAGCTGCAGCAAAATGAAAACAAAGGCATGTGGCTGCAGGATGTAAGAAACAAGAGACTGAAAGGCAGGTTGGAGACACACAGGTTAGCAGCCTGCAGGACAGGAGGCTGAACAGTTTGTTATTAAGGGATCCAAGTGTAATGAGGTGTGATTCATTAAAGGGTCTGTAGGGCTTAGTGGCTGGATTCTTGGGCAGTAAGGATTTTTCTATCTGAACGCTATCAGATTTCTAATATGTAAACCATTAAAGATTATTAAACCTTCGGGTAAACAAGCTTGCAGAAGCTTATTCATTAACATTGAAAAATCTGTCTTCCCAACCCACATTTTCATACAGATGAAATCAGACTGGAAAGAATATCAAGGTTTGCTTTGGAGCAGAAAGACAGATGGGGCAACCCCAAACCTGTGAGAGGGACAGGGCATTCCCTCCCTTCGCTCTCCCAGAAGGAGGGAAATTTATGAACTGAGAATACAGAAAGGGGCCCCAGCCAATGTCAAGAACAGAAAAGGTGACACAGATGACTGAGTCTCAGGAGCACTGCTACCCTCACCCGCCCCCCACATCCCCCAATGGGTAAATGCTAGGGATGTTTCTCAGTAAAGAACATATTTACTTTCACAAACCCAACTCATTTAAAGAACAAGCTACAAATGTTCGCCCCTGCTTCTGAGAGAGCTGCACTTCTGTAGGTTCAAATCTGCTTACTCCTATGAAATAATTTCTAACACTGACATACACAGACTTTAAGATGAGGGCGTGAGCGCAGCCAGGCACACACGCACGCGCGCGCACACACACAACCTCGTGCATATTGAAGAAATGACTCACTTCATTTGCTGCTGCCTGCCACTATTGGGTTTTGATTCTACCTGTTCAAATACAAAGTTTCCTATTAGATTAACTACAGGAAAGAACTCAGGAGTCTTAACCCTGGTTTTGTGCATGACTTTGGAGCACTCAAGAGGCTTTAACCTGGGCATCAGGAGAAGCCACTCTCTGATCAGCCACTGCTTTCTCTCCATAATCTTTCACAAAACGGTAACATATCTTACCACTTTGAGAGCCAATTAATGGAAACCCCTGGTAGAAGAAACAAGGCTAAGTCTCGTATGTCCTGTACCTGCAGTACTTGGGGGCCCCTTCTCAGCTCACCGTAAGACGTTACAACAGCACCCTGGAACTTCAAAGAACGCGAGCCCCTCCTTTTAAAGATGAGAAAGGGGTGGGGAGGGGGCAGAGAGGTGAACCCGCCCAAGGTCACTCTGCTCTGAGTAACGGGACGGCTGACTTGGCACTGCCCCCTGGCAATCTGTGCTCCACCCCAGATCCTCCAAACAGTCCCTCGGGGCTTCTGCTGGCTTGCTAGCATGCAACCTCCCCCGGCCCCCGCAAAAATGCAACGCGAGTCGCGCTCGGTGCCCAACTTCATCCCTTCGCGTCAGCATGCAGTTAAACCCTCCGGCCGGCAGCAGGTCACATGGGCTACGCTCAGCTCTCTCTCCCCCGAGCCCGGCCCCCCGGCGGCCGCCCCAAGGTCACCGGCTGGCCCGGGGGGCTCCCGCCTCGGGCGACGGGAGACGGCAGGGCGGGGGCCTGGGGCGCGGCACTCACCGGCGCGGGGGGCGGGCGCGCCGCGGCTGCCCATGTCCTCGCAGGCGCGGCTGGGTGCGGCGGCCGCTGGCGCTGGCTGTGCTAGGCGCCCGGCTGCGGGCCCGCGCCGCGGGGAGCGCCGTCCAATCAGCGCGCGCTTGCCGCCTGGCCCGGCGCGCGGCCCGGCCGGGTTCGCGGCTCCCGGGGGGCGCGAGCCGCCGCGCGCCGCCCGAGCGGCTTCCGGGCGCGTTGCCTGGACGCGGTTGCCGTGGCAGCCCGAGCTGGAGGCTTTCCCCGCGCCCGCGCCCAGCCCCGCGGCGCCGCCCCTCCTCCCTCCGCTTTCCCACACCCAAAATAGCCTCTCCTCCCGCTGCTGTTTGCCACCCAGCTCGCAGCCCAGCCGCTCGGAGTCGGCGGGCGGGGATTTCGCTTATTGGAAAATAAGTCCTCTTGTAGGGCTGGTTGACTTGAAGAGAGGGGTGTTGAAATGGTGCCTGATTAAGATAATAGCCATGGTGCCTGCCCTGTAATTCTCTTCAGAGCCCTAACATCCGTTATTTACCAAACCTCTTTCCCACAGAAAGCGTTATTATCTACCCCCACCCCCTTCCAAATCGAGGAGAAGTTATTTTATGAGGCCACCGTCTGGGAAACAGCTTGTGCATTGACGCCCCACCTGTGCAGTGGAACTAACTAACCCTCGAAGCGGCCAAGTGTCATCTAATGAATCACCTTGACACCGGCCACTGGGACCAAGGATCCGGTCTCATGGCAGCAGGCACGACGCAAGAAAGAAAGAACTGTTACCACCCCTCTTCTTCACATCCCTTCCTCCTCCCTTCTGCCTCACCCGCCTCCTAGGGCGTCCTAACTCTTTGCACCTTCCTCTCAATGTGCATTCTGAGCAGGATGCACACCCCGATCCACTCAGAAATTTGCTTCCTCTCTGTGGGCGGGATTTAAGCAGAGTTGGGGACCCCCACCTACGCCCACCTCCAGTTCATACCTCTTTCGTGTCACTAGTATTTACCCAGGAAGGGTGTTCCTATCCGTCTCCTCCACCAGCCACAGCCTCTCCAACCCAGGGAAAGGGGGAACTTGGTAGAAAGACCCTGGGCTGTGGAGTCAGGCTGAGTTGTTCTGGAGTCCTCTCTCCAGCAGTTACTTCTATGTGGTCTTGGATATTCTGTTTCCATACCTATAAAACGGGATAATATCCCCACAAAGGGCTAATGCATCCATAACATTCAGTGAACAATGCTTATTGGATGCTTGTCAAATTCTAGAAACTGTGCACACACAATGGTGAAAAAGAAAAAGAGACACAAATCTCTGCTCTCATAGAGCTTACAGCCGGAAACACATCAATCAAATAACCACAGACATCATGAAACTGACATTGTGATAAGAAGAGTGCATGACCTTGAGAACTGTGGTGTGGAGATCTGACCTAGGAGCATCCCTTTAGCTCAGTGATTATTCTTTCCTTTTTTCCCTTTAATTCCCACTGCCTGGCACATGATACACACTCAGTAAGTGTATATGGAATTGAATCCTATGTCATCCTGATAACAGTATCGCTCAGTTTCCCACTGACTTTCTCTCACTGAAAATATATTTGAAACATACATAACTCTCTGCTATGTCTGGAAAGACGTGCAGGTCTTACGGGAAAGTACTCATTCAAACCCAGAGCCCACCATCAAGAGTCCCAAGAAAGGTTCAAAATGTTTCTTGCCTGTCCCCATTGGGTTGCCTTCCAGAGTGTAAGGTGTGCATCTCAGATGGGCACATGAAAGTCCCCTCTGCCTCATTTCTTCCAACCCCCACCCTTACTATTCCACTCTCTCCCCTGGTCCCAGCTCCATTCTGCCACTCCCCCTTGATTCAGAGCTGCAGGGCACCCATTCCTGGCTTCCTAGGAGAATGCCAGCAATCCTTATAATCCTCAGAGTAGAGCATTTGTAAAACAGAGGAAACTCCCTCCTGTACTTCTGCTGGCCTTCAAAGCATAACTTTATGCTGTAATTGCCACAAGACTCCATCACTCTCAAGGGTAGAGAAGAAGAGGACCTGGTAAATGAGGGCCCTTGCTACGTATATACACCATTTCATTCTGGCTGACTTTAATTTCCTTTTAAAAAATCATATCAATTAGCATAAATAGAATCCAAAATTTTAAAAGATTCATTAGTAAGAAGACAAATAATTGTAGCTCTTGCAAACTCTGAATTCCTCAACAGGAATCCTGAAGTCTCATAGTATAGTAGAGCCACGACTTCCCACTTCTGACCTTTTCTTCCCCCCTGTTCAGGTGACATGTTTTGAATCCTGAGGAGACACAGTGCACAATGATTTAAGCCTACCTTAATTTTTTTCCAACTCAAACTATTTCTGTAGGATAAATTTCAAAGAACTATCTGTTTTTCCAGAATTGTTTGATTGTGACTCATTACAGGAAATGGATTTTTTTTGCATTACTTTAATTTAAAAGCTATGATGGATCACAAATTATTTAATACTGGCACAGATTAACAAAAAAAGTTTCATCAGAGAGCAATTTTATAAACTTGATGGTTGTCATACTATTCAGCAACCAGTTATTAAATACAAATAACTAGTGCAGAGTATTTTGCTAGATGCGGTGGAAAATTTTTTTAAGTGATTTATGGCACAGCTGAGGGGTTTTGTTTGTTTGTTTGTTTGTTGTTGTTGCTTGGCTGCACCACACTGCTCGTGGGATCTTATTTTCCTGACCATGGATCGAACCGGTGCCCCCTGCAATGGAAGCGTGTACTGGACCGCCAGTGAATTCCCACAGCTGAGTTCTGGTCCTACCTGTGTCTCAGCACCACCAAAAGTCATGAAGATATGATATGTGAGGCTTCTATGAGCCCAGTGAGCAGGCTCATCTAGGGAAAGGTCAAGGGACTGTATAGGTCAAAAGTGGTATTTGTAAAAAGGCTGGAAAGCAGGTAGACCAAGAATGTGGTGAGCCCTGCAGGGTGGTTAGCACTTTATCTCTAACTAAGGCTTGTTACTCAGTGGGGTGTCAAGATCCATTGTGAGGTGTGTCACACAGTGTTCTTCACCAATAATAAGGTGCTAAAAGATTGACCCACAAGCAATGGTCATATATAGGAACCAGAAAGAGGAAGAGGGTTCCCACAAAGGGAACAACGAGGAAGAATCAGAGATGTTAGGGACAACGTCAGAGAAGCTCCAGGTGGAAAGTTTGGTGACAACTTGGTGACAAGTCCCACAGAAGTCAAGAAAATTTAGTGAATAGAAGGTCACTGGTGACCTTCATGGGTATTTTTGAGTTATTGGACTGCTGTGGGTTAAGAAAAGACTGGCTGCCAGAGAAATGCAGGAGGAGGTGTGGGTCACTCTTTAGAGAAGTTTGGTAGTGCAGGGAAGGTGAGAAATAAGGTCAACAGAGAGGTTTTTAGTGCTAAGTGAACATTTTCAAGATAGGAGAAAATACGCTTTGCATTTATATGTGCCGTTGGAGTCATGAAGAAACGGAAAGCACAATACATCATTTTGCACTGACTAACTCAATCTAAATTCTGTCCCTAATTTCATCATCACCATATCCATTTCCTTTTAAAAAATCTTTCATCAAATAAGAAATCTTACATTGAACAAAGGTGGGGTTCAGACTGTGGGACATTATTCTCTTAATAATCAGTTAATAAAATATGTGTTATTCTTTATGACTTTTCTTTGGTGGTTTTCTTTGTTGATAATAGTAACATCTTAGAATTAAGGAAATCCCTTGTTTTTCTCTTTTATATGTAAAAATAATGGATTTTTCACATGTTTTGAGTAAACTGTAATTGACTTATCTGTTTTTGCTAATAACTTCCCTTCATGTGTTGGCTAATTCAAATATTATGTTTTGCTTATGAATTTGTTGGTATCTATCCATCTCACAAGGGTTTTTTAATTATAAGTAGGGCACAACCAGCAGGGAAGCATAAAATATTGGAAGACTCTTCCTAGTAGTGTAGTAGTGTTAACTTAGGAGGTGTTATCTATGTCTTAACTTAGGTAATTGCTGGTGTACATAGCAGGGCAAAGGCAGCCTGGGTTGTGTTGAAACAGCAAACAACTGAGCCTTAACATAATACTACTCACTAGAGAGTGAAATCTGGAATAAAGGAGGATTTATCCAAAGAGTTTATGGCCAGAAGTTCTAGAATAACCTTATAATTAAACTGATTCATCCAAAACCCATTTCATTGGCAAGAGGAGGGAGCACTATAGAAAATTCCATTGCAGATTGATTTTTTTTTCAAACTGATGCAAAATATTTATTCCAAATTAGTTATTTTATGCAGTAATTTTCCCCCTCAACAGACTTGTGATAACCACATCTTTTAAATCTGTAAATAATGTTATCAAAATAATCTTAATCTTTGAGATCTCACAGAAATGTATATTTTACAATCCACCCTGAATATCAAGGCTGCAAGAATAACACAACATTTCCTATATCCAAATATTTTACAGCTGTACCCAGAAAGAAAAAAAAAAGTGAAAAAACCATATATGCTGGGTTAAGGGCTAATGTTACCCGAGCAGCCAGAAATAAAATAAAATATCCAAATTATTAGCATTAATTTAATACAGTTATAACTTCAATAGTCACTTTGTCATTGACAGTGATTGCTTGAGCACAGGGGTGAGTACCCCAAGGGCTGGTAGTAGAAGCTGCTGCTGCAGACCCATGTCTCCTCCTCTCTGCCCTGCCAGCTCCCACCTGTGCATCGCGCCCCATATATACTGTGTGTATGTGTGTGTGTGTGTGTTTGTTTGTTTGTTTTGTGGTACGCGGGCCTCTCACTGTTGTGGCCTCTCCCGTTGTGGAGCACAGGCTCTGGACGCGCAGGCTCAGAGGCCATGGCTCACGGGCCCAGCCGCTCCGCAGCATGTGGGATCTTCCCGGACTGGGGCACGAACCCGTGTCCCCTGCATCTTGTCCCCTGCAAGAAGGCGGACTCTCAACCACTGCGCCACCAGGGAAGCCCTGTGTGTGTGTTTTAAAAATCTTTCCCACCACACAAAGTTCTATTAAGCGGATAACAGGGAAGAACAACAACAAAAGCTAAACCAGCCAATCGCTCGCTCTCTCTTTGGGATATGATTATTTCCCTTGTGCATGAAGTATTTAACAACAACATAAGAAAGAGAAAAGGGAAAGAACGATTTCTTCTGTATAACCCCTAAACACACAAGCTGAGTTTACTGGGTCAGATTTAACAGTAAGCATTTATATGCCTACTTCCAGGCATCGTCATCAGATGTTTCACTGCTACTTGTTTCCATGTCGTCTGAGTCCTCAAACTCTGTTTTACAAGTATTTCTCCAAGGGGAGAACAGGCTAGAACTTTGGCTCTGCGAGAAGCCATTCTTCCCAAAGCCATTTCTTCTCAGCTCCTCTGTCTTCTTGTGGAACTCTCTGAGCTCATCCTCTGAGAGGGGAAGGCAATTCTCATCATTTTCAAGACACTCCTGCCATCCCATTGCTTTCAATAACCTGTGCTCTGCTTCCAAAGAGTGAGAGAGGACCTCCCCTTCGTCTTCTACGGGGAGAGCAAGACCCTTCTGATGACAGCCTTCCTCTCCATTTTCTTTTGGTTCAGGTGTGCTGTTGTCCTCTGAATCCTCCAGCTTCTCAGTCTCTGCTCTCTGAGAAGTCTCCATTCCGGTCATCCTTCAGAGTCTTCAGGAACTCGCTCTTCCTGTCAGTAGTTCGGCAGGTCAGCTTGGTCAGACGAGAGGAGCTGATCTCAACTGGAGGAGTGGTGCTGGCGGGGACTCTCTTTGGGAGAGCTTAAAACTATACCACCAGCCAGCACTACTGGTTTGGTAACAGAGATTGGACTGGTAAAAGCAGACTCCCGGCTAGAGGCAAGGGATCCTGATTTGTGTTCCATTCTGTTAGCTTTCCACGCACTGGGCTTGGATGGAGGTGGTACAGGCTGAGGAACCAGGCTCTTATAGACACTTGGAACCATGGTTGACAATTTGTTTCCGTTTGCATGGTGAGATCCTGGAGAGGTGAATGCAGCAGAGAAGGCAGCAGCAGGACCTTCTTTGGAAACTTTTTTGATGACTAACATTTTGGAGGGCTGCTTGGCACTAGGTGGGTTTTCCCACACTCCAGAAGGGGGTCCCGATAGGTCTGCATGGCTGATTCTGTTTGCCAGCTTCTGGATTCAAAGAAGGAAAGTCGTCTTCTTCAAACTGCAACTCTCCCACCTTATCATCTTTCTTCTCTTCCCTAATCTCTGTAGCTGGCTTTTCCTGAAAGGCACAGCCTTTCCGGGAGTGGAAGCTGCCATTCCAGTTGCGATGGTTCCCTGTGCCACCCCACAATGCTGGCTCATGCCATCGTGACCTCGGGAAGAGCCATGCCAACCAGATAGGTTCCCTGTGATTCCAGCATATGCTCCCTTAGAGACACCAGAGTCCACGGAATCGTGGCGGAAGAGGGAGGGCTGGTGTCAGGAATCTCCTGTCGTTCGTAGAGGTCCATTGTTAAAAAAGCCATCAGAGGAATTGTGTCAACGACGGCTTACTTCAAGTCTACCATCTCCTCAGGGTAGGTGCTCTCCGTGTTTTTCAAAGATGGCTGTAGGTGACTTAGCTGGCTGTGGTGTTGAGAAATTTAGCCAAGCAGGAACAAAGTCACGCTGCACCATTTAGGTCCAGTGTCTCTTTTCAACAAGGTGAGGCATCCAACCTCATGGCCAGGATCCCAGAGTGTAACCTCTGTGGTCCCGTTTCCTGAACTCCTTGAGTCTGCCAGCTGGATTTCCACGAGGTTCTGTTGTTAAAAGAGTACTTAAAATTAGGCTGGCCAGCAGCACACCTTATGATGAAACACAAAGAAGCCAGGCTCTGTGTGGATCAATTTCTCAGTCCCCTCAATTGCTCATCTTAAACTATCTAGATCCTGACATGTTTCCAAAAGGGGAAAGGGGAAAAGGGAAGGGGGAGGGGAACATAAAAAGTATTTGTTACATTTAAAAAATAGGGGAGGGCTTCCCTGGTGGCGCAGTGGTTGAGAGTCTGCCTGCCGATGCAGGGGACACGGGTTCATGCCCCGGTCTGGGAAGATCCCACATGCCACGGAGCGGCTGGGCCCGTGAGCCATGGCCGCTGAGCCTGCGCGTCCGGAGCCTGTGCTCCACAACGGGAGAGGCCGCAACAGTGAGAGGCCCGCGTACCAAAAAAAAAAAAATAGGGGAAAGGGGAAAGAGCTATATTAATGTTCACCTCATTCACCTTCCTTGAGTGATGGCCCTACGATGTTGCTTAAATAGATAACACATGGACCTTTGCACATTGAATGCAAACACTGTTCATAAAAAGGTCATAGCTTAGAAAGACAGATGGACTTTTGTTTGGGCAAATAATGTCATTGAAGTGATAGATCAAAAATAAAACACTAGGGCTTCCCTGGTGGCGCAGTGGTTGAGAGTCCGCCTGCCGATGCAGGGGACACGGGTTCGTGCCCCGGTTCAGGAAGATCCCACATGCTGTGGAGCGGCTGGGCCCGTGAGCCATGGCCGCTGGGCCTGGCGTCCGGAGCCTGTGCTCCACAAGGGGAGAGGCCACAACAGTGAGAGGCCCACATACAGCCAAAAAAAAAAAAAAAAAAAGCTATAAAAAAAAAATAAAACACTGAAGAGCTATAAAAGATCTTCTGAGCAGTCAACTCTAGTAACAAAACATCCACATGACAAAGCCCTTAATTTATAAATCTCATTATTCTTACACAGCTGCTAAAAATAGCATGCAGGTAATTATTTATATTTGACTTATCCTTCAAAATCTAAGGACATGAGAAACCTTGTTTAAAAAAAAAATCAGACAGGAACTTGATATGCTTTTCCCTCAAAAGAAGAGCAGCTCTCAAGGCAAATTTCTTGGTATAAAGCTCTCAAATGTTTCTTCTATTTCTTTGGTCTTCAGTATTTATAAATTCACAGCAAAATCAAAACAAGTAGAAAGATAGGGCTTAAGGAACAGTCATGGGGAAAGTTCCAAAGTGAGGTTTTCTTCTCTTCAGTTTTCTGTATTTCACTCGCTCTGCCCCTTTCTTAAGACTAAACTGAGTTAATGGAAGGTAATAAGAATCTTCTGCTTCAGTAGAGAAGTCACTTTGCATCCATTTCCATCATTATTCAATCATTTTAAAGTCCACGGGAATCTATCACTTTGGCTCCCTCCTTCCTTCACGTGCATGCACTGTTAAGACTGCTGCACAGTGATTTTGGAAAAAATGTTCCTTCCAGCAATTTCAGAAAATAGGCCAAAAAAAAAATATATATATATATATACTGTATAGTCTTTAAGCTCTTCTGAAGTTTCATGCCACAATAGCTCAGTTCAGTATAGCTGAGAAAACAATCATGTTTATTGACCATGTATTAACCAGTCAGGACACCACAGTTTAGGCAATGGAGCCCCACATAAGCTGACACTCTTGTTTTAGCTTCTCTGCCAAGTAGTACATTATTGGACAGTGATCCTCACAGGTACGAGAATTAAGAGACAACTTTCACTTCTGTTCAACAACAAAAAAGAAATGACAATACCCACTAAATAACAATACACACAACATACATGATACATTATACTGTGCCATTCCAAGCCACAGTGAAGTGAAGCAAAGGAAAAATCAGGACTATCAGCACTGTCCTTATTGAAATTTTTGATATTTTGTTCTTCATGGATTTTTGGCACTAATTTCAATTTTTAAAGTATTGCATTAAAATATTATTTATCTTCATTGCTGAGTTTTTTGGGCACCCCCTTAAATTTTGCACTTATGTGCCTTACCTCACCTGGGCCCTGGCCCTGATGCTATAATAGCCAGTGTTTATGTGTCAGGCCCTGGGCTAAATGCTTTACCTAGAGTATTTAATTTATTCCTTGCAAAAATCTATGAGTAAAACTGAGGCTTAGAGACAATGCTATGGCTTGTCCAGGTCCCAAAGCTTTATGGCACTAGAAAGGATGAATACACAGATAAAGAATATAGAGGCTGGGCTTCCCTGGTGGCGCAGTGGTCGAGAGTCCGCCTGCCGATGCAGGGGACACGGGTTCGTGCCCTGGTCCGGGAAGATCCCACATGCCGCGGAGCGGCTGTGCCTGTGAGCCATGGCCACTGAGAGCCTGCGCATCCAGAGCCTGTGCTCCACAACGGGAGAGGCCATAACAGTGAGAAGCCCGCGTACCGCAAGAAAAAAAAAAAGAATATGGAGGCTTTGTTTGCATGTATGTTTCAGATAATTTATCTGTAGCTCACACCTTGGCAGATATGAGTCACAGATGAAGAGGCAGTTATTTTGTCTGATGTATAGTGTATAGCTAGAAAGCCTCCTGTTGGGATTTGCAATATTAAGCAGATTTCTAATAGGGAGTGGAAATTTCATCATGATAAGATATTTGATAGGGCTGGTAGATCAATAAATGAATTGTTGATAATCTTGATTAGTGGGTGGGATTTTCAGATGTTGGTATTTGATATTCTTGTATTTGAAATACAACATCGATCTTTCATGTTATTGGCCATAGTTAGATTTCATGTAAGAATAATAATGACATATATTGTATAAATTTTAAGTGCTATTTTTGTGGTGTGGTGGACTTTGAACCTGGGCACTTCTGATGCCACTGCCTGTGTTTTAACCAGATGCTTGATGGCCTCCCAATGATCACATCAGACTAGGAAGGAAAAATGCATCATAGGGGCTTCCCTGGTGGTGCAGTGGTTGAGAGTCCGCCTGCCGATGCAGGGGACACGGGTTCATGCCCCAGTCCGGGAAGATCCCACATGCCGCGGAGCAGCTGGGCCCGTGAGCCATGGCCGCTGAGCCTGCGCGTCCGGAACCTGTGCTCCGCAACGGGAGAGGCCACAACAGTGAGAGGCCCGCATACCGCAAAAAAAAAAAAAAAGCATCATAAACTTCAGTACATAAAGTGCGTGGCATAGTGAGATGTGAATAAATATTGCTTCAGTTCCCCTTTTGTTCCCCCAAGGATTGTACATATCAAATAATATGAAGAGTAACATACAAAAAATTTTATTTTGGGGAGAGCAAATTAATTTTAACACTCTATCTGATTTCTTACACCTTCACCCAGTCTACATTGGCAAAGAGTGAAGATTTAGTGTAATTTTCTAAATGAACCTGATAAAAGAATTTTTAGTTTGAAATATACAGAGCCAAAAATATTTTGGGATTTGAGCATCTTCTTAAATAATGAAACTGAAGTGCTTTATGAGTGCATGCTTGCTAGTAAAAGGTATACAGAGTGCTATTCTTTAAAGTTCTGATTAATAGACAATACATATTCTGCACTTAAAATTAATATTATGCAGTTGTTCTTACAGGAGAAATACCAAGTATAACCCTCTTTGTTTCCTCTCCAGCATTTGGATACACTTTAATTGTTTTCATGTACATATAGCAGATTCCCAAGGTCATGTGAATGAGCTGTAGGACTTTCTACCAGGAGCTGTAACCGCCTCCCACCCCTCCATAGTCATGTAATAGGTTTTCATCACGATAGACTCAGGAAGTAAATTTCTCTTCCCCTTAGAATCAAAAATTGTAAATTTGACACATTCTTTTTTTCTTTTTAAGGAGGATTCACTCTGTGAAGTTCCTAAACACTACCGGTATGTGTTTAGGATAGTTACTTAACGTCTCTTTGACTCAGTTTCATCATCTGTAAAATGGCAGTAAAGTAGTGCCTACTTCACTGGATTCTAATGGAGATCAAAGGCACTAACTCATGTAAAAAAAACTTCAGGGCAACACTTTAGTTACTATTTTAATATTACTTATTATATCTAATATCATATAAATTTTATTATTACTATTTTCTCCCAGGATCCAATCAGAATAGTGAAGGTCTAATTAATATTGGCTCAACTATTTTGTCTTACATACGCAGACAGAAGTTGGTAATTAATCTGGTTGACTCGCTCCTCACACAATTACTGATGCTGCTTGTCTTGGAACAATTCTGAGTATCCTTTTGGTGTCAGCCACACCCCAAACCATTTCTTTCCGTTGCATGAAGTTATCAACGTCCTAGTCAAACGGATGTACAGCGCCTAATATCCCGATCATTTTTGGCTGCACCTAACACAAATTCCAAGTTCTCCTCTAAGAACAATGAGTGAGATTGTCACACTACTGCTTCTGCCTTATGTATCTGCATCCTTCCTGCTCCACCTATATGATTCAACCAAATTAAGCACCCACCCAGGCCCTTGAAAAGGGAAAGAGGCCTATGCATAACACTTGGTGCTGTGGGAAAGGTGCAGATGGCATCACTAGCCCATCGTCCTTCCTCCCACTGCCAGTTGAAGTCATTCTGCTCACCATGGACATCTCTGAGGATGAATATAGCCAGCGATGGCTGAGGAGTCAATGATTACCACTGCCACCACCAACATCAGACAGCTATCTGGCCCCTGCTTTCAGCTGTATGGTTTATTCTTCTGAACTATAAAGTAGGATTTCAAAGCATCACCAGAACAAGGAAGACTTTTACTTCTCTACTCCTGCCACCACCTGACCTGGGTTCCGCCCTCTAAGATTCTTTCCTCCACCTGCCTACCCTGTTCTTAGCACCAGGAGTAGATGTGGCACATTCCTGACTAGTATCTCTGCCCAAGTCTCTTACATCAGAAGTCAGGGCTGAGCTTTTCCCAGCTTATTTTCTCCCAAATCCAGTCAGAAGAGTGAGCAAATAATTAATATCGGTTTGACTATTTTGTTTTATTTCGGTAATTTCAGTACTCAAAAGTTGGAGCATCTTTTTTGGATAGATCTTTGTGACAAATACAAATGTCTTGCTAATTCATTAAAAATTTAAAACACAAGGGACTTCCCTGGTGGCGCATTGGTTAAGAATCCGCCTGCCAATGCAGGGGACAGGGGATCGAGCCCTGGTCCGGGAAGATCCCACGTGCCGCGGAGCAACTAAGCCTGTGCACCACAACTACTGAAGCCCGTGCGCCTAGAGCCTGTGCTCTGCAACAAGAGAAGCCACCACAGTGAGAAGCCTGACCACCACAACGAAGAGTAGCCCCCATTTGACGCAACTAGAGAAAGCCCTCTCACAGCAGCGAAGACCCAATGCTGCCCAAAATAAATAAATAAATAAACAAACAATAAATTTATTAAAAAAAAACACAAGCATACACAGTATCTAATCTTAATATAATAAGTTTGACATTTCTTTTTCCAAGGAAGAGTCTACTCTTTTTCCAAGGGGAGAAAATAATAATGATATCTGTAGAAAATTTTTTACAAGAGATATCAGCTCACCTTTTGTTAAATTGAAAGAGAGAAAATTATAAATCAAGCTTTAAAAAAACTTCAACACAAGCATTTTTATGAGCAATATTGGGTGACACGCCAACCAATAAGACTGCCCATAGTAAGCCCTCTAAAGTTGCAGAAACTACACAAGAAAATTTCTTATAACTGTAGGACATAATCATCTAGATTGAATAGAACCACCAAGTACCTGGCACAGTGAATTAAAAAGAACTCATACCAAGGCAGTTCATTTTGAAATTTCTGAACACTAAAGATAAAGAGAAGATCCTAAAATCTTCCAGACTGTAAGTCTATCACAGACAAAGAATCAGGAGTCAGAATAACATCAGACTTCTCAATAGTAATACTGGAATCAAGATCAGTACCTGTAAAATTCTGAGAGAGACTTATTTCTATTATAGAATTCTACATCCAGCTAAACTATCCATTGAGTCTGAGGGCAAAATAAAGACATTTTCATATATGCTACTTCCCAAAAATGTACACTTTCTCAGGATTTTACTGAGAAATGTAAACTGCATAAGAAAGTAAGCTAAAAAGAAAGAGACATGGGCCCAGGAAGTGGAAGATCTACTCCAAGATAACAGTAAAGAGAAATCTTAGGAATATGATAAAAGTAATACCAGGACTGATGTCCAACAAGTCTTATGGAGAGCAACAAGTACAGACTAAAGCTAGAAGTAGAACACCACAGGAAGGATACTTCCAAGAAAATGAGAGAGAAAAAAAGAGAGAGAGAAACGGATTATTTATAATATGTTTGTACCACAGTGAAAGGAGTTATAGTTCTATCAAAAAGTCTGTAGATGGTACTTCCCTGGTGTCACAGTGGTTAAGAACCCGCCTGCCAATGCAGGGGACACGGGTTCGGGCCCTGGTCCGGGAAGATCCCACATGCTGCAGAGCAACTAAGCCCATGTGCCACAATTACTGAGCTTGTGCTCTAGAGCCCATAAGCCACAACTACTGAGCCCCTGCTCGCCACAACTAGAGAAAGCCCATGCACAGCAACGAACACCCAACGCGGCCAAATATTAATTAATTTTAAAGTGTTTTTTTAAAAAAAAGTCTGTAGATGAATTAGTGAGAGGAACAAAAAGAACTAAAGCAATGGCCAAAGAAGGCAATCGTTAATACTAAGAAAAGAAAAAAGTTGTCTGCAGTCATACATAGCTCAGCTGTGAACAACAGACATAATGTAAACATCGATTATCAGTTTAATCAAAAATTGTTACCTCACCATATTGGGGAGATTGGAGGAAAAGTGTACGTGGCAGAAGGTAGACTGAGGCATTTAAGAAAGCTAAATCCTCATCTTCCATAGTAGAAAGTCAACAGATAATAATTAACAGTGAAAGATCAAGAAACATCAGTATAAACATCTTTGACTTTATATAATAAGTATTGATACATGTATTTCTCTGATGCAAAAGAAATTAAAAGAAAACTCGAGTTATGAGGAGAAAATCATAGAGTATTTTTAAAATATATGTACCTATTATTTTGAAAATCCTCAGGTTATTTACTTAAGAGTCTTATTACTACCTTTCTTCCTAGGACATAATTTCTGTATTTCTATTTCAGGCACTTTCAAGATGTGTTGTTATCAAACCACAATTCTTCCCTTTGAGAATGGCATTATGAAACCTTTTATAGAAGATGTAAGACTCTAAATTAAAAACCAATTTTGTTCAAAAGGACATAAACCCATTGACTGCATAGTAAATTGTTCCAAATTTATTTTAATAATTTTCTGACAAAAAAATCAGTATATGGCTTTTCCTATCAGTTTTAGCCCATTAAAAATAGAATAGTCAAGATAAGGCCTATTTGACTAATACAAAAACATTTTCCAGATACATAGAATATTCATTTAAGGTATGGGTGTGTGTGTGTGTGTGTGTGTGTGTGTGTGTAAATATAATAATGTTTCAGAGCAAGGAAAAAGAAAAAAATTATTTTAGTTAGCTTTTTATAAGCTTTATGAATAACAAGAAGCCAGGGAACTTTTTTCCATTATTCAGATAATGAAAATAATTGCCTGCTGAACATATATTACATGCATTATCATGTAACAGAAGGACTCCAAGATTCAGAGTGAAATTTTCAGATTTGGGTTCAAATTTTGGCTTCATCTCTTACTAACAGGATGATTTTGGACACATCATTCAATTTTTTTCAGCCTCCATTTCCTCATCTATTGGGAACCTAGACTGTGATAGGCACTATTTTAGGCATAGGGGATACAGTAGTCATGCATAGTCTATGCGCTCATGAAGCTTTTTTTTTTTTCACTTTTTTTTTTTTTTTTGGCCATGTCACATGGTATGCTGGATCTTAGTTCCAGACCAGGGATCGAACCTGCACCCCATGCAGTAGAAGCACAGAGTCCTAACCACTGGACTGCCAGGGAATTCCCGAAGCTTATATTTTAAGTGGGGAGATAATAAGAAAGCAAAGCAATTTTAGATAGTGATGATCCTCATGGAGAAAATAAAAAGAGCCATAGGATAGTGACCAATGTGGAGCATGTTGGCTAGTTTAGAAAGGATGGCTAGCAGGGACTTCTATAAGAAGGTGGTATTTGACTGACATCTAGATGATCTAAAGTCAGCTATCTAGGGGAAGAGAATTTCAGGCAGAAGAAACAGCCAGTCAAGAAGGGGCTTGGAGGCAAATTCTATCAAGCATTTAGAGAAGAGCTAACACCTATCCTTCTGAAACTCTTCCAAAATATAGCAGAGGGAGGAACACTCCCAAACTCATTCTACGAGGCCACCATCACCTTGATACCAAAACCAGACAAGGATGTCACAAAGAAAGAAAACTACAGGCCAATATCACTGATGAACATAGATGCAAAAATCCTCAACAAAATACTAGCAAACAGATTCCAACAGCACATTAAAAGGATCATACACCACGATCAAGTGGGGTTTATTCCAGGAATGCAAGGATTCTTCAATATACGCAAATCAATCAACGTGATACACCATATTAACAAATTGAAGGAGAAAAACCATATGATCATCTCAATAGATGCAGAGAAAGCTTTCGACAAAATTCAACACCCATTTATGATAAAAACTCTGCAGAAAGTAGGCATAGAGGGAACTTTCCTCAACATAATAAAGGCCATATATGACAAACCCACAGCCAGCATCATCCTCAATGGTGAAAAACTGAAACCATTTCCACTAAGATCAGGAACAAGACAAGGTTGCCCACTCTCACCACTCTTATTCAACATAGTTTTGGAAGTTTTAGCCACAGCAATCAGAGAAGAAAAGGAAATAAAAGGAATCCAAATTGGAAAAGAAGAAGTAAAGCTGTCACTGTTTGCAGATGACATGATACTATACATAGAGAATCCTAAAGATGCTACCAGAAAACTACTAGAGCTAATCAATGAATTTGGTAAAGTTGCAGGATACAAAATTAATGCACAGAAATCTCTGGCATTCCTATATACTAATGATGAAAAATCTGAAAGTGAAATCAAGGAAACACTCCCATTTACCACTGCAACAAAAAGAATAAAATATCTAGGAATAAACTTACCTAAGGAGACAAAAGACCTGTATGCAGAAAATTATAAGACACTGATGAAAGAAATTAAAGATGATACAAATAGATGGAGAGATGTACCATGTTCTTGGATTGGAAGAATCAACATTGTGAAAATGACTCTACTACCCAAAGCAATCTACAGATTCAATGCAATCCCTATCAAACTACCACTGGCATTTTTCACAGAACTAGAACAAAAAATTTCACAATTTGTATGGAAACACAAAAGACCCCGAATAGCCAAAGCAATCTTGAGAACGAAAAATGGAGCTGGAGGAATCAGGCTCCCTGACTTCAGACTATACTACAAAGCTACAGTAATCAAGACAGTATGGTACTGGCACAAAAACAGAAAGATAGATCAATGGAACAGGATAGAAAGCCCAGAGATAAACCCACGCACATATGGTCACCTTATCTTTGATAAAGGAGGCAGGAATGTACAGTGGAGAAAGGACAGTCTCTTCAATAAGTGGTGCTGGGAAAACTGGATAGGGACATGTAAAAGTATGAGATTAGATCACTCCCTAACACCATACACAAAAATAAGCTCAAAATGGATTAAAGACCTAAATGTAAGGCCAGACACTATCAAACTTAGAGGAAAACATAGGCAGAACACTCTATGACATAAATCACAGCAAGATCCTTTTTGACCCACCTCCTAGAGAAATGGAAATAAAGACAAAAATAAACACATGGGACCTAATGAAACTTAAAAGCTTTTGCACAGCAAAGGAAACCATAAACAAGACCAAAAGACAACCCTCAGAATGGGAGAAAATATTTGCAAATGAAGCAACTGACAAAGGATTAATCTCCAAAATTTATAAGCAGCTCATGCAGCTCAATAACAAAAAAGCAAACAACCCAATCCAAAAATGGGCAGAAGACCTAAATAGACATTTCTCCACAGAAGATATACAGACTGCCAACAAACACATGAAAGGATGCTCAACATCTTTACTCATTAGAGAAATGCAAATCAAAACTACAATGAGATATCATCTCACACCAGTCAGAATGGCCATCATCAAAAAATCTAGAAACAATAAATGCTGGAGAGGGTGTGGAAAAAAGGGAACACTCTTGCACTGCTGGTGGGAATGTGAATTGGTACAGCCACTATGGAGAACGGTATGGAGGTTCCTTAAAAAACTACAAATAGAACTACCATATGACCCAGCAATCCCACTACTGGGCATATACCCTGAGAAAACCATAATTCAAAAAGAGACATGTACCAAAATGTTCATAGCAGCCCTATTTACAATAGCCCGGAGGTGGAAACAACCTAAGTGTCCATCATCGGATGAATGGGTAAAGAAGATGTGGCACATATATACAATGGAATATTACTCAGCCATAAAAAGAAATGAAATTGAGCTATTTGTAATGAGGTGGATGGACCTAGAGTCTGTCATACAGAGTGAAGTAAGTCAGAAAGAGAAAGACAAATACTGTATGCTGACACATATATATGGAATTTAAGAAAAAGAAAATGTCATGAAGAACATAGGGGTAAGACAGGAATAAAGACACAGACCTCCTAGAGAATGGACTTGAGGATATGGGGAGGGGGAAGGGTAAGCTGTGACAAAGTGAAAGAGCGGCATGGACATATATACACTACCAAACGTAAGGTAGATAGCTAGTGGGAAGCAGCCGCATAGCACAGGGAGATCAGCTTGGTGCTTTGTGACCGCCTGGAGGGGTGGGATAGGGAGGGTGGGAGGGAGACGCAAAAGGGAGGGGATATGGGAACATATGTATATGTATAACTGATTAAATTTGTTATAAAGCAAAAAAAAAAAAGAAGGGGCTTGGCATACTTGGGGTTAAGAGGAGACTGGTGTGGCTTAAGCTCAGAAAGAGAGGAAGAGAGGGGGGTACTAGATGGATTCAGAGAGCAGTGTGCTTAGGAGCTTGAAAACTGCAGTAAAGAGCTTGGGTTTTATTTGAGATGGGAACCAAAAGACAGTTTAAGCAGGGGAATAACCTGATCTGATTTGCTCTGGTGGCTGTCCTGAAAGTGAATTACAGGAGGGCATAAGAGAAAGCAGAGAAACTAGTTTTAAGCTATTGGGTGTATTGTAATGATGACATAATTGGTATGATTATGGCTTGGATTACAATGGTGGCAGGGGAGATAGGGATAGAACTGGACTGATTTTGGATAAAACGTAAAGGTAGAGTTAAGCAAACTTGTCATGAATTAGTTAGGGATGGAGGAGAGAAAAATCAAGGTGGTTGCTGTTTTTTCAACCTGAGCATCTGGGTAAATTATGATGCCATTTATAAGATGGAGAATTCTTCGGGAGGATCAAGTTTAGGGGCAGAAATCAAGAGTTCAGTTTTAGACATGTTAAGTATGAGATGTCTATTAGACCTCTAAGAAGAACTATCAAGCTGGCAGCTGGAACTATGAGTTTGAACTCTGGGGGAGAGTTTGAGCAGAAGATATTGTTTGATTAGCATTAGCATATAGGAGGTACTTAAAGTCAAGGGACTGGATGAGATCTTCTAGGGAAGACAGGCAGATGGGAAATTGCGTGCGTCCTGGAACCAAGCCCTGGGGCAGAGAAAAAGGAACCAGATTCCGGAATCAAGAATCAAGAACCCAGAAAGGGGGCTTCCCTGGTGGCGCAGTGGTTGAGAGTCCGCCTGCCGATGCAGGGGACACGGGTTCGTGCCCCGGTCCGGGAAGATCCCACATGCCGCGGAGCGGCTGTGCCCGTGAGCCATGGCCGCTGAGCCTGCGCGTCCGGAGCCTGTGCTCCGCAACGGGAGGGGCCCCAACAGTGAGAGGCCCGCGTACCACAAAAAAAAAAGAACCCAGAAAGGGAGCCTGTGCAGATGAACGAGAGTCAGGAGAGTATGGAGAGGCAGCAGGCAAAGAAGAGTTTCAAGGAGGTCAGTGGGGTCAAAGGCTGCTGAAGTTTCAGAAGTTAAGGCCCCAAAAGCGAGTCATGGATTTGGCAACATGGAGGCCACTGGTGACCTTGATGAGGGCTGTTTCAGTGGAGTCGGGGGGGATGGAATCTGTTTGAGCAGGTTGACGAAAAGATGGAAAATGAATGAAGAAGTAATGACCATAGACAATGCTTTCAAGGAGTCCTGCAATAAAGAGGAGCAGGAAAATGGGAAGGTAACCAGAAAGATTTTTGAGTTTGTTTTTTAAAATAGAAGACGTTGGAACAAGTTTCCTTTCTGATGTAGTGATCCAGTAAAGGGAGAGAAACCAGTGATGCAAGAGAATCATGATTTTAAAATCCTGACAGTTGAACAATTAAATACAAGTCACTTAAACTATATGAAAAACTTCCAGCAAAAACTCCCTAATTCTGAACAGTTCTATGAAGATTTCTGGTGTTTTGTTAGCTTTTTCTCAGTCCTTGTTTCCAAGCATTTAATCTTGCGTTTACGTGTATCTAGTTTTTTGCTTGCTGACACTTTAACTTTCTTCATAATCCACACTTGTCATAGATAATAAGTCTGTGTCCACATGAGGTATCATTTCATTGTGATTAAGAGATCAAGTCCTTGAGTCGGACTGGCTTGGATTAAGCCTCAGCTCTGCCAGTTGGTAGCTGTATGGCCTTGGGCAGGTTAATTAAAATCTCTGAGCTTTAGTGTTCTTTTCAATCCATATTATTAATAATAATACCTATTTTATTAGGTTGTTCTGAGGCTTAAATAAGAAAATATATGTAAAGTATCTGGCATATAGTAGGCATTCCATAAATAATAGCTGATATTATCATTACCACATAGACAAATAAAAAACAAAATGAAAAAATATTAATGTAGCTAAGATATTCACAATTTTAAGAGTCAATAAATTGCCTAATGAATTCAATAAATGACAGAAATTTCTTCTGAATCACCCAAATAATCTTTGTTTTCATATAGCTTTCAAAAGGTATGCATTAAATGTTATGGGCACTAGATAGAGGTGGTGTTTGCACAAAGCATGAATGTAGATGTATATTGTATACTTTAATACATGAATTGTATACTTGAAAATGCTTAATTTTATTTTCATGAATTTTACAGGCATAAAAAGTATGCATTGAATACCTGCTATGTGCAAGGCATATACTGTGTGCCTCTACCTTATTTTGTTTATGAAAATACGGCCACAATGAACTTTATTTTCCTTTCTTGGTCAAGAACATCAAATTTAAGCAGAGATAGATGATAGATCGATGGATGGATGGATAGATAGATAGATAGATAGACATATAGATACATAGGAGATAGATAATCAGGGTTTGGTGGTTTAGAAAATACGTCTTCAAGGAAAGAGCTTAAAGACCTCAATACTTTTTCCTAGGCAGGCCCAAAGGCTCCAGGTATTGGCCAGAAATAAATACGAGGGATAATCAAGCATCAAAGTCCAAGAAGGGCCCATTTTCAAACAAGGATTTAGATTGATATTTTAGACAAAAGAGCTAAAATTCAGGAGGAGATCCTGTGAGGAAAGGAGACTTGGGAGAAGTCTCAAGCAGCACCAGGGAGAGCTCCCAGCCAGTAGCTGTTTCCTACTATATCCTAAGAAGAAGCTACCCATTTTCTTTTTTTTTTTAAAAGATCTTTTTTTTTTTTTTTTTTTTTTTTTTTTTGCTGTACGCGGGCCTCTCACTGCTGTGGCCTCTCCCGTTGCGGAGCACAGGCTCCGGACACACAGGCTCCGCGGCCATGGCTCGCGGGCCCAGCCGCTCTGCGGCATGTGGGATCTTCCGGGATAGGGGCACGAACCCGTGTCCCCTGCATCGGCAGGCGGACTCTCAACCACTGCGCCACCAGGGAAGCCCTAAAAGATCTTTTTTTGATCTGGACCATTTTTTAAAGTCTTTATTGAATTTGTTACAATATTGTTTCTGTTTTATGTTTTGGTTTTTTGGCCGCAAGGCATGTGGGATCTTAGTTCCCTGAGCAGGGATGGAACCTGCACCCCCTGCATTGGAAGGCAAAAGCTTAACCACTGGACCCCCAGGGAAGTCCCAAATTTAACCATTTTCCTTTAGAAACTCAGGTTTTCCTCAGCTTCTTCTTTCAAAGTAGGATCACCTAAAACTTAAGGACTTTTTGGACCTCCAGTGATAGGGACCACATCTGCTTCCACACAAGAACCTTTGGTCAAGTTTTCAAGAATACCAGTTCTACCTAGAACATTGCTACTCAAAGTGTGGCCTGTCCTTGAGATTGTCATACTGAGTGAAGTCAGACAGAGAAATAGAAATATCACATGACATCACTTATATACGGAATCTAAAAAAAATAATAATACAAATGAACTTATTTATAAAATAAAAACAGACTCACTGACTTAGAGAACAAACTTATAGTTACTGGGGGGTAGGTGGTGGGGGAGGGATAGTTAGGGAGTTTGGGATTGACATGTACATACTGCTATCTTTAAAATGGATAATCAACAAGGAACTACTATATAGCACAGGGAAGCTCAATATTATGTAACAACCTAAATGGGAAAAGAATTTGAAAAAGAACAGATACATGTATATATATAACTAAATCACTTTGTTGAACACCTGAAACTAACACAACATTGTTAATCAGCTATACTCCAATATAAAATAAAAAGTGAAAACAAAGAAAAAAAACCAAAGTGTGGTCTGTGGACCAGGAGCACCAGCATCACTTCTGTGTTAGAATGCAGATTCACAGGTCTCACAGCAGATCTATGAAACTGAATCTGCATTTTAACAAGATTTCCAGTTGATTCATATGAACCTTAAGTACCGAGAAGCATTTGCCTGGTGAACATGACCCCACCAGAATCCGGTAGACTCTTCAAGAGCCTTGTTTTTTCACTGGATAAGAAACTGGTTCAGGAGGTAGGAAGGCTGGTCATTAGAACCATTGGGAAAAATCTGGAATTTTGTCTTCTAAAAGAACCCTAGTCATGTCTTGCCATTTGGAATTTATAAGGAATATCTATTTGATTATATAATAACTCAAAAACAAACAGGAAGATGTGATAAAAAGGAACAAACAAATGGGAAAATTCACTCTAGGCTGATATTTAGCATGCAACAATATGCAACAGATATTCAGTACGACTTGTTTATTTTTCCATTAAACTCAGCTGTCCTAATTTGAGAGTCTCCAAAAATATCAGTTGCTATTTAGCTTCCCTCAGTTAAGAGTTGTTTAATTTTTTTAATAGACAGTGAAGTTGATTCTCATCACCGCAGAAGGGAGAACAGAGTGTCATAAAGTCACAGAAGGATGACTCCACCTACACATGGTCACAGTGCTATGACTGGGGGACACTGTGACCAAAGGCACGTCCTGGTCATATAAACTTAGAGGGATATGATGGGGATTGCTAGAATCAGCGCTAGAAGCTGCATAGAAGTGATGTGTTTCCTGCGTGTATTTGCTTTTTGCATTTCAATTTCCCAGCAGAAACATTTTTGTCCTGCTTCTTAGAAGGCAGTCCCCAAGGAGTGATTCTCCATTTTTCTCTTGCAATGGATTTTCTAGATCATCATTTCAGGTAAACTCTCTGTGAATCAATTAAGTATACATTAGGCACTTGCTCTGAGTCCAGCTCTGGGCTGGGGAGTGTGAAGGGGAAAGGGAACTGGGGAGTGAGACCCAAAGTATATTTAAGTTGCATGATTCCTAGCCTTGAGAGGTTTCTTGTCTTGCTGGCCAGAGTTAAAATAAAAAGACATACCAAAACAAACAAACAAACAAACCTACATACACACAAACAAACAAAAAAACCCAAGAAACCATTGGGAAGAAATGAAAGAGCATTATAGTGCTAAATTATATAGTTCACACTCTGAGTGCTAGAGAAGGTCAGGAGGGCTTCCCTGGTGGTGCAGTGGTTGAGAGTCCGCCTGCCGATGCACGGGACACGGGTTCGTGCCCTGGTCCGGGAGGATCTCATATGCCGCGGAGTGGCTGGGCCTGTGAGCCATGGCCGCTGACCCTGAGAGTCTGAAGCTTCTGCTCGCAGCAGGAGAGGCCACAATGGTGAGAGGCCTGCGTACCGCAGGAAAAAAAAAAAAGAGAAGGTCAGGAAAGAATGAGTTCTTTTCCTCTGAAAAGAGGAAAGCAAAGCTTAAAATGGGCTCTGATGAATGTGTGGCATTTCAGTATATAGGAGTAGGATTAGAGTAGTTCCTGGAGAGGAAAAAAGGAGAGTAAAGGTGAGTTATTTAATATCTCTTAATCTGACTTTTTACTTCCCTAAATGGGAAAAAGAATAATAGTATTCGTTTTGGTTGGCTCATAGGTTTTTATGCAAATTATATGAGATGGTGTTTGTAAATGTTTTACATCCAAACAGTAATCCAACAGATGAAATGATTTCAGTAACCAAACTATCAGTAGTGATTTAAAATCAGAATATCAATTTCTGATTTTATAACTAACTGAAGAAAAAATAGCCAAAAGGGTTGTATCAGTCTTCTACGTAAGGTTTTTTCCTGCAGTCAGTCTATCCAGAAACCAAATTACAAATCAAAAGGAGAGTGATGATCCCAATAATACTGGCCACCGTTTATTGTACACCAGTGTCTTGGGTTCCTTGCCCATATGGCCTTGCTGATTCCTTGCCCCAGTCCTGTGAGGAGGAAACATCACTGCCACTCTGCACTAGCCAAGCTTCACAACTAATAAGTGATGGAGCCCAAATGCAAACTCATGCTCATCTGGCTTCAAAGCCCAAGCTCTTACCCCTATGTTACCAGGTTTAAAAAAGGAATCAGAGTAAGAGGTTATCCATTAAAGTTTTTCGTACCATGTCTATTGTTAGCACAAACAAGACTGAGAGGAAAAATAGCTGAAAAAGTGAACTGAACTGGTTGTTATACCAGTCTTGAGAAGCACTTTTGAGTTATTGATCAGACTAAATTCTAACCTTTCTAAGCTTTCTTAACTCACTCTTAGAGAGAGTAGATTCCAGAGAGACCACAGAACTACTGTGCTTATCCCTGTGAATTAGAGAATATTGTTTTCTGAAAGGGGAAACATTGAGTTACAACTAATGAATTTGACTGGTTGTGAAAATCAGTTTGGGTAAGTTATAAGGCATCTCTTTCCTACATCAGGTATGTTTTCTGTTGCCACTGTTCATTGCCTCACCTCTGCAGCTAGTCCATAACCCCAGTCTTAGAACTACCTCCCAGCTCGTGTTGTATCTTCAATGTATCGTGAAGTTTATACTAGAATATTAATTTGGTTCCTAGAATAGAAAGGCTTAATGCCTTCCTGGTAAAGCAGAATGAGTCTTTTTTTTCTTCCTATTGCTATGTTGATCATAGAGTAAGTTTAACACTTAGAACTTGAGGAGGTGACATTAAGAAAATCAAGTCAATATAAAAGGGGAGATGACAGGTTGGGATGGCATTGGAGCCACTGACTCAGCATCCACAGGCTCTGGGAGGGGAGGGGCACTGAATCAGGATGCTGGAGAGCTCAGCATTCATCCATTTGGACCTGCAGCAAGCTGAACTCACTTTTTATCTATAGAGTCTCCAGTTTTGATTTTCCTTTATTTCCCAGGATTCTTTGAGGGTAATGACAGAAGCTCCTCTAACTGCTTCACCACACACACCCCCGCCCCTATTAACAATTTTAGTGGTTCTGTGCACATCACCTGGGAAGACACACCTGCAGAAGTCTAGAACAGTGATTTACAAACTCTTCAGCTGCTTACCCACAGAAAGAATTTTGAAAAACTACACACCTCCATATACAGTTTAAAGTTAACATCTAAAAATTTTCACCATAAATTCAAATCGTTGCAAAAGATATAGTTTCTGGCACAATAACATTTTAAAATTGAACTGTTGGGCTTCCCTGGTGGCGCAGTGGTTGAGAGTCCGCCTGCCGATGCAGGGGACACGGGTTCGTGCCCCGGTCCGGGAAGATCCCACATACCGCAGGGCGGCTGGGCCCGTGAGCCATGGCCGCTGAACCTGCGCGTCTGGAGCCTGTGCTCCGTGATGGGAGAGGCCACAACAGTGAGAGGCCCGCGTACCACAAAAAAAAAAAAAAAAAAAAAAAAATTGAACTGTTCCAACACACTTTGGAATGATTCCAATATCCTCTAAGCACTACAGCTCTTTGAAATGTACCTGACAGGGTCATTATGAAGACCAAGGACTTAATAGCTGACAGTGCCCTGCACATGATAAACAGTATGTATTTGCTGTTTGTGTGTATGTATAGAAAGGTGGAAAGGGGTGGCAAGATGTTAGCAGTTAATCTTAGGAGGGGTTGTAGCAGGTGATATTTTGATGTCCCACACCGCATCTCCTCAGCCCATGTTTGAGTTCACACACCCCTGTGGGTCACAGTTTCTGCTGTGCTGAAGACTTTACATCTCAAATGGTGTACCGCTCTGCTTCCCTGCTGGAGAGCTCTCTCCAGCTCAAAGGAGTTTACTAACACTGATGCCTAGACACAATGTGGAACCTGAGGCCATTGACTTCCTCAGGGTCAACGCTCAACCAATGGGAGACAGGAGGCAGTGGGAAAAAGCCCCAGTCACCCCCGTCCTCTGGTGAGACAACTGTCAAATGTGTTATACAATTTCCCAGATGGTCCCCAGCAGGACTGAGCCCGGGTGGCCCACTGTCTTATTAAAGCACACATTATTGCTGTTTTTTCCTTTACCTGTCTTTTCAAAGTAAATAAATAGATTTTTTTTATAGCTCATGTGTTGGTTTATTTTAAGAAAACATATGCTATATATTTTTTTAAATCCTTCAGTTTGTCTGATTAGCTTTTTACCTTGACCTTATATCAGAAAATTATGTTTCAGATTTAATGTATGGAATTCCAAAAGGCCACATCCATGTGTTCAAAATAACTTTTTTTTTAAACATCTTTATTAGAGTATACTTGCTTTACAGTGGTGTGTTAGTTTCTGCTTTATAACAAAGTGAATCAGCTATATGTATACATATATCCCCATATCTCCTCCCTCTTGTCTTAGAGAGAGGAGATATGGGGATATATGTATACATATAGTCTCCCTCCCACCCTCCCTATCCTACACCTCTAGGTGGTCACAAAGCACCGAGCTGATCTCCCTGTGCTATGTGGCTGCTTCCCACTAGCTATCTATTTTACATTTGGTAGTGTATATATGTCCATGCCACTCTCTCACTTCGTCCCAGCTTACCCTTCCCCCTCCCCGTGTCCTCAAGTCCATTCTCTACGTCTGCGTCTTTATTCCTGTCCTGCCCCTAGGTTCTTCAGAACCATTTTTTTTTGTTTTAGATTCCATATATATGTGTTAGCATATGGTATTTGTTTTTCTCTCTCTGACTCAAAGTAAATAAATAGATTTTTAAAATATGTTTTAGAAAAGCATCCCCATGGTATGGCTGGGCATTGTTCCTGGCTGTGTGCTCCAGAGCCTGTTCTGTGGCCCTCCTAGAGATTCTATAAGCTATGGAATGTCCCTTCATAAATCTATTTCTGCTTAAAAACAAGTCTTTGGTATTGAGTGTGTTTAGTAACAAGAAGTACAGGAGAGTGGTTCTGAAGGGGTAGTCACTCTGTCACTTAAGGACACCTAAACCCCTCTCACTCTCTCTACTTTTCCTGTTGCTACCATGAATTTGGTGGCTTATCATGGCACCGATTATTATCTTACAGTTCTAGGTCAGAGGTCCAATATAGATTTCACAAATCGAGGTGTTGGCAGGGCTGCATTCCTTTTTGGAGGCTTTAGAAAAAGGCTCCGTACCCTGACTTTTCCAGCTTCTAGGGGCAGCCTGCATCCCTTGGCATGTGGCCCCTTCCTCCATCTTCAAAGCCAGCAACAATGGGTTGAGTCTTTTTCACATGGCATCTCTCTGGTCTTCTCTCTGCCTTCCTCTCTCACTTTTAAGGACTCCTGTGATTAGATTGGCCCCATCTCAAGATTAGCTGATCAGCAACCTTAATTGCACCTGCAACCTTAATTCTCCTTTGCCATGTAAGGCAACACATTCGCAAGTTCTGGGATCAAGATGTGGACATCTTTGGGCGAGCCATTGTTCTACCTATCAGAGCCTCGGGACAGCTTGACTCCCATCAACTGACTCTACGGATGACAGGATCACCTGGGAGGAAGCTGTGGCTTCCCAAGCCCGTATGTTTCCAGGTCCTTTCCTGAGAAATGAAGACAGCCGTCTACCAGTGGCTTAAACAAGAACTCTTGAATGCAAATAGGAAGAGCAGGCAGTGGCTTAGAACTCTTCAAATTTAGGCTTAAGTAGAGAGACTTTTATATGTTCCCAGGTTTATACGTCCCCTAAAATAAGGAAATGAGGTTTGCACTCCTAGGTTCACAGGATATAATACAGTTTATTCACATGCTGACTTGACCCAGTTTTGAGGGCCTGCCTAGAGGCCAGTCACTTCCCCTTCCTGAGCTGTCAATTAAGCCCACACCCCAACCACATGCCCTATCAGGTGCTCATACTCCAGGCTGCTGTATATCACACTGGCCACTACAGGACCAGGTACCATACAACCAGGGACCACAGCCCCTATGGCCCAGAGCTTGCTGAAGTTACTTAAGTCAGCCAATGCTAAGCCTTCTTACCCAATTTTTTTTTTTTTTTTCCCGGTATGCGGGCCTCTCACTGTTGTGGCCTCTCCCGTTGCAGAGCACAGGCTCCGGACGCGCAGGCTCAGCGGCCATGGCTCACGGGCCCAGCCACTCCGCATCATGTGGGATCTTCCCGGACCAGGGCACGAACCCGTGTCCCCTGCATCGGCAGGCGGACTCTCAACCACTGCTCCACCAGGGAAGCCCCTTCTTACCCAATTTTGCCTGTTCCTTCTCACAGAATCCACACTAAGGTGCTTGCCCATGGTTCCACTTTCTCCTTTGCTTGTGACTGGCCCCAGTGTTTCCCCCAAGTGGCCCTGCATGCCTCACTGTTTCTCCCCAGGGAGCTGCGAGTATGACAAAACTGTAACACTCTTTCCGGTTGCTTTCATGACCCACGTCTGGCCTCACTCAAGGTAATAGGGTTAAAACACAGGGTAAGTGTGTTTAATTGATTTTTCTCACTTTAAAAATTTTGATTGATTTTTCTCTCCACCAAAGGTTCACAAGAGACCTTTCTCAATGGGTTCAAGACTAATTTTAATGCAAGAAAGGGAAGTCCAGAAAGGCCTGAGGCAACTCTGCTGAGGGCATCCCTCTATTCTCTCACCCCTAATGCCAAGAGACCTGCTCGGGCCACTCCATAGCAGATGGCAGCAGAGAGAGTGCAGGGAAGGGTACTGACTGCAAAGCTCTTCCTTTGGAGCTGTCTTTTGATTGGTCCGGAAACCAGCCTCCAGGGTAGGAACAGGAATTCTGACTGGAAGAGACAGCTTCCCCTTTACAAATAACCCATAACTTTCCCCTTGACTGATGAGAAGGAGGCCAGATTTACTTTTATCTCAGGCAGGTCATGTTGAAGAAATGTTAATGATGTCATCAGGTGATGGATTTCCTCATACCTTCACTCACTGAACCATGCCAGATCTATCAAGCCCCATGCAAGGTGGATAGCAGAACACAGAGCTTGACTGCAGAAACGTTTCCCTTATAATCAACTTGCAGAGTAAGTGTAATGCGGTAATGGGGACGCATAATGGGACAGAGCAAAAGTCCTGAAAGTGGTGCCCATGAGCCTGATCTAGCCTACAGGGGTATGTGTGTGTGTGTGTTAAGCTCACACATAGCTTCTTACTGGGTTTTTTTTGCTAATTTTCCCCAACATTTTATTATGAAAATTTTCAAATGCACAGCAACACTGATTCATTAACGTTTTACTAAGCTTGATGTATCACATATCTATCTTTCCATCCATCCCTCCATCCATCCATTAATCCATCTTATTCTTAGTTCATCTCAAAGTAAATTGCAGACATCCGTAAACTTCCTCCGAAATACTTCAGGATGATTGTCATTAACTAGAGTTCAATATTTGTTAATAGAATTTTGTATATAATTTACATACATTGAAATATATACCTTTTCAAGTGTACATTCACTAGGTTTTGACAAATGCATGTATCAGTATAATCCAAACCCTCTGAAGATATAGAATATTACTACCATGCCTGAAAGGGTACTCACTCCCTTCCCAGTCAATCCCTGCCCTCATCCTGGGTTAATTTTGCTTGTTCTAGAATTTCAAATAAATGGGCGTATGGCAATCTGAAAAAAAACAAAAAACAAAAACAAATGACCCCAAACTGCTTCTCAGACCCATGATGCTCCAGCAAGTCTTTCCGTTCCCAACAAAACTCCTGAATTTCCTTCACCATCGCAAATGCTACACCATCTGTCCCAAACTTCCAACCTTTCCTCTCCAGCTTACAAATCACAGTCCCCTTTCCACTCATGTGCCCTGACTCTCTCCAGCATCGTCTCCACACTCGGGGGGAGCAGAAAGCTGGATCCATGTACACATCTGGGCAACCAGCCCATGAATGGGAAGCCCTCCCCATCCCCATTCCCCTCCTATCTCACTTTGTCCCCTTCTTCCCCTTTCTCTTTCCCAGGATAGTTTCTTCTCCCTCATTTTTCTCCTACCCACTCAAGCAAGGGCAGCGGTAGATTCCACCCAGAGGCATGGACCTAGGAGAAATACAGACAAAGCACTTTATTCTTCTGGTGGAGGGAAGTAGAGGGATGTAAACTTTGTCTACCCCTGTGTCTCTGCCCTGCTCTGAAGGAGAAGTGGTGCAGCTGTGTTGAATCTGTTGTTTGAGGACTGCTATAGAAATTCTCATTAATAATCAGAGTAATTTCCTTCCCCTAGTCTTGCTTCCAGCTGAATTCTTAGTGGGAACGCCTGTGGTCTCTATGGGAAGATTCATACATAACACTTTGTTTTTGATGAGGATCGAGGTTCATCCTGCTTCTCCTTCCAGGTCTCCAAGTCCAGCTCTGGGATCCCCACAGCCTCACATAGAAAGAACCACTCCCTCCCCATGTGTCCCCTGCCCCAGTGACTCTTCCCAAAGCAAATCCCAGCCAGTGTTCTGTGCTCTGTCCATGCCCTTCTCTGACCTGTGGGGCTGAGCTTTGGGCTCATACATGCAGCAGAACCCTAGAAGCCACTATAATTCAACATAACTCAAAAGCAAAATGAAGAGCCCAGTGTAAGATCTACACTCAAGAAACACCTGTTGCTTGAGCTTAGTTTAAGTGCAACGTTGTTCCAACTCATTTCTAACTTTCAAAATGGTTTCTTTCTTCCCAACACAAGATGTGGGAACATTTCTCAGGTTAATTAGCTACCCATTTCACTGCCGCTTCTGGGTTACCAGAAAGTACGTGCAGTTCTTTCTCCTTCAGTCACTGTGATTGTTTCTTGAAGTCCCAGCTCAGATCCTCCCCCCCTCCCCACACTCACCCCCTTCCCTGGGCGGGGAGCTGGAAATGGGGGAGAGTATTGCTATGGTTAAGAGCTGAGTGCATTCAGCTAGCTTCACTGCCAACTCTGTAACCTTAGGTCAGTTTGCTTAACCTCTCCGAGCCTCAGTGACCTAAAAAAATGGGGCTGATGATAATAGTACTGATACTATTTTCTGCACTAATGATTTCTATACTAATAATAGTATGATATTATTTTTGCACTAATTTGTCCTACAGTAATAATTTTTTTTTTTTTCCGCACTGTGTGTCTTGTGGGATCTTAGTTCCCTGACCAGGGATTGAACCCAGGGCCACAGCAGTGAAAGTGCCGAGTCCTAACCACTGGACCACCAGGGAATCCCCCACCTACAGTAACAATTAATGACTTCAGCACTATAATAATAGTACTGATACTATTTTCTGTACTAAGAATTTCTACACTTTAATGATTTCTGTACTAATAATACAGATATAATAAAGTCTGTGCTACTAATAATTTAATAATAATTCTGTATAATTTCTATGCTAATAATATCTGTACTAATAATACTAATAGTTTTCCATAAAATGGGGCGAATAATACTACTAAGATCTAAGAGAGTTATTCTAAGCATTATATGAGAAAAAACAGGTGAGATATACAGAGCATGACACAGAGTGGTGCTTAATAAATGCTAGCTATTATTATTGCTGTTGTTGTTGTTGTTAGGCTTCTAGCCAGTCTCCCCAGAGCTCCTGCACCAGAGAAGCCTATGAATAAAACTTAAAACTGCCTTGCTTATTTGCAGCACCACGGATGGACCTAGAGATTATCAAACTAAGTGAGGTGAGTCAGACAGAGAAAGACGAACACCGTCTATCACTTATATGTGGAATCTAAAAAAATGATACAAATGAACTTATTTACAAAACAGAAATCGAGTCACAGACATAGAAGACAAGCTTATGGTTACTGAAGGGGACAGGTGTGGGGGGAGAGGGATAAATTAGGAGTTCAGGATTAACAGATACACCCTACTATATATAAAATAGATAAACAACAAGGACCTACTGTCTAGTGCAGGAAACTATATTCAATATCTTATAACATGTGTATATATATATATATATTCTTTTTCAGATTCTTTCCCATTATAGGTTATTATAAGATGTTGAATACCATATATATGTGTGTATATATATATATATATATATATGTATATATATATATATATATATATATATATATATATATGGCCTTACCCCAGGGGCTTCATGAGCCCATGTGCTGCCTTTCCACCTGTGGAGAGAATTTGTTCCTGGTGAGAAGAGAAATGGGTATGAGAGGGGTTGGAATGGACTGCATGTTCATGAGGCAGGGGCTTTGTTCTCTCTCTGGGTGGAATGGGAATTTCATTCAGAGGAACAGGAGGAAAGAAGGGGTTCAGCTCCCTCGTCTGTCTCTCCACCTTGGAGAGGAACTTAGGCCTTTGCCCCAGAGAAAGACATCTCAGGAGTAAGGGAGGGTCCAGAAGCAGTAGAGCAAGATACCTAGAGAGAACCCAGGGTCTGGAGCAAAAATAAATATTACAAGTTTTTATGGCCATAGTGGGTGGATTTGGGGTGGGAATGAAAGGAGTTAACTCTTTGCTATTGTCTTCCTCGCTTCCACTTTCAGGGAGGAGCTTCCTTACTGGGTAGGAGCCGGGCTGGTGTGCCGTAGGTTGGCCCTCTGGATTACGTTTTTTCAATGAGATTTGTAGGGCTTCATTTCACTCTCTGTATTTTATTTAAAATAGAACCATTCCTGAAACTATTTTGAGTAGAAGTTCATGAATTAATATCGATTCCCCATGTTTTTAGAAATAAAAGAACAGAAAAATCAACATGTATGATTCCCCCACTTTGGTTTTCTGCTTCCAGCCCGGCAGTGCCCAGGTCTGTTTCCTCAGAAGCCAGGAACAGTTAACAAACACACTTTCCCTCCAGGCCTCTTGCAGAAGTGGAGGTACAATACCTTCCTTCTTGTGTTCATCCACAAACACACCTCTGAACTGAATGTTGAGAACAAATAAACAGTCTTCACAAAACAAATGCAGTTTTCCATAAAAGATAATGCAGGATGATTTCATTTATACAAAGTATCTAGAAAAGCAAATTTGTAGAGACTGAAAATAGATCAGCAGCTGCCTAGGGCTGAGGGTAGGAGGGGGATTACCTGAAAATGGTCATGAGGAAATATCTGGGGCAGTGGAAATGTTCTGAAACTGCAGTGTGGTGACGGTTGCATTGAATCTCAAACTTACAATGGGAGAATTTTATGATATATAAATTATGCCTCAATAAAGTTGTTTAAAAAAAAGGTAGTGGGCTTCCCTGGTGGCACAGTGGTTGAGAATCTGCCTGCCAATGCAGGGGACACGGGTTCGAGCCCTGGTCTGGGAAGATCCCACATGCCGTGGAGCAACTGGGCCCGTGAGCCACAACTACTGAGCCTGCGCGTCTGGAGCCCGTGCTCTGCAACAAGAGAGGCCACGATAGTGAGAGGCCCGTGCACCGCAATGAAGAGTGGCCCCCGCTTGCCACAACTAGAGAAAGCCCTCGCACAGAAACGAAGACCCAACACAGCCATAAATAAATTTAAAAAAAAAAAAAAAAGGTAGTGTAGGTAACTAACTGGTTTAAATTGGAGTGCCAAATAATACAGTGGTTAGTTAGTAACATAACTACATTATGGTCCTGGCTATTTGCAAACCATGTGAGTTGGAGAAAATGACTTCCCATCCCTCAGCCACAATCTCCCCACGTGTAAAATGGGAGATGACAATGCATATGTCTAAAGCAGAACACCAATTAAATGGGCTAACTTGCAGAAAGCATTCAGCTCCGCAGCTGGCACAAAGCCACTGCTTCTTGAATATTATATTTTATCCCAGAACTAGGAATGTGGGGATAGCCTACAGGGAGGTGTGAGTGTTAATCGTTTGTTACTTTGGAGGGAAGTTCACTCTGGATATTTTAATGAGAATGATCTGGAAAGATCTGCTGTAACACTGTTTCCAGCTTCTTAGGCCCACCAATGCCTCTGTGTCCAATGGTTCCACGGTTCCACACTCCTTTTCCAGGCATCCCTGGACATCCTTTCACCTCATCCTGGGTCAAGTTGTGAAAGTAAGAGGAATGAGATTTGTTACCAGGCCCACAGAACAGATGCTCTGGGATCCTTGGTGACTGTCCCAAGCTGAATGCCCTATGAGACGCTCTAAGGGAGATGTGATCTGGGCAACAAGATGTGCACAAGGACCCTTATCTCCTGAGAGATGCCTAGATGAGCCCAGAAAAGTCAAATCTGATTTGACTGCTGGGATCAAAATAGAATAACTGGGATTTGCTTCTAGAAAGAGGCAGTGTGGGAGGAAGGGGCGGAGTTCCAAGACCAGTTGGGAGGGCTTGTTCTTTCCTTGCATGTGGAGGACACTTTTTTCTAAAGTGTTCAGGGACAAGGATGAACAGAATGAAGTAGTAGTCATTCTTGCACGAGAGGCATATAGTTGCACCACGCACACCTTCACATTTCCCATTCTCAGTCTGTTCTTGGCAGGCTGACCTGCTCATTTATTCATTCAACATACATCTACCAAACTCCTGCTATAGGCTCGGGGCTATGCTAGACAAGGTCCTTGCCCTCAGAGACCTTATCTTCTAGTGGGAGACACAGACGGGGAGCAGGAAATGAAATGATCTATATATGAGTGCTAATGAGGGTAGGGTAGGCAGGAGGCAAGGTGGCTGGTTTAGATCAGGTGATCAGGAAGACCTCTCTGAGGAAGTGACAATTTAGCAAAAGCTTGAGAGACCAAAAGAAGCAAAGATCTGGAAGAAGGGCATTCCTGGCCAAAGAAAGAGAATGTGCAAAGGCCCTGGGGCAGGTGTGAGTTCTATGCGTTCAAGAAGCAGAAAGAAAGCAGTGTAGCTAGAGTGGAGTGAGAGGAAGTCACGGTGGTAGGAGATGAGTTCAGGGTGGTGGTCAGGGCCCACACCTGTTGGCCTCACTGGCCACAGGAAACATGGGTTTCATTCTAGATGTGATGGGAAGCCGTTTGGAGTGTTTGGGGACAGGGGAGACAGGTGATGTGATGTGTAGAAGATTATTCTGGTTGTGTAGCGAACAGAATTCCAGGTGCAGGAAATTTCTCACTAAACTACTAGTACAAAATTCCACACCAGAGTGAACAGCCCCTTCTACCTGAGACAGCAAGGCAAAAAGCACACACACAATGTCTTATAACTGGCATCTCCTACTCTCCATGTACCTGATGTTGTCGTACTTGGCAAATCAAAAGTAATTTTAAAAACTCTGATGGTTTGACATTTGAAATATTGAAAGCAATCTGGAAAATCCTGATAGCCAGTGTTTGTGTCTCCATCACTAGGTGTAGAAAAAGATTGTCAGGATGGATTTCAGTAAGATCAGCGGAGTGAGTGTATCTGCGTAGATCAGCTCATCTGTAGCACCATTAATAAACATTTGGTGATATACTCTTTAGCAGACTCTAGCAGTGAGTCTATACTGATTAGTTCACCTTTTCCCCCCAGAGCCTTACAGAGGTCAAATACAGTGTGATGGTGTTTCATACCGTTACACCAAGGGTTTCTGCTTTAACTGGCTCACCTGTTACTGATAAAGGCTTTAAAGTATAAGCAAAAGTAATAATGGCCAAGAGCTAGGTAGAAGTACAAAACCTGGATACTATCTTAGAAATCTGAAATAAAAATAATTGCAGATTATCAGTAGAATAATGTCCAAATGTCTGGACCAATCTGATAATCTTATAGGTTGAGGTCCTAATTATGCTGTATTTTTGGACTTTTCTTAAGCCAGCAGAAGCTTCAACAATAACTCTTATCAGAAGGCAAATGTTCATTAATTTAAATGACTAATTAATTTGCCATGTAATAGTCCATCTGATTCTCCTTTTCCAGCTCCAAAAGCACAGTCACATGCCCCAGCTTGGAACAAGAATCTCTTGTTCAGGGCTCCAGCCAAAGGACTCCACAAAGTAGCCTCACTCCCCAGAGTATGGCCACGAGGATTTATGCAAGTTTAGCCTCTAGCACATGGGTCAGAGAGTCCAACTTGGCAATATCTATTTATGAACAGTCATCAGAAAATTCATGTAAAAAAAAAGAAAATCAAAATAATAATCAAAAAAAGAAAATCAAAATAATAAAAATCAAATAAAAATTATCAGATTGGAACTCAAATAAAATGACTTCTCTCCCTTCCATTACATGAAACCTTCTTTCCCCCCTTCAACTGATTGTGCTTGTATTACCCTGTTTAACAACCTTCTGCCTACCTGGCTCCAGGGATCACACTGTAACCAATGTAGCAGGGTTCTCCTTTTCCCATAACTGATAAGGAGAAAGGGAAAGGGTAGAAGTTTCGTGCTCGACCTTGAACTTGCACTGAGGCAATGTGGCTGGCACATCTCCCAAAGAGGATCTGTGGCACCAGCACCACTGGACAGAAACCAGATTTGCCAGATTGGTGTGAGGCCAGACTTGCCTATTTGACTGGCTGGAAGTTTCTCTCAGATGATGCTCAGCAAAAACCAAGTGTTTCCTGGAGATAACATTGAGATAGTTTTTGCTGAAGCTGTTTTTCTGGTTATGTGTCAGCTCCTGGGAGTAATTTGGATGAAACTTGTAAGAAATATATTTTCAAGGCCTGAAAACACAAAATTTGCCGGATTTAAGGTAGGCTTCCTAATGATGGTATTATGAGAACCCAGTGCAAACCTGGCCTCCTGGGCTCCATTTTGGTCAACCCATAATATTCAGGAGTTACATCATTTCTCTTTCCAAACTCCCAATGGCATTTCCCAGTAACTGTACTTTTGAAATGAAAATGCAGATGGCAGAGTAAGTATCAAGTTAATGATATTTCGCTCAAAATCAGGATGGTGTACTGACTTCCAAGTATGGTTTTTGGTGGGGATGACAGGAATAAACTTCAGAGAAAGGTAAGATGTTATGGACTTTCCATCTCACCAACTGCCCTACCCTAAAATACTGTCTCCTGCAGAGTAGGTCTTGATATAATGCCTTATGTGTTTATGAACACCTCTCCAGAATTTTTGTGTCCAGTCCTTACGCCATTCCTGGATAAGATCACATGAACTAGCCTTCATGGCAGAGTCTTTCAGAGCCTAGTAGCTAAACTGGGGGAAGAGAAGCTTATTACCTTCCACAGTTTCATAGCACACCCGCCTCCCTCCAGCCTGAGTCAGGGGGCAAGAAGGGACTACATAGCTCATCCAGCTCCAGGGTATCAGCTCAGCTTCTAAGGCCCTCCCACATCCCTTCCAGATCCAAAGTTCTGAATTCCTGGCCTGCAGAGCTGCCCTATCTCACGGTTGGGTCCACACCACTTGAGAAGGGTCAGAAGACTTCAGGGTGATACAGTTCGTCCCCATGCCCCCAACAGAACTGACTGCACCTGAACCACAGGTGCAGAGATAGAAGGCATGGTGGCCCTTCTCCAGGCCTTGGTCATCTTTAACTACCCTCCTCAGATTCCCCCTCTGCCTCCCAGCCTAGGTATCAGGAAAGGTTATCTGTGACCAAACAGGGAAACTAACAATTCCTGCTGATATGCTCTGCCTTTAAAGGTCCTCCCCTTGGTGCTCATCCCAACAGTCCAGAAAGCTGCAGGGAACAGAGGGGCACTTTGCTTCATGTAAGAAGCTGGCCAAAGGGCACCAAGGGTTCAGGGTGGACCATGGTCCACTGAGCTCTCCCAGTACCCTGTTCAGCAGAGGGGACTGAGGTGGCATAAATAACATTTAGAAGTCATGAAACCCACTCCCTACCCTCTAGCAGCACTGGCAGTTAATAAATAGTGACCTTGACCTTGAATTTCCCCAAATCATCTAGGGGAGGACGTAAAAAGATTATCAGTTAGGAGTGGACTGTTTGGCAACCCCGTTTTCTGAAAAACACATGGAACCCCAGAATTCTGGCAAGGAACTCTAAGGAGTCCAAGAATTCTAAATTCAAACCTGGACTTCCAGGTTGCCTGAGGTATTTTTGTCAAGGTAGGAGGACAGAACATATTTTATTTAATGATTTGTTCGCTTGAGTTATAATATTTAGACATATGGTTTGTGGGCCTCCATTTGTGCTCTTGTCTTGGGGCCTACCACACCCCACGCCCCAGCCGGCTACCTTCTGGGAGAGAAGCCTTCACAGCCCACACAGCTCAGTGGTCCAGCTGAACCCACATGCTAAACGGCCTCGCATCTGTCCTACTCTTCAAACTGCCCTATTTTAGCTCCTAAGAGCGGTTAGTGGTTAGATCATACAGGCCATTGAGTTAAGGATTCATCCTTATGGCCACATGTTTTGGACAAACCCTGTATTAGTTTCCATGTCTGTGTTGCTTAGGGCATTAAGAATATACATTTTATCTAGTTCTAGGGACCATTACATCAATCTAACTGAACCAGGAGCCTTGGAGACATGCCTGAAAAAGATGAGGTGGTCCATATTTGGATGCAACCTGATTTTCTTTTTACCGGGCAGCGCGTGCGGGCTGAGGAAGAAGAGAACAATATCAGGCACAGCAGGGCCCAGAAGGCAACTTGGGGGGAAAAGGGGATGAAGCAACTGACTGCTAGGAGAGAGACTTTTTTTTTTTTGTTTTGTTTTTGGCCGTGCCACAAGGCATGAGGGATCTTAGTTCCCCGACCAGGGATCGAACCCGTGCCCCCTGCAGTGGAAGCTTGGAGTCTTAACCACTGTCCCTAGGAGAGAGATTTTGAAGAAAGATTAGAGGTATATACAGGTATTTTTAGGGAAATTTTCTATATGTTCTAAGGAGCTTGCCTAACTTTCCGTAAGAAAAGTCAGTGAACTCTCCATTATTCGAGACTGTTTAGGAATTTGGATTTGTTTCTTTGTTTTGGAGAAGGGTGACCGAGGGAGGGGACCCAGTGCCGAGTCTGGCCTGAAGATGATCTTGGAGTGACAACAGGAGCTACAAAGGGCCCATTCGGGTTAACTAAGTAAAAGTTTCTCTTTCCCCAGAGCTGACTGTGTGAAGGCTTTAAAGGACCTATGTGACGACCATATAGCTGAGACTGGACCCGGGGCGGTGGCCACAGGCTCATTCGGGGCTTCCTGGAAGATGAACTAAGAGAGGGATAAGCAGTGTGTTTGGCCCTGGTCCACCACACTCTCTGCTTTTAAGTATATGCTTTGGTTGTTTTCTTTTCTGTTTTCACTATAAAAGTGAAAATGAAAATGCTCCTGAAATAAAATGTGGGAAATATATAAAAAGTTAAAGGAAAAGAAAATCATCCATGGTCCTGCCATCTGAATCCCATCAATGTAAACATTTGTTATATTTCCTTCAAGGCTTTATTTTTTGTTCCTTGTATAGGTGGTGTGTGTGTGTGTGTGACAGAGAGAGAGAGGGAGGAAGGGGGAGAGGGGGAGGGAGAGAGAGAGAGAGAGAGAGGGAGAGAGAAAGAGAGAGATTGAGAGAGATTGATTTTAACGTAATTGGATCCAGTTCCCTAAAGCACTGTTTTCAAGGCAACTGGATTAATGTGATTTTAAAGTACTAAAATGAGTCATTTTAGGATTACTGAGCAACTTCATGAGGTTTGGTGTAAACAAAGTTGATTTTCCTTTATCCTGTCATCAGGAATGATCTACTCTAATCTTCAGCTGCTCTTCCATGGTCCGTGTTCAGTGGAAAGGATAGCAAGATACAAACAAAGAGATGTAAAGGTAAGAAATACAACTAAGGCACATGTTATTATGACTTCAACACTTAAATTATTATACAACACTTAAATTATTATACAAACCTTAAATTATTATACAAATTATTATACAAACACAAGAGACCTATTTATGATTAAGGATAAAGAGGTTAAGAATCATGTTTAATCATTTGAACTTTCTGCTAAGTCTCGCCATAAAATGGATTGGGATTCAATTTTTGTGGCACAAGTAACTTCATATTTACTTGGTGACTTTTCTCAAAGATGAGCAGTGGATGAGATCTGACAGATCTGAGGATGGAATATCAACAGTATATAAGAAGCATTGTAAGTTGCATTTTCCATTGAGCAAAGACTGGGAATCCAACTTCATTTTGCCAGAGTTCCAAAGAGACAAAAATGGACTCTCAGCTCATCATTTTCTCAATGAGTTTGAGAAAATGTCCTGGGGAGAAACATTTCCAGTCAACTCTATAAGCTTTCATACCCCTAGGCTTTTGCTTATGCAGATCCTAAAACCAAGAAGATCCTATGCTAATTCACCATCTTTCTAAATCAATATTTAAGGGCAGCCAGCCCAAATGTCACCAAATATAGAGGAAGCCCTTCTATATTTTCAAAGTATTTGTTTGCACGATCCCTATTTAGCCTTTGTATTATTCTGCCATATGGAACAATGTATTTTGCTTGATAATATTTTAAAACGTTCCCGAGTAACATGTTTACAGCGGTTCAAAAATCAAGCAATATAAGCCAGCATTAAAATGTCCAGAAATAATAAACGTTAGCAAGGCTGTGAAGGAAAGGGAACCCTCTTACACTGTCAGTGGGAATGTAAATTGGTGAAGCCATTATGGAAAACAGTATGGAGATTCCTCAAAAAACTAAAAATAGAGTTGCCATATGATCCAGCAATCCCACTCCTGGGCATATATCCAGGCCAAACTATAATTCAAAAAGACACATGCACCCCTATGTTCATAGCAGCACTATTTACAACAGCCAAGATATGGAAACAACCTAAATGTCCATTGACAGATGAATGAATAAAGAAGATATGATATATATATATATATATATATATATATATATATATATATATATCTCCACACCCATGCATACACACAATGGAATATTACTCAGCCATAAAAATGAATGAAATAATGCCATTTGCAGCAACATGGATGGACCTAGAGATTATCATGCTAAGCGAAGTAAGTCAGAATGAGAAACACAAATACCATATGATATCACATATGTGTGGAATCTAAAATAGGACACAAATGAACATATCTATGAAAAAGAAAGAGACTCACAGACATAGAGAACAAACTTGTGGTTGCCAAGGGCAGGGGTGGAGGAGGGAAGCATTGGGAGTTTGGGATTAGCAGATGCAAACTAGTATATATAGGATGGATAAACGGCAAGTTCCTACTGTATAGCACAGGGAACTATATTCAATATCCTGTGATAAACCATAATGAAAAAGAAGATGAAAAAGATTGTATATATGTATAACTGAGTCATTTTGCTGTACAGCAGAAATTAACACAACATTGTAAATCAACTATACTTCAATAAAATGTTTTAAAAATAAAAATAAAATAAAAAACAAAATGTACCCCTCCCCAAAAGAAACAAACAAATCAAGCAATATAAATCGTATCCAGCATAGTCTTTTCCCTGCCCCTGCTCCCACATCTTACAAACACTTCTGTAAGTTTCTCATGCCTTTTCCACAGTTTCTTCATGCAAACATAAACACAAACCTATTATTTCCCCATCCCTATTTTCTTACACAAAAGGTAGCTTGATATACATATGATTCTTGATATACATACTATTCTGTACTTTGCTCTTTTCATTGTAACTTATCAGTGCATCTTGGAAATCATTCCATATCAGTTCAGAGAGAAATTCTTCATGCCGTTTTAAAAGTCTTTTAAAAATTTAAAAAACCTATTATATGTTGTCTCCTAATATATTTCACCAGTTCCACAAATGATGGTCATTTGGGTTGTTTCCAATCTTTTGCTACACCAATGATGCTTTGTAGACATATGTTAATTTGCATTGGGTATGTACATCTTTGTATAAATTCCCAAAAGCAGAATGGCTGGGTCAGAGACTGGACAATTTTGTAATGTTGCTAGATAGTGCCAAGTTGCTCTCCATAGGGTTTCTAACTGTTTATACTCTCATCAGAAACATAGAAGAGGGCTTCCCTGGTGGCGCAGTGGTTGAGAGTCCGCCTGCCGATGCAGGGGACATGGGTTCGTGCCCCGGTCCGGGAAGATCCCACATGCCGTGGAGCGGCTGGGCCTGTGAGCCATGGCTGCTGACCCTGCACGTCCGGAGCCTGTGCTCCGCAACGGGAGAGGCCACAACAGTGAGAGGCCCGAGAACCGCAAAAAAAAAAAAAAAAAAAAAAAAAAAAAAAAATATATATATATATATATATATATATATATATATATATATATATATATATAGATGAAACCTGTCTCCCCACAGCCGTGCCAACAGAGAGAGAAGGTTTAGGAAAGAATGGTTTGGTATCAAAAGCAACAAGAGGACAATTAGATGAAGACCGCAAAGGCACAGATAATGTCAGACCCGACATCTCCCCTGAGGTTCAACCAGTCTCTCTCAGAGATACCTAGAGATCTCCCCCAGAGATCTCTGTTAGCTCCAACTGAACACCTCTAACTTGGAATTCACTGACACTGGAGCCTCCTCTCTACTACCAATGGAATCACCATTTTCTGGAGCCTCAGTTTCTACCAATGGAATCACTATTTTCTCACATTTAAAATCTTGTAGGAGAGAGTGTGGGTGAGTAGACTTTCACTTTTTATTTTACAAACTCTGAATTCATATGCTTTATTTTATAATATGAAGTATATATTTCTTTTGTAATTTAAAACCAGTGATCATGTACTGCAAAAAAATTGGGAGCCTGGTTATTTTTCTTTTGGTTTTTATTTATCTATTCAACCACGTTTTATTCTGTTAGCTGCTTTTTTTTCCCCCTTTTTTTCTGCCAGGTGCTTTTAGTTTAAATAACTTAGCTTTATAAGGAAATTAATCAAGAAAAAACCATTACTTCTACTTTATAAATTATTCCTAAGCATCCCCTTCCCTGGCACCACTCTCATACACACTCCCAGTTTTTAAACTGAAAAGAAATTAAGAAAGAACTCCTAATGAAATGTTTAAGTAATAGTTATTAGAGCTGGGATACTATTTTAGGGCAAATTTGTATAGTTAGAATTTATGATAGCTGCATGGTATTTTTATGTGCTATAATATGCTTTTCAATCCAGTGAGGTCCTTTCTATAACGAAAGTGCACATTTATATCCATTTTATACCATTTGGAGCAAAACTGTACTAAAATTACAGAAGCTTTATAATGGTCATAGCTGCTTTTAGAATCACATTCTCGGTCAAATATATAATTCATTTGTTACCAATATCTTATTGAAGAATCCTTTTATGGGAAACTATCATCAACTTTATCACATTTGGCTTTATTTTGGGATTTCCAGGAATTTAATAGAGTAAAAGGGAAAGGCCATCTCCTGGTGCCCTTGACCTTTGTCTATTCACTTTTGCACAAATAAGGACACTGTACATTAATGTACCTGACCCATCTTTCCTATATGGCACCAGGCAATAAGCCAGGTAACAAAGGAATATTTTGATGGATCTCACGTGGTTGCTTCCTTCAGGCTCAGCTCACAGATCAGTTCCTTCTGTGCCAACATCTTTCTCAGTCTCACAGCATTTTTTCAATTATGTTCGTACTAAGTTGCATTTAGCCTTGTTGCTTTATCAAAATTAGTGAAATATGGGGAAAATATCAATGCAAGCACCAGTCAACAGAAGTATAGTTCTCATAAACTTAGAACAATTGAGACACAGAAGGAAATCATTAGCTGGTGAATCTTTATCCTCAATAATGACGACTCATACTGAGAACTCTCTATGCCTTAGTCACTATTCTAATCACTTCACATGACTTAATTGAAATAAATGGTGGAGGTGTCATTACTTCTGTTTTTACAGGTAAAGAAAACTATTCCTGATCCATAGGGAGGTAAACAGCCTGACCCAAATTGGAAAGCTGCCTTTAGGCTTTAACTGGTCAACTCTGCTCAGCTGGGGTGGAGAGCTCAAATTTAAAGAACATCTACCAAATTTTGGAATTACAGCTTAAGACTATATCTAAGAGACAAGGCACAACTAGGAATTTTAGACTGTGTTTTAGCTCTCTGGGAATAGAACTCTCTCCTTAAAAAACACAAATCTGTTTTTGAATTTGATGTATCTAACGTGGTGTGTATTTTGGGGAGTATGTTGTGTATTGAAGTAGGAAGCCCTTGTGTTGTTGTGTATGGTTTTTTTTTTTTTTTTTTTTTTGGCCGTGCCATGCGACTTGCAGTATCTCAGTTCCCTGCCCAGGGATCGAACTTGTGCCCCCCGAGGTGGAAGCACAGAGTCCTAACCACTGGACCAGGAGGGAATTCCCATTGTTGTGTATGTTTTTGATGTACATGGAAAGATGTGAATCCCAGGGGGACAGGGCACTTGTCTTACAGTTCTCCAGCACCTACAACAATGCTCAGCAAATGTTTGCTATGGTGGTGAGTGAAAAGAGTAGTGGTTTGGAAACCATGCTGCAACATGTAGACATCCACACCAAGAAGCACTCTATTCAAAGTAAATCCCCCTGTTGATAATGGGGGAGGCTATGCATGGTGGGGGCAGGTGTATGGGAAGTCTGTACTTTCCCCTCAATTTTGCTGTGACCCTAAAACCACTCTAAAAGATAAAGTCTATTAAGAAAAACAAATCCCCCCAAGTTGTAACAATATCTTGAAAAATGTCATCTTAAACACACACACATCTATGTGTACATACAAATAGTTATAAGCATGCATAAACACACATTTCTAAGTGCATGATAATAAATGCAAAACATATGTCACATCTTAAGTATATAAATACATTTATAGGTGTATGACAATAAAGTTGAAATGATGATGATTGTTGCAAAACCTATGCAATTTTTTCTGTTGAAGAGGTGAATGAAACTTCCCTCCTGGCCTCACCAAGAAAACTGTGTATAAATTAAAGTAGCAGACAGTCGCCGTTGGCAAATGGCTGCGTACCCCTAAGTTGGAGTATCCCCTCCTCAGAGACTGTCCCCATTTACCATCTTTTGTTAATAGTGCAGTAGCTCTAGAACACTACCCTTGTGACAACATTTGCTTGCAATGTGACTATACAGATACCTTGTTCAAGCAGAGCCTTACATAGGCTTTCCAGTGACCTATGACCTGGTGGCATGGTTTGAAAGGTTGAGCTGGTTGAGTCAGACTCTCTCTCTCTTTGTTTCCCTCCCTTTCTTTCTCTGGGACTTGAATCCAGAGACTAAGGGGGAAGTTTCCAGTAAGTTGTGGGCAGCACAGCTAAAAGGTGGTTTGGGGGCCTGAGTCAGGATCACGATAAACTAAAGACACTTTGCAAGCTGAAATTATGGAAGGAGGAGCAACTATGAGTAAGTGAGAGAAGCTTGAAGAGACAGAGAAGAACATCCATCCTTGCAGAGAAGCCAGAAAAGGACAGAGAGCATATATAGCCCTATCTTCCTTTGTGTTTTTTTTTTTTTTTTTTTCTGCGGTACGCGGGCCTCTCACTGTTGTGGCCTCTCGCGTTGCAGAGCACAGGCTCCAGACGCGCAGGCCCAGCAGCCATGGCTCATGGGCCCAGCCACTCCGCAGCATGTGGGATCCTCCTGGACCGGGGCACGAACTCGTGTCCCCTGCATCGGCAGGCAGACTCTCAACCACTGCACCACCAGGGAAGCCCTGTGTTGTTTTTTTTTGCTGGGCTCTGGGGCATACATTCCTTTAAAATATTTTTCTCACAAAACAACCCATGTGCGTTTTTTTTCTTTCTTTTTTTTTCTCCTTGTTACTAAAGAAGACTAGACTGGAATAGCAGGAGAAAAAAAGTCTCTAACAATGGAGGATATAAAATTTAAAGAAAAAATAGTATAACTGTACAAGTACAGCAGTCCAGGGCCATAAAGTATAGTGGCAAACGGTGGTTCCATTCAATAGTCCCCAAGGACCTCAGTTCAGTATAACCCTGTGCGATAATTGATATTTATAGTGATGACCTTGAGTCTTCAAGCACAGGCTGCTTGATGTTCAGCATATTTTCAAAAGGCAATGAAGCATGTAGAAAAATTTTCCTCCAAGTTAAAAAAAAAGTTTCAGTGCTTAAACAAGGGAAGGCTCACACAGTTATGTGTTATTTTTTTAGTTTGTTAAATGTTTATATTTATTCATACATGCCTTGCCTTGTTCCAGCAAAAATTAAAGATGACTTAAAAGAATACACAAAATCCAATAAGACAGCATAAGTTGACAGTAGGGGGAAGAAGAAAGAAAACCAGGCTGTGGTCACATTATTGATTCAGGAGATTCAGTTATCAGCAAAGCTCCCTTCTGTAGATCACCTCACTCCTTGATAGATCATGGGACACCATAACTAGTATTACTCATTATTTAATCTTTTTTTTTTTTTTTTTTTTTTTTTTTTTTGCGGCACGCGGGCCTCTCACTGTTGTGGCCTCTCCCGTTGCGGAGCACAGGCTCCGGACGCGCAGGCTCAGCGGCCATGGCTCACGGCACTAGCCGCTCCGCGGCATGTGGGATCTTCCCAGACCGGGGCACGAAGCTGTGTCACCTGCATCGGCAGGCGGACTCTCAACCACTGCGCCACCAGGGAAGCCCTATTTAATCATTTTTAAATCTGGAGAAAGGTCAGGGCTTATCTTCTGAATGTAAAAATCAAATTGACACTGGAAGAAAGAAAGAAAAGAAAAGATTGGCTTGTATCAGAGAAAATATAATCATAAATTTATATAAACGTGCACTTAGTAAGCTGTCAATCTAAACATATGTTTAAGTAATTCCTGTTCTTTTATTTTGGTAAAATAATTGTGATAGCAAAAAAGTTATATTAATCAGAAGTAGCATCAGGGACTTCCCTGGTGGTGCAGTGGTTAAGAATCCGCCTGCCAATGCAGGGGACACGGGTTCGAGCCCTGGTCCGGGAAGATCCCCCATGCCGTGGAGCAACTGGGCCCGTGCGCCACAGCTACTGAGCCTGTGCTCTAGACCCTGCGAGCTACAACTACTGAGTCCACATGCCACAGCTAAGGAAGCCCGCGCGCCTAAAGCCCACGCTCTGCAACAAGAGAAGCTGCCGCAACTAGAGAAAGCCCGTGCACAGCAACGAAGACCCAACGCAGCCAAAAAGAAAAAGATAGGGCTTCCCTGGTGGCGCAATGGTTGAGAGTCCACCTGCCGATGCAGGCCATGCGGGTTCGTGCCCTGAGCCGGGAAGATCCCACATACCGCTGAGCGGCTGGGCCCGTGAGCCATGGCCGCCGAGCCTGCGCGTCTGGAGCCTGTGCTCTGCAACGGGAGAGGCCACAACAGTGAGAGGCCCGTGTACCGCAAAAAAATATAAATAAATAAATAAATTTATATAAAAAAGTAACATCATATCACATTATCCCACTGTTGAAATTCTCTGCAATATCCTTTTCACAAATCAATATTAACATATTAGAAGAACAAAGAATGTTTGAAGTTGACTTAAACTCTCTATACAAATGTAATTCATAAAAAGGCAATAATTTTTTTAGAAAACAAACTCATGGTTACCAGAGGGGAAAGGAAGGGAGGGATGAATTAGGAGTTTGGGATGAACAGATACACACTACTATACATAAAATAGATAAAGAACAAGGACATACTGTATAGCACAGGGAATTGTATTCAGGATCTTATCATACCTATAATGGAAAAGGATCTGAAAAAGAATATAAATAAATAAATAAATAAATAAATAAATAAATAAATAACTGAATTACTTTGCCGTACACCAGAAACTAACACAACATTGTAAATCAACTATACACCAATTTAAAAAAAAATTAAATAAATAGCAAGAATTTTTCCAGGATCCTGGTTTGGACAGGCTCCTAAGGTGTGCTCCCATTCATACTGGGCCTGCATAAGGGGAAATTTTTTCTAATGGGCATTCCTACTACAGAGTCACTGCTTAGAGGGTAAAAATTGGGGTTTCAGAGTCAGACAAATATATAGATTTGATGCATGGTAGCTGAGTGATACCTTGGGCAAGTTACTTCAAACTCTCTCAACTTAGTTTCTTAACTGCAAACAAAGTTAATAGGGTTGTATGGAAGATGGAATAAGATATTACACAGTTAGCACTTAGCTCAGTATCTGATACCTACTGAACCTAATAAATGATGCCTGTTATGGTAGAAACAGTGATTACCCAGGACATCTCACATTGATGTGACGCAAGCCTCTCTTTCATTAGTGTCTTGTTAAAGATTTCTGCCCTCATTTTTCCATTAACAAATTTTTCTTTAATTGTACTGTGGTGAACGCATTCTGATGTTCTTTCATGGTACTGACGTGGAAACTCGTTTCATTGCCCTATATTATCTTCTTACTAATTATTTTCCAAAATACATGAGCAGTGATTTTTTTTTTCACTGATGGATTCATATGGGGATTTGAGCTTTGTATTCATCTTGATTTTTTCTTTCATTCCTTTTCATTCCGCCCCAGATAAAACGCAGTTAATCATGCCAACTTCTGTATAAAGTCTCATCTGACTAGCTCCATCATGTGTCTAGAATGAGTTTTACAATTTTGAAAGTTGCTTTCCCTTCATTGCTACTCTGATCTTGAGATCATAAGAATAAATATCTGGTAAGATATTGAGTCCTCTGAAAAATAGGTGAAGTCAAGAAAATTGGAAAAACTTTCATTTTAAAAAGTGAGGATTTTTTTAGGGGGTGCAACTTGGCAAAAAATCTATGGTGACCATGGTTTATCATTCAAACTAGGCCTGTTGGGAATGCAAGAGGGGGGCACTTTATCATTTCATTGAGATAAAGGCATAAACCGGGCTCCCCCAAGTAAACCAGGATGTATGGTCACCCCAGCCAAAACTGACAAGGTACCTTCCGAAGATGGGGATGGAGCAGGGGAGGGTTTGAAGGGATTCTTCATGAAATTATAGGCTCTTCCACGTCATCACACACTGTATTCTATGCTCAAACTGTGAATTAGTGGGTTTTGCTTTGAGAATCCAAGAACTTCTGTGCTTTTAGTATCAGACTCAGTTCTAATCCCTATGACTCAAGAAAAACACAATAATAGAAACAAAGATCCAGAGAGGCATAACTAATATAATCAAGAGCTGTGGATCCTAATGTTCTGGCAGTTACCGAATCTTTGAGGATTTGATGAAAGCTATTAACTCTCCCTGAAGAAAAGGGCACACACAAACAGCCTCCAGGAGTTGGCATGCAATTCAGAGGGCCAAGGACCATCTGATCTCACCCAGGGATCTAGGTCTGAATCCCTAATCAGAAGGGAAAGGAAAAAGGAACCAAAATTTGTTGACCATCTTTGCACACATTTCATTTCAGACTTACATCAATCTATTTTATAGATAAGGGCGCTGAAACTCAGAGAAATATCAATCTATTTTATCGATAAGGGCACTGAAACTCAGAGAAATTAAGACATTACAGCCAGTTAAGTGGAAAATCCAGACTACAAATTCAGGTTTATGTGCATGAAATCTCATATTCTAAGTACTGCTTAGGCGTAGGCATTAATTTATATATTTATATTTAATCTGGAAAGGAATTATATTACAAAATCATGAAAAATGAACACAAGCAGACATCTTCATCAAAGTCCCACCTACTAGAGCTGGGAACACTTCTGGAAACTGGAAAGACATTATTAGGGCAAATAAAAGTAAGCACTTAAAAAAAAATCTCAAATGCTAATACAACTGACAGATAGTGTCAAGGTAGTTTTATTTTTTTCTTTTTTTTTTTTTGTCAAGGTAGTTTTAGATAAATCCAAGACTGATAGGTTGGTGATGGATTGTTAAGAGATTTTCAGTGTTGCATATCCTTAGGTTAACCTTGGGGAAAACAGCTACATCTTTGCTTGTATCCCTCAAAGCCCATCTCAGTCTGATTACTAATCAAGGTTGCATGGACAGGATGGTGGTTGAAGCAATGCGTCAATTCCAACCTAAGTAGTGTTTTTTGTGTAACTGGTAAGCTCAGATTTCCCTTTTGTTCATTAGTTGTTTTTCTTTGCCGGTGATCCTAGTTCCTCCACCAGGGATTGAACCTGGCGCCTGCAGTGAAAGTGCTAAGTCCTAACCATTGGACCGTCAGGGAATTCCCTGTTCCACTAGTTCTTAAAATGCCTGATTGCAGTTTGAAGCTGACACACCTCTGAGACATGGAACCAGATTTACCTGAGAATAATGTATCACATCTGAATGTATTTAGCCAATGATCACGCCTGTGTGGACCTAGTTCATAATGAGTGTTCAACAGATGTCTCATGGTTTCCTGTCCAGTCTGTGCTACAGAATGCTACCAGATGAATTACCTAACCTATAGCTCCAAATATGGCAGTTCCTTGCACAAAATTACTGTTACTTCTTATTGTATTTGTATCTTTCCTGTAATTATTTATTATTTTAAAATCTATCTTTTGTTTCCCTCCTTCTAAAATTGTAAGCTTGGTGAAGGCAGAGACCACTGTATTCACAGTGGCCATGATGACCTATGGTAGGCATTCAATTACATTTATTTGCCTAACTGTGTCGATGATTACTACGAGAATTTGGTCAGCATGTTTTTTAAAAAAAAAATTTGGTCAACATGATTTTCTTTCAGTTTTTAAGATGGAGATATAATTCACATACTATAAGATACACCCTTTTAAAATGTACAGTTCAATGGTTTTAGTATATTCACAAAGTTGTGCAACCATCACCACCATCTAATTCCAGAATATTTTCACCAATAAGAAAACACACCTATTAGCAACTACTCCCATCCTCCCCTCCCCCAGCCCTTGGCAATCAATAATTTACCAATTTCTGTCTCTATGGATGTCCCCATTCTCTATTTTCATATAAATGGAATCATATAATATGGGATCTTTTTTTCTGGATTCTTTCACTTAATATTTTCAAGGTTCATGTTGTAGCATGTGTTAGTACTTCCTTCCTTTTTAAAGGCTGAATAATATTCCATTCTATGGATACACTACATTTTGTTTACCCACTCTAGACAAGAGGATTTTTAACATCCATTCCAACTCCAGGATCCTTTATTCACGTGAAGGGCTACCACCAAAGTTCATAAAGTAAATCACAATAAATCATTATGCTTCATAGTTTTTATGTGCCCTGAAGCTTTCAAGTCTTACCTACCACAGATCCAGAGAGGACCATCCTGTTATAACCAACCAAGTTTACTTCCTGAACCCTGAAAACAATAATATCAGACCCTCTACCTTTATTTCAGGATTCTGCTCCCCCCTTCCGCCCCCCCCCCGCAATCTTCTCCTCACTGCCCACCTGATTTCTTGATTGTAATGCTAATTGCTCTCAACAGATTTGTGTTGACTGAGATTGGATGGCGCATTCTTCCCACGCCTCTCTCCCCTGTCCTTGGCCTCCCTGCACGTGCAACTTCTTCACCATCAAAATTCCCCCTTCCCGCCTCCCCCTCAAAAAGCCTTCCTTTGTTTTCCAAGGAAATTCAGGTAAAAGAAAGGGTGGGGGGAACGATATTTTTGACTTTCCTCACAATCCAGACGTTGGAAAGAAAAAGGATTTCCTTTGGGCTGCTGCCACGACTCTGATCTTTTATGCTGATAAAATATTTCCTTCTTAAAAAAAAAAGTTATGGGAAAAATCATACCACTTCAGCTACACTTACTCTAACTTTCGCGTTTAAAAGAAAAAAAAAATTGGAAGTTTACCTCTCTTTCACAGAGTGGTTTTCTTCTTACCAGTTCAAGTCATGCCACCGGGAGCTAGCTGGGTCAGCAGCGCTCTTTGGAGGCTGGCGTGGCGGAGGACTACAGGATCCAGAGGGCTTTGGAAACTCCAGCAGCTCCAAGCTTGTTGGCTACTACGGTTTCCCTGAGGAGTGACGCTATGAAAACAAACCCTGATTGGTCAGGCCTGAGCTGAATTCTCCATTTATGGACAGATTGCCCTGCCCGAGCTGAGGCTCAGCCAGAGGAGTACGGAGAAGGTGGCCGAAGGAAGAGGAGCGAGGCAGGGCAGCTAGTCAGACGCGCGGAGAGCACTGCACTCACCTAGGCGGGCGGCGAGCGCCCGGTCCGGGTGGACCCCTGCCCTCCGCAATATGCGCCCCGCCTGCTAAGCCGCCTCCTGCTCGCCCTCACCTACCGCCGCCGATCCCGCCTGGATGGAGTCCCCCCAGGGTTCCCATTGGTTCCTGTGAGTGCTTGGGTGTCGAGAGCCTGTTTTTGGCGAAGGGAACCAACTTTTGAAGTTCGCCCAGGAGACTGCGTTCCAGCCCCAGCTCCCCGGCAGCCGGACCCGGCAGAGGCGCGACCGCGGCGCGAGTCACCATGGTGAGTTGGCCGCGCGGCGTCCTGGGACGCCTGACCCAGGGATGGGGCGGGAAGCCCGGGCGCGGGGCACCCACCTTGGGCGCGCTGCCGAGGCCAGGGGTGGAGAAGCTGGACGCGGGAGTCGGCACGTCGCGAGCCCTTATTTCCGGCAGCTTTCGCTCAACCGGGGCTGGGGGAGACGGAGTGAGGGGCCAAGGAAAACTTTCTTTCAAGTCACTTCGGCGTCGCCAAACTTTTCGTGGCCGGGGTGGCTATGGCTGCCAGCTGTCGGAAGCCGGAGTGCGGGGAGATCCGCGTTCAGGGGCACGGCCCACCGGGGGGGCATCAATTCCCTCCCGCTGGGAAGGTGGGAGCGGCCGCCTGCGCCCCTCAGTGCGCGCGCTCCCCGCCCGCTGCACCGGCGCCGCGGACCGCTGCTCCTCCCCCGGCCGCCCGGCAGCGCCGCAGCTGTCCCGCTGGCATCCGCGCGCCGGCGGGGGCGGCGCGGCCGCACAAAGGCAGCGGGGCGCCAGGTAGGGCGAGCACCTGGCGGTGGACTGGAGGCTGCGGGCGAGGGTGTCGCGGGGCTGCCGGGAGCCAGGCCGGCCTGGGCTCCGCTGGGCGCCGGCCCGGAGGGTCTTTGCACCAAAAAGGCCGAGTAAACACCACCCTTCTCCACTTCCCCCAAGTGCGAGGTGGCTGGCACTTTTCGGGTGTACAGCGAATGGTACGCATGGGAGGAAGTCGAGTGTTTTGTTCTTTTTCCTTTGGCACTTTGGGTATTGATGGAAGTGTCTGGCTCTCTCTCTGACTCGTTTCTGACTTTTCCTCCACCCCGACCTCCCGGCCTCGGCTACCCCGCCCCCAATAACCTTAGCCGCATCCCTTGGGCTTTGGGGTGGTGTACTTTTCTTTCCTAAGCACAAAAGCAAGGGCTCTATTTTGAAGAGATTGGCAGTCTATCAGAGGGGGGAAAAATTCTACTACAAGGCTTCATAGTTTCCACACTTGGTTCTTTTCAAATAATCCGGCTTAGGTGGATGAACTGGTCCTCTTCTGATTGGTTTTTGTTGTTTTTTAGTGACTGTGAAAAGGGTGCTAAGTCATAGTGATAACCGGTACAGCACTAATTTAAAAATCTCTATCCTGCAGGAGCCTGAGGGAAATTAGGAAAGGCCCATAGGAACCTACACACAAAACTCAAAAGCAGCCCTTGATCCAGTGCTGTGTTTATTCAAAAGAATGATTAAAAACAAACAAACCAAAATCTTTTTTAAAAGGGCATCCTTGACCAAAGCTTTTTCTTTTCACCTAGTCCAACGTTATGTCACCCTTGTGTCTACCGAAGAGGACGCTTTATCTGTAAATAAAATTTCCCTTTCAGTTTTAGGGTTTAAGAAGTCAGTCCACCCCATATTTTTGGAACCCCTAAAGAGAACCATTTACTTACACTGTGTGTTTGGGTGGAGCTACGTAAATGGGGCCACTGCCTAACTGGCTACCTGACTTAAGCAGTGTGAGTCTTAATACTTTATAATTGCTATAATTATTTTCCATGGTTCAATAATTCTAAAAGAAAAAAATGTGTTGTATGTCAAGAGCTTAAAAAATCTTGCTGAATTTAAATAGTTGAGTGGTACCTTGAGAAAGTTAACTTTCCCTTAGTTCACTCATTTTTCATGCTGGAGAGACTAAAAAGTAGTGTAAGATGACTTTTCCGGGGACCTCAGAAACTGGATGCTCAATTCGGTCCATTGCTGTTGAAGTAGATGGTTTGTGAAGTGGGTGCAGAAGAGGCATGTTCTAAGGAAGAGCTGTTTCCAGAGTGTGTAGGGTGTCTATTGAAGGACAGGGGTATGACTTACCTATTGATGTTCCCTGCCAACAGCACAGATGGCCGTATTGTGGGCCTCCAGGAGACTATCAGTGCATCAGATACAGTTGCTGAGGCCCCGATTCCCTGACAGAAAAGTTGAAACAGCTGGCTGTCCTGAAATAGGAGCTACGCCATCACTCCATCTACTGGATCTAGAGTAATTTGGCAAAAATTAAATGAATCATTTCTTCGCTGGCTTGAAAAATTAAGTCTGTGCATTGGATGTGTGAAGTTGCCTTAGAACAGAGCATCAGCAGCTTAAATAGTCAGAAATCTCAGTTATTATAGTATTTACTATTTATGTAAGATCCCCTTCCAGCCAAATGAGGCTTCATTTTGTGTTTCACATCTGTCTGAGTCTGCCCAGCTGCATCCCTCAGCTGCTTAGAACAGGAAGAGAAGGGGCAGTGCCTCCAGTGGGTGTGGCTCAGTGTTAGCATGGAGAATATAACTCATCAGGCCCTTGGCACCTGTACTGTGGATTTCTCTGTCTCTTGCTCTCTGTGAGATATCTTAGGAAATCTGGTAGTAGATTAGGAAGGCTCTCCACCTGTACCAAAGGCCCTACCAAGGCTCACTCATTTGTGATTCATAAGGAAGATTGCTATTTTCTGACTCATGAACGAAGTGTACAGCTTACAGTTTACCTTATATTTCCTCCTGAAAACTCACTTTGGGACATTTTTCTCCGTCTTTGGAGAACCAAGAATACTACCAGGCAATAGCAATTTGTTTCTTTTTTTTCTTAGACTTGAAGGACCAAAAAAAAAAAAAAGAAAGAAAAACACCAAAAAAATCTCTGCATGTCTCTATAATTTAGTATACATTGGTTAGGAGGGTACAACAATCTCCTTTGACTTTAATCAATAATAATACCCATCTAAGGTTTCCTTTGTAGAATCTGGCTTTATCATCAGCCACAAAGGAAGTTCTACTTTTGTGGCCATGACCAGTTTGGACTGTCTAATGGACTGGAACCCATGTGTATAGCTCTGCTGTATACTTTGGAGCTAGAAACTATGATTCATAAGGCTTTTGTGACTGAGATATACTGACATATTTGATTACATCTGAATTGACCATCACCTCAGAATATGTTCAAGATGTGTCCCCGTCTTCTTACTTGCATATTACTTGTGAGTAAATTGCAGATAGTACACATAAAAATACACAGGAATAGGCTTACGAACTTAGAAATCTGATGCAGCTGACTACAAGGTAGGTAAGTTCCTTTGGGTGAAGGCATGGCATGTATTTAGAAAGTCTGGAATCCATTTCAAACATGTTTTCTGCGAAGGTAACCTAGTCCATTCCCACTGATTAGTTTATCAGATTTCTAGTAGTAGTCTCCTGGCCAAAACAACACAACACAGAACCAAAACAGAAAGGAATGGGATGAAGTCCAGAAAAGTTTTGATAGAGGTAGAGGGTTAGGGCAAGAGTGGAATCCAGGGCATTGTCTTGGGACCACTGTGGGTGGGCCTGTCTAATAGGAAATGTTTGGCAGCCCAGGGCAAAGAGGGAAGCCCAGTGGGGCCATGGATGGAGGGGATGGAGAAGTAGAGGAAGCAGAGAGTTGCAGAAGCTGAAAGCCACTTCCTCCTCAGTTTTGCTGGGGATTTCAGCTTTGTTAGTGGTTGCAAACTCAAATGTCTACAGAGGCCAGGATACAATTTTTGATGGGGTGAGGCTGGCCTCTGGAGAGTAAATATAGAACATGTGCCCATCAAAAGAGCCATCATTACTTGACCTTAGGCTGTAATTACATTGACCATATTACCAAATTGTCTGCTTTTTCAGGAGAAGCTGAAAATCTAGATTTTTTTATGCCAGAGCTGCCAGTTTTTATAAGCGTGCTGATCATCGCTGAGAGGCCAAACAGGTCAGCAGTTTGCAGCCACCCTGCTGTAAATCTCAAAGTGGTGTCCTGGGAACCACTGTGCTTCCTTCCATTCACTCGCCAGCAGCAAGTCTAAACTTTAGCCACATACCCAGTAAGGACATTCGATTTTTACTGACACATGCACACCTTCCCACTGTGTTTCCCTTAAGAAAGGGAGTTGCCTGGTGTTTCCAGCCCGTGGACTCTCTAAGCTATTAAACAGGGGCAGCATGCATCCAGCTGCTACCGTTTGGAGCTAGCTAAACACCTGCAGGTAGTGCTCTGAGTGGTGAGCCTGTAAATTGAACTTTTTCTTTTTTTTTTAACATCTTTATTGGAGTATAATTGCTTTACAATGGTGTGTTAGTTTCTGCTTGAACTTCTCTTTTTCTTAACCCTTTAACTCCCTCCAGTGGAAAGGTACTCCCCCTCTCCCCCAACCTCCATATTGCATGGTGGACCTCTTTCCCCTGCCATGTGGGCCTCTCACTGCTGCGGCCTCTCCCGCTGCGGAGCACAGGCTCCGGACGCGCAGGCCCAGCGGCCATGGCCCACGGGCCCAGCCGCTCCGCGGCATGTGGGATCCTCCCGGACCGGGGCACGAACCCGTGTCCCCCGCATCGGCAGGCGGACTCTCAACCACTGCGCCACCAGGGAAGCCCGGTGGGCCTCTTTTATTACTCTTTTCCCTGTTGCATCTCATGAATTTGAGGTCTGTTTCGGGGGTTCTCCTTGGGGCTAGATAATGAGCATTTTTGTAAACATGACTTGGAATACAACCTTTTTCCCCTGACTTAGTGTTAATGTTATGAGCTCATGTGAGACCTCTGTCTGATGAGGAGAGGACTGGGTCTCATTACTTTGTAAGAACTTGTGAAAGCTCTTTTCATCAGCTTCAAAAAAGCAGAAATATTTTGAAACCTCTATGCAAATGTAAAGCATCATTATGGATCATAGAGAAATTACGTACATTTGTAATTTTCCAAGTTTGAGTCATCTACTATTTTTTTTTAAACAAAGATGCAGCAACTTGTGTTTTTATCAGTATGTGATTAAAATGGGTTTCTCCGTGGTGAGATTTTAATATTTTAATTTTTTTTTTTACCATGCTGGGACTTAATATTTACAGAACAAATAAGGGGTTAAAGGTTAGATGCCAAAGGTATTAAAAATAAACAGCTTGGCCTTGTAAGCACATTCTGTAACAATGGTAAACAAATTGTGTTTTGAATTTCAACTTCAAAATTTATTTTGGCAGAGGTGAAAGGTTTGGGGGCATATTAGTGAAGTCTTTTTTTTAGATATCTTTATGACAACTTTACTTCAGAGAAGTAAAACTATAAGAGTCATCCCTAAAAATAGGGACAATGGCTTTGACACCATATATGCAGGTGAAGTCAGCCCTTCTTTCTGAATTGCCACCATGGGAACACTGTCATTAATGTTGTTCAGGGCACTTAGGAATGGTCATTTAAGAATTTTTTTACTTCCTTTATGACCTAAAATGCTAGTGTCCAGCGTGATCAGCCATCTTACCAGCCTTTGTATAAGGTGCCTCTCAGCTGTTTCCAGAAGTTACATTCTGCCTCAAAGGGGGAAAAAATTGGTCCTGAAGATGTACAGTATTGTGTAACATAGGCCCTGGGGGCCAAAAAGGAGGTGGTTCTTCCAGGAATCAGTACTCTAAGAACTGCTCTGAAGGAGGCCACACTGTCTTGGGTGTTTTGAGTTCTGTTGTGTTTGTTAAAAATTCATTCATGGGACTTTGAAATCATACACTGCATTGTAGAAAGTAAAACATACACTACATTGTAGAAAGCCCAGAAGAGAATTTAAGAGTCTATCCTAAATCCTTTGGCTTGACTTCATAGAAAGATCTAGAGGGGTTAAATGGCTTCAAAAGTCTCAGAGCTAGGTTTTGACTGATCTGGTGCCAGAATCCAGGTTTTCTGATCCCAGTTTAATAAGGCTTTTCCCACCAAACCACGGTGGTGGATTAGAGTCTAGGCATGACCAGGTAGTTTTCTTTCTGGGGCCCTTCAAAAAAGCCTGCTTGGAGACGGAAGGTTGTTAATTATTTCTGATGCATTACTGTATCAACTTTAAAAGATTATAAAAAATAAATTTAGAGGAATTCACTATAATACCACTACCCTAGTGCTAATTTTTTTCATGTCTTTGGGTTTCCTTCCAAACTATCCAAACGCACATCATTTTTATGTAGTTGTAATTATGGGGCTAATATACAATTTGTGTTCTGTATTTCCCCATGTATTGTGTAAACTCTTTTCCTTGGTAAATATATTTATCGTATTTTGGTGGTGGTATGATAATCCCATGTAGCCTGATTACCCAACTTGAGCCCTAACTGTATGGAGACCTGCCCTCCAGATGCACCAGTGACTATTCCTCCCTGCCCCCATTAGAACTGCCCTGGTCAGTGCTGGGCTGCTCAGCCTCCTGTCCTGCTGATACATGGAGCCCTCTCTTTGGTGTAAAGTCTGAAGGCAGGACTGGCTGGCTTGGTGTACACTCCACACTCCCCGGTCCTGACCTGAGGTGGGTACTGTGGGTGTTCTCCCAGGATCATGATACTGGAACTCAAATGTGTGACACCAGTGGATGCTCAGGCCTCTGACTGCAACTTGGCAACTATGAGTTCCCCTGTCAGAGGACCCAAGTGGTTGGAGACGAGGAGCTTTGAAGCCCAAAGTGGAGAAGACACAGCAGTTGCAAAGGAGGTTAGCATACATGCCTGATAGGTAGGAATTCTTACCAAATACGGTGGCACCTGCTAGGAAATCAAAGGTGAATTAAGTACTGCCTCTGCTTATGAGGTGCTCACAGACTAGGGAATAACAAAGGGTTTTCTTATAGGTGATTTCATTTCATTCTTGTACAAATGATGGTTTTGTCTGCCATTTTACAGGTAAGAAAACCAAAGTGCAGTGAGGGAAAGAATTGTTCAGGGCCATACAACTTGTATGTAATGAACCAGGTCTGCTAACTTTATGCTCTTTCAAAAGCAATTGAGTACATTATTTCTGAATTTGAAATTTCTGGGTCCAGATATCTGTATAATACTTCATTATTTTACATACTCCTGAGGGAAAGCAAGGTTGATTTTTTTTTTTTAATCTATTTTAAAGTCTGGGTTTTTAATTTCCTTGTTCGGGGATGTTTGCATGTCACAACATTTGAGGACTAGATGATATCACACCGGGATCAAGCATAAAAGTAAAAGAAAGTAAGTAAAAGAAAGTCATGCTAGAAAGCTCTCTGATCTCAGTTAGTTTAAAAAGTAGAAAATAAGGGAAACAATATAACTACAAGAACTTTAGCCCTCGAGTCCTTATATACATGACAGAAAACAAACAAAAATTAGGATAGCGTATCATTAGTCTCTTAGTAATTTAATTGGTGTGACCAACTTTTGATGTTGACAGCAAGTTAGCACAATATTACTTGGTAACAGAATGATTTGGACAGTATCATTGTCTGATTCTAAAAAATTTTCAATAACAAAAAAATTATGGTTGTTTTTAGTGTCCCAATGAGATACAGACCTTTGTTACAGGAAATTTTGGATTTAAATGTAGAAGCATCTATTAAGCTACTTCATAGTATGATAAAGATGGCACCTCCAAGATTTGGGAATGCTCAAATGCAGAAATATGTCTGCAAAATGATGGTAGTTCTCCTTTCTCCCATCAGATTGTCAGAGATTCCTAATATTTGGGGGTGTCCCGAGGCCCTCTGAAGCTATTGACCTGTTTCCTGACAGTGTTTGTAATAACAAGAAAAACAAGAAAACCAAACAAAAAGACAGGAACAATCTAAATGTCCATTAGTAGAGAAATGCATAAACGTATGTGACTTATTGGTAGTAGGGAATCAATATGGTTAGATCTCACAAAGGTAGTATGTGGTGAAGAAGCAAGTTGTAGAAAGATACATGTAAAGTCATTTGAGAAAAATTTCAAAACACAAAACAAGGCTATCTGTATTGTTTGGGGATATATATACTCATATATGTATATATTTATGTATATGTTCTTTTAAAAATATAAATTGATGGACTAGAAAGATATCAAATTCAAGCTGCTGAAGGGGGAAGGAAGAAAGGAGAGAACTGAGGTCAGTGGACTAACTGTAACATTATTAAGAATGTTTTATTTGCTTTATTAAAATCTAAAGCAAATATAGAAAATAGTATCATTAATTCTGGGCAGTATGGGCATAAATATTTATATTTTTCCCCCATAGTTTTAACATCTTTTTATAATTAAGAAGAAAAAAACCCCACATAAACACAATTCTTCATTTAATTTTAGGAGGTTCATAAACCTCCAAAGCCCACACAGTATCATTCCCAGAGTTGTAGCAAACCTTGTCTTGAGGTGAATATTAGGGAGTATGCAATTTTGGGTCTATGTCAGGTTTTTTGTTTTTTGTTTTAAGATTTAATTTTATTTCTGGCTGCGTTGGGTCTTCGTTGCTGCTCGTGGGCTTTCTCTAGTTGTGGAAAGCGGTGGCTACTCTTCATTGTGGTGCATGGGCTTCTCCTTGAGGTGACTTCTTTTGTTGCGGAGCACGGGCTCTAGGCACGTGGGCTTCAGTAGTTGTGGTGTGTGGGTTCAGTAGTTGTGGCTCCTGGGCTCTAGAGTGCAGGCTCAGTAGTTGTGGCACACAGGCTTAGTTGCTCCGTGGCATGTGAGATCTTCCCAGTCCAGGGATCGAACCCGTGTCCCCTGCACTGGCAGGCGGATTCTTGTCCACTATGCCACAGGGGAAGTCCCTGTCAGGTTGTTTTAATGACAGTTGACATACAATCAAATCAGTAGTAAGTCCCACTGAGTTATGTAAAGCTCCGATAGGGATTATGTCCCAGGATGTTCAGCATTTTTTAAGCATCTCTTTCTTACCTTTTCCTTTCTTACCTTTTCTTACCTTACTGTCTATTAAGTTTTGATATAATTAACCACCCCAAACTTGGTGGTTTAAATAGTAAAGATTTTATTATTTTTCATGATTTTATGCGTTGGCTGGGAAGCTCTGGGCTGGATTGGCTCGTCAGATTCTTGTGGTCGGCTGGTGGCTTGGCTGGGGATGGATGAGCTAAGATGGCCTCACTCATGTGTCGGTTAGTTGGCCCAGGTTCAGTTGGGGCATTGGAGATGGCTTGGCCACCTATCTCTTTCACAATAGGCTAGTCCTGGCTTGTTAACACAGCAGTGGTCACAGGGTTCCCAAGAACAGCAAAAGAGAAAGCAAGCCATAGTGCACAAGCATTTTTTTAACCTCTGCTTGCATCATGGTTGATATTGTCTCATTGGCCAAAGCAAGTCACAAAGCTACCCTCAGGGTTAGCGTGGGCAAGGACTGCCCTGGGGCTCAGATACAGTTCGTACCCTCCACCTTTTCTTTCAGCGTGTCTAGTTGGGTGAATACATTGAGGCAGGAATAGATTTAGTGCAAATCTAGTTTTCCTGGCTGATCCTGTAAACCCCTGTGTATGACGGAAGCCCCCATTGCTCCTGATACATCCGCTGCTGTTTTCCCAAAGTACGAGGAATTAAAACTTGTAGTTCTTTTGTATTATGGAGCCTCAGTATGATTTTTAAATTGCTATTTTTGCTGGAAAAAAAAAAGTAAAAGCAGAAGCTAAAAACAAGAAGAAAAATCTTTTTTTTTTTCTTTCTGTTAAAGGGAGTTTGTAAAAATAAACATTTCACGATTAAGTCCAAGCTTCCAGAGCAATGAATCATGCCAAACCAGACTGGGCTGGATGGCCTGTTGGATATAACAGTGGAGCAATACTGTTTGGAACAGGTCAGGACAGTGCTGTTCACTGACTAATTCTGCCTTTTTGGCCAGCCTTGAGCTGTCCATGTGGAGAAAGACATTCTTCACACACACACAAATATTTTTTTTGTCTTGAATGAAAGTCATGTGTTTTGGATTGTATTATGGTTCCCAGAATAATCCATATTGGTGTTACTTCAATATTCTGTGAGCCACAGGCTCCTCAACAAGGTGTGAATTGAGTAGGATTAACCTAGCTTTGGGCATAGGTCTCAAAAAAATTCATTAATCTGTGGATCTTTCACTTTGATTTTCTCTTTCTCCTTCTCTTTTTATTGTTGTTGTTGTTGTTGTTTTTGCGGTACACGGGCCTCTCACTGTTGTGGCCTCTCCCGTTGTGGAGCACAGGCTCCGGACGCGCAGGCTCAGCAGCCATGGCGCACGGGCCCAGCCGCTCCGCGGCATGTGGGATCTTCCCGGACTGGGGCACGAACCCATGTCCCCTGCATCAGCAGGCGGACTCTCAACCACTGTGCCACCAGGGTTCAGTAGTCTCCTTCTCTTTTTAAATGGAAAAATTTAAACTACACAAATGGGGAGAAAACTCATTGCTGGACTTCAGCAATTGATAACTCATGGCCAACCTTATTTTCTCCATTTTGTTAATGTGGTGTATCACATTGATTTGCAGATGTTGAACCATCCTTGCATCCCTGGAATAAATCCCAATTGATCGTGATGTATGATCTTTTCGTGCATTATTTATTTATTTGCGGTGCCGCACAGCTTGCAGGATCTTAGTTCCCTGACCAGGGGTTGAACCCAGGCCACAACAGTGAGAGTGTGGAGTCCTAACCACTGGACTGCCAGGGAATTCCCTTTTCATGTATTACTGAATTCAATTTGCTAGTATTTGTTGAGGATTTTTGTGTCTGTGTTCATCAGGGATATCGGCCTATAATTTTCTTCTCGTGTTGTGTCCTTGTTTGGTTTTGGTGCTAGGGTAATGCTAGCCTTATAAAATGAGTTTGGAAGTGTTCCTTCCTCTTCTGTTTTTGGGAAGAATTTGAGAAAGTTTGGTATTAATTCTTTCTTAAATATTTGGTACAATTCACCAGTGAAGCCATTTGGTCTTGGACTTTTCTTTGTTAGGAGGTTTTGGATTACTGATTTAATCTCCGTACTAGTAATTGGTCTGTTCAAATTTTGTTTCTTCATGATTCAATCTTGGTAGGTTGTATATTTATAGGAATTCATCTGTTTCTCCTAGATTCTCTTAATTTTTTGGCATATAATTATTTCAATCTTGTTTTCTCTATTCTCACCTTCTCTAGGTTTATTTTGAAGCAAATCCTAGATATCATTTCATCCTAACCATCTCTGTATTACATTGGCATTAATTTATTTTTATACATTTTTAAAGATTTATTTATTTTATTTATTTTTGGCTACATTGGGTCTTCGTTTTGCTGCGCAAGCTTTCTCTAGTTGCGGCGAGCCAGGGCTACTCTTCACTGTGGTGCGCGGGCTTCTCCTTGCAGTGGCTTCTCCTTGTGGTGGCTTCCCTTGTTGTGGAGCATGGGCTCTAGGTGCACAGGCTTCAGTAGTTGTGGCACAGCGGGCTCAGTAGTTGTGGCTTGTGGGCTCTAGAGTGCAGGCTCAGTAGTTGTGGCACACGGGCTTAGCTGCTCCGTGGCATGTGGGATCTTCTCAGACCAGGGCTCGAACCTGTGTCCCCTGCCTTGGCAGGCGGATTCTTAACCACTGCGCCATGAGGGAAGCCCTACACTGGCATTTAAATAAAGCAAAACTCAGCTCTCAGCTCTTGGTACTGTCTACTTCTTGGGTTGGAAGAAGGGGTGTATCTCAGAGAACCAAAGTAAGTAGCTTCCCTTTGATTTTTAATATTACAGGCTTTGTTTTTACAGAATAAGGTAGACATCTCCAGTAACTGGGTAGACTCCTTAAAGCTTGGCCTAATCTCATCCACAGGAGTATCTGGCAATGATATCTCGGCACCCATAGTCTTGGTGTGCAGGGCAGAGGTGGCTCCCCAGCCTACAATCCTAGCTCTACTCAGGCACTCTCTTTAGGTATAATTTGCAGGGCCAGTTCATGCTTATTCGTCTCTTCATTCCTTCTCATACATACCTGTATCGTGGTGATGGCTGTGCAAATAACACTTGTTTCTTTCAATGATCAGATACCTTTAAACATAGAATGTCAGGATGAGAAACGTCTCAGAGACTACTTGGCGTGGGGGCGTGGCCTATGAAATTATATGCTGAAGTTTGTGTCTGTGTCCATGTGTGTATTTTTCCCTGGGAAGAAGAATCCTAACTCCCTAAAGTGGTCCATGGCCTCCCGAAATGACTCTCTAAGGTCCAGAGAATTTAAGTAGCCTGACCAAGGTACCTGGCAAATTAGTAGGAGAAGTGGCCTTAGAGTACAAGTCTTTTGTCCAGGGATCCTAACCTGGTCCTAAACCTGATTTTACTGGAAATGTTTGAAAAGCAAATATAATGAAGTTTTAGAGAGAAGGGAAGTTGGAAGTACTGAGTTAAAATAATTCTTTGTAAGATTACCAGAGATACTAAACCAATACAAGTTACCATGAGGCAATGGTCAGTATTAATTGTTGACAACTGACTTGATTTTTCAGAATAGTTATAAAGCATAAAACTAGAGTCACAGCATTGGTCTCATATTTATTAGGTTTTTATATTCTCCTGTGATCATGAAGAGAAATACATCCAATGCAGACTTCAAATATAAGTCAAAGGCATAATGGTTTGACATTTATGTAAATAATTGAAAACTCATTTCTCTGATGAGGATTCATTATTATTCATTATAAAATTAATATTAACTAATTGAGGACACATAAGAAGGAAATTGCTGGACTCTAATAACTGGACTCTGGATCACAGTTCTGTGCTCTGTTTCTATTCTGTAGGACTAGGGCTTGGAGTGTAGGAAAAAAATTGGAACTGTGGTAGCCTCTTCCTTCCAGCTCTTTTTCTCCCCTGCCCCCAAGCCCCAACCAGATTCTACATCTATCCTGCCTCCTGCTCTCCCCCACAAGGCTCTTGCCCTTCTAGACTCGGGAGGGGTGAGGAGGAGGGTTAGAGAAGGCAGGAAATATATAGTTTGCACCTGCTTACAAGTGAGCACACATAATTAAGGCTTCCTAAAAGAAGGGGAGCGCCCTCCTCCCATCTTGGAACCCTCTTTCTCCTCCTCCAAGTAACCCCGCTTGGCACCTCTGCAGCCAGTGGGGTATCAAGCAGTGTCTGCTCTACAGCAACAATAAGGCACTGTCATCTTTGTTTGGGGCTGTGAATCCGAGTCCTCAGTTTTTGCAGCAGTTGTATTTAAACGTGCGTTGGCAAAGGTATATTTTATATACTCTAAATATAAGATGTAATGAATAGCAAGATCCCACCACCTGCTGAGTCCTGTGGATTCCACCTGTGCAGCATGGCTTCACCCTGCCTTTTTTTTGCCTTGTCCTTCGCCGAGGTCACCTGGCCAAGTTCCACTACTTGCTGTGCCCTTTGCAGGCTTGGATAATCTTACCTTTCTTTGGCTGATGTCTGGCAGCAGTCAATTCCCTCCCCTCCCGCATCCCGATGATCTAATTCTCCTTTGAGGTCGGCCCCACTTCCACCTTCTTGAGTCGCCTAGTTGGAAGTTATCTTCAAAACCTCGGAACTCTTGATCTGCAAAGATATCTTGATTGTTTACGGGCATTTTATCTTCCCTTCTGATCAGTTACTTTTCAGGTAGAGTTGTTTCTTATTCATCTTTGTGTCCCACCCCCATTCTGGGACTTGCCATACTAGATGTATACAGTACTATTTTTAAACGTAGTATCAGAGGAGAAATGCTTGCATTTCCTTCTGCTGTGAGTTATACATTCGTTAATGCTCCCTAGGCCTTCATCTCGAGGGAGGAAAGTAGAGTGCAGAGCTGCCAACGCAGTGAAGCACTCTTAAAATGCATGCCAGTAAACTGGCTCTTAGTCGCTCAGCTAATGGAATGAAACAGGGGAAGAGGGAATCCGTGAAAGGGCCCTGTGATTCAGATGTCACTGGAGCTTTGATTTTAGTGGGAGTACTGAAGTTGTCTGATGCAGGGGTCACTCCTCACTTCACTCAGCATGCCCTTTGGAAGATGGAATGGTGAAGACAGAAAGGGGAAGAAGCATAGCGATGCTTCAAAGGGCACCTGAAAGCCGAGCCGCTCGTTCACAGAAGGCAGGGGAGTCATTTTGCCCATCACCATGCCTTTCTTCACTCGTCAGCCAGCTATAGTGTTGAAAACAGGGCAGACAGCCTTCCCCCGCAACTCTTTCAGAGTCTGTGAAAATAGTTCTCCCAGAAAACGGCATCTATTGTATAGGTTACCAGTGATTTTCCCAAGCGTGGATGTTTAAGGAATAGGCGGAGATAATAGATGGAAGAAAGAATTGAAATGGGATTTTGAAGCAGACAGTATGCTTTTTTTAATTGCATGTGGTTTTGGAGGACAGGTTGAATTCAGATGTTTTAAAACTCACAGGGCATCCAGATACTGGTAAATTCAAACTGTCCTCATGAAATCTTTGTATTGGAACTCATCAGCAAACAAAATGGGCAGATTGGCATCTTTTGAGCTTTGTGGAGTGTATGTTTTCTATGCTCAGCTCCAGGTGGATGGGTGAGGTATTCTAAGCTTTCCGGAGTATAGAAGAAGTGGCCTCCCAGGTGAGGCGGGAAAAAAGGGGACAAGTCCAGGTAACTCACGGGGTCTGGGAAGATACGTAGTATGATCATCAGTTAGGGCATTTTGAGTGAGAAGATTTGAGTGGCTTGTAGACCAGGAACACCAGAGATGAGATAGGCAAGGTCAGTTGGGGCCCTCATACCAACGGGATGTTTTAGAGTGATATTATTTCAATAAATATGTTTATTCTGTCCTACTGGGCCGTAAACTCTTTAAGGGGCCACTGCGTCATGCTCATTTTTTGTATTTCCATCACCTGACATGACGTCTGCACGTGGTAGAATCAGCAAATTGGTTGAATTGAACCTAACTTCCCACTAGACGAAACTTGTACAGAGGGCTGGATGGTTGTAGCAACGCAGCTGCCAATGAATTGATGAGAACCGGTGATTTAAAGTAGATGATTAATTAATTATAAACTGGAAATGTTTTCAAAGATAAAAATAGCCCCCCTCAGATAAAACCAGTAGGGCTTCCTTTTGTTAACTAGTTGGGCTCCGCTCCTGCAGAAGCCAGACTGAGCAGGAAGCTGGGTGGGCTGGGAGGGCTTCTACACCTGACTCTCCCTCCCTTTATTCCAGCCTTCCTTCCACTGAGATCAGAAGGGGCTAGGTGATTGCCTAAGGCCACACAGCCAGTCCCAACTTGTCTCCTCAAGGGCTGGTGCAGCTCTTTGCAGGCAGAAATGGGAACAAGATGCACCAGGGTCCTTTCTGAGGAAAGGTTCCCAACTCCAAATGCAACCATCGCAAATGGGGTGTGACCTGTGACCTCTGTTTAGGACTTCTCTTCACTGCGGCAGGGGAGAGGTTGGGCAGGTTTTGGTGATGTAAAAAATCACTACTAGATCAGCAGATAGGATGAGAAGGTTTTTCCTGTTCAGCTCTGTGGAGCTTCAGAATGTAAAATTTCCTGACAAAGTTTTCATCTGTCCTGGTTGAAAGAGCAGTATATAATGCCTTCGTTTTTCCGTAGTCAAACTAACCACTCACCTGCCTAAGTGGGATCTGGTTTTGCTTTCCTCCAAAGGCCAGATTGTCTCCAAGGAGACATGCTAATGGCTTAATTGTTTTGTTTATTTTGCTCCTCACAAATTCCAGTAGCTTCATTTGCATCAGGAGTTAGAATGCCTTCATTCCAGGGCCTTGGCATTTCCTTGGGGTTAGAATGGCTCAATGTTTGCTCTCAATGTTTTTTTAAAAGGTTGGCCAGCCCCTAGTGATAGGTGTGGCTTCCTCTAAATAGGAGTTTCTCTGGGTGTGGGATGGGGAAAGTGAGAAAAAGGGAGAGGATTAAAAAAAAAAATTATATGCTATGTATGTACAACAAACTGTAGATTATTTTGGAGCCTGATATTTATGTAATTATGTTCACTTGGCTCACATACTTTAGTTTTGGGGTTAAAAGATTAATGCATGCAAGGGAAAGTTGATATTTATCTTGACAAGACTATGCATTTACAGAGCTGTGGTTTGCTTTCCAAAATGTAGAAATGTAGAGAAGGTTTGCCTCTTCACCTACGAAAAAAGAATTCCAAGTGTAAAACTATTCTGGTTCATGTAACAAACGCATTTTTCTAAGTTTGGTGTAAATGACATTTTAGATCAAACAGCTTTATAATGCATTAGGGGAGTAATCGTCAATGCTGGGTGGAATCTGACTTTTGGGAAAGGGAAATTTGAATGTTGAAGAAGCTTAAATACACTGGTGTTGGTTAAACCTAGGTGTACTGGCCTCCATAGAAAAGAAATGCTTTCTTTCCCTGCAAACTGGAGTTTGGGAATTTCAGAGCTGAGAAATCGTGTAACAGATCTTAATGTTATAAATCACTCGGACAAATACAAGATAATGCTATTTGGAGACGTGTTTGTAGTTATGCAGGATTACGTGATGATAAAGAATTTTCTAGGGACTTTCCTGGTGGTCCAGTGGCTAAGACTCTGTGCTCCCAATGCAGGGAACCCAGGTTCGATCCCTGATCAGGGAACTACATCCCACATGCCATAACTAAGAGTTCACATGCCACAACAAAAGATCCCACACGCGGCATTGAAGATCCTGTGTGCCACAAATAAGACCTGGTGCAGCCAAGTAAATAAATAAATAAATAAATAATTTTTAAAAAGAATTTTCTATGGCTTCTCGAGTTTCTGAGTGTGTTTTGTGCTTTGCATTCTCAGTAATTCCCTCTCGAGACCTTAGCATTTGGGGGCGAGACCTTAGCATTTGGGGGCGGGTAGGTATGCTTCTGTGAATTTAACAGTTATCCCCACCATTGAAGAGAAGGGAATCTGCTATTGGGATTAACAATTGTTGAGGACCCCTTCTGGATCGTCCAGCATTTGTATCTTTTTTTTTTTTTTTGCGGTACGCGGGCCTCTCACTGCTGTGGCCTCTCCCGCTGCGGAGCGCAGGCTCCGGATGCGCAGGCCCAGTGGCCATGGCTCACGGGCCTAGCTGCTCCACGGCATGTGGGATCCTCCCGGACCGGGGCATGAACCCGTGTCCCCTGCATTGGCAGACGGACTCTCAACCACTCCGCCACCAGGGAAGCCCTAGCATTTGTATCTCTTTTGAGGTAGGTATTATTTTTCTTAGTTTACAGAAGGGGAAACAATACATGAGTGAGGTAACCTACTAAAGGTCATACATCTGAAAAGTGTCAGAGGAGGGATTTAAATTCAAGATCACCTGAATCTAAGATCTGCTTTGGAGAGGAGCTGTCTATTCCTAGACACATACTCAAGTTGTGAGTCCATGAGCTGGCAGAATGGGCATCACCTGGGATATTATTAGCCCTGCAGAACTTCAGCACCCTCCGCCTCCCAACCTAGTGATTCTGCATCTGTATTTTAGCAAGATTTCTAGGTGATTGCAAAGGACTAATGCACGGGAACACTGCAGCCCAAGCAAGGTAACATGACTCTAAACACGCCCCCCGGGAAATTCTGACGGTTGTCCTCCAGGATATCATTTTCCAAGGACAGGGATGCAGTTAAACGCCCTGAGCTTTCAGGAATGTAGTCAATCATCTCTAATTATCCTGCTGAAGGAAAAATGACAGGGCAATGCTCAGGGGTGGGATTGAGGGAAAGGTTTCTCCTAGACAGTTCCAGAGTCAGCTGTCCTGAAGTAGATGCATGGGGATGGTGGTTGTCTACAGCATGCCTGGAAAACTCTCCACCCAGAACGTCTCCTCCGGAGCTGCTGGTGATGCTGAGGTTTCTACCCTTACTGATCCCTCTGACCTACTGCACTTGGCTGTTAATGACAAGTCACTGTGAACTAGACTACCCAGTCTTCTAAGGCTACACTGATGTGCATAAAATTGATGACTAATAAGAACCTGCTGTATAAAAAAATAAATGAAATAAAATTAAAAAAAAATAAAGCTGCTTGAGAGCAGATTTTATCAGGCTGGGGAAGAAAGAAAGAGATCCAGACTGGGGAATATCAATAGCACGAAAAGAGAAAAGTGTTGAAGAGAGCCCAGCCTCCAGAACATTCCAACCCTGAGGCTGGAGAAAGTACGCCTAACCTTTGCCTTCTAACTGGTTTTACTTTCAGAATTCCCCCAGACCTCTAGGCTGGAGACATCAGGGTCCTTGTCTGTTGTCCTTCTGCCTTCCAGATTCCTGTTGGTTCCCAAGCCCCGCAAGTATGTCTTCACACTGCTCTGCCTTCCTTTTCACAGCTGTCGCCCTAGTTTGAATCTGCATTGTCTTACTCTGGGACCTTCACAAGAGTTTCTTAAGCGGTCTTCATTGTTCCCCTGAAATTCACATAAACAACATTGCCAGAATCACCCTACTGGTAAATACAGCTTTGCACCTGTCGCTCTTACTCAAAAATTCTCAGCTCTCACTGAGAATAGGCTTTAGCCCAACATGCAGTACTGTCTAAAATCTATTCCAGGCTGCCTCTGGCCAACTCATATTTTCCAGTAGTCCTTCTGGAATATCTAAACTCGATAAGGGCAGCCAGAATGCCTAGTCTGCACTATTAGCTCCTAGCATAGTGCCTGCATACCATAGGTGCTCATAAAGATTGATTGAATGAATGAATGATGAGCTGATTCTCATGTCCATATTTTATAGCCTGGCTAGAATACACTCCTTGGTCAGCCCATCTGCCATGAATGGACTTCCCTTTCTTGTCATTTATCAAAATCATTTGAGGCCCAAATAAAGTCTCATTTCCTGGAAAATCTTTGATTTAGCTCACTAAGAACATTCCTTCTTCACAACCTAGCCCATGTCTTGGAGTTATTTATTTGGTGCTTAATTATATGTAATCTTGCATTGCTATCTGTGTGTATGAGTCATACCGCCCAGAGAGACTATAAGCCCCTTGAGATTAGAAATGATTTATATTTCTTTATACTCCTCAGAATCTACCATCTTTCCCTTTGGCCTCTCCATGTTCCTGTCTGCCCTCCTCATTCCCTCGTCATTCACAGCTTTTTCCACAGCACTTGTGTTGAGTATTATTGTTGCTTGTGGACCAGGCATTCCCTCCCCCCACCCAGGAATGCCCATAGTCCCTGGGGGCAGGGACTGTATCACCTAGTTTCTCTTTCTGTCATCTTTGGTTTGTTGACTGATGGATGCTATAAACTTTGTCCTTTCGAATTTTATCTCCCTTCTTTTCCTTCTGCTCAGTTCTTAGAACTCCAGTTTCCATTCTTCTACAAGTGTGATGCTAGTTAATGCCACCTTGACTCAGTGTTTCCTCCAGCAAAGGTGACCCAGGAGCCACCTCCGGCAGCAGCAGTGGATTTGTTCCACCCTGAGAGGGAGGCAGGAGCCTGCCTGGCGATCAGAAAAGAGTTTTTTTCTCCCCACCTCGTTTTTTCCTGGCCCTGAGTAGAACAAATTATTTAACTCTCTGTACTTCAATTTAATTTTTTAAAAAAGGAAATAAGAATAGTTCATTCTCTTTTTCTAGTGGTGATACATTGAATATTAATAAGAACATTGCAGGGAGATAAACTGGGAGTATGGGATTAACAGACGCACACTACCATATATAAAATAAACAAGGATTTTCTGTATAGTGCAGGGAACTATATTCAATATCTTGTAATAAACAATAATGAATTGGAAAAAAAGTGTAGATATATACATATATATGTAACACCTGAAACTAACACAATATTGTAAATGAACTATACTTCAATTAAAAAGAAACAAAGCCAACAACAACATTATAACATGCTTTGAGTCCAGTCACTGAGAGTATGTAAAGTATCAAAACTCTATCAAGGCTGAAGCTGTATACTAGATACCCCTCCTCCTGACTGTCCTGTCTCCCGCCAAAATTGGAGACAACTGTCCCTAGTACAGTTAGTACATTAGTATTTTTCTAAAAAATTTGTTCAAGCCTTGGCTCAGTAAAATTTAGGGAAACCATACCATTTCTCTCCAGTCTCTTAACAAATTGTCTTTGAGTTACACATTGCCTGTTAAGGAAATACATCCAAATTGGAATCAGTTAAGTAAGGTTAGAAATGTTTCAGGAAAACAGACGCATCTCTACATGCTCTGCCCAGCTTCAAACTTTCACATCTACTGGTTTGGGGAGGGATGAATGGTAGAGAAGAGAGATCACAGAATGAAGTGAATTAATAACGTATTTGTTGAATTTGGACAGGGCAGCTTGCCTCTTTGAAAAATTCTTGGCAAAATGTCATCACCCTCCTCTGTAATTGGCTGGGTAATTTCAAGTAGGCTTACTGCATTTGAATTTCCTGAACAGAGTGAGTTCAGTTTACCCTTTTTTACATGGCGGATTGTTGCATTACTTGGGGTGGGGGAAAGACATCCTTTTCTGCCTTATCCCTGGGCTAGATGGAGGAAGCACAGCCTTGTCTAGAAGCATGATGAACATATGATTATATCCATTTCGTACACATGACAAAATCTTCTTAGTTGGAAGATTATATCAATAATTGCAAGAAATAAGGGAGGCATATAGATGTGTATACATGTGTGTATGTGTACATAAGTGTATATATATAGTATATATATTTAGATGTTCATATGAGAAGTTAAGGGGGGAAAATGAAGTAATTAGTTACTAACCAAAATAAAGTTTCTAATGATCCTTTTTTTCCTTCTCTGCCTGGGTGCCCCCTCTCCATGCCCGGGTCTTAGATAACTTTCCGGGTCTAGTCTCAACAAAATCCCATCCCCTTAAACAAGCCTTCCCAGACGGACTTATCCCTCTGCCATACGTCCATGGCACCGTGTCTGGAATGATCTTATCTCATACAGCGTGTTTTACCTTGTGTTAGAACAATCAGGATTCTGTGTCTCATTAAGGTGTGGAACTCCAGAGAGCAGGGGTTGTTTCTGGGCCAGTGATCTCAGTCTAGTTTAGAAGCACCTGTGGAGCTTTTCAAAAAATGTCAATCCTAGACCAGTTGAAATCGGGGTTCCTGGGGGTGGGACTCAAACACACTGTATTAGTTTTCAAGGCTTCCTGGGCGACTCTAAAGGCAGCCAGTGTTGAGAGCCACTGTGAGTAGATATTTAAGAATTGATGATTATGCCATGATTTGGTGCAACATCTAAAGCAAACTGACCAGGATGTATTTTTGCCATGCTGCAGCAAATGACTGAACTTACGAGGTTTGGGTTTTTTTTTTTTTGGTGGGGAAAAGGGGAGGGATTGGGGGGGGGATTTGTTTAATACAGCTGACTTCTGTAAAATAAAGACTAGTCCTCAGGGGACTTTACAAAAGAGGGATGGTTGCGTGCACAGCACCTGGGGGCCTTCAGGGATGTCGAGGCTGTAGTGGCCTGGTGAATGCCTTGTAACCTGAATCCTCCTGCCCCCCCCTGCTTTGGTGGTGTACCCTAGACCAGAGGCCTCAGACACATGGTTGGGGGGCGGGTATCACATCCACCTGGGGAGATGATTCAGCAGGTTTGGGATGAGGCTCAGGAATCTAGTTTTCACAAGGGTTCCAGGTGATTACACTTTCCCAGTGGCTGATCTACAGCTTTGTGGAAAATGCTGGGGGTCTGGTATCATAAGCACTGGGTCTTTTTTGTGGGGAGGGGGGAGTTCTTTACTAGATTGTCTTTCTTACCCCCAAATTATATAATCATATGCATATTTTCTCTAGAATGTTTCTATATTTTCAAAGTTGAGCTCCTTGTATCATCTGAAATTTATTTCTCTGGTGTGAGGGATGACACCATATAACTTTTTCCAAATGGGTATTTAATGGTTCTAAAAATTTGTTACGTAATGCGATCTTCACGCTCTGTTCCACAGTGCCACCTCTATCCTATGTTAAATTCATGTGCGTGATTTGTTTCTGGCATCTTCTGTTCCTTTGATGCTTTTCTCTATTCTTGAACCAGTTACCAATACCAGACTGTGTAATTACTCTAGTTGTAGAGTATGGTTTTATATTTGTTTGGGCAAAACTTCCCTAATTATATTCCTTCTTAAATGAGTTCTTGGCAATTCATCTTCAGTTACTCTTTCAGATAAAATTTAGGATCAACACGTCAAATTTACAAAAGAGAATCTCTTTAGAACTTAGATAGCAGTTTTATAGGCTCTATGGAGCAATTTGGGAAGGTGAACATTTTTACAGCCATGGCTTTTTATCTACAAACATAGTGACCATCTCCATCAGTTCTTCTTTTAGGACCTTCAATAAATCCTGTGTTTTTTCATACATGGTTCTTTCACATTTTTTATTAAGCATATTACTGGTATTTTTTAACTTTTGCTCCTAATTTGAATGGTATTTTTCCTATAACCTTGTTTTTTGAAAATATTAATCATTTTTTTCATATTTTTTCTTATAATTTAATGGCTATCATGTCACAACCCACAGAATTAAAATAAGAATCTCATTTACTTGAGTATGTAGGGATTGTGGCATTTGGTTCATTCCATTTTTAAATGAATGTACATTTTCCTGGTTTAAAACAAAGTGAAAATACCCCCCACCAATGTCCTAGTATACTCTTTTCCTAGTTTCGTTTCTTCATGAACAGAGTGACTTGGACCCTGAGGTTATCGTTCTGAAGACTTACGGCAGATGTGTGGCCCATGGGTGCAGAAGGGTCAGAAGAAGCTGGACCAGATGTATTGGTAGCAGGACACACCCTGCAGCGTACTTCTCAATAGATCCCTGAGAGTGGGCAGATGTTCAGTGATGCATCTTCTCTTCTTAAAGGTCTAGAAGGCACAGTTAAAAGTGAAAAGAGGAGAGAAGTGTTGTAAGTCAGCTTAGCAGAATGAGGGATTCAGAAGTGGGAGCCAGGCTTTTGCTAAGAATCTCAGTAGGAAAAAAGAGTGACTCCAGGAATCAAATAATTCTAAGAACTAACTATATAAAAGTGTTTTGCAAACTATAAAGTGATATTCAGATGTGTTAGGAGGTACTAACTCCATGTGTTTTAGCTACATTTGAGAGACTTCCAGAACATAAACAGTGCCATTGTTGGAAAAAACCTGGTCCTTCTTCCCCAAGATTGTTGTCTTGGCCTTAAAGGAAGTTTTATGTGAGAGCAGAGGAAGCTGTAAGATCACTGTTTAATCCAGATATTTGTCTGAACCATGAGTAACACATTGAAAGCCTTGGGATTCTGGTACTTGGTGAATGCGCTATCTGTTCTTAGCATCCACAGGCTAAATACCCCTCCATTCCCCAAGTGAGGGCATGGGAAAATAGCGTCCCATTATTAATAATTAATAATGTCCCATTCCTGGTACTTCTCTCTTTGCCTTTCCCTGTTTTTCCTCGATATCTTGTATCGCGGGGAATATAAAAAGTAGTTAACGGCAATCCTGTGTTCTGATATTAAGAATAAAAGCTAAAGATTAATGCTTAAACAATTGGGTTCTAACAACTGGTGGAATCAAGAGTTTCATGTACATGGAATAAGTATTCTGTGTACCTAAAAAATTACTTTTTTCATCTTTATATTTTTACATTATATTCTGCTGCCATGAAATAAGTAGATGTGAGATTTTTTTGAATGTTGATTTTCTTTTTAAAGAAAAGATTAGGAGAATATAATCTATAAAAATACTGAATCACTATGTTGTACACCTGAACCTAATATAATATAATATTATAATATTGTAAGGGATAGAAAATATATTTTAAACATCATTGATTAAATGCTGGGATATATTTCAGTAATTTAAAAATAGAAAAGGAAAGGTTAGGAAATCATTACAAAAACTATGTATGTATTAAAAATAAAATTTGGTCCATGAAACAGACAACCTGTTTGTTATTACTGGGAAAATTAAGGGGAGGAGAAAATAACAATTAGAGACTTCCTAAAATAGAAATGGCTAGGAATTCCTGGAACTTGTATTTTATTTAGGATCTTTGGTTCTATCCTTGGGTATATTTCTATACTGTGGGTCTATACTGAAGTGAATTTAGATGTCAAGATGGTTTTACTGGTGAGTTCTGTAACACTTTTAAGGGATACAGAGTTTTTCCAAAAAAGTTTCAGAGCAGAGAAAACGATTCTGAATTTTCTTCTGTGGGGTTAATACATCTCAATTAAAAACACTGGACAAGGATGGCACTAAAGAAAACTAGAGACATTTTGCTCATGAATATAAATGCCATCCACTTTAGAATTTTTGAGGTGGAAGAGACTTTGGAGACATCTAGATCACGCCTACCATCTTTTAGGTGAGGAAACAGGTTAGAGTGGCCTGATGCTTTACGTATTTAAGGGCACAGTTTGGTGCACCTGTAAGAAAGGTTGTTCTTGACTATGCGAAGTCAGAATTGTGCCCCTCTCAGGAAGGGTGGGAATTAGCAGTAAGTGAGGGAGTGCCTGTGTCCACCAGGGGTTCTGTGTGGATTATCTTCTTTAACCTCACATTTTATGTGAGAAAAGAATCTGAAAAAGAATGAATATATGTATAATTGAATCACTTTGCTGTACGCCTGAAACTAACACAACATTGTTAATCAACTGTAATCCTGTAAAATTAAAAAAAAAAGCAAATCCTCACATCTGTCAACTGAAGGAGATTGTATTGTTTCAGTTGTTCAGAAGAGAAAGCTGGGGCCCAGGAAGACTACATTGTGTATGCTGAGGGTCAAATCTAGTTCTGTTTACTTTTGCTTTTTTATGTTACTTTTCTTTTGCAAAGTTCTATGCTTTGCTTAGGTTTTTTTTCAAGTCCAAATAAATTCTGCATTTTTGATCAGTGATTCCGTGCACCACTCCCTGACTGCTTTAGGGACAGCACTTCCAATAGGCTAAAACACATTTAATAATACACTGTGGCTTCTAAACTCCCCTCTCCATGGGGGAGAAGTGACCCTTCTGTCCACTTGATTAATTAAGCCTTTAAAAAAGTTTTTATTTTTAATTTTTGAATTAAAAAAATTAATTGAGGTATAGTTGATTTACAATATAATATTAGTTTCAGGTGTACAAAATAGTGATTCAAAATTTTTATAGATTATACTCCATTTGAAGTTACTATAAAGCATTGGCTATATTCCCTGTCTGTACAATGTATCCTGGTAGCTTGCTTATTTTATACATAGTTAATTTGTATCTCTTAGACCCCTACCCCTAACTTGCCCCTCCCGCTTCCCTCTCTCCACTGGTAACCACTAGTTTGTTCTCTGTGTCTGTGAGTCTGTTTTGTTATATTCATTCATTTGTTTTCTTTTTTTAGATTCCACATATAAGTAATAACATACAGTATTTGTCTTTCTCTGATTTATTTCACTAAGGATGATACCCTCCAGGTCCATCTGTGTTGTTGCAAATGAACAAATTTTATTCCTTTTTTTTACGGCTGAGCAGTATTCCATGTATATACCACATCTTCTTTGTCTTTTTTTTTTTCTAAATTTATTTTATTTGTTTATTTTTGGCTGCATTGGGTCTTCATTGCTGCGCACAGGCTTTCTGTAGTTGCAGCGAGTGGGGGCTACTCTTCGTTGCAGTGCGCCGGGCTTCTCATTGCAGTGGCTTCTCTTGTTGCGGAGCACAGGCTCCAGGTGCACAGGCTTCAGCAGTTGTGGCATGTGGACTCAGTAGTTGTGGCACGCGGGCTCTAGAGTGCAGGCTCACTAGTTGTGGCACACGGGCTTAGTTGCTCTGTGGCATGTGGGATCTGCCCGGACCAGGGCTCAAACCCGTGTCCCCTGCATTGGCAGGTGGATTCTTAACCACTGAGCCACCAGGGAAGTCCCTATTTATTTGTTGATGGATACTTAGGTTGCTTCCATATCTTGGCTATTGTAAATAATGCTATCTGACCATCGACATATATTTTTTTGCATATATTTTTTGAATTAATGTTTTCATTTTCTTGGGATCAATACCCAGGAGTAGAATTACTGGATCATGTTGTAGTTCTGTTTTTTTGAGGACCCTGCATACTATTTTTTGTTTTTTGAGGACCCTCTGTACTGTTTTCCATAGTGGCTGCACCAATTTACATTCCCACCAACAATGTACTAGTGTTCCTTTTTCTCCACATCCTCTCCAACATTTGTTATTTGTGGTCTTATTTTTAATTTTTAATTAATTTATTTATTTTTGGCTGCATTGGGTCTTCATTGCTGCCCGCTGGCTTTCTCTAGTTGCGGCGAGCGGGGGCTGCTTTTCCTTTCAGTGCATGTGCTAATCATTGCGGTGGCTTCTCTTATTGCAGAGCCCAGGCTCTAGGCACATGAGCTTCAGTAGCTGTGGCACAGGCTCAGTAGTTGTGGCGCACAGGCTTAGTTGCTCCATGGCAAGTGGCATCTTCCTGGACCAGGGATCCAACCTGTATCTCCTGCATTGGCAGGTGGATTCTTAACCACTGCGCCACCAGGGAAGTCCATGGTCTTTTTGATGATAGCCATTCTGACAGGTGTGTGGTGATAGCTCATTGTGGTTTTAATTTGCATTTCTCTGATGATTAGTGATGTTGAGCATCTTTTCATGTGCCTGTTGGACATCTGTATATCTTCTTTGGAAAAATGTCTATTCAGGTCTTCCCATCTTTTAATCAGGTTGTTGGCTCTTTTGGTATTGAGTTGTATGAGCTGTTTATATTTTGGATATTAACCCCTTATTGGTCATATCATTTGCAAATATTGGGTTGGCCAAAAAGTCCTTTTGAGTTTTTCTGTAAGATGTTATCGAAAAACCCAAAAGAACTTTTTGGCCAACCCAATATTTTTTCCTCCTATTCAGTAGGATGTCTTTGCATTTTGTTGACAGTTTTTTTTTTTTTTTTTTTGCTGTGCAAAAGCTTTTAAGTTTAATTAGGTCCCATTTGTTTATTTTTTAAATCTTTTTTAAAACATCTTTATTGGAGCATAATTGCTTTAAAATGGTGTGTTAGTTTCTGCTGTATAACAAAGTGACTCAGCTATACGTATACATATATCCCCATATCCCCTCCCTCTTGCGTCTCCCTCCCACCCTCCCTATCCCACCGTTCTAGGTAGTCACAAAGCACTGAGCGATCTCCCTGTGCTATGCAGCTGCTTCCCACTAGCTATCTATTTTACATTTGATAGTGTATATATGTCAGTGCTACTCTCTCACTTCGTCCCAGCTTACCCTTCCCCCTTCCCATGTTCTCAAGTCCATTTGTTTATTTTTGCTTTTGTTTCCTTTGCCTTAGGAGACAGATCCAAAAAAAAAATTTCTATGATTTATGTCAAAGAGTGTTCTGCCTGTGATTTCTTCTAGGAGTTTTATATTTTCTGTTCTTACATTTAGGCCTTTAATCCATTTTGAGTTTATTTTTGTATATGGTGTAAGAAAATGTTCTAATTTTATACTTTTACATGTAGCTGTCCAGTTTTCCCAGCACCACTTATTGAAGAGGCTGTCTTTTCTCCATTGTATATTCTTGCCTCCTTTATCAAAGATAAGGTGACCATATGTGTGTAGGTTTATCTCTGGGCTTTCTATCCTGTTCCATTGATCTATGTTTCTCTTTTTGTGCCAGTACCATACTGTCTTGATTACTGTAGCTTTGTAATATAGTCTGAAGTCAGGGAGCATGATACCCCCAACTCTGCTCTTCTTTCTCAAGATTGCTTTGGCTATTCAGAATCTTTTGGGTTTCCATACAAATTTTAAAATTATTTGTTCTAGCTCTGTGAAAAATGCCAGTAGTATTTTGATAGGGATTGCATTGAATCTGTAGATTGCCTTGGTAGTACAGTCAGGCCTCTATTTTCTTGATTTTCCTTCTTTTCTTCACAAAAAGTTAGGCATTTTAGAAATTTCTTTTTTTCCCCCAAATAAATTGCTTCAAATTATTTTGCAAGCTGTGGTCATAGGTCTGCAATATGAAAATAAATGAATTGATAAAAGTGACATGCTAGTTTGTGTTCTTGGTCCTTTAGTGTCCATTGATTCTTCTTGCCTATTAACTGGCTACTCTCAAGGCTGCTTGTATTTAGTGAATCTAAATATCTTCTTTTAAGACTTCTGAAATACCTCCTTGATATTTATCCCCAAAGAAAAATTAAACATCATAAAGTTAGTTTTAATTTTAACTTAAAATATCCAAGTAAATTAGAAGAAGAAGTAGGAAAAGGACAGTTATTTGCAAAGATGATTATAAACATGATATTCACTCTGTCATTTAATGCAACACAGTAAAAAGGCATTGAGTTGAGGTCATAGAGACCCACCCCAAGCCTGACCTTTTCCCATCTTGGCAATTTTCCTCTTCCCTCCAAAAGTCCACAGAAATTAAACTATCTAGAGAAAATGTAATAAGAACATAGCATTTCAGGGAACACCTCACTGAAACAGGTTTCATGTGAAAGATTTGCTTTCCTTAATTTTAATGTTAGGCTAGATTTTAAAAAATTCTTAATAGAGAAGGCCTTTGATAAGTGAGGTGTGAAGGTAGGGAAAGCCTCCTTTTTCACCTTTCAGCTTTGCCCTGTCCACCTGCCCCTGTACTTCCGCCTTGCACCTTAGGCTTCTGTGCTCACCTCTGTGTATCCTTGGCGCTAAGTTTGGAGCTCTCCTCATTCCGAAGAATACAGCAATGACCTCTTTTTCCTTTGAAGAAAGATACTTTGCAAGTCCAAGTACATTTATTCCCACTCAACTAATGTAAGTTCCATACACCGAATTCCATTATGCATATTTTGATTTTGGTTGCTCTACATTCAAATTGCAGCTTTGTCCAGGTGAACATATTTAGGGGGGAAAAAACCTCTGGACATTGACCAGGAAGTTGCCTGGAGAGCCAAAGAGAAAAATAGATGAATCAAAATAAGGAACGCCTGGGAAGGGAGCCTAAAGTCCCTAGACCCACCCTTCAGTGTCTGTTGGGAGAGGCGTTGGCCTGGAGGTCAAAGGAAAGCTGGACAACTTGAGAAATATCCACAGCACAGAATGGGTCTTGTCAAAGATTTTCCACCTCAAGTAACCAAGTTACTTTCTATCTCTGGCTCCACTTGGGAACCAGAAAGTCAATTGAACATTTGGTTAGAGAATCAGTCACCGGGGAACAAATGTCTCTTATTACACATAAAATCTACTTTGGAGCACAGTTAATTCACAACCAATCATTAGGCCCACTGGAGGGGAAGACCTTGAAAGATTTCAGTCTAGCAAGGAGCGATAAAATGGAAGTTGAGTGTAATACTCATTATTGCTAGTTCAAGATGTATTTAAAAATTGGGTGCTGGGGCTTCCCCGGTGGCGCAGTGGTTGAGAGTCCGCCTGCCGATGCAGGGGACACGGGTTCGTGCCCCGGTCCGGGAAGATCCCACATGCCGCGGAGCGGCTGGCTGTGCCCGTGAGCCATGGCCGCTGAGCCTGCGCGTCCGGAGCCTGTGCTCCACAACGGGAGAGGCCACAACAGTGAGAGGCCCGTGTAACGCAAAAAAATAAAAAATAAAAATAAAAAAAATAAAAATTGGGTGCTGTCTTTATTATTTAAGTGTCTATTTTAAAATGTGGTTGTTGCCCTGAGGAGCTCCCCGCCCCCCCCGGCCAATCATATCCCAGGGCCTTGCAGCCAGCTGGCCAGGGGCCAGCCCTGCCAACAGTGCACCCACAGTAGTTGCTCTGCTACAACAGGACCCACACAGTCCAAGTAGGGAGCACCACAAGTGCATATGGCTCTGGTGACCAGAGGGGAGAGTGTGCTGCTGGGCCCCAGAGGAGGTCTCCTACATAAGGCCACTTCTCCAAGATCAGGAAACAGAGCTGACTGACCTACCACAGAGAAATAATATCGAGAACTGGGCAAAATGAGGAGACAGCAATATGTTTCAGACAAGGAGACAAGACGACACCTCAGGAAAGGAACTGTACAGAAGTGGAGATAAGCAGTCTACCCAATTAAGAGTTCAAGGTAATGATCATAAAAGATGATCACCCCACAGAGGAGAATGGATGAACATAGTGGCAGTTCCAACAGAGAGACAGTATAAAGGAGAACTGAACAGAGCTGAATAATAGGATAACTGGAATAAAAATGTTGATGAGATTTTCATAGCTTCACTCCTGGCTTTGGTCCTCTTGCATGGTTTTTCCCCTGGCATCCTAAATTTGTAGCCACAGGGTTTTGGGGGACCTTGCCCCTCCTACCAGTGGGAAGTGATTACAGGTTAGAGGGGGTTGAAACTCCCCTACTGTCTTTCCCTGGTCAGCAGGCCAGGTGGGAGCTGAGCACAACTTGGAGAGCAGAGTTGACTCAGTGTTTTATGGAAAGAGCTTAGGGGGAGGGGTTGTGAAAACACAGAGGAAACAATTTTCTGTTTCCCAGTTCCCACTTCATAATTCAGCAGACAGTGTGCCTTCATGGATTGATAATACAGTCCTCTCGCTGATGGACAGGTTGGAAAAGTTTGCTTGGCCCAGATCTGGGAGTCAGGAATGTACTGTGTGCCGAGTACATTTCAACTCCTCTTTGAAGCAAAAGGAAAGTTTCCACACTGACCTAGTTTACGTGGCTGCTGTAAAATATCCCTGTTAGTGAAAACAGAAATTCGGATGTAAATAGAAGAGGCTACCAAACTCCAAATTCATCTATTAATTTTTTTTTCAAACTTCATTCCATTTGCTTTGCCTCACAATGCAATTGTTGCTATGAGGCCGCTTTAGCTACACCTAGAGTAGCTGAATCTGCAAATACCACAAAGCTGTACTTCCTTCAGAAGGATTTTGTTTGATTAATTTACACTCTTGGGTGACATTTCTCTGTTGAGTAGGAGGGAAAAAACTAGCGTAATCTAACCACATTACCCACATCACGGATGGGGAAATGGAAGGAGTGTGTGTAAGTGATTTATTTGCCTCATTACTTAAGTGAAGATGTTTCTAAGCTTAGGTTTTACCTTGTTCTCTAAGAATTTTATGAGCAAGATATTTTAGATTATGGTGGTTTGATGTTCTTTTAAGTCTGGTACTGCAGGCTAAAGCTCTGTTTTCTGCCAAATGTGAAATACTAGAGCAGAATAAAACCATGTGCTTTATATTATAAAAATTGTATCTGATGGGTGTTCATGTTTAGAAAAATCATCATCAAGCTCACCATTTGTAGGTATGGATAACACAACCCTTTGCCAGATAAAGTTGGTTTCATCATAACTGCTTGCCTTTGTTTTATTTTCATATCTCTAGTAAACTCGATTTGGTTACACTTAAAAACTATTCAGTGGAAATTTGTAGTATGGAGCCTGGCTCTTGTAATTTTAGAGGAATTTCCTCAGTTTTCACATCTGTAAAGTGGAAATGTTCATAATACTCGTAATAATCATTTCCTAGAGTTATAACAATCAAATCAAAGTGTCTGGAAGTATATCGTAAGCTGTAAAAAATTTAATAATTGTAAGGATTTTATAAGCATGGATTTGCTTTAAAACAAGAGTGTTCTTAGGAATATGCTATATTAATTACTGGAGGTACCAGAGAATTTTCCACATGGTCCAAACCTGTGTCCAAAATTCAAGTCCTAGTAAAGACACATATTTTAATAATAAAAGACACTTGTCATGGCATTCCCAGATCTAGATTTAAAAGGACGTAAGTAGGGACTTACCTGGTGCCTGCCAGTGCAGCGGACATGGGTTCGATCCCTGGTCTGGGAAGATCCCACATGCCGCGGAGCAACTAAGCCCATGCGCCACAACTACAGAAGCCTGTGAGCCACAACTACTGAGCCCACGTGCCACAACTACTGAAGCCCGCGTGCCTAGAGCCCGTGCTCTGCAACAAGAGAAGCCACTGCAATGAGAAGCCCTCACACCGTAATGGAGAGTAGCCTCCACTCGCCACAACTAGAGAAAGCCCACGTGCAGCAACAAAGACCCAACGTAGCCAAAAATAAATAAATTTTTTAAAAAAGGACCTAAGTAAACATTGGTTTTTTTTTTTTTTTTTTTTTAATCCAGGAAAAAGCTTCAAGAGTTTCTTTTGCTTTTGGTATTTGCTGGGTGTAGTTGGGAAGAGGAGTAGCAAATAGGAGTCACTCCGAGACTGATCCTTTTGTGTCCGCAGAGAGATTTACACACCACAGAATCAGGAGATTATCACCTGAGGAGACATTGGAAGCATGCGAGCAGATAGCGTTGCATATATTCTAAATGGCCCTTGTAACATTCCTCCACAAAAATTAAGGGCGCGCCCAGTTTCAAATGATGAAAGTTTTCTCCCACCATTCTCAAGGGGAGTCATTCCAATTTATTAGTTTTTTCCCCCATTGTACCTGCCAAAGTTTATGTGTAAATAAATACTCAGGTCGTTGAGCAGTGGTTGTTCTCTGGGGCATGGAGTGTTATACAGTTTTAAGTGCAAGTCCATCCTAGCCTCTAAGTAGCCAGGAAAAACAGGTGCTGGACTTCAAAGAGATTCAGAAGCAATCCTGGCCAGGTGTCATCTACTTTTCCAGCCCTTATCATCATGTGGCATGTGCATGGGACTGCAGTAAAAAAGCAGCCCACTTGCAGAACCAAGTGGGTTTTTAATTATTCATATGCAATGCAGATCTGTTGATGCAAAAAACATGCTCTCCTGATGTGGCCACTGAATCACCACTTGCTTCTTTCACGATCCCTAAAATCTTTTTTTTTTTTTTTTTTTTTTTTTTTTTTGCGTTACGGGGGCCTCTCACTGTTGTGGCCTCTCCCGTTGCGGAGCACAGGCTCCAGACGCGCAGGCTCAGCGGCCATGGCTCACGGGCCCAGCTGCTCCGCAGCATGTGGGATCTTCCCGGACCGGGGCACGAACCCGTGTCCCCTGCATCGGCAGGCGGACTCTCAACCACTGCGCCACCAGGGAAGCCCTCCCTAAAATCTTGTATTCTGGTGGTATTGGGCAGATCTCATCTCAAACTGCAGCAGCCTGTGCTGGCCAGTGAAGTGTCTGAAAATGGTTTCAAGTATCCATAATTTCAACAGACTCTTTGACAGTCTACCCCCTCAGTACGTATTGAGAAACGTACAAACAACCACCAAGTTGTGCCACATTTTCTTTCTTTTTTATTTTTATTTATTTATTTTGCGTTATGCGGGCCTCTCACTGCTGTGGCCTCTCCCATTGCGGAGCACAGTCTCCGGACGCGCAGGCTCAGCGGCCACGGCTCACGGGCCCAGCCACTCTGTGGCATCCCGGACCGGGGCACGAACCCATGTCCCCTGCATCGGCAGGCGGACTCTCAACCACTGCGCCACCAGGGAAGCCCTTCTTCTTTCTTTTTTAATTTTAATATCAAATTTGTACTTTGTTTAATAACAAAAGTATACAGCTATGAGCTATGCAAGGAATGAATAAAGATTATTCTGGGTAGGCTTGTGTCCCACGTGAATACCTTTGTTTTTTTCCTTTCATATTTTGACCCGTTTGGGTGTGAATGTTCTCTTTGTATTACATTTTTCTTATAAGAGATATGAAAAATGGTTAAGTCTTAATACTAATAAATGTGTTAAGACTTCCTCAGCAATATTCACAGCAAGGAAGTGTTGGTGGATATGTGTTTTTTTTTGTTTTTTTGGTTTTGGCAAATAAGCTTCCTTTGTCCGCTTAGTGATTTCCCTCCAGGTTTCTGAAAGTGTCACCCGTAGATGATACGTATGGGTGGATGGAGCAAAGTGATGGAGATATTTGTGCCAACGTGATAAGTGAGTAATTCTCATAGTCAGTGTTAAAGAGTTGGCAAGTTTCTCTCAGATGCCCTACTATTTTTGACCACGCCAACTGGGCCCAAAGACCTGGCAGTGGGAGAAGGGCTGCTGCCTCTGCGAAGTGATTTCTGTCTAGTCAACTCACAGAGACGCAACAAGCTTTGGAGAATATTTGGATGAAGTTGGTGGCGGTTTTATTGCTACCATCTGATTCTGCTTTGGGCCTGTAGCAGCTTCTGCCACTTTGTGACCAATGGGAAAAAAATGCCGTTACCATAATGGAAAATGTTGACATTTGGTAGCAGTTTCCTATTGCATCTCAGAAATCATCCAAAATGTCATACTTTGAAGAACAAAGCATTCTATTGATGTTGGTTTGGCTCCGAGACATTGATTACTTATTCTAATTTGAAATGATATTGTCCATCCTGAGAATGGGCAAGAGGAACTAACAGAAGGGAGCAGTGTGAGGGTATGTTGAGGTCCCCTTACCCCTGGTGTCCATTTGGGTCTTACAGTCCTGCCACACTGTGGGCCCGAGGGAGGCAGAGGGTCTGTCTTGTTTACCGCTTTTTTCTCCAGAACTTAGTGCAGCACCTGGTGTAGAGTAGGAGCTGAGTTTGTTGACTGAATAAATGAATGAATGGCGTAAATGGGGAAACCAAGTAGAAAAGACATTGTGGGAGCAGCTGCAAGAATAAGCAATTCACACAATCAATTGCATTTCGTGTAGTTTTTTCTGATTCGTTGGTTTTCAAAGGCTGAAAAGTATGTGGAAAATCTCACCGGACTCCAGTTATTACATGGTTGTCGTTTACTTCTGATGTGGATGGACTGCGAGGGCATCCTTTCTCCATCCTAGCACCTCTTGTGTTGTGTCTTGGATGTCACCATCAGCCACCACTTTGTCCCCTTGTTGCTGCTGTTCTCTTCTCCTCAGAGGTACCCAGTATTGGTGGACATTTAGATAATTTCCATTTTTGTTAAACACTTCTGCTAGTATTCCTGTCAAATAGATTCTTTGAGGCAGGATTTGACACTTTTTGAATCATGCCTATGACACTTTTTTTAGAAGCTCCATAATTGACTTCCAGAAAGGTTTTACCAATTTACATGCTCACCATGGGCATAAACTAGTACAGAGTTATGAAAATAAGGTAACATTTTGGACTTATTGGAGAATAATTACAAGTTACTAAAAAGTAACTGCTCATAAGCTCACAAAAATTTTGAGGACAAGAGAGTCCTTATATTTTATATTCTCCACTCTACAGAATTGATCACTTGAGTCAGGAAGTCTCTTACCTTTCATACTCTTCCCCATTACCTTAGGCATATATCCAGGCTGTTTTGGAGGAAGAAAAAGTAGCCCTTTCCTATGAGGATATACTGGTTCCAAAGTGTTTACTTAGATACACAGTGGAAGCTCAAAAGGTATTTACTGAACTCATTCTTGTGGTTCAGCTTTCAGCTACTAACATTATAAGAAGAAAAAAAAAAGGAAGAAAACTAGAGGCTGACATTAAGGCAAGAAGAGAGTACCTCTAGAAGGAAGTGGGAGACCAGATTGCTCAGAGGAAGAAGGACACACCACCAATGGGCAGTTGGTCTAATGTGTGTGGTGGGGTGGAGGTGGTAGCAGGAAGTCTTAGTGTAGAAAATTGGTGCACGGATGCGCTATATTAGAAAGGAGATAGTGATGCAACTGGATCCATAAAGCAGAAACTTGTAAGGCAAGGTGTGGAATAGAAAAAGGGGATTTCGGAATTTAAAAGAAATGTGACTTTTTTTGGTAGATTGTACTTAGGTTGTTGAGGTCAGTATGTATGGCCAGTCCAGATAAATAAGACCACCAAGTCATCATGGAAAGGGAGGAAGAATTGGGGACTCATATCTCTGCCCAGCTTAGCTCCTTTTTAGGGTACAGCTGAGGTGGGTAGAGAGATATGGTTAGGTTTGTCTACATAATGGGAAATACCCGATTAAAAAATAATATGGAGCTACTCTTTTTTTTTTTTTTTTTTTTTTTTTTGCGGTACACAGGCCTCTCACTGTTGTGGCATCTCCCATTGTGGAGCACAGGGTCCGGACGCGCAGGCTCAGTGGCCATTGGCTCATGGGCCCAGCCGCTCCATGGCATGTGGGATCTTCCCGGACCGGGGCACGAACCCGTGTCCCCTGCATCGGCAGGTGGACTCTCAACCACTGTGCCACCAGGGAAGCCCTGGAGCTACTCTTGACAATCAAATTGGCTGCATTCAGTAGAATGCCGACAAAGTCAATTCCTGAAATCTCTTCCATTCTGTGGTAACATAAGTGATGGGGAAGTTTAGTTTATGTGGCTTTATCATTAGACAGGTTAATGGCAATTCTGCTGTGGATTTACAGGACAGGGACTACTACAACTAGAAATACCTGTAACTAGACTACTGGTGCCATTCAGGTCCATCTGTATCCCAATGAGGATGAACATTCCCTCCCCAGTGACGACCAAGCAGTCCTAGATCAGCGTGCTCACTCACTCGGGTCTAACTGTGAGTCATAATGGGAATATTGAGTTTACTTTTTTTTTTCCCCGAATTTATTTATTTGGTTGTGCTGGGTCTTAGTTGGAGCAGGCGGGCTCCTTAGTTGTGGCATGTGAACTCTTAGTTGCGGCATGCGTGTGAGATCTAGTTCCCTGACCAGGGATCGAACCCAGGCCCCCTGTATCGGGAGCGTGGAGTCTTAACCGCTGCACCACCAGGGAAACCCCTTGAGTTTACTTTTAATTTTGAGAAGGTAAATGTGTTTGTCAGAGCTATAGAAAAGCCCAGAATTCCTTTCCGTTAAATTAGCTGCATTCTTGGACATTGTAATCCTATCACGCACTCTGTCTCACAGCAGAAGTAGAAGCAATTAGGTGACTTTGAATTCTTTACCCATGACTTTGAGGCAGTTGATTTAACCTGAGAACACAGTTCCTCATCTGCAAAATGGAAATAATGTCTACTTCCAGTCACAGGGTTGTTTGAGGGCTCAAAATGGTAAAGGAGGTAAAAGCTTAAGTATCGCAAAATTGTTGGGCACTTTTTTATTTTAAATTAATTTGTATTTATAAGTCAGTATTTTATCAAGGGCTTAGATTCTGGGCTAAGAAAGAGAGCTTTTAGCTTCGTTCCATGTGAATTAGCCCTGTTTTATCCTTACTTTAAAATTAGTCTTTGTGTTTCCTTCCACCTCTTTTGAGCATCACCCCTATCCTTCAGTAATAAAATGGAGCTGCAACTAGTGAAATCAGGCTGTAAAATTAAACAGTTGTAAATCTGGAACTAGCTACATGTAAAGAGAAAAGCATTTGGATTAAAATAACTCATCAATATGAAAATGACCACCAGGTATAGCTCTAACAGGATTATTTAAATTTTTTAGGGATGTGCTATTGACAATCTAAATTTCAAATTGTGGAAAATATGATGTGTTGGTAATTCGGGACTCAAATTTCTTTTCAGTTCAGTGTTTAGGGGATAGGGGAATGATGTGTCTCTACAGTTTCCCATTAAACAATTTGGTGCTGACATTGACAATCAAATTGATTGCAATCCAACGAAGAGGAAGTCCGTTCCATCTTTTTCTTGCCATTTGTATATATTGTACCACCTCCTCCATCTCTTCCTAAAACATGGGGCGATTACTGGGTTCTAAAACGTTCTGACATGTTGCTGACCTCTGATTACGCATATCAGTGTTCTTCCTTTAGCTCAGGAATGTGCTTCTATTAGTTGTAGATTGGAGTATGAAAAGAAAGGTGGTTGTGATGTAAAAGGCTTGCCACTTCTCCAGATATTTCAGTCTCCTCAGTGCTTCCACAATATAGTGAACACAACGGTGGACTATGCAAGGATGCACTCATACCTTTTGGCATTTTCTTCAGTTTGTCCTTCTACATCAGTCAACAAACTTCTGTAAAGAACCAGCTAGTAAATATCTTAGTGGACCATACAGCCTCTGTCACAGCTTCTCAGTTCTGCCATTGTAATGAAATCAGCCATAGAGAATACATACTTGAATGTGTGTGGCTGTGTTCCAATAAAACTTTATTTACAAAAACAAGCAGTGGGCCATTTGACCCAGAGGCTGTAGTTTGCTGACCCCTGTTCTACATCATTCCCATAAAGATAGGACAGATGCACTTACAAGATTAAATGAACGCATTTATTAATTTGGGGTATTAATTTGTAAATACCCTAAAGTTGAATCAAAGATAGATTTTTCTTCTTTTTTTTTTTTTTGAGGTACGCGGGCCTCTCACTGTTGTGGCCTCTCCCGTTGTGGAGCACAGGCTCCGGACGCGCAGGCTCAGTGGCCATGGCTCATGGGCCCAGCCGCTCCATGGCATGTGGGATCTTCCCGGACCGGGGCACGAACCTGTGTCCCCTGCGTTGGTAGGCGGACTCTCAACCACTGCGCTACCAGGGATGCCCAAAGATAGATTTTTCAAAGTTCGTTTAGGAATTTACCTACAAAAGACTGTTATCACAATATTTGGTTCTTTACACTGTACATTTGACCCTTGAACAACACAGGTTTGAACTGCATGGTTTCACTTATACATGAAATACATATATTTTCAATATATATACTGGAAAATTTTTTGGAGATTTTTTGACAATTTGAAAAAATTTGCAGATCAACCACACAGCCCACAAATATTGAAAAAATTAAGAAAAAGGTATGTCATGAAGGCATAAAATATATGTAAATACTAGTCTATTTTATCATTTATTTCAGTAAAATATACACAGATCTATTATAAAAAGTTAAAATTTATCAAAACTTATGCACAGAGACACTTACAGACCATACATGGTGCCATTTGCACTTGAGAGAAATGTAAAAAAGATACCTTATTCAATCATAACTGCACAAAATTAAATGTAGAACAAGCTGTACTACTGTAATAATTTTGTAACCAAAGTTAATCTATTTATATTACAGGTAAGGCTTCCACTCACCAGTAGGCTATTCCCAGTTAAGTTTTGGGGGAGTCAGAAGTTATATGTGGATTCTCGACTGTGCAGGGGTCAGCACCCCTAACCCCCGAGTTGTTCAGGGGTCCACTGTAGATTGAAATGGTCTAAGGCCTGGCAACAGACCTTAGGAGTATTTACTTTTTTCAAGTATTTACTTTTTCTCAGATACTTTCTCAAGTATTTACTTTTTTACACGTGTAGTCTAGCAGATTTCACAGTGCATTGTCATTTTAAATTAATGCCATGGACCTAATGCCAACTATATGCTGTTCAGCGAGAAACTTGTAAGAGGGAGAGCAAGGAAAGTCTGCAAGAGGGAGGTTCACTTTAAATGATCCTTGAAGTCAACATCAGATACCTTGAGAAAGAAGCCACCGCTGCTTAATTTGTAAGATCTTCAATTACAGTACTTTGATTCTTAACCTTAAAAAAAAATTCTCCTTCAACCATTTCAAGCCATGTGGAATATCTATTACTGCTTAGGAATTTACTGTGGTTTTTCATTGATCGCAGCCCCAGACTCTGGCATATATATTAATTTATTTGGGCAGAGAGTACAGGAATCCACATGCAGAATAAAGTGAACTTTCTGCTGAAGCAGAACATTGAAGCTGGGAATGATTAATTCTTCAAAAACGAACCATCAGCATTAATAAATATTGAATTCTAAGACGGTTATTTTGCAGTTTTCTTTTTTAAAGTACTGAGGTATTCTGACCAAGTTCCCGTTTAAATGGGAGGGTTTTTTCCCATCATGAACAATATTTGTTTAGAGTCATTAGTAAATTATTAATCTGCGTTCCACTGTTACATGTTTGAAATACCAGTCCTCCCTGTCTGTGCTGGATTTGATCTCACGCTGTAATCAGTAGAGCGTTCTGGGAAGTGGGAATGGCTGTGGTTTGCTCTTTTAAAGACCTTAAGAGAGAATCAGAAAGCCTGGGTTATAAGGAAGGAGGACCGCCTAGTGTTTGACAGCTGGCAGTTTCCATATTGAGTCATGTGAGGCCATGAACTTGGAAGGAACACTAAATTGTGGGAACATTTGGGTGGGCTTCCTCCTCCCTCTGATTTGCAGACATCCTAGAATGTCCTTCAAAGTGTTTCTGCAGCTCTTTTGAACAGATGTCAAAAATCTCTTTTGGTTTGGAGCTACCCCAGATATTTATGTTCTTTGATCCATTTTCTTCCAGTAGTGCACGTTTAAGTTTGCTGTTGGGACATCTAATGAACTGGGTTGGTCCTAAGATTCTAGGGAGTTCTGCCCCTGGCTCCACATCACTTTCTAGCTTTGGAACAGTGGGTAAGTCACTCAACCTCTCTGGTTCCCTCATTGAATGGAGGTTATGACAGTATGTACATCACAGTGTTGCTTGAGGAGGAAAAGGAATAACTTGTGGGACCTGGCACGAGGTTTCCTCCTCTAGAATGTGGAGGAAGCTCCTTGGGGAAGCTGTATTCCAGTGCCCATAGCAGTGCCTGGCACACAGTAGGAGCTCAATAAATATTTGATAAATAAATTAATACTGAGCACTCAGTAAATGTTAGTTATTACAGTCATTATGGATAGTATTCTCATGCTTATTATTACTTATGTTAGCCCCAGACTCACATTTCATTTTGAGTCCCTCCTTACCACCTGCTGATGACAGGAACCTTTATGAAGCAGCTGTGGTGTCAGCAGAGTGCTGGGTTCAGATCCTGATCTGCCCTGGTTAATTATGTGCAAAGTTGCTTAATCTCTCTGAGCTAGTTTCTTCATCTGTAATAATGGTGCCCTCTCACAGAATTTAAGTGGGTACTATAGCTCCGCCTTTGTTTTGAGAATAGACAGTCATAAACAACCCCGGTATCTACTCCTTTCCCCATTTCTTGGATATTCACATACCCTAACTGCCTAACCCTGCAGGCGCTGTAAACTCCATACTGGAGTCCACTGTGGATTGCCCGGTGTATGGAGGTCTAGTGAAGTCCTTTCCCCAGGGAACAGCCATGTTGAGAAGGTTTGTCAAGTGGTCAGATTTCCTCTCCACGTGGTTCAAAACCATCTGTGTTTTGATCAGGATGATCTCTGGACAACTGACATGTATGTGTGTCCTTTCAATTCCCATGATCTGTCTTCCTAAGGTACTAACCATAATGCTACTTCATGTTCTGTGGATTGGAGAGGTACCAAAAACAGCACCACATCTGGGGGTTCGCAGAGGTTGTGAAATGAAGTTTCTGACGCCCTTCCCGACACTCCTTTGGTTCAGTGTCTGGTCTGTCGCCAACCCAATGCAGGTGCGTTCCAGAGCTTAAAGTCTTGACGGTTTGAGTCTGGGAATGGGATCAAGTTCTCTTCCCTCCCACAGAATCTCTCTTACACGCCACACTCTGGGAAGTAGCCCAGATGCAAGTTGAAGCCACCTCCCCAGTGCAAGAAAAGGCACCACTCTGCTCCTACTTCTTTGGTTTGAGCAAAGGCCGAATTCCACAAGGCCTTTTAGTGCCTAGTTAACACCCATGGGTGAACTTTCTCTCACCCTGTCTGTTGCTACCTCTGTCACCTGGCCCTGTGCCCGCTGGGTGTAGTGCGTTAGAATTAGAACTGTCACCATTGCAGCTGCTCCTGCTGGTACCAGCCCACCAGCACCTGAGCCCCACCACCCCTCTCCATCTCCTTCAGAGGTAGGAACCTCTGGGAGGCTTTGCCTTCTCCTCTGTCTCCTTTCAGCAAGGGGTGAGCTCCCACACTCCTACCCGTACTCTTGGGCCCACCTCCTTCTCTGTCGACACAGCTCCCATAGTGCTGGGGAGGGACGGGGAAGGGAGTGTCCCTGTGGCTAATACTCCTTTGCTCACTGGCCCAGGGTGTATCTGGAAATGGCAGCCCAACCCAGCCTTTCCCTGACTTCACTCTTTCCCTCACCCCTGACATCCAGCCATCAACACGTCTTCTACTTATAAAGAGACAGCAAACCTGACAGCTCTGTATCACTCCATAGCTGCCACCCTAACTCATAGACCACCATTTCTCACCTAGAATGGTATAGCATATTCCTAATTGGTCTCTCTGCCTCCATACTTGCCCTCCTGAACTCTCCACAGAGTGTACTGTTTTTTGTTTTTTGGGGTTTTAAAATAAATTTATTTATTTATTTTTGGCTGAGTTGGGTCTTTGTTGCTGCACGCGGACTTTCTCTGGTTGCGGCGAGTGGGGACTACTCTTCATTGTGGTGCACGGGCTTCTTCTCACTGCAGTGGATTCTCTTGTGGAGCACGGGCTCTAGGCGTGCGGGCTTCAGTAGTTGTGGCTCATGGGCTCCATAGTTGTGGCTCGCGGGCTCTAGGGTGCAGGCTTAGTAGCTGTGGCGCACGGGCTTAATTGCTCTGCAGCATGTGGGATCTTCCCGGACCAGGGCTCGAACCTGTGTCCTCTGCATTGGCAGGGGGATTCTTAATCACTGAGCCACCAGGGAAGCCCTGTACTGTTTTTAAGGTAGATAAATGCAAGTATTTATAGAATGCTTACAATGTGCCAATATATAAAGTAGTATTTAGACTAGGTTTCCTTAAAAAAATGTACAAAATGGCATAGGTAAACAGGCATTGAGTTTAGCAGTGCCGAGCGGTGACCTGGGACAGCACTTGTATTGGGTGCGGGGGGACAAGTGGCAGAGCCTTGTCCCCTACAAGGTGGAGAACCAGAATGGAGATTCCTGCTTAGAGCGGTGTGCTCCATGATAAGAGTCAAGTGGGGAAATAGCTTCCCCCCAAAAGGGAGACGATACCATCATGGCCATGGTCGTTCCTTCTCCTACTGAGACTCCATGCAGTAAGCTCCACCCAAGTTCCAGTTCCTAAGGATGTGTGTGTAGATGATTGCTGAATCCTGGTGCTTATGACCTTCCTACTCTTTGTCCGCTGAGGAGTTCCCTGACTTGCTGTTTTACAAACCATTTTTACTTCTCTGGGTGGTGGATGGGATCTGGGCCACTCAACCAGTAAGAGTTGGACTCTGAACTGGATGCTTTTGAGTCATTTTCCAGTGTCCTTTCTACTTTATTGACGAAGGGAGGAATTTATGTAGCGATCACATCTTTAATTAAAGCATAGCTATAAAGATTGCAAGTAGCAATGCATATTTTTATTATTATTGATCAGTTTTTTTGTTTGTTTTTTTCTTGGCCACGCCACGTGGCTTGCAGGATCTTAGTTCCCTGACCAGGGATTGAACCCAAGTCCTCGGCAGTGAAAGAGCCGAGTCCTAACCACTGGACCACCAGGGAATTCCCAGCAGTGCATAGTTTAACACAAAAGCAAGGTCCATGACAAAACCAGAAAGATAAAACCGTAAAAATGTAAATCCATTGTGTAGGAGTCAGAGTATTATTTAAAAACCAACAGATATCACCAGCTGATGTGACACTGAAAAACATCTTGTGATTTTAAATTGGAAGGTGGGTTCAGGCTGACCACCCAACTAATCCTACTGTGAAATTTTCCAGAGGAAGTGAGAATTATTTGTGTATTGAGAGAAATACATAGCTGTCTGGGTTTTTCTTTTTTCCATATAAGCACTTGATAATGAAAAAATGTACCCAGTAGAAGAGGAACCAAACCTTTGAGTTTGATTAGAGTTTGGTCTTTAAAGTATCCAAAACCATTTAGAATGTGTGACGACTCTTTTCTTCCCATTACTTTGAAAGTTCTGATTGTTGTGCTTTGAGAAGATTCTTGATGCCTCCACATTCTGATTCACTGGACAGCCCTGGTCACAGAGGTCAGAGCTGGAAAGGGCTGTGAGGGTCAATCCATGTCCCCCATTTGACAGGCGAGAAGATCAAGGCCAGATACTCAGAGTCCAAAGACCTGCCTAAGCTAATATAGGGTCACGACAGATGCAGTGAAAACAGACACCAAGCTTCCACACTCAGCAGCTTTTTCCCAGCCTGATCTGTTTAAGAAGCAAATACTTGTTTAATTTTAACTAACTGAATTAATTTACCAAAAAATAAGGAGGAAATGCTAGATTACTTTAAAAAATAACTATTAATATGCTTTCATTTTAAAAAGCTTACAAAGTAATTGGACATGTACATTTTAGGGTTTCTTTTTTGCCTGTGCCGCATGGCATGTGGGATCTTAGTTCCCTGACCAGGGTTCGAACCTGTGCCCCTGCATTGGAAGTGCAGAGTCTTAACCACTGGACCGCCAGGGAGATCCCAGTTCTTATTTTCTAAAGGATGTATTATTAGATCGCACTATCATACTCTAGGAAATCCTGAGTTGAAATGGTAAATCATCTCCACTAACAATTTATCTCGGAGCTATGTGCTGGTCAGCTGATCTCACACCCTGCTGACTGGGACTCACTACAGGAATTTAAGGCCTTCTGTCAAGCTTTGATCATTTCCACAAAATCCCTGGTTATGTAATTTGGAGATTTTTTTTTCCCCCTAATAGAAAAGAAAAATTGAATTAGTTTAGATTGTGAAACCCTGCTGAAGGGAAGATAGTTCCCCAGGCTAAAGTCATATCTTTGCAAAAAGCCTTAGAATGCTAAAAATAAAAACAAATTCAACTATTATTTAAAATTTGTAACTTGCAGTTGAGATTCTCCTCAAGGCCTTCTTTACTCCCTGATAGAAGTAAGGCCCTTAGGAGTCTTTTAACATCTTTAGGACATAAGACTCCTTCTAAAGTTTACTCAACAGTCTGACCAAAGTAGGTGCAGCACTTGGGCATTCATTCAACCAGTAATTCTGAGGCTCTGTTCTGTGTTGCTTTCTGTGTGACGTGCTTAGATAGGAATAAACAGACAGGACACAGCTCTCTCCTACCTGGGATTCAGGGAGAAGAACATTCACCTTGAACTTGGGGAGCTTTGTGTGTCAGCATCTTTGAGATGCTCCTTCCCCACCTTTCCTCGCCTTGAACCAACCCAGAGTCTCCAACTCTCCTGACCGCTCCCCCAAATCTGCCCAATTCCCAAAACGAGACAGCCTGATTTTCTAAAACAACTATTCTCTCTTATACAACTCAGGATTTAACTGATTTGACCAACACTTGCCTATTGTGTGTCCACAGACTAGGGACACTGCTTAGTAAAGACTGGGTTTTCTAATAGTTCGATGTTATATACTCTGCCTCGTTGTCCGCATAGATGTATGTACTCGTCTGACTTTGTGCCATGTTCTTTGACCTCAGAAAATCTAGTTACCTCACCGTCTCCCATCTGAGCCTTCTTCTGTTTATAATTTGTGGCCAGAGTGGGTCCTGCCCTCTAGGACTGAGGCCACGTTGAAGGATGCCCCACTTCATGCAAATGTACAGGTGAGACAAGGGGAGATTCCCTCCCCCTCCTCTTTAGGTCTTGAACCTCAGATGTCTCTAGGATTCTGTTTTCATCCTGCTCTTGGAAGCTTCCTCTGTCTCCAGGCAGCAAGGAGGGGCTCCTGGGGTCAGAGAAGTCTCCGTGGGCACACAGAAGGCTCTTTGTAGCTCCAACTCGGAACAGCAGAGCCCTGAAAGCTTTAGTAATAATAGAAGGTGACAACCCCCAGATGCTCTTGTGGGCCAGCCAGATCCCAAGTCTGCTACTTTCCCTTAACCTCGAGGCCCCCTCCCCACCTAGGGCCCACAGCCCACACCAGTGCTGATGCAGTGCACACAGCCCTGCTCCATATCACCCTTAATTCTTTTTTTTTTACCCTTAATTCTTGAGTAGGAATTTTAATTCTCATATTGAAACTGTTTATGTATCATGTTCAGAAATTACCACATTTCATCAAAACTAAGTCTCCGTCTGTTTATTTTTTTTAAAAACGGATGTTTATTTTCTGTCAACCTTATTTCCATTTTCTGTTGCCATTGATATTTTTCTTTTTTTTTAAACAACTATTTATTTATTTATTTTTTAGTTGTGTTGGGTCTTCGTTGCGGCGTGCGGGCTTCTCTTGTTGCAGAGCACGGCCTCTTGGCACGTGGGTTCAGTAGTTGTGGCTCACGGGCTCTAGAGCACAGGCTCAGTAGTTGTGGCGCATGGGCTTCGTTGCTCCGTGGCACGTGGGATCTTCCCGGACCAGGGCACGAACCCGTGTCCCCTGCATCGGCAGGCAGACTCTCAACCACTGCGCCACCAGGGAAGTCCCTGTTGCCATTGATTCTTAAGACGCACCATTTAAAATGTATATTTAGGAAAGAAAAATGCTGTTAACTAAAAAGGGACATGTCATCAGTTGTAAGATACAGTCTGATTTCAGCTGTGTTAAAATGCAAAAACAAAACATTGTGCTTCCCCTGCTCCCCCTCCCCACCAATGTGCTTCTTAGAATCAATAAAATCTGGGTCAGGACTCGATTAGATTTCACTTTCGCTCTGGCAGAGCTACTTAGGTTGTTAAAGTAGCCAGGTAAGCAGGACACTTCCCTTTCAGCCCATCACCAGCTCTCTTGGCTTCCTTATAAACCATGCTAGGTAAGCACTTTGAACTTGAAAAATATTTGACTGTTCTCTCAAATGGTCTGGATTGTTTAACCACAAAAAGCTTGGGCTTTTATGTCTAAAAGTGCTGTTGGTTTCTTTTTTCTTTTAATTTCACTTTTCACAACTAAAAAATAGCTTGTAAGGTCACAATTGTCAAAACCATTTGGAGGTATCAATATAGCTTCACTGGGACTTCTCTGGTGGTCCAGTGAGTAAGACACCACACTCCCAATGCAGGGGGCCTGGGTTCCATCCCTGATTGGGGAACTAGATCCCGCATGCATGCCACAACTGAAAGCCCACAAGCTGCAACTGAGAGCCCACATGCCCCAACGAAGATCCCGTGTGCCGCAACTAAGACCCAGCACAGCCAGAATAAATAAATAAATATATTTTAACAAAAGATTTTTTAAAAATACAGCTTCACTGTGACAGTTTCTTAAGCTCTAAAGCTGGCATTAAGGACACCTTTTCTCAGAGGAGTCCAGTAGCGTCATCCAGGGAGAAGGGTAACATTGAGAAGTGACCAGTGAAGGAAAAAAGGCAGGACGTTAAGAGAGATCTATCTTGGTGCTCTTATGTTCCAGCTTTCCCTTGTCCAGAAATCCTTCTGACAATTTCTGACAGTGTTCTTGAATATGTGGTGTCTCAGAAGGGAGCCTGCTTATTTCTGAACAGCTAAACTTATTAGAAATGTGAGGGCAGTTGTGTTTCTTTTGTTTTTCTCTTTTAAAGAAATTTCACATAATCCATTTCTTTTCTTTTGAAATTAGAATAAATACAGGTTACCACAGAAACTTGGCTCAAGCTAAAATTTATTTTTTGTGTGTGACATTTATCCATTCATACTGGTTCTGCTTCTCTAGATTTACCCAGCCATGAAAGTCTTTCTAACCCATTATAATGTCTTCTAACTCCTCTGAGATTTATAGGAAGTATCCAGTTCCTATCAGACATGAAGTTAATTTATGGGTTTATTTCAAGTTCAGTTGCAAGTTCAGCTCTACAGTTTACTGTGTGATCTTGGGTAACTTACTAATTTTTCTCGTCTTTAAAATGGGGATAATAAACTAATTTATTTCTCACAACACTGTATCTCAGAGTTTTGTGAGAAATTAGTTGGTGCATGTAACTCCCATTGTACAGTGCCTGGTAAATAGTAAGTGCTCAATAATTGTTAGTATTCTCAGTCACTATTCTGGTCAGCTCCTTCTATCCCCTACCTCCCAAACTGGAGTAAAGCGAAAACATCTTACTACTTTTAATTCCTTCATTTCTGTGAATGGCACCACAAGTGTTCCAGTCTCAGAATCCTGAAATACTGATGTCATTTCCTTTTTTTTTTCCTTCAGTCTTTCCATTGATTTCAGTGTCTAATTAGTTATTAAGTCTTCTACCCACCCCTTCCTCTAATTCTCACAACCACTCAGTTTGACAATTATAATAATCTACCACCTGGTTTCCTTGCCTCAGCTTCGTAGGGCAGTGTGGTTGTAACAGCAGGGACTTTCATGGTAGCCTCACTTGAGTTCAAAATCTGATTCCACCACTATAGGAGTGAATGGGCATTTTGAGATTTAGGTCCAGTATCAGTGAAATGGGAATCTGTCTTTCCAGAGTGATGGTTGGGTAATTCGATAATATTATAAGTCTGAGGAGGTCTGGGTACACCTGAGGCATTCATTAAATGCCAGTTACCCTCCCCCACCCCTCCAGTTCATTCCATGTTCAGTGACTACATGAATTCCTGAATCAATGCTTTAATTACATAGTACCTTGCTTAAGAACCCTCTGTGACTTCCCATTTCCTACTAAGGCATGTCTAAAGTCTTCAGCACACATGGAACGTGGAACAGAGGTTCTCGGGCCAGGCTGGGTGTGTTTGAATCCTGGCTCCAGGACTTACTAACAACCTTGGGCAAATTTCGCGACCTCTGCCTCCGAGTTTCTTCATTTGTAGAATGGGAGTGATGATGATGTTACCTACCTCATAGGGTTATCATAAAGATTGAATTAGTTACCCACGTACAGGACTTGGAAAGGTCCCTGACGTCAGTTGTCCCAGGCCTTCCCTGATGGTCCCACCAGCTTTCCTTCCTGGCACTTCTCTCATGACTCTTCTTTTGTACTCCTAGGCTCCTTACAAACCAGACAATTTGTTTTCCCAAAGCTGTCCCTCACTTCTGTCTCCCCTTCTCTTGAAGGTCTGTGTTGCTGCTCTCTTCATAAATTATTTCCTCTGTTGGTTTACCTTGGAGAGGGCGAGTTTAGAGTTCGCCCCAAGAATCTGGACTGTTTACATGATTCATATCAGATTAAATTCTCTCATCCCCCTCCTTCCAGGTTTCTTTACGGAGGAGGATGAGAAGAATATGTCTTACCATACATGACTCTTATCTAACTATTAGAATTGCTTGTTAGTCTGTCTTTATGCCTCATTGGACTGTAAGTCCCAAGAGGATGAGAAAAGTACCTGTCTTGTTCATCTCCATCTCCCAACTCATAGCAAAGTGTCTGGCACATAATAGGTACTCAATAAATATCGATTGAATAGATGGATGGTGAGCAAGATTGGAAAGTATAATGCCCCTTTTGACGTTTCCAAATTGCAAATATCGGATGCACTTTCTTCTCTGCCTATGGAGGAAACCACTCCTAGCAAGAACGCAACTCAATGCTGTAGAATACTCTCGGGCTACTGAGGTTATCTGGGGGGCTTTGCTATTGACAAAGTCATGGGAATTTAGTTATTAGCATATATGAGTGATCTCTTAATATCAACTTTCACAAGTGCTTGAACTGAATCCAGATTTATTTTCCTAGTATAGTTTCAATTTTTAATGTGCATTATTTGCTTTGTATGATACCTTACTTACATAGCACAGTGCTTTCATAGAAATAATGAACCCAGAAAAACTCACATAAATCCTTTGTGAAATGTGCAATGGAAGGCAATAGAACCAGTATCCAATCTACACATGATGAAATGAACTTCGTCATTGAAAGACCAGTTTACTTGGTAGAAAGTGATCAGAAATAAAGTAGGAAGGACAAGTGTGGAAAAGCATATGTAATCGTTTGGTCTTAATATCAGAATTCTTTCTGGAGTTTATTCACTTCCATTCCATTTCTTTCTTTCTTTCTCTAATACTGCTGGAAAGAGAGAGTACTACCCACATTTTTTTTTTTTTTTTTCAGACTCAGGTATAAGTTAATTAACATTTTGGCCTCCAGGCTGGAGAGCAGACCCTGTTCTCTTTGTAATGGGTGCTGTCAAGGAAGCTTTTCAAAGGCAGAGGGAAAAAATGGTACCCACTCCACTGTCAAGGATTTTTATGAGGGTCAAGTAGCCTTGGAAAGAATTCAGGCCACAGTGACTTGGCTGCTACAAAGAATGCCACAGCCCTGTGACAGGTTAGATTTGCCATAAACCTGCATTCACTAAATTCTTACGATAGTGAGAGATTGTTGCACTCTAGCCCAAGAATTTCTTGTATACTTTTGTTTTTCCTTTTTTTGCAAGTGCAGGTTAGATAGGTTGCTGCCCTCTCTTTGCTCACTTTCCCTCTTGCTGTTCTTGCCCCTTCTCAGAATCACCATAAGCCAAATCACCCTAGGACTTGTTGGTCCTCCATGCATCAACATAAAAAATATTCTTTAGGGTCCACACAGTGTTCCAAAAATGTCTCAGTAACTGATGAGACATGGCTTATTTGTCCTGGGGAAGTCTGATTTCATGCTCAAGTTCCACCCTGTGTGAGTTTTTATGCTAAGCCTCAGACAAATGTAATCTTGACTTAAGGTGTGCTAGTTTTATTATTTTTATTAACAGCATCAGTAGCATTGGAGCATTATTTCCAAAGGCAAAGGATTCAAGGAGGTTGAGGTGATATATGAAGTCATTCAATCTTCCTAACAGCCAATGAAGTTTCATTATCATCTGCATTTGACAGATGAGGAAACTGAGGCATGAAGAGGTTAAGTAATTGGCCAAATGTTTTTCTTGGCAGGTCAGGACTAGATTTTTTTCTAAGGTCCCTTTCAACCCTAAGAGATGTAAATTCTTCTCTGGGTGGAAATGGCACATCAGGTCAAAAATGTGGCAGAAGTGAGGGAGGGAGAGAGAGGTTCAGGGGTGTGTACTAGTTAAAGCTTTGGGGGGATACATGTAACATCCTGGGCTTCCTTACAACATCCAAGGAAGTAAGGGGAGGAGCTATATAGCTTCACGGAGTTGTGAGGGAGACTTTGGATCTTCCTTCAGGTCAGAGATTACAAACTGCTGACCCCCTAGCCTCCATGGGACCTGAAGATGTGTTTATTTGGCCCATACATTTAAAAAAAAATTGCACCAGAGTTTAAAAATCAGATTTCATGTGAAAATCTGAATTTCCAGCTTCACTAGATAAATCGGATCCGGCAACCTTGAGTGCTCATATCCTGGGGTGACATTTGGCTGGAGCGGCATAGGGGCTGCCGTCTTCTTCAGACCCTCCAGTCAGCTCAGCTTCCCCACTGCCTGCATCAGCCCTTTATTATCTGCCTGGACCCTGTAGGCATTTGCCTTGCAATCACCCCTCTCGTGCAGGGTTTCTCGTCCTTGGTACTGCTGATATTTTGGACCAGATAATTCTTTGTTGTGAGGGGCTATCCTGCATGTTGGGGAATGTTTAGCAGCATCCCCGGGCTCCATCCACTACATGCCAATAGTACCCCTTCCTCAGTGTGACAACCAAAAACGAATCCAGAGGTTGCCCAGTGCCTGCTGGGGAGTAAAATGGCCTCATGAGAACTACTGGGTTTGTGTAATGAGCCTGAGGCAATGGCAGCTCCATCTCTAAGCGTCTCTGTTATCAATTTCTGGGCATGAGAATCTGATTGGTCTCACTTGGCTCGGGGGTCTCTTCCTGTGGTCAGGTGGCAAGGTGGCATTGACCATCATGACTGCCACCTCCTGCAGAAAAGGGAGCAGGACAGGCAACCCAATAGGTGTCCATCATAAGAAGAGGGTTGCAAAAGGTGCTATGTGAAAACAAGAGAGAGTCCAGGAGTAACTCTCAATAGCATAACAATCTTAACTTTCCAAAGGATGTTCTTTGTACCTATTCCCTCATTTTATTCTCTCCTCCAGCGTTCTATGAAATAGCCAAGGCACATAGTTTGCCCTTCTAATTCAGCACATGATGAAACAGAAGTAAATGTAGTTGCCTCAGTGCACAAAGCCACTAGATAGAACCCAGGCTTTCTGGAGCCCACTGCCCCTCCGGTTACCCCTGAAATAGCAGCCCTCTGTAACACAGCACCCTGTCTACTCCAGGGAGATTGAGGGAGAAGAGCAAAGCCAGCGGTCAGCAGACAGCCCAACCCTGAAAACATGAACGACTCAGTCACTCATGTCTGCAGAGCAGGTTTTGTTGGCAGGAGGCCACCCTGTCTAAGTCCTGTTCCAGTCCGTCTGGGTGTAACCCAGCCATTATGGTCTCTCCGGTTTCAAATGCACAGGAACAATTAAGTCATTCTCATAATTTCATGTGGTACAGAAAGTTCCAAGCCAAAAATACCATCCTTGCTTCCTACTTTTAGACTTCCAGGGAACTTCCCCCTCCTTCCCTCCCTACAATTCACTTTGATTCCTTCTATTTTTCTCTTCTTGAATGCATTGCCCAGACACGGAGTCCTAGTTTACTTAACGAGGAGCTGTAGACCCAACACAAATCCAAACAAACCCAACCTCCATTTGGCAGGAGTGCTGAAAATAGGGAGTTGACAGCGACCCTCAAGTACAGAAGGTGAGAACACAACAGAGTGTGCGGATCTCACCTCCAGTGAGTGGAAATGAGAGAACTGATCACCAGATGGTCACAGAAGGGTGGTGGGATGACAAGGGAAGCAGTTGTATCTGGTATATTCCTATTATTATTTCTGGGTCCTAAGTAACCATGGTCAAATCACTTTCTTTATCTTCAGTATATAAAATTTCCTGTCCCATAGGACCATCATAGCAGTCCTGTGTTGCTTCCTTAAATAATTAATTGTTTTAGATCTTTCTCAGATGTTATATTAACAGTAACTTCCCGACAGACAACTGATTTGCTCTGTGTGTACACACACACTCACGTGTGCACACACTGTCTCTGCCTTGGTGCTGGGTACATGTTGCTGGACCACCATTTAGCTTATATCAAGAATGAGATGAATTCCAGTTAGAGATGATTTGGAAGTTTCTTCTGTAGGAATAGATATTATAAGCTTATTTGTAACATGTCTTCTCCTTAGAGCAGTGGTTCTCAAAAACTTTAGCCTGCATCATCATCACTTGGAGAATTCATAAAAACACCAATGGCTGGTCCCACTCTCACCCCCAGAGCATCTCATTCAGTAGGTCTGGGGTGGCGCCAGGACTTTGCTTTCTAATAAGTTTCCAGGTGTTGCTGATGTTGCTGTCTGGAGGCTCCTTCTGCAAACTGAACTAATCAAGAACGGTGCTTTGACTTTCATTGGTCGTCCCGAATCCGGGTTCATCCGACACCGGCTACCTCTACCGTGCCACCTAAGTTTGACCCCAACGAGATCAAAGTCGTGTAGCTGAGGTGCACTGGTGGGGAAGTTGGTGCCACGTCTGCCCTGGCCCCAAGATTGGCCCCCTGGGTCTGTCTCCAAAAAACGTTGGTGATGACATCGCCAAAGCAACTGGTGATTGGAAGGGTATGAGGATTACAGTGAAACTGACAATTCAGAACAGACAGGCCCAGATTGAGGTGGTATCTTCTGCCTCTGCCCTGATCATCAGAGCCCTCAAGGAACCATCAAGAGAAAAAAGGAAGCAGAAAAACATTAAACACAGTGGAAACATCACTTTTGATGAGATTATCAACATTGCCTGACAGATGCGGCATCGATCTTTAGCTAGAGAACTCTCTGGAACCATTAAAGAGATCTTGGTGACCACCCAGTCTGTGGGCTGCAGTGTCCATGGCTGCCACCCTCACGACATCATAGATGACATCAACAGTGGTGCAGTGGAATGCCCAGCTAGTTAAGAACTGCAAAGAAAAATAATAAAGGGTTATTTGACAACCAGTGGGGGGAAAAATGGTGCTTTGGGGAATTCCTTGGTGGTCCAGTGGTTAGGACTTGGCCCTTTCACTGCCGAGGGCCTGGGTTCGATCCCTGGTTAGGGAACTAAGATCCCGCAAGCATCACAGTACAGCCAAAAAAATACATAAATTAAAAAAAAACAAAAGCATCACAGTAGCATCCTACAGATCAATTAATAATTCCAAAGGTAAAATGTATCTTTAAAAAAAAAAAAAAAAAAGAATGGTGCTTTGAGCACTAGGTGTCCCTAGCAGTAGTGATGACTTGCTTCTTCTGCTTCCGTGCCTTATTTGTGTTGTCCCTGGAAAGCCCCCCTCCTCCGATTGGCCACCCAAGTCCTGTGCATCTGCCAGGCCCAGCCTAAGTTCCCATTCCTTCACCTACTCTTTCCTGACTACTGCGCTTCACACTTGTCACTTCCCTTCTCTGAACTCTTCCAGTTTTTGGAATAAGCCATAGAATTAACTCTGCTGCCTGCATCATGAGCATGTTGCACGTTAGTCCTTTCCCCATCGAGACCAAACACATTTGATGAGTGAACGCGACTATGCCTCCTAAACTTTTCTGTGTGTCCTTAGCACAGGGCTAAGCACATTGTAGATGACTCAGTAACTTTCTGATTGGTGAATGCTCAATGTGAATTCAGAGAGGAAATAGAATGCTGCAATATGACCAACTGATACCGCCTGATAAACCCACCAAATTTTGCTTCTGACGTGGTAACCCCTGTGACTTCTGTCCTCAGAGCCACAAATCCTTCTGCCTGATTCAGCACTGCCTGGACTTCGGTCTTCAGAGAAAGGACGTTATGGGCTGGTTCCAGCTGGTGGACACCCAGGATGGTTGTCACCACTGTGCCTGTTGTCAACTGTGCATGAGAATCAGTCCCTGGACTCCAGGGCAGTGTGATGGCTGGAGGTCAGCGTGCAAGGAGAAATGTCGAGAGGAGGGGATGTTGGTGATGTGCTGGAGAAATGGGTTGGGACCAGATTCTGAAGGTTTTACATGGCTATTAGGGGCTTGGAGTTTGTCATATAGAAAATGGAGGGGTTTTATAACAAAAAAGGGAATGAGGTAATCAGGTTTGTTCTTTGGAACCGTAATGTGGAGGCCCCTGGCTTCTTATGGAGAAGGTAAGAAATTAGCAGAGGCAAACTTGTGAAGTAGAGTTGTTTTGATTTGAAGGCTTCTTTCTTTCTTTCTTTCTTTTTTTTTCTTTTGCGGTACGCGGGCCTCTTCACTGCCGTGGCCTCTCCCACTGAAGAGCACAGGCTCCGGACGCGCAGGCTCAGCGACCATGGGTCACAGGCCCAGCTGCTCCGCGGCATGTGGGATCTTCCCAGACCGGGGCATGAACCCGTGTCCCCTGCATCGGCAGGCGGACTCTCAACCACCATGCCACCAGGGAAGCCCTGAAGGCTTCTTTCTTGATGGTCATCTCTTCCCACCTTTCTTTAGATACTGTTTTAGTTTCCTAGGGCTGCTGTAACAGATAATCAAAAACTGGGTGGCCTAAGACAACAGAAGCTTACTCTCCCACTTTAGGGGGCGAGAATCCAAATTTGGTCAGATCATGCTCTCCCTGAAGGCTCTGGGGAGGATCTGTTCCATCACTCCAATCTCTGCCTTTGTCGTCACATGGCCTTCTCGCTGTGCCTCTGTCTCTTCTCCTCTTCTTATAAGGACATCAGCGTTACTGGATTAAGTCCCACCTAGTGACCTCCTTTTAACTTGATTACATCTACAAAAACCCTTTTTCCAAGTCAGGTCACATTACAAGTACTGGGGGGTTAGGACTTTAACATACCCTGTTTTTGGAGGGGGACACAGTTCAACCCACAGCAGACACTTATTTGCTACACCTTATTGCCTTAGGGCTCAAGGCAGCAGTGGGCTTGCTGCTGTAATGGGCCCACTAGTTAACTCACTGCTGCCATCTCCAGTAATACCAACAGCTCACTTAAGTAATCATGCAGGGTGGGTGCACAGGACCAAGCAGCAGCAGGTGGGGAACTGACCGAAAAGAGCAGTTAGGGTGCTGTTGCAGGTGAGAAATAGTGAGAGCTCGAGTAAGTTGTGGCTGTGAGAATAGACAGGAGCGGGCAGAGTAGAGGAACGGGTCTGAGGTAGAGCCAGTAGGATTGGATGTCGGGGGAGGAGGGACTCAAGGCTTGTTATCAGCCTGTTGGAAGATGTGAGAGTGAGTGTGTGTGTACAGGGATGTAATATCTATCTGTGTATTATATATGTATGTGTTATTTTGGGGGGGAAGATAAACAAGGCCTTAGAGACAAGTTTTTCTTTCTTTGTCTCTCATCAGTTAACTCAAAAGATGCTTTATTGTGCTGGAAAGGAGAGTAATAAACTGGAAATGATATGGAAGAAAGTGGAGAGCAACCTTGGAAATCCATGGGGATTAAAGATATTTTTAAAGGGAAAATGGGGAAAAAAGAAAATTTTGGCCCACAGCCTTCTGAGAAGTTTCCTCTAAATGGTGTATAGTTGTCTCAGGGCAACCTTGGAAATCCATGGGGATTAAAGATATTTTTAAAGGAAAAATGGGGAAGAAAGAAAATTTTGGCCCACAGCCTTCTGAGAAGATTCCTCTAAATGGTGTATAGTTGTCTCAGGGCATGGCATCCACTCATCTAAGTGGACTTCTTTTTTTTTGGCTGCATTGGGTATTTGTTGCTGCGCGTGGGCTTTCTCCAGTTGCGCTGAGCGGGGGCTACTCTTTGTTGTGGTGTGCGGGCTTCTCATAGCAGTGGCTTCTCTTGTTGCTGAGCACAGGCTCTAGGTGTGTGGGCTTCAGTAGTTGTGGCACGCGGGCTCAGTAGTTGTGGCTCGCGGGCTCTAGAGCGCAGGCTCGGTAGTTGTGGCGCACGGGCTTAGTTGCTCCGTGGCATGTGGGATCCTCCCAGACCAGGGCTCGAACCCGTGTCTCCTGCGTTGGCAGGCAGATTCTTAACCACTGCGCCACCAGGGAAGCCCTAAGTGGACTTCTGACACAGCCCTCCAGGCCCTTCATTCAGGTCCGTTCCAGACCACCCCCCAGGCTGAGACTGGGCCACTGGCTGACCTCGAGGGAGACTCACATATTCTTTGTGAACATAAGCTGCCAGGTCCTGGCATCATCCTCATAATGTTCTCTTAACCCTTTAGTAGCTGGCTTTTGCATCTATTACCTGATTTGGTTTTCACAACCTTGGAACAATGGAAAATCCCGTGACAGGGCAGAACTGAATTTCAGTCCTTTTGGTTTTTTTGCTGGGAGTGGGGGTTAGTGTTTGGACAAGACACTCAACTTCTCAAAGCTCCGTTTTCTCATCAGCAGTGAACCAACAACCCCGTTCTTGTAGGATCATTGTGAGGATGAACATCAGACAATGTATGTACGGTGCCTGGCTCAGAGCTGGTGCACAATACATATTCATTCCCTTTCCCCTCCTTTTCCATCTTCTTTCTCTTTCTTCTTCCAGGTTTTCTGACTCTTGGGGCCAGAGCTCTTTGCCATTCTATCCCACTGGAAATAAAACATAAATAAATTTAAAAATAGAGAAGTTATAAACAAATTCCTGTAGAGGGTTTGTTTTAAACTCACTGGAATCAACGATAAATTGCATACTCATCCAAAGGGCTAGATTAGGGGTTTGGGAATAATCGAAGCAAACCCTGAGAGTGAAGGCGAGAAGGAAATGTCAGAATTATAATCGGGATGAATGTAGATCTAATTTGAGAGACAGAGTCTGCTGCTATCTCTGTCCCTTTCCCACTGTGGTCAGTCCCAGCTGCTGTTATCTACTTGTTCTTCCAATAGAAAACAACTCTGCAGAGCCTCATCCTTCTGGCACCCAAGGTATTAATGCAGTTGCTGGCGGATCTGGTTGGCTAACCAGGCTCAAGTGCTACCCAAGGTGCTGGAGCGTGGCCACCACCCAGGTCATCACGGCAGCACCCCTGGGCAATGTCCTCTTGGACTTAGTTTCACTCTGAAGCTAGAAAGCAGTGGCCTACATTTCCAGCTACATAAAACTGGGAATGTTGATCTAGTCAGGCCTGCTCCTTCAGCCTTCTGTCTCTGTGCTCTCCCGTGTTTCCCTGACAGCTCTGCTTTCCCAGTGCCCTGCTACTTGCTCACACCCCATCCTCAAATCCCTGATCAGAGGTTCCGTGTCAGAATCCCTCCCACAGAGATGTTAGCTCAAGGTGCATAGATGCAGGTACCAGAAAGCTTACTGCCACGTTGCTCGTAACCCAAAGGGCCATCCACAGGGAATTTTGGATGGATGGCTTCTTGAGCAAGTAACTCACCCTCTCAGAACTTCTAGCTCCTTGTTTGTTACATGTAAATTACTAATATCTAGCCTGACTATGAGGACTAAGACATGATGAGTATGAAAGCACTTTCTAAATTGCAAATGGTCTTACAGATGTGAGGGATATGATGAATCAACAGTGAAAACAGCCCTTTGAGGCCTTTTACAAACAAAGGCATTTTTTTTTTTTTTTTTTTTTTTTTTTGCGGTATGCGGGCCTCTCACTGCTGTGGCCTCTCCCGTTGCGGAGCACGGGCTCTGGATGCGCAGGCTCAGTGGCCATGGCTCACAGGCCCAGCCGCTCCGCGGCATGTGGGATCTTCCCAGACTGGGGCACGAACCCATGTCCCCTGCATCGGCAGGCGGACTCTCAACCACTGCGCCACAAGGGAAGCCCAAAGGCATTTTTATATATTTAAAATCATGCCACTCACAAATTTAATATTTGAGGTGTTGCCAACCTGGGGAGCAGTTGCATAGCAGTTTGCAGTTTCACTGAGGTGTATATATTTTCATCCCTCCATAAATGTGAATATCTCCCAGGAGGATGAGAAGTGAATAGATGAAGTAGTAGAAGTTAAAATAAGATTACATGACAGAGTCTTTAAAGGTTCATTGAGACAGATATTTGTGCAGTATCTTTTTGCCCCTATCAAAGGGCTCTGGTTTATTGGGAGTGAGACAAAAAGGTAAAAATTAGAAATATACTGTGTAATTAGGTAAGCCATAAATACACTCATAAAACAATTAGTAAGCATAGCAACAACAAAAAAAGCATACCAATATACACCATTATTATAAACAGATTCTGTAGCCTGGCGCTCTAGAAGAACTTCTGGAATTAAGTTTAATTTTATTACATTTAAATGGGGAGAAAACAGTCCCACCCGAGACTATGCAGATGCAGTTACCAGTGGGCTTTATTGTTTGTTACGGGTGTGAGTGTTTATTTCTCTCCCATTTAACATCCTGGATGTAGGCAGTGCAGGGTTGGTGTGGAGCCCTGCAGTTGTCTGGGGTGCAGGCTCCCTTCCATTTCCACTCTGCCACCCCCAGGGTGTGGCACTGGTCCTTCTGGGCTATGGCCACCACCTGCCAACTTGGAGCAAGGGCGGTAAGGGGGTCACGCCCCCTCCCTTCTTTATGACGCATCCTAAGACTTGCACACACCCCTTCCACTTCCGTCACCTGGCCACACCTAGGTGCACAAGGATCTGGGAATGAATTGTTTATTGTGAGTAGCTATGTGCCCAACTAAAAGCCAGAGATTGTGTCACTCAAGGAAGGGAAGCACAGACGCTGGGGAGCAATGCGCAGGTGCTCCCACCGTTCAGCCTCCTGTCTGCCCAGGAGCTGACGGTAAGGGAGGAAGAGAGACAAGTCAGTGCAGGAAGATTGTGACTCAAGGCTTATCCAGTCTGTCAGGGAGCTCCTGGGGCAGTTTAGTGCTGATGATATTTTTGGTTTCACTAAGGAAAGGTTTTGTTTGAATTAAATTATTATTGAATGACCTTTTTGACTTTCTGTTCGATGTGAAGGCTGCTCAGAGGCAGCTGTTTGAGAATGAAGAAGCAAGTGCTGACCTCCTCTGGCCTGACACAACTAGACCTCGGTGCTGTTGGAGCCGGCCTGGTGCTCACACCCCTGGCCCCAGACAAGGTCCCTCTGAAACCATGGTCAAGTGAGGCCAAGCAAGGCCGCAGCGGAATTTCATCTAAGCACAGACTAAAACAGAGTTCCCGTACAACCCACGATACCCACCAGACGTCTTCTCCCCCGCTAGTAGGAGCAGCCACTGCTTCTTTACTGTTTTATGGTCCTCTCTGTCCTCCAGTCAGCGCTCCCTGTAGATAACATTTATTGAGATACTCAATCATAGAATTGCCACGCTTTCTGACAGTGCCCAATCTAGAGCAAACCCTTGTTTCCTTAGACTTCCCTAAAAACCACCCAACCAAAGCCAATCCTGGAATAGGTTCTGTGGAAGGGGTGATACTGTCCTGTACATTTAGAAAATCTGTGTTCATTTAAAGGAGACTTGACTGCAACCTGGGGCCAGTTTCTTAACCTCTGAAAGCTTCAGTTTCCTGATCTATAAACTGAGGATAGTAATATCAACTTCACAAGGCTGTGAAGGTGCTTTCTAAAATTACAGAGCACATTACAAATCTAAGGAAGGCATTTAATGACGAATTCTATTTTTCTAAAATTTGATTTGAGCCAAGTCAGTGAATAGCTCAGTTTATAACTTAATTTACATGAGTAAGTAATTTTGCATTCATAGTCACCACTTATCTGTACTTACGAACTGGGAGCTTGGATCCCTGGCCATTTCTACCCAAACCAGGGCAGTTTCAACAGAGCCCTCTTGAGAGGAAAGCTTTTCTGAAAAGAAGATAACAACTGTCATTGGAGTAGAGAAAATGAAAAAGGCAAAAGTCACATTATGATTTATTTTGTGTAATACCTAAGTAGTTAGAAGACAGCCCCTCTTTTTAAAAAAATTTATTATTTATTTTTGGCTGCGTTGGGTCTTCGCTGCTGTGCATGGGCTTTCTCTAGTTGCGGTGAGCGGGGGCTACTCTTCGTTGCGGTGAGCGGGGGCTACTCTTCGTTGCAGTGCGCGGGCTTCTCATTGCGGTGGCTTCTCGTTGCGGAGCACGGGCTTTAAGCGTGCAGGCTTCAGTAGTTGTGGCCTGTGGGCTCAGTAGTTGTGGCTCTCAGCCTCAGTAGTTGTGGCGCATGGCCTTAGTTGCTCCGCGGCATGTGGGATCTTCCCGGACCAGGGCTCAAATCCGCCTGCATTAGCAGGCGGATTCTTAACCACTGCGCCACCAGGGAAGTCCCAGCCCTTTCCCTTAACAGCCTTTGTAAAATTTTCACTGGGCTTCAGAAGTCTAAAGGAAAACTCTAGAACTAAGAAATATTTCAGCTCACTATTTCTCAGGGTCACTATCACCCCAGTTTTGTGAAGAGATGAAAAGAGGCTACCTGAAACAGTGGAGTAAGAATCCACTCTGCCTTTTGCTTTATATGTGACCTTGGCCAAGTACCTGACCATTACTTTCCTCATTTAGAAAATGGAAATAGAGATGCTTGCCTTACAACTGCAGTTGTCTCTTGGTATTCTTGGGGGACTGGTTCCAGGACCTCTGCAGATACCAATATCCTCTGATGCTCAAGTTCCTTTATTTAAAATAGCATAGTATTTGCATATAACCTAGTACAACCTCCCATGTACTTTAAATCATCTTTAGATTACTTATAATTCCTAGTACAGTGTAAATGCTATGTAAATAGATGCCAGCATGTGGCAAATTCAAGTTTGCTTTTTGGGACTTTCTGGAATTTTTTTCCCCAATATTTTTGGTCTGCAGCTGGTTGAATCTGTGGATGTGGAATCTGCGGATATGGAGGACTGACTGGACTTCAGCCATCACTCCAATAGGATAATGTATGTGAAAACTCTTAGCTGTGAAGTGCCGTATATTCAGGAAAGGAACCATTATATTCCTGGTGGTCGTATTTTATTGGGAGAGCCTGCAGGGCTGCTTTAGTATAACAGGCTTCATTAGAGTGCTGACTTTGTGCCAGTTGCGTGTATGATAAATTGTGCCACCACTCTTGCAAGGTCTGTAGAGGGTGAAATTAAAGGAGATGTTTGTGCCTCGGTGCCAGTACTTGGAGACATAACCCAGCTGTGGGTTATACTGCTTACTCCAAGGGGAAATCTAGAAGGCACCGTAGCCTCTCGCTTTTGTGTTTCAGACAATGGATTTCATCAAGTTGGCAGCTGATTCTACCAGTCAGATTTAGACTTGATTGGAATCTGAAATTGAAGGCTTTCTTTGCAGCATGGAAGCTTACCTGTTAAGCTGGTTTCTAGAAAAACCAACCAGGGTGTCACATTTTCTTTTATGTGAGAATCAGTTAATATGGTAGGTAGCTTGGAGTGATGCTAAGGGCTAGTCTCACCAGACAACTGCTGAGAGCATTTCCTTTCTCCACCCTAGAGATGCTCTAGGCTAGCAGACTAAAGTCATAGGCCCTGGCCACAATGTCATTTTCTCTTGGGCAGAAGTGGAGGTACCTTGACCGGTCCTTACCTTCCAACACCATTTTTACATTTGAATTGCCAAAAGTCTTATTTGCCTTCAATACCTTATCTTTACATATGTGTAGACCTTGTATATTCAGTTTATAATGCACTTTACATCTCATTGTTCTATTATAAATTTAATAAGATCAATCAAGCCCAAGCCCTGAGGGCTGCCAAGCACCGTGCTAGGTGGACTCTGGAGATTCAGAGAAAAGGGGACAGATTTCCCTGTCCACATGGCACTCACAGTCAAGTCAGAGAATCAGTTGTATTTACATCTAATTAATGTCAAGACAGCATGTCAAACCCAGCCATCGAGATGGGTCCCAGGTTTAGCACATTTCTCTTAATGGTCCTTTGAGTTTGGTTGTGACACTCTTTTCGTGGATGAGGAAAGTGAGACCAAGTGGCCTTAAGTGGCTTCTGTGGTCACCCAGCTAAAGTGGTCTGACTTGTAAGCACTGGCCTTTTCCACCCCTGCACACTACCCTGCTGCTCTTGCCTTGTCAGCGTGCTTTCATAGCATGCTGCCATATCAAGGTGACACATTAATGTCTCTGTTAATCATATAGAAGTTATATTTTGGATTGACTGCTCTCTCCAGACATTTAGGAAAGCACCTTAGTTATCTGGATACCTCCTAAATCTTACTTCAGTAGCTAACTGATCTCCTCATTGGCTGATGGTTCCTGTTCACTTCACGGTGTACTGTTTCTAACCTTTTCCTGCTTCACCTTTCCCCACATCGATGCTCATCCTGCCCAGGACCTGCCTGAGGTTTGAGCCAGATCCCATCCTCATTTCCTCCAGTGGAGGCATTACCCTTTTTTAGGTGTTCTTTGCACTATTTTAGAAACAGGTTTGAGGAAGGGGGGAAGGTACATTTTGCAAAGTATTCATAATTAGTGTGAGGGTGTAAATTCGGAGAAGTTAATCAAATGGTATCCCTGATTCTCTCTTGATGTCATCACAGTAGCTCATTTATATGGCACCAGTTTACAAAGGACTTCCTGTCTTTTACCTCACTGATCCCTCACGAACAACCCTGAGAGGGTGGGAACAAGGGAGTTTAAGTAAATCCCCCAGGCCACCCAGCCAGTAAGTGGCAGAAGAGGAAATGTGGGTCCGTTCTTCCAGCTCCCAGTCCTGGGCTTTTGCTGTCTGCCAAGTCACGGCAGAATATGGACTTAGTGATAATAAAGTTGGCCCCAGTGCTGAGAGGGGTCGTTACTCACTTTATTCCTTCCAACATCCAAGAGAATCTTCTCAATTATAAATGATAGCCTCCAGCATTAGCCCTGAAGACACCGCTGAGGGTCCCAAGTGCTTTCACCCAATTTCCAGGCTCCTGTTAAATCTCTGAGGGGCATGAGTGCATCACAAATGAAGGGTAGCCTTCAAGATTGCAGCCGAGGGGGATAAGATTTCCTAGGAACGAGGACATTTCAGAGGAAACAGAGGGTAAACTCTAGTGACTGCCAAGTTGTCATAATATAAACGGGGAACTTTTTTTTTTTTTTTGGCGGTACACGGGCCTCTCAGTGTTGTGGCCTCTCCCGTTGCGGAGCACAGGCTCCGGACGCGCAGGCTCAGCGGCCATGGCTCACGGGCCCAGCCACTCCGCGGCATGTGGGATCTTCCTGGACCGGGGCACGAACTCTCAACCACTGCGCCACCAGGGAAGCCCGGGAACTTATTTTTAAGTGCTCAAATGTCCATATACATAGTAATTTGGAGTCCACATTTTCCTCCAAAGAGAATGCTTCCTGGGCTGTTGTGTACATTAACTAATGTAGGTCCTTAATTGAGGAGGTGTGTGTGTGGGTGTGTGTGTGTGCGTGCGCGCGCGCGCGTGCGCGCGCTGCCCATGGCATGTGGAATCTTAGTTCCCCGACCAGGGATCATACCTGTGCCCCCTGCATTGGAAGTGCAGAGTCTTAGCCACTGGACCTCCAGGGAAGTCCCAAGGAGACATTTTAAACAAATTCTGAGGATTTATATGCTGTCACTGCTAAAATGTAAAGAGAAAAAAATATATAAAATAAGCCCTCTCAAAGAGTTTGTTATTTCTATTACTCTTGTTATGATTGTGATTTTATCATTTGAATGTTCCCTTAGAGTTAGTCTATGAGCCCTTCCAAACAGCCTACCTACATTCTTCGTAACCATACCTCCAACCCAAGGTGAGCACTTTTGGAATTTCTTTTTAAATTAGACTACTGGAAGGCTTATAGCTAGTAAGCCACCTCGGGTTTCTAGATCTGCCAACTAGCTTATTGTCTTCAACCAGCGTCAACTTCCTTTTACATCACGTGACCCACTTCCAGATTTTAAAAACTGTAACAGCATCAGAGGTAGATTCACTTCCTCCTGTGATTAAGTCAGAGAGAGGGGTGGGTGGGGAGGATGGGTGAGTGAGAGTGGTGGTGGAGCCTGTTAAATGGTTTAAACTTTTGGTGGTGTCTTTTGCCCGTAAAGAGTTAGGAAAGGGGATGGCCTTCGGTGTGGGCAGGGCGGACAGAGCCCTGAGAACAGGAAAGCCCAGTCCACCCTCAGCCTTTCTCCAAGGACTGGTCTTGTCAGACCTACTGGTTGGGAAGAGCTGCCCTAGATTATCTAGGAGAGATTCAAGGGGACCCGAAGCCCAGGCATTTAATGCCTGGGCTTTACTTGATGATAAATTATAGTGTAGCTAATTGATCTGTAGGAAACAGTTGCTCAAATGCCTTTTCAGCTTCTCAGTGGCAACAAAGTATATGTGACAAAGCTCTTACATTAAAGATTTAGAGATTCCAGTTAGGATATTTAAAACCTTATGCCAGGTGGGAGATAGTATCGTATACCTCACACCAAATTGCTGAGTCTTACAGCTGGGCATTGAGATTTTTTTAAAAGCAGTGTTTGAGGTGGAACAGAACAATTTTTAGAGAAAATGTAGTCAACTTCATTTAAATGGCATAAATGATGATTATAGCTGATTGTTGTCTGACAGAGTTTGGGCTGGTGTTTCTAAAATGAAATTAACTACAGAGTTCTTGAAATGGGGTCATCAGGTTAGAATTCAGTTGTCTGCGAAGATCAATGATTTCTGTCTTCTCAGCTTACCTGGCAGGTAGGGGTAATATATCACAATTAGGTGTGAAGTGCATTTGCATCCTTTTTTTTTAGTAGTCACCAGCGCATTCAGTATTTTTACGTAATGAAAGAATTGAACATTATGACAGCAAAATTTATTCTTCACACTGGGACTACCACTGCATACTTAGGTAATTAATTGGTAAACCTTTCTATCTTAAAAAAATAAAATAAAATCAATATATCCCCAGGGCCTGGCACAGTACCTAGCAGAGGTGTTTTTTCTTTGTTTTTTTTTAATAGATCTTCATTGGAGTGTAATTGCTTCACAATACTGTGTTAGATTCTGTTGTACACCAAAGTGAATCAGCCATATGCATACATGTGTACATATTTCCCTATATCTCCTCTCTCTTGCGTCTCCCTCCCACCCTCTCTATCCCACCCCCCAGGTCGTCTTAGAGCACAAGCTGATCTCCCTGTGCTATGCAGCTGCTTCCCACTAGCTAACTGTTTTACATTTGGTAGTGTATATATGTCGATGCTACTCTCACTTTGCCCTAGCAGATGTGGGTTTGTTTTTTTGTTTTTTTGTTTTTTTTGCGGTACGCGGGCCTCTCACTGCTGTGGCCTCCCCCGTTGCAGAGCACAGGCTCTGGACGCGCAGGCTCAGCGGCCATGGCTCACGGGCCCAGCCGCACCGTGGCACGCGGGATCCTCCCGGACCGGGGCACGAACCCGTGCCCCCTGCATCGGTAGGTGGACTCTCAACCACCGCGCCACCAGGGAAGCCCAGCACACGTGTTTTTGATGGGGCTAAAATGATTGAATCAGTGAATGACTGAATAAGTGAAAAACATAGGATGAGGTTCAGGAAAAAGACCACAAGAGCAGTTGTTATTAAAAGACTGCCATCGCTGAAATTACTATTATCGATGCCAATTCTCATTTATGTTTATGAATCTTTAGGAATTTTGGAGTATACTTTATAGCCCATTACTCTAGTTAAGAGAAGAAAATTCTTTTTTTTTAAATATTTATTTATGTATTTGGTTGCTCTGGGTCTTAGTTGCAGCTCCAAGGCTCCTTAGTTGTGGCTTGCGAACTCTTAGTTGCAGCATGCGTGTGGGATCTAGTTCCCTGACCAGGGATTAAACCTGGGCCCCCTGCGTTGGGAGTGTGGAGTCTTACTCACTGCGCCACCAGGGAAGTCCCAGAAAATTCTTAAATGTAAACTTTTTACCTAAAAAGTGTAAAACTTTAATTTTTCTAATGGTGTTTCAGCAGTCGTCCTTAAAAATCACTAGCCTCGGGCTTCCCTGGTGGCGCAGTGGTTGAGAATCCGCCTGCCAATGCAGGGGACACGGGTTCGTGCCCCGGTCTGGGAAGATCCCACATGTCGCGGAGCGGCTGGGCCCGTGAGCCATGGCCGCTGAGCCTGCATGTCCAGAGCCTGTGCTCCGCAACGGGAGAGGCCACAACAGTGAGAGGCCTGCGTACCGCAAAAAATAAATAAATAAATAAAGCACTAGCCTACATATATATTTCAGGAAGGGGCTCCAGGCTTGTGTAATATTGACAGGGCAAGAGAATCTTTGGTTGCCGAATAAGCTCCTTGGTCTTCCTTTCTGTACTAATTTGCTGTAGAGACAGTTCGGGCTTCTTTCTAAGGTTCTGTCCCGGCCACTCCGGTTGTGGAAGTGACCATCTACTGGTAGCTCTTGTATAATAAAGTCCTCTGAGGTAATATTTCTACACAATCATTTTTAGCCAAAAGAAACTGTTGGCGATCTCAGGTGGTGGCAGACTCCCTCATGGGAACGAGAATGGCTGGAATGGAAGGTAAGGCATAAAGAAGGTCTTCCCTCTTTGTGGCTCAAGAACAATTGTGGGCAGCCTCTTGGAGCTGCTCAGTTGGATTTCACCCTTTCCACCATGTTGTTCTTTGCCCTTGACCCCCTTGTCCCCACCTGGCTTTAAGCTCTCTGGTCCAAAAGGACCAACTCCATGTCCACCTTTTAAATAGATACTCATTCAGCAGCACTGCAGCTAAAGAAGAGAGGAGGGATGGGATTGGTGTGGGGACTGAGGCTCATAGGCACATTGATAGAGGGAACCAGAGACAAACGTCCCACACATAACAGCTTTGCATATGGACAGACCTGATTTCCTTGTATGCATCTTTCTATGGGGCTGTCTGGGCCATTAAGAATCACCCTGGAAAAAAAAAAAAAAAAGAATCACCCTGACTCATACTTCTGGTTTTCAGTTCCACTTCTAGGAATGCATTATTCCACACCCTGTGGAGGTGGAACTTGGTGTCACAGATGAGGAAGGCAGCCCCCTGCCCCCTCAGCCTATCTGGAACCCAGCAGGTGTGAGGAAACCAGCTACCACGTCTCTGAGAAACCCACAGAGATGCTCCATAGCCCTTGTCTGTCTGAAACACGCAGCTTCTGAGAATAAGGCGTTCTCCCTGAGTCCCAAATAACTGGGCTTGAAATTTTAATTCTGTCAAAGCTGGTTGTCAGAATTTGATGAGGTGCAGAATAGGTACATAGTCTCACATTTTTATCTCCCCACAAATTGCTTAGCAGTTACAATAGGAATAAAAAATAGAAATAATATAGTGGAGAAATGGGACAGTACTTAATGAAATGATAAAAATGAATACCACCCACAAACATGATGTACCTCCAGATGTGATACCCTGAGAAGGACACAAAATCACTTGACTCGAATTCTAGCCCAACATGCAAAAGCTGAATCTATTATGGGGAAACATCACACAAACCCAAACTGAGAGAGATTCTATAAAATAACTGGCCCGAATTCTTTAAAATGTCAACATCATAAAAGACAAAGGAAAGCTAAAAAGCTGTTAGAAATTAAAGGAAACTAAACAAATACAAAAACGAAATGCGATACGTGATCTTGCACCAGGAAAAAAAAAATCTTGTCAAAGGACATTATTGGGATAATTGATGAAATTGGAATATTGACTTGGATAAAAAGTATTAATGTGGGCCTCCCTGGTGGCGCAGTGGTTGAGAGTCCGCCTGCCGATGCAGGGGATACGGGTTCGTGCCCCGGTCTGGGAGGATCCCATATGCCGCGGAGCGGCTGGGCCCGTGAGCCATGGCCGCTGGGCCTGCGCATCCGGAGCCTGTGCTCCGCAACGGGAGAGGCCACAACAGTGAGAGGCCCGCATACCGCAAAAAGAAAAAAAAAAAAAAAAAAAAGTATTAATGTGACATTTCCTGAAGTTGTTTACTCTGGTTATATAAGAAAATTCCCTTTTTAGGAAATACATACTGAAGTATTAAGGAATAAAAGGGCATGATATATACAACCTATTTTTAAATGGTTTAGATTAAAAAAAAACTATATATACACAGAGACAGAGAGAGGGACAGAGGGGAAGCAAACGTGACAAAATGTTACAAATTGGTAGAGTATAAGAATTTTTTTTAACTTTTCTGAAATGTTGAGATTATTTCAAAATAAAAGGTTTTTTTAAAAACCATCCTTTCGGGCTTCCCTGGTGGCGCAGTGGTTGAGAGTCTGCCTGCCGATGCAGGGGACGTGGGTTCGTGCCCTGGTCTGGGAGGATCCCACGTGCCGCGGAGCGGCTGGGCCCGTGAGCCATGGCCGCTGAGCCAGCGGGTCCGGAGCCTGTGCTTCGCCACGGGAGAGGCCACAACAGTGAGAGGCCCGCCTACCAAAAAAAAAAAAAAAACATCCTTTCATTATCCTACCATCAAAAACAAATTGAACAAAATGCCCAGTTGTTTCCTCTACCCTGGGATGGGTCAGCAATCAGCTGAAAGGGCTGGAAAGAGACTTCTGGCCCCCTCCTGCCCCCTCATTCTTACTCCCAAGTCAAATGGCCGGATGTGGATGATTCCTGCAGAGACACCAACCAACAGGTCCAGGCTCTATTTCAAGGGCAACAGGCCCAGGGAACTGCTAGGTGAGATTGTTCTTCTCCGCATCTCAGCCCCAGAGAGCCAAGAATTCTCTCAGCAGCAGTAATGGTGGCCGCAAATTGAGGTCAGTAGGAAAACAGATCTGTTTTGGGTTGTAAAGTCACACATAATGCGATGAGTGAACAGAAAAGAACGTACCCCAGTGAAGGGACGGCCTGTGAACTCCGGGTCTGGTTCTGAATATTCTTACGATGCCTAGCATAGAAAACAGGAAACATCAGTTAAAATGGGAAATGGCTGTGGGCTGAATTACTGTAATTCCTCATCTTACTTAGAAGTTGGCACGGAGTAGGCCTTCATCCACAGCCTGACGTCTCCTGCTCTTCAACGTCTTGATAATTTTGCCCTTTCTTAAGGGTGGTGCGTTACCAAGCAAAGAGGCTCTTAGGCTGGAATTTCTACCTTTAAGTATGCTTAGAAGTTGTTTTTTTTTTTTTTTTTTTTTTTTTTCTGTATGCGGGCCTCTCACTGCTGTGGCCTCTCCCGTTGCGGAGCACAGGCTCCGGACGCGCAGGCCCAACGGCCATGGCTCACGGGCCCAGCCGCTCCGCGGCATGTGGGATCTTCCCGGACCGGGGCACGAACCCATGTCCCCTGCATCGGCAGGCGGACTCTCAACCACTGCGCCACCAGGGAAGCCCAGAAATTGTGTTTTTAAAGAGCTGTTTGTCCCCGCCCCCCGTCTCTCGGTTAAAAGCAGCCTGGCTCTGCCTCTGCTTCTGGTTCCCTCCTCCTGCCCCCTCTTGCTTTCTAAGTAGGCGAGATCCAGCACACAGAGCGACTCACAGCCTGGCTTAATAATAACCCAGCAATAAATGACATAGCCATTATCATGCTAGACGGATAAACAGAGGGACATTCCCCGAAGCTGTGAGCCCAACCACAAATTAGCTTTTCAGTCCTCCCCGCATCTCCACCATTCCTTTGGGGTCCTCTAAAGTATCAGGGAAGTTCTGGCAGCCTATCCAAGCTGTAAAATGGAGATAATTATTCCTGCTCACTGCCTGCCTCGCTGAGTTGCTTTAGGGCTCGCATGGGATGATGAATGGCGAAGTAGCGAGACACTGGAAGCAATATACAAATAAGAGGTGGTGTTAGTTCTCTTACTGGATGAGGATCTGACTAAAGTAGTTTGGGCCCGTGCCCTTTGGAAGGAGGACAGTTTTTCTGGGTGACCTGGGCTGCACCCTCTGATGGGCAGTCCATCTTGGCTGTGTGTTTCTTGTCCCAAGTGCTCCTCCGCTTGCCCTTCTGGCTTTCCTGCGGCCGCCTCTCTTTTTCCTGTCTCTCTGTTCCATCTGTTGGTTTTCTGCCTCACTAATGAGAAAGTAAGCTTGATGAAAGCCAAAGTCTTGTCTGTATGGTCTTCAGGTGTTACCCCAGTGCTTAGAATAGCGCTTGACTCCTGGTAGGCCCATAACTATTGTAATGAATGAATGAATGAACGAACAGATGAAATGCTTCCCATCCTCAGTTTTCTTACCTCCTGTTGGCTTCCTGCTCATGCCCATGATGAGAACTTGTAGTAGCCAATGGTGGACTCCTGGCCCATTTCTTGCTCCTAAGCTCCAGAACTCCAGATCCAAATGCCCAATGCCTATGTGGAAAAAGCTCAAGAAAGACGGGATTACGAGTGTAGATTCTGGAAGCAGAATATTTGTTCACTGGTGTTGATCTGGGGTAAAGGATGTAACTTCTTTCTGCCAGGGCTTCCTCGTCCTTAAAATGGGGATTAATAATAATGCTGGCCTTATAGGTTTGCTGACACAATTAAATGATTTAATACATGTAAAGACCTTAGGATGTTGCTTGGTACATAGTGAGCCCTCAGTAGAACTCACTGGACAGGGATTTTGATTCTGGTTTAGTGTTCCATCTGGGAAATTGGGGTGACTGCCTTTTCTTCATTTAAAAGGGGCACTCTTTATATGCCGAATCCTGAACTGTTTTCTCCCAGCGAAGTGCGGGATTATTCTTTGCTTGTGCTATTTGGACCATGGGTACCCGTGCAGCCCCTGCTCAGCTCTAGAAAAGTGCATTCTCAACTCAGCAAACATGGTGGCTGCTGAAACAAGTCATGAACTGTGGGACCCCAAACTCCCCTTGGTCTGCAAACTCCCATTTTCCCACCACCCCCCAGTCTAGGGGAAGATACTGTACAGGTTCACTCTTCAAGCTCTGGCTTCTAGAAATTCAGTCCCTTCTTTGGCTATGTGGATGATTTAGGCAGCAGGTAGTGGGTTATGTTCAGATAAAAAAAAGATCCCCTGTTCATGTGCCGTCTTGTTTGTAACTGTAGTCCTGTCACAATTCAGTGGAGATTTTCATCACCCTGGTCAGGAAATTCATGGTGAAGGTTACTACAGCAACCTTCACTCTGCTCTGGAAAGCATATCACTTACAATGGGGCCTTTCAGCAGTGGGGCCCTGAAGCTGGGCAGTGATTTGGTCTATTCAGAACACAATGGGGCAAAACAGAATAGAAAGGAACTACACATTGTCTCAGGCTCCCGCTGCCATCTGTAGCATTGCGCATCGTTGTCCATCCTTGTGCCCAGCTTAAGGTTTGTTTCTCCCGTAACACACTTTTAATTTCACGACGCACATGCCTGCCATTTGAAGTGCATTTCATGGAAGTTTAAATAATAGTAACAATTCTATAGGGGTGTACAAACTCAGCCAGAAAGTGCTACAGAAATACCTTTGAGAAAAGGTGGTATAGGCTTTTGATTTAGAGACAAGGGAAATACAAACTGGGTTTGTTTTAAAATATTCAAACCACTCTTCGATCGATTTGCCTTGGACTCCTGTAAAACAGCCACAGATTTTTTTTTTAAGGGAGAAAATTTTAGATGACAGGAACAAAAAAATAAAATAAAATCACCCTTGCCCTTATTCACAGCTACTCAAAACAAACCCACCCACTGAACAGAATTTATCCACTGATAGTAAATGACTGGTTCACTTAAATTAAAAAAAAAAACAAACTAGAGAATGTTACAGAGGTTTTTCAAAGCTGAATTTAGCTGTTAAGCATGTGAGCAGTAGTTGTACCAAGGAAAAGAACTGTGGTTTCCTTAGAATGGAAGTTGGAAAGAAACTTTTTTCTCCTTTAATTTTTTTTTCCTTTAGTGCATTTACGGTATTTTATTTATTCACACGGCTTGCCCCATGATCAAACAACTTTTCTTTGTTGTATGTTTATATCTCTAGGATTGTTTCATGCCCTTCCCTTCTTTAATGTTTCCCGTATGTTTAATTTAAATCATTTGCCTTTTATCTTTCTCAGGATCTCAAGCTCTTTGTCTCTTTTCTAACCTTTGTACTCTTCTTGCTGCACCCAATTTTTAAAAAAAGAAATTGAAATGAGCTTTTTTTCTAAGTGCAAAGCTAAGATACTTCTGTATCTTAAACCCAGCCAACCTGCATCAAGCAAATGGTGATTCCATTTTGCTTTTGATTCCAGTGAACCTTAATTGACGTGTGGTCACTCCCAGGTATCTTTGGGTGTTGGTTATTTGATCAGTAAGTAATACTGTGCTTTTGGCCCAACTCCCAGGAAGAGAAGGGGTCACAGCCAGGGAGAACATAAGAACTGCTGGCGCTATGTTTCCTCATATTTTGGGTCTCAGGGTTCGGGTAGAAAGGAACTTCTGTGCACTTGGGAGCAGAGTGTAGCACAAATCCTTTCAGCATTTCTGCAACCAGAAGCCATGCAAATGTTTTTGCAAATCCACTTGTGGTCTTGCTGGCAGTTTTTGAAAACAACCCTCTTTGTGAGGCGGTGATGTTGACATTGATTTTCTATTCACTGTCCTGCCCCAAAGTGAGCACACTGTTTTCTATATAACTGGGTGGGCACACTCTTCTCTACCTGAGAGCAGCCTCAGTGTGTCTCAGTTCTTGCATAAAGTGATTTCTGTTATTACTGCTTTGGGATCATTTGTGTGTCAATTCCAGCCCTCTTGACTCTCATTCCCGTCCCTAGTACAAGGAAGACCAGAGTTTGTTACCCGCTCTTTGCAGGGCTGGGAGCGGCTGTGGTTTGGCTTTGGAAGCTCTGTAACAGGTTCCTCCAGCAGATCCCTAGCTGGGACTGTTTTGGCTGAACGAGAATTTCTGTGAGGTTATTTTTAACCTGAGTGTCTTTATTGTGTTGAGAGGCACCTTTGCCACAAAGGAGAACCATCATCTATCTGGTCCCAAAAGAATTTTGAATGAGAAGCCTGCCCTTACTCAAGACCAGGGTGTGGGGCTCTGGCCTTGAAATTGGCCGTTGAGGAGTCCTTTGAAGGTAGAGGCCCAGTGTCGCCGGGTGGCTCCAACCCTTTGGCCTCTCCACTTCACTGAGGCCTCTTACGACACCCATTGTCTTTGCAGGAGTCAATCCTACCTGTGCCTAAAACGCCCCTGTTGAGAGCAGCAGTCTCTGTTCCCGAGCCAAGGTAATACTTCATCCATCTTGCCACGTGGAACCTAAAAGGCAGTTCCAGGCACTGCATTTGAAACCTTGCTATCAGAGAATGGCTCCCTTGACACACTTTCACAGAGTGGGGAATCCATTTTGTTTGTCTTCCATGGCCTCCACGGAAGCTGCTGTGGGTTTCCAAACCCACCAGTACAGATCTGGACTCCATGACTCTCTTTGGCCAAATTTTTCATCTGTTACACGGGGATCAAGGTACCTCCCCAATTCTACAATTCCTTTGAAAACAAATGAAACAAAGCACCTAACAGAGTGCTTGGCACATAGTAGGTGTCAAGAAAAGCAGTGCTCATTCCTTGCTCCCCGACCACTGTGGACCACACCTCTAGATGACGTGGGTTGCCTTTTTGATGCTGTACTATATTTCACAGAATACAATGAGCAATGGGTAACAATCACAGAAACTTTCTTGGATTTTCTATGGAGTTGTGAACTTCAAGCTGGTGTGACCCACCCTGGCCTCATAATCACATCAGATATGGTTAACTTGTGTTTTGTTTTCAATTTTAGTGATTCTGGCAGACGAAAGTTACTACTGGAAGGAGCACATGGAATTCTATAGAGATCTCTAGTTAGATTACAGCTTTCCAATTTCTTTGGGCATTTCCCCACATTTTCTGGAGATTGCCTTTCTCCTTTACCTACTTGTTTCTGATTTTTAAGCCAATGCTTTGACTTTTTTTCCCTCCATAAACAGAGGCCTGTATCTTGGGTAGAAGACAAGGGGTATTAGGAAAGTGGTCCCCTAAGTGCCGAGTCTGTGCACCTTTGCATACAAGATAACCCACTAGAAAGCAGATATTAAAACTTCTATTTACATTTATCTTAATATTAAAACCTAGGAAGAAATTAAGCTCTTCAAATATTTACTCTTTGGATGGACACCAGTGCCCTTATGCAGTCTGATTGCCAGAAGGTTGTGGTTCACAAATGATCATGTTTATTTGAGTAATTTAAAATATTTAAATGCCTAGACGCATTTGATTGTTTTTCCCAGAACTTTTGTGGGTGATCAAAACCTTTGCTACATACAGGCTTGCTGGGGAGGGGCTGGTGGTAGAGAACTGCCCAGGGCTGGACTGGGCGCTAGAAGACTCGAGTTCTAGTCCTGGTTCTCCTGCCAAGTAGCTTGCACCGTGGACACGTACAACTTCTCTGGGCCTCAGACTCCTCGTCTGTACAGTAAGAGCTTTGGACTGGTTGATGAATAGGCAAGGCCCCTTCCAGCTATAACATGTTTGGATTCAGAATGTAAATGTAGGGCTTCCCTGGTGGCGCAGTGGTTGAGAGTCTGCCTGCTAATGCAGGGGACACGGGTTCGAGCCCTGGTCTGGGAGGATCCCACATGCCACGGAGCAACTAGGCCCGTAAGCCACAGCTACTGAGCCTGCGCGTCTGGAGCCTGTGCTCCGCAACAAGAGAGGCCGCGATAGTGAAAGGCCCGCGCACCGCGATGAAGAGTGGCCCCCGCTTGCCACAACTAGAGAAAGCCCTCGCAGAGAAACGAAGACCCAACACAGCAAAAATAAATAAATAAATTACTAAAAAAAATAAAGAGCCCTTTAAAAAAAAAAAAAAAAAGAATGTAAATGTAGAAGTATTATGCCCCTTTCTTACCCCTCTTCCTTTGTAGTTTGTTTCAACCCTTTCCCTTTTTTGGCCTGTAAGGCATCAGTCCGTGACTCAAGTGGTCCTTGCTGTAGTTCATGGCAGGCTTCCTTTTTAGTTGGTTAAATTCCCAATGTGTCTTCTGTGGCAATGACTGTCTTTCTTCTACTCTGCCGTAGTAGATCCCTATTCCTAGGGACTCCTGGGATTCTAATGTCTCACATATTATGTAATTATGCATCGCTCGAGCATCGTGACACTGTAAGAGTTCCATATTTCTTTACTGAATCTTGCCTCTGCCAGTATCTTCTTATCAGCCAGATTTGAGATGACGGTATCTTCCTTAAAACATCAGATATGCAATCAGAGCACTGGTTCCGGCTACCAGCATTCCCAGGTCACTTTTTATGATTAAGAACTTTACGTAACACTTAGGGTCGGCCAGACCGTATAATAAAACCTCTCCATGCGTGATCTTACTGAATGCCCTCAAAAGCCCTGAATGGTAGATACTGTTATTATCTCCAGTTTACAGAGAAAGAAACTGAGGCTTAAAGATTGGAATCCTTGCAATGCCATTTTTATGGAATGTCCTTGAAACATTTAGCTTCCTTAGAAGTCTTTCCAATTGTAGGAGTACTAAACCCTCTATCCATTTAGAACCCCTTCCCCTCAGAGAGAAGAAACTGCTCTGTTTCTCTCTCTCTGCCTAACCTCTCTTTACCTTCCTTTCCAATTTCTGTTTCTTAAAAAATCTGTATTTGCTTGCAGTTGAACGTTAGTAAGGATTCACGCTGGTCAGCGGAAGGCAAAGTCTACCTGTTGGTGGCCTCCCCCCAAACAGGAAGAGCACAATAACTAGGGTCCTGGATAAGTTCCCAGTGAAGCTGTGCTGATCTCCCAAATTGTTTTGTTTGTTTGTTTTTTGTTTTTGTTCTTTTGCAAATTCATCCACAGAACTTGCTTTTTGAACTGAGGAGGGTGGGTGCACAGCAGGTACGTGGTAAGAGCCCCTTGGAAATTCTGTAGGCACCCAAAACATAAATACAAGATATTCGTGTCTCTGCTCCTTGCTGCGCAGGCGCCCATGCCTATTCACACCCTTGCGGCCCGGTGCTGGCCCTCCGCAGTTCAGCTGTGGTTTCTGAGAGAGAAGCTGATAACAGGAGACATACTTGCTGAAGTGTGAAGGTTTGGGTCATGAGAAGAAATGGCTAGGTGGGTCCTGTGTCCTCCACCAGGTGATGAAAGGGGTGAGAGGTTGGACCCAGTGTTTATCTTCGCACGTGGCGCTGTCCTGAGCCTGCAGGACTCTTGGGGACACCCACCCGCAGTGCCATTTAGGGGTGCTCTGGTGGCTTCTCCCCCTGAGATGTGCACACAGAACCCTCTTCTCTGCCTCCCTGACAGCCAGCCTCTCTGTGGCCCCAGATCTCTCTGGATTTGGTGAACATGTCTGGTTTGTACCCTAAAAGCTCCTAGACAAACGCCTTATGGCTCCATTTTGCCCCTAGAGGAACGTGGCATCTCTGTGCTGCAGATCAGGCCAGATCAAGCAAGCAAAGGGTCTAGCTGTGCCCACGCCAAAACCAGGAGAAGGTGCTGAAGGCATTTCTCAGTTCTGTATTTCTTTGTTCGTTGTTGGCTAGTGACTGTGGTGCTTGGGGGACGCCCCCTTGCCCCTGCGCTCGGCTTCTATCCTGGACTTAGTATCCCCCATGGCTAATCCACGACAAAGGCTGCCTGTTCCCCCAAGACACCCCTGATCAGACCCCTGATCACACTCCCTTCTCCCCACCTATCACATTCTGAAGCTCACATCCTGAGTTTTCTCCTTCAGATATGCCCAAACAGTTCATTTTTCAGAAAAAGTAAATTACACTTAAAAAAAACATCAAATGAGTTGATTCTCTTGTGTTGTCGTACCTCCAATATTTTGTGTGATATAAATAATACATGTTTTGTAATCAGTGCAGAAAGATGCTATGAATGATAGTGAGTCCTGGAAGACTGTTTTTAATTAGGTTGATATCAATTCTGCTGCAGTCTGCTAAGTCTTTACATATTTTTCTTTTTCCACAGAACAGTGTTTAAATTAGAATTTCTTCCATAGTGCAGAGGAATAGCTCATTTTAAGTGACAAGGAATTGCTCTATTATCTCCCTGTTTCTATTTCCATTTCAGTTAATAATATGAATAAGAACCATCAGTGCCGGTGTTTCCAGCTGGTCTGCATCATTACTTTGGCTTCTTAATTCAATTAAAGAAATTTACTGAAGAGCTACCACTGATTGCTTCAGGGACTGTAATTTTTAAACCAAAAATTATGACACATAGTCTGATAGGATTTTGTTTTCTTGGTTTATGAATCTATTAATGAAAGTCCTGTCAGTAGAGGTGCAAAAACTAAATCACATTTACATGTAAATTTAATAGACTACCTGAATTGCGAAGAATTAAATTCCATGAAACTGACCTTGCCAAGGTCACAGAGCTTATACTTGAACCCAAGTCTGTTGATTGTAATAAACTGCTGGACTAGCAAGAAGAATGGTATCCCCCAACCTTTGTACTTGAAAACAGGAGTGACGACAGGGAGGTCCCTGAAGGGACTGATAAATGCTTGACATGTTGTCAAACTAGCAGAGCTGCAGCTGAAAAGACAGAGACTGACATCAGTGTGACTCTTCGTCATTTGTTTGATTAAAATATAAATAGAGGCAGAAGTAAGATGAGCATTTGTCATATAATGGGATTTCACCCATTTGGTTCATTTTATTTTGTAGCTTGAAATGTCCTCACCCTGTGGTCAAAATTAGCCTGTTTTCCTTACCTGGCTGACAGTGGACAGTTAAGAGAAGGAGAATTGTCTTTAAGGGCAACATCTCTTCCCTTTGATCTTCTGGGCTGGGGGCATTAGGAAAGCTTTAGAAACTTCTTTCTTCCTTGGGGCAGACTCTGGACCCAGGACCCCCATTTACCACACTGACAGCTGCCACAGTGACATACACCTGGTCCTGAGATGAGCCAAAGCCACTGGGAATTCATTGGCCCAACTAGTACTGATTGAGCCACGACCGTGTGCCAGGCACTGCCCTGCAGGCTGGGGACTCGGCAGGGAGTAGACGTACTCCCAAGGCCACGTAGGGCCAGACTGCTTGCTCTGTGGGCTCCTAGATGCTGGGCTTTGCACACGGTACCCTGTGTACCATTAATAAAAGTATCTGCTTCATGCTGTTGTGCGGGAAAAAAAAGTTGATGCGTGGCAATTACTAAACATGCAATAAAGCAATTACTGTTATCTCTAGCATTATTGCTGTTTCCCACATCCACTTACTTATTACAAGACGCAGTAGGTATAATGATTAAGTGCAAAGATTTGAGAGCCAATTGGCCTCAATTTGAAGCCCAGCTTCTGGGGTTGGGCAAGTTAGTTAACTTCTCTGTGCTTCATTTTTCCTGCCTGGTAAGGTTGTGAGGATTAAATAAATTATCATGTATAAAATGTTGCGAACAGTGCTGGTATGTAATGAGAATTAGCTGTTGTACAAGAAGAATATTCTCCCCCGGGGAGAGAGCCACTACCCTAGATTTCGTAAAGATTGAGAGGAAGAAGGATAGAACAGGGCTGATAATACTTGCAGAAAGTGCTTCCCTAGAGAGAAAGAATAAATTGCAGGTGCCCAAGAGAGAATTTCCTCGTCAGCCTCAGGACGAGCCCTCACCCAGGGGACCAATAAAATGTCCCATGTGTGGCTGTTTTCTGAGGCGAGGGGACTAGAGGAGGGCCCTGGGGATCCCTGATGGAAAGTGCAGGGGATTTGGGATATGAATTCAGAGCAGTTTCTACTTGTGAAAACGAAACCTAGCCTCTCATCTGCTACCGAAAGGGGAATCTAGTCTTGCCAGGTGAGATTTTTCCACGGCAGAGAAAAATACATCTGGGAAATAGAAGTCATTTAAATTCTCTATGGCTAGACTTGAAATTGGGGGGAATGGGCCCAGGAGAGAGGGGCAGCAGGTCCCCACGTGTGGGATATGGCACCAAGGTGCACGGGAAGGTCAGTGTGTCTGACCCCATGTTGTGTATTTTAAATCGTTTATCTTCATTATTATTTTTTTAAAAATAAATTTATTTATTTATTTTATTTTTGGCTGCTTTGGGTCTTTGTTGCTGCGCTCGGGCTGTCTCTAGTTGCAGCGAGCAGGGGGCTACTCTTCGTTGCGGTGCGCGGACCTCTCACTGCGGTGGCTTCTCTTGTTGCGGAGCACAGGCTCTAGGCGTATGGGCTTCAGTAGTTGTGGCATGTGGGCTCAGTAGTTGTGACTCGTGGGCTCTAGAGCGCAGGCTCAGTAGTTGTGGCGCGTGGGCCTAGTTGCTCCATGGCATGTGGGATCTTCCTGGAACAGGGCTCAAACCCATGTCTCCTGCATTGGCAGGCAGATTCTTAACCACTGCGCCACCAGGGAAGCCCTATCTTCATTATTTAACACACTGAAGAAATAAAACTGGTGATTTTATGGAGATAGTTGTTTAGGATTTAGCCAAATTAAAAAGGACAGTTTATATAAAAATGTGACGCATAGGGCTGGTGCAACTTGGATACAGAAGAGTTGTAAAAGTTGTTGAAAATGAGGTTTAGGAAATGTTGGAGTATAGTGTATGCACATGAAGGCCAGAGCTCAGTGTAATCCACTGGGGAGGACATATCATCTGTGGGGCAGCAGTGAGGGAAGGGGGTCTCCTGCTTCAATGGTCTTAATACTGAAGGAATTTTTAGATTGAAAGAGGTCCAAATGGAACATGCCTTTACAAATCGAAGAGGAGATTACCTTGCTTTGCAAACTTGTGGTCTGGTGTGGGCAGCTTGATGGGAGCTGCTTGTCAGCCAGGACACTCACCCTCATCCTGTTTGGGACGGGGGGGGTGGTGAGGGTGTGTGGGTGGCGGGTGGAGGCAACAGCTACAAACATTATCACAGCAAAGCCTCCAGAACTGGGCAATCATCAACCTCACCAGTAAAACCACTGTACAGTTCCTGAAGTGACATTAATACATGGTACAATGCTTCCAGAATAACCGAAAGCTTTATAATATCTTTGCTGATATTAAACCAGTGACTTCACTTTTGTAAAGTGCACAGAAGCGGGGTCTGGCTCTTTGGAAGTGTTTCATGCCACAATTTATCAAGCCTAAGATGCTACTGGTTATGGGTTAAGCTGTGACACAGCATTGGTTATAAGACATGTCCTAGTTTCACATTGTTAGAAGTATGAAAAAAATGCATCTTAGAATTGATGGAATGTGTTAACTGTTCATTTATAACATCTTAGCTTTGAACTGTTCATTGATATAAAAAACCATCCTTTTGGGAGCCACATTTCAGTCAGAGTAAGTGAAAGAAAGGGAGTTTCTTTTCCTGCTAGGGGCCCATTGTTATTTAAAGAAGAGTTTACTATAGCTGCAAGCTGGGGTGAACAAAGCTGACATGGAATAACAAGAGAATATGGGGAAAATGTCATTTATACATATATTTCATTGTACAAAGTATTTGATCTAATTTCTTTTTCACTGAAAATAACTGTATATGTGTGTGCACATTTTATAAATATTTACTCAGCAGAGAAATAAAACCATACAGAAAGTACACTTAGATAAATAACTGCGTCATTTTAACAACTGTATTGTCACATAGAGATATCATTTTATATAAGTAATATCACATATGCAATTAAAACCAAATTTGGGCTCCTTACCATCTCTTGGGTTTTTTTTCCCCCAAACCTTTTTTCCTTCCCCCACTCAATTAGTCCAGCTAATGTTGGCAGCCTGGTGGTGTGTATCATCCACACTTTGCCCCCAGATCATGTCATCATGTAAAACCAACTCTACCCCTAGAGGGATTGGGGGTTGATATGATTGTCCCCTGGGGGCAATGTAATATCAAGAACCTCCTTCTCCTGAGCAGGCCGCTGAGAGGCCCGGAGAGCCTCAGAGAAGCTGAGTGATTTGTGGGAGACCCTGAGGATCTTGCTGGGAGGGCTGGTCTTTGAGAGCTGCCCATGACTTTTCTGGGATCAAGCTGGTCACAGATACAGCCATGCGGCCCGAGACAGTCCCAGTTGATGCCTCTTGTTCCAGCTTTATTATTAACAACATCCCCTTCTGCACGCAGAGTGTCTTGGTTTGGATGATAAATTAGGTTTGCTCTAGTCACTTCCAGGAAGGGTGACTCTAGCCAACCCTGGCTTAGAAACCACTGGATCTAGTGATCCTGGAGCCAGTGTCTACACTTGGCCTTGATAATGGTATCGGAAGTGAGCCGTGGTGTAGCAGAAAGAGCAAAGAAAAGGAAGTCAGAAGTCCTGATGACAAGTCTCAGCGCTGGCCCTTTGTCACAGGGATTAACTGAGGCCATGTATATGGAAATGCTACACAAATATTCAACTTTTGATCAGGTCACATGTACCTACGTGAGTGAGACCAATGAACACATCCTCTGCGTTCACTGAGCCTCCTGTGCTCCTACTTTGTGTGCCAGCCCCCCATGTACTTTCTCATCCCCAGCCCCTCCGAGTAGAGGCAACTTGGTACATTATAATCCCAGGCCTCACTTTACCCATTTGTAAAATAGTGACAGTGCGATTGTAATATTCATGTCTTGCAGGTGTTGTGAGAATTCAATGAGATGTAAAGCTTCGGTGTATATTATGATTTCAGTAAAAGTCAGTTCCATTTACTTTAAAGATTGAGGGGAATAGGGGTGTTTGTGGGCTCCTGACTGCCCACTCCCACTCCTACCCCCCCACCCTCTTCCAGAAACACCCCTTCCTTGCACTCTGTTCACTGCAGTTCAGCACCCACAAATGCTTGCTTCAGACATCCATCTTCACACCACCAAAATAGCGGGGGCGTCTAAGTTCCATAAAGTTGAAACACCTTGCAAGCCCAATGCTGGCTTACTATGCCTGGCACATAGACAAACAAATATATTTTTTTTCCATCGTTTGCAATGGAAGTGTTTCATTCCAGTCAAACAACAGAACTGTGAAAGGTAGAATACCCAGACTGTCGATTAAAAGATGAACGTCTAACAGATAGTTCCAAGCCTTTCCTGTTATGACTCACTGGGACAGAAAATCCCATTAAAAAATAAGCTCAGCTCGTCAGGCCAGAGCATTACCCATTGTCCATTGTAGACAATAAGAATATGGTTTATCTGCCTTTTGTGGTGATATGCTTATAACATTGGGGACATTTTCGTCCCAGGTTTTCTGGAAAACGTCACCCCAGAAAATGCTTGATAGTATTGGCATCATATTCAACATTTCTATTTATTTTTAAATTTTACTAACACATTCATATGGTTTAAAACAGCAATAAAAAAGTAAACTGTGCAGCAAAGTTTAAAATGGAGAGTAAAAGTCACCTTTCTCCCCAAACCCCAGGCCTTCTCCCCAATGGAACCTTGTGTATCTTTCAAGAAAACAATTATAACACGTCTTTTATTTTTTTTATTTTTAAATTTTTTTAAAGATTTTTTTAAAAATAAAATTTATTTATTTATTTTTGGCTGCTTTGGGTCTTCATTGCTGCACATGGCTTTCTCTAGTTGTGGCGAGCGGGGGTTACTCTCTGTTGCGGTGCTTGGGCTTCTCACTGCGGTGGCTTCTCTTGTTGTGGACCACGGGCTCTAGGTGGGTGGGCTTCAGTAGTTGTGGCATGTGGGCTCAGTAGTTGTGGCTCGCGGGCTCTAGAGCGCAGGCTCAGTAGTTGTGGCACACAGGCTTCATTGCTCCGCGGCATGTGGGATCTTCCGGGACCAGGGCTCAAACCCGTGTCCCCTGCATTGGCAGGAGGATTCTCAGCCACTGTGCCACCAGGGAATCCCTAAAGATTTTTTTTGATGTCCATTTTTTAAAAAAAGTCTTTTATTGAATTTGTTACAATATTGCTTCTGTTTTATGTTTTGGTTTTTTGGCTGCGAGGCATGTGGGATCTTAGCTCCCCAACCAGGGATTGAAACCACACCCCCTGCATTGGAAGCCGAAGTCTTAACCACTGGACCGCCAGGGACGTCCCAACACATATCTTTTAAAAAATTTAGGCAAGTGCAGTCCTTGAATACTAAATCCACGTATTGACTGCTATTTTCATGAAACTGGGGTTCTTGAAGATCTTCCAAGTCAGCACAGGCAGATTCCTTTCAATGACCGTGTGGAACACCTACAGGGAGTGCCATGTTCTAATCGGTCTCTAATCCATATGTCCAGTTTTCCTCATTACAGACTTTGTTACAGTGAGCAACCTTCTACATACATCTTGGCATGCTTGGTAGATCTTGAGGTAAATTCCTATAAAATGGCTGGATCAAAGAGGGTATGCATTTTATTTTTATTTAGTTTAGTTAACAGTTTATATATTGGTCTGTGTGACTGAAGTTTTTTTTTTTTAATATTTATTTATTTATTTGGCTGTGCAGGGTCTTAGTTGTGGGATCTTTAGTTGCGGCATGTGGGATCTAGTTTCCTGAGCAGGAATCGAACCTGGGCCCCCTGCCTTGGGAGCTTGGAGTCTTAACCACTGGACCACCAGGGAAGTCCCATGACTGAAGTGTTTTGTTCTGTTTTGTTTTGTTTTTTCTGTATGCGGGCCTCTCACTGTTGTGGCCTCTCCCGTTGCGGAGCACAGGATCCGGACGCGCAGGCTCAGCGGCCATGGCTCACAGGCCCAGCCGCTCTGCGGCATGTGGGATCTTTCCGGACCAGGGCACGAACCCGTGTCCCCTGCATCAGCAGGTGGACTCTCAACCACTGCGCCACCAGGGAAGCCCGGGTGACTGAAGTTTTGATCCCTATTTCAACATGACTCTCTCAAGATACTGTGCTGTGTATTCTTTCTACAGGAGGGTAAGGGCGTTTATGGCCACCCCTTCCCCAGGCCCTGCCCAACACTGAGCCTGTTGTATTTACCCAGCACACATGATGGCCTCCCTTTCCTGGGCATCTGAAGGGCGTATGAGGAAGTGTAGTTACTCAGTATATGGTCGTCTCCTCTCTCCGGGATGAACCAAGGAAGGAAAATGCTCAAGAGACACTAGTGAGAGTGTGTGCAGAGCCCTGGCTGTGGGCGGGACTGCCCTGGGGCCCTCTCCGTGGGAGTGGAGGTTGGCTTTCAGGAGACAACGGTGCCTGCGCTGACTCACCTTTGCTCACCCTAGTCCCCACCCTGCTAAACACACCAGTTCATGACACTTCTCCTTTAAAAATCAGTGACCGGGGGCTTCCCTGGTGGCGCAGTGGTTGAGAGTCCGCCTGCCTATGCAGGGGACATGGGTTCGTGCCCCGGTCCGGGAGGATCCCACATGCCGCGGAGCGGCTGGGCCCGTGAGCCATGGCCGTTGAGCCTGCGCGTCCGGATCCTGTGCTCCGCAATGGGAGAGGCCACAACAGTGAGAGGCCCGCGTACCGCCAAAAAAAAAATTAAAAAATTAAAAAAATAATAAAATCAGTGACCGGGTTCTTCCCCAACGTGAGTTACTCCTGTGTCTTGGTGCCACCTCTTAAATGTGAGGAGTACACCGGGCCATTAAGTGGGTGTGGGCATACCCCACGTTTTAGAACTTGCATGTGAATCCATGCTTTTTAATCAACTGTTTCATCATTAGGAAGTAACTGTGGACCAGAGAAAGTCTGCACTCAATGTTTACCTAGTGAGAAGTATCTCTTTCATAATTTGTAATCATTGTCAGGGCTAAGAGTAACTTTTTATCATCATCATCATTATCATTATTATTAATATTATTATCATTTCTTAGCTGGCACATTAGCAGCCATTTTCCGTCCTCTGTACGGCGTTACTTCACTTACCAAGAACTGTTGGGAAATGAAATACCTCGCTGAGTGCCCCTACTTGTTTAAAACGTTACCATTTTTTGGTGGGGAAACTAAAAGGAGTTACCCCATCCAAAAAACCCACAGAAGAGAAGGAAGTGGAGTCTCACTGAGGTGTTAGCCTGATAAACTGGACTTTTGTCATCTGAGGAAAATGTACCTCCTCACACAGATGGGGAAGTCCCCGTCCCTCGGGTTGTCTTCCCAGCAGGTGTGGTGGCCCATCCTGCCCCTACCCTCCCAGACAGGGGCAGGAGGAAGAAGCAAAGAAGTCCAGGTTATTTGCCCCAGGAACACCATTCTTGTCCACACAATTCTAGGACAGTAGTTTGTGGTCTGAAGGCAACTTTCAGCTTCTGCTTCCAAGGACATTGTCTAGGGCAGCGGTCCCCAGCCTTTTTGGTGCCAGGGACCGGTTTCCATGGAAGACAATTTTTCCAAGGCGGGAGGGGTATGGTGGGGAGGGGTGGGGGAGGGGGAGAGGGTGGTGGGGGTAGGGGGATGGGGGAGGGAGGGGGATGGTGGGGAAGGGGTTGATGGTTCAGGTGGTAATGCAAGCATGGGGAGCGGCAGATGAAGCTTCGCTCGCTCACCTGCTGCTCGCCTCCTGCTATGCGACCCCGTACTGGTCTGCCGCCCCCCGGGGGTTGGGGACCCTGGTCTAGGGTTGTAAGGTGATAACCGTTTCCCACTGTGTTCCCCACTTACTCTCTATCAGTGTCTGTGTTCCAAGTCACACTATGATCAAACACTGTGGTCCCCTATAGAAAAACAAAAAACAGTTGTTCTTTTTTACTGTGGGGAACTTTGAAGCTTCCCTGGGTTGGGATGAGAGCCTATGCATCCTTGTTTCGTTTCCAGCTTCCCGGATCTGGTTGTCACTCTCCGCTAGAACTGCCCAGCCCAGCCCTGTCCCAGCTTTCATCTACCTACGGGTGGGTTCTATGGATTGCCAAGGACAGGTCAGCCTTCCCCAAAAGGCTCTAAGGTGCTCCCAGCATCCCTAACTATTTTCCCTCCTGCCCTTTACCGCATCTGAATTTCGGGGGGCGGGGCAGGGGGGTTGGAGAAGGGGGAGAAGAAAAACATAGTAAGGGTGGGGGTCAATAAAGACAGAAGCTACAATTAGAAGACCTTGGGCGATTTACTTTTTTTTTTTTTTTTTTAATCAGCAACATAGAAATAATACATAGTATGGGAGATGATTGTGAAGATTGAATGAGTTCACATATGTAACTATAATAGCCTGGGAGGAAGTGGGGGAGAGAGAGAGATTTGTGACCAAATTGGTTATAGGAAATATGTCAGATGAAAAATACCTCCAGTGTTTTAGTCTTTGATGCTAAGAGAAGGTGGCCATTAACAAAGATTGTATAGTCTTCCCTTTGTATCCACAGGGGATTGGTTCCAGGACTGCTGTGGATACCAAAATCCCTGGATGCTCAAGTCCCTTATATAAAATGGCATCGTACAGTCGGCCCTTCTTATGTGCGATCTACGGTTGGGAATCCACGGATGCAGAACCCGTGGATACGGAGGATCCTCCAATTGTTTGTCTTTTTAGTGATGAATTCAGTTATGTCTTTTTAGTGATGAATTCAGTTAAATGGCATTCTGTTGCCATTTAAACGTCACATGTGGAAATATCCAGTAAGTCACTAGGGAGAAAATGTGAAGAACCTGTGATGTTTGAATGAGTTCATAATCATAGAGACTTTGGTTCGCATCTTGCCTTTGCTACTTACGGCTTGGGGCGTCTGTTTCCTTGCATGTAGCATGGGAATGTTAACCCCTCTCTCATAGGGTTGTTTGGAAGAGCAAAAAAGCAATTGCCTCAAATCAAATGGCTCATTGCCTTGCTTATAGTAACTGTCAGGTATCCTATTGGTTCCTTACCCTCTTGTAGAAGTCTGGAGACCCAGCCGGGGACTTTTTTGTGTGGAGGGATATTTGAGACGATGAGAATCAATGAACTCCACGAGGAGCCCTGTTGCACTGGGGAGTAACTGCTGTTAGGAAGAAGACGCTACCTTTGAGATGGGACAGACTGTAATGTATCACATGCAGTGAGAGAGAGAGAAAAGACAGTTGGATTGGGCACCGAGATGGACTTGGGTTACCTTGAGAAGGCATTTCTGTGGATCAGTACAAACACATACACTATGACACAGAGCCCGTCCATTTCTTGTCCTTTGCACATGTTAAATAACAGCTTATTAGTAGCCCTTCTGTTTTGTTCAACTGCTTACATTTTTAAAGAGAAAATAATATTTTTGCCCTCTTTTAAGTAGGTAGATATTTATTGGGGTTAAAAAGAAACAAACGGGGCTTCCCTGGTGGCGCAGTGGTTGAGAGTCCGCCTGCTGATTCAGGGGACACGAGTTTATGCCCCGGTCCAGGAAGATCCCACATGCCACGGAGCGGCTGGACCCGTGAGCCATGGCCGCTGAGCCTGCGCGTCTGGAGCCTGTGCTCCACAACGGGAGAGGCCACAGCGGTGAGAGGCCCGCGTAACGCAAAAAAAAAAAAAAAGAAACAAACGCACACACCTACTGGCTAGTTACTCCAGGACCCTAGTTTTCTATGCAGAGTAATTTTTGCGGGTGCCCAGAAAGAATATCCGAGCTGGGAAAGCAGGGAGGGTGGAGGAGGGGAGGAGTCTCCAGGAATCTTTTTCTGGTTGGAAATAGACGGTGGACCTTCCATTGAGATCCAGTGAGTCATGTTGTGGCCGGTGCTTTCTGCTTTGCCGCAAGAATAAGGAGGAGTGGTGAGGTTTGAGGTAATTTTGGAACTGATTGAGGAACTGATGCTGCGTGTGGTTCTGAGAAAGTCCAATTTATCACATAAACAGTTTCCCTCTGTAAGGCAGCCTGGGTGGCAAGCTTTCCAGAAAGGGTGGCTCCTTTCTGGAGCTTGAACCCATCGCACTATGCTTTTCCTATGGTGGCCCCTTCCTTGGCTGGTTTTTTAATAATTGCTTTCCCAGAGCTTCTTAGATTTTGCCATTTCAAAGGGCACATGTCTCCTGCAGGGAAAGCATTAAACATTTTTTTAAAGTGAAAATTAAAATGTTACTTATCTTGTTTCCTTCCACCTTCCCCTTTTCTCAGAGAGCCTATTGCCTTTTCTCATCCTAGTTTTGACATTTGAGCAGGTGGCCTTTCTAGATACCCTAATTCAGAAATTTTTTCTCCTTTATCCAAACTCCTCTCAAAAGTAAACTCCTGAGGAGGGAGAGAAGCCAGTCTTGCTTGGTTCAGTGCCCACCACGCTTGTCCAGCGTGTGACATGTCCAGTAGGATGCACGGAGAGCTTGAAGGGTAGGGAGAGTTTTCTAATATCTTGCCATGTATTATTTGTCATTATTTCATATGTATTGGCTTTTTTTTTTTTTTTTTTTTTTGCACCGTGAGTGTAAATTATAATGAATATCCTTCCTTGTCTAGTCTTGTCTGGCAAATTCAAAATATTTTAGGTCCACTTCACCTGGCACCTTCTCCAGGAAGTGATTTCTGTCTCTCTTGCGGCAAAGGAGTCTCCACCCACTGGGGAACACCCATTTTACATGTGTTTACATGTTGACTGTTGCTGACGCACAAAGTATGAATCATTTGGTGGCTATCTCTCATGTCCTTCAGGAGACCATGAGCTCCCCAAATGCAGCCACAATGGGGCTCCCATCTGCCCTTAGCTCCAGGATTTGGCACGTAGTCCAACACATGGGGGATCCCACTGCAAAAATGCCAAGTGATAGGAAGCCCTGCGGGCCACAGGGTGCTCAGAGGCCACCCGTGGTGTTAAGCTGTAAATCCAGTAAGCAGACAAGGGCTCTACCTATCCAAGGAAGCTGTGAGATCAGATGAGGTTCTTCTGTCTGTAGCATGTTCTGTGATCATGTTTAGGCCGTCCTGTCCATTTCCTTGTTAATATTAGCAGTGATCAGTCATCAAAATGTAGCTTATCTTTTGAATGTGGAAGGCCAGTATTACATCGACAGTGGTAAGTTCATGGATGGAAAGCAATTCAGATGGCTTGAGAAATTATGACAATGTGACCTAGCCATTGTGGAATACATATTCTTTCCACTTCTGAGTTCTGTCAGATAATTTGCAAGACAAGTCTAGAAAGTTTCTGTTTCATTGCTTAGTTTACCGGTCAATTCTACAAAACAATAAGGTTGAAGGAATTATCCAAGCCCATTGATCATTTACTGTGCTGTACTCTGGATACCGCTTGGTGCTTTACATGTTGTTTTATTTAATCCTTACAGCAACTCTATGAACTGGGTCTTATTTCTCCCATTTTTACAAAGAGAGAAAAGCCTAAGTGACACAAAAGCTTAGATCACTTTTCCCCACTTCACTTAGGTGGCAAAGCGGAAATCTGAATCCAGATCTATTGATAGCAAGATCTTTGTTTGCTTTGCTCATTCTCATTTGATATAAGGAATATTCAGGAACTCAGTGACATTTTTTGTTTCCCTCCAGGAGAAAATAAAGCATCCTCATAATTGTGTGTTTTCTGTTTGCAGGGAAGCAAAGGTGCCTACCGGTACCACTGGCAGAGCCACAATGTCAAGCACAGTGGCGTGGATGACATGGTGCTGCTCTCCAAGATCACAGAGAATGCCATCGTGGAGAATCTAAAGAAGAGATACATGGATGACTACATTTTTGTATCCTTTATTGGTTTCTTTGGACATTTCTAAGTGAGATGACATGTCCATCCTTGTATAAGAGATCCGTCTGAAATTCTGAACTGACACTATATGCTCAAGTCATTTTCACCATTGCAGAATGTGGTTTTGTACTTTTTGTCCCTTGGTTCAGGCTATAGGAAGGGCAGAGATGGTGCCAAAGTTTTCCCCTGTCATTTCACAAAAGCAAGATGGCGCCAGGGACTTCCCTGGTGGTTAAGACTCTGCGCTTCCACTGCAGGGGTCACGGGTTCCATCCCTGGTCAGGGAAGTAAGATCCCGCATGCTGTGCTGTGTGGCCAGAAAAAAAAAAGATGCAGCCAGTATTTCTCTATTTCAGTCAATGGCACTGTACCTTTGACATGCTCTAGCCACGCACGTGGTGTCTAAAACCTGTGCTCTTCCTAGAGAACGTCCTGGTCTGCAGAATTCTGTCGATAGCGCTCCCTAATTGCAAAGCAGAGACAGTTAAGTCCAGACTTAAAAGGTTTAAAAAAGATTGCCTCATGCAAAAAATATGCCATTTTGCCAGTTTTTCTGCATTCTTATGTTTACGAAAAGAAACATGAGAGAGAAGTGAAGATCAACTGTTGAAAATGTCTGATATTCTTTTTTTTTTTTTTGCGGTACGTGGACCTCTCACTGTTGTGGCCTCTCCCATTGCGGAGCACAGGCTCCAGACGCGCAGGCTCAGCAGCCATGGCTCACGGGTCCAGCCGCCCCTCGGCATGTGGGATCTTCCCGGACCGGGGCACGAACCCGTGTCCCCTGCATCGGCAGGCGGACTCTCAACCACTGCGCCACCAGGGAAGCCCGAAAAAGTCTGATGTTCTTGAATTGTTCTTTATGTTTCAACTTTAGCTTGCCAGATACCATTTTTTTGGTAGGACTTTAAAAAATTCAGAATGGAAATTTGATTCAAATGTGTGTTGACTTCATTGTAAACAGAGAACTGTGATAGTTGCTTAAGTTCCTACAGGATTCAGGAGTTCTGTTTGGTGCAACTATGTAAAGTTCTTTTAATAGAACTATTGTGGAGTTGGTCATAGATAAGCAAGGGTCTGTGAAAATCTATATAGTAGTACCAGAAAGTTTAACCATGATGCTCTTGGTGGCTTCTGAAGGTATGGTATTCTGGATGATCATTAAAAGCGGAGTCTTTGCAACTATTGTAACATACATTTTAGATTTTAACCCCCAAACCTTGGGAAGGTAAAGTTTTCACGTTTGTAGCTTCTGTTTATTATTTACACCACTCCTTTGACTCTTAGGTAAAAGCACCCATAGCAATGCAGTAGTACTTTTGCAGGGACTGCCTGTTCCATCATTGGTGAGGAGGGAGTTCAACTCACCAGGTGTTAATACTAATAGACATTATTCCAAGGTACTTGGACAGTTCTAACCAATACTGTGCTGTTTCTTGTTTACCACAGGAAAAATTTCCAAATATCTGGGTAGTTAAATCCCTAAACCTCTGCTTTTAAGCATTAATAGATATATTTGGATTCATTAGCCACATTATAATAGCATCTTGATCAGGTGTGGAAGCCCACTGCCTAAAGACAAAATCCCACCCACCACAGGATTTTATTGGAATGTAGCCATGCTTGTTGGTTTACTTACTGTATGTGGCTGCTTTTATGCTACCATGGCAGAGTTGAGTATTTGCAACAGACCCTATGATGCGCAAAGGCTAAACTATTCTCTGATCCTTTACAGAAAACATTTGTTGACTCCTAGATACCTGCACAGAGCTTCCTTTAATTGTATGAAAGCGGTTTTATTCAGTTGTAAGTTTTCATTTTATTTGGTCAAAAAATTGAAATATGCTCACTTTATCTGGGCTTATCATCATTAAAAGATTTTAATCACTTTTATGTGCAAGACCTATGGCACATGGAAACTGGCTGATGACGGATCAGAAAGAGTTGGGATGAATCTGGACAGCCTGGCTTCAAGCTTTAATCTGCATGAGCTTGGTGACCTTACACAAGTTTTGTGATCTGTGTTCCTTGATTTCCTCACCTGTAAAATGGGAGTGATGATAAAACCTCCCACATGAGGCTGTTATAGGGTAAAATGAAATAATGAATGCTGTGAGTACAAAGTAAGCATTAGTTATTATTATCGTATGCTAAGGCAAGTGTATAAGTTCCTCCCATATTTCTGAATTATGTTCCAAAACTTCAATGATAAAGTTGTGTATTGGACATTCAAATGCATTTTACAATAGAAGCTTTTATTTATTTATTTTATTAAAATTTTTTTAAATTAATTAATTTAATTTTATTTATTTTTGGCTGCGTTGGGTCTTCGTTGCTGCACGTGGGCTTTTCTCTAGTTGCCGCGAGTGGGGGCTACTCTTCGTTGCAGCGCACGGGCTTCTCACTGCGGTGGCTTTTCTTGTTGCGGAGCATGGGCTCTAGGTGCGCAGGCTTCAGTAGTTGTGGCATTCAGGCTCAGTAGTTGTGGCTTGAGAGCTCTAGAGCACAGGCTCATTAGTTGTGGTTCACGGGCTTAGTTGCTCCACGGCATGTGGGAATTTCCCGGACCAGGGCTCGAACCCGTGTCCCCTGCATTGGCAGGCGGATTCTTAGCCACTGTGCCACCAGGGAAGCCCCATAGAAGCTTTTAAATGGAGGATTGGTTTATTGACAAGCCCATAAAAGACTCATTTCCAATGGATGTAGTTGAACTCATTATTCGGAATGTTCTTAGAACGTGGGCTCAGCTTATTACATTATTTACATAGGCATGTTTTTTTTTTTAATTTATTTATTTTATTTATTTATTTTTGGCTGCGTTGGGTCTTCGTTGCTGCGTGCAGGCTTTCTCTGGTTGCAGCGAGCAGGAGCTACTCTTCGTTGCGGAGTGTGGGCTTCTCATTGTGGTGGCTTCTCTTGTTGCGGAGCACAAGCTCTAGGTGCATGGGCTTCAGTAGTTGTGGCACACAGGCTCAGTATTTATGGCTCACGGGCTCTAGAGTGCAGGCTCAGTAGCTGTGGCTCACGGGCTTAGTTGCTCCACAGCATGTGGGATCTTCCCGGACCAGGGCTTTAACCCGTGTCCCCTGCGTTGGCAGGCAGATTCTTAACCACTGTGCCACTAGGGAAGCCCTATAGGCATGGTTTTTGATCAGCTGGGTAAGAAAAGAAGAAAATATCAGTGGTTATCAGCAGCCAGTCCATCATCAACCTAGACAGACTCACTTTTCCCCCTACAGATCGTTTACCCCTAAAATACTAGAAACTCCTAAGAACAGGGACTATGTCTTCTATACCTTTTAAAAAGCAAAGTTTAAAAACCACTTTAAAGCAATATGTGTTTATTTAACACGATTTACAAAATGCAGTTAACTAGAAAGGAGAACATTAAAATCCCCTGCTATCCCACCATATAAGTTTTGTTCCTATTAACCTGTTGTATATTTTTCAATTTAATCACATATAAACATATCTCTACATACATGTGCTTTCTTGTTAATTTTAGCCAAAAAATGGCATCATCCTGCATTGTTTATTTCTTAGTTTCCTGCATAATTCTTGGCATGGTGCATTATATTAGATGTTCATTGAAAATTTGTTGACTATGAAGACTCGCTTTTTATATTCAGACAGCAGAATTTTAAAATGACTCACACAGAGGGGGCTGATTCCCAGCCTTTGAATTAATGTCTTTGAATCAATGACTGACTAATCATGTGTTCTTCCAAGGGAATGAGTCAGTTGACCACTAATAGACTTCGTGTTGTAGAAACCTCTGCCCACTCAGTATATGAGAAACTCGGCATCAGCGTGCTTTCCGGCAATAGCACAGAGCAGCTTTCAGCTTTGAGGAAGCTTGATGGCTCTGTTGGATGTTTATGAAATGATACCAAGGGTCTAACTGTGAATCTTTTCCTCTGATAAGTGATAAAAGCCTCCTTTATAAGTTCAGTGCCAAGGGAATGTTATTATGATAGAGTAGCATTATTTTGAATGAGTTTTTCCCCCTCTCTCTCCTAAGCTTAATAATTAAGACAAGAAGAGACTCGCCTTTAGGTTAAGTTATAAAATTGCTCATTTTTTACCTATTCTACATCTAATAGCAGTACATTGTTTCGTACTGAAGGTCAGCATTTGGAACAATCAAGTGTTAATGCATTCAGGCTGACTGCACATTTCTTTGTTCCACATTAGAAAAAAAAATCTACTTGGAAAATGCGAACATTGTTAATCAACAAAAACCATTTTTTTCAACTATTTATCCTAAGACCAGGAAGGTTTCATTTACTATCTATTTTTCCTGAGTGTTTCCACACTTCTTACAATTACATTCTAAAATATAGGAGGGAAACCTTGCAGTATTTTCTCTCTGCTGGGTGAGATATCATTTATAGCCACTTGGCTGACAAAAATAGTTCCTGTACAAAGCACTCCATGCTTATTTGGTCCAACTTTCTCCAAACTTGTTTTTCCTCAAAGACCACATGCTCAAGTGTGCTTGGCATTTTCAGCCCTTGAATTAGGAGTTGAGACACTTGTGCCAGACCAACCGGAGCTCAGGGCAGCGCCATTGATTTGAATGAGGTTTGACCCTTGGCCGTCAGTTCATGTTGGGGGGCAGCCACTGCAGTGAGATGAACGTGAGTCTGGTGTCTGGAGCCAGGGGCTCAAGTTCCAGCTCCGTCGTCTCCACATATGTGACTTCACGCAAATCACCTCACCTCCCTGCCCCACCTCAGTGATGAGTCCAGGCAGGTCGACTAGATCAGTGTGGGCAGTTTGGGGGAATTCACTGGCTAAATGTTGTTTTTTAAAAAAAAAAATTAAACTCTTAACCTTGCCTTATAAGACCATTAAAAACAAGTTTACAGAAGCTGCACTACCATCACATTTCATAAAAGAAAGAATATTTTAACACCCCAAAAGTAGAAAGGAAATAGTGTAAGAATAAAGGAGGGTCCTTTATACTGAATACATTGGGCTTTATAAAAAATTCAGGGCACTGTTTCTCTTTTTGTCATTCTTGCTGCAGATTGATGAAAGTACAAGGATCCACAGAGTAGTATTTGGGAAACAATCAATTAAAGATCTATTGGCTGCCTTCTGTCTTGCATATGCTGTTAAATAAGATGGCATTTATCTTATTTCTGGGTTTTTTTTTTTTAATCATAACCTTGCATATCTCCATACAATTTGAAAATTAACCTTGGGCCACACCTTTCCAGCCAAAGGTTGTGTGGGTAGAGACAATGATGGAACAGCTTTTTCCAAAGGCACACCTGAATTATGCAGCAGGGAGTGGGAGTGAGTATTGGAATTACATGGAGAAGTGGCCCAACCCAGTCGATGACCTGTGCTGTCAGGGAAGTAGCTGAGGTCTCTGCAGACCCAAGCAGGTCGGAAAAACATATTTGTTTCCTTTAAATTCCAAATCAAATTCTCTTGTCTCCATTCTGATTTAAGTAAATTTGTAGCTAGATAACGAGCTATGTTATTCATTTCAAAGCAAACTTTATTTTTCAGGAGTCCTCCCAAATAATACTGCCCGCGAGAGCCCTACTAGGATCCCTCTTCCAATCTGAGTCATGGATTCAGGATTGGCCTAGAATACTCCAAAAGAGGTTTTTTTCTTTGAATGTCTCCTTGCCAGAGTTTATGTAGACTACTTAGTGAAAATCAAGACTTTACAAGATGTCTTTTCACATAGCAGACTATTAACAGTAAAAAAATGTTGGTTCCTGACCTTCCCAGGTGGCAGACTGGTTAAGAATCGCCTGCCATTGCAGGGTACATGGGTTCGAGCCCTGGTCCAGGAAGATCCCACATGCCGTGGAGCAACTAAGCCCGTGCGCCACAACTACTGAGCCTGCGCTCTAGAGCCCGTGAGCCACAACTACTGAAGCCTGTGCACCTAGAGCCCATGCTCTGCAATAAGAGAAGCCCCTGCTCGCTGCAACTAGAGAAAACCCACATGCAGCAACGAAGACCCAACACAGCCAAAAATGAATAAATAAATTTTTTAAAATGTTGGTTCCTACAGGAGCTCTTATGCAACCCAAACTAGATTTATTTATTGGGGAACAAAGTTGGGTTGGTGATTCCTTTGGCTTGGGTCCTCTGGCAGCTCTTTATTCTCTGAGTGCAGTGATTGGTTTATCTAAGACAGGTGACATTCACAGCAGTCCCTTTACAACTAAGGAAGGAGCACCATCCTCCACGGAAAGATCCTATTTGGGGATGGATGTAGGCATAGACATCTACTTCTGAAATGAATATGGTCGTAGCAGTGCTGTACTTCTTGAATGTTGAAGACTTCTCTATGCCTAAGTCTCCTCCTAGTAAAATAGGATTAAAATAGTAACAGGATTGTCATTAGGAGCTTAGATTAGTGCCATGTATACACGTATGTGTTCGATCAGTGTTTTTATCATCAACACTTACTGAGTCTTGGCTGTAACACTATGGACACTTCTGACCTGCTTAATAATTCTAACAATAAATTTATCTGTTCTAAATTTTACCTCAAAAAAAAATAAGCCACTAACGTGTGGTTGGCCTCATCTGACTTTGGCACTTGGAACTACGTTTGCTCTTGGCCCTTCTTCTGTGACTCTGTAGTGATTTTCAGTTATGATTCACTGTCTCATCTGCATTTTCTCTTAGTGCCATGGCCTGACCCCAGAGCAGTGCTGGGTGTATCTGGATGTGCAGTGAAAATGGACCCCATCTTGTCTACTACTGTTTCATGTTCAGCCCTCTCAATTCTGAAGATCTTTCTGTTCAGTGAAAAAGCAAGCAAAATTGCAACCCAGTCATTCACCATTCTCACCTTCATGTATAAATATTAATTTTTAAATATTATATGATCCATTCCACACTTGGCTCATTTATGTTCAATAATAATACCAGCACTGCATCTCAGAGATGTTAACATGACAGAATGAGCATCCTAATGTGTATGAATTAGGATATTGCCTCTACTACATATCAAACATTGTGCTGAGCATTTTATACTGTTTCATTTAATTCTCATAACAAGCCTATCAAGTAGGTCCTATTTACCCCATCACCCAATAACCACCGCTTAGAGATGTGACTCAAGGTCAGAGTAGAATAGAACTGGGTGTGGGGAGCTAGGCAATCTGACCAGATTCCCTGTGCTGCTCTATTTGACACTCAGGTCCTAATATATGAATATATAAATGTACCCTTGGAGGAGGAAATCTCATAGCTTTACATTCTTTCTTTTTTTTTAATTTATTTATTTTTGGCTGCGTTGGGTCTTCGTTGCTGCGCATGGGTTTTCTCTAGTTGCGCCGAGTGGGGGCCACCCTTTGTTGCAGTGCACGTGCTTCTCATTGCGGTGGCTTCTCTTGTTGTGGAGCATGGGCTCTAGGCAGGGAGTTTTATCTCTTCTGTCCATTTTGTTCACTGCTGTATCTCTGCATCTGTAACAATGCCTGGCGTGTTGTAGACATCCAGTTCAAACTAGTTGATTGTTGAATGATAAATGGAAATATTTTGTATGTTATAATAACACTTCATTTTGGGGGCATATGTAACACATTGTCTTCTGCGGGGCCTTCTGGTATTTCCCTCACAGAAATAAAACCTTCTTCCCTAAACCTGATCTATGTGGGTTTGTAATTTTCTGCTCTGAATACCACTTATGGAAACAACTCAGTTCTCCAGAGCTTCTAAAGAGCAGGACTGGGGCTTCCCTGGTGGCGCAGTGGTTAAGAATCCGCCTGCCAATGCAGGGGACATGGGTTCGATCCCTGGTCCGGGAAGATCCCACATGCTCCAGAGCAATGAAGCCCGTGCACTGAGCCTGTGCTCTAGAGCCTGCGAGCCACAGCTACTGAGCTCACGTGCCACAACTACTGAAGCCCACGTGCCTAGAGCCTGTGCTCTGCAGCAAGAGAAGCCACTGCAATGAGAAGCCCACACACTGCAACGAAGAGTAGCCCCAGTTCGCCGCAACTAGAGAAACCCCGTGTGTAGCAATGAAGACCCAACGCAGCCAAAAATAAATTAAAAAAAAAAAAAGAGAGAGCAGGACTGTTCAGTTCATCTTATATCCCTCTACTTGTTAAACAGGTAAATGAATATGTTTTTAGTGTACCTAAGAGACATGAAATTTCCAAGGAAAAAATATTTGCTCTTTTTACTCCTTGGTCATTTGTTTTGTTTTTTCCTAACTGTGCATGTCACCAGTCTTGAAAGAATGTGCTTCAATTCACTTAAAATAACGATTTCTTTTAGCAACACTTTGGTAATTAAGTTCATTACTCTTCCTAAAGAACAAAACCTGAGCTAGTTGGTAATTGCTTTTGTCTTTATTGGTAATCTTTTAGAAGACAAACGTGAGCTTTTCATTGGGACAATCATGCATTCTTGATAACATCTGGTTGCTTAATTCAAAAAATGTGTAGCTATGAAGATTAATGATAAACCTTAACTGGATTTAAACTCAGACATATATAGGATCTGTATTAATCTCAGTCAACCCTTTCAAGCAGATGCCATATTTTGGGGAAAAGGAAATTGAAATGTACCAAGGAGCGGTAAGTTACATGCCACATAAATTACTGTAGTGTTTGGGGGCTTTTATGATGCATGGGCAATTGAAGTTTGCAATACATTTGCATTTTCTTATTATGAATTATTTATTGGGGAAACGCAAGTAGGTGACATTGTTTGATTTTTAATAATGTGCTGCTCTTTAGAGTACAGCTCAAAAAAGCATAGGAGTATTATTATTGGAACATTATATACAAAATTAGTTAAACAGGATGTAGGACTTACAGCTTCAGGCATCTTCCTCCTTCCACATATGTCACAAAATTCTAAGGACTGAAAAAAAACACTACTCGGTAAAAAACATAAATAGGGCAACGGGAACTTTTCTCTGCAAATCACTTAAGCTGTGGCTATGAGTGGAACATGAAAAATGAATCTTTTATTACTTCATTTATTAATGTGACCCTGATCTCTATTCAGACCCAGCTCTATAGCCATTTCAGTTGTGTGATAAAAATGCAATCCATAATCCTAATTAATATATTTCATCCCATGGCTTATCACTTCCCCAGGCCTCCTCACCTCTGCATCTTTTTCCTTCCCTCTTTCCTTTACAGCAGAAGCATAAGAGCGTTCATTAATCCTGACCCCTGGAAAACAAACAAAAGGGAGCCCACACAAATTCATCAGTTGAAGTGGAAGGCAATTTACCCAGAGCAAGAGCCCACCCCATTGTTGCCAGATGAATGGTGCTGGTAGCTGGAGCCGAAGGAGGCTGCCACGCGAAAGACCTTTGATAATGCTGCCTTTATGGAAGCCCAGCACAAGGGAAACACTGTCAGTAGAGGCTGGGCCCTGCCCTGGTGTCCTGATCAGCAGGGCCCCGGGGCAGCAGGCACGGAGCTGGCTTGGCGTCCTCAATGACAGCCAAAGCGGGGTGGGTGGAAGTGCTGTGTATTCGTGTTGTTTCTTCCCATTTCTCTGAAAAACATTGCTACATGAGTCCCTTTCAGACCATTCATCTTTTGAAGAGCTCTCTTTAAAGAAATGCCCTAGAATTTTTAAAAATATATTTATTTTTAACTGCTAGTGGTAACAGAATGTTGTAAAATTGGTATTTACTTAGTGCCAGGTACTATGTTACACTTGCAACAATGATAAATCAGCCCTATATGCTGGCTATGGATTACTCTTCATCCCCATTTCACAGATGAGGAAACTGGAGCTCAGAGAGGTAAAGTACTTGAATATATTGAGTGTTGAAGCTGGGAGTTGAAGTCAGGTCTCAGTGACTTTCAAGGGTAAGGGAAGATCAGGTAGAGGAAATGCTTACCCTATAGTTCTCATCGGTAGCTGAGAAGTACCATGAGTCCATAGATGGGAAACCAATTTGAAAACTAAAAAGTGACATGCGGAGGTCAAGTATAACTAGCTAAGTGACTTTGAAGCCTTATTGAGCAATGACTTGCCCACTCCTTTCCCTCCACTGCTCACAGCTTTCTCTCCACTCCATTTCCTTCCATTTTCCATCCTGTTTTTTTTTTCTGGCCACATGGCACAGCATGAAGAATCTTAGTTCCCTAATCAGGGATTGAACCCGTGCCCACTGCAGTGGAAGCTTGGAGTCTTAGCCACTGGACCACCAGAGAAGTCCCTCATCCTCTTTTCTTTTCCTGTTTCCTTGTTTTCAAAGAGGTATTAAAGATAATAATATGAGCAGTTTGCGCTGGAAGAAGACAATTTAAGACTCTTATCCTGCAGTCCAATCTACGCATCCCTTCTCACTATGAGGTGAAGGCAGGAATGACATTATTTTTGTCCCTGTATAGAATTATTCAGTCCATCAGTCCCAGGAATAAGCTAGACCCTCATGAGCAGTTTCCTTTCTGAGCCCCCTGCTCACATGTGGGGAGCCATGGGCACTGGAAACATCAGTGCTTACCATTTGTGCAGGTATCGAGCAATCTCTCACCCCTTGTCACTCCACTCTGATCCGCTAGAGCTTGCAGTGAGTAGCAATTTCTGGGCCAGGCCCCTTACACTGTAGTAACTTGTTGTGTAACAAGGCTCAAAGCTGGATTAAGTAAATTCTGCTTTACCTCTGAGTTTTACTTACCTTTTCTAATTACTTTCCCATCCTTCATCTCAGTTACCTTGTGAGATGTGTACCATGGACATTATTATCCCCGCTCTAGAGATGCGAACCAGAGAAGGGAAAGACAGAGTCTAAATGTCTTCTCCCTCTGGATTTGTCTTTCTTTTCACTCTTTTATGGTAGATGGTCTTAAATTTAAGGCGTGTTCTTTCTCCAGCTTTCCACCATATGAAGTATTATTCTTTTTAGTGATTTTTGAGGAAGTAGTGGAAGTGGTGCCAAGAAACTGAAGAAAGCAGGGCTGCAGTCGTCCTGACGCAGTGAATTTACTGGTGGATTTATATTTGTGCATAGCTAAGATATCCCATGAGACTGAAGCACAAACCCACTATCTTGGCATGGTAGGATTTTTTGTTTTTCCATATTGAGATGGGACAAACTGGTCAAATCTGTTTATCTCTTTAAAGAACCACACCTCCTGCCTTCTTCTAATGGAAAGTTTTTAAGTTTTTTCCTTATTTTCATATAGTCTCACTTAATTTCCTGTGGGGTCCCAGGATCTTCAACTTGCCTCTTAGAAAAAAAAAAAACTATGTAGAAATTCTGAATTAGTACAAGTCAGATCCAGGTTTTTAGTTAGCCCTCTTAAGACCTGTTGCCCAAATGTCTTCAGAAACACTTAGAAATGGAATGTGGTCTACAGAGGTGTGCTGGGTGGAAGGGTGTGGTATCGGAGTGTCTGAAGACATTGATAGTTATGTCTGAAGGCTGAATCACACATAGGCCTACAGAAAAGTCCTTCCAAATTCCATCTTCATTGTTTTAGGTGTACCTCCTCATGACCTTAGCAAGTTTATGATTCTTGTATTATGCAACCTTTAAGACTGGAACTATAACAGTGGGGTATTCATTTCCAAGGCCAAGAAAAGAAAGGTAATGTGTTGCTCTAACTGACCATGGTTTTGTTTGTTTTGTTTTTCTTTTCCAGGCACAGTATGAAAACCCACCACATATCTATGCTCTTGCAGATAATATGTACAGAAACATGATAATTGACAGAGAGAACCAGTGTGTCATCATCAGGTATGGAAAAGAGCCTTCTTAGGTCCAGGGAACATGAGACCATGCTGTAATTAGGATTCTGTCAAGGAGCAATGCTTTTGCAGTAGTTGCTCATTCCAGAGGCTGGTTAATGTATCTGAGTAGCAATCAGCCTGTTAGCTTTGCCTTGGTTTGTTTTATAACTCCAATTCATAAAAGGTTTGAGCTTCTGTGAGGTTGCTTTTTATACCCCTGTCACTTAAGGCATTAAGGCCTTAGGGCACATGGTTCTGGCTGGATCTTTCTCTGATTGTCATCAGGCCTTGAAATAAAATCATAAGACACCTCCCTTCCCATTTGATTGTATTGTGGCTTTACTCTGAATTGGAGATCCTTTATGTTACAAGTATAGTAAGCATGTGTCACTATTTTGTCAGCTGGAGTCTTTTTCTCTAGGTCCTTCTTTTTCCTTCATTTAATATTGGGTTGGCCAGAAAGTTCGTTTGGGTTTTTCCATAACACAGAAAATCCTGAATGAACTTTTTGGCCAGTCCAATAGTTCGAGTTTGAACACTTTTGGTTTTTTATCATTTGCTTTTAATTTTCTGAGAGCATTACTGGTCAATGCCAGCATTAGGTGTCTGTAACTACATTTCACAATCCTTGTACCCTGACCTAGCTCTGAGTCTTTGCTGGATTCAAGTGCTTTTACAATTTTATTTACCATTACGAACATTTTCAAACATACAGAAAATGTAAGCATCTGTATTTCCATCACTTAGAACTTGACAGTTTTTAACATTTTGTCATATTTGTGTTCATCTTCTTTAGTCACTTAATTTTTTAGTCCTCCATTTTTCAAAAATGAAAATTAAAGAAAAAGAGCTTATGGATATTTACAAACACGAAATTAGAAAGAGAATTATAAGCACCTGTGTATCTATCATCCAGCTTGTACAACTATTAATAGTGTACAATATAATAATATAGTGGCGAATCCTGTTTCACCTAGTCCTCCCACCCTGCCCCACTTGGTTATTTAAAGCAAATCCTAGGGAGAATATCATTTCATTTGTCAATAATTTAGTGTGTACCTCGAAAATATCATTCTTATCACACCTGAAAAAAAAGAATAATTCTTTCAATGTCGTCTAATATTATCAGTGTTCCACTTCCATGACTGTCTTATAAATTCTTTTCTACAGTTGATTCATTTTTATTTAGGTTCCAAAGGCTCACACTTTGTCCTGGTTGTGTGTCTCTCAAGTCTGTCGTTAACACTTCTCTCTTGTTCTTTTTGTTTTCTTAGTATTTATTTGTTAAAGAAAAAGGTTTGTCCTGCAGAATTTTCTGTAGTCTGGTGTTAGCTAATTGTATACCGTGACTTTGCACTGTCCTCTCTATTCCTGTTAATTGACAGATCTAACAGCTTGATCAGGTTCAGATTCAATTATTTGGAAAAAAAAATGCTCCATCATTGATGCTGTGCACTTAATGCCTGTTGGTCTGTCTTTGTGTGATGTTCAGATTTCCAGTGGGTCAATCCATTATAAATTCTCATTTCACAATCATCATTTAATTGATGGTTGAAAAAGAATCATTTTCTATTTCTATTATTCCTTCTACATTAATTTATTAGTTGGAATTTTTATTTGTTTACCATAAAATACAATCTATATGGGAAAATTAGATTAAAAAGCTTGATTTGTTGTCTTTATTTACTAATTTTTTCAAGCAATGAGTTGATGCCCTAGCAGCAAAGTAAAATGTTTTTGTTTTCAATATCATTCTACACTGGTAGATTTTAAATACCTTACCTGTTGAACAACATTGCAGTTTTCGTTTAGGCTCAAATAGTCCTACCTTTGGCCAGCGAGAGCCCTTTGTATTGGCTTCTTTCTCCCTCTGACATGACTCCAGTAGTCTTTGATAGTTTCCTTATTTAAGATGTTGCAGGCTCCAGCCGAGGAATGGGGCAGGGCAGCCAGGAGGGAGTAAGAGAGCCTGAATGGAGGCCGGGTCAAAGGTCAGGTCCTTTTCCTAGCTGCCGTGGCAAGGATCCCTACCTGAACACTGCAAGTGACTTTTACCCTGGGATTCAGAAATGTCTACAGGACTGAGACTGGACCTGCTAAAGCTGTCTCAGGGCATTGATGAAGTGTGTTGTTCAAAGGAGGTTTGCAGTTGGGAACTGTGCCCAAACAAAGGTAAATAAATGAAGCTTTAGATAAGGAATTGATGAAATAAATCTACAAAGAAGCCTTATTAAACCCTTTCATATCTTATATATGGAATATACAAGATTTATAAAGAAATATGTTCCTATAAAGTAGGGATAAGGAAATCAGGCTAAAAACCACATAACTCCATTTATAGGTACAGCTGGTACCTGTATGTGATTGTGATAGGAATGGGCAATGCAGATATGTGAATGGATTTTAAATTATCTAAAAATATCAGGTTCAAAATTTGTTCAAAAATCAAAAAACAAAATAAATAAAAGGTAAATAGTACAGTATAAAAAGTAGAGCAGGGCTTCCCTGGTGGCGCAGTGGGTGGGAGTCCGCCTGCCGATGCAGGGGATGCGGGTTCGTGCCCCGTTCCGGGAGGATCCCACGTGCCGCGGGGCGGCTGGGCCCGTGAGCCATGGCCGCTGAGCCTGCGCGTCCAGAGCCTGTGCTCCGCAACGGGAGAGGCCACAACAGTGAGAGGCCCGCGTACCGCAAAAAAAAAAAAAAAAAGTAGAGCAACAGGAGGACCTTCAAGATGGCAGAGGAGTAAGACGTGGAAATCACCTTCCTCCCCACAAATACATCAAAAATACATCTACATGTGGAACAACTCCTACAGAACACCTACTGAATGCCAGCAGAAGACCTCAGACTTCCCAAAAGCCGTGTGGCTAACAGGGTCTTGGTGCTCCAGCCGGGTGTCAGGCCTGAGCCTCTGAGGTGGGAGAGCCGAGTTCAGGACATCAGTCCTCCAGAGGCCTCCTGGCCCCTCGTAATATCAGTCGGCGAGAGCTCTCCCAGAGATCTCTGTCTCAATGCTAAGACCCAGCTCCACTCAACAACCAGCAAGCTCCAGTGCTGGACACCCCATGCCAAACAACTAGCAAGACAGGAACACAACCACACCCATTAGCAGAGAGGCTGCCTAAAATCATAATAACTTCACAGACACCCCAAAATACACCACCGGATGTGGTCCTGCCCACCAGAAAGACACGATCCAGCCTCATCTACCAGAACACAGGCACCAGTCCCCTCCACCAGGAAGCCTACACAACCCACTAAACCAACCTTACCCACTGGGAGAAGACACCAAAAACAAAGGGAACTATGAACCTGCAGCCTGTGAAAAGAAGACCCCAAACACAGTAAGTTAAGCAAAATGAGAAGACAGAGAAACACACAGCAGATGAAGAAGCAAGGCAAAAACCCACCAGACCAAACAAATGAAGAGGAAATAGGAGTGTACCTGAAAAAGAATTCAGAGTAATGATAGTAACAATGATCCAAAATCTCGGAAATAGAATGGACAAAACACAAGAAACATTTAAGAAGGACCTAGAAGAACTAAAGAGCAAACAAACAATGATGAACAACACAATAAATGAAATTAAAAATTCTCTAGAAGGAAACAATAGCAGAATAACTGAGGCAGAAGAACAGATAAGTGACCTGGAAGATAAAATAGTGGAAATAACTACCACAGAGCAGAATAAAGAAAAAAGAATGAAAAGAATTGAGGACAGTCTCAGAGACCTCTGGGACAACATTAAACGCACCAACATTCTAATTATAGAGGTCCCAGAAGAAGAAGAGAAAAAGAAAGGGACTGAGAAAATATTTGAAGAGATTATAGTTGAAAACTTCCCTAATATGGGAAAGGAAATAGTCAAGTCCAGGAAGTGCAGAGAGTCCCATACAGGATAAATCGAAGGAGAAACAAGCCAAGACACATAATAATCAAACTATCAAAAATTAAATACAAAGAAAAATATTAAAAGTAGCAAGGGAGAAGCAACAAATAACATACAAGGGAATCCCCATATGGTTAACAGCTGATTTCTCAGCAGAAACTCTGCAAGCCAGAGAGAGTGACAGGATATATTTAAAGTTATGAAAGGGAAAAAGCTACAACCAAGATTACTCTACCCAGCAAGGATCTCATTCAGATTCGATGGAGAAATTAAACCCTTTACAGAGAAGCAAAAGCTGAGAGAGTTCAGCACCACCAAACCAGCTTTACAACAAATGCTAAAGGAACTTCTCTAGGCAGGAAACACAAGAGAAGGAAAAGACCTACAATAACAAACCCAAAACAATTAAGAAAATGGTAATAGGAACATACATATCGATAACTACCTTAAATGTAAATGGATTAAATGCTCCAACCAAAAGACCTAGACTGGTTGAATGGATACAAACACAAGTCCCGTATATATGCTGTCTACAAGAGACCCACTTCAGACCTAGGGAAACATACAGACTGAAAGTGAGGGGATGGAAAAAGATATTCCATGCAAATGGAAGTCAAAGGAAAGCTGGAGTAGCAATTTTCATATCATCAAAATAGACTTTAAAATAAAGACTATTACAAGAGACAAGGAAGGACACTACATAATGATCAAGGGATCAATCTAAGAAGAAGATATAACAATTGTAAATATTTATGCACCCAACATAAGAGCACCTCAGTACATAAGGCAAATGCTAACAGCCATAAAAGGGGAAATCAACAGTAACACAATCATAGTAGGGGACTTTAACACCCCACTTTCACCAATGGACAGATCATCCAAAATGAAAATAAATAAGAAAACACAAGCTTTAAATGACATTAAACAAGAGGGACTTCATTGATATTTGTAGGTCATTCCATCCAAAAACAACAGAATACACTTTCATCTCACATGCTCATGGAATATTCTCAAGGATAGATCATATCTTGGGTCACATATCAAGCCTTGGTAAATTTAAGAAAATTGAAATTATATCAAGTATCTTTTCCTACTACAACGCTATGCGACTAGATATCAATTATGGGGAAAAAACTGTAAATAATACAAACACATGGAAGCTAAACAGTACACTACTAAATAACCAAGAGATCACTGAGGAAATCAAAAAATACCTAGAAACAAATGACAATGAAAACATGACAACCCAAAAACCTATGGGATTCAGCAAAAGCAGTTCTAAGAGGGAAGTTTATAGCAATACAGTCCTACCTCAAGAAACAAGAAACATCTCAAATAAACAACCTGACCTTACACCTAAAGCAATTAGAGAAATAAGAACAAAAAACCCCCCAAAGGGGCCTCCCTGGTGGCGCAGTGGTTGAGAGTCCGCCTGCCGATGCAGGGGATACGGGTTCGTGCCCCGGTCCGGGAGGATCCCATATGCCGCGGAGCGGCTGGGCCCGTGAGCCATGGCCGCTGGGCCTGCGCATCCGGAGCCTGTGCTCCGCAACGGGAGAGGCCACAACAGTGAGAGGCCCGCATACCGCAAAAAACAAAAACAAAACAAAAAAAAAACCCAAAGTTAGCAGAAGGAAAGAAATCATAAAGATCAGATCAGAAATAAATAGAAAAGAAATGAAGGAAACCATAGCAAAGATCAATAAAACTAAAAGCTGGTTCCTTGAGAAGATAAACAAAATTGATAAACCATTAGCCAGACTCATCAAGAAAAAAAGGGAGAAGACTCAATAGAATTAGAAATGAAAAAGGAGAAGTAACAACTGACACTGCAGAAATACAAAGGATCATGAGTGATTACTTACAAGCAACTATATGCCAATAAAATGGACAACCTGGAAGAAATGGATAAGTTCCTAGAAAAACACAACCTTCCAAGACTGAACCAGGAAGAAATAGCAACTATAAACAGACCAATCACAAGTAATGAAATTAAAACTGTGATTAAAAATCTTACAACAAACAAAAGCCCAGGACCAGATGGTTTCACAGGCGAATTCTAACATTTAGAGAAGCGCTAACACCTACCCTTCTCAAACTCTTCCAAAATATAGCAGAGGGAGGAACACTCCCAAACTCATCCTACGAGGCCACCATCACCCTGATACCAAAACCAGACAAAGATGTCCCCCAAAAAGAAAACTACAGGTCATTGATAAACATAGATGCAGTATCACTGATAAACATAGATGCAAAATCCTCAACAAAATACTGGCAAACAGAATCCAACAGCACATTAAAAGGATCACACAACATGATCAAGTGGGGTTTATCCCAGGAATGCAAGGATTCTTCAATATATGCAAATCAATCAATGTGATATACCATATTAAGAAATTGAAGAATAAAAACCATATGATCTCAATAGATGCAGAGAAAGCTTTTGACAAAATTCAACACCGATTTATGATAAAAACCCTCCAGAAAGTAGGCATAGAGCAGACTTACCTCAACATAATATAGGACATATATGACAAATTCACAGCCAACATCATTCTCAATGGTGAAAAACGGAAACCATTTCCACAAAGATCAGGGGCAAGACAAGGTTGCCCACTCTCACCACTATTAATCAACATAGTTTTGGAAGTTTTAGCTACAGCAATCAGAGAAGAAAAAGAAATCAAAGGAATCCAAATCAGAAAAGAAGAAGTAAAAGTGTCACTGTTTGCAGATGACATGATACTATACATAGAGAATCCTAAAGATGCTACCAGAAAACTACTAGAACTAATCAGTGAATTTGGTAAAGTAGCAGGATAGAAAATTAATGCACAGAAATCTCTTGCATTCCTATGCACTAATGATGAAAAATCTGAAAGAGAAATTAAGGAAACACTCCCATTTACCATTGCAACAAAAAGAATAAAATACTTAGGAATAAACTTACCTAAGGAGACAAAAAACCTGCATGCAGAAAACTATAAGACACTGATGAAAGAAATTAAAGACGATACAGACAGATGGAGAGATATACCATGTTCTTGGATTGGAAGGCTCAACATTGTGAAAATGACTGTACTACCTAAAGCAGTCTACAGATTCAATACAATCCCTATTAAACCACCAATGGTATTTTTCACAGAACTAGAACAAAAAATTTCACAATCTGTATGGAAACACAAAAGATCCCAAATAGTCAAAGCAATGTTGAGAAAAAAAAAACAGAGCTGAAGGAATCAGGCTCCCTGAGTTCAGAGTATACTACAAAGCTATAGTAATCAAGACAGTATGGTACTGGCACAAAAACAGAAATATAGATCAATGGAACAGGATAGAAAGCCCAGAGATAAATCTACACACATATGGTCACCTTATCTTTAATAAAGTAGGCAAGAATATACAGTGGAGGAAAGACAGGCTCTTCAATTAAGTGGTGCTAGGAAAACTGGGCAGCTACATGTAAAATAATGAAATTAGAACACTCCCTAACACCATACTCAAAAATAAACTCAAGGGGCTTCCCTGGTGGCGCAGTGGTTGAGAGTCCGCCTGCAGATGCAGGGGACACGGGTTCGTGCCCCGGTCCGGGAGGATCCCACATGCCGCGGAGCGGCTAGGCCCGTGAGCCATGGCCGCTGAGCCTGTGCGTCCGGAGCCTGCGCTCCGCAAGGGGAGAGGCCACAACAGTGAGAGGCCCGCATAACACAAAAAAAAATAAAAATAAAAAAAAAATAAACTCAAAATGGATTAAAGACCTAAATGTAAGGCCAGACACTATAAATCTCTTAGAGGAAAACATAGGCAGAACAGTCTAACATAAATCAAAGCAAGATCCTTTTTGACCCAAGTCCTATTGAAATGGAAATAAAACCAAAAATAAATAAATGGGACCTAGTGAAACTTAAAAGCTTTACACAGCAAAAGAAACCATAAGCAAGATGAAAAGACAACTCTCAGAATTGGGGAAAATATTTGCAAACAAAGCAACTGACAAAGGATTAATCTCCAAAATATGCAAGCAGCTCATGCAGCTCAGTATGAAAAAAACAACCCAATCAAAAAATGGGCAGAAGACCTAAACAGACATTTCTCCAAAGAAGATATACAGATTGACAACAAACACATGAAAGGATGCTCAACATCACTAACCATTAGAGAAATGCAGATCAGAACTACAATGAAGTATCACCTCACATCAGTCAGAATGGCCATCATCAAAAAATCTACAAACAATAAATGCTGGAGAGGGTGTGGAGAAAAGGGTACCCTCCTGCACTGTTGGGGGGAATGTAATTTATACAGCCACTATGGAGAGCAGTATGGAGGTTCCTTAAAAAGCTAAAAGTAGAACTACCACATGACCCAGCAATCCCACTCCTGGGCATATACCCTGAGAAAACCATAATTCAAAAAGAATCATGTACCACAATGTTCATTGCAGCTCTGTTTACAATAGCCAGGACATGGAAGCAACTTAAGTGTCCATCAACAGATGAATGGATAAAGAAGATGTGGCACATGTATACAATGGAATATTACTCAGCCATCAAAAGAAACGAAATTGAGTTATTTGTAGTGAGGTGGATGGACCTAGAGACTGTCATACAGAGTGAAGTAAGTCAGAAAGGGAAAAAGAAATACTGTATGTTAACACATATATATGGAATCTAAAAAAATAAAATAAAATGGTTCTGAAGATCCTAGGGGCAGGAGAGGAATAAAGGCACACGTAGAGAATGGACTTAAGGACACGGGGAGGGGGAAAGGTAAGCTGGGATGAAGTGAGAGAGTGGCTGGGACGAAGTGAGAGATTGGCATGGACATATATACACTACCAAATGTAAAATAGATAGCTAGTGGGAAGCAGCCGCATAGCACGGCACGATCAGATCGGTGCTAAGTGGCCATCTAGAGGGGTGGGATAGGGTCGGTGGTAGGGAGACACAAGAGTCGAAGGGGTATATATGTATACATAGAGCTGACTCACTGTACATATACATGTATATGTATAACTGACTCAGTTTGTTACATAGCAGAAACTAACACACCACTGTAAAGCAATTATACTCCAATAAAGATGATTAAAAAAAAAAAAAAAAAAAAGATGTTCCAGGCTCATCTTGTACCTCTTCTGCCAAGCCTTGGAATCATCCATTTCATCAAAAAACCCTGGTTCATTTTAATGGGAAATAGTATTTAGAGACCATCAATCTAGTCACTAAGAGTGCTCACTACAGTCTGTTAACAGTGCTTCTTATTCTTTTCAGAGGACAAAGGCAAGGAATATTAACTTTTTAAGAAAAAAATGAAACATGAGTTCATGTTGATAATGTCCAGTTATTTTTTTTTTTTAATTTTTTCGCCATGCAGCATGCGGTATCTTGGTTCCCAGACCAGGGATCGAACCTGTGCCCCCTGCAGTGGAATTGCAGAGTCTTAACCACTGGACTGCCAGGGAAATCCCCCAGTTCATTTTTAAGATTATAGGATTTTTACTTCTTTGGTTTTTATATTTGTATCCCCATTTTTCTTACATTGAAAACCTCGATTCCTGATGACATTATTACAGTTACTTGCTCTATAATGTGTAGGTGCATAAAACTATAAATAAATAAGTATATATAAATGTATATTTATAAATAAATATTATATATTTCATAGTAAATAATGGGATAAAGCAAATAAACTAATTCTGTTAATGCTTGAAGATAACAATACCAACATTATTCGTAGCAATATTGAATTTACTTAAAATTTTTTTCTTCTTTCTGTTTTTTTTTGTTCTGTTCTTTCTTACGATGTACAGTCAACATATTGGGTTTTAAAAGTCCCTTAAAAGAATTCTTTTCTGTGTTATTAACATGCCAACTTGAACTACAGTTAGATTCATTTATTTCATGTTGGATTTTAGGAGTTTAAATTTTTTTAATTTTAATTTTGTTATATAATTGTATAAATCATTACAGGGCTCCAAAGTCAAAACTATAAAACAAAAACATTGAAGCTTCAAGATATAGACTTCATGACATCTTACCTCTAAATGTTTCTCTATGCATGTCTAGAAAATAACGTTTTCTAACTTAGCCCCAATACCATTATCACAACTAAATAATTAATACTAACTTAATGTCATCTAAAGATAAGCAGTCTCTATGTAAATTTCTGTGATTGTGGCAAACTTGTCCTTTCTTGCCAGTTTATGTAAATCAAGGAACACTGGCTGCATTTGGTTATGAGTCATTTTTTTAATCCTACCACAGTTCCCCTTTCCCATTATTTTTCTTTTTTCTGTTGACTTGGTCAAGAGACCAACCCACTTTTCCTATAGACACCTTTTAGATTGGTCCAGTTGCTTCCTCATGGTCTCATTACTCTAATTCCTTCAATTTTCTGTAAATTGGAAGTTAGATCTAAATATTTAATTAGCTACAGGTGAAGCCCTTTGGAAGGAACATTGGGTGTTGATGAGTTTGGTTGCTGAATTGGAAATGCTCCTGTTTGACCCCAAGTGGAGGTCACTGGCCAATAGAGAGGTGGGAGGTGTTTTCTTGACTTGAATTAAATGAGAGAGGATAGGATGAGTTTTCTAACATATTCCCTTGCCCTTTTTCTTTCCTCCTGGGCCCCTAGTGAGATGAGAAGGAAGGGGATGGTCTTGTTGCATGAGCTTCTCCAGTTTGGAGCTACTTCCTGTTTTTCGTAGCCCACCTCTTTCCCTCTCTTGGATCCCCTCAATCTGTCCTGCAGAGTACACTTGCCCGAAGCAGGACACATGCCCACTTCTAGGATCCTTCTTTCCAGTGTTCAGGTGGCAAAGACTTGAAGGCCCTGCTCCAGGGATTTCTATTGCAGTGTCTGTGGTTTAATATAGGAGATGGTGGAACAGGGAGCTGCTTTGACTTCTGACACTAACCACCTCAAGTCAAGCCAAAGTTCACACGTGAAAGGCACAGTCCTCCACAGACACCAGCTGCAAGTTCCAGGGTTCCCACCAACCCCTCAATTTCAGTAATTTACTGGAATGACTCACAGACCTCATGAAAGCACTGTGCCCTATGGTTACCGTTTTATTAGAGCAAAAGGATGCAAAGCAGAACCAGAAAACAGTAGAGACACAAGGGCAAGGTCTGTGAGAGGTCCACGTGTGATGCTTCTACGCATCCTCTCCCCGTGGAGTCATGGATGGTGTTTCCTCCTTCCAACTGTGGTGTGGGAGTTGACAGTATTGCCAACTAGGAAGTTCACCCAAGCCTTTGCTGTCCAGAGGTTTTATTTGGGCTCAATCACACACTGCCTGCATGACTGACCGGTAGTCTCCAGCCCTCCTGAAGATTTGGGCCAATATCTGTAGCCTCCATTTTCTCCATGGGTCAGAACTTAGACACAGCTTTCCAAAGCTCTTAATCATAAATCACTGGCCAATTCCCAAAGACCCCAGACAAATTTCTTTACTACCGAAGAGCTGTGCTTCATCTGCTTTGAGAAAGTAGATTTGCTATCTCTGCTGTGCTGTGGTTCACTCTCACCAGCTCTGTGATCCTGGGCAGCAAACCTAACACTCATCTGGGCCTCGATGTCTTCACTTATGAGTGAACTGATTGACCAGATGACCTCTGAGGTCTCTCCTGGTTTGGGGGTTTTGGAACTCTTCCAAATAATGCTTGAGGGAAGGGAAGGGAGGGAAATGCTGTTCTGGGTAGAGAAGCCCAAGTTTGCAGCTACTGACATGGGAGAGCTGGGTGCTCATTCAGCTAGGGCCGAGTCCAATGCTGCCTACCTGAATGCACTTGTGAACAGAAAACAAACAAAACCAATTTTCCTGGGGGCTGGAAGAAAAGTCTGCTCCTTGTGCAAAGGGCTTCTGCCGTAGCTGGAGAGACTAGGAATTTTTAGTATCCTTTAATTAGGAAATTAAAAATTAATGATGATCTAATCTCTCTGGTGTTCTTTTAGACTTTCACCTTCTGATTTCCCTGGTATATGACCTTATCTACATGATGAAGTGCATATGCTTTATTTTTTATTTATCTATTTTTAATTTTAAAATAAATTATTAAATTTTTGTATCTGATTTGTTAAACATTTTATTAATAATGTATGTATATAAATATTTTTTGTTTAAAGCATCTGGCTTTAGAGAAAAATATATTTGGGATTTCCATGACAATACATATTTTATGCATTTTAAATCATGCTATAGAAGAAACTGAAATGAAGGTCAAATACATTTAAAGAAGTTTTTTAAAAGAAAATTATATTAATATAAGAAAAAAAATTATGATTTTTTAAAATTGATGTATGATTGACCTACAGCACTATGTTAGATCTAGATGCACAACATAGTGATTCGATGTAGCTGTACATTACAAAGTGATGACCACGAAATGTGTACGCTTAGATGGGATAATGCAGCACATAGAAGCAATCTTATCAGTTCCATCCCAATCTTATGTTTTCTGAAGAGGTGGATACAGTGACAGGATGGACTGGCAGCTGATTATTTCTGGATAGAAATCAGTGTAACAAATTGAATTTAAAAAGAAAGAAATCAAGGAAGAAGACAAGCTGCTTTCTCAAGTGCAGACCTCCAGCCAAGCCTTGGCCCTGAGTTTGTTTTTTAATTGAAGTATAGCTGATGTACAGTAATATGCACAGGTGTATAATATATAGTGATTCACAATTTTTAAAGTTTATACTCCCTTTATAGTTACTATAAAATATTGGCTATATTCCCTGTGTTGTACCATATATCCTTGTAGCTTACTTTATACATATTAGTTTGTACTCCTTAATCTCCCACCACTATCTTGCCTCTCCCCACCTCCCACTGATAACCACTAGTTTGTTCTCTCTGTGAGTCTGTTTCTTTTATGTTACATTCACTAGTTTGTTGTATTTATTAGATGCCACATATAAGTGATGTCATACAGTATTTGTCTTTCTCTGTCTGACTTGTATCACTTAGCATAATGCCCTCCAAGTCCATCCATGCTGCTGCAAAGGCAAAATTTCTTTCTTTTTTGTGGCTGAAGAATATTGCATTGTGTATATATACTACATCTTCTTTATCCATCCATCTGTTGATGGACACTTAGGTTGCTTCCATGTCTTGGCAGTTGAAAGTAATGCTGCAATGAACATTGGAGTACATGTGTCTTTTCCAATTGGTGTTTTTGTTTTTTTCAGATATATACCCAAGAGTGGAACTGCTGGGTCATTCTATTAGAGTAGTTCTATTTTTAGTTTTTTTGAAAAACCTCCATACTTTTTTCCACAGTGGTTGCACCAATCTATATTCCCACCAGCAGTGTATGAGGGTTCCCTTTTCTCCACATCCTCGCCAACACTTGTTAGTTGTGTTCTTTTTTTTTTTTTTTTTCCCTTTTTGTGGTACGCGGGCCTCTCACCGTTGTGGCCTCTCCCGTTGCGAAGCACAGGCTCCAGACGCGCAGGCCCAGTGGCCATGGCTCACGGGCCCAGCCGCTCCATGGCATGTGGGACCTTCCCGGACCGGGGCACGAACCCGTGTCCCCTGCATCAGCAGGCGGACTTTCAACCACTGCGCCACCAGGGAAGCCCCTTGTTAGTTGTGTTCTTTTCGATGATGGCCATTCTGACATGTGCGAGGTGATATCTCATTGTGGTTTTGATTTGCATTTCCCTGATAATTAGTGATGTTGAGCATCTTTTCATGTGCCTGTTGGCCATCTGCATTTCCTCTTTGGAAAAATGTTTGTTCAATTCTTCTGCCCATTTTTTATCAGGTTGTTTATTTCTTTGATGTTGAATTCTATGAGCTGTTTATATACGTTGGATATTAACCCGTTATTGGTCATTTCATTTGCAAATACTTTCTCCCATTCAGTAGGTTGTCTTTTCATTTTGTCAGTAGTTTCCTTTGCTATGCAAAAGCTCTTAAGCTTAATTAGATCCCATTTGTTTATTTTTGCTTTTCTTTCCTTTGCTTTAGGAGACGGATCCAAAAAATATTGCTGTGATTTATGTCAGAGAGTGTTCTGCCTATGTTTTCCTCTAGGAGTTTTATAGTATCTGGTCTTACACTCAGGTCTTTAATCCATTTTGAGTTTATTTTTGTGTGTGGTGTTAGGGAGTGTTCTAGTTTCATTCTTTTACATGTAGCTGTCCAGTTTTCCCAGCACCACTTATTAAAGAGGCTGTCCTTTCTTCATTGTATATTCTTGCCTCCTTTGTTGTTGATCAGTTGTTGGTCCTGAGTTTTGCAAACATGTACAGACTTGATTTGTCAAAATAGCTGGAGTTGAGCAGCCTCAGGTTGACTGACTGGCCAACCAGACTCACAAGTGAGTGTGAATTAGACCCCAGTTCATGATTTTATAAGGAGAATTCTGCCTGTGGTGGACTGCTCTGTTGATTATTTCCCTGGAACACAGTCTATGAGGGTTGCTGGATTACCATTAGAGGGTTGGATTCCCTCTAGAGGGATGATCACAGTGGCTAATGTCGTCATGTCATGGCCCCCACTTTTATCTGGAGAGAGTAGTCTGCTCCTCAGTAGTCTGTTTACTTGGGGAAAACCCATCGTGTCTGCTGTTGATTTTTCCTGCCCTGACTCCATGTAGGGCAACCCCTTTGTATTAATCTACACTTTGTCCTGTCAGCCCCTACCATGCAGTAGGTTAAGTTCTATCAGGAATAAACAGCCAGCATTTGCCTTAATGTTTCCCGAGTCTTCCTCAAGAGCTCACTGGCAGACAGGTCAGGGAGAGTGGCTGCCATTGATGCTGATTTCATCCACTGTGCCTTGCGTTCACTAATTTAACTTTCCAGGGATAAATATCTCCCATTCCTGAATTGCCCTGTTCACTCAGTGCCTATAAAGACATCTAGGCTACCCTTCTCAAAATTCTCTTTCAACTGATTTATGGTGGGCCCAGGGCATCCAATATCTTTTTTCAAGCCCCCCAATTTATTCTAGTTGAGCACCAAGACTAAGCCTCCTGAAATCCTCATTCCCAGGCTGGGTGATCTGCAGATAAACCTTCAGGTCTTGCTGATGTCTTGCAGGTCTCTGAGCAGAGACACAATACCATGAAAGGCTGGTTCACAAAGACGAGTCTATGGGTAGAAAAGTGATGGGATCTTGAGCAAATACAGATATGTAGTGAGGTTATGAGGGCCTGACCTGAGTTGGAAAGGCAAAGAGGAAACTGATGTGTGACATTCCATAAGCCTCTGAAGGAATTAAAGGAATAGGAAGTGAATGTGGACTCCAGGCAGTGCCAAGAGAAAAACACAACAGCTGTAGCCACATTAGTATCATTGACAATGATGAGCACCTGAAGACACAGGTATCCACCTATGAGCCCAGTAAATGAGCAACCGAAATCTGCTTAACTCAATAGTTTTCTGTGCTCCAGAATCCAGAATTTGGATGTGTTTTAGAATTGCATATGTGGTAACTTTGGACCTATCAGAGACATCTATGCAAATTTACTGAATAAAATAATCATGGTGTGGGAAGAGAGGAAGGAGAAATGGCAATTTTTTCTCATATTCTCTACCATCTATGTATCACCAGACCAGACCTTGGCACTGTGGCCAGAGGCATTTCTGCAGCCCTTGCCAGCTGACCTCTGTAAAGACTTACAGGGTCTTAGAGAACATTTATGTGACAGTTTTATTGCTGCCATCAAAAGTGAATTCCACTTTTGGCCTGCATCAGTTCTTGCTGTCCTAGCACATTTAAAAAAACGTGTTGTTGATTTGAGAGCATCACATTTGATCCAGTTTCTAATTTTTTCTGCTTGAAATATCCTTAAGCAGTTGTTTTTCTGAAAAGTAGGGTGTTCTGTTCTTAATGTATACAGCATTTGCAAAGTCTTGGTAGGTTGTATCCTGAATATGTGCCAAATAAATATTTTTTAAGAAATAAAGACGTGAGAGATCTTTTGAAGGCACATCAAAAGATTTGGTGACTGATTGAATATGAGAATTTTCATAGAGGAAAAGGAGATAGTTGTTACTATTGGATCTAAGATTTCTGAACTGTCCTCTTCAAGAGATATTTTGGATTTGGAATCCCTAAGATTTGCAGGAGTAAAGATTAAAGATTTAAATAATTTTAAAAATCAGATCACTTCTAATATTTGGCTTATGTCTTATCTCTGCTCTCTGACTCAGCACTGTCAAGTGTCTCATGGATTCTCAGGCTGACTTCCTGTCTTTGATGTATTTCAGGAGCCTTTTATTATTAGCATTGGAACTCTTTTCTGTTTCTTTTGGTCCACCCAATTTCTTGTTTATCCCAGCACCAGCATCCTTTGAGGCTCCCTGTCCCACTGGCCTGGCTTTGGGAGGCCCAATTAGCTCACACCCCTGACTGTGGGGTCTGCATGAGGCCTGCCCTGTGGCTGTGGGTTTGAAGAGCTGGGGGCTCAAATGTGCCCTTCTACCCCAAGTTCCCTGACCAGGCTTCGTCAAAGAGTGTTATTCAGGAAACCTGACTCATTAGCTCATTAATATATTATCTATAATCATAATAATAACCCCTTTTTAAGTATTTGCTTTGTATCTCAGCATCTTTTACTTATGTTATTTACAACCTAGTAAGCTACGTATTACAACCCCCCTTTTTGCAGATCAGAGAACTGAGTCTCAGAGAGGTAATGAAACATGTTAAACGTCTCACATTTGAAATGTGGCAAAGCCATGCATCAAGCCAGGGCCGCCTGGCTCCCCTAGTACACTCTCTCCACTTTTCTCTGCTGCTTTGAGCCAGCAGGTGTCAGGTTGTCTGGTTAGTAACCTGTTACTGCCCATGGTCATGTGGTACAGTGGAAAGATCTCTGGGGTTGAGTCACGGGGTAGACTTGTTATTCTGTTCTGTCGAAAGTGTGTGACTTCTGCAAGCCTCAGTCACTTCTTCTGCAAAATGGGGATTAATACCTTAAAGGAAAACTATTGAATAAGGAAATACATATAAAAATTATTTTTAACTGTTAAGGAGTGATGTAAAATACCTGGTAGTAACAGTAAAAGGAATTGCAGAGCTAATAAGTAGCTGAGTTGGGGCTGAAACTTGGTGTTCAGACTAAACATTGGGTTTTTCCTATTGTATCAGGCTGGGCCAACATGCGCATTGCCCCGGGGCCACTTTCTTGGCAGACCGTAGATGATAATTTTGTCCGCCTGACAATACTAATTGCTTTGGAAGACATAACAGTTCTTTGTCTTATTCTCACTTTCCTCATTATGTTAATGAATTTTTATCATTTACTCAGTCGTGTTGGCATGTCTGTTTGATTTTGTATTTTATACTTTCAGCCGTTGCGTGTACTTGAGGCTCTATTTTTCAATGTCATCACAAGCTCTGACAGATCACCCCTTTCTCTCCAGCCCTGGAACCCTTCAGATGGGCAACAGAGATGCTTCACTTCAGACTTATTTCTTTCCCAGATCCAGTAGGGCTGCCAAGAAGGGTGTGTGTGAATTGAGTCTTTGGAGGAGTCTGTCCAGAATCTTCTTTGATGTGTTTCTTCTTCCCGATCACATCTTGTCTTGTGAGCACAGTGATGCAGGCTATTATTATTTGTTAGCTCCGACTGTGTGTGAGATAATAAGTGTTTTGGCAGAAGCCTTGCTTCAAGGGGTGTGTATCAGTAAAAACTCAGTAACTAAAAGTTTGATTATACTATGAACTGTGCTATTCATGGAGTTCTTTAGGACACTTTGTTGATTTTAATTGACTATCTAAATATAGACCTTCATCTGAAGCAGTATAGCTCAGACTTCTGATTTAAACTATCTCAAGTCCTTTCCTAGTGATGCCACTCACTAGCTCTGTGTCCCTGAGCAAGTTGCTTAGCCTCTTTCATCAAATAATGGGAATAAGAATAGTCCCTACCTCACAGGGCTATTATCCAGATCAAATGATTGAAGCCCTTAGAGCAGTCCTTGACATGCCTTACCCACCCAGCAGACACATGCTACAGTGAATACATCTGCAAAATTTTAGTTTGCTTTCAAATCTCCTTTGGAATTGATGTTATTTCTCATCTGGACTCTTTTCAGTCACCAATATGTTTATCTTTTTTTTTTTTTTTTTTTTTGCGGTACGCAGGCCTCTCACTGTTGTGGCCTCTCCCGTTGCGGAGCACAGGCTCCGGACGCGCAGGCCCAGCGGCCATGGCTCACGGGCCCAGCTGCTCCGTGGCATGTGGGATCTTCCCAGACCGGGGCACGAACCTGTGTCCCCTGCATCGGTAGGCGGACTCTCAACCACTGCGCCACCAGGGAAGCCCTGTTTATCTTTTATAACTGTAAAATTAGAAATAAGTTTTTAAGCTATCTCTGTGTTTTTTACCCTTGGGTTATACCTTCTGAAATAAGAGTCAAGTTTAGTACTAATATGTCCCTATATAAAAAAAGAAAAAAGTCAGGTCTAAGAGAGTAGGACCCAGTGGGAATTTTCATAACTTCATTGTCCTATCAATCATTCATTCTGGGCAGGAATGCCGCCCTCTGATGCTTACCTGCGTGTGTGCACATACACACGCACACACACATACACACACACACACCCTCATTCCCCTACCTGGCTAACTTTATCTGTCTCGTTGAAATGTAAGTAGTGTGACTTGACTTAGCTTGCGCTTTTCTTTAGGAATCTTTTCCTAATACAAACTCAGGAATCCCTAAAACTGTACCCGTATCTCCAAGATGTTATCACAGTGTTGGTGCACTTGCCCTCCAGGGCAGGAGACACATTTCATCCCAGCCTCGCCCTTGGCACAAGGAGGCACTTAGTGCATGCTGGGTAAGCAAATGCACATACAATTTTTGTTTTAAATTTTTATCCTTTCTAAAGTGCAAATAAATGTAAAGTAGGCAGAGCAGCATTTCAATTACATTAACTTGAACAGTTATAAGGGAACAACAGCTAGTGTGGTAAGAACCAGCAGAGATAAAAATTTTGAGACTAGCAAGGGGGAGGTAGGAGGAATGGTCGACCCTACCTATTCTCTGGGATACCCACCCCCAAATACGACTAAGATATTTTTACATTTGCTAGAATCAGTTGAACTGAATTGAAAACACTATTGATTTTTTTTTTTTTTTTTTTCTTTTTGCGGTATGCGGGCCTCTCACTGTTGTGGCCTCTCCCGTTGCGGAGCACAGGCTCCGGACGCGCAGGCCCAGCGGCCATGGCTCACGGGCCCAGCCGCTCCGCGGCATATGGGATCCTCCCAGACCGGGGCACGAACCCGTATCCCCTGCATCGGCAGGCGGACTCTCAACCACTGCGCCACCAGGGAGGCCCTACACTATTGATTTTTAAGTGAGGAATAACCTTCGGACTAAGAAAAACAATTATAGTCTTTGAATCCAATTATTAATGTATCATTGTAAATAGCGACCCGCCCCGCCCCGAACATTCTTTCCATTTCTTTGAAATTTTAGCATGTTTCCATTTGTATAGTGAATGCAGTCAGAAATATTACATTATTTCCTATTTGAATTGATGTTTCCTATGAAATCTGTCTTGACTGCGTTTTACATTTGTTTAGCTGGTTCCCAGCCAGCTATATGAGAACTAGGGAGTTTGTTAGAAATCCTTATTTCTAGGCCCTGTCCTTGGAGACCAGGATTCAGCAGGTCTGAAGACAGGCCCAGACATGGGCATTTTTTAAGTACTTTGAGGATTCTGATAGGCTGCTGGACTTCGGGACCACTGGGGTATTTTTCTAATTTTAAGGCACATACATTTCTAGAGTATTTTTTGGTCCACTTTAGAAGTCAAGTGAAGGCAATTAAGAAAGGCCTTATAACCATAAACAAAGCAAATTGCTCTAATTGCTGTGAGATGCAAAGCAAATAATTTCACGTGTGCTGTATAATCTGTCTGATACCTTCACATTCTTTTAACATGGGTTTTAGTCCAGGGGAAGAAACAATTTTTTCCCTGAAAGGGCCAATGTAATTATGGTTATATATACTGTAAGCTTCAAGTAATTATGGAGCACTCCATTCTTGTACCATATTCTGAGCAAATTACCAGCCTCTGATCAATAAAATTTCTTTTTAAGCATCTGTAAATTGAATCCAAGAAATGAAAATTCCGATCAAAGTTCAGCCATAACTAATTATTTTAAATATTCGGAAAAATATCAGTGTTACTGAGAATGTAGATGTCCTATTAATGTACCTGGCATACTTATTTTAATATATGAAATGAGTTACTTTCCATTAATCTTCCTTTTTTTTCTTTCAACAAAAGACACAAGATATTTTATGTCTGATCACACTACTAACCAAAGACACAGTGGGGACATTACTATACTTTCATTTAGTAATTGTAATAGGATTTATTGTTTTTTTTCCTTTTCTCTTTTACACACTCACAGCTTTCTCTAAGGAAGTCTACATACGAAAGTTGTTTACTCATGACATAGTAATAATCTAAAGAAATTAATTCTGTTGATTGTCATTGTGATGTGCGATCCCACTTTTTCTGGAAATGCTGGGAAAAAATTCTGTTTTTTTTCTGTTCCTTTTTTTTTTCCCCCTTGGCCACACTGCACAGCATGTGGAACTTCCCCAACCAGGGATCGAACACATGCCCCCTGACGTGGAAGCACGGAGTCTTAACCACTGGACTACCAGGGAAGTCCCATATTTTTAAAAAATATGAAATATATGGGTAACTGTCTCTCTCAAAACTTTAAACCTTAAGAGAAATCACATGAAAAGAAACAAGAATCATCCAGATATCAGCCCCCCAACAAGACAGAACTGTTTCTTTTTCCTTGTTCCATTTCTGTTCTTGTCCATACATTATTTTTACATAGTTGTAATCAAGTTATAGGTACAGTGTCTTCTGCTTATGTTGCCACTTAGCCTTAATTGCATTGTTTTTATATTGCCACATAGTTTTCTAACTATTTTAAATGTCTGTGTAATATTATATAGGCTGGTTGTACCATTGTACTCTTGGACTTTCCAGTGTTCTTGAATGTTCACGTTATTTACAACATTATAAAATGGAGTTTCATTGTTAACAAACCTATGCTTCAAATGAGTGAGAGTGCATGTTTTGACCTTGGATCTAGGGTATGTATCTTCTGATTACATGGACCATTTGAACAGATAACTTCCTCATGGAGCTGAAATATTTATTATACCTACTTGTGCCTGTGAGTAAGCATGGCTCTGTAATCAGTGTGACATGTCATCCCAGGCTCATTGGCTTTCTACTTTCCGCCTTTCATACCTTATGAAATACCAGTTTGGTTTCTGTATTCATGTGACCTGGAAGTCAGGAGCTGAGTACTAGGATGCTGAATGAGTTGCACAGATGGAGTCAGACCTTTAGAAGTCCTCACAGAGGATGGTTCCCTCATTCTTCCCTATAATCTCTCTAATTAAGCATATAACATATTAGTTCAAAGAAATTCAACAGAGTTCTGAGTTTTGCTATGGTGGTGACTCTAATCCTCGTTTTGTTTTGTTTTGAAATAGCAAATTATTTCCAAATTTATTTCAGTTTCCTTTTGGGGATGGGGGCCACCTGGCTTGGTTGGACCCTAAGCAAGTGTTTGCTCTTTTCTTGAGTACTTAAGCAATTGGTAACAGTTCATTAGGTTGGGTGTTCACAGAATATTTGCTCTGTACCCCAAAATTCTTGATCACCGATAGCAAACAAAAATAGTGTCTTAGGAACTCACAGCAGCCTGAATTTTTCATGTTAAATTTCACCATTATTTTACATGATAATGGATTCCTTTCATCTAATTCTATCATGGAAATACAAGGCTACCAAGAGAGAGATGAGAAATCTGACTGACTTAAGCATGTTTTGAATTGAGGTCGTCATCACTTCAAGGGGATTTTGGGGGAAGAAACGGAGATTTTGGAGATCTGACTATACGGTGTTAACAAAAGGCTTTCCCCATGCAGTAAGGCCACCAAACGGAAGTAGTCTTTGTTATGCAGGATGTGATTAATATTACCTCATCATTTAATTTTAGAACTTCTAAAATAAAGTTGCTTGCATCAGTTCAAGGCACATGGTTTGAAACCTGAGAGTGCCTACTTTTTCTTTTTCTTTTTCTTTTTTTTTTTGTTTTTTTTTTTTTGCGGTACGCGGGCCTCTCACTGTTGTGGCCTCTCCCGTCGCGGAGTGCAGGCTCAGCGGCCATGGCTTACGGGCCCAGCCGCTCCGCGGCATGTGGGATCTTCCCGGACCGGGGCATGAACCGGTCCCCTGCATCGGCAGGCGGACCCTCAACCACTGCGCCACCAGGGAAGCCCCCCCCCCCATCTTTTTTTAGTTACAGAAGAGATATGTGATTACTAAAAGTTTGGAAAATAATGAACTGAAAGAAGTCTCCCACGGTATCTTTTCCTTTACCAAAACCTCTGCTAATATTTTTCTTATGTGCTTTTTTTTCTTTACAGTTTTTTAACCCTGTTTACCCTGTTTTGAATCTGATCTGTTTCACATAACACTACTTTGTGTGCTTTTCTCCTGCAATGTTTACAATCTTCCTGTCAGTTGTAATCTGTCTAGTCTGTCCTTCTGATGTTCCGTAATGTTCCTGTTCATGCTTCCTCCTATTATTGGGCATTTAGAATGCTGAATTGTCTGTCCGGTACACAGTGATGGTTATCAGAACCCTGGCCCACACAGCATGTTAATAGTGATCATACAAGTCATGGAGGTAACCTGATCCTGCTGTGATTTAACTTTCTCAACCAGTATTGTGCATTTTTTACTGAATTCCTTTCTGCCTGTTTCCTTTTGTTTTTGGTTTTGTTTTGAGGGGGTCTTTTCAGAGGAAAGGGAGCTGGTCATGAACCACTTCATAGGTGGGTATTTTTGTCTTTCTTTCCTTAGTGGTGAAAGTGGTGCTGGAAAGACAGTGGCTGCCAAATACATCATGAGCTACATCTCCAGGGTGTCTGGAGGAGGCCCCAAAGTCCAGGTGAGTTGGTGCTATGGCCCATTTTGAGACTTTGCGCTCTGTGAAAGTAAGAGGCTCCATTTGCTGTTTAAAAAAGAATTTTTCTTCCACAGAGAAGACATTGGTATTATAACCAAGAAACTTGAAATATGCAGAGAAACAGCATGTTATGGGCTGGAGATGCCTAATATGTAATGAGTATTATATACAATCGATGAAAAGGTCACAAATCCAAAAGTAAAATAAACAAAGGGCATGAAAGCCATCTCATAGAAAAGGAGATATAAATGACTCTTAAAACATGAAAATATGCTCAAGCACCCCATGAGAATAAGAGAAATGCATATTAAAATTACATTGAAAAACTATTTCTTAACTGTCAAAATGGCAAAAATTTTGTAGTATTTTAAACACTGCTGGTAAAAAACATAGGGGCATAGTCTGTCTAACACATTACTGGTAGGAACATGAACTAGTACACTTCTGTGGAGGGCATTTCGGCGATATTTTTCAAATCTATAAGCATGCACCCTTTGACTCATCAATTCTGCTTGGGAGAATCTAACCTTTAGGTGTCCTGAAATGTATACAAAATGATATATGTGTAAAGATCTTTGATGTGACCTTTTTTCATGATGGAGAAGACTGGAGACAAATGCTCATCAGTTGGTGATATAATTTATGGGGAAATAATTTATGGTTCATAATAGACTACAATATTAGACAGCCATAAAAAAATGAAGCTTCAGGTACTGATGGGGACTGATCTTCAAGCTATAACATGAATTGCAAAAAGCAAAGTTCAGAACATTGCGTATAATGTGCTACCATGTGAGAAAAAGGAGAACACATATTTATAATATTTACATTTGTTTGCATATGTATAGCATAGCTCTAGAGGGATACATAAGAAATTGCTAATAGTGATTTCTCCAGGGGGAGACTGGGGGAGGGGCATCTCTCCATGTAGAACCTCCCAAACCTTTTATTTTTTATGTTACTTTATTTTTTTGATAGGTAAGAGATGGATTTATTTAGAGAGATAACACATTCCATAGGCAGAATGCGGTCTGTCTTAGAAAGTGAGAGTGGTCACGAACCTTTCATTTTTTGAACGATGTGAATCAATCTCCAATTCAGAAAATTTACAAAGGTTTTAAAATGGAGAAAGGAAAGGAAGGAGGAAGGATCAGAACATTATCAGGAAACATTAGGAAAGGGGGGAAACCCAGAGAACGAGGACACAGGAGAGGGAGAAAGAAAAGGGGGGGATTATAGTATGGGCAGAGAAGGGGCAGGTTCAAGAGGAAAGTATGAAGAAAGCAGTAGATGCAGCCTTTCCTGTCTTGAGTTTTACTCGTTGTGGTAGTGGAATCAGCATCAGCAGGACTGGTGAAGCCCCCCTCCCACACCCAGAGAGCAGTGGAGGATGGCTATGGGGGCTAAGGTCCACAGGGGGCTGCCCAAACTCACACTGCTCATCACTGGCACAGACTGCTGGGAACTTTTTTTTTTTTTTTTTTAATTAGAAATCATGATCCAAGGTAGATGTCACCCTAAAGATTAATTTTTTAGTTAGAATCATTTAATGTGATGTTATTGCCATACTTAGCTGTCGACTTTAAAAAGACACATCGAAATTCTGTTTATTATGGCTCTGTCTACTAAATCAATAGTGCTCCATCCTGTCCTGGGGGATCAGAAAGCTTAAGGCGGAGGCCAGTATTCCTTACACAGAGTAAAAGGGTCTTAGAGTAGCCTCCTCTACCAAATGAAAGGAAGATCTAGAGCAGCACCATCCAGTAGAAAGATGGTGCACGTCACATGCGTAATTTAAAATTGAATAGTTACAGTAAAAAAGAGTAAAAAGCATATGAAATTAACTTTTTAAATATATTTTATTTCACCCAATAGATCCCCATATTATTTCAGCATATAATTACTAATCAATTAATGAGCTATTTTACATTCCTTTGTGTCCTAAATCTTTGGCATCCAGTGTGTGTTCTACACTTACAGCACATCTCAGTTGGGACTGGCCACGTTGCATGGGCTCAGCAGCTTCCATGTTGGACAGTGGGTACAGCTCTAGGACTTAGGTTGATATGGTACAGTCCACTTGCTTTTCTCCATCTGTGTGATCATACCCTGTCCATAGAAGATGGACATGGAGCCAGGAATCCAGGATGCTCTTTTGTGTATGGGCTGCTCCTTGAATCCACTCTTTCTCTTTTCCCCCTATATGCTTACCACATGCCACAAAATTCTGCTGGACATCTTGATAGTTGGTGGAGGGGTGGATGGATACATGCATAAAGATTCCCAGTTACAAAGTCAATCATGAAAGAGGGAAAGAGACAAGGGAGGGTCTTTCTTTTGTTCTGCCCCTACAAGAAGTTGAGTGTTGATAAATGGTGTAGGCATGCCTGGCCATCAGACAACACGTATAAAAGATTAATGAAGACCCACAAAGTCAAAATTAATTTTACAAAGAAAAGCAAATTTTATATGAATCCATGAGTTTTTAAAGGAGAAGCATGCTTAGAAGTATCTTTCTAAGCTTTGAAACCGACGTCCTGGTGGGACCATCCATGATTTACTCTTCCTTCCATTGCTAACGACGTGTGCCTGGTTGATGGAATTCCAGTTCTCGGTCCTCTTCTGAATGTCCAGGCGGTGCCAGAGGAGCACTTTGGCTGTTACATAGTTAGTAGTTAGTGCCTTCATCTAGTCCTGTTTGCTGCAGGCGACGACCTAGTGGCCAGACTGCAGACGTTTAATGTTGATTTTTCTCTTCCTGTTTTCCTAGGAGGACAAGGATACAGAGAGCTCTTGGCTTGAAATTAGTCAGTAGCTAAAGAGCACAAGCCAGAGACTTGTTATTTCTGGAACATGTTTAACCATAGCATGTGAATAATTAGAAGTACAAGGAATGACTCACTTGTTCAAAATCCTCTCCAACATCAACTCCTATCTGTTGAGCTGTCTTTGCCCATGGGGTGTTTTGTACTTTTCAGTCTGACATCAAATTGGGGTGTATGAAAACCAAATTCTTCCCCTCCAGTAGGCCAGGAATTGTTCCACACCATCCAGTGTCGACCCTTGTTGCTCAAGTGGGAAAGAACTGGCAAAACCCGCAGCACTGGGGAGCTGGTTAGAAATGCAGACTCTCGGGCCCCACCTCAGACCTACTGAATCAGCATCTGCATTGTAATGAGATTCCCAGGTGATTCACACACATGAAAGTTCGGGAAGCACAAGACTGTGTCTGCAGCTTTGTTTGGGGAGGAGAAACTGTTTAATTTCCCTCAAGGTGCCTCTCACTTGCAGTGAAGAGAGGGAGTGCGGGATGCAGTAGGTGGGGAGAGAAGTTGAGTAGAACGGGAGTAGTGACAGTAAAGCCTCCAGTCAGAACCCAAGGAGATGCCCCGTCCTGCCATGATGCCCCATACACAGGGAGCACGGGATGAAGGTGCAGCATCCGATTTGGAAACCCAGTCCGGGAACGTTTGTAGATCCTGATTTACGGTGGCACCCTGGCTCCAGAGAATCCTGCATCAAGTCAAGGGAGCTGGAAGGCATGACCACACAAACAGGGTTAGGTCTGTCAAGAGGAAAGAGTCAATCCTCCAGAAATCCCAGGGACTTGGATTTGAGGCCTCTCACCTTCACCATATTCAGAAACCATGTCCTTGGGAAATTCTGGCTTTACATCGTGGAGTAGGTGTTACGCATCTTCCTAACCTGTGGTCTTTTTGCTTTGACAGCACGTCAAGGACATCATCCTACAGTCCAACCCGCTGCTGGAGGCCTTCGGGAATGCCAAGACGGTCCGGAACAACAACTCCAGCCGATTTGTGAGTTTCTTTCCTATGATAGAGAATGTCACCTGATTGATGATGTTGACATTCCTGATTTAAGTCCTGTGTCCCCGAGGAAATAGGGGGTTTTCACACATCATCAGGAGGCCGCTTTTTCAATCTTTCCCTCGTTTTCTCTAGCGGCGAGCTGCCAGGCTTCAATTTGCCCTTTGACTCAAGTTATTTTTGAGCCTTGGGGATGTAAATAAGATAATTTTTGAAACCAGTTCTCAACTTGAGTTGCCTTCCTAAGGAAAATGGAAGTGTCAACTTTGGTCTTGGAGGAGTTTGCTTTGGGCCCTGGAGAAAAAGCCTTCTTTCCCTGACAAAGAACTGAGGAGACTAGATCCCAGGTCTTGTCGCCTTGCTTTGCTTCATAGAACTTGATCTGTGGACCCTGAAGGAAGCACTTTGATCCGGCACCCTGGAAAGAAACTTCCTCCTCTCTGTCAGCCAGAGGGAGCCGACTGCTTACCCCACCCCTCTTGGCTTTGTGTGTGCGTTTTTTGCATGTTCGTGTGACATAATGACATGTAAAAGTGACTGGACTTAGTCTACAGATTCCTTCTAACTGGCCCACTTACCCAAGGGAATGAAGATATCAGGCAAATGCCTGAATGCCTATTGAGATGTTTTTCTGAGTGTCTCCTGAGGGGGTAAATTGGAAGGCTGGCAAGGATGAATATGAATATATGCCCCTTGACAAAAAGCCACATTTGCAAAGAAATGAATGTTTGCTCAGTAGCTTTGATTTATGTAGATTTTGTATCTTATCTCAACCATAGATTATGTCTGGCAGTAAAGCATTTAGGGAGCCATCTGTGAGGTGGATTCTGGACCATTTTAAAATAAATAAGTGAGAATTTTGGAGAAAAACGATTTCTTTTTTACCCTTCTGTGTTGGAAGGAAGCTTCCATTTCCAAGAGAATTCTTGCTCAGTTCTTATGCAGTAACTGTTAAGCTCCCTGGTGAGTTTTATCTGTCAGAATTATCCTCACTTTCCTCGCTGTTTAATATTATTCAGACTACTCATTTGTTCATCTTTCATTTTTCTGCTCAATGCCAGTTGTCCATCTCAGTCTGCCTTGTAAAGATGGACTTGACCAAATTTAACTCTCTAGCTACCCATCCCCCTTCTTTTGCCTTCCTTAGAGAGCAGGAAGATAACCATATCAATATTTTCCTTGATATTTCCAATATAAATTATTTTTTATCCTTGGACAAGGAGGCTACAGCAGTCAGTTTTTGTAAAGCAAAACAAAAATACCCAGCATTTATTAGTTTTCTGATTACAGAATTTCGTACAACCCTGATGGAAAGATGGGAAAACTATACAGAAAGGCAGTTCTCTCTCTCATACACACACACACACACACACACACACACGTGCACACGTGCACACACGTAGTGGAGTCTGGTGGGGCATCAAAAGATGTTCTCGTTAATAATGAGAGAAATGTAAATTAAAACCATATATCATTTTCTGTCTCTCAGATCATGAAACGTTAAGGAGAAAAGACGCTATTGGTTGAAGACTGACACCTCCCAGGAGAGCAATTTGACAATTCTTATCAAAGTTTAAAAGACTCATTGTCTTTGACCCAACAATACTTTTAATGTATAATATCCACGTTCCCTGTTAATAATGATTTATTTTAAAAGATATCCATATTGTTAAATTTTTTTAAGAAGGTTACAAAACAATATCTATAATATGGTCCTATTTATTTTAAAATGCACATTTATATAAAGCATAATTAAGGTGTCTGCAAATCCAAGTTTGAATATCCTATTACAGTGATTAGTAGGAGGAGGTAGAAGTGGCATCAGCGTGGGATTATGGGTAATTTCACTTAAAATGGATATGTTGTGTGAATCAAAAATTCATCTATTTCCACTTATAAATCTTTTCAAGTTTTAAGAACTACATTATGAAATATTTCAAATACTATTTTAAAATAATACAATGAACATTGGGGTACCCAGTATCTAACTTAAGAAATAAAACATTACCAAGAGTTGAGGTTTCTTTTCATTTACTAATGGAAATATCATATCCTTTCTTTATACAGTTTCCTCTTTCCCCCAGGCTGCTTTACAACAAAACTCAACTTTTTGCTCTCTTATAAGGGATTTTGCCTTTTATATTACAATTTTGAGTTGTGTATAAGCATTTCTGTTACATTAGAACAGTGATTCTCAAACTTGGCCACATACAAAAAACACCCAGGCTTTTTACAGCTACTCCCGTCTGGGTGCCAGTCCCTAGCGACTGACTTACTTGTCTGGGGTGGCATCAGGAAGCATTTCTTTTTCTTTCTTTCTTTTTTAAATTCAATTTAATATTTATTTATTTGGTTGCACTGGGTCTTAGTTGCGGCAGGCAGGCTCCTTAGTCGCGGCTTACTGGCTCCTTAGTTGTGGTACGTGGGCTCCTTAGTTGTAGCATGGGAACTCTTAGATGCAGCATGTGAACTCTTAGTTGTGGCATGCATGTGGGATCTAGCTCCCTGACCAAGGATCGGACCCGGGCCCCCTGCATTGGGAGTGCGGAGTCTTATCCACTGCGCCACCAGGGAAGTCCCCCTAAGGCAGCATTTCTTAAAGGCTCCGCAGGTCTTTCTAACATGTAGCCAAGGTTGTGAACCATTTCCAGAAGGACTTGAGAGTTTGCCGTTTACCACATCTGCCCTTCCTGGATTTGATGTCCTGTTTTGTTTCATTTCCATCCTCAGGTTGACGGGGAATGGCGGTGGGGTGGTAGGGTTGTACACAAATGGACACTGAATTATTCTCTTCAGAATGTGGCCGAAGGGAAAGATGGCGAAGGATGGCCACGGTAGGAAGCAGAGGGGTCTTGTTCAGCAGACTTTTCTCGTGAACCACCGTAATTCTGGATAGCTGCGGTTTGTGGTGCTTCTGGATGTTTATTTTTGGGTTTATTTTTGGGAGAGGAAGGAGTCAGCAGATTAAAACAAATAGACAGTTAGATGGTGGCTTTCCTTTGTAGCCTTTTTGATACCTGGAATTGGCGAATACCTTAGCAGGAACACAGCAGGTGCTAGGTGCTGTCGGCAGTAGGAAAAACACGCAGCAGGCTTTCCTTCTCCTTAGTGAGTTTATGGTTCTAGTTGGAGACTTGCTGCTTGGCAGGCTTCAGCCCTGAGATGGGGGGATTTCAACAGCATACACATTTTACAAATATTAAATGTGAATGCAGTTAGGCTGGGCATGCTCTCCAGTCTGACCCTAGGCCACACCACTCCCTAAAACCCACATTTTCATCTTTTTCTTCATTTATATTTGCCCTCCTGGACCTTCCTGAGGACTGGAGAGAAACTAGATTGTAGTGGGGGAAAAAAAAATCATTTACTTAACAATCTGGACACCTTTTTCAGCTACCCTCCAGGGTTTTATTCTCCTTTGTTCCCTATTAGCAGTAATTTAAAAGGAAGTATTAACAACAGTAGCAAAAATCCCCACACCCATAAGTAGCTGGAAAGGACTTATAACCAAGTGTTTTTATTTTACATAAGCATATTAGATGCTTCAGAGGTAAAAAGGGATTGCTTTTGCTCAAAGCCATTAAAGTAAGTCTGCCCAAGGGAAAATTTGCTTCCTCTGAAAGAGGCAGATAGAGTTCACTCTTGTTAGATCAAGGGGACCATGTGATTTTCTGACCTATTCTTTACAGCTTCCGGTTTAGCAGGCAAGCACCTACTGGGGGAAAATGGGAAGGAATATAGTGAGCATATCCTTATTTAGTCAGGTTGGAATGATAGATTCTCTCTCTCAATACAGAATTGTGTGATTGGACAAAGGCATGGGTTATTGTCTGATAGGAAATGGTGAGGAAGTCTAGACCAGAACTGGGAATAATTCAGAACATATCTTTCATTAATGAATTTCCTTGAATTATATGCTATATCCAAGGCCTGTTTGGAACATCATGTTTTTGTTCACCAACCATTGAAGGAAATCCCTAATTTTCTTGCAGGGAAAATACTTTGAAATCCAGTTCAGTCCTGGTGGGGAACCAGATGGTGGAAAGATCTCCAACTTCCTTCTGGAAAAATCTAGGGTGGTGATGAGGAACCCCGGAGAGCGGAATTTTCACATATTTTACCAGGTTTTCCTTTATATTATTTCTTCCCTACTTCCTTATTCCTTCTCCACATTTAAAATTTTCTTCTCTCAGTCCTCAGGTTTAGACAGTCTAGTCTGGCAAGCCCAGGAGTCTTTATTGCTGTAGGATGTGTAAGTCAGTGTGCAAAAGAATTGTGAGAATGCCCTTACCTGCAAGAACAATGAGTTCTAGTTGGGATGAGAAGACAAAAATTTCCCTAGAGTAAAATAATCAAGAAAGTGTTGACACACTTCAAAACAAAAGTAGGAATGTTTTATTCTTTGCCAAATAGGAATTCACAAGGGAAGACTTGGCTGGGATGGTAAGGACAGCCATTAAGGAAGCCCAGGATAGCATGGAGGGGAGATTGACTCAGGCAAGTCAGGTGGCCTGAACAAAGCAGGAGTGGGAGGGAGAGGGGGAAGGGGGGAGGAGTAGGCTAATGTATGAGTCAGGCCCCAGCTGGTCTGCAAGGGCAGAGGTCTCCAAAAGGTGAACTGTTGGACAAAAGACTTGAAATAGACTTGGGATCTTTCATGCCAGGTCAAAAAGTTTTGGCTTAGACTCTCAGAAGCCATGGAGAATTTGGTGCTAGAGCAGTATGCTGGCTGCTTTGAACGTGTGTTCCAGGCTTCAGCAGTCATTTGCTTTGACTATTTTTAAAATGTTTTTAAGTATTAAAAAAATTTAATGATACCATACACAATTTTTTCATGTATGGATTTATGTATTAGTACTTCATATATTGGGGATCCACATTAGATTTTCTTTGAAGAGTTGGCATGCAGTGGTTTTTGGGGATTTTTAAATTTATTTTTTGTTATAGTTTGAAGATCATTGGATTTGAAGGCAGTTAAGCTGTGTTGGTAGCTCACATTCAGTCTTTTCAATTACATAGACATGTTAGGTGATGACAAATAATTCTTCTGGTTGGCATCTGTTGGTTGAAAGCATACATAAATGACCAAAAGCTTCTGTTAATTCAGTAATGTTTTTAATTATATCAGTCCAAGCAAAATGTATAGATGTTTGAAAAGTAATTTCATGCATCACACACATAGTGTATTATTTATTGAGCACCAGACAGAAGTTCATAATTATTTCCCAGACACCTTTTAATAAATGCCAGCCCCGGACTTCCCTGGTGGCACAGTGGTTGAGAGTCCACCTGCCAATGCAGGGGACACGGGTTCATGCCCCGGTCCAGGAAGATCCCACATGCCGCGGAGCGGCTGGGCCCGTGAGCCATGGCCTCTGAGCCTGCGCATCCAGAGCCTGTGCTCCGCAACGGGAGAGGCCACAACAGTGAGAGGCCCGCATACCACAAAAAAAAAAAAAAAAAAAAGCCAGCCCCCTGCCCCTCCAGATTCCTCTTCCTACAGGTTGGAAATCCCCAGATTAGAGACTGGGGAAGTGATGAGATCAGGGGAAGACAGAGTTCCAGATTCTGACATAGAAGTAATAGTCGAAGCTGTGAAATAGGGGAGACTCCTGTGGGAGTGAGTGTGGAGAGAAAAACCATGCCCATATAGGACTTGGGGACCTGGGGACCACCTATAGAATGAGGAGGCATTGAGGAACCAGGGAAGTAGTCAGAGGATGAAAGCCAAGATCCTGCAGTGTCAGCAAAGCCAGAGGGAGCTCGGTGGAGGGGAGTGTGGGCCAGGATCCCGTGTTCAGAGCTTTGCGGGGAAGGATGGGGCAAGGGCCTTGTGATCAAGAAAGGCCTGGTGGCCTCAGCCACTGGAAAGTAGCCATGAGGGTTATTTCTTCAGAATGGCGATGGCGAGAAAGAAGCCAGATGAGGAAGTAGGTTCTGTAGCTTGAAGGATCTCACAGAGGCAAGGAAAAGCTTCTAGAGAAGGCAAAGAGCAGCATGTGTTTGTAGATGGGAGAGAATTAAAGAAAGGAGTGTTTGAAGATTCAGGGAGCTACATACTGTGGGGAGAAAACTGAGAAAGAGGTGGGGGAAGTTCTTCCTTAGACACCCCGCCCACCCCACCCCACCCCATCCCACCCCATCCCCCAAAAAAGAAAAAAAACAGAAAGCCAGAAGGAAGAAAGGAAGAGAGAGTGGTGCAAAAAGATTTTGAGGAGATAGGGGAAAAAACTCAGGGAACCTGATGTCGTCAAATGACCTAGAGCTTCTCGGTCATGGAGATGAGGTTCCCTATTTTAAGGGTGTGGAGCCGGGGTGACAGGAGGAACTTGACCAGGATGGAGGAGTGTGGATGGGGCTAACTCCTGCCGGCTGGGAGCCAGCAGTGGCTGGCACTGGCTTGCATGGGCTGTTTGCATCTCTCCCTTCAGGGACATTTCTTGGTAGTTTGAAATCAGTCATGGTAGGAGGATTCACACCATGAAAGTCAGCAAACTACAACTCTAGTCCCCACCCCCAGCTCAAGAATGGATAGTTGAACATTTTCCAGCACACCTAAAAGGGTCTTGCTCACAGCTAAGGCAAATACCAGAGATAGAACAGAAAGCCAAGGGACAGGACACCAGCAAGGGGGACCTGAGGCTGTTCTTGACTATGCACCCTTCAGTGAGAAGCAGGGAGGGTCCAGCTGCACTTTAAAAAGCCATGTGCAAGCTAAGCAGGAACAAAGTAATTGTCATCTGGCTTGCTGTCTACTTTTCCAAGGGATCTCACCAGTGTGACCGTGCAGTTCCCTGTATCGGACAAGGGAAAATTCTCAGCTCTTGCAGGTCTAAGCAGAGTTAAGAATTAGAATTTGCAAAGATGATTTGGGGCTACTACACAGAGAGCACATATGCTGAAGCCCCTCCATATTTTTGCGACTGGACCACCCATCCGTTTGGGAAGCAGGGATAGGAAGTCTCATCGCCTGGGCTCCGGGGCTGGTGGTGACAGGAACCGTGTGGTACCTTCGATTGCTTTCTGGGCCTCTCCACGCACACGCCACTTTTTCTTGCTCCAGCTCATCGAGGGCGCCTCCGCAGAGCAGAAGCACAGCCTGGGCATCACCACCATGGATTATTATTACTACCTGAGCCTCTCGGGGTCCTTCACGGTGGATGGCATTGACGACAGGAAGGAGTTTCAGGAAACTCTGGTAAGTGCTGGCGCGGGGCAGCTCTTCAGACCGGGCGTTGCCTGTGGCAGAAAGGGCAGGGGAGGTTAGCAAAGCAAAGAACAGCCCGATATTCCCACCTCATGCTGCTGGAAGCACTCCATTTTCTGAAACACACTTGTAAACACCCTTAAATAGCCATGTGCCCAGTTGCTGGAGGACCACTTAATGATCTTAAATGGGTGTAAAAAAAAAAAATTCATCATTACCCGCTGCAGGTGCTCTGATTAACAGATAAAAACGATCGTGGGGGGCTTCCATGGTGGCGCAGTGGTTGAGAGTCTGCTTGCCGATGCAGGGGACACGGGTTCGTGCCCCGGTCTGGGAGGATCCCACATGCCGCAGAGCAGCTGGGCCCGTGAGCCATGGCCACTGAGCCTGTGCGTCCGGAGCCTGTGCTCCGCAACGGGAGAGGCCACAACAGTGAGAGGCCCGCGTACCGTAAAACAAAAAACAAAAAAAAAACGATCGTGGGTAATGCATTTACCATACCTGTTTGCCAACAGCTTATACAGTTGTTGAGCTGTTTCCTTTCAAAAGCAAAGCAAAAACTGCTCTTAGGATCTTAATCAGGTTTAGAAATCTTAGAACGCCTTCAGTCTCTCTCCGCCCGCTCTCTCTTCCCCTCTGTGTTTATAGGTCAGAAGGAGAGCCTCTACCCCATTCTCTTCACGATTTATGTATTTTATGGTACAAGGTATGAATCCAGGTAGATGATTGAGGGTTCACGTCCTTGGGGAAACGACTTACTAAGTCAGTCTAGAACTTTCTGAAGGTGGGCTGTTCACCCATTTAGCCTCAAAGAACTGCATCACCACTGCCCTTTGGGTCGGGTACCAGCCTGCCTCCTCCCTCAGCCCAGATCCAGAACCAAGTGGGAGAACGGGCAGTTGGAGGTACAGTTGAGGGGAAGCTGACCTTTGTGCTTGTGTGTCCCTGGTGCCAGGGAAGAAGATGGCATCAAGGGGCCGCATGGTCTCAGAGGAGCTGGGAGAAAAAATGCAGATAGGTCTGCATTGGTCCTAGAGTACAGTTCTCTTAGGATATTGGTATCTAAGACTCAGGCATCTCAGCTCCTTTTATTGAATTTAATGGACCTCAGAAACAAGGCTTTTCTAATGATGCTTTTATTTGATTTTCCTGGAGATTTTTTAATCACCATCCTTTTGCAAGTACAATTTATTCTCAGCCCTGCCAGTGAAGAGGAAGATCTATGAGTATTGAGAGTGGCTGGAAAAGGGGCACTGGTGCCCTTAGAGGGAGAGGAGTGGCAACAAGGAGAAAACTAAGGGACGAAAACGGACTTGTTGACCATGCAGCTGCCGCTCCATCTGGGTGTGTTCCCCCCAGAGCTCTCTCGCCCTTATTCCTGGAGGATTACACGTTCTCTATGTAAAGACGGAACTGCCTCTCCAGCACCATGTTGAGACTTGAATGTGTGAGAGGACATTGGTCAGTGAAAATGTCTTACAGGGACTTCCTGCTGCCATCGCAGACTAAGCCGAGTGTGACTGCACACGCAGTTTGGCGTCTTTCTGATGTGCTTCTATAGCTGGGGACCGACTTGTCTGGATCGCTTCTCTCTTCTTTTCCAGCACGCGATGAACGTGATTGGGATCTTCGCAGAGGAGCAGGCGCTGGTGCTGCAGATAGTGGCGGGAGTTCTCCACCTGGGAAACATCAGCTTCAAGGAAGTTGGCAACTACGCGGCCGTGGAGAGTGAAGAGTGTGAGTGGTTGCCAGATGAGAGGACACAGTTGTTTAGTTCCGATCAGAAGTAGCACACCACTTTCCTTTGCTTTGGGTTTTTTGGTAAGAGAGGCTGAGAACACTTAGGTGTCCTGCTGTGGCAGAGCTTAACGGCCTCATGGGAGTCTGTGCCTCTTCTGTACACTCACACTATGGACCATTAATGAGATTGTTTCAGTTTATCATTAACTTTGGGGAAATCTGGCAGAATTTCACATACAGGTTTAAAAATAGTGATACTTTAATGAAGATTAGTAAGATTTGTCTCCTACTAAAAATCTTTTCTGTAACTGATCTTTAGGGTTGATATTCACCTAAAGGTTCTAAAGAGCATCATAGGCTATATATAAATAAGGAAAGCTCATGTTTATAAGTTGCCCCATGGGTTGGATTAGACCGGGCTTCTGAAAACAGGAAAAAAAAAAATGGACCCTGACTGTTGTGTTGATATTGCTGGTGACGGCCTTTAATGTCCTCTCTGTAGCAGTCAGAGCCTGAAGACCTGAATGATCACTTTTACTCTTTGAGACGAAATCAGGTGCAAAAGAGGCACATCACTAGTTCTATGTGCTCCACTGTGCCACAGCTGCCGTGGCATGTGACTTTAGCCTCTTAGGCATCAGTTGGCTTTCCAGGCTGCTCTCAGAACCCACACATCCTTTAACCACCCAGGGAGGGAGACGTTTCTTCCTTTCTCAGCATTCTTCAAAGATGGTAAATTTAGATGCCTAGTAATAAATAGTATCCTACTCATTGCTGACAGTGCAGTAAGGCTCTTTCCATTCCAAATAAGGTTCTTTTTTATATCTTTGTTTTCTTTGGTGATAAAAGAGTAAAGTTCTGCCAACTTTTGATGTCTGTCTGATAAAGAGAAACGTGAATTATGTTTACCAGGGAAGGGAGTGAGGTGGAAAACAATAAATACTCAGGGTGTCCATAGGGTCTAGAAACACAACCTAATAATAATAATAACTGTGTTTCTAGACTTCATGTACTTTATCCTTCCCATTTAACAAATGCATGTATGTGTCCAGGAGGGTGATGAACACTTGCCTTTCAACATTGATCTCTCCAGTTTCTTGGTAGTTTTCTGTGGACGTAGACTGGAATTCTCTTGCCTTCTTGGATAGTACAATCCTTTACTGCCTCTGTAGGCTGGAGGAAAATGTCATGACTCTGACACAGCAAGCATTTCCCTGGGTGCTTGAGCCAAGAAGTGGTTCGTTGCACATTAGTGTCCAGAGGAAGTAGCCTCCTCAGCCAACTGGGTAAAGCCCAGGATTGGCAACTGCCTATGAAATCCCCTGATTGTAAGTGGTGCAGGGATGGAGATCAGAAAAGACTATGCTTGAAGCCAAGGAGGTCTAACAAAGAAAAGTGTCCTCCTCCCAATCATTCTGTTTTCTTTCAGTTGGTAATACCTTAACATGGTTCAGGGGGGTACACGATCAGAGTTATCACATCTACCCCTTTGCTAGTCGAGTTATATCCCTCCCCCGAGAGAAACACTGTTTCCAATCTCTTGTATTCCTTTCAAGGGAATATTGTGTTCCTGAGAAACTACTCATATCTCTTCTTTTTTCCCCACTCTTGTATGTTAATGGGAGCAAATAACATGTTCTACAGTTGCTTTTTCACTTCAAATTACATCTTGGAGCTTATTCTGTATCAATTCATTAAGAAGCGTCATCCTTCTTATAGCTGCATTAGCATTCCGTTGCCGGGCTATACTGTAATTGATTGAACCAATCATCTGTTGATTGACATAAAGATGGTTTCACATCTTTTGCTCTTCTAATTACTTAAAATGAATAACCTGGTTTGTGTCATCTTTCTCATATTCGAGTTTATATATGGAATAGATTTATAGAGGGAAGGGCCTATGTTTTTATAAAGGAAGAAAGCAGGCTTTCCTTAGCTATTGTATTGTAGAAAAAATTGCTAAGACTCCCATCGCAGCTGGCCTACTGAAGCAAGATATTAAATACAAATTAACCTAAGAACTTTGTTGAAAGAAATAAAAATACTACTTAAATAACCATGGGAATAAATTGACAGTGCTATAAATAAATTGACCCGTTACTAACAGGTTAGAAAGCATAGAACCTCAACACCCAAGACTGATACACCACATTTACCTTGCCGTTTCTTTTTCTTTTTTCCTGCGGTGCACGGGCGGGCCCAGCCGCTCCGCGGCATGTGGGATCTTCCCGGACGGGGGCACGAACCCGTGTCCCCTGCATCGGCAGGCGGACTCTCAACCACTGCGCCACCAGGGAAGCCCCTTGCCGTTTCTTTTAAATTTGTAACAGGGACTTTTACTTTGCTACATCTTTTCGGTTTCTCTATCTTCCCTATACGTCCCTATACTTAAATGGAAAAATTAAATCCAACTTTGCTTTACACTTGAGTGCAGTAATAGAAATCTATCCTCATTATCAAAATGTGCTAAAACATTACTTTCTAGCAGGTTCTTTTATGTTCTGCTTAACTCTTTAACTGTACGAGAGTTACATCAGCATTTTTTTTTTTTTTGCGGTACGCGGGCCTCTCACTGTTGTGGCCTCTCCTGCCGTGGAGCACAGGCTCCGGACACGCAGGCTCAGCGGCCATGGCTCATGGGCCCAGCTGCTCCACGGCATGTGGGATCCTCCCAGACCGGGGCATGAACCCGTGTCCCCTGCATCGGCAGGCGGACTCTCAATCACTGCGCCACCAGCATTTTTTAATTAATCAATGCCTTCTCCTGCCCTCCTCCTCCTGTCCCCACTCCCCCAGCCTCCAACCTTCCATACTGCTGCTCCTATCCAGCCACCCTTGCACACACCCTCGTGGAAACTCACAGCTGGAAGGAAGTCAATATGATTAGCCCTATAATTTCAGCACCAGGGCAGTCACTGAAGATGACAAGAGGCCATAAAAGCTAGTACCTGAAAAACATGGCATGGATTTTTTGGAAAGCAATTACTAGATTTTCTCTCTAGACTTCTTAGCTGTTTCCCTAAGCCTATGGCTCTGATTCTTGGCCAAACTCCATGCCTTGTTTTTCAAGTGCCTGTGATCCTTCACTTGTGCCATCTTCTTTTCTACAGAAGAGGTACGAGGCATGGAAGGAATATCATGTTTCCTTGTTAGTCCTGTCTGTTTTGTCTCAAGGACCCAAGAATTTAGTCCGTATTGCTTTATTTCTTTAGCTGTGGTCGTAAAGGTAATAGCATAAACTTTTCTACCAACCATTTTAACCATGTCCCTACTTTAGCATGGTTGGGGGCTTGGGAGAAGCCCATATTTAATCTACATGCTATCTGCCTGGTGAGCGTGATAATAACCAACATTATAGTTTCCCCTTAATGAAGGCCTCCCCGATGTCAGACACTTTGGTAAATGTCTCTTGAGTCTCGCTGCAGAGCTGCATGTGTCCAGTGTGATTTATGGGCGTCTTCTGTCCTCGTTCTGTGCAAGGTGATTTTCTTTTGGCAGAGGACACATGCAGATTCCTTAACATATGTGTCAACGGTAAAACTAAACTGAAAAAAATGGCCATTGGCAAATGAGTGCATTTCATTTTGTTCACATGCCCTTTGAAAATGGAAGCCCTCTACTTGTCCTAGTGTTTCTGTGGAACAGTCCTATAGTTAATAAATACCTTGTTCTGGCATTACACTTTTTCAAAATGCATTCACTGACTTAATCCATTGGGAGGTATATACTGAGAAATGTCAGCCTGTTACATTCCAACACCATCTGTGAAATTCAAACAGATTATCCTTTATTGGGAGCCTTATGATCTTTGAGCATTATCATAAGGTCTTTGATAAATAAAATCCCTTTATCAGAGAATTTTGGCAAAGCTTTATGCAGAAAAAGAAAACTCATATCCAAGTTCAAATTTTTGATTTGTGTCCATGAACATCTTCCATTCATACTGGAAAAAAAATCTGAGCATTCTTTCATGTGCAGGAATGTCATTCTTGTCATTTATTCACATTAGAGTATTTTGACCAAAAGTCAAGAAAATCTGTTTATATCACTAGCCCCCCTCTTGGTGAGTTTCTTGACCTGATACAATTTGCTGACCCATGAGAACCTCACCTTTTCAATCCAAACTGACCACAAACTATGCCCACTACATGTCCTTAGGACTGGATGGATGTTCTGTGATATGAATACCACCAATCCCCTCCATCACTTTGTACACCACCCCAGGGAAATCAGATAACACCCCTCTCTAGAAGTCATCCAGGCCTCCTTTGACTCCAACCCAAATATCCCCTACCATTCAGGCCCTCCACCACTGGAATTCATCCTAATCTTTTTTTTTTTTTTTTTTTTGCGGTACGCGGGCCTCTCACTGTTGTGGCCTCTCCCGCCATGGAGCACAGGCTCCGGACGCGCAGGCTCAGCGGCCATGTCTCACGGACCCAGCCGCTCCACGGCATGTGGGATCCTCCCGGACCAGGGCACGAACCCGTGTCCCCTGCATCGGCAGGCGGACTCTCAACCACTGCGCCACCAGGGAAGCCACATCCTAATCTTTTAATCACCTACCTTGACTTTCATCTCCAGCTAGTACTACACACCTCAGCTGTGTCTCCCACATTCTTGCCTCCTTGCCTTTGCACATTCCACTCCCCTCTCTCCCTCTTCTTTCTTCCTCTGCATCTGTACACGTCCTGTTCATCCTTTGAGCCACCACCCCCCAAGTCCCACATCTTCCTTGACCACCCGGCAAACAGTAATATCTTCCTGTTCTAAATTCCTCCAGGACTTTATTGTCTGTCTGTGCCACATACTCAGCTTTCTGTAGGCTTCTTTATTTGGTAAACAACCTTTGCCTCATCTAGATTGTCTTTAAGATTTCTTAAATATTTTATATCCTGCCCTCTCTCTTTAGTAACCCTACACATGGTAAGCACTCAATAACCATGTGATTTGTTATCTTTCTGAGCTTGATGGTGTCAGGTGCTTCAAGCTGTTTGGGAATGATGATGCTATGAAAACACTGCACCAAAAAGGAAGAAAAACAATATATGGAGCCAAGGAAATGTTTCTTGATTTAGTTCCTTCCGGGCTGTCTTGCTGCAAGCTTGGCAAGATGTCCATTTTAGGCATTTGGCTGTGATCTCAGAAGGGGGGATTGGTTTGCCACCCTTCTTGGATCCTGATTTGTATTATTGGAAGTCTCAGTCATCATAGGAATTGACTCATGTAATAGAACAATTGGGAAAAACAAAGTGGATGGATGTGTGTGGGAATGCTGATAAGCAGTCTTCATTAAGTGAAAGTTCTTGGGGGCCAATGACGATGTCTTCTGTGTGTGCACATATGCTCAAGTGTCTCCATGTATTTGTGAGATAAATTGTTAAAATTCTGAAAGACAGTCATGTTTTATTTTGTTTTGTATAGTTTTGGCTTTTCCTGCCTATCTCCTGGGGATCAACCAAGACCGGTTGAAAGAAAAGCTAACGAGCCGGCAGATGGACAGCAAGTGGGGAGGCAAGTCGGAGTCAATCCACGTGACCCTCAATGTGGAGCAGGCGTGTTACACCAGGGATGCGCTCGCCAAGGCCCTGCACTCCAGGGTCTTTGATTTCTTGGTAGATGTAAGTAAACACAGGTTGGCATTGTTGATGCTTCGTATTTTAGCATCATGTAAAGAGTGAAACTTCTCAGAGCTTTGTTTTCGTGTTTTGTCTCATTCCTTATAACCGTTACTTTACTCCTCCACTTTTTATCCTCACACTGGGATCATTTTTTACTTTTCCACTTTTACTTCTAGCATTGCCCAGCAAGACTCTAATATGGTAACAGCTTCTTATGGACAAAATATTTAGTAAAGCCAGGACCACAGGCCAGAAAAAGAGGAGACCCATGGTCATGAATCCTTGAGCCTAAAGGTTTAGAATGTTGTACTTGTCATCTACTGCTATGTTACAAATTAACCCCAAACTTAGTGGCTTAAAACAGTAAGCATGTATTCTTTCATAGTTTCTGTGGGTCAGGTATTTGGAAGTGACTTAGTTTGGTGGTTCTGATTCAAGGATGAGAGTACAGTCAAGATGCTGATTAGAACTACAAGGCTTGGACTTCCCTGGTGGCGCAGTGGTTAAGAATCCACCTGCCAATGCAGGGGACACAGGTTTGATTCCTGGTCCGGGAAGATCCCACATGCCACGGAGCAACTAAGCCCATGTGCCACAACTACTGAGCCTGCGCTCTAGAGCCCGCGAGCCACAACTACTAAAGCCCACTTGCCTAGAGCCCATGCTCTAGAGAAGAGAAGCCACCACAATGAGAAGCCCACACACCGCAATGAAGAGTAGCTTCTGCTCACCGCAACTAGAGAAAGCCCACGCACAGCAACGAAGACCCAATGCAGCCAAAAAAAGAAAGAACTACAAGGCTTGACTAAGGTTGGAGAGCCTGGTTCCAAGATGGTGCACTCATATGACTGTTGGCAAGATGCCTCAGTTCCTTTCTACGTGGGCCTCTTTTCTGGGCTGCTTGAGTATCCTCCCAACATGACAGTTGGTTTCCCCCAGAGTGAATAGTCTAAGAGAGGGAGCAAGGAAGAAGCCACAAAGCTTTTAATGTCCTCATCTTGTCCTCAAATATTGCCACTGTGCCATCTTCTGTTCATTAGAAGCAAGTCACTAAGTACAGGCCACAGTTAAGGAGAGGGGAATTAGGTTCCTCTTTTGGGGGGGAAGAGTATCAGAGACTTCTTGGATATATTTTTAAAACTGCCATATGTTTTTTAAATGATGGCATAACCGTATAGATATTATATATACATATTCATATAAATACATATTTATATAAGTATACCACTTATAATTGTGAAAATTAGTCTCTCAGCAGTGTAGAACTTCCAGTGACAGTCTGTTAATCACTGTAGCTTCTAAATGGTAGAATAATAATAGCAAGCTCTTATATAGCACTTACTATGTGGCAGATACTGTTCTAAGTAATTTAGAAAAAAATAACTTAATTTTTACAACAACCCTGTGACTTAGGTATTATTATCTCTATTTTACAGATAAGCTAACTGAGGCACAGAGAGGTTAAGGAACTTCCCCCGGGGCACACCACTATTAAGTGATAAACCTAGGAATTAAACCCAGGTAATTCGGCAGTGCTCCAGCTATTTTATTCCTCTGCCTTTCATATATTCAAGCCAGAAAGGACCCCAGGGGGACCCTAGTCAAGGGACAGCAGCCTGGCCATTAGATCCAAAAAGTCTGTGTTTGAGTCCAGGCAGCAACATCTATAAGGCTTAAAGTATGGTTGGGTGTGTTTAGGGTTGAGTAAGTGGGGGCAGGGTAGGGTAATTATTCTGTGTACTACTTGTGGTTATTTTAAGGGTAAGATTGCTTGGGAAGGTCAGGGTCATAACGAAACATTAGTCATGCTTTTACCTTGTCCAGGCCCCTCATTTTTACTGAGAAGGGAATCTTAGCCCTGAGTATTGGTGGTTTCACCCAAGGCCATTCAGCAAGAGGGTAGCGCCGAACTGGGATTAGAACCCACATCTCTTGTCTCTGTTCAGTGTACCTTCCAGTGCTGGCCTTCCCACCTTATTTCCTTTCTGTCTTCCCTTGATTTTTTGTGTGGTATAATGAGATAGATAAGCAATACCAATTGGAGCTGACATTTACTAAGCCCTGACTGTGTGCCAGGCACTGGGCTAAGTGCTATGTATCATTACCCATTGGCTCATGAAATATGAGTGTCCTTTTCTTCACCTGGAAAACACCTCTGGTACTTAAAAAATTCATCCAGTTGTTCACCACCCCCAGGAATTTTCCTCTTATATTCCTCCCTCCCCTGCAGTCCTCACCAACCCCCTCTCACCTCCACCTACCCTCCTATCATTGTCTGTTCCATTGATTACACGTCTCTCCTCACAGTGGTCAAGAACACAGATATAGTCATCATACTACTTAAATTTAATTCCAGACCCTTCCTCTTGTCCAGTGTGATCTTATGCATTATGATGTTATCACTGTTGTTAAGAGAATTGTAGTGAGAATTAAATGAAACAACACTTGAAAAGCCCTTAGCAAAGCCTGGCACAGGTGACTGTTGAATATGTGTAAGCTGCTTTTATTATCATCACTTTAATACTAACTTATGGTATTACTATCCGTAGTTGCCTCTGAGAATAGAAACTGTCTTCTTGACATTCCTGCCGTATTATGTTAGATGATCATTAATTGACTACAGGGCATCCCTCATTTTATTGCGCTTTGCAGATACTGTGTTTTTTTACAAATTGAAGGTTTGTGGCAACTCTGAACAAGTCTGTCGGTACCATTTTTCCTACAACATTTCGTGTCTCTGTGTCACGTTTTGGTTACTCGCAATATTTCATACTTTTTCATTATTTTATTTGTGATGGTGATCTGTGATCAGTGATCTTTGATGTTACTACTGTGACTTGCTAAAGGCTCAGAAGATAGCATTTTTTAGCAATAAAGTAATTTTTGATGAAAGTATATATATATTTTTTAGATGTAATGCTATTGCACACTTAATAGACTACAGTACAGTGTAAACATCACTTTTATATGCACTGGGAAACCCAAAAATATGGTATGACTCACTTTTTTATGATATTTGCCTTATTGCACTGGTCTGGAGCCAAACCTGCAGTATCTCTGAAGTATGCCTGTACTGAATGGGGTCAATGGAAATAATATTTACAAATCTTGTAGTATTGGTTCTTTTTGTGAAATAGGTTTTACTTCAATCACCCAAGATGATATTTTCTTCTAAATCTTAAGACTTCTTGAGAAAAACTAGCTCTGCCAGAAATTAGTGGTTTTCATCATTAAGCAAACTTTTTTTTCCCTACCAGACTAGTTTTTATTAGATTCTGGTGGTTTCCCAAAGTACTTGACATTGCACTGAGACCTTTTTTAAGGGGCAATTCACCTGTCTTTTTGTCATCCTCGATTTCTAGTAAACAGGAGTATCTGCTTCCCTCCCCCCATGCATGCCCATTTTTAATATGAATGTAAAAGGAATTACTTACCATGCTGGTTACTTTCTTCTAGTCCATCAACAAAGCAATGGAGAAGGACCACGAGGAATACAACATTGGTGTCCTAGACATCTATGGCTTTGAAATATTTCAGGTAAGACCAGTTTCAGTAGTTGGAGACTACGAAGGGCGATGCTTTTTACCTGGCTTGAAAGAAATAATTCTAGGCAATGGAAAAAACCCCATCATGGCTCATTTTTGCCTCTTTGAGTTCTTCATGTACCTTTACCAAATTAGTTTCTCCTAAATATAAACTATGCTGCTTTCTACTGATGCCTCCAACATTTCTGTTAAGCCTTTTCACTAAATCACTCAAGAAATGACTTTAAAATGATTTTGCAGAAACAATTCCATGAAAGTAACATTTTCTTTTTTTTCCCCAGAAAAATGGCTTTGAACAGTTTTGTATCAATTTTGTTAATGAAAAATTACAGCAGATTTTTATTGAACTCACATTAAAGGCAGAACAGGTGAGCAGTCCCCCTTCCTTCGTCTTGTTCTATTTCTAATTTGTTTTGTTTTAAAGGGCATAGATTTCTCTCTTTTGGTAATAGATTCAGATTTTAGTCTTGTATTAGCAAATGTACTTAATAGAGTCAGGCAGAAAAACCATATGCCACTGTGACATTTTAGTCTGAAGTATAAACACCATCTGCTACCTTTTCTTTCTTCTTTAAGTAAATGATGCTGTGAAGTTGGACTTATGACTGGCTGTTTTTACTACTCTCTGACTCATTGACCAAGCAGAAATGGAAGCCTGTTCCAACCCCAGCTGTCTGTGGCATGTACTGTGCTCCAAAGAAAAACTTGGTTTTCTCAGATTTGCTCTGCTTCCAATCTAACATAAAAATAAGTGTGTCTTTAACAAAGCTGGTATTTAAATTTTGACTTGAGGTAACTTGTCTTGCTTATACTACCTTCTGAAAGTCCAGGGCAAGTTCCCTTTTATCCTGGTACCTACTGTTTGTCGATTTCTTGGGTCGCTGTAATAAGGTACCACAAACTGGATTGCTTAAAACAATAAAAAAATTTTTCTCTCCCAGGTCAGGAGGCCAGAATTCAAAATCAAAATGTCACTAGGGTAACACTCATTCCAAGGGCTCTAGGAGAAATCCTTCCTTGCCTTTTCTAGCTTGTGGTGACTCCTGGCATTCCTTGTCTTGTGGCAGCATAATTTCAATCTCTGCCTCTGTCTTCACATGACCTTCTTCTGTCTGCATCCAAATCTCATTCTCTTTTCTCTTATAAAGACGCCAGTCATTGGATTTAGGAATCACCCTAAATCCACGATAATTTTATTTATGAGATTCCTAGCTTATGATACCTGCAGACATCCTATTTCCTCACATTTTGAGGTTCTAGGTGGGCACAAAATCTTGGGGGACACATTCAACCCATTACACATATCAAGGGCTGTTTGAGGAATGTTTATTCATGGACGTGTTCGTGCCTCTGCTTAGGAACCCCAGTGACCAATGATTTTCACAGAAACCTCTGCCCTGGGATTCTTCCACTCCATCAGTGTAGCTAGAGCAAAACCATAAGGGAGGACATGGTAGGGACTGAGATGGGAGAAGAAGGCGGAGGCTAGATCACAGAGGAACTTTGTAGGGGATGGCAGATTTTAGAGCAAGTACGATAGGAAGCCATTGGAGAATTTTGACTAGAGAGTGACGCGAGCTGATTTGTGTTTGTTTTTGACCAGGTGGCTCTGGCTCTGTAGACCTACAGGTAGGGTGAAGCAGGGGAGGGCAAACAGGAGTGGAAGTTTCAAAACCGGTTAGGAGACTCCTGCCTGAGACTGGGCAAGAAAGGGGGTGTGTAGACAGTGGTGGCAGCACTAGAGGTGGTGACGTGGTAAGGTGGTCAGATTCGGCCTATGTTTTGGAGAGTGAGTCAGCCTGACTTGCTCAATATAATTACCAAAGGGAAAAGGAGTCAGGGATGATTCCTACCTCTGTAGCTTGAATAACAGGGCCAATGGGGAGACTCTTTACTGAAGGGTAAGATGAGGAGAGCAGCTGGTTGGAGACAGTGGAGGGATGGAGGGCCAGAACGCTGCTGAACGTGGTAGGTTTGCAAGGCCTGTTATACCTCTGAGTGGAAATTCCAGTATATGAAATATATCAATATATGAATCTGGAACTCAGTGGGGAAGTCTAGACTCGAGAAATAAATTCAGGTGTCATTAGCCTATAGGTGTTATTTTAAGCCAGGGAGTTGATTGGAATTACCTAGAGAATGAGAGTGGAGGAAACAAAGCTGGGAGATTGAGCCCTGAAAGTCTCCATCAATATAAGGATCTGGAAAAAAAAAGAAAGAGCCAGCAAAGGAAGCTAACAAAGCAAGATTGATGAGAAAGGAGGAAAACCAGGAGAGTGTGATGGTGCTCATCAAGTGTAATGAGCAGCTGACCTGAATGAGGGGTCTTCCCTTTAAGTACCGAGATGCTAATCAGTACTTCTGCTCTTGTTAAGTTCAAAAAGATTGTTTTATAACTGGACCTGCAGGTTAAGCCATTTTAAAGTGCCATTTTTGTATGTCAAAAACAATTGTATGGGGCTTCCCTGGTGGCGCAGTGGTTGAGAGTGCGCCTGTGGATGAAGGGGACATGGGTTCGTGCCCTGGTCCGGGAGGATCCCGCATGCCGCGGAGCGGCTGGGCCCGTGAGCCATGGCCGCTGGGCCTGCACGTCTGGAGCCTGTGTTCCGCCCACAGGAGAGGCCACAACAGTGAGAGGCCCACGTACCACAAAAAAAAAAAAAAAAATTACCAAGCAATGAAATGCTCCTTTCCTCTTCCTCTTAGAAAAAATTAAGATTGCAAATTTTTATTGAAGGGCATTCAGGTTTTTCTTTCCTGATGATTCTTGTGCCTGTGGTAGCCATCTGTGCAGAGCTCCAACTGGTCTCCACTGGGTAATAATGTGGATTCCCACTTTCTGTTCTACAGGAAGAATATGTTCAAGAAGGCATCAGATGGACACCCATCGATTACTTTAATAACAAAGTCGTGTGTGACCTCATCGAGAACAAAGTTGTAAGTATCGGTCTGGTGTGTCTCTTCACTGCTCACAGGTTTACACTAAGTGAGTTTTTGTTCTCTCTGTCATTGTATTAGAATAAGCAAAGTGACAGCTCTGATTTGCAGAGAATTTTAGCGATTACATTTATTTTGCTTATAGGTATATGTATCAAAATAGAGTTTTACTCTTGTAGTTAATATACACATGTGTATGAGTACATTGCCAATTTACGAATGGAGGTTGTTACTGAATCTCAAGAGAAGACGATTACGACTTATGTTGATGGCATAGCATATGAAGAGATAGAAACTTGGCCCTGCCTCCTAGACCATTGATACAACTTCTAGGACTTTAGCCCTAGAAATTATTCAAAAGAAAATAAAAGGGTATAGAGAGAGATCTGTACAGGACTGTTTTGTTCTGTTTTTTTATAAAAGTCCCAACTGGAAACAGTGAAAACATCCATAGAGAACTCAGTCCTTAAATAAACTATAGCATATAAGAGTAGGGAAATATAGCCATCAAAATAATAAGTATAAAGACTGTGTAAAACAGCAGGATTATTTATAAACTAGTGCTATGCAGAAAAAGTAATACATGATAGAATGTGTCCAGTATGTAGCTGTATTAACCATGTCTATATGGGTAACAGGGTGAAAGCGAACATTAAGAAATGAATTAGGGTCCAAGGAAATGTTTTTTTCTTTAGGGTTTTAAAAATCAACCTAGTACAAATAGGAGTGAGCAGATAATGATCTTTCATTTATGGCTTTGAATAGAACTTCGGGGAGTTAAACTATTCTCTTTTTTTTGAAAATGGACTTTCCCCCATCGTTAGATCTAAGTGGTGACTCCCATTTGGGATTATTAATAGCATTCTCCCTCAAAGGGAAAGATTGACTTTCAAGATGGTATCTTCAGTCTAGGGAGCGGTTTCCTTGCTTAAGGAAAGACCTGATAAACATTATATATTTTAAAACAGTCACTGAATTGGGACTTTGCTCTCTTGGTCCCATCAGAACCCCCCTGGGATCATGAGCATCCTGGATGATGTATGTGCCACGATGCACGCAGTGGGTGAGGGAGCGGATCAGACGCTGCTCCAGAAACTTCAGATGCAGATTGGGAACCATGAGCACTTCAACAGCTGGAACCAAGGCTTCATTATTCACCATTACGCTGGGAAGGTATGGCCAGGGAGCAGGGGTTCAGCAGGAAAGGGCAAGTTATCCTTTTCAATGTCTATCTGTATTAAGCCTTTGGGTCTGTAATCTGTTTTCTCACGAGGCAACTGAAAGCAATGTCCGTATAGTTTTATGTGCCTCACTGTGTTTTATTCATCCATCATTCATTCATTCAACAACATGGGACCCATGAAATATTTGGAGAGACAAACAAAAGATAGTGCATATACACCACTGTGTATTTTTTAGCATGAATCACCCTTAATATAACATAAGTATGAATCAACCTATATATATATATTTTTTTTAGATGTTGGGGTAGGAGTTTATTAATTAATTTATTTTTGCTGCGTTGGATCTTCGTTTCTGTGTGAGGGCTTTCTCTAATTGTGGCCAGCGGGGGCCACTCTTCATCGTGGTGCGCGGGCCTCTCACTATCGCGGCCTCTCTTGTTGTGGAACACAGGCTCCAGACATGCAGGCTCAGTAGTTGTGGCTCACGGGCTTAGTTGCTCCGCGGCATGCGGGATTCTCCCAGACCAGGGCTCGAACCCATGTCCCCTGCATTAGCAGGCAGACTCTCAACCACTGCGCCACCAGGGAAGCCCCAACCTATATATTAACTGCTGAAGGAATGAGATTTTTTCTCGCCTCTTATGCAATCACAAGCTTGCATTTTTTACTTGCCCATCCTCCCTGGGAGTATACATAAGGACCAGAGGCTCACTTTGGGGTTTGTTCTCATAAAGTGCATGATTACTGGGTGCTACTGAGTATCAAGCTTTGTGTGGGTGCTGGTGATACACAGATAAGTAAATTGATGTCATGATATTTGGGGACTTCCTAGTACTGTAGAAATTCATTGGTCTCACCCTTCATCCCAATAAGTCTCTTATTAACCAAGGAGGGTCCTTGAGCATGAGACTTCAGCTAAACTGATCTAACTCTGACACCATTTGTAGGAGAAATCGAAAAGCCTCAGATGACGTGGCCCACTGCACTGCGTCAGTGAGCACAGAGAGTTTTATTTTACTCCATCTTACCTAAAATTTAGAGAAAGAATTAAGTGTATTATTTACATACCCCTATAGATCCATCGAAGAAGGGCTATGTAGTCATGAGAGCTGGGGTCCTGGTCATGTATCATTTGCACCGTGTAAGCAGCCAGAGACCATTCATCAGCATCTCCAGGCCATCGCCAGCTGAAGTCATCTAACAAGTTAAAACATGCACAGCCTTAATGTGACAGATCGGGATAAAAGCCCAATTGTTATATCTGGAAATATACACACTCTCTGGAGGATAGCCATGCCAGCTTGGATGTTTTGTTCAATGAAATACTTAAAGGATAAAATTTGATATCTTTCCATTCTTGGCCAGGTATCCTATGACATGGATGGCTTTTGTGAGCGGAACCGTGATGTGCTGTTTATGGATCTGATTGAGCTTATGCAGAGCAGTGAGCTGTAAGTGTGTTTGCCTTATCCGACACGGGATATAGGTTTGATCAGATTTTCAATATTAGAACAAACTTGTGACATTTGAATGGTCAGCGTTATGTTTCCTTGTGCTGTTGGGTCTGGGTTATCATTAGACAATTCAGCTTCTCAAAACAGCTTTTTTCCCCCCGGTCTTAGTCTCTCCCTTGTACCCCTGATACTTCTCACCCCACATGCGAAGTGCTATCTGCATGCCCTTCAGGGCCCCCAGCTTCATCATTTTCAATGGTTTTTATCGGGGAGAAATGCCCATCCTGGAGTTGGGCTGGGATGGCTGTGCCTGACTGTCTAAGACTGACACAGTCTGGCTCTGTGACACTTTGCCCTCGGGACATCATCCCAAGAATTCTCCTTCTGTTTTTGAAAATGCTAATAGCTTAGCTACACCAAAGTTAACCTGAATTGTTGAAGCACTTGGGAAATGGCTCAAGAACTCAGGGAGGGGCACTCAGAGATCCATTTTAACTCCCAAGACCCTGACTAAGCTAAAGGCGTAGAGCAGTGGGGGCATCTGCCTTGCAAGCTGCTGGAGCTCTCAGGGCCAGCTTTGCCATGTCCTTTCCTTCCCTCTTCCGTGCAGAGGTCCCCATGGTCCTGGGTAATGATGTGAGATGTCATTTACATGATCAGACCTGTCCATGCCTGGCAAGTACAATATTGCACAGTCTTCCAGATTTTACAAGTTTTAGAGCTGTCTCCAAGTAATAGTTGCCATTTTAGTCTGTGTTACTTCACCTCTCATAATATCAAGGTTAACTTCTTTGATCAACAGCTGCAAGCCTGCTAATTTTCTAGAAAAGGCCTGACTTCAGTGAATGCAAAACCGAGTTTCCTTTTTGGTCCATGGTTCAAAGTTCTGCTCCGTTTAACCCTCTTCCCCTCCCTCCAGCGTCCACTCCTCCCTGGCCCTCATCTCCCCAGGCCTGCACTTTCGTGGCACTCACACCCCACACTTCGGAGATTCTTCTCTCAAAACATGAAATCTATTTGCTCTTAAAAGATCAGGTAAACCACACGTCCTGGCTTGTGGGGTTTATGACAATCAGGTGCAGGCATGCTTTCAGAGATTTTTTTTCTTTTTAATTATTAAAATTACTGCAAAATTCAAGAGCTATTGATGCTTCCATGTAAAACTCCTGTCATGTAGACATGGTCTGTTGTTTGGTAAACACATGTGCTGTAAAAATCTATAATTGTGTCTGGTGAGGTTATGAAAGTAGATTGCTGTGGAGACTTCCTAGAAAATCCATGATGCCCAATAAGTCCTTTAGGGGGAATTTCCTTTGAGTGGCAGATTCCCAATTTACATGGATCACATCATTCATTCATTCACTCATTCAATCAGCAAATATTTATTGAGCACCTACTGTGTACTAGGCTCTGTTCCAGACACCAGGGACACTAAGGTGACTAAGACATTGTCCCTGCCCTATGCCTTTTGAGGCAGGCCTGTCAACAGATGTAGCTCAGTTACAACTACTAATGAAGTTGTATATTCAGCAGGCAAAGCATTAGTGGATTAGCTGCACTTAAAATTGCTCATACTCAAAACACGTTTTGTCTAGGTTTTTTGCTTGAGGGAAGGGAGGGTTGATACAGTACCCTATTGGCATCTTGTGGGCAAAGGCCACTGATGCTGTGAAACATCCTACAATGTGTAAAGCAGCCCCAGGCCCCAGCACAGAATTATCCAATCTCAAATACAGTAGCACCAAGATTGAGAAACCCTGCTTTAGAGCAAAGCAGAATCTGCATTGGATCTGGACAATTCATACAAATCCCTGTGCTCTGGTCTATCTTACTTAACTCAGAAAACTCACACTGACCCCCCTCTGTTGTGTCCTGTTGCCAAGGTGTATCTCAGTTCTAGTGCATGGGGAAATTTGAAAGGCAGAGTTTAAAATTTTATTTTTCAGGCCTAGACTCCAAGGTGCTTCTGTCTTAGAATTCTCTCTCCATGTTTCTTGTGTCCATTGCTTTTTTTCTCCCGGGTCACAACTTGATGGCTTGAGTCAGATGGCCATTCTGTATCCAAGGTTCTGTGCTTCTGGACGACTCTCCTCTCCATTCTCTATGGAAGCAGGCTTTCCAGCCCCCAAGGTACCTACTGATTGCTAATCCATTCTCTTTCTCCTTTTCCAGACCTTTTATAAAGTCTTTATTTCCGGAAAATCTGCAGGCTGACAAGAAAGGACGCCCAACTACTGCTGGAAGCAAAATAAAGGTTTGTTCTATTTTAATAGGGAAATTTATGGATCCCTATTAAGAGGTAGGGTTTTCTAGGAGTCAGGAACTATACCGCTGGGCCAGGATGCAGTCAGGGAGATGGAACAGGTTGGTTACAGAAGATGGCGAGAAGTAACGTTGCTGCTTGAGAAAGGGTTACAGGATGCAGGTGAATTTGACTTGGCTGTACTGAAACCCCAAATGGATATTAAGTACCTCATAGCTTAATAGTCAGCAGATGATAATCAGTTACTTTCTAAGAGGAAGTGGCTTTATACTGAATCTAGGAGAAGTCACATTAAACTGTCAGAGAAATTTTATGGTCAAGAGCCACATTTTGGATTTTCCAGACCAGACCCCAGAACTTGCCAATTACGGAACTTTACGAACCTGAAATTCTACCGGGTCTTATATGGGGAATTTATGCACCTTCCGCACTGGGTCTTGTGGGCCCTCCTTTCTGTGAATTACAGGCATCTTGGCTTCATAGTGTCTCAAAGTCAGAGGAATTCTTAGTATTTCTTGAGAGCCTCTCTCGGAGAGTGCATTGAATTATCGGAGGCACTGTGTGATGAAATAGGTTGTCCCTAATTACTCTCTGAATTTAGAGGTTGTGTCAAACACACTCCATCATGTAATTTTTTGAAAAACAGTCACTAAACTTTTTCTTATTTAATTATACCAGTTAAAAACCATTTCTTATTTTATATTTTTATTATTATTATTATTATTTTTTTTTTTTGCGGTACGCGGGCCTCTCACTGTTGTGGCCTCTCCCGTTGCGGAGCACATGCTCCGGACGCGCAGGCTCAGCGGCCATGGCTCACGGGCCCAGCCGCTCCGCGGCATGTGGGATCCTCCCGGACCAGGGCACAAACCCGTGTCCCCCGCATCAGCAGGCGGACTCTCAACCACTGCGCCACTAGGGAAGCCCTATTATTATTTTTTTAATTTTTATTTTATATTATAGTTGATTTACAATGTTGTGTTAGTTTCAGGTATACAGCAAAGTGATTCAGTTATACATATATCCATTCTTTTTCAGTTTCTTTTCCCATGTAGGTTATTACAGAATACTGAGTAGAGTTCCCTGTGCTATACAGTAGGTCCTTGTTCATTATCTATTTTATATATAGTAGTGTGTATATTAAATACAGTTTTTTTTAAAGAATCATACCAATTAAATACCACCCTGTCTTTATAATCAATGGAATCATTGAGTGATTAGGAGTAGAGCTCTGGGGCTCGTCACCTGTGTTCAAATCCCTCACCGTGTGATAGCCAGCAAGTTATCTAAACTCTCAGTGCCTCTTTTGCCTTAGAGATTTTAGTACCTATCTCAGCGGGGTACTGTGGTGATTGATTTCCATCGTCCATCTAAGGCACACACTGCCTGAAACATCATAAGCCCAAACCGTGTGTGCTTTCCTGTTCCGTACCACTCCATCTGTCCCCTCCCTCTCTGCCATGCTTTTTCATCTCTGCTTAATTCTCAGTGGACACTTGATGTGCTTGTGCTGACTGTCCATCCCCCTGTGTGGCTCTGTTTGTCCAGATCCTACATGTCCTTCTCACAGTGCCCTCCAATAACCCCGGCCCTGTGAACACCATGGTTGCTGCTGCCTGTTTTGTTCACGAGCGTTTTCTTCTCTGAATGTTGCACATATGGAAGCCTGTCTCCCCAGCCTCTGAGGGCATAAGCACTGTGTGAAATAAAGGGAACATCACAGCAACGAGACGCTTCCATCCGGAGGAGCTTCAGGTTTTGTGCAGGAAGTCAGGCGCAAGCTAGAGGGTAGGGTTTTGAGCTGGAGGGTAGAGTCCTCTGGGATTAAGGACAATCACGTTCAAGGAACTTGAGATATACAGTAGTCCTGGGACAGTGTCTGGATTGAGTTCACTGGGGCAGAGAGTTGAGGGCAGGGAGGAGACGCGGTTCTCACGAGGTCCCAGATAATTGACATCTGCACGAAGCTCTGACTCAGGCTTTGACTTCTAGGTCCTGGATAAGGATTAGCTCTAGGCTGGAAAATCTAGTCACAAGACTGTCACATTCAGATCCAAGGGCCCCAGATCATCAAGGCTGCAGTGACTCACATTCAAGTGGTCTGGATTCTCAGTCCAACTTATTCCCTATAAAAAGGAGGGTGGTGTTAGGAGCATTTTTCTCCTCCTTGGAAGACTTGACCCCTTCATATTCTTGACTAGTAGAATGCTCAAAATTGCCACCTTCCGGTGTACTCAAAATTTTCAGGATTGCTGTGGTCTGGGGAGGTCAGCCTGAAGTCAGCCAGCTCATCTAGGGAGACCGTACTATGCATATGCTCACCAATGGTATCCTCTGGGTGAACTGTGTGACCTCTGCCTGTCTGACACTCTGCCTCCATGTAGGAATGAGATTCTCCCTGTTTTATGTCTCCTGAGTCACCTCTTAGAGATGCATAGCCATGGCCCAATCTCTTACACCTTTCATATCTACAATATTTTGCAGATGCTAAGTATCATCTTTTTTATTTTTAAATTTTTACTGAAGTATGTTTGATTTACAATGTGTTTCAGGTGTACAACAGAATGATTCAGTTATACATATATATGTATGTATTCTTTTTTAAGTTCTTTTCCATTACAGGTTATTACAAGATATTGAGTATAGTTTCCTGTGCTATACAGTAGGACCTTGTTGGTTATTTTATATATAGTAACTAAGTATCATCTTAATGATATCCCTGAGGTTAAACGCTTAAAGGGATCCTGAGTTCCTTGGAAGAAAAATTAAATTTATGTTCAAGGTAGTTTTAGTGTTGGGAATCTTATTGTATTCTAATTCCTTAAAATTTAAAACTGTTGTGTAGGATTTAATTAATAGAATATTAGCTTGGTGAGAACACCCACTATCTTTGTTTATAAATAAGAGTATTCTTTACTTAATAACATGTGATTTTTGAGGCTTTCCTAAATTCTACATTGTTGTGGCTAAAAGGGACTGGTTTTGAAATTAGAGCCAAAGATTTATGGAATGGAGCTCAGAGCTGGCAAAGTGGACTGGGCTACAGCTTTATCTAAGGGAGACTGGGCCTCTAAAGGAGCAGATATGATAAGAGATGCAAGTACCATGAGGTAACTGGACTCGTAGACATTTAACATCTCTTCCAACCTTCAGATTAAATTAGAGGTCTTCTAGTTCAACCTACTTAATTTACAGATGGGGAAACTGAGGCCCAAAGAAATTTAGTGATTTGCAACATAGCTCGCAAAGAGCAGAGCCAGGATCCCAATTCAGGCTTGCTAACAATCTATGTGGAGGGTAGAATGACGAGCTGTCACCCTAAGCCTTTCTGACTGTCCTGTCTGCATTTTTTTTTTTTTTTTTTTTGCAGTACGCGGGCCTCTCACTGTTGTGGCCTCTCCTGTTGCGGAGCACAGGCTCCAGACGCGCAGGCTCAGCGGCCATGGCTCACGGGCCCAGCCGCTCTGCGGCATGTGGGATCCTCCCAGACCAGGGCACGAACCCGTGTCCCCTGCATCGACAGGCGGACTCTCAACCACTGCGCCACCAGGGAAGCCCCTGTCTGCATATTTTAATGCCTGCTTCTGTAGGCAAGTAGACAAGCCTCTGTAGGCAGGCCTCTGCCCTTGTAGGGCAAGTGCCTTTGGTAGCTTTCTGTTCTAACTCATTGGGCTCTTCTTGTCTGGAGCCAGATTAAATCCAAGCTGCTGCTTCCCAGCCACTTCAGGGGGCATTTAAAGTTGACCCATAGCTAAATACAGGATAATTTTGAGATATATTCCTGTTTGCTCAAATTGATTATTCCGAAACCTAAAGGCTTCTCTCTAATCCTAACTCACCCAGTTAATTCCTTTTGTTATCACACTAAATTATCCCATATCTTCCTTAAGGAGGAGGATGACATTGTGGTTAAGAAAAAAACTTGGTAGCTCACAGACTTGGGTTCTAGCCTCACTTCTGCTTACTAATTATATCATCTTGAGTAATACTTTATTTCTTTAAGGCCCCGTTTTCTCATCTAAAAAATGGAAATGATAATTGTAAGAAGCTACTTCTTACAATTGTGAGGCATAAATAAGAAAATCCATGTGTCTAGCCCATGAAGCATATTCAGTACTTGTTAGCCGTTACTATTTTGAGCTATTGAATGAATAGCTCAAGTGTCAAGTGTCATATAAAGTTAAGTCGAACTTGCCCCTGTGTTTTCTTATGCTAAGTTGAAAAGGTATGCTCCTAAATGCTTAGGACTAAAGAGTCTGCCAAGTTATACTTAAAAATCAAAAAATAAAAATTAAGAGTTTGGGAACTTAAAAAATAAAGCTTTATTATAACCAGTCCCTCCCCAGCTTCATCTTACATGTTGCAAAGATCATTAAATTTGTTCTCAAGTACAATCTCTCTCTCATCAACAAGGAAGATGAGAGTCAATTTACATTTTTATCATAGAGCTTTGCTTTGATCATACAACCTCGGCAGCTTTGCCCTGAATTCCAAGCATTGCAAAGAATGCCATATTCTGCACATCTAAACAGAGAACTTTTGCTTTGAATATACCCAAGAGTTTTTCTCAAGGGTTTCAGATTTCCCAAACCCATGAAAACAGGAAAGTCCTAATTGAGAGAGGGTTGACTACGGCAGGCAGATCCCTTCTGCTGACTTTGTCATGGTTTTCTGGCTTTGGAGATCCCTTTCCTCTATTTTCTTTTAGAGGTTTTCTCTCTTCGTGCTGATTTGCTTAGAATGAGAGGTTGCATGTGTGCCCCATTATTGGATCCATAGGGGATGCTCAGCTGTGTGGTGCTGGGAATGCTGATGTGGGCTCTGCTCGTGTTTCTTCAAACAACATTTGTGGTACTCATGATTTGAAATATCTCATAAGCAACTTGAGCTTTATTTATGTGGCTTTTTCTTCTTGTACCCAGTTCCATCGTGGGCACCCGATGTACAGGTAGTAAGAGCTGATTTTACATTGAATATTTTAGTTCATGAAAGAGTAAGTTTCCTGCCACACTGAAAAGGCTCTGAGTCAGCAGGTTTGGAAAAGGACATGCTGAGGAAGAAGGTGAATGAAATGGCCTATAAAAGGGAGATTTTTATGTATCTCCCACTTTTTAATTGTGAATTTCCATCATTTTAATAAGGTGATTCTTCATTGGTTAGATTGCCTGAAAAGAGTACAGGGGATTTGGATGATTTATCCTTGCAAATAAATTTGTGCACCTCCCTTTCCCTCAGAGTTTATGAGAAAAATGTATTTGCAGAGGCCGTCAATCAATATAAAATTAACTAAATTTGTTAATAATTGGCATGCTTCCCTGTTTCTCCTAAAAAGAATTATATGGGAGGATTTACTGGGGTTTGGGTGGGGGGTTGTCTTATTTTATTAACTATACTAAAAATACTGCATCGTTTTCAAAAATCTAACTTCAAACCCACTTAAGAGTGTTCAAATCACCATAACAGTCAGTAGAGCTTTAAGAAAGTGTAGTAGACCCGAGCTGAGCCTAATGAACAAACTGTCATGAGGATGAATTTCTAGCTGTACATTTGCACACTGGTCTCCTTTGAAAGTTGGTCTGCTTTAGAGCAAGTTCCATGTTTCTAAATGATGTTACTCTTCCTTTCTAGAAACAAGCCAATGACCTTGTGAGCACCCTGATGAAATGTACACCTCACTACATTCGCTGCATCAAACCCAATGAAACCAAGAAGCCCAAGGACTGGGAGGAAAGCAGGTATGGTGAAGACACAGACAGGAGGTCAAGGCCAACTTACATGGTCCCACCCTGTTTTTCCCTCTGCTCAAGCTGGGCCCTCCTATGCCCGAGGCAGGAGCAGTTTCAATTGCCTTCCAATGTGTTTTGTGTCTTAACTTTTTCAGGAAGAAGCCTATGTAGATATATTTTTCCCCTCCTTGTTTTTTCCTGAAATGTTAGCAGTGCCCTTCAGTTCAGAATTAGCGATTTATAATGTTGATCTTGGCTGGTCTGGGGACAGATGGAAAAAAGAAAGCAAACCTTAATACAGCAGAGTCAGGATGGTTTTCAAATTAGTTTGAGGCTCTGTGTAGACATTTTTAATGCACTCAGCTCCCCATCAGCACACGCAGGATGTGGCCTGGAATGCTTAGCTCAGGGTTGAAGTGAAGTTCCAAAGAGCTGGTTAAAAACAATCTGTCGGGTGCTTCCCTGGTGGCGCAGTGGTTGAGAGTCCGCCTGCCGATGCAGGGGACACGGGTTCGTGCCCCGGTCCAGGAAGATCCCACATGCCACAGAGTGGCTGGGCCCGTGAGCCATGGCCGCTGAGCCTGCGCATCCGGAGCCTGTGCTCCGCAACGGGAGAGGCCACAACAGTGAGAGGACCGCGTACCGCAAAAAAAAAAACCAAAAAACGCTATCTGTCGGGGCTTCCCTGGTGGCACAGTGGTTAAGAACCCGCCTGCCAATGCAGGGGGACACGGGTTCGAGCCCTGGTCCGGGAAGATCCCACATGCCGTGGAACAAATAAGCCTGCGTGCCACAGCTACTGAAGCTCACGTGCCTAGAGCCCGTGCTCCACAACAAGAGAAGCCACTGCAGTGAGAAGCCCGTGCTCCACAACAAGAGAAGCCACTGCAGTGAGAAGCCTGTGCACCACAACGAAGAGTAGCCCCTGCTCGCTGCAACTAGAGAAAGTCCGCGTGCAGCAACAAAGACCCAACACAGCCAAAAATAAATGACTAGATAAATAAATAAATTTATTTTTTAAAAAAATTCCTAACCGCCCATTACCTCTTCTGAGAGACATGGATGGGTCCATTTCCCATCCTACCAGCAAGATCCTTTCTAACCCACGGCAGGTAGACAATGCTTGATCCTTTACAGGGAGGAAAAGATAAACAGGAAGGAAAATGCCCAAGCTCAAGCATTTGCTGTCTGCAAGTCTTTCTTTGTATTTTCACACTTTATGGTGCAGCCTGAGTCTTTTTTTCTCATGTTAAGGTGCTGTTGGGATGTAGCAGCCTTCCGTTTGGTCATTCCACAATATTCTGACTAGTCTCATCAGTAGATGTGTGTTTCTAAGGCATCTTGTCTATTGAACTGCTCAAATTTTTCAATTTAAGGTAGTCTGAGATTCCTCTTACAATATTATCCATTGATGATACTCAGACTCTGATAAGAAGCCCTAAGTCACCAGTTCACATTTGGATGCCTCTTGCCATTAGCAAGCTCTCCAGTCCTTCTCTAAATCAGTTTTACTGTAATCTCTAATCGGTCATAAGAATTATTCTTGGGACTTTTCCGTGTGACAGCTTTTCTCCTAGTTCAAGGCAGTCACCATGTTTCCCTGGGATCTTCTCTTCAGCAAGCTCATCACTCAGCTCCTCCAGCCATTCCCTCTGAAGGAGCTGGATGTGGAATCCGATACTTTCCCTTCATGGTCATTCCCCTGCATGTACTTAAATTGCCCTCTGCTTTTCTGAGCTGTGCCACTCACTTTCTCTTTTGATATCAGGAGGATAACAGATGGAAAATGTCTGGGGCTTTTTACCTTGCAACACTAGTTCTCAAACTTGAATGTCAGAATATCCCCTGGAAGGCTTATTGCTGGGTCCCATTCCCAGAGTTGCTGAGTCAGTTTCTGGGCCTCCAAGTGATGCTAGTGATGATGGTCTGGGCCCCATAGTTGGAGAATAGCTGATCTAGAGCAAAGGGCTAGACTAGGATTTGGAAGAACTGTATCCTGATGCTGGCCTATCACTAACTAGTTTGAGTGAAACGCTTAATCTCCTGAGTCCTCAGTTTCTTCCTCTTTAAATAAGAGGGTCAATCCAGAGTGGGACTCCTTCAGTCTGACAGAATGAACTCTCCCTCATCTGTTCCCCCCTGTCTGTCATGCTGCCTCTCCCTGTCTCTACGTCACTCCTACACTCACCCCCTCACACGCCACACTCACATCTCATGCATGGTGACTCTGGACGCTTTTTTGTTTTACACACAGAGTAGAAGGGTGGTGTCACAGGCAGCGTCAGAAATAAATTACGAGGGCTTCCCTGGTAGCACAGTGGTTAAGAATCTGCCTGCCAATGCAGGGGACACGGGTTTGAGCCCTGGTCCGGGAAGATCCCACGTGCCGCGGAGCAAGTAAGCCTGTGCGCCACAGCTACTGAGCCTGCGCGCCTAGAGCCTGTGCTCCACAACAAGAGAAGCCACCGCAATGAGAAGCCTGTGCACCACAATGAAGAGTAGCCTCTGCTCGCTGCAACTAGAGAAAGCCTGCACGCAGCAACGAAGACCCAGTGCAGCCAAAAATAAATAAATAAATAAATAAAATTTATTTTTAAAAAAAAAAAGAAAGAAAAATTACGAGAGTCAAGGAAGCAGAGGTATTGCTAAGGGGTGCTTTAGCCCACCCTTCCCCCTACTTCAAACTCTCTCCAGCTTCCCTTCCCAGCAAACATAATCGTGAATGAAAACATCTCACTTGCCCTCCAAATGCAAAACCTCCCTGGCACACTCTCCCCTGCTCCACGTATCCAGCTCTGTTGGTCGTCACTCTAGTGTGGAAATCTTGCAGTAGCTACTGGTTGGGGGTTCCTCAGCCCTGCTGCTACCTTCTCGTAAACTCCAAACTGATTCACTGGAATATCAGAAGCTGGAGAACTGAAGAAAGTGGTACATTTTATTCAATAAATTTTCATAGAGTTTCCCCCAGGGTGTTTTCCTTTTTTTTTTTTTTTTAAGTTACACCCCTTATTGGAACTGCAGTGAGGAACTTGCTAACATACACTCACGTACACTGGTTTGACAAGGTCTAAGGTATCCCTTGGTCAGGTGTTGATTTTCTAGGAGGATGGCTTCCTGGGATCCGCCCCCTCATCTCGGTTCAGGTTTACTGTGTGACGGATGGTCCCACTTCATCCGTGAGTGTGGACGGTCGGGGTCCATGAAAGGGCAGTGTGCTTCGTCGTCAGGGATCACAGGGTCAATTGAAGTTCTTGGTGGACAGGGTTACGCATTCCACAAGTTTATGGCGCGTCGTTTATTTTTCGTTTCCTGTTGAAACTGTGTCTTTGTTTGGCGTTGGCAAAGTTGCCTGCCCTGGATTCTAAATAACTGCCCTAGTAGAGTTCTCAGGCCTTGACCTTCTGAGGACAGTCTTGAAAGAGGACTCCTGAGGGAAGGAGATGGTATGCCCAGGGGAGCAGCGGGCATTGCCAGCCTGGCTGATGCTTACTGAGGAGTTGACAGCACTCCAAGAATATGCAAAAGCAGGACATTTAGTTATTTGTGTGTTTGTTCATTTGGGCCGCGGTGGGTCTCCGTTGCTGCGCACGGGCTTTCTCTAGGGGCGGGGAGCGGGGGCTACTCTTCGTTGCGCTGCACGGGCTTCTCACTGTGGCGGCTTCTCTCGTTGCGGAGCACGGGCTTTCTCTAGTGGCGGGGAGCGGGGGCTACTCTTCGTTGCGCTGCACGGGCTTCTCACTGTGGCGGCTTCTCTCGTTGCGGAGCACGGGCTCTAGGCGCGAGGGCTTCAGTAGTTGTGGCTCGCGGGCTCTAGAGCGCAGGCTCAGTAGCTGTGGCGCACGGGCTTAGTTGCCCCGCGGCATGTGGGATCCTCCCAGACCAGGGCTCGAACCCGTGTCCCCTGCATTGGCAGGTGGATTCTTAACCACTGCGCCACCAGGGAAGTCCCAAGCATGACATTTTAAACATAACAGAATATGTTGAACTCGTTGTCTTGTTGACAAAAATTTGTATAAGAAGGTTTCCTAGCGATGGAATTTACAATGAATGAAACGATGTTTTCACATGAGGCTCATTGTTTTCCATGTGATTCACAGGAAAGGAATCAATGGGTGATGCATTCCCTGCCTCAAAGCTTGGGGTGAAGCCAGAATTTGTGAAAAATACTTAAAATGAGCAGATATCTCTAATTGGCAACCTCATGTATATTTTCCCTAGTAGAGAAAAGGCTGGTGGTGAGTTTGGGATTTGGAGGATGGGAGAAAGGAAAATTATTTTCCTGAATCAGATTTCTACCCTTTCAGTTAACCAGATATGTATTAATATTACATAACCTGAGGGCCAGCTCAGACTCTGAACACTATAAATTATCATCTTTTTTACTATGCTTCCCTGCAGTGTGGAATTGGGAGTTTGGGGGGAATGGTGGGTGGGAGAACAGAGTGAAAAGATTATCCAGTAATGTCCTGGCTCCATTCTCTCCTTTATAGGGTAAAGCATCAAGTAGAATATCTGGGCCTAAAAGAGAACATTCGAGTGAGGAGAGCTGGGTATGCCTATCGGCGCGTCTTCCAGAAATTCCTACAGAGGTAATGAACTGGTAACTCTGGACTCTTTTTGGTTTTAAACAAGTTTATTGACATATAATTCACATATCATACAATTCACCCATTTAAAGTATACAATTCATTGGCTTTTAATATATTTACAGAGTTGTGCATCCATCACCACAATTAATTTCAGAACATTTTCAAAGAGAAAAATCTCACTTCCCGAGTCATCAGCCCCCTATTCGGCCCTCACCCCTGGCCCTAAGCAGACACTTCTTTCTCTGCCTCTTCTGAGCATTACTTATAAATAGAATCATGTAATATGTGTCTTTTGTTTCTGGCTTGTTTTACTTCACATAACGTTTTCAAGGATCATCCTGTAGCATATACCTGCACTGCATTCCTACTCATTGCCAAATAATGTTCCCTTGCGCCAGTGTTCCAATAGACCACATTTTACTTATTCATCCATCAGTTGACAGACATCACATTTTGGCTGTTTTGAATGACGAATAACGCTGCTACCAGTATTCACATACATGTTTTTATGTGGACATATGTTTTTATTTCTCTTTGGGACATAACTAAAAATGGGATTGCTGGGTCAAATGGTAACTATGCTTAACCTTTTTGATGGACTGCTAGATTGTTTTACAGAGTGGCTGTACCATTTTACATCTCCTTTGATCATTTTTAAATTATTTGCCTTTTTAGTCTTAAGTTATAATACAGTTCTTTTTAGCATTATTTATTGTAAGTAAATCAGTAGCCACAAGTATTTTGTCTGTTTAGAGTGACAGATCAGAAATTCATGGTAATTGTGACATGGGGATGGACTGAGATTTAACTTGACTGAGCAAATTAATAGTATGAAGACAATTTTAGGAAAATATTTACAAGCTTAAAGTATTTAACCTCAGATTTTTTGTGCAGTCCAAATATAAAGTTAAACTGATTTGTGTGTGTGTGTGTGTGTGTGTGCGTGTGCGTGTGGTACGCGGGCCTCTCACTGTTGTGGCCTCTCCTGTTGTGGAGCACAGGCTCCGGACACGCAGGCTCAGCGGCCATGGCTCACGGGCCCAGCCGCTCCGCGGCACGTGGGATCCTCCCGGACCGGGGCACGAACCCATGTCCCCTGCATCAGCAGGCGGACTCCCAACCACTGCGCCACCAGGGAAGCCCCTAAACTGATTTTTATATTTCCATTGAAGTGCATTTGGCAGGATCTGTACTAAATTGTTCTTATTTTGCATTGTTTTTAAAAAGGATAACATTTAATGTCCTTAAAATATTACGATTCGAACTTCTCTAATGACTCTAAATTAGTGAAGTTCCACTGATTTTCTACATCTGTTTCATTTCCTGTATGAAAGAAGGAAGCCATATTTAGTATTTTAATCAGAAAATAATTATGTCTTCCTGGTATATGATACAGGAGCAGGATGTAAGAAATTTTTATTGAATTCAAATTGTATGTAACAAAGAGGTTGTAGGATGGAGAAGAGCTTAATTGCTGTCTTTGAAATCCAGTACTTCTAATAAAGTAGCTTTCCCTTTGAGGATGTTGTTTCTTCTGCCATGAGATTGGGATGACTGACCTACTGCTCATCAGTGTGGGTCATCATATGTGGAAGGTCAGAAGAGGCTTAGCAAAAGCACGGATCATTCCATACAATAAAGCTTCATTGATTCTGTCCCCACACATTCAAGATTGCTGATAATTTTGGAGGCTGATTAGACTAGGAATAAAATTCACTGACACAGCTCTCTGAATTAAAGGGCCCACTACACCTCTAGTGTAAGCAGAGCAATATGAAAAGATGTCTTTAGGAAAGTGAGAAAATAAATTTGGAGCGCTCTTGCATCACTGTAGCAGCATCCATTTGCTGACAGACGACTGAAACGTTAATTATCAAAGACTTTGCTCTTCTTTAAGCAGATGGGTGACGGTGACACTAGCTTAGAACAGGATTTCTCAACCTCAGCTATTGATATTTTGGGCTGGATGAGTCCTCATTGTGGCAGCCGTCCTGTACATTGGAACATGTTTAGCAACCTCCTTGGCCTCTACCTGCTAGATGCCAGTAGTGCCAACCCCCTATCCCACCCCCATCCCCATCCTCCCCGAGTTGTGACACCCAAAACTGTATCCAGACATGGCCTAATATCCCCTGGGGGCCAAAGCTAGTTGAGAACCATGACTTAGATAATCTTTAAAATTTTTTGTAAAACTACATTTCTTTGAAAAATACCCCTTTTTAATTAAGAGGGAAAAAAATTAAATTCAGAAAATAGTGAAAGAAAAGTATTTCCTCCATCTTGCCCTAATGTAGAAAGGCCTGCCCTCAACAAGTCCAAAATGTTTATAGTTTTATCCTCCTTCAGTATTTTTTCTGTACTTAAAAACTCTTTATGCGATATTTACAGATTCTCTCTAATTGGCATTACTACTGAAAACTGATCAGATTTTTTTTTAATCTGACCTTGTTTTGTTTGTTTGTTTTTGAGAAACCAGTTATGAAAGACCTCCCTCCTTCCATATTATTTAAAAACAAACCGACAAACCTGACTTCCGTAAGCATTGCTGGGAGCTCTACGTCACTGGGGGGAGCAGGAAGTCCACGCTTTCCTCTCCTGGCAGGAATGTCTGGGGTGCCCTGAGCGGGCTGTGTTACTTGTTTGCTGCAGCTCCTTAAATGAGCTGTGAAATGACCTGGTTATAATATCTGGACCTCTCTCAAGTGCCAGGCTAGCTGCATGGCTCCACGGGTGGTATTTTCTTCTGTGCCTTACACAGAGTAAGCACTTATTGCATATCTCTTATGCCCTTTGTGTTGAGGGACTTTCACTGAAATGATTTTATCCTTGGATGCCTCCCTCCTTAGCTCTCCTGCTGTGGGCTTTTCCTTTCAGAAGAGACAAACAGGCAGCCCTGTCTTATAAAAAGGAGGCTCTTTTGATGTTGTCATATTTCTTTTGATTTGAGAGTACTGGGAGGATAATAAAAATGAAGTTTGGAAGGAAAATTTGTTTTTCAATAAGAAGTACATGTTTAGTCTCCCACTCAAAAATGGCTACAAGGCCATATATCTGTCAATGGGCAAGGAATATTTTTCCAGAGACAGTGCTGTTTTCCATAAGGTGTATGAGTCTGGGGTTGTAACAGGATTTGTCCAGAATCATCCAGTCACTGTCTCATCCTGTGATCCCCTGTGAGTAATTAAAACATCTTATACCTTTATTATCTCAGGTATGGAGTGTAGCGAGTGTCCTGCTGGCTGCCAGGATTTTAGTGTCCTTGGGGGTCAGAAACATCCTTAAATCCAAGTGCCAGCAGCTAGAGGTCTGCTGGGCTGCATTTCGTCTGAGAAGGAACCATTGGATTGGTCATCTGAGAGATTACAAGGAGCCTTCCAGACTAGGGGCAGGAAAGGGAGTTCTAGGCAGAGAGAACAGCCAGTGCAAAGGTCTTGAGATGAAATTTTGGTCTTAAACTGAAAATACTTGATGAAAGGAGTATAAACTATTATCCTCATCTCTCCAGAATTATCACAGGCAACCTGTTAGGCAGTGCACCATTGCCTTGTGCAACCAGTTCCCACCAGTATATCCTGGAGAAAGACGAGTGAACTGGGTGTACTTACATAGTGGGAGAACATTGTACTAGAATTATGCCCTGGCCTCTCCAGTGAAGTACAAAAGGAAGTAAGGAGGATATCATCAAGCTTCCTGAAAGCCAAGGGGACCACCACAAGTGGTCCATTGTCAAAGGGCTCTGGAAATGCCAGGCAATTCCCATGTCTTACCCAGACCCAAACTCTCAGCGGCCTTGTCAGGAAAAGGAAGAAGAAAAAGTCTCTTCAAAACAAGTTCCTTACTATTAAAAAAAGAAAAAAAAATGAGAAATACAGCATTATTTTAATAGGGGGGAAAATGTGAATTGCAAAGAGCTACCTATTTGAGGTTGCACAATAAAAATACTTTGGTTTATAATTACGATTTGATTAGATCAAGCCAGGCAAACTCGTACTCTTAGAAACTTGTCACCTTGGGAGTCTGGTCTTTTCTTTCTCACCCATACCCTGCATGAACTTTCTCCCTCATCCATTTATATTGCCAGTACATTCCTACCTTTTCACCACATCCCCCCACAATGGCAACCCTGCTCTCAGTCATTTTTATGTGACTTAATTTGTATAACTGACTTCATTATGCCACATGTGAAATGTATTCCTGCTAATGTGTGGCTTCAGCCAGGCATTTTCATTTTTAAGCTTTTTATCGCTAATTAGTGAATAAGAGGGTTTGCTTCTCCAGGAAATTTGTATTATCAGGCAAGATGTGGATATTTAGGAGGACCAGAGAGGGTCCCTAGAATCACCTTAGTCCCAGCCAGCTAGACCTAAGGGTGTGATGAGCACTGGCTCTGTCCTCTTAGGGAGCCCTGGATCCTGAAGGTGGAGCCACTCTTCTTGTCACAATTCCCTTCTCCCTTGGATGCCATTAGTCAGTCTAATCCTCTTAGTAGCTTCTGGGAACAAGGGAGGACACTGGCTTCTTCAGAGGCCTGGGGCCCATTCATTGCCTATGTTCTAGATGTGCCTGCCCCTAGGCCACGCCCTCCAATTTCTCACCCACAGTCTCCTCTGATTTCCCCTTCTTCCTCCCTCCCTCCCTCCCTCCCTCCGTCTTTCTCTTCCTTCCACCTCAAGTCTTTGGTACCTTCTGTATCTGACATTTTGTAATGTGCTTCTGTCTCCTCTATTAGACTAGCTTCTTACATAATTATGATGTTTCTAACATAGACGTGTAGTAGACTGTATCATCTTTAAAGGGAATATTTACCTGTATACCAATCCATGCCTTGTATGTAGTGCCATCATGAAAGAAACAGCTTGGGGTTCAAATCCCAGCTATGACTCCTACTAGCTAAGTAGCCTTGAGTGGGTCTCTAGTTGCCTGTGTTTCCTGCTTTGCAAAGTGGAAAGACCAACTGGATGAGGTTGCTGTAGGAATAAAATGAGATCAAGGATCTAACGCACCAAGAATAGCACCTGATGCAGAGAGCACCCTATAGTGTTGGAGCCCTTCATGTTAGTTCTTACTGCCGCGTTCCTGGCATTGTGTAAGGTGCCGGATGTGCAGGGTGAGCTCCCATTTACGGAGCTCTTGTCCCCATGGGGGTGGCATGAGTTAACCAAATAGGTGCCAACATGACTTATCATTATGAGTTATGATACATGCTCTGAAAGAAAAATATTATTTTCTATGAGAGAGAATAGCAGGGGGACAGTGTTTGCTTGGGTCCACCCCAAAGGCCTCTCTTGAAGGGTCACTGAAGGGGAGCACCCCCTGAGTGGGAGCCAGCCACCTGAGGAGTTTGGAGAACAGCACACCTGGTAGAGGGAACAGCATGGGTGAAAGCTCTGAGGAGGGAAAGTGTTGAATGTGCATGAAGAAGAGGCCGTCCTCCCAGGAACGTGGTGAGCCTGAGGACAGTAGAGAGACGAGATTGGAGAATAGCCGAGGACCAGATCACCAGGGCCTCCTGACTCAAGATGCAGAGGACTCCAAAGATGAAAGTTGACCCATCGTAATCATAACAGCTGCTTATGGGGAGCTTTGTAAAACTCTTCACATTGACTGTTAAGTGCTCCTGAGACATCAGGGGAAATTGGTATCGAGAAAAGACTGATTTTGCTGGAAGAGTGTCACCGGGGACCTTCAGGAATGCTATTTTTGGACAGTGGTAGAAAGGAAAAGCAGATTTTCTCCAGGGCCTTCGCGTGGAAGTGGTCAGATAAGGAAGGAGTTAGGAGGCAGCTCGGAAATGGGCAATCCGGACCCAGTGGATTTTTGCAGTTGTCAAGGTCCATCCCTGAGCCTTGGAAGGGAGGTGAGGGGATGGCTAGGACCCTAGCAGCACCGAGCGCCTTTGGGGGGTGGTCCAGGCTGAGCCTGATCTTTCTCTCCCTCATTGTCCTCACAGGTACGCCATTCTGACCAAAGCCACCTGGCCTTCGTGGAGAGGAGATGAGAAACAAGGTGTCCTCCACTTGCTGCAGTCTGTCAACATGGACAGTGACCAGTTCCAGCTCGGGAAGAGCAAAGTGTTCGTCAAAGCCCCCGAGTCTGTGAGTTTCCTCAGGGCCGCCCCTCTCCCCACAGCCCCTGTCGGCCCCCTGCCCATGGCGTGGCTGGCTTCTTTTCCTCATCCTGCTGTTCATGCCTTAAATGTGGGCTCCTCAAAGAAGGCTTTCCACTGCTCCCAGTCTAAGCATAGGCCATTCTCCACACCCCAGAGCCCTCAGCATGGATACAAAGCTATTTTCTTTTCTTACTTAAAGTCTCTCTCCCATTCTAGACGTCATCACCTTAAGGTCAGGGAGTGTTTTGTGTGCTTTTGTGCACTCAGAGCCTCATGAGGAAAGTGGCTCATAGGAAGAGCCCAGTAGTTATTTTTAGTGTCCAGTGGTGCCTAAGCTAATAGGTACTTCTTTGCCCACAAAGGAGGCTTGGGTAAACCTACATCCTCACCTGGGTGACACCAAGCAGGTTGTGTAACGCAGGCCCAGGCTTCCTCCTTAAAGGGGGAGCAGATCCTGGGAGTGACAGTTTCCAGAACTGTATCTTGAAGACCATGAGGAAGCCCGGAAAGGACTTTCAGGGGACCAATAGGTAGAAGGAGAAATATCTGGGCTTAAAGGACAGGGATATTTACCAGTAAGGAATTCAAACATATAGGTTTAACAATTTGCAAACTTATCAGGCCTCCACAGATTAATTTAGTGGAACTTCTTCATCTTTCCTGATGAGGGTGTGGTCACTCTGACGGTCACTAATGAACGTCCGTCCACAGGAAGTTCTCAGTTTGAGCAGGAACCCAACCCATCCCCTCAGTTCTGCCCCATAGCTCTGGGGCTGTGGAATGAAGACACTTTTTTTTTTTTGGCTGCACTGGGTGGCATGCGGATTATTAGTTCCCCGGCCAGGGGTGGAACCTGTGCCCCCTGTGGTAGAAGCATGGAGTCCTCACCAGTGGACCACCAGGGAAGTCCCAAACATACTCTTTTTTTTTTTTTTTTTTAAGAGTTTTATTAGCAACTAATCAAGATGCTTTTTTTTTTTTTTGCGGTACGCGGGCCTCCACTGCTGTGGCCTCTCCCGTTGCGGAGCACAGGCTCCGGACGCGCAGGCTCAGCGGCCATGGCTCACGGGCCCAGCCGCTCCGCGGCATGTGGGATCTTCCCGGTCTGGGGCACGAACCTGTGTCCCCTGCATCGGCAGGCGGACTCCCAACCACTGCGCCACCAGGGAAGCCCAGATACTCCTTTTTAAGTTGGAGAAACTGCTGGAACTAACCGGGGCTGGGCATCACCATTTCTTGAGGTTCCTGTAATAATCACAAGACTCCCATTTCAGGAGTCTTTGGTGAATTTGGCAAAATTAGTCACCATATCAAGGGGAAGTACCATGAGAACTTGCGGTGTTGGTCATAATGGAAACACTTGACTCTAGGCAAATTCTGGTCTCGCAGTGAGTTTTCTCCTTTACAGTGGGCCCCATGGCTGCTGTTCTGCCTGCCTCACAGGATCAGCCCTAGATCAGAAATGCTAATGGTTGTAACTGAATGGCTTTATGAACTGTAAAGGTTGTTAAATAAATAAGTGGCACACATCGACAGAACCCATTTATGAAAAGTTTGTGGTAGCATTTTCCACTTTGAGTTATTTGTAGCTTCACAGTAATTTCATTTCCAATTATAAAATGAAAATGTTGTGTCATACACCATTAAGCAACCCACAGAACAGTTCCTGTTCTTTCTAAAACAGGATGGAGTGATTTACTGGTACAATGGAGAACTCTTCTGTTGTTTTATACCCACTTTTACTTTTTTGACTTGCTAAATTTTCACAAAAACAGCCTCAATATTTTTCATACTTTTTTTTCTGATTCAGTTGAGCTTTGAGATTTTACTTCAAAAATCAAGATTTATTTTTGGTTTTTCTTTTCCGTGTCTTCCTCCCAATTGCTTTTTACCATCACTTGACTGTCCTCTCCCCCATCTTTTTACACACGCACACAAATCCCATTATCACTACTCTCTCCCCACCACCATCACTCATCCATCCACATCTAGCCCTGACATTGCAAATACTTTTACAAAAATTGGTTTTTAGGGACCTCCCTGGCGGTCCAATGGTTAAGACTCCACACTTCCACTGCAGGGGGCACGGGTTCGATCCCTAGTTGGGGAACTAAGATCCTGCCTGCCGCATGGTGAGGCCAAAAAAAGAAAAACGGTTTTCAAAAATCTACCCTGTGATCTCGCCTTGATTTTTATAGTAAATGTGCTGAATTTACAAAGTAACCCATTTGCTTTTAAGAACCCACATTAGACATCAGGCACCAGAGGGTTTGGTTTGGTTTTATTTGTTACATGTGTCCATGATTTTTGCTTTTTTTTTCCCTCTCTCTCTCTCTCTTTTTCTTCTTGAACCTCCCTGCTTTCTAACCCGTATGGCTTTTGGAAAGAACCTAAAAACCAGATAATCTTTGAACTCATCTGTAGGAAGCTGGGAACTGGTTGCATCTTCATCCTTTCTGAGTCACAAGTGTATTTTCTATGACACTCCCAAAATAGTTCTGTGAGAAAGAAGAAGAAAACAAGACTTACCCAGCAACCCAACACACAAGATAAGAAACACCAACAGATAATCTTCCAGTCGACCGCGGGGCTCAGATTTTAAACATTCTGTCCAATTGTTAAAAGTCTTTTGCTTTGGAAATATGTTCCTTGTGTTTATTGTATATGGCACTGATGGCTGTGGAATGAAGTGCCCCTCTCTTGGTATTTTGAGTTTGAGATGTGGTTTTGACACAGCTGGGGATGTGAGAAGGAGAAGCTGAGTGTCAGGGGGAGATCGATGTGGCTCCAGGGTACAGACCCAGACAAACAAGAGACAACAAATCAAGCCCAGCTGCCTTCAAACCAAATTCACTTGTTTATACTTCTGGAACATTTTAACAATGACATTCATCATCATTACTTTGGGTTTTTATTGGTCCGTTTTATTTTTGTTCCTAGAGAGTCATGTAAACCACTTTCTAGGTGAATGAGAGTTTCCCACCATTTTACGAGTTGATTAGATGCAGATTTACAGAGAAAGACTTGTACGTCCAAAGACCTTGGTTCACTTTCCAGCCTCACCCAATCTTAGTTCCAATGTTCTCATCTGTAAAATGGAGATAACACAAATATGTGGTTCATGTAGTTGTTGAGTGGTTGAATGAAAGAATGTGTGTAAAGCATCTAGAATGACTCCTGACCTGTAGTGGGCACTCGGTTCATTACAGCTGCTTGCTGTCATCTTCGTTATTCCAGAGCTTTGTTGAGTGGGGTGCAGAAATCAGTATTCATCGTTAAGGTTGCCTGAGTCTCAACACCTGCCAGTGTCTGATATGAGCCCTTAACTAAAACAATCTCCAGCCCCTCTTGGTGAATCTAAGTCCTAACTAACACATCTTAAGTCCAGCTCCAGTCACTGGTTATTATCCCTGCCCCAGTGACTCCTTGGAGATTTCTATGAGGCAGGAAGTCTATACTTCTTTCATGGAACCAAGAGGAGGGCAGCCCTCTTTCCACTGCAGCACAGGCTCTGCTCTTGCAAAAGCTGGAAAATTCTAGTAAGACACTATAGGCAGCACTAAACAACTGCCTCCACGAGCTCATTTGATCAAGCCACTTAATATCCTCTTTGGATTGAGGTGGGAAATAAGTAGATAAGTGCTGAATCACTCATTTGATTCTCACAGAGGTTATGAGCAAGGCAGGACAGACACCATCATTAAGGTCCAAGTGAATACACTCAGATCCAGCTATTTTCCACTATGTTTTTTGTTAAAAGAATATGTATATTATATTATGGTATTATAATATATTATATTAAAAGACTGTATATATAAAAGTTATAGTGATCATAAACACATTTTTTCACCTTTGTTGATGAGTCTGAGAAGCTGCTCCCCATTATGTCCTCAGCTAAACTGAGTGTCCCTGAAATACCCAAAAAAGTGATGTTCAGGTCCTGTGAATTGGCTCACATTGGTCTTCTCTATATTCACAGCTCTTTCTTCTAGAAGAAATGAGAGAGCGAAAGTACGATGGGTATGCTCGAGTGATACAGAAATCATGGAGGAAATTCGTGGCCCGGAAGAAATATGTCCAAATGAGAGAAGAGGGTATTGTAGTCATTTTGTTTCATGAATTTACCAAATCTAAGAATACTTTTGAACTTAGACGAATTACAAGTTCATTTTACTTTGCATATAATGTCGTGTGTTAAAACCTTGCATTCATTTAGAGTTTCTCTGTGTCTTTCCACACTGAGCATTTTCCTCCTTCTCCTCGGGGACTGATCCTTCTCCCTTCTCTGCCCTTTTGGGAATTGCAGCCTCTGACCTCCTGTTGAACAAGAAGGAGAGGAGGAGAAACAGTATTAACAGGAACTTCATCGGGGACTACATAGGGATGGAAGAGCACCCGGAACTCCAGCAGTTTGTGGGCAAGAGAGAGAAGATTGATTTTGCAGACACAGTGACCAAGTATGACAGGAGGTTCAAGGTACACGCTGACTGCCCACCTCTGAGAGTCACCAAACAGATTCCTTAGTTTTAAAAATAACTCGTAATTTTGCTTTTCTGATTACCAAAACAGAACATGCTCGTCGCAGACAAATTTAGAAAATGCAGATAAGCCAAAAGAAAAGTAGCCACCTGTACCCAGAAACAATCACTGTTAACATTTTGTGTGTATCCATTAGAACTTTTTTTGCAGGCATACATTTGAATATTTAGTTTTACGAAAATGAGATCTACCTTACATGCTGGTTTATGTCCTAGGTTGTTTTGCTCTTAAAATATGCCAGGGAGAACTTTCCATATTAATAGATGTGTCAATATAAATTATTTTGTTTAGCTGCATAGTATCCAATTCAACAGTTGCTTCACTATATATATACATATATATTTTTTTCGGTACGCGGGCCTCTCACTGTTGTGGGCTCCCCCGTTGCGGAGCACAGGCTCCGGACGCACAGGCTCGACGGCCATGGCTCACGGGCCCAGCTGCTCCGCGGCATGTGGGATCGTCCCGGACCGGGGCACGAACCCGTGTCCCCTGCATCAGCAGGCGGACTCTCAACCACTGCGCCACCAGGGATGCCTGCTTCACTACAGTTTCTCATTATTCTTTTCTCAGTGGGCTTTTTTTTTTTTTTCTAACCATCGTAAATAAAAGGATGCAGTGAGCATCCTTTCACATGTCTTTGTGCATTTGTCTACTGATGCTTTTAGAATAAATTGATAGGAGTAGACTCATTGGATCAAAAGATTCAGAATTTAAAGTGAAGTGTTCTTACCCATTTTCCCTGAGCAAATGACTATGCAGGGCTTTCACAGAGCCACTGGGGGCCAGCTGATTTTTTTTTTTTTTTTTTTCACCTCTTAGACATTTTCTTTTGCCTGATAAAATCTTGACCCTAATAGTGAAATATGAAGCCACAATAGCTTATGGGCCCATTAAGAGCTTTTTATGTGTGTTGGTTCTTGTTTGTTTTTTTGGTCAGGAAAAAAAATAATGAAATAAATAACAGTATTAATTTCACAAGAAGGATGATGTTGTTTTGCCAAAACCAAATCATTCCTTACAACCCGAGTATGGTACCAGCTGCTCTGGTGGCAGATTTGAATGCAAACATTAGTGCTTAAGTCTCTAAGTAGTATTTGAGTATAATACAGTATGTTTATATTAGATTTTTAAGGATTGTCATTGAAATGAAAATTTATCAATTTTAAAAATTAAAAATTTCATGGGCTCACAAAATTTATATATGCACGGATCCCTGAGAGAGAAACATTCTGCAGCAGATCATTGGTAGGGTCGTCCTACGTGTTGGTTTGCCCTGATACCTTAGGTGTTGTCCTGATGGTCTGCCATTTTTGTAAGTCAAAGAGAGTCAAGTATCAGCAATTTTACATGTCAACCTAAGAATCATGAACAGTGTCCCCTTTTGCTCTCGAGGGACGGCCATCCAATGGTAGTGAAAGTTCACTACCTAAAGCAGCATCCCTTCACCTGGTCACAAATGCCCTTTGTGTGGAGTATTTTCACTCTGACACTTTTTAAAACACCTCTCCTTACAGAGCGTAAAGCGAGACTTGCTTCTTACTCCGAAATGCTTGTACTTAATTGGACGAGAAAAGGTCAAGCAGGGTCCAGACAAAGGCCTTGTGAAGGAGGTGCTGAAGCGGAGAATCGAGATGGAGAGGATCTTGTCTGTGTCCCTCAGGTGAGTGGCCAGGGCTGGGGGCAGGGGAGCCCTGTCTGTCCTCAACATCACCAACCGCTGTTCCAAACACAGCCTAGAGAAAGGGCCCGTCAGGCTCCCCAGTTGTAAAAATCATGATGAAGCGAACCCAGTTTCCTCTCCTTCCCAAAGAAGAGCTCATCTTCATGGCTCTCAGGGAGTCCCAAGATGACGAGAAAAATTTGCCCTGATCAAGGGATACCCAGATCCTTTGTTCCCATAAAATTTGAGAAATAAATGTAGTATGTGAAACAACCAGCACAATTGCTGTTATTGAAGTAGGGCCAATGTTCCGAGCCCTGCCCCCAAGCCCACCTCGCCCCTGTTGAAGACCTAACCCGTTTCACCAGGAAAGGCCCAAGCACAGGTGGACATTAGGTCATCAGTACTGCTTTTTAGTTTGCTGTGACGTCTGACTGTCCTAGGTGGGAAGTTTCTTTGGACTCCTTGAAGCCCTTTATGCCTGTTAATACCTATGGGGGGAGTACAAATTGGTCTCCATAATCTATAGCCCTGGAATCATTGCCAAATGCTCCCTTCAACCCCAAGTTCACAGGTAGGGGCCCTTGCTCTTCCTGTCAGCACTATGGCTTTCTTTTGGCAGAGGGGCTTCTATGCATGCTGAGACTTCCCTAAGTCCCCTGCTAATAACTCTCAGACTAAGTTCCCTCTGATGAGAGGAAATCCTCTCAGTCCACAGAAGGCTAAGAAAAGAGGAAGAAAGGCCCCTTTGAGCCCAGTAGCTTCCTCCTTGAGTCACATCCCTGGCCCTTCTGAGGATACCACTGCCTCTCATGGCAAGCTTCTTCGGGCTGCCATGGCATTAAAATGAGAGATGTTCTGGTTACTTGCGAACATGTCTTCCTGGAATTTGGAACTCTTATTCCACATAGAAGACAAAACTCCTGCTCTTAGGAAAAAGCAGGGGTTTTGTGTGCTCAGGCATCTGATTTACCAGGCTAGAAATCCTGGCTCCAGTGTGATAATCCAAAGCAGATTTTAAGTTGTGTCCATTCTTGCCTGTGTCACTGTGGTTTCTGATTCTATCTGTTCCCAATTTTCCTGATAAAGAGCCAGGCAGTACAGTGAGGTTAAGAGTTTAAAACCCTTCAGTTCAGGATGTGGTAGAACTAAGCAGATGAGTCCATCAGCAGCCTTGTGCAGCCCCACCTCAGGTGGGTCTCAGTGCCATGGATTTCACTGAAACGCTCTAGGCGCTGTCGGGTTTTCCTCAAAGGTCTTTCTGAGAATTCAGCTCGTGGGCCACGACCTGCTGGCCATAGTCTCCTGGCTAGCTGGGCCCTGAGGCTGCCCTTGCTGGTCCAAGGAACCCAGCTGGAAGCTTCTCTTTTTTTCTTGCATGGGGACCAGCTATACCTGGGCTAAGCTGGATGAGCTGAAACGTGCTGTGCACACTTGGCAGTAGCCGTGGCTATAAGACCAGGAGTCACAGCTTTGGGGCACATGTGCTGATTACTCTGAGAATGATCATTGTTCTTTCTATTATTATTGCTCAGGTCTGTCTGCAGCCTTCAGACCATCAAGGAGTGCTTGATCATCATATGCCTACATTTGTATCAAGCACTTTGACACTTAATATCTTATTGATCAAGTCTTTGAGGCTTATCAAGGTTTGGGATATTCACACTCAAGTTTGTTCCTTCTTTTTTTTTTTTTCCTCCTCTCTCAGCCTCTGGGGATACAGTGTCTCATAGTAAAATCAGATTCTTTTTCTGCTTTCTCTTTAGTATTTCTAAAGAGAAATACTATTATTTCTTTAGTATTTCTGCATTTCTCTTTAGTATTCTCAACATTTGCTTCCTTATGGTCTTTCCTTGTTAGAGGATGTAATAAAATGAGGTACTTAGCCTGAAATTTGTTCTGGATCTAGGGGAAAAAAAGAGCCTGAGTCATTTAAACTTGTTATATCTGCATGTTACAGTTACTGAGCCCCAACTTGTGAAGATTAATACTGTTCCTGCATTTCCTTCAGCCGTTGGGTTAGGCTAGTAATCTAAACCAAGTTAGGAATGCAACCACATGGGTCGTGGAGTGTGAAATGGATTGAGTAGTGAAATGGAATCCAGAGTAGAAATGGATTGTGGTACCAGGAGAACGTGTGTGTGTGTGTGTGTGTGTGTGTGTGTGTGTGTGTGTGTGTGTGTGTGTGTGTGTGTGTGTGTGTGTGTGTGTGCGCGTGCGCGCTCAATGTATTTCAGTATTGGCATAGAGAAAAATTTTAACAGTTGTCTAGCTCTTCAGGAAGAAAGTTGTAACGTGTTTTGAACACTTTAGGAGGCTTACTTCTTGACTGTTGGCTGGAATGACCACCTAATGGATTCTTCTAGTTCAGACTATCAAAGTGTCCTACAAGCTTCATCTTTCAGCCCGTCCCTAACTCTTACAACTACTGGGAAAGCCAAATTGGCTCACAGCTCCCTATTCAAACAAACCAACCATACGAAAAAAATTACAGGACAATTTGGGGACATGTGAACATAACTATTTGATATGAAGGATTTATTGTTCATTTCTTTATGTGTGATAATGGTATTGTGGTTATTTTTATTTAAGGAAGCTTTATCTTTTAGAGATACAGACTGAAATATTTAAGGATAAAATAATATAATAGTTATACTCTGCTCCAAAACCTAGCTGGTGTGTGGAAGTGGGGAGAATGAGACTGTAGATACATTTGATTGTGGCTTGATCATTGTTGAAACCTCCTGACATGTAGAAGTTCATTCTGCTATTCTGCTTTTTTAGATATTTGAAATTTTTCATAATAAAAAGTTTTTCCTAATCCTTCAATAGACATCGTATTTTTAGAAGTCTTTACCTTTTTGATTTTTGTTTTTTTTGGGTTTTTTGGCTGCATTGGGCCTTCATTGCTGCGTGCGGACTTTCTGTAGTTGAGGAGAGCAGGGGCTACTCTTCGTTGCGGTGCGCGGGCTTCTCATTGCAGTGGCTTCTCTTGTTGCGGAGCACAGCTTCTAGGCGCATGGGCTCAGTAGTTGTGGCTTGTGGGCTCTAGAGCGCAGGCTCAGTAGTTGTGGTGCACGGGCTTGGTTGCTCCGCAGCATGTGGTATCTTCCTGGACCAGGGCTCGAACCCATGTCCCCTGCATTGGCAGGCGGACTCCCAATCACTGTGCCACCAGGAAAGCCCAAAGAGTCTTTACCTTTTTATAAATGGTAATATATCTAGTTGACTTATAACTGAAATTTTAAGAAAAATGTTTTTTTAACTTACAAGAAAAAAAATAGATTAGACCCAATAGCTCAGAGAACTACAAAGACTATAGTTACTCAAAGGGCCAGGAAAATCCTTATCTAAATAAAAGTTAGCCCAAAACACTGACACCTGCGTTTCTGTCTTGGTTGAAGACGTGGTGAGACGATCAGGAAGTGACCCACTGATATGCAGGTGAGACATTGGATTTCCAAGGCTTTGGGGATTCTGCTGACAGAAGGCCCAGAATGAATTTTTGAAGGATCCTTCAAGAGCCGCTTCTAATCCAAGAACCGTATACTGGCCTGGCCTTGCTCTTACTTGAAAAACTCAATTTGCTGGCAGGGTGGCCACAAACTTCAATTGCCCATGTTCTTTGCCTTCCTGTCGTATGTGATGAGATTGGAATTATAAAATCTCCTATGTGGGGTTCTCTCTGATGAAGCCTCTAGTCCTCCTCATCCTGACAGCTGAGCCCCAGAGACCTAAACCAAAAGCTGTGGGGCTGCCTGTCTGGTTCGGTAGATTTTCCAGTACTTGTACATACTGGAGAAATCATCCTGGAGGAGGGGGCTTTAGACAGAGGCTCCAGCTGCCCTGGGCACGACATTCTTGCCTAGACTGTTTCATTGCCTGATTGCCCTAAACCTCTGGCAAGAAGAACAGGCTGCTTCACTGCTTGTTCAGCTGACCTGACTCATTCCTGAAATCTTGCCTTGCTGTGGCTTTTGAGCTTTTGGAAACCTGGAATTTCTCTGTTTTTGGACTGATCACCTACCTTGTGTTCAGCTCTGGATCTGAAGGTGAACGAGACACAGTCCCTGTCTTAAGGAGCTCCATCCCGTCCTGGAAGGAGGAGCAGGGCCCTGAGTAAACATGGGGCACACAGCTTACAGGTGTTGAGAGACTTTTATCCAGGATACTCCTGGGACACAAAAGATGTCAGTGAGCCTTTCCCCTGGGGTTGGGTGAAGCTTCTCCCAGGAGGCCTGACACCACGTGTATCTGCACTTTCTCAGAGATTAATGTAGGATCCCCAACTGGTGCCACTGGTGTCTCTGGGTGGTAGAATTCTGGATACGGTTTATTTTCTTCTTCTTTTTTTTTAACCTTTGTAGTTTTCAGTTTACTAAAAGGAGCATCTATTTCATAAGCAGGAAACATTTTTTTAAAAGGCTGAAATAAAGGCAGGGGCCGTCCTACCTGAAACTGACTTTTCAGCTTTAAAAAAAAAAAAAAAGAGTTTACCCAGGGTTTTGTAACTAATGTTTTTGTGAAGAAGATCTTGGTTAAGGGAGTGAAACAAGATTTTCTAGTGTTGTCAGCAGTACAACAGTAAGCCACAAAGGCGAGAGGATAAAGAACCAGTAGTCAGCCAAACCAGAGACTAGGAAAGCATCTTTCAACACGGCCTACTATGCCAGTCGTCTGTAAGGAATTGCAGGTTGAGCATATGAATAAGACGGGGGTGAAGTCCAAACATAAGTCTGATTTTTTAGGGAAAAAAAATGTGAAAGCTTTGTTTTCAGATCTAGGAACCTGGGCTGAGGAGAGGGGAATGAGTTGAAACTCTGGCCTGGGTAAAGATGATTTCCTAACTCTCTGACTCGGGTCACCAGAGGGAGGGGTTTTTGAATTTGGTTGAAGTCAAAGTATCCAAACAGCCTCTTCTCATTTCCAGACTCATGCTGATAATTGACCTTGATGTTTTGGCCTGCTTGCTTTATTTCTTTATGATCATGAAACTTCTAATACATCTGAGCACATTAAACTACTCAAGGTTTCCTGTGTTGGACTCATTTAATAACCCTGTTGAATAATCACTCTCCCACCTAAAGTACAGCCAGGCAAACAGACATGCCCAGACATGAGTCAGGCAGCTGAAATGGGAGTTTCACTCCACCGCACACACCAAAAAGTGGTGCTTCTTTTCTGCCTCTTCCCCATTGTACACCCTCCTTCCTAAAGCAGAGGTCTTCTTAGACCTGTGCTAGGATGCTGGGGCTTTATTTCTTTAATTCCAAATGACTTGACAGAGCTGTTGTGAGCAACTTTTACACAAGTGCCTTTTGGAGTTTTGAATTGCTGTCACTGAAGTGATTAAGACAATTCCAGACTTTTCATCTGCCTACAAACAGGCAGATGATAGGAGCTTTGCGGTATCTTATTCTCACACTTTAAGAAAAGATTCCAATTCCAAGTTTGGAAAAATTCGTGAACAAGGAGGTATAGTGGAGATTGTGAGCTGTCCTGTAATACCCATTCTCTCCTTTCCATGTTAATAGCTGGCAGCCCACCCAGAGACTACATTTCCCAGGCTCCCTTCACCTAGGTGTAACCAAGTGACACAGTGCTGGCCAGTGGGGTGTGAGCAGAAATGACTTGTACAACTTCCTGGTCGTACCTGTAAAGAGGAGGAGTAGACGCCTGGCTCCCAGGCACTGTAGAACTGTCATGTTGGCCCTGAATTGCCTTTACACATGCTCTTGAGTGACAGAGATTAAACCACTGGTTGTCAGGGTCTTCATCACAACAAATCCTAGTGCAGGTAGCATGATTGTGATGTAGGGATGTTTGAAAACAAACTTTTTTTTTTTTATACAGACAAATTGTCCTTAAATTCCTGATTTTAAGAGTCATATGAGAGAATATTTCACTTATGCTTTTGGTGGGCTATAAACTTCTTTTAAAAGCAGATTTTAGTGACTTTACTTTTATACTTCATTGTGTTGTGTTTTAAAGATTTTCAGTTATTACAGAGAGAAAGACAGTAGAAATTTAGTGCTATTTTACAGGATTAAAAAAGGAGTGGAGGGCTGCCCTGGTGGCGCAGTGGTTGAGAGTCCGCCTGCAGGGGACACGGGTTCGTGCCCCGGTCCGGGAAGATCCCACATGCCGCGGAGCGGCTGGGCCTGCGCGTCAGGAGCCTGTGCTCCGCGACGGGAGACGCCACAACAGTGAGAGGCCCGTGTACCGCAAAAAAAGAAAAAAAAAAGTGGAAAAAATCATGGAATAAACAAAACTACAACTTTCATTAAGTCTCTCCAATCTCTTTGCAGTACTATGCAGGATGACCTCTTTATTCTTCATGAGCAAGAATATGACAGTTTGCTTGAATCCGTCTTTAAAACTGAGTTCTTGAGCCTCTTAGCAAAGCGTTATGAGGAAAAAACCCAGAAGCAACTACCTCTGAAATTTAGCAACACGTAAGTTGGGATCTGGGGCCTTGATCTCACTGTTGAGGTCCAGGCTGAGAGGAGGGGAGGCCTACGGGGTGGGGGGATGGGGTCTGACTGGCTTGGGTGACTCTGAGGAGCCCTGGGTGCCTTGACTTCCCCCGTGGACTCTTAGGGCCTGCAGAAGACAGTCTGGATGGTTGCCACAGGCTTTGAAAATGTCACTTTTGCATTTCTGTGAGATAAGGACTTCATTGGATGGTGTATCTTATCCTTTGAACAAAGGTCACCAACGTGAGGCCAGGAAAAGGCAGATTTTATATATCACCAATAAAAGAATATTTTATTTAGCAGAGCAGGCAGAAGTAGTGTAAGGCTGAAGCAGAAGAAAGTGATTGGAGTGGAGCTTAAGTTCCCAAGATCAGTGCATAATACAGCGTGTTGCTGGGGCATTTGGAGACTTGGGGGCTGTGGATGGCTGGTGTCTTGTGTCTGGGCTTTCACCTTCATTTGCTTTAACAACATTGTCTCGTGGACCAGACACTGGAGGACTGTTGAACTTCTAATCTCATGTTTGCTGAGTGAGTTATTTGGCTTTTTTTTTCCTTCATAATTTACCCATCTATAAAATGGGGATATCCTCCACTCTTCTTACTCACAAGGAAGAGGCCAAAGTAAAGCCTTAATCCCATAAGGAGGGGACCTTACCATTACTCATGCTGCTGCGGTTACAGTGAAATAGATACTGGAAGCAGAATGAATTCATTACAGCTTTTCCAAAGAACAATTTGGCCATGAGTACGGGGGGCAATTATTTTTGTCTGGGAATTTGTGATAAGGGAATAACTCAAAAAAAGGAAGACTATAGCCAAGCCACTCAATAGAATAGGCGGCTACTTGAAAAACTGGAAAAATCAATTATGATTTTTCTGTCTTACAACATGAAAAAATATAAGGTAAAAAAACCAAAATATGAAATTGCATTATGTAGGCATTTAGGCAATGTGGAAAATAAAAACTGGCTGAGGAGTTCTGCAGTTGTGAGTAAGCTTCCCTTTTATTTGGGAGGGAAAATGTTGTCTTTTTCCTGCCTAGGGTAGGGGTGAGGGTGGAGGAATAGAACTTAAATAGCAGCCACATTCTGTGCAAAGAAGATGTGAGCTCTCTGTGCCTGGCATCTCTCGGTCCTCCACAAACACAGACCTGGGCAATCAGAGAGAAGCACAGTGACATACCGCAGCGGGTGTGGCCTGGTGATTGGCCTTTCTTTCTGTTCCCGGGGCGGTCCCACCTGTATCCACTTGACAGAGTGGCAAAGCACCTGTACTGGGGTACCTCCCTCACCAACTGGTGTCTCCCAGGGGCTGGACCCCGAATGCTGCCTCTGTCGGGGAAACCCACGGACTGTCATGCCTGTCCGCCGGGCCCGGTGCTGGTTCCGATGATCCAGCCTTGCCTTGTTTTTATAGCTCGTTTGCCCAGCAGCACAACGCCATGCTGGAGTCTATGAGCCGCACTTTCTCACTGCTCCATCCCGACTTGTTAATTCCAACAAATATGCTTGTCGCAGGCTTGAACTCAAGTTGAAAAAGGAGAACTGGGGTCCCTGGAGTGCAGGGGGCTCCCGGCAAGTGCAATTCCACCAAGGCTTTGGTGACCTGGCCATCCTCAAGCCCAGCAACAAAGTGCTGCAGGTCAGCATCGGACCCGGGCTGCCCAAGAACTCCCGTAAGTATTCACGGGCCCCACAGGCAAGACCACTGCTAGGCTTCTGGGCTTCCCGCCTGGCCCTCCCTCACCCTGCCCTGAGCCAAACTCTTTTCCTACCAAATGATCATAACACTGCACAGATCTGCAGGGCAAAGAACCAGTACTTTGACTGCTTCCTGTGGCTGGGGTTTGCTTCAGATTGAAACATTTCAGACTAAACCAACATCAAGGCAAATGGGCAGGTTAAACCTTTCTGAATGATTTTGTAGTTATGTGTAGTATTCCTGGCATTACAGCATGAATTGTGTTTAAAACAAATCAGTTTGCTGGCTTTACATTTCCCAGCCCTTTCCAGTCCGATCTTGTCAACAATACAAACCTCATCCTTTCTGTCAATTTTATTTATTTTTTATTTTTAAAATATATTTATTTGTTTGTTTGTTTATTTGTGGCTGCGTTGGGTCTTCGTTGCTGCACGTGGGGTTTCTCTAATTGCGGCGAGCAGGGGCTACTCTGTTGAGGTGCACGGGCTTCTCATTGTGGTGGCTTCTCTTGTTGCGGTGCACAGGGTCTAGGCACGTGGGCTTCAGTAGTTGTGGCGCATGGGCCTAGTTGCTCTGTGGCATGTGGGATCTTCCTGGACCAGGGCTCAAACCCGTGTCCCCTGCATTGGCGCGGATTCTTAACCTCTGCACCACCAGGGAAGCCCTTTTCTGTCAATTTGAAAGAAACTGACCATATTTACCAGCTCCCTACAAGGTTTTGCTCTGTTACTGTGCATCACATTTAATACCGCCCTCCTTCACTGTCAGTTGCTTCATTAGAAGACATACATGCAGTAACTCACAGCACAGTCTGACTTCTTTACTGGCCTTTGATTCTTTCTCTATTTATAAATGATATTTATAAAATTATATTTATAAGGCACAGTATAGAGTAATTACATATGCTGTGTACTCATATAATGTAGGTATCTTTACAGAATGCAGCCCATGTGTACGGTCGATGAAGAGTAAGGCAATTCCCTGGTGGTCCAGTGGTTAGGACTTGGTGCTTTCACTGCCGGGGCCTGGGTTCAATCCCTGGTTGGGGAACTAAGATCCCACAAGCCACACAGCCAAAAAAAAAAAAGAGTATGACAGGTATAAAATAGGCCTTTATGACATCTGTCTACAAGGCGCACATTGGCACGTACTATATAACTCACTAATACAGTACAGAGAAATAGCCACTCAGAAAATGTTGGTATATATCTGTGTATCAGTTGGTATTTGCAGAAGACAGCACATTTAGGTGGGATTTTTTTAAAGAGACTTTTACATAAAAGAACTCTTTGCAGGGGTGTTGGCAGGGTTAAGGGAACAAAGTTGGGGCTCGGGCAAAGAACAGCAGGATGCCACTATTACCCCTAAGGATATAGGTAGAGGAGACCCCAGAAAAGAATCTGAAAAAGAATGTATATATATCAGAGTCACTTTGCTGTCCACCAGAAACTATAAATCAACTGTACTTCAATTTGGGGAAAAAAAGGAAGAGATACCCCAGCCCCTCTCTCCTCTGGCCCCCCAGTCTCCTGCCGGTGCCTCCCACTGATGAAACCCAACTGGAATGCAGAAGCCTAGCATTCCATGGGGCTCAGAACCCAGGGCACAGAGCACGGCAAAGGAGAGCTGCAGATAACCAGCAAGATGTGTATGAGCAATGCTCAGCAGGCCTCAAAGTGAAACGTTGTCTAAACGTTGTCTCTTCTCTTTACTAGGAATTCCCTCTGCACCCCTCTTCCTGCTGGTTTAATCAGCTTCATGTCCTGAAGCTCCTTCATGTCCCACTCGAGACCTTATTTACTGTGTTCCTTTCCAACACATAGTCTCTGCAGAGATCTCGTCTGGCCCCCAGTGGCCCTGCCTCCCCAGCCCTAATTCTGGCCCACATGAAGCTCCATTTGGCCCTGCTTGTTTTTTAACACTTGCACGTCTATGTCCAGGGTATCAGTCTGCTTCTACCCTTCAGGCTCTCTGTGTTTACTTCAAAGACTGTAGAAGGGCTTCCCTGGTGGCGCAGTGGTTGAGAGTCCGCCTGCCGATGCAGGGGACGCGGGTTCGTGCCCCAGTCCGGGAAGATCCCACATGCCGCGGAGCGGCTGGGCCCATGAGCCATGGCTGCTGAGCCTGCGCGTCCGGAGCCTGTGCTCCGCAACGGGAGAGGCCGCAGCAGTGAGAGGCCCGCGTACCGCAAAAAAAAAAAAAAAAAAAGACTGTAGAACACAAACTCTGGCGAGAAAGGCTCTGGACTAAAGCAGAGGTGCTGGAGCTGCGGTGTCCTTCACGCCAGTGACCATGATGTACAGCAAACACAGCCTCGGCTTCTGCGGTGCTGTGGTCAGAACATGAGTGCGAACATTCAGATGTCTCCTCTGTCTCTTTGCAAAGTCTACAACAATAGAAACCCCTTTGTAAGCTTATTAATAATACCTCTTTGTAAAGCTATTGGCTCTGACATTTCAAATCCCTCCCTCCATCACATGTCCTCCAGCCCCTCCCATCCAATAGCTGCCAGGACAATTCTTCCCTCAAACAGCCGTCTCCACTGCAACCAGTCTCCTGCATATCCGACGGAGACCTGCGTTCCAAACTTCTCAAAAGTATTCCATAAGCAAAAAACCGTCGGGAGCCATAAAACCAGCCAGTAGCACCGATTTTAACTTTGTCTTGCTGGTTTATTTCAGGTCCTACCCGAAGGAACACCATTCAAAGCAGAGGTTATTCCAGTGGGACTCACAATGCCAACTACCCAATGAGAGCTGCCCCTCCGCCACCAGGTAAGCCAAGCGTGCGCCATAGACTAGACCCAGATGTGTAAAATACCTTGAGGAAGAAACGCATTAGCCAATAAGTGCCCACGTATTACCCAGCCGTGAGCCATTTCAGTGCCAGATGTACTCCTCCCAACACAATGGCCCTACCTGTGACCCCAAAATGCAGGGAAGGTATGTATGAGCTAGTGAGAGTGCACTGTGGCTGAGTTAGCGATTTGCATTTCCTTACCTGGCAATGTTACCTCCCTTAGGAAAGGCTTTGTACATCAGCAAGAGGAAATAGAGCTCCGTGTCCATGACGACCAGAATGTCGTCAGCTTTTAAGTTCTAGGACACTGCCTCTATGGAAATTGGAGTTTGCAAGGTATAACCCCACCACTACTCAGCTCCAGCCAAATACCATGACAATACTTTGCAACTAGTTAACGGCTGAGTGAATAAATAGAAAGTCTATTCTTAATCAGATAGAATCTACGAGAACTGCTCCAAGAAATAAAGTAATATCTGAGAAAATACAAAATTGATTCAGAAAAAATTTTAGAACTTATGTTTCATTTTTCTCATTTTTTTAAAAGGAATTTTGCCTTTAAAAAATTTTTTTATTTGTTTGTTTATTTATTTATTTATTTGTGGCTGTGTTGGCTCTTCGTTTCTGTGCAAGGGCTTTCTCTGGTTGCGGCAAGTGGGGGCCACTCCTCATCGTGGTGCGCGGGCCTCTCACTATCGCGGCCTCTCTTGTTGCAGAACACAGGCTCCAGATGCGCAGGCTCAGTAATTGTGGCTCACGGGGCTAGTTGTTCCGCGGCATGTGGGATCTTCCCAGACCAGGGCTCGAACCCGTGTCCCCTGCATTGGCAGGCAGATTCTCAACCACTGCGCCACCAGGGAAGCCCAATTTTTCTCATTTTTTAAAATGATAAAAATATAGCATGCAAGTCAAAATCCAAACCCAAATAAATGTAAGAGGTTTTACCCTTAAAAAAAATCTGTTTAGTATTGGAAGAGTACTCTCAAAACTCACAAAATGTTTTTCCATCACTCACAATTCAGTTAATAAGAAACTGCCCCCAGAATGTTTGATGTGAATAAGTTTAGGATTGTAGGTCTGAGAAGGGTCATCTTGGGACCACACTTGACTCAGATCATCCCAGACAAGGGAATTTGTTTGTAGCAGTGTCCAAAATAAGCAGTAAAAAGCATTTCTTTTGTCACCTGCTCTGGAATCTCACAGTTGCATGCTAAAGTATGGACAACCATGCCTATCAGTGAGAAACTAATTCTCATCTCTTTTGGAGTCCCCATCCTGCCTGGCCCAGCTGTCTTTCCTCCCCTCTTTATCCTTGAAGAAAATCCAAGCACAAAAGAACCTAAGAGAACCAGTGTAGTATTTTGTTACTACTTATGCGCCAGCCGCCCGTGCAAAATCCTGGCCAGACCACCTGGAAAGCTCATTTGCCTCAGCTGTGTTGGCCACAGTCGGCTCAGACCAAATACCTGACCTTGAGCACAGCTCCCAACCTCTGTATGTGACAGTTTCTTCACCAATAAAATGAGGCAATTGGACCCCAATCCCTTACATCAGTACTTCTCATACTATCTATGGTGAAGGATCAAGGGCTTGGGGTTTTGTTTTGTTTTGTTTTGAGTTTTTGTGGGGTTTTTTACTTAATTTTTAATCCATCACAAACTATACTTTTGTAAGATATAATAAAAGTTACTAGAAGAATGGAATTTTTAAAGCATTCAAAATGTAAGCCAAAATTTCTTACTAGATTCAACAGACATGAGATATGTCTGTGAAACTGCTGTGAACGTTTCTAAATGCTTGCTCTTAATTTTTGAGCTTATTGATGGTGGGTGGGTCACGAGTGGCATGGAGCAGTCCATCTATGGGACCCCTTTTGAGTATCATGGCCCTAGAACACGTCCCAAGCTGGATGCCCTTCTGCTGTCCTTGGCAACCTTGGCAGCATGTGGGGTCTCACCAAGCTCCTTGTTTCTTTCATGAAGAACTTGACACTCAGAAAGGTCAAGTATCTCACTCAAGGTCAACACAGCTATCAGAGGCAGAGCCAAACCTGAACCCCGAGTCGCCTTATAAACTAAGGGTCATCCCACTGGTACCAAAGAGCTCTTCTCTTAATTCGGATGGAAGAGGTTTGCTTTATGGTGGGTTCACCAAAGGCGTGCCTTGGGGAGCCTTGTTCCCCTTCACTCTTCCCCAAATCTGTCAGTGGGAGAAGAGATAAGGGCTTCTTCATACATAGCTTGGAATGCAGTGCCGCTTTCAGCCAAGGCGCGCGGTTTGGAGCCCAGCACCAGAGTCTGTTACTTACCAGATAATGTGATCTTGACCAGGAGCAGTTTGGCTAAGACAGCTTGCTCTCTCCAGATTAATCCAACCAATAGCCACATCTCCCCTGCCTGTGTGGAGTGCTCCCTTCACCTCCCACAGCAGGCTCCTGCAGAGGACACCCCGGACTGACCCCTTGAAAATGGATGTCCAGCTGTTTAAACAGCTGCCTGCCAGCCCTCTTGAATCACAACGTCATCATTTTTCTTAGACCCAAGAATGTGCCTCCCAACTAGTTGCAGACTTACCTTTCTTTGACCATTGGCTTCGAAACCCCTGAACATCTGGTGGTTCTAAAGTCAAGATCAACAAGAATGCATGAGCATCTGCTATGTTCCAGGCACTGGCCGGGCAGTGTACAATGTCTTGGGCTCTATTCCTCACAAAATATGAGCAGTTATGCCCTTCCTTATTTCAGAAGGGGAAACTGAGGCCTGGCAAAGCTAAGTAACTCACTCTTGGCTAACGGGCTGAAAAAAATTTGGAGAGCCTTTAGCATAGGATCAGAAATTTTCTGCTTTGTTTTCTCCTCTTTCCCACTTTCTAGGCTACCATCAGAATGGAGTCATTAAAAACCAGTTTGTGCCGCATCCCCACGTTGCTGGAAACCAGAGGTCAACTCAGAAGAGCCTGTGCCCTTCTATGGCTCGCCCACCCTTACCGCGACAACAGTCCGTTGGCTCAGACCGAGTGTCACAGACGCCGGAGAGCTTGGATTTCCTCAAGGTCCCAGACCAGGGTGCTGCAGGGTAAGAGCCCCACCTCCCATGGGTGAAACTCACGACCTCCATCTCCACCAGCCACACCAAGGCTCAAGGATTTGGGGGGCCATCCACACATGATTCTCAAGGTCGGTTTTCCACCCATGTGTGTTGTCATCCAGCCCCAAGGCTGTGAGGCCCTCGGTTGCCATTTTCTAAAAGTACAGGCAAGTTGATCCCACACACCTCATTCTCCAGAGAGGCCTTATCTCGGAAACATCAGAAGAGGGGTCCCCTTCCACCCCGAGATCTGATTGCTCTGTGACCTTTTTTGCTCTCTGGGATGGTTAAGGAATAATGGGGGTTTCGATTTGTGTCTGTGCCTGAAGTTGCGTAAACACAACAGCTCAAAGAGTCACTAGAAACATAAAGAATACCATCCCGGCATTCTATGAGATGCAGCTGTTTGGTTATGAGGACAAATCTTCAGAGCTTTAAAATGAGACCCTCTCTGCCTTTCTATAACAGAAAATGAAGAGGGGAAGAAAAGAAACCAAGGCTTTTTAGTTGGAGGAAGTAAAGATTCCTGGAACTCTGTGTAGATATTCAGTTATCAGTGTAGGAAGGGGGTTTGCTGGGTCCTGTGGAGTCACCAGGCATATCACTAGGGCCAACTTCAAGACAAGTGAGTGAACTCTGCCAGGGGATAGATTTTGGCACCAGTAAACAAAAGAACATTCCAGTAGCCCAAAGGTGAAGTACCCTAGGATGTAAGGAGCACCTTGTCCCTGAAAGTATTCAGGCACAGGCTGGATGGAAATCACCAGGCTGGAGTATTATAGAGTGATGGTGTCACATAGCAGATAAGGATGAGAATCCTGTTTCAGCCCCTGTTACCTGTCTAACATTGGACCTGCTCCTAACCCTCTCTGAGTTTTATTTTGCTTATCTGTACACTGAGTTAATACCACCAAGCTTGCAGGGTTGCTGGGGGCGGGTGGGGGACGAGAGAAAATCTACATAAAACACCTACCATGGTTCCAGGCATGTAGGAGGCTACTCAGTCAGCTGTAGCTCGATGACGATGATGGTGGTGATGAAGCAATCATTATCTCATGGTGGATGAGCTAGTGACTTTTGAGGAATCTTCCGACTCTGCATGATTCTCAGTAGTTCTCTCTGCCTAACCCAATTGTGGGGTCACTGCAGCCCACTCTTCCCCTCCTTCCTGCCTACCTCCATTTTCTATTCTCACCATATCTATAGAATAATAAAGGACTTTCAAGTGTGATCAGGAGACTTGTGTACAAAATAGGGTAGTGCTGGGTGAGAGGCAACAGCTCCTTTCTCTGGGTGGGCAGCCAGGCACCCATTCACCTCCAGGCCTTCTCAAAGACCGCAGAGCTCTTAGGAACTTTTCCAGACGTCACCAGGTTCTTTCCTGGTGTTCCTTTTCCCCTAGCAAGTCTTACCTCATTTGGGCTACAGAGAGGAAAGCACCTTGGTTTTATACAAATGGCCATCAGGAGAGTGGCTGCCACTTTCTATTAGATCTCTCTCTGTGCTCCCCCAACTCTTGCATAAGTAGCTCTATCCCACCAGTTCTAATGATCATGGTTTACCTGATTGGCTTGGTCTAAAGAGGAAGTTCTCACACTTTAATGTACACCAGAATCACCTGGAGAACCTCCTGGCCCACCTCCAGTATTTCTGATTCAGTAGGACCAGAGTAGGGGCCAAGAATTTGCATTTCTACCAAGTTCTGAAATGATGGTGATGCTGTTGATCCAGGGAGCACATTTTGAAAACCACTTGTCAAATCATTCTGATGAAACCAGGGAAGTTTTGTATGAAGGTGAATTGGAAGGGTGCTGTTGAGGCAACCGGAGCCTTACTCCGTAACCCAGGCCTATACTATTCAAATGGACAGGAGAAACTAAAATAATCCAACAAGACTTCCTGGGCCCAGTTTGATTTCCCGAAGTAGGCAGGGGTTTAAAACCAGTCAGCAGAATGCACCAAATCTCTTAGCTCTGTCTGCTAGCTTCCTACTTGCTTTGGTTTTGGCAAGCAAAACCATCTTTCCAGCCTGCTTTGCAAGTTACAGACTTGCACACCAGCCAGCTGGGAGCATCTGTCAGCCAAAAAGCAGGCAATTTAGGAACATTGTGTCTTAACCGAGGCTGCTCCCTTCCAGCCCTCAGCTGCGCTGTTCCCTATTTAAGTCTTATCACACCCTTTGCCACCTTTAGGCCTAAAAGATCAGGCATACGTGACGCTATTTTGGCAGTGGCTGTGAGGCTGGAAGGAGAGGGAAACTTCACAACCATCTACTAGGCAGTAAGATCTTCCTGTATGTAAAACTTGTGTATAAAACTCATATGAGGCACACTGAGTCCTGTAGCTACAAGAATCCCAGCCAGCCTCCTCTTTGTACACTTAAATCTGCTGTGATGCAAATATTCCTTAAGAAATCATACTCTGATCAAAAGGCTGAGCTTTTTCTTTGTATTTATTTTCTAAAACACATAAAGTCAAAGTTAAAATAATTTCTAATGTGGCCAGAGACTTTAGACAAGTATTTCAGGGGCCTCGTGGTTACCTACATTCAACAGTTCTTCTTTGCCAAGAAAACATGAATTCCATTTATTCCGTGGGATGTTGCTGGAGCAAACAGGGACCTTTGGGGTCCCGAGCTTGTACGTTTCCACAGAGACGAAAGTTCCTGTTTACATTAAAGTCCCAAATAGTGCCCTTGAATTTACCAACCTATAAAAGGGAGATTACCACCAAGTCTCCTTGGACTTTCAACTCTTGGGTTCATCTTTCCTTTCCCTCTCCCACCCTCAATGCACTTTTCTTTATAGACATATTTAGCATAAGCAGTCATCTCTTTTGGATCATGCAATGTGGATAAAATCAAATGGTGTAATTAGCACCTCAAGTTAATTCAGGAACGTCTTTGTCAGTTTATTTCGGGTTCAGTCGGTTTGGGTTTTATGTTTTTTGGGTTTTTTGTTTTGCTTTTGGAGAGAACATGAAGCCTTCACTAAATTAATTACCACCCCAACTGGATTCTTTACCCTTGCCATGCCATGTTTGTTGTCATTGTCATTATTATCATTGACCAAGAAAACTAAGATGTAGAAGGAATCATAATCTTGTAGTCCTTGAACATACCTTTTGAAGTCTGATTCAGGTTCAAGATCTCCCTGAGTCTCAGGGAAAGAGAACAGGTAAAGCAAGAATCCATATAAATAGTTCATTCATCAGCCTTTGCTCTGGCTTCACAGGAACACTTGATTTGCCAGTCAAGTGTGCTTTATATTTTCCCTCCTATAACTGAGATGTACATAATCTACCTCCAGTTTATTACTGGAGGCATTAAAACCCAGACTGGAAATGTTTTTTCTGTTGGCCTTTTTAATCCCGTGGTCCATTTCATGGGAGGACAACTTTAGGAAATTTCAAGATACTCCAGAGATTAATCCAACTAGAAGTTGGAGAAACAGAAAAATATTGAAAATGCTCAGTGGTAGGGCTTCTGGCCATGCCACAAAAGAAGGATCGATAGAAAAATTTAAATGCTGCCTGTGTGTCTCTTGACAGGATTCTCCTAATGGAGCCATATTTTTCAAGGAGCTTAAAATTTCCAACAAGTGTCCAATAGCAATATTTCTTAACCCATAATCTGCAGGAGCCGCAGCCATATCCTGGCCCAGGCAGACACGAAGCTTAGGAATTCCTGGCATCCGTTCCCAAATTTCCAGTAATGTTTATAGATTCAACCTTTTGGAACAGAGCATATTTTAAAGAGCCAATGAAATAAAATGCCATTATTTTCCTTCTTGGAATTTCAAGACATAAATTTCACATCTGCAGAACAAAGACGTGATATTTGAAAGCTTAATCCCAGCTCACCCTGTCATAGATGAGGCACACCCGGGTGTCCCAGAGGTGTGGAGACTGCAGAGAAGTTCACAGAAGGTGGCCTGGCCACGTGCAGAGAGCACAGATTCACACTGGCAAGGACTGGGTATGAGTCCCGGGTCATTTGTTCCTTCCTTCATTGATTCATGCATTGAATATTTACTGAACCATGTGCCTTCTGTGTGCCACGTGCTGGCCACATGGATTGTTTCACTAATTACCAGCTGACACCCTCATGTATGTCACTTAATCCTCCTACACCTTGGTTTCCTTACCTATACTGTATAATAGAGCTAATAATCAGAAATGTAAAACCCAATCAGGGTTTCAGGAAGATTAAATAAGGGCTTTGTAAACTATAAAGCACAATGCAACTTGAAAGTTTATTTATATTTATTTTATGACTGTTATTCATGTGGTTTGGTCTTGCAGGGAAATATTAGTATTTTACCAGGATTGAGAAGTGGGTGTCCCCTGGCCCAGTGGCTTTACCCTCAAGAGCTCAAACCTCTGGCCTGCATAGAGCTCTAGACGCCATGAGGAGCTAAGCTTCAGGCATTGCTGGCTTTAATGGGGGGGAATGGGCAGCCTAGCGAAGCCAAGACAAGGGGACGAGTCAGGGAGACACCCTCTCCCCATCCCGCTTCCCTGACACACACACATCTAATAGCCATGCTGCTCTCTGTGGGCTCAGAGCAACAGCAGAACACAGAGCTGAGAGGTAATATTGCAACAGACACTAGCTGCATTTCAATAACTAAAAAAGTCCAGAACTCCTTCTCCTGCTTTACTATTCCACAGTCTTTTTCTAGTTAAACCTCCTTTGCTCCAATCACTATAACAACCTACATCCCAGGAACAGAGCGAATGAACAATCCCTGACTTTACAGCGCTTTGTTGTCATTGATGTCACTTGGCGTTTTGTGTTCTTGTGGGCTTCTGGCCTCTTGTGAGACCAGGCAGCTGTCCACGAGGGCTCAGAGGTCGGTCGGCATTCTGATGTCTCAGGGTGAAGGCACCACTTGGTCTTCCCAGGCACTAAAGCAGGGCTTTTCTAGCAGTGCAGGTTTTCACAAAGCAAACTGGGTATAATGTGCTTGATTACTCAGGAAACTTTGTGGTGTGGGTTATAATGTGACTGCATTAGATGTTTAATTCTCTACTCAGAAAAAGACCTGCTGTAAAAGCAAGGTGCTATAGCCGAGCTTCTTCATGTGTTTCTTTTCTTAATGAAGAATAGACACAATAAAGTGGTAAATGTGTACAATCCCTCGGTATCCACAGGGGATTGGTTCACACACACACACACACACACACACACACACACACACACACACACACGCCAGATACAAAAATCCATTCATGCTCAAGTCCCTTATATAATATGGCATAGTATTTGGTATAGTATTTGCATATAACCTATGCACATCCTCCTGTGTACTATAAATCATCTCTAGGTTACTTATAATACTGAATACAACGTAAATGTTACGTAAATAGTTGCCCTGCCCAGCAAATTCTAGTTTTGCTTTTTAGAGCTTTCTGGAATTTTTTTTCGGAATATTTTCCAATCTCAGTTGGTTAAATCTGTATCTGGGATGCAGAACCCATGGATGTGAAGGGCCAACTGTACAGATTACCTTGAAATGATGGGTCACATAGTAACAGGAAAACTAAATTACACTGTGCCAGAGTTACATATAATGAAACAACTGGATTTGCTCTGTGATGCAGAGTTTTATAACTGTATACCAGTGGCAATAGGAAAAATAACTTTGTCGTTGTGAGTCTGAAATTCTTACTCCTGCCCCCGTTATCCCAATGAAATAGTTGTTTTCAATCATGTGAGGTTTATTTGGGATACAAATGTCATAAAATGTGAGCACTACCAAAATTATCTAAATCCTGCATATCCATTACAAAATAAATCTAGGCAAAGCACTTTTAGATGAGTGAAAGTGAGTTATCATGAGGGTAGTGGAGGGACAGCAAGCAGTGTGCTGTGAACAACTAGCTCTCTGGGGATGAAAAGGCGGGAGCTGTAACATTTGTCAGTTTCTGCTCACTGTGGCCGATTTCAAGCTACCAGGGTGACTACCCCTGGTCCCAGAGCTGGGGGGAGATGTACAGTCTCCCACTGTCCTATGGTGTTCCCACCACAGGTAGGCAGCAGACGTTAATAACTTCAAGAGCATGGAGAGATGTAAAATGCGGTAAGATAATTAGGTAGGGTCAGATTATGAGTATTTGTTGCCTTTGCTTTTAATATAATTTATTCAGTTAAATGTGTTCAATTTCATCTTTAATAATGACTCTGTTTAACAACTGACCACAAAACTCCTGAAAGTGTAACAATCCTCTCTCACAGGCTGGGCTGAGCCAGCTCCTGCTCCCTGGGCACGGGGGTCTTGTTTGCTGTGTAAGAAAATCTCAATCCCTTTTTCTTGGCTGTAAGTGGAGTCAACCAGCACCTAAAAGACCTTGATAATTTCTGGCAGCTGGTAGAAAGCCATCCTCTCTCCTCATTATTGACTGCACAGGATCGCCACCTAGTGGTGGAAGGAGATTGGACTGAAGGCTGAGTCTGTCAAACAGAGCTGGGAAAATGGCTGTTCTTGCAGGCTGATTCCTGTGGTGCTTTCCAGATCCACAGTATGGTGAATGGAGAGAGTGATCGCCCCATTGGGTCAGGCTTCCTGTGTCCCATGGTACATCTGACTGTAGGGATCTTGTTAAGAACACTCTGTAAAGCCTTCTTAGAATTAGAAGAAGGGCCTGGGCCATTGCCGGAATTCCCTCTTTTTACCCCGTGAAGACACTGATTCCTAAAGAGGTGAAGTGATGACCCCAAGTCACATGCCAGCGGGTGTCAGAACTGGGCCTCAAACCCAGTGCACTGACTCTGACTCTTAAGCCACTGTCCCTTCTGCTACTCCCTCAGAACATGCAGGTTGAGGCCACACAGTCTTCCTGGGCCTGGCGCCAGGTCCAGGGTCTACAGTGGTGAGAACAGCCGCCTGCATGGAATCTACTGCCCTGCCAGGGAGTCAGCTGGTACAGGCCCCTGTCCCACTGCATTGACCCCCTGCTCTGAGCAGGTGCAGGCTACCAGAGGATGCTGCCCGGGGTGAAACAAGACCCAGAGGCTGAGCAGGAGTTAGCAGCGATGGTTAGGGGGTGGGGAGCATGGCCAGACCATGGGGCCAGAAAGGTCAGTGTGGCTGGAGCTCTGGGAGCCTGCTACGTATGCATTGTGCCATCCACTGATGAAGCCAGCAGGAAATTCCAGGAACCTAGGTCAGTCATTTCGCGGGAATTGTTATGAGGTTAAATGAGGCAACATCTGAAAATGCCCAGCACAGTACCTTGCCCAGAGCTCCAGGCAGGGGTTCCCAGACCACATCCCATCTGTCAACACTCACAAGAAGAGTGAGGACATGCTTAGATGTGAGAATGAGGCAGGAGTGACCAGTGAGAAGGCGGGCTTTGCTGTAACTGGCTCACTTTGCGAAGGTGCTGCCCTACTGGAGCAGTTGTACCCTTTCCTGGTTACAGAGGACATTTAAAAAGGAAGAAGCCAGACAGTGGTTACCTTGGGATTGTCTAAGCAGCCCCTTTCCTGATGCAAAATGCAGAGCTGTTCTCCACCTCCACGTCCATTCCCCATCAAACACAGTCCCCCAGTCCACACTCTGCTCCCCAGCAAACAACACCCCATCTCAAAGCTACCTGGAATCTCCCCTCTCCCAACTGTGGAGTGCTGTGAGCCCCATTCAGCCAAGGGATAAATGACCAGATGACTTTACACTGCATGGTAGCAGTTGTCCAGGGACAATCAAGCCAACTGTTGCCAAGAGTTTACTGTACATGGGAACCCAAATCCCCCAGTAATCCCTGAGGTTTTACTTTTGATTGGTTTTCCTGAGTAAGTAGGCTCTGATGCCTTAGGATCAAAGGCCATGAAGCGGCTGTGTTCACACAGGTGTTTAAATGGTCCCCTCACCTCCATCCTCTCCACTATGTCCCGTATCCTGGGTGGGACACTCAGCAGCTGCTTGTGTACAAGCTGGCTGAGCTCACTCTGGGTATCAGGGGTGCACTTCAGAGCCCAAAGAGGCTCATGCAATTTACTTTCTTTTTTTTAAAGCAGCTTTTTTGAGATATAATTTACATACCATAAAATCAGCCCATTCAAAGTACAATACAATTCAACAGGGACTTCCCTCATGGTCCAGTGGTTAAGGCTCTGCACTTCCACTGCAGGGGGCACGGGTTCGATCCCGTGTCGGGGAACTAAGATCCCACATGCCTCATGGCGCGGCCAAAAAAAAGTACAATTCAACAGCTTTTAGTATAGTCACAGAGTTGTGCAACCATCATCATAATCTAACTTAGAAAGATTTTCATTATCCCCAAAAGAACCCTTCTTCCCCTTAGCAGTCATTCCCCCATCCCCCGGCCCTACGCAACCACTAATCTACTTTCTGTCAGTATAGATAAGCCGTTTCCGGACATTTCATATAAATAGGATCATCCTTCTTTTGATAAATTTACTCCTAAGTATTATATTCTCTTTGTGTATTGTAAATGAAATTGTTTTCTCAATTGCATTTCTGAATTGTTCATTGCTAGTGCATAGAAATAGAGCTGATTATTTTTTTATTATTTCTATTTTGGCTGTGTTGGGTCTTTGTTGCTGCACATGGGCTTTCTCTAGTTGCAGCGAGTGGAGGCTACTCTTGGTTGTGGTGCGCGGGCTTCTCATTGCACTGGCTTCTCTTTGTTGCGGAGCATGGGCTCTAGGCGCGCAGGCTTCAGTAGTTGCAGCACACAGGCTCAGTAGTTGTGGCATGCGGGCCCTAGAGCACATGGACATCAGTGGTTGCGGCTTGTGGGCTCAGTAGTTGTGGCACACAGGCTTAGTTTCTCCGCAGCATGTGGGATCTTCTCGGACCAGGGCTCGAACCCGTGTCCCCTGCATTGGCAGGAGGATTCTTAACCACCGTGCCACCAGGGAAGTCCCCAGATAATTTTTATATATTGATCTTGTGTTCTGTAATCTTGCTGAATCTTTTTATTCTAATAGTTTTTTTTTTAGTGTATTTCTTAGGATTTTCTATGTGCAAGATCATCTCATCTGCAAATAGAGGTATTTTCACTTCTTTTCTAATCTGTATGACTTTTATTATTCTTGACTAATGGCTCTGGCTAGAGCTTCCAGTGGGTATTGAACAGAAGTGGTGAGCTAACACCTGTGTTTTGTTCCTGATCTTAGGGGGAAAGTATATTTGTCACCAGCAAATATGATGTAGGCTAGGAGTATGTGGACAGGGGTCCTAACCCCAACCAGGGGTCAGACTTCCATGAAGAGAATTAGGAAGATGCCAGTGTGGCCTGCAGCAGGATGGGAGGCTGGGAGCCAGCAGTGCCACACCTGACAGGGACTTTGTAGGCCAAGAGCAGAGAGAAGCTGTTAGAAGGATTTTCAGTGGAGGGTGAGGTAAACTAATAAATGCTGAGCTGGGGTGATGTTCAGGGAGCCTTGAAAGGAAGCAACTGGCAGGAAAGACATGAAGAGGGAGGAACTGGGTGACCTCCATCAAAGATGGAGGCAGATGGGCGGAGGAGCGAGCAGGGAGACTCTCGGGAAGGCTGCAGGCAGGATGGCCCTTCTTTTCAGAGGGTCATCCAGCTTTGCCTCCATGCTAAGAGGCCCCCCTGCCCAGAGAATGCACCTAAGTCCCAATACTCTTGGGATCCAGACACCCCATCAACCTGTATTCTCCCCTGGACATAAGAGAGGCCAACTCTTCATCTATGAATATTGGGTGAGTGTATGTGTGTGCACACACGTAAGCCTGGACACACACGTGTGCATATGTGCACGTACCCTCCCAACCGTTCCCTGGAACTGCCAGAGTGGAGGCTTCCTCCCTCCCAGGGTGTTCTAATGCACACACCACGGCCCCAGCCCCTCCATCCCTTGTTACTGGGAAATCAGATGACTTCTGGTATCCAGGCTAATGGCTCTTATTAACCAAATGCTGACACATCCCTAATATATAGGTTGCTTAATTAAAAACCTGCTTGTCCAGCCAGCTTTCAGAGAAGCAAGCACTTCCCAAGCAGGGAATGGGGATTTCCAATAGACTAGAAAGGAAATGATGTCATGCTAATGAACTATACAATGCTTTTCCTCTTCCATGAAAGAAAGCGTCTGGTGGGGGTGGGAAGGTGGGGACAGGGTTGATCTGAGAAGAGTGGAGCCTGAGTTACCTTGGGGTTTGCTCCCTCCTACTCAGGGAACCCCCCACCCCTGCTGGGGACAGCTAGCAGACAGTAACCCCTCACCCCCAGCCAACCCCCTAGTGATCCGACTTGCTCATCAGCAGCCAGCAGCATCTATTATCACAGGACCTCAGCAAGGACAATGAGGCTCTGGCCTCTTTACAGCACAGCTCAAAACTGGGTGTGCTTTTTCCTTCCAGAGCTCAAGCCCCAGGAAATACCCTCCCCTTTCCTCCCACCTCCCACAGGTGTTAACAGGCCCAGCCAGACCTAACAGCCAGCCCCACAATGTTGAGTTCAGCCCAGGCCCTCTTAGAAGAAATCTTAAGTTTCTTTCGTAAGTGAACGAATGTAGGCTTCACTTTGGTTAGTCCTTAAGGTAAGGGGGAGGGGGACTGTTTGCTATATTTCTATTTCCTAAATGCATTCTCTAAATGCTTTTCATGAACATATTTAATAAATGGTTGTTCCAGATATGTTTAAATATCTCACTGACTAGGACCAACCTAGAGTTACATGCCTTTGAGACAATGTATGAATGGTGACTGGAGGCTACACAGGTTGTAGAAAGAATACATTTAAAGCTAGAAGACCTAGATTAGGGTCTCAAGCTGGAGATATTTTTGATGATCATGAGCAGGGAGGGGAGGTGCTACTGGCATCCCAGGGGTAAAGGCGAGAGATGCTGCTCAACACCCTACAGTGCACAGAACAGCCTCCACAGCAAAGTGTCCGTAGTGCTGATGTTGAGAAATTACTTTGGATAAACTTTTGCACAAGAACATTCATAGCAGCACTTTTTTGTAATGAAATTGGAATCATCCCAAATGACCATCAACAATGTACTGGATAAGTAAATTGTGCCATATTCATGCAATGGAATAGTAAGTATAAAGCGATGAGAATGAATGAATCAAACTACATGCATCAACAGTGTTCATCTAAAAAATGGAGCCAATGAGGGGATTCCCTGGCAGTCCAGTGGTTAGGACTCGGTGCTTTCAGTGCCATGGCCCATGTTCAATCCCTGGTCAGGGAACTAAGATCCCAAAAGCCACACAGTGCGGCTGGGAAAAAAAAATGGAGCAAGTGATAGTGGCATGTGATTCATTTCATATAGTTAAAAAACAGACAAACTGCAAGTATCGTTTAGGGATACTTATGTGCATGGTAAAACTACAAAGCAAAGCAGAATTATTAATACAAAATGCAAGCTAGGGGTTCATTCTGGGAGGGATTTCAGTTGAGGAGAGGCACCTGCAGGCTTCTATGGCAAAGTTCTGTTTCAAAGGTTGAGGAAGGGGGATAGATACATGACTATTTATTTTATTATCATTTAGATGTATAAATATGTTTTATAAACTTTGGTAGGAATATGTGTCTTGCTCACATTTCCTTCTATGCTGGGAACACAGCAACAGAGGCTAATGTTTATGAAGAGCTAGCTACGTGCTTTTGCAATGACCTTGTCAGGGAGGGTGTTTTACTCTCCGAGAAAGTTTAGGAAGCGACATGTCCTTCTAAGGGTAGGGCTGGACTTGAACTTGAGCTGGCCAGTGCTGGCCCCATGCTCCAAACTACCATGTGGCGCTGCTGCCTCCTGTTGGGTCCCTTCTCACCTGCCTCCACTCTTTCCACAGGGTCCGGAGACAAACCACCAGCCGGCCTCCCCCAGCAGGGGGCAGACCCAAGCCCCAGCCCAAGCCCAAGCCTCAGGTGCCACAGTGCAAGGCTCTGTATGCCTATGATGCTCAGGACACAGACGAACTCAGCTTCAATGCCAATGACGTTATCGATATTATCAAAGAAGGTAAGTGCATGGCTGGCTGGGACAGCCTCCAAAAAGCATATGGTTATATTGCTATAAAAACTAGTATAAATGTGAAAGGAATTTATGGGCTCCTCTCACTGAAACTTGCAGAGGTAGGTCAGGTTTCAGGCTGATCAAGACTCCAGCTTCATTTTAAAAAAATACTTCTTTCAGCTCTGCCCTCTTCTTTGTATCTGTTCCCTCCTCAGGCTGTTTTTCCTCATGGTAGCAAAAAGGCTGCATCAGTTCCAGGCCAACGGATCAAACCATCTCTGAAATCCACTTTACCTCTGAAACTTCTCTTAGCCATTGGACAAAAGTCCCCGCTTTCCCTCAGATTGGACCAAATTGGTCATGTGCCCATTCCTGAATCAATCTCTGTAGCAAGGCAAAGGCTGTACCCCAAGTGGGTTAGACCTGGCAGGGACTGTCCGAGGTAATGGGAGTTAGGCCTCTCCCACCCAGATCTCATGGCCTCCTCCTAATGAAGGTAGATGGAATGGAAGCCAGGGAGACAACTTGTAACATCTATTATAAAAGTGGTCTGTGGTCTTGGCTGAATACTTTATTAATTTGGTAAAGACGATAAGTTAGAATATAATATACATATAATCAAACATTATTCCTTGTGGAAGCATAAAAAACAAAGATAACTCTTAACTTAGGATGTTAGAACAAGCCTCATGAATGAAATGGCATTTGCGGTGAGGGATGGGAAGACTGACAGAGAGAGGAGCCATGGAGGCTAGAAAGAGTGGGTCCTTTTAGGAAAATGAGCCGACACTCAACCCATGTGCAGAACCCCTGAGGAGAGGTCATGGGGGATGAGAGGAAGCCAGAGTGGCCTGGTCCTAGAGGCCCTGGGTGTCAGGCTCAAGGCAAGTTGTCAAGACAGAGTAGAGCCATCCAAGGTGTATGAGCAGAGCAAGGACAACCTGAGTGGACAGTGGTCCATGGCAGGGCTAGCTTTTGGGAAGAGGTAGCCAAGGGCAGTTCTAGGAATCACCTGGGCTCACTCCCAGGAGAATTCCAGGTCCCCAGACCAACCTCCTTCTAAACGTTCTCTGGGTGCTCTTTTTATCTCCTTTAGCCATCTGGTTTTCTACAGGTGTTAATATTTTAAGTCATTTAGTATCCTTCTTCAAAAGTTGGAATAAAAAAAGTACTGAAATAAACTCTTAGTAATACAAACAGGATTTTTATCACCAGCTTTGTTTAGCAAAAATACGGGAAATGACCTAATATCCAGTGATGGGGATTAGTTTAATAAGCTTTGCTATATCCATTCAGTAAACTTTGATGCAAAAATTTTTATGTTAAAGATAATGATGCAAAAGTAATACATTATTGAAATGGAAAAATGTTCATGGAGAAAAGGAAAAAGTTAGGTTAGCGACTGTGGACTACAGTCTCATTTTTGTAAAAATATAAAACACATGGAGTAGAAAAATGTTTTCTAAAACATTTTTAAAAATAGAAAATGTTAAAGTGGTCTCCTTAAGTGTTAAACTTTAAGTATTACTTTCTTTTCACTTCTCAATATTTTCAGAATTTTCTAGAAATAACATGTACTGGATATAATTAAAACATATATTTGTGTAAAATGTAGAGTCCTAAAAGTTACCAAAACATGCTATAAATTACTGCTGTAATTTAAACAGTGTGGTGTGAGTGCAGGAATTGACATATAGATACAAAGGATAGAATAGCATTCAGAAGCAGACCCTGTGTGCATAGGTATTTAATAGATGATAAATGTGGCATTTGAAATCGGGAAAGGGTAGACAGTTACTTTCCATTTTGAAAAGAAAATGTTTGATCTCTGCCTCATACACAAAATAAATATCAGATAAATTAAAGATCTAAAACTATATAATTAAATTACAAAAGTCTTAGAAGGAAACCTAGAATATTATATTAATCTTTGGGTGGGAAAAGTCTTCCTATGGAAGATGCCAAACTCAAAAACCATATGGGATTTAACCTCATAAAAAGGCTAAATTAAAACCTATATGGTGAATAGCACTGGGAACAAAGTTAAATTATGGAAAACAGACTAGGCAAAAATGTTTTACATATATAAATAGCTCTTCCATGTAAATAATACAAATAATCCAGCCCAAAAGTGGACAAAGGCTATTGAGGCAATCAGTGCACAGCAGAGCCTCCTTAACCATCAGGGAAGTGCAAAGCAAAGCATTTCACCTGTGATATCAGCAAAGATTAAAATATGAGAGGGACTTCCCTGGCAGTCCAGTGGTTAGGAGTCAGTGCTTTCACTGCCCGGGCCCCAGGTTCAATCCCTGGTCTGGGAGCTAAGGTCCCGCAAGCTGCGAGATGAGGCCAAAAAAAAAAAAAAAGTGAGAGTTCACATTCCCTAATCCAAATCCTTCGAGCTAACTGAGTTTCAGAAATCAGAGATGGGAGCTTTTTTATAGTATGTAACACCCCTTGAGGGTCCCAGGGAAACAGCTTAGATCAGCCTCAGTATTTCTGCTGTGGAACCTAAGAGCATTCACATGCAGTGGAAAGAGACATCATAAACAAGCCCATGTCAGTTCAGGTCAAGTTTTCCTATGAAATGAGTTACAGAAAACTTAATTTTCAGAACTTTCTGGATTTGGCCATTGCAAATAAAGTGTGGAGTGTAATATCTTTGGTTAGTCAGGGAAATAGGTACCTCCTTTCACTATTTACTGCTGGAATAGACTTTTAGGAAGGAAATTTAACAGTATTTATCAAAATTATAAAATCCCCATATCAAAATGATTACTTTGGATTTATATATTAACCCCTTCCCCCAAGATAAGTCCCAAATAAATTAATATTTACATGTGTAAAAGAAACATAAAAGTCCTAGAAGTAAGTATAGAAGAGTTTTCTTTTTTAATACTGTCAGTGTGGGAAAGGATTTCTAAAAGTGATAGAAAACTAAGAAGCTGTAAAATCATCATCTGATTCAACTGCTCAAATATTAAAATATAAAAATTTAATAAGAATTGGAAGAGGGATATTTGTAACTCATATGACAGATTCACTAGTATATAAAGAACTCCTAATCAACAAGATAAGAGACCAGCAACCAATAGAAAAATAGGCAAATAATATGAACAGTGGAATATAAGCAGCTATAGAATACAGAAGCTCTTTATATACAGATATGAAATGATCTGTAGTATGTATTATTAAGGTTTAAAAAGTACAGAACATGTAGTATGCTATCACTTGTGTACAAAAGAGGGTTCTTTTGTTTGTTTGAATAAATGCCTTTATAGACATGAAATATCTCTGGAAGAAAGTGCAAGAAATAGGTAATACTGCTTGCCCTCAAAGAAGGGATCTGGGTAGCTGTTTTCACTGTTTATCGTTTTGTACTTTTGCAAGTACACATGAAAGTATTACCTATTACAAAAAATAAATTAGATTTTCTTACAAAGGATACTAGAAGGTGCATATTCTTTGATCCAAGAATCTATCCTATAGAACTGCTTGCATGTGGGCATAAAGATATATGTGTGGACATTTATTGCATTAACAATGAAAAATTGGGGAACAAATGTCCACCAATAAGGGAATGTTATATAAAATTTGGTATGCAATGCAGCTGTTTAAAAAATGAGATTCATGGAAAGATTACTGAGTATTGAAAAGCAAGATGCAGAATGGCCTGTTTAAAATGAATGTGTGTGTTTATAATCACAGAAAAATATATACCAAGTTTCTGCTGAAGGGACTGGGATTGAGCTGGGAAGTAATTACGGTGAAGTGTTGCAGATCAGTTCTTCCAGAAAGGCTGTGAGGTGGAGTGAGGAGTGTGAAAGATGCAGTGGGGGAATAGCCACTGTCAAAGAAAAGGGGGGAAGCAGGATTAGAGCCATCTGACCACAAGGCGACCTCACAGTCTGCCGGCCCAGCAGCTGCTCCAGAGCCGGGACTGCTCACAGGGGAGGCTGGAAGGCTTAGGCCCCGAGAGAAGCAATGTCTCAAAGGCAAGGCAGATCCCACAGGGCCGAGAGCTGGAGACTGGCAGCAAAACCTCACATCTGGGCAGCAGGTTCTGCTGGAACGGGGCCTGAGTGGCACATTTGCATGTCTAATTTTCATTAAAATTAAGAAGGGAAAGAACATGGATGGAGCCCTTTGCCCGTGGGATGCACCCACATGAGCAGAGTGCATCTGGCCTGGGCAGAAAGCCTTGCTCACCGTCACCTCCACCATCTGTGTCCCTGCAGATCCTTCTGGCTGGTGGACCGGGCGGCTACGAGGCAAGCAGGGCCTGTTCCCCAACAACTACGTGACCAAGATCTGAGGCGCACAGACTCTGATGCACAGGACGAAGGAACTTCAGGCACAGACAGGGGAGGGGACATTTGGGGGCTCTCCTTCTGATCCATAGTGAGCAATTGCTTCTGCAAGGCCTGGAGCTATTCTGGCATCTTGCCCATGGAGGACTTCCAAAAGCTGGGCTGGGGACAGGGAGTGTCACTCCATAAATGATCCTAAAAGGTAGCCTATTCATAGGAACCCCGGAGGGCAAACCAAGCACCCACTCAGATTTATTTATTCTATTTAAACCTGGTGAGAGGACAGGTGAGGTCCACTCAGACCTTGCTGACTCTAACAAAATAGCACCTGCTCACTCACCAGGCCCAGGGAATGGCTGTAGGCAGCCACTGACAAGTGCCTTTAGTTGAAGAGCACATTTCTTTCATCCCTCTTTTCATTACCTGACGTACACATTCCTCGGCCACCTTCCCTCAGGGAAGACCCACTCTCTGCAGGTGGGGCTTGGCGTGAGCAGGCACTTCCCGTGCAAATGTCAAGGGCCCGCTGAGCCCGCAGGTGCAGTGGGTGCTGGTTTACACTTTGCTGGGTCGCAGGGGCTGAGGCTGGGCTGTCGGCCAGGCTTTCTCTGGGTCTTCAGTTGGAATGTGGCTGGCCCATGTTGGTTTTTGTGTTTAATGCTGTACCTATTACAAGAAGGATCTCTTTTTTTCGAGCTGTACATTTATAAAAACAGATCATATACTGTATATATAAAAAAATCTCAAGATGATAGAAACATGTATGAATGTACTAAGTAGTATTCCACTGTACTTATTCATAAGATAGGATTTATTACAAAACTCACACCAGGTACTTACAGTTGTGCACTACTCCTTTTCAACTATAGAATCAGTGTTACTGCTTTCTAGCTCAATCCCTGCAAACCCTTCCCAACCCTCTCCTGTAGGTAATTTTCCTCTGCTGGCGCCCAACCCCATGTCTCCTCCCCCTACCTCCTAAATAAAATAAAGGAATCAGTGAACCACCTTGTTCTTTCATGACGTCTGTCTGGCTTGGATTGTGTCCACTGCCACAAGAGAAGGTATGTTGAAGTCCTAACCCCTAGCACCTTACTTGGAAATAGGGTCTTTACAGAGGTAATCAAGTTAAAATGGGGTCATTACTGAGGGCCCTAATCCAGTACAACTGGTATCCTGATAAAAAGAGATTTGGACACAGATCAATCAACACACAGAGAAGGAGAAGATGAGGTGAAGAGTCAGCCACCTGCAAGCCAAGGGAGGGGGCTTGGAACAGATCCTCAAAGCCCTCAGAGGAAACCGTTCCTGCCAACACCTGCATGTTGGACTTCCACCCTCTGCAATGGTAAGGCAGTAAATTTCTGCTGGTAAGCCACCCAGTCTGCAGTACTTAATTAAGGCAGCCCTAGCACACCAAGGCAGTGTTTATTGTAGTAGTAGTGAAAAGTTGGAAACATTGTCATATCCATCAATAAGGAAATGGTCATAGGGGTACCATCACTTCTTAATCTCTCCTTCTCCCAGTTGCCCTCAGCCATTCTTAAGCTCCTGGGAAAGTAGGATTTGACCACACACACCTCTTGCCATTTCAGGATCCCCAAGTCCATGGGAAAAAAATTATCAGGGATTACATATTAGGGGAAAAATATATCTGAATTTGGGGCAAAGTAAATAATTCTGTTTTACTTCAAGTACAGAGAGAAAACTTCACTTGCTAACGATAAACAAATTTTAAAGTATATTTCAGTTCCATTTTGTGACCACCTAAGAGAGAGGAAAATAAAGCCATAATGTGATGACACAAGGAAAGGTAATTCTATGGACACTAACAGTCTCTATATTTTACAAGGGACTTTCAATTTCACATTCCTGAGCTCACTGAGAGTTGGAGGAAGGAGACAGAACCAGAATTCAACTGAGGAGCATCATGGACTCCCCTTGAGCAGACTCAAGGTGCAGGCTGCTTTCTCAAGGGCAGGACCGCCCACACCGCATTCCTGTGTTACCATGAGCCCCTGTCCCAGCTCCCACATGGCTGGTCCAGGGCCGTGCTCAAGTAAGTGCTTAACAGATGTTGCCCGAATAGGTGACTGAATTGATGTTTATAGGTGAAGAAGACTTAAACATTGGTTTCCTCTCATTTCTGGATCCAGCCAGGCCTGCCTTTTTGTTCACTGTTCAGTTAAACAGACATGAAATTACTTCAAGAATCACTTAACCAGGGGCAACATAAAGAGGATCAAGGACCATCCCAGCCTTCTAGAACTTGCCATCCTGTTTGGGAGAAGGGGCATGTGTGTGCACACAACACACATGTATAGCAGTAGAAACTGCATTGTAAAAATGTGACAGATTCCTTCAGCTGATGGTTTAAAGACGTAACCAAGAGTTGGTTGTTTGTTTGGCCTGAGGTGATCCAACACTGGAGCCTACCTGGGCTCTTTGGTGGGGCTACTGGTGGACTCTGGGAGGGCTCACGCCAAGGAGTACTTCCCAGAACTTCTGCTGCCAGTGTCCTTGTCCTCACAGTGAGACACAGCCACCCCCTGCCTCTGCAGGAGACCCTACAATACTAGCAGCCTGTAGAACAAAAACCACATTCACAGAAAGACAAGATGAAAAGGCAGAGTGCTATGTACCAGATGAAGGAACAAGATAAAACCCCAGAAAAACAACTACATGAAGTGGAGATAGGCAACCTTCCAGAAAAAAAATTGAATAATGATAGTGAAGATGATCCAGAACCTCGGGAAAAGAATGGAGGCAAAGATCAAGAAGATGCAAGAAATGTTTAACAAAGGCCTACAAGAATTAAAGAACAAACAAACAGAGATGAACAATACAATAACTGAAATGAAAAATACACTAGAAGGAATCAATAGCAGAAAAACTGAAGCAGAAGAACGGATAAGTGACCTGGAAGACAGAATGGTGGAATTCACTGCTGCAGAACAGACTAAAGAAAAAAGAATGAAAAGAAATGAAGACAGCCTAAGACACCTCTAGGACAACATTAAACACAACAACATTCGCATTACAAGGGTCCCAGAAGGAGAAGAGAGAGAGAAAGGACCCGAGAAAATATTTGAAGAGATTATTGTCGAAAACTTCCCTAACTTGGGAAAGGAAATAGCCACGCAAGTCCAGGAAGTGCAGAGAGTCCCATACAGGATAAACCCAAGGAGAAGCGTGCCGAGACACATAGTAATCAAATTTGCAAAAACTAAAGACAAAGAAAAATTGTTGAAAGCAGCAAGGGAAAAATGACAAATAACATAAAAGGGAACTCCCGTAAGGTTAACAGCTGATTTCTCAGCAAAAACTCTACAAGCCAGAAGGGAGTGGCATGATATACTTAAAGTGAAGAAAGGGAAGGACCTACAACCAAGGTTACTCTACCCAGCAAGGATCTCATTCAGATTCGATGCAGAAACCAGAAGCTTTACAGACAAGCAAAAGCTAAGAGAATTCAGCACCACCAAACCAGCTCTACAACAAATGCTAAAGGAACTTCTCTAACTGGGAAACACAATAGAAGAAAAGGACCTACAAAAACAAACCCATAACAATTAAGAAAATGGTCATAGGAACATACATATCAATAATTGCCTTAAACGGGAATGGATTAAATGCTCCAACCAAAAGACACAGGCTTGCTGAATGGATATAAAAACAAGACCCATATATATGCTGTCTACAAGAGACCCACTTCAGACCTAGGGACACATACAGACTGAAAGTGAGGGGATGGAAAAAGATACTCCATGCAAATGGAAATCAAAAGAAAGCTGGAGTAGCAATACTCATATTAGATAAAATAGACTTTAAAATAAAGAATGTTACAAGAGACAAGGAAGGACACTACAAAATGATCAAGGGATCAATCCAAGAAAAATATATAACAATTATTAATATATATGCACCCAACATAGGACCACCTCAATGCATAAGGCAACTGCTAACAGCTATAAAAGAGGAAATCGACAGTAACACAATAATAGTGGGGGACTTTTACACCTCACACCAATGGACAGATCATCCAAACAGAAAATTAATAAGGAAACACAAGCTTTAAATGACACAATAGACCAGATAGATTTAATTGATATTTATAGGACATTCCATCAGAAAACAGCAGATTACATTTTCTTCTCAAGTGCGCACGGAACATTCTCCAGGATAGATCACATCTTGGGTCACAAATCAAGCCTCAGTAAATTTAAGAAAATTGAAATCATATCAAGCATCTTTTCTGACCACAATACTATGAGATTAGAAATCAATTACAGGGAAACAAACGTAAAAATCACAAACACATGGAGGCTAAACAGTATGTTACTAAAAATCCAAGAGATCATTGAAGAAATCAAAGAGGAAATTAAATACCTAGAGACAGTTGACAATGAAAACACAACGATCCAAAACCTATGTGAAGTTTATAGCAATACAAGCCTACCTCAAGAAAGAAGAAAAATATCAAATAAACAATCTAACATTACACCTAAAGGAACTAGAGAAAGAAGAACAAACAAACCCCAAAGTTAATAGAAGGAAAGAAATCAGAAAGATGAGAGCAGAAACAAATGAAACAGAAACAAAGAAAACAACAGCAAAGACCAATAAAACTAAAAGCTGGTTCTCTGAGAAGATAAACAAAATTGATAAACCATTAGCCAGACTCATCAAGAAAAAGAGGGAGAGGACTCAAATCAATAAAATTAGAAATGAAAAAGGAGAAGTTACAACAGACACCACAGAAATACAAAGCATCCTAAGAGACTACCACAAGCAACTCTATGCCAATAAAATGAACAACCTGGAAGAAATGGACAAATTCTTAGAAAGGTATAACCTTCCAAGACTGAACCAGGAAGAAATAGAAAATATGAACCGACAAATCACAAGTAATGAGATTGAAACTGTGATTAAAAATCTTCCAACAAACAAAAGCCCAGGACCAGATGGCTTCACAGGTGAATTCTATCAAACGTTTAGAGAAGAGCCAACACCCATCCTTCTCAAACTCTTCCAAAAAATTGCAGAGGAAGGAACACTCCCAAACTCATTCTATGAGGCCACCATGACCCTGATACCAAAACCAGACAAAGATACTACAAAAAAAGAAAATTACAGACCAATATCACTGATGAATATAGATGCACAAATCCTCAACAAAATACTAGCAAACAGAAGCCAACAACACATTAAAAAGATTATACACCATGATCAAGTGGGATTTATCCCAGGCATGCAATGATTCTTCAATATATGCAAATCAATCAATGTGATACACCATATTAGCAAATTGAAGGATAAAAACCATATGATCATCTCAATAGATGCAAAAAAAGCTTTTAACAAAATTCAACACCCATTTATGATAAAAACTCTCCTTAAAGTGGGCATAGAGGGAACCTACCTCAACATAATAAAGGCCATATATGACAAACCCACAGCAAACATCATTCTCAATGGTGAAAAACTGAAAGCATTTCCTCTAAGATCAGGAACAAGACAAGGATGTCCACTCTCACTACTGTTATTCAACATAGTTTTGGAAGTCCTAGCCATGGCAATCAGAGAAGAAAAAGTAAAAGGAATCCAAATCGGAAAAGAATAAGTAAAGCTGTCACTGTTTGCAGATGACGTGATACTATACATAGAGAACCCTAAAGATGCCACCAGAAAACTACTAGAGCTAAGCAATGAATCTTGTAAAGTTGCAGGATACAAAATTAATGCACAGAAATCTCTTGAATTCCTATACACTAATGATGAAAAATCTGAAAGAGAAATTAAGGAAACACTCCCATTTACCACTGCAACAAAAAGAATAAAATACCTAGGAATAAACCTACCTAAGGAGACAAAAGACCTGTATGCAGAAAACTATAAGATACTGATGAAAGAAACTAAAGATATAAACAGATGGAGAGATAAACCATGTTCTTAGATTGGAAGACTCAATATTGTGAAAATGACTATACTACCCAAAGCAATCTACAGATTCAATGCAATCCCTATCAAATTACCAATGGCCTTTTTTAGAACAAAAAAATCTTAAAATTTTTATGGAGACACAAAAGACCCCGAATAGCCAAAGCAGTCTTCAGGGAAAAAAACAGAGCTGGAGGAATCAGACTCCCTGACTTCAGACTATACTACAAAGCTACAGTAATCAAGACAATATGGTGCTGGCACAAAAACAGAAATATAGATCAATGGAACAGGATAGAAAGCCCAGAGATAAACCCACACACCTATGGTCAACTAATCTATGACAAAGGAGGCAAGGATATACAATGGAGAAAAGACAGTCTCTTCAATAAGTGGTGCTGGGAAAACTGGACAGCTACTGTAAAAGAATAAAATTATAACACTCCCTAACACCATACACAAAAATAAACTCAAAATGGATTAGAGACCTAAATGTAGGACCAGACACTATAAAAGTCTTAGAGGAAAACATAGGAAGAACACTCTGACATAAATCACAGCAAGATCTTTTTTGATCCACCTCCTACAGTAATGGAAATAAAAACAAAAATAAACAAATAGGACCTAATGAGACTTAAGAGCTAAGGAAACTACAAACAATACAAAAAGACAGCCCTCAGAATGGGAGAAAATATTTGCAAACAAATCAACGGACAAAGGATTAATCTCCAAAATATATAAACAGCTCATGCAGCTCAATATTAAAAAAACAACCCAATGCAAAAATGGGCAGAAGACCTAAATAGACATTTCTCCAAAGAAGACATACAGATGGCCAAGAAGCACATGAAAAGCTGCTCAACATCACTAATTGTTAGAGAAATGCAAATCAAAAGTACAATGAGGTATCACCTCACACCAGTTAGAATGGGCATCATCAGAAAATGTACAAACAACAAATGCTGGAGAGGGTGTGGAGAAAAGGGAACCCTCTTTCACTGTTGGTGGGAATGTAAATTGATACAGCCACTATGAAGAACAGTATGGAGGTTCCTTAAAAAACTAAAAATAGAATTATCATATGACCCAGCAATCCCACTACTGGGCATATACCCAGAGAAAACCATAATTCAAAAAGACACATGCACCCCAATGTTCATTGCAGCACTCTTTACAATAGCCAGGTCATGGAAGCAACCTAAATGCCCATTGTCAGACGAATGGATAAAGAAGATGTGGTACATATATACAATGGAATATTACTCAGCTATAAAAAGGAACGAAATTGGGTCATTTGTAGAGACGTGGATGGACCTAGAGACTGTCATACAAGTGAAGTAAGTCAGAAAAACAAATATCGTATATTAATGCATATATGTGGAATCTAGAAAAATGGTACAGATGAACCAGTTTGCAGGGCAGAAATAGAGGCACAGACGTAGAGAACAAATGTATGGACACCAAGGGGGGAATGCAGGTGGGGGTGGTGGTGGTTGGATGAATTAGGAGATTGGGATTGACATGTATACACTAACATGTATAAAATAGATAACTAATAAGAACCTGCTGTATAAAAAAATAAAATTTAAAAATTAAAAAAAAATAATTTGGAGCTATAAATAAATAAATAATAAAGTAACCAAGAACCACATGAGCAGGCTTGAACTTGGACCCTAGGGCAGAGGTGTTCAAACTTGCTGGACCAGCAGTTCCCAAACCCTTTACACTCTTCCATATTATTGAAGACCTCCAAGAATTCTGCTTTTGTGGGTTATAGCTATCAGTATTTACCATATTAGAAATTCAACTGAGAAAATTTTAAAACACCAATGAACACACACATTCTATCACATGTCATATAGCCTCTGGAAGATTCCACCATCAACTACTGACAATGAAGAATCAAAAAGGCAAATAACATGCTAGTATTATCATGAGAAGGGTTTTGACCTCATGGACTTCTTAAAGCTGGCCACATTTTAAGGACCACAGAGTGGGTAAGTGCTAATAAATGGAGGATGCTGCATGCAGGGAGAGCACCTGGTTTTTTTTGTTTTGTTTTGTTTTTTTGGCTGCGTTGGGTCTTTGTTGCTGCATGCGGGCTTTCTCTAGTTGCAGCAAGTAGAGGCTACTCTTGGTTGCGGTGCGCAGGCTTCTCATTGCAGTGGCTTCTCTTGTTGCGGAGCACAGGGTCTAGGCGTGGGGGCTTCAGTAGTTGTGGCTCACAGGCTGTAGAGTGCAGGCTCAGGAGCTGTGGCGCACAGGCTTAGTTGCTCCACGGCATGTGGGATCTTCCCCGACCAGGGCTCGAACCTGTGTTCTCTGCATTGGCAGGCGGATTCTTAACCACTGTGCCACCAGGGAAGCCCGAGCACCTGGTTTTCTGAAAACGTTATGCGAAGGGCCATCTCTCCACAGTGCTCAGGCAAGCGAGACTCACCCATGGAGAGGGCAAAGCTGAGCTTTCCCTATGAGCTTGCTCCCCCACCAGCAGGGGTGCAGACCACCCACACCCACCTGATCACACATGACCCGTCACCATTATTACCAAGTCCACCCCATGAAGGCAGAAAGGGGTGAGGAGTGCAGTTTCCTTTTTAAAGGATGTTCCCTCCAAAGCGCACACACCACGTCCACTCATATTCTGCTGACCAGAACTTAGTCACATGACCTCAGATGCAAGGGGGGTTGGGAGCTTCTTGCTGGAGACAGTCTCTGCACAGAGCAGCTTGCCCAGGGCTGAGAGCTCCCTCTCAGCCATGGCTCCTTCCAGGCAGAGATGCTCACAAGAACAAGTGAGAGACAACATGGCTGCGCAGCCACAGAACTTAGAGTCTCCAACAGCTCGCTGCAGAGCAGGGCATGTGCACAATCCAAATCCTCTCACTTGTGACTCCTCAACTCCCCCAGACCTGAGTGGAGCTGGGCAGACATGGGCTGGCCCTACCTCTAGTACAGGTGGTTTTCTGGGCACTTTCTTTGGCAAGTGGGGATAGAGTCCGGGTTCAGGAGCAGAGCATGCATGGTACATCTTTGGTGGAGAGCCTAACAATTTCACTGAACCCCTCACCTTTGTAGACAAGAACAGGAGCCACTCTGTGTTGTTGCCTCCTTTCCCTCCTTGTTTTGTCTCCTGATGCCTGGCTGGTCTTCACAGTTCCTCCTGAATTTAGGAACTCACTTTTACTCCTCCCAGGTCATCTTGATCCCTTTCCTGTCTACTGTACGGGACCTATGCTGCTAACCAGGCTGTTCTAGTCTAAAATCTCCACTTTGCAAATGAGAAGGTGCAGGACGGTTCACTACCTCACCCAAGGTCACACAGCTGTCAACCAGACCACCCACTATTTGAACCCTGATTGACCCAAAGGCCCATGTTTTTAATCTTTGTCTTCAATTCAACAAGTATTAAGGAGTTTGACAGTCTAATTGTCAACCTTTAAACTTCCAATATCTTTCTCTCAAAAAGCAAAAACCTAAAAACAGAAGAAAAACCTCACAAATATGACTCAATAGCTATAAATTGGTAAACTCTTTTGATGGGCAAGAGCTATGTCTAACACTTCAGAAAATACTACAAAGCTACAGTAATCAAAACAGCATGGGGCTTCCCTGGTGGCGCAGTGGTTGAGAGTCCGCCTGCCAATGCAGGGAACACAGGTTCGTGCCCCGGTCTGGGAGGATCCCACATGCCGTGGAGCGGCTGGGCCCGTGAGCCATGGCCGCTGAGCCTGCGCATCCGGAGTCTGTGCTCCACAACGGGAGAGGCCACAACAGTGAGGCCCACACACCGCAAAAAAAAAAAAAAAAAAAAAAAAAACAGCATGGATTGGCACAAAAACAGATATATGCATCAATGGAACAGAATAAAGAGCCCAGAAATAAACCCACACATCTACGGTCAATTAATCTTCGACAAAGGAGGCAAGAATGTACAATGGGAAAAAGACAGTCTCTTCAGCAAGTGGTGTTGGGAAAGTTGGACAGCCACATGCAAATCAAGTAAGTTATAACACACCCTCTCACCATATATAAAAATAAACTCTAAGTGGCTTAAAGACTTAAACATAAGACATGACACCGTAGAACTCCTAGAAGAGAGAGAACATAAGCAAAACATTCTCTTACATAAATCGTACCAATGTTTTCTTAGGTCAGTCTCCCAAGGCAATAGAACTAAAAGCAAAAATAAACAAATGGGACCTAATCAAACTTACGAGCTTTTGCACAGCAACGGAAACCATTAAAAAAAAGAAAAAGACAACCTACAGAACGGGAGAAAATATTTGCAAATGATGTGACCAACAAGGGCTTAATTTCCAAAATATACAAACACCTCCTACAACTCAACAAAAAAACAGCCCAATCAAAAAATGGGCAGAAGACCTTAATAGACATTCCTCCAAAGAAGATATACAGATGGCCAATAGGCACATGAAAAGATGCTCAACACTGCTAGTTATTAGAGAAATGCAAATCAAAACTATAATGAAGTACCACCTCACACCAGTCAGAATGGCCATCATTAAAAACTCTACAAATAATAAATGCTGGAGAGGGTGTGGAGAAAAGGGAACCCTTCTACACTGTTGGTGGGAATATAAATTGGTGCAGCCACTATGGAAAACAGTATGGAGGTTCCTTAGAAAACTAGAGTTGCCATATGATCCAGCAATCCCACTCCTGTGCACATATCTAGAGAAAACCATAATTCAAAAAGATACATGCACCCATATGTTCATAGCAGCACTGTGGAAACAACCTAAATGTTCATAGACAGATGAGTGGATAAAGAAGATGTGGTACATATATACAATGGAATACTACTCGGCCATAAAAAAGAACGAAATACTGCCATTTGCAGCAACATGGATGCAACTAGAGATTATCATACTAAGTGAAGTCAGAAAGACAAATACCATATGATATCACTTATATGTGGAATCTAAAATATGACACAAATGAACCTATCTATGAAACAGAAACAGACTCATGGACATAGAGAACAGACTTGTGGTTGCCAAGGCGGAGGGGGTTGGGGAAGGGATGGAGTGGGAGGTTGGGATTAAGCAGATGTAAGCTATTATATATAGAATGGATAGATAAACAAGGTCCTACTGTATAGCACAAAGAACTATATTCAGTATCTTATGATAAACCATAATGGAAAAGAATATTTTAAAAAAGAATGTATATATGTATATCTGAATCACTGCCATACAGAAGAAATTAACACAACATTGTAAATCAACTATACTTCAATAAAATTTAAAAAAACAAAAAAGAATTCTGATGTATCTTTGAATGCCCAGAGTCCATCTCTTCCCAAGACGATCAACCTCCTTAAAATAATAGCCACTAGCATTCAAGCACCTCCAGATACTGTGCTTAACATACTTGAGTACAACACTCTGAGGTAGACGCTCTTAGCCCCATTTTACAGACACAGAAACAAGCACAGAGGTCACACAGCTGCTAAGTAGACTTAAACCCAAGCAAACCAGCTTTAGAGTTTGTGCTCTTCAAATACTGGGGTTACGTCATCTCATTTTCTAATTTCAGTGTTTTTATGATACTATGATTTCTACTTTCACAGCTTATTTCACATTTATAACACGTTAGTTTAGGTGCCTGCTTGGCAGATAAGTATCTTAAAGGTCTTTTTTTTTTTTTTAATGACATCCTCGAAGTATGAATTTCCTGAGTTAGGGTATTTAATATTTAACTAAGCAAAACATGTAATAAAGAAGCGATAAAATGTCTTTGGAATATGCCTGCAAAACCCATCCTTTCTTGATGAGAAGTTGGAGCTCAAGTGTCCCTGGGAAATAACTGCTTTTCAGAGCCAGGAAAGCTCCCTCTCATGCTCTCACTTCGTTACCATTCACACTTGTGACTAAGTTGGTCTAAGGCTGCCATGGGAACAAGCTTCACTAACTCACCAAGGGATATTTATAAGACTTTATACTAGGATTTAACATATAAAGACACCCAGTTCCTCTCCATGCTCGAAACTTAAAGTTTTACTAGTCAGGCAGCCCTGGCCTGCCCAGGCCTCGCTAGAGCCAGGCTCTCCTCCCGGGATGGGGCAGTCACACGCCACAGCCGAGTCAGACAGCCAGGCACCCGGGGACCTCAGTCGTGTAGAAGGCAGCTTTTACCACACTATAGGTTGGGGAAACACTGCATTAAATGAGTTTACTGCAAAGCTTCTCAGCCTTTATAAATCTTACATGAGTTTGCAGTGTTTCCCAAATGTATCTGACTGACTCCTTTCCCTCGAAAAACCAGTTAACTTCTTGTTGAACTAGTAGTTTGGGCAGTCGTTGCTCTAAGAGACTCATTTATTTCATGTTTTTTTTTTTTAGGTTAGTGGTTGGAGACTGAGAATGCATTCCCTCTTTGATTACATTTAACATTGTTTTCTAATGCCCACCAAAAAAAATAAAATAAACCATAATGTTGGTGTGATGAATTGGGAGATTGGGATTGACATATATACACTAATATGTATAAAATGGATAACTAATAAGAACCTGCTGTATAAAAAAATAAAATTCAAAAATAAAATAAAATAAACCATAATGTAATTAGAACAACAGGAAAAAGCATTCCAAGTTTCACCTTTAACAGGATGTCACAGGCCTGCTTCCTTTTTCCAGCTGTGGCCCCTTAGCACTGCTATTCCTGGTCTCAACCATGCCTTGGAGTGAAACACATTAGGAGGGTTACTCCTGGAAGCCATCAACCTTGTGGGCCAGGTGTTCCTGTATAGGAATTAGAAGATAGTTAACGCAGGTTCTAGAAAGGGAATATCATGGTTATCCTCCCATTTTAAATTTTATATAATGAACCAATCTTTAGGAATGGGTGAGCGTTCATTGAAGCCAAGTTGTGGTTTTCTCCGAGAGTGGTAAGGTCTTTCCCCAAGCCATCAGGGCAATAATTTACATATTACAATCATAATAGCTCAAAAAGAAATTAGTCAAACAAGCTTCTATTGATTTCTTCAGTATAGAATACCCAAAGACACACACGTAGGATACCTTAAGAAAATCAATAGCTTTATTTTTCCTCAATATACATTTAGAAAATCAGTCTGAGAAAAGGTTTCATGAAATAGACCAGAGGACTATATATAAAGTCAGGAGTTCTAAATCAGCAAGACAAAGTGCACAGACGAAGCACTCTTCCATGAGGGCCTCGGCAGCCTAGGACCGTCCCAGCAGAGGTGAGGCAAGCTCTTGGATGGTTTTTGAGTTCAGCTGGGGAGTCGTGCTGATCTTCAGGAGTTTGCTGCTGGCATACTTATTCTTGATGGCCTGCAGAAGTCATCTGTGATTAAGCACACATCAGGAGCACCACCGCCCCGCCACCCCCAAACTTACACCTTATGCCTAGTCTAATTTACAAGTATCAAAGGGCCAGACCCACAGTCTTCAAAGGGTATGATGATGCCAAATCACTGAAGCCAGCAAGTGCTCTAGGGCATGATGTGTTGTGCTTGACAATTTCCTACCACGCCTAGTGATGGATAAAACCCAGCTGGTAGCACAGGTGATGGTTTCAAGGTCCAAAGAGCAGGCTTTCTCTCATGAGCTCCCAGAGGGGTGGGAAGTGGGAGCTGTGTTTATCATACCCAAGTGCCATCAGGACATAATGGATTTGCCAGCACTGGCAGCAGTAACTGGCCATAAAAGTGAGTGGCAACTAGTGCTTAGATCCCAGATGATACTCTCAGGACTGGAAACATGACACTTCCACGGTGTGCTAAATCATGCTGACACTACAAGTAAGGAAGCAAATTAGGCCGTGAGGACACTTGGTACAAATGCCTTGCTCTCTGTCAGGCCCGTGGTGAGCTCTGATATGTGGCATCACACAAGCACAGGATAGCACCCCCTCTCCTCTGGTTTCTCCTCTCAGGTAGGCCACACAGAGACAGACTCCAAGCTCCCAGGATGCTTCCTGAATGGACTGCTTCACCATGCTGGCTGTTCAGGTGCCTCTCAGTCATTGTCCTAAAAGATGCTGGACAAAGGCCCTGAATGATGTCACCCGAATACCCAAGCCTTCCACAGGGCCACTTAAGTTGGACTCCTGCATGCCGGCCAGCCTTCCCTGCTTGCCGTGCGTCCTACCCAGGATGCCGGGTCAAGCATGGATAATACATTGAACAGCTGCTTGGGCCTGGACATAGCGAGCCTGTCTACCTTATTTTAAAGAAAGTCAGTTCTTGGGGTTTGTGAGTATGCTCCATCCCCTGCTGTACTAGAAAAATATAAAGAGTTTGTGCTAAAACAGACTCTCACACATGCCAAAATATTTACATGAAAATGCAAACACACATACATCCTCTCATACCCCAAACCCATAATCCAGTGCTTTGAACAGCTTAGGAAAGAGTACTTACAATGAATTTTGTTAACTTTTCATTTACTTTCACTACATTTTTGGCCATGTGCTGCATGACTTCCAATACTTCATTCTCTGTGTATCCAGTGTAATACTGCTGCTTTAAGTTCTGGAACACAATGCAAAGAGAAGAAGCAAGATAAAGCCTCCATTTCTTTAGGAGAGCACATCTTACACATGCTGACATTACTTACGTAAAAGCTATAAAAAATATTCTTACCTGCTGGAAAGTCAGTCTCAGCCCCAACCACTACCATGGTACCAGCAAAGCAGCCAGTAAATGCAGGATGACTCTGGCTCGGAGCAGGACTAAATTAAGACGTTACATAGCTCTCAGCTAAATCAAATGGCGAGGGTCCCAAATAATGATGTTTTAAAGAAGGTTGTACATGTAAGTAGGGTACTTCAAGTAACAAAGCTTTCATGCTTGCCTCTGTCACCACACTGAAAGGGGAAGGAAAGTGGGACAGAGTATAAACAAACCCAACAAAGGGTTTACAGAGATCTGGGTCTAACACATCTCAGTCCCCTCGTTAAAGCCCTGCCTGGCAGTGGCTGGTAGGAAGCTCGAGAGCACAGATATCTGTATTGTCGGTCAGGGAAAGGGGTTCAGGATTAAGAAATAAACTGGCCCGTAAGCAGCAATCTAAGCTACCGAGCCCAGAAGAACGAAGACCTCCCAGCAGCACTCTCCTGTTGGGCCCTGTGTAGTGAAGCACTAGAGAACACAGCACTCAGAGAAGCATCTACACCCGGCCTCGTGGCCCAGCCTCCCAGAGACCGAAAGTCAAGCAAAAGGACAGCTGTTGATTGATACCATGACTTACTTTGTATGAAGATATGTAACCTGACTTTATTTCAGACTTGTGATAAAATCCTAAAAGCTAAAACACACCCCTTTCATATGCATAATATAATTGGGAAAATAAACCACGGTATAACCTTAATCCTAAAATAGTTTAAAGGAAAAAAGAACTAAGCAGGAGTGAATCCTGATGTAATGCACAACTACTGGTATTTTGAAATCAATTGCCAGGAAACAGGGAGGCCTATAGTTAATAGTTTTAGAGCCAAGGAAGCACTTCTTAGAGTAATTTGGCTAAAATAAGCCATTGGTACCAAGAGCATGTGCCATAGATGTTACCAGTGGCTTTTTTGCCTTCAATTTTTATATCAAAAATTTTCAAATCTATAGAAAAACTGAAAGAATAAGATAATGAACATCTGTATATTCTTTGTGCAGATTCATCAATTCTTAATATTTTGCCACTTTTTCTCTCCTCCTCTTTCTCTTTCTCTCTCTCACTCATGGTGTCTGCAACTCACTTTCAAATGGTTCAACAAAAGTTGTGTGTGATTTTTGAAGCCATCAAACATCTGGACCATTTGAAAGTGAGTTGCAGACGCCATGACACATCACTTCTAAATGTTTCAGAAGCATCTCCTAAAAAGTATTTTCCTCCCTAGCTACAATACCTTTATCACATAAGAAACATCAACAGTTCCATAGTATCATCTAAAATATAGTCAATATTCAAATTTCTCCAATTGTTGCAAAAATATCTTTTATAGATTTTTCTTTTTATATCCAGGGTCCAATCAAGGTACAGACAGTACATTTGGTTGTTGTTGTCTTTAGTCTTTAAAACTCCCATTTTCTTGGCTTTAAATGACATTGATTTTTTTGAAGCATCCAGGTCACTTACTTTGAGAACGTCCCATTCTGGATTTGTCTGTGTTTCATGATGACTGGATTCACGTCCAACATTTTGGACATGAATTCTATTTAGGCGATAATGCATACTTCCTATTACACCAGAAGGTAGGTAAAGTCAGGTAGTCTCACCACTGGTGATACCAAGCTCAATCACTGGGTTAAGGTAGTAACTGCCAGACCTCTCCATCACAAAGGTACAGTTTTTCTTCAGAAATACTACACATCTGTGGGGTGATATATATATATATATATATATATATATATATATATATATATATATATATATATATATATATGTATATTTTTTTTTTTTTGCGGTATTGGGCCTCTCACTGCTGTGGCCTTTCCCGTTGCAGAGCACGGGCTCCGATGCACAGGCTCAGCGGCCATGGCTCACGGGCCCAGCCGCTCCGCGGCATGTGGGATCTTCCCGGACCGGGGCACGAACCCGTGTCCCCTGCATCGGCAGGCGGACTCTCAACCACTGCGCCAACAGGGAAGCCCTGTGGGGTGATATTTTGAGAACAATGTGAATCTTGTTTGCCCAAGTTATTTTACTTAATGCTATAAGCATCAATTGATGATCCTTGCTTGAATCAATTATTACACTAGGGGTTTAAAAATGGCGGATTTCTATCTCTACCACTGTTTCTACTTTAATTAGCTGGCATTCCACTGATTTTTTTTAAGTCCCTCCCTCCCTCCCTCCCTTCCTTCCTTTCTTTTTTATCATTATGGGCTCATGCATTTTTTAATGCATTATAATCTATTACTGTCACAATTCTTTTTAATGCTCAACTTTAGTCAGAAGGAGCCCTTTCAAGCCAGTTTCTATGTCCTTTTGATGTGACCCCATTGATCTTTGAGAAGTTGCTTGCTACCTGTTACAAATTGATCTAGGCTCATCTTGTACTTCCCCTGCCACAGCCCTGAAATCAGCTATTTCTTGAAGGAGCCCTAGTTCCGAGTGTGTCATGGCACTGAGTATGCAAGATGTGAGCACTAGGTATCTTCATTGCTACTGGGTTGTCATTGTTTCTGGGCCTTTCATTATGAATTTATTGATATTTCTAAAACAGACTTAATATTATTATTATTATATATTATATATTATTCCTTTGTTTTTAATTGTTAACAATATTTTATCTTCTTACAGTGAAATTTTAGTCCTTAATAACACGAATCTTTGCTTTATCCTACAATAAAAATAGTTCCAGAATTATAATAACAGACTACTATTAACCTAGAAACAGATTAGTAAACCTCCTAAGTAAACTATTAAGTATGTTACCTTTTTTGGTCCTTTGTTTTATTTAATTTCACATCCCACTAAAAATGCACAGTCGGAGTGCTGTGTTCAAAAGTTACGGGAATTAATTCTTCCCTCTGGTTTGTTACCACTTTAAATATATAGTGACATTGTTTTTGCTTAATTCCAGTTTCGGGTTTGCATAGAACATTCATATTGCTCAAAAGTCAAAAAAGTTACATTACACTGTATACAAGTTAATAAAAAATTACAACCAGAAGTTCTGCTCCTATCCTCAACCTTCTACCCTGATACCCACCCTGAGGTATCCATCTTCATTAGTTTCTGGTCTATTCTTCTTGTATTTTTTGAAAAATTAGCAAATACATAAGCACAGATACATATCCTCTCTTACTCCCATTCTTTCTTACATAAAATATAAACTCTACATACTGTGTAGAGGAAAAGGTCCACCACGATGCCCTGGCATTCTTACACATATCCACCACATAGGCCACGCAGACAAAGGCCTGAACCACATTGATCTGTGTCTTGGCAAAGTGCTTTGTGATCCTCCTGGAACATGATGGGGTAGCAGGCGAGGGGGTCGCCTCCAATCCATCTCCCACTCACTTCCCTATCTCTTCTGGGTAGGAGGCTGTAATGAGACCACTCCTTATCACCTCCTGGGCTCTGCTGGGGTGTTTGCTCTGCTGCTTGCGGGCTACAGATACAGACTCTAAAACTGCTTAGTGGCAGTGCAGAATGGGCCCATCCACAGAAGTGATTCTCTGACTCGCATTGCAGCCAGTGGCCTCTTTTGTTTCACTGTTATCCTTTTTGGTGTGTGAAACAAGAACCCAGGCAGGAGCTGACATCCTTGGCTAATTGTATGAACCTCGAAGTGGCTCATTTCATCTTTACCGGGTAAACCAGGTCAGGCCTTGGCCCTGTTTTGTCTTATGCGCTTGACAACTTGCTTGTTTCACTTAACAAAATATCCCAGAAATCTTAGCGTATCAGTTCTTAGTGGCCTTCCTCATTCTTTACGACTCTGTAATATGTTTGCGTACCATTGTGTTGTCACCTAGGTTACGCCTGCATCATTCCAAGCAGCTCTTTTAAGCCTGTGGCCTTTTAGCAACTGCTTCAAGGATAGTGTGTGACAAATGCTAACGCCTTTCATGTCTAGAGGCCCTAAAATACAGCTAATTAATTTCTTCTTAAATTCAATACTTACCCATTTTCCGTGGCCTAGAACCTTCTGGGACAGGCAGGAAGCGGCTGCTGCCACTTTAGAAGGGTGATAGTGCACCATGTCGTAGTCAATGAGAGTCAGTTCCATCAAGTATTTGGCTAAAGTGTGCTGTTCAACATCGACCTATGAATGAACAGATGGTAAGAAGCATGGCTGTTATGACTCTCTTGCAAAATTCTGGGTGAAGATCTAGGAACTCAAATCCACTTAACTAACTTTTCCTTCCCAGGCACTGCTCTATTCCACAGTATGTTACAAACACAGAACATGAAGTCTTTTAAGAACTGATAAGTTCCCATATCTCTTCCCTCTTGCATCTAGAGATATGGGAACATATGTATATGTATAACTGATTCACTTTGTTATAAAGCAGAAACTAACACACCATTGTAAAGCAATTATGCTCCAATAAAGATGTAAAAAAAACCCAAATAAAACAAACAAAAAAAACAATACCAGGTGAAGAGAAAGAGACACATGAGGAGAAGACCATGTGAAAAGGCCCAGGGCAAGCTACAAGCCAAAGAAAGAGGCCTAGAACAGATCCTTCTTTCACAGCCCTCAAAAGGAACCAGCCCTGCCAAGACCTTGATTTCAGATTTTAGCCTCCAGAACTGAGAAACAATACATTTCTATTGTAAGCCACCCAGTTTGGGGTACTGTGTTATGGCAGCCCTAGGAAACGAATTCATATGTCAATGTTCAGCTCCTTAACTCTTTTCCCTTAAGAAATAGAGCTCAACTATTTACAATTACCAAGACATGGAAACAACCTAAATGTCCATCAACAGATGAATGGATAAAGAAGATGTGGTACATATATACAATGGAATATTACTCGGCCATAAAAAAGAATGAAATAATGCGATTTGCAGCTACATGCATGGACCTAGAGATTATCACACTAAGCAAAGTAAGTCAGAAAGAGAAAGACAAATACCACATGATACCACTTATATGTGGAATCTAAAATGTGACACAAATGAACTTATCTATGAAACAGAAACAGACTCACAGACATAGAGTAGAGACTTGTGGTTGCCAAAGGGGAGGGGGAGGGGGGAGGGAAGTATTGGGAGTTTGAGACTAGCAGATGCAAATTATTACATGTAGAATGATAAACAACAAGGTCCTACTGTATAGCACAGGGAACTATATTCAATATCCTGTAATAAATCATCATGGAAAAGAATATGAAAAAGAATATATATGTATGTATAACTGAGTCACTTTGCTGTACACCAGAAACTAACACACTGTAAATAAACTATACTTCAATTTTTAAAAATAATTTTAAAAAAAGAAATAGAGCTCAAAAAAAAAGGTCACTTTGCTGTATAGCAGTATTTAACACAACATTGTAACTCAACTCTACTTCAATAAAAAAATAAATTAAAAAAATAAAACTCAAAAAAAAAAAGAACTGATAAGTGTTAAGACTTATCTAAAAGATGCATCCTATAAATTCATAAGTTTTCCTTTAATTGGGTCAGTTTTTCTGGGATGAGACAACAAACAGCAAAATAAAGTCTCCTACAGAATTGGAGGCACTTACCTCTCCGGCTTTTGATGCCCGTCTTAAGAAATGTAGTGGTAAAGGTCGACCCAACTCAAATTTCAGTTCTTTCAAAATTAGAGTTTCCATTTCTCGAATTTGAGAACTGGTGTAAGCATTGTCTGTGATGTAAACGAAGTCTTCAATATTTGGAGAAAACATCTCCTCATACTTGGAAGCCAAGAGCAGAGCTGTAATCCCAACCAGTTGAAGCTTCTTACGAGAGACTGGCTGAACCTAATTGAAGAAGAGTGTGTCAAAAGTCTTAACTAACAAGAGGATGGGGGCTCTGGGTGGAAGAAAGTAAGAGGAAACCAGGTCCTGAAGAAGTGCACTTTGTCTCTGCTCACACCCCTCTTAAGGGCACAGGAAGCTGAGTGTTGATCACAGGCACCACCATGGCTCGCAGAAGCTGTCTATCATGGAGTGCTTGCTATGTGCCAGGCACAGTGCTAAGATTCAAACAATCATCTCATCGAATCCTCACAAAAAACCTAGGAAGTACATATTTTTTACCCCACTTAGAAATAGATGGACTGAGAAAAGATGCAGACATCAGCCCAAGATCAGTCAATTGCTGACTGACAACCAAGCTCCCAGGCACTGCTCCACCCCCATCATCCTGGCTTGAGTGTCTGGGGAAGCCCCAATATGGCACTCAGCATGGTCTGAATCAGGATGAGGTCAAGCAAAAAAGCAGGAATTTAATGGATGACTAGGGTTGAGAAAGTGCCTTAAGTGTCTCCTTAATCCTCACCAAAAGTATACTCATTATTTAGCCTGAAGAACCTTCCAAAGATGCTTCAGGGTCAGAGAAAATCTCAGCCTAGAGGATAAGTGTTTCCCTTAACTTTCTTTTCTTTTTAAACTAGGAGTCTGTGTTTTTTGCTTCAACTCTCAATATTGAAAATCTACCAAAAATATGACAGTGCTTTCCTATCCAGTGAGGACTGTATAATAAAAACCACTGACTCGGGCTTCCCTGGTGGTGCAGTGGTTGAGAGTCTGCCTGCCGATGCAGGGGATGCAGGTTCGTGCCCCAGTCCGGGAAGATCCCACATGCCACGGAGCGGCTGGGCCCGTGAGCCATGGCCGCTGAGCCTGCGCATCCGGAGGCTGTGCTCCGCAACAGGAGAGGCCACAACAGTGAGAGGCCAGTGTACCGCAAAAAAAAAAACCAACAAAAAACAAAAAACAAGAAAACCAATGACTCTATGATTATTTAGCATTTTGCAGTATCTCAGGGTCAGTCTTATCAACACAATTATTACTGTATGGTTTGGGCTTGACCTACACCTATATTATAAATGTTGACTTTAAATAAATAAAGCCTTATCTGAAGGGCTACCCATTTGGTAGACAACGCACCAGTGGTTAATGTCTGGCATTTCTTCTAACTGCTCAGTGTTCTTACATTACCAATTGAGAAATATTTTGATGATCACTACGCTTCTCGGCTTAATTTCTTACCTCCCTCTTTACTTTAGACCTCACACTGAGTACACTCCCCACACATAACCTCCAACCCCTTGTAAAAAGTCTGCCTCCTGCCTCTTCTACACTGATTCAATGCCACAGCCGGCTGGAAACTGTTAAGTCCTCTAGCCAAACTCCTCATTTTTCAGATGAGGAAGCTTAACACCAAAGAGTACTGAACTATGGAAACTGTGCGAGTGGGCCTGGAGAACCAGCCTCCAAAGGCACCACAGGCTTCAGATGGACTTTCAGACCATCTGATGGTTTATCTCCTCCAATGAATGATTGCAGCAAGGCAGCACCTCCCCTGAGCACTTTTCAGCAGGCTGACCTAACAGAAATGCCCAGCATTGGTCAGCATCACCAGAGGTTTGACACACTTGGACTACTTCCTTTTCTAGCACTTGAAGTTCTTTGGCATCTCATAAATTGGCTTTTGGTTTTTTCTTCAGAGGCACCACACCTTGGCAGTGCATAAATGCAAAGTTCACTGAGCTGCACGAAGTGCCTTACCTGTAAAAATCGGTCCATGATGGCGACGCACATGTACAGAGTTTCCTGCAGCAGCCTAAACTTGGAGTGGACTTGCACCAGCCAATCCACCAGGATGGCACGCATGCGTCCGTTTATATCTCTTCCATCTAAAAAATGTGGATTTATGGATTGTAGAACCTGTTGGTGGAATTAAAAGTTTAAAAAGCTGACCTCGATAAACAATAAGGTCCTAGTGTATAGCACAAGGAACTATATTCAATATCCTGTGATAAACCATAGTGTAAAAGAATATCAAAAAGAATACATATATCTATAACTGAGTCACTTTGCTATACAGCAGTAATTAACACAACATTGTAATTCAACTATACTTCAATGAAAAATAAATTTTAGGGACTTCCCTGGCGGCGCAGTGGCTAAGGATCCACCTCCCAATGCATGGGACACAGGTTTGAGCCCTGGTCCAGAAAGATCCCACATGCAGCGGAGCAACTAAGCCCGTGCGCCACAACTACTGAGCCTGTGCTCTAGAGCCCGTGAGCCACAACTACTGAGCCCGCATGCGACAACTACTGAAGCCCGCATACCTAGAGCCCGTGCTCCGCAACAAGAGAAGCCACTGCAATGAGAAGCCCGTGCACCGCAACAAAGAGTAGCCCCCGCTTGCTGCAACTAGAGAAAGCCCGCGCACAGCAGGCCCAATGCAGCCAAAAATAAATTAATTAATTAAATTAAATAAAATTTAAAAAATAAGTTAAAAAAAAAAAAAGCTGAACTCATTTCCTTCCCAGCTATGTGGTAAATTCCACAGTGCTGTACAACCAAAACACAAAGGCCCACTCACCTCAAGCTGCCTTAGATACTGGTAGATATCCTTAACATAGTCGCTGCAGAGCTGAGGGTTCTCCCAGTCTTCAGTATCAATATCCTCAATTTTGCAGAGCAAGGCATCAGAGAAAGCTTGGCAGAGGTTCTCTTCCTTCATGGAGATATCCACAGGTGTGGGAGAGGGACCCTACACCCACAAATGAAAGTGCATGTATCCCTACCTTAGGAGTAGCCTTGATAACAAATACAAGCAGGGCCAACTGGTTTAAAAGTATCATAAGCATTTTTATAAATGATAAAGCCAAAACAAATACATTTCAGAGTAAGAGGTGAATAATTCAAGATGTAGGGGATGAAGTTTTTGGAGATATACTCTGTTTAAAAACACTCTAGGGGGTGGGAGGGAGGGAGATGCAAGAGGGAGGAGATATGGGGACATATGTATATGTATAACTGATTCACTTTGTTATAAAGCAGAAACTAACACACCACTGTAAAGCAATTATACTCCAGTAAAGATGTTAAAAAAAAAAAAAAAGAAACACTCTAGGGGACTTCCCTGGTGGCGCAGTGGTTAAGACTCCACGCTCCCAGTGCAGGGGGCCCGGGTTTGCTTCTCTCCAGCCTCCTGGCCAGGTCTCCCTCACCTCAAGCAGTCTCCCTCTTCCCAGAAGCCTCTTGTCCCTGTATCCACATGGATAATTCCCTCACCTTCTTCAAGTTTTGCTTAAGTGTTATCTTCTCAATTAGGTCTGTCCTATTTAAAATTACCATCTGCCTTCTATTCCCCCCACACATATGTTTCATCTCTTTTACTGTGTTTTTCCCCAAAGAATCGATAACCTCCTAATATACTATAGAGTTTATTTATATATGATGTGTATTATTTTCTGTCTACCTCTACCAGAATGTAAGCTTTATAACCTTACATTTATTCAAACTGATTTTGTCCACTAAGGTATCTCAAATACCTATGTCATCCCTGACACAGTAAATATTTATTGAGTGAAAGAAAGTTAGACACCTGGGTTCAGAGATTGCTAGAGCTGATAGTTCACTTTAGCAGTAGCCTCTTGTGCAAGTGTAATGTTTTCTTCTCATGAACCAATTTATTCTAAATTGAGAAATTGGCAACAAAAAAGCAGGAAAGCACATTCCAGCCTATGAATAAAACAGAAGGAGGAAGCAAAGACTGAGCAAGTATACACCCAGTATTTTATTTTCTTATGTTGACTGGGTGATTATTTATAAAAATCACACAAATTAAAATTTTATGAAGTTAAAACAAGCATTTAGTAATGAAGCATAAACAATTACTTTTTTAAAGAATAAGAGGTACTTCTCAAAGTATAGCCTAGGACTGCAAGGCTATAAGAATATGTATTAAAGTAATAAAATACAGAAGGAAAGAGAAAGCAGTATAAGAAACAATTTTAATTTACATTAAAGCTCAATGATTATAGTTTCCAGTCTTAGAGAAGAAGAAAACAGTAACAATATATATATCTCTATATATATATATTGATAGCAATTCAAAACGTGCCCTTCCCTCTTAAACCAAAGGTCTTAAACTGAGGAGGGGCTAGGTGAGCGAGAGGTATACAGGTATACCTCATCTATTCAAGAATTTAAGAACCGTTAGAAGGAATAAGAAGAGCTACTCGGGGTACCAGGGAGAAACCTAGTGAGGTTACCAGAGACGGTAGGACCTCAAGGAAAATGAGTAGGCAAAGGTACACAAGCACAAAATCCCAGGGGAAGCCAAGAAATAAAGGCAAGCCTGGGGGCTTCCCTGGTGGCGCAGTGGTTGAGAATCTGCCTGCTAATGCAGGGGACACGGGTTCGAGCCCTGGTCTGGGAAGATCCCACATGCCACGGAGCAACTGGGCCCGTGAGCCACAACTACTGAGCCTGCGCATCTGGAGCCTGTGCTCCGCAACAAGAGAGGCCGCGATAGTGGGAGGCCCGCGCACCGTGATGAAGAGTGGCCCCCACTTGCCACAACTAGAGAAAGCCCTTGCACAGAAACGAAGACCCGACACAGCAAAAATAAATTAATTAATTAATAAACTCCTACCCCCAACAACAAAAAAAGTGACATCTTAAAAAAAAAAAAAAGGCAAGTGTGGGAACTGCATGTTGACTTGGGACGGCAGGAGGTAGTACGTGAGGTGACAGAAATGGGCTGGGAAGGTAAGCAAAACTTAGCTAAAGAGTTTAGATTTTATTTGAATGTAAGTGAACCCACTGAAGAAACTAAGCAAGAGTGATTAGAATCAGATGTAGCTTCAGTTTAAGGTTACCTTTTTTAAGGATAAGCATCATCACTCTCCCCAGGGAGGGCAATCAGTACCAGGAAGCCTAAGAAGGCAGAGGTTATCTTCATGTGCTTCAGACTGCCTTAGCAGCTTGAAATGTTTACCTGTGTCTACTCAGAAGTATATCTGAGTTTAGCCATATCCAAGGTCACCAGGATGAGACAAGGATAATTGCTCTGGACCTTAATTTAGAATTTCCTGAAAGCATTCCTTTTGGACTCCAACATAATCTAATTATTCTAAAATCCTTTCTAAGATCCCGCTTCCCTGTACAGATTATAGCCTAAGCCCTGTGGGCCAACTGTGCAATCCTGTCCAGAGTCTGCTGCATGCAAAGGTAAAAAAATGCATCAGCTAGTTACCCATCACAAAAGTGGTTCTAGAACAAAAACCTTCAAATTAGATTAATGAATGAGTCCTGTGGGTTGTCAGAGACAACTGAAAAGTAGTAATAGAAACAATAAAGCTGTGAGATTTTGCTGAACTTGAGAAGCTGCTCTTTGGTAAAGGATGGGTGGACTGTGAGTAAAGGCTACTGAAGTTCTCCTAGCACCAACATTTAATGAGTCGGGTCTGTTAAGAGAACGGATTAATATGAATATGCAAATATATAGGTATTTACACAAGTTTTGGTAAAACACAAAATTCCTTTATTTACTAAATTTATAATAGATAAACAATGTCCATTAAGTGCAATAAGGAAGGACTCCAAGAAAAACTGTTGATTCCAATCAGACAGTTCATGATTTATAGCAATGACTGTGTACACGTGTGTACAAAAGCATATTCAGTTGCGGAAAGGCAAAATCAGTTACCATGATTAGCTTTAGGGAATGCAGTGGAGTGGAATTTTGGGGGTAGGGAGAATAGTTAAAATGAACTGACCATTTATTCTATGTACTCTACTATTTCTGTATTGTCTTGCTTATTTATGCATATGTTTCTTGTATAATTAAAAATAAAAGGCACTCTATTTTTTTTAAATATGAATAATTGTGCTCATTTTCTTTTATATATAGTTTTTGTTTTAGGGAAAGTTAGGCCATAAAAGATTCTTATAGTTGAATAATGACTATCACCAAATTTAGTGTTTCAATCAAATCTGTAAATCTAAAACCTCATCAGAATTTCTAGCTGCCACTCCGCAGTACATCTCCTAAGCTTGCATCTACCTCTGCTACAGGGTATTATAGTGCATGCTTTCACTCTGACATTCTCGACTTGACTGGGAGCTTCCTGGGGACAGAGTCAGGGGTTCACTCACCTTGTTTCCCCAGTACCCACCAAACAAGAGGGTAGTAAAAAGCCTTCTTCCTTCCTTCAAACTACTCAGTTTGCCAAAGCCTCATGAGTCAGCAAAAAACAGTTTTCTCCAAAAATTGCATAATAAGCTTCTGCAAATACCTGTGAATGGCTGGAGCCCTCTCCTTCAGATATTGCTGGCCCATTTCCAAATGCATTTCCCAATGGCTGTCTCTCTGTTACCTCAACAAATCTAAAGCCAAATGAGATACCCTCCCCAAAGCTACCTCAATCTCCAGAATTTCCTATATTTTATTAATTTATTCCATAAATGGTTCATTAAATACTCAAGTGCTTAAGCTTCTCACTCCTCCACTCCAAGCAACATAGCCAAATAATTCCTTCTGAATACAGGATGATGTCCCTGAAAGGAGTTCTGGTACATCCCAACACATCTGAGGTTGTTTCTTAGCACCCGTATAGATACTGGTATGTGGATGTCCACTTAGGGGAGATATGGGCTCGTTCAAGACACCCATCAGCCCTTGCTTAGAAAACTGCAGTACCTCCTAAGTAACGTCCCTTCCATGGCCACCCTACACTGCTTTCATCAGGTCTCTCCTCCTCAGAACATTCCACAGCTTCCTCACTGCCTAATGGGATAAAATCCAAATTCCAAGGCCTTCAAATCCAGCTGCAACCTTCTTCCCAACTTTTTTTCCTGTTTCCTCACACAAACCATCTGACCCAATTTAGACTTGCTGACTCTTTGCCCCAAAGGACATAATTTATAGGCCTACCCCCTTTTTGGTGCCTTGATTCCTATTGCTGCTTTGTTCCCCCAAAAGGTGCCCCTTCCTATCAGCTTCTTCCTGTCCTTAAAAATTCCACTTCTTCCAGGAAGTTTCCCCAGACCACTCCATCCCTCAAGATTCTCTCCCTCCTCTAGATGCACCTTGCATTCAGTCATCCATTGCCCATGGGCACCTAGCAGCATGCCCTCGGATTATATATTTAATTTTCAGGTACAGATGCCCCTTCTGGATAAGTCTCCTCAAGGCAAGATGTCTCTTTATCAGCCTTAACACAATTGGATGTGTATAGTAAGTACTCACCTGTTTCTCAAATATATTCAATGGTTTTTTTTTTTAATTTCAAACATACAATAATATATAAATATTTTGAGCTAGAAAGTGTGAAGTGGTCACTGTTGTATTCTCAGCTCCTACAACAGTGCTTGCTTCATTGTAATTATATGAATGTGTATAATCTATGAATGAGAGCACACATGAACTAGAACATGGTGGAAGATGAAGAGGCCAGTGGGTCCATTAGCGTTCTAACTTCAGTTGAGCTAACCAGTCACAGAGACTACAATCTATCAACACAGAATTTTGGCATTACTTTGTTCTTCCATGAGTGAAGGTCTCAGAATTGTAAGCTTCCATCATCTTCATGGGCAAGTCCATTCCTATAGTGAGTTATTTTAATAAAACCTACCAAATTTTCCTCTGAGATCCCTAAATTTATTTGGGTATTAAGGTATTTAACTTTGTTATTCAAGGTCATAATACTATATTAAGGTACCATCACTGAAAAGATGTGTATGTTCATTTTCTACACTGTTGTTTTAAAGTAGAGCTCTAGCTATCACTGTTCTTCAAAAGTTGCACTGACAGTAAAGGTACCCTTATATCCTAGCCCCAAACAGCCTACTTCATTAAGTATGTTTGTAAATTCAGAACTTCCTACCTTTGGAGCCAACACTTCCATCTGCACTGGTTTCACAGAAGCAGTAGGTTTCAGGTGCTTGTTGACATTTGTTGTTTTGGTGGGTGGAACAGGTACTTTAGTGTTCTGAGCTTTCTAAAAGGGAAAAGAAATGTGAATAGGGCAAGATGGCCAGTGTTGCCCCTCAGTGCTCTACAGAATCAGCCTAGGGTGTGCAGGTACAGTTCTCACAGTTGTTACCTTAGTTACTTGTGTGGCTCTGATTGTAACTCGATTTCCAATTTCTTCTAAAACTGCCCGCCTGATAGTCACATGGCTTTTAGGTTTAGGATTAACTTCTGTGTCAATATTCTCCAGACTGGTGGACACCTAAAAAAAAAAAAAAGGAAAAAAATTACTGAAGAGTTGAGATCATTTACAATACTTCGCTAGTGTCAGAATTGATTCAGGAAAGGTGAATATGCTCTCATCTATCTGCAAGAGGGAAAGGTACATTTTAGGAAGTCTAAAAATGCTATTTGTGATTTATAACATGACTCTATATTAGGCAAATCACTCATCCACCTTATCTATTTTTTAAAAATCCCACTAAGAGCTTCCCAGATAAGTGATCATTTCTCATATGGTACCCACATCATTTGTCAGAGATCCCTGGATATTAATGGCATCTATTTAAAAAACTTCCTTGACAGAGAAGAGTAACAAGTGCAATTAAGACACAATACTAAAAAGCTGTTTTGGGCTTCCCGGGTGGCACAGTGGTTAAGAATCCACCTGCCAATGCAGGGTACATGGGTCCGAGCCCTGGTCCGGGAAGATCCCACATGCCGCGGAGCAACTAAGCCCATGCGCCACAACTACCGAGCCTGCGCTCTAGAGCCCGCGAGCCACAACTACAAAAGCCTGCGCGCCTAGAGCCCGCGAACCACAACTACAAAAGCCTGCGCGCCTAGAGCCCGGACGCGGGTTCGTGCCCCGGTTCGGGAAGATCCCACATGCCTAGGAGCGTCTGGGTCCGTGAGCCATGGCCGCTGAGCCTGCACGTCCGGAACCTGTGCTCCGCAATGGGAGGGGCCACGGCAGTGAGAGGCTCGCGTACCGCAAAAAAAAACAAAAAAAACCCCCAGATGTTTAAAACCTAAACTAGCTTTGATTCTTATGCCATGCTAGAAATAAGAAGTACTCAGGTAGACAAGATCTTTAGAGATACAGCTTTTTAGCCATGAGGGTGCCATAGCATGTACTCTCTATTTTATTAGGGATATTTAGAAAGAAAATAGTTTTCGTGGGTAAAATAGTTTTATCTCAAATTGAAAGTTTGGATTGTATGAAATAAAAATTGTTAGTTGACCTTAACCTGCTTTAGACAGAATGTCCTTAGAAACAAAACTTGTTAGTAAAAACAATTCACACAAAAAAGTTTATTTTATTATATGTGATAAACATTTCATGAGAAAAAACAGCCTGCACTATCCCTGAGAATTGGGGGATCTTAATCTTAAAAAATTTCCCAACAGGGGGTTTGAATGGACCTACCAGGATAGACAGAGGGTCAGGGAAAAACTCAAGCCTTACCTGAATAGACAGAATTTGACTATGAAAGCACCTGATGGGATAGATTAGACAAAAATTACTTATCAATTTGACTCAGATTCATAAAAGGGTTATAGTTAAATACCGAGTGTTTTCAACGTATTATTATTAGGATTCTCAAAAGCCACACTGTTCAATTTTTCCAGCAGTTCCTGAGATTTTTTAAAAGTGTTTCAAAGTTCAATTCTTATGGGTTGAAGCCTGGTAATCTAAATTAAGCCATCTGGAACGGGAAATCCCCAGCTTTTAACAAACCTACAAGCCAGGAGAATGGAGCTCAGGTGTGTCAGTGCCCTCTATTTTTCAGCAAAGAAAAAAGTAGATCCAGGTACAATTCAAACCCACAGAAAAAAATCCAAAATACCATTAACACTTTATTTTTCGCAAAGACGAAATAAATGAATTTGGACCCTTCTCTCAGTCTGCCATATCACTGCAAATTATATGCAAAATCTCTATTGCACTTGAGTAAAGAAATTACTTTTTTAAAGGGACAAACCCATACATTAGTGAACTTAGCCTTGTAACACTTCGTGTGCAGAAATAAATAGGAAACTATTAAAAAAAGAAATGTAAAAACATCTGAAAAACAGCCACAGCTGTTGCTTGATCAAACATTAGAACACTTCACAGACTGCGGAATTTCTTCAGTCTTTCTCCCCATCCTCACCACAGATCCCTTAGCTGGCAAGGAGTTTGAGAAGAGAGGAAGGGAACCCCAAGAAGCTGTAACTCTAACAACAAAGCGCCCTCGGGGATCGCTCGCCACGTCCTAAGCCCAGTGCTCCGGGGGCTCACTTGACAACTGCCACCCCCGAGGCCCTTTCCCACACTTCCCCCACCCCAGCGCAGGGACGGCCAGGCCAGGAGCCGGGACCCGGAGGAGCGGAAGCGAGGCGGGGAGAAGCCGGCCGGAGCGGAGAGGACAGGCCGCAGGGCCCGGGCCTCCCGCAAGGGGAAAGCGGCGCAGGTTGGGACGAAGAAGCTCGGAGCGGAGGAGAGAGAGAAGCGAGAGGCGGCTGAGGGAGCTGCGCGGCCGGGGCCCAGGCCTGCGCTGGGGGTCGCCGGCCCACTCACCGTCGGGCGTCGGAACAGCGCCATGAGGAGCGGGACAGGCAAGAGTGGCAGCCCGGCTCAGGGAGGGACGCGGACTGGAAACGGAGAGCACTAGCTTCCCTAGCGCCGTTAGGACTACCCTACGAGCCCGCACCGCTGGGAATCTTCGTGAAGTCGCCTAGTTCCAGGATTCAAATACCGCACCGCTCGCGCCCCCATTGGGCGGCCCTACGTACGGCGCCCTCTTCCCATTGGCTAAGTGGGAGACATTCCCGTAGGCTGATTGGCTGACTTTTCCAGACCCGTTTGGTTGTCATAACAACCGGTTTTTTTCCTGCCTACTGTCTTTTAAAAAATCTCGGCCCTAAAATAAGCAAAAATGAAATGCCTTGCTGGGAAAGCAGACGTAGGACGCCTTGTCTGAATTTTGACGAGGATGTCAACGGATGTCTACGGATTACGGATGTCTACGTTTGTACTGGGTGAGCGGAAGTTGGTACTAAGGAACACCCTGTAAATGCCGTTTTGACCTTTATTTCTCTTCCGGAAAATTTGCGTTCAAGTTTAGGTAGGGTTGGCCTGCCTGGGTCGGGGAACAGGCGCCTCTGGTTGGTTTAGGGCTGCGCTGTGTTAGGTGGTTGAGACTCAAACGTGTGCTTAAGGGATGGAAGTTGTGGCGTTTACTCAAAAGCTAAGATTCCTAGGAGAGGGGGGAAAATGATAAATGCGATTTGTGTGACTCGTGATTCATGTAAGCTCTCCATTGTGTTGCCGGCACCTAGCACATTGTTTCGTGTGGGTTGTGATCGGTGCTCAATAAATATTCGCCGAATAAATTATTATGATGAGCAAAAGATTTTAAAATGAGAAAGACAAGTGTGATCCAGCCTTGGGCAGCAGGGTGAGAGGCTCACGTCAAGACCAGAAAAGAGGAAAGAAAAAGTGAGAGGAATGGGAAAGGAGAGAGGAAAGGAAAGGGTCCAAGGCCCACAGTAAAGGTAGTGAAATGACTTCTGATGATAGGCTCCATCTAACAATTTGAGCAAGTTTTCCCATCACTCCTGCTCTACTCTTTAAAAAATGGTTTATCTCTCTGTTACTGGGGTACTAAAATGAAGTGATCTGAATTAAATTCCTTCCCTTGCATCTAACGTTTCTAAACCTACTCTTTAGTAAAACAGAAATAATTGCAGCTACTACGTGGCATGGGAAGATGTTAGTGTATCCATCGTCCTATAACTAAAAATTAGATATTCAGTGAAGTATTGGGAAGGGAAAGTATTGGGTTGGCCAAAAAGTGCCTTTGGTTTTTAAGTAAAAATAAAAGACACTTTTTTCATTTTCACCAAGAACTTTATTGAACGTATTCACCCTTTTGTTCCACTACCTTCTGCCATTTTTCAGGCAACTTCGTAATTCCATCTTCCCAAAACGTGTTATCTTTTTGAGCAAAGAACTGTTCCAGGTGCCTTTTACAGGGAGTTGAAATTTTTTCCATTAAGAAAATTTTGTAAAGACCAAATAAATGGAAATCCGAAGGTGCAATTCTGGTGAATACAGTGGATGAATCAGAACTTCCCAGCCAATCTGTTAACAGTTTTTGCCTGGTCATCAAAGAAACATGCAGTCTTGCATTATCCTGATGGAAGATTCTGCGTTTTCTGTTGACTAATTCTGGACGCTTTTCATCGAGTGCTGCTTTCAGTTGGTCTAACTGGAAGCAGTACTTGTTGGAATTAATCGTTTGGTTTTCCGGAAGGAGCTCATGATAGAGGACTCCCTTCGATTCCGACCATATACATACCATCGCCTTCTTTGGATGAACACCGGCCTTTGGTGTGGTTGGTGGTGGTTCATTTCACTTGCCCATAATCTCTTCCGTTCCACATTATTGTACGGTATCCACTTTTTTTAAAATTAATTAATTAATTTATTTATGGCTGCATTGTGTCTTCGTTGCTGCGCGTGGGCTCTTTCTAGTTGCGGCGAGTGGGGGCTACTCTTCGTTGTGGTGCACAGGCTTCTCATTGCGGTGGCTTCTCGTTGCAGAGCTCAGGCTCTAGGTGCGTGGGCTTCAGTAGTTGCGGCACGTGGGCTCAGTAGTTGTGGCTCACGGGCTTAGTTGCTCCGCAGCATGTGGGATCTTCCCAGATCAGGGCCCGAACCCCTGTCCCCTGCATTGGCAGGCGGATTCTTAACCACTGCGCCACCAGGGAAGTCCCTGTATGGTTGCCACTTTTCATCACCCATCACATTTTATTTTATTTTATTTTTATTTATTTTATTTTTTTTGCAGTACGCGGGCCTCTCTTTGTTGTGGCTTCTCCCATTGCGGATCACAGGCTCTGGACGCGCAGGCCCAGCGGCCACGGCTCACGAGCCCAGCCACTCCGCAGCACGTGGGATCCTCCCGGACCGGGGCACGAACCCGTGTGCCCTGCATCGGCAGGCAGACTCTCAACCACTGCGCCACCAGGGAAGCCCCATCACCCGTCACATTTTTTTTTTTTTTTTTTTTTTTTTTTGCGTTATGCGGGCCTCTCACTGTTGTGGCCTCTCCCCTTGCGGAGCGCAGGCTCCGGACGCACAGGCTCAGCGGCCATGGCTCACGGGCCTAGCCGCTCTGCGGCATGTGGGATCTTCCCGGACCGGGGCACGAACCCGTGTCCCCTGCATCGGCAGGCGGACTCTCAACCACTGCGCCACCAGGGAAGCCCCACATTTTGTTTTAAAAACGGAACGTTTTCATTACATTTAAGTAGAGAATCACATGTGGAAAGGCGGTCAAGAAGGTTTTTTTCACTTAACTCAAACATCAAATCGATGAACATATGCAAATGATTTTCAACGCTTGATTTGTATGTTTTGAGTATGTCGGCTATCTCCCACATGGTATAAAGTTGATTGTTCTCAATTAATGTCTTGATTTGATTGCTATTGACTTTAACTGGTCTACCCGACCAAAGAGCATAATCCAGCAAGAAATCTCCAGCACCAAACTTCACAAACCACTTTTGACACGTTCAATCAGTCACAGCACTTCTCCATACACTACACAAATCTTTTTTTGCATTTCGGTTGCATTTTTATCTTTCTTGAAATAATAAAGCATAATATGGTGAAAATGTTGCTTTTTTCCTTCTGTCTTCAATATTAAAATGGCTACACAAAAATACACCAAATTTGATGTCTTTTTTCAAATGCAGGTGGATATGACAGATGTCACATACAATCTAACAAAATTATCAGGAATGAAGTTAAAGACAACTAAGTGCTACTACAGCCATCTTACAGAAAAAACCGAACGAACCTTTTGGCCAACCCAATAAATGTTTTGTGCACTGGGGTTGTGAGTATAATTATATTTTTGCTTCATTATTATAATGTTGTGGTGTTATCAAAAGCTACAACTATAAAACAATCCTTACCACCTCTCAGGTCTTTGTAAACAGAAATGTTAAGAATGGTAAAGTGCTTTTATTAACTGATTTGACATGGTTAAAGCTGAATAATTTAATCCATATTAGACATATTATGTTTTCATTTAAAATAGAAGTACTGGGCTTCCCTGGTGGCGCAGTGGTTGAGAGTCCGCCTGCCGATGCAGGGGACGTGGGTTCGTGCCCCAGTCTGGGAGGATCCCGCATGCCTCAGAGTGGCTAGGCCCGTGAGCCGTGGCCGCTGGGCCTGCGCATCCGGAGCCTGTGCTCCGCGGCGGGAGGGGCCACAATGTTGAGAGGCCTGCGTACCGCAAAAAAAAAAAAAAATAGATATATATATACATATATATATATATCTTTTTTTTTTTTTTTGCTATATCCAATACTGTGACGTCAAGTCTTGAATAAGCAAGAAAATGTACTGTCCCTAGAGGTTTTGGAAGTTAAATTAGAAATCAGGATGCAGGGCTTCCCCGGTGGCTCAGTGGTTAAGAACCCACCTGCCAATGCAGGGGACACGGGTTCGAACCCTGGTCCGGGAAGGTCCCACGTGCCGCGGAGCAGCTAAGCCCATGCGCCACAACTAAGCCTGCACTCTAGAGCCCGCGAGCCACAACTACTGAAGCCTGAGTGCCACAACTTCTGAAGCCCACGCACCTAGAGCTCATGTTCTGCAACAAGAGAAGCCACCGCAATGAGAAGCCTGCGCACCGCAGCGAAGAGTAGCCCCCGCTCGCCGCAACTAAAGAAAGACGGCGCTTATAGCAACGAAGACCCAATGCAGCCAAAAATAAACTAATTAATTTTTTAAAAATCAGGATGCAGTAATAACCAAAATGGGAAAAGAATTTGAAATAGATCCATGTTTATGTATAACTGAATCACTCTGCTGTACACCTGAAACTAACAACATTGTAAATCAACTATACTCCAATATAAAATAAAAATTTTAAAAAATCAGAGATATGGGGACATATGTATATGTATAACTGATTCACTTTGTTATAAAGCAGAAACTAACACACCATTGTAAGGCAATTATACTCCAATAAAGATGTTTAAAAAAATTCAGGATGCATTTTCTACAAAATTAAGCTATTCCCATTTCTGAAAAACTAATAATAAAATGTCTACAGAGTTTACATTTTAATTTGTATTACAAATAGCATTTTTAAAACAGAGCTAGTTTTCTGTCTGTCAAATAGTTATGGTTCAAATGATGAAATGTGCTAGCAGCTTAAACAAAGTCACCAGATTAAAAAATGTTTCAAATATCAGTTTATCACTTGCATATTAACAATGATGAACGTAAGGATTTGCTGACAAAAGAGTTTTAAAGTATTTGGATAGCTATCACTGAAATTTTCGTTTTGACATAAGATGTAGCAGGATACGGAAGACACCAAAGCACAGAAAGTTAAAATACTAAAAATTATTTTCTTTCTCACTTGGTTCATTACTAATCACATTTTTCTGTCATTAATTGCAGTAGCTTAAGAAGCTCCTGCATTAACAATTCAGGTATATGCTACAGATACTTGCATAAAATAAAGTTTAAAGTAATGATACTTTAGATCTTAAAAAAATCAGTAGCAATCATTAAACAGGTCAATAGGTAGTTGTGCATCTAAATCTGATTTAATATTAAAAAAAGAGAGAAATCTATCTGTATTTGTGTTTTGGGGAGCATCAAGAGGACTCCATTGTATAGAATTCTCCCCATCTTACCCCTTGGCACAGACCCTGGGTTTTCCAGTGGTAAAGTCCTACATCCATCACAGGCTACCTGAAGACAGGCTACTAGCTCTTGTCCCCAGTAAGATGGCAAACAAAGTCTCTCTCTTTTTCTCTCTCTCATTCTGTCTTGCCACTCCTCCCACAACCCTTCTACAACTGCAGCTTAATCATCTAGTATTCTTTTTTTTAATTTTTAAATTATTATTATATATATATATATTTTTTGGCTGCATTGGGTCTTCATTGCAGTGCGTGGGATTCTCACTGAGGTGGCTTCTCTCGTTGCGGAGCACGGGCTCTAGGTGCACGGACTTCAGTAATTGTAGAACGCGGGCTCAGTGTTGTGGCTCTAGAGCGCAGACTCAGTAGTTGTGGCACATGGGCTTAGTTGCCCATCGGCATGTGGGATCTTCCCAGGGGTCGAACCCGTGTCCCCTGCATTGGCAGGCTGATTCTTAACCACTGCACCACCAGGGAAGTCCCTAGTATTCTTTTAAAATATATTATTTTATATCCAAATTTCTAAACCATAGTCTATCCTCCATCTCTACACATACTATGTTGAAGCACGCTGATACTGCCAATTACTACGGTGTAACATTTACTAATACAAAACAAGGGCAAGTAGCCATAATTGAATACAAACATCAAATTATGCAAATGTCAACTTGAGTGAGATCACTGTTTTGAATTCCAAGATGTTCAGTGTAAACAGTTTTATAAAAATGAATTATGAAACACAAAGACAATAGAAATATAAGTTATTTATTAATCAATCCACTTACAAAGCAGGTGGCTTAATGCAAGCTTATCGACATCTTCACATATGATCCATGGGAACATGTCTTCCACATACAGACAGTGATGTTACTGACTGATGCATTTGCAATCTGGGGCATATTAAGCATATTTAGACAAATAAAATTAGGCTATCCTGTATATGAAAGTATCTTGATAATACACATCCTTAAGTGGATTAAAACTTTCTCCAAAGGAGAAATGTTAGTACATTAACTTAACTTTAATATTCTATATTATGCAGTAAATCTTAACTATAGAAATTAAAATTTTTAAATCAGTGATCGACTCTTGGTAATGTATGAAGTGGGAGTCTAAAACCAGAGCAACAGTAGGTTGACAGTATAATTTGTGCCTCACAGTATCTGCAGATTTACTGTTTTCAAGTTTAAAGAGAAATAAAACAAGAGACATGTAGATTCAGCTGACTTTATTTATCTTTAAACTAATAAAAATCCCTTTAAAAGTGATCCTGGGACCTTTAGAAGTTCTATGAATGCACAGATACCTGCCGATGACTGCAATTCTAAATCCTGACTAAATGTGTTTACAAAAATCAATGTAAGCAGATATCTTTAATATACGTGCTTAGCAGAAGACTGAACAAAATTCTACATGTCTTCTCCAATTTCCCTAAAATTTTGTTAAATCTGCAAGTATGTACAATCCAGCTAATTGAAATTACTATTTAGTGTTCATCAGAGCTGTTTCACAGCAGCAAAAATTGAATCTGGGAAATAAAGTTCTAAACGATGTAGGAAAAAGATAAATACAATCAGAACAGCAGTCTAAATGTATGATATCAATATTCAACTCTATCTGCATTGTGCTGAAAGGAAAAGGATACACCAAGAAAATTTCTATTGATCACTCTGGTGAAGTGAATACCACCTGCATCTGATTGAAAATGGTTTGTATTCTGTTCCCAGTATCAAGAATGGTATTTAACTCAGAACTCCATATTGTAAATATACAGCAGCCATTTTGTCCTAATTAAGGAATGTCTTAATACACAATATTATCATTTTCTAGAGGATCTTTATACATTAAACTAAAGTACATGATTGATTAAATTAAACGTTAGTAATGGATAAAAAAAATTCATAATTCTCAAGACCTGGTACTATGTAAAAAACAAAAAGACCACGAAATTCTACTTACTAAAGCAGCTAATCTTGCCTGCAAGTTTAGGGTCACAAGCCCATAATATGTGCAAAGAAATGCAATACAAGGAACCATGCAAAAATACAGTAAAATGATACAGGAAAAATGTCAAATCTAGAAAAAAAAAAGCTTTTATAAATACATCAAAATCAAGTGTATACATAAACTGTAGGTCTAGCATTAGTTGTACCATATAGCAGAGCCAGCACTCTAAGTTCACGGCTTCCAAATCTGCGCAGGTAAGTCATGCCATCTTTGGTAGACTGCAGTACCAGGAGGGTGGGAATGAGAGGGAGGGTAAGAGTTCTGAAACATGGTGTCAACTTTCACTTGGCAGCTGGGCCTCAATGTCCACTCTGCATATGGGGCACTTCTTATTGGTAATCAACCACTGGTCAACACACACTTGGTGGAAAAGGTGCATACAGGGAAGGCGTCTATTATAGGCAAACAAAACAAAAAGCAAAAATTAATTTTATGACAAGTGTAGTGGCATTTATTTTTAAACAAATGATACATGTAATAATTCAGTAATGTTCTGAAGTTACTAAACATTTTTCTCTTCTGCTAAAAAAAAAAAACAAAAAAAACACCCCTCTGTACTCAAGAGTTACACCTACATTAAATTAACACTCTGGGCAATATAATGTATAAATGACCAAGATAATTAACTGTCACAGGTATGGAATCAAATTATGTAAAATCTCAAGAATTTTAAGAACAACAATTACATTAGCAATTATTCCAGCTTTGCTTCTCTGCATGAGCTGCCAATGCACTGGAGTTGGCAATATGTTTCCTGTAGCATAATACTGTAAGTACGTTTTTAAATATCAAATCATTGTATTTGTGAAGCACTTTCAAAAAAATCTCATTTAATTCTCTCTCAAAAACTTTAGAACTTATGTTGTAAATATACAGCAGCCATATCATACTGATTAAGGAATGTCTTAATATGTAATATTATTTTCTGTCTACAGGATCTTTACACATTAAATTTAAGTACCTGATTGATTAAAGGTTAATAATATTGTTTTCATGTTATATCCACTTAATTCTACGCTACTCTTTTAAAATTAGGTTAAAAAGAGACGTTTATTTTAGTACACTACACTACCAATTGGAAATTGAGAAATAAAGAAAGCTTCCATGCAATAACAGGGTAATGTTAAATCTAAGTGTAACAGTAGGATAAAAGTTACTGACTTAAGTGTCCATTTCAACTTCCACCCCCGTTAAGAGTTGTCATACATTTCAGACTTCCTAATATTTTGTAAAAATAGCTAAAAAGAGATGTTCCAATTATTCCTTGCACAGTATTGTCAATATTGTAAAAACAATTATCATCCATATTTATAAATCTTCACTGGAAATACACTGTTCAAATAACCTTATATGTGGTATAGTAGACAACTTTTTATAACATTTTTTCTCTCTCTTAGCCAACTGAAGAAATACGATAAAGTTTTCCTTATAAACTAGGGCAACAAAACTACTATACACTTTTTATATATGTTATAGGACTTGTTTCATATGGGATTATGTTACATTAGAAAAAACCAGAATAGGAACAAAACAATTAACTCAAGAGATTATAAAAAGAGAAATCTAAAATTAATATTTGGTTAGCATAATAACATTTCCTAAATCACAAAGTTGCAAGAAGAAAACAGTCTACAAACTGAGAGGAAATTTTAGAACAAGATTACTTTATAAAAGATGCTATAAAACAAACTGCATGGAGCTAATCTGGATCCCCCTCTTTAAGCTCTGGAGAATACATTAATATATCTGTCTTGGCCTCCAAAACCTCTCACCTCTCAAATTCTCCTTCCTGCAAGTTTTAAAGAAGACAATTTTGACCACAAAATTTCCCTGGCCAAGTCTTGGTGTGGCCCCAAAACAGGTAGTATATTTCCCATCCACACCCCTTTGCTGTTAATACAGAGACTTTAATCTTTTTTATTTCACTCACTATAAGAAGGCAATTCTACATGTCAGACTGGTAACAGGGTATGCCAGGAGTAATCTTTATTTGGGTTCTGGTCTACTTTCAAATAAAACCTTGTACAGTTTTGACAATGGATTTTAGATAATTAGTGTCTAGTTACCTCACATCTTCACCTTCCTCTAAAATAGACAAACAGATGGTACATTTTTCCTCTGTGTCTTCTTCAGTCCCTTCTTCCCCATCTTGTTTGCAGTGCAGTTTCCTCTGTGAGAACCAATCAGTTGTTACCTTGTTAGTAGAGATGACATTATTGAACAACTGAGTAAAGTCTGTGTTTATTTGAAAAACAAAACAAAACAAAACAAAACCACACATTCACCCACAACTTATTTCCCAGGTAAAACTGTCATGAATTAAAGGATGAATTAAGTGACTATTATCAACTAAGTGTTCTTGTAAGACCCTTAAGTAATCAGCATCAAAAGCAAAATTAAAAGTAACAGAAATTCATTAGTTTGAAATTTATCATTTTTAATCCACAATTAGAATACTATATACTATTTTTGTCCTATCATGAGCACAGCCAAATAAACTTTATTTTACTAATGAATATTTCAAATAACATTCAAAAAATTAATGCTAATTATAGTATTTAGCTTAAACAGTTGAAAGGACTTTAATGGTAATACCTCATTAATACTCTTAGAAAAAGGATGAAAAATACAATGAACAGAAATTTCACACTTTATTAGTCTCTATAGCATAGAACACTGTTGTCTGTTGAAAGAAATTTATTTAACATGCCTAGTCCATAACTTCCAGTTGTAATACTACATAAGGAATATAAGGGTAGACTATAAAAAATGTAGGTCAATTAAATGTCCATCAAAATAACTGACTAGTTAAATTATGGTACTACTGTATGATGGAATTCTGTATATAAGGGATTAAAAAGAATATGGATCATCCGTAGGTGCTGATATAGAATGAAAAGAAAATGTACAAAAATGTGTGTATATTATCCCCTTTATTTTTAAAAGTGAAAGAAAAATATATACATATGCATATTATTAAAAATATGTGGAAGAATACCTAAGAAATCTTTAAGCAGGATTTTTCTTCTGGGAAGGAAAACTAGGATCAGTAGGGTAAGAGACTTCGCAGTATATAATTTTATACTTTCAATTTTTTTAACCACATGCATGTATTGTTTTAATAATAAAAAATGTAGTTGCTAGACTCCACAAACTCAAAGGAAGTCCATAATATTAAATGTTATGCATTTCAATAATAATGTAGATGTTTCATAAAATAAATTCTTACTTTTTTGTATTTATGTGGATATGTACATCTTTCAATTGTCCCCTGGGATGCTCCACGATTGACATTTCCTAGTCTTTCTTCCAAATGAATAAGTTCCTGAAGGTGAAGAATAACTAGTATTAAAAGTCAGGATGATTATTCCTTGAACAGCACTGTCAATACTGTAAAAGCAATAAAGTTCCATATTTATAAACCTGCAATGTAAATAGAGTATTCAAAAAGCCATACATACAGTAGGGTAAATGACTGTTTATAGTTCTTTTCTCAGCCAACTGAAGTGGTATGGCAAAGTTATCCTTGCAGACTAGGGCAGCATATTACCACATGGTACTATGTACATCAGTAAGCATGTATGCATGCACGTAGAAGATGAAATCATTGTAGTAAAATAGGGAAACAAGTCAAACAATAGTTCTAAGTCCCAATGACTCCAACTTCCAAACTGACATGAAGAAACAAAACTTTACATCAGGGACTTCCCTGGTGGTGCAGTGGTTAAGAATCCGCCTGCCAATGCAGGGGACAGGGGTTCGAGCCCTGGTCTGGGAAGATCCCACATGCCGCAGAGCAACTAAGCCCGTGTGCCGCAACTACTGAAGCCTGTGTGCCCTAGAGCCCGTGCTCCGCCACGAAGAGTAGCCCCCACTCGCCGTAACTAACGAAAGCCCGCGCGCCGCAACAAAGACCCAACGCAGCCAAAAATAAATAAATTAAAACAAAACCCAAAAAACTTTACATCAAATTCAAATGACTTGTTCTTCCTGAAAATTCAAACAAGAAGATATTTAGTGAAAAACTGAATTACTTAGGTTTATTTTTCTACAGTAATACTTCTCTAAAAATTAAGCTTAGTCAAAAAGCATTAGGCGGGCTTCCCTGGTGGCGCAGTTGTTGAGAGCCCGCCTGCCAATGCAGGGGACACGGGTTCGTGCCCCGGTCTGGGAAGATCCCACATGCCGCGGAGCAGCTGGGCCCATGAGCCATGGCCGCTGAGCCTGCGCGTCCGGAGCCTGTGCTCCACAACGGGAGAGGCCGCAGCAGTGAGAGGCCCGCGTACCGCAAAAAAAAAAAAAAAAAGCATTAGGCATCGATTTTAGTAGGAAAATATTAGAAAAACCTAAATGATTTTCTAGGAGAATGGTTAAATTATATTCATCCACACAGTAGAATATGAGAGCTATCGAAAACAATGAATTGGTCCAAAAAAATGATAGTACTGATTTCCAAGATATATTGCAAAAGGTAGATTTATATAGAAAATGTTACTGCTCAATTCTAATGTATTACAAACATCACGTGGGTTCAATAAAGCACGTAAGTCTACTGCATTTATTTTTTTAAAAAAGCATTAAGGTTTTTCTCCCACATTTAATAGTATGGTTCTTTATCTGATATTTATATTAATTCAATAAATTTCTACATTCTTCTGTATTAGATATTTTCATTTACTCTTCTTCAAATACTTGGGTAATTTCTGACACTAAAATTAATATCACTTATAAACCTTTCTATAATAATCCCTAGAAGCAATACCAGAAATTTAGGTATTTTACTGCTTTCTGATCCCCAGCCACTGCAGCAATCCTATACAGTTGTAAATATTAATATTACATATATTCTCTCTCTGCATTATGGATACTGTGGCAAATATCTTCATTAATTTTATTACATACCTCAAAATTGCCCCTGAAAGGACCTCTGAATGATGTTCCATCCAAGCCTGATGAAATGTAACGAATGTGAGGATAGCCTGCCATGTCAGGAACCTATTTTAGTAGAAGAGATAGGCTAAATCAATTAAGAATAGGCTCAAGTTTTGCTGCTACCATTGAATAATTCAGACACTCAATTCTCTCCATCCAGCTTCTCACAAAAATCAACTTCAATAAGTATATATAGCTCCAAAAAAGCATTCTGTTAACAGGTTCCTCTTCAAAAATGATCTCTTTTATAATAACTCAAACCGTCATCAGAAGGAAAAAAAAAAAAAGGGAACAGCAGTTCCACAAGATAACAATTCTCTTCTACTTGATTTATTTTGCACAAAGAATCCTAAGTAGAAAATACTCAAACCTAAGAACGATGTTCTTAGTAGCCTAAATGTATAAAGGCTAAAATTTTATAAGATATGATCAATTTCAGAGAGCTTTATTGAACAGTATTAAGAAACAGAAATCCACAAAACTTAACTTCAACATAAAAGTTTTACTTCCCTTCCTCTAACTCCCAAATAGTCAAAGGTACCCTTGGCTCCTTTTTTGGTTTGGCTCTGTTAGTGAAAGTTTTAACAGTGTTTTCTAATTTTTTTGTTAGGCATAGTCAATCCTCATTATTCATGGATGTCTTTATTGTGAACTCACCTACTTGAGAGAATTTATTTGAATTTATTTGTAACTCCAAAATCAATAGTTGTGCTCTCACAGTCATTCATGGACCTGCACAGAGCAGCAAAAAATTTGACTTGCCCAATACGTGTGCCCAGCCTAGAGGAAGAAGACCCTGCCTAGTTGTTTCAGCTCTTACACTGTATACAAGTGTCTTTTTTGCAATCTACTTAGTGCAATGTTTTTCACATTTTTGTGCTATTTATACATCATTTTATTGTTTAAAATGGCTCCCAGACAAAATGCTTAATTGCTGGCTAGTGTTCCTAAGTGCAAGAAGGTTGTGACTTGATTTATGCAGAAAATATGTGTAGATAAGCTTCATTCAGGCATGAGTCATGGTGCTGTTGGCCATGAGATCAATGTTAATGAATCAACAGTATATGTCAAATAAGGTATCTCTAAACAGAAAAACACATTACAACAAGGTGATGCATTGATTGGTGGTTGTGACTAGAAGCTTGCAATAACCTAGGGCTGTATTTACCCTTAGGAATAATATTGGGTTGGCCAAAAAGTTCGTTTGGGTTTTTCCATACGATGGTACAGAAAACCCCGAACGAACTTTTGGGCCAGCCCAGTAGTTCAATATCTGCTTAGTCAGCGTTCACAGCAAATCTACACAACATAACGACCATGAATAACAAGAGTTGACCGTAGTGTTAGGAAAGGGAGATTCTGAGACAGAGCGCCATCCTTCCATTTCTATACATAAATCTCCAAAATTATTTTTTAATCAGCTTCCGCTGAAATGTAACATACTTCTAGCAGGTTTTACAGCTTTAAAAGACAATTCACTAATAAAAAAAATGAAAATTAAAAAAAAGACAATTCACGCATGGAAAAGAATTTAAAATAAGCAATAACTTTTACCCTTCAAATAGCCTAGTATTTAAATATCTGCAATTTTCCTCATAATCAAGATCAATAGTATCCAGCTTTAAGCAGATAATCTAACTTCCTACACATCTCCAAGGAAAATGAAAAACATCAGAAAGGAGCTCCTGCCTTCCAAATTACTTAAACCTGCACCCCTCCTATAACCCTCCCTAGCCTCCTTTCTCTAGCTTTTAGGGAAGCTGCTCCCCTCTTCTCCTATTCCCCGACCCTGGGCCCCCCTTAATTAACTGCTACCCACCCCTTTCCGCAACATCTTCAAACAAGCCCTCCCTAATGTTAATGTTGTTCTGTCCTAAACCTAAAATTACCTTCAAGTTTCCCCAAACCTAAACGACCTCTCTAATCCCGGAACAAACGCCAACCCTATTTCCCACTTTCCCTTCACAGCCAAGTTTATAAAGCAAGTGGTTTATATTCACAGTCTCCACATTTTTTAACCTTCCTTACTGTAATCTAAGAGGCACCCCATCTCCATCCCTCACCACTACTGAAATCACTCTGACAAAAGCCGCCAATAACCACTCCCATGCCAAATGCATTCAACATTTTTCAAAACTTTACTTTTTTGTGATGAAACGCTACTGACCATATTATTTTGACATAATTCTAACTTTATTTCTCCTCAACTTCTCTAGCCAATTCTTGGAATTCTTTGTTTGAAGTACAGTATTATCATTTAAATATAGTATTATTATTCTCCAAGGTTTTTTTCAATCGCTTGTCAGTCTGACAAATTAGATTAGATTTTCCTGGAAATCTAATCCTCTTCCATGGATTCATGTAATATGACAGATATGTAACACATATATATTGTACATTGACAGATCACAACCCATCTTTAACTAAGATACCAGTTTATTGTTTGGAGATCCAGACCATAAACCTAACTTCCTACTGGACATCCCACCTTGATACACATATTATCTCAGATTCAATATGTCCAAAACCTAACTCACCTAACCCCTTCCCTAAACCCTCATCTAATATTCTCCAACTTAGTGAATGGCAACACCATATACCTAATAACCAAAGCCAGAAATGTGGGAGTCATTCCAAATATTACTCAAATGTATCCCATCATTTTTATGTCAACTGCCACTGCCCTTGTTCAGGCATTCACCAACTTTTATCTCTTCTACTATAATGTCCTAACCAGTATCCTTCTCCTACCATGAAATCTATTTTACACATAACTAAAGAGGGGGTCTATTTAACTACAATCTGATTAAATCACTCTAACAACATAAATATGATCAAGACATTCCCCTTTCAATGGTTCCTGAGTCCTAGTTTCCTAGCAGGGCAGATACTTCATTGCTGAATGACCCTCACCCCTAAGATCTAGAAATACCAACTTACTTGGATTTCCTTGTGCTTATGCTATTTGAAAGCTCTTTACATGCTGTAGCCACTGTAAGAGTACCATTCTCAATTCTTCCAAAGCCTGCTTAGAAGCTGCATGTATAATAAAGTGTCTTGGCAACCTTCTCTGCAGTGCCTCTACCCCTACAAGACAAAACTACTCACTTCTCTGTACCACACAATATGTATTATGTGAAGAGCAAACTCAATTTTTGTGGAATTTGTTCTTTAGAACTCAAAATGGATCAACAAAATCTGAATCTGTTCAAATCAGATACAGAGAATTAATACAGTCCTTCTGCTGATCAGAAAATAAAGTATGAATGCATTAGAACTGACCCATTACCACTTACAACAAAATAAAGCACATGTCCTAGGGAGAGTGGATCAAGATTGTCATCTTCACATAAAAAGAAAAAAATTTGTCATTTTTTACATTAAGAAGAGTTTTTTTTACAATGCAAATACAAGCACATATTTTAATATATCTAATACCTTCTTATAGCACAGTTTCAATCTAATAATAATAATTCTCAACTTCTACTGAAACACCTATTAACAACTAATACATTAAAAATATTTCCAATAAAATATTTAATTTAGAAAAGGAAGAATAGTTTTCGAAGGCAACTATGTCAGAATTTTGAAATGTTCCTATTTTACCATTAAAGGAAGAGCTCCTAATTGCAAGTGATGAAGTCGAGGTGGTGCATGGTAATGAGCCAAGTGAGGATGCAATGCTCCAGGTGTATAAGTAGCTGCAGTGACTCCGGCTTCAATTCCCAGTTCCCTGACAAAAGAGGAGAACAGTTTAAATTTTAGACATCCTTACAGTGTCTTTATTATCAACAGAAATGGGGGATGATGTTTACATTTTTAAAAGTAATCTGAAGATTCTTATCTGAGCTGAGAAAAAAAGATAATTTAGCCCAAAGGATGTAACTAATAATTTCAAATTCACTTTAGGAATTAAAATTCGAAGATCCAATTCTGTGAGCGCGAGGAGCAAAGCATTTGCATTCAGCTTCACATCTCACAAAGGAAGGGAATACAATGGATGGCCCCTAAGGCTCCTTCCAATCTAAAAGTCTGATTCTTCTTGAGGAGCATATAGACTAGAGTTTACTTTTTTGGTTTATATGAATGCGCTCCCAGGTCTTCCGTTTGTTGGATAATGCCTCTGGATTGTTGGCATCAAGGACAATTACCTTATAAAGCAAGGGTAAACAAAATTTTAGAAAGAGTAAAATTTGGTAAATGCCAAATCTTCATTTATTTATTCTCATTTTATGTTTTGTCTCAAAAGTCATTGTGGATCAAGATCTCAGTGACTGCCTACAGACAACAGATCCAGAAAGAAAATTAATGCAAATCTGCTTCCATTTCTCTAGGAAAGAACACAAGCCTAGAGGATGCTGGCTGGATTTCCCCTGTCAACAGCAGGGGTTAAGGGTGGTACAGCAAATGTGAGTATAAAGGTTGGGGGTGGATAAAGAAGTTATGAAACGTTTAGGGAGTTAACTTTTGACCGTAGATCCCTGAAAAACAACAACAACAAAAAGCTCTGCTCCTGTTTGACACGCTCCCTGCCCCAGAACTCAAGCTGCTACTCTCTCCTCTCCAGGTCTCTTAGGACTCACCCAGAGACAGTGCTTCACAGATAAGCTGGAATTCAGTTTCTCCACACTACCCTTCTCTAGGCATTCCACTACAAAGTATCTCTTCCAGGTTTCCACCACAAGAAACTGAGCATAGCTTTGAAATAAACAAGATACTGACCAGGCAGATCTTTCTGGAGCCTGTCGAGGATGTGAGGACATAGTCTGAGGCACATGAATATGATGCCCATGACCATAGTTTGGGTGCATCCTATGTGGATGGGGTGGGGGGCGTTCATGTGCCCGCCTGGAAACACAGAACACAAAAAGACCACTGGAAATAATTGAATAATTGGTTATTTCTTAGTGTAGAAAAAATAATATAGTATTACTATTACAAACATCTACAGATTAGTCTTGAAATTAATTCCATAAATTATAAAAATGTAATATAAAATAATTTAATGATTAATAATAAATCAATAATCATAATCCCACAAATTCTCACTGCTCATTTATTACAATGCCTCCAATCCGAATATCACCCAAGGAAAAAGGCAGTTTTAACATTATCTTGCATACCTGCTTTACAGCAAGTATTTTAAATAGAATAATAGGAACTAAATGAAAATAAAATTTTAAAAATTAATACTCCAACATATGCTACAGGCACAAATAAGTTATTCTATATAAACATATAAAGCAGAAAAATGGAAACTTTTATTTTGCTTCACCTTTATACTGTAATAATATTCATCCATTTTAATGGATAAAACTTCTAAGAAAAAAATTTTAACCTTGTGCATTTTTTTCAAACACACGTCAACACATCCAGGGAACTGACATTACCTCCATTCACACTTTGTCATCCCAGCTAATTATATTTTCTCTTCCTAGTCTAAAGTCTGTCAAATTTACAAATGCAAATGGTCATAAAGTACTAAACAAATGGCACTTAAGAAAAAAAGTTCCAGGGATTCATTTTTTTTTTTTTTTTTTTTTTTAGTTTTTTTTTTTTTTTTTTTGTGGTACACGGGCCTTTCACTGTTGTGGCCTCTCCCGTTGCGGAGCACAGGCTCCGGATGCGCAGGCTCAGCGGCCATGGCTCACGGGCCCAGCCGCTCCGCGGCATGTGGGATCTTCCCAGACCAGGGCACGAACCCGTGTCCCCTGCACCGGCAGGCGGACTCTCAACCACTGCGCCACCAGGGAAGCCCCAGGGATTCATTTTTTTATAGTCTAATTCTTACTATTAGTTTCAAACACATTTACAGATTTTGCATGTTTAATCTTAATTTTCTAGATACTGGAAGATATGAATATGAAATTGGCAACTTTCTATATAAAGGGTCACTATATTAGAATGGCAGAAACAGCCAGAGATTCTGAATATAACCTTAAATTATATAACTAAAGAAAGAAGTTACACAAGTGCCAGATTATTGATTAAATCAAGAGTTTTGCAAACGTTCTGGAAGGGCCAAATAGTTAATATTGTTTGCTCTATAGGCCACATGGTCTTTGTTGCAACCACTCAACTTAGTTTCTGTAGTGTGAAAGAAGCTACAGACAATACATAGATGAACAAGTGTAGCTGTTTTCCTGCAAACCTTTATTTACCAAAACAGGCAGGCAGAATAAGACCAACAAAGTACGCTGCCCTAAATTAGAATATCAGATCCTGAATTTTCAAAAGAAAACAAAAAGTTCAATTATAGTCTTTTCATAATGTTTGGGGGATATCTTAATATTTAAATTTATAAATAAACTAAGTTAATAAGACTAGTTTTTCAATATCAGCTGTTGAAAACTTCTACTAACACCCTTCTTCCCTCTGGTTGGTAAATAAAATAAATCAAATTCAATCTTTAATAACTTTACATCTTATTACTCAGGATCACCAATTTTAACATTAATCTTTAGTATGGACTACTGAAGAAACAAACAAGAGATTAGTTTGCAAGAATAAATGACCTTGGGTTATATCTTGAAAGGGCTTTGATTTTATTAAATAACCTGATATAGATTTTTTTTGTCAGCACCTACAACTCAGGATGAGATGGAGGAACATTCTGGTTAGTAAAGAATTAATTTCCCAGTGAACTGAGGATTAAGTTACATCACTATTAATTGAGGATAGCTACATCACTTCTAAAGACTTTACAGGTTTAAAGACTAATGGAAATAGAAGGCGAAAGAATAAAGTGTGATTATTTTTTTAAAAACATAAAACATACGTTGGATGCTGCATCATTCTCCTTCTTTGAACTTCCATCCTCTGCATCACTTCATGAGGATGCAGTCTCTGTGCTGTAGGTGCTGTGGCTGGAATATGGTGTGAAATTGGCTGGTGTGTGGGAGGGAGATGCTGAGGGACTGGTGCAGCAGTACTGGCTAAATGCGTTGGAGGTGGAGGTGCCACGGGGTGAGATGTTGCATGAGAAGATATCTGAGAATGGAAAGCATGTACAGGATGAGGAATAACATAATCCACTTGAGGCGGAGGCTGAGTCTGAGGAGGAGGGTTTCCGTGAGAGTGGGGGCAGGCAGAGGTTTGATGATGAAGTGGTCTTGTCAAAGAAGCATCTGTAAGAAAAGCACAGGCACCACAGAGTTGAGCACATATTGGCATAATACATTCCTATTATATTTTACAGACATATTAGCACATATTTAATTTTTATGAATACTTTATCAATGCTTGAGTCTGCTTAGTCCTGTTTGGCATCTTGCTTTCTTCTTTGAGTAATCATAGGTATCTTCTCAGGTCAATATATATAGCTTTACTTCATTCACAGCTTCACAGCATTCCACTATAGGAATGCACCAAAATTTATTGAAGAAATTGCCACTGATAAAAACTGGAAGTAATCCAAAGCTGCAATAAACATCTGTATGATTTCCCTTGTGCTCTTTCATACATGCATGTACAAGCGTGTGTACATGCATGCACGTGCATGCACGCACACACACACACACTGCTCACAGAGAGTTTCTGTAGCATAAATTCCTATAAGCAGTTCTGCATCTGAGAGAATAATTTAAATTCAGATACTGGTTGACAAAACACCCTTCCCAAAGTTTACATAATTAATTACCATCAGCAGTACATGAGAGCTCCTGCCTAATTACACTATCACTAAATTTTTCAAATGCTAACCAGAAAAAATTATGTATTTATTTATCACTTACATTTCTTCCCAGAATTATCTATTCATATTCTTAGCCTATTGTTCACCTTTTTCTTGTTGATTTATAAGTATTCCTTGTATACATGCATACATGCAAGCTTTGTCATAAAAAGGTAGTATAAACATTTTTCCAAATTGTCTCCTGTCAGTTTTACTCTGCCATACTCAAGTATTTTGCTTTTGTATAATCAAATGTATAAATTATATATTTATAAATACATAAGTCTTGTTTTCCTTTGTCATTTACTGGTTATAGAGCACTAGAAAGAGGAAAGCAACTTGCGAGTCCTAGGCACAACTGCAAACATATACTTTCATTAGTGCACTTCTCCTCCTGCCCCATGCCACTTTTCCGGTGCTACATTAAGAAGAAGGGGGTATATCTGCCAGGAACTTGCCACGGAAATCAGCCTTCATAAAGATGGTTTCGTCCATTTCTTCATCCTGAATCTTTATGTTGCAAAGTGACTGTTGAAAGGTCCCTCAGAGGAATATGTATCTCTCTTACTCTAAGGGATATGCATCTGTCTGAGGTCTAAAAATAAGTTTGTCTCCTCTTTGGATTTTAGTTCTAATTTCATTTTATTTGTAAGATTTTTCTTGGTAGCCTGGTATGGAGCTACAGCCATTCTCTAGTTTCATTACAGAGAGACTGCCTTCAATTTTTAATTGCTTTGATTCATGTATCAGTGGTGAAAGTTAGGTAACCATGGACTCATTCAGCCATACTTCAGAGGAAACCTTGCTAGTATGTATTGTTATTTAAAGGAAATATTTAAAGGAAATAGTCACTAAATATTCACAATATTTAAAGGAAACTTTCACTAAGCTCAATGTAAGTTGTGACATATTTTTAAACTGATTTTCTAAAAGTTATATTTTCAAATCAATGCTTTACGCTAAGAAGTCACAAAGCTCAGTATTCCTTGGTCATCAAAAAGGAAGTCACTAAGTTTTATCATTGTTAACTATCCTTCCTCAAATTTAGAGCATTTTTCCCAGTTTCATGTCAAGGTTTTCTACTTCTATAATCATTATACAAGAAAAAATATTCACAAATATAACAAAATTTTAAAGTCTTGTTTTGGAATGAATCCGTTTTTTAACTCTTCATTAATCATTTTATTTTTTTCAACCTTACTGACGTATAATTAACAAATACGACAATATATTCAAAGTGTATAATACGATAATTTGACACATGTATACCACATGAAATGATTACCACAATCAGTTTAATTAACATATCCATCACCTCACATAGTTGCCAGTTTTTGTGTGTGGTGAAAAATTCAGCCATCATTATAATACACTGTTTATCTAAATAAAACAATTACTAACCACTGTATAAAGATGACATATTCTGCCTTCCCACAGACCATTTCCCTTCTTCTCTATTTTACGTGTTCTTGCAAGTAAAAACAAACAAACAAAAAAAGTTCTTGATCTTGCTTCTTAAAAGTTCAGCATGTCACTTTAACCCAGCAATCTCACTCCCAGGAAGTTACCCTACAGACAGACTAAAAAACTACAAACAATTTAAATGTCCATCAACAGAGGACTAATTTAATATACAATGGAATATTATGAGGGTATTAAAAACAATGAGCTAGATTTTTATATGCTAATATGAAAAAAATCTAAGATGTATTGTTGAATTTTAAAAAAACAAAAATGAAAAAGCAAGAGGCAAATACTATGTTTGATATAATCCCATTTTTTTTAAAAGGAGAGATATGTCATAATAAGAGATGTCATAATAACGTGTGGAGAAAGAAAATTTCCAAAAGGTTTTATAATAAACTATAAACAGTTGGTACCTCTGAGGTATTAGCATTAGTGGGAAGAAAGGAGAAGGGCTTTTAACTTCTCATTTTATATCATTCTGCAGTTTGAATTTCTTAGGGTGTACACCAGTTACTTTTATGATAAAAGTAAAACAAGTTTAAGTCTAAAACATTTTTTTATTAGGACATAAAAGATGAATGGATACACTTATAAATTGCTTCAGTATATTATTTTTAAAGGGGAGGGGGAGAAAACCACACATTTTGAGTTCTCAATAAAAGATAATCAATTAAAGATGAATATCAACAAGTATTACAGAATAGCCTGTACATCATACCAGTGTTCACACACAGAATTTGCCCACTGGTCAATGCTTTGCAAAAACTAACTCGTTTCAAAAGCTTTTTTCTACGTTATACTTTAAAGTTGCATTCTTGAAAAGTGATATATCACCAGATTTCATTGTACAAATTCTGGGTTGACTCCAGCTGTGCCTGCAGGACCCAGATTTTAAAAATTATAGGACTGGAAGAAGAGATCTAAGAAGATATATAACTGAAAATTATCCCTTGTATGTAATCAAAACAAAAGCAAATTTCCTTGCCAACTTTCTGGTTTACCCCTGGCATGAATTTTCAGTGTTTCTTTTAAATCAAAGTACTTAATAAGCTTCCATCTGATTATTAACCTATGATTTAACAGAGCAATAAATATATGTTACACAGCCTAAGGGTATTTCTCATTTCTTATGGTATCTCATAGATTTCAATTTCTTTAGACAAGCCATGTCTGATTCTATTTTAATTGCTTGCATCAAATGAGTACAGAAACCTTTCTGCAATTGGCAGAGCTTTCTGTCAAGGAATTTTCTCTTGTGCCTCAGTTAAGCTTCAGAATTATTAATCAAAGTTTACTTTCCTATGTGTAGAAATGATTACTAAACTTTCAAATTTCCTTTTACTCCTAAAGGATAAATCCTTAAAATTTCCTTTTACAGGAATCTAAGGTGCCATTCAATGTACGAGTTCATAGATATTAATTAAAATGTAAATGTTAGTATGTCAAACAGACAAAATATACTTTTTATTATTTTCCCAGACCTTTTACAACAACATCTGCCCTTTTTGCCTTAGAAGACTGTTCTGGGTACGTGAGGTAAAGGGAGGATGAAATAGGGAAAATACACTCCACTCTTAGGCCAAGGAGGTACTAAACATTTATAAACTAGTATTACTGAAAGGTTATTTCATGAGAGGATGCTTCATCTATGTGCCTCTAAGCCCTCTGCCTGTTAAATTCATACTTACAAGGAGGCGGCATGTAATGTCGGCAAGATGACAGCGAGGCTTGTGGAGGGGGCTGGGGCTGGGGCTGTGCAACCACGCTGGATCCGTAACCATCTACTGATAATGGCTGGCTCGGGGCGGCAGCAGCGGCAGCCTGGTGGCTAAAGATTGCAGCTCGGGAAGAGGAAACAGGACAGCAGGGGTCAAAGGCAGATGCTCCATGAAAACCACCACTTCCATGACTTCTGATACCACTGCTGCTCAGGTCTACTGGCAATGCCTGCTGTATAAAGAGGAACTATGTTTTATCTTTCTAAAATTTGGTCAAAACATTGTTTCATGTTATATTATGAAAGTACTCCTAATGCAATCTAGAAAAATAGAATCTATGAATTTAAAACTGGTAAAAATTTTGAGTGTGAAGACCTACTGAGCACCAAGAAGATACTGTGTGCATCTTGGACTGTAAAAATTGTAGTGCTTATACACTTAAAATCTATAATCAATTTTAAATAATCAAGCATGAGATCATGCTGTAAGATGAACAAAAGTTAATTAATATATTATTCTAAGATCTGTTTCTCTTCCATTATCTAGATTTTAAGAGAGAAAGAAACTTTTAAATTATACTTCCATATCCTCCTTTACCCCAAAATTCTGACTGGTAATTTAGGACTCCTTTACAAAACATATAATCATACCACTGAAAACATTTAAGGCTCCAGGTAAAAATCTGTTCTGTTTTTAAACTGTACAAAGCAAGCATTCAACTGAAACTCTAATAGTGCAAACATTATCCAAGATAACAAAGGGCCTAAGATTATTCAAGCTAAACCATTAGCTAGCTTTTCCTCATAACTTTTTTCGCTCAAAAAAAAGAAAGATTAAACCATGATTACTTTTATTAGGAATATAATTTTAGGGAAGGCCCATTTACCAAGTTGGAAAATCAAAGAGTCTAGATTCCATCTCTACTCAAAAGTAATTAAGTTTTTTCCCCTAAGCACTTTGAAAAGTGCTTAGTAAAACACTTTACCTTCTACTCTAGAGCAGATTACAAAAACAGAATTGCTTTTTTATATTCTTAAGTATTTTAAATACAAGTCTTTGCTTAGTGTTCAGTACAGCTGTAAGTTTTAAAATGTGATTAAAGAAAATAAAGATGTTATATATGGAATCACATGCAGGAATTGTTCAATACTGAAAGCTGAGGGGCTAGCGGTGAGGAAAGCTAGGGTAATGCATTTATTAGAGGCCCAGGTCACCCAGTCCAGTGAGGAACCATAGTGGTCTTTGTACTTTTTTAAAATTTGTTTTATTTTATTATTATTAGTTTTTTAGAGACAGAGTTGTCTTTGTACTTTCAATGGCCTCCCAGCTCAGAGGATAACAGAAACATGAGAAACTCTGGATACTAAAAGGGAAGGAGGATGATGGTACAGGAGAAGCTGTAGGAAGGTGAAAAGGAAGAGCTACTTTCCTCTTCTATATTATGTGTCTACAATCAATTAAGTAAATGTCTCAGCTCTTTCTTTTGAGTTGGCAAATACAATATATGCTCCCAATTTGAATAAATAAAGTTTAAGAGTAATATTTTAAGATTGTGAATTATTACTTATGGTTCAAATCCTTTCCGTATTTTCCTATTTAGGCTAAAATTTGGCAAATGGACTGGAATATCAACATACTATGAAGGTGAGCAAATTTCCTATCTTCTTCTCCAGTCAGTGATTAAGAACACTCCCAGAGAGTGAGTTAAGTAGGGTGAAGGTCCTCCTAGAAGGAACCGAGGGTAAAGTTAAAAGTAGAGAATAAAAAGAAAAGGGGAAAAATCAACACAGAGAACCCTCTTCCTCACAATTCCAACAGTTTATTCAATTATTATTATAGAAGGAAAAGAGAGGGTAAGCAAAATGGCACAGAAATGGCAAATATTACTTTACACAGCTCATAAGTAGTGCACAGCACTAATTAAACTATTCTCTCAAAAGAGAAAGCTACATCAAAAGGAGTAGTAGAGTACAGAGTCAAGTGATTACTGCAACTCCCCTCGTCAAGCCTAATCCTCCCCAATCTTTCTCTGCCTATCTACAGTCTGACACTCAATCATAAGACATCCACACAATTATAAATCCTCAGATCAGTCTGCCTCTCCTCAACTTCCTGCTGTGTCCACACAGGTCTCAAACGGAGACTATACGAGGCTACCTCATGAGCATGTGGCTAATTTCAGAGTCCTACAAATAGCTACATCAATCACAAGCCGTTCATATTTCCAAAACCTCATTCTTTGTTTACCTTCATACCCATTATAACCACTGAATGCCTGATCCTGCTGATTCTTCTCAAGTTTTGTGTACAGTCCAAATACCTCTACTTAGATATAGGTGAGTAGGTTACATCTATATTTTACACAAAAGAGATTCTCCCTCTAATTAACTCACTCAGGTTCCTTCCTCATTCCCAAGAGGTAGAACAGGTCTAGACAATCCATAGATGTTAATACTTAGAACTGTTATCAGAACCAAAACATCATCTAAAATATCTTTAATAATATTTCCTACTAAACCCTTTCAAATTTCCTTTTGGTATCAGCAGCTAGTTTTTTCTTCTTAAGGGAACACCCCACTTTCTTAATTACTTTTAATTTGTCAGAACCAGAAGAGATAACCAGCAAAAATTTAGAAGATGAAGCAAGTACTTTAGGAAAGGTCAGAGGGTACAGTAAAGCAGCTGCTCTGAATTTCTTTTTGACTTTTTTCTAGCACATTTTTTAGCACGTGTCACTTACAGTTTTAAATTACATGTTTTGCTTTTTAAAGTATGCACCACCAAGGTTTACGTCACAATTATACACAGAGACGACGGAGCAAAAGTTAAAATAGCACATAACACCTCACTTTATTTACTCCATGTGGTCACCAATGTTAATTTAATATTATTTGACATATCAAGCACTCACTAATAATATCAACTAATTTGCTTAATTAGCAAAAAATTTATTATAATTTTTGCTGACATTTCAATTTCCCACAAACTAAAAACCTCATCTGCTCCTGAGAAACTATGTCACAGGTCTGCATCTGAGACGGCTGTTTATTTCTAGATGAGTGGAGATTATAAGGAGGCTCCAGAATAGGAGGTAGGGTAGAGGAGGAAAAAACTGGGAGAATTCCCAAATTTCTCATGAATTAGGTTGACACTGCAGCTTCTACACTTTGTTTGAAATAAAATCCCAAAGGTTTAGATCCACCTACATTTAACTAAAAACACCTAAAAACAGTCCAGAATAAAAATTAGTATCACGTCCAATTTTCTACATCCCTGGCCCCCTCAATTAGTTGCAATAATTTACATGAGAAAATCCTAAATACTTAATTTAAAAAAATCACACATCATTAAACTAGGCCACTCTTGCAGGGGCAACAAGAATGACTTATTTAGCATATAAACTTTATCATTAGGTTTTTTTTTTTTTCTCTTGAAGGAACCACAATTTTAAAAAATCAAGATGAACTCATCAAATTCCACATACCTGGGCCTCCCTGGTGGCGCAGTGGTTGAGAGTCCGCCTGCCGATGCAGGGGATACGGGTTCGTGCCCCGGTCTGGGAGGATCCCATATGCCGCGGAGCGGCTGGGCCCGTGAGCCATGGCCGCTGGGCCTGCGCATCCGGAGCCTGTGCTCCGCAACGGGAGAGGCCACAACAGTGAGAGGCCCACATACCGCAAAAAGAAAAAAAAAAAAAAAAAAATTCCACATACCTGGTCATGGTAGCTGGTACCAGAACTACTATTTGCTCCACAAGGTGCCTGTACTTGTGGAGGTCTTTCCACAGGGCAAGTAGGATCACCAAAGGAGGGAGACACTGGGACAGCTGGGTGGGGGGTATGATGGTGGTGGTGATGATGCTGAAAATGGTGGCCATGCTGCTGAAAGCAACTTGTGTGTGGATGTCCTAATGCATGGTGACTCTGAGACGACCCTCCACATGGCGAGTGCTGGGGACAGCAGGAAGGTAACCTTGGCATTGCAGGAGGGCCAGTTTCCGTTATAGCACTAGATGCAGTTCTCCTTGAGTCATCTTGAAACAAAAAAATACATAGAACCAAATGATCAAATATCACTGCGTAAAAGAAAGTGTATACTTCATATATGTGTATAAATGTGTATAAATAAGTAAATAATTAAGAAGTGATTACTGAATTCAAATATCTGTAAATAATAATGTGATACAGTCACATTCTTAACACGCATATCCTGTAATTTCAGGCAGTGATCTTCACTGGGATTTTCAGGCAAGCTTTAGGAGGCTTATATTTACCATGATGTTTAAATATGGAAATAGATCACCTTTTCCTAGGTCATTATAAATTATTAGTTCTAAATTGTATTTTAAAAACTCTAAAATATCATGGGAGTCTTTCCATTATATGCAACAAAGCTAAGGTTCTCCTGAGCTCCATGAGCCTCTAATATTATAAATCATTCCTATATAATGAAGACTACTATGTACTTCTTAAAATCTTATCTTCTTAAGACATAACTACACGGGCTTCCCTGGTGGCGCAGTGGTTGAGAATCTGACTGCCAATGCAGGGGACATGGGTTTGAGCCCTGGTCCAGGAAGATCCCACATGCCGCGGAGCAACTAAGCCCATGAGCCACAACTACTGAGCCTGTGCTCTAAAGCCCGTGAGCCACAACTACTGAGCCCACATGCCACAACTACTGAAGCCCGTGTGCCTAGAGCCCATGCTCCACAGCAAGAGAAGCCACCACAATAAGAAGCCCGCGCACCGCAACGAAGAGTAGCCCCCGCTCGCCGCAACTAGAGAAAGCCCACGCGCAGCAATGAAGACCCAACGCAGCCAAAAATAAATAAATAAATTTATTTTTTAAAAAAAGACATAACCACCCAACTCAGAGCATATCTGGCTAAGTCTCACTAACTTCCAATGTCTTTTCCCTTCCTCTGGTCTTTAAACTCAGACCCAACAGAACATAAGAAATAAGACTCTACTATGTCGAAAATTAAAGGTCTCTTATAATGATCTAGTGACTCAAGGTTGAACAGTGGGAAAAAACATGGAGTCAGATGGGCCTGAGTTCTAATCCTGAGCCTGTTTAATCTGGAGCAATGTGACCTTTAAGAAAGTTATTTAACCTCTTTCTCACCTATTAAATGTAGCAATAATTGCCTTGCATGGCTGTTGTTAGAAAAGATACTAATCTTCTAGGTATGAAATATCTGAGTCCTGATTATGCTCTGTCACATGCCCAGAGTTATTGTGAAGGTATGTTCTTCATGCCAAAAGAACAGCAGAAAGTGTCCCCAGAAGGTTTCAAACTCCTAGTGTTTCAAACTCCTAAAAAAAAGCACCCTTTCCTCAAACTACATGTTATGTGGAAATTAGGTAAAACAGATAAAAATGGAGATCAATTTTTTTACCTAAAAATAAAAGTTAGAAGAGTGGAAAACCCAAATCCCTGTCCTTCCCTTCCCCCACCCCCACGTGACTCATGAGGCATCTCCTCAGAATCCTTAGGATTCTGGAGTACCACTGTTGTAGACTTTTTTCTAGAGTAACCAATGCCAGGGATACCCTGCTCCTATTTGGCTCACAGTACATAGCTATTCTCTTCTGGGCCAATGTACCAAAATTAGGAATTTTCTGGTTCTTTAAAAATAATACAAAAATCCAACCGAAACTGGCTTAAACAATAAAGGGAATTTATAGACTCACATAAATGAATCTGGGTGGGGATGCTTCAGGCTCTGATTGATGGGTTTGACTGCAGTACACCTCCCTGTAATTCTCCTGGGTCTGCCCTCCCATACACGTCCTCTCCTGCTTTTGCTGATTCTCTTCTGGGCAAAGTCTGTGATCTAAACCCTGTTAGGCAGTATCTCTATTCTAAATCTATGTATATTGGTTCCCCCCACCCCAAGTTCCTACTCTGGCCTACTTGGGCTAATTTCCTGAACCCTTTTGTAAAGGTTCTTAACCTCAGAACTAGAATTCAGGAGTCTGTAAACCTGGATGGAAAAAAACTACAAATTCTTACTAATCTCTAATAGCCTCCTGGAATTAGTACTACCTTGTTATCATCAGTTGAGAGGTTAAATATTACAAATAATTTGTATCAAAAAACAATGAAAGTCAACAAGCTGTTCACTTTTAAAACATAAGTAACAGCAGATTCAAAGTCAGTTCTATAATTAAATCACTTTCATTCATTTGCATTCTAAATTTCTTTAGTAACCTGGACAGAGTCACAACTGGCATACCTGGAACTGACCATGATCAACAGCCTATCTTCGCTATGATGAATCAAACATTAAGTAGCTATTTCCCAAAGGCTGTAAGATTTACAGCAATATCATTATTATAGGAACTTTACTTCCTACATTTTCAGCCCCCACGTCAAAGTGTTACACAAGTAAATGTCATTTATTGTGTGTTACTTCAGAAAAGAAAATCGAAAACCTTTGGGACACTAAATCCATTCAGTGGATGGACTAAATGACCTTCATGATTCCTTCCAACTATGACACATTAACTTTACAAACCCAGTTATTTGAGGATTATGTGTAACTCTAAGACTCAGGAGATGAGTCTGTAACCAGAGCAAGAGATCTAGGGACTGCTAGGGCCATGACTAAAGTAACAGATATGACACTTAACCTGTTTGGAAATGATGTGCCCTCTTGGTCTTCAATTATTTCACATACAAAACTCAGAGTGAGTGAAGAGGAAGCACAATGACTTTAATATCCTTAAGGCTGAACATGTATTTAAGGGGTTATATGATTAACAGTATGGCCCCTAAAAGAGGACTGACCTTATAGCTCTATTTCTTATGGTACAGTTTTGGCTTCCAATTAAATTAATATTTAATTAATTAACTATTTTCCTACAGTCCAGAAGCTCTTTGTTGCTCAAACAAGGTAGCAATCCAAAGTAAAGACAACTGAATCTCCTCTTGTTCAAGAGTTACTGACCAAAGAAAATTGCCACAGAGTAGAGGTGAAATACAAAGACATCTGATTGAGTAAGTAAAACACTGCCTTTTTTATTAAAATTAGGCCGCTGAGTGGCCACTAAAAATAGATAATCGCAAATCTACACCAGAAGAATTAACTCCACAGTCCAGTGACAACAAGCTGGTTAAAATACTTTTATTGTAATTCTAGGAGGATTACTGAAATGTACTCATGCATTTATTCATTTATTTGGCAAGTCTTATACATAATAATGACATGGTTAAGGATCTACAAAGGTACTGAAAAATGCAAGTCCTGGCCTTTAAAATAACTAATGGATATTGTCTGCCTTTGTTGTTTTATCTCTAGAAACTAGAAACATGCCTGCACAATGTAGGTGGTTCAATAAGCACTTGCTAAATTTAAGCTAACCTCACAAGGGAAAAGAGGCATGCCTGCATGGTTGCAGCTTAGTGCTGAAAAAGAGAAAGACTTGATCTTTGGTCCTCAAGGAGCTCATCATCAAGTACAGAGAAAATTTAGAACAGACATCAACCAGTATTATAACAGAAGCACTAGGTTCTAGGTACAGTATAGCGCAACACTGCCCCCCAGGGAATATCTGGCAACACCTGGGGATACTTTCGGTGTCACAGCTGGAGGGGATGTAGTGCTACTCGTTATTTAGTAGGGAGAAGCCAAGAATGCTTCTATGGCTACGGGGGGCAGGGGGAAGGGGAGGATGAATTGGGAGATTGGGATTGACATATATATACGCTACTATGTATAAAATAGATAACTAATGAGAACCTACTGTACAGCACAGGGAATTCTACTCAATGCTCTGTGATGACCTAAATGGGAAGGAAATCCAAAAAAAGAGGGGATATATGTATACATATAGCTGATTCACTTTGCTGTACAGCAGAAACTAACACAACATTAAAGCAACTATACTCTAATAAAGATTAATTTAAAATATAATAATAATGCTGCTAATATCCTACAATGCACAGGACAAGCCCCCCCACACACACACACACAAGAACTGTCCAGCCCAAAGACAACAGTGCCAAGGTTGAGAAATCCTGGCATAAAGGAAGAGTACAGGATCCGAGTCAGACTTTGTAGGTTTGAATTCTTGCTCCACTATCATATAACCTTAGACAAGTTACTTTACCTGTAAAAGGAAAAGAACAATAGAATCTGCCTCATAGGTTATTACAAAAATCAGTTAATATAAGTAAATTATTGACCAATATTATGAGTTCAACAGATGTTAGCTATTATTATCCACTACAATTGTTAGCTCTGTTTATGTTGTGTTCCCGGTGTCTAGAACAGTGCCTGATACATAGTATGCAATCAATAAATACTTGCTGAATAAATGAATATATAAGATATCATATATGCATAAAGCTAAGAACATTGAGAAGTCAGACAGATGATAAGCTGATTGGGGCGTGTTGAGTTCGAGGTGACTGCAGAATGGTCCAGAGGAGAGGCGGTTGGATATGAAAGTTTAAAACAAGGAGAGTGTTCTGGAAGCACAATACAGTGAGTCATCGGCATACTGGTGGTATGTGAAAACACCTACAGTTATGAGATGGACGAGTGAAAGAAGGGATGAAAATAGAGTCCTGGGAGAAAATAAGATGAGAAGAAAATTACTGCCAGATTTTTAAACATCATGTTTGTTTGTTCTGAAAGGAGTCAGAGTTAAAGTTAAATGAAGGAGTTTAAGGTGAAGAAGATCCACTTAGGTATACATAGACTTAACACAAATGTACATATGCGTGTACGAAGGGGATGGAACCAACAAAGATGCTGAAGACACAGGGAAGATAACTGATAAAGCAAGGTCAAGGACACAAGAAAGGACAGGAGGTGGAGCATAGATAAGAGACTGGAAACTATAAGAAGGAGTTAGGAGATATGGATAGGTATAAATACACAAAAGTTTTTATTAAAGGGGCTGGAAGTTACAAGTATTCATGCTTGAGAACCTTCATTTATTTTTTTTATCCCCCCTACCTCCGGAAATGAGAGTCTTAAGAAGAATAAGAGAATTTTGGAATAGACACTGAGGGGCAGGAAAGGGAACCGATTGGGATTTATCACACTATGACAACTTATTACCAAAAGCCCAAGATTAGATACCATAAATTCATGAGGCATCAATCTGCATGGTTCTATGATTTTTACCAGTCCCATTTGGGAACCCGGATAAGAGAGAAGCTACATGGCTCAAGTGATTCAAGGTTGGAAATATACAAGAAGGTGCAAAGTAATGACAGGATGTGAAGAAAACAGGTGAATGACCTTCTACAGTCTTGGAAGGAAATAAAGCCAGCAGAATTGAAGGCCCCTAATGTAATCTGAATGTCTGTATGTGCTTCTATCAGATTCATACAGAGGAACAGTTTGGCCTGGAACAAGGTTCTCCTAGTCTAGAGAAATACAACATGAGCAAGTCTATCCCAAGGGTGGCCATTAAAAGATAGAGTAATATCATGAGAAGGCCATTCAGGCAATGAAGTTACTACCTAATAGATTAAATGTGAATCCTAACTAAACAAGGGTGTTAAAAAATAAGTACGTAAATAAAAGCTTTGAGACTGTCTTGAAATAAAGTTGGGACTGTTTGGGCTTCCCTGGTGGCGCAGTGGTTGAGAGTCTGCCTGCCGATGCAGGGGACACGGGTTCGTGCCCCGGTCCGGGAAGATCCCACATGCCGCGGAGCGGCTGGGCCCGTGAGCCATGGCTGCTGAGCTTGCGCGTCCGTAGCCTGTGCTCCGCAACGGGAGAGGCCACAACAGTGAGAGGCCCGCGTAATGCAAAAAAAAAAAAAAAAAAAAAGCCAATGGGCTTCCCTGGTGGCGCAGTGGTTGAGAGTCTGCCTGCCAATGCAGGGGACACGGGTTCGTGCCCTGGTCCGGGAAGATCCCACATGCCGCGGAGCAGCTAGGCCCGTGAGCCAAGGCCGCTGAGCCTGCGCATCCGGAGTCTGTGCTCCGCAACGGGAGAGACCACAACAGTGAGAGGCCTGCATACCGAAAAAAAAAAAAAAGCCAAAAAAAAGAAAATATATGGTGGTTTCGTTATTAATGGTGATTATTATTATTATTGGTGATATAGTCAATCTACATGCTATAGGGTCTATGATGTCTCTGTTACTAAACAGCAAGTTCCTATCTCTGTGCCATCATTCAAGAGCGAAAAGACTACTTTAAGACCCAGTTAATCTGAGATAAGAGTTAAAACTATAAAACTCTTAAAAGAAAACGGAGGAGTAAATCTTTGAGACCTCTGGTTAGGCAATGGTTTCTTAGATATGACACCAAAAGAATAAACAACAACACAAAATATTGGGAAAATGACATCATCAAACTTTTTAAAACTCCTAATCCTATTTTCACTTCTTTTGGATACGAATCTAGGAGTGGACTTGTGGGTCATATGCTGCTAACTCTATGTTTCACTTTTTGAGGAACTGTCAAAGTGTCTTCTACAGTGGCTGCACCATTCTACATTCCCACCAGATATTAATAAAGGTTCCAGGGGCTTCCCTGGTGGCTCAGCGGTTAAGAATCAACCTGCCAATGCGGGGGACATGGGTTTGAGCCCTGGTCCAGGAAGATCCCACATGCTGTGGAGCAAATGAGCCCGTGCACCACAACTGCTGAGCCTGCGCTCTAGAGACCGCAAGCCACAACTACTGAGCCCGCGTGCCACAACTACTGAAGCCTGTGCACCTACAGCCCATGCTCTGCAATGAGAGAAGCTACCACACTGAGAAGCCCATGCACCGCAACGAAGAGTAGCCCCTGCTTGCCACAACCAGAGAAAGCCCGCCTGCAGCAATGAAGACTCAACGCAGCCAAAAATAAATAAAATAAAATAAATTTATGAAAAGAAAAATAAAGGTTCCAATTTATCTATATCCTTGTTAACCCTGCTTATTTTCTGATTTCCTGTTCTTTGTTTTGTTTGATTATAGATATCCTGGTGGGAGTAAAGTGGAATTTCATTCTGTTTTTTTTTGTTTGTTTGTTTGTTTGTTTTTGCGGTATGCAGGCCTCTCACTGTTGTGGCCTCTCCCGTTGCGGGGCACAGACTCCGGACGCGCAGGCTCAGCGGCCATGGCTCACGGGCCCAGCCGCCATGTGGGATCCTCCCGGACCGGGGCACGAACCCGAGTCCCCTGCATCAGCAGGCGGACTCTCAACCACTGCGCCACCAGGGAAGCCCCCTCATTCTGGTTTTGATTTGCTTTTCCCTAATAACTAATAATGTTTTCATGTGCTTCTTGGTCGTTTGTACAAATGACCTTCTTCTTTGGAAAAATGTCTATGTAAATTCTTAGCCCATTTTAAAACTGGGTTGCTTTTCTTTTTATTGTTGAGTTGTACAAGTTCTTCATATATTCTGGATACTAGACCCTTATCAAATATATGATTTTTAAATATTTTTCTCCCATTCTGTAGGCTATCTTTTCACTTTCTTATAATTTCCTTTGATGTACAAAAATTTTAAATTTGATGAAGTCCTGTTTATCTACATTTTTCTTTTGTTGCTTGTATTTTTGGTGTCAGCCATTCAATTCTCCCCCATCTCTTTCAGTTGAGCTATAATACTTCAGTAACATATAGCACACAGACTCAAATATGAAATCATAGTCTAATTCTAATAGAGACCACTCTGTTCACATATGATGCTTATTCTAAGAATACACTCTTGCTAACACAGCTAAAATCTTAAAAACAACAATCCTTTTTCAAACAAAGAGTCCCCTCCTCGCTCTTCTTTTTTTTTCTTTTTCTTTTTTTACATACCTCCTGTAGAAGTACCACTCATACTATTGCTTGCAAGCATAGGTGAAGTCTCTGACACTGCGGAGGGTTGGCTACTAGTGACAGCTGAAGCAGTATCAGAGGGCTGCTCAGAGGTAGATGGATTTGAATTGTTAATGGAAGCGCTTGTGGTTTGTGATTCCATTCTCGTGGAAGTGGTTGGTACTACAGTAGGTTCTACAATATACAAAATGTTTATTTAGCATTTCAAAACAAATTAGGCAATGGGTTATATTTTAATAAAAGCTAACATTTTTATGATAATTATTAAAACAAAATATGAACCCTCTAATAAGTACAATATACAGTAAAAAAAAGTTTTCATAAAGTTAAACTGCAACATTAAAATGGCATGTTACTGCATTTTAAAAAACCCAGCACATATATGTATATTCCAATAATTCAAAGGACTAACATAGTTTTTTTGGGTAATGACCATGTAAGTTTTCTGATCACAAAGAAAAGAGGCAAAGTAAAAGTCCCTCTGCTATGTCCATATACATTGTCACAGGCTGTTAGAACAGTATACAAATTGTACTTTCTCTGGTTACATTATGGATTCTAGAGTCACACAGCTTGGATAGCAATTCTGATTTCATCATTGACAGTATGATCTAGGATAAATTACTTATCCACTCTCTATTTCCCCACCTGTAGAACTAGGAAAGTACAGAATTTTCTTCAGAGAACTGTTGTTAGGATGAACAGAGATCACACATATAAAGCACTTTATATGATGCTTTACAAGCAGTAGTCACTCAATAAACATTAGCTATGATTTTTAATAACCATTTTAATTTCTTTCTTACATGCCTTTTTGTATGTTTTTCCCCCAAATTTTTTTGCCAATATTAATATTCATCAGTGTTTTCTAATAAAAATTAAAGTTTTTATAGTAGAAATTAAAAGAAATTTCAGGCAGACCTTAACTTATGAATGAGTTATACTTTAGACCCTAATTGTTAAGTGATTGTTTAAAAATTAAGAATAATGGGAATAAATCTGTGCAAAGCATAGTCACAATAATTAGACCTGAATTATCACTCTTTAAATGTGATATACAATGAGAGGACAACTATTCTATACAATGAAGTAAGGTACGCTGATTCCTGAAACACAAATAGTACCTGTTAGTCTATATGGGACCCTGTACTTCAGATGCTTAAAGAAATATATTTGCCTAAACATAAAAGGGGGAGGGAGGAACCTCTGTTGATTTGCAAATAGTTTATCTCAGTTTCTCAATCTTAGTGGTATTGACAGTGGCTGAATAATTCTTTGTTGGAGGTGGGAGGGGGGTCGGGGTGGACTGTCCTTTGCACTGTAGGATGTTTAGCAGCATCCCCGGCCTCTACCCATTAGATGTTAATAGCACTCTCTCCCAACTGTGAGAACCAAAAGTGTCTGTAGATATTGCCAAATGTCTCTAGGGGCACAAAATGGCCAGTAGGTTAAGAACCACTGGTCTAACTGATAAACTTAAGTTTTGGATTTATTTTTAATAAGATAGAAGCCTTCCACTAAAAGAAACCAGTAGGGAGAAGGGGGCTTCTGCTGATCACTGGAATACTTGTAACCTAAAAGTAAAAGTATTCTGTTTGAACTAAATTCTAGTGGGTTAAAAGGCTACTCTGTCACCTTTTATTACTTTACTGGGTGGCAGGTGTCACATGGGACAACACACAAAAAGTTTCCAAAAGAGCCATCAATATTTAATTGAGTAATCTTTAATTAATCCCTACTGTATTAACCACTGCCTTACAGATAATTTATGGTGCTTCAAAATAAAAACCGAGACATTGTTAAATGAAATGTAGACAATGGGAATAAATGATCTCTTAATAAACATCTTAATTCCAAAGTACTGCTACTCTGAAAGTTATGATCATCCAAACTGCAAACAGCCGATATAAGAGCTGATTGCACAAGGCCCCTAACTCTCCCTACCTAGCGAATGTATCTTTTCCAATTTATAGCTAACTGCCAAAATTAACAAATTCATATATGGCTTACTGTCTCCTTAAGGAAATTATGATGGACCATTTCCTTCTAAGATGTAACTATTACTATCTGAAGACAATTCTCACTATGAGGGAAAGTTCACATATGTATTCACATATTCATACTTGCTACCACTTTCCCTAACCTCTGTTTTCCAACTCTAGCTTTATTTCCTCAGTTACTTGGGTGCAGCTGTAAGCCAAAACAAAACACTAAAGCTGAGCAGCACATAAGGTAACCATATTATTACACTGAAGGATAACATAACTTTTAAAAGCAAATTGAACATTTCAAATAACCAGTATTAACCATTTAAACTCAGTTATATTGCTTTCCTGTTCTGTATTTTTAAAGTGCTGTTTCTATTTTTCATAGCAAAGTTAAAGTATGATAACAATATTATAAATGAAAGTATCAATAACACATAAGTCTGAGGATAGATCAAACCACCTCTTGTAAAAATAATTTTTTATAAGAACGTAACTACCAAGCAATGAAGTAATAATCAGAGAGAATTTTTAGACACAACTTACAAACTGAGGTTATTATATTAATTGAAAAATAACATTAGGATACCTGGCAACTTCCCTGTAATTTAATATATATTACCATTAAGCAGCAATAGAAGTTTCTAGCATATCAAGATACTTCATTTTACCAAATCTTCTTCATAATTCTACACTGCTAGTACTCCAACTTACCATCTTCATCAACAGTAAGGTCCACAACTTCTGCTGCATTCTGCCTCAAGGGCTGTATAACAGTAGAAATCCTACTGCGGTTCCGTGGCTCCTGTGGCCGACTTGTATGAGAACTTGAACCTTGGCTCCAGTGAGATCTATTGTGTCCAAGGGTTGAACGAGACCTTAAATAACAAAATTTTTAGTTACCTAAGAAATCATAAGCTTTCTTACAAACTAAGTTGTGAAATTCTTCATTCAAGAATTCTCCAGAGGGGCTTCCCTGGTGGCGCAGTGGTTAAGAATCTGCCTGCCAATGCAGGGGACAAGGGTTCAAGCCCTGGTCTGGGAAGATCCCACATGCCGAAGAGCAACTAAGCCCGTGCGCCACAATTAGTGAGCCTCGGTTCTAGAGTCCGCGAGCCACAACTACTGAAGCCCGCATGCCTAGAGCTTATGCTCCACAACAAGAGAAGCCCGCACAGCGCAATGAAGAGTAGCCCCTGCTCGCCACAACTAGAGAAAGCCCGTGTACAGCAACAAAGACCCAACGCAGCCAAAAATAAATAAATAAAATAAATTTAAAAAAAAAGAATTCTCCAGAGAAATAATCATAATAGAATTTAAAATTCTGACTAGCATAATGCCTAGCACTCAATAAACATCTGCTGAATTAAATGTTCAACAAATGTTCACCAATCAACTGACCTCAGAAAATGAAAAATGATATGTTAGACCAATCACTGGTGTAAAATACAGGATTCTGTTTCAAGAATGCTGCTCCCTTTTCAATGTTTACTTTGAATATTCACCTGGGTTATAATCAATTATTTACATTTTATGTTAATACCTAAAATTATTCACCATAGGTATAGTAACAAAAATATCAACACCCTAAACATTTAACGTTCACATGATCTTCTATGTTTAGTTTAGACTGGATCTGCAAAGCATGGCTTTGAGAGTCCCAAACCAAGCTAAGTTTCTGGGACTGTCTAAAAGAGATTCAAAGCACCGGAGAGAGTTCTTGCCATCAGGAGAGGTACGGATAGTTGTAGCTAGTTTACTATAAGAAACATCACCGTTTGAGCTGCTTTAGGCTTTAAAGGCATATAATCACAAACCCTCAACACCAAATGCTTTTATCATCTTTTAATTATGTGTATTGTACTAAATTACTTACAGCATATATTTTATTTAAAAAAATTCTTCAAGGATTCACTGTAATGATCTGGACTAAGGTACCAGAGGGATAGTATGTAGAATATGCAGTCCTCAGGCTTCAAAGGAGAAAAAGATAAATATGTTTTAGAAAGATGGGGCTTACGAAGTTGGTTTTTTCTCCTGCCCAAACTGAATGTAAAACTGCCTATAAGCTTATTGTCACTATGTATGGAAAGAGTGAGCCAGATCCACTAACACGCAGTCATCATATAAGCTTGACCACTCAGAAGAGAACTCCGAAGTTCAAACTGAGCTGACAATGGCCTCAGCAATTATAGAGCCTAAAAGTTTAGAAAGAAGTTCAAATTCTAAAATTAAGTTTTCAAGTAACAGGAGTACAGAGGTTAAATCCTGAGACAGAGTTTTAAAAAAAGACCGTGTATTCCAGCAAGAATTTTATAGATTAAGGCATGAAGGTAAACAAATATTTCAAGCTGAAATGGTTTTAGATAAGAATGATCACCATTTAAAATTCTTGAGAAACCAAGAGTCTTTGATGAGAGACTGAGTAGTCTATTATTTCTTAGAAGCTGTTAACAGCTGCAGAAACTTTCATGTCCACTATGCAGCACTTCTGTGAAAACTTCACAGGATGTCCTAACTCCAAATATAATGCTGAGTAAAGTACCAGCAAAAAACTTGATGTATGAGGAACAGTTACACAGAGGCCTTAGTCGCCCCTATAATTAGTGGCAACTGTCAAATCCTGACACAAAGGGATCTGAAACACAGATACATTCTCTCTTAAACAGGAAGGGCCAAGAGCCAGCTAAAGTGACAAAGTTAATATTCTAGGTAACCATAAGGAAAATAAATATGGCTAATGAGCACTGTGTGTCTTTTTCAAGAGCACTGTCTATCACTATGTAAATGCATCTGCTTGAACATTTAAGCGTCTACATGAAAAGAAAGTTCTCCAGTTCCACGAAAAAACAGATCCTTAGTTTCAACAATTGTTATAGCTCATAAAACCTGAGTCAGTGTTGTACCAACCACTATGGACAGTCACAGAATAACTGTGGCACGTACTGTGGAGTATCAATTTTCCTCGGAGTTTGGGAAAATCATTTAAAACTTAAACAGGGATATATTATAGAGTGCTCTCTTCCATGCCATTAGAAGTAGTACTCCAATGGGAAAGTAGCAAGTAAAGAAGCACATTCTAGGTATAATTGTAACATGCTTCCAAAATAAGAACACTTTTTAAAAAAATCAATAACAAATTAAAATACAATAAGCAAATGCATTTCTAAATTCATTCCAACACAAAAATTAAGATTCATCCACAGTTTGGTGTATCAAACGAAAGAGAGGAGTATTTCACTGCTTCCTTTACCAGTATTTGTAATCATCTAAAGCACAAAATGAATTGTGTTAGGGTCTCTCTCTCTCTCTTTTTTTTTTCCGTCAAAGTGATTCTCAAAAGGGCAATGTCATTTCCAGTTATTTATCAAAACAAATGAGGATATCTCATTCATTTTTTACTACAGGGCTTATATAAAATTACTGAGTAAAGGACAAAAAAATCCAAAAACTATGTTTTATACTAAGTTGTCCTAACATAATAGCATAAACACCACTGGTATTAATGAGATACCAATATCATTCCCAATACTTATGTACTATTCACATCTAAATTTCAGAGGAGTTTGTGAACTTTCTGAACCATAAAACAAATTCAATTTTATAAAACACCAAGTAAAACTGATGTTTATCTAGAGCAATGACTCAATACTCACTGTATACTTGGGGTGCTTAAAAAAATACTGATTCCTAAGATTCTGGTTCAGCTGGTCTGGGCTATGATCCAGGCAACAATATATATTTTATCATCTTCCCAGATAAATCTAACACAGTCTGGTTTGGCAACCACTAATCTGGTTGGTATACACACACTAAAACTAGGTAAAGAAAAAAAAATGCAAATACCTGCAGCACAAATGGGTCTAAATATTTACATTTAAAACTTCAAATATACAACTAGGAGTTAAAATCTTACCGATAGCTTTCCCCAACTGTTACTATCTCCACTTCACTGTCAGTTGAGGTAACATTAATTTCTTCATTGGCAGTGATCTGGGGAGTGGAGGAAGCTTCTATCACCACAACATCTTCATCAATATTTCCTGGAAACAAAAAGAAAAACCATTTAAAGGGCATATGGGATAAACAACAAGGTCCTACTATACAGCACAAGGAACTATATTCAGCATCCTATGATAAACCACAATGGAAAAGAATACAAAAAAAAAAAGGATGTATATATATGTATAACTGAATCACTTTGTATATATATGTTTAACTGAACACACAAAAAAGAATGTATATATATGTACAACTGAATCACTTTGCGGAAATTAACACAATATTGTAAATCAACTATACTTCAATTAAAAAAATAAAGAGCATATGCCTGTCAGCTAACTTAAAGACAAAAATTTTTCTTGACTTTGAAGACTGAAATTCATTACAAAAGTAAAATTCATCTGTCAAATCAAAGTTTTTAAAACCAGAGCTCACTATGCAAAGTGAAAACAGTACTTACTCTCTTAATTTGCACGTTTGTTTCCTCTTATGATTTTTGTTTGTTCTTTACAAACTTTTAGTAGTTTCCATATGAATTTGTATAATCTTATATAAAGATATTAATACTGTAATATCTAAAAGTACTGATTTAAGATCTTATGTAAGATATTCACATTCTATAAGATATCAACCCTTTAATATCTAAAATGAAGATACTACACTCTCTGTAAGTTTTCTTCAAGGTTTTTTAATTTATGTAATATGGTATTCTTTTAAGAAAAACACAGTAGCTTTTGAGTTTTGTGCTACAAAATCTGTAATTTTTTTGTACGTGTTCTTTTCTAAAGTATTCCAGGTTCGGAAAGTGCTTACTCATCTAGAAGATGGTACATACTATACTTGGTGCAATGTGTTTCCTTAATATTTACTTCACCTAGAACTAATTTTTACTTATGGCATTAGATAAGATTATAAATAGAATCTGGCCCTGCTCAGTTAAATAACCCAGTCACAAAAAAACACTGTATGATTTCACTTATGTGAGGTATCTAAATTAGTCAAATTCCTAGAGAAAGTGGAATGGTGGTTACCAGAGTTGGGGGGTGGAAGGAAAAGGGAGTTGTTTAATGGGTATGGAGTTTCAGATTGCAAGAAGAAAAAGTTCTGGAGATCTGTTTCACAACAACGTGAATATTCTTAAAACTACTGAACTGCATACTTTAAAATGGTCAAGATGGTTAAACAACAACAAAAAAGAAAAGTTATGCTCCATTTCTTCTCTTGCTATATTTTCCACAAATCTAGGGCTAAAATGTCTTCTTTTCTAAAACATTCTTCTCTCTTCATTACTATCATCTGTCAATGTAAAGATCAGACAACAGTTTACAAGTAATATCTTGTGATAAGAATTTTCCCATAATAAGAATACTGAGAGCTTAAAATTTCACCCACTTTAAGTGTACATTTCACTGATTTTAGTGTGTTTATGGAGCATAGACATCACCTCAATCCAGTTTTAGAACACTTCCAACACCCTAAAAAGATCCCACATGCCCTATTTCAGTCAATCATTGTCCCTCTAACCCCATCCCTATATCCCTACAACAACTAACATGCTTTCTGTCATTATGGATTGATCTGTATTTTCAAGAGCTCAATATAAATGGAGTAATTCATTACATATACTTTCATATCTGGCTTATTTCACTGAGTGTACTTATTTTGCGATTTATTCATGTTGCGTGTACCAATAGTTCATTCTTTTTTACTGCTGGGCAGTATCCTATCATATGAATACATCACAGTTTGTTTATCCATTCTTCTGTTGATGGACATCTGAATTTATCTCACTTTTGGCTATTACAAATAAATACATGTACTTCAGGCATACATGTACTTTCATTTTTCTTGGGTAAATACTTAGGATCGTAATTTCTAAATACTATAGTAAATTTATGTTTAGCATTTTAATGAAGTGCCAAATTGTTTTCCTAAGTGACTGTTCTGTTTTACATTCCCACCAGGAAAATGAGGGCTCCATTTTCTCTACATCTTCGCCACTAATTGTTACCATCTCTTTTTTTTTTTTTTTTTTTTTTTTTTTTTCTTTTTGCGGTATGCGGGCCTCTCACTGTTGTGGCCTCTCCCGTTGCGGAGCACAGGCTCCGGACGCGCAGGCCCAGCGGCCATGGCTCACGGGCCCAGCCGCTCCGCTGCATATGGGATCCTCCCAGACCGGGGCACGAACCCGTATCCCCTGCATCCGCAGGCGGACTCTCAACCACTGCGCCACCAGGGAGGCCCCCATCTCTTTTTTATTATAGCTGTTCTACTGCATGTATAGTAGTATATATAGTAGTATATATTCTTCTCATTTTCTTAATGGTGTCTTATGAAACATAAAAGTCTTTCATTTTGATGAAGCCCAAATCAGCTATTTCTTTAGTGGATCATGTTTTTGGTGACCTTTTAAAGAAATCTCTGCATAACCAAAGGTGACTAAGAATTTGTATGTTTCTTCTAGAAGTTGTAAAATTTAGCTCTTACATTTAGGTCTGTGATCCATTTTGTTAATTTCTGTGTCTGACATGATATAAAAGGCCTAAATTCACCTTTTTAACATGTAGATCCATAATTGTCCCAACACTTTATTGAAAAGACTGGAATAATTCTATTTTGATACTTAGTAGATTCAGGTTTTCCTAATTATTCTTCAGGATTATAAAATCAAGGGGAGAGAAAAATTCTTGAGATTTGGACTGGATTGGCATTAAGCATCACTAACAAAGCCCTGATATCTCTATAATATACATACTTTCATCTCAGAACATATCTTTCCAATATCATATTTATAAACCTGTAGAAAAACTGAGGGATTGGTTTGATTATAATTGTAACTCTCTATAAAGCTACATAATTTTCTTCAAAGAAGCTAAATATACTCCTATTGAGATTATTCTTACACTCTTTATTCTCTTTGCTGCTCTTGTAAACATGCTCCCTTTCTTCATTACATTTTCTACTAGTACAGTGGTATTCCATTGATACTATATATTCATTTTTATACAACTCTTACAGAACTCTTGCTTAGCACAATGACAACAAATGGCTCAACTTTCTTCTCACTGTGGAATTTACGCAGTCTACATTCCTTCACCCGAGGCACCATTCCTAGACAACCTGGAATTTCATCTCTAGTATACCTCTACATAATCAAATATCTGCACTACTTCAAAAGCTGGCCAGTATCTGGAGGAAGTTACAAGCCCATGACAAAGATCTATAACATGCTCTCTGATACTCCAAAGAGCATAACAAGGAAGGCACTGGTAAATCACAGAGGCAATAAAAGATGATCTGATTGGAGAAATAGTTATTTAAAAAATATTCCATAATATTTCTATTTTGGAATACTTACAAATTGTTCTATCCATTAAATAGAAAAAATTAAGATTTAAAAATTATGTGCAAATTTTTAAAGTAGTTTCTAAGTTCTAAAGGTTACACACATACACGTGTTCAGGTCAAATGTATTTTTTCGGTACGCGGGCCTCTCACTGTTGTGGCCTCTCCCGCTGCGGAGCACAGCCTCCGGACGCACAGGCCCAGCAGCCATGGCTCACGGGCCCAGCCACTCTGCGGCATGTGGGATCTTCCCGGACCGGGGCACAAACCCGTAGTCCCCTGCATCAGCAGGTGGACTCTCAACCACTGCGCCACCAAGGAAGCCCCTCAAATGTATTTTTAACAGCATAAATATAGGCAGAGAAAAACAAAATAGCAGCACTCAGTGGCTATTTAAAATAATATTATCGATTCAATTTCCAAATTACTTTTCTAATTCTTCGTAATCACATACACGATGAAGCTTAAGGTAAGTGTACACAGGCAATCATATATTTAAAACTAAAAGCATTATATATAAAAATAAAAGACCATGGATTTTTTTTTAAAAAAACCTCTCTTATTTTAATCCACCAACTGGACATTACCACTTTACATGGAGAAAAGCTACATCTATATATCAGCTTTATTAGTGATTTTTCTCCATATATGTATACATGAAATTTCTTTACAAGCCTGTAAAAAAAAAATCACCTAACATTGAACACCTTTTACACAGTTATGCAAAGTCCAATATAAATGTAACATTTTGAAGTTCCAATGATAAATGATACAAAGCTAGCTTTGCTAATGCATTAAAATTCAATTTATATAGTTTTTTATGAACACAGAGAGTGTATAACTAAAAGTTATATAAATTACTCATTTAGGCACTGTTACTCTATTGCTTAAACATCATTTTTCTAAAAAGAATCTTTATAAGTATAATTTGAACATAATACATAAAAATCATGTAACTAAATAATAATCACAATTAGGCAAGATTTGGGCATCTTTAGAATGACTATTATTTAAAACACAATTTAAAGGAAATATTCCTAAAATTATGAAGTTAACCTTAATACAGCTTTTAAAAAATCAAGACAGTAGGTCACTTCTTATTGGGCCAATTTCATTTTCCTGTCATTTACATGTAGAAATATTAAAGGACAAGAGACTTGAGTGCAGCCAAGAGTGATGGGACTGCAGGTGATTTAGCTATTTCTTTTAAGATTACTTATTTTGCTTGTACTTATTTTGCTTGTACTTTTTAACACATTTTTGACTGGAGACATGTTTCGGCAAAAATCCCCGTCAATAATGTATTAATACATCATGAGAAAAATAAAATGTAATAACCTGGGTAGTGTAACAATGGTAACAAAAATAATGGTTTCTCTGACAGAGGTCTTCAAGAACCCCCCAAAATCATTGATTATTCTGGTCCCCCTGTGCCTTAAGTCTGGTATGATGCCAATAACAAGAATAGCTTCCAATCTGTGAGCACATACTTTGTCCCATGTATAATATTCTGCATGTCTAGCTCCATGAAGAAACTGAAACTTAGAAAGTTTAAACGACTTGTCAAGCAAACATGAGCAACACTTGGAATTAACACCTAATTTCAATTCTAAACTCAGGCTCTTTACATGAAGTATATCACCATGCCATAACTACTCAACAAGTTGGTGCTAATTACTATCAAAAGAATCTTCCTGTTACGCTACTGCTCCTGTCTTTTGCAGTCACAAAAGTTACAGAAGTTTTAACAGTTTTGACTCTTCTTTGGGACTCTTCTGTTGGGTATCTATCCAACAGAAATGAAAACATATATACACAAAGAATCTGTACCCAAAGGTTCATAGCAGCATTATTCACAATGGTCAAATACTAAAAACAATTAAATGTCCATCACCTGACTAATGGTGAACAAATCCATACAATGGAATACTATAAAGGAACTAAGTAATAAAATAAGAACAGAATAGAATTAAATTAAAATAAAAATAAAATAAAATGAAATGAAATGAAACAAAGTACTGATATCTGCTACGACATGGATGAACCTCAAAAACACTATGCTAAGTGAAAGAAGCCAGACACAAAAGACCACATATTGTATGATTTCATTTATATGAAATGTCCAGAAAAAGCGAGTCTATACAGACAGCAACAGATTAGAGGCTGTCTGCGGAAGTAAGCGTAGGACAGGGATTAACTATAAACAAACAGGGATCCGGGATCTTTGGGGATTAATGGAAATGTTCTGAAACTGTACTGCAGTAATGGCTGCACAGTTCTAAATTTACTAAAAATCACTGAATTGTATACTTAAAGTGGATGAATTTTATGGTAGGTAAATTATACCTCAATGAAGCTGTTAAAAAGACAAAACAAAACAAAACAAAACAAACCTGTAAAACATTCCCTGCAAGATACAAAACTAGGGGGCTTCCCTGGTTGAGAATCTGCCTGCCAATGCAGAGGACACGGGTTCAATCCCTGGTCCGGGAAGATCCCACATGCTGTGGAGCAACTAAGCCCGTGTGCCACAACTACTGAGCCTGTGCTCTAGAGCCCATGAGCCACAACTACTGAGCCCACGTGCCACAACTACTAAAGCCTGTGCGCCTAGAGCCCATGCTCCACAAGAGAAGCCACTGCAATGAGAAGCCCGCACACTGCAACAAAGAGTGGCCCCCACTCACTGCAACTAGAGAAAGCCTGTGCACAGCAATGAAGACCCAATACAGCCAAAAATAAATAAAATAAATAAATATATTTAAAAAAAACAAAGATACTTAACTAGATTTGAGTAAATGAAAAGACATTCCATACTCTGGAAGAGGAATACCCAAAATCCTAAAGATGTCAATTCACCCTAATTTAGCCTACAAATACAATCCCAATAAAAATATCATCATGTGTCTCCTCACTACCACCATCCTCAGATAAAAAGTTGATTATAAGTTCATTTGGAAGAATAAACAGGCAAGAATAACCAGGAAAACATGAAAGAGTCTATAATTAAAACAGTGTGCTTCTAGTGCATGGACAGGCAGACCAACCAATGGAACAGTATGAAAGCTCCATAAATAGATCCAAATACTTATGGAAATTTAACATATGACAAAGGTGGCAACTCAAGTCAATAGGAAAGTTTTTAATGATTTGTTTGGGATACTTGGATAGCCACATAAGACAAAAAGGATCCATTCTTCACACTGTACATGAGGACAAACATCAAATAGATCTGTGCTTTATACATTTTTTTTTTAAAAAGGTAAACAATACAAGGGCTACGGGGGAAATGGGTTAGTTTCCTTTTAAACTTGGAGAGGGAAAAACTTTCCTAATTATGATTCAAAAACCCAGAAACAGGGCTTCCCTGGTGGCGCAGTGGTTGAGAGTCTGCCTGCCGATGCAGGGGACACGGGTTCGTGCCCCGGTCCGGGAGGATCCCACGTGCCGCGGAGCGGCTGGGCCCGTGAGCCATGGCTGCTGGGCCTGTGCGTCCGGGGCCTGTGCTCCGCAACGGGAGAGGCCACAGCAGTGAGAGGCCCACATACCGGAAAAAAAAAAAAAAAAAAAAAAAACCCAGAAACAGTAAAGGTCAATAAATGTGACTAATTCAAAAAAATTTTGGCAAGGTAAAGAAGTATTGCAGAGTCAAAAAACTAATGACCAATTTGAGGAAAATGTGTTATATAGGATGTATACCTCTAATATATAAAAAACTTCTAAAAATGGATGCCAGAATGAAGACCAACATTCCGACAGAAAAACAGGCAAATTAAGTGAATAGATTGATCACAAAAAATGTGAATGACCTTTAAAAATATGAAAAGACACACAAATATTAGTCATAAAAAATACAAATTAAAAATGTATTGACATACTATTTCTTGCCTCTCAGATGGGCCAAAAATTAAAATCTGACAACTAATTCTGCTGGAAAGGCTTTGGGAAAATAGGCACTTTCACACACTGCTGATGGACCCAAAATGGTTACAATCCTCTTAGAGAAATCTGGCCATATTTTTAAAATAACATACACTTTTATCTTTGACTCAACAATCCCCTCCTAGAATTCTATCCCAAAGACACAATGGCAAAAACTATTAAATGACATATACAAAAAGCTATTCACTGCAATGCTATTCATAATAGTAAAAGTCTGCAAACTGTTCATCGATAGGGGACTAGTTGAACAAATTAGGGTATAACTATACAATGGAGTACTGTGGACCTGTGGAAAAAATAAAAGAGGAGTGAAAAATAAAGAGTAGAGGAATGAAAGCCTATATATTCTTTATATCTCATCATATATAAACTTTTATTCCTCTATTATATCTCTATACTCTAACAACTGTATACATTGTTAAGTGAAAAAAAGAGATATGTTTTGAGTAAGATAAGGGGAGGATGTATGCATGTGTGTGTGTACATGTATATATATATATATATATATATATACACACACACATATATTTGATAATTTTTTTAATAAATATATTTTATTTATTTTATTTTTGTCTGTGTTGGGTCTTTGTTGCTAGGCGCGGGCTTTCTCTAGTTGCGGCAAGCGGGGGCTACTCTTCGTTGCGGTGCACAGGCTTCTCATTGCAGTGGCTTCTCTTGTTGCGGAGCTCGACTCTTGGTGCGCGGGCTCCAGTAGTTGTGGCACACAGGCTCAGTAGTTGTGGCATGCGGGCTCAGTAGTTGTGGCGCACGGGCTAAGTTGCTCCGCAGCATGTGGGATCTTCCCGGACCAGGGCTTGAACCCATGTCCCCTGCACTGGCAGGCGGATTCTTAACCACTGTGCCACCAGGGAAGCTCTAATATTTTTGAAGAGAAAAAAATGGAACAACAAACTAAAACAGAAACTAGTGAAAAATGATTATCTATTAGGGAGAAAAAGATAGGAAGAGAGGGCAGAGGTGGAACACTAGACCTCAATGAATATATCTTGTTTAAAAGTTTTGACTTTGGAACCAGGTAAATATTTCACATAATTAAAAAACAAAACTAAAAAATTTTTACAAATCTCTTAAAAAACAAAACAAAATACTTTGCAACAACCACAAAACAAATGATCCTAAATTCATATTAAACTGGTGGCATAACCACACAGAAAACCAGCCAAGGGCAAAAAAGGAACCACACAGAAAAATCTTTTATTATATTCAATAGAATTACTGTTAGTAATAATTGTAGAGATTTTCATTTACATTCATTTATGAGTGTTCACTTATGTCTATGTATTTATAGTTTGTATAGAATAAAAAAGTAATTGTTAATAGTGTTAAGAATCCAGATTTTCAATGTAATAGTAAAGAGATCCAAAAATAAAACACAAGCTTACATAAAAACCCTAATCCTAAATTTTCAATGGAAATAGTCACATGAATTAATGATTTATCTTTCTAAAATCTTTACATTCCTAACTCTGTCCATTAAGAAAGACAAAAAGCAATGAAAACCCAGTAGAACAATGAGCACTTTCGTTCTCAGTGGATAGCTTCTAACTATCACTTCTCAATAAAAGGAAATCAGGAGTGCTTGGAATGACTGGTTCCAGGTTTGGAACAGGAAATGTAAAGGATGAATCTGGACTATCTTGTTACATCAGAGAGTAAGGAAGTTATCAAAGACTACTGGAGTGGCATCAAAAGGACACAAACCAGGGACTTCCCTTGTGACGCAGTGGTTAAGAACCCGCCTGCCAATGCAGGGGACACGGGTTCAAGCCCTGTTCTGGGAAGATCCCACATGCCGTGAAGCAATGAAGACCGTGTGCCACAACTACTGAGCCTGCGTTCTAGAGCCTGCGAGCCACAGCTACGGAGCCCATGTGCTGCAACTACTGAAGCCCGCGCACCTAGAGTCCATGCTCTGTAAAAAGAGAAGCCACCACAATGAGAAGTCCACGCACAGCAACAAAGAGTAGCCCCCACTCACCGCAACTAGAGAAGGCCCGCGCGCAGCAATGAAGATCCAACACAGCCAAAAATAAATAAAATTAAAAAAAAAAAAGGATACAAACCAACTTGCAGATGCTCCCACTGGCCAAAGATGAAACTATTTGAACATCAAAAAGAAGAAAAAGACTGCAACACATCAACTATGCTAAAATCCATGAGTTCAAAATGATAATTGAAAATGAAAAACCTCTCTGAATATTGCTAAAGTTTATTCTGAAAAGTGGCAAATGAAGGTAAAGACTCAAGCATTCATCTTACATTTACTGTATGACCTTCATTTCAGAGTAAACAATTAGCTGATGCAGGGAGAATTCTTCCTTATGAAATAACCTCTGTTAATAAATGTAACAGAAAGATAGAAAGTCAGCATTTTGCAACCCTAATGAAATAATGGATCTAGGCAAGATCATCAAAGCTGCTGAAAGTATTACATGAAATGTTGATGGGGAACTTTATAGTGGAAGGATCAGGATGACACCATCTGAAACCTCTAATCAATTTTTTTTTTTTTTTTTTTTTTTTGCAGTATGCGGGCCTCTCACTGTTGTGGCCTCTCCCATTGCGGAGCACAGGCTCCGGATGCGCAGGCTCAGCGGCCATGGCTCACGGGCCCAGCCACTCCGCGGCATGTGGGATCTTCCCGGACCGGGGCACGAACCCATGTCCCCTGCATCGGCAGGTGGACTCTCAACCACTGCGCCACCAGGGAAGCCCAGTTCCTTAGAACTTCTGCTTTACATCACCAACCATCCTGCCTCACTAATTTTCAAGCAGAAATTGGACTCTGCTGCTCCTACTCCCAGAACTAGAGTCTTCACATTCTAATTACCTGAGAAAAATGTGAAATGTGACAATTAAGCAAGACAATGCCTATTCTCACCTCCCTCTTTCTCAAGACACCTCAGGGAATGGTTGCTGTAACCTCCTTTCAGCTGCAGGTGATCTCAATTAACTCTTTTTAAAACAAATATTTGGGTAGGTTAAAAAAAATGAACTAACCATAGTTGAGACTAAAATTAAGAACAAAGTTGCTCATTTCAGGGTTCTGGCAAGGATAGAAAAATAAACGTGGAAGAGGAAAGGGTGTCTTGGAAAAGGAAGGGACCCATATAGAAGGAGAGAAGAGGGAGAAATGGCATATCTGCACAGGAGACTAGTAAGTAGGCTTTGTCCTCAACAGGCAGGACATCAGGCAAAGACTAGGAAAGCTCTGTGTCAGTAATTGGAAACCATTATCTTAGCCGTTTAAAAAGCTCTCCCAACCCCACTTTCCTTACACTTTCACAAGAAATTAATCTTTTACCTCAGTTCAGACTTCACTCCTCAATGCTCACTTCATCAAATTACCTTAAATTACAACAAACTGTAAGAATGGTTTATATGGAACATACACTTCAGAGACTGTACATGAACTTATTCTAGTTAAATATAACATTTACTGTGGTGAGGGGCACACTCAAGCTAATCATCTATCGATTCATTTTTAACTGATTAATCATAGGCTCAACTGAGCACCGTCAGGACTAGAAGTTTGTGTTCCAGTATTAGAATAAAAGCTACCTCTCAAATGCTTGAAATTATTTTTCCGTTATAAAGAACATGACAAAGGAAGAGTAAACAGTAAGAATAGAGTACTTAAAGGAAAAATAAGCGTCTTTTTTTGGTGACTAGAATTGTTCTTACTGTAGTTGAATGTGAAAGAAATCCATCACAGAGCTATCTGAAAAGGCACTCATAAAAGTTAAACGTACTAAAGAAGCACTATGGGAAAAAAAACTGTACCATAAATCAACAACTCACAAAATATAATCTGATTATGTATAAAATAAAAACTTTTAAAAAAACCCAATAAAACCTCTTGCTTTATTTGTACCAGAAAAATAGAAAATTTTTAAATTTTCTATTTAAAATTTTAGAAAAATTTAAAATTTGTATCTTAGAATTGGAGTCATGGTTTAATACTACAGTTGGTAATTTATTTATATGGCTTAAAAATAAAAGTTAATAGAGCCTCATATTCCTTCTAAATACAATGAAATCACTAAAATGTAGAAGAAAATAAGCACAAACACAATGCGATAGCTTCCATGCTATACTAAACTTAAGAAACAAAATTTTTACCTGAGGGAACAGTTGGATTGTTTTGGTGGTTTTCACTGGTAGAAACGAACAAATCTTCTTCTCCTTCAGTTGATGAGCTGGAAGAGGATTCACTGCTGAGGTCATTCTCACTAGAACTACTAGAACTGGGGAGCAATGCATATTTTCTTCGGGCTAACACTTCTCGTTTTTTCCTCTGCATTAATATCCTCTCTTTTTGTTTCTGTGTCCTCTGGGAGGAATTATTTTTCACAAATCTCTTTCTGCATGGAAGTCTCCTTAATGAACTGCTATGAAAACAGGGTCTTTTCATTAACAATCCTGAAACAGATTCTGTCTCAGTCCGAGGCCACTTATGGGACCGTGCACTATGAGTTCTACTTTTAGCACTCAAAATTGACTGGGAATGTCTTACAGAGACTTCTTTATCCTCATCTGAAGTCACAGTATCAGAGTCTCCAAAATGTAGACTAGATGAAGGAGAAGAAAGACAATCACTAAAAGAGGAATCGTTATCTTCATCACTTGGTGTTTCTAGGTGTTGTCTCAATCCTAATATTCCCTGGTTCTCTTTAGCACAATTTTGCATGTATGAAGGGCCAGCCTGCTGGCTTTTGCGTTTTTTCCTCACAACAACACTTTTTTCTTGCTCTTGTTGGTTACCATTCATGTCCTTCTCTTGTTTTTGAGAATCATCACACAAATGTGAGAATTCATTCCCCACTTTACTATTAATCATCTCAACTCCTGCAGGAAAACTTCTGGCTGCCCCAATGGGCTCTGGATGCAAGAGGATCCCTTTCAGACTCTCCTGTGTCTTTGGTGCATCAGAAGGAATCTCACTCTTCATATCCACTTTTAAGGTATAGAGCTTGTTATATTCAGGAGTCCATTGAGACATGGGAAACTTTAAGGAAGGCCTAGAAGACACAATAAGATATTAAGAAGATGGTTATGTGTTTTATTATACTGTTTAAACAGTTCTCAGATTCCACTGAAAATATCCCTGTAATAGGGCAGAACTGCCTTTTCCTCATCAGAATATAAAATGGCTGTAATGAGTCATTTTTCTCTGATACCTCTTATCCATAAACCCAATTTTTAGAAATAAAGATTACAGAACATAAGCCTAGTTCAAAACTTCTATTAACCAAAAAACTGATCTTACTGTGTATCTTCCTAACTTCAGCAGCATAACATATTTGGTCAAAATCAAACAATTTCTCCAAAACCTATTATAGTAAAAATAGATAAAAGGATTAGAATTCAAAAGACTTTGATTAGTCAATACTGGTTTTCTCCTGGTATCACATTTTAAAGTGACAATTACATCAAATACTTTCTGTATATCTATATGGTTACTATGTTAGATGTATTACTATAAACAATGAACTAATATAAATATAGCTTCTCTTTCATGGTTCTTTCCTTCATACCACTCTAGTCTCTAACGAGAACCTGAACTCACCAATACACAGTAGGCACAACTACTGCATTTCATAAAGTTTTAGATACATACAGAATGACCAGAGCCAAAACCGAACTGCTGAAGATCATTCAGTTAAAGCAACACAGCAGAACATAAAATCAAACTTTCTACAGCTAATCTAAGAATCTAAATCATTAAATCTCTGAAATTATGAGCAGCTGAACAAGGGGACTTGAAATTATAGCATCTACATCAACTCAATGTACATACAAGAATGGTGATAATCTAAGGTAGTAAATATAATGACTCAAAATGGAATATACTTATTTAAAAGGTAGTTAATATGACAAATGAAAACCTTTACTAGTGCTAAAAATGATTTAAACAATGTTAACAATTTTAACTTAAGTTTTCATTGAAGTATATAACAAAGACACATGTACTCTAAGTCTATAGCTCGGTGAATTCTCACACATCTATGTAACTAGCTCCAAGATCAAGAAACATAAGATAACCAGCACTCCAGAAATCCCCTTCCAGTCACTCCACCCACCAAGAGTTGTAACCATTAACTTAACTTCTAACATCATAGTTTTGTACTTAACATTCACTTTGTAAACCACTTCCGAAAAAGAGAGGAAGAAAAGATAGATATTTAGTAGCAAGTTTTTTCTTCTCCACAAATGACAGTTACAGGAATAAACAACTTCACAGGTATATATTTTAGTATATAACTATTATCAAATAGATGAACAGATGACAGTAATTTAAAAATGAAACAACCTATTTCTATACGAAGCTATCAAAACCTCTATCTTCTTCAAGGGCAGGTGGTGGTGTACCCAAGATCAGTCATCAAGCCCTGTCTGGATCGCAGTAAAGGAGGAACAAAAAGATGGGTGAACACATGGGTAGAGCAATGAGCAACTGTAGGAGATGGCCAGTCACACAAGGATCACCATAATTAAATGCAATAAAAACAGGCCAAATGATAAGGCACAGGTATATGTGATTCAAGATTTAAGCTGGTCCCACTAAGATAGCTATAATAAAAAATACAGATAACAGCAAGTGCTGGCAAGGAAGTAAAGAAATTGGAACCCTCATACATTGCTGGTGGGAATGTAAAATGGTGTATACACTTTGGGAAAGTAGTTTGGCAGTTCCTCAAAAGATTAAACACAGAGTTATCATATGATCCAGCACTTCCACTCCAAGGTATACACCCAAGAGAAATGAAAACATACATCCACACAAAAATTTATACACAAATATTCATAATACCATTAGAGCCACTAGTAAGAGCCAAAAAGTGTAAACAACATAAATGTCCATCAACTGATGAATAAATAAATCCACAAAATAGATTAATACTCAGTAATCAAAAGAAATGAAGTACTGATTCATGTTACAACATGATATGAACCTCAAAAACACTATGCTAAGTTTAAAAAAAGGTCAAAAGAACCACATATTTTAAGATTCCTTTGATGGTTGTTCAACTCAGTGAATATTATGAAAACCACTGAGTTCAGTACACTTAAAGAGAGACTTGCATGATATGTGAATTATATCTCGATAAAGCTGTTGCCAAAAAGTCAAGACGTAAAGTATCATAATTATCTGGGCATCAGATAATTATGGACCCCTCTTTTGATTAACATCAAAAAAACCATGTCATTTGAAAAAATCTGGGGTTCTTCCAGAAGTCATGTCTCCCAGGAGCTGTGCTGAGTTGGATCTCTGAGGATATAGTCTTTATATGCTGAAGAAAAAAAGTGTCTTAGACTTCTCATCCCTAATTACTAAGTCACCCTCTGGGCCTTGGTAATGGAGATCCTGAGGGGCAATAAAAACTTGCCAAAAGAACAGATAAATTATGAGACCAGGAATACATAAGTGAATTTACAAAGAAGTGATTCATAGCATAATTTACTAAACTCAATTTCTCTTCCATCAGTTTATGCCCCAAAGCCAAAATAATGAACTCTTTATGGTTAACTCTGCTCTGGTTTTTGGTAAATTCTGTCTGCCCCATTCAAGGCGGGGAGGGAGTAAGGGAGAATGGTGGTGTATAGTGTGGTGTGTGGTATGTGCATTTGTATACCAGTAACTGTTCTCTGCATTGTCATGCAGTCCTTAGATGCAATATTAACATCCCATATTACCTGAGATGTTCCCACCAGGGGAGTACAAATGTATGCTCTATTCTGAACTAAGAAAAAGAAGAGAAGCAAGGTCATGTAAAGAAATAAATACCAATACTATACTTTTTTAACTAAAAAAGCAACAAGATTAAACACAAAGGATCAATAAAGAATGTTCTGAACTATTTGCTATTTGATAAAATCATGATCTAGTCTTTTATTTCTGTAAAAATTATTGGCTGACCTAATTTACAAAGGAGGCAAGTTTGCACTAGATATATCTATCTCCTTGGCCACATTATGAATGGTTTGATATTATACAGTGTTTCAGTACTGAAACCATAACACTAGTCCCTCTTCGTACTGGTTTGATCCAATCATTTTATTGCTATAACAGCAGCATACCAATTACTCCTGACAGACAATAGTTTAGGATACACAACTAGTAAATCTTGCATGAAAAAAGCACAACACCTAAAAAGGCTAACTTTCAGAACTAAAAATTAGGGTTAGGATTTGGCAATTTACATTATAAATTAAGCTTATATGAGGGTATAAGCTTAGTAAGGGGGGTAAAAACCCATTAAGATTACCAATACAACTTTCAGGAACTGTACTTCTAAACTATAATACAGTTTAGAAACAGTCACTATTATTAGTATGAACCTTCACTACCAAAGGTAAATATACTTTTTTATGATTAACACAATAGTTTAAATTTTGAATTTTTTAAATAATTAATTTTACAGAACTCTAAAGGAACAAGATTTTAAAAGAAATGTATAAGATAATTTTGAATCTTCTACAGAAGTTTTAGAGGTTTTCAGAAAATGAACTAGAAATATGTTTGCTGTTTATCTTCTTTCATATAATTACATGGAAAAAATTAATATTTGTGCCACAGGCATGTTTTAAACCTTTTCTCTTTCACTGATATTTATTTTACTTTGTGCCAGTTTAAGAATATTAAATCAGGGCTTCCCTGGTGGCGCAGTGGTTGGGAGTCCACCTGCAGATGCAGGGGATGCGGGTTCGTGCCCCGGTCCTGGAGGATCCCACATGCCGCGGAACGGCTGGGCCCGTGAGCCATGGCGGCTGGGCCTGCGCGTCTGGAGCCTGTGCTCCGCAACGGGAGAGGCCACAATAGTGAGAGGCCCGCGTACCGCGCAAAAAAAAAAAAAAAAAAAGAATATTAAATCAATTGCCTGACAGAATACTTTCCTATTATTTAAATACTTTATAAAAATCACTACTTATAGGGCTTCCCTGGTGGCGCAGTGGTTGAGAGTCCGCCTGCCGATGGAGGGGACACGGGTTCGTGCCCCGGTCTGGGAAGATCCCACATGCTGCGGAGCGGCTGGGCCCGTGAGCCATGGCCGTTGGGCCTGCGCGTCCGGAGCCTATGCTCCGCAACGGGAAAGGCCACAACAGTGAGAGGCCCACATACTGCAAAAAAAAAAAAAAAAAAAAAAAAAAAAATCACTACTTATAGCTAGATAATATAGACAGTATACTTTACATATTCCGAATAATGAAAATTTCATTAGTAAGAAAGAACAGTACCAACAGAGTGAAAAGGCAATCTACAGAATAGGAGAAAATGTTTGTAAATCACACATCAGATAAGGGATCAGTATGAAGAATACATAAAGAACTCCTGGAACTCAACAACAACAAAAAAACAAACCACCCAATTAAAAATTAACTAAGGACTTGAATAGTCATTTTTCCAAAGAAGATATACAATAAACACATGAAATAAGCACATGTGCCGATAAGCACATGAAAATATGCTCAATGACTTCACTAACCATTACAGAAGTGTAAATCAAAAATATGAGATACCACTTCACACCCATTAGGAAGGTTATTACCAAAAAAACCCAAAATAGGGCTTCCCTGGTGGCGCAGTGGTTGAGAGTCCGCCTGCCGATGCAGGGGACACGGGTTCGTGCCCCGGTCTGGGAAGATCCCACATGCCGCGGAGCGGCTAGGCCTGTGAGCCATGGCCGCTGAGCCTGCGCCTCCAGAGCCTGTGCTCTGCAACGGGAGAGGCCACAGCAGTGAGAGGCCCACATACCGCAAAACAAAAACAAAAACAAAAACAAAACAAAACAAAGCAAAACAAAACCCAAAATAGCAAGTGTCAGTAAGGATGCACAAAAACTGGAACCCTTATGCATTGATGGTGGGAACATAAAATGGTGCAGTAGCTCTGGAAAAGGGTATGGCAATTCCTAAAACAATTAACAGAGAATTAGTGTAGGATCTAGCAGTTCCATTTCTGGGTATATACCTAAAAGAAAGCAGGGACCTGAACAGATATTTGCACACACACGTTCATAGCAGCATTATTCACAATAGCCAAAAGGTGGAAGCAACCTACGTGTCCAATGACAGATGAATGGATAAACAAAACGTGGTACACATACAATGGAATATTCAGCTTTAGAAATTTAGGAAAGAATCCACAGAAAAACCTGCACACGTATGTTTACAGCAGCTTTATTCATAATTGGCAAAACTTGGAACCAAGATGTCCTTCAGGAGGTAAACTGTGGTTTATCCAGACAATGGAATATTATTCAGTGCTAAAAAGAAAGAAACTATCAAGTGATGAAAAGACATGGAAGAACCTTAAATGCATTATTATTAAGTGAAAGAAGCCAATCTGAGAAGGCTACATTGTGTATGATTTCAACTATTTAACATTCTGGAAAAGGTAGAACTATGGAGACAATCAGTGGTTGTAGATCACTGGTTGCAGGGCAGGGGCTGGGGGAGGGGGAACAATGAATAGGTAGACTACAGAGGATTTTTAGGGCAGTGAAAATACTCCGATATTATGATGATGACTATACGCCATTATACATTTGTCTAAACCCACAGAAGGTACAACACCAAGAGTGAACCCTAAGGTAAACCATGAACCTCTGAGTGATTACGATGGGTCAATTTAGGTTCATCATTGGTTAAAAAAAAAAAAAGTATCTTTTGATGACATACTGATAACGGGGAAGGGTATGCATACGTGGGGGTAGAAAGTATATGAGGAATCTCTAAACCTCCCTTTCAATTTTGTTGTCAACCTAAAACTGCTCTAAAAAAAAAAAGTTTAAAAAAAAAAGAAGGAAATTCTGACACATGCTACAACATGAACGGACCTTGAGGACATTACGTTAAGTGAAATAAGCCAGTCACAAAAGGTCAAATAGTATGAGTCCACTTATATAAGGTACATAGAGTAGTCAAATTCATAAAGACAGAAAGTAGAATGGTGGTTGCCAGGGACTAGGGGGAGGGGGAAGGGGAGTCAGTGTTACATGGGTACAGAGTTTCGGTTGGGGAGTACAAAAAAGTTCTGGACATGGATGGTGATGATGTTTGTACAGCAATGAGAATGTATTTAATGCCAAACCATATACTTAAAAATGGTTAAAATAGTAAATTTTATATTATGTGTAATTTACCACCACAAAAATAAAAAACATCCCTACACATTTAATCCAGTTGTGGCATCTGTTTCTCAGAGGACCTGGACTAACACACACTTCATTTAAAGAACCAATCTCTTTTCCCCACCACTCTATATCACATCCCGATTTCTGTAAAGTAATTGACTTGCCAATTAAACGAAATTATCTCATTATTTACTGTACTTTGTACAAGTTCCCTCACTAGAATGGAAGTTCAAAGAAAGCAGAAACCTTGTCTGTTCTATTCACTGCCTGACTTGTACTAATTAAAACAGGTGACTGGGAAGCAGCTGCATAACACAGGGAGATCAGCTCAGAGCTTTGTGACCACCTAGAGGGGTGGGATAGGGAGGGTGGGAGGGAGGCTCAAGAGGGAAGAGATATGGGCATATATGTATATGTATAGCTGATTCACTTTGTTATAAAGCAGAAACTAACACAACATTGTAAAGCAATTATACTCCAATAAAGATGTTAAAAAAAAAAAAAAACAGGGCTTCCCTGGTGGCGCAGTGGTTGAGAGTCCGCCTGCCGATGCAGGGGACACGGGTTCGTGCCCCGGTCCGGGAGGACCCCACATGCCGCAGAGCGGCTAGGCCTGTGATCCATGGCCGCTGAGCCTGCGCGTCCGGAGCCCATGCTCCACAATGGGAGAGGCCACAACAGTGAGAGGCCCGCCTACCGCAAAAAAAAAAAACAGGTGACTGGCACATAGCAGGCACTCAATGAATATTTTTAAATTGGATTAATCAGTAAAAGAATTCATGGATAAAAGTAAAAAATGACTGCTGTATTTTTTGCTTGGGTAACTAAGAATATGAGGATACCAATCAGATAGGAAAGAGGAGAATATGAAGAATGAGAATAATAGTAATAACAAAATTATGTAATAATTATGTCTAAGACTTCTTGAACATTTACCATGGCCCAATTTTCAGTTACAGAAGCTCTAGAACGACAGAAAACATTTATCTTATATTTGGGAGTCCAATAAGCCCTTAAAGTAGAGAAACTGATCTCAAAAGGGAACAGTAGGGAAATAAGACATTTTTCTTCTCTATAAAATTGGCACACCTGATCTACATTACTGCTTCTCAATGTATAGGAAGTATTAAATAGTGTTAAACAGTATTAAATACTGATTGCATCTTCCAGAAAGTCTGTAGAGACCACTTTTAATGTCTCTGAGGGCATCAACGTCCAAGGTTAAAAAATAAATTTTCAGGGACTTCCCTGGCAGTCCAGTGGTTAAGACCCCACACTCCCAACACAGGGGGCCCAGGTTCAATCCCTGGTGAGGGAACTAGATCCCGCATGCTGCAACTAAAAGATCTTGCATGCTGCAACTAAAGACCCTGCATGCTGCAACTAAAGAGCCCACATGCTGCAACTAAGGCCCAGCACGGCCAAATAAATAAATAAATAATAAATTTTTAATAAATAAATAAATCTTCAAACCAGAGAATTGGCTGGATTCAGTCATACACATGTTTTATTTGGCCTGCACAACTCAGGGGGGGAAAAAGATTAAAAAAACTGATAGTTAATGGTGAAACACGATAGGCATTCTCACTAAAATCAAGAAGAAAAAATGGTTTTCATCACTATGTAACATTGTTCTGGAAAGGCTAGTCAAGTCATTCAAACAAAAGAATGGACATAAATTTTAAAAAGGAAGTGATTTTTTTTATCATTATTTGCAAATTACATCAACAGATGCGAACAGGAAAACCACTGGAAACAGTAAGACAGGACAGGTACATGTATGTTTACCAAAATAATACTCCAAAATCAATGACTTTCCTTTAAAAAAACAGTAGCTAGTTAGAAAATATTACAGAATAACAAAAACATACCACTCACTCTAGAGGTGAAAAGATTTACTCTCTAGTATCAAGTTTAACGAGAGACACACAGGACCTGTAAGAAACAGCTACTATCATGTCAATTATGCAAAACTTAATGGGACATTTTCTTCAACTATAAAACAAGGGAAACTAGCATTCCAGTTCCTTTCACCTTCAAAAATTCTGTTATCTATAGTCCTCTAGCATACTGTAGTTCACAGCTTTATGTTAAGCAGCTCAGAATTTCTGCTTACTTTTCCAAGTAAAATCTTGAAACCCTCTGAGTAGAGAAAGGGAAGGACAGGGAGTCTCACTGGATGGCTCCGTGTTGATATAAAAGGGAGTATCCTATTATTTGCTAGAGTCACAGGTCAGTCTTAGGGCTGCATTTCAAAGTAAGTGAGCTAAGAAGGACTTATATGGAGAGTGAAAGGATTGAGACCTAAATCCAGAGATTACTCTACTCCTTAACCTAAAGAGATATCCATAGAGAAAATGACTTGAGAGGAAGTGGACATGGGATATCCAGCCTCCATTCCATGTTGCTCTGGGCATTATTACTCATGGTGTTAAAAGGAATGAAGGTACAGTACAATGGAGTTTAGAACTATCAGACTCTTTTAGTTGCCTTATGAGAGGTCTGCCCAGGATCACTATCTCCCCTGAAAGGGTAAAAAGGAACCAAGAAGCACAGGAAGCACCCAGTTTACATTTAGAGTCCCCATGGGTTGATTATTTCATCGAAGGCTTACTCTGTGAATGTAGAATTTTTGTGCCCCACCATTCCAGTACAAACTTGACCTCAAATGACTTGTAGAGAACTAGCTGATTAACCAAACCACCAAGAGGAAGCCTTCAAAAAAGAAATCTTCTATCTCCAAAATACTCTAGGAAGCTAGAAAATAAAGACAGTACAATAATAATCAAAAAAGCTATAGTGAATCTAAGGACTTTGGGAAAATATTACGGGAAAAAAAACACTTAAAGAATACTGAGTGAAAGGGAAGGTGATTATCCACATTTAAGTGGGATCACTGACAAAAAGGAGTAAATAGTCAAGCAAAGGTAAGTGTTATTCATTTGTGTACTAAAAAGATCTGGGTTCAAGTCTCTACCCCTGACTATCTGTGTAACCTAGGGCATATTACTTAAACTAACACTGTTTCCCCTCTATAAAACTGGGACAATAACAGTATCTAGAGTACCTATCAGAGTGCCTGGCATAATGGTTGTTACTAATTCCTTTTCTACAGTTACACAGGTAAGGCATACAATGTTTAAGACCTTCCCTTATACCTAGAAATAAATGAAATCCTCAGAGTCAAAGAAGGGCATAAAATCGACTGTTCCTGCAGAACCTTAAAGTACAAAAATAAAGGCCTAAGATTCTTTCGCACAAAACCTATGAAAGCAAATAATTCCAGACTCTCCTTTACTATGGAGGATTAGTTTGGGGAGCTGGATGTTTCAGCTGTCCAATTTCTAATACTAGACATTATACTTTTGGAAAAAGAGAAATTAAATATCTGTCAAATAATAGGTTTCTATTACTCAATGAACTTAATGATTTTCTTGTTTGTCTTGTTTAAAGTACTCTAAAATCCCTAAGTATTAGTCATCAAAGAAAAACACAGCTAGCATCTATTTAGGTCTCCTATGAGTACAAACTGGGTGGAGTTCAATATATTATAGAGAGTCTACTGCTCTAGTCATGATTGTGTTATTATCATGGCCAGTAACAAAATGAAGGGTGTATCTATCCTGGCAAGCCTGAAGAGTATCTGGCAGTCAGTTTCAACTAGTTAGTAAGGCAGTATTACAAATTATAGGGTACAATGCACAAATATCTAACATTTCTGGCCTGGACTTTGGAATTTATATTACAACATGAAATATGAGATATAAAGATATTGCTAATTATCTATTATATAAAATATATTCTATCAAGAAAATATGAATCAACCAAAAAAGGCTTATATGCGAAAAACTACAAAACTGTACAACACAATCCTCATAAGTGGAGAGACACCTCATTTCTGAATGAGCAAACACTCCAAATTGGCTCTGTTACAAATTAGAAGATACAAATTTTTAAAATATAAAACATAAATACCATCACCATAGACATCTTGGGCCTTTAAAAACATCATTTTTTTTAAAGTTTAAAGACATAAATGTAAAGATTAATTCAAATTCATACTGTTTGCATTCAGTTTCTCATCATTTTGTTCACTGAAAATTTCAAATAATTTTGAAACAATTAATTTTGAAACATTTCAACATTTAATTAAAAATAATAACAACTATACAGTTATATGTATAACTGAGGAAGGTAGAAGTGAAAGGGAAAATTTGAACTCAAACTCTTTTTTTTCCTTTTTTAAAATCAAGCATTAATTTTTACAACAAAGATAAAATTAGGTACATCTTGTTATCACTTATACGTGAAATCTAAACAATAAAACAAATAAATGAATATAACAAAACAGAAATAGACTTACAGATATAGAGAAAAAACTACTGGTTACCAGTGGGGAGAATGAAGGAGGGAGGGCAAGATAGGAGTACGGGATTAAGAGGCACAAACTACTACATATAAAATAAACAAGCTACAAGGATATATTGTACAACACAGGGAAATATAGCCATTATTTTATAATAACTTTAAATGCAGTATAACCTATAAAAATATTGAACCACTATGAAACCAATACACCTGAAACCAATAAAATATGGTAAATAAACTATACTTCAATGAAAAATTCAGAGTATATGCATAAAATAAGCTGCTATGCAGCCTTTAAAAATGAGGTAGGCGGGCTTCCCTGGTGGCGCAGTGGTTGAGAGTCCGCCTGCCGATGCAAGGGACACGGGTTTGTGCCCCGGTCCGGGAAGATCCCACATGCCGCGGAGCAGCTGGGCCCATGAGCCATGGCCGCTGAGCCTGCGCGTCCGGAGCCTGTGCTCCGCAACGGGAGAGGCCACAACAGTGAGAGGCCCGCGTACCGCAAAAAAAAAAAAAAAAATGAGGTAGGCTCTGTACAAACCGATAATTTTTTTAAAGCAAGTTGCAAATAAGTGTTATAATGTGATCCTTTTTTGTAAAACAACTTATATTTATACATGCATGGGGAAAATACAGAAAAATATACACTTAGCTTGGGACTGAAACTGTAAGGTGGAGACTTAGAGCACTGGGTTAGGAGCATTTATCTTTAGTGTTACAAATTTCTGCATGGTTTGAATTTTTTATAAAACGATCATTTGCCACTTCTGAAATCAAAGTACAAGAATTTTTTAAAGGAGTAAAAAAAAGGACTGAATATATTTTATTTTTCCTCTGGACTAGGACACAACTTTGTTAGTAGCAGATTACTATATAAATCAAATATATGATAGTATGATTTTTTTTTTTTTTTTTTTTTTTTTTGCAGTATGTGGGCCTCTCACTGTTGTGGCCTCTCCCGTTGCGGAGCACAAGCTCCGGACGCGCAGGCTCAACGGCCATGGCTCACGGGCCCAGCCGCTCCGCGGCATGTGGGATCTTCCCAGACCGGGGCACGAACCCGTGTCCCCTGCATCGGCAGGCGGACTCTCAACCACTGCGCCACCAGGGAAGCCCGATAGTATGATTTTTATGAGAATCTTGTCTAAGCATAAAATTCCTCCTTAGTGACCAGAAATGACCACCAGTCCTGGACAGCTTAATGAGAGAATAGGGCAGAAACTGATAGCATCTAACTGTTAGCAAATCTGAATGAAGTTGTCAAATTTGACAGTTGATTATGCTTTTTAGTTACTGATACTAGTCTACCTAGGCACGTTGTTTCTGAACTTATCTGTATGAAGAAATTTTCATGCTTGGAAAGTAATAATCTATCATCAAATAATCTTTACCAATGAAAGTACAATAATTATTATAGTTGAGTTAAGTGAAAAGTGTCCATAAAAAGTCAAAAAAATGTTCAAGGAAAACAAACCTCCACAATCTTTCGTTCTTGATAGTTTTTCAAATAATCAATCTGCCAACTTTAAAAAAGCTTCAAATTCACAAACTACTCTTAAGAGATTATTACTATTATTATTATTTTTTTTTTTTGCGGTACGCGGGCCTCTCACTGCCGTGGCCCCTCCCGTCACGGAGCACAGGCTCCGGATGCGCAGGCTCAGCAGCCATGGCTCACGGGCCCACCCGCTCCGCGGCACGTGGGATCTTCCCGGACCGGGGCACAAACCCGTGGTCCCCTGCATCAGCAAGCGGACTCTCAACCACTGCGCCACCAGGGAAGCCCTTAAGAGATTATTATTATTTAAACTTTCAGTTTCCAAAACTGAACTTCAAGTGGCATCCAGTTTTCCTCGGAGATTGGAACTCAGTGAATTGAGAGTTCTTTCTTTTTTAAAGTGATAGAGGCCAACATAAAGACAATATTTTTATTTTATATGTGGAAAGGTATCTGCTTTAACTTGCCTAATTTGTTATCAAAATTTAATAATCTGCAAGAGCTAAATGTAGAATTAAACCATACTGCTAAATAAGATCTGAAATCTTTACCAGAGTACATTTAACATTTTGAACTAATTTTTGTTAATAATTGTAAGTGATTTGGTCTTTTACTTATGAATAAACAGTCACATATGTTGAATGATGCTAAAGTAGTACGGAGAAATCAAAATCAAAAATACAAGAATAAAAATTGTGGCTTATGCAAGACTCTTTGAAGTCACAAAGAGTCACAACCTCAATGAAGCAGTGAGCACATCCTTGTGAGAAGCAGGAAAGACTATTTGAAATAGGTAGGGTGGAACCAAATGATGGTGGGCTGAAAAAGTCAAGATGAAAATTTCTGACTGATACAGTATATGCCTAGTTATTCAATTAGTTCTAGAATAACTACAAGCCTATGTCAAAGGCAAATGCAATAACCAACTTAAAGTGGACACACAAGAATCACTACCTATGAGGGCTTTATGGATCTGTGGGCAGAGATATAAATAAGATATAGGGTCTTATCTTTCAAGAAGTTCATAATTTAGTATGACAAAAAGAACATAAAAGACCCAAAATACAGAATGCTATGAATAATGATATAAATAAAAGCACTCTCTATAGAACACAAAGGAGAAAGCATGTGGTGTCTCTGGTAAAGGATTCATATAGAAGGTGACATCTAAGTCAAACCATGAAGTATGCAGAAGGTGATGGCAGGCAGAGAAAATCCTTAATTTCAAACAATGCTGAGACATGGCAAAGAATGACAGTATCAAAGTACTCTGATGTTTGGGGTGTGGGTTTTTTTTGGTTTCGTTTTTTAGTGGGAGAGACTAAGCTAGAGTCAAATCATCAAAAAGTGAGGGATAATGTTTCTACTTAACACAGTTTAGATTGAAGGTGGTGCTAACAGCAAGAGGCTGGAGAGAAAGCAGAGAGACAGGGAGAAGGCTTTGCAGCGGTGGGGGCAAAAGGTGGTTTTAAGGTTGGAGGGTGGTGTGAAGGAAGGAGAACTTGTTTACCAAATCAAGGGCTGCATCCCCAGAATCGATGAAACTTGAGCCAAAACACTAAAATATGACCCTGAAGCTGTCTACATTTTTTCAGAGCACTGCTCAACAAGTGAGCTAGAACCACAAACTGCAGAACACTACAGAATTATGCCATTTTGGAATGAATGCTGTTTCTTCCTGGTACCACACTTGGCCTTAAACTTCATACCCCCTAAATGAAAAAAACAAAAAAAACCTTCATACTCCCACCCAAAAAAATACTCATGTTAGAATATGGTATCTTTCATAATTAAGTAACTTATAATTCCCTTGCATAAAATACTCTTCAGGTTTTATCATGTTGTTGAAATAACTCCCCTTTTCTCTTTCTGTAAGGCAGTAATAAATACTCCATTTATTTGGAAGTCAGATTTCCAACAACTTCAACTCTTGGGAACAGAGCCTAAAGGAAAATGATTCTACGAAGGTTCAAAATAATTGTCAGAAAGGCCACATGCAATTCAATACTCAGAGACTATTATTTTATATTTAAAACTAATAAGTTTAGTTGTCTGATTACAGGTATAACAGATGGAATACTGGTGGCAGCACCTAATAATTAAAAGATAGAAGAACGAAGCCACTTGTCCCAATGACTAAAAAGTCATTTGCCTAGATTAAATAACATTATTTATGTAAACAGATTCTGAGGGCAACACTGTAATAAGCAAAGAATAAAAGCTGATGTTCAGAATCACGATTCTGAGCCATCCAGAGGACAGACTGTTCCCAGTAAAATAAACAAGCATACTGCATGTTTTAGACATATTTATAATAATATGGTTAAAAATTTTTAGTTGCTTACCATGGGTTAACATGGTAACACGTCAATTGTGACTAACAATATTATCTCAATTTTTATTGAAAATGTACAAATAAGATGACAATGTCGATGGTACAAAAAACCGCATATAAATTCACAAAAATGGTAAAAGAATAAAATATACAAAATACCTGCAAAATATGAAACTATATTCCTAATATGCAAAGTTTCTTCAAATTGACAAGAAGGAAAACATATGTGAATTCTACCTATAATGTTTTACTTACTTTAATTCTTTTTTTTTGAGAAATTTATAAAGCGAAATAACCAAATAGGAAAAAAAAAAAAAAAAGGAGAGAGATTCAGATTTGTTATTTAAAAACTTTAGTCCCTAGTGGGTGTCAGATCTAAATTGCTAAATATAAGTAGGAGGACAAAGGCTGAACTATAGAATTTTTTAAAAATTAGAAATTAAGTTCAGAAAACCTTGTGAATATCACTGGCTCTTTCTTCAACTGTTAAGACAAAGATGAACTCTGCTATTCTTTGACTAAAACCTTTTCTTAGAGCTACAGTTGCTATTTCAAATCAGGTTTTCCAAGAGAATTCAACAACAAACTCTTTCCTTGATCCAGATCCATTCATTTTCTAAAATACTTAGTAAAGTTTCAAGGCAGCAATAGATTTAAAAGCTCCAATTTCCATTACTTGCAACCAAACTCCAGCAAAAGCAATTGGAAAGAGGCTCCAACCTCCCTAATCTTTTACCTGCCCTGACAGTCTACAAATCATTTGTAAATGACTTGTATGTTTAAAAACAAAAAATTTCAGCATTATGGAAAAGAAAGGTAAGGCTGGAATAACAGCAGTTATGGCAAAATAATATTATTGATGATGACAGCAATAATGATGATGATAATAATGGAGAGGAACAGGCTCAAGGAAGCCTGAAATTCCTGTTAGCAGTTCTCAAACACACTTCTTTGTCCATGGAAGGTTTCCTGATGACACCCTTCCTTTCTGCATCCAAAGAGAGTTCATCTTTTCTGAAATTCAGAATAAAACAGAAGAACCTAATGACTCTTCCCCATTTGCCTGCCCTAAAACAAGCATACATTCCTTAAAGCTTTCTGACTTTAACTTTTCTTTTTTTAAACACTTAGAAGTACTTTTAAAAATCTGATTTTATGACTCCACAGCAGAAGACAAAGTCAACACACACAGATACTATCAAGTACTATGATACAAATGTGTGATGCTATAACCACTCTACCATTCATCCAAATATCCAGATTCAGACTTTCAACAATGTGCACAGGAATTGAAGAGTCAAGAAAAGGGCACTAGGACCCAGCACCCAGATCCTTATTTTTAATATCATTCTTCAACAAAAGGAATCAGGGCTCCTTGGAGGAATGGCTGATACTAGAACTGTGGCAAGAAAAACAGATGAGCCTGGAGCATCTTACAGTGCCAAAAAGTAAAGGACACAACACACAGAAGAACAGGGGCATGTCAAAGGGACACTGGAGCCAACCTGCAAGAGCTCCCAATGGCCAAAGCTAGAACAGTTGTGGCAACAAAATAAATAACATAGTACTGAATTCAAACCCAAAGTATGAAATAAATATCCATTTAGTCCACACTGATATAAACAAATGATTAAATAAATGAGTGGGAGTGAAAAGACAGAAGAATTCCAAATGATTATTGTAGATACATCCCTTCCAGAAGGTGGAACTTTGAACAATTTTTCCCCTTTAATGACTTGCTTCCAAAAAAAAAAAAAAACTAACAGGAAAGGACAGTAACTTTACTGTGGCGAAACCTGGCAAACCCTACCTTGACCAGGTGATCAAGGTTAATATCATCAATCATAAGTCATGATGCTAACAAGGGCACTTCACCTCTGTGGTATTCTTCCCGGAATCCACAACCCGAGTCAAACCAATGAGAAAAATATGAGACAAACCCAAACTGAGGGGCATTCTACAAAACACCTGATAAGCACTCCTCAAAACTGTTAAAGTCATGACAAACAAGGGAAGACAAAAACTGTGAGAGCACAGGAGACTACAATCAAGTAATGTACTAATGTTGGTTTCTTAGTTGTGATAGATGTACAATAGGTAAGATGTTAACAATAGGAGAAACAGTGAGGGGTTTATGGGAATTCTTTGTACTATCTTTGCAACTTTTCTGTAAACGAAAAACTGTAAAATAAAAACATTTTTTAAGGGGAAGGGGGGCACTAGGGTATTATTTGCAAATTTCCCCCATTCCTAGGAAAGGGAGGAGACAAATGAGAGACAATGGAGCTTACCCTGCTCTCCAATCTCACCATTACCTCACTACTGCCAACAATATCCCCCAAAATCTTACACTGAACTACTAAGGGAGGAGGGAGTGGGACTCTAAGGCTAGAACTACCAAGGGAAAAGAAAGGGCCTAAAACTATCTGGTAGCTCCACTGGGATAGCAAGGCATGTATCTGTATACACTGGGAAATTATGTATAATTCATGGAATTTCTACAGAGAAATTATTGAATGGTGTCACCTTTCCAAATTACCACTGGGAATTTGGCAAATAAAAATGTATTTCTTTGGCTCAACATCACTAATTATTGCAGAAATGCAAATCAAAATTACAATGAGGTACCACCTCACACCTGCCATCATTAAAAAGTCTACAAATAACAAATGCTGGGGCTTCCCTGGTGGCGTAGTGGTTAAGAATCCGCCTGCCAATTCAGGGTTCAATCCCTGGTCCGGGAAGATCTCACATGCCGCGGAGCAACTAAGCCCGTGTGCCACAACTACTGAGCCTGCACCCTAGAGCCCATGAGCTACAACTACTGAAGCCCACCTGCCACAACTACTGAAGCCCGCCCACAAATATCTGGACAAAACTATAATTCAAAAAGATATATGCACCCCTATGTTAATAGAAGCACTATTCACAATTGCCAAGACATGGAAACAACCTAAATGTCCATCGATAGATGAATGGATAAAGAAGATGTAGTACATATATGCAATGGAATACTACTCAGTCATAAAAAAGAATGAAATCATGCCATTTGCAGCAACATGGATAGAACTAGAGATTATCATACTAAGTGAAGTAAGTCAGAAAGAGAAAGACAAACACCATATGATATCACTTATATGTGGAATCTAAAATATGAAACAAATGAACGTATCTACGAAACAGAAACAGATTCACAGGCATAGAGAACAGACTTGTGGTAGCCAAGGGGCGGGGGTGTGGTCGGGACGCAGTGGGAGTTTGGGGTTAACAGATGTAAGCTATTATATATAGAATGGATAAACAACAAGGTCCTACTGTATAGCATAGGGAACTATATTCAATATCCTGTGATAAACCATAATGGAAAAGAATAAAAAAAAAGAATGTATATATATGTACAACTGAATCACTTTGCTGTACAGCAGAAATTAACAAAGCATTGTAAATGAACTGTACTTCAATTAAAAAAATGTATTTCTTGGGTTAAAATGTTCAGCAACCATGCATTAACAGCCAATATGTACACAAAGCATTCATGTACCCAAATGCATGTGTGAGTGTGTTTTATCACTTTTTTGGATATAAAGAGTGAAGGAAAGAAAACTTAGTAGTAGTAGTACTTCCAAGCACTAAAGGCTACAGCGTCTTAATCATTAATTATGTACGACAACTACATTAAGACAAAACACTAGAATTAAGCCATTTGTTCTTATACAAACTAGGAAATCTTTGGTCCCAACCTTGACAACCTTGGTTTGGTGTTGGACCATAACAAATCCCCTTCAGCTGGAATGTATGCCAAATCAAAAAATTCATGTGCTACGGACTGAACTGTGTCCCCTCAAAATTCGTATGTTGAAACCTTAGCCCCCAGTACCTCAGAATGTGACTATATATAGGGCCTTCAAAGAAATAATTAAGGTTAAATGAGGTCATATGAGTGGGCCCTAATCCAATCTGACTGGTGCCCTTTATAAAAAGAGGAAACCTGGACACTCAGAGAGACACAGAGAAAAGACCATGTGAGGATACAACATGAAGGCAGCCACCTGCAAACCAAGAAGAGAGGCCTCAGGAGAAACCAAACCTGCCCACAACTTGTTCTTGGACTTCTTGTCTCCAGAACTGTGACAAAATAGATTTTTGTTGTTTAAGTCACCCAGCATGTGGTATTTTGTTATGGAAGCCCTAGCAAACAAATACACCATGCAATGAACATTTCCTAAGTGCTAGACTGTCCCAAATATTGCAAATACAAAGATGAATAAGACGCAGACCTGTCCTTAAAAAGTTACAGACCAGCAGGTAGAGAAACCTATCAGTAGGTAGTTAAAATACAGTATCATGAAAGAGGTATGCACTGAAACAAACCGGAGTAGAATTTAATTCAATTCTGAAGGGGAAGCTGTACCAAGGAAGGTTTTCCAGGAAGAATAAAAGGAAAAATAGTGAAATGGGAAGAAACAAGACTTGATTACCCTATTTCCATGGCAGAAGTTCTCTGAATGAACCACAAATTTAATGATGAAGTACACCTACAAAATTTTAAAAAACAGTGATCTGAAAGACAACATATGATCTTCTGAGAGACAACATATAATCTTCAAATATGCCATTCCACTTCAAACAACTATTTGTCTAGAATTACTGTTAAGAAGAAAAGGAGAAAGTAAGATGACTTCTTGGGATACTTTTCAGCATATGAAAGAATAGACTAAGGTCCACAGAATTACAAGATTTCCCCCAGAATCTGTCTTAATTTAGTATGAGACGGAGGAATCTACTTCACAAGAACTAAAGCCCTATGTTCTGCCTTCATTTCCACCCTTAACACTAAGCTCGCTCCCTACCACTCTAATCAGGCAGCACAGTCTCAACTTCATTACCTTTCAATAGGTAGAGAAGAATTGTAAGCTACAATACACTTAGAAGTTAAAACAGAATAAAGAGCAATCCCAAAACTTGTCTGGAATATACAAATAATCAGCAACATAAAATGAGCTGTATAATTAAAAATTAGCCTACAAGGTGCATTCCAAAATCTGTTTTTAGCCATGATTTCACATGAGGGCATAAATGGAATGTTCACCATAGTCTCAAGTGACACAAAGCTGAAAAAGGATTACATATAAACCGAATGACAAAATCAAGACCTGAAAATAAAAGCTTAGAATGAGATGAGCAAAATCATTTAAAAACAAAAACTTTAATTAATATAAAGTACAACTAAGTTTACCTTATATACAGATTAAAAACATAGGGGAGGAATTTTTTTAATGTGTTTCACTGAATAATTTGCCTAAAGTCAATAACTGGGTAATATTTAGAGACATTCAGTTACAAATGCTCCAAGTTCTAATTTTGGTCTAGTTCTACAAAAAGAATATATGATATAACCATCTTTTTTTTAGCCTCAAATATCTAAGTTTTCTGGTCTGAATTTATCAAATTTAAAAGACATTTTCATAAATCATCACCATCTGGTCACTTCTGTGAAAGTGGAATGGAAAAAAGTGAGTTCTACCAGCATCTTCCTCATAAAGACACTCACCTTCACAAGGATTGTTCTCTAGCCACCACCCCAAAATTTGAACAAAGAAATCCTCCCAAAACTACTAACATGTAAAAGTAAAATGTATGACAATAATAACACAAAGCACAGAAGGGGAGCAAAGAATAGACTGTTGTGTTTCTTACATTATACATGAAAATAGTCTATTATTCCTAGAAGGCAGACTGTGAAAAGTTAAATATGCATAGTGTAAACCCAAAGAGACCATCAAAGATAAAAAATAAAACAAGTAGGTATAGCTAATAAGTCCATAGTGGAAGTAAAATGTAATGCAAAAAAACAAAACACAAAAACTAAAAAAACCTCAAGACTAAAGGGGACAAGAGAAGGGGGGGGAAAGGAACAGAGAATAAATGGGACAAATAGAAAACAAATAGCAAGATGACATTAAAGCCCAACTGTAACAAAACAGGGTGCTATTGGCATACAGATAGACTGGAAAGTCCAGAAATAGCCTCACACATATCATCAAATGATTTTCAACAACAGTGCCAAGATAATAGGGAAGGAGTAAGTCTTTTCAACAAATGGTGGTGGAACAACTAGTGAGCTGTCTGGGAAAAATCTCAACCCCTACCTCACACCAGATACAAAAATTAACTCAAAACAGATCACAGACTTAAACCCAAAAGCTAAAACTTCAAAAAGAAATGAACAGAAAATTTATGTGACCACACCATGGGCAAAGATTTCATAGAAAACAAAAAGGACTAAACATTTTTTTTAACTGATAAACTAGACTTTATAAAAATAAAAGCCCTCTATTCTTCAGAGATACCATTAAGAAAACAAAAAGGCAAGACAGCAAGCATAGGACAGAGAAAATTACATATACATATATATAATTTACATGTATATACAAATACACACCCAATTTGAATCCAGAATATATGTAAAACTTTCACATCTTAATAAGACAACCCCCCCAAAAACAGGCAAATAATTTTTAACATTTTTCTAAACATATACAAATGGCCAGTAAGTACATGAAAAAATGCTCAATATTTTCAGTTATCAGGGAAATGCAAACTAAAACCACAGTGAGATACAACTGTATACCCAATAAAAGGCTAAAAGACTACAAAGACCAAAACCACCAAATGTTAAGGATGTGGCACAACTGGAACTCCACATACAACTCTTAGTAGCTGCTAGTAAAGTCACACATTCATCTAACCTATGATCCAGTAATTCCACACCTAGGTTGGAAAATACAGGTATACAAAAAGATTTGTATGTCAATGTTCAGAGCTTTACTCTTAAGAACCCAAAACTGGGAAAAGCAAATCTCCAACAAGTGAAAAGATAAACAAATTATGATATATAGGTACAATGGGATACCAAACAGTAACAAGAACAACAGCAAAGAAGGAACTATTGATACAAGTAACATTACAGATGACTCTCAAAAACATCCTGCTAAGGGAAGGAAATCAGATATGAAACATCTATCTATACTGATTCCATTTATATGAAGGTTTGTGCATTTCATTATATAAGATTTGTGCATTTCATTGTATGTATGTAATTTTACTTCAAAAACAAAGAACTGTAAACAAGTATTCGACTCTAGTTAATGACATGGAAGCTGAATTTGTTTAGGGGTAAAATGCACTGATGTCTTGCAACTTAATTTGCAATACAAAGCCAAACAAAACACCACACACACCAATAAACTTGACTGATGAATGGTTAGAGGAATGGATAGATGGAATGTTATGTGATAAAGCAAAAAAGCAAATTGGTAACTGTAGAATCTAGGTGATAGGGAAATGGGTGCTTGCTGTTCAATTCTTTCAACTTTTATATGTTTGAAATTTTTCACAATAAAATGCTAGACAGAAAATATTTGATGAGCAGAAGCCAGACACAAAACAGTAATATTACATGATTTGTATGTATATGAGGTTCTAGAACAAACAAAACTAATCCATGATGTCAAAAATCAGATCAGTGGTTGCCTGGGACAGGAGATAGGGATGACTTATTGCAAAGAAGCAAGAAAGAACTTTCTAGGGTGATGGAATGTTTTATGTCCTGATTGGGGTGTTGGTTACATGGATGTATATATTTGCCAAAACTCACTGAACTGTACAGTAAAATGTGTGCCTTACACTTTTTATAAATTATACTTCAATTGATTTTTAAAATATCTTCACTACAGAAAATCTAGAATACACAGAAAAAGCACAGAAAAATTAAGTCCCTCCTAGTCACACCATCCAAATAAAATAACACCATCCTTCCCTCTCTTTTGACAAAGGCCATGCCCAGTGGAAATAAAAATACAGCTTACTGTTTTCATTAAAGGTATTACAGAAATTCAGATTAAGCCCCTGAATTTTGGAATTCCTTTCTCATGTGACTCAAAACCTAATGAACTTAAATCCCTTCAACTCCATCATTGCTGTGAGTCTTCATCAAGTTACTAACCATCCTGTGCCTAAATTTCCTCATCTGAAAAATGGAAATATTTACCTCAAAAGGTTATAAATTTTAAGCAAAATAATGTATGCACATACTGGCTTTCATTACTGCTTTTAAAGCTAAATAGTCAACTAGCTTTTAGAAATCATCTTGGCAAAAAAGTCCACAATCTGCCCCCAATGAATTTTTCTTTTTTTTTTGGCAGGCCTTCAGTTCTGTAGGTACACCCACCTCAAGTTAGTCTTATTCGAGAGAACCTCAAATTCTTCTTGCAGATCAGACCAAAACCCTGAGTTGTTAAAAGCCCCAAAGCAAAGGTTTGGGTAACAAAATAAAAATAAAACAGAAAACTAGATTAGAAAAGGTGGCAGCTACTTTGAGAATGTAAGAGCTAATATGCTGAGCAAAAGTGTCCAAGGGAACAATTTCTCCCTGAATGAAGTCCAAGTGTACTTAGATAAAAGTTGTTTTTGCTCTACCTATGTGATCTAGGGCAAAATATGTAACCTGGAGAATATTAATTAAATAGTATGTTCTAAAGAATGAGAAAAAGAGTCATAAGAGAAAAACCAGGAAGAGTTACTGACACTTTAATGACTGAAGGTAAAGGCTGAAAACTGGATAGGGGAACACCTCTAGATAGAGAGCACACTAATATAAATTCAACTATATGAAGAAAAAAAAATAAGTTAAACCATACAGATTATGCCTGCTATTCTGCTCAATGAGTGTATGCCCAAAATGAACACAAAAAGGTAATATTTTACTACTCTCTAGTTGGTCTTACTTCCCATGTGCCTCTCATGATATAAGCATCTTGCTGTGCTGTCAGATTCTAATGTTTAGAGCCATTTATTTTTCCCATAACATGGACCACAAACATAGCTTACAACTTCATCTAGTGTTTAACAATGAAACGTGATTTGTTCCAACACTGAAGGAAAAATAGGATGTGTTGGACTTTCAGAGACTGTATATCTATATTTTATATTTTATGGGCAACTTTAGGGATTTCCAAGGTTATTTGGACCAAATGACATTTCTGTCTTCCTTGAATCTGTGTATTCAGACAGCAAGTGAAAACCTTTGTGGCAAAAAGCAAAAACAGCAAGCTATTAAACAATCCCAGGGTACTGGTTTGGGGAAACCAAGGACTTATTATCCAGTATACTAATGTCAGCTACTTTACTCAATAAACCTTTTTTAGTTTTTTGTTACCAGTCACTGCTCAAGGTGATAATTTAAAAGATAGTTAAGATGTTACCCTGTTCCAAGAATTTCAAGAATTTCATATTCTAGATAAATACAGTAATCCTAACCTTAATGTGGATTCCTATACATGTCTAGCCTACAAACATTTACTCATATACTTTTTGGGCAATCTTCAGAATTTTGGTTTCAATATACATAAACTGTGACTTCTTGTTGGGGAAGAAAGTGGCAACTGAAAAAGAGGCAACTGAGGGTTAGTGAAGATGACAGGAGGAAAAAGAAGAAAATCTTTTAAATTGAAACTTGTTCAAGATAAAGGAAGATGACTGAAAAGTAAGTCGAGGCATTAGAACTGCTACCCAGAACTGCTATCTATGAGGAAAAATATTCACTCACACTGGAATAAAATGGGTAAATGCAAGTCTAGGAAGAAGGTTTCAGAAAAGATCTATTCAGTTCTAGCAGGATAATTACAAGTCAGGTTATCCAAACTTTTTCTATCCCAAGCATCTGAAATCAGATCAGGATCTGGAAACAGGTAACAGAAATGAATTTTACAGTAGTTTATTAACATTTTAGAAGATACAATATCACTGATAATACATTAGCTACCATTTATTTATGTATTGTGGTCATTCAATAAATATTTATTGAGAGCCCATTACAAGCTGGGCACCATTCTAGACACTGGGATCAGCAGTGAACAGAACACGGAAAGTCTCTCATGGAAACTGCATGCAAATGAGAACAAATAAGACACAAGTAGACAAATAAACAATCAAGATAATTTTAGAAATATGTGCTCTTAAGGAAATAAAACAAATGGTAAAGGTTAACCATCAACAGTCTCCTCACTAAGAAACTAAAGACACGAATCATGAGAAGGAACCAGCCACCAATCAACCAAGCCACGAAGTTCTGGAGGAAGAGCATTCCTAGCAGGGGGAAACAGTAAGGAAAGATCATGTAGCAGGAACAGGCCTAACATGTACAAAGAACAGAAAGAAGGGGAGTGGGAAGAAAAGGAGATGGCACACAATAAGCATTTTTTAAAAATATGTGCATGCGCACACACACACACAGAGGAACTAAAAGCAAGTATGAAACAGCAACAAAATCCAATCATCTGACTTCCAAGCAATTCCAAAAAGAGAACAGAGGAAAAAATGACTAAGTAGTTATCAAAGCTAATACAAGAACATTTCCTAAAAATGAAGGACATAAACCCTTTCTACCTTTGTCCTAAGAGACTACCATTTTCTCCTCCACTCCACTCCAGCCGCAACAGCTTCTTGGCTATTCCTCTGCCGGCCAAGCATACTATTGCTATTCAATCTGCTCGGAATGCTTGTCCCCAGGATATCCATAAAGCTCTCCTACCTGCTTCTTTTGGGTCTGTGCTTAAATGTTTCTTTATCCTTGAGACCATCCCTGACCACCTTATACTTAAAAAGCTAACCTTACCCCCATCTTCTTTTTCCAGCTCAGTTATTTCCATAATCACCATCTGTAAAATTTACTTGTTTTCCCACTAAGGCCAAGACTTTGATTTTCATCATTACTGTGTTGAACACATAGTTGGCATTCAGTAAATATATGCTGAATTGTTATTTAAAATGTGCAACATTGTATCCTTTGATCTACTTTATCCATTTTAACATCAGTTTGGACATTGTGACAAGAAACTACAGTGGAGTTTGAAACAGACTTGCAATGAATCTATAGATCAATGTGAGGGGAACTGGCAATACTGAATCTTCAATCCATGAGTGTGACTCATCTTCACATTTATTTAGACCCTCTTTAATTTCTCTCAGCCATGGTTTGTGGTTTTCAGTGCAGATGTCATGTACATCTGTCATTAAGTATTCAATTTGTTGATGCTATTATAAATGGCATTTAAAAAATTCATTGCTTAATGGTTACTAGTATATGGATATATTGTATCAACCCTGCTAAATTTGCTAATTAATTCTAATGATTTGTTTATAGATTCCTTCAGATTTTCCTCATACACAATCACGTTACCTACAAGTAAAGATATTTTCACTTCCTTAATAAATAAATAAATAAATAAATAAAATATGCAACATACTAGACCATGGAGTTAAAGAAACCCAGAGACCTTTATCAATTAACTGACTGTGAATCTGTATAAAGAATAACAAAGCCTCTCTTAAAACATTTATATTCTTACAGTAAAAGGTTAAACTGATATTTATATAATAAAAGAGTAAATATGAAGTATGTTTTTGAAAAACAAAAGAAATAAAATAAAATAATCTAAAATTGTGATACAACTATATTGGGAGAAACGGTAAAGAGAGAAGTGTGAACTCCTTTTCCATAAGCAGTCAAAAGGTAATGCTTAAAACTGCTTAACCCTCTGGATTAACCAGCTGTAGCAGCAGTTTTTAAACTTCTTGACTTGTGAACCCCTTTTCACTCTTAAAAATAATTGAGGAACTCAAAGAGCTTTTATTATGTGGGTTGTATGTACTGGTAATAATATTATAAAGGGAAGTTGGTAAAAATTTAAATTTTTTATTTAAAATCAGCAAAGGTAAATCCACTCCATGCTAATAAGTAACATTTATGAATGTATTTTTCCAAAAAAATTAGTAAGAATGGCACTGCTGTACATTTTTGCAAATCTGTTTAATAGAGAAACCCGATTTCTTATATCTGCTTCTGTAGTCAATCTAAAATGAAATTCCAGCTTCACACCAATATGTAGTTGATAAAAGAAGGAATATTTTTAATAACCTTTTCAGATAAGTGTGGATATTATTCTTCTTTGATATTAAGCCAAAACTTAACAAGCGTAATTCTGTAAAGGTTAGTTGCAAGGTGGACTCTGAAACCATATCAATGAAACTTTCCAGACCATTTCATTTAAAATCTATTGATCAAAAAAAAAAAAAAACTATTGATCTATCTTCCACTTAAGTAGGCCCTTATACCCACAGCATGATTCTGTTAATATCATGCATTGATCTTTTGAAAAAAGTTGGTCCACCGAGTTATGAATATCTTCCAAACAATGACACATTTCATTATAACACAGCAAATAAAAAAAATCACATTTGTTAATATCACCAACAATTTCATCAGCAAGGTCCTGAGACGTTGCCAAGATCACAGTGGCAGATATGTTTTCCAAAATTCTAATTTCTGCTTGAAAGCCTTAATTTTATCCTGGCAATAAATTCTGTTGGTTGTTTTCCCTGAAGTGACAGGCTCACTTCATTTATTTTTGAGAAAATATGTACAAATACCCAAGTTTAAATAACTACATTTTGTCATTCTTTCAAGTAAAAATAGTGTTCCATGAAAAAAGTAACTAGCTTGCTAGTTGGGCTCGCAACTCAATCACACGAATATTTTTCTTCAAGACAAACATCATACTTTGGTATGCAGCAGAAGTGTCGTATAACATTCTTCTCATTTTGTCACATGAAATATTAAAAAAACATGTACTCAAGGATCAAGATTAATAAAATTAACAAGTTTTACTGCTTCATGGAGGATATTCTTAAATGAAACCAGGATTTTTTTCCCCAACCGTTAATGTATAGTGATGAAGAATATGACTATTAGTACAATTTTTGCCACTGTCTTGATATGCACTGCAGGGCCAGTAGTTTTACCCATCACTGTGTTTGCACCATCAGTGCAAATGTCAACAGTGCAAATGTAACAAAGAAGTTAGTATTATTATGAAATAGTTTCAAACCAACAGATAACTTGAAACATTTGAAGACCCCCCCTCAAGACTCCACAGACCACAGAGAACCACTGCCCTGGAGATACATATAAACTAAGAAGAGGGAATATGTCTCCAGGGAAAAGAACTGGGTGGTGGGAAGACAGGGATGGTAAGAAGACTTATCTTTCCCTGTATACCCTTTGTACCCTGTGAATTTAGTATCCTTTGTATTGATATGTATTTTATCTTAAAAAAATAATTATTTAAAAAACAAAAAATGTAAACTGACATCTAAAGTGGCTAAGTAGATACATAAGCATATTATTTAGAAATATGAAGGTAAATACCAAAAGAAAAAAAATTTTTTAAGAGCTGAAAGTGTTCCCACTTAGGAAGTGGAACTAGGAGATTAGGAGGGGTAGCAGAGGGGACTGCTGTTTTTTTCACTATAAGCCATTTGGAACTAACTTTTAAACCATGTACAGATGTCAATTGGTTCAAAAATAAAAATCATTCAAAATACTGCCAGGAAAAATACTTAAAAGTTAAGTTTAAAAGACAAATAAAGCAAATACCAATGCAAAGGTGAGAGAATGGCTGTGAAATATACCAAGATGTTACAATAACTGCCTGGAATAATGTGCCTTTGAGTTCCCACTCTTATATGAAATATCATTCTATATTACAATAAAAACATTTTCATTTAAAAAGCTAGTTAAAAAGCAACAATTTCCTCAAACCAAAATGTCTGATGACTCAGTTAAAAACAGTTAAGGGGGCTTCCCTGGTGGCGCAGTGGTTGAGAGTCCGCCTGCCGATGCAGGGAACACGGGTTCATGCCCCGGTCCGGGAAGATCCCACATGCCGCGGAGCGGCTGGGCCCGTGAGCCATGGACGCTGAGCCTGCGCGTCCGGAGCCTGTGCTCCGCAACGGGAAAGGCCACAACAGTGAGAGGCCCGCGTACCGCAAAAAAAAAAAAAAAAAAAAAAAAAAAAGTTAAGGAGGGACGTCCCTGGTGGCGCAGTGGTTAAGAATCGCCTGCCAATGCAGGGGACACGGGTTTGAGCCCTGGTCTGGGAGGACTTAGTTGCAGAGCAACTAAGCCTGTGTGCCACAACTACTGAGCCTGCGCTCTAGAGCCCACAAGCCACAACTACTGAGCCTGCACTCCAGAGCCCACAAGCCACAACTACGGAGCCCAAGTGCCACAAGTACTGAAGCCCGCGCGCCTAGAGCCTGTGCGCCTAGAGCCCGTGCTCTACAACAAAGAGAAGCCACCGCAAAGAGAAGCCCGCGCACCGCAATGAACATTAGCGCCCCGCTCGCCGCAACTAGAGAAAGCCCGTGCGCAACAATGAAGACCCAATGCAGCCAAAAATAAAAGAATAAATTTAAAAAAACAACAACAGTTAAGTATATAAACCTTAAGTCATTTTTTAACAGTTAAGTGGTTAAACCCTCCCCACACACATATACATACACACACACACACAAGGTAACATAAAATAAAATAACCCTTTTTTCTTCTATTTCATTTGATCACGATTAAGATCAAATTAGAACTTATGTATTTGAAAAAGAAAAGAATAAAATAATTGCTTTATGGTAAATATAATTGCTAAATCTTATGTAATTACTTCATAAACAAAATCTTCAGAGAAATACAAACCCACTATCAAAGTCTAATTTAAATTTAGTTTCTCAAAAGATGTCCTTATCCAGAAAAGAAGAGATTATTTCTATATATAAATAGATAACTCAAAAGCAAATTGGATTCCCCGCTGTAAGGACCCAGGGCTCCCTGGAGAATGGCTGATTCCAGGACTGAGATGTGCAAAAAGAGAGGAAATACTCCAAAAAAATTATGAGAGTATGTCAAAAAGACATAGAAGTCAGGGTAGAAAGGCTCCCACTGGACAAACCTGGGACAATCTGATCATCAAAATAAATAAAGGCAGTAATGGAGTATAACCCATTAAGTAAGATAGGAAGTATTGATAATAGATAGATAAAAGGATGCTTCTGCCTTAAAACAGAACGCCTACTGACATAAAGAAACGGAGTCAGAAAATAACCATTTTGCAACCATCAATATAAACATCAGCACAGGCAAGAATCATCAATGGATGTTAAATCCAGGAGGGAAATTTGATGAAAATACAGATCTGATTAGAAGCAGGATATATGCTCTATCTCAAAGTTATCCCCACAGACTGCTTATTAGGTGAGAGGGGAAAAATAATAACTATACATTCCTGTGAAGAAACCAGACAACACTGTGACCAGGTAACTAAAAATTAACATCACCAATGAGGGGCAGACTGATAACAGGTACTTCAATATCATACCCTGAGAAAGATACAAAATCCCCCGCTGGGGATGCATAACCTAAATCTAATTACAAGGAAACATCAGACAAATCCAAATTGAGAATACTCTATGAAATATATAGCCTGTATTCTTCAAAAATGTCAATACAATGAAAGAGAAAGGCTAAGACACTGTTCCCGATGAAAGGAGACTGAAGAGATATGACAACTAAATGCAATTTGCAATCCTGGCCTGGGTCCTATGGGGAAAATGCTACAAAGGAACAAATGCTATTACTGGGACAAACTGACAAACCTGGAATAGGGGCTATTGATTAGATAGATTAGATAATATAGTATTATCAATGTTAGATTTCCTGAATCTGGTAACTGTATTGTGATAATGCAAAAGAATACAATACACAGTGAATATTTAGAGACTTGGGTATAATACATTCAATTTACTTTCAAGTGACTCAGAAAAGAGCATTAAAGCAAATGCAACAAAATTTTTAAAACTGGTAAATCTGACTAGAGGATATTGAAGAGTTCTCAGTACCATTTTTTAAACTTTAGGTTTGAAATTCTTTAGGTTTGAAATTATTTCAAAATAAAAAATTTAAATAAAGGCAAACTGGGATGTCAAAAGGTGGTAAAGTAAAAAGGTGATTTATTCTGATGTCCTATAGCACATATGAATACGGGAAATGAATACAACAGTGACTCAGACTGGCACACAGCTGCATACAGAACTTCCTAAACTCTCAATTCTCTAGAAAAAGAAAAAAACAATTTTTTTTTTGGCCACACCATGTAGCATGCGGGATCTTAGTTCCCCAATCAGGGATTGAACCTGTGCCCCCTGCATTGGGAGCACAGAGTCTTAACCACCAGACCGCCAGGGATGTCCCAAGAAAAATATTTGTTTAGTAACCACATAAACACTAAGATGCTGATCCTGTATACCCTCAGGAAAACACAGAAATCTATGATTTCATGTTAACACAGTCCACACTGAGGGACTCTCGATGAATGTTTAGAAAGAGGAACAAAAGTCTACATTTTATCAAAACTGGGAGGAAGAGAAAAAAAAGGAGAAGACATCTAAATAGGGTATAAATTATTTCAAGTGCACTTTAAAGTAAGAACATTTTCAAACCTCACAAAAGGAGAACAATATTATTACTACACATATACCTATCACTCCAATACAACAATTATCAGGATTATTCCACACTTGCTTCATCTAACTCATCTCTCCCATCCTTTCTTTGCTCTGAAGTATTTTTAAACGAATACCAAATTTCTCTTCCTCATTTTTCAGTCTCCATCTCTAAAAATGGGCATTTTCTTACATAAACATAATGCCATTAGCTTCCCTCACAGAACTAACAGTAATTCCTTGAAATCATCTAATACCTATCCACATTCAAATTTCCTCCAAAGTGCTTCAAAAATTACTTTCTACAGTTGGTTTGAGTCAGGATTTAAACAATGTCAACACATTACATTTGGTTACTACACATAAATATTTTTAACCTTCCTTTTACAATTGTCTATCAGTAATTATGAAAAAGCCTAACAGACAAACCAAACAATTAATTCACAATTGTAGATTCTCCAGAATCAAACCCAATCTAATGTATTTACTGTGCTTTGTCTGCAGCACTCTTCCTCCAGATTGCCACTATGGCCGACTCTTTTTAATCACTGATCGCAAATCAAGTATTACCTCTAAAAAGAGGCCCTTTCTAACCTCTCAATGCACAGTAGAGCCCCATTTTCATTCTCTCCATTACATGCTCCTATTTTCTTCATGGCACTTACCACTACATAAAGCTATTCTGTTTATTGTTTCCCCTAATAAAATATCCACTGCATGAAGGCAGAGTGCCTTCTTCACTGAAGACCAAGAATAATGCCAAGAACATGAGACAATCAATAAATACTTACAGGATGATTAAACAGTAATGCAGTACCTCTATCTAAAATGTAAGCTCAGTTTAGTATTTGTTTTTAAACATTTGTAGCTCACTCACTGCTCACGTCATGGTATAAATTGAGTACCTGCAGAAACTTGGGCCAGCTGTTACCAAAACACTATGGGATGCAGCAAAGAAAGAGCAGAGGTGTAAGGCATTCAAATGCATTTCTGGAAATTCACTGAACAATGATTATGGGTTTCTGAAAGAAAAATTACTCAGGATGATTTAAAGAGCATTACCAGGAGTAAAAGTTTCATTTTTTAGTATCATATGAGAGCTAATCATGAGTAATATCTACAATGGGACAGAAGCATTATCTAGAACAACAAACATGGCTCAATCATTTGTTTTGTTTTGTTTTTTCCCCCCAGTCTCTAATATATACATACCATGAAGGAATTAATACTCTCAGTATAGCATTTCTTTCTGGGGACTGGATCATGATGAATACGATTAATACCAAAAACACCTAACTAAAAATGCAAACCATTAAAATTGGGACCTAGAGAAAACTAGAGTTACCTATCCCACACTTCTCATTTAACAGTTGAGAGAGATCTGAAGCCCCGGATGGATGGTCATCCAACAAGTCACAGATCTAATGAATAGCAAGCAAAGCTAGATTTAAAATCCAGATATCCTGTCTCTAGCCCTACACTCTTTATGTATAATAATGTCACCCATAGAATGTTAATGTCAAGTTATAACATACTTTACCATCATTTTTAGTACTGTCACTTTTTTTTTTCCTATTCAAATCCTAGCCACCAGGGGAAACGTCAAAACAAGGGCACATATAATTACGCTCTAAGTAAAGCATGTTACAGAAACCCCTCTTTGACAAAATAATACAAGAAGCATCTAAAAAATTTAATTGGTTTGATTCAATGAGGTTTTTATTCCACATTTTAAATTTTAAAGTGAAAATAACTATTTAGGAATATCTGCTGACTATTCCTTTGCTTTAGATGAGTAAATTGCTGACCTCTTATCTTAAAGATCAGTATAGCTATTTTTCAATTATCTGTAGAAATAGAGTACTGAAGTGAAATCTGTCAAGGTATAACCTCCACTGCAATGCATTTTTCACCAAAATGAAATTATTTTTACTATATCTTTCATCAAAAACCAACTCTAGTGAAAGAACAAACAAAAGGGAAAAAGTGACAGAAGGATCCATACACACAAGATACAGCTTCCCTGATGTACAAGGAGAAACTCTAATCTTCCTAGTTTCCCTACAATATTGTTCAGACCAATTCATAAATACCTTCACCAGTTCTTAGAATACTACTCTGAATTGTAGAGGCAAACAAATGCACAGGAGAGAGATGTCATTTGTCCAAGGTTAAATGACAAGAGATGGCCAAAAGTAAAATAATTCAAGGCTTTAAAAAAAAACAATTTAAGATTCTTTTCAGAGTGAAAGGGTTTCTTTCTCACCCTACTTGTTTTGTCTCACAAACACGACCGAACACTACTGTTTTGTATGAAAAAATAACCTGGTTCACATTGACATGAAAATTTTTACTAAAAAACATATAGTAATGAAATATCAAAATGTAGATTTTTCACCCTAATAAGACCAAGTAAAACCAGTATTATAAAACTTCTATGTAATACCTTAATCACATACTAACATTTGAAAGCAATGACACAAAAAACAAAAATGGGAAAGGAAATGGAACCTTAGCTTATCTTTTCCCCAGTCTGTTCTTTTTGGTTGAAGAGGTCCCTAAAACAAGAAAATTAAACATAAAACACCAAATGAAATAAAGTTTGGGTTAAGTCAGGTTCAAAAAGCTTTATGAACTATAAAATGAAGTCTATGTCAGCTGGCATTTTACCACCCCAGCGAGTTCTAAACTCATACTGCACATAAACCAAGAAACAGGAAAGCATGCAATACAATGGAATCACCCCACACTACAAACATGAACAAATTAAATGAATACCTTATACTTCCTGGTATTTTTTAAACGTTAAAACTTAGACGTGCGTTAAAAACTTATCTGTAGAGATCTACTATAACCTATTTAAGAACTATGGTGACAAACCTCTATTTCTGCAGCACAAAACAAATATTTCCAACTACAACATTGTTACTGACTCTGATAAATTCTCTAAAAACAGTAACAAAAATATCAAGCTTCTTTTTTAATGACCAACCAGCCAACTCTATACAAAATCTGACGGGTCTGTATCTCAGCTGTTCTGCGGTCTACGTTTCCTTGATCACAGAAGAAGGCAACTCCCTAACCGGCAGGGCTGACTTAGCGCCCTCCAACACCCGGGGTGCGGGTTACCTTCATCACTCCATTGTCAAATCGCACTCCCACGCCTCAGTCCTCAGCCCCCATCCTAAGACTCTAGGGAGAGTCGAAAAAGGGAAAGAAATCCCTTCACCCACAACCCTTACTGAGGGGGGTGGGTGTGTCTGTAGACAAATGCTTTGCTCAAACACAACTAAATCTTCTGCGGAGACCCAAACCCTAAGTCACTACGGAGCCAGCAAAACCGGCCGGTCGCCGACCCCAGCCTTCCGCGGCCGCAGCCCTTCCTCTTTCTCCCCCTCCAGCCCGGCCCCTCCCCCGTTGCGCGCACGCGCGGCCTCCAATCGATCCCCTCCCCCCGCCCTCCTTACCTTAATCATTAGCAACCCTCTTCCCAGGCTCCGGGAATCACTGGCCCAGGAAGGAAGACAGGAGATATAAGTGGGGAACAGGATGCGTCGAGAGCCAGTGATCCGCGCCTCGAATGTTGGCCTAATAGGCCCCTACAGTCAAGAGCAGCGTCTGTCACCGCCACCAAAACTGTACGAGCGGCAGCGCCTGGATCGGCCCAGCTGACCCGGCTTGGGTTCAGAATGCCTAATTTGGTCCCACGGGAACTCCTTCCCCGAAGCTGCGGGCGTTTCTATGCTGCGCAGACCGATCACCTCGCCACCGTCGCCGCCACTGCTGCTGCTCTCCGGCCGCCGCCGCCTAACCAATCCCTCCTCTACCGAGCGAGCACGACACTGGGGGCTTTACGACAGTTCGCAAAGTGAGAGAGCGGTAGCCTTCTCGCCTCCGTTAACATCTGTTTGTTTCTGCGCTTGCTCAAATTCTCGTTTCTCACCGTGCCGCCCCTTCTTCCCCGAACCTTCCCCTTCGAACTCGCTTGATCAGTCTGTTGGCGTAACCGAACGATGTCATAAAGCTCATTATTTTATTTTCCTTGGTGAAATGCGGTATTTAAACAAAATGCTGACTACGTCTTGGCTGATTTTTTTCATAACTAAAAGTTACAACTAACCACAGAATTATTGACAGTACTTAAGGTAACAAATAAAAACATCGTGGTTTAGTGTCTTTCGCAGCAAATGATACTGAAATCATACTTGCCAATGACATGGAGATCATGGTACCTCACCGTTAAGGTGACTTTGCTTCCGAAATCAGATCAAAAGTGGTGATAGGTATCCTGGGAACTAACTGTACAATCACATACGCCTTCTTACTTATTTTATAAAAATCAGTAGATAGCAAATGCTTCATTACGTGCATTAGGAGGATGTAGGGGGAAAGGATGTAGGCTTTGGAATCAGTCAAACTTCCTTTCAAATCTCAGTGATGCCAGACTTAGAGAATGAACTTATGGTTAAGCAGGGGAAGGGGGGGAATAGACTGGGAGTTTGGGATTGACATGTACACACTGCTATGTGTAAAATAGATAACCAACAAGGACCTACTGTATAGCACAGGGAACTTTGCTCAATATTCTGTAATCTAAATGGGAAAAGAATTTGAAAAAGAATTCTAAAAATTAAAAAAAATCCCAGTGATGCCAATTAACAGCTAGCTGTTTAATTGATTAGACCTTTGTAAATCTGTTTCCAGAAGGAAGGATGGGAGAGAAGGAGGAAGGGAGAGAGAGGGGGAGAAAAGAAAAGAAAGAAAATGTCAATTATACCTCAATTTAAAAAAATTAAAGCATATTTAAAACAAAGACAAAAAAACCTCAGTTTCCTCCTCTATAAACTGAGGTAACATCATTTCTCTCAAAGGGTTCTTGTGAGATTAAGACAGTTCACATAACGCTTCAAGCATTACTTACCAATTATGTGTTCAATAAACATTAATTCCCTCCCTTTGTCATCAGCTTGTCTTTCTCAATACCCTTTCCTTTGTTCGTTCATGTTCTCCATATTGTTCAGTGAAGAAAATATTTTTAAATAATGATAATGATAATAAACAAGAAAGGGTAGCAGATCGTGTGGGGAGACCAGAAGAGCATTGGACTAGGATTTTTCCTCAATCCTCCTATTTTCTCACTCTAAATAAAAAATTCTTCCTCAACTATCTTATCTACTGCCACGGTTTTAACTGTTATCAACTTATGACTTCTCAAAGCCATGTATTTCCAGACCGAACCATTTCTCTAAAGCTCTTGACCTATGCTCTTCAAAAAGGTAGACACTAGCCACATGTAGCTGTTGAGCACTTGAAATGTGGCTAGTACAAACTGAGAAGTGCTGTACGTGAAATCTATACATCCAATTTCAAAGATACAATACAAAAAATTATTAAAATCTCAATAATTTTTAATATTGATTACATGTTGAAATAATAATTTGGCTATATTGGGTTAAATCGATGGTTCTCAAACAGGGGTGATTTGGTACTGTCTTCTCCCCCTGAGACATTTAACAATATCTGGAGACATTTTTGGTTGTCACAACTTGTGTGGGGAGGGAGCTATTGGCAACTACTAACAAGAGGCCAGGGGTGCTGCTAAACATCCTACAATTCACAGGATAGCCCTACACAACAAAGAATTCTCTAGCACAAAATGTTAATAGTGCAGTCAACAAATCCAAGATTAAGTAAAATATACTATTAAAATTAAATTAACCTATTTCTTTTACTTTTTAAAATATGGCTACCAGAAAATTTTAAATTACATTTGCAACTCACATTATACTTCTGTTGGACAGCATTGACTGGGATCTAGACCCATATGGCTGTTTACTGTATATGTCATTTCCACTTTAATGTGCCACAGGCATTTCTAACATATCGTGTCCAAAATAAATAAATGAATGTATGTATACGGTGTTTAAACCCCATCCATCTCAGTCTTCCCTGTCTCAATCAATAGGACCAAGTTATCTAACTAGGAACATAATGGTCACCTTTGATGACTCTTCCTCACTCCCTACCTCTAATTAGTCAATAAGTCCTTCCAATTCTGCCAATGAAATATCTCATATATCAAAAATCGATCCATTCCTCTCTGTACCCTGCACCAGTCCAGGTCTTTAGTATATTTAGAACTATTCATTTATCAAGTACTTACTATGTGCTAGACATTGTGCTGCACATTTTGAGTACTAGGTACATAACCACTGCTTTAGTTGAAGTATTTTACAAGACCCAGAAAGCAAACCCACAATTTAGACTGTAATGTGGAAAGTAAAGGATGGTACACTCATGTTCTGAGAACACGAAGATGAAACACTGTAGTCAAACCAAGAGAAGATGAAACACTGTAGTCAAACATGTAGTCAAATATTAAAACAAAATTTAATGTTTAAATTTTGCAACACGAATGAAGACAAATAAAGCAAATAGAGAGGGCATTGCTGGCAGAAAGATCAGCACATGCTAAGCTACAGAATCCTCTAGTTGAAGCAGCATGAAACAAATTCTTTACTAGGATCGACTGAATGTGTCATGCAAGGAAACTATCAAAAGATGAGGGAAGCAAAGTAGATAGAAATATATTAAGTAAGGTTTTTGCTAGGATAAGGAATTTGAACTATTTTATATTTAAAACTATGAGGAGCTATTAAAGGAAATCAATCAGAGGAATAAAAATCAGATTTGACTGTTAGAGACACCATTATATAAGCAGAGTAGAGGATAGATTGGAGAAGGGCAAGAGTAGAGGGGCAAAGATCAGTTGCAATTGCACGTAAAAAGTGATGAGGGTAGTAGAAGTGGGAGTAAGAAGCAAGGGACAGATACAGAAGATAAGAAGATTGAATAAATAAGTGGTTATAGGAAGTGAAGGAGGAGAATCTCAGAGGCTTCCAGATTTATGGTAAGTGGTTGGGTGGTGGCACTATCCAGGAAAGAGACAGAGGCTTGAAAACCCCAACTTTGAGGATTTGGGACTTTCAATTGCATGGGATAAGGGAGCAGGTTGAGAGAAAGGAAAGTATTACTTCTTTTTGGGGCAAGTTGAGTTTGAGATATCTAACATTTACCCAAAGTGGAGATTCCAGTTAACCTGTTTAACATATGTGTCTGAAGCTTAGGAGAGAGGTCTGGGCTGAAGACAGAGATTTGGACTCATTAACTTATATGTGATAGCCAAAACAATAGTTTTGATGAGGTCACACAGAGCATAAATGAGAGGAGACAGATACCTGGGGAAGTCTGGTATTTTAAGAGTTGAAGAATGAAAAGGAGTCCCAGAAGGATATGGATGGGCCAGAACAAAGGGAGAAACAGGTAACGAACAGGACCAGTGAGAAAAAAGTTTCATTAATGAAGTGAGTAATGAAGGGTATGTTTGGCAGTATGGAGATCTGTAAGTAGGAGCAGTTTCGGCAACTGGTCTACATTTTAGAACACAGGTTCTCAATTGGGGTTGATTTTGACCCCCAGGGGTTATTTGACAGTGTCTGGAGATATTTCTGGTTATTACAACTAGGTAGATGCTACTGGCATCTAGCAGTTTGAAGCAAGGGCTGCTGCTAAATATCCTACACAGGACAGTGCCCCCCAGCAAAGAATTATCCGACTCAAAATGCCAATAATATTCCAACTGAGAAGTCCTGGTTTAGAAAGGGTGGAACAGTGTAGTTATACAAGGATCAGTACTTTGTCATGAAACTGGTAGTAAATGGAAAAAGAAAGACACATATCAAGCAGGATATGGAATTTTTAAAAGGCAGAGACTTGAATCCTATTGGTATATTGACGGGAACAGAGCCCGCTGAGAAAGAGAGGTGAATGATCACGGAAATAAAGAAATGCTCAATGAAAGCAGAGGAAATGGGATTCAAAGGTCAGATGGAAGAATTAGCCTTAGATAGGAGAAGGGCTAGTCCTTTCACTGAAGCAGGTGGGGAGGAGGAGGAAGTGACTGTATAAATGAATTAAGTTTGTTAGCTTCAGGGGGCAAACAAACTCCGGCTTGCTCATTGAATGGCCTTGATATCTCTGTGAAATGTGAGGTAAGGCCATCTACTAAGACACCAGGTTTGGAAATGGCTTGGTGAAGAGTAATGAGAAGAGGTATATTTAAAAAAATCAGAATAGTCACTAACATGATGGCAGGGCAGACAGTAGATGGGCAACAAATCAAAGGCAGGAAGCCCAGAGCAGAAAAGGGGTGAGACTGAAAGGACAGGTGCCACGGGCTGTATTTAGGGGAATAATAGCAGATTATAGGGGTGGGAGATATCTCTCATCTGAACTACACACAATAGTTTCCTGATTTCTATGTTTCTACTCCACGAGCATCACCCTACCACTCCCAAATCCACCTTCAACCACTACCAGAGTATGGCAGAAACTGAGACACTAAGTTAAAATTCTTCAGTGATCCTCCATCACCTTCAGGATAAAATCCAAAATCCTTAGCTTGGCAAATAAAGCTCTTCAAAATCGAGATTCTCCAGAGCCATTTCACACCACCCCTTTGTACAATCCTACTCCTTGCCCCCACTTAGACTTCAGCAGACTTCTCAAACTCCTTGCATTCTCTAGAAAACGTGTACTTCCAAAATCTTCCTGCCTTTGCACCTGCTATTCCTTCTGTGCAAATACCCTCCCCTTCCCCCCCCCGCCACCCCTGCTTCATCTGTTTAGCAAACGCTTATCCATTCCTCAAAGCCCTCCTCCTTGAAGCATTTCCATACCTCTCTCCTCCCACTCCCACAACAGGCCTAATAATTACTCTGACTTTTGTACTCTCTTCAATCTTTGTATATACTTCTATTAGAAGCATTATAATTATTTATATACATACCTGTCTGTTCCAAAATCTAAGATCAAAATATATATATATATAATGTCCTTCTGTCTTTAGTAGAAAAATATCACTCAAAAATATTTACTGAACTTACTGAATAAGAAGATTGCAGTTCTATAGACTTGTGGTTGCCAAGGGGGTGCGGGGTTGGGGGAGGGATGGTTTGGGGGTTTGGGATTAGCAGATGCAAACTATTATACATGGAATGGATAAATAACAAGGTCCTACTGTATAGCACAGGGAACTATAGTCAATATCCTGTGATAAACCATAAAGGAAAAGAATATGAAAAAGAGTGTGTGTGTATATATATACATGTATGTATAACTGAATCACTTTTCTGTACAGCAGAAATTAACACATATTGCAAATCAACTATACTTCAATAAAAACTAATATGTAAAAAATGGATAACTAGTAAGAACCTGCTATGTAAAAAAATAAATAAAATTTAAAAATTAAGAAAAAAAGATTGGGGTTCTAGTCTTAATTCTGCACTAAGAAAACAGAAATTCTTAGTCTTAATCAAATCATTTGAACTCTTCCAAAAATTAATTTTACTTACTGTGAAAAGCTCAGGGCTATTCAACATATAGTCCAAACCAAATTCTGCCTGCCGGGAACTGCAGCAAAGTAATGTTTACCAAATTAGTCTGCACACGTGGGCCAGTAGTGCCTAACTATCTGGTAGACAAGAATTTAAGGAGCTTGTTCTAAACATGGAAATACTGAGCTGTATTAATTGATCACCTGCAATAAATGGGAAAAAAGGAAATTTTCTACAAATTATCGAAGTCATAGGGAAAGACTTGTATGCCCATCAACCATTGCATAAATACTGTTAACTCTATAACCTTTGCAAGTGAGAGTATGCTTATGTGGTCAGCTTTGTGAGCTCTGGAAGAAAATGAAACAAAGATTGGGGATTTGATGCAATGAGGGGATTTGGGGAACTTGTTGAAAATATTTACTAAAATATTTCCTCAGATGAAAAGTTTGGGGAAGAATTAAAAGGATCTGAAGTGCACTGGTCAGAACACTTAGTGATTCACAACATTTTACTTTCTTATTGATGTACCAAGGTATCACTGGAACTTGAAACTAAAAGGAAAATTTTATAGATTCCACAACACTGCTGATTTAGTCGAGGCAAGGCAGGTCCTCATTAAAATTTTATATATATAATTTGATTTCAGACTATAAGATTGCAAATAGAGACTGTGTTTAGCTTGAAGATTACAATCTTTATTATACGTACAGAGTGACAGAGACAGAAAAACAGAAGCAGAAAGTGAGGAGTCATTAGGCACAGCATTTATTTCCTACTGCTAAACTGCTTTGAAGTCAATGAAATCATTTTGAAAAATTGAGGAGCTCTTTGGTGGAATGATAACATCAAAAGATAGGATAATTTTCATGAATATATATCATTTTTTAAAGTTTCTCTGATTGTCTTTGGGATGTAACCTTCAAGGTATATTTGAATTGTCAAGCACTAATACTATCCGTGTGGCTCAGTTTTTGAAAAACAGAAGTAACAAATTATGGACTAACAAGGAGACACAGTATGCCTGAAATTTGGTAGACAAGCATTTGAAACTTCCAGTATCCTGAAATATTTCTGGCTATCTGGCCAAATTCTGGGCATGCTTGAGGCCACGTGGTTCTGTGAAAGTATATTATTAAAATAAAACTGTAGAAAAATAAAAGAGAAAGCCACCATTCACCTATGGTTATGTAAGCCTAGCATCACACTGAGGTTTCCAGATTGATTGACAACTGTTCTCAGAATAGTTTAGTCTGTTAATTACTAGTATTTTCATACACTTTGTCAAAATTGGTCACAGGCTTACCAATTAACTTTTACAATAAGTTGTTTTAACTCTTTTTAGAATGTTTTTGCAATTTTTAAAATTTTTTTATTTATTATTTATTGATTTATTTATATTTTTATTTTTGGCTGCATCGGGTCTTCGTTGCGGCACGCGGGATCTTCGCTGAGGCACGCGGGATCTTTCCTTTCAGCGTAAGGGCTTCTCTCTAGTTGTGGCATGCAGTTTTCTCTTCTGCAGTTGTGGCGCACGGGCTCCAGAGCGTGTGGGCCCTGTAGTTTGCAGCACACGGGCTCTCTAGTTGAGGCACTCAGGCTCCGTAGTTGTGGTGCATGCGCTTAGTTGCCCCGCGGCATGTGGGATCCTAGTTCCCTCACCAGGGATCAAACCCGGGTCCCCTGCACTGGAAGGTGGATTCTTTACCACTGGACCACCAGGGAAGTCCCCTTTAATGTTTTTAAAAACCATAATTTCTAAAGGGTTCACTTCTGTAAGCAGTAAACAAAACTTTAAAAGTTTAAGATCATTAAAAAGTTAGTCTTATACTCTCCAAAGTCCCTTAAAGCTCTAACATTTCATGATTTGCTTCAGACCTAATAAGATTTATGTGAACGCTGTGAATATTACCGTTTCAAGCGTGATTTACAGACCGGTAAATTATTTGCAAATTCAGAACAGGAAGTTAAGATGTTTCTATGTACTTGCTTGTTATTTATAGATTATGTAAAGTTTTCCAAAAGCACTAAATGTTTCCCTAAACTATATTAGTATTTATTTAATTGCTTAACATGTATCTTGACTATGATTTTGGATTATAGGATTGTAAACAGAGATTGAGCTTTGTTTAGTTTATAGATTGTACAAATATATCAGTACATTTAAAATACTGATATACTTGGGGAATATTCAAAAGGAAGGATATAGAAGAAGAAAAGAGAATGGAATGAAACTCTCTATGTAATAAGAGGAAAATTTTAAAATATTTAACAACTTGAATCTGAATGCCATTAGTACTCAGGACTTCTGATAAGATTTTAATTATTTTTAACTTTTGATAGAGCATAAGTCACTATCAACACTACTGTTGCAGAAATCTGGAAAGATTGGAGATTTTAGTTTTAGATCTTTACTTTGAAATTTAACTCAAAAATTTTAAGTTGTGAAAATATAAATTGGTCAAAGTTGATGATAACCAAACTCTGAAAATGTATTTATTTGGATTATAAGGATAAATAAAATGTTTCTACCCTGAACCCTTCAAACACTAATTTAGGATTGAGTTAAACTAGGAAAGAGTGCCACCTACTGAATCAAAATTATTTAAACACCTCAACATTAAGTTCATTTTCAGAATATCTAAAGTTCTAGCATCAAAGATGTACATTTTAGAGAATCTTCATACAGAAAATACCCTCTGAAAAATTATTCAACTAAATATTTCCTTCTAGTAGAAGAATAGCAGACTGGTCGTGTGTTTATCATGCCCGACATCACCCGACAAATGACAAAGGAATCAAAATGATACAAACCCAAAACAAGAGAGTGGGAGCAGGTCATAAGCAAGCAAGTTATTCCACCAAATATCTGGAAGACAGAAATGAGATAGAGAACAGGTGACTGCTGAGGCAGAGTGAAGAAGAAGCTACACCATGAACTACTACCAGAGGGGCTGTACCAATTAGGAAGCTGATACGCTTTGCAGAATACACCAGAGGCTAAAGACTCAGGCCAAAGACAAGGAAGGCCAAGGAAAAATATTTAGAAATTAAAAAGAGATTAATTGTAAGTCTGTATGTGTCATGGTCAAACCTCTCCACGCCTCTCTTCACCATATAAAGAATGTATAGCATCTAGGATTTGAAGTTCTAGGCTAAAAACAAGGGCAGGGAGTTCTGGAAAAAAAGAAGAAGAAGAAGAAGGAGAAGAAAAGAAAACAAACAGATTGAACTAGCTGAGGAGATCTAGAACGGCTGGTGTGACAGCCCACACTAAATACTTCAATTGGAATACTAATAGGTCCCACCTGCCAACACCTGCCTGGCAGTAGACATCATCCTTTTACACATTTAGTTCTTATACTACACAATTTTAAAACATTTAGTTTTTATACTACATAATTTTAAAATATTTATTGAAAACCAAGATATGCCAGGTATTTGAGGAAAACTTGTAATGTGAAAGGGACCAACCTAACATTAAAAGAAACTGCAGAGAATAGAGATAATTTAACATAGGGAAGGGGAAAATATTTTAACCCCACTAATATCCTCAGAAATTTTTAAAAAGTGACACTGCATCCTTATAACAGAAAAAGGATACTATGAAAGAAGCAAGAAACAATGCTTGGAAATTAAAATGATGATTTCTGAAATTAAACCTCAAAGAAAGTTTGAAAAGCAAAAGCAAGAAATCTTCCAGGATGTAAGACAAAAAAGGAAAGGAATATGAGAGAAAAGGTAAGAGTTATAGAGGACCAATCCTAGAGGTAAAATATCCAGTAGAAGTTCCAGAAAGTGAGAACAAAGAATATGGAGAGAAGAAATTATGAAAGAATAAGAAATTTCTCAAACTGAAGAAGATTTCCGAAGTTCTAAAATTGTTTATTCATTCATCTCTCGAGGGACACTCAGGTTGTTTCTACCTTTTGGCTACTGTGAATAACGCTGTTATGAGCATTCATGTACAAGTCTCTGAGTCCCTGTTTTCTATTCTTCTTGGTGTGTATGATTTCTATGAGTGGAAATGTTGGGTCACACCATCACACTTAGCTTTCTGAGGAACCATTTTCCTCAAACTATTTTCCATAGTGGATGCACAATTTTATATTCCTATTAGCAAAATATGAGGGTTCCAATATCTCCATATCCTGGCCAACACTTGTTATTATCTGTCTTTTTTATTATAGTCATCCTAGTGGGTGTAAAGTGGCATCTCATTGTGGTCACACTGTTTTACTCTCTTCGTGATTACTTTAGAAATTCCTTAACTAAACCATCTTTACTTAATAAAACCTAATACTGTGGGACTTCCCTGGTGGTGCAATGGTTAAGAATCCACCTGCCAATGCAGGGGACATGGGTTCAATCCCTGGTCCAGGCAGATCTCACGTGCTGCAGAGCAACTAACCCCGCGAGCCACAACTACTGAAGCTCACGCACCTAGAGCCCATGCTCCGCAACAAGAGAAGCCACCGCAATGAGAAGCCCCCACACCACAATGAAGAGTAGCCCCCCATTCGCCAAAACTAAAGAAAGCCCGCGTGCAGCAAAGAAGACCCAACGCAGCCAAAAATAAATAAATAAATTTATTTTTTTAAAACCTAATATTTTTACCTTTATTATCCTCCTGGGGAAGAATCTATAAACGGTGTAACAGCATTTACCACATACACCCCCAAACATGCACACACATCATGTGATATTTTTGTCATGTAGTATTGTAATTCTATATCATTTAAATGCCACACTGTTGTTTCTTCACACCCCCTACTTTCACAGTCAATGTGATTTAGATTTATTATCATAATTATCATTTTCTTTGGTCTCTATCAATTTCTGCATCTGATCTTTCATGCAAGATGATTTTCTTTCTGCATGATGAACCACTTATATTCTTTAAAGCTTATCTCCTGTTGGCAATATCTCTTATTTTTCTCAAAAATGTATTAATTTTACCCTCTTTATTGAATTATATCTAGAGGGGTAGTTGTTTTCTTTTCTTTAATTAATTTATTTTATTTTTATATTTGTCTGTGTTGGGTCTTCGCTGCTGTGCGCCGGCTTTCTATAGTTGGGGCGAGCGGGCTCTAGAGCACAGGCTCAGTAGTTGTGCCGCAGGGGCTTAGTTGCTCCGTGGCATGTGGGATCTTCCAGGACCAGGGCTCAAACCCGTGTGCCCTACATTGGCAGGCAGATTCTTAACCACTGCGCAACCAGGGAAGTCCGGTAGTTGTTTTCTTACAGCACCTTAGAGGTAACATTTCACTGACTTCTGAAGCTCTTGTCATTGAGATGTCAGTGTTGGGTTTAACTGTAGCTTCTTCGAACTTAACATGTTTTGGTTTTTTTGGCTGTTTTAAGATTTTTATCTCTGTCTTTTTGTTTGTTTGTTTGTTTTCCTTTGGCTGCATCGGGTCTTTGTTGCTGCGCACAGGCTTTCTCTAGTTGCAGTGGCTTCTCTTGTAGCAGAGCACGGGTGCTAGGCATGTGGGCTTTAGTAGCTGGAGCACACAGGCTCAGTAGTTGTGGCTCGCGGGCCCTAGAGCGCAGGCTCAGTAGTTGTGGTGCACAGGCTTAGTGGCTCCGTGGCATGTGGGATCTTCCCGAAGCAGGGATCAAACCCGTGTCCCCTGCATTGGGAGGTGGATTCTTTTTTTTTTTTTTTTTTTTTTTTTTTTTTTTTTTTTGGTACGCGGGCCTCTCACTGTTGTGGCGTCTCCCCTTGCGGAGCACAGGCTCCGGATGCGCAGGCTCAGCGGCCATGGCTCACGGGCCCAGCCGCTCCGCGGCATATGGGATCCTCCCGGACCGGGGCACGAACCCGTATCCCCTGCATCGGCAGGCGGACTCTCAACCACTGCGCCACCAGGGAGGCCCTGGGAGGTGGATTCTTAACCACTGCACCACCAGGGAAGTCCTTTATCTCGTCTTGACTTGCTGAAGTTTTATTTTTATGTGTTTAGTTAAGGATTTATTTTTATTTATTTTTATTGGGCTTTGTAGGGATTCTTGAATCAGATTATTAATGATCATCTTGTCAAAATATTGCCTCAGATCCATTCTTTCTCTTTTTCTTCTGGGACTTCAGTTGAACACATTAGGTCTCCTCACTGTATCTGATAGACCTCTCTCCCTTTATACTGTATTACCTATTTTTTAATTTCTCCTTGCTTCATTCTGCATAGTTTCTTCTGAAATTTATTTGAGTCACCTAATTTGCTCTTCATTTGTGACTAACCCACTAATCAAAATTTTTAAAATTTGGTATTAAACTTTCAGTTCTGGATTTCATTCTCCCCCCTACATCTGTTATGTCACTTTTTTATAGTTTACAGTTCCCTGCTAAAATTTTCAAGTTTGATTTTATCCCTTGAACGCAATAATCATAGTTTTGTTTTTTTAGTTTAGTTTTAGTTTTGCTTTGTTTTTATCTGCGCCTCATAATTCCAATTTCCAGAGTCCCTGTAAATCTTTTTCTGCTATTTGTTTTTCCTGCTGGTTCTAATTCATGGCATCTTTTGCCTTTTTCTGTGCCTCTTTATCTTTAATTATTTTCAGAATCCTGTGCTTGAAATTTTATTACAGACATCATCCTAGATCTGTTCCCATACAAAGGGGTTTTGTATGCATCTGCCAGATGCTCAAGGTGGTCAGCAGTGCCAGACCAAGGTGTGGTTTGCTGCATCACCACGTGATGTGAAGGGAGACAGCAATCCATATCCTTTCCCCCAGAGAATAGACTGTCATGGCCCTAGCACAAAGTTGGTGAACTCCATCTACCAGTCCTCATTCCTTCAGCCCAGCAAGGCTTCCGTAAGTGCAGCTTAGTCTTTCATTTGCCTTCTTAGGATTGGTGTAGATACCTAGGACCAAAGTGCTCCTGAAACTAATGTAACGTTATGTGTCAATTACACCTCAATTTTTTAAAAAAATCTTTATTGGAGTATAATTGCTTTACAATGGTGTGTTAGTTTATGCTTTATAGCAATGTGAATCAGCTATACATATACATATATCCCCATATCTCCTCCCTCTTGCGTCTCCCTCCCACCCTCCCTACCCCACCCCTCTAGGTGGTCACAAAGCACTGAGCTGATCTCCCTGTGCTATGTGGCTGCTTCCCACTAGCTATCTATTTTAAATTTGGTAGTATATATAAGTCCATGTCAATCTCTCACTTCGTCCCAGCTTACCCTTCCCCCTCCCCGTGTCCTCAGGTCCATTCTCTACGTCTGCATCTTTATTCCTGTCCTGCCCCTAGATTCTAAAAAAAAAAAAAAGAAAAAGTGCTCCTAAATGGCTTATGTCTGTGGAACCCTAACCTCTCCCATATCTTGCCTTGTAATTCTTCGCTATAATAAATGTTTCATGATTTTTTTAATTTACTTTTTTATTTGGTTGTGCTGGGTCTTACTTAGTTGCAGTAGGTAGTTGCAGCAGGCGGGCTCCTTAGTTGCGGTTCTTGGACTCTTAGTTGTGGTATGCATGTTGGATCTAGCTCCCTGACAAGGGATCGAACCCAGGCCCCCTGCATTGGGAGCACAGTCTTAAACACTGTGCCACCAGGGAAGTCCCCTTTTTAATGATTTTTAAGAAGACTTTATAGCTTATCTATCTTTTTAAGTTACATTCAGTGGGAAGGTAGGTAAAATTTATTTAGTTTACCATAATTTAAAACCAAGTTACTGGGCATATACCCTGAGAAAACCATAATTCAAAAAGAGTCATGTACCAAAATTTTCACAGCAGCCCTATTTACAATAGCCCGGAGATGGAAACAACCTAAGTGTCCATCATCAGATGAATGGATAAAGAAGATGTGGCACATATATACAATGGAATATTACTCAGCCATAAAAAGAAACGAAATTGAGCTATTTGTAATGAGGTGGATGGACCTAGAGTCTGTCATACAGAGTGAAGTCAGTCAGAAAGAGAAAGACAAATACTGTATGCTGACACATATATATAGAATTTAAGAAAAAAATGTCAGGAAGAACATAGGGGTAAGACAGGAATAACGACACAGACCTACTAGAGAAGGGACTTGAGGATATGGGGAGGGGGAAGGGTAAGCTGTGACAAAGTGAAAGAGCGGCATGGACATATATACACTACCAAACGTAAGGTAGATAGCTCGTGGGAAGCAGCCGCATAGCACAGGGAGATCAGCTCGGTGCTTTGTGACCGCCTGGAGGGGTGGGATAGGGAGGGTGGGAGGGAGACGCAAAAGGGAGGGGATATGGGAACATATGTATATGTATAACTGATTAAATTTGTTATAAAGCAGAAAAATATATATATACAACTTGTTAATCAACTATACTTCAATAAAAAATAAATTTGAAAAAAAAAAACCAAAAAAACCCAAGTAACCTGCCTTCAAGTTTTAGTCTTTGGGGTTTCCGTTTAGTTCTCACTGTATGTCACTCTCTCCCTAAGTAATTTTATATGCTACTTCATGTATAAGCTGATATTTCAAAATTTTATATCTTTGTCCACATATTTCTTCTGAGCATCAGATATATATGTTCAACTATCTATTCTACATCTCCACTTGAGTGTCCCACAGGAACACCCAAACCCAACATATATAGAATTGGACCTGCATCTATATGTCAGTAATTCCAGGCCATATAAATAACATATGTATTCCAGTAATATGTATATTATTTCATTCAATTTCTAAATCTTCCATCTAGGCATTATCACCAAAGTTTTAGTTTATATTTCCATGATCCCTAGTGAGATTGAATACTTTTCATTTGCTGTCATGCCAGATTTACGGAACGAGAATCAGAGAGTATAAGTAATTTTCCATAATCTCTAACTCTACCGTGACCTTCTAAAGTCTAAGTCCTTTGTTTTACTCACGTTTGTATGAATGTTTGTTGAATAATTCAATTAAGAGTCGTAAAGGGTCTTAAGGATCATCTAGTTGAGTCATCCTATTTTCCACTAGAGAAAAATAAACCCTAGAGAGATCAAGTAGCTTTCCAATATCCCATACCAATTTAGTTAGTAGCAGTAATCAATTCTGTTTTTTTCATCTAAGAGGTACTATTGCCTTGAACTGATCATTAAGTGAAGTCAGCTTTACTCACATTTTAAATAAGACAATTAGAGCTGAAACAGTTTTTTTGTTTTTTTTTTGCGGTACGCGGGCCTCTCACTGTTGGGGCCTCTCCCGTTGTGGAGCACAGGCTCCGGATGCGCAGGCTCAGTGGCCATGGCTCACGGGCCCAGCCGCTCCGCGGCATATGGGATCCTCCCAGACCGGGGCACGAACCCGCATCCCCTGCATCGGCAGGCGGACTCTCAACCACTGCACCACCAGGGAGGCCCCTGAAACAGTTTAAATTACTTGTCCATGGCCAATATGAAGTGTGAAGGAGTACACAGAGACAAGATGTTTCACATTAAAAATATTTTTGTTGTTGGAGGAAGCATATTTTCCACTGCTTCACCTTTGGTTTATGCAACAAAACCTGTCTTAACAATGAGATAATGAACTTAGAAATGCAATCTAAAATTTTGAAACTATGACTTTTAAAATGTGAAATACTCACTAATGCCTTGCTATAAGTGCTACTTTAAATGAACCATATTTTATTATATTTACTTACGTGTTTAAACATTCCCAAACCTATTCTCTAATAGTACTTTCAAGAGCTTGACATGAACACAAGTAATATCAGGGTAGAAACCTAAATAGAATGAGACTTTAGATAAACAATGAAAAATAAATGAGGATAGGAAAATTTAGCCAGAAGTAATTATGCAGAAATACATACTGTAGAATCCTGGACAAATTCTAGATAAGAGCCACAAATCTAGCTTTAGATTCCTTTCAGCCAAAGGCAATAGGAAAATGCAGTCAGTTACAAGATTCACAAGTATAAATAAGGTAATATGTCTCAGAAGCAGAAATTTTCCTTACATTGAGACCTGAAAGAAATATTATTAAAGGGACACTGTGTGACAGTAAACAGCATTCTGAGTAACATGCCTGTAATGATTATCATGGTGAGTTTCATGAAGAGAAAGAAGCTGAGGAGACCTATACCACAGTGAGATCCTTCGATAGCTCTTTAAGAAATTATTTTTCTTTTATTTTTTGCTTTATAACAAATTTAATCAGTTATACATATACATATGTTCCCATATCCCCTCCCTTTTGCGTCTCCCTCCCACCCTCCCTATCCCACCCCTCCAGGCGGTCACAAAGCACCGAGCTGATCTCCCTGTGCTATGCGGCTGCTTCCCACTAGCTATCTACCTTACGTTTGGTAGTGTATATATGTCCATGCCGCTCTTTCACTTTGTCACAGCTTACCCTTCCCCCTCCCCATATCCTCAAGTCCATTCTCTAGTAGGTCTGTGTCTTTATTACTGTCTTACCCCTATGTTCTTCATGACATTTTTTTCCTTAAATTCCATATATATGTGTCAGCATACAGTATTTGTCTTTCTCTTTCTGACTTACTTCACTCTGTATGACAGACTCTAGGTCCATCCACCTCATTACAAATAGCTCAATTTCATTTCTTTTTATGGCTGAGTAATATTCCATTGTATATATGTGCCACATCTTCTTTACCCATTATCCGATGATGGACACTTAAGTTGTTTCCGTCTACGGGCTATTGTAAATAGGGCTGCTATGAACATTTTGGTACATGTCTCTTTTTGAATTATGGTTTTCTCAGGGTATATGCCCAGTAGTGGGATTGCTGGGTCATATGGTAGTTCTATTTGTAGTTTTTTAAGGAACCTCCATACCGTTCTCCATAGTGGCTGTACCAATTCACATTCCCACCAGCAGTGCAAGAGGGTTCCCTTTTTTTCCACACCCTCTCCAGCATTTATTATTTCTAGATTTTTTGATGATGGCATTCTGACTGGTGTGAGATGATATCTCATTGTAGTTTTGATTTGCACTTCTCTAATGAGCAAAGATGTTGAGCATCCTTTCATGTGTTTGTTGACAGTCTGTATATCTTCTGTGGAGAAATGTCTATTTAGGTCTTCTGCCCATTTTTGGATTGGGTTGTTTGCTTTTTTGTTATTGAGCTGCATGAGCTGCTTATAAATTTTGGAGATTAATCCTTTGTCAGTTGCTTCATTTACAAATATTTTCTCCCATTCTGAGGGTTGTCTTTTGGTCTTGTTTATGGTTTCCTTTGCTGTGCAAAAGCTTTGAAGTTTCATTAGGTCCCATGTGTTTATTTTTGTCTTTATTTCCATTTCTCTAGGAGGTGGGTCAAAAAGGATCTTGCTGTGATTTATTTCATAGACTGTTCTGCCTATGTTTTCCTCTAAGACTTTGATAGTGTCTGGCCTTACATTTAGGTCTTTAATCCATTTTGAGCTTATTTTTGTGTATGGTGTTAAGGAGTGATCTAATCTCATACTTTTACATGTCCCTATCCAGTTTTCCCAGCACCACTTATTGAAGAGGCTATCCTTTCTCCACTGTACATTCCTGCCTCCTTTACCAAAGATAAGGTGACCATATGTCCGTGGGTTTATCTCTGGGCTTTCTATCCTGTTCCATTGATCTATCTTTCTGTTTTTGTGCCAGTACCATACTGTCTTGATTACTGTAGGTTTGTAGTATAGTCTGAAGTCAGGGAGCCTGATTCCTCCAGCTCCATTTTTCGTTCTCAAGATTGCTTTGGCTATTCGGGGTCTTTTGTGTTTCCATACAAATTGTGGAATTTTTTGTTCTAGTTCTGTGAAAAATGCCAGTGGTAGTTTGATAGGGATTGCATTGAATCTGTAGATTGCTTTGGGTAGTAGAGTCATTTTCACAATGTTGATTCTTCCAATCCAAGAACATGGTACATCTCTCCATCTATTTGTATCATCTTTAATTTCTTTCATCAGTGTCATAATTTTCTGCATACAGGTCTTTTGTCTCCTTAGGTAGGTTTATTCCTAGATGTTTTATTCTTTTTGTTGCATTGGTAAATGGGAGTGTTTTCTTGATTTCACTTTCAGATTTTTCATCATTAGTATATAGGAATGCCAGAGATTTCTGTGCATTAATTTTGTATCCTGCTACTTTACCAAATTCATTGATTAGCTCTAGTAGTTCTCTGGTAGCACCTTTAGGATTCTCTATGTATAGTATCATGTCATGTGCAAACAGTGACAGCTTTACTTCTTCTTTTCCGATTTGGATTCCTTTTATTTCCTTTTCTTCTCTGATTGCTGTGGCTAAAACTTCCAAAACTAGGTTGAATAAGAGTGGTGAGAGTGGGCAACCTTGTCTTGTTCCTGATCTTAGTGGAAATGGTTTCAGTTTTTCACCATTGAGGACAATGCTGGCTGTGGGTTTGTCATATATGGCCTTTATTATGTTGAGGAAAGTTCCCTCTATGCCTACTTTCTGCAGGGTTTTTATCATAAATGGGTGTTGAATTTTGTCAAAAGCTTTCTCTTCGTCTATTGAGATGATCATATGGTTTTTCTCCTTCAATTTGTTAATATGGTGTATCACATTGATTGATTTGCGTATATTGAAGAATCCTTGCATTCCTGGAATAAACCCCACTTGATCATGGTGTATGATCCTTTTAGTGTGCTGTTGGATTCTGTTTGCTAGTATTTTGTTGAGGATTTTTGCATCTGTGTTCATCAGTGATATTGGCCTGTAGTTTTCTTTCTTTGTGACATCCTTGTCTGGTTTTGGTATCAAGGTGATGGTGGCCTCATAGAATGAGTTTGGGAGTGTTCCTCCCTCTGCTATATTTTGGAAGAGTTTGAGAAGGATAGGTGTTAGCTCTTCTCTAAATGCTTGATAGAATTCGCCTGTGAAGCCATCTGGTCCTGGGCTTTTGTTTGTTGGAAGATTTTTTATCACAGTTTCAATTTCAGTGCTTGTGATTGGTCTGTTCATATTTTCTATTTCTTCCTGATTCAGTCTTGGCAGGTTGTGCATTTCTAAGAATGTGTCCATTTCTTCCAGGTTGTCCATTTTATTGGCATAGAGTTGCTTGTAGTAATCTCTCATGATCTTTTGTATTTCTGCAGTGTCAGTTGTTACTTCTCCTTTTTCATTTCTAATTCTATTGATTTGAGTCTTCTCCCTTTTTTTCTTGATGAGTCTGGCTAATGGTTTATCAATTTTGTTTATCTTCTCAAAGAACCAGCTTTTAGTTTTATTGATCTTTGCTATCATTTCCTTCATTTCTTTTTCATTTATTTCTGATCTGATTTTTATGATTTCTTTCCTTCTGCTAACTTTGGGATGTTTTTGTTCTTCTTTCTCTAATTGCTTTAGGTGCAAGGTTAGGTTGCTTATTCGAGATGTTTCCTGTTTCTTAAGGTGGGATTGTATTGCTATAAACTTCCCTCTTAGAACTGCTTTTGCTGCATCCCATAGGTTTTGCGTCGTCGTGTCTCCATTGTCATTTGTTTCTAGGTATTTTTTCATTTCCCCTTTGATTTCTTCAGTGATCACTTTGTTATTAAGTAGTGTATTGTTTAGCCTCCATGTGTTTGTATTTTTTACAGCTCTTTTCCTGTAATTGATATCTAGGCTCATAGCATTGTGGTCGGAAAAGATACTTGATACAATTTCAATCTTCTTAAATTTACCAAGGCTTGATTTGTGACCCAAGATATGATCTATCCTGGAGAATGTTCCATGAGCACTTGAGAAAAATGTGTATTCTGTTGTTTTTGGATGGAATGTCCTATAAATATCAATTAAGTCCATCTTGTTAATGTATCATTTAAAGCTTGTGTTTCCTTATTTATTTTCATTTTGGATGATCTGTCCATTGGTGAAAGTGGGGTGTTAAAGTCCCCTACTATGAGTGTGTTACTGTCGATTTCTCCTTTTATGGCTGTTAGTATTTGCCTTATGTATTGAGGTGCTCCTATGTTGGGTGCATAAATATTTACAATTGTTATATCTTCTTCTTGGATGGATCCCTTGATCATTATGCAGTGTCCTTCTTTGTCTCTTCTGGTAGTCTTTATTTTAAAGTCTATTTTGTCTGATATGAGAATTGCTACTCCAGCTTTCTTTTGGTTTCCATTTGCATGGAATATCTTTTTCCATCCCCTTACTTTCAGTCTGTATGTGTCTCTAGGTCTGAAGTGGGTCTCTTGTAGACAGCATATATGTGGGTCTTGTTTTTGTATCCATTCAGCCAATCTGTGTCTTTTGGTGGGAGCATTTAGTCCATTTACATTTAAGGTAATTATCGATATGTGTGTTCCTATTCCCATTTTCTTAATTGTTTTGGGTTCGTTATTGTAGGTCTTTTCCTTCTGTTGTGTTTCTTGCCTAGAGAAGTTCCGTTAGCATTTGTTGTAAAGCTGGTTTGGTGGTGCTGAACTCTCTCAGCTTTTGCTTGTCTGTAAACGTTTTAATTTCTCCATCAAATCTGAATGAGATCCTTGCTGGGTAGAGTAATCTTGGTTGCAGGTTTTTCTCCTTCATCACTTTAATTATGTCCTGCCACTCCCTTCTGGCTTGTAGAGTTTCTGCTGAGAGATCAGCTGTTATCCTGATGGGGATTTCCTTGTGTGTGATTTGTTGTTTTTGCCTTGCTGCTTTTAATATGATTTCTTTGTGTTTAATTTTTGACAGTTTGATTAATATGTGTCTTGGCGTATTTCTCCTTGGATTTATTCTGTATGGGACTCTCTGTGCCTCCTGGACTTGATTAACTATTTCCTTTCCCATATTAGGGAAGTTTTCAACTATAATCTCTTCAAATATTTTCTCAGTCCCTTTCTTTTTCTCTTCTTCTTCTGGAACCCCTATAATTCGAATGTTGGTGTGTTTAATGTTGTCCCAGAGGTCTCTGAGGCTGTCCTCTGTTCTTTTCATTCTTTTTTCTTTATTTTGCTCTGCAGCAGTTATTTCCACTATTTTATCTTCCACCTAACTTTTCCGTTATTCTGCCTCAGTTATTCTGCTATTGATCCCATCTAGAGTATTTTTCATTTCATTTATTGTGTTTTTAATCGATGCTTGATTCATCTTTAGTTCTTCTAGGTCCTTGTTAACTGTTTCTTGCATTTTGTCCATTCTATTTCCAAGATTTTGGATCTTGGAAGTAGAATCTTGGATCATCTTTATCATCATTATTCTGAATTCTTTTTCAGGTAGACTGCCTATTACCTCTTCATTTGTTAGGTCTGATGGGTGTTTATCTTGCTCCTTCTGCTGTGTGTTTTTCTGTCTTCTCATTTTGCTTATGTTACTGTGTTTGGGGTCTCCTTTTTGCAGCCTGCAGGCTCGTAGTTCCCGTTGTTTTTGGTGTCTGTGCCCAGTGGCTAAGGTTGGTTTAGTGGGTTGTGTAGGCTTCCTGGTGGAGGGGACTAGTGCCTGTGTTCTGGTGGATGAGGCTGGATCTTGTCTTTCTGGTGGGCAGGTCCACGTCTGGTGGTGTGTTTTGGGGTGTCTGCGGACTTTTTATGATTTTAGGCAGCCTCTCTGCTAATGGGTGGCGTTGTGTTCCTGTCTTGCTAGTTGTTTGGCATAGGGTGTCCAGCACTGTAGCTTGCTGGTCATTGAGTGAAGCTGGGTGCTGGTGTTGAGATGGAGATCTCTGGAAGATTTTCGCCATTTGATATTATGTGGAGCTGGGAGGTCTCTTGTGGACCAGTGTCCTGAAGTTGGCTCTCCCACCTCAGAGGCACAGCACTGACTCTTGGCTCCTCAATTTGGGATGATTTGTTGTCCATTCATGTATTCCACAGATGCAGGGTACATCAAGTTGATTGTGGAGCTTTAATCTGCTGCTTCTGAGTCTGCTGGGAGAGATTTCCCTTTCTCTTCTTTGTTCTCACAGCTCCCGGGTCTCAGCTTTCGATTTGGCCCCGCCTCTGCATGTAGGTCGCCGGAGGGCGTCTGTTCTTCGCTCAGACAGGACAGGGTTAAAGGAGCAGCCGCTTTGGGGACTCTGGCTCACTCAGGCCCGGGGGGAGGGAGGGGCACAGAGTGCGGGGCGAGCCTGCAGCGGCAGAGTTCGGCGTGACATTGCACCTGCCTGAGGCGCGCCGTGCGTTCTCCCAGGGAAGCCGCCCCTGGATCCCGGGACCCCGGCAGTGGCGGGCTGCACAGGCTCCCGGAAGGGCGGTGTGGACAGTGACCTGCGCTCGCACACAGGCTTCTTGGCAGCGGCAGCAGCAGCCCCAGTGTCCCACGCCCGTCTCTGGGCTCCGCGCTTTCAGTCGTGACTCGCGCCCGTCTGTGGAGCCCCTTTAAGCAGCGCTCTTAATCCCCTCTCCTCGCGCACCAGGAAACCAAGAGGGAAGAAAAAGTCTTTTGCCTCTTCAGCAGCTCCAGAGTTTTCCCGGACTCTCTCCCGGCTAGCTGTGGCGCATTAGCCCCCTTCAGGCTGAGTTCTCGCCGCCAGCCCCAGTCCTCTCCCTGCGCTCTGACTGAAGCCCGAGCCTCAGCTTCAAGCGCCGCCCGCCCCGGCGGGCGAGCACACAAGGCTCTCGGGCTGGTGAGTGCCAGTCAGCACCGATCCTCTGTGTGGGAATCTCTCCGCTTTGCCCTACCCAGTTACGTGGGGAGTTTTTTGCCTTTTGCGAGGTCTGAGGTCTTCTGCCAGCGTTCAGTAGGTGTTCTGTAGGAGTTGTTCCACGTGTAGCTGTATTTCTGGTGTATCTGTGGGGAGGAAGGTGATCTCCGCGTCTTACCCTTCCGCCATCTTCCCCGGAAATCCATTGTATATTCTGGCCTCATTTATCAAAGATAAGGTGACCATATGTGCATGGGTTTATCTCTAGGCTTTCTATCCTGTTCCATTCATCTATATTTCTGTTTTTGTGTCTGTACCGTACTGTCTTGATTGCTGTAGCTTTGAAATATAGTCTGAAGTCTGGGGGCCTGATTCCTCCAGCTCCTTTTTTCATTCTCAAGATTGCTTTGGCTGTTCAGAGTCTTTTGTGTTTCCATACAAATCATGAAATTTTTTGTTCTAGCTCTGTGAAACATGCCATTGGTAGTTTGATAGAGATTGCATTGAATCTGTAGATTGCTTTGGGTAGTATAGTCATTTTCACAATATTGATTCTTCCAATCCAAGAACATGGTATATCTCTCCATCTGTTTGTATCGTCTTTAATTTCTTTCATCAGTGTCTTATAGTTTTCTGCATACAGGTGTTTTGTTGCCTTAGTTAGGTTTATTCCTAGGTTTTTTATTCTTTTTGTTGCAATGTTAAATGGGAATATTTCCTTAATTTCTCTTTCAGATTTTTCATCGTTAGTGTATAGGCATGCAAGAGATTTCTGTGCATTAATTCTGTATCCTGCTACTTTACCAGATTCATCAATTACCTCTAGTAGTTCTCTGGGAGCACCTTTAGGATTCTCTATGTATAGTATCATGTCATGTGCAAACAGTGACAGCTTTCCTTCTTATTTTCCAATTTGGATTCCTTTTATTTCTTTTTCTGCTCTGATTGCTGTGGCTAAAACTTCCAAAACTATGTTGAATAATAGTGGTGAGAGTGGGCAACCTCCTCTTGTTCCTGACCTTAGAGAAAATGGCTTCAGTTTTTCACCATTGAGAACGATGTTGGCTGTGAGTTTGTCATATATGGCCTTTATTATGTTGAGGAAAGTTCCCTCTAGGCTTACTTTCTGGAGAGTTTTTATCATAAATGGGTGTTGAATTTTGTTGAAATCTTTCTCGGCATCTATTGAGATGATCATATGGTTTTTATCCTTGAATTTGTTAATATGGTGTATCACATTGATTGATTTGCGTATATTGAAGAATCCTTGCATTCCTGGGATAAACCCCACTTGATCATGGTTTATGATCTTTAATGTGCTGTTGGATTCTGTTTGCTAGTATTTTGTTGAGGATTTTTGCATCTATGTTCATCAGTGATATTGGCCTGTAGTTTTCTTTTTTTGTGACATCTTTGTCTGGTTTTGGTATCAGGGTGATGGTGACCTTGTAGAATGAGTTTGGGAGTGTTCCTCCCTCTCCTATATTTTGGAAGAGTTTGAGAAATATAGGTGTTAGCTATTCTGTAAATGTTTGATAAAGTTCCCCTGTGAAGCCATTTGGTCCTGGGCTTTTGTTTGTTGGAAGATTTTTTTTTTCTTTGAGATACGCGGGCCTCTCACTGTTGTGGCTTCTCCCATTACGGAGCACAGGCTCTGGACGCGCAGGCTCAGCAGCCATGGCTCACAGGCCCAGCCACTCCGCGGCATGTGGGATCTTCCTGGACCGGGGCACAAACCCGTGTCCCCTGCATTGGCAGGCAGACTCTCAACCACTGCGCCACCAGGGAAGCCCTGTCGGAAGATTTTTAATCACAGTTTCAATTTCAGTGCTTTTGATTGGTCGATTTATATTTTCTCTTTCTTCCTGGTTCAGTCTCAGAAGGTTGTGCTTTTCTAAAACTTTGTTCATTTCTTCCAGGTTGTCCATTTTATTGGCATTTAGTTGCTTGTAGTAATTGCTCATGCTCCTTTGTATTTCTGCAGTGTCAGTTGTTAGTTCTCCTTTTTCATTTCTAATTCTATTGATTTGAGTCTTCTTCCTTTTTTTCTTGATGATTCTGGATAATGGTTTATCAATTTTGTTTATCTTCTCAAAGAACCAGCTTTTAGTTTTATTGATCTTTGCTATTGTTTCCTTCATTTCTTTTTCATTTTTTTCTGGTCTGATCTTTATGATTTCTTTCCTTCTGCTCACTTTGGGTTTTTTTTTTCTTCTTTCTCTAATTGCTTTAGGTGTAAGATTAGGTAGTTTATTTGAGATTTTTCTTGTTTCTTTTTTTTTTTCTTGTTTCTTGAGGTAGGATTGTATTGCTATAAACTTCCCTCTTAGAACTGCTTTTGCTGCATCCCATAGGTTTTGGGTCATCGTGTTTTCATTTTCATTTGTTTCTAGGTATTTTTTGATTTCCTCTTTGATTTTCTTCAGTGATCACTTCATTATTAAGTAGTGTATTGTTTAGCCTCCATGTGTTTTTATTTTTTATAGTTTTTTCCATGTAATTGATACCTAGTCTCATAGCACTGTGGTCGGAAAAGATAATTGATACAATTATAATTTTCTTAAATTTACCAAGGCTTGATTTTTGACCCGAGGTGTGATCTATCCTGGAGAATGTTCTATGATCACTTGAGAAGAAAGTGTACTCTGTTGTTTTTGGATGGAATGGCCTATCAATATCCATTAAGTCCATCTTGTCTAATGAGTCATTTAAAGCTTGTGTTTCCTTATTTATTTATTTTTATTTATTTATTTATTTATTTATTTTGCGGTACACCGGCCTCTCACTGCTGTGGCCTTTCCTGTCGTGGAGCACAGGCTCCGGACGCACAGGCTCAGCGGCCATGGCTCATGGGCCCAGCTGCTCCGCGGCATGTGGGATCTTCCCAGACCAGGGCACGAACCCGTGTCCCTTGCATCGGCAGGTGGACTCTCAACCACTGTGCCACCAGGGAAACCCTTGTGTTTCCTTATTTATTTTCATTTTGGATGATCTGTCCATTGGTAAAAGTGTGGTGTTAAAGTCCCCTAAAATTACTGTTTTACTGTTGATTTCCCCTTTTATGACTGTTAGCATTTGCCTTATGTATTGAGGTGCTCCTATGTTGGGTGCATAAATATTTACAACTGTTCTGTCTTCTTCTTGGATTGATCCCTTGATCATTATGTAGTGTGCTTCTTTGTCTCTTGTAATAGTCTTTATTTTAAAGTCTGTCTTGTCTGATATGAGAATTGCTACTCCAGCTTTCTTTTGCTTGCCGTTTGCATGGAATACCTTTTTCCATCCCCTCACTTTCAGTCTGTATGTGTCCCTAGGTCTGAATTGGGTCTCTTATAGACAGCATATATATGGGTCTTATTTTTGTATCCATTCAGCCAGTCTATGTCTTTTGGTTGGAGCACTTAAGCCATTTACATTTAAGGTAATTATCAATATGTATGTTCCTATTACCATTTTCTTAATTGTTTTGGGTTTGTTTTTGTAGGTCTTTTCCTTCTCTTGTGTTTCTTGCCTACAAAAGTTCCTTTAGGGTTTGTTGTAAAGCTGGTGTGGTGGTGCTGAATTCTCTTAGCTTTTGCTTGTCTGTAAAGGTTTTAATTTCTCTGTTGAATCTGAATGAGATCCTTGTTGGGTAGAGTAATGTTGGTTGTAGGTTTTTCTCTTTCATCACTTTAACTGTGTCCTGCCACTCTCTTCTGGCTTGCAGTGTTCCTGCTGAAAGATCAGCTGTTAACCTTATGGGGATTCTCTTGTATGTTATTTGTTGCTTTTCCCTTGCTGCTTTTAATATTTTTTTTTTGTATTTAATTTTTGATAGTTTGATTAGCATGTGTCTTGGCATGTTTCTCCTTGGATTTATCCTGTTTGGGGCTCACTGCACTTCCTGGACTTGACTGACTAGTTCTTTTCCCATGTTAGGGAAGTTTTCAACTATAATCTCTTCAAATATTTTCTCAGACCCTTTCTTTTTCTCTTCTTCTGGGACCCCTATAATTTGAATGTTGGTGCATTTAATGTTGTCTCAGAGGTCTCGGAGACTGTCCTCTATTCTTTTCACTCTTTTTTCTTTATTCTGCTCTGCGGTAGTCATTTCCACTATTTTATCTTCCAGGTCACTTATCTGTTCTTCTGCCTCAGTTATTCTGCTATTGTTTCCTTCTGGAGGATTTTTTATGTCATTTATTGTTGTCGTTCATCACTGTTTGTTTGCTCTTTAGTTCTTCTAAGTCCTTGTTAAACATTTCTTGTATTTTCTCCATTCTATTTCCAATATTTTGGATCATCTCTACTATCATTACTATGAATTCTTTTTCAGGTAGGCTGTCTATTTCCTCTTCATTTGTTTGGTCTGGTGGGTTTTTACCTTGCTGCTTCATCTGCTGCATATTTCTGTGTCTTCTCATTTTGTTTAACTTACTGTGTTTGGTGTCTCCTTTTCACAGGCTGCAGGTTCATAGTTCCCATTGATTTTGGTGTCTACCCCCAGTGGTTGAGGTTGGTTCAGTGTCTTGTGTAGGCTTCCTGGTGGAGGGAACTGGTGCCTGTGTTCTGGTGGGTGGGACTGGATCTTGTCTTTCTGGTGGGCAGGGCCACCTCCGGTGTTGTGTTTTGGGGTGGCTGTGAACTCAGTATGATTTTAGGCAGCCTCTCTGCTAATGGGTGGGGTTGTGTTCCTGTCTTGCTAGTTATTTGCCATGGGGCGTCCAGCACTGGAGCGTGCTGGCCGTTGGGTGGAGCTGGATCTTAGCGTTGAGACGGCGATCTCTGGGAGAGCTCTCGCTGATTGATATTATGTGGGGCTGGGAGGTGTCTGTTGGTCCAATGTCCTAAGCTCGGCTCTCCCACTTCAGAGGCTCAGGCCTGACACCAGGCTGTGGTACCAAGACCTTGGGGTTCTGGTTCCAACATGACTCGGAAAGCGGGTCCCCAGCTCATTTTCCTGCGAGGTCCCAATATTGAGTATTTAGTGTATTCACATCCCACTCAAAGGATCTCCCTTTTCTCTGAGTTTGTGCTGGGATTTCTCCCCAGCAACATCCTTGAATCTCCCCACTCAGCACTCAGCTGGCTGAGGAAGCTTCCTACTCACAACAGTTGGTCCCAGGCCTGTGCAGTCGCTCCCTCAGACACAGAACTCATTATGTTAATTTGTTTTATATAAAAGCTCATCATTAAACAAATATCTATTGAATGTTTACTACCTGCCAGGCATGCCACGCTCTAGGAAGAAAATGATTACTTCATCTGTATTGTTCACCTTTTTGTGGGCTCCTAACACAGTGTAGACACTCAATAAATACTGATTGCTTGAAAGAAAACAGACTGGCCTGCACTTGTGAGGCAAACTAAGACACAATCAATCTTAAGAACACATGTAAAATTGCAAATGTAGCTAGGGCAATGAAGGAGAAATACACAGTGCTCTGAGAGCCAATGATAGAAAAATTTAACCCTTATAGGGATAGATAGAATGATCCTTATTTTATGAAAGAGAAACCTGAGGTTCAAAAATGTCAATAAGTAGTCCAAGATCATAGAGTTAGTAAATGGAAGATCCAGGAGGATTCCTAACCTACTGCATTTTTAAAAATCTAACATCTTGTTTTCCATCAGAGTTTATTTGCATTCCCCAAAAGAGCTTTCTTCCTTTGTCCTAAGGCTAGGTCCCAATTTATACCATTCACTGCATTTTTCTGGAGACACCTTAGTCTCTTCTTACCATCTTCATGCCCAACACCTTTGTTCCTTGCTCTTACTTTCAGGTAGGCTTTGAAATATTTTATACCTTGAAATACCCTTCCTTGACCTCCATATTTACTGTTGGCCATAGTTCCATTATTGTATCCTTCTCCTAATGGAAAAGTGTATAGCTTCTGTTAATGACAGAGGAAGTAAATTAGATACGTGCTCCCTCTGAAGATAACAAAATGCTTGACCAAATACATAGTTCAAATCTTCTATGTACTTACTGATTTTCTTTCTGCTTGTAATATTATTTACCGAGAGAGGTGGGTTAAAAATTTCCCACCAAGAATGTGGATTTGTTGATTTTCTTTGTAGAACTGTCAAATGTTAATTTATATATTTTAAGCCTTTGTTATTAGGTGCATACAAAAGTATAGTTTTTATATCTTCGTCATTAAATGAGCCTTTCATCTTTAGTGGGTTTTTCTCCCTTTAATACTATACCAGCTTTCTCTTGGTGAGTGTTTACAAAGTTTTGCCTTCAGCCTTTTTTGTGTGTTCCTTAAATGTGCTTTTCTTTTTTTTTTTTTTTTTTTGCTGTATGCGGGCCTTTCACTGTTGTGGCCTCTCCCGTTGCAGAGTACAGGCTCCGGATGCTCAGGCTCAGCGGCCATGGCTCACGGGCCATGAGCCATGGCCTGCGGCATGCTCCACGGCGTGTGGGATCTTACCGGACCGGGGCATGAACCTGTGTCCCCTTCATCGGCAGGCGGACTCTCAACCACTGCGCCACCAGGGAAGCCCAAATGTGCTTTTCTAACTAGCATGTGATTGGTTTTGTTTTAATCGAGGCTGACAATCATCTCTTTTACCTGAAATATTTAAAGCATTAATATTTAATGTAATTACTCTGAGATTTGGATGTTTGTCAGGGTTCTCCAGAGAAATAGAACCAATAGGATATATATAGATAGAGACAGAGATAGACATAGACATAGACATAGACATAGACATATATATATAGACTTGGCTCATATCATTATGGAGGCTGAGAAGTCCCAAGATCTGCTATCTACAATCTGGACATGCATCTTCATGTCTGTTTTCAAAAAATGTATCCTACTTGGGCTTTGTTGAACTTCTTAAATCTATAGATCAAGAAGATTTCCTGATTTTACACCCAGGAAAGCTATTGGCATAATTCCAATCCAAGTCCAAACACCTGAGAACCACTGGAGCCAGTGGTGTAAATCCAGGTCCACATGCAGGAGAAGACTGATGTCCCTGCTCAAACAGGCAGGCTTGATATGAGGGTTAGCCCTCAGATTTGTCTCTCCTCAAAGATAATATTAGGAGAATATTATTATGACCTTGGATTAGAAAAAAACTTATTTATAATGACACAAAAAGGACTAACTGCAAAGGAAAAGATTGATATATTTGACTACATTAAAATTAAGAATTTTGCTCATCAGAAGATACAATTGGGACTTCCCTGGTGACACAGTGGTTAAGAATCTGCCTGCCAGTTCACGAGACATGGGTTCGAGCCCTGGTCTGGGAAGATCCCACATGCCACAGGGCAAATAAGCCCATGTGCCACAACTACTGATCCTATGCTCCACAGCCCGGGAACCACAACTACTGAGCCTGCGTGCGACAACTACTGAAGCCCACGTGCTTAGAGCCCATGCTCTGAAACAAGAGAAGTCACTGCGATGAGAAGCCCGCACACTGCAACAACCCCACTCGCCACACTAGAGAAAGCCCACGTGCAGCAACAAAGACACAACACAACCATAAATAAATAAATATATTTATTTATTTATTAAGAAAAACAGAAGATACAGTTAAGAGAGTTACAAAAATAGTACAGAGTTCCCATATACACTTCATCCAGTTTCTCCAGATGGTTACATCTTATGTAACTATACCACAATATCAGAATCAGGAAATTGATATTGGTACAATGCATGTGTATAATTCTATGCCATTTTGTCATACACAGGTTCATGTAACCACCACTACAATCAAGATACAGAACTATTCTATTACCACAAACATCTCCCTAGGGCTGCTACTTTAGTAGCACACCCACTCCTCTCTCCCACCCCCGTCAAACCTAATCCCTGGCAACCACTTATCTATTCTTCATTTCTATAATTTATTTGAAGAATGTTACAGAAATAGAATCATTGAAATGGTCTTTTTTTTCTACACAGCATAAGTCCCTTGAGATCTAAGATGTTGCATATATCAATAGTTTGTTCCTTTATTCTTTTATATTATTTAGATTTATTTTATTTAGTACTCCATTGTATGGAGATACCACAGTTTGTTTACTCACTCACTTATGGAAAAAAAACCTTTTGGCCTTTAACTATCACAAATAAGCTGCTTTCTACACTTATGTAAAGATCTGTGTGTAGATTCCAGTCATTTTCCTGGGACAGATGCCCAGGAGTGTGAATGTTGTGTCAAAAATGAAAAGTTAATACCCCTAATTTAAAAAGAGCATCTAAAACTAGAGGAGGAAAAGGTATGTGGTAAGTATGTTTCATTTTTTAATAAACTGTCACACTTTTCCGGTGTGGCTGTACCATTTTATATTCCCACTGGCAGTTCATGAGACAGCCAGCTCTTCCACGTTCTTACCAGTATTTGGTATTGTCACTTAAAAAATGTTAGCTGTTTTAACAGGTAGGTAGTGAGGTCTCATCAGAATTGGGGGTTTTTAATAACCAAAGAATCCATTTCTAACACCAGGATGAATTCCAAATGGATTAGATATTTATTTTTTTATATAAATATATTTATTTATTTATTTATTTTTGGCTGCATTGTGTCTTCGTTGCTGTGAATGGGCTTTCTCTAATTGTGGCAAGTGGGGACTACTCTTCATTGCAGTGTGCGGACTTCTCATTGCAGTGGTTTCTCTTGTTGCGGAGCACTGGCTCTAGGCGCGCAGGCTCGGTAGTTGTGGCACGCGGGGTCTAGAGCGCAGGCTCAGTAGTTGTGGTGCATGGGCTTAGTTGCTCTGAGGCATGTGGGATCTTCCCGGACCAGGGATCGAACCCATGTCCCCTGCACTGTCGGGCGGGTTCTTAACCACTGCGCCACCAGGGAAGTCCCTGGATTAGATATTTAAATATGAGATGAAATCATACTAGTCTTGGAAGCGACTAGTTGGTGAATTCCCAGTTGCTGGCAACCACTGACCTAACTTCTGTCACACTGGTTTGCCTTTTCCAACTTGTCATATAAATGGAATTATACTATGAAACCTTTTAGTTTTGGCTTATTTTACATAGCTTAATGCTGTTCAGCTCCATGTATGTTCTTGCATGTATTATTACTTCCTTCTGTTTAATGGCTGAGCAGGATTCCATTATGTGGTTATACCATAATTTGTTTATCCATGCACCAGTTGATGGACATTTGAGTTGTTTTGAATATTATGAATAAAGCTGCTGCTATAAACATTTACACATAGGTATTTGTGTAGTCGTGTTTTCATTTTCCTTGAGTAGGTACCTAGAAATAGGTAATATGGTGATTGTATATTTAACTTCCGGAGAAACCACCAAACTTTTCCAGATATGCCATTTTCCATCCCCACCAGCAATATCTGAGGGTTTCAGTTGCTCTAAATTCTTATAAGCACTTAACATGCTCAGTCTTTTTAAATTTTAACCATTCTAGTAGATATGTAGTGTCATTTTATTGTCATTTTAATTTGCATTTCTCTAATGCCTAATAATTTTGCATACATTTTCATGTGCTTATTTGCCATCTGTATATATGGTGAAGTGTCTGTTCAAATCTTTTGCTCATTTTAAAAATTGGGTTCATTGAGACTTCCCTGGCAGTCCAGTAGTTAAGACTCCCTGTTTCCAATGCAAGGGGCTCGGGTTTGATCCTTGGCTGGGGAACTAAGATCCTGCGTGTGGAGCGGCCAAACAAATGTAAAAATAAATAAATAAAATTAATAAAAATTGGGTCATTGTCTTATTTTTTTATTATGGTTTAAAGTTTTTTTTAATAGTATGCATATAAGTCCTCTTTTATTTTTTTTAATATTTTATTTATTTATTTATTTTTGGCTGTGTCGGGTCTTACTTGCAGCACGCGGGATCTTCGTTGTGGCATGCGAGATCTTTTGTTGTGGCACACAGGCTCTTCATCACAGCGCACGGGCTTGTCTCTAGTTGAGACGCTTGGGCTCTGTAGTTTGAGGCATGCGGGCTCTCTAGCTGCAGCACGCGGGCTTAGTTGTCCCGCAGCATGTGGGATCTTAGTTCCCAGACGAGGGATGGAACCAGAGTCCTGCATTGCAAGGCGGATTCTTTACCACTGGGCTACCAGGGAAGTCTCATATAAGTCTTCTTTTATTTATTTATTTATTTATTTATTTATTTATTCATTCATTCATTCATTCAGGCTGCGTTGGGTCTTTGTTGCTATGCATGGGCTTTCTCTAGTTGTGGTGAGCGGGGGCTACTGTTTGTTGCGGTGCCCAGGCTTCTCATTTCAGTGGCTTCTCTTGTTGCGGAGCATGGGCTCTAGGCGTGCAGGCTCAGTAGTTGTGGCTCATGGGCTTAGTTGCTCTGCGACATGTGAAATCTTCCCGGACCAGGGGTTGAACCCATGTCCCCTGCATTGGCAGGCAGATTCTTAACCACTGTGCCAGCAGGTAAGTCCCTAAGTCCTCTTTTAGATATATGACTTTCAGATATTTTCTCTTGTTTTCTAGCTTCTACCATAGTCTTATTAGGAGTATTTTCAAAGAACAGGACTTTTAAACTTTTAGGAAGTCCAGTCTGTCATTATTTTCATGATTAGTGCTTTTATCTAAAAAATAGTTGCCTAACCGAAGGACACAAAGATTTTACCTGATGTTTTCTTCTGAAATTACTATAGTTTTAACTCTTAACCTTCTGATCCATTTTGAGTTAATTTTTGTATATGGTGTGAGATAACAATCAAAGTTCATTTTATTACATGAATTACCCCATTGAATTACCTTGGCAACATTATGGAAAATCAACTGAACATATATGTATTGAACTATTACTGAATTCTCTTTGTGTTCCATTGAGCTGTGTATCTATCCTTACAGGATTGCCACATTGTCTTGATTATTGTTACCTTATAATAATAAGGTCCTTTACATCCAAACTGATCTATAGATTCAACCCAGTTCCAACTAAAATCCCATACATTTTTGGTAGAAATTGGAAAACTGATTCTCAAATTTATATGGAAATGTAAAGGACCTTGAAAAGCAAAACAATTTTCAAAAAGGGAACAAATTTGGGGACTCACAGTATCTAATTTTAAGACTTATTATAATAATTTCTGGGACTTCCGGGTAAGATGGCGGAAGAGTAAGACGCGGAGATCACCGTCCTCCCCACGGATACACCAAAAATACAGCTACACGTGGAACAACTCCTACAGAACGCCTACTGAACGCTGGCAGAAGACCCCAGACCTCCCAAAAGGCAAGAAACTCCCCACATACCTGGGTAGGGCAAAGTGGAGAGATTCCCACACAGAGGATCGGTGCCGAGCGGCACTCACCAGCCCAAGAGGCTTGTCTGCTCGCCCCGGCGGCACTGGAAGCTGAGGCTCGGGCTTCGGTCAGAGCGCAGGGAGAGGACTGGGGCTGGCGGCGAGAACTCAGCCTGAAGGGGGCTAATGAGCCACAGCTAGCCGGCAGGGAGTCCAGGAAAACTCTGGAGCTGCCGAAGAGGCAAGAGACTTTTTCTTCCCTCTTGGTTTCCTGGTGCGCGAGGAGAGGGGATTAAGAGCGCTGCTTAAAGGGGCTCCACAGACGGGCGCGAGTCACGACTGAAAGCGCGGAGCCCAGAGACGGGCGTGGGACACTGGGGCTGCTGCTGCCGCTGCCAAGAAGCCTGTGTGCGAGCGCAGGTCACTGTCCACACTGCCCTTCCGGGAGCCTGTGCAGCCCGCCACTGCCGGGGTCCCGGGATCCAGGGGCGGCTTCCCTGGGAGAACGCACGGTGCGCCTCGGGCTGGTGCAACGTCACGCCGACCTCTGTCGCTGCAGACTCGCCCCGCACTCCGTGCCCCTCCCTCCTGCCCGGCCTGAGTGAGCCAGAGTCCCCGAAGAGGATGCTCCTTTAACCCTGTCCTGTCTGAGCGAAGAACAGACGCCCTCCGGCGACCTACACGCAGAGGCGGGGCCAAATCCAAAGCTGAGACTCAGGAGCTGTGAGAACAAAGAAGAGAAAGGGAAACCTCTCCCAGCAGCCTCAGAAGCAGCGGATTAAAGCTCCACAATCAACTTGATGTACCCTGCATCTGTGGAATACATGAATGGACAACAAATCATCCCAAATTGAGGAGCCAAGAGTCAGTGCTGTGCCTCTGAGGTGGGAGAGCCAACTTCAGGACACTGGTCCACAAGAGACCTCCCAGCTCCACATAATATCAAATGGCGAAAATCTTCCAGAGATCTCCATCTCAACACCAGCACCCAGCTTCACTCAACGACCAGCAAGCTACAGTGCTGGACACCCTATGCCAAACAACTAGCAAGACAGGAACACAACGCCACCCATTAGCAGAGAGGCTGCCTAAAATCATAAAAAGTCCGCAGACACCCCAAAACACACCACCAGACGTGGACCTGCCCACCAGAAAGACAAGATCCAGCCTCATCCACCAGAACACAGGCACTAGTCCCCTCCACCAGGAAGCCTACACAACCCACTAAACCAACCTTAGCCACTGGGCACAGACACCAAAAACAACGGGAACTACGAGCCTGCAGGCTGCAAAAAGGAGACCCCAAACACAGTAACATAAGCAAAATGAGAAGACAGAAAAACACACAGCAGGAGAAGGAGCAAGATAAACACCCATCAGACCTAACAAATGAAGAGGTAATAGGCAGTCTACCTGAAAAAGAATTCAGAATAATGATGATAAAGATGATCCAACATTCTATTTCCCAGATCCAAAATCTTGGAAATAGAATGGACAAAATGCAAGAAACAGTTAACAAGGACCTAGAAGAACTAAAGATGAATCAAGCATCAATTAAAAACACAATAAATGAAATAAAAAATACTCTAGATGGGATCAATAGAATAACTGAGGCAGAATAACGGAAAAGTGAGGTGGAAGATAAAATAGTGGAAGTAACTGCTGCAGAGCAAAATAAAGAAAAAAGAATGAAAAGAACAGAGGACAGCCTCAGAGACCTCTGGGACAACATTAAACGCACCAACATTCGAATTATAGGGGTTCCAGAAGAAGAAGAGAAAAAGAAAGGGACTGAGAAAATATTTGAAGAGATTATAGTTGAAAACTTCCCTAATATGGGAAAGGAAATAGTTAATCAAGTCCAGGAGGCACAGAGAGTCCCATACAGAATAAATCCAAGGAGAAATACGCCAAGACACATATTAATCAAACTGTCAAAAATTAAACACAAAGAAATCATATTAAAAGCAGCAAGGCAAAAACAACAAATCACACACAAGGAAATCCCCATCAGGATAACAGCTGATCTCTCAGCAGAAACTCTACAAGCCAGAAGGGAGTGGCAGGACATAATTAAAGTGATGAAAGAGAAGAACCTGCAACCAAGATTACTCTACCCAGCAAGGATCTCATTCAGATTTGATGGAGAAATTAAAACGTTTACAGACAAGCAAAAGCTGAGAGAGTTCAGCACCACCAAACCAGCTTTACAACAAATGCTAACGGAACTTCTCTAGGCAAGAAACACAACAGAAGGAAAAGACCTACAATAACGAACCCAAAACAATTAAGAAAATGGGAATAGGAACACACATATCGATAATTACCTTAAATGTAAATGGACTAAATGCTCCCACCAAAAGACACAGATTGGCTGAATGGATACAAAAACAAGACCCACATATATGCTGTCTACAAGAGACCCACTTCAGACCTAGAGACACATACAGACTGAAAGTAAGGGGATGGAAAAAGATATTCCATGCAAATGGAAACCAAAAGAAAGCTGGAGTAGCAATTCTCATATCAGACAAAATAGACTTTAAAATAAAGACTACCAGAAGAGACAAAGAAGGACACTGCATAATGATCAAGGGATCCATCCAAGAAGAAGATATAACAATTGTAAATATTTATGCACCCAACATAGGAGCACCTCAATACATAAGGCAAATACTAACAGCCATAAAAGGAGAAATCGACAGTAACACACTCATAGTAGGGGACTTTAACACCCCACTTTCACCAATGGACAGATCATCCAAAATGAAAATAAATAAGGAAACACAAGCTTTAAATGATACATTAACAAGATGGACTTAATTGATATTTATAGGACATTCCATCCAAAAACAACAGAATACACATTTTTCTCAAGTGCTCATGGAACATTCTCCAGGATAGATCATATCTTGGGTCACAAATCAAGCCTTGGTAAATTTAAGAAGATTGAAATTGTATCAAGTATCTTTTCCGACCACAATGCTATGAGCCTAGATATCAATTACAGGAAAAGAGCTGTAAAAAATACAAACACATGGAGGCTAAACAATACACTACTTAATAACAAAGTGATCACTGAAGAAATCAAAGGGGAAATGAAAAAATACCTAGAAACAAATGACAATGGAGACACGACGACGCAAAACCTATGGGATGCAGCAAAAGCAGTTCTAAGAGGGAAGTTTATAGCAATACAATCCCACCTTAAGAAACAGGAAACATCTCGAATAAGCAACCTAACCTTGCACCTAAAGCAATTAGAGAAAGAAGAACAAAAACATCCCAAAGTTAGCAGAAGGAAAGAAATCATAAAAATCAGATCAGAAATAAATGAAAAAGAAATGAAGGAAATGATAGCAAAGATCAATAAAACTAAAAGCTGGTTCTTTGAGAAGATAAACAAAATTGATAAACCATTAGCCAGACTCATCAAGAAAAAAAGGGAGAAGACTCAAATCAATAGAATTAGAAATGAAAAAGGAGAAGTAACAACTGACACTGCAGAAATACAAAAGATCATGAGAGATTACTACAAGCAACTCTATGCCAATAAAATGGACAACCTGGAAGAAATGGACACATTCTTAGAAATGCACAACCTGCCAAGACTGAATCAGGAAGAAATAGAAAATATGAACAGACCAATCACAAGCACTGAAATTGAAACTGTGATAAAAAATCTTCCAACAAACAAAAGCCCAGGACCAGATGGCTTCACAGGCGAATTCTATCAAGCATTTAGAGAAGAGCTAACACCTATCCTTCTCAAACTCTTCCAAAATATAGCAGAGGGAGGAACACTCCCAAACTCATTCTATGAGGCCACCATCACCTTGATACCAAAACCAGACAAGGATGTCACAAAGAAAGAAAACTACAGGCCAATATCACTGATGAACACAGATGCAAAAATCCTCAACAAAATACTAGCAAACAGAATCCAACAGCACACTAAAAGGATCATACACCATGATCAAGTGGGGTTTATTCCAGGAATGCAAGGATTCTTCAATATACGCAAATCAATCAATGTGATACACCATATTAACAAATTGAAGGAGAAAAACCATATGATCATCTCAATAGACGAAGAGAAAGCTTTTGACAAAATTCAACACCCATTTATGATAAAAACCCTGCAGAAAGTAGGCATAGAGGGAACTTTCCTCAACATAATAAAGGCCATATATGACAAACCCACAGCCAGCATTGTCCTCAATGGTGAAAAACTGAAACCATTTCCACTAAGATCAGGAACAAGACAAGGTTGCCCACTCTCACCACTCTTTTTTTTTTTTTTTTTTTTTTTTTTTTTTTTTTGCTGTATGCGGGCCTCTCACTGTTGTGGCCTCTCCCGTTGCGGAGCACAGGCTCCGGACGCGCAGGCTCAGCGGCCATGGCTCACGGGCCCAGCCGCTCCGCGGCACATGGGATCCTCCCGGACCGGGGCACGAACCCGTATCCCCTGCATCGGCAGGCGGACTCTCAACCACTGCGCCACCAGGGAGGCCCTCTCACCACTCTTATTCAACCTAGTTTTGGAAGTTTTAGCCACAGCAATCAGAGAAGAAAAGGAAATAAAAGGAATCCAAATCGGAAAAGAAGAAGTAAAGCTGTCACTGTTTGCACATGACATGATACTATACATAGAGAATCCTAAAGGTGCTACCAGAGAACTACTAGAGCTAATCAATGAATTTGGTAAAGTAGCAGGATACAAAATTAATGCACAGAAATCTCTGGCATTCCTATATACTAATGATGAAAAATCTGAAAGTGAAATCAAGAAAACACTCCCATTTACCAATGCAACAAAAAGAATAAAACATCTAGGAATAAACCTACCTAAGGAGACAAAAGACCTGTATGCAGAAAATTATGACACTGATGAAAGAAATTAAAGATGATACAAATAGATGGAGAGATGTACCATGTTCTTGGATTGGAAGAATCAACATTGTGAAAATGACTCTACTACCCAAAGCAATCTACAGATTCAATGCAATCCCTATCAAACTACCACTGGCATTTTTCACAGAACTAGAACAAAAAATTCCACAATTTGTATGGAAACACAAAAGACCCCGAATAGCCAAAGCAATCTTGAGAACGAAAAATGGAGCTGGAGGAATCAGGCTCCCTGACTTCAGACTATACTACAAACCTACAGTAATCAAGACAGTATGGTACTGGCACAAAAACAGAAAGATAGATCAATGGAACAGGATAGAAAGCCCAGAGATAAACCCACGGACATATGGTCACCTTATCTTTGGTAAAGGAGGCAGGAATGTACAGTGGAGAAAGGATAGCCTCTTCAATAAGTGGTGCTGGGAAAACTGGATAGGGACATGTAAAAGTATGAGATTAGATCACTCCTTAACACCATACACAAAAATAAGCTCAAAATGGATTAAAGACCTAAATGTAAGGCCAGACACTATCAAAGTCTTAGAGGAAAACATAGGCAGAACAGTCTATGAAATAAATCACAGCAAGATCCTTTTTGACCCACCTCCTAGAGAAATGGAAATAAAGACAAAAATAAACACATGGGACCTAATGAAACTTCAAAGCTTTTGCACAGCAAAGGAAACCATAAACAAGACCAAAAGACAACCCTCAGAATGGGAGAAAATATTTGTAAATGAAGCAACTGACAAAGGATTAATCTCCAAAATTTATAAGCAGCTCATGCAGCTCAACAACAAAAAAACAAACAACCCAATCCAAAAATGGGCAGAAGACCTAAATAGACATTTCTCCACAGAAGATATACAGACTGTCAACAAACACATGAAAGGATGCTCAACATCTTTACTCATTAGAGAAATGCAAATCAAAACTACAATGAGATATCATCTCACACCAGTCAGAATGGCCATTATCAAGAAATCTAGAAACAATAAATGCTGGAGAGGGTGTGGAAAAAAGGGAACCCTCTTGCACTGCTGGTGGGAATGTGAATTGGTACAGCCACTATGGAGAACGGTATGGAGGTTCCTTAAAAAACTACAAATAGAACTACCATATGACCCAGCAATCCCACTACTGGGCATAGACCCTGAGAAAACCATAATTCAAAAAGAGTCATGTACCAAAATGTTCATAGCAACCCTATTTACAATAGCCCGGAGATGGAAACAACCTAAGTGTCCATCATCGGATGAATGGATTAAAAAGATGTGGCACATATATACAACGGAATATTACTCAGCCATAAAAAGAAACGAAATTGAGCTATTTGTAATGAGGTGGATAGACCTAGAGTCTGTCATACAGAGTGAAGTAAGTCAGAAAGAGAAAGACAAATACTGTATGCTGACACATATATATGGAATTTAAGAAAAAAAACGTCATGAAGAACATAGGGGTAAGACAGGAATAAAGACACAGACCTACTAGAGAATGGACTTGAGGATATGGGGAGGGGGAAGGGTAAGATGTGACAAAGCGAAAGAGTGGCATGGACATATATACACTACCAAACGTAAGGTAGATAGCTAGTGGGAAGCAGCCGCATAGCACAGGGAGATCAGCTCGGTGCTTTGTGAGCGCCTGGAGGGGTGGGATAGGGAGTGTGGGAGGGAGATGCAAAATGGCGGGGATATGGGAACATATGTATATGTATAACTGATTAAACTTGTTATAAAGCAAAAAAATAAATTAAAAAAATTTAAAAAAAGAATATACAATGGAGAAAAGACAGCCTCTCCAATACGTGGTGCTGGGAAAACTGGACAGCTACATGTAAAGGAATGAAGTTAGAACACAACCTAACACTATACACAAAAATAAACTCAAAATGGATTAAAGACCTTAATGTAAGGCCAGACACTATAAAATTCTTAGAGGAAAACATAGGCAGGACACTCTATGCTACAAATCACAGCAAGATCCTTTTTGGCCCACCTCCTAGAGAAATGGAAATAAAAACAAAAATAAAGAAATGGGACCTAATGAAACTTAAAAGCTTTTGCACAGCAAGGAAACCATAAAAAAGATGAAAAGACAGACCTCAGAATGGGAGAAAATATTTGCAGATGAAGCAACTGACAAAGGGCAGCTCATGCAGCTGAATATAAAAAAAACAAGCAACCCAATCCAAATATGGGCAGGAGATCTAAATAGACATTTCTCCAAAGAAGATATACAGATGGCCAACAAACACATGAAAGGATGCTCAACATCACTAATCATTAGAGAAATGCAAATCAAAAGTACAATGAGGTATCATCTCTCACCAGTCAGAATAGCCATCATCAAAAAATCTACAAACAATAAATGCTGGAGAGGGTGTGGGGAAAAGGGAACCCTCTTGCACTGTTGGTGGGAATGTAAATTGATACAGCCACTATGGAGAACAGTATGGTGGTTCCTTAAAAAACTAAAAATAGAACTACCATATGACTCAGCAATCCCACTACTGGGCATATACCCTGAGAAAACCATATTTCAAAAGGAGTCATGTAGCACAATGTTCATTGCAGCACTACTTACAATAGCTAGGACATGGAAGCAACCTAAGTGTTCATTGACAGATGAATGGATAAAGAAGATGTGGCACATATATACAATGGAATATTACTCAGCCATGAAAAGAAATGAAATTGAGTTATTTGTAGTGAGATGGATGGACCTAGAGTCTGTCATACAGAGTGAAGTAAGTCAGAAAGAGAAAAAGAAATACCATATGCTTACACATATACATGGATATATGTAATGTAAAAAAAAAAAAGGTTCTCATGAACCTAGGGTGAGGACAGGAATAAAGATGCAGATGCAGAGAATGGACTTGAGGACGTGGGGAGGGGGAAGGGTAAGCTGGGACGAAGTGAGAGAGCAGCATTGACATATATACACTACTGAATGTGAAACAGCTAGCTAGTGGGAAGCGGCTGCATAGCACAGGGAGATCAGCTCAGTGCTTTGTGACCACCTACAGGGGTGGGATAGGGAGGGTGGGAGGGAGACGCAAGAGGGAGGGTATATGGGGATATATGTATACATATAGCTGATTCACTTCATCATACAGCAGAAACTAAGACAACATTGTAAAGCAGTTATACTCCAATACCAATAAAGATGTTAAAAAAAAAGTTATCATACATTCACCACCTATTCAGCACCCTGGACCCCCATGGAACCCTGGCAACCCTGGTCTTTTTAATGCCTGTATAATTTTGTCCTTTTCAGAATGCAATGTAAATCAGATCATATAATATGAAACGTTATTCAGAGTGGCTTCTTTACTTAGCCATATGCATTTAAGTTACTTCTGTGTCTTAGGTGGCTTGAAAGTTATTTTTTGTTATTCTTAAATAGTATCTCATCATGTGGTTGTAGCACAGATTGGTTGCATACTTTCCTATTGTGAAAGTCATTTTGAACCTTTCTTGTTTTGGATGAACATGAATAAATTTGATGTTAACATTTGAGAAAACAATAAAATAATGAGTGCAGAAGTACTCAGTAAATGGCAAGAGGCTTTATACGTAAAATATAAGTTATCAGTGGATACATGTATATGTATAACAGATTCATTTTGCTGTACACCTGAAACTAACACAACATTGTAAATCAGCTATACTCCAATAAAAACTTTTTAAGTTGTCAATTTTCTAGCAGTGTTCTTGATGTAGAAATAAGTACATCATATTTCTTCACCTAAATATATTTCACTAAAAGATGAAAACAGGAAAAAAATAGTGTACTAAAAAAGATTCATTTAAAGGTGGATTATTTAGATAATTCCAAAAAACAAGAATCATAGGTTAAATGACAAAATTAAATATCCTACACGTTAAAAGTGAAAAAATATATTGTGTCCATTTTATTTTTTCTCTATTACAAAAAATTAGATTTATGTGTGGGTTTTCCCCCAACTTAATTTGAATAACTTCAAACCTATAAAAAATTTAAACTGTATACAGTGAACAACCTTATGCCTTTCATCTAGATTTTCTAATTGTTAATTTTGCCTGATTTTGTCACATTTGTCTCCCCAATTATTAACATCTTGCCACACTTATTTTATTTTAACTTATTGCCACATTTGTATGTTCTCTTTCTCTTTCTCATGCTGGGCTCTCTGTCTCTCTTTCCCATTTGAAAGTAAATTGCAGACAGAATGACACTTCACTTCTAAGAACCTCAGCAAATATCTCCTAAGAACTAGGACATTCTACATAACCATGATATAACACTCCAGATATTTAACATTGGTACCATAACACAATCTAATACAAAGCCACATTTCCCAATTGCCTCAAATTTCCCAATTGTCCATTTAAGCTGTTTTTTCATTCTTTGATCCAGGTTCCAAACAACAGTCACACATAAAGTTTAGTCATCATGTATCTGTATTGTAGAACTGCTCTACTACTTTTACTTTCATGATATAGTTGGAACCTCCATAGCTATGCATTCAACCATCCATGGATTCAACCAACTGTGGATCAAAAATATTCCCCCCAATTCCAGAAATTTCCAAAAAGCAAAACTTGAATTTGCCACGTACTGGTGACTGTTTACATAGCACTTGCATCGTGTTTACAATTATTTACACAGCATTTACATTGTATTTGGTATTATAAGTAATCTAGAGATTATTTTAAATATGCAGGAGGATGTACATAGGTAATATGCAAATGCTACACTGTTTTATATAAGGGACTTGAGCATCTGCAGATTTTGGTATCTGAGGGGTTGCTGGAACCAATCCTGCACTGATACCAACGGACATCTGCACTGCTTTGTTTAAGAGTCCAGAGCAGTTTTTTGGTGTTGTTGTTGTTGTAGATATTACTTTAATTTATTTATTTGGTGGCACCAGGTCTTAGCTGCCCCTCACCAGCTCCTGAGTTGTGGCATGTGAACTCTTAGTTGCAGCATGTGAACTCTTAGTTGCAGCATGCATGTGGGATCTAGTTCCCTGGCCAGGGATGGAACCGGGGCCTCCTGCATTGGGAGCACAGAGGCTTAACCAGTGCACCACCAGGGAAGTCCCCAGAGCAGTTATTTTGTGCAATGTCCTACAATTAGATTTGTCTGATTGTTTTCTCATGATGAGATTTAGGTTAAACATTCTTGGCAATTTGGCAGGTGATGTATCATCCGGTGCATCAGATCAGAAGGTACAGGTCTCCATTGTAAGATAACTCCCTTATTAGATTTTTTTTAAAGACAAAAACTCATTCATTTTACATATAACATTAGCTTTGGGTTAATATAACCCCTCTTTACAAGTGTCCACAGAAGGTGGGAGCAGGGTGGAAAAGATACTGGCGTGAGAACTGAGGTTTAGTGCCAATTTGGTCAGTAATTAATTGTGGGGTCCCTAGGTAAAAATCTTAATATCTTCATCTATTAAAGAGAGAGAGAGATAGAGAGAGAGAGAGAGGAATGAGCCAGAAGATTTCTAAAGATCCTTTGAGTTCTAATATTCTATGACTATGAATCAACTTGTATTAGAGACAGAGGTGGGTTTGGGAGATTCTGCTCCCAATGCAGCGGGCCCGGGTTCCATCCCTGGCCAGGGAACTAGATCCCACATGCATGCCACAAGTAAGAGTTCACATGCCACAACTAAGGAGCTGGTGAGGGGCAACTAAGAGCACCAGTTCGGCCACATACCAGCTATGTGAACACGGACAAGCCATTTAATCTCTCTAAGGCTTGCAGAGATTTACCTCAGAGAATGCAGAAAGATTAAGGGATTATTGCATGTCAAAGTGCATTATAAACCATAAAAAAACTACCTAACTGGTGGGTATTATTTTATAATATCCAGTTTTTCTCTTTTTGCTCTAATTAGTTAATGAGAAAAGCAACCTAAAGTGACAAAGACCTCATCAACTTTAAAACCAGGAAATGCCAGGAAGAGTTGTGTGTCATACTCTATTCATGGAATTTATAGTTTTATTCCATAAATGCTTATGCTTTGATGATTAATAATAGTGCCTAAAGTTACTCACTTGTACAGGTTAGTCCCGCCGAAGAGAATTGTCATTGTTCTTGGAATCCTAAATTTTGAGGGAGACAAAACAGTGAACACAGCGTTTGAGAACGGTAATGAGTACTTACAAACTAAATTCCTTATTCAGTAATCAATTTTGTGTTGAGCCATCAGGACCCCCGGAGAGGATGGAAAACTGAGGCCAGTGCAGAAGGGAAGTTGTCCTGCTTTTTCAGTGAGATGGGCAGCCCTAGAATAGACTAATTCTCTTGAGCAAAGGCATGTTTTCCCGAGACAGCTAGTGGGACTTGTCACACAGGCCAGCCCTATTATATTCTTATAACCCTTTATACTCTTTATATTAACCGCCCCAGAGTTTCTTTCCGGCCTTCGAACGGAACTCGGCGAACCTAGTTAGTTCGTGCACAGTGGCCACATTTTTTCGATTATTCAGCAGAACCGATAAAGTATTTCCCTGGAAGAGCTTTAGGGCGCGCACACCTCCCTTGGTTTGTGTTGAGTGACGCGCGCACTATCTATGCCGAGAGTGCCAGCGCACTGCTGTTGCTCAAGACTCGAGACACTTCCAGAAAATGGCTAACGAAGCCGTGGGGAACCGCGGCACGGCGGACTTTGGTGCGGTTGAACGCGCCTGACCTCCCAGTCCACGCAAGGGTGTGTGTGGGGCGTCGCACCGCCCAGGTGGCAGCGGCCGTCTCCGCAGCGCGCGCTGGGCGCCATCCCCCGCCTCCCGCCAGTGCGCACGCGCGCCCCTCATCCGGGTGCTGGTTGAGGCTGCAGGTTGCGCCGGGGTGGCGGACAGGGGGCGGGGCTAGTGGCTCATTGTGCGCAGCGCTGTGCGGCGCCGGCGGCCGGCGAGGCCTGAGTTGAAGTTGGAGCTGCTGCCGCCGCCCTGCAGATCACTTGCTGCCTAGGCAGCGCGCTGTTCTTCTAAAATGGCTGCCGCTACCGGTGCTGTGGCAGCCTCGGCCGCCTCAGGTCAGGCGGAAGGTAAAAAGATCACCGATCTGCGGGTCATCGATCTCAAGTCCGAGCTGAAACGGCGGAACCTGGACATCACCGGAGTCAAGACTGTGCTCGTTTCCCGACTCAAGCAGGTGAGGCCCGGCTAGGTCCGGGAAGGCGAGCTTAGGCCGCGCCTCGGAGCCCCCACTTCCGCCGCAGCCCCCGTCCGCTCGCAGCCGCCGGGGCCCGCGGGGCTGCGAGGTGGGGAGGTCCCGGGCGGCGCCCGCGCGCGCGGGAGGCAAGGACCCTCTCGCGGCGCCCCCGCCCCCGCGCTCCGGGCCGGGCCTGCGAGGGGCCCGCGAGCCGCCCGGGACCGGCCGCCGCAGCCCAGCGCACCCCTGCCTCCCCCAGGACGTCCCTGCCAGGCTGCGGCCGGCCGGCGCGGCCTCCCAAGGGCGATCGTGGAGACCCGGGAGGCGCTCGGTCCCCAGCCTTTAGCGATGGTGAGCGCGTGCATTTCTTGGCCTCGTAGGGACTGGTTACTTTGGTGACTTCTGCGAAGTTACCGTGTAATTGTGTCCAACCGTTTCCTCCCCCAATTGGGGGGTAATTGGTAGTGGGAGTTGATGGGTGGGTAAGAGAAAGGGTTTGTTTTCCGCTGGGTTTTCAGTTTTGCATTAGCGCAATAATCTTCTTTTTCTTCCCTGATTATCTTTCTGGTTTGAGTGAGCGTTGGAATTGTAGAGGAGAAATAAGTTTGTACTATAGAAATTAGGAAAGCTCATTTTAGTTCTTTACTTTCGTAGCTAGCAACTTCTATGCAATCGAGAATATTTAGACTTTTGTTCAGTATGATAATATGTGTTAGTTAATTTTCTTGACTGGGTAATATGTAAAACTCCATGTGATTTTGATACCTAATGATATTTCCTCCTGAAAGTTTCTCACTCTTGTAGTTTAATTGCTCCTTTGTGAAGTTGGTTTATGAAATGACTGGCAATTCTAATGTCTTGAGGCTTGAGGTTTGCTAATTTTTTTTTCGTTTTTTAAAATAAGTTTAGATAGACTGTGTAGCATATTAACTTCTCTTTCTAATGTAGGCTATTGAAGAGGAAGGAGGCGATCCAGATAATATTGAATTAACTGTTTCAACTGATACTCCAAACAAGAAACCAACCAAAGGCAAAGGTTGTTACGAGTTATAAACATATTTTAAAATATATTTTGGTTATATAACTTGCCTCTGCTCTTGTGCCACTTGCCCTGTTTATATAGTGCTACTCTTTGCTATTTCCCTCTGGCACTCTGCCTTGTTGGGTCAAGGAAGAAAAGTTACTGTTGCCAAGCTTTGGGTGACTAGTAGCCCTTAAGATTTGGCTGAAGCTGACCTGAAAGTGAGACCAGTTCTTTCTTGCTTCTGAAAAAATTACAAAGTCAAGTTTCATAATATTTCTTCCTTCATAGTGTGAAGACCTGAAGAATAAAATACGGTTTAATACATGTCTACCTTGCCCCACAATTGGCAGAGTATTGATGGAATTCCTACCAAATCTTTCACCTTGGCTCCTTGCTGTTTTCTCTAGTATATTAAAATTTTATAACCTTTGTGTTTAGTATTTTGTTTGATTTGGTGAATTTAATTTGCATTTATGCCATTAAACATTCTAATTTTCAGTGAAATTCAAAAAGACCTTACCAATCATACTAACAAGGTAGGGAAAAAAAATCCATGACTAATTAGCTTAAAAATAAAAAGTTTTAAGTTATAGGGATATGTTAATGATTTCGATTTTATAACTTTTAAAGTAGGCCAGAATATATTTCTAGGATATGGTGATTTAATGAATAGGTAGAGGTTGTTTTAAATTAATATTTTAACAATATAAATGGGACTTAGATATATTTAAAAGGTTCTGGTAAGTGAAATACTTACTTGAATAATTACGGATTTTTCCCTCGGTCCTATAAGGACAGTGTCAGAGGGTGGGCATGATGTGGGTATCTGGATCCTGGTACCTACATACAAGTTCCATGCAGCTGCAGCATTTTAAAAACGTAACACTCTTTACTGCTTTAAGTGATCCTAAATGCTACTCTCTGCTGTAGACCAGATTGATTGAACTAGAGTAAAATGGTTGAATGGATTAACCTTGAAAAGAAGGAAATAGTCAAGTTTGATCTTAAGCAATCTGCATGAGTATTGGGACCAGGCACATCTTGATGCCATCTCACTGAGAGTTTTTGTAGGTTTGCAAGAGTGCCCTATTTGTGCCAAAGGAAATTGAAAGGGGCAAAGAAGCATTTTCTGGATGGGATGGGAATGGCAGAGGTAGAAATGGTGTTTAGAGGAGTAACAAAGTTATCTTGAAGATCTGTGGCTTTTAATGTAATTCTTAACTCAGTGTATCACTTTGAGCGATACATTTCCCTGTGTTAGAGAAGCTTGTGTTGAGAAGCCTCTGCTGACAAACTCAGAGGCACTTTCAAAATGAGGAAGCATAAAAAATTCAGAAATAAGTACATCAGGAGTTAACCATGTTTCTTATTGTGATTTCTTATAATGATTTTGATTCATGTCATTTATTTAGCATATTGTGGTAGTTTGATAGATGTTATGTATTAATCATAGTCCCAAATTATTTAAGCTGATTACTGATTTTAGCATGTAAAGTAAATCTCATGTGATTTATTCATTCTCACCTACTTTTAATTTAACTGTGTATCACTTTCTTTTTTAGTCATTAGGAACTTCACTCATCCTACCTTTAGCAATAAATTCAGCAATATACCATTTTAAGAAGTTTTTCAGTATACATATATATGTGTATGTATGTATGTGTGTGTGTATATATATATATATAATAAGTATGTTAATTTTTTCCTCTTATATGGATTATAAGGATACTTGAAATTTAATTTTTCCATAACTCTGATGTTAAGGTATCTTGTAGTATTTAGTCAGGAGTTGTAACATTAATTGTCTGCAACACACTACAACTGAGTACTTCATGACATGTGTGATAAATAGCTCTTGTCTCCTTGAGTTCCATTTATCATTGTTCTGAAAATCCTGTGAATGAGAAAGAACATAATGTAAATCCCAAACTAAGAACCTAGTTTGAATTAATTTAGTTAAGATGCTTATAAGTAAGATTATTTTAAATTTTAAATTAAGTTTAAAAATAATTTTTAGACATCAAATTTGAATAGGGAAACTTAAAAATATTAATAACAGATTTTTAAAACTAAGGATTCAAGAAATTAAATAATATTGTAATATGATGTTCTTTTTGTCACATCTTATTTCACTTAGCAGTATCTATCTTGAAAGTAATTGCATCTTGGTCATACTACTTTTCCTTCAAGGGGTATACTTCCTTTTTATAAAATTGGAAAATTTACTAGACCATCTGTAATGGTCTCTTAATTCTGAAATTTAATAATTATATGTAGCTAGGAGCCAGAAGAAACATTCTTTTTTTAGCTAAAATAGATATATAAGGAAGGAACAGGAAAACTCATAGGTCCTCAGTCAGTATGGATATCTTTAGCTGGGAATACTAGAAAAGGATAAGAATAAAGAAAGGGATTACTTAGAGGCAGTCATGTAGACAACAGCAAGACACCACATTTAATAGCTTGTTAGGCAAAATAAATAATTCTTATGATGATGTGACTTAATGTAGCAATAAAATTAAATGATGTTGAATGATAAGGCAAGAGAAGCTTCATGGGTCTTGAAAAGTTACTTAGGTGAAATATTAAGTTCGTTCTCTTATAAGTGCAGGGTCACTATTTCTCAAACAATTTTTTTGTGTTAAAATGATTATGTTTTGACAGATTAGAGGAAGAGGAATCTGCATTCTTAAGTATATTGTAGAATATTTTAAAAAATGCTGTTATTACAAGCACAAACTCACAAACTTGTAGCAAATGTTGATAATGTTATAGCGGGTCCTAATATTTATGGTTAACATATTTGTAAAATCTATTTGCATAGAGTTAGTGGGGTGAAATTTTAAGCTTAGATTGGTTCTCACTTCTGAGTCTTTTCACATTCTCTTTGCTATGAAATTTTTAATAAGTAACCTAGAAGAGCGCTTCACCAGTAAGAGTTACTGTCATTATTTGGGTGTGTTAAGAAAGCGGTTAAACAGGTAGAGCTAACTCCTCATTAGCTTCTTTTAGAGATGATAGATGTAAACTTTCTTTCGGTTCACCTGTAAACAGCATATCATTCTTTTGGATATTCAACCTTTCGAGTCGCCTCTAAACTTCAGCAAAAGTTACTTTAAGTAGTTAATCAGTGCAATATTCAGAAGTATATGTAATCAGTACTTAACGAATTGAAACTCACTTACAATACTTGCAGGTTTAAAAAAGATTCAAACTGCTATATAAAATCTGTTTTGTTCCCACTATAGAAACAAGTATATTTTGGGGTTATAGGTTTACCCAAACATAATGCCTGATTATGTGTGGAAAGTACCACACTCAGTATAATTAATTACATGTTTACTGTGTAAAGCTTTCTAAAATTTGTATGCCAAATAAGCATATAGTAATCAACCACATAAAATGAATTTCATATAATTTAGTATCAGTGTACTGTAATGCTTGCTTTTTTTAAAAACTGTTGTGTGTTTGGATGTTAAGGAAACTTTAATCAAAACTGTGGCATTGAGAAGCATTTTGGGAACAAAATTGTCATAAATATTTTTTGGGTACCCACTGGGCTAAAAGCTTTGTGGGGTGAGGACATAGTCTTTTATATACATTAATCTCTGTAATGCCTAGCATATTGCTTGGCACATAACAGGTTTGTTGAATGAATACTGAGGGCCATATGATGACTTTCTTAACAACTGCTTTTAAAAATACTTCTTTTGGTGCTTATTTTAATTGTATATTTCTTTGTAGGCAGCAGTCTATCAGAGATTAATAGTCTTTACTATTTTCCAAACAGTTTTTCTTTTTAAGGTGCTTTTCTCAACAGCACTAGTAGCTTCTCCTTAAACACTGATTGTGAAATGTACTTACTTTTAGAGTATGTGAATCATGGCGCTCGCCTTTTATCCCTCACCAAGTTATTGCTGTGTTGGAAAGCCTCGTAACTTTTGCTGGAATATTGTCCAACCTCAGAAGTTGTGTATGTCATTTTCATTTCACAAAATCAGGCCCTTTTACCTCAGCCATTAAAACCTGCATTTGACTTATGCAGTTGTATATGGTGGATTATGTTTATCATCAAAGCACTTTTGTACTTTTTTCAGCTATTTTATTGTGTCAAAGATGATGTGTGTCAAGGATCCTGGTGGGGAGATAGATAAAATTTTCTAGTACTTTATGACAGTGTCTTTCTCCCATGTCATTCATCTCCTAGGCATTTTGAATTAAGGACAGAAGACTTCAGACTTTTTCTTCTCTTTCATGAACTCATGTAAAATAAAGTGAGAATTGTCCAGGAATTAGAGGAAAAACCAGTCATTATTATCAGTTGGTGGCATCAGAAATGACTTTAATGAAGAGACTGAACAATGGCTTAGGATTTAAGGCTGAAATTTGCTGATTTATTTAATCAACTATAAGTTAGTTCTCACACATTACAATAAAAGGGCCTCGGTGTGGTGCAATTCCGGGAGTTAACCATTCACACCATAAACTCCACAGCCCGAGTTAGCCTTATGTGGCAGTTCTGGTAACCTGGAATAGTAGTTTGTATTATGGCTTTACAGAATTGTTTTCCAGATTATAAAAGTGAAATGTTTTCATTTTAAAAATTAGATGATCCAGTGCTCGCTTTGGCAGCACATATACTAAAAATTAGATAATCCAGAAAAGTACAAAAAAGTGAGAATTGCCCGTAATTCCACCACTCGGATTTTATCACAGATAACATGATCTAAGGTATATATGTACATGTGCATGTACTCATAGGAGGTTTATGTTTAAGGATTTTTTTTTTTTTAACCTTGTCGAGAATTAATACCGGTTCATGCCTACTCAAGGTGTTTTGTTGAAGGTGGGTAGAATTTAAATTTTTTCTAATCTGGAGAATCTGAAAACGGTAACCTTTTATGTTCTTCTCACTCCAACTTCTTCATTTATGCTCAGACTGCTCTACATTAGAGTCATTTGAGTTTTTAAAAATACAGATACCAGGCTTCTGCCCCCCAGAGAGTTGGTTTTGGTTACTCTGTTGGGGGCCCAGGAATCAGTCTTTTCTAAAAGTTCGCCAGGTGATTCTCATGCAGCTAGGGTTAAGAACCACTGGCTGCTCTAGATTACAGCTTAAAACTTAGCATCATTTTCATTCATCTCTTTCTGCCTGTCAGTTTGCAATTAGTTCTCTGTTACAGTTTTCAAAACACTTTCACATTGCTTTATTTGATGCTCACAATAATGCTGAGTTAAACAGTGCTGTTTTCTTTTTATTGATAGGATAGAAAAGTAATCCGTTAAGAACTCAGTTACATTCTTGCTGCCTTTTAAAATCTTGTGCAAATGCTCACAAGTGTGTGTGGATGTTCAGTTTGGTTGTCTTTAGATGACACAGTTAAGAGATTTTTAAAAAATATACGTTTGGTGTTTTCCAGATTTATTTTATTATAATGAGTATGAATTATCTTTATGGTAGATTTTTAAAAAATAATAAAATGACCTATTGGATGACTGCTATGTTTGAGACAGTGTGCAAGGCCTTTTAGAAAACTGATTTCATTAGTGAAATACCATTTTAATAGAAGAGAGACTAAAACACATATGCAAATGGTTAACACAAGGCATAGTATGTGATTATTTTAAGATTTCATACAGTTGAGGACAGGTTGTTGCTGGAAACATCAGTGTTGTTCAGTTTGGCCTGGTCTCTGAGTCTTCCCCCCTCTTATCCAACAGAAATTTTATGACTGAACATTTTCTACGTTTCATAGCTTCTATAAATGTTTAGGGGAAAAGTTACTCAGCCACAAAATTTTTTTGGCAAAATTACTTTAAAATCTACTTGTTAAGTGAATTTTTTGTTTCATTTTGTTTCTGGAGGTATTTCTGAACTTGAAAAGGAAAATTACCAAACCTTGTAAGGACCAGTTTGCCTTTGAAGGAGAAAACCAAATTGCCATCCAAAATTCTTTATTGTTAATTCTGAAATACAAACATTCTGAAAATGAAGTTTTTTCTTAAGTTTGGTGACAAAAGTGAGGCTACTTATAGTCTTGATTTATCCTAATTGATGTTAATATTCATATATTTCATTGCACAAGTGTTTCCGTGATTGATTGAGAGAAACTGTTCCAGAAGCCACTGGAAGGTTTAAATTAACAAATGGTATATACACTATTGTACTCTCTTAAAATCTGACAGTTCTGAAACATGTCTGGCCCCAGTGGTTTCACTGAGGATTTGTGGACCCATACAAACAATGTTGCATAATTAAGGAGGTATTCTAGTGTCGTCTTCCTTTGGTGTATACATTTTTACGTGACCATTTTACTTTTGACCCTAAAATCATTGCAGTGAAATTTCAAAATAACTATATGTTACTACTATGATAGTTTGAGATGTGATAAGTAATTTTGCTTCTATTTTTTATTTTGCTATTCAGACTATCTTTACTACTCAATTTATTTTCTAGTTTTGTTCCTCAGAGCATTAAAGTTAGGCTTCCAACTACATTGCACTTTCAGTTAGCTTCCTCGTCCTGGTGGTGCTACTTTGCTTTGGACCAGTTCCCATTTCTGTGGTATATGCCAGATTCCCTGAAGGACAAAAGATTCATTTATTAGTTTGTTGTAGGAGCTTTCATAGCACAGGCTTAAATGGGATATGGGGTATAAACGATTACTGACTGTACAAAAATGTGCCTAAGCTGGTGGTGCTTGTTGAATTAAGTGGGATTTGATTTTTCTTTTAAGTTATTTCTTATCTGTGACATCATAAAAGTTAGGAATCTGTCGATGTACTTTGTAACATCATTAAAGTTGGAGTTTACAGTCCTTACTGACAGGATGGGGTTGCACATGATGCTAGTTTGACTGGCGTGTCACGTCTTACCTTTGTTCCAGTGAGGGCTGATAGAAATTCTGACTAGAAATCCAGACCTTGTTTACTGCTAGCATCCAACCTAGAACCTACACCATTATCAGTCAGGATATATATAATGCTTGAGTATCTACTTATTATATAGCATTGTACTAGGTTCTGGGCTGGATGATGAACATCATAGCTTTTTTTTTTTTTTTTTTGCGGTATGCAGGCCTCTCACTGCTGTGGCCTCTCCCACTGCGGAGCACAGGCTCCGGACGCGCAGGCTCAGCGACCATGGCTCACGGGCCCAGCCGCTCCGCGGCATGTGGGATCTTCCCAGACCGGGGCACGAGCCCGTGTCCCATGCATCGGCAGGCGGACTCTCAACCACTGCACCACCAGGGAAGCCCAGAGGGGTGATACTTTTTTCATAAAGGAAGAAATTACAGTATAGCTTCTAATTCATCATGTGTAAACAAATGCAGAGTTACAGATCATGAGAGGAGTCAAAAACTAGTGTGTGAAATGTCAGTTTTCTTAAATATTATGTACCTATCAGGTTATTACTAAAGTTTCATCACTGTATGTTTGAAAATCTCCTCCTTGTGGTTTTTATGTTTACAGGCTTATGACACATTGTGTCCAGTACTTTCATGTGATACAGCTGTTAAAAACAATAAGGGATATAGCAAACTTGGACCTTTTTGTGTACCTCTGCCTCTTGTTGCCTGTTTGTCATGGGGCAAGTTACGTAATCTCTGTGACTCTCACATTTTAAAATTTTATGGATGTGGCTTGTGGAGCCTGTGTTCATGCTAAAAGAGATAACATTTTTAACAACTGGCACATTGTAGCTACTTGAACATCAATGGTTTTGTGGTTTTTGAGGAGTGGGAATAGGCCTGGGATTAAACTGAAGCACTACCCTTACTAACTTTGTAATCGGATTAACTTTTCAGCATTAGTTTCCTGTTTTGTAAAATGGGGCTAGTTAAGAGGATAAAATAAATGCATTAATACATATGAAGCATTTATCCTAGTGTCTGCACTGTGGAAGCTGCTTAAGCAGTGGTAGTGACTGCTGTTGTTGTTTTGGTTGATGTAGTGTAATTTGGTTTTCCTTTAAGTAAACTAAGGCAAGTGAAACTCACTATGCAGTGTGCATAGTATATGTAGCTTGTCATTATGCTGAGGGCTGCCATTTCAAAGATGGTATCTTTAAATTGAGTTAATTAACCACTTCTTACTAGAATAATGTCTTTTAAGTAGGTCATAGTAAGATGAAGTGGAAAGAATTTAAGACTGGAAATGAGAAGCCTTGGCTTCCAGTTCTGACAATGCCATTTACTAGGTTTGGGCAAGCTGTGTAACCTCGGGTTCATTTTCTCTTTTGTAAAATTGTGATTCCGGCCCTATGTACCATGGGGTGCTAGGAAAAATCAGTTGACCTTTTTTTGTTTAAGTGCTTTGCAGGACTTCCCTGGTGGCGCAGTGGTTAAGAATCCGCCTGCCAATGCAGGGGACACGCGTTTGAGCCCTGGTCTGGGAAGATCCCCCATACTGCAGAGCAGCTAAGCCCGTGCACCACAACTGCTGAGCCTGTGCTCTAGAGCATGTGAGCCACAACTACTGAAGCCTGCACGCCTAGAGCCCGTGCTCCGCAACAAGAGAAGCCACTGCAGTGAGAAGCCCGCGCACTGCAACGAAGAGTAGCCCCCGCTCGCCACAACTAGAGAAAGCCAGTGCACAGCTACGAAGACCCAATGCAGCCAAAAATAAAATATAATAAAATAAATTTTAAAAAAGCGCTTTGCAAATTGTAAAGCATTTTATATTTGTAAAGAGTAAATAGTATTTGCAAATGATCTGAAGGAGTTCACCCAAAAGCTCTACTCTATAGATTATTTGGTGGTGTGTGTGTGTTGGGGGGTGGAATCCTATAGTTTTATTTTATTTATTTAATTTAGTTTTGGCTGCGTTGGGTCTTAGTTGCGGCACGTGGGATCTTCGTTGAGCCCTGTGGGATCTTCGTTGTGGTGCGTGGGCTTCAGGGCCATGGGGTCTGTAGTTGTGGCGCATGGGCTCTGTAGTTTGTGACACGTGGGCTCTAGTTGAGGTGCGCCAGCTCAGTAGTTGTGGCGTGCCAGCTCAGTAGTTGTGGCATGTGGGCTTAGTTGCCCCGTGGTGTGTGGGGTCTTACTTCCCTGACCAGGGATCGAACCCTCGTCCCCTGCATTAGAAGGCAGATTCTTTACCACTGGACCACTAGGAAGTCCCAGTCCTGTAGTTTTAAAAAGCTTATTTCTTCTCAAAGGTAGCATCTTTAAAGTTTTTATATTATGGAACTTTCTCTAAACGTGATAAAACAATTTAGTGAGCTCTTTCTCACCTGATACTGTTTTCTTTTGTAAGGAAGGAACAGCTCTCTTGTTGCCCTTACAGTAACTTCTAACTTGTATTTTCTGTAAAATACAAATGCCACTAAGCTCCACATTTTGTTTCTGTTTTGATTCACACAAGCCCTCAGGGACATGAAGACCTCTTTTAACCTCAGTGGATAGAAGAAAACTCTTTACTCTTAATCTTTTCACATATTTGGAAAGGACCAGTATCTTGTTTCACTTTTTATCTCTCATTCATGGAAAGGATTTCAAATTGGGAGTAGATGGAAGATAGGAGCTGGTGAGGAGACATGGGAAAAGGAGGCATCCTAACTTTTTTTTACAGTTACCTCACAACTAAACCCTCTACTCTGGGGGTCCTGGGGGTCATGGAAGCTTGAGACATGGCAGCTCCTGTTTTACGCAAAGGAAAGGTTGATTAGTTAGCCTCAGGAAAGAACATTCATTAACATCTGAAAATCAATAAAAATTTAATAGTAAAATTTTAGCCGCTGTGGTTTTTTTTTTTACAGCATTTCTGGTACATTATGGGCTAGGTAATTAGTAGATTTTTGTGGACTAGCTTGAAAACACAAACTTTTAGCTTTGGCTCTGTGGAAAACTTTTTTTTTTCTGATGTGGAAGGCATTTTTAAAATTCCAACCACCAGTTTGCAAAGTTTTGAAGGTGAGGGTTGGGTCAGGGAGGCCTGTAGTCTATCTAGAAGCTCTTAACAGTTTTTGGTCTGAAGTAATTTCTACTTGCCTTTAATCAGTTAAATCAGTCATTAAGTTAAGCGCCCAGCGCTATTTATATTTAGGCCTTTGGAGAAACACAAAATAAGCATAAAAGCAGTCACTGCACTTAAGGTATTTTTTTAAATGGTGAAGCAAGATGTACTTGAGAGTACAAGGCAATATATAATCAGCTGATGGATTGTGAGGTGTCAAGTGTGAGAATTTTATTTTAGAGAAAGCTTGTTGACAAGGAGAACTTAGGAAGGCTTTATGGGGGATATGAGTCTTGAATTTAGCTATCAGATGTCTGGTTACGTATACAAATAGAGAACTGTTGAAAGGTGCTGCTACTTCTGGGAGAATTGGAGGTAGAGAATTTGAGTGGTGTAAAAAATGTATCTCATGTCAAGTCGGTTAAGATGATGGGTTCATATGTAGGATTAATTGTACAGTTTATTTTAGTGAAATGAAACAGCATGACATTGATAATAAAGCTTTTTTTTGTTTGGGACAGCTGTGGCCAGGTGGTTTATAGGCAGTTGGCATTAGCTTTGTCAGGTGATTTGGGAGTGGAGAGTGGTACCTCGGGGTAAACTTCTCTGAATGTTTTTTGCTTTTAAAGTAATAAAATATTGGTTGTTAGCCCATTTTCCTTCTTTCGCAGGTAAAAAACAGGAAGCAGATGAGTTGAGTGGAGATGCTTCTGTGGAAGATGATGCTTTTGTCAAGGTAAAGTGTTAATTACACAGGTTAAGATGTTTATTTTGAGCCTAACATTTTGCATGATGAATTCATGCATTTTACTTGAACAGTAGACACTGAAATATGTAGGTAAAATAACGATAGAGACTTATGTAATATTGTCAATCTTATTCTCATAGTTGAGAAATATAATAAATAACTTTATCTTTAGTTAAATGAGACAAAGCAAAAAATGTTTGTCTGAGCCTTTAAGTAGAAATCTGAGACATAGGGGCCAGAGGAACAGCTATAGGACAATTGTTATCTTAGTTCCTGGACAGGGTACTGCCCATCGCATTAGCTTTCGTATATAACAAACAGAACTTAGAATAATGTAGTCCCTAAAATGGAGGAAGTTGCTGATCTGTTGCTACTTGGTGAAGATCAGATTAAGAAATTTGTTTCGCCCCTTAAAGATAAGCCAGGTCTTTATTGGCTAAAAAAGAATGTATTTTCAAACTGACCAACCAGAAGTATGAAGTATTTTAATTTTAATTGAGGTTGTGGCAGTTCTATATACTGTTATTTTTAATCAGCATTAGATTTTTGTTTGTTTTCATTTTAATGAAGTGTGATCTGCTATTTACTGATCATTAGGTCTTAGGTAGTGGAGCATTTGCAGGAATTATTTAATGAGCATAGTTCCTCTTAAATTATGTACATGTACACCCCATGTATTTCCGTTTTCTGTGTACAGTTAGGCCATATTGCCGTAACATCTTGGGATGTCTGTGTGCTCCACCATGAAGCCAGCTCATGTCCATTTACCCATCCATCTCTCCTACAGTCTAGCTCTCTACCCTCCCTACGTTATACACACACAAGCCACACAGCACCATGCGTCTCAATGCTTTGTATCTTGCACTTTGAGGGCAGGCACAGAGAGAAAGAGATGTTTGGTTGAGGAGTTAGCCCTGCAGTCAGATGGTTTAGGAAATGTTTGCTCAGGGATCCATTAAAATTGATGATTGCATGTCTGTAACCCGCTTTCGTTGGAGCATTTAAGAACTCTTCAGTCTTTGTATTCTTTTATCCTTGTGGTATATCTTCCATTAGGTTGTTCGTTTGCTCTTATTTTCTCTAGTTATCTTCACTAGTGAGTGCATGATTAACCAAAATTATACATAAGCTGGAAAAGTATTGTGACTTAGTAAAAACCCTTTTAGTTTTCACATTTCTAACTTCCTTTCAGCTCTTCAATTCATAAAAATGTTTCAGTCGTTTGAAACATTATGAGATGTAATATTGCTGTCTCTTATATGTACTGCAAAGGATGCCTTTGTGTAATTATTAAATGAACCTGGTCTCATAATGTCTCGAAGAACAAAAGAGCTTTTAAAAAATCCTATTTAAATATATCTTCACCCTCTTTATATTTCTTTTTCCCTTTGGAAGTATCTGCATATGTGATGAATTTGATAGAAATTAAGTGAATATGCTTTCCCTGTTTCTCAGAGTTGGTAATTTTGGAATTTATACAGTAGTGGTGGGTAAATGTCACCTACTGCTTAGATATATGAATACTATAGGAATTACTTCTACTTATAGGTGAGGAGAATGGTCAAAGTTGGCACTTCAGAGTAGATGAAGTTCCCTCAGTGACTTCCCTTGTGATTTTCTTTTGTTTTGCACCTATTCTTCTACCATCATATAACCAACCACCTACTCCATTTTCAATCCCCTACGTTCCTCCACCCATAGGTAGTGAAGCTGGTTAAACCTCTGTCCCAGAGACACCCTGCTCCCCAAGCACTTCATATTCCAGAACAATCGTATTTCTTCTCGGTGCCCACCAGAAATTTCTATTCACTCATTGCAGTTCAGCTATGAATGATTAATAGTTATACCCCTGCACTTTTCCCCTTTTAACCCAGGAACTTTTTGTTAAATCTGCTAGATGTACCATGAGAATAGGAAAGGAGGAAGGAATGTTCATTGCTTTCAACCCTTTCTCTGCAGCTAATCAAAGAGGGAACTAGGCAGATTGCTGCTTTTCTTTGTTTCTACTGAGGTACCCTTGTATCCTTAAACTCTGAAGGGCAAACATATTCTTTCACAGAGGCAATCCCAACCTATGTTCCCCTGCTTAATCGGCTTTGTGGCATAGTGGTAGATTTCAAAGCTAATACATTTAGATTAATTATTTGCATATTTTCTAAGAATAGACATTGGTGTAACAGTTGGGATTCCTTATTATTAATTGGAAATAAACTTTATATTATCGTATGTAAGATTTCCGTGGTCTTTGAAGTTAAATCAAACTGTGACATGTGGAGAAAAGAAGTCATTTCTTTGAAGCCATGTCTTTAAGGACAGCTCGTACAAGTATGTGATTTGGTAAATATTAAACAACTGGAACTTGAGAGCAATCCAGTTAGTATGTATGTATTTCAGTGTAAGAGATTTGGGAACTCAGATGCATAGTTTAATGACCTTGGTATTAGACTCCCTCTATTTTTAAGGACACAGTGTGTCCTATAAAATGATTGAACTTTGACTTTGGAAATAATGTCAAAATATGATAAAAGTGAAAATGTTTAGAGATGTAAATTACCAAAAAGGTTTGGTGGATAGCCTATAGTACTTTGCCTCGAGTTGTACCAAATTTTCTTACCATTAAAAGGACTGTGAATTGGAACATCAAGAGGCACATGAACAAGATGGAAATGACGAACTAAAGGACTCTGAAGAATTTGGTGAAAATGAAGAAGAAAATGTGCATTCCAAGGAGTTACTTTCTGCAGAAGAGAACAAGAGAGCTCATGAATTAATAGAGGCAGAAGCAATAGAAGATATAGAAAAAGAGGACATCGAAAGTCAGGTCTTTAGCCAGTTTTTTTTAAAACGTGACACAGTTAAATTAAGTACTAAATAATAAAAAAGTATTTTTCTAGTTCAATGTGAAAGTCGCAGAACTTTCAAAAAATATATTTTTAAAGTTATTTATAAATCACCCAGACTCCTACCATCTAAGATGACCCTTTTATTTTTGCTTATTATCTTCCACATATGTATATATTTTTACCTAGTAGTTATCATGCCATAAGTTGCTATTCTATATAATATTTTCACATAACATATCATAATGACTTCATAATTCTTGTGTTACACCACAACTTATTAGACTGTTTTCTATGTATCTAATAGCTACTCCTTTAATTTGGGATATTTAACTTTTAAGTTGTTTACTACCCCGCTATGAATGAGTGTACCAATCTAACTCTGACCTTGCTAACATTATCAGGTGGTAGTTTTAGTTTCTTTTGTTTTTACTACTTTAGTAGATATAAAAGACTAATTTGCATTTATTTGGTTATTATCAAGTGTGGGGGAATTACTTGTGAAGGTTTAACTTAAAAGCATATAATTTTTAAGTCTTTTCTTTGAATGAAATAGATCATTTGTCCTGCTTTGAAGTATGTTAGTACATCTTAAGAAAATCAAGGGATTAGGGGGTCAGTATTCATGCTTAGAACACTTCGTTCTACCTAGCCTAATAAATGAAGGGCTCATGAAGGACATTTTTCTAATTCTTTTATCAATGTGACTAAGCGTTTCTGTTGGCATAAAAAATATAGCCTGAATAATTAAGCATTGACTTAGGACCCATGGTATCCATAGACCCTGCACAGAACACGAGGCAAGTGATAATCGGGTATAGCATAAAAGCATTCTCATGTTACCCAGATATTTTGTAAAGCAAAGCTATTGTATACCCTTTTACTTAGGAATTTGAAGCTCAAGAAGGTGAAGATGATACCTTTCTAACAGCCCAAGTAAGTTTACATTTAGTCCTATGAATTTGATATTGTGGGTGGAAGGGCTTGGAAAAGGAATCTTATTTTGACTTCATAATTCTTTAATTCATAAAATTGCCTTAAATTTAATACTGAGTTACTTACGTGGTATATACAAAATACTTTAAAGTGGCAGCTGAAATTTCTGTTGCCATAGAGGTAATTGGAAGTTATTACAACAAGGTTCCTACCATTTTCAAAATAAAAATAAAAACAGTCTGTCCTTTGTATAAAACATGACTCTATTTATCAGTCTTTTGGGAAGCCTTCACACTCCTTGATTTTTTTTGGTCACTTTGGTATAAAATAAATCATTTAAAAGTACTAATATCCTTTTCAAAGCTTTAAAATTTTGTTAATTTAACACTCCTAGGATGGGCATAGCATAAAAATGATAAAAATCTGTTCAATTAATTTACTTGGGGTATGTATGTATGTATGTGTATGTGTGTATAGAAAATGACAACTCTTCTATTCTGTATTAGATTTGGTTTTTGGTATATGTGATACGCATAATGTACATTTTGAAGTATGATGTACAGATGCTGTAAACACATTTATAGCTCAATTTCTCTACTAAAAAATTATCCTTTGTCTTTTTCTCATATCTGTACTCAAGAATGCCTTGTTCATGTACCCTCTTTAAATAGTATACTTTCAAATAGAGATAAGGATTCCCTCTGTTTACTAGATTTAGAAAAAATAGTGATCCAGCCGTATTTCCTCACTCTAATATTTACTGGAAGAGTATATAATTGGGCATATATTCACAGACTGCTTAGCTGATTGCCTCTGGTCATACCTTCTTTCCTGCAACTCTCTTGCCTTTGAAATGCTGGTGACGCTGTATATCGGCTCTCTGTGTTTATTGCAATGGGGGAGAAATTGCATTTCTGGGAGAAATGTTTTTGTTAATTTGGAATATTCAGGAAGGAAATATTAGGACTCTGAAAGTCTGTAGACTTGTCCCCCATACTACCCTCAGGTACATTCATTTCTGAATGATGAAAAGTAGATGAGGAAGATCAACTCCCAGACTGGAGGAGTACCTTTTCTAGATTACTAATTTGCAAAAAGGTAAAGTTGAACTCTTCATATTCTTTGGCAACGAGTTTTTTAATTTTCATCAAGGGCCTCTCTTACAGTTGCACAGGTTGTGAGTGTGTGAAAGCATCACATCTAAGGGTCCCCATTCTCATAATAGATTATATATTTATTGTAGAAATTTAACAGATAGAAGTATCTTAAGGAATGAGTGCCTTTTTCTAATTTTTGCAAATTTTTATGGGCTAGATTTGGCCTTGCTCCCATTCCATCCTGAGAATGAAATAACACATATACTTCTCATCAAGGGGCAAGTTTTGCCTTATATCAAAAGGGAGGTTACATCTTCAGAGAAGTTTTAAGTAAAATGACCTTTTTCCTCCTCCTAAATGATGTATAGTGGAATATCTAGAAATATATATGAATGTTTCTGAGTTCCATCATGATCTGATGCTTCTAAACATGACTAATGAATGTATTGTCTTACTACGTGTGTTAAGGAATACTACATAGAGTGTACCCATCACACAGCTTCTGCTGTCATCAGTTGACGGGCAGTATTATTTCATCTATACCTCTGTTCACTTCCCCTTTTCTGCATTATTTTGAAACAAATTCCAGACATTGTATTTCACTTTAAAGATTTCAGTACGTAAAAATTTTAAAATTTTAGATCTCTTTTATTTTTTACATTATTACTCCTAAAACACGTTTTTTAATATCTTCAAATAGTTGTCCAACATTTTTTTTAAAAAACAGGTTTTATTTGAATCCAGATACAAATAAGATCGAGACATTCTGATTGATTGAAATGTCTTTTAGGCCTCTTTTAATCTATAGATTTTCTCTCCATCTTTTTTCCCCTACTATCTTATTTGTTAAAGAAATTGAGTTGTTTATCCTGTAGAACAAGAGTTGGCAAAGTTTTTCTTAAAAGGCCAGGTAGAAAAGGCCATTAGCCGTTGTGGGCCATATGGTCTGTCACAACTATCCAACTCTGCCATTGTAGTGTGAAAGCAGCCACAGACATTAGGTAAATGAATGGAGATGGCTGTTTCAGTAAAAATATTTACAAAAAGAGCATCTAGCATAGTTTGACAAGTCATAGAGCTTCCAAAGTCTATATTTTGCTGATTACATTCCTATGGATTCGTTCAACTCTGCTTACTGTATTTCCTGTAAATTGGTAAGTTGCTTATAGGATCCAGAGGTTTACCATCTGATTCCTGCGCCCCCATCTCCATCCCCGCAAGACATACAGCTAATTCCCAGGTAGTGTTGTATTCTTCTATTTGGATACACATAATGTTTGACTGTATCTTCTTGGTGATGGTACCAATCATTGATGATCCATACTGCACTGATTATTTAGGTAGATCAAAGTGGTGATATTCTAATTCTGTCATTTTTTTCTTTATTTGTTAGCTGGAATGTTCCTTGGAAAGAGAAACTTCTCCTCACCTGCTATTTGGTTACCCCGTGGTACCATTTACAAAGAAAGGCGGGATATATGTTTGATTATTTTTCTTTTATTTACCAATTTTCAAAATAATGAGCTGGTTCATGAGCAGCTCCAATAGTGACTAATGAGGTTCTTTTTTTTTTTTCCCTTTTTCTCCCATAGTTTCATTTTGAACTCATGGACTTAAATATTTTTAATGTATTTCAGTCCATTGTAGTTATTATCCTTACTAATGCTCAAATTGTCCCATCTGTAGCCAGTGAGAGCCTCTTCAAGTTGGCTTTTGAGTCCTTTCAACAGGATCCTAGTAGTCTTTGCTTCTGTGCTTTCTGGTAAAGATGTTCCATTTCCTGCTCCAGACCTGTAATTAGCCATTTTTTCCTTTTAGTGGTAAATGGTATTTCAAGACAATCATCCCCATGGTAGGGGTATTCATTGCCACTGGGTTATTCTTGTTTTCTAGGCCTTTTTAATGTACAGTGCTAGAGAATGTGTTTTTTGTTTGCTTGTTTTTGTTGGGTTTTACTTCTAAGATAAAATAGATTTTGAGTTCATAAGGATAATCTAAGTTAATTATTTTCTTTATCTCACAGTGTATATACAATAGTCCTAGAATGATAATACCAACACTGCCATCAGTGTGATTTCTGAAAATAATTTAAGGTTTTTCCCCCCAGTTGTATCTCTCCTAAGGATGTACCCCTCTAGGAACAAACAAATCACTGTGTTTTAGACTAGTCTTCTGTATGATCACCAACTAATACATATTTAGGTTGACTTGTTTCATTTTATTTTCAATGTTTAAGCATTGTTTTTAAAAATTTTTAATCTGTAACTTCTTGTGAGTCTATAATTATTTCAAAATAAAAAGTTATAATTTTAAATTTAATTTTATAATTATTTTAAATATTTACATGGTTCCAAAGTCAAATCTAAGAGACAGGATATATTCAAAAAAGTCCCCTTCACCCATCCCCTTATTGGTGAACTTTCTAAAATTCAGGATTTATTCTTTTATTACTTGTTTTTAAAAATATAAGTAAATAGGCAGTGCCTTTGTATAGGGATATATTTATTTAAAGCCAGTTTTCAGGCTTTGACTTGAAGCTTAAATCTTTAGCTTTCAGGTGTTAGCCTCTAAGCAGTTTGTCATACCAGGTAGAATTTGGTTTGCATTCTGTTAGTTACTTATAATATTGTGAGTTTGGACATGTTTTCTTAGTCAATTTCTATGTCTGTAAAATGAACATTGTAAGTCCTACCTGCTAGAGTGATGTGAAGATCAATCATATACCCTGGCACATAGTACATGTGTAGTTAGTGGTTACTTGTAGTATTGTTTTACTTGCTTGAAGCTATCAGTTATTTGAGAATTGTTTGGAAAATTTTCTCCAAAATGTTTGTATTTGGTAATGCTTTAATTGTTAAAAATTTCCTCTAGTGTCAATCTTGTCAATCTTCTATGATTGCCTCATGTATATTCCTTTTTCCATTTGCCTTTGCCCCTAATGTTTCATTAACTTGAAGGGCCTTCCCTTTTTTTGTCATACGAAGTCTATATACCTCTCAAAGCCAGACTTATCTCTGTCTCCTCCATAAAGCTCTCTCTCATATCTCATGTAGTGCTTTACTGTTGACAGAGAACTTTTTACACCCCTTATCTTATTTAATTCTATATATCCTATTTAGGTCATATGTTATCTCTATTTTGTAGGTAAACTTCACCTAGGTAGATGACACTACCACAGAGTAAAACTGTTTTAGTGGTAAAGACAGAATAAATACCTAAGTCTCATGGTGCCTAGTCTGGTATTCTTTTCACTAAATGACTCCACACTCGTAATTGTTGTTTTCTGAATTCCATTGTACTTACACAGTGCTGCAGTTAGTTCAGTCCCTCCACCTAAAAACAGCAGTGTCTTACACTACAGTTATTCAGTAAATTCATTCAACAAATATTTGTTAAGTGCTTATTATGTGCCAGGTATTTTGTATTTCCCAGAGTCTTTAGCGTATTGCCAGTAGGTAGCAGGTAGTTAGTGGTTTAGGGTTATTTTGAAGGTTTATTGTAAATTATTCAGACTGAATACAGTGCTTATATACAAGTCAGGGGAAAAGAGGCCTTCCAGAAGAGGTCTTCTTACTTAGCACATATATGTACATGTATCACAAGATTAACCTAGGGGAAGATAATAGAATGAGTATATAGTAAACACTTTGTTAACTGAAAAACAAGTCCTAGGCTTGTCTTTATCTCTCATGAGTCATTGCTGCTCCTAGAATGAAATAAAAATAGAGAAGCTTTCTGTATTAATTTTCACATTTGACTTAAGGGTTATAGATCCCATTACAAAGGTAAACAACATAAACATTATAGACATTTGTTTTCATTTTCATATGTGAAATACATTTTTTCAAGATTAGCACAAAAAGTAGTTAATTTAAAAGGTTGCTTTTCATTGTGGTTACTTATTTACCATATTCCTTATTCTGAAAAAACATCTGTTTTCAGTGGAGGAAAATTATTTTCAAATAAAGTACATGTCATGTCTGTGCCTATATATCATTTACAGGGAAAATTTTCCACTGTCTTTCTTGTATTTCTTGGTTTGTTTCTTTATTGTAAGGAATGGTTTAACCTTAGTAGTGAGTGATATGTTTACTGCACATACTGAACAATAACTCAAATATGCAGTGGTATGTGGCTCATCTTTTCTACTAACCCTAGTTGTTTTTGTGCTTCACCCCCATTGTAATCAGTTTGTTTTCTGGAAGTTGGCTCAGACTCCTTTCCTAGGGACATTTAAGTATATGTAATAAGGCTAGTGTTACTACTATTTTGAGAAACTAAAGTTGTGAAACCCTTCAGAAGACCTGTTGAGTAATTAGGATAGATACCTAAAAACTCTTGAGCAAAGTAAGGCAAACCTTACCAATTATTTTAGCAGCTAGAAATAACATTTCTAATTGGCAGAAAGTACAGCAGAAAGATTTTGTTTTTTACATCACAGTAGTTTTAAAAATTTTACTTTTTTTAAAATGGCGAATACTTCGGCCATTTTTTTTCTTGAACATATCAATATTGCATCTAAAAGAATATCTTGGAAGTGGTGTGCTGTTGTATCACAGGTAGATAAAGGAGAGGCAAGTTGCATTCTTTAAGTTACTTTATTCTGCTTTTAAGTAAAAGTTAAGATATTCCAGTTTATTTATCCTTCTGAGGTAAATGACTAAAAGAGAGTTTGGGAGAAAAAGACTTACCAGTAATTCCAGCATAACTCATCCTTCCTTTGCTGCCACTGCCTACCACTCCACCCAAGTTAAAGCATTTTTCTTTCCTTTCCAAATGTTGCACATTAGAAATGTAATGATTAAAACTAAATTCCAGCATAACAATTAGGAGATTATTAGAGCACAGTATAATGGACTTATATAATAATAGGATTCACATTGCTGTCAGTCAGTAATCTACTTGTTTTGGACTATTTTACTTCCTAAGCTTATGGCTTAATTGTTTCAGTGTTTTCAGTTTCCTTCACGTTACTTTAGTTTGTAGTACGATTGGTCATTCCCTAATTGGGGCACTTATGTGTTAACTTAAAGTTGAAAAATTATTTTAAAAATGACTTCTCAGAAATACGTTTGTTACCCAAATGTTAGTTTTGAGCATATGGTAAAATATTTGACATTTTTAAGGACTGCATGCTTTTATATGAATCTAAAATTATGTTATAAGATTAATGCGGCATTTAAAATTTTGTTTACAGTTCAGTTTTGCCTTCAGTCTAATTTCCCTGCTAGGCTGTCGCTCTAAGGCACCGTTCTTAAAGTTGTAGTCCCTGGACCAGCATCAGCATCACTGAAACTTGTTAGAGATGCAGATTCTCAGGCCCTACTCCAGACTTGAATCAGAAACTCTAGGGTTGGTGCTCAGCAATCTCAGTCTCAATCCCAAGTCCTCAGGGGATTCTGATACAGACTCAGAGTTTGAGAACCACTACTCTAAGCCTTCGTGTATGGTAGCTTCACACCACCTTGACTAAAAACAATCTACTTCTACTCAGCTTTTATTTTAAAAGTTATAAGTTAAAACATTCCTTAATTTTTTTCCATTACTGAGATTATAATGCATATTACTAGCTTATTTGTTATGATCTTTAATTTTGGGAAATGTTTCTTTTTTGCTATAATTCAGTTATTTTTGTAGTATTAGCTTGGTGTAGAATAAATAAAGATTTTCCCCTCTGTGCTATTCTTGTTTTCAAGCCAGCACATGCTTAATTTTAGATTATGTGATGTCACAGATTTTAAAATTGAAATATCACATATTTTAAAATTAAAGCCAATCATTTAAAAAATTGTGTTACTTGTTTTGATTACCTTAGCAAAAATACCATTTTTAAAGTGGCTGACCACCATTGTATATGAGACAGCTTATGAATTTATTTTAACAGATTAAAAAGGAATGAAGAATTTGAAACTACTCTTGTAGTCATTCTTACTTCTGAAATGCCTAAGAAGGGAGTGTTTTTTGTTTATTTATTTTGTTTATTAATATGCATTCCATCCCTTGAAAAGTATATGTTTTCATGTTAGATTTTCTGGTACATTTTGAATAGTATGTCCTAAGAGTGCCTTTGAACCGAGTCATGTAAAATAATCAGGGCAGGCTTTTTATTGGCGTCTTTTTGCATCCTCTTTTTTTGGGGCGGTGGGGGGCCCGCCCCTCACGGCTTGCGGGATCTTAGTTCCCAGACCGAGGATCGGACCCAAGGCCCAGCAGTGAAAGCGCCGAGTCCTCACCACTAGACCGCCAGGGAATTCATAGTGGCTTTTTGATATGAGTAAGAGTCTGGTTATTTAAACTAGTTTTGAGTAGTGAAACTAAATAATCCAGTTCATTGTTGATACAATCATTGACAGATTTGCCTGTTGTGTAAAATCATGTATACCAGACATATGCTACATTTCTGTAAATGTGTTTTGGTTCAGTTCTGATTGGAATATCCTGTATTTGTTAGTGTTAGGTGTCTCTAATATTATTAAATCATTCAGCAATTAAACTTGATAGATCTTGTACTATTACTGAAATCCAGTTTTAAGTGAATTCATTTTACATTTGATTATTCTTTGAATTTCAGGATGGTGAGGAAGAAGAAAATGAGAAAGGTATGTTTGATGCTAAGTAGAGTTTAAAAATTGGTGACATTTAGAAAAACAGTAAATTATGTGAAAATAAAACATTCCTTATTTGAAATCTTATTTTTGAAATGAGTTTATTTTCAAATTTATCAACTTAGTGAATTAAGTTAGCACCTTGATTTTATTTTTCAATTGGTTTTAATTTTCTTTTTAACACTTTAAAGATATGTTCTAACTTAATGGTACATATCAGTTACTGTAGTGGACAATGCTATTTTTTATTTAACCCAATTTAAATTTTATTTTTAAAAATAACTCCTAGCATACGGTAAGTTGATTACATTCTTAAGACTGGTACTGCAGTAACTCATACGTGCTTATTGGGAGTCCTGGTATGTAATGGATAATTAATTTTACAACTAGCCCTAAAAATGTTGGGTGACCAGGAGACTGACTTTTTGTTTGCTGCTTAGAGAAATTTCGTACAGTCTTCTGACAGTTTCAGTAGTTTAGGAGAGCTATCTCATCCAATACAATTGCAGGGACACCAGTAGTAAAATATGTGGTCAGTATGAGGTTTATGGAAGGGTTCTTGGAAAGACGTCAAAGGATCCTCCTACTTTGGACTAGAAAGGACATGGAACAGGTTTCTAAGCAAGGCAGAATAAAAAACCTAGAAGAAATGATGAAGTAAAGCTACCAGCTGAAAATCTCAGATGCCCGAAGCCTTTCTATTTTGGGGGAATGCAAGACATCTTTGAAAATGGTAACTGCAGGACTGACTGGACAGGATGAAGCCTGGAAATAACCACTTTCCTAAACGTTATGGAGCAGGCCATCTTTGGAGCCTCCTGTAGCAGTTTTCCATGTGATTCTGGACTACACAAGAACTGAATAAGAAGAGCGAAAAAGATGAGGCCCTGAATACTTTGAAGACCGATTGGTATCCTCAGACTGTGACCTTTCAAGACGTCACCATGGGAGTTCTGAAGGTCACAAGGGTTAAATCCCAAGATAATTTGAACATTGAATACCAAGTCTGCACATTTGTCACTCTCTCATGGAGGAAAAAAATCTTCCATATGCCATTAACTTATAACCAGAAATGAAGAGCTGGTATCCTCAGGATGGAACCATTTCCTCACTTTTGTTGTTTGGTATTTGTATTTAGAGATCATTTTTTCCATGAAGAATAAGTGATCCTGGGTAAAGGATTGTTTATGTTAGTTAATACCCTTGTGTTTTTCTTCCTAACCTTCCATCAGTGCTAATAACTGGCTTTATATTTTCTAGGTCCTATTCTAGCTTATGAATATGAAATTGTTTAAACTTCTTGTTTTGCCGTATTTATTCCTGTTAAATCCTCTTAGATATAGCAGGTTCTGGTGATGGTACACAAGAAGTATCTAAACCTCTTCCTTCAGAAGGGAACCTAGCTGAGGCTGATCACACAGCTCATGAAGAGATGGAAGCTAATACGACTGTGAAAGAAGCTGAGGATGACAACATCTCGGTCACAATCCAGGCTGAAGATGCCATCACTCTGGATTTTGATGGTGATGACCTCCTAGAAACAGGTAAAAATGTGAAAATTACAGATTCTGAAGCAAGTAAGCCAAAAGATGGGCAGGACGTCATTGCACAGAGCCCGGAGAAGGAAAGCAAGGATTATGAGATGAATGCCAACCATAAAGATGGTAAGAAGGAAGACTGCGTGAAGGGTGATCCTGTCGAGAAGGAAGCCAGAGAAAGTTCTAAGAAAGCAGAATCTGGAGACAAAGAAAAGGATACTTTGAAGAAAGGGCCCTCGTCTACTGGGGCCTCTGGTCAAGCAAAGAGGTTTGTTTTTCTATGTCAGTTCTTTACGATACTGAATTCCAGCATTCAATAAGATCACTCTACATTAAGGGGGTGGCTTCAAGACCATGTACAGTAATTAGTACTTATGATCCTGCCTATAATATTTTTGACCGTCATAAGTTACTTTAAAAAAAATTCAAGATCTTCGTAATATGCAGTGTGTCCTACTGATTGCATTGTCGAATTGTCAGCATATATTTGTTTTTTTTGTTGTTTTTTTTCAAATTGACAATTTTTTTGTGTTTTATTTTTAAAAATCCTTGTGATGATGGTTAATGAACAACTATCAGTCCTAAGAACACAAAATGAAGTCAAGTCCCAGTCCTGAAATCTGGAGAAGATGGCCATATATCCACTGAATAGAATTGTCAGAAAATCTAGATCTTCAGGCATCTTGGGGAAAATCAGTGCAAGAATCCTAAGGGAATCATTTGTTCAAATAACCTAATCTAGGCCTTTGGAATTATTAATTTGTATGAATAGCACTAGTTTGAAATATAGTCAATATCAAGCTGTTCGATTTTTGTTCTTTTGTTTTTTTCTGTTGTGTTTTTTTTTTTTCTTTTCAATTTTCTTCTGGTGATTTGCTTCTTTAGCTCTTCAAAGGAATCTAAAGACAGCAAGACATCATCCAAAGATGACAAAGGTAATGGATTTCTTTTCCTGTTTATTTCAGTGATAAATTTCATATTTTCATTAAAAAGTAATAATTGCCTGGGGTTTCCTTTGACATTACTTAGTCCTCAAAAATTGACATACTAAAATTTTTCGATGCCCTTTTATGTAAACAGTGGAGTTAGATTACAGCAAATTCTCAGTGTGATTGAAGCATTACTTTCTTAATTACTTAATTTTTAAACTGGTATGAATTTGCTTAAAATATATTTGGTCTGTGTTTTTTACGTTGTGTTCTAAGCATCTGTATGGAATATTCATATAACAGATATTTTGTTTTCTTATATTATAATTTCAAGTATTTTATCTTTGATTGTAGTCACTTTTAACCCCTATACACCACCATAGTCTTTTCCCTTTCTGTCTAGTAGGAAATATGGTATAAACAGTATTTGTGTATATTTGTGGAGCTGAAAGAAAGTCAGTCTCTTAACATTGGGTTTTACTTTCTTGATTCTTTAAATCAGGGCACACTTCTGTTAATATAGCCAGTTATACAGTATTTTAATTCTTCGGAATTTACTTCCTATTTGACTTATTTTGCATTGATGAGAGTTTTATGTAGAAAAGTAGTTTTATTTTAATTTTTGTAAGCTTAAAGGTGCATTATTTGATTACTTTTTGTTACTGGGAAGTCTCAGTCTCAGTTTGTCTCCTGGTCATGTGCTTTAGTGTCATCTTGTATATGCTGTATATTGAAAAATATTTCTTGTGTTCTAAAAAAGCATTTTAAGGGAAAATAACGCCATTTAGGTACTATAGATTCTGAAAATGCCTTGAGTGCCTGAAAAAGTACTGTGTTCCTTTTACTTTTTTTAGTATATTTTGTTGGTATATTTTAATAATTAGAAATTTTTGTGATTGGTTTAGTAATTGACAATTAATTAATTGCATTACCCACATTCCTTACAGTTTGGTTAATGGATAAGATATAATAAATGTTTTAAATGTTATCCTTTAAATTTAGAAGACTAGTGTAGTCTTAATTAAATGTTAACTTTTTCCTGTCATTAAATATTTTTTTCTGTAGTTAGAGAAGTATGTGGGCCCAAATGTTACTGGTAAAATAAAAAAGATACACAAACTTCCAGTTCACATTTCATAGCAGATCGTTTGATAACTACATTTCTTAAGAACACAAATGCAGCAACCATTAATATTTAAAATATTTGAGTCAGGCGTGTGTTGTCTCCTCATAAGTACACTGACAATAGTTCTTCAACTAAAACTTGTGGCTTGTAATTTTTAAAGCATTAAACATTTTACTCCAATAATGCAAAGTTATAAAAATTGTTACTTCTGTTTGCTTAGATACTGTTTCCCTTAGAGTGGGTAAGAGTTGTTTTCCAAGTAAAGTCAAATGAATGAAAATTCCTTTTTTATAATAGTACATTTGAAGTAAAGCACTGAAGGATGACTGACCAGGCCTGTATTTTAAGAAATGGCATTTATCTGTATGAAACCATAATTTGTGTATGGAAATAGTGCAGAAATAATTCATATAACCATTTACCTATTCTAAAGGATTTTGAGGTCTCTGATCTTATTTTTGTAAGTGATTTTAGAAGATTTTTTTTTTTAAATACAGAGTTATCCAGCTGCATGTAATTCCCACTTTCTCTTACCCTTTCTCTGATAGAGGATGAAGGTGAACTGTGGTTCGCTCGTCTTTGTTATTAAACATTCAAATTCTTGAAAACAGTTTATCCCTTTGTTTGACTTTTCCCTTTGTGCTCCCAAGTTTCTCAGGAGCTAAAGCCCACCACAGATGTAGGTAATTAAGCAGTCTGTACATTCCTAGATGACTACTTCCTGGTTGCCTGTATTCAGTGCAGTGGTTGAGTATAAGTTATTGAGCTTAACAGCAGAAGTCCAAGACATGTAATTTATTTTTTTTGCCTACTTTGTCTTAAAATTCGTGCAGTAGGAAATGTACAGATGTTCAGACATGTTTGTATTATCTCTTATTGTGTTTGATTTTAATAATAGATGTGTAGGATTTTGATGTAGTAAAGTTGTACTATCAACATTAGAGGGTATTATAATTTTGGAAGAATATGGCCCTAATAATTGTGTTAAAAATATTCCAATTGAGATACTTAAACTTCTATTAAATCTATTCTAGGAAGTACAAGTAGTACTAGTGGTAGCAGTGGAAGCTCAACTAAAAATATCTGGGTTAGTGGACTTTCTTCTAATACCAAAGCTGCTGATTTGAAGAACCTCTTTGGCAAATATGGAAAGGTACATACATTCTTTTTACCTTTTTATCCATCTTTCTGGTATCTCCATTTTAAATAGAGGTTATATTCAAAACAGTATATATAAAATCTAGTTTTTTGGCTCTCTTAGGACTGTTACAGGCATAATTATTGAGTTCTGTAGTAATGGTGAGTTTCATCATATAATCTCACTGTGAACCCTGGGAATCTTTTATTAAGAGCTCATATTTTGAGCCCATTTAAGCCAAGGACTGAGTTTGATTCATCACATTCATCATGATATTTCTTGGACCTAGAATTGCTGAGGCTGATCTGGTCATCTGGAAAATATAGGTAGATTAATATTAGGCAATGGGATATAGAATATGAGGGAAAACACCCCAAAACTGATGTGGTCCTTCTCATTATACAGATTCCAGTACAGTGGTGGTGAAAAATGTAAAACTGGTAAAACTTAATCAGAAGTTTTGATAGTTCTTTGATAGCTGTGAAGGAAGAGTGCAGGGTGTTAGCAAAGGGAGGCTTCACTGTGGTTGGTTCATCAGAACTTTTTCTGGCATATGAGGGGAGCCCTAACAGAAGAGAAAAATAGTCAATGATTAAATGAATTGAATATTCAAATAATGGCTGTTGAATTAAGTTGCAGTTGATCTGCATCCCTTAGGGCCCTCACTACTTTCTACTTTACATTTTAGTGTTCAATATATTGATACATCGTATGTAACCTACTCTGCTGTAAACTCTTTGATAGCAGGGATCTTTATCTACTATACTATGTGTGCACATGGTAGGCTTTAAAATATTTATTAAATTAATGACCATTAACGGTAAATAGCCATTAATGAGTGTTACAAAAACCTATCTTATTGATTTTAGGAGTTTTTTTTTCTTCTTCTAATTAGAGAGTTACCTGCACATTAAGGACGTTCCTGTAGATGTCAGATACAGAACACTGAGAATTGTGGTCCCATGATCAGCTGTGGTGTATTTTTGGTTCTGTTTTCAACAATTTATTGTTAGAGCTGTAAAAACAGTATTTTGATGTTGGCCTTTATTAGGATTAAAACTATATTAGGAAACCATGTACTTATAACAAGGACCTTGGGCTTAAGAATTAAGCTGTTGTTGGGGCAAGGCAGCATTTCCCAGAGTTGAGATAAAAGCTGATAGCTACCAGCTACCCACACCTTACAGCCTCCTAAATTCCTTACGTTCCTTTTCCTGACACTGCGTCCCTGTTCCTATTTATTCAGCACTACATTGTTCTCTCTCACTTTTCTTCTCACTCATCCACCCCTGCCTTGTCTCTCTTAGCTATTCATTTTATAGAATTGAAATTATTTGTCACTTTTATATTGGTATACATTTTAAAAGTACATGGATGGAAAGTGTGTCTTTTTAGGGTGTGTTTTTAGGGTGTTTTTTAAAAAAATTAATTTATTTGTTTTTGTTTTTGGCTGTTTTGGGTCTTCGTTGCTGTGCGCAGGCTTTCTCTAGCTGCGGTGAGCGGGGGCTACTCTTTATTGCAGTGCACGGGCTTCTCGTTGTCATGGCTTCTCTTGTTGCGGAGCACGGGCTGTAGGCGCGGGCTCAATAGTTGTGGCGCACGGGCTTAGTTGCTCCACCGCATGTGGGATCTTCCCGGACCAGGGCTCGAACCCGTGTCCCCTGCATTGGCAGGCAGATTCTTAACCACTGTGCCACCAGGGAAGCCCTAGGGTGTATTTTTAAGGTTGCTTTTTTACATGTGGCAGATTCTTTATTTTTGAAAGACCCATTATAGAAAAGTGTTAACACTTATCTAGACACTTTCTAGGAACTTACCCTTTTTGTTTTAATATCTTTAAGAGATTCAGGGTGGGCCTTTGATAGGGAAATTTTGACCCAAATCTAATTGAAAATATTATTTCTTTGCTTTCTTTAATTGTGCTATTACTTCATTGATGTGACTGTGTTTTGGCAATGTATTTGAAAGAGAAAAAAAAGGAAAAAACTAAAAGCAGGTTAAATTGCTTTTTGACATTTTAAATTGTTCCCCTGATTATTTACTGAGTACTTACAGGCAAGGTAGATGGTGATCATAGAATAATATATGTCCTAAATTTATCCTTTATCCTGAATTTATACATCCTGAACATATCCTTTAATTTGAATAGTTTCCATTCTGAAGTTTAATCTATTTAGAAATGTATGTGGTTGTAAAGTTGTAAAACTTTCTAAAGTATAATCTCATTTTACAGGTTCTGAGTGCAAAGGTAGTCACAAATGCTCGAAGTCCTGGGGCCAAGTGCTATGGCATTGTAACTATGTCTTCAAGCACAGAGGTGTCCAGATGTATTGCACATCTTCATCGCACTGAGCTGCATGGACAGCTAATTTCTGTTGAAAAAGTAAGCTTGCTTAAGTGTTTATAAAAGGGAGGTTACTTTGAGGGCTCGTAATTTTCAATTTAAAGATGTTACACTGGTGGGGAGTAGAATTAGGAATGATTTTATTTTTATATATTCATTTCTGTTTTCCAAATTTTCTACCATCAACATACTATTTACAGATATAAAAGTGTAACATTAAAACACATATTTTTTTCTGTTTAAACCTTTCAGGTTAAAGGTGATCCTTCTAAGAAAGAATTGAAGAAAGAAAATGATGAAAAGAGTAGTTCAAGAAGTTCTGGAGACAAAAAAAATATGAGTGATAGAAGTAGCAAGTAAGGATTTATTTTGTTGATAAGCATATAGACTTTTTTGGTACACTGATGAAGTAGTCCTCATTTTGTTGTTTTCTTGCATGGGGTCAGGACACAAGCCTCAGTCAAAAAAGAAGAGAAGAGGTCGTCTGAGAAACCCGAAAAAAAAGAAAGCAAGGATACTAAGAAAATAGAAGGTAAAGATGAGAAGAATGATAATGGATCAAGTGGCCAAACTTCAGAATCGATTAAAAAAAGTGAAGAAAAGAAACGAATAAGTATGCTATGCATCTTTCTTCTCAATCCCTTTCTAATGCATCCTACAATTTAATTTTTACAGTGGAAGGGGAAACTTGAGATTACAATCCAGATAAATATTTAAACTTTGTTATTAGATGTCACTGTGGTAGAAAAGGAGGTCTCATAGACTGATTGTCTTCTCCTTTTCCACTCTTAGGAAACAGATGTCTTCTTCCACCTAAGCCCAGTTACTGTTAAATCTGGGCTGGCTGAAAATGGTCATTGAGTAATAGCTATGTAATTGATCTTTTGGTATCTCTAAAAGTATTTATGTTAGCAGATCAAGCTTTAAAAACTCTTTACCTTTAAGTTCTCATAGAGTAAGTTTTTTACTTCATGTATTGGTTTATGAATATTTGGTTGTCTAAGAATTCAGCATTTTTACATTATATTTTCTTTTTTTACTGGAATATTTTTAGACACTTGCTTACCTAATTTTTTTTTTTTTCCTCTTAGGTTCAAAGAGTCCAGGACATATGGTAATACTAGACCAAACTAAAGGAGATCATTGTAGGCCATCAAGAAGAGGAAGATATGAGAAAGTAAGTCTCTGAGACGGATGTTGTATACTATTCCACCTGTTCCCAAAAGAAGATAAGTCAGTATCTCTAACCATTTTGCATACTTCCATGCTAGAAAACCTAAGAAAAGGGGAATGTCATTACTCATTTAGGCTTTTTAAATGACCAGCTCAACTTGAAAAAACAAAATTATTTTAACTTGTAGTCCTGTTATAATTTTTTTTTTCTACAGATTCATGGAAGAAGCAAGGAAAAGGAGAGAGCTAGCTTAGATAAAAAAAGGGACAAAGACTACAGGAGGAAAGACATCTTGCCCTTTGAAAAGATGAAGGAACAAAGATTGAGAGAACATTTAGTTCGTTTTGAAAGATTGCGACGAGCAATGGAACTTCGAAGGTAGGAAAAGAGTCTGTTTTTAACTATAGGTACATCTTTAACACTAGTTATAAACCAGATTTCTGGAAATTGTATTCCTACAGAAAGATATTTGTCACTTTTAAGAAATGCAGTAAAACCTAATGATTTCTTAAGTTTGCGTAGTATTTTACGATGTACAAAATACCTTTCCATCTATTATCTCTGTCTTGACAGTTCTGTAAGGTTAGTTATGTCCATTATATAAGTGAAAAAAATGGAGGCCCAGAGAGGCTAAATGACTCTTCCAATGCCACATGGCTAATGAGTGGCAGAGTCGGGACTCAGACCCAAGTCTTCTGACTCCAAGTCCAATGCTCTTTCCTCTACTCCAAAGCTGCCGCCATAAAAAACATGACTTTAAAGGAACAATTGATTTTTGAGATAGGATAGTCTCAATGTAAGCTATAGTGGTCAAATAATATGTTGACATTTTAGGGAAAACTTATTGTACTTTGAATTAGAGACCAAGTGAAGGCAGATTTAACCCTGTGAACCTTATTGTGTTCAAGCTCTGTCCCAAAGCAGGCATTCTTTTTAAAACAAAACGCGAACAAAACATTTCTATTTTTAGTGGCAATATCTCAACAGTTCATCATGAGTGCCCGTTTGCTTTCGTATATCAATTTTTGGATGCCACTTAAAATATTCTTGTGAAAGTGTCTCATAATATAAATTTCCAAATATTAACCTATACTGTCAAATGGTCACTTACCATGAAATTTCATCTGTTCATTCACAAGAGTGCTCCGAACTACCGGAGATACTTTTAGCAACTTAAATAATACTATGATTGCCGCACAGTTTACCTAAAGGAAATAACCCTTGCATTACTCAGAACCTTTGTTGGATGAGGTCTCAGCACACTTAGCCTCCTGTTTAGAGGACCACAAGTTGAGAGGAGGGTGGGAGTGGGAGTTATTAGGCAGCACTCCTCAAACCCATTAGACCAGCACCCCTTTCATAGTAAACAAAAGAGTTGCAGCACCTTCTTTACTAATCGGAAACGAAATTGGTATATAATATACCTACCCATACAAATATACAAAAAATATCAATATAAAGCCTTAACTGTAATACGAAGGAAAAATGAAAGTAATTTATAATGAAGCATATATTCCAGATATGAATGTTTAGGCATGACTCTCTAGAAGATCTAATGAAGTAGTCAGATGTTTGCACCCTTCTTAAGACTCAGTGAGAATGTGACAGCTACAAACACAGATTGATACCGGTTTGTCATATTGGTGAGTCAAATACCAGGAGTGTTGTTGACGTTATGACGTGATATCTGAAATGGTGAACAACTCTTGGTGAAGTTCTCAAGAAAGTATAATTTTCCCTCTTACTTATATGGAGTTGCATTCCTGGAAACTTTAGTGTACATAAAACCACGCCAAAGCAAATGAACCTAGCATTTATTAAAAATTAGTTAAGTTCTAGAGCTAGATTTTTTTCTCTAGAGGTGATTTTGTTTTGATGACATGAGTGTCCATTATGGTATTTGAAAGGTATATTAGGAGTGTTGGACAGTTTTTTGTTATACAGAACTATCTTGACTATTCCACGCATCAGAAGATAATTTAGAATCCTTGGTCCCTTTCACTAATTGCTGGTAACCGCCCCATGGTCCTTGTGATAATTAAAAATGCCCCTCATATTTCCATGGGGGCAGTACTGAACCGTTGAGGACCACTGGGTTACTAGGGGAAGACATGGTGATAGACAAAATACACTGGGTGCCTTAAAGTAAGGAAATGATTTTTTAAAAAAAAACAAAAGCTGTTAAAAGTCTTAATATAATAACTTAATTTAGTTGAGCAAACATTTGAACTACCTCCTGAATCAAAGAAGCATGTTACCTGGAGCCATCTGTTATGGGCTGTGAACACTCCAAAAGAGGCTTTGAGGCAACCGTTTATTATATACAGCATTTGCTATAATTCATGCTGATGGTTATGATCCCAAGTTATCAAAAATAAGGCCTACCTAATTTTAAGGAGATAGACTGTATCCTATTTTGCTATCAAAAACAGTAGAAGTTATAGTTTTGTAAACTCATGTATGTAGAATATCTCCTTTTAAAAATGTTGATTAATTAATGGGCTGTTATAGTGGGATTTTTATTTAAACAGGAATCATGTAAGAGGCAACTACTCTATAAAATTCAGCTGTTTAGTTGACAGTCTTAATAAATAAGTGACAGTATTGAAATCTGTTTAAAGTTTTATTTTGAGTTCTCTTTCCAATTACATTAAAACTACTTAGAATGAGTTGAAGTTTAAAATTGCCAACCTCAAGGAAAAATACAAATTCAAAAGCTATTCTCTTTCACACAGTGCTAGCATAATTTAAGTATTTCTAAATACTGATTTTTGTTAGACGAAGAGAGATTGCAGAAAGAGAGCGTCGAGAGCGAGAACGCATTAGAATAATTCGTGAACGGGAAGAACGGGAACGCTTACAGAGAGAGAGAGAGCGCCTAGAAATTGAAAGGCAAAAACTAGAGAGAGAGAGAATGGAACGCGAACGCTTGGAAAGGGAACGCATTCGTATTGAACAGGTGCAGTCAGAAAATCTTTTCATCTTAAATAACTGACCTTTTTCAAACCCTGTGATTTTTGCCCTAAAATTTGCTTTACATGTTGTAAAGCTTCTATAGAATAAGTTTAGCTAATGAGCATTTATTAAGTGTCCCTGAAAGATAACAGTGAATTAGGTGCTAGTTAAAAATACATTTAGTCATGACTTTGTTCTAGCCAATTGGTAATACCTCGAGCTCTGCAATATCATGGCAGCCTAATAGTCTGAGCATAGGACTATGAGTCCAGAGTAGTTGTAATCCAGGCTCTGTCACTATCCCATTCTTAGAAAATAACTATTTCCTTACATATTATAGTGGGAGTGATTTCCCAAGGCTGGAAGGAAATAATGCCTCTCTTTGCAGAATTGCATCCAAGGTTTTAAGGCACTTAATCTTCATACATATTAAGAACTGTATTTCTAATTCCCTTTAGGTGCTTTTGTTTAAAATTATTAAACTAAATCTGACCTTCCAAATTAAAAAAATTGCCAGCTTTTAACACCCAGTCTCTGTTAATTTTAATGTTGCAGAACAATAGTCATAGCTTAGATTGCTAATTACTGAAGTCAGAATTTTTTATTTGTCCCAGGTATGTGTTTTGCCTGGTGCTTGCCTATGATGGTTTCTTAATGACAGGATTAAAACAAAGTTGCATATATACTTACCTTATGTTTTCATTTTGCATTGGTTGGTTCTTCCTTCTATGTTGTCTGAAGGAAAGACGTAAGGAAGCTGAACGTATTGCTCGAGAACGAGAGGAACTGAGAAGGCAACAGCAGCAGCTTCGTTATGAACAAGAAAAAAGGAATTCTTTGAAACGCCCACGTGATGTAGATCATAGGTAGTTGCTTACTTTCTTTAACAGTAGCTTACTATCTTATTCCTTAGTCCAAGCTAAGACTAACTCTAGAATTGGAGAGTACAGGCACCCATCATTGGAGTAAAGGGTCATGATCAACAGGGATGGGAATGATTGCAGTATTGAATTGGACCCAGTGCATTGTCAAGTAGAAGAGTCTGCTCTTCTTCCTAATGCAAATGTTTTTCCACTATGACTGGAAATACATGGTAGACTTCAGCAATGGCTCTCAAACTCAGACCCATTTTGAAAATTCTTACAGGGTAGTGCAGATGGTACAGAAATCAAAGTCATAAATTTGGGAAGACTAAAATATAGATTCTGTATGTGTTTGCATTCATGGTTCTTAATAGATTTCAAAATACAATATAGTCATTTCTCATTATACATTCTGTGAGGTTTAGTTGATAGTGTTGAGAAATAAGTGGAGTGAATGAATTGTGCTTGGGACTGACCCCTCTAACCTTTCCAAAGTTAAATATAACCAAAAAGGTTGTATACACCTAGTTAGAATTTTATCATAAAATGGTATCAAGTGTTTATCTTATTTGTCTTTTCCATTTAGTAATTTGAAAACAAACAATTTTTCAACTATTTTCTTTCCTGTGAAATTCCTCTAATAACTATACGACTTTGTATAACAATAATTTTTTGCTAGCTTGTAACAATGTTTTGTCTTGAGTTTATTAGCCCTCTGTATCCACAGTTCCTAGCATGTGGTATGTATGACTCCAAGTAAGTGTTATTTGATTGTTGCAAAACTAATTTATATAAACGAGCAAATATTTCTCTTCAAGGCGAGATGATCCTTACTGGAGCGAGAATAAAAAGTTGTCTCTAGATACAGATGCACGATTCGGCCACGGATCTGACTACTCTCGACAACAGAATAGATTTAATGACTTTGATCACCGAGAGAGGGGCAGGTTTCCTGAGAGTTCATCAATACAGTCTTCATCTTTTGAAAGGTAAACAGATTATGTTGAAAAATGCTGTATTCGGTATATGAGCCTTGTTAGTGATAGTTTGGTTCTCTATTAAAATCTTAAGAAGTACAGGTCATAACTGAGTGTTCAGAACAAATCATATGTTTGGTTTTTGTATTTGTTAATGAGACTGTGATTCAGTATTCAAAATTAGTTTTATAGGCCACCATAACACAGTTAAGTAGGTTGGTTTTATCTTCTTAACCTTTAAAACTAGGTGGGAGTACTGTTAACTTTGGATGGGCCTCAACTGTGAAGGAACAGTAAAATATCCCTCAGGTTGGTAGTGACTTGAGTGTTTGATGTAATTACCATTGGATGACAAAAAACCAACCTTCATGCCAGACATTTAGCTCAATTTAAAAGAATATATGTTATTATCAATAATTGTGGCCATTTTTGGTCGCCTTACCTTAAGTTAATTTTTAAAGAAGATGTTATTATTGTAGGTTATGCAAATAAAGTTAAGAAGAATAAGGCCAAGTAAGTACTTCTCAGGACCTGTGTTCTTTGTTTTGGATAACAGGCGAGAACGTTTTGTTGGTCAAAGTGAAGGGAAAAAAACACGTCCTTCCGCACGAAGAGAAGATCCGGGTTTTGAAAGGTATCCCAAAAATTTCAGTGATTCCAGAAGAAATGAGCCTCTACCACCAAGAAACGAACTTAGAGAAACAGACAGGCGAGAAGTACGAGGGGAACGAGATGAGAGGAGGACAGTGATCATTCATGACAGGCCTGATATCACTCACCCTAGACATCCTCGAGAAGGAGGGCCCAATGCATCTAGACCAACCTCCTGGAAGAGTGAAGGAGGCATGTCCACTGACAAACGGGAAGCAAGGTATTTGTGTAGTTTATAATGACTAGCTAATGGTGGTTTATAATGCATTTGGGTTTTTCAAAAAAAGGTATAATAGAGTTTGATTGTGTATGTTTTTGGATTTTGTTTAACAGAGTTGAAAGGCCAGAAAGATCTGGGAGAGAAGTATCAGGGCACAGTGTGAGAGGGGCTCCCCCTGGGAATCGCAGTAACGCTTCAGGCTATGGAAACAGAGAGGGAGACAGAGGAGTAATCACAGACCGAGGAAGTGGAGCACAGGTAAATGCTTATGCAGGTTTATTGTCAACTCTCCAGAAATAAATTTAAAGGACTTACGAGACACATTGTATCTGTAGTATCATTTGAGTGTGGACTAGACTAGATTAGAATGATTGAGAGTTTCTTGTGAAAGATCTTAATGCCTCTTGTATTTTCAAGTCAGTAGTTGAACATAGTAGTCCAGAGAAGCAGGATACTAGCCCTGAAATTTTTTTTTCCTTCCAGTTTTATTGAGATATAATTGACATACAGAAAGAACTGTGTAAGTTTAAGGTGTACAATGTAATGATTTGGCTTAGATACATGATGAAATGATTGTAGCCCTGAAATTTTTATTAAACTTCCTGCGAAAATTTGAGAATTGTTATATTTGGTAGATGAGCCTTCCTAATGATGACTGGCTTTATTTCTTTTTTAAGAAATTGAGGCTTTCAAACTGGATGGGAAATCTTGGGCCCCTACTTGTGTTTCCCTTTCACCTTTTCCTTTTTTTTGTTGTTTTTTTGGTTTATAATACTCTCTTTTCTCCCACTTTATTAAGTAGCTTAAAGTATAGAACTGAAATAAAACAGTTGTCTCCTTCTTGCTCTTTTATTTTTAAAGGTAGGTAAGTGGAATATTTTGTATTTGCCTTTTTTACTCTTGTGACACTTTATTGACTTGAATATTTTCTATTAAGAAGTTAATGAATCTCGACAGAGGACATCTCTTAGCAATACAAATGAGCAAAAACCTTTTACCTGATTTGAAAGCATTCTGTCGATGAAATACTGGCATAATATGGGTGGACGGTAGCAGAGATAGAATATTCTCTTAAATTACATACAGAAAAGAATTCTGAAGTGTGTGTGTATGTGTGTCTCCATCCTTAGGCCTGTAGTGTACTCTGGTGCTCTGTTTTGTATTTGAATACATACTAGGTTTTGTAGCAACATTTTTTACCAGAAAACTTTTTAATCTCTTGGCATTCTAGTTAATACAACTATGCACTTTCCATTTCATACAAAGCATTTTTGAAACGGATTTGGGCCTGCTGGGATTTATTAAGTTTTAATGTTTCTAGTAAGTAGAAATGTTCAATAGATGAATTCATTGAGCTATTTATCCTGAATAGAACATTTAACATTTGTTACATAATCCAGATATTCTGCCTTAGTTAGAGTAAAATTTAAGTCTCATAGACTAGTGCCCTTGCATTCACATGCCGTTTTTGCAAAAGGTATCCTGAGGGAAGAGATCCTGTTCCTCCCTTGGAAATTTGGTTTCCATGGTGTTGGTCTATAAGCTGTTCTGACTGTAGTATTGGGTTGGCAAAAAAGTTCCTTCGGTTTTTAAGTACAAATAAAAGACACATTTTTCATTTTCACCAAGAACTTTATTGAACAACATATTCACCGTTTTGTTCCACTACCTTCTGCCATTTTTCAGGCAACTTCATAATTCCGTCTTCCCAAAACTTTTTATCTTGATGAGCAAAGAACTGTTCCAGGTGCCTTTTACAGTCTTCCAGGGAATTGAAATTTTTCCCATTAAGAGAATTTTGTAAAGACCAAAATAAGTGGAAAGCCGAAGGTGCAATGTCTGGTGAATACAGTGGATGAATCAGAACTTCCCAGCCAAGCTGTAACAGTTTTTGCCTGGTCATCAAAGAAACATGCGGTCTTGCATTATCCTGATGGAAAATTCTGTTTCCTATTGACTAATCTGGACGCTTTTCGTCGAGTGCCACTTTCAGTTGGTCTAATTGGGAGCAGTACTTGTCGGAGTTAATTGTTTGGTTTTCTGGAAGGACTCCCTTCTAATCCCACTATATATACACATCACCTTCTTTGGATGAACACTGGCCTTTGGTGTGGTTGGTGGTGGTTCATTTCGCTTGCCCACGGTCTCTTCCGTTCCGTGGTACGGTATCCACTTTTCATCGCCCGTCACAATTTGTTTTAAAAATGGAACATTTTTGTTACATTTCAGTAGAGAATTGCATATGGAAATACGGTCAAGAAGGGTTTTTTTCACTTAACTTACGTGGAACCCAAACGTCAAAGCGATTCACATAACCAAGCTGGTGCAAATGATTTTCAACACTTGATTTGGATATTTTGAGTATGTCGGCTATCTCCCACGTAGTATAATGTTGATTGTTCTCAGTTAATGTCTCGACTTGATTGCTATCAACTTCAGCTGGTCTACCCAACCGTGGAACATCATCCAGCGAGAAATCTTCAGCACAATACTTCGCAAACCAACCTTTGACACGTTTGATCAGTCACAGCATCTTCTCCATACACCGCACAAATCGTTTTTTGTGTTTCAGTTGCGTTTTTACCTTTCTTGAAATAATAAAGCATAATATGCCAAAAATGTGGCTTTTTTCTTCCATCTTCAATATTAAAATGGCTACACAAAAATTCACCAACTTTGGGGTTTTTTTAAAATGCACACTGATATGACAGCTGTCACAATACAATCTAAGAGAATTGTTTTGAATGAAGTTAAAGACAACTAAGCGCCACTAGAGCCATCCTACGGGAAAACCGAACAAACCTTTTGGCCAACCCATTATATCTCTGTAGGGCGCCTTCAGATTTCTGTAGGCTAAGTATCATAACTTTTGACTCTATTTTTCCCCGCAGATCCTTAGTTCTCTGCTTTTGTTTCTTTATGTTCACTATTCTTTTTTTTTCATAGTCATGGGTGTAAGACCTTGTAAGAGCCATAGCACTAACTAGTACTGGGTACAGTAAGATGACAGCTCCTTTTCTATGTGGTATTTTCATGTTGATCATATACCCCACCTTGATTTGTCTTAAGGTTTTGACCTCTCAGTATGCCTTCTTACATATATATAGAAGATCCAGGCATTACATATAGACCCAGAAATACTCAAGGGTCAAAAAGTACATGGGTGCTAGAAGGTATAGAAATAACAGTGCTGAATCATGTTCTGTCCTTCTACCTTTTCTACCCTGAAGCCTGAGAAGCTTCTTAGTTCAAAGTAGATAGAAACCTTTTTTCATATTATTCATTCTTTCATCTTCTCACACATCTTACTAATTTCCTTCTGGCATTAAAAGTATACCATAAGGGGCTTCCCTGGTGGCTCAGTGGTTAAGAATCCGCCTGCCAATGCAGGGGACATGGGTTCGAGCCCTGGTCCAGGAAGATCCCACATGCAGCGGAACAGCTAAGCCCCTGGGCCACAACTACTGAGCCTGCGCTCTAGAGCCCGTGCTCTGCAACAAGAGAAGCCCCCGCAATGAGAAGCCCGCGCACCACAACCAAGAGTAGCCCCCACTCGCCGCAACTAGAGAAAGCCTGCGCGCAGCAGCAGAGACCCAACACAGCCAAAAATCAATAAAAATAAAACAAATTTAGCAAAAAAAAAAAAAAAAGTACATCTTAAGTAAATTGGCCTGAGGCTGAGTCTGTCCTGATTTTTCTTTTAATATGTTATTTTTTAGCACTATCCTGAAGAACGGCATGTGGTTGACCGCCATGGACGGGACACAAGTGGACCAAGGAAAGAATGGCATGGTCCACCTTCTCAAGGGCCTAGCTATCATGATGCAAGGCGAATGGGTGATGGCCGGACAGGAGCAGGCATGATAACGCAGCATACAAGGTAAGTAGTTAATCAGTTAAGACTTTTCTGCCAGCATGCAACCAAACCTTTTTCCTTTTCCTTAAAGGTCATTATAGTTTCTGAGAGATTGAATTGCAACTAGTAACAACCCTAGGTCTGCCCAGATATTTCCTCATATTAATCCAAAATCCCCAGGGCAGCTGATGTTAATTTGTGAGTTAACGTTCCTCATTGTAAGTTAATTGATTGACATTCTGGCATATCAGTCTCGATACAGGTAGGTATGTATGTCAGAATCCAGTAGATAATGAAGCTTTTTAATTTCATGTTAGAACCATCTTCTTGTTCACTGTCACTCTGAAAATTCCTAGAAAGGAAGAAGAAACTGAAAGTATGTTCTGCTTCCTCCCTTTTCAAATAGGTCTATTAAAATTTTTGGACATTTATCCCAAAGCCTGTTCAAATGCTAGGAGATGAGCTTTATTTTCTCTTCATAGCAACATCCGTTGTGGCCCTTCAGCTGGCAAGTGTTTGGCCTCTCTCTCTCCCATGCCCTTTTTTCTTTCCCATTCATCTGTCTTAGAAGAGACAGTGGCTTGGCTCAGTGATCCAAGTTACTACTCTTCTATTGGTTGCTTCTAGCCTCAAACTTAAGTGACTGTTTACTATACTTGTGCCCTGCACAGCCTCATCACTCATTCTGTCCTTGGTTATTAAAGGTCACCAATACCTTTTTTCTTGACAAATATAGATTCCTTTATTTTTTTAGTTCTTGGGCTCCTTGGTGGTTAAACACTGTTGCTTTTCCTTTTTTAAAACATTCCTCTGTTTTCTAATGTACCATAATTTTCTTTTCTACCTTTTTAATTATTGGCTCCTTCACACGGTTGGATTTTAGATACTATTTTTTATTTTTAGCTTTATATCATGATCTCCATGTAAATGCTTGGAGGTCTCCATAAATTCAGGGTCACAAGCAAACTCATTCCTCTGCTGTTTAAAACCTTTATGTTTCAGTTGTTGTCTCCAGCTTCTTTTGATTTGCCATTGCCAGACTGGGCCTCATCTTTATCTTTCTCCACTCCTAGCATAAATTTCTAAGTATGGTTCAGCTAAAAATATATATTTGTGGTAGCTTTGTCTTCTTGCTCATTTCAGCTTCTATCAGATCTTCCCAAATGAGTGTTTTCTCTCCTTTTTTCACGTTATTTCTAAATTTAACTGTTGGGACTGTTTTCTTACACTGTTTACTTGCTCCAAAACTACAGACAGCTTCTTTAGGTTACAGGATCTAATCCAGATTCCTCAGCCTGGCATCCAAACCGTTCTGTAATTTGGTTTTATCCTACTTAAACCATTTCACCATGGGTTTTTCGCTCCCAAATTTGTTGTAGGATTTTGGGGTGGGTCTTTATTCCTGTATTATCCGTTCGTACCTACTGTATTGCATTATACATATAAAAGAAATTCCAAAAATATTTCTTGAATGATGTCCTGTAGTTCAGAGGTTCAAGTTCCTAGTTGATGCTGATGCTGCAGATCTGGGGGCCACACTTTGAGAAACACTGCTCCAGTCCATTCATTCACAGACCATTAAATGGCTTACTAAGAGGCAGAGGCTTAGACGTGAGGTTGCCTGAGTTGAAATCCTCACACCACCATTTATTATCAGATCACCAGTGTGATCCTGGGCAAGTTACTTAGCTTCTAGATCTGTCTTTCTTCATCAGGAAAGTGGGGTTAGTAATGGTACATACCTCATAGGACTGTTAAAAAGAGTAAATTATTTAATATGGGTAAAGTACAAAGAACAGTGTCTGTTAAATGATAATCACTTTTTAGGTATTAGCTGTAATTATTTGTTCTTTTGTTCTCTGACATTTTTTTCTTTTAAACCTTTTTCAGTAATGCATCCCCAATTAATAGAATTGTACAAATCAGTGGCAATTCCATGCCAAGAGGAAGTGGCTCTGGATTTAAGCCATTTAAGGGTGGACCTCCACGACGATTCTGAAAATTAGCTCTCTGCCACGGTTTCAAGATAATTTATTGAAATCTCCTGTAAACTTTACTTGACTACTTATGAAGAGGACCTCTGACTTGCTTGAGATTTCTGTCAGACTTTTTCTTTTTTCTCTTTTTTTAAAATTTAACATGATTGCTTCTCTCAATTTTGGAGAAGATGTTTAAATAGTTCTGTTGTAACTTTTAATAGTTTTGTGTATCATTCAACTTTTTTTCTTGCAGCACCAAGACACATTTGAAAACATAGGAATCAAAACCATTTTAATTCTGTGTGAATATAAAGCGTAGTTTGCAGGTGTGTGGTCGTAGTTTAATTTCCAGCATTAGCTCTGTGGTGTCAGGCTCTAGAGTTACTTCTTGTCACCAAGCATTTTCAGCCTCCATTTTGAAGGCTGTTTAAGCTTAAAAAGTCTGCTGTTTAATTTTTAGAGAATAAGATTGTTCCTTGCATTTCTGAGTATTATGTAACCTATTTTTGCAGAAGGTACTGTTACATTAAGTGCATCTGTGTATCCTGGTTTTAAAAAATGTACTCTTTTTTGAAATAAACCTTCATATTCTGTATAGTTGCTAAAGCGTTGAGAACCTTTTTAATTGTAAAATGAGAACCGATTTTCAGTTTAGTGTAGCAGCACACTTGTTCAGGTTTGCATGGTATGAAACCAAATAGATTACTGAAACCTTGGCCATGAGGTTTGTATCACTAAGGTTCTTAGACTGAGTTGTGCAGGTAAGTGCACTTTTAGGTAATCTGCACTGTTTGATGGGTAAATTCCATCTCTGGGAATTGTGTGGGTATTAATGTTTCCATATTCCCAACTATGTTGAGAAGTGGAAAAAAAAAAAAACCCAGGTTCTAGATTGGTGAATCAGTTGGGTTTTGTAAATACTTGTATGTGGGAAGGCATTGTTGTCTCTTTGTGAAAATAAAAATCCACACCTGGAAGTGTATGTGTCTTTGTTTCCAGCTTTTTAGGTGTTAGTCCTCCAGCCCTTTTCCTTACTCCAAGTAATTGACTAGGTTTAGAACTTTAACAACAGACTTTTGGTTTTTGTTCCTAGGAAATAAGTCTTACTTTGACTCTTCATCTCAGTAGCTGGGCAGCACACTTTGTTGAAGTGTTGGAACCTTAAGCACTAACCTTACTGGTTTTTTTCTTTAAGGCATCTTTTCCAGGAAAGTCCTTCAAGGTAAATTCAGAATAGCGCCTCTTAAAGCCTCGCATATTCCTTCATATAAATCAGTGATGAGTAATTCAAATGGTCTAGATTCTTGGAAAACTCAGCAGTCTGTATGCTCGTACAGAGTAGAAGATGGGTGCCAAGGGATTGCTCTGAGGCCACCTTTTGATTTGAGCAGGAGTCTTTATAGAAGTTCTTGTAAGTGTCCCTGAGTGGATATGGCTGTGCCCATGAGATGGCTCAGACTTCTGAGTGCTGTGGGCAGCCAGGTTACCCTTGTCTTTGACTCTTTGGGGGAACTGGCACTTTTTGTATTGTTCTGGATTTCATACCCTTTTCTTCCCTTCCTAACTCTGTAGTTGTGGGAGCAGGTGATTTTGTGTGGGTGTGTATGTGTGTGTGTGTGTGTCTAGGGGTCTATTTCTTCATGTCCTGATCCCCTCTGCACTTTGTAGAATGGCACAGTGGAAGCCTCAGTATGTATTGGAGTGAACTAACTTCTACTCTGCCTCTCTTTGTGACTTTGGGTCTCTGTGTCACTTCTGATCTTTTTTCCTCATTTGTAGAGTGGAGCTATGCTTACCACAAGGGATTACACAGTTGCTAACATTTATGTGCTGGGCAGTGTACTAAGCATCTTAAGCGCATTGCTTGCCTAATACTCAAAAGAATCCTACTAACTGTAAGTAACAATTATTGTCCTACCCGTTTTTCAGATGGGGATCTGAGAAGTAATCTCTTAAAGTATTAGATCTTTGATTTGTTATAATCTCTTCTACACCTACACTGAATGGTACAACAGTCTACAGACTGGTAGGTAGTTATTTTTTCCTCAGTTTGCCATAGTATAGCATTTTCAAGTTGAAAAAAAACAACAAAACCACCTTCTGAAATTTTGCCATTGAGTTTGGGAGTAGCCCTTAGGGTTCAGGGGCACCAGTTAGTAGAGATCTGGCTGGCTAAGGATCAGTAGTGAAAACCAGTTTTAGAGATTTTGTAAAGGAAGATGGGTTCCTCAAAACCAAGGAAAAGGAGAAAATTTTGTTAATCTCCTTATACTTGTTGAGCAATCCAAAAATGTTTCAGCAATCCAATAATATAGAAGGTTTCAGTGATTTAGGGAGTAACAGCTTACAGTGGTTCAAGAAAAAGCCCGCACTGAAGTCAGAAACCACACATACCCAAAATAGTTGTAAAAGAAAAAAAAAAAACCTTCAGAGTTGCATAGAAAAATTTAGAAACCCTTCTGCCTATGTTTGTATCCCTTGCTAGATTGTCACTTAACTCAGTTCCTCCATACTTAAGCCTGTTCCAACAGTTAAACATTTACTGAATCCTTACTGTGAAAATGTCAAATGACTTGCATTTTTTCCAACTTCGTCTAATCCAGCTCCTTACCTAAAGATGAATCTTTTCCAGTACCTCCAGGGCTTGATTAGCTTTCCTCTCAGGGCCTCTGATCTAACATGTTCACCTACCCCCCGCCCCCACCCCCCCCACAAACTAGCTAATCCTCACAAACATTTAGTCACTATCTTCAAAGTCCGTAAGGCTGCCATACATAAAATTCTCTTTCCTACATCACTTAAACTGCCTCAGTCAACAAATACTGCCTATTTTTACCTGCAACGAATTGTTTTCTGAAATCCTTAAGTGCTTCCTGCAAAATAAGCTATCTTTCCTTTCTCTGTTATACTTAGCCCTTCTAACCAGGCTTAACGGTCAGGTTCCAAACAGTTAATTTTCACCTATGTATTCTGTGCTAATTACCTTTGTCTTATGTCCACACCACCAAACGGCATATATTTTTCTCTTCTCTGTTTTAAACCTTCAAATTATCACCTCATCTCCCTTGGAATAAATCTAAAGTCTTTGGAGTTGCACTACTTCTCTCACCTCATTTCCTGCTACTCTCCTTGCTCACTTTGTTTCCATCACATTGGCCTCTTATTGTTTCTTGAATACAGCATCCCATCTCTGGCCTTTTGCATTGATTCCTTGATCTGGAATGCACTTCCCCCACATATCCACATATCTCACTTCAAGTCTTCATGAAAATGTCATGTTCTCAGTGATGCCTTCCCTGGTATTATATTTAAAACTGCCACACTCTTAGCCCACCCTCAGTATTCTCCCTCCCCCTTTCCATCTGACATTTATCATTTGTTTCTTCCAACTGGGCTGTAAGCTCCAGGAGGGCAGCAATTTTTGTTGGTTTTTTGTTTTGTTTTCACTGCCATATCGTGAGCACCTGGCACTTAGTAGCTTCTCAATATAATTGTCAAATACATGGAGAATTCAGAATTTGTATAGAAGGGGCTTAGGGGCTGTAGTCTGGTAGGAATGGGGGTTGGGGTGGGGGTCTGGGCTTTATCTTGAAATTGCATTGGTGTAACCAACACACTTTTCTAAGAAACCTTGAGAGTATCTGGTGAGAATTGAGGTAAGGGCTTGAGGACGGCCAAAAGCCTCTCCAAGCCACCCTTCAGAGAAGCCACCAGTAAGAAATGGGACCATTTAGAGACAGGCTGCCCAAACCATCAGATGTAAGCCACAGAGATGCCTGCCTTAGGCATGAATATTAGTCATTAGATCATCTTTGCTCCAGCTCCAAGCTCACCAAATCATATATTTGCTTCCCACTTGGATTTGCCAGTGGGGTTAGGAAGCAAGAATATGAAATCTGCTCAATAGTTAAATTTTTATCGGTTTATTAGAGACTGCCTAAGTACATCAAAAGCTCAAGCAGTAACCAGTCATTAGGATAAAGACAGTTTTCCTTCTCTAAAATTTCTAATGACATCCATCAACATATATTAACTCATTAATTTACTCATCATATGCTGCCAGGCATTTGGGAGATGGAGTGGAGCGGAGACAGATCAGATGCCATGACAAGTAAGATATATGGTGCATTCCTTAAGTATACGATAATAAGACAAAATTCTAAAATATTATTCTGTAAGATAAGGAACAATTGAGGTTGAGAATCACTATGGAGATATAGCTCAGAGTAAGAAGGACCAAACGCTCTTTGAAGAGCAGCTGAGAATTTTATGAGTAGTAGAGTTTTCCTCATCACTGCTCCAACACGTCATTTTAGTTTCAGAAATGCTGTCTTGCCAGTGGGATGAGATGCTGTGATTAATGTAATTTTCTAGTTAATTGATGATTAATAACTTCATATAGTTGAATCACTTGGGGTAGGGGAAGGGGAACTTCGGCATCAGCTTTAGAAACCTGTGTCCAGGGCTTTTAGAACTGTCTTGGTTGAGCTCTGAAATATTAATACTATGTATTATTTAGATAAGAAGTACTTTGTTTTTATTCTATTAACTGGAGAATCACCTTTAAAAAGGATTATAGATAGATACCAAGATTAAGAGACTAGATCCAGAGTTAGAAGTCTTGGAGTCTGGTTCTGATCCTACTAACTGGAGCATATAATCTAACCTTTATGGTCCCCAATTTCTTTATGCACAGATTTATGGCTTTTATGATTCCTGTCTAACTTACAATAAAAATTCAAATATAGGCAATTCTGGTCATTCTAACTAATCACAGGAGCCTAAAGGGGAAAAAAGTCTCGTCACATAATAAGGTAACTAATACTTAAAGATTAATGTTTGTCAGGCATGGTAAATATATTATGAGCTTGACTTTCATCACAGAAGTTAGTATTTATTGAGCACTTACCATGTGCTAGGCGTTGTACTAGGTAATTTACATGCATTAACTCATTTAATTTCCACAACAGGCTTATGATTTAGGTATACGTACTGCTATTATTCCCATTTTAATGTGTGAAAACGAAGGAACAATTTGCTCAAGATCATAGAGATAGCAAGTGGTGGAACCAAGATCCAAACATAGGCATGTACTTAGAAGAAGATAACTTCAAGTCATTTCATCCAGTGTAGGGGAGATATGACCAGTGACTTATATGTGATATATTTGATACCACAAAGCAAATAATTTCTAAACATCTCCTCTATATGACAAAATTATTTTCCATAATAAGCATTTCCTGTATTCTTTAGTTTTAAATTAGTGATTAAAAAAGAATTTTCAGTTTAAAAGATATTACTACAGTTCAGTAAAGTATTTTTTGCATTAACTAAAATTTGTACTTACGAAGCAAAAATATTACACTTTATAATTCTCACTCTTTAACTATTTTAAAAAATTTAAGCATAAAATCTCAAGGTGGAAATGGTGAATGACAAATGAGGTAACTCGAGGTCTAGTTTTCAGTGTATAGGTCTCGCACATATTTTGATAAATTTATATTTAGTATGTTTCATGCTATTATAAATAGAATTTTAAATTTCAATTTTCCATCATTTGTTGCTAGTATGTAGAAATACAGTTTTTAAATTTTTGAAGTAAAATTTACAAATAAAATTATGCATACATTTCAAGTGTACAGTTGAATGAGGCTTGATAAGTGTATACACCCAAGTAACCACTACCATGTTCAAGATGCAGAATACTTTCATCACTAAAGGTTTTCCTCGTGCCCTTTCCTGGTTATTACAGTTCACATGTTCAGCCCTAGGCAACAATTTATCTGCTTTCTATTACTAGAGATTCTGTTTCCTAGAGTTTCATATAAACAATGATAAAATAATCTCTACTTTTGTATCTGGCTCCTTTTGTTCAGTGTAACATTTTTGCAATTCATCCATGTTGCTTTGTATATCAGTAGTTCCTTTTTGTTGCTGTATAGTATTGCACTGTATGGGTGTACTACAATTTTTTATGCATTCACCTATTGATTAAAATTTGAGTTGACAGTTTTTGGCCATTATGAATAAAACTGGTATGAATATTTGTGTACAATTCTGTGCACATGTTTTCATTTCTCTTGAGTAAATATGTAGGAGTGGGATTGCTGGGAATATGTGTGTGTATATATATATAAGATTTATATTTTTTATTATGTAAGGCATACCTCATTTTATCATGCTTCACAGATACTGCTTTTTTACAAATTGAAGGTTTGTGGCAACCCTGCATTGAGCAAGGCTATTGGCACCATTTTTCAACAATATTTGCTCACTTCATGTCTCTGTGTCACATTTTGATAATTCAATATTTCAAACAGTTTCATTATTATTATATTTCTTATGGTGGTCTGTGATGAGTGATGCTTGATGTTACTACTACAAACTCGCTGAAGACTCCGATGGTGGTTAGGACTTTTTAACTGTAAAATATTTTAATATTTATTTATTTATTTTATTATTTATTTTAAAAAAGATCAATAGGGATTTAATCATTAAGGAAAAGTTGATATTTAACATGATATAAGGCTTTGAAAAATATGGACTTTGTTTTTTTAGTACATAAGGATAAAGTAACGTTTGTTTTTTTTTAATTTATCATTTTATTTTTAACTTTTTATTTTATATTGGGGTATAGTTGATTAACAATGTTGTGAGAGTTTCAGGTGTACAGCGAAGTGATTCAGTTACACATATACATATATCTATTCTTTTTCAAATTCTTTTCCCATTTAGGTTGTAACATAATATTGAGCAGAGTTCCCTGTGTTACAGAGTAGGTCCTTGTTGGTTATCCATTTTAAATATAACAGTGTATACATGTCAATCCCACACTCCCTAACTGTCCCCTTCCCCCCTGGTAACCATTAGTTCGTTCTATAAGTCTGTGAGTCTGTTTCTGTTTTGTAAATAAGTTCATTTGTTTCATTTCTTTTTAGATTCCACATATCCGCGGTATCGTATATTTCTCTTCCTCTGACTTACTTCGCTCAATATGACAATCTCTAGGTCCATCCATGATGCTGCAAATGGCATTAATTTTTTTTTTATTTTACTAATCTTTCTATCACAGAATCTAATCCAATACTTGGCATAGAGTAGACGCTCAGAAAATGTTACTTTGAAATGTTAATTACTTTGACGCCAAAAGAAAAATTAGTAAGCCCCTGTCTCATTGCTCCTTTTTTTTTTTCTTTATTGGAGTATAATTGCTTAACAATAGTGTGTTAGTTGCTGCTTTATAACAAAATGAATCAGTTATACGTATACATATGTTCCCATATCCCCTCCCTCTTGCGTCTCCCTCCCATCCTCCCTATCCCACACCTCCAGGCGGTCACAAAGCACGGAGCTCATCTCCCTGTGCTATGCGGCTGCTTCCCACTAGCTAGCTACCTTACATTTGGTAGTGAATATATGTCCATGCCTCTCTTTTGCTTAGTCACAGCTTACCCTTCCCCCTCCCCATATCCTCAAGTCCATTCTCTAGTAGGTCTGTGTCTTTATTCCTGTCTTACCCCTAGGTTCTTCATGATATTTTTTTTTCTTAAATTCCATATATATGTGTCAGCATACAGTATTTGTCTTTCTCTTCCTGACTGACTTCACTCTGTATGACAGACTCTAGGTCTATCCACCTCATTACAAATAGCTCAATTTCGTTTCTTTTTATGGCTGAGTAATATTCCATTGTATATATGTGCCACATCTTCTTTATCCATTCATCCGATGATGGACACTTAGGTTGTTTCATTCTCCGGGCTATTGTAAATAGGGCCGCTATGAACATTTTGGTACATGACTCTTTTTGAATTATGGTTTTCTCAGGGTCTATGCCCAGTAGTGGGATTGCTGGGTCATATGGTAGTTCTATTTGTAGTTTTTTAAGGAACCTCCATACCGTTCTCCATAGTGGCTGTACCAATTCACATTCCCACCAGCAGTGCAAGAGTGTTCCCTTTTTTCCACACCCTCTCCAGCATTTATTGTTTCTAGATTTTTTGATGATGGCCATTCTGACTGGTGTGAGATGATATCTCATTGTAGTTTTGATTTGCATTTCTCTAATGAGCAAAGATGTTGAGCATCCTTTCATGTGTTTGTTGGCAGTCTGTATATCTTCTGTGGAGAAATGTCTATTTAGGTCTTCTGCCCATTTTTGGATTGGGTTGTTTGCTTTTTTGTTATTGAGCTGCATGAGCTGCTTATAAATTTTGGAGATTAATCCTTTGTCAGTTGCTTCATTTGCAAATATTTTCTCCCATTCTGAGGGTTGTCTTTTGGTCTTGTTTATGGTTTCCTTTGCTGTGCAAAAGCTTTTGAGTTTCATTAGGTCCCATGTGTTTATTTTTGTCTTTATTTCCATTTCTCTAGGAGGTGGGTCAAAAAGGATCTTGCTGTGATTTATGTCATAGAGTGTTCTGCCTATGTTTTCCTCTAAGAGTTTGATCGTTTCTGGCCTTACATTTAGGTCTTTAATCCATTTTGAGCTTATTTTTGTGTATGGTGTTAGGGAGTGATCTAATCTCATACTTTTACATGTCCCTGTCCAGTTTTCCCAGCACCACTTATTGAAGAGGCTGTCCTTTCTCCACTGTACATTCCTGCCTCCTTTATGAAAGATAAGGTGACCATATGTGCGTGGGTTTATCTCTGGGCTTTCTATCCTGTTCCATTGATCTATCTTTCTGTTTTTGTGCCAGTACCATACTGTCTTGATTACTGTAGGTTTGTAGTATAGTCTGAAGTCAGGGAGCCTGATTCCTCCAGCTCCATTTTTCGTTCTCAAGATTGCTTTGGCTATTCGGGGTCTTTTGTGTTTCCATACAAATTGTGGAATTTTTTGTTCTAGTTCTGTGAAAAATGCCAGTGGTAGTTTGATAGGGATTGCATTGAATCTGTAGATTGCTTTGGGTAGTAGAGTCATTTTCACAATGTTGATTCTTCCAATCCAAGAACATGGTACGTCTCTCCATCTATTTGTATCACCTTTAATTTCTTTCATCAGTGTCTTATAATTTTCTGCATACAGGTCTTTTGTCTCCTTAGGTAGGTTTATTCCTAGATATTTTATTCTTTTTGTTGCATTGGTAAATGGGAGTGTTTTCTTGATTTCACTTTCAGATTTTTCATCATTAGTATATAGGAATGCCAGAGATTTCTGTGCATTAATTTTGTGTCCTGCTACTTTACCAGATTCATTGATCAGCTCTAGTAGTTTTCTGGTGGCATCTTTAGGATTCTCTATGTATAGTATCATGTCATGTGCAAACAGTGACAGCTTTACTTCTTCTTTTCCGATTTGGATTCCTTTTATTTCCTTTTCTTCTCTGATTGCTGTGGCTAAAACTTCCAAAACTATGTTGAATAAGAGTGGTGAGAGTGGGCAACCTTGTCTTGTTCCTGATCTTAGTGGAAATGCTTTCAGTTTTTCACCATTGAGGACGATGCTGGCTGTGAGTTTCTCATATATGGCCTTTATTATGTTGAGGAAAGTTCCTCTATGCCTACTTTCTGCAGGGTTTTTATCATAAATGGGTGTTGAATTTTGTCGAAAGCTTTCTCTTCATCTATTGAGATGATCATATGGTTTTCCTCCTTCAGTTTGTTAATATGGTGTATCACATTGATTGATTTGCGTATATTGAAGAATCCTTGCATTCCTGGAATAAACCCCACTTGATCATGGTGTATGATCCTTTTAATGTGCTGTTGGATTCTGTTTGCTAGTATTTTGTTGAGGATTTTTGCATCTATGTTCATCAGTGATATTGGCCTGTAGTTTTCTTTCTTTGTGACATCCTTGTCTGGTTTTGGTATCAAGGTGATGGTGGCCTCGTAGAATGAGTCTGGGAGTGTTCCTCCCTCTGCTATATTTTGGAAGGGTTTGAGAAGGATAGGTGTTAGGTCTTCTCTAAATGTTTAATAGAATTTGCCTGTGAAGCCATCTGGTCCTGGGCTTTTGTTTGTTGGAATTTTTTTTTTTTTTTTTTTTTTTTTTGCGGTACGCGGGCCTCTCACTGTTGTGGCCTCTCCCGTTGCGGAGCACAGGCTCCGGACGCGCAGGCTCAGCGGCCATGGCTCACGGGCCCAGCTGCTCCGCGGCATGTGGGATCCTCCCGGACTGGGGCACGAACCCGTGTCCCCTGCATTGGCAGGTGGACTCTCAACCACTGCGCCACCAGGAAAGCCCTTGTTGGAATATTTTTTTTATCACAGTTTCAATTTCAGTGCTTGTGATTGGTCTGTTCATATTTTCTATTTCTTTCTGATTCAGTCTTGGCGGGTTGTGCATTTCTAAGAATTTGTCCATTTCTTCCAGGTTGTCCATTTTATTGGCATAGAGTTGCTTGTGGTAATCTCTCATGACCTTCTGTATTTCTGCAGTGTCAGTTGTTACTTCTCCTTTTTCATTTCTAATTCTATTGATTTGAGTCTTCTCCCTTTTTTTCTTGATGAGTCTGGCTAATGGTTTATCAATTTTGTTTATCTTCTCAAAGAACCAGCTTTTAGTTTTATTGATCTTTGCTATCATTTCCTTCATTTCTTTTTCATTTATTTCTGATCTGATTTTTATGATTTCTTTCCTTCTGCTAACTTTGGGATGTTTTTGTTCTTCTTTCTCTAATTGCTTTAGGTGCAAGGTTAGGTTGCTTATTCGAGATGTTTCCTGTTTCTTAAGGTGGGATTGTATTGCTATAAACTTCCCTCTTAGAACTGCTTTTGCTGCATCCCATAGGTTTTGGGTCGTCGTGTCTCCATTGTCATTTGTTTCTAGGTATTTTTAAATTTCCTTTTTGATTTCTTCAGTGATCACTTCGTTATTAAGTAGTGTATTGTTTAGCCTCCATGTGTTTGTATTTTTTTACAGCTCTTTTCCTGTAATTGATATCTAGTCTCATAGCATTGTGGTCAGAAAAGATACTTGATACAATTTCAGTTTTCTTAAATTTACCAAGGCTTGATTTGTGACCTAAGATATGATCTATCCTGGAGAATGTTCCATGAGCACTTGAGAAAAATGTGTATTCTGTTGTTTTTAGATGGAATGTCCTATAAATATCAATTAAGTCCATCTTGTTTAATGTATCATTTAAAGCTTGTGTTTCCTTATTTATTTTCATTTTGGATGATCTGTCCATTGGTGAAAGTGGGGTGTTAAAGTCCCCTACTATGATTGTGTTACTGTCGATTTCTCCTTTTCTGGCTGTTAGTATTTGCCTTATGTATTGAGGTGCTCCTATGTTGGGTGCATAAATATTTACTATTGTTATATCTTCTTCTTGGATCGATCCCTTGATCATTATGTAGTGTCCTTCTTTGTCTCTTCTAGTAGTCTTTATTTTAAAGTCTATTTTGTCTGATATGAGAATTGCTACTCCAGCTTTCTTTTGGTTTCCATTTGCATGGAATATCTTTTTCCATCCCCTTACTTTCAGTCTGTATGTGTCTCTAGGTCTGAAGTGGGTCTCTTGTAGACAGCATATATATGGGTCTTGTTTTTGTATCCATTCAGCCAATCTGTGTCTTTTGGTGGGAGCATTTAGTCCATTTACATTTAAGGTAATTATCGATATGTATGTTCCTATTCCCATTTTCTTAATTGTTTTGGGTTCGTTATTGTAGGTCTTTTCACAGGGCTTTTTTCACTTAGCATAATGTTTTTAAGGTTCATCCCTGTTGTGGCGTGTATCAGTACTTCATTCCTTTTTATGCCTGAAAAATGTTACGTGTATGGTTATATCACACATTGTTTATTCATTCAGAGTTGGTTGATGGACATTTCTCTCTTTTTGTTAACTTTTTATTTGGTATTGGAGTATAGTTGATTAACAATGTTGTGATAGTTTCAGGTGTACAGCAATGTGATTCACTTATACATATACATGTATCTGATGCACATTTGGTTTGTTTTCATCTTTTAGGTATTGTGAATAATGCTATTATGAACATTCCTGAACATGTTTTATGTGGGCATATGTTTCCATTTCTCTTGGGTATACACCTAGTAGTGGAATTGCTGGGCCATATGGTAACTCTATGTTGAGGAACTGTCGTGCTGTTTTCCAAATTGGCTGCACAATTTTATATTCCCATGAACAGTATATGTAAGTTCTGATTTTTCCTTTTTCTTACAATATTTACTCTCTTTTTATTCTAGCCAATCTAGTGGGTGTGAAATGGTATCTCGTTGTGGTTTTGGTTCGTATTCCTCTGAGTTGTAAAACCGAGCGTCTTTTCCAGTGCTTATAGGCTATTTGTACATCTTCCTTGGAGAAATGTCTCTTCAGACCTTTTGTTCATTTTTTATTGTTATTTGCCCTTTTTTAATTGAGTTGTAAGAATTCTTTATATATTCTAGGTAGAAGTCCTTTATCAGATATATGATTTGTAAATATTTCCTCCATGCTGTGGGTGGTTGTTTCACTTTATTACGGTATCCTTTGAAACACAAAAGTTTTAAATTTTGATGAAGTACAATCTACTTTTTCTTGATGCTTGTGCTTCTGGTGTCATTTCTATGGATTCATTGCCAAACCAGAAGTCATGAAGACTTACCAGTATGTTTCCTCCTAAAAGTTTTACAGTTTTAGCTGTTACATTTAGGTGTATGATCAATTTGGGGTAATTTTTTTTTTTCTTCCGGTACGCAGTCCTCTCACTGTTGTGGCCTCTCCCGTTGCGGAGCCCAGGCTCCGGACGCACAGGCTCAGCGGCCATGGGTCACTGGCCTAGCCGCTCCGCGGCACGTGGGATCTTCCCGGACCCGGGCACGAACCCGTGTCCCCTGCATCGGCAGGCGGACTCCCAACCACTGCGCCACCAGGGAAGCCCTGGGGTCAATTTTTTTAATATGGTATAAGGTAAGGGTCAAATTTCATTCTTTTGCATGTGTATCATCAGTTGTTTCAGCACCATTTGTTGAAAAGATAATCCTTTCCCCGTTGAGTAGTCTTGGCACCTTGTGAAATTCAGCTGACCATAGACATATGGTTCTATTTCTGAACTCTAAATTCTATTTCATTGATCAATATGTCTATCCTTATGACAGTAACATTTATTTTTGTTGCTTTGTAGCAAGGTTTGAAATCAGAAAGTTTGAGTCTTCATTCTTTGTTCATTTGTTGTTATTGTTGCTGTTAAAGATTTTTGTATTGTTTCCATGAGGAATATTAGCCTGTAGTTCTCTTTTCTTGTGATGCTTATGAAGGTAATACTGGCCTCATAAATATAATAGAGAAATGTTCCCTCCTTTGCCTTTTTCTGAAGGAGTTTGTGTAAGATTGGTATTATTTGTTCTTAAATGTTTGATAGAATTTACCAGTGATGACATTTGGGCATGGAATTTTCTTTTGAGGAGGTACTAAGTGTACAGACTCAATTTTCTAAATAGACATAAGGCTACTCAGATTTTCTATTTCATCTTGAAACTGATTTTGGTAACTTGTGTCTTTCAAGGAATTTATCCATTTTATGTAAGTGATCACACTTACTGGGCAGAAAATTAATACATTCCCTATTGTCCTTTTAATGGCTGTAGAATTTCTAGTGATGTCACCTCTTTCATTCTTGGCATTTGTGTCTTTTCTCTTTTTCTCTAGATCAGGCTGGCTAAAGTAATTTAAAAATTTTTCTACCCTCAAAGAACCAGCTTTTTGTTTCATTATTTTCTTTATCATTTGTCTATTTTCTATCCAATTTTTCCTTCTCTTATCATTCATTATTTCTGTCTGCTTACTTGGGTTTGATTTGCTCTTTCTCTCCTCTTAAGGTAGAAGCTTAGATCATTTTTTATAGGCTGCTTTCTAATTGTTTATAACATTTAAAGATTCTTTTGATGGTGGGATACAATGATACTGTATTTACAGTATCTGAACAAGAAAAAGCTACCATGCAGTACCACAAGAGATTGCACCCAGGGACAGGGTAACAACAAATTAGAGCTGTAGGGGGCAGCCTATATATGGTAAATGAGGTGTGGTCAGTTAGGTTTCATGACTCTTCTGTGGATTGGCTAATTTGAATGATTTAACTAGGGGCATAGGGACTGTCTTACCTGTCTGGTACCTTGTCCCAGGGCAGTTAGGTTGGGTGCATAGTGGCCTGGAGTGTGAGAGCCCAGTAAGGGAAGGTGTTGGGTGTGGATTTAGCCACTCAAGAAGGGAAACTGACTTGCTACTAGCCAGGGGCTTAAAATTGATCAAGATAGTGTTTTTAACTTCTCGATATATATTTTAAAGAAATGAAGCCCAGATCTTGAGGAGATACCTGCACTCCTATGTTTATTGTAGCTTGGAAACAACCTAAATGTTCACTGATGGGTGAATGGATAAAGAAGATGTGTGTGTGTGTGTGTGTGTGTGTGTGTGTGTGTGTGTGTGTATACACATATATACAATAAAATAGTATTCAGCCTTATAAAAGGATATCCTGCCATTTGGTACAACATGGATGAGCCTGAAAGACATTATGCTAAGTGAAATAAGCCAGACACTTAAAAGACAAATATTGTATGATCTTACTTATATATGGAATCTAAAATAGTCAACTTCATAGAAGCAGAGAATATGATGGTTGCCAGGGACAGAAGGAAGGGGAAAATAGGGAAATGTTGATCAAAGGGGACAAAGTTTCATTTATACACGATGAATGAGTTCTGGAGGTCTCATGTACAGCATGGTGACTATAGTTAATACTGTATTGTGTACTTGAAATTTCCTGAGAGAGATGTTAAGTGGTTTCACTACAAAGGAAGGAAAAGAAAAGAAAAATGGTAGCTATGTGAGGTGATGGATATGTTAATTAGTTGGTTGTGGTGATCATTTCACAGTGTCAAAACATCAAGCTGTACACCTTAAGTATGTACAGTTCCTATCTGTCAATTGTACCTCAATAAAAAATATCTTAAGATAGCATTTTAAAAAATATTACAATTGACCCCTCATGTCTTATCATCAGTTTCGAGTTCAGTTATTTGGGGTATTTGAGTGGCCTGAATACTAGAGGAGAATTTTAGAGAGTAGAGCATAAGTTGCCCTGAATGGCATAGAAAATATTTTATTATGAGCGTGAAAAGGAAGAAAACAGAAGTACAAGGAGTCCTAATGGGCTGGCCATAACTAAGTTCCCCATTTACATGGCATTAGCCATGAAAACATCTGAAATTTCTGAGGTCTCTAACAATATCTTGGAGTTGTCAGGTATGTTAAAAGTCTAAGTTATATTTTTCATGACAATATCTTGGTGTATTTCTTGGGTTATGGTGGTGGGTTCTGCAGTTACATTGTTGGAGAGAATGAACTGAGAGTTCAATAAGGTATATATAAATGTCAGTAGTATTTGTAACCAAGGGGCAAGGGTAGTGTGGTAGCCATGGTCGGACATGCAAGGTGAGAAGTGGCAAGCCAGAAGGGGGAATAGGAGAATGCAGAGGTGAGTGGGCTCATATGAGGTAGTTGCTTCCTGGGGAAAGCAATAATTTTCATTAATTTTTAGAGTGACACAGATCGTAGTGCTATCTGGGAAACAGGGTTTCCCATTAGACATGGGAGCATAAAGGTATATATTTTGGCAGAGAACAAGGAGTATACTAGGATCATGGGCCACATAAACAGCAAGCATAATAGGAAACATAATACGACCCCTCATAGCAAAAGAGGAAAAGCAATAAGTGACCTGTGTCTAATTTGTCAGTGGCTTAGGAGAGGCCACCCATGGGCGTAGCTTGGGCAGCGGTCTCAGCATTTGATGCGCAGATCTTGGACAGGAGAGATGGTGTCTGAGGTGATGTCTTCTTGTGGTGAACTCCTGGACCACCGCAATGGCATCTGGGATGTGGGACTGGTGCGTCCTTTGTAAGGTATCCACTCAGATTATAGGGCTCACGTTTTTCTGACTTTATGGTATAAGAAGAATAAGCCACTTGTGGAATTTGAAGGCAATGGGCCTGGGAGCTTTACTTGCAAGCTTAAGTCAAGAAGCTTTGTGGGTACACAGCTAGCAAAAGGGATGCTGGCATCCATGATACTGCCATAATTGGGCCAAAGTACCAGAACCCAGTTGGCACATTTAAACACCCATATAGGGCTGGCCAAATCTAAAAACTCCCAATAGTCCAAGGTTTTCCCCAGATGGGGAATGAAGGGAATTCTGCAACAAATAGGTTTTAAATCTTATGGCCTGATTTAGGTGCATGTTATTAACAGTCAGGTTGTTTGTTATTTAAATATCCATGGCTGAGGTGGTTAGAGATCTAGAATTAAACTGCAGGCAGGTCCTCCAATTAAGCCAATTATTATGGGCCTTTTGCTTTATGAGTTAGATTGTTGGCAGGCAAGCTGGCAGGACCTTTGGGCTGCAGAGCTTGCATTAGTCACATTTGATGGTATGCAGGCCTCAACATTTGCTGTGTTTGGTTGAAACAGTGACTTACTTGGAGGGTTTGGGCCTCCAGACTGCAAACCAACAAAAGCACACAGACCAAAAGTAACAAAACAAATAGCCAATGGAATGGTGCGCAGCTGCACTTGGCAGGCTTTTGTTGCCTGATATTGATTTTGATTTCATCATTATGGGATATGGTGTTGATTTTATTATTATCTCTGAATGTAATTTTCATTCACTAAGTGGGATTTTCTATTTCCCTTCTTGGTAGTCCCCACTGTCTATGGAAATGACCCTGGACAACTAATTTTTATTTCCTTGAGGGGATTGGAGTGAGAGCTCAGAAGAATTACCCACCCCTTTATTATCTGGATATTGAAGATTTCAGGTAGTGGAAGTTCGAGCTCAAAAGGGTCCCCTATCCGATGGGCAGGTGCCTAGCCTGACAGATAATCCATACATAGTTAATGGGTCCAAAAGGACTATGCATCCTTGATCTAGCTTCCTACCCTTACGGAGTGGGGGGGCAGGATTGAAAATCCATAAAGATACAGGGAGACATTATTAAAAGGGCCTCATATATAACGAGTCTTCATATACATAGAGGAAAGACATAGCCTCTAAAGATAGGAAAAAGCATTGGAAAGTTGTTTTAAGTTGCTATAAGGTGTAAGTTATCCAAGGAGACTTAAATTAAGAGAGATTAAGGCCTGGGGCAAGATACAGACCCATTTAGGCATCTATTTGCAGACGAGTAAAATTATGTTATTTGAAGAGACAATTATGTCTCTCATTAAACTGGCTGTCCAGGACCTTTGGGAAGATAAAAGTGCAGTTGAGGGCCTTTTCCCAGAGCCCAGAAGTATGTATTTTGAGAAGTGAAATGTGTGTCTTGGTGACTATCAGTAATGTCTGGAACTTTGAAGGGGATGACTGTCTGGTGAGGCTCTGTATTATGACCTTAATATATGTAGAGGCATGTGTGACTTTGATTTATATCTTGGATATCTGTAAGGCAAGAAGTTTTGAGTTCTTCACCTCGACAGGAGGGGGCAACTCTTAGGCAATGGCCCAAACGTTTATAAAAATGTGCAGATGGGGCAATTTGCTGACTAGGGCATTTGGTGCTAAGATGACTACCTGCAATTTGGCCAGTTTTGCTGACCCTTGTGCCTCATCCTTCATCGGGACATCTCAGTTAAGAGCTGAAGCAGCAACACTGCACTGAGCTCCCTCACTTATGATGGTGGCAATGCTGTACACTCTGTGAGCTCACCATTGCTGTTCACTCAGTTAATCCCAAGTGGCTCCCCAGGGGGCCAAGCGGTCTGGAGGGGGAGTGACATCTGGTAAGGGACTGAGAGCAAAACGCCATTTCTCTTTCAGGTGGAATATGCCAGGAATAAACCAGTGGGCCCAGGTTTGGCTCCATTCTGCATCACGGAGGCCTCAGTAGCAGTGCCAAGCTTGTGGGGTGCTGCTTCCATGACCCAAGGCATAATGGGCAGTTGGGTACTGAAGGTCACAGGCTCAGGGTCTGACAGCCTGTATTTCCAGGATATCCCAGTATGTGACCAGCAATTACTGCTCTAATGGTATATATAGCGTGAGGCTGAGAAGGGTAGTTTCTTGCATTAGAAGCCTATGGACAATTTATGGCCGTCATAGGTGGTCCAGAGACTCCAGGAGGAATGTGGGGAGTTGTGAAAGCCTCTACAGCAAAGGAATCTCTAAAGGCACTGAAGGAAGTGCCTGTTGACTTTAGTTTGGACAGATTCTAGAGCCTTTTGTTGAAGGGAACCCCATTTAAGATGGGCTGATTTATAAGTAGTGGCGTCAGTGAGATTAAGTAAAACTTGTAATTGAGTAATATGTTGCCTTCAGAATTCAAAAAGGACTAAAAGATGTTGGACTTGTGTGTCCTTAATAAATATGTCAAATGAATCGCCTGAGAGGAGGAGGATTACATTAACTACTTTAACTAGGAGCCTGTGGGGTCTCATTTTGTCATGCCAATTTGTAAGTGCCAGAGACTTAAAGTGAGTGTCTATGCTCACTTTGGAATATTTTAGGGCAATGCGTGTGCTGGCTATGGGAAATTTAAGCAAGGCTATAGTTTTAAGTAAGGCATAACTATTTTCCCTTTTTTATATTTAGTTATTCTCCTATGATTATTGGGGTACCATGTTCAAATTTAGTGAGATCCCCACTAATTTGAACCCCAGTGTTAAGTCCATGAAGCTGTGCGAATTGGTACGTTTTAGTAAATGTTAAATTCAGAACCTGCACGTTGTAGAGGCACAAGAGCCAATCAGCTCTGTTTTTATCTTTTTGTTATATAAGTTCTTTTAGCAAATTTTGGATTTCCAATTGGCTCAAACTGTGAATCTTTGTTTCAGTTTAATAATGTGTGTGTTTGTGTGTGTGTTCATTTATTAGCTTCTCCTGTATCCAGGCTCCTTTCCTTTCCTTTCCCCTTTTCTTTCTTCTTTTTCTTTTCATTTCCTTCCCTCTTTCTTTCTCCCTTTTTCTCTCCCTCCCTCCCCCCTTTCCTTTTCTTTCCTTGACTTTTCCCCTCCCTCCCTTTCTCCTTTTCACCTCCTTCCCTCCCTTTTCCCCTCCCTTCCTCCCTCCTCTCCTTTCCTTCCTTCCTTTGACACTGGATATACTGGGGGGAGGTCCTTTATTCTGCTCATATTTTTTTCCTCCAGAGAGCCTTAAATCAGTATTGTTAGGGTTAGGGACCTCTCTCGTGGCAATGGTTGTCTGGTTTAAGGACGCTTGGCTTAAGTTAGGTTTGAACTAATCCCTTTGCTGTGCTGCAGAAATACCATGGTATTTTTGAAAGATGGAAACTACTGTGCTACAGATCTGCCTTTTGCTTCATGGGGGAAGCCACAGCTTTCACTTTGTATCTCTGCCTGATGACTCATAGTGCCAACCTTTTAGGTGGTTATGGGAAAAGGAAGGGAAGGGGCATGGTCTACTCCTAGGTGTCTGTCTTTCCTTTCCAAAGGATCTGGGTTGGGACTTAGCACCAAAGGAATCTCTCTCCTTGGTACAACGCAGTGAGCCCTTTGTCCAAAGTATCAGTCCCTTGGCATGTGTTATGTGGTGACAGCTACTAAGGCACCAGCACACTGTCTAGGGGTCTTGCATTATTGGGTAACTTTAACAAGTATTCTGGGTGGAGAGGTGCAAAGATGAGATATTCCTCCCCCTCTCCTCTCCTGATTGCTTTAAGATTTTCCACTTATCACTGTTTTTTAGCAATTTGATTATGATGTGTGTTGGTGTATTTCCTATTTGTGATTTGTTGAGCTTTGTGGCTCTGTAACTTTTTTTTTAAATCAAATTGGAAAATTTTGGCCATCTTTGTTTTTTCTACACTCCGTACTGTTATTCTAAGACTTCATTTACATGTATTTTCTAAGATGATGTTGCTTCAAGGGTCACTGAACTTCTGTTTATTTTTTAATTCATTTAATCTTTTTGATTTTGTTTACCAGTCTTTTCATCTGCAATGTCTAATCCACTGTTAATGTTATCCTGTGAAAATTTTATTTCACATATTTTTTTAAATCTCTAAATGCTTTATTTGGTTTTTAAAAAATATTTCTGATTTCTCTATTATGTTCATGTTTGCCTTTAAATACATAAATATACAATAGTATTTAAGGTCCTTGTCTGCTAATTTAACATCTCTTACAATCCCTTTCATTTGAGGTTTCTTCCTGGTTAGGGATCACATTTTCTTGGTTTCTGGCAAGTCTAATAATTTTTGACTGGATGCTGATTATGAATGCTGTATTGTTGAATGGATGGATTTTGTTATCTTCCCTCAAGGAATATAAGGCATTTAAGTTATTTGTTGATCAGTTTGATAAATATGAGCTTTGTTTTAAGGATTTGTTCATTCAAGGGATAGTTTAATCATAATATTGTGGGATGGTTTCTTTGTGGTCAACAGTGTATGCCCTAGTTGATCACTTAGAACTCTGCTTTGGCTGGTTGAAGCTTGTACTTATTGCTCTGCATACCTCTGGGGACTGTTCAGTTTAAAACTATGTTTGTTTGTTTGTTTTTTAACCCAACCTAATGAGTTTCCGTTTTTTACTCAGCCTAATGTCCATTTAGGTCTTCTGCCCATTTTTGGATTGGGTTGTTTGTTTTTTTGATATTGAGCTGCATGAGCTGCTTGTATATTTTGGAGATTAATCCTTTGTCAGTTGCTTCATTTGCAAGTATTTTCTCCCATTCTGAGGGTTGTCTTTTCATCTTGTTTGTGGTTTCTTTTGCTGTGAAAAAGCGTTTAATTAGGGCCCAATTGTTTATTTTTGTTAATATATCATTATTAGTGTATAGAAACACAACAGATTTCTGTATATTAATCTTGTATCCTGCTACCTTGCTGAAATTATTTATTCTAATAGTTTTTGTGTGGAGACTTCAGGGTTTTCTACATAAAGTATCATGTCATCAGCAAATAGTAATGGTTTTACTTCTTTCCTTCCAATTTGGATACTTCTTATTTCTTTTTATTGTCTGATTTTTGTAGCTAGGACTTCCAATACTATGTTGAATAGAAGTGGTGACAGTGGGCATCCTTGTCTTGTTCCTGAATTTAGTAGGAAGGCTTTCAGCTTTTCACTGTTGAGTATTATGTTGGCTGTGGGTTTGTTGTAAGTGGCCTTTATTATGTTGAGATATGTTCCCTCTATACACACTTTGGTGAGAGTTTTTGATCATAAATGGATGTTGAATTTTGTCAAATGCTTTTTCTGCATCTATTGAGATGATCATGCAGATTTGTCTATCTTTTTGTTAATGTGGTGTTAACATTAATGTCAATGAACATTTGTTGATTAATTTACGTATCTTGAACCATTCTTGCGACCCTGGAACGAATCCAACTTGATCATGGGGTATTATCCTTTTTATGTATTGTTGGATTTGGTTTGCTAATATTTCATTAAGAATTTTTGCAACTATATTCATGACAGATATTGGCCTGTAATTTTTTTTGTGGTGTCTTTGTCTGGTTTTGTTATCAGAGTAATGGTGGCCTTGCAGAATGAATTTGGTAGTGTTTCCTCCTCTTCAGGTTTTTGGAATTGTCTGGGAACGACAGGTGTAAGTTCTTCTTTATATGTTTGGTAGAGTTCCCCAGGAAAGCCATCTGGTCCTAGACTTTTGTTTGCAGGGAGTTTTAAAATTACAGATTCTATTTCTGTTTTAATTTTTTTTTTGGCTGCACGCGGGCTTTCTCTAGTTGCAGCGAGAGGGGGCTGCTCTGTTGCAGTGCACAGGCTTCTCATTGCGGCGGCTTCTCTTGTTGCGGAGCACAGGCTCTAGGCATGTGGGCTTCAATAGTTGTGGCACACGGGCTCAGTAGTTGTGGCACACGGGCTCAGTAGTTGTGGTGCACGGGCTTAGTTGCTCCGCAGCATGTGGGATCTTCCCAGACCAGAGCTCAAACCCGTGTCCCCCTGCACTGGCAGGTGGATTCTTAACCACTGTGCCACCAGGGAAGTCCTCGTTTCAGCTTTATAGACACACATAGGGTCAAAGTGAAGGGATGGATGATGATATTTCAAGCAAATTGAAATGAAAAGAGGCGGGTTTAGTCATAGTTATATCAGACAAAAGAAGACTGCAAGTCATAAAGGGTAAGAAAAGACAAAGAAAGTAATTAAATAATGATAAAGGGGGCCTCCCTGGTGGTGCAGTGGTTGAGAGTCCGCCTGCCGATGCAGGGGACACGGGTTCGTGCCCTGGTCCAGGAAGATCCCACATGCCGCAGAGCGGCTAGGCCCATGAGCCATGGCCGCTGAGCCTGCGCGTCCGGAGCCTGTGCTCCACAATGGGAGAGGCCACAACAGTGAGAGGCCCGTGTATCGCAAAAAAAAAAAGATAAAGGGGTCAATACATTAAGGAGATACAACAACTGTAAATATATACACTCCCAATACCCTAGCACCAAACTATATTAAGCAATTAATAATAGATTTAAGGGAGAAATAGACAACAATACAGTAATTGTTAGGGACTTCAAAACCACACTATCAGCAAGGGATACATTTTCCAGACAGAAAATCCACAAGGAAACATTGGAATTGAACCACATGTTAGAACAAATGAGCTTAACAGACAGAACATTCCACCAAACAGGAGCAGAATACATTCTTCTCAAGTGCACATGGAACATTCTCCAGGAGAGGTCACATGATTAGCCACAAATCTTAGTAAATTTAAGGAGATTGAAATCATACCAACTATCTTCTCTGAACACAATGGTAAAAAAATAGAAATCAACAATAAGAGGAAAGTGAGAAGATGTACAAATATGTAGAAACTAAACACACTTCATTTGATCAAAGAAGAAAAAGGGAAGTTAAAATTTATCTCAAAACAAATGAAAATGAAAACACAACATATCAAATATTGTGGAATGCAGCAAAAGCAGTTCTGAGAGGAAAGTTTATAGCAATAAACACATTTGTTAAGAAATTAGAAAGATCTCAAATAATATAACTTTACACCTCAAGGAACTAGAAAAAGAAGAGCAAATTAAGCTCAAAGTCAGCAGAAGGAAGGAAATAGTAAGGGTCAGAGGAGACAAATGAAATAGAGAACATAAAGACAACAGAAGAGGGCTTCCCTGGTGGCGCAGTGGTTGAGAGTCCGCCTGCCAATGCAGGGGACACGGGTTCATGCCCCGGTCTGGGAAGATCCCACATGCTGCGGAGCAGCTGGGCCCGTGAGCCATGGCCACTGAGCCTGCGTGTTTGGAGCCTGTGCTCTGCAACGGGAGAGGCCACAACAGTGAGAGGCCCGCGTACCGCAAACAAACAAACAAACAAACAAAAACAATAGAAGAATCAACAAAACTAAGAGCTGGTTCTTTGAAAAGGTAAACAAGATCGATGAACATTTAGCTAGGCTAAGAAGAAAAGAGATGACTCAAATAAAATTAGAAATGAAATGGTGAGAAATTGAAAATGTTTCTCTTAAGGTCAGGAATAAGGCAAGGATGCCCAGTCTCACCACACCTATTAAATATAGCTCTGGAAGTCCTAGCTAGAACAATTAGTCAAGATAAAGAAATAAAAGGCATCCAAATCAGAAAGAAAGAAGTGAAACTGTCATTATTTGCTGATGATATGATGCTATATATAGAAAATCCCAAAGAATTGGTCAAAAAACTTGGAATTAGTCAACAATTTCAGTAAAGTGGCAGGATACAAAATCAACAGACAGTGTAGCATTGGTGGTACAGTGGTGAGCATAGCTGCCTTCCAAAATCAACATACGAAATCACTGAAGTATCTGAAAAAGAAATGAAACCATCCCATTCACATAGCATCGAAAATAATAAAATACTGAGGAATAAATTTAAGTAAATGAAAGATCTGTATAATGAAAACTACAAAACTTTACTGAAAGAAATTGAAGAATACACAAACAAATGGAATGATATCCCATACTTACGGATTGGAAGAATTAATATTGTTAAAATGGACATACTACCCAAAGCCATTCACAGATTCAATGCATTACCCATCAATATGCTAAAGACATTCTTCACAGAAATAGACGAAACAATCCTAAATTTGTGTTGAACCATAAAAGACCCTGAATAGTCAAAGCAATCCAGAGACAAAAGAACAAAGCTGGACGTATTACACTTCCAGATTTCAAACTATACTACAAAGCCATAGTAATCAAAACAGTATGGTACTGGCACAAAAATAGACACATCGACCAATGGAACAGAACAGAGAGTCCAGAATTAATCCCCAACATATACAATCAACTAATATCCAACAAGGGAGCCAAGAATACTCAAAGGGAAAGGACAGTCTCTTCCACAAATGGTGCTGGGAAAACTGGAAAAATACATGCAGAAAAATGAAACTGGACCGCTATATTTCACGCCACTCAGAAAAATTCACTCAAAATCAATTTTTTGAATTTTTCAAACCTGATACCATAAAACTCCTAGAAGAAAACATGTGGAAGAATCTCATCGATATTGATCTTGGCAATAATTTTGGGGGTATGATGCCAAAGCCCAAACAAAAAGAGAAAAAAAATCAACAAATGGGACTACATCAAACTCAAAAGCTTCTGCACAGCAAAAGAAACAATTAACAAAATGAAAAGACAATGTAAAGAATGGGAGAAAATTTTTGCAAACCATGTGTTGGATAAGGGGTTAATATCCAATATATACAAAGAACTTGGTCACTCAGTAACAAAAAAAACAAGCAATCCAAATAAAAAATGGGCTGAACTAGTCATTTATCAAAGAGGACATCAAAATGGCCAACAGACACATGAAGAGGTGTTCAACATCACTAATCATCAGGGAAGTGCAAATCAAAACCACAATGAGATATCACACACCTGTTAGAATGGCTATCACCAACAAGACAAGAGACAACAGGTGCTTGTAAGGACGTGATGTAAAGGGTATCCTTATACATGGGAATGTAAACTGGTCCAACCAATATGGAAAACAATATGGAGGTTCCTAAAAAATTAAGAATAGATCTACCATAGGATCCAGCAATTCTATTTTTGGGTATATACCCCCCAAAAGTGAAAACAGGATTCAGACAAAATATATGTACTCCCAAGTTTATCGTGGCTTTATTCACAATAGCCAAGATATGGAAACGGCCCAAATACCCATCAACCGATAAATGGATAAAAAAGATATGTACATATTAACAACAGAATATAATTCAGCCATGAGAAAGGAAGATATTCTCTCATTTGCAATAACATGGATGGACCTTGAGCAAAGTATGCTGAGATAAGTCAGACAGAGAAAGATAAGAACTGTAAAATTTCACTTATATGTGGAATCTAAAAAACGGTAAAATGGTGGTTACTAGGGGACGGTGATGGGTGGGGAATAAGAGTGATGGTGCTTAATGGTATAAACTTGTAACAAGTAGTAAATAAGCCATAGAGATCTAATGCACAGTGTAATTAATATAGACAATAATATTGCACTATAATTATGTAATATAAGCATATTATGAGCAATCAGCAATCATATTAAATATATAAATGTATCAAAGTAACATGCTGTGCCCCATAAACTTAGTGTTACACATCAAATTTATTCAATTAAAAAGAAAAAAATTAACTTGAAATGGATCATAGACCTAACTGTAAGGACTAAAACAATGACACATCTAGAAGAGGAGCAAATCTTTAGTGATCCCAGGCTTAAAATTTTGATTGGATACCAGGAATGTAGATGAAAAATATCAGAAATATAAGAAGTGGTTTAAAAAGGAAGGAGGTCATTGGAACATATTAGGTATGCAAATTTGTGAATGCTTCCATAATTGTGCAGTAAAGAGAATGGACTATAGAATATTAGACAGGTTCAGTTTTAAATTTCAAGTTGCCACTAAGCACTGACTTTTTGCAAGTTGCTTAATCTTTCAAGTTTCTGTTTCCTTAGCTGTGATAGTATCAATCTCTTAAAATTTTTGTGAGGATTAAGTAAGAATAATATAAACAGTTCAATGTCTGATAAATGATAATATTCCAATAAATAGGGAGTACTGCTGATATTATACTTATTAGTAACCAGTTAGTTCCATATTTTAAGGACTAGGACATTCAGTGGAATGCCAGGGTTCAGAGGCTACTATATTTTATTTAAAGTATCACCACTTCTTTATAGTGATTTATTTAGTAAAGTTGGCAGCCCGAAGAAAAGTCCTCAAAAGGATGAAGAATCCTTTAAATGCTATCACCTTCTGCCTGAGTTGATTGAAGAGTAGCAGAATATGCCACCCCAAAATATGCCTCTTTGCAATAAGAATTATTTGGAGAAATAGCAGATACAGAAGAAGTTCTGAAAACAAAGTTGCTTTTTTGTAATGGAAATTTATACTTATAAAGGAAATCTTCCTTTACCAGAAAGAGGACTAAATCACAAGAGAATCTAATCAATGGAGAAGGCACCAATTTAAAGACTTTAATCTGCATAACAAATCTTGCTCTTGTTTACTGTACTTTTCATGGTTACTTCTGCATAACTGGTCTCCCACACACACTTTCTTTTGTCTTTAACTGAAATGGTATTTAAGCCAGAATTCTAAGCTACCTCTGTGAGTTACTAATTTTTCCCTCCCATGTAAACGTATTATAAATTTTTCTCTTATTAATCTGTCTTCTGTACAAGGCCCCAGCCAAGAACTTAGAAGGGTAGTAGAAGGAAAATTATTCTTTACTCCCCTACATGACCCTGACATTGTTGAAGGTGCTGACTTGAGCCTGGCTGACTTTCTTGGTCCTATGCTCTTGACTTCTACTGCACTTAATTTTAAAATTTAATGCCATAGCTTTAAATATAGATCATTGACTGTCCAAATATGGTCCTTCCTATTAAGTCTAACTTCCTGAATCTTCCTTGATAAATGAGTAAACTAATGAATCTCCAGGGAGAGCATGTCACAATTTCCAAAGTCTTATCTGGAATTTATGATTATATTATTTTATGTATTCTGAAGTTTTGTTTGTCCCATGTTTTTCACTCTGGGCCATTCTGAGCCCAGGTTGATCTCAGTTCTTATGGTAGGATCAGCATTATAATTGGGAGAGAATCAAAAAATGTTTACTTTTATAAGGATTAAGGGGCCTTCCTAATTTAAAGAGGTGTTTTTTCAGGTTTAAAGTTCTTGGCTGGTAAGAAAAAAGTTATTCCTAGTCTGTTATCCACAATCTGTTATAATTTATTGAGTGTTTATTATGTATTTGACAATTTAAGTACATTAATCTTTATAAAAATTTTACGAGAGAGAAATTATTGTTTTACAGTTGAGAAAAGAGGCTATGCAGAATTAACTGGCTTTAAGACTAGTGAGTACAAAGGAGGCTTATAGACCTGATTTTGAAGATTTCTGCAGGGTTTGAAACAGATGTGTCTTAAAAAGTCAAGAGTCAGAATTTGAACACAGACCTGACCTAGATTTATCTGTCCCCTTCCAGATATATTTGTGAGCACAGTCTCTGGAGTCAGATTGCTTGGCTTCAAATCTCAGCTCCAACAAATTAATAGGTATGTACTTCATAGGATAATATAAAGTGAGGAAAGAGACCCTGTAAAAAGGGTATGAAATGGGGAAAGAACAAGGCTGCTTACTTTAGTTTTGTTGAGGCTGCTGTTCCCCAAGCAGCCTAGGAGGATACAGGATGATACCCACAGAAAATCAGGGGAGTCAGGTAGTAGGGGGAAACAGATTAAGGATTTTGGTTCCTTCTATCTATATAACTTTTATGCTAAAGGGGAAAACTGATTAAATAACTCAACTTACTTATCTTACTTATTTAAAGGACAGGCAAGCAATATAACTTACCACATAATATAGGTATTTAAAAAAATTCCTCTAAGTAGATATTAGGTTCATTTAAAGTGCCAGTGATCATGTAATATTGCCAAGAAAATCAAGATGAATAAAACATGATCCCTGTTCTTAAAAGGCTCATAGTCTAGCTTAAGTGCTATAAATGAGGAGAAGTCGTCAAAACACTGTGTGGAATGATTAATTCTGCCTAGAAGGCTGGAGAGTCTAAGAAAGCTTTCACAGGCACTTCCCTGGTGGTCCAGTGGGTAGGACTCTGCACTCCCAGTGCAGGAGGTCCAGGTTCAATCCCTGGTCGGGGAACTAGATACCACATGCATGCCGCAACTAAGAAGTCCGCATGCTGCAACTAAGACCTGGTGCAGCCTGAATAATTAATTAATGAATTTAAAAAGAAAGAAAGAAAGAAAGCTTTCACAGAGAAATGCCAGACATCAGCTGACAAAAACTTTGTTGGACAAAAAACTTTATATTAGGATTGGCATGGTGTAAAGAGAAAATATTCCTTCCTCAGTTCTTGCTAACTTAATCCTCCAAGAGAATAGAAGTATCAGATATAACAAATCTACCATTGGGATCAGGTAGTTAACTATTATATAATTTAGAGTTAATTGTTTCTTTGTTCACTGTCTCTTGAGGGAAAAGCACTGTCTTTATCAAGAGTTGGTCCAAGTATGTTAAGAGTTAATCCTAAGTAAATATGAATTAATGTCAATTCCCCATTTCCCCACTCTTAACATTTGTAAGTAGCTTAATGAGATTAATATATATAGCAGAAAGACTTTTTGGTCTAAATATCAAAGTTTATTAAAATAAAATATAATCTATAATAAAAAATACTAAGGGTGTTACCACTGGTTACAGATTTAAGTATATTAACAAAAATCCAACATTTTAATCCAAGAATGACACTATGCTTGTGGTACAATAACAAACATGAAATTAAACGTTGAATAATACTGAATAATTCTTTCAGAAATATCTTATATTTTCCCATCTGTGTTCAATATGCCTTTTTTAGGAGTATCCTCCAAAAATGAAACTTCTGAAACTTAAGACTTACTTTTTAAAATCAAATGGTTTTAGCATAGTTAGCATATAAAACAATAACTTTCTTTCATAGAAATTCAATTCAACCCTAAGCTGGGTAGATGCTTTTAGGTGTCTTTATTCAAAAAAAGTATTTCAATGCTCTTTTCCATCAATCTCTAGGGTTGCTATTATTCTACAACTAGAATTAAAGCTGGTCATAAAGCAAAACAGATGAATTATTTCAGAAGTAGAAAGGGCATTAAGATAGTAAAGGAAAGGAGGAGAGAAAAAAAAAAAAGGCACTCGTACACAATCTATATATTTAAACTCTTTGAGAACTCTATTTCAATTGGCCATTCTTGGCCTGGCATAGAGATCTATCATAGCAACCTCCTGACCCAAATAGCCGGGCAATAAAGTGGAAGAAGAAAATTTGTTTTTTCTTGTTGTATTTCAAGATCACTTTCTCTGCAGCCATTATACCATTTCACTTGCTACTCCTCCAAATATGTGCCACAAGCCAGTTATTCTGCACAATTCAAGGAAAAAAGACTCACATGCACTAACTTTAGGAAATGACTTTCAGGGTACCTCTGAAGTTTCACAAGTGAAGATTATCCCTTTTGCTGATTGTTAGGTAGCAATCATACATCAATCTCCGATCATATGGTCCTACTTGTGATATGTGAATGTGTGAAAACAATAGTTGTCATTTTACTGAGAAGATAGCATTTTAACAAAAACTACTGGAAGCTTTTCAAGTCCTCATCTTTAAAAATCTGTAAAGCTTTAGGATATCCTATATACCCTGGAAAAAAATGGTTATTTCATACAACCACGATGTAAAAAACAACAAAAACTGACAAAATTCAGAGACATACGGGGCAGATTAAATGCCAATCTTAGTCTTAAAACACATTTCATTAGTTAGAACTGCTCTGCAGGGTATTTCAGTTATAATGCTCATTTGGACAGGTCACTGATTTGGGAACTTAAATGGGTATTTCAGTTTACTGAATTCCTATTAAAGCTGTGACTACTAGAGCCAAATAAGCCAGGATCACCTTCAGAAGAATTTTGCTTTGTCCACGCTCTAATCTAGGAGGCACCCCTGCCTCTCAAGATAGGATATTACAGTGAGGATAGATATAAGGTTTGTAAAGTTAATGGTGACAAATTATTAAGTGATTTGAAGGAATTCTTAGAATTAATATCAGATGAAGTAGAGACATTATAGAATAATACTACAACTTTTTGTTCTTTAAATCTACTGTGGTTTAAAGCTTAGATTTTATATGTTTCTGCCACGGTATTTCAACACCTTATCTGGGATAGTACCATGCCCTAAAAAATATCCTTTATAAGCAGACAAATGTAAATCTTGTCCTTTCTCAGCTCAACAGGATAAAGCTAAACTTTAGGCAATAGCTGAAGACTTTTACCGTTTTGTCTTTTTTTTTTTTGTGGTACGCAGGCCTCTCACTGTTGTGGCCTCTCCCATTGCGGAGCACAGGCTCCGGACGCGCAGGCTCAGCGGCCATGGCTCACGGGCCCAGCCGCTCTGCGGCATGTGGGATCTTCCCAGACCGGGGCACGAACCCGTGTCCCCTGCATCGGCAGGCGGACTCTCAACCACTGCGCCACCAGGGAAGCCCTACCCTGTTTTTTGAGTTGATTTTTTTTGAGATCAGAAAAGTGAAATTAGAATCCTTCATGTAAAAATATATATGTGTATCGCAATTTATTAAACTCTAATTTCTAATGGCAGAAACAATGGGATTAAGTAAGACATGCATGAGTTAAAATTTAGACATCTTCAAAATTAGTTAAACTTATCAGGGTCCTGCAATTTGTCCCTTAGACTGCATGATCTCTATATTGCAGTATATTTTGTTCAAGAAGCCTTCAATTATAATTTTAGTTTTAAAGTGTCACTAGAGAAGAGTAACCACAATTTTTTATGTTTTCCCAAGAGCTTTAGAAGTGTTGGACATCAGTAAAAAAGGACACTCAATTACTAGAGGGCCTAAGAACTCTGGTTCTGGTTAGTTATTTTACTATTTTTGGTCACTTTCTAAAAGAAATTTAATTGTATATTATCAAATAACATTTTACACTTAAAAAACAGAAATAATTTAAATAGCCCTAAAAAGGACAGTACTTAAGAGATCTAAATGAATTCCATCCATGCAAAAATGTTTACATATATGTATTAGTAACCTGATCCCATTGTACTTTGTTCCATGAAGAGGCAAAGAGAATCTAAATATTTAGAAATATGAAAGATATCAGAAAAAATAGATTTTTAATGCTTTTATACTCCCAAAATACTCTTGGTTTTGATCCTATAGCCCACAGAACACAAAAGCAACTGTAAAATACTACATTTGGGGAAGAGGGAATTCCCTGGCAGGGGGCACAGGTTTGATCCCTGGAGAGGGAACTAAGATCCCACATGCTGTGCAGTGTAGCAAAAAAAAAAAAAAAAAAAAAAAAATTGGGGGAAGAGATGACGCCATGCTCAAAGACAAGATAATTCTACAAACTTTGACAGCATTAAAAAAAAAAACAACTGGCTTTAGAAATATTGTCATTGGGGAAAAAATCTACACATTCAAGAACAAAAGATGTGTGTAATATTTATGATTATTTCAATAATACCCTGTGCTTATACTATGCCCTTTATTCCAAGGTGCAAAGCACTAAAAATGAGCATCCTTTAGATATTTAGAGTAAATTGAGGCATGGTAAATTTGCCGAAGGCAAGATAAAAGCCAGGTTTTTAGACAAAATGATTCAGAATTTCACATTTCCCATACCTTAAAATACAAATTATATGCCATCTTTAATGCCTCCATCTTATTTTATCAAACATTAGTAAATTTATTATTATAGTTTAAGTTGTATGCCCAAATATTCTGTGATAGGTAAAAGCCATAAGCTTTCCATCATGTTTTACAATATCTCCATTGAAATAGGAAAGTTAAGTGAAATACAATCAATTTGCTCTTTGTTTTTAAAAAAATTTTTAAATAAATGAGATTGTTTTAGGACAGTTCTAGAAATTCTTGCCTTGATTTTTCTCCAGCAGAATTTTACAAATATCTGCTTTATATGCCAACATTAATATGATAGTTCTTTCCTTAAATATATATTTTACTTCTAGTCCTCTTTCCTCTCAAGATCTTCTGTCTCTTAGTGAACTGAGTTGGTGATTCATTAAAAACAAAATGTTAAGGTTTTGTGAAAGTACAAAATGGTTAATGTTGGGTTCAGTCAACTAATCTCTGACAGTAACTTGCTTAAGCTAAGATCAAGAAGTATGAGGAAGAATTCAAAACATAAGTAGTCAAATACTAGAAATTTTAGACAAAAAATATATACATATATTCCAAAGACTAATCCTAACCTTAAATCTATGTCTCACTCAACTACTAACTTGACATCTTGAAACATGAAATAAGTTACTTTAACTATGCACATTGAAACAGCATATTATAGGAAGCAGCCCACTGCAATTTTAGCTGCCTCAAACAGCTTGGTGATGATGATTCTTAAATCTGAGACTCCTTTGAGAATCTATTAGAAGTCATGGATCCTTGCTTCAGAAACACACACACACACACACACACACACACACACACACGATGTATTTTTTAGTGTTGATAACGTATTATAAATCACAGCGTTGTTGATTCAATGGGATTAACATGAAGAAAATTTTCATACTGTTAACAAAGACTGGTCACTAACCTTAAGGAAAAGTCTTTGAAGTATGAGACAGTTCAATGACCATATCCATTCATTCATCTGCTTCTTTTGCTAGCTCTGGTTGCAGAAGAGGTGACTGGTTGATGCAAATGTGTCTCTAATCTAGCCTATAAATCTTAAAAACAAAAATGTTTAAGTTCTAATTTCTACTAGCAGTGCACATTTAACAGTTTTCAAGCATTACAAAATACTGTGAAGGAAAGACTTTAATATACCACTATCAAATTCCAGTGTACCTAAACCAACAATGAAATGTCTGAATATGTAATTTGTTGACTTGAGCAAAATAAAGACATAATAGCTCTAAATTCTTTATAACTTTCAAGGATGGGAAACCAGTATCTCTCAGAAGTTTTTTTTTTTTTAAATAGAATTGAACATTTAGTTTTCCCCCACAGTATTCAAAGTAAACATTTTATCATTATTACTCTTGGTATATCAAACTGAATTCCAGGAATGTAAGAAAGCCTGACTGGGAAATATTACATAGAAAAAGGGTGAATTAACAAACACATTACATTTCTTAGTTATTTCTTATAAGTATACATTGACATTTACTTATCTGATAGCAGCACAATTTGAGTGAATTTTTTTTTCTTCTAATGGGACTGCAGAATGGCAGTGTTATCTTTGGAACAAATTAAGACAGTAACAATTAACAGAAGAATAGCTTCTACACATATATTTTGCAAGGGCAATAAATAGTTAATTATATAATTATGGAAAAATATGCCTCAAATATGTTTTTTAAAATTTCTCAGGATTTATTGTTTTGCTTCTTAATAAAATATAATGCACTGTCACTACTATCTGTTCTGGGAAAAACAAACCCTGAGGTTTGAGTTTCCTCCTTTAACCAATAGAGTGATATCAAGAATAAACTTGGCCTAAAAGTCAACTTGTTTGAGCCAATAGAGAATTCTGTAGTACATTTGATTACTTTAGCAATATACACATATTCTGGGTTATTATCAAGAGACTAACCAAATATTTTGTATGAAAGTTTTATACCCCAAACAGGTTCTCTGATGACTTATCATGCTAGCATATGAAATTTGAAGGAATAACAAATGGTATAACATAAACAGACATGCAATATAGAAGGATGTAAAAGATACAGCTTGACCCTGGATATTTCCCTTAGAATAATTTCTTCCATAAATAAGACTTTACTTTTTACATATAGATTTATCTTATATCTGGTCCTGGATCACGGAGAATGTTAAAGACATAGCTTAAGAAATCAAGACCACATTTTTTTTGTAGTCTTTTGTCACCCCAGACCACAAAAAGCATTCTCCAAGTGGATGCTCAGGTTAGATTAAGATGCTCTTGAACAAACAAATTTACTGAGGCTTAGAATGTAAATCACGTAACTACTTGCAGCAGCAATAGTCTTTTCAAAAATGACTAAAACAAACTTTTAAATATAAAGCATATAAAAAGGACTATTAAGGATAGTTTTCCAAACTATAGAAATACAGGAAAATATGTGTTGCCTCATAGTAAAGTTCAATAAATATTCTTTCTGAATCCTAGAAACACTATGTTATAGGTTTATTTGGTTCTCATAAGTTAGAATAATCTGATTGCTTCTACATAAATTCCTCCAGATTCTTATCCTCAAACAGATTTTTTACTAATGCTTTTCCACTAGACTGAGAGATTATCTAACATCCTTTCAAAAATGTGCTTTTTTGTTGGTTTTAATAAGTATACTTAATTTTCTAGAAAATAAACATGATTTAAAATTTAAGGTTCAAGGTAATTCTAGAAAAAGATAGACACTGAACTATCTCCTTTTCTATTTCTACATCTCCATATTTACAAGGCCTAGCATCCACATGGTTTCCTCTTTATACTCACTTATCACACTATCAATAAATAGTAACTGTGGTCCAAGTAACCTTTATTAAAGATTTCAAAATTCCTCAAATTTTATAACACTACAAAGTTATTAAGATTTGATTTTGATGAGTATTGGTGTTATGTAATTTTTTTTAATTGGAAAAGAAATACAAATCTTTTTTTTTCTATCTAAATTAAATCCAAGCTCCATTATCAGTTCTCAAGATATATCTAAAATGTACATTCCTAAAGAAAGGTAAAGCTGTTCAAGGGCTGAACTAGTCCAATATACAATTGAGGGTTATTTATTCTTGTTATTTTTGTCTTTTCATTTCTTTTTAAATCTATATTAAACCCCTGGTTTCTCATGGATTAGATCATAATTTAACATTGTAAAAATTAATTTCAGAAATTATTGTGCTAATATTTAGATTTGAGGAAGGAAACAATGAATACTATTCATTGTTAGAACAGAAGATGAAATAGCTTACTAACTGATATGAGTTATGAATGTCACTATGACACAAATTTGCTGTGATTTGCTTATTTGGCTACAAGTGTATTATTTTTCATGAATGACAACACACAGCATTTTCAACTTGTAACATGAAACTCCAGCTCATAAAGAGTGTACTGTGTGACTTGAAAAAGTCTGATTGTAACTAAGTAACAACCTTTCCCCTGAAAAACATGAACAAAATCCATTGGGAAATCAGGCACAGACGGTATTTATCGGTTTTTCTTCCTTTCCTCCTATGGTTTTGTTTCTGAAGACATACAGATGGTTCCAACAAGATCCACACTTGTTACAAAATGACACAGCTATTTTTTTCCTTTTCTTTTTCTTTATCTTTTTCTCGAGGTTCCTTTCGTTTACGTTCACTATTCCCAGATTGTCTGCCACTCGATGGAGAGGCTTGTGCTGGCTGGCTTTGCTTTAAGGAAAATAAACAGGAAAAAATTACCACAATTTTTCCAAGATGCTTAAGCATAGTTATCTAGAAAGAAAAACTACAGGAGTGAAAGGAATTATTAATGGAAAAAGGCTATTGGTGTATAGACTTGTTATGTGATATGGTATCTGAATAACTGCCTCTATCATTCAGAATAGATGTAATTAATGTATCCATTATTCTAAGTAAATGGAACTTCAAACAATAAATAACATATAGCATTATATTGCCTGAAGACTCAAATTCAAGATAACTTATGTTAAAGTTTAGGAAATGTTAAAGAAAGTGACATCTTTTGGCAAGCTACAATAGTTTTCCAAGATCTCATTAAATACTATAATAAACAGATTTTAAAAGGAGGGGGAAAAAATCCCTGAGGATTCAGAGTGTGAAATGTGTATTCTGTGCAATGAGAGAACTTTTTTAGTGAAAAGCTAATCATAACATGGTAGGTTTTAAATTTTAAGCTTGGAGTAGTCAATATTTCTAGAAATAGAAATGTTATACCTATTTTAATAGAGACCTCTGTATTTAAAGTTTCATCAGACCTTAAAGGGCATCAAGTTTTCTTGAATACCCAAATCAAAGGAATAGTTCTAGCATGGTACAAACATAAAAGAAGGGGAATATTTTTTTCATTTAATGAAATGAGATTTAAGAAATAGAAACCCCCCTTAGTTACATTTTCAGTGCTTAAAACATTTAGCTGGGGAAAGTGGAAAGGTGCTAACCTTTGTTGAATACTTAGCACATGTCAAACATTGGATTAAATGCTAACATTATTTACTCTTAACCACAAACCTAAGGTTTAAGTATTATCTTCTTTTTTCCAGATAGGGAAAATGAAGCTAAGAGACGTAGAGGACTTTGTCCATGTTGCACCTAGTAAGGGGAGACAGAAGCAGAAAATGCAAATCCACATTTATCTGGCTCCAAAGTCTACATTCTTTCCAGCAGTACCTCATACTGCCTTCTAATTGATAGGAAAGATTTGTTCAAATTGGTTTATATTGTTTGAAGCTATTAAGAACTTAATAAATTTGGAAAATCTTCCCATCAGAACCTCAGAAAAAGTAAATTTAACTAAATTAGAAATATATTAAGATAATCACAAACTTAGGACAATGTCATAAAATCCATGGATGCTAAAAATGCTAACAGAGTCAATATCTAACTTAAAAGTTTTTATCTCAGCACAAATTTCTTTATTGCTAAAGTGATCATTATATTTAAGAATCAGAACACTAGTTTTTACCTGGGCCTGTGTAGAAGCAGAAGCAGCAGCTGCTGCCGCTTGTTCCTGTTCCTGGTAATACTGAGAAGCTCGTCTATCCTCTTCTTCTTGGAGTTTCTTTGCTAGTTCCAAATCACTGATTCCTTCAGGTATTTGTTCCCAATTGATCTCTTGGCTCTGCTGTTCTTGTTGTAGAGATAATGCCATAAGATAGTCCTAAGAAATTAAATGATAACCATTTTTAGCTATGAGATTTTATCCAAGAACTAACGTGTGTGAATATAGGCGTTATATCTACAAACCTATGAGAGTGGCTTTTAAAAAACATACCAGAGGGTAAATGTAAAAATAGAAGTTTTCTATTTATTTCTGTTTGGGAGGTATGAAATTATTTCAGTGATGTTGCCACTGTTATAAGTATTTTAAATATTCATTTGAAATTCTTTCTAGAAGCAGTATATAAGGCATTCAGAAAAGCTTTAAAAAAAAAGAAATACATGTCTGTAGAAAATTGTTACAAAGGAAAAAAGCATAAATAAGAAAGTTAAGATTACCATAATATCATTACACAGAGCCAACTACTGTTAACAATTAATATATAATTGTTATATATTAATCATTTTTTTCTATATTCACATACAAACACAAACACATCTCCCAACCCCTGAAACTATCATAATCTGCTTTCTTTTCCATTTAATGTCATAAAAGTCTTCTGTTTAAAAAAAAGTCATAAGAACTTCCCAAGATTTTTTTTTTATTATTTTATTTTTTTTGCTTTATAACAAATTTAATCAGTTATACATATACATATGTTCCCATATCCCCTCCCTTTTGCGTCTCCCTCCCACCCTCCCTATCCCACCCCTCCAGGCGGTCACAAAGCACCGAGCTGATCTCCCTGTGCTATGCGGCTGCTTCCCACTAGCTATCTACCTTACGTTTGGTAGTGTATATATGTCCATGCCGCTCTTTCGCTTTGTCACAGCTTACCCTTCCCCCTCCCCATATCCTCAAGTCCATTCTCTAGTAGGTCTGTGTCTTTATTCCTGTGTTACCCCTATGTTCTTCATGACATTTTTTTTTTCTTAAATTCCATATATATGTGTCAGCATACAGTATTTGTCTTTCTCTTTCTGACTTACTTCACTCTGTATGACAGGCTCTAGGTCCATCCACCTCATTACAAATAGCTCAATTTCATTTCTTTTTATGGCTGAGTAATATTCCATTGTATATATGTGCCACATCTTCTTTACCCATTCATCCGATGATGGACACTTAGGTTGTTTCCATCTCCGGGCTATTGTAAATAGGGCTGCTATGAACATTTTGGTACATGTCTCTTTTTGAATTATGGTTTTCTCAGGGTATATGCCCAGTAGTGGGATTGCTGGGTCATATGGTAGTTCTATTTGTAGTTTTTTAAGGAACCTCCATACCGTTCTCCATAGTGGCTGTACCAATTAGAAGAGGACGACCTTCCCCGATAGAGGAGGACCGTTCTGTGGTCAAGGGTATACGAGTAGCTGCGCTCCCCTGCTAGAACCTCCAAACAAGCTCCCAAGATTATTTATTAATTATTCTTCCAAAAGATGATTTTTAAAGCCAACATAGCTGTCCATCATACAATCATATTCAGTTACTTAACTATGCCTTTCTCTTCCCACACACACACCCAGATTATTTCCTAAGAGATAAAGTGATGCATCTTTGGTCAAAAGTTATATTATCTAACAACATCCACTTTTATTAAGAATTAGTGCTGAATGAAACTTGACTACTCTTGTGCACCTCCCCCAATCTACCCTCAAAATAAGAGAATTTTAATTAACCACAGAGGATATGTAAAAGGTTGTTCCCTGTGAAGTCCTTGTACTATCTAGCATGATTATCTTACTGACATCAAGAATTTGTCCTTCAAATTTTTCTCCTCAATTCTTCAAACTCTGCTCTTTGCCAAGTCCCTTCCTTGCTACTTTTAAAGACAATATCATACATATATTCTCAACACCTTATGACTAGATTACTGTGGCAATCTATTGCTTTACTTCATTCCTGTGCCAATATTTTTTACATACAGTGGTTAGAAAAATCCTGTATATTTCTCTTAAGTAACACTTAAAAAACCATGCCCCTGTATATCTTCTGAAGGAAAATGAGTATGTTGATTATTATGGCTGTTTGTCAAAGGAAAGCCAAGAGTCCTAGAAAGATCAGTATTTGTTTGAATCAAGTATTCTTTCGTCCATTCATAGCTTGCTATTCAAATTACCATTATAGAACTTAACATATAATATTAGTTGGTCAAATACCTGCCTCCCCATCTAGACTGCAGAATCTTTGAGGACGGGACTGAATGATTTATCTTTGTGTCCCCAGGACGTAGTTGTAGTGCTCAATACAACTGCTCAATGAATAATGGTTAAATGAACACAGTCTCTATGCACTTAAATTATCAGCGAAACATGTGCCAACTGTTTAACATAAACATATTTCTGCCTCAGTTGAGGAAAATGTCACATCACTGTTATACTTCTAGTAATAAACACACCTGTGGCTCTAAGCCTACCAACCAATAGCAGGCAAAAATCTCATGTCTCAGTTCCAAATAAGAATTCTGCTCAGTAGTGCAGCTCCTGCTGTAAGTGTCTGTTCCTCCTTATCTTGGACTCTAAGGCTTAGAACACCCCCCTACTCTTTATCCAGTGTATGCTATCTTCAAGATTCCCTCTCTTCTACTTTTTCTGACTAACCAAAATAGATCTCAAATATGTACTTGTCTCTTCATCTCTACCACCAAGGCTAAGCCATCATCACCTCTTGCTTGGACTGCTAGTCTGCTTACAACCGTGTCCTTCCTATGCATTTGCCACATAGCAGGTTTTTAAAAAGGTAAAGTAGTGCTTGCTTCAGCAGCATAAATACGAAAATTGGAACAATACAGAGAAGATTAGCATGGCTCCTATGCAAGGATGACACGCGAATTTGTGAAGCATTCCATATTTTTTTACAGAAGTAGAAATATACTGTTATACATATGAAACATATAATGTTATAAACTAATGTTACCTCAATTTAAAAAAAAGGTAAAGTAGATCATGTCACTTCCATGTTTAATACTTGGCATACCTTCCCTACTACAATTAGAATAAAATTTAAACTCTTTACCATGACCTTCACAGTTCAATATAATCTGGCCTTCTGAACCAAAGTGTACAATTAATGTACATGTAGAATAATCACTTACCTATTTAGGAAGTGTCAGGAAAATTTCACAAGTATATTAATGACCAAATCTTTAGTTCAAAAATTTGAATAGCTAAATTCACATTTGAAAGGAATGAGCACTTTAAACAATATGAAGAAGATAAAACAATAAATTTACCTGATCTATCTGATCTTGTTGTCCTCTGTATACGGTTTCAGGATCAGAAGGTGGCCGCAGATGAAATTCTGAGTCACAGAAATTTCCATCACCATCGACATTGTGTAGGCTTTCCCAAACAACTTTTTCTTCAGTGAGAAACCCCTGGTCTGTTACCAGCAAATACAGTAGACCCTTAATAAGAAATAAGAAAAAGGACTGTTAAATTGATCAAAGCTAGTTAATATTTAAGAGAAATTGTATAATCTTTTTAAAACATATAATTATTCCTACTAGTTAGATCTGCACAACATACTAAATAGTTGACCAAGTAGATATCTTATTTGCTCACTGAATTATATCCACTTGGCTTTGAATATAGTATAAAAGGTACACTACAGTATGATGAGAAATAGGAGTTCTTGGCATATTCAACTAATTCATAACTTATAAATAGCCCTTGGGGTTTGTTTTTTTTGTGGTACGCGGGCCTCTCACTGTTGTGGCCTCTCCCATTGCGGAGCACAGGCTCCGGAAGCGCAGGCTCAGCCATGGCTTACGAGCCCAGCTGCTCCGAGGCATGTGGGATCTTCCCGGACCGGGGCACGAACCCGTGTCCCTTGCATCGGCAGGTGGATTCTCAACCACTGCGCCACCAGGGAAGCCTCCTTGGGGTTTTTTAATCTCATTTCACAAAATAGAAAAATACTATACAAGTTCCTAAAAAATACATCAGATAACAAATAAGACATAGTCACAATAAAATTATATTGCCTGGTTTTTAAAAAAATTAAGCACATATGACTAATCCATTTCATACCAATTTTTCCTTCTCTGCACCATTAGCTGCTCTTAATTTGTAGACCAACAGTACTTTGTACTTTTTCTATAGTAGCATTAAATCACACTGTACAATGATTATGTTTTCTTCCTTGTTCCCCAGACTGTATTTTTTTTTTTTTTTTTTTTTGTGGTACGTGGGTCTCTCACTGCTGTGGCCTCTCCCGTTGCGGAGCACAGGCTCCGGACGCGCAGGCTCAGCAGCCATGGCTCACGGGCCCAGCCGCTCCGCAGCATGTGGGATCTTCCCAGACCGGGGCACGAACCCGTGTCCCCTGCATCGGCAGGCGGACTCTCAACCACTGCGCCACCAGGGAAGCCCCCAGACTGTATTTTTTAATCTATCTCTGAGCCTAGTGTAGGCTGTATCATAAAGTTGAAGCCTAATATTTATTGAATTAATCAATGAAGTCATAATGTATTTACAGTCATTACATAGAATTTAGCATTGATCTCTAATTGCTCATATGCATTAGTTTTAACTCCAATCATATGTAAAGTGTCCCTAGTATACCATATAACATTTGTAAGCCATTTTTATTTCACATTTGCCAAGGACAAGACTTTCATTTACTTGTTCAGAGTTCCCACTGGTTAATATAGTGTTTATTATTGCACAAGAATCATACTTTTCAAGTTCTCACTTATACACAATCTTAATAATTAATAATAAGAAATTCCTTTAAAGAATTTGGTGGTGAGAGTAGAGAATTACTGAATAAATTCTGAAGCTTTAAAAAAAACTAAGTAGTTGTTATTTTTGAACATTTACTATGTGTCCAGCACTATGGGACACAGCTCCTCCTAAAGTACAAAGTTTTTCCTGTTGTCTAGTAGCAGTTACATTCAAGAATCAGCTGTAGGTACTAATTAATTTACAAGATCACTGAAATTACTATTGCAACATGAAAAGGATTCATAAAGAAACACATTTTGGTATGAAGTTTAAAGACATTGTTTTAAGAAAAAATTAAGTCCAGGCTCATGTTTTGTTTTGTTTTTTAAATCAGGTATGTTCCAATTTATCAAATATTGAATGCCTACCATATGCTTAGCACTATGCTAAGTGCGTGAGGATTCATATCATGGGTAGTAATGATCCCATCTTTCTCTGGTATTAGTGCCCCTTTTATGTGACTTCATAGAATCCTGGACTTAACAGTATTATAGCACTTTATACATTGAATTGCAGTTGTCTGTTTACTTAATCATTTCTCTTAATACATTTTAAGCTCCTTGAGGACCAGAGCCATGTTTTATTCACCCATGCAATCTCATTACCTAACATATTTTTAATACCCAGTTAGGGTCTACCTTGTTCTGGGATGATTTAAGAGAAAAACTAATTTTCCACTGAATAGATCTGACCCTTCTCTTTATACTTACCACAATGCATTTCAACATATTATATAATATATAAGTTTTACAGTTTATTTTGTATAGATCATATATTAGATTGGCTGTTTGTTGGGAAGGAACTATAATCTTTTCAATAATTTTCCTCCAAATGACACTTTAGGATAGGTAAATTCTGGGAGCATTTCTATTGAAAGCTACTATCACCCATAGCACATGAATATTTAAAAGTTTTAACTAAAAGTATCCATTTCTTGGTATAGGTGACCTGTCTTCTCATGGACCATCAGCCTCAATTTCTTCCTCTTTTAGATCTTGACATTTATCAAAAAAAGTGTGTAACTGATCCACTGTCAACAATGCTGGTTATTACTTAAAATAACATAGCATGTGTCAGTATAGTACTGAATACTTTAGGCCCATTTGTTCCTGAGAGTCTACAATTAAATCACCATCAAGAATATTTCTTGGGGATTCCCTGGAGGTCCAGTGTTCAGGACCTGGCACTTTCACTGCTGTGGCCCGGGTTCAATCCCTGGTTGGGGAACTAAGATCCCGCAAGCCACATGGCACGGCTAAAAAGGAAAAAAAAAAAAGAATATTTCTTGCTTTTGTATCCCAGCACTTCTGTTAATATTATCTAGCCAAAGGTTTCTTTTCTAAGCCTTAAATCTTCTGCCTAATCTCACTCACCAGTCTCTAAAATATTAATTTCGCAATACAGAATGCATATATTAAATTGTTTATTAATGTATAAAATGTATGTTTATTATTACATAAAAACAAATGACATTAGATAATTTTTATAATTTTTTTAAAAATGAGCAATTAAATCACAAAAGAAGACTGAACGAAAACCTGTTCTATCTAAAATACTCTGATAATTCTATATAGAGTATATACGTTACTTTTATTAACAATATACATAATACTATCACATTTTGTAAATTGGTAAAATAGAAGAAAACCTGATAATGTAATACAAAAATTAAGTAATTCCAGCCTTTAAAATACGGAGGAGGGCCTCCCTGGTGGCGCAGTGGTTGAGAGTCCGCCTGCCGATGCAGGGGATACGGGTTCGTGCCCCGGTCTGGGAGGATCCCATATGCCGCGGAGCGGCTGGGCCCGTGAGCCATGGCCGCTGGGCCTGCGCATCCGGAGCCTGTGCTCCGCAACGGGAGAGGCCACAACAGTGAGAGGCCCGCATACCGCAAAAAGAAAAAAAAAAAAAAATAATACGGAGGAAAGCACTGCCTGAATATTTCTGGTTAACTAGCTTGGATTTGAATTATTTAAAGTCTTTGGACCTTAGTTTTCTTTTCTTATAAAGTGATATAGAATCAGTGAGACGAGACGATTTCTAAGGAATTTTATAAATTGAAAGATGAACTTTACTTCTACTTAAAAAACATCAATCTCACCTACAAGTAACTTTCTTACCCACCCAGAGAGGCAGAGCTGTTGAGAGTGTGAAGTTAAAAGTCAGACTGGAGCTGTGTACAAGCTGTGTGGTCTTGAGCAAGTTACTCAGGGCTTTAAGCCTGTTCTCGCAGATGTGAAGTGGGAAGTTGTGAAAATTAAATGAGATAATGAACGTAAAATGCTTAGTATAATGCAGGGCACATGAACAGCCCCTAAATCTATCTCGGTTTCTGTATCTATCTCCTTTTCCTGCCTCTTATTTAAAAGGAAAAGATGTATCTCTCTGCCTGTACTGTGGAATCACTTTTCTTACTCTGTTACCACATTTCTTTCCCCTTCCCGCTTCTAAAAAAATTTTTTAAAAGAAAGTGACAATTTGGAAATTCCCTGGTGGTCCATTGGTTAGGACTCCACGCTTCCATTGCAAGGGGCATGGGTTTGATCCCTGGTTGGGGAGCTAAGATCCTACAAGGCGCGTGGCACAGCCCCCCCAAAAAAGTGACAATTTTTTATGTATCAACTACCTTTTAAAAATATCTAAATTAGGGCTTCCCTGGTGGCGCAGTGGTTGAGAGTCCGCCTGCCGATGCAAGGGACACGGGTTCGTGCCCCGGTCCGGGAAGATCCCACATGCCGCGGAGCGGCTGGGCCCGTGAGCCATGGCTGCTGAGCCTGCGCGTCTAGAGCCTGTGCTCCACAACAGTGAGAGGCCCGTGTACCGCAAAAAAAAAAAAAAAATATCTAAATTAGGTAATTTTTACTTAAGTGTAGCCTTCTGTGGAAAAAAAAATTCCCACCATACTCTTAGCTGAAAAGTGAATGGACAAACTTACTCTCACTTCTAATCCTTAAATGTAAAGTAAAAAAGCAAACTAATAAAAGCCAACCTTAAAAAACACCTTGGTTTCGAATATACTCCAGAGAGTTGTCAATAATTTAAAACCAAGAGGTAGAGGAAACAGTCAAGACATGGATATAAAAGTTGATATGGGAAAGGGATGATCAGGGGGAGTCACGATGGGGAAAGAACTAGGCAGATGTCGTTATTTAACCAAAGATCTAGAAGCTAGGTGATCTAGACAGAGGCCAAGGAATCAGTAGTTTATTTTACTCAAGAGCAAGCAGGGGGGCTTCCCTGGTGGCACGGTGGTTGGAAGTCTGCCTGCCAGTGCAGAGAATGCGGGTTCGATCCCTGGTCTGGGAGGATCCCACATGCCACGAAGCGACTGGACTGGACCCGTGTGACACAACTGCTGGGCCTGTGCTCTAGAGCCCTTAGGCCACAATTGCTGAGCCTGTGGGCCACGGCTACTGAGGCTCGCATGCCTGAAGCCTGTGCTCTGCGGTGGGAGAGGCCACCGTGGTGAGGGGCCTGCGTGCCGCAGCAAGGACTGGCCCCCGCTTGCCGCAGCTGTAAAGTGCCCGTGTGCAGCAGCAGGGACCCAACTCAGCCAAAAATAAACAAAATTTTTAAAATTTATTTAAAAAAAAAAGAGCAAGCAGGAAGTATTAGAGAAGCGGAGGAGGATCATTAAAATAAAAAGGAATAACTAGATCTTGGATATAGAGTTATATATATAAGAATCCCGAAGCAGAACAGACCAAAATGGGTCTGTTTCTAGGAAAGTGGGGATTTATTTACAGCCCATTTTTATACTTTCAAATTTCCTGTCTGGTTAAAAAGTCATCTTACTATTTAGAACCACAAGAATGGCCCTGAAAGCATGTGCACTCTCACTAGCATCTCCTCCTGCTACTTTCAGATCCTAATCTTAGTTATGCTGATGAAAAGCACGGATCTTCGTAGGATCATGTACTCAATGTGGATTTGCCAAAATGATCTGCCCAGTTTAACTGTACGAGATTAGATGGAATTACATGGAGCAAGGTAACATACGAGACAGAAATTAGGGGTATATGTATTTTTGCCAATGGACAGGTGAGGGAAGAATAGTTTAATCAAGGGTTCATGGAGAGTGCTATTACAACTAATAACTAACAAGAGCTGGACTTGATTGCTTTGCTAGTAATGGAAGAGGTACTTGTCCAGAGTTTAGGAATGGTAAACCACAAAACTAGAAATAAGAGGAGTTTCCAAAAACAGTAAGTCAACTAGTATCTGCTGTCAGAGAAAATGTCATGAGAGGCTGTGCAATCAAAACCATAGATCCATACACAGTTGAGAAGTGTGAAGTTGACTGGCAAATTATTATAAAAATCAAGAATAGGAAAAAAGTATAATAGGGGAAAAATCAATTTAATTCACACATCCTCTGTGACTCTGCGATGACAGAAGGCCTAATTAAAAAGTCTATGGAGGGGAGAAGACTGTCAAAACAGCGCACAGATCACACACCCCAGCCCTGGAAGATGGGGAACTGCCTCAAGTCCCCCACTTTGGATGACATCTCCCTGCTTCACGAGTCTCAGTCTGACCGGGCTAGCTTTCGCGAGGGGACGGAGCAGGATCAGGAGCCACCGCCGCCATACCAGGAACAAGTTCCAGTTCCGGTCTATCATCCAACACCTAGCCAGACTCGCCTAGCAACTCAGCTGACTGAAGAGGAACAAATTAGGATAGCTCAAAGAATAGGCCTTATACAGCATCTGCCTAAAGGAGTTTATGAACCTGGAAGAGATGGATCAGAAAAAAAGATCTGGCAGTGTGTGATCTGTATGATGGACTTTGTTCATGGGGACCCAATTCGATTTCTCCCGTGCATGCACATCTATCATCTGGACTGTACGGACGACTGGTTGATGAGATCCTTCACATGCCCCTCCTGCATAGAGCCAGTTGATGCAGCACTGCTTTCGTCCTACGAGACTGATTGAGCCACGGTCTCTCATCTGACTTCAAGTGAACCATCATTTTTGGTGGTTTTGATCTTTTGTCACTGAGCCCAAAGAGCCAGGGATTAGGGATTAAGATCATGCACAAAAGTTTCCTAAATATTCCTGAATGGCTGCAGATGTTGGGGAAAAGTATGTGATATTTTAGAAGCTTAGGGGGGAAAGTAGGAAGGTATTTTTATGTAAAGCCTTGACCCAGTGTTCAAAAATATAATTGTATTTAGATCTTGTTGTTGTTCCAGTACATAGGAATTGTGTAAAGTGTTAAAGCAGCTGTATAAGTTTAAATTGTGTATGTCGAAGATTAGGAAAAAGATAGTGGTTGTTTTTCCTAAATGAAATAACTTTCTTCTTCCCCCCACCCAAATTCTTTTCTCAAGTTGCTGGCATTTGGGTCAAGGTTTTATTAAAAGCTACATTTTACAACACTGGCACAAAAAAAAGGAGTTTTAAGCTTGTTTGTACAGTTCTTTTTTTCCATTGGAAATGGAATTCATTGCCTTAGGTCTTTTTAAATAGTGTATTATTATCGTTGGGGCTGGCTCTATGCTTGAAAACCAGTTTATTTATAACCTGTTGTAAGTGCTGTATCTGTTTGCAGTTAGGAAATGCAGAATTCAAAGTGATCTCCTAGTGTGTAAGCAAGCTGAGATGCACTATCCCTTTTCTATAAAAAAATGAGTTAATGTGTCAAGAAACCAACTCTAGTATAAAGTGGGATTTAATATTACCCTTTCTTATGTGTTTCACCTAATTATTTTGGTTAATATGGTGATAACTAAAAGTCAAGGTAAATTTTAAACATTAAGAATTCTGATTTATTGAGCTTGAATTATGCCACCATGCTTATGTAAAAATGAAAGTGGCACCATGATTAAACTGAGAAAAGTTTCTCAGTTGTAACAGTTTTGATTTATTCTTTCCTGTGACCTCCTTCCCTATATTGTAGTGCTGAGGTTACTGAAGTCATGTAAAACACATCTCTGTTTCTGTTTCTTGGAAGAACAGTCCTGCTAGTTGACTGACAATTCTAAGCAGGGAGAATTAGGATAAGTGTGTTTCATGTTTTGCACACAAATGCAGAATTTGTATAACCACATGACTTCATAGTTGTGATCTCAAAAAAGAAGGAATTTCTCTTTTATCTTTTTCTTGCAGTTAATATAAGAACACTGAATCTCTAAGCTTCTGAAGTGTTAGAAGTAGAGATGGTCTAGTAAGGATGTAGTTGTAATGCTTTATCCATTTAGCATGCGTTTATTTTTCTTAATGTACTCAAAGGTGACATATTTGTTCAACTCAGTGATATTACAGCTAAAAAAATCATTCATTAGGGCTTCCCTGGTGGCGCAGTGGTTGAGAGTCCGCCTGCCGATGCAGGGGGTGCGGGTTCGTGCCCCGGTCTGGGAGGATCCCACGTGCCGCAGAGCGGCTGGGCCTGTGGGCCATGGCCGCTGGGCCTGCGCGTCTGGAGCCTGTGCTCTGCAGCGGGAGAGGCCACAGCAGTGAGAGGCCCGCATACCGCAAAAAAAAAAAAAAAAAAAAAAAAAAAATCATTCATTAGCAAAAGGAGAAGCAATCTCAACCCAACAAATCAGAAATGTTTCTTATTTTATATTGAGTTGAATATTTGACTTTAACACTTTTCTACATACAAAACACAAGTCTCTTGAAGGGTTCTTCATAATTGCATTATAGAAGAATTTAGTATGTCATAAGCACTTAAAAGATTTGACATTCAACTGTAGCAGTATCTATGTTGGTTAATTTTCTTATAAGCCCCACGATGAGTTTCAGAAAAATTGAAAGAAATTAGATTATCAGGTTCTGTTAAATTGTTACATGTATCTTGCTTAAGTTTTTGTTCATTAATTTATATCCAATTACATAAAGCAAATTTGGAGGCAACACCTGAAGTTGTGCAATATTTTCATAGATATTACTTTTTTTATCTTTGTGTTTTCTACTTAAACATGATGTCTGTCATCAAGTATTACAGTCACTTTCTTTTTTCTAGATTGTTAAATTGATAAATGAACTTTTAAAAAAAATCATCTTCTATGTTGCTGTTAGTCTTTATTACAAGGCTTCTTTCACAGAAGTTTGGCAGTAATATTGAAGGAACCAGGATTGAGCTGACTGATTTTTTTTAAGGTATTTTATATTCTTTAATTTTGATCTCTACATACCATGTTAAGAACCATCAATTTTGGCTTTTACCAAGTTAAATAAAGTTATAATACAGTTGCAAAAAAAAAAAAAAGTCGGTGGAGGGCTTCCCTGGTGGCGCAGTGGTTAAGAATCTGCCTGCCAATGCAGGGGACACGGGTTCAAGGCCTTGTCCAGGAAGATCCCACAGGCTGCGAAGCAACTAAGCCCGTGCGCCACAACTACTGAGCCTGTGCTCTAGAGCCCGCAAGCCACAACTACTGAGCTCGCATGCCACACTGAAGCCTGTGCACCTAGAGCCCATGCTCCGCAACTAGAGAAGCCACCACAATGAGGAGTCCACACACCACAACGAAGAGTAGCCCCCGCTCGCCACAGCTAGAGAAAACCCGAGCACAGCAATGAAGACCCAACACAGCCAAAAATAAATAAATAAATTTATTTAAAAAAAAAAGATCCTGCATGCCTCATCAAAGAGTCCACGTGCCACAAGACCTGACACAGCCATAAAAATAAATAAATAAATTAATTAATTAAATATTTTTTTTAAAAAGAAAGTATATCTAGAATTCCATGGAATGAACTGTGTTTGTACTCTAGTTGTTCCAAGGAGTTCACAGGGGCAGGAAGATGCAAAATAAAGTGATTATTAAATATGAATGCATAAAATGGCCCTAAAAATCTCAAGGTCCTTCAAAAGTGAAATGTTAGAAGTCCTTATGAAGATCTAATGCAGCAGTAAAAGTAGGCAAAACTTGTTGGAAAAAGCAGCTTTCTAGTTTTTCCTTACTTATATCCTTATAGATTCCCTAGGGCTCAAGTTTATAAAGAACTACAGAAACTCTAACAACCCAGCAATTAGTGGTACAGAATAATAGTTTTAATGCTGAACAGGTTTAATAGAACAAGGGCAAAATCTTCCATCTTATTTCCTTATCAAGCAAATGGAGGAACCCCTTCCTTAAATTTTAGTAAGTATTCCTAAATTTAGGGCTTCTAGTTTTATACCAACAACTGAAGAAGTGCTATAGATTTTGTAGTAAGTCGGTTATCAGTCACTGGGTCAATTAGGAGGGAAAGTGTCTCTGACTCTTATAAAGAATGTACTCATTGGGTACTTTGCCAGAGTAAAGCAGTGTCTAATTTAAAGACCCTCAGAACTGGAAAGAAAGTTCAACAGGAATATAGGAAATAGAACTGAGAGGATTATAATGAGGCAGATACAAATAGCCCAAAGACCCAAAAGATTCCTGGAAAACACAGGATTTATGTCTAAAAAGGACTTACTTCACCAAATGTAACACAAGGTCCTTGATTAGATCCTGGTTTGAACAAACCATCCATAAAACCATTTGGGGGACAAATGGGAAATTTGAATATGGACTGGGTATGAGATGATATTAAAAATTATAGATAACTTTGTTAGATGCAATAATGGTACTTTGAAAGGGAAATGTTCTTGTTTAGAGATACGTACTTAAGTATAAGCAAAAATATAAAAATAGATAAAAATAATACGTCAAAATTGCTAAAAGTAAGTGATGAGTATAATAGGAACACATTAAATTAGTCTCATCATTTTTCTGTAAGTTTCCAATTTTTCATAATAAAAAGTAAAAAACAGTGCTACTGTTTCAGTTTGGTGGTCACTATAGAAAATAATACCATTTCCCCCTAGTGACTGGCCACCAGGAGTTGTTTCCATTTATCCCTTCTATAAAAATAGTACTACCAGGAATTCCCTGGTGATCCAGTGGTTAGGACTCATTGATTTCACTACCGAGGGCCCAGGTTCGATCCCTGATTGGGATACTAAGATCCTACAAGCCACGTGGCACAGACAAAAAAACAAACAAAAAAAACAGGACTACCTTGTAAAGAATGGTGTTTTTTTTTTCTAGGAAAATATTTGTAAGTTTGGACAATATCATCTTGTACATAATAACATCACGCCCCTAAATTCCTTTGCTCTTCTATTCTTTGATGCACCCACTTAACGAAGTCCCAAATCTAGGATAACTAACTACCTTCACCAGGCCTACACTCTGATGAATACTCCCGCAGAAAAATGACACAAGTGGTATATTCACGTAATAATTACCATCCTTAACACTGCCTAGTGATTCTTAATTTCTCTAGTTAGTCCTTTCTCCCACATGCTGTAAAGACTACTTCAAATTTTCTTTCTTCAAATCTGGAACCAAACCAAGATCTTACCCCTCCTCAGTCTCAGTAAATGATCTTGCCTTCTACATTACAGAAAATAGAAACATTGAAACAATAACTTTCTCAATTTCCTGCCATCAAATCTATAAACTTACCTGTAGCTCTACTCATAGTCTATTCTTTCCCTCCTTTACAATGGAGAGGTCTCTTTTTAAACCAAAGGTCAATCCCTTTTACCTGTGAAAATGTCTACCCTTTCTCACCTTCTTGGAGGGTTCTAACATTATCTCCTCTCCTGAATTTTCAACATTTCTCTCTATTGAGTCCTTCAATATTTTAACATTGTCAAGTTTCTCATATTAAACAAAAACAACCTTCCCTTGATTCCACACTCTACTATAGCTATGAGCCATTATGTCTGTGCCTCCTCACAGACAAACTGTTGTTTGTCAAAAGTTGCCTATAATCTGTTTCTAGTATCTGAGACCCCAATCATTTCCTAACCAATTCAATGAGGTTTTTTTTCCTGCTTCCACCATTCTCTAAAAGATATCAATGAAATCCATATCCCTAATGAACACTTTCCCCCCAAGTGTTCTTATCTTACTCATTTTTCAATAGCATTTAACAATTGAGATCTCCATTCTTCTTTTTTTTTTTTTTTTTTTTTTTTTTTTGCGGTATGCGGGCCTCTCACTGTTGTGGCCTCTCCCGTTGCGGAGCACAGGCTCCGGATGCGCAGGCTCAGCGGCCATGGCTCACGGGCCCAGCCGCTCCGCGGCATATGGGATCCTCCCGGACCGGGGCACGAACCCGTATCCCCTGCATCGGCAGGCGGACTCTCAACCACTGCGCCACCAGGGAGGCCCCTCCATTCTTCTTGAAACACTCTCTCCTTGTTGGTTTACATGATACCATATTCTTTAGATTTTCCTTTTGTTCTTTTCTTTTCTTTTCTCCTTTGCCAGTTTATACTCCACTAGTTGATCCTTAAATGTTGGCACTCCTCAAACCTCTGTCCTAGGCCTTCTCTTTTCTTCCAATTCCACATTTTTCTTTTCTTTTCTTCTTACCTTATCTTGTAAATCTCATACTCTCCCTCTCCCTATTTGTACACAAAACTTATTCCAATCCTGAACCATTTAACCAACATTTCCACTTGGAGGGATGCCTGAGAAGCAGCTCTAACAGTTCTAAAAGTTCACATCTTTTTTCTGTTCCAGTGTTCTGCGTTTTGATAAAGAGCATCATCATTCATCCAGTTGTCCATGTTTAGAACCCAGAAATCATTCTTTCTTTTTTTAAATTAAAGAATAATATATTTACAATACTGTATTATTTTCAGGTGTACAGCAAAGTGACTCAGTTACACATATTTTAAGATTCTTTTCCATTATAGGCTGTGATAAGATATTGAATATAGTTCCCTGCTATACAGTAAATCCTTGTTGTTTTTCTATTTTACATATAGTACTGTGTATCTGTTAATCCCATACTCCTAATTTATCCCTCCTCCCCGCTTTCCCCTTTGGTGACCATAAGTTTGTTTTCTATGTCTGTGAGGCTGTTTCTGTTTTGTAAATAAACTCATTTGTGTTATTTTTTAGATTCCACATATAAGTGACATACAGTATTTGTCTTTCTCTGTCTGACTTATTTCACTCAGTATGATAATCTCTAGGTCCATCCATGTTGCTTCAAATGGCAATATTTCATTCTTTTTTATGGTTAACATTCCATTGTTTATATACACCACATCTTCCTTATCCATTCATCTGTTGATGGACACTTAGGCTGCTTCCATGTCTTGGCTATTGTAAACAGTGCTGCTATGAACATAGGGATGCATGGACCTTTTTGAATTAGAGTTTTTGTTTTTTCTGGATATACACCCAGGAGAGGAATGGCTGGATCATATGGTAGTTCTATTTTTAGTTTTTTAAGGAACCTCCATACTGTTTTCCATAGTGGCTAAACCAATTAACATTCCCACCAACAGTGAGAATATTAATATTCCCACATATTAATATTTCTCCACACCCTCTCCAGCATTTATTATTTGTAGACGTTTTGATGATGATCATTCTGACCAGTGTGAGGTGATATCTCATTGTGGTTTTCATTTGCATTTCTCTAATAATTAGCAGTGTTGAGCATCTTTTCATGTGCCTGCTGGCCAGCTGTATGTCTTTTTGGAGAAATGTTTATTTAGGTCTTCTGTCCATTTTTTGACTCGGTTGTTTGTTTTTTTGATATTAAGTTGTATGAGCTCTTTGTATATTTTGGAAATTAGCCCTTTATTCATCACATCATTTGCAAATATTTTCTTCCATTCGTGGGTTGCCTTTTTGTTGATTTCCTATGCTGTGCAAAAGCTTTTAAATTTGTTTAGGTTCCATTTGTTTATTTTTACTTTTATTTATTTTGCCCTGGGAGACTGATCTAAGAAAATATTGCTGTGATTTATGTCAAAGAATGTTTCCCCCTTTGTTTTATTCTATGTAATGGTGGCCTCATAGAATGAATTTGCTAGTGTTCCCTCCTCTTCAATCTTCTGGAATAGTTTGAGAAGGATGAGTTCTTCTTTGTATGTTTGGTAGAATTCCCCAGTAAAGCCATCTGGTCCTGGACTTTTGTTTTCAGGGAGGTTTTTTTTTGGGGGGGGGGGTGTTTTTTGTTTTGTTTTGTTTTTTCTGTATTTTTTTTTCTGTATTTTTTTTTGTGTGTGTGGTACGCGGGCCTCTCACTGTTGTGGCCTCTCCCGTTGTGGAGCACAGGCTCCGGACGCGCAGGCCCAGAGGCCATGGCTCACGGGCCCAGCTGCTCCACGGCATGTGGGATCTTCCCGGACCAGGGCACGAACCCGTGTCCCCTGCATCGGCAGGCGGACTCTCAACCACTGCGCCACCAGGGAAGCCCTGTTTTGTTTTTTACAGATTGTATTTCATTTCTAGTGATCAGTCTGTTCAAATTATCTGTTTCTTCTTGATTCAGTTTTGGCAAGCTGTATGTTTATAGAAACTATCCATTTTTTGTAGGTTGTTCCAATTTGTTGGCATAGGAGTTTTATGGTATCATGTCTAATATTAAGTCTTTAAGGCATTTTGAGTTTATTTTTGTGCATGGTGTGAGGGAATGTTCTAACTTCATTGATTTACATGCAGCTGTCCAGCTTTCCCAACACCACTTGCTAAAGAGACTGTCTTTTCTCCACTGTATATTCTTGCCTCCTTTGTCAAAGAGTAATTGACCATAGGTGTGTGGGTTTACTCCAGGGTTCTTTATTCTGGTCCCTTGATCCATATGTGTTTTTGCGCCAATACCATGCTGTTTTGATTACTGTAGCTTTGCAGTATTGTCTGAAGTCTGGGAAGATTATGCCTACAGCTTTGTTCTTTTTCCTCAGGATTGCGTTGGCAATTCGGAGTCTCTTGTGGTTCCTTATAAATTTTAGGATTATTCTAATTCTGTGTAAAATGTCACAGGTAATTTGAAAGGGACTGAATTAAATCTGTAGATTGCTTTGGGTAGTATGGCCATTTTAACAATATTAATTCTTCCAATCCAAGACCACAGGATATCTTTCCATTTCTTTGAATCTTCTTCAGTTTCCTTTATCAATGTTTTATAGTTCTCAGTGTATAGGTCTATCACCTTCTTGGTTAGGTTTATTTCTAGGATTTTTTTTTTTTGGATGCAATTTTAAAGACTTTTTTTTTTTTTAACTTTCCTTTTCTGATATTTGTTAGTATAAAGAAATGCAACAGATTTTGGTATACTAATCCTGCTATCTTACTGAATTCATTTATTAGTTCTAACAGTTTTTGTGCGGAGGCTTTAGGGTTTTCTGTATAGAGTCTTGCATAGAAAGACAATTTTACCTCTTCCCTTCCAATCTGGACACATTTTATTTATTTTTCTTGTCTGATTGCTGTGGCTAGAACTTTCAATACTATGTTGAATAGACGTGGTGAGAGTGGGCATCCTTGTCTTGTTGCTGAATTTAGCAAGAAGGCTTTCAGCTTTTCACCATTGAGTATTATATTGGCTATGGGTTTGTCATAAATGGCTTTTATTATTTTTAAAATTTATTTATTTATTTATTTGGCTGTGTTGGGTCTTGGTTGTGGCATGTGGGATCTTCGTTGTGGCATGCGGGATCTTTCATTGCAGTGCATGGGCTTCTCTCTAGTTGTGGCATGCGGGCTCTAGAGCACAGGGGCTCAGTAGTTGTGGTGCGCAGGCTTAGTTGCCCTGCAGCATGTGGGATCTTAGTTCCCCGATCAGGGATTGAACCCTGGTTCATCCCCTGCATTGGAAGGCAGATTCTTAACCACTGGACCACCAGGGAAGTCCCATAAATGGCTTTTATTGTTGAGATGTGTTCCCTCTGTACCCATTTTGGTGAGAGTTTTTACCATGAATCGATGTTGAATTTTATCAAATGCTTTTTCTGAATCTATTGAGAAGAGCATTTGGTTTTTGTCTTTTCTTTTGTTGATTTGGTGCATCACATTAATTGAGTTGCATGTGTTTGAAACATCCTTGAAACCCTGAAATGAATACAACTTGATCATGGTGTATGATCCTTTTTATGTATTGTTGGATTCAGTTTGCTAATACTTCGTTGAGCATTTTTGCAACTATATTCATCAAAGATATAGGCCTGTAATTCTTGTGGTGTCTTTGTGTGATTTTTGGTATCAGGGTGATGGTGGCTTCATAGAATGACTTCGGTAGTGTTCCCTCCTCTTCAATCTTTTGGAATAGTTGGAGAAGGATAAGTTCTTTGTATGTTTGGTAGAATTCCCCAGTAAAGCCATCTGGTTCTGGACTTTTGTTTGCAGGGGGTTTTTTGGGTTTTGTTTCTTCAGGGTTTTTTTTGTTTGTTTTTTGTTTTTTACAGATTCTGTTTCACTTCTAGTGATCAGTCTGTTCAAATTATCTTTTTTTAAAAATTAATTTATTTTTGGCTGCCTTGGGTCTTCATTGCTATAGGCAGGCCTTCTTTAGTTGCGTCAAGCAGGGGCTACTCTTTGTTGTGGTGCATGGGCCTCTCATTGCGGTGGCTTCTCTTGTTGTGGAGCATGGGCTCTAGGCGCACGGGCTTCAGTAGTTGTGGCACACAGGCTATAGAGTGCAGGCTCCTCAGTTGTGGCACACAGGCTTAGTTGCTCTGCGGCATGTAGGATCTTCCCAGACCAGGGCTCGAACCTGTGTCCCCTATATTGGCAGGCAGATTCTTAACCACTGCACCACCAGGGAAGCCCCAAATTATTTTGACTCAGCTTTGGCAAGCTGTATGTTTATACAAACTTGTCCATTTTTTTCTAGATTGTCCCAGTTTGTTGGCATATAACTATTCATAGTATTTCTTATGATTTTTTTTGTATTTCTGCAGTATTGGCTATTAATTCTCCTCTTTCATTTCTTATTTTGTTTACTTGGGTCTTCTCTCTTTTCTTCTTGGAGAGCCTGGCTAAAGTTTGTCGATTTTGTTTATCCTTTCAAAAAACTTGCTTTTGGGGCTTGCCCTGAAGTCCAAAGCACCTTAATGTTATACGAGGGGCAGGGAGACACACACCACTAGTGATACACTGTTTAGCTATAGAATAAGGTTTACTGAGAAAAACTTAGAAGTGAGAAATAGCAGAATGCACACATTCTCTCGGCTATCATCATCTCATGGAAATGCATACTCAGTCCAGAAACAGACCCAATGCAGAAAGTGCTCCAGGAGAGGCGCACCCTTCCCAACCACACAGGAAGATTGCGAATACCTAGGTGACTAGTAAAGGACTTCCAGGTCAGGGATATGGCCTTGTTAAAAAAAAAAAAAAAAAGGGAACGTCTAAAGCTCAATTTTGGGAAGTTGTAGAACAACCACTCGTGACAGCCAGAGATGTTGTTTTCTCAATTGAACTATCTTACCCCTATGGAGAAAAAAAAAAAGAGAGAGAGAGAGAGAGAACAAAAAGAACGACTAGGCCATCAGGAGACCAAAGTCTACTTCTCTCATTCATTCATTTATTTAATTTTTGGCCACACAGCATGGCTTGTGGGATCTTAGTTCCCTGACCAGGGACTGAACCCGGGCCCTGGCAGTGAAAGTGCCAAGTCCTAACCACTGGACTGCCAGAGAATTCCCTATTTCTCCTTTTAACTTAGGACTCTACAAGATCTGATATCTATCTCTTGAGCCTTACATCATGCCCTTGAGCCTTACGTCATGCCTCTTATTTTCTATGCTTCAGTCACATAGCCCTTCTTCGAATTCCTTAAAAAGTTAGGTTATTTCCCTCCTCAGGGCTTTTGCACACATGTTCCATCTGCTTAGTTAACCGCACCACCCCCCTTTTTTTCCTGACATCTTCAAATAGGTTATAAGTCCTAATAAAAGTACTCACAGCATGTTTTATGTACCCTTCACAGAGTGTATCTCAATAGAAATGATACCTACTTGTGTAGTTATTTAACATCTGTACCTTGTCAAACTAGGAGGTCCTTAAATGGCAGGAACTATAGCTGCCTTGCTCAGGCTGCAGTCCTAATACTTAGCTAAGTACCCAGTCATAATCATGCTCAATAAATATTTGTTGAATGAATGAATAAAGTGTGGACTTGAAGAGATCAGGTAAAGCGAGATGACTTAGCAGTATTTATTATGTAGCAATAATTCTGATTTTGTGGTTCTTTGGTCTTAGATTTTTGAGGAGTATGGATAAGTCTGGGCCCATACCTAGCACACATCTAGCTTAAATATGGGAACAATACAAACAAACCCTTGCTATAACTAACAGGGGAGCAGGAGAGCTAGGGCTATAGAGTATTCTTAAATAAGCAAACAAATCATTATTTTACACTACTTTGTGCAATTCACTGATTAAAGTGTTGAAGGAAATACAAAGTCAGATTCCTGATTTCAATAAGCTTACTTTCATTTAGAAAAATGAGACACATTTACATGGAAAGAAAACTGTTAACTAGGTACTCATCAATAAGGGCAAAGTAAGGACAATGTGGCCCATAACAAGTAAAGGAGGAAGGGTAGAGTAGTGATCCAGAGCCTTAGCTGCATATTTAAATCACCTGGAAAACATTTTAAAAATACTGTTGCTCAGGTCCCACCTCTACAGATTCTGATTTAATTGAGTTGCTGTTGGGTTCTGCACATTGGTATTTTTTAAATAGCTCCGTAGGCAGCTCTAGCGTACAATCTGGGTTGAGAACCACTGATTTAAGGAGAGAAGAAGTAGCTTTACTGAAGAGTTAGTATTGAAAATGTTTCTTAAAAGATAGGTGAAATTTGGATAGGCAAAAAGGAGTGAGAATGTTCACATAGGGATTAGGAGTAAGAAACAAAATGGGAAAGCATAAAGTGTATATGGGGATGGAGGACTATTAATGAGTAGACAGATCATTATGGCTGAAGCAAAGTGTTGACACAAGGGGATAGCAGAAAATACCTTGCATTTTTATCCTCTAGGCACTGGGTGCTACTAACATTTTTGCAATATTATTGACCTGATCAGAGCAGTATTCTGCCACAGAAATCTAGAGATAAACTGATAAACTCCTGTATTAGGTGGCAGCTGTAAAAATGGAAGCACTGAAGAGATAACAAGAGGGATGAATCAGTAAGATTTTTTTGGCAAAGCCATAAATGACATGATAAAAAGAATTTAAAGTCACACTGATAACTTAATAATAGAAACACTATCATAAAGACAAATCTTGATTCTTTCTCTAAACTCCTTTAGCCCTCAAATGTAAACATCCATCATTAGCAGTCATCCTAGTTCTAACTCTAGGGTTTATCTTCTTTTTTCTTAGAAAGAAAATAATAAATACATTTTAATGCAGTAACCTGTGAAAATGGAGTTGAGACCTAAATAAAAACAAAAAACTGATTTTAAGTAACAAATTGCTAATCCATTCCACCCTAAAGAATTAATTATTACCTTTATAATTTGATGGTTAAAGAATATTATGCTAAAATTTTTTATTTGGAAGCAGATCATAAGACATCTCTAAATCAAGCTCCTTTAGTTTAGAATAACAGTAGCTATTTCTATATCATACCTTGTATTTGGTCATGGTGCTAAAATGATTATTCCGAAAGAACACACAAAGTTCTCCTTCCTGAACCGTTGAAGTTAGTTCACATAATCCATGGTATGTCAGTTGAGTGGCTGTGTTATTTAGAAACTGCTCAGCTACAAAGCCTAGGAACCAATGCATAATATTAGATGGAAGAATAATTTCAAAATTTAAAAGTTTTCCTATTTACATTGTGTTCCAAGTATGAACAAAAGCCAATCAAAATAAGACTCTTCCTACTATAACATGATGGCCCTAAATTGGAGATTTTTTTTCTAATTCTGCGATGGAAGATGTGTCTATAGACATTTCCAGGCTAAAGAAACAGTTACCTGAAATTCTTTTTATCAATAAATGTATTTACTTATACCACACCTACTTCCGCAAAGGATTTCATGCTCCTTGCAATAAAAGAAACACACACAATAAAACTAAAACCCAATAAAACAATAAGAAGGTAAGGGTTAGCAATTTAAAAAGTGGATAGGAGCAAAAGTTAACAACTACTTCCCCAATGGATAGGTGTTTAGAAATTAAAAGTAGCCTCAAGAAATTGAGTTACTTAAGATTTTGACAAAGATCCCAGATAATTTTCAATTCACAAACTGCTCAATTCTTGCCTTAAAACTAAAAGCAGGCATAAGACTGAACAGAAAACAGTGGGGTAACTGATGATATTTTTATCCTAATCTCCTCCAACATATGCTACTCATTATGTAGATATATCAAGTTCAGAAATAGAAATCATCTCTTCTGTTTTCAAACATAATGAAATATAAAGAAACCTTCTGGGGTTTAATTTAAAAGCCATATATACAGTTGATCCTCATTATTCACACGGGTTCGTATATGCTAATTTGCCTACTATCTAAAATTTATAACTCTAAAAATCAATACTTGTTGCACGTTCAGGGTCATTCTTGAATATGCGCAAAGCAGCAAAAAAAGTGAGTCACCCAACACACACATTCCCCACTGAAGTCAAAATAGGCAACAGTGTGTCACCTTCTTGTTTCAGCTCTCATACTGTGAACAAATGTCATTTTCACATTCTATTTAATGCCACATTTATCACATTTTGTGAAATGTTTGTGCTTCTTTGGAGTGATTTTTACTGTGTAAAATGGCCCCCAAGCATAATACTGAAGCTAGTGTTCCTAAGCACACAAAGGTTGTGATGTGCCTTATAGAGACAATGCATATTTTTGCAGCTTCAGCCGGGCATGAGTTACAGAGCTGTTAGATAGGAGTTTAATGTTATTGAATCAATATATATTAAACAAGGTGTCTCTAAGTGGCATGGACTTATATATACTACCAAATGTAAAACAGATAGCTAGTGGGAAGCAGCCGCATAGCACAGGGAGATCAACTCCATGCTTTGTGACCACCTAGAGGGGTGGGACAGGGAGGGTAGGAGGAGATATGTGGATATATGTATATGTATAGCTGACTCATTTTGTTATAAAGCAGAAACTAACACACCATTGTAAAGCAATTATACTCCAATAAAGATGTTAAAAAAAAATAAGGTGTCTCTCAACAGAAACACACAAAAAACAAAGTTATGTATTGATAAGTTGATGAAAATCTTGTGACCAGAGGCTCACAGGAACCTAATGTTGTGTTTCCCCTATGAGCAGTGGTTTGGTATTCACTAATTCAGTGTTCACAGCAACTTTATGGAACATAACTATCAGTAATAATGAGAATCAGTTGTATAAATATTTTTAAAGCCTATATCTCTCTCTTTCCTTCTTTTTCTTCCTTTACTCTTTTTGCTCCCTTTCTTTAAAAAGGAATAGGGGGAAGGAGAATGCTCTAAAAAGTTTTGTAAGTGAGCAGGGAGGTGCAGATATAGGGAGTAAAGATGAAACTGTGTTAAGAAACTGATGACTCAACGAAAAATTGAAAATAAACTTGGTAGAAACTTGGTTGGGCCAGAGGCAGCTACATAGTATAGATTTATTCCACTTCCTCACTTTTAGTGTCAAGCCATAGCACTTCAAGCTGCAAAGTGGTTGTAAACAGTTACCAATATATCACACTATTCCAAGGAATTGGTAATGTAGGACGGGAAGTACAAAAAGTTATACAGGGGCTTCCCTGGTAGCGCAGTGGTTGAGAGTCCGCCTGCCAATGCAAGAAACACGGGTTCGTGCCCCGGTCCGGGAAGATCCCACATGCCGCAGAGCGGCTGGGCCCATGAGCCATGGCTGCTGAGCCTGCGAGTCTGGAGCCTGTGCTCCGCAACGGGAGAGCCACAATAGTGTGACGCCCACGTACCACAAAAAAAAAAAAAAAAAAAAAAAGTTATACAGAAGGCCACAGCCAAAGGAAATGTATAGCTCATTTGCAACTTCCTGGTTTTATACATTTAGAAATAAGACCCCTCCTCAATTATTATCATTACTTTGCTAAATGCTAAATTATTGAGTAGAATGTATTAGTTATATATTAAAGCGTTTTCTATTATATAGCATTTAAAAAGTAAGCATTATGCCTGTGCTGAGAAGTACCACTGCTGTCTATAATATCCATGTAACTAAACACTTCCTTCAGAAAGATGTTTCTAAATGTCCCTCCCACACCTCATTCATACAACATACTCTCTACAAAACCCTTTCAAAAAGATACAAAAATTCAGTGGAGATATAGCACAATGTTACTTTCATGTATGAAATTCAAAAATGTAACACTAGAAAAGTCTTTCTCAGCTGCTTGTTTCTACAGAACATGACATGTATTCAGAGAGAATAAGTGACTTGCTCAAGGACAAAAAACTAGTATGGCAAAGTGAAGACTGGAACTTAACTGGTATTAATTTATAAAATGTAGTGCTGATTATTATAAATGCAAACTGAACTTTATTTCTCCCCAAACCATAGAGTGTAGACTAATTTAGACTTGGAGAGAAAAATGTTTCCTAATTCTTCTACTAACTTGTAAACAGTGACACCTGTGTGATTTTAGTGGAATATTCAAAAGCCTAATGTAGTTTCAACTTTTCATAACTAAACAAATTATGGAGTTTCAAAACATAATATCAGAGATTACTTATTAATTACAAATGGCAAAGGGCATCTTTCCAACAACAAAACATCTGGTAAATATCACCTTAATCCTATTTGAACATCACCAACAATGGGATAATCAGACATCGTGTGCCACCTGATTTGATGCACTAGAAAAGACATAGTGTCGCCTAGGTAGTATTCCCACGGAAAATATATAACCCAAATCTACTAATGAGGAAACAGTCAGATGAATCCAGATTGAGGACTATTCTATAAAACAACTAGCCTGGACTATAAAGAAAAGTAAATACCACAAAAGACCAAAAAGAAAAAAAAAGAAAAGAAAAAAGGTTAGGGATCTTCTGTTCTAGATTACAGGAGACTAAATTGATATGATAATTAAATGATACTTGATTGAAACTTACACTGAAAAAACTTAAAAGCTATAAGGGGCATTACTGGGACAACTGGGGAATTCTGAATATAAACAGTATATTAGATAATAGTATTGTATCAATGTTAAATTTCCTGAGATAACTGCATTGTGATTACATAGGAAAATTCTTTGTTCTTAGGAGACAAATATTGGAGAGTTAATGGATAAAGTGCTATAATATTTGCAATTAATTGTTACATGATTTAGGAAAAAAATTGTGTGTGTGTGAATACAGAAAGTAAAAATTCAATATGCTAATAATTGGTGAATTTAGATGAAACATATATATGTACAAATGTGTATATAGGTACATATATTCATTGTGCTATTCCAATTTTATGGGTTTGAGTTTTTCCAAAATAAAGAGAAAAAGGAACTCAATATTATTTAATCAAAAATAATATGAACTCAAACTATAATCTTCAGTGTTTATGGCACATAATAAAAGCTCAATAAGTGAGCTCGAATAAGTGAATATGCTGGAATAATTTCCTTAAGCATATATTTTTTTTTTTACCTAGAAACAATTGTTAAAGAGAAATTATTCCTGAGAGATCTTCTGGAATTAAATGACCAGTTATCGTGAAGTCTGGAAACTGGTACTGTGCTATTTTTTTCCTTGTTGATTTTTGCTGCCATGCCACAACCCATCATTATAACTTGATTCAAAAAAGTATTAATATCCAAAAGAGGTAGCAAGTAATAAATATTCTATGTACATATAAAAGTTCTGTACTTTTATTTACAAGGTATTGCCACCAGAAAAAAAAAATGTTCTCTGAAAGAAGTTGAAAGAATATCTAATTCTATTTGACTATTAACTAAATAATATTTCTTTTTCATCAAAAAAGAATGATAGTAAACATATTTCTTGTATTCTGCACCTTATGGAGATGAGATATTTGAATTTTTAAAAAATCATCTAAGACCAAAGTTTAATAATTTTTAATAAAGAAGGATTAGAAATAAACCACTTTGGGATATTTTATGATTCAGAAGGAAAGTTACAGTTGTAGGCTAAACAGAAAAAGAAAGCAGACTACTTTGGTTGAACAATATACCCAAGAAAATATGATGAAGAAAATGGGAAAAAAGCTAATTGCTATATTATATAAGAAAAAATGTCCATTGTGGCCTTTCATTTCCTTGATGATTTCATAGTGCCTTATACAAGTAGCCACTGGGATTGAATACTTATTTCAAACAGACTACATATTTGTAATTTCTTATAAACAAAAAACTAGTTTAGCTTTTTAATTGTACTGAATTTCATATATAATTTTTCCTTGACTATGTATGGAAATATGTAAGCAGAATTTCACCATTATGAAATTTACATATCAAGGAATTAATCAGCTCTGATATATATTACCTGAAAGTTCTATACCACTAAAGAGGAAGATTCCTACTTGCTTTTACCAAGACGTTCTTCTCAAGTTATCAATTCTATACAAATTAGCTACAGTTTTTTATTATCCCAGGGATTCAATACCAGAGAAATAATAATAATAGTTGTAAAACCACGTTGAGAAAAAGGAGAAGTGATGAAGGGACTGTTTTTTGGTTGTTGTTCATTCTGCTAGTGTAATAAGTCCTACCCCTGTAATATTGCAGCCTAGCTTGGTGAAAATGCTGTTAACATTAGTGTTTCCCATAGCTTCCTACCTTATAAATATATTCATCCAAATATCACTTATTGGCTATTATTCTATCTGTTAACACTTTCTGGACCCTACTGTTCTCTCAATTACTATTGAATAGCATACTGAAAGTTACTGAGAAAGCAGGAATCCACAGATGGATACTTTCTTTATAGCCTACTTTCTAAGAATATTTACAGTAATGAGAGCTTGGATAAAGAATGGAAAGTTCTAGTGAGTGGAATTTTGTTAACTGAGGGAAAATATTTTTTGTAACAAGTTTTGTTGCTCCTCTCTCCCCTAAAATTTAAACTTTGCTGCCTTAGGTTGCAGTGAAAGAGGCGTCACACAAATCAATGATCAATATTGCTGAATATCTGTGTGTTTATTGCAAGCAAAAGACTAGATGAGCCTCAACTAACACACTGTGTATTTTCCTGCTACTGGCCTCTTGCATAAACATGTTAAACTTCTGGATAATTGAGTAGTGTAATTAGTTGGGTTCTTATTAATCAATATAGTATGAGATTCATGTACACATCTTCTTTTATACGTTCTTAGGTACTCTTGTAGTCATTTGGTTTTAATTTTTTAAAATGTAGTGATGATGATAAATTTTTATTATACCTCATGTGAAAGAACTGTGTGTCTGCTTCTCACGATTTCTCTTTCTTTTGTTAACCCTCCAAACTGAGGAGAATAGCAGTCTTAGTATTTGTGTATATTTATGAAAAAGTGAAGTGGGTGACGGTGAAGTTATACCCAAATGCTATGGTTCCTGACAGCACTCTGGTTTCAAATCTCCTCTTCCCTTCACTGACTGGAACACAGCTTAAAAAACAAACAAACACACAAAAAATACTTCTATGCTGATGAATTTAGCAATTTTTAATTTTAGCTAAGGATTAGGGAAACTGATGATCAAAGGTGTACTCTGATCCAGCATAGAGCTTTAATATACTATTGTACTGAAATATAAGGTAGAGCTCTACTAAAATGAACACTTGAGTACCATAATATACATCTTAGTCAACAGAAGTGTTCAGGATGAATTATAAAGTTCCCTCAGTACTCCCAAATAGTAACTCTTTTTTAAAAGAGTAATTATCAGTAACCCCTGAGTAACTGATTATATCAAAGGTAGCAAGTGATTCCAAAGACTTTTATTAGAATCCAGGAGTGATTTTACAAAACAAGTAAAAAGGTTTCTAGGAAAAACCTTTCACTGGTACCTTTATGAATAATTACTTCTTTTAATTCTCATAGGTAGAGTCACTTTTATTTTTTAGAAGTTGTATTTAAGACATTTAAAAGACATTAAATTTTAAGACAAGTTACTTTGCCAAAAATAAGTCAGATAATAGCAACACTCACCCACCTTCACTAACCAGCTCACTGTTGTCTGACTGCTTACAAGAGATGATCTTCTCCACTAGCTGGTTGTAGCTGCAGTTACCAACAGCTTTTACAATGTCATCAATCTACAAAACAAACAACTGTCTCACTAATCATGATAAAATTAAAAACAATAACAAAGAAACCCATATAACTCTTGAGGGTTTTATTCTAATATAATACTAAATATAAAAGTATTACTTATGAAAAAAGAAAATCAGCACTAAAATCAACACCCAACAGTTTCCAGTTTTGTTTATGGCTCACAATAACGTATTATGAACAATATTGCTTAGCCATATTTCAATTATGCAAAAACTAATAAAATGGAATTATTATATGCAACTTTATTTCTTAAGATTGTAAAGCAAGGTGGGCTTCCCTGGTGGCACAGTGGTTAAGAATCCACCTGCCAATGCAGGGAACATGGGTTCGAGCCCTGGTTCAGGAAGATCCCACATGCGGTGGAGCAACTAAGCCCATGCGCCACAACTACTGAGCCTGTGCTCTAGAGCCCTCGAGCCACAACTACTGAGCCCGCTGGCCTAGAGCCCATGCTCTGCAACAAGAGAAGCCACCGCAACAAAGAGTAGCCCCCGCTCACCCCAACTAGAGAAAGCCCAACACAGCCATAAATACATTAATTAATTAATTAATTAAATTTTTAAAAAATTTAAAAAAAAGATTGTAAAGGAAGGCAAATCTAAAAGATGTTAATTTATGGGATAAACAGGGTTTCCCATTTTATTTGTTACTTAGTTCCTAGCATAGTGGAGATATGAGCAGACATAACTAATGTCATTTCCCTAAAGAAAAGTTAATATATATTAATTAGGGAAAATATTTGCCTCATGATTCTTATTTGATCTTTGTTTGTGAAGGTACAGTAGAAAAATAAATTCAAAGTTTTAAGGTATAGGAAAATAAAATTGGGCATCTCTACTCTCCTTCCATATACTTTGCTTTTACTATTGAAGCAAAATAGATATCTGCTGTCTAAACTTACTTTGATTGCCCTCCCATCCCTAAAATATATTTATTTGTAAATTATTTACATGTACTTTATTAATTAATATATTAATTAACACAAATTAATACAATGAAATAAAAAATAAGAGAGGCCATGTTTTATTTCCACATCCAAATGATCTTCATGAATACCTATTCTTTGAACACCACAAGAATTGACAGATCTGCACAATAGTAAGGACAGTGGTTTTCAAACTGGGAGCTTTTAAAAAAGCTAAAAGAATTCAAAACTCAAGTTGTTTCTCAAGTGCCTAAGTTTTCATTCCCCTGTCGCCTAGCAAAGTTTGAGAACAACTTCTCTAGATTATAATTTTTCTTTGTTCCTGCAAAATTCAAGGATGGTAAAAGCCTCTTAACCATCCAAGTGGGACTGACAGTTGGCTGAAGGTCAGTTAATTGAATAAATTAAAGCAGGAAACTGTGGAAAATGTTACATACATATCTTAAACAGTTCATGTTAGCTTAAAACACACAAACGTATTCACTCGTCAACCTTCTGATACAGAGCCAAATAAGGCCGTTTCTTTGAAAGTGGATCTTTTGGCTATGATTCTAGGTAAATGACACAAAAGAATATGCCTTTCAGTTTTCATTTATTTAAAATGAAAACTCAGACCCTTAAGAAGCAGTTTGAGAGCACAATCCCTTTAAATTTTCATTATTTTTTGTAACACCTTTACTGATTACAGCAATTTTCTTTAGTGACTCAACTTCACTGTCTTTCCAAAGAACTGAATTTTCAATCCTAAGGAATCCACAAAAATATACCTAGAATAATAAATACATGATCAATATATAAAAATCAGTTGTACTACTATAGACTAGCAATGAAAAATACAAAGATTTCAAATTTCATAAGCAGGATCTCTACATTAATATTTCATTCAATTAATTCATTTGGATGCCTTTTATGCACTACTATGCACCAGGTGCTGTTAGAGAAACTGAAGACTCAGCAGTGAATAAAATAGATGGTCTATGCTTTCATAAAGTTTATATTCTAGAGAAAGGACAAACAATAAACCAAATAAGCAAAAATATAACATACTAGGTAGTTGTATGCAGTGGTATGCAGCTGTTCTTTGCTTCCATTGTACTATAGCATTCCATAGTATGAATATACTATAATACATTTATTCATTCATCTTTTGATGGCTATTCAAGTTGTTTTCAGTTTGGGGCGATGACAAATAATACTGCTATGAACATTCCTGTACATTTATCCTGTTTCACAAATCTAGTTTCTCTAGGGAATTTGCCTTGTCAAATTCTTGAGTCTTCCTCAACTTTACTAGATAACTCCAAACTGCTTTCCAAAGGAGGTAGTCAATTTACATTATCATTAGCATGGAATGAAAATTCTCTATACTGCATATCTTCTCCAATATTTAGTATTGTCAGATTTCTAAATGTCAGCCATTCTGATGGGTGTGTAGTCATACCTCATTTAGGCTTTAATTTGCATTTCCCTGATGACTAGTTCAAACATTCACTGGTCATTTGGGTATCCATTTTTGTGAAGTGTCTCTTCAAGTCCTTTTTGAAGAATTTTAGCTTTGTTAATCTTCTTTATTATATATTTATTTTCTATTTTAATACTTTTGCTCTTAAGATAGATATAAAGCTCATTAATTTTCAGTCTCATTATTCCTTAATATTCGATTTTAGGGCTTTAAAAACCCCTTTAAAAACTGTTTTAGCTAAAAAAAACTGTTTCAGCTAAATCTCACAAGTTTTGATAGAGATTTAGTTGTTGTGTAGTTTAAAATATACTTTAAGTTTCATTATGATTTTTTGATCCAGACAGTCTCTACTGTTTTTTCTGCTGATTTCTAGTTTACTTGCATTGTGGTCAGAGACTATTCTGTACTTCATATATTTTAAATCCTTAAAAATTTGTTGAAACTTGCTTTATGGTCCAGCATTAGGTCAATTTTTGTAAATTTCATGAGTGGATGAAAAGAATATATAGTCAGGTTCATAAAAAACAAGGGAAGACTGAGAAAATGGCAGAGACAAGGGGAGACTAGGAAGATACCGTGATTAAAATGCAATGTGATACTCTGGATTGGATTCTGGAACAACAACAACAAAATTAGTGAAATACAAAGACTAATATAGTAACAGTAATGTACCAATAGTAAATTTGTAAGTTTTGACACATGTACTATGGTCATGTAAGATTAGGGGAAACTGAGAAGCATGTATGGGAATTCTGAATAATATCTTAGCAACTTTCTGTAAATCTGGAATTATTCAAAAACAAAAAGTTCATTAACTTTTTTTAAAGAATGTATGTTCATTAGGTTCTCTTTTCTGCTTCTATCAATTACAGTGAAAGGTATATTAAAATCTCCCAGTATGACAATTTCTTTCTTCTTATAATTCTGTTAAATTTTGCTTTATGTACTTTGAGGTTATGTTATTAGATGCATACAAATTTTGTTTCCCATTGTTAAAAACTGACCTTTATTCTTTGTGGCAATTCCCATGGGTCCAAGGAATAAACAGTCAATCAGGGTATTTACTTTCCAGGTGTCTCCAGGCACATACAAATTTAAAATGATTATATCTTCTTGGCAAATTAAACACTCTATTATTAGTAATGTTTTTTGAGGTAAAAGTCTATTCTTTCTGGTATTACTATAGATACACCAGCTTTCTTTTGATTAGCAACAGTATGGCATCTCTTTTTTCTCTTTTCATTTGCAATCTTTCTGTTTAACTTCAGACTGTTTTATATATGTCTCTTGTAACAGCAACTATATATATTTTAATCTGGCCTCAGAATCATTGTCTTTTAACTAGAGCATTTAGTCCTATTGACACTTACTATAATTATTCATATATTTGAATTTATTAAATCTACCATTCCTTTACCTCCCTTTCTTCCTTCTTTTAGGATTAATTTTCCCCATTCTACTAATCTAGAAGTTATCCACTATGTTTTCTATTCTTTTCAGTTACTCCAAAAGACCATTATCCAATAGAGTACACTGTAATAATGGAAATATTCCAAATCTTTGTTGCCCAGTAAAGCATCCACTAGCCACATGTGGCTACTGAGCAATTGAAATGTGTCTAGTGAGACTTAAGAAGTAAATATTTAATTAAGTTTAAATAGCAACAGTTGGCTACCATGTTGGACAGAGAAGCTATAGGAACTATCACATCTACCCCTATCATATCAAATTCAGAAGTTAATTCTCTCTTCTTGAACAATTAATTCTAGGCCCTTAGAATGCTTTACCCTTCTCCCAACTTATGTTATTATTTTTGCATATGCTAATGCTTTTTAAACCCCAAAAGATAATGTTATTATTTAATACAGTCAACAATCGTTTATATTTATCATGTTATTTTCTCTCTATTCACTCTTCCATCTGGGATCACTTTCCTTCTTTTCAAAATACTTGCGTAGACTTTCCATTAATGATAGTCTGCTGGCAAGAAACTATCTTAATTAATCTAAAAGTGACTTTATTTCTCTCCATTTTTGAAAGATAATTTTTCTGGGAATAGGAAATAGGTTAGCATTTGTCTTCTTTCAGCACATTGAATGTATGATTTCCACTGTCATCTGACTTCCAATGCTGCTCTGTTTAAAAAAATTAATTAGTTAATTAATTAATTAATTTTAACTGAGTTGGGTCTTTGTTGCTGCACGTGGGCTTTCTTTAGTTGTGGCGAGTGGGGGTTACTCTTTGTTGTGGTACCCGGGCTTCTCATTTTGGTGGCTTCTCTTGTTGCAGAGCACAGGCTCTAGGCATGCGGGCTTCAGTAGTTGTGGCTTGTGAGCTTAGTTGCTCCGCTGCATGTGGGATCTTCCTGGACCGGGGCTTGAACCCATGTCCCATGCACTGGCAGGCGGATTCTTAACCACTGTGCCACCAGGGAAGGCCCCAATGCTGCTCTCAAAGAGTTAATTATCAATTAATAATGGAGAAACACCTTCCCGTGGCTGAACTATGGTGCCCGCCCACCATCCAGAGAATGACTTGCAAGATAATTATTTGCAGTACACATAATCATAATACAAAGAACTAGCCAGTTTTGAGAGATATTTCATAGAGACCTATGGATTTCAATATTTGCCTTGTTCTTTTTTCTTTCTCAGCATCAGAATCCTTCTGTCACAAAACAAGTAAATAGATAAAAAGCACAGCTCTCAGGCCCAAGAGTTTGAAAACCACTGTGTAGACCAGAAAAATCTGATGAAAATTTTCTGTCCTATATTGGAGTACCTATTTTTCTTTAAGCATATGAATTCAACTGTTTGCCAGGCAATATGTAGCTACATATACAGTCAGAGGGATGATCTGAGTCCAGTTTTTAAGAACTCAGGCTTAAGTTCCTTAGGTCAAAAGTTCATCCTCCTCAAGAATCTAGGCTACCTGGCATTGCCATCTGCCAGGATCCAACATGACTCACCTTGGAGGTTTCAGATGCTGGACATGTTTAGACTTTTCAGTGATGTTCTCAGAGACAGAGTGCCAAAAAAAAAAAATACAGATGCCCTGCTTATAGTAAGCCACCCTTTCACTGCCCAGAATACCAGTTACCTTTACCAAATGACAGGGATGAAGAAACACTACCAAATCCTTGCTATTATGATCTCTCCTCCCCTATAGGTAATGCATGCATGTTTCATTCCATCAGTTAATATCTATTGAGAACCTACTATGTTCCAGGCACTGTTCTTAACAATGAGAAATAAGAGCCCATCTCTTATAAAACATACACTCAGACTTCCCTGGTGGCGCAGTGGTTAAGAATCCGCCTGCCAGTGCAGGGGACATGGGTTCGATCCCTGGTCCAGGAAGATCCCACATGCTGCAGAGCAACTAAGCCCGTGCACCACAACTACTAAGCCTGTGCTCTAGAGCCCGTGAGCCACAACTACTGAGCCTGCATGCCACAACTACTGAAGCCCGCATGCCTAGAGCCCATGCTCCACAACAAGAGAAGCCACCACAATGAGAAGTCTGCGCACCGCAACAAAGAGTAGCCCCTGCTTGCCGCAACTAGAGAAAGCCCATGCACAGCAACGAAGACCCAACGCAGCCAAAAAAAAAATAATAATAAATGAAATAAATAAATTAATCAATTAAAAAAAACCCAAAAACATACACTCTACTGGGAGATGAGAGTCAATCAAGTAAATAAATAAATAATAATTCTAGATAATGACTGGGGGAAAGAGGGTGACTAATTTCAACAAGGGAAGGCCTCTCTAACAAGGTGATATCTGACCTAAGACCTGAATAATGAGGAAGTAGAAATGGGGAGATCTGGGAGAACAATGTGTTAGGGTAGTAAAACAGTGCTCCACAGTGGCCAATCAGCTAGTACAAAAACCCGAGCTAGAAACGAGCTTGATATGTCTGAAAGACAGAAATGCAGCTGGTGTTGTTGGAGGGTAGTAAAAAGGTGGGAGAATTATATGAGGTGAAGTTTGACAGGAGGCAGAGTCTAGATCACGCAGTATATCATAAAAACTCCAATACAGGGGCTTCCCTGGTGGCGCAGTGGTTGAGAATCTGCCTGCTAATGCAGGGGACACGGGTTCGAGCCCTGGTCTGGGAGGATCCCACATGCTGTGGAGCAACTAGGCCCGTGAGCCACAACTACTGAGCCTGCACATCTGGAGCCTGTGCTCCGCAACAAGAGAGGCCGCAATAGTGAAAGGCCCGCACACCGCGATGAAGAGTGGCCCCTGCTTGCCACAACTAGAGAAAGCCCTCGCACAGAAACGAAGACCCAACGCAGCAAAAATTAATTAATTAATTAATAAACTCCTACCCCCAACATCTTCTTTAAAAAAAAAACAAAAAAAAAACTCTAATAAAGATTTTGTATCTTATTTTAAAGAACGAAATAATGCCATTTGCAGCAACATGGATGGACCCAGAGATTGTCATACTGACTGAAGTAAGTCAGATAAAGACATATATCATATGATGTCGCTTATATGTGGTATCTAAAAAAATGGTACAAATGCACTTATTTACAAAATAGAAATAAAGGACTTCCCTGGTAGTGCAGTGGTTAAGAATTCGCCTGCCAATGCAGGGGACACGGGTTCAAGCCCTGGTCTGGGAAGACCCCACATGCCATGGAGCAACTAAGCCCGTGCACCATAACTACTGAGCCTGTGTTCTGGAGCCTGCAAGCCACAACTACTGAGCCCGTGCGCCGCAACTACTGAAGCCTGCGTGCTTTAGGGCCTGCGTGCTACTGAAGCCTGCATGCCTACAGCCCGTGCTCCACAACAAGAGAAGCCACTGCAATGAGAAGCCTGTGCATCGGAACAGAGAGTAGCCCCGACTTGCCACAACTAGAGAAAGCCCACACACAGCAATGAAGACTCAACACAGCCAAAAATAAATAAATAATAAAATTAAAAATAAACAGAAATAGAGTCACAGATGTAGAAAACAGACTTATGGTTACCAGGGGGCAAAGTGGGGGGAGGGTTAAATTGGGAGATTGGGATTGACATATACACACTACTATATATAAAATAGATAACTAATAAGGACCTACTGTATAGCACAGGGAACTCTACTCAGTACTCTCTAACGGCCTATATGGGAAAAGAATCTAAAAAAGAGTGGATATATGTACATGTATAACTGATTCACTTTGCTTTACACCTGAAACCAACACAACATTGTAACTCAACTATACGCCAATAAAAAGTAAAAAAAAAAAAAAAAGATTGTGTATCTTATTTTAGTTACACTGGAGGCTTTTAAGGAAAAGAGTAGGGCACAGAGATAAAGGGGAGGGTTAATTTCACAAAGATCACTCTGACTGCCAAGGCAATTCACTGGGGGGGAGAATAACCTTTTCAACAAATGGGGCTGGTACAACTGATTACCCACATGCAGAAGAATAACGTTGGATCCCTTCCCCAAACCATATACACAAATCAACTCAAAATGGATCATACTCCTAAATTAAGCACTAAAACTATATACTCTATACTTACATACTTTATATATTATAAATATACAAAGAACTCTTAGAACCCAGTAACAAAAAGACAAATAGCCCAATTAAAAATGGGCAAGAGATATGCAGATATTTCTCTAAAGAATATATACAAATGGCTCATAAGCACATGAAAAGATGATCAACATCATTAGTCATTAGAGAAATGCAAACAAATCCACAATGAGATACAACTTTACACCTACTAGGATGGCTGTAATCAAAAAGATAGACAATAACAAGTGTTGGTGAGGATGTGGACTCAGCTTTGTAGTTGGCCTCTAACTCCAAGAAATTATAGTCAGAAGTCTTGGGCAGATTTAGCAGTCTGGAGGACTGTGCTCCTAACCTCACAATGTGGCTAATTTCATGTAAAAGCACAAAAACATAAGTATCAGAAAATATAAATCTAGATTAATTTGCCAAATTAATGGATTTTTACTATATTTGTGTTCATATAATTTAAGATCTTCTACTTACCTGAGGGTCCACTAGCCATCCATGGTACAGAGGAATATCAAGAAGATCAAATACTATGCATTCTGGTGTATATTCAAACACTCGAACACCAGTGAATTTTACATTTACATCCAAGCCTGTCTGTAGTTTGTGCAGTACTGCCATAGCATCACTCATATTCTGAAAATAGAAAGGGGAAGAGAAAAAATGAGGAAAATCAAACAACAACAAAAAAGATATTTAAATGCAGGCACATTTACTACAAATTTTCCATTTTATCCAATTTATTCATCCCTTCCATTTTTATTATTAAGTACCTACTATGTGCCAGGCACTAGTATGAGTTCTAATGATAAAATAGTGGATAAAACAAAGTTCCTAATGTCATGGAACTAATATTCTACTATGAGAGACAAATACATAAATTAAAAAGTCAAGCATTAGTAAGAAAAATTGAACAGGATAAGTATGTACAGAATGAGGGGGGTGAGGGACCTGTTTTTAGACCAGGAAGTCCAAAGACAAAATTTCTAGTCAAAGAGGAAGGCCTCTCCCACTTCTAGGTATATTCTTAAAAGAATTTAAAGAATTTAAAGCATCGTCTTGAAGAGATATGTGTACACCCATATTCACTGCAGCATTATTCACAACAGCCAAGAGGTGGAAGCAGCTCAAATGTCCATTAACAGATAAATGCATAAAGGGAACATAGTGTACATATACAATGGAATATTATTCAGCCTTAAAAAAAAGGAAATACTATTACATGCTACAACATGGATGAAACTTGAGGACATTATGCTGAGTGAAATAAGCTGCTGCAAAAGAACAAATACTGTATGACTCCACTTATGTAAGATACCTAGAGTAGTCAAAATCATGGAAATAGAAAGTAGAATGGTAGTTGTCAGGAGCTGGAGGGAGGGAGATCTGGACAGTTGTTCAACGAGTATAGAATTTTAGTTTTACAAGATGAAAATGTCCTAGAGATGTTACACAAGAATATAAATACAGTTAACACGACAAAACTATACACTTAAAAATGGTTAAGAGAGTAAATTTTATATTATGTTTTTTAACCACAATTTTAAAAAAAGAAAGAAAGAAAAAGAAATGAGCTATCAAGCCATGAACAGACATGGAGAAACTTTACATGTACATTACTAAGTGAAAGAAGCCAATCTGAAATATATTGTATGATTCCAAATGACACAGTGGGAAAAGGCAAAACGATGGAGACAGTAAAAAGATCAGTGGTTGCCAGGGGTTAGGAGGAGGGAGGGATGTACTGGCAGAGCACTGAGGATTTTTACGGCAGTGAAAACTATTCTGTAGGATACTATAATGGTGGATACCTGTCATTATACATTTCTCAAAACCCAAAGAATGTATAAACACCAAGAGTGAACCCTAATGTAAACTATGGACTTTGGGTAATAATTATGTATCAATGTAAATGGTGGGAGATGAAGTCTGAGAGAAAGAGGCTGGATCACAAAGACTTGTTGGTCAAATTAAAGAGTTGTTCTGTCCACATCAGTTTTCTCAATAAACATGGTCATGTAAGTGTGTAATGAAGACTATTTTAAAACATGTTTTTCTAAACGTTTTAATATATTAAATATGGACATAATTTAGAGGAACAAATAAAAACCAATATATAAAATTTGATAAAATTTTATTGAATTCCCACTGTTAATCAGACACTGTGCTACATACTAAAGATATAAAACAGGAGTAGACTATACCCTACTTATAGGCTATAGTAGAAAGGGTGAACTATACTCTACTATAACTCTATACTCTACTATAACTCTAACTCTAACTCTACTATAGCTTATAGTAGAAAGGGTGAACATGAAATAAATCCTGTTATATTAAAATTAGGGACTCTCACTGAAATCTGAGAAGGACAAATTTAGGTCATAATAACAAAGTTCTGTTTTACCAAATAACTTATAAAATTCCATGCTAAGAGACTATACAGACTGAAAACAAATTATTCAAATGTTTTAAATTTATGAATGAAGAATTTATAACAGGATAACACTGTTATATACTCTTTGGATTTTGTCAGTTTCACCTCTAATAACTATATTCCCCTAAAACAATATATTTTCTCAGTCTTCCTAAAAGTTGAACCCTTGAAAACAATCAGCTCGGGCTTCCCTGGTGGCGCAGTGGTTGAGAGTCCGCCTGCCGATGCAGGGGACACGGGTTCGTGCCCCGGTCCGGGAAGATCCCACATGCCGTGGAGCGGCTGGGCCCATGAGCCATGGCCGCTGAGCCTGCTCGTCCAGAGCCTATGCTCCACAACGGGAGAGGCCACAACAGTGAGAGGCCCGCATACCACAAAAAAAAAAAAAAAAAGAAAAAAAAACCAATCAGCTCACATTTTTTTCCTTTCAGTGTTTTAAAACTTTTCCTAAAGCCATAACAATGATGAATGTGAGAAAATAGTAACAATAATGAGCCACTGTAGGATTATAGTTCTACTATGGATACTACTGATTTTTTTCTGCTATCTGTTAAATTCTTAGTTGCCAGTCATCCAGTTTCCTTCAGGGGGAAGTATCATTTCTAACAGCTCCTGGACTCAAGCTTATACCTTTATGTATCTTCTACATTTTTAATAGATTATATAATGTTAAAATAACTAAGTTAATACAATTAATAATCTCCATAAATAAAATTGATAAAAATAAACAAATTTATAAACAAAGAGTTAAAGAGTATTTTGCCATCTTGTTCCTGAATCCAAATGGGTGCTTACAAGAAAGGATTACTACTCCTTTAAGCTGGTAGTTCAACTGTTTCTTAAAATTTTTCTTAAAGGTACCGTTAACGTGGTGAAATTTTAAATTTAAATATAAGATATATTTTAAAAATATATTTGCAGTCATATAAAAACCTGTCTCACACACACACACACACACACACACACACACAGTATTTTCTTGTGTTGTCATCATTAAGCAAAACGGAAAAAAATACACTCTTTGTTCATATTATGCTTTCTGGTAAAAGGGTTTTTAATTAGGAAGACTGCAGCTCTGCATTGGTCTTTCTAAAATTTAGGCTTAAACATTTCTGCTCACACAAAACTATATAAAAAGAACCTTGTTACATCACACCTGTGGAACATTAAACACCAGCTTAGACTCAGTCTTATCAGCTTGGTACATACTATTCTCAAAACTAGTGGTAGGGGCTTCCCTGGTGGCGCAGTGGTTGAGAATCTGCCTGCCAATGCAGGGGACACGGGTTTGAGCCCTGGTCTGGGAAGATCCCACATGCCGCGGAGCAACTAGGCCCGTGAGCCACAACTACTGAGCCTGCGCGTCTAGAGCCTGTGCTCCACAACAAGAGAGGCTGCGATAGTGAGAGGCCTGCGCACCACGATGAAGAGTGGCCCCCACTTGCTACAACTAGAGAAAGCCCTCACACAGAAACGAAGACCCAACGCAGCCATAAATAAATAAAAATTAAAAAAAAACACTAATGGTAATGCAATCACAATACCTTATAAATAGTTTTAGAGCTTATTTTAAATGCAGGGTACTTTCTGTCTGACATGTTTATAAGAAATGCAAGTGGTTGTTAGTGTCTGTTTCAACTTTGAAGCAAAACTTTACTTCCAATCATTTTCCAAGAGTCTAGATCACCTTAATGGAAACATATCCTGAGACTGCAAGACAGACTTGAAACAAAGTGTTGATATCATTTGCAAATACTCATCACTCAAGATTTTCTCAAAAATCAACTACCATATGGTAACACATATATATGGAATAAAATAATATGGTTCTGATGAACCTAGGGGCAGGACAGGAATAAAGAGGCAGACGTAGAGAATGGACTTGAGGACATGGGGAGGGGGAAGAGTAACCTGGGACGAAGTGAGAGAGCAGCACTGACATATATACAATACCAAATGTGAAATAGATAGCTGGTGGGAAGCAGCTGCATAGCACAGGGAGATCAACTTGGTGCTTTGTGACCACCTAGAAGGGTGGGATAGGGAGGGCGGGAGGGAGACGCAAGAGGGAGGGGATATGGGGATATATGTATACATATAGCTGATTCACTTCGTCATACAGCAGAAACTAAGACAACATTGTAAAGCAATTATACGTCAAATAAAGATGTTAATAAATAAATAAATAAATAAAAGATTTTCTCAAGACTGTGCAACAGAAGTAAAATGAATTTTGAGGTTAATGTGAAACTGCAACTATGATCCATAATTTCTAATTTCAAGTTTTTGTATTAATCATAATAGCCTTGCTGATTTCAATAAGAAATGATACAAATTTGATAAATAAATGATATAAATTTAACCATAACACTTTATACTTATAAAATATTTACTGGTTTTATATATTGAAGGTTAGCCTAAGATTTCATTTGAAAAGAAGTTTCCATTGTGAAAAATGGAAATCCTTGCTTTAAGCTACAAATTCCAATAGAATTTAAATGATTTAGCATATCTATTTGGCTTTAGCTATGGATATCCTACCTTACACAGTGATGCAATGCAACATACTGGCTTTTCCATTTTATTAGGACTAGATTATTTGAACATTCAAATTCAAGAAATTTTGCAATACCAAAATGAATTTTGTTTTCTTTTTGCCATTTGGATACTGTTGGAAGTATGTAGTAAGGGTTACTTTGAAAGTAAACATAAAAGTTCCAATGATGTCTGTTTCTTCCCTGCCTGATACTTCTCCCACTGTAAGAACCTAGTTTCTTCTTGCCTTCCATTGTCAAACAAAGGAAGAATACTGAAGAAAATGAAGCTCTGCTTGCTTTCTTAAGCTCCAATAATTTTGAGCCCAGTGGTCACCTCCTATATTACAGAATAGTATCTCTAAAGAACATGCCAAGCAATGTAGACACACTGAAACTATGAAACAGCAGATTTAGTCCTAATGACATACCCCAGACATCATTTGCTGAATTGTTTCCTACATATAATTTAATTATAAAATATATACAAATGAGGAAAGATAAATCAATAACAAATTCACTTGAAAGTCAATTTTTTCAAGGAAAATACCAAGTTATCATTCTACATAGGTGTGTAGAACGATATCTATGTTTCATTCTACATCGCATATAGATTCACATAAAAGAGAGATCAGCAAAATATGGCCTGTGGGTCAAATAAGGCTGTGAGCTAAGAATGGTTTTTACATTTTTAAAAGGGTGTAAAAAGAGAAAACAAAGAATATGCCCAAAAAGCCACTGAGACTCCCTCTTGCAAGAGCACTGGAACCACAACCAACTGCTGGACAATCATGGACAGGAAGACACTGGAACTCACCAAAAAAGATACCCCATCTCCAAAGACAAAGGAGAAGCCACAATGAGATGGTAGGAGGGGTACAATCACAATAAAATCAAATCCTATAACTGCTGGGTGGGTGACTCACAAACTGGAGAACACTTATATCACAGAAGTCCACCCAGTGCAGTGAAGGTTCTGAGCCCCACATCAGGCTTCCCAACCTGGGGGTCCAGAAACAGTAGGAGGAATTCCTAGAGAATCAGGCTTTGAAGGCTAGCAGGATTTGATTGCAGGACTTTGACAGGACAGGGGAAACAGAGACTCCACTCTTGGAGGGCACACACAAAGTAGTGTGCACATCGGGACCCAGGGGAAGGAGCAGTGACCCCACAGGAGACTGAACCAGACCTACCTGCTAGGGTTGGAGGGTCTCCTGCAGAGGCGGGGGGTGGCTGTGGCTTACTGTGGGGACAGGGACACTGGCAGCATAAATTCTGGGAAGTACTCCTTGGCGTGAGCCCTCCCAGAGTCTGCCATTAGCCTCACCAAAGAGCCAGGTAGGCTCCAGTGCTGGGTCGCATCAGGCCAAACAACCAACATGGAGGGAACCCAGCCTCACCCACCAGCAGACAAGCAGATTAAAGTTTTACTGAGCTCTGCCTACTAGTGCAACAGCCAGCTCTACCCACCACCAGTCCCTCCCATCAGAAAACTTGCACAAGCCTCTTAGATAGCCTCATCCACTAGAGGGCAGACAGCAGAGCAAGAAGAACTACAATTCTGCAGCCTGTGGAAGGAAAACCACATTCACAGAAAGACAGATAAAATGAAAAGGCAGAGGACTTTGTACCAGATGAAGGAACAAGATAAAACCACAGAAAAACAACTAAATGAAGTGGAGATAGGCAACCTTCCAGAAAAAGAATTCAGAATAATGATAGTGAAGATGATCCAGGACCTCGGGAAAAGAATGGAGGCAAAAATCGAGAAGATGCAAGAAATGTTTAACAAAGGCCTAGAAGAATTAAAGAACAAACACCTAGAAAAGTTAAAGAACAAACAAACAGATGAAGAATACAATAACTGAAACGAAAAATACACTAGAAGGAATCAATAGCAGAATAACTGAGGCAGAAGAATGGATAAGTGGGCTGGAAGACAGAATGGTGGAATTCACTGCCGTGGAACAGAATAAAGAAAAAAGAATGAAAAGAAATGAAGACAGCCTAAGGGACCTCTGGGACAACACTGAATGCAACAACATTTGCATTATAGGGGTCCCAGTAGGAGAAGAGAGAGAGAAAGGACGCAAAAAAATATGTGAAGAGATTATAGTCAAAAACTTCCCTAACATGTGAAAGGAAATAGCCACCCAAGTACAGGAAGTGCATTAAGTCCCAGGCAGGATAAACCCAAGGAGAAACACGCTGACACACATAGTAATCAAATTGACAAAAATTAAAGACAAAGAAAAATTATTGAAAGCAACAAGGGAAAAAGGACAAATAACACACAAGGGAACTCCCATAAGGTTAACAGCTGATTTCTCAGCAGAAACTCCACAAGCCAGAAGGGAGTGAAACGATATATTTAAAGTGATGAAAGGGAAGAACATACAACCAACATTACTCTACCTGGCAAGGATCACATCCAGATTCAATGGAGAAATCAAAAGCTTTACAGACAAGCAAAAGCTAGAATTCAGCACCACCAAACCAGCTCTACAACAAATGCTAAAGGAACTTCTCTAAGTGGGAAACACAAGAGAAGAAAAGGACCTACAAAAACAAACCCCAAACAATTAAGAAAGTGGTAATAGAAGCATACATATCAATAATTACCTTAAACATGAATGGATTAAATGCTCCAACCAAAAGACACAGGCTTGCTGAATGGATACAAAAACAAGACCCACATATATGCTGTCTACAAGAGACCCACTTCAGACCTAGGGACACATACAGACTGAAAGTAAGGGGATGGAAAAAGATATTCCATGCAAATGGAAATCAAAAGAAAGCTGGAGTAGCAATACTTATATCAGATAAAATAGACTTTAAAATAAGAATGTTACAAGAGACAAGGAAGGACACTACATAATGATCAAGGGATCAATCTGAGAAGAAGATATAACAATTGTAAATATATATATGCACCCAACACAGGAGCACCTCAGTATGTAAGGCAACTGCTAACAGCTATAAAAGAGGAAATCGACAGTAACACAATAATAGTGGGGGACTTTTAACAGCTCACTTACACCAATGGACAGATCATCCCGACAGAAAATTAATAAAGAAACACAAGCTTTAAATGACACAATGGACCAGATAGATTTAATTGATATTTATAGGACATTCCATCCAAAAATAGCAGATTACACTTTCTTCTCAAGTGCACATGGAACATTCTCCAGGATCGATCACATTGTGGGTCACAAATCAAGCCTTGGTACATTTAAGAAAACTGGAATCATATCAAGCATCTTTTCCGACCACAATGCTATGAGATTAGAAATCAATTACAGCAAAAGAAACCATAAAAAACACAAACACATGGAGGGTAAACAATACGTTACTAAATAACTAAGAGATCACTGAAGAAATTAAAGAGGAAATCAAAAAATATCTACAGACAAATTACAATGAAAACATGACGATCCAAAACCTATGGGATGCAGCAAAAGCAGTTGGGATTGACATATATACACTAATATGTATAAAATGGATAACCAATAAGAACCTGATATATAAAAGAAATTTTTTTTTAAAAAGATGACATAAACAGATGGAGAGATATACCATGTTCTTGGACTGGAAGAATCAATATTGTTAAAATGACTATACTACCCAAAGCAATCTACAGATTCAATGCAATCCCTATCAAATCACCAATGGCATTTTTTACAGAACTAGAACAAAAAACTTAAAATTTGTATGGAGACACAAAAGACTCCGAATAGCCAAAGCAGTCTTGAGGGAAAAAAATGGAGCTGGAGGAATCAGACTCCCTGGCTTCAGACTATACTACAAAGCTACAGTAATCAAGACAATATGGTACTGGAACAAAAAGAGAAATATAGATCAATGGAACAGGATAGAAAGCCCAAAGATAAACCCACGCACCTATGGTCAACTAATCTATGACACAGCAGGCCAGGATGTACAATGGAGAAAAGACAGTCTCTTCAATAAGTGGTACTGGGAAAACTGGACGGCTACATGTAAAAGAATGAAATTAGAACACTCCCTAACACCATACACAAAAATAAACTCAAAATGGATTAAAGACCTAAATGTAAGGCCAGACACTATAAAAGTCTTAGAGGAAAACATAGGAAGAACACTCTTTGACATAAATCACGGCAAGATCTTTTTTGATCCACCTCCTAGAGTAACGGAAATAAAAATAAACAGACTTATAAATAAATAATAAAACAGACTTATAAATAAAAATAATGAGACTTAAGAGCTTTGCAAAGCAAAGCAAACCACAAACAAGACAAAAAAAAACCTTCAGAATGGGAGAAAATATTTGCAAACGAATCAACGGACAAAGGATTAATCTCCAAAATATATAAACAGCTCATGTAGATCAATATTAAAAAAACAAACAACCCAATCAAAAAATGGGCAGAAGACCTAAATAGACATTTTTCCAAAGAAGACATACAGATGGCCAAGAAGCACATGAAAAGCTGCTCAACATCACTAATTATTAGAGAAATGCAAATTAAAACTACAATAAGGTATCACCTCACACCAATTAGAATGGGCATCATCAGAAAATCTACAAACAACAGATGCTGGAGAGGGTGTGGAGAAAAGGGAATCCTCTTGTACTGTTGGTGGGAATGTAAATTGATACAGCCACTATGCAGAACAGTATGGAGGTTCCTTAAAAAACTAAAAATAGGATTACCATATGACCCAGCAATCCCACTATTGGGCATATACCCAGAGAAAACCATAATTCAAAAGACACATGCACCCCAATGTTCACTGCAGCACTATTTACAATAGCCAGGTCATGGAAGCAACCTAAATGCCCATCGACAGACGAATGGATAAAGAAGATATGGTATATATATATACAATGGAATATTACTCAGCCATAAAAAGGAACAAAACTGGGTCATTTGTAGAGACGTGGATGGATCTAGAGACTGTCATACAGAGTGAAGTAAGTCGGAAAGAGAAAAAGAAATATCGTATATTAACGCATATATGTGGAACCTATAAAAATGGTACAGATGAACTGGTTTCAAAGGCAGAAATAGAGACACAGATGTAGAGAACAAACGTATGGACACCAAGGGGGGAAAGTGGTGGGGGGGTGGTGGGGGGGTGGTGTGATGAATTGGGAGATTGGGATTGACAAATATACACTAATATGTATAAAATAGATAACTAATAAGAACCTGCTGTATAAAAAATAAATAAAATTCAAAAATTCAGAAAAAAAAGAAAAGCCACTGATAGAGACCAATGAATATGTCCGTAAGTAAAAATTAACTATCTTAATATAACAAAAATTGTATCTATTACCTGCTCATAGTTTAAACGTTGAATTTCTGAAATTTCTTTTGGCTTTGTATCAAGCATGTAATCTCCTGTAAAAAGAAATTGTAAAGTTGCCTTTTAAAAATGTTACTTTTTTTCTAATTACAAAGGTGATATATTTTAATTATAAATTGTAGCAATAGGTAACATAAAATATTGACCCCCCCCCATTCAGAGAAAATCAATGTTAACTGTTAGCTAAGGTCTCACATATTTTTTTCAGTGTACATCCTATGTTTTGAACTTTCTTTTTCTTCCTCTTTATATTTAAGCATCTTTCCATGTCATTACAATAAAGCTCTAAAAGGTTTTTACCAAGTTTCACTGCTATCAGCAAGATAACTATTACCCCAATACCTTTCCAAGAATGGGTGTCATCAGTCTTCTAAATGTTTGTCATTCTTAGAAGTAAGCAAACACTTGTTTTTGCATTTAAAAAATTGGTATCTTAGTGGTTACCAGTGAGGAGAGGGGAGAGAGAGAGGCAAGAAAGGGGTATGGAATTGAGATACAAACTACTATGTATAAAATAGATAAGCAACAAGAATATATTGTATAGCACAGGGAATTATAGCCATTATTTTGTAATAGCTTTTAATGGAGTATAATCTGTAAAAATACTGAATCACTATGCTGTACACCTGAAACTAATATTGTAAAGCAACTATACTTCCCCCAAATTGATATATTTTTATACATGTATTTTCACTTGGTATCACCTTTTTAATATATAAATGACTTTTTAAAAAATAAATTTATTTACTTATTTATTTTTGGCTGCATTGGGTCTTTGTTGCTGCACGTGGGCTTTCTCTTTTTGCAACGAGCAGGGGCTACTCTTTGTTGCAGTGCACGGCCTTCTTATGGCGGTGGCTTCTCTTGTTGCAGAGCACAGGCTCTAGGCATGCAGGCTTCAGTAGTTGTGGCACACAGGCTCAGTAGTTGTGACTCACGGCCTCTAGAGTGCAGGCTTAGTTGCTCCACGGCATGTGGGATCTTCCCAGCCCAGGGCTCAAACCCATGTTCCCTGCATTGGCAGGCGGATTCTTAACCACTGTGCTACCAGGGAAGCCCCTATAAATGACTTTTAGTATATGTGATACCTTTTAAATATATGTAGCATCATTTTAATACATGCGGTAACTTTTTATCCATGTTTTGCCTTTTTAACTATGTATTAATTATATATACTTTTCTTTGAATTGCCTGCCTATACAAGTATCATTTGTTTTTTTTACTGAACCATAAAAGCTCTTTTTCAGTTAGAGGAATTAGAACATTTCCTTTTATACATGGTAAATTTTTTTTTTCCCATAATGGCTTCTGACTTTATGGTGATGTTTTTTGCCTACTTTTCACCATACAGAAATATATAATTTCAGTATAGTCAAATTCTTCTATTATAGCTTCTGGGTTTGATGGGTTTGATGTCATGTTAGAAAGATTTTCACCTCTTCAGAGTATACAAACATTCACATATACTTTCTTCATGTAATTTTATGTTTGTCTTTTTTTACGTTTAAATCTTTAATTTATCTGGAATTAATTTTGATATAAACGGTGATACATGGAACTAACTTCTCAGCCAGCCTCCCAAATCACTAAGTTGATAAATAGTTTTATTAACTTTTATTTTCAAATTCAAAATAAACTTCTAAAGACTGCATCAAGTATTCTTTTAGGGACTTCCCTGGTGGCACAGTGGTTAAGAATCAGCCTGCCAGTGCAGGGGACATGGGTTCGAGCCCTGGTCCGGGAAGATCCCACATGCCAAGGAGCAACTAAGCCTATGTGCCACAACTACTGAGCCTGCACTCTAGAGCCCGTGAGCCAAAACTACTAAGCCAATGAGCCACAACTACTGAAGCCCATGCGTTTAGAGCCTGTGCTCTGCGACAAGAGAAGCCACCACAAATGAGAAGCCCCTGCACTGCAACAAAGATTAGCCCCTGCTTGCTACAACTAGAGAAAGCTGTGCGCAGCAACGAAGACCCAACGCAGCCAAAGATAAATAAATAAATAAGTTTATTTATTTATTTATTAAATAAGTTTAAAATAAGTTTTAAAAAAAGTATTCTTTTAGTCTCTCCAACTCTGATAATAAAGGAATTCCTATGAACATCAATATATATTATTATTTTTGCTTTTATTTAGAACTTTAAGATGGCAAAATCTAACTGATAACAATTTTATTCCACCATAGGTACAGGAACTCTAACTCACTAAATTAATTCATTCACAGAAATATATAAGCAAGTGTATTTAACAAATATTTTTGAATCCTTACTATACATGGCACATTGTATATTTACATGTTGAGGTTTTAATATAGCATCTAACTGAAAACTACGCTTTGAGTAAATTTTATACATTATTTATTCAAATAATTGAGAACATATTTGCTATACTTGTATCCTGTATCTCATTTGAGCTCTGTATTTATCCTGATAAAAGACTGTAGTGTATGCTTTCCTACAACTTTAATAGGGTCAGGATGCAGAACATTATATAATTCAATACTAAATGACCCTAGATATGCTATCATAGATTAAAGCTTAGGTGCTAAGAATAGAATAATTATTGGGAAAGACTCCGATAAGCAACTCCTCTTTTCCTGAGGTCAGAAAAGATCTTCAGACAAGAGAAGAATGGCCTGACTAAGGGAGACAGCCTCTTTGATGGACCTCAATGAGCTCTATAGCCTGGCATTCATATCTTTGTATAATCACCTTCCCTTGAGTGTGGATTGGATTCACTTCTAGTGAATCAAATACAATAGAATTAATGAAATGTCACTTACAAAATTATAAAAGAAAATATTGTGTCGTTTGTCATGGTGCTTTCTCATTTGCTCACTCTGAGGAATGCCACCTGCCATGTTCTGAGCTGCCTTTTGGAGACGCCCATGGCAAGGAATTGAAGGAAGCCTCTAGAGAGAGAGCCACAGAGAGCCACAGTCAATGAGGAACTGAGAACCTCAGTCCAACAACCTGTGAGGAACTGAATCCTGCCAACAACCAAGTGAGTAAGCTTGGAAGCAGATCTTCCTCAGTTGGGCCTGGAGATAAGACTGCAGCCCCAACTGACACACTGACTGCAACCTCATGAGAGACCTTAAGCCAGAGTCACTTAGCCACACCCAGATTCCTGGCCTACAGATACTGTGTGATAATAAACGTTCATTGTTCTAAGTGACTAAATTTTGGGGTGATATGAAGCAATAGACATCTGTATTTTTAGGAAAGTTTGTAATAGAGAATTAGATTTTTTTTTTTCACACTCCTACCCCGCCGCTCACTACTGTCGAGAATTAGATATTTTTAAAAGACTGATTTTGAGTTTTTAAGGGAGCATCTTTCAGTTTTAGATATCTAAATAAATCATCTCTTAAGAATTCTGTCTAGCTTATCTAACCTTTATAACAAAATTGGTCAACAATACTACTTCAATCAAAAATATTTATTGAGGGACTTCCCTGGTGGTCCGGTGGTTAAGAATCTGCCTTCCAGTGAAGGGGATGCAGGTTCAATCCCTGGTCAGCGAACTAAGATCCCACATGCCGTGGGGCAACTAAAACCACACGCCGCGACTGCTGAGCCCGCACACTCTAGAGTCCGCGTGCCACAACTAGAGAGCACACATGCTGCAACTACTGAGCCCATGGGCTCTGGAGCCCGCGGGCCACAACTGGAGAGCTCACACGCTGCCAACTACTGAGCCTGCATGCCCTGGAGCCCGTGCGCCACAGTGAAGAGCCCGTGCGCTGCAAAAAAAGATCCCACATGCTGCAACGAAGATCCTGCGTGCTGCAACTAAGACCTGATGCAGCCAAATAAATAAATAAATAAAAACATTTGGAAAAAAACCAGTATTTATTGAAAGTCTATTCCGTGTTTAGCAACAGGTTAACGTGTTTGGAAATGAGCGTTTCCCTTAAAAAAATAATAATTTGGTTGGGCAAAGAACATACAGGAAACAGAATAAAATAACAATAAGGTATAATAGAGTGTAAAATGTAATAAAGGCCTTAAGTACCAAGTGATTTTGAAAAGAAATATTGATAAAGCCTGTAGCACTTAGAAATATCCTTTGTAGGGGGTAGTATCTAAAGCAGATTCAGAAAAATTGGCAGAACTTGCCAAGGCAGTGAGAGGAAAAAGCATTCTTTGAGGGAGAAAGAATGATGGGAAAAGCAAATATAAGAAACATCTTGCTATATGGGCAGTTTATAAGGAGGTTTATACATAAGGTTTGTGTTGCAGAGTGGTGGGAAATATGGCTGGATGGGTAACCTTGATCAGATTATAGAAAATCATAAATAATACATCAGTAAGTTTGGCTGCTTGTGAAAGATCATAAGGGAATCTTTCTGTTTTTAAGTAGACAAGTGAAGGATGAAATTGGTGCTTTAAGAAGATAACACTGATATGTAGGCTAATTTGGAGAGTAGAGGAAACAAAAGAGCTTGAAATAAATCACGTTCCGAAGTACCAGTATACAGAGAGAGGAAAGAATTTCAAAGAAAGAATCCATAAGACTTTGCTATTAATGGGGTATTTCAGACAAACAGAAATTAAGAAACAAAAGCCTGACAGCCACATTAGGCCAAAAAAGGAAGAGAGGGTTTGGCAGTAGGTAGTAGGTAACTTATCCCAGGTGAGCATTTGGAAAAGAAGAGACACAGTCAACTGTGGGCAAAATTGAAATGCTTGTATTTATGTTCAAAACATAAAATAAATTAACTTTTAAAAAGTCAGACAGTACCATCATCCTAACAACTATTTTCCTTACTGTAATACGACGCTAGTCTCACCATCATACAAACTGTCTTGGATGGTTGAAACCTTAGTGTATATTCTAGTTTGTGTTGTGCTTTTTTACCTCATCTTCCTAACCATTTTCTGCCTTCCACCTACACTTCTTCCCCACTTTATTAGACCTCCTAGCACTTACTAGGAGCTTTCATGTTGCTTTCTTGAGGCCAAAGCCCTCCAACAAGCCATGTCCATGTTTGGCCCTGCTCTAATACTCCAGTAACAGAAATTTCCAAATTAAAATTCCCTCCTCCTCTAAACTTTGACAATCAAAATTCCCATACCCGTGGCTCCTCAGCTAGGTACTAGGAAAACCTTTAATGGTTTCTTTACAATCTTTCTACTAGTGTTTGCTTATTAATGAAAAAGTATCTCTGGTTCCCCCAGAGAACTGGAGTAATCTCAAGAGAACAAAATCCAAATAGCTTAGAAAATTAAACAATTTGTTTTGGCAGGATTGGCTTTAAATAAAGTTTACTTTTGGTGAGGCAGGGTTTTCAGAATCTCTCTTCTCACATTATTCTTGCTCACTTCTCTCCCACCTCCCATTAGGATCATATTACTTTCATGCTGTCCCTGTAGATGAGTCTCCTCGCCCAGGACTTCCAAACCTCTTTAGCTACCCTAGATCTAAATATTACTTCGTCAGTTTTTCTTTTTCCCTATAATTTAAAAAATTCTCTACTCTATGTCCTGCTTCCTCAGGGATTTTTAAAATCTAACAGTTAGATAAATTTAAGATACCAAGATGCACTAATTATTTTCTTTCCAAGAAAAATACCATGTTAACATTTTCTTAGTATATTTATGCAGCCACGTTGACTGTATTGTTGACACCTCCAAATAACTTGTCCACAGTACATAATCAGTAAATATTTGCTGGATAAGAAAAAGAGAGAAAAAAAAAAGGAAGAGACAAGTAGTAGGAATTTAAAATACTCTATCAAAAACACGAGTGGTAGAAAGGGAGAAGGGATATACTTTTGAGAATACTAGCCTTTCAGCATTTTAAAAATCATATTAGAAGGTGCCTAGATGGAGAGAACACATAATTTAATCTTTCTGAGCTTTGGTTACCTCATCTGTAAAATGAAGAGGTATTATAATTTATGATGCTTTTATTTCCACTCCAATCTTACCCTTTTATACTATTAGTACCTCCATTCATATGCCCTCTGCCTCTGCTCATGGGTCTCTGCCATTACAAATGCATTCTTTAGCTATGGGAACTAACAGCAAAAGAGCTCATTTTGTCTCAGAAGGTAGAATAGAAAAAGGCAAGTAGAGTGATGGTAATAACTAGCAGGCAAGAGGTTAGGTAAATGGCCTCGGTCTATGATAGCACAGACAGCAGAGCCAGGATGACATAAGAAGCTGTGGAGTGGCAGCACAGTTTAAGGTTAGCACTGTCCAACAGAAATACAATGCAAGCCACAAATGCAAGACCATATGTAACTTTAAATTTTTAGTAGCCACATTAAAAAAAGTAAAAAGAAAGAAGTAAAATTAATTTTAATAATATATTTTATTTAGCCCAGTATATTAAACGTCGCCCCTGCTGAACCCCCCCGCCCCGCCCGCCGTGGAAAAATTGTCTTCTACAAAACCAGTCCCTAGTGCCAAAAGGTTTGGGGACCACTGCTCTAACCCATGCATTTCAGCAGGGGTGATGTTACCACCAAGGGGGCAAAAACTGATTCTTGGAGGGTAGGGACAAAAGCATCTTAGATATTATAATGGTTTCTGGCCTTCAAAGGGCCACAGAACATGAAGAGACATACAGTATATCTGTGGTATTAAAATTTCCTGGAGTGAGTGATTAGGGCAAAGATGTCTACAAAGGCTCCTTAGGGGGGCAATACTGAAGAAAAGGTGGAGAAACACTGCTCTACCCAACCCCTGCATGCTGGGAAACTTTAGGAGATGATCCTGGACCCACGTCTCTTCTCTCTTTATACTTTCTCTCTTAATGATCTCATCAATTTCCACAGATTTAAATACAATTTTTATACTAACAACTCCTAAATTCCTATCTTGAATTTCAGTGTCCTCTGGAACTCATGGTCTCTCAAATCTTTTAAGTATTTTCTTTTCTTAATGTTTCCTTCATCTTCTGCCTAAATGAAATTTGGCTCTGCCTTGATGACACTGCAGCCCTCTCAAGTGATGTCTTTTCTCTCTCATACTTCTTTACCGGTGAGCCTGGAGGTGGATCTACTTGCTCCTTAGGGTCATTCTTTCTCTCCCTCCTCCCTAAAACTCCTCAGTTTTAAAACTCATGCTATCATATAATACTACCCATTATCCACCCACCTGGTTATAGTTCTCTACCAACTTTCAGGTCAATCTGCCTCATTCCTAGCTCACTACCTCTCTATGACACAAATCCTGCCATAATTTTTGATAATTTCAATACTCATAGAGATGACCCATCTAATACCCTGGACTTTCTGTTCCTTGACCTCTTTTCCAACAAAAATCTTATATTCCACCTTATCTCAGAAACTCCTTCCCTATGATCATACAGCTTTCTTATTACCAGGCTCCAAAAATTCTTCAGCTGTATCAGGGCTTACAATCCACTAAATCCCGTCACATTTTTCTTCAACATATTTATATCCTCATTTCCTCGTTATGCAACTTAAATATTATAGCTCATCATTATAACCACTCTCTACACATACCTTCAATTTCCTAGACTCTTTCTTCAACATACTCACTTGGCAAAAACCCAGCTCTGGTTAAATCCTGCTCCTCCACTATTCAGGCCTATATTCATGCAGCTGAGTGTGACTGAAGAAATCATACCACCAATGTTGGCTGGTCTCACTAACCCCAGTGGTAATGCCCAGGAATCATACTTCATCTCCCCGTTCACCTCCAACTTGTCTAGGCAACTATTTTATACCTTCCTTCTCATCTTCAACAACTCCTCCTTCACATTCGCTCTCAGCTGATGACCTGGTTTCCCGTTTCACTGAGAAAATAGAAGCATTCAAAAGACCTTCTATAAGTTACCACACCCACATCTGTCCACCTACCTGCATCTATTTTTAATACATTCTATCTTCCCTCCTATTGCTAAGGATAAAGTGTCTGTACTGCCTAAGACTAATACTTCTATTTGTCTAAAATACTCTTTTCAATTCCTTTCCTTCAATTTTCTCTTTTTAAAAACAGCTTTATAGAAATGTAGTTCACATACCATATAATTAACCCATTTAAAGTGTACAATTCAATGTTTTTAAAGTATATTAATAGGATTGTGAAATTATCATCATGATCTAATTTTAGAAAGTTTTGGTCTCCCCTTAAAGAAACTCTATACTCATTAGCAGTCAATCTCTATTTCCCCCCTATATTCCCGAGTCCTAAGCAACCACTAATCTACTTTCTGTCTCTAAATTTGCCTATTCTGGACATTTGATATAAATGGAATCATATAATAAATGGTATTTTGTGACTTAGCTTCTCTGACTTAGCATAATGTCTTTAAGGTTTATCCATATTACAGCATGTATCAATACATTCCTTTTTATGGCTGAATAATGTTTCACTATATGGATATACCACAGTTTGTTTATCCAGTCATCAGTTTATGGCTATCTGGATTGTTTCCACTTTTAGGCTATTATTAATAATGCTGCTATGAACATTCCTGTACAAGTTTTTGTGTGAACATGTATTTTTACTTCTCTTGGGTAAAGTTGTAGGATCATAGGTAATTCTATATTTAGCTTTCTAAGGAGCTGACAAACTGTTTTCCACAGTAGCTTCATTATGTTACATTCCTACTGGCTATGTACAATATATAAGGGCTTCTAATTTTCCCCTGTGCCCACTCCAGTCAGGTTTTTATCCTGTGGACTCGCTGAAGTTACCAATTACCTCCTTATGGCTCAATCAACGGTCAATTTTCAGTCTTCATCCTGCATGGCCTATTAGCAGCATTTGATTCAACTAATCTCTAACTCTTCACTGAAACTCTTCATTTAGATTCTAGGAAATTAGTCTTTGGTTTTTCTTCTACACAGCTGAGCTTCTACCCATTCTTCCTCTTCCTCAGCTTCTAATCACTGGCACGTCCAAGATTCAGTCCACTGATCTCTTCCCTTCTCTATCTACATTCATATTATTTGTGACTCAGTCTAACTGTCATTTATATATGTTGTCTGTTCCCAAATGTGTATTTACAGGCTAGATCTGTGCTGTCCAATACAATAACTAGTAGTGACATGTGGCTATATAAATTTAAATTTAATTAATTAATAAAAATTTAATTTAATTTAAATTTAATTTAATATTCAGTTCCTCAGTCACATCAGCTATATTTTAAGATATCAAGAGCCACATGTGCCTAGTGGCTATGAAACTGGACAGCACAGATACAGAACATTTCCATTGACACAGAAAGTTTTACTGTACAGCACTGATTGAGATCTCCTCTAGACTCTATATTTATATATCCCACTGCCTCCCTGATACCTCCACTTGAATGCCAATAAACATTCCAAAACCAAAATCCTGATATTCCTCCCTAAACATGTTCCTTCCATTTTTTCCTGTTTCAGTTGATATTAACTTTGTCCTTCCAGTTGTTCAAACCAAAAATCATGGGGTAACCCTTGACTTCACTCTCACTCCACATTCAACTGATCGGCAAATTCTGTCAGCTCTATATTCAGAATCTGACCATATTTTATAATCTCCACTTCTACTACCCTGCTTGAAGCCACCACCATCTTTTGCCAGTTTTAACAGCTTGCTAACCAATCTCTCTGCTTCTGTCTTTACACCACTAAGTTCTATTTTCAACATAACAGCCAGAGAATTCTTGTTAAACTCAAAGTCAGATCATCAGTCCTCTGTTCAAAATCCTTTAATGGCTTCCCAATCACCCACAGCAAAAGTCAAAGTAGCTATAATAGCCTAGGGTTCTGTATGATATGATCCCATTACCTCTAATCTCATCTCCTAATACTTCCCCCTTGCACAGTCCTTGGCAGTCATACTGGCTGTTCATCAAAAGCACTAAGCATATTTCAGCCTTTTCCATGAAATACAATTTAGAAATCACAAAGTTTAAGAATCACCAAGCTAGAGTAAAAGAGGTTTAAATAGAAATTCTATTTCCAGACATCTAGATATTGAAAGTAATCTACACTTAACTATGAGGCTCCCTAGCCAGTGAGCAGGATTAAATGACATTAATTACATAAAGAAAAAGGTCTTCCCGGGCTTCCCTGGTGGCACAGTGGTTGAGAGTCCGCCTGCCGATGCAGGGGAAGCGGGTTCGTGCCCCGGTCCGGGAAGATCCCACATGCCGCAGAGCAGCTGGGCCCGTGAGCCATGGCCGCTGAGCCTGCGCGTCCGGAGCTTGTGCTCCACAACGGAAGAGGCCACAACAGCGAGAGGCCTGCGTACCGCAAAAAAAAAAAAAAAAAGAAAAAAAAAGAAAAAGGTCTTCCAAAAGCTCTAATCTCAATTACTTCACTAAACCTATACCTCACACACACACAAAAAAAATCAGTTAGCTAGTTGTCTGGAATGGCATAAATAAACTAATCAGCTAATAAGATTTTTTAAAATAAAAACTTAATTATTAAACAGCTGTAAGAATATGGATTAAGATTTCTGATTTGGTAATAGTATAAATATATAAATTCTTATTCGCTAAATTATAAAAGACCGCAGGGTGATATACAACAACCTGCTCTGTAAACAAGTTCTACTCAATGCAACTGGTCTGCAAACTGTGTATTATGGTCTGTTTTGAAATAAGAATCTTGCATAAGAATGCAATTCAGTACACTGCTTCCTTCATCAAGAAAAATTGGCTATCAAAAAATTTCAGATGGACTAAAATGTTTTACACTCTAGTATAAGCCTCTATTTCACTGCAGACTGGTAACTAACATTTTATAGACTGACAGAGGTCCATGAATCATATTTTGGGTAGCACTGCTCTAAATCACCTCCTGGGATTTAATTCAAGTCTACTCAATATTTTAAAACACTACCTACATTCAATGTTAGAGTTTTTGTGCCATTTCCCAATCTGTAGTTTATTGGAATTAATATGTACCTTGTTTTCTAGATGTCACTAGTCTCTTCATTTATATTAAAGAATTTTAATGCTGGTCAGAAAGAAGGCATCCAATAACAGAAACATACTGATAAAATTTTTTAATTAAGAGATTAAAAATTATAACTTAAAAATAGCCTCAAAAAGGTGAAATTTGGTAATATATTAGCTTTGAAAACTTTGGTTTATTTTGAAAGAGATATAAAAATCATTCACTTTTCAACACTAACCTAAATATTCCATCAGCTGTTCAGCAGTTATGATTTCCATCATCGGTGGAAGTTTCACCTGAAAAACAAAGTATTTTTCTATAAAATCAAATGTTTTAGATAATTAAAGTGTTTCTTCAGTCAGAAACACAAGTATGTATGTGTATTATATGTATCCACTGTATGTATACAACATTCACATTTAAAAATCTTTGTAACTAATCTTTAATACAACAAAGCCAATCCTATCACCATAAAATTTACAGGGTGATACCAGATCTCAGAGAGTCAATGAGAAATCTATTTTCAAAGCCAAGTGCTATGCCTTTTGTCACCCATCCTGATTGTCATTATGCACCTGCAACAGTGTCCTGCATGATAGAAAATACAGTTTAAGGGCAGGAAGAGGCACCGAACATGTTTTGACAGGTCACCCATGCAGCAGTTTTACTGAAGACAGGCTTAACACAGGTCAATATTCCATTACTTCAATCTACCTGGGCCATTTTTTTTTGCTGAGTAGCTAAAATGAATACAGTATAAAGGATGGTCATAAACTGAAGGATTCATACTATATGAGTCAACCTGTAAAATTTAAAAACAGGCAAAATTAAACTTTGCTGTTTAGAGCTGTACATGTATAAAGAAAAGAAAATGGATACTATAAAAATTAGGAATATGGTTAACCCTAGGGATAAGAGAAGGAGTTATAGTTGTAACAGGACATGTAAGAGACCTCTGGGGTGCTGGCAATGCTCTATAACTTGACTTGCATGGTAGTTCCACTGTTTGCTTTATGATAACTTGTTAAACTGGACATCTCCGTTTTATGTACTTTTCTGTATGCGCTATATGTCACAATAAAATGGTTAAAAGTAGATATATATGTTATAGTCATATTTAAGTTTCAAAAGTTATGTCAGCTGCAACACAGTCTAAATGAATTTTTCAAATGTATTATCAGATGAATTACATAGATATTACAGCCAATGATTGAAATATTTTAGCTGACTTATTGAAAAGCATACTCCTTGGTATATTCATGGAAGAAAAATAAGTACTGTAGGATGCAAACTCGAACAAAATAATTAACATAGCAATGACAGAATAGCAGCATAATTAAAAATTCCTCAGGAATTACTATTTCAGGATCATTTAAATGAGCAATTTCTCCAACAAGTGTTGAAGAAGGTACTCTGGATCTTTATGTTACCAAATGTAGTAACAGTATGTCACAATTTTTTGTTTGTTTTAATCAATGAATAAAGTAAGTGCTAAAAAAGATCCCTGTAAAACAGAACAGTTTTAGACCCTCTGAAAGCATACATGACAGTTGGTACTTATGAGTTAGTCATCCAGTGGCTTTATCACTCAGTGAAAACCAAGAGTTGCCATGGAAGTTTTGATCATTACTTGTTTCTAAATTATTCTTATTTTCTAGGACACTTCTTAAAATTGTAATAGACTTTTTTTTCTTTTTTTTTTTTGGCTGCGCTGCATGGCATGCGGGATCTCAGTTCCCCGACCAGGGATCGAATCCATGCCCCCTGCAGTGGAAGCGCAGAGTCTTAACAACTGGACCACCAGGGAAGTCCCAGAAATTGTAATAGACTTTTTTTTGGAAGCAGTTTTAGGTTTACAGAAAAATTCAGCAGGAAGTACAGAGAGTTCCCATAAAGAGTATATTTTTCAAATTGAAACTCATTGGCAAATTATAGTCCCCTGCTTGTTTTTCTAAATAAAGTTGTATTGGGTGTCATTCTCATTTGTTTATGGACTGTCTTTGGCTGCTTTTGCACTATAATAACAGAGTTGAATCTTTGCAACAGAGACAATATGGCCTACAAAGCCTAAAATATTTACTATCTGGTCCTTTACAGGAAAAGTATGTTGAACCCTGCTTTAGATGATTTTAACTGCTTTTAGATAACATTTTATCAAGGTGTTTCAATACCACTTTGAAGGTCTGATATTTAAACCAGTAGTTTATATACACTGTGGATATTTACATTCTGAATAACTGTCAGACCACTCTGAAAGTCCAATTTTCACCTAACAAGCTTCTTAAATGAGACCTATATATTCTTTTATTTCAGACAAATTCAGTGCAGAAATATATTCACCAGAAAATCCCATAAACAAATAGCTTATCCTCTTTTGGTCAATGTAGTAATCCCACTATAAAATTGTCAATAAGAAACCAAGGCACTAACAAGTATATGTATTTGGGAAATACATTCTACAATCCTAGATTTCTACAAATAGATGATTTCAGGGTTTAGTCTTGAAATTCCCAAATAATAACAACTGCCTCTCATGTCTTGCTTCAAACATTTGAAATAGGAAATGACAACCTTTATAGAGATTTTAGAAGTGGGACAACAAATACGCAAATATTTTAACTATTCCCAAGCATACTGAGTGGTATATTCATTTCCCGAATCTTAGCCAACAAAATATTCTGGATGTTCACTAAAGCTAGGGACAAAAGAGTATAATAGTGAAGAAATGTCTGCCTCCCTCCCACTAATACTTTGGAGCCATCAACAGATCTTAGTTTTTTTAACCACAAAATGACCTTCCTGGATGCTTGCTTCTTTTTGCTTCCCTCTACCACCATCACCACAAAAGCAAATTGCTGAAGATTTTGTTAATGATCCTAAGACTTTCTTTCCTTTGTCTCTTTAGAGTCTGTTAAAGAAAAAACAGGTTATGGGAAAGCTAGCTAACGATACAGAATTTAAAATTGTGGCATTCTGTCTGATTCTCTAAATTTTAAATCTTATGATGAAAAACAAACAAATGAAGTATGACCTAGGTTCTCAGATGGTCCTCTTTTAGTAATAATCTATAACATATTGTTTACAAGTAAATTAATGTATTCAAGGACACCTGGAAGGTACTCTAAGTAGTTTAAATATTCTTCCTAAAATTTGAGCAAAACCTCTTAGTACATATTCACACACAGTTTCAAATTAATAGAGTCCAAATAAAATGAAGCTTTTATCATCTAGGAAAATAAATTATGTTCTATCCTATAAATATTTTATTATTCTAACTAGATTTCTATTAAAATTAATATTTAAATAAAATATTTAATATTAAACATTTAAATTAACAAAAGAATATTTAAGTTAACAAAAGGAAATAGCTACTACAACTCCAAATATTCAACTATAGGATAAAGCATCATTAATTCAGCCCAATTATTCTGTAATTCTTAGTCATTCGAAGAGTGAAGTGTACTTGAGAAAAGACTCAAGAGAGACCAAAAATAAAAATAACAAAACCTGCTTAAAATGTTAATATCCTGAAGAGAAATGTAAAACATCTCAAAAGTGATATGCCAAGATTTTGATACCTATAATTTTGATATAGAGGAGAGGGGGGAGAGAAATGCAGGGGACCCAGTAATAACAAAGAAATAAGGAACAGTTTATATAGCTAATGGTAAGTATGAAAACGACCAGCCAAAGAATATTGTTAAATGTTTAATTAGAATACCAATTAATAAGTACTCAAGAAACACAGTTTGGGGCTTCCCTGGAGGCACAGTGGTTAAGAATCCACCTGCCAGGGCTTCCCTGGTGGCGCAGTGGTTGAGAGTCCGCCTGCCGATGCAGGGGACACGGGTTCGTGCCCCGGTCTGGGAAGATCCCACATGCCGCAGAGCGGCTAGGCCCGTGAGCCATGGCTGCTGAGCCTGCGCGTCCGGAGCCTGTGCTCTGCAAGGGGAGAGGCCACAACAGTGAGAGGCCCGCCTACCGCAAAAAAAAAAAAAAAAAAAAAAAGAATCCACCTGCCAATGCAGGGAACACGGGTTCGAGCCCTGGTCCGGGAAGATCCCACATGCTGCGGAGCAACTAAGCCTGTGCACCAAAACTACTGAGCCCGTGCTCTGGAGCCTGCGTGTCACAACTACTGAAGCCAGCACGCCCTAGAGCCTGTACTCTGCAACAATCAATCAATGTGATACACCACATTAACAAACTGACAAAAAAAATCATATAATTATCTCAATAGATGCAAAAAAAGCTTTTGATAAAATTCAACATCGATTTATGATAAAAACTCTCAACGAAGTGGGCATAGAGGAAACATACCTCACCATAATAAAGACCATTTATGACAGGGCCACAGCTAACATCATACTCAATGGTGAAAAGCATTTCACCATTTCCTCTCAGATCAGGAATAAGACAAGGATGCTCAACCACTTTTTTTTTTTTGGCCACCCAGTGTGGCTTGTAAGATCTTAGTTCCTGGACCAGGGGTTGAACCTGTGCCCCCTGCAGTGGAAGAGCGGATTCCTAACCCCTGGATCACCAGGGAATTCCCATTACCACTTTTAATCAACATAGTATTGGAAGTCCTAACCACAGCAACCAGACAAGAAAAAGAAATAAAAGGAATCCAAACTGGAAAAAAAGTAAAACTGTCACTGTTTGCAGATGACATGCTATACATAGAAAATCCTAAAGACACCACCAAAAAGCTACCAGAACTCATCAATGAATTTGGTAAAACTCCAGGATACAAAATTAATATACAGACTTCTAAAAACAGCAACACTTTCTTTCAATGAAATCTTATATAAAACATTATCTGAAATATATGTATATATATGTGTGTGCGTGTGTATTTTTTTTTTTTGGCTGTGCCGCACAGCATGTGGGATCTTAGTTCCCCAGCCAGGGATCAAACCCGTGCCCCCTGCAGTGGAAGCACAGAGTCTTAACCACTGGACCTCCAAGGAAGTCCCGTGAAATATATTTTAAATGAAGAACTGACAGAACTTTGTGACCAGTGAAAAGTGGAGGATGATGGGAAAAGAAAAATTGAAGTTGACTCTAAGGCTCAGGGAACTCTAAAACTTAAGATCCATACATTTAATAAAAATAAGACATTTGGTAAGGGAAGGTAAGTTTGTAGAAGAAAATGATGTCTGCTTCATAACTGTGAAATTTAGTTGGACATTCAAACAGAAAGTTGAGTTAGAACTCAGGAGACAAAATTTTTTTTTTTAATATTTATTTAGTTAGTTAGTTAGTTGCACCAGGCAGGCTCCTTAGTTGCAGCTCGCAGGCTCCTTAGTTGCAGCTCACAGGCTCCTTAGTTGTGACATGCATGTGGGATCTAGTTCCCTGACCAGAGATTGAACCTGGGCCTCCTGTATTGGGAGCATGGAGTCTTAACCACTGTGCCACCAGGGAAGTCCCAGGAGACAAATATTTTTAATTTGTCCGTGAATTATTTGATTCCTGTGCTGTAGTCTGTTTTTGCATTACTTATGGTAAAAAGGATCACTAAATAATACAATTTCTTGGGATTTCCCTGGTGGTCCAATGGTTAGGGCTCCGCACTTCCACTGCAGGGGGTGTGGGTTCAGTCCCTGGTTGGGGAACTAAGATCCTGCAAGCAGCACAGTGCGCCCAAAAAAAAAAAAAAAAAAAATTTCTTCTCAGTTCAAGTTTCACTGATTGTGAATATGCGGCAAATCATATAGTATGCATAATTTTTTTAAGTTGAAATTGTAAAGAAATTATATTATAAGTATTATTAATGGGAATCAAAGAGACGAAATGCAGCTTTTTTCAAAATAAGGGCTAAAAAACTTAAGGATCCTTTCAACATGACTTTAATTCTGGCTCCAGCAAATAAACATGTATTATAAGCTATTATACATCATGCTTTATATTCTAATTTCTTATAGGTAATATTCATTTATTATTAAGAATAATTACTGTAATTAAAAATACTAAAAATATAACTTTCTACATGCCATCAGTATTTCAAATCAGGAAAATTTAATAAGAGACAACTTTCAACTTCGGCCGGTCTGAAACACCTTTACCCTCAATGTTTATCAGAACTTAGACCCCATTCTCAGAGTAATATCGAGGCCTATTTAAAACTATTTAAAACCATCAGAAACTGCAGATATATTCACATGTATTAGATTTTCAAGAATGTCCTATTTTATATGCAATTCAAAGGTTTTAGAACAATGAAGAACATTTTTCCAGTGAAATTTTACCAGTAAAAGATGTATAATAAAAGAAGACATCTTGGGGCTTCCCGTGCAGTGGTTAAGAATCCGCCTGCCAATGCAGGGGACACAGGTTCGAGCCCTGGTCCGGGAAGATCCCACATACTGTGGAGCAACTAAGCCCATGCACCACAACTACTAAGCTTGCGATCTAGAGCCAGCAAGTCACAACTACTGAAGCCAGTGCGCCTAGAGCCCATGCTCCACAACAAGAGAAGCCACCACAATAAGAAGCCCGTGCACCACAACGAAGAATAGCCCCCGCTCACCGCAACTAGAGAAAGCCTGCGTGCAGCAACAAAGACCCAAGGCAGCCAAAAATAAATAAATAAATTTATAAAAAATAAATAAATATAAATAAATACAACTTTAAAAAAAGGCATCTTTAGTTCAAATTTCACTGGACTTATATTTAAGCAGCTCAGCAAGCTTACCATGCTGAAAATATACCCAAAGAAAAAGTGACAGTGAAACATTTATATTAATTGCTTGAAAGACAGATGAGAATAAGATGAGACAAGAGAACAGTTAAAAGGCTACTAAAGTAGTCCAGGAGAGAGATGAAAGTGGCCTGAACTAGGGTAGGGGCAGGAGAGAGAAAACTTAACTACTGAAAATATCAAAGAAAATACTTAATAAACATTGATGGTAAAGGCAAGCTCGTTCACCACAGAACTCAAGAAAGGCTCTGAAATTGGAAGTGTCAGATAATTGAGAGGACATGGGATAAAACACAGGGGGCTAAAAACAGAAGGAATCTATACAAAGAACAGATCCCCAGGATGTGTTCTAAGGCATCGTGAAGTCTATTTCTGCTTCTCTGACTTTATCACTAGCTCTTCTTCCACCCTGGTTTGTCCCAGGTCTATTGTCCACCAGGCTTACTGTTACCTTGAATTTCAACTTTCCAACCAAATATCTGAAGTAAGAGCTCAGGTTCTGGAGTGGGTATAAACTTACCTTGGGTAAGTTATTTACACCTTATGCACCTCAATTTTCTATGTACGTAAAATAGGAACAATATCTACACAAGGATTTCATGATGTGGTTGAGAAAATTAAAAGAGAAAATGCATATAATACATGTAGAATACTTAGCATAGTATCGACATAAAAATAATTGAGTACTTACTGTTACTATTCAAAACCCTAGGATTACTGATACCACCTGTGCTCAAATGTCCTTCACCTGGGACTTAACAGAGACAAGGATGGAAGGAGAATGGGAAGGTTTTCCACTGAAGGACTACTCATAGCAAAGGAAGAGGACATCACTAATAGGACAACCACCACAGGGAGTATTCATAATATCATCAGCCCATATCCACTTTATCTGACAAACCCAGAGATATTACACCAATCCTAATTCTTAGGAAAGACTGGAAATGAAAGCCTCGGAAGTGTTGCTTGCACCTTTTATGTAAACAGAACTCTACCACTGTGTGAAGTTTTTAATCTCTTCTTACAGGATCTATATTAAAAAACAAACAGGGTGGGCAGAGGCTAAAATGGAATCTTCAGCTCACCACCTGTTTTTCCATTTTTATAAGTAATACACTTGGAAATCCTCAAAAGAGCTTTATGCCTACTTTAGGAAAAGGGGAATATGAGAAAATTTGTGCAGTTGCAATATTCCTATGAGTCAGGAGGTGAAAAAAGAAAGTAAAACCTAGTCAAAAGTAAGAAGAGGTATCTGTGAAAAGGTATGAGAAAAGAAAAGTCATCAAGGAGGGAGGGAGAACTAGAGCAAAAGCTTTCTGGTAAGAAGCTCACCCTCTGCAGGTGATAATGAGACAGAGGATATGTCCTCTTGAACTTCACTGAATTTTCTCTAATGGCCTTTTGCTCATTTTGCTCTTGGGTCACTCATCTTTTTCTTTCTAATTTATAAGGGCTCTCTGTAAATTAAGAAATTAGGCCTTAGACACATAGAGTAATCTAGCAGATAATTCCCTTAGTTTGTAGTGTGTGTTTTGACTTGACTTAGTTCCTGGTGAAGTTTTTTTGGGGAAGGGGTATCTTTTTGTTCTTTTTTTTAACCTTAAGTTTTTTGTTTTTTACTGAATCAAATGTATCAATTTTTATTTTATATTGATAGTTTCTAGGTTTAATGTCTGGAACAACAAGCCTAAGGTAAACAAACTTGCTTAAGAATCCTGCTGTTCCTCCCTTGATGTGGAGTAGGAGATCGTCTCAGCATCTGCTAAGCAAAGGAAGAAGAGGAAGAATTTCCCACCCAAAGGACTAGGGAGGAGAGGGGATGTGCTTCCAGCATCTGAAATCAGAATAGTGCATTCAGTCTTCCACTAAAATGCTACATAATAATTAGATACATAATGATTAGATATTACAATACTATATGTCTTCTATTACAATGTACAGTATAAGTTATATATATATGTGTATGTGTGTATATATATATATTTTGAGTATGTGGGCTTTAGAACCTATATTCTTTCTATAAGAAAACAGAAGTGTGACAAAGCAGGGACTCCCTCTATTATTAAAGTAATACCTTCATAAACATAAAAATATTAAGGCAGAAGCTTTTAAAAATGTTTCATAATGCAAAATTTGAATCATATGGAAAAGCCAAAAAGTAACAGCATAATGAACTTCCAAGTACCCATCACTTTGCTTCAGTATTTATAACATAGGCCAATAACATCAGAAAGTAAATTTTATATTTTATATATCTTCTGACTTGTTGATTTTTATAAACACAACTGATTCATTGGGTCACAGCCCTCAAATAAACCTATAAATGGCATTGTTTTATGACAGATAAAATGAAAGATTAAAGAAAAACTATTAAAAAAACACCAGAAACAGTCTAAAATAAAGAAGCAAAATGAAAATGTATTCTAAGACTTCAATTTGGGTCAATTTACCTGGTGTCAGCTAAAGAGAATTAGAAATTTGAGCTTGAATTAAATTTAATAAACAGATTTCCTTCTTTCTTGATTTGTTGGATTATCACAGCTCAACTATTTTACCGATTAGTGATGATCACCTACTTTCCATCAGTCCTAAACCAACACTTTTCATTAAAGCTCCAACATTTCCAACTCAGTACTTACCATGTTTGATAATTTTAACTGTCATCTCTCACCCAGAATCATCATGGCACTTACTTCCTTTGAACCACTCAAATCTTCCTAATGTATTCAGTTTATTGATTTTTTTTTTTTTTTAGTTCCTCAACCAGGGACTGAACCCGTGCCCCCTGCAGTGGAAGCGCAGGGCCTTAACCATTGGACCGCTAGGAAATTCCTTACTGATTTTTCTCATTACTTCATTCTTCCCCAAAAAATATGATCAACTGTTTTACTTTCAATTCTTAATTCCATTGACTCTCCATGAATCAACCCTTGAAAAGCCCAATACATGATAATCCTAACCAGCCATTCTTCCTGCTCCTATTTCTAGGGATGAGAGAACTATTTTGGGGGGCGGGGGAAGCAAAATTGACATACTAGAAGTTTTAAAAGAATACCCCCAATTTATCCATGGCCACTGACTACCTTCTGCTTATGCCTCAAATTCCTAGGCATAATCTTCAACGAGATGAGAACTTCTTTAAAACACAACATAAATTTCTCACGAAATTCACCCTTCGATGCTTTACAACTTCTCTCCTTAATTACTGGCAAGTTCAATAGCTATTACTGATGAGATCATCTGTTATTCTGCCAAAATGGAGAATGAGGCCTCAATTTTCATGTCTCTCTATCTTAACATGACCTTGTCTTTGTATCTTCCTTCCATTACTTCACAAAAAAAGATTGTTGTTGTTCTCCTCTGAAGAGAATTTTACCACCTATTCTGAGGATTCCATGTTATCCTGACTTTTTAGCGACCTTGTTCTCATATCTGTCCTTTTTGGCAAAATCTTTCCTACTCCAACAGTTCCTTGATGCTGCTGCATTTAACAATGATAACTGACCTTTTTTTTTTTTTTAAATTAGAGTCTCTCTCCCACACTACTATCATGACTTTGTCCTATCTCTAGTTCTCATTTACATCTCAAATTGTGCCTACACTGATTTCTTTTACACACTCTCATCTTTACCGCTTAGCATTCTCTTCTCCCCAACAACTTTATTCCTCTGTTTTCCTCTTTATTCCTCTGTTTTCTCTATGTCTACTGGAGAACTGGATGGAAGAGGGAGCAAGAAAATAGAGGGAGGATGTTTATAATGGCAATTTGTAGTTCCTCACATATACTGGGATGGCAAATAGTTGAGAACTATTCACCACTCTCTTTGGAGAATTCATTTATTCTCACAGATACCATACTTATATCTATGCAATAATTCTCCAGTTCAATTTTTCTCATAATTTTGACGTCTTTCCTGAGGCCCACTCTATGTTTCTGGAGGCATAATGGACATTTGTATTTTTATGTCCCACTAACAGACAATTCCAACCTGACACAGCCAAACTCTGGCATCAACTTTCCCATCTAAAACACATTCTCTACCTTCTGAATGATCTAACCAATCTTTCTTACCCGATTAGAAAAAGTGTCACATCCTTCATTTCCTATATCCAGATAGCAATCAATTCATCATTTAGGCTGTGACATTATCCTCATCAGAGAGAAGGGGCAGAAAATTTCCCATCCAAAAGAGCTATCCTCATCAATTCTTCCCGCTACACTCATTACAATCTCACCTCCAGTCTAATCTCAAATGAAAAGACCCCTTTCTTTATGTCATTCCTCTATCCAGTAATTTACAGTAGCTTCCTATTATCAGCTGTATATAAAGTCTAAACATGTCTAATGATGGGTCCTCTGAAATCTGACAACTACCTTCATACCCTATTTACTATTTTTCTCTACTACAGCATTTCTCACGCTTTTTGGTCTCAAGACCCTCTTCAGTCCTAAAAATTATTGAGGATCCCAAAGAGCTCTTGTTTAAGTGGATTATATCTCAAAGATTTACCACACTAGAAATAAAAATGGAGAGAAATTTTGAACACAAGAATGCACGAGCACAGATCCTGTTAACTGTCAGAGCAATTATGTCATCACACATCATACAGCCTGAAAAACTCTACTGACACTGAGAGAATGAGAGCGAAAAAGGCAAAAAACAACCTAGTACTATTATGAACAGTACTGACCTCAGAAGCCCTGGCTCACTTTGAGAACACTGCTCTATCCAACCTTGCTTCTCTTAATCGCTCTCCCCATCAATCACTGATGATTACTGATGAGTAATTTTCGTGTGCATCAATAGCCTTGAGGCAGAAAAAAGGCTAAGAACCAAAGATTTATAAAACAATCTCGAAGTTCCTTAGCATGCCTGCTCATTCAGAGTCTAACCCACCTGTCAATTTTATTTCCTGCTACTGCCATTTCCTTCTCCTCCTCCACTGCACTCCAAGCAAGGTTGGAATCTCCAAATAGAACAAACCTTTTTCTGCTTCAGCATCTTTGAACACACTATTCCCTCTGCCTGGAAGGAACTTCTCTTACTCATCCATCAGACCCAGTACACAGGTTACCTCTTCTGTGAAGCTTTCCCTTGACATGTTCCATTCCCAATTACACTTTTCTCTGTAATTCCATAGCATATTTAGAAATTCTACATTGCAATGTGGTTATTGTTTATATGTCTGTCTCCCCATTACTAATGAGCTACATGAGGGCACACATGCATCTTACTCATCTTTGTATTTCTAGTACCTCACATATAGTGGGAACCCAAATGTATGCCGTCTTTCAAAGACCAATTCAATGCTCATCTATCCCCAAATATTTGAGACCACGGTACTTGCTCTTTCCTCTGAACTTCTGCAGTACTTTGTAGAAACTAGGAAGTGAGAAAAGCCTAAAGAAAACTGTTACTCCTTCTGATAGAAAGACTGGGGACTTTGGCTCATAGGATGAAATTTAACTCCTTAGTCTGACATTCAAGGGCTTTCATCAAGGAGCTCTTCACCTTTTCGATCTTATTTTCTATTATCCTGCAATATGAACTTACCGCTCCTGTCATCCAAAACATACACACACACACACACACACACACACATTATCCATTTTATTTTCATCCCTTTTATTTATACCCTTCCCTCTCCCAGGAATTCCATTTTCCTGTTATTTTAAATCCTACTTTTCCTTAAAAGCTTCCTTCAAGATCTAAAAATTCCATGAAGCTCTCTGGAACTATGCCAGACCAAAGGAAAACTTCCCCTTTTGGGATGTCTAATGCATTTCAATCTGCTTCCTATAACCTAGCATTTACAGTGTATTGTCTTGCATTGTTCTTTAGTAATTTCAAGTAAGTCGATGCTGCAACTCCAAATAGCTCAACAGCTCTTCAAGAGCAGGCAGTTTTCTCTCAAAACATTTTAGTGCCATTATGTACTAGATACTGGTAAGATATAATCTTATTTCTTTTGCATTAGCCCTTGCTAGAAAGGAAGATGAGGGGGCTTAATAAACACTGTTTCCTTTACTTGATTTTCTTCCTAACTAGTCACAGTAATCCAGATTATTTTTTTCTAGGGAACATTTTATCTATAGATACAATTCTCAATTTAAAAGTAAAATATGTACTCTAAGATGCATCTTCTCAGCACTCTAAAACTGCAAGCTTAAATAAGACACTACATTTACAGGTCCTCAATATATTGAGCCCTCAATATACTTCCTTTTGAAGGGCCCTTCCCTCTTTTGCTCCTTTAACTTGAATATATCTTTTCTTATTTTAGTTGTTATAATATTAGCTCCCTTAACACATTCTGATGTGTGGTTACTGGTAATAATGCCAGACTATTTAAGTAGAGTCAAAGAAATGAGGCACGTAAAAATCATTCATAAAATAAAAACAATCTTTGAAAACCAAGAAGTTATGGTAATTAGGTCTCAGGCCACTGCTTTTCCTTAAATGGAATTTGTCTAAGGGGCCACATCTTCCCCAGCACCATGTCCTTAAGTATCCACACCCAAATGGAGCAAGCAGGAGTTGGAAAATAGACTAAACGTAACCATCAAAACTTGCACCCTGATATCACGGATTGATGGTAACTTCTGAAGATGACCTTCCCCATTTCTTCATTCTTTTGCATATGTGATAAGGTCAGTAAGAAGGAATAACACAGAAAAATATAGGTTAAAAAAATAAATCAAAGGGTTTAGGATGCTCCTAGTCCCGGTTGTTTCCAAGTATATCAGCCATAGCTGAATGCTGAACGCTCATCACTAAACACTACAAGAGAGACCTGAGGTTGCCGGCAATTCTTTCTGACATACATATGAAAACACTCTTCCAACAAGAGAGTCTCAGAACGAGTTTCATGAAAGAAGAAAAAGGGATGGATTGATGAATGAGGGGAAAAAAAGGAAGAAGCCATCAGCTGACAGGCAGCAGCTCCCTCGCCCCGTGTTCCCCCTCCCCGAAAGCTGTAGGAAATAGAAAGCTGCGGAGTGTACCTTCCAGGCCAGAAGCAAAACATTGAGGATGGCCAGTAAAGGGCAGGGGCCATTCTCATTCTGCGTGATGATGGGTGTGTTCTCTTCCTTCCACTGGATCCACTTGATATGATAAACAGATTGTCCCGGGAAGCGTTCCTTGGAGGCCGCCAGCACCTGGGCTGCCTCCCCCTCCTCCTGCTCCTCCTCTCGGCACAGAGGCACAGCCCGGGGCAACACCGCCGCGCCCTCCTCCTCCTCGGGGACCCTGTTCTCAGCTCCTTCCTCACTATTGAACTCGGAGCTACTTGGGAAAGAATGCAGGTTAGAGAACGACTCCAAGGAGTCCAGGCTCGGCGATTCCCCGGGAGGGCTCGGGTCGCTGCAACTGCTGCTGAGGCCGCCGCCGCTGCTGGGCTCCTCGGAGCCCGCGGCCGCCGACTCTGCCTGGCAGGTGCCGGCGGGATCCGCGAGGGCGCCCGCGTCTCCGGCCGGACCCAACTCATGGTCGGCTCCGGCCTCAGCTGCCTCCGGGGAGGCGGTCACCTTGTGCTGCCCTGTCAGAGGCGCCTTCTGGGCAGCAGGACTCTCCAAATCGCTCCCCTTCAAGTCCAAGCCCGGGAGGGAGCTGCAGGGTACGAGAACCCGAGGCGAGCCGGCGGGAGAAGCCGAGTCCGAGAGGCTCCTCCCGGCGGCTGCCGCCCCCTGCCCCTTCCCGCCGCTGCTCTCCGCCGCCCATACTCCAGGACCATACCCAGCGGCGAGCCTGGTCTCCTGTCGCCCTTCCTGCGGAGAACCTGTCCCTGGCGCCGGGCCGGCGGCCACTACGTGTTCTAGCGGCTGCAGGCTCTCGGGGCCGCTCTCCATACCCAGCCGCCCGCCCCTCGCTCTAAAGAGACCGCGGCGGGTTCTCCTCAGACAGCGCCTCAGACGCCATGACAGCGGCACTGGCAGCTACAGCGCCCTTGCGCGGCCTGGGCCAGGCACGTCAAGAGGAGGGCACCGGGAGCGCGCGCGCGCGCCGCCGCGCTGTCCGTGGGCCCTGGGCATTCCTGCGCGCCGCTGAGGGAGGTCGAAACTCGCAGCGGCCGCCTACGCGGCCCCGCCCCTCCCGCGCGCCCGCGCGCTCTTGCTCGCGCGGGGCGTGGAGGGCGAGGCTAGGAGGGTGTGGCCAGGAGGAAAACATCCTCTCATTTTGTGGCCGGAAGTTGGACTCTGGGGCAGCTCGACCGCGCGCGGCTTCTTTAAAGGCCAGCTGGGTAGGCAGTCAGCTAGATGTGACCCTTCAGAACTGGGTCGTGTGTGGTTCAGCCTTGGACTGAGGGATGGGGAGGGGGCAGTGGTTGTAGTATTTGGAAAAGAGCTCATCCCTGAAGAGCTCCGGAGATTTGTTTCCCCAGCTTGTAATATGGAAAATGGAAGGAATTTCTTACGAGATATAGATTTTTTTTTTTTCTTTTTTTTTCTTTTTGCGGTATGTGGGCCTCTCACTGTTGTGGCCTCTCCCGTTGCGGAGCACAGGCTCCGGATGCGCAGGCCCAGCGGCCATGGCTCACGGGCCTAGCCGCTCCGCGGCATATGGGATCCTCCCAGACCGGGGCACGAACCCGTATCCCCTGTATCGGCAGGCGGACTCTCAACCACTGCGCCACCAGGGAGGCCCTAGATTTTTAAAGACTGGGATCCACTCGAGGTGTTTGGATTACTGCACTGCACAATTTCCAGTCTCCCTCGGTTTTGGCTGAGAAACACCGTGCTCCTCACCAGCTACTGGTGAAAACGTTCGCCCTACATGAGGCATCAGTGCGGTTGTGGATATTGGCCTGCGCGGCAAAAAAAGTGGGTAATTTGGGCCAATCATAATAAATTAGCTTGTGCTTGCATTAGCCAAGTCTTTGCTGTTTTGTTGACTTGGCCTCATTTTGCATGGAGTGGGAAGTGCCTGTTCCTGAAAAAGTGACTTTTCTATTGAGAATCTACTCCTCTTAAGGCCATTCAGTTTTCAGAGAGGGCAGACAGTAGGCTGGAAGTTTTGTTGGTGACAAATAAAAGGGGATTTGGGTGGTAGTCTAACCCACTGCGATCTGTTCCTGACAAGGACTTTTTTTTTTTTTTTTTGTCTTTCCATATTTTCTAGGTTCTGGGGATCCAAAACTTGACAAACAGGTCTTCTTCGTAGTCAGATATATAAATTCTTGATACCTAATAGAATGTGGTCTTTTTGAATCTCTTTTGATTAGGGAAGATAGACGAAATTAGTAAGCAGTGTTGCATTCACTCATTTAACATATTTCAATACCCATTATATTGCTGGATACTATGTTTGGCACTGGGGATGCCATGGTGAATAAGAGGAAGGGCTCATATCTTCTTGTGGTTTACTGTCTAGAGGTTTTTTCTTATTGCTACATTTTAAATATTTGCTTGGGCAGTACAATTTCCTGACAATGTAGAAAAAAGGTGCAACACTCTGAAAAGGTGGAATGCCTTTCCTTCCACCTTTTTACAGTGACACAATGTTATGATATTTATCCAACTCTTGGCAACGAGGAAAATTAGAAGAGATAATAGAAAGCTTCTTCAAAATATTGAGTTTAGGTCTCCATGTCAATCTGTAAGCAATAAATACTATTGTTCAAATTAGAATTTTTCCCTGAAAAATAATTGCAAATGTTAACAGATTTAGATATATGTTGCTAGATTAAGCACTTTACAATATTTAAGATCATTAAGTACAAGTGAGAATATTACAGATTTCAGGAAATTCGGAACTTTGCAAGGTGCCTTGACTATAAAAAGGAGATTTGTAATGGTGTAGTACATGAAAAAAATTGAATGATTGAATCATTTGTAGGCCAGAAACCATAGAAGAGCTAAAAATCATGAAACAAGCATCTCAAATAATGACCTTTCACCATTTTTCAAAGATGCTACTTAGATAAATCTTCTTGCTCTGTTAGTTTTTATTAGTATATGTTTCAAATGTTCACATGCATAATTTAATAGCTTATTTATAACAAAGAAACAGAACCAGTTTTCCTTTCATATGTTGTCAGCAATTATGTAAGTCAAGATGACCAAATATATGTATTTAAGTTTGTGAAAATGTACATAGTATTTTTCTAAGGGAGGTGGAGAGTGGCATCTAGGGACAAATGTCAGAAGATAATAAACTGGAAAATGTTTCATTCTTTTTTGCTTATTTGCATCTTTAGTTAATTGTGAGATAAAATATACATTTTAAAATAAGCTGGTTACTATCCAAAATTCTTAAATTATTTGTCAGAGTTGCAGATGTAATAGTGTTAAAAGTCAAATAGTTTATGTACAAACAAAGCAGTTCTCTGCTCTCTGCCTCCACAATGAAGCAGTCCCATTCAACTCCTAGATATTTTTAGCTCCTTATCTCCATATTTCTGAGCAACATGATTCCACTCTGATTTCTTCATTTAAAAATTGTAGATATTGTTTACTGATTTATTCCCATGAAAGATGGGGATTTTGTTCTTTTCTCTCACACTATTCTTCCTTCTCTTGCTCCAACCTCCCAATTATTTCAAATTTTTGATCAAAGTACTCAAAATTTAAAGCACTAGAGTTATATATATGTTATTCACCACTAAATCAGGTATTTTACTGTGACTGTGATTACTTTTTTTGTTAAAGTTTTGTTTTCCCTGGAATTAACAATTGCCTCATCATTTTGTTTGTTTGCTTTACTCTTCACCTACCACTAACTCAGGCAGACTTACCAGTACCGTCAACCATATCAAGTTACTTCTCACACCCATTTTAATCTTGGATACATCTCTCCTGGAACACTCACTTCTCTTGCTCTGATCTGGACTTGTTTTATAGGCCTGCTGCACAGCTGTCATCCTGGGATTTCTCTTTACTGTTGTTTTAGGAATTCCTTCTTCCTCTCTTACATGTTGATTACTTTCTGTCTTGGATCTCCTGTCTCCCTGTTTCCTTGATTTGGTGGAACATATTCTCAGCTTCCTGAGAAAGAGCCCATTTTTGTAGGTCATGTTTGTTTGAAAATAGCTAGACCTTTATTCTACTTTTACATTTTATAGTTTGGCTGGATATAAAACTCAACATTGGAGATACTTTTTCTTCATTTTAGTCATTGGTCAACTGTCTTCTAGCTTCTAGGTGATTGTAGAGTAGTCTGATACTATTGGACTCTGGATCCTTTGTATATAACCTATTTCTTTGACATTTATTTGATCTTCTTTTTCTTCTTGGTGTTCTGACATTTCAGTATTTGATATACCTTTGGGTGGGTCTTGCTTTATTCACTGGGCTGGGTATTTGGTGATCACATTCAATGTAGAAACATGTCCTTCAGTTCTGGGAAATTTCTTTTTTCATTTCTTTTATAAATCTTATCTTTTCTCTAATTTTATTTATCTTTTCTTTCTAAGACATTTCCTCAAATTTGTCTTTCAATTCTTTTAAATGCATTGTTTATTGACACTATTGTATATTAAACTTACAAGAGTTCTTTCTAGTTCCTTTATATTGTTTGATGGCATCCTGACCTTTCATCTCAGAATATTGATCATAATTTTTTATATATCCTTTATATTTTTCAAAGAATATCTGAACCATGTGCTATAAAATAGTATTACTTAGTCAGTATGGAGTTACAGTGCCAGAGTATGAGATATGGGGGATACAAGTGTAAAACATTGGTTTTATTCTTTGGGAGAGCAAAATCTGCTTTGGGAAGTAAGACATTCACATGAATTGGTCATTGAGAATAGAAGTTAATTAATAATACTAAAGGAGTAGTACAAGCAGTAACTTAAAAAGATTCAGATGAGAAAAAATATTTAGTGTGAGATAATTAAAGAGGAATTAAGCTATACTCCCCTAATTAAAATCACAGACTGATTATTACCTCAGGCTTAAGAAATCCAAAAAAAATCTCTAACTCTCAAAATGATAATTCTTTTAAAATGCTATTTTTCATAGTTGGATCATACCTTTTATAGCTCCCATGACAGAAAAATTGATGCTATATTTGACTTTTACCCTAATTTATTTACTATTATCTCATCTATCAAGTCTTGCTGATATTGTACACCCCTTTACTATTTCATTCATCTATAGCCACTTCCTAGCTGAGTCCTTATCACCTTCCTACTAGAGTGTAACAGCATTCTAGTTATTCCCCAGCCTATGGTTTTGTGTTCCTCATGTTATCCTGCATAAACCTATTAGAGCTATAGTTCAAATATCTTGCTTTTATTTTGTTGATGGTTCTACTAAAACTGTGATGGTTCTTTATTGTTAGCTGAATCAAAATTGGCTCTGAGCAGATTACTGCACAGGTACAGGGCATATATACCTTTACTCCTCTTCTCTTAGCTTTCTACCCAAGAGAGAGAGTGATAAAATTCTGAGTTAAAATCAAGGGTTTCACACATGAAAGACTGCTCAACATCACTAATCATTAGAGAAATTCAAATCAAAACTACAGTAAGGTATCACCTCACACCAGTCAGAATGGCCATTATCAAAAAATCTACAAACAATAAATGCTGGAGAGGGTGTAGAGAAAAGGGAACCCTCTTGCACTGTTGGTGGGAATGTAAATTGATACAGCCACTATGGAGAACAGTGTGGAGGTTCCTTAAAAAACTAAAAATAGCACTACCATATGACCCAGCAATCCCACTACTGGGCATATACCCTGAGAAAGCCATAATTCAAAAAGAGTCATGTACTACAATGGTCATTGCAGCTCTATTTACAATAGCCAGGACATGGAAGCAACCTAAGTGTCCATTGACAGATGAATGGGTAAAGAAGATGTGGCATATATATACAATGGAATATTACTCAGCCATAAAAAAGAAATGAAATTGAGTTATTTGTAGTAAGGTGGATGGACCTAGAGTCTGTCATACAGAGTGAAGTAAGTCAGAAAGAGAAAAACAAATACCGTATGTTAACACATATATATGGAATCTAAAAAAAAATGGATATGAAGAACCTAGGGGCAGGACAGGAATAAAGACACAGACGTAGAAAATGGACTTGAGGACACAGGGAGGGGGAAAGTTAAGCTGATATGAAGTGAGAGGGTGGCATGGACATATATACACTACCAAATGTAAAATAGATAGCTAGTGGGAAGCAGCCGAATAACACAGGGAGATCAGCTCGTGCTTTGTGACCACCTAGAGGGATGGGATAGGGAGGGTGGGAGGGAGATGCAAGAGGGAGGAGATATGGGGATATATGTATATGTATAGCTGATTCACTTTGTTATAAAGCAGAAACTAACACACAATTGTAAAGCGATTATACTCCAATAAAGATGTTAAAAAATAAATTAATTAAATAAGATTTAAAAAAAAAAATCAAGGGTTTCCATATAACTCAAATTGCCCTGGCTCTGGCCTTCAACTGACTATGCAGAAACTCCAGCTTCCTGTAAAGTACATCCCCTATTTAATTATTTCTGAGAGCCCCCATGAGGAGTCTCACACCTGTTCGGAAACAAATTCAATCCTATGATATTCTACCAGGTGCTGCTTCTACTACATGCTGTTTCACCAGATGCTAGTCTGTTCTGGTGGTGTTAAAGATGTGTGATGGTGACTGGAGGGAAATGACCTTCTTTTCCCTTTTACTGTAGCTCTAAAATGCTACAGTATTAATAAAACAGTTTTCTCAATTTTACTTATGTAGTCTTTTTTAAAAGTGGGACCTAAATATGGGTCCAGATGGGTTTCACCAGGAATGAATTAAAGGAATATAGTCCATCACCTTCAACTCAGAATCCTTGCTCCCCTGGTATTACACCAGCTATTAAGGTTTGTTTCTGTTTTTGTTTTTGTTTTTTTTAATTCCCCACACTCCAGCTCTTTCTCACTGTACCATCCCAACCCAGTTCCCTTCCCTAGAGCCCCCTTGCTCCTCCATGATCAGGGCTCTTCTGCCTTGTGAGAAAGAGGCTCTGGAATTGGCTCTGCTCATCTGGTTCAGGTTTTCTCATTGAATCAAGTACATCTCATGCCTTAGGACTTCTCTCCTCAAACAAATTTCTCCCCTGTCAACCTACCAACTTAACAGATCTCTCTCAACTCTAGTATGATTGTTTTCAAAATGTGGTTTGGGAATTAGCAGTAACAACATCACCTAGGTTCTTGTTAAAAATGTAAATTCTCTAGTCCCACCGAGATTACAGAATCAGGAACTCTGGGTGTAAAGCCCAGCAACAAGAGGTCTGTGTTTTAACAAGACCTCTAGGTGATTCAGATACACGATAAAGTTTGAGAATTACTATTCTAGCATTAAGCGAAGCCTCTCCTCCTCATTCCTACTGCCAATAAATAAACCTTAGCAAGAGAAAAAGGTTTCTAAATTCATCTTCTATAGCCAGTGTTATTTTTCATTACTCTCCCAGAACGCCACACTGCTCCAAAGTTAGTCTTTTGGCCATTTTTCTATACACTCTCCTTTGAGATATGTATAGAATCCTGATCTCAAGATGCTTTTTGTTCTTGGCCTTCTCACATTTTTCCATATAAGTGTCAGTCTCTGTCACCCAGGCTTAAAATATTCAAGTAGTTTTGTTTTAGTTTCCTCATGGTCAACAAGTCCTATTTTTTAATATAAAATACTTAATGTAAAGAGATAATTCATTTTGCTTTTTTAGTAGAAAACCAAAACATATTCATTTTAGAAAAATTAGAAAACAAGATAAGCAAAAAGAGGAAAATAAAAAACACCCTTCGTTGCACTATGTAGAATGAAGTATTAGAAATAACACTAGTGATACTTCATTGTATGTCTATCCTTCCCAAACTTTTCTAGGCATCTGAACACATACATATTTTTGTAAACAAGAATTAGACCATTCTAAACACATTTGTTTCAGTTATCAATATATCGTGAACATTTTTATGCATTAATATCCATTCATCTGCAACATTCCTAGTGATTTAATAATATTCCACTATGTGACTGAACCAATCCCTGTTTCTTAAATATTTAGATCATTTCCATTGTTTAACTATTATGAACTTCACCGCAATCAATGTCCTTGGAACTGAATCTTTTTTTTTTTTAATATTTATTTATATGGCTGTGCCAGGGCTTAGTTGCAGCATGCAGGGTCTTCGTTGTGGCGTGCGGGATCTTATTTTAGTTACGACCTGCGGGATTTTCAGTTGTGGCATATGCGATCTATTTCTCTGACCAGCGATCGAACCCGGGATCCCTGCAATGGGAACGTGGATTCTTAACTGCTGGACCACCAGGGAAGTCCCTGGAACTGAATCTTTATATCTGTACTTATAATTATATTCCTCAGATATATTTCCAGAAGTGCAAGTCAAGTCAGGATTTGACTCTTTCCTCAATGGTTTATCCAAGCCTTGCTTTCCATTCTCTCTGGTGCTGTTCTAGGTTAGTGAGCGTGTTGGGGTAAACCTGCTAACTGATTTCTCTACAATTTCTTTTCCTTTGAGTACATTGTGGATATTGCTAGATTAAACAGTGCTTCCTTTAGTTCCACCTACTGCTGAAAAGCCTTTAAAGGCACTTCCTTAACTACTGAATATCATGAGTTGACCTGGCAGTAAAAGCTTTTCTTAATCTGCCCTTATTCTTTTTAACCACCCTTACCAGCTACTAAAATGTAATAGCAACCTTCTTTCTATAAGATTTGGTTTGGTCACTCCACTAATTATACCTATCCAAATCATTAGCTCATTTTGCTTCCCTAATTTAAAGTGTCCTCTCTCTTCTTAGCTTTCAAAGTCTACTCAGACCATGTCCAACTTCCCACCTCCAAACTCTGTTTTTACTACACCATTTAAAATATAAGTACTGAATTTCCTCAGGTCTAAGTTTCACTTTCTTAATATTTAAAATTTTCTAGGTTTGGAATTAAACATTTTTTGAGGATTTAATGCTCTTTTCTTCAAAAACTATTATTGAATCAATGGTGTATCTTACAATTGAAGTTATCTTAGAATCAAGGAAATGTATCCTCTTACCTTTTGTTTTTATACGTTGAAATATATATTTTTTTATATGTCAACATTGCCCTTCCTAGAGAACCTGATATTTTATATTCACTCTATCCCTCATTATGTTTATTTGGAACAGTGATTGTCAAACTTCAGCATGATTAACTCTTAGGTGGAAAACCTGTTGATAGGCATATTTCTGGACTCCATCCCCAGGAAGTCTCATTCAACAAAATTGGAGAAAAACCCAGGAATCTGCCATTTTGACAGGCATCCTAAGTGACTCTGATGCTGATATGCCACTGGCCATGTGTTGAGAAATACTCACCTAGAACAATATCAGATAATAACCATTTGCATTATTGAGACATATAGTTGATATGTTAAGATACATATAATAAGAATTATGACTCACTGGCTTATAATTACAATAAAAAACCTCTGTGATTATTTATTCAATATTTACAATGTGGTATTCTGGGGCTCAGAAGAAAATATTAAGCATGGTCATGCAGAAGCAGCCTAATGTATTGGGTTGGCCAAAAAGTTCATTTGGGTTTTTCCGTAAGATGTTACAGAGCTTTCTGGCCAACGAACCAATAGTTGAACACGTGATGAACAGAGACTACAAGAACTGGGACTAGAACCTGGTCTTGCCATTGACTAATTTTATAAGCTTGGGTACATCAATTTACTTCTGCTAACTTCAGTTTTCACCTTTTGTAAAAGAAAAAAAAAAGCAGGGGAAAAAATATTAGCATGAATGATTTTGCTATGTGGTTTTGTGAATAAAATGGGAACAGATAGTAAAGCTCTTCAAATATATTATTGTTGTCACTGCCCTCAAATTGGTTACAATCCGGTTAGGAAGACAAAACATAAACATTTGCAAATGAAATAAAAATGGGAACCTGAAGCAGTGCGTAAGGGCTACTATAAGGTGCTTCCCAGAAAAGTGAGAATTAAAAAACCAAATCAGTCTAAAATGAATCAGTTTAGCTATTTGTCATAGTTCCCTTAGAAAACAGAATTCTTTCCAAGTCCAAAAGAAGCGAAAGTAAGGCCTGGAAATTAAATCAAAGTCTGAATAGGCATAAGAAGTTGTGGCCTAATCAATTATATTATGACTGAAGAAAGCAAATAATAATAACAGAAAGGGAGATGGTAGTCTGCGTGGAGTCTAGAGAAGATCCCAAAACATAAGGGTTCATCACAATATGCTTCAATCACCATATAAGGTTGGGGGGCACCTGAACAGGTGGATGGCCTGGTACCTGTCTGGTACCTTGATAGATTCTTGTGTGGCATAGTCAGTTGGATAGTTGGATGAACTAGTCAGTAAAATCATTCAATTAATTTATTCTGCACTGATGCCTTGCTTACCTAAGCCACTTTCAGTTGTGACTTCCCTTCTGAAGCATCGAAGATTAAAAAAAAAGAATGTATTGACTTGCTATCATGAATGTCTCACTTATAAAACAATAAGGTGACATTTTGATCAAGACATAAGTCCCTTGAGAGTTTAGTTCCTATGAGTTAGTCTTTGTCAGCTGATCATCTCAGGTTGCAGTGAGAGAAATCAAGCTTCTTGACCTTTGAGGCCAAGAAGTAGATTCTGGACCATGGCAGTGATAATAAGGATGAATTTATCCAGTAATTCAAAAGACTAGACAACAAGATTCGGAGTCAAACATACTTGGTTTAGAAGTCTGGTCTGCCCCTGCTTCCTCATATGTAAAATGGGAATCTACTTCATAGCATTGTTGCAAAGAGTTAAATGGGATCATGTATGGGAATTACTTATCTTGGTGCCTGGCACTGCATCAGGAATATTGTCTTGGTGGTCTGGAAAACCCCAAACCAGGAGCAGAACAAATATTTGTTGAATGAATAACCAATAATTATCATTGTCACCCTGTAAAGTTTTTTGAGTGCCCTCTGCTTTGCCTCAAAGCCTCTTTATCTAAGCCCTCTGTAACATCAAAATAATAATATGAGAGTTTCTATATAGTAACATATGATTAATTGCAGATGAAGGATATAAATAATAGGTGCTTTGGACTAAAATGTGATTGAGATTAGGGGGCCCCAGGGGTCTAGGAAAACAGGACTATTTGGAACTTGGTCTAATTCTTAAATCAAGCATCAGAAGGTCAAATACTGACAGTGGTAGTGCAGACTGGGGTGACATTAGACCAGCCGCATCCAAGGAGGGCAGCCTCTACTCAGTTTTAGCCAACTTCTGTTTTGCAACAACTTAAGTCTGCTTAACCTTTCAGCTTTCACAGAAAATCTGGCATCTAGGTTTTAACATGAAAGCTCCTAACTGTTAAATAGTGACATATAATTAAGAAAAAAAATTTAACTACAAATGAAACTGAACTTGTCTGTGAGTCTAATTTGGTTTATGAGCTACCAGGTTGTAACCAGCACTTTAAGACTATATATGAAATACATGTTAAAAGGTAAACTGAAGCATATTAAACATTTTAAGAGGTTATTTGAACAAAACTTGATTTGAATCAGGAAGCATCCAATCTAGCAGATAGAAAGGAGCTCTGAAGAGCTCTACAAAATGAAAGGCTTTTATAGGCAGAAGGGAGTGAAAACAAGGAAGTGATACTAGGCAAAGAAAGCTGTTGGTTATTGCAAAGTTACTTTCGTTTACAGGATAGCAGGGGACTAATGGGCACATTACCTAACAAGTGCTGATCAGGTGCTTCCTGATTGACTGGTTAAAGGTTCCATTTCTGGGAGAACTGAAACAATTAAGAATCTTGGTTTGTTGACAGGGGGCTTAGCATAAGTAACTCCATTTTTGGTCCGTTGTCTTTTTTTTTTTTTTTAATATACTGTATGAGCAGAAAGGAAACCGAGGTGACAAAAAGCATGGAAGGGGGAAAGTTGAAGATAGTTTGGAGTTCCCAAGTATAGTTTGATAGTGTGGAGTAGAAGTTTCATTGAAAGGAGAAGAGAAAAAAGTTTAGACAAATGAATTTTGTGGAGCATCTTGAATGTTAGAATAAGATATCAGGATTTTAGGAAGTGGGGAGGGGGTCACTCCTAGGTTTTGAATAAATTAGTAAAATGGGTCCTATTCTGGCATTAAGATTCAATAAACATTTGTTGAATATATATTTGCTTAACTCTCTGAGGTTCTGTTTTCAAAACCCCTATAACATGTGATTCATTATTATCTTTAAGAATTAGGGAAGATTTAAAATAAACAAATACAATACAGTTTGATATAGCTACTTTATAAGTATGGACATGGTATATATTAATTTTGTCTAGTGGTGAAGTTAGTGAAGATTTTACAAAGGAGAAACCTGAGCCATATGTTTAACAATATCTATTCCTTTACATTTGAAAGGAAAGTGACATTTATTACATGCCTTCTAAATGCCTTAACTTGTAAATACCATTTTCCACTGTTCTCTTTTCCCCAAAAGTGGATTTTCTAAGTGCTTTTCCTCTCTGATTCCTCTTTTATACAGAAAGCAAAATCCTAACCAAAAAAAGTGTCTTAAAATGAATTATTGAAATTCCACATGGAGGGAATAAAATATGCAAAGATATCGAATTTAGTGTGGCCATGTAAAGACAGGAAGGCATTGGCTAGTATAAGTTAGATATGTAACAACACCTAAAATTTTGCAGTGCTTGCTATATGCCTTGCGATATTCTCAGTGCCTTACTTCTATTAATTTATATAACTCTCAAACTTCTGAGGTAGGTATTACTACTCTCCCCATTGTAAACATTAGGAAACTGTGGTACAGATGCCTTAACTTACTCAAGGTTGCACGGCTGGCCCATGATGCAACTAGGATATAGGGCTGGTGCTTGGGGCACAGGTGCAGGAAAAGTGCGGACTATGTGCTAGGCACTGGGGTAGAATTCAGAACAAGACAGACCCAGGCTTTGTTTTCATGGAGTTTACAGCCTAGTGAGTCATAGACATTTGGAGGTGGTAAAAAATAATCATGCAAGTGAGGAATGAGAAGATAAAGCCAAAGATGAAGTCCTGAGGAACACCAATATCTAAAGGATAAAGAGAAGAAAAAGCCCCAGGGTAGAGATGCAGCAGTCACAGTTAAAAGTAAGGAGGAAGAGACCTTCAAGAGGCGGAGGAGTAAGTCGTGGAGATCACCTTCCTCCCCACAAATACATCAGAAATACATCTACATGTGGAACAACTCCTACAGAACACCTTCTGAACGCTGGCAGAAGACCTCAGACCTCCCAAAAGGCAAGAAACTCCCCATGTACCTGGGTAGGGCAAAAGAAAAAAGAAAAAACAGAGACAAAAGAATACGGACAGGACCTGCACCTCTGGGAGGGAGCTGTGAAGGAGGAAAAGTTTCCACACACTAGGAAGGCCCTTCGCGGGTGGAGACTGTGGGTGGCGGAGGGGGGAAGCTCCGGAGCCATGGAGGAGAGCGCAGCAACAGGGGTGCAGAGGGCAAAGCAGAGAGATTTCCACACAGAGGATCGGTGCCGACCAGCACTCACCAGCCCGAGAGGCTTGTCTGCTCACCCTCCGGGGAGGGCGGGGGCTGGAAGCTGAGGCTCAGGCTTCAGTCGGATCTCAGGGAGAGGACTGGGGTTGGCTGCGTGAACACAGCCTGAAGGGGCTAGTGCGCCACAGCTAGCCTGGAGGGAGTCCGGGAAAAAGTCTGGACTTGCCTAAGAGGCAAGAGAACGTTGCTTCGGGGTGCGTGAGGAGAGGGGATTCAGAGCACTGCCTAAACGAGCTCCAGAGACGGGCGTGAGCCACGGCTATCAGTGCGGACACCAGAGATGGGCATGAGATGCTAGGCTGCTGCTGCAGCCACCAAGAAGCCTGTGTGCAAGCACAGGTCACTCTCCACACCTCCCCTCCCGGGAGCCTGTGCAGCCCGCCACTGCCAAGGTCCCGTGATCCAGGGACAACTTCCTCGGGAGAACACACGGCGCGCCTCAGACTGGTGCAATGTCACGCCGGCCTCTGCCGCTGCAGGCTCACCACGCATTCCGTACCCCTCCTTCCCCCCCACGGCCTGAGTGAGCCAGAGCCCCCTAATCAGCTGCTCCTTTAACCCCGTCCTGTCTAAGCGAAGAACAGACGCCCTCAGGTGACCTACACGCAAAGGCGGGGCCAAATCCAAAGCTGAACCCTGGGAGCTGTGCAAACAAAGAAGAGAAAGGGAAATTTCTCCCAGGAGCCTCAGGAGCAGTGGATTAAATCTCCACTATCAACTTGATGAACGCTGCATCTGTGGAATACCTGAAGAGACAAGGAATCATCCCAAAATTGAGGTGGTGGACTTTGGGAGAAACAGTACACTTGGGGTTTGATTTTTAAATCATATTTGTTTCTGGTTTATGTTTATCTTAGTTTAGTATTTAGAGTTTATTAGCATTGGTATATTTGTTTATTGATTTGGTTGCTCTCTTTTTTTTTTTTTTTTTTGTGGTACACGGGCCTCTCACTGCTGTGGCCTCTCCCGCTGTGGAGCACAGGCTCCGGACACGCAGGCTCAGCGGCCATGGCTCATGGGCCCAGCCGCTCTGCGGCATGTGGGATCTTCCCAGACCAGGGCACGAACCCGTGTCCTCTGCATCAGCAGGCAGACTCTCAACCACTGCGCCACCAGGGAAGCCCTCTTTTTTTAAAATATATTTTTATATGTATTTTATATATTTTTCTCTTTTTGTGAGTGTGTATGTGTATGCTTCTTTGTGTGATTTTTGTCTGTATAGATTTGCTTTTACCATCTGTCCTAGGGTTCTGTCTATTTTTCTTTTTTTTTTTAGTATAATTTTTAGCGTTTGTTTTCATTGGTGGATTTGTTTTTTGGTTTTGTTGCTCTCTTCTATCTTTCTTTTTTTTTATCCACTTTTTAATTATTTTTATTTTTAATAATTTACTTTTATTTTTTATTTTAATAACTTTTCTTTTCTTTCTTTCTTTCTTTCTTTCTTTCTTTCTTTCTTCCTTTCTTTCTTTCTTTCTTTCTTTTTTTCTCCCTTTTCTTCTGAGCCATGTGGTTGACAGGGTCTTGGTGCTCCGGCTGGGTGTCAGGCCTGTGCCTCTGAGGTGGGAGAGCCAAGCTCAGGATATTGGTCCACCAGAGACCACGTAATATCCACCACTGGCTCCATGTAATATCAAATGGCAAAAGCTCTCCCAGAGATCTCCATCTCAACAATAAGACCCAGCTCCACTCAACGACCAGCAAGCTACAGTGCTGGACACCCTAGAGAACCAACTAACAAGATAGGAACACAACCACACCCATTAGCAGAGAGGCTGCTTAAAATCATAGAAGGTCACAACACCCCAAAACACACCACCTGACGCAGTCCTGCCCATCAGAAAGACAAGATCCAGCCTCATCCACCAGAACACAGGCACCAGTCCCCTCCACCAGGAAGCCTACATAACCCACTGAACCAACCTTAGCCACTGGGGACAGACACCAAAAACAACGGGAACCACGAACTTGCAGCCTGTGAAAAGGAGACCCCAAACACAGTAACATAAGCAAAATGAGAAGACAGAAAAACACACAGCAGGAGAAGGAGCAAGATAAAAACCCACCAGACCTAAAAAATGAAGAGGTAATAGGCAGTCTACCTGAAAAAGAATTCAGAGTAATGATAGTAAAGATGATCCAAAATCTTGGAAGTAGAATGGAGAAAATAAAAGAAACGTTTAACAAGGACATAGAAGATCTAAAGAGCAAACAAACAATGATGAACAACACAATAAATGAAATTTAAAATTCTCTAGAAGGAATCAACAGCAGAATAACTGAGGCAGATGAACAGATAAGTGACCTGGAAGATAGAATAGTGGAAATAACTACCACAGAGCAGAACAAAGAAAAAGGAATGAAAAGAATTGAGGACAGTCTCAGAGACTTCTGGGACAACATTAAACACACCAACATTCGAATTATATGGGTCCCAAAAGAAGAAGAGAAAAAGAAATGGACTGAAAAAATATTTCAAGAGATTATAGTTGAAAACTTCCCTAATATGGGAAAGGAAATAATCAATCAAGTCCAGGAAGCGCAGAGAGTCCCATACAGGATAAATACAAGGAGAAACATGCCAAGACACATATTAATCAAACTATCAGAAATTAAATACAAAGAAAAATATTAAAAGTAGCAAGGGAAAAACAACAAATAACATACAAAGGAGTTCCCCATAAGGTTAACAGCTGATCTTTCAGCAGAAACTCTGCAAGCCAGAAGGGAGTGGCAGGACATATTTAAAGTGATGAAAGGGAAAAACCTACAACCAAGATTACTCTACCCAGCAAGGATCTCATTCAGATTCGATGGAGAAGTTAAAACCTTTACAGACAAGCAAAAGCTAGGAGGATTGAGCACCACCAAACCAGCTTTACAACAAATGCTAAATGAACTTCTCTAGGCATGAAACACAAGAGAAGGAAAAGACCTACAAAAACAAAAGCAAAACAATTAAGAAAATGGTAATAGAAACATATATATATTGATAACTACCTTAAATATGAATGGATTAAGTGCTCCAAACAAAAGACATAGACTGGCTGAATGGATACAAAAACAAGACCCATACATATGCTGCCTACAAGAGACCCACTTCAGACCTAGGGACACATACAGACTGAAAGTGAGGGAATGGAAAAAGATATTCCATGCAAATGGAAATCAAAAGAAAGCTGGAGTAGCAATTCTCATATCAGACAAAATAGACTTTAAAATAAAGACTATTACAAGAGACAAAGGAGGACACTACATAATGATCAAGGGATCAATCCAAGAAGAAGATAAAACAATTGTAAATATGTATGCACCCAACAGAGGAGTACCTCAATACATAAGGCAAATGCTAACAGCCATAAAAGGGGAAATCGACAGTAACACAGTCATAGTAGGGAACTTTAACACCCCACTTTCACCAATGGACAGATCATCCAAAATGAAAATAAATAAGGAAACACAAGATTTACATGACACATTAAAAAAGATGGACTTAATTGAAATTTATAGGACATTCCATCCAAAGACAACAGAATACATTTTCTTCTCAAGTGCTCATGGAACATTCTCCAGGATATATCATATCTTGAGTCACAAATCAAGCTTTGGTAAATTTAAGCAAATTGAAATCGTATCAAGTATCTTTTCTGACCACAATGCTATAAGACTAGATAGCAATTACAGGAAAAAGTCTGTAAAAATTACAAACACATGGAGGCTAAACAATATGCTACTAAATAACCAAGAGATCACTGAAGAAATCAAAGAGGAAATAAAAAAAATACCTAGAAACAAATGACAATGAAAACACGATGACCCAAAACCTATGGGATGCAGCAAAAGCAGTTCTAAGAGGGAAGCTTATAGCAATACAATCCTACTTCAAGAAACAAGAAACATCTCAAATAAACAACCTAACATTACACCTAAAGGAACTAGAGAAAGAAGAACAAAAAAACCACCAAAGTTAGCAGAAGAAAAGAAATCATAAAGGTCAGATCAGAAATAAATGAAAAAGAAATGAAGAAAACCATAGCCAAGATCAATAAAACTAAAAGCTGTTTCTTTGAGAAGATAAACAAAATTGATAAACCATTAGCCAGACTCGTCAAGAAAAAAAGGGAGAAGACTCAAATCAATAGAATTAGAAATGAAAAAGGAGAAGTAACAACTGACACTGCAGAAATACAAAGGATCATGAGAGATTACTACAAGCAACTCTAGGCCAAAAAAATGGACAACCTGGAAGAAATGCACAAATTCTTAGAAAAGCACAACCTTCCAAGACTGAACCAGGAAGAAATAGAAAATATAAACATGCCAATCACAAGCACTGTAATTGAGACTGTGATTAAACATCTTCCAACAAACAAAAGCCCAGGACCAGATGGCTTCACAGGTGAATTATATCAAACATTTAGAGAAGAGCTAACACCTATCCTTCTCAAACTCTTCCAAAACATAGCAGAAGGAGGAACACTCCTAAACTCATTCTACGAGGCCACCATCACCCTGATATCAAAACCAGACAAAGATGTCACAAAAAAAGAAAAGTATAGGCTAATATCACTGATGAACATAAATGCAAAAACCCTCAACAGAATACTAGCAAACAGAATCCAACAGCACATTAAAAGGATCATACACCATGATCAAGTGGGGTTTATTCCAGGAATGCAATGATTCTTCAGTATACACAAATCAATCTTTGTGATAAACCATATTAACAAATTGAAGGAGAAAAACCATATGATCATCTAAATAGATGCAGAAAAAGCTTTTGACAAAATGCAACACCCATTCATGATAAAAACCCTCCAGAAAGTAGGCATAGAGGGAACTTACCTCAAAATAATAAAGGCCATATATGACAAACCCACAGCCAACATCGTTCTTAATGGTGAAAAAGTGAAACCATTTCCTCTAAAATCAGGAACAAGACCAAGTTGTCCACTCTCACCATTATTCAACATAGTTTTGGAAGTTTTAGCACAGCAATTAGAGCAGATAAAGAAATAAAAGGAATCCAAATCGGAAAAGAAGAAGTAAAGCTTTCACTGTTTGCAGATGACATGATACTATACATAGAGAATCCTAAAGATGCTACCAGAAAACTACTAGAGCTAATCAATGAATTTGGTAAAGTTGCAGGATACAAAATTAATGCACAGAAATCTCTTGCATTCCGATACACTAATGATGAAAAATCTGAAATTGAAATTAAGGAAACACTCCCATTTACCATTGCAACAAAAAGAATAAAATACTTAGGAATAAACCTACCTAGGGAGACGAAAGACCTGTATGCAGAAAACTATAAGACACTGATGAAGGAAATTAAGGATGATACAAACAGATGGAGAGATATACCATGTTCTTGGATTGGAAGAATCAATATTGTGAAAATGACTATACTACCCAAAGCAATCTACAGATTCAATGCACTCCCTATCAAACTACCACTGGCATTTGTCACAGAGCTAGAACAAAAAATTTCACAATTTGTATGGAAACACAAAAGACCCCGAATAGCCAAAGCAATCCTAAGAACGAAAAAGAGAGCTGGAGGAAAGTAGCTCCTTGACTTCAGACTATACTACAAAGCTAAAGTAATCAAGTCAGTATGGTACTGGCCCCAAAAGAGAAATATAGATCAATGGAACAGGATAGAAAGCCCAGAGATAAACCCACGCACATATGGTCACCTTTTTTTTGATAAAGAAGGCAAGAATATACCATGGAGAAAAGACAGTCTTCAATAAGTGGTGCTGGGAAAACTGGACAGCTACCTGTAAAAGAATGAAATTAGCACTCCCTAACACCATACACAAAAATAAACTCAAAATGGATTAAAGACCTAATTGTCTTTAAGGTCATTAAGGCCAGACACTATCAAACTCCTAGAGGAAAACATAGGCAGAATACTCTATGACATAAATCACAGTAAGATCCTTTTTGATCCACCTCCTAGAGAAATGAAAATAAAAACAAAAATAAGAAAATGGGGTCTAATGAAACTTAAAAGCTTTTGAAAGCAAAGGAAACCATAACCAAGATGAAAAGACAACCCTCAGAATGGGAGAAAATATTTGCAAATGAAGCAACTGACAAAGGATTAAGCTCCAAAAGTTACAAGCAGTTCATGCAGCTCAATATCAAAAAAGCAAACAACCCAATCCAAAAATGGGCAGAAGTCCTAAATAGACATTTCTCCAAAGAAGATATACAGATTGCCAAGAAACATATGAAAGGATGTTCAACATCACTAATCATTAGAGAAATGCAAATCAAAACTACAATGAGGTATCACCTCACACCAGTCAGAATGGCCATCATCGAAAAATCTACAAACAGGGCTTCCCTGGTGGCGCAGTGGTTGAGAGTCCGCCTGCCGATGCAGGGGACATGGGTTCGTGCCCCGGTCCAGGAAGATCCCACATGCCGCGGAGCGGCTAGGCCCGTGAGCCATGGCCACTGAGCCTGTGCGTCTGGAGCCTGTGCTCCGCAACGGGAGAGGCCACAACAGAGAGAGGCCCACGTACCGCAAAAAAAAAAAAAAAAAAAAAAAAAATTGTAAAAAATCTACAAACAATAAATGCTGGAGAGGGTGTGGAGAAAAGGGAACCCTCTTGCAGTAACGAAGACACAACACAGCCAAAAATTAAATTAAAAAAAAAAGATCTGTTAGTTATCGATGCCACTACACACTTTCACTCCTTATCTAACATGTAAATTGACACAGCCACTATGGAGAATGGTATGGAGGTTCCTTATAAAACTAAAAGTAGAACTACAGTATGACCTAGCAATTCCACTGCTGGGCATATACCCTGAGAAAACCATAATTCAAAAAGAGTCATGTACCACAATGTTCATCGCAGCTCTGTTTATGATAGCCAGGACATGGAAGCAACCTAAGTGTCCATCAACAATGGATAAAGAAGATGTGGCACATATATACAATGGAATATTACTCAGCCATAAAATAGAAATGAAATTGAGTTATTTGTAGTTAAGCGGATGGACCTAGAGTCTGTTTAACAGAGTGAAGTAAGTCAGAAAGAGAAAAACAAATACCAAATGCTAACACATATATATAGAATCTGAAAAAAAAAAAAAAAGAAAGGTTCTGCAGAACCTAGGGGCAGGACAGGAATAGAGGCGCAGACATAGAGAATGGACTTGAGGACACGGGGAGGGGGAAGGGTAAGCTGGGACGAGGTGAGAGAGTAGCATAGACCGATATACACTACTAAATGTGAAATAGATAACTAGTGGGAAGCAGCTGCATAGCACAGGGAAATCAGCTTGGTGCTTTTTGACCACCTAGAGGGGTGGGATAGGGAGGGTGGGAGGGAGATGCAAGAGGGAGGAGATATGGGGATATATGTATATATGTAGCTGATTCACTTTGTTATACAGCAGAAACTAACACACCATTTGTAAAGCAATTATACTCTAATAAAGATGTTTAAAAAAAAACTTTAAAGAAAAAGTAAGGCGGGGATTTCCCTGATGGTGCAGTGGTTGAGAGTCCGCCTGCCGATGCAGGGGACACGGGTTCGTGCCCCGGTCCAGGAAGATCCCACATGCCGCGGAGCGGCTGGGCCCGTGAGCCATGGCCGCTGGGCCTGCGCGTCAGGAGCCTGTGCTCCGCAACGGGAGAGGCCACAACAGTGAGAGGCCCGCACACCGCAAAAAAAAAAAAAAAAAAGGCGGAAGATCAGGAGAGAGCACTGTCTTGGGAAACATTGGAGGAGGGAATTTTGAGGAGAGAATGTTAATTGACCAAGAGGTCTAGTTAGATAAGGAGTGAAAGTGTGTAGTGGCATCGATAAGTAACAAATCTTTTTTTTTTTAATTTAATTTTTGGCTGCGTTGTGTCTTCGTTACTGCATGCATGCTTCCTCTAGTTGCAGCTAGCAGGGGCTACTCTGTTTCAATGCGTGGGCTTCTCATTGCGGTGGCTTCTCTTGTTGCAGAGCATGGGTTCTAGGTGTGCGGGCTTCAGTAGTTGTGGCTCGTGAGCTCAGTAGTTGTGACTCGTGGCTGCAGAGCGCAGGCTCAGTAGTTGTGGCGCGTGGTCTTAGTTGCTCCGCGGCGCGTGGGATCTTCCCGGACCAGGGCTCGAACTTGTGTCCCCTGCATTGGCAGGCCGATTCTTAACCACTGTGCCACCAGGGAAGCCCCTAACAGATCTTTGATGGCCCCAGGAAGAGTAGCTCCTTGAGAGTGATGGTGTTTGAAGAAAACTGCAGTGGAGTGAGGTGAGGTTTGAAAGCAGCACCAGAAGTGAGAGAGACTGGAATGAGATGGATTAGAAGTCCACCAAGCAAGAGAAAATAATTGTGTAAATTGGAGTGACAGTAATGGGTAGGGATGGATTAAAGGCAGAAGAAAAATATTTTTAGGGAAGAATCAATTCTTTTTTTTATTTTTTTATTTTTTTTAAGAATCAATTCTTGGTGACTGTTTATGAGTAGACAAGGGAAGAAGAATATGAGATGATTCCACTCTCCATCCCAGGTTACTGAGGGTCGTGGTGCCATTATCAGAGATAAGTTACACATATTGAGTTTGGCATGACAGTAAGACATGCAGCAGGCAGTTTATTAGGAGCTGGAAAATTGAAAATGTAATTGTTGTAATATTTACCAGGACTGGCTTTAAGTTGTGCCAGAAGCATTTCCGTACAGTATTACTTGTATAATATACTGTATACGGCCATATACTTCCTAGCTGAATTTCTCACTATTAAAACTTGAGGGTAACTTTCTTTTATACTGGTAGTATCAAAGCTGTGTATTTTAGCTAAGGAAATAATGCTATTAATCACTGCTTTCAAATGGATGGTTGTTCATGGAAGAACCATGATATTTATATATTTTTAATTAAACACTTATATAGCAATTATTTAAACACTTATGTAGCAACAGCCAGACACTGTTATAATCACTTTAAAAATATTAAATAATTTAAATTTAATCATCAAAACAGTCTCATGAGGGACATATTTTATCACTCTCATTTAAAAAAAGAAACATTGAGGTTAGAAAGGTGAAAAAACTTGGCCAAAGCCACACAGCTTATAAATGGTAAAGCTGGGAGTCCAACCCAGACTGTCTATGATGGTATAAATGCAGACCTTATATTTCCACATTTCATCAGTTTCCCATACATTTAAAAAATACCAAAAATGTAGTAAATTAAAATGTCAAAAAAAATAGTGTTTCAAACTTGTAACATTGGAATACCATTCATTATGATGCTGGTATGCGATGAATGTATGTTTTTAAATAAAAAGAGATACAATCTTAAATGTAATTGATCACCTTGGCAATGTAAAACACGATTTTGGTTTTTTTCCAGTTGAAATTAAAGAGAAGGTGCCCTTTGCCTCTAACCACTGGAATTAACTATAAAAAATACTGTGGGGCTTCCCTGGTGGCGCAGTGGTTGAGGATCCGCCTGCTGATGCAGGGGACGCGGGTTCGTGCCCCGGTCCGGGAGGATCCCACATGCCGCGGAGCGGCTAGGCCCATGAGCCGTGGCCGCTGGGCCTGCGCGTCCGGAGCCTGTGCTCCGCGGCGGGAGGGGCCACAGCAGTGAGAGGCCCGCGTACCACACACACACACAAAAAATACTGTTCGGCACTAAACATGCCACAAGATGGTCTAATAGCTAGAAAATCAAAACATTTGTTCACAACACCACCAAAAGAAAATAGTAATAAGCACAGGGTATATGCAATGTAATATTTTCATGTAACTGTGTCCTAAGATTGGATCTTTTAAGAAAGAAAAAAAAATCATGAGATTCTGCCATCCTTCTAGACATCTCATTGTAAATGGACACTATTGATGATTTTAGAACTTCTGACTGTATTTTTGAGCTTACTAATGTTGGAGCAAGACTATAATAATTCATTTTGGGGGGCTTCCCTGGTGGCGCAGTGGTTAAGAATCCGCCTGCCAATGTAGGGGACATGGGTTCGAGCCCTGGTCCAGGAAGATCCCACGTGCTGCGAAACAACTAAGCCCGCGCACCACAACTACTGAGCCTGTGCTCTAGAGCCTGCGAGCCACAAATGCTGAGCCCACGTGCCACAACTACTGAAGTCCACGTGCCTAGAGCCTGTGTTCTGCAACAAGAGAAGCCACCGCAATGAGAAGCCCGCGCACCACAACGAAGAGCATTCCCCGTTCACCGTCAGCAACGAAGATCCAGCATAGCGAAAAATAAAAATAAATAAATAAAATTTAAAAAACTATAATAATTCATTTTTCAAAATGAGAATTAAAGAAGCATATGGTAATAAATTGTAAAAAATACACAGTAAAAAGAAGTAGGAATTCCAAATTATTATTAGTATTAATACTATTAATACTTATATTTTTAATTCAGCCTCCTGAAGCAGGATGCCAAATAGATGAAGACTAATTAGATGTCATTGAAACGTTCTAATTCATGAAATACAAGTTTTTTTTTTCTTATTTGTCATATGAATATGTCTTGGGAGTAGATGGTGGTAATAGTTGCACAGCACGGTGAATTTACTAAATGCCACTGAATTGTTTACTTTTATTTATTTAGTTAGTTTTAAATATTTACCAGCTTTATTGAAATATAATCAACATATAACATTGTGTAAGTTTAAGGTGTATACATGTTGATTTGATACACTTATATATTGCAAAATGCTTACCAGTATTATTAACTATAGTTGGCATGTTGTACATTAGATCCCCAGAACTTGTTCATCTTATAACTGGAAGTTTGTACCCTTTGACCAACATCTCCCCATTTCCCCCACTTTCCAGCCCATGGTAACCACCATTTTACTCTCTGTTTCTTTAAGTTTGGCTTTTTTAGATTCCACATATAAACGAGATCACACAGTATTTGTCTTCTCTGTTTAACTTATTTCTCTTAGCATAATGCCTTCCAGGTTCATCCCTGATGGCAAGATTTCCTTCTTTCTCATGGCTGAATAATATTCCACTGTATCTATATACCACATCTTTAGTCATTCATCCATAGAGGGACACTTAGGTTGTTTCCATATCGTAGCTATTGTGAATAATGTTGCAATGAGTATGGGAGTACAGATTTCTCTTCAAGATCTTGATTTCACTTCCTTTGGTTTTATACCCAGAAGTGGGGTTGCTGGATCATATGGTAGTTCTTCTTCTTCTTTTTTTTTTTTTTTTTTTCTTTTTGCGGTATGCGGGCCTCTCACTGTTGTGGCCTCTCCCGCTGCGGAGCACAGGCTCCGGATGCGCAGGCCCAGCGGCCATGGCTCACGGGCCCAGCCGCTCCGCGGCATATGGGATCCTCCCAGACCGGGGCACGAACCCGTATCCCCTGCATCGGCAGGCGGACTCTCAACCACTGCGCCACCAGGGAGGCCCTTCTTCTTCTTTTTTAAATATTTATTTGGCCGCGCTGGGTCTTAGTTGCAGCACACAGGATCTTCCCTGCTGCATGTGGGATCTTCACTGCAGCATGTGAGATCTTTAGTTGGCATGTGGGATCTAGTTCCCTGACCAGGGATTGAACCAGGGCCCGCTGCATTGGGAGCACGGAGTCTTAGCCACTGGACCACCAGGGAAGTCCCTCATATGGTAGTACTATTTTTAATTTTTTGAGGAACCTCCATGCTGCTTTCTGTAATGCTGCACCAATTTACAATCCCACCAGCAATGCCCAAGGGTTTCCCTTTCTCCACATCCTTGTCAACACGTATCTCTTGTCTTTTTGACAATAACCTTTCTAACAGCGTGGCAATATCTCACTCTGGTTTTGATTCACATTTCCCTGATGATTAGTGGTACTGAGCATCTGTTCATGTACCTATTGGCCATTTGGATGTCCTCTTTGAAAAAATGTCTTTTAAGTTCCTCTGCCCATTTTCAGATTGGATTGTCTGCTTTTTAGCCATTGAGTTGTAAGGGTTCCTTATATATTTTAGTTATTAACCCTTTCTCAGAGATACAATTTGCAAATATTTTCTCTCATTCTGAAGGTTGCATTTCCATTTTGTTGATTCTTTCTTCTGCCATGCCAAAGCGTTTTAGTTTGAGATAGGCCCACTTATTTATTTTTGCTTTTGTTACTTGTGTTCTTGGTGTCGCATCCAAAAATAATTGCCAAGACCAACATCAAGCTTTCCCCTGTTTCCTTCTAGGAGTCTTATGGTTTCAGGTCTTATGTTTAAGTCTTTAATCCATGGAATACTAGTTTAAAGAATCAAAGGGAGTTACTGAGAAATCAAATAGCTTCAAAGAAGTTGGGGTGAAGGAGATTCCACAGTTCTGTTCAGAGATGGAACAGAGAGAGTGGTAAATAGTACATTTTTCGGGCTAGAGATTCCGTACCCTGTGGTTGAGGCGGCATGCTTTCAGAATGGCTAAGGCCTGATCTGTGTCACAAATCTGTAAAGCGATCAGAAAGATATGACAGGCTGTGTTTCTGCTGCCGGAAGGTCTTTACATTTAGGTTCTGATTGTTGGCGGCTGTCTCCGATGTAATTACCGCTTGTTCGCACTTGGCTTTTTTGGTGGGGGACTTTGCTTTTGTTTACTTAGTAGACGTCGTGCACCCTGAGAGGCAAAAAAAGAAGTATCCAAAATCTCCGTTCCCTGTGAGGTTAAGAAGTGGACAGCTGCCCCTTGACTCTCCCACTTTAACCCAAGAGACAGTTCTCAGCAGCTCTAAGAACCAGCCTTGTGCGGTCCGCAGATTTGCGCTCCCGTCCGGGGGCGGAACCCCAGGAAACCCCGCCTCCCAAGCCCAATCCCCGCTCTCAGCCTGCGGACAGGAAGCAGCTGCTGGCCTAGCAGCCCGGGCACCAGCCGCAGCGCGCATGCGCGCGCCCCTGGGGCACCTGGGGGAGGGGAGGGGCGGGAGGAAGGGGTGCGGCTCCGCCTGCTGGTTGGGCGCTCGCCGGTCACGTGGCAAGGAAGGAGGCGGAGGTACCGGGCTTGGTGGGAGGGAGGTAGAGAAGAGGGAAGGAGCGAGGGAAGGAAAGCGGGGAGGGGAGGAAGGAAACGAACGAGGGGGAGGGAGGTCCCTGTTTTGGAGGTGCTGGGAGCTTTGCCGGCCCCTTAAGTGGGGCGAGAGGGAGGTGCTTCGCCGTTTCTCCTGCCGGGGGAGGTCCCGGCTCCCCGTGGAGGCTCCGGACCAAGCCTCTACAGCTTCTCCCTCCGGATCGATGTGCTGCTGTTAACCCGTGAGGAGGAGGCGGTGGCAGCGGCAGCGGCAGCGGAAGATGGTGTTTCTGAGAGTGTTAATTCTGCTCCTCTCCTGGGCGGCGGGACTGGGAGGTGAGGCACAACCCCGAGCGCCGGGGGCGCGGTGAGCACGGCAGACCGCGCAGCGGCAGCGGCGGCCGGGCCGAGCGGAGCCCAGTCGCTCCGTGTGGCTGGCGCGTCAGTCAGCCCGGCCGGCCGGCGGCGCCACTCGGGCGCGCAGCGCTCCCCGCTCCCTATTGTCCCCCGCGCCCCGACCGCGTTCCCTTCCGTGGCGGGCTGAGGAGGCTCCGAGCCTTCGGCGAGGCCTTTCCCGCCCCCTGCCGCCCCAGCAGCAGGGGATCCTGGGGTTGCCTGCCTGAGAAGCAAAGTCGAGATCCGGGTCGCCAGGCGAGAGCCGGTGGCGCTCAGGCCGGCGGCACCATCCCTCCAGCCTGCTCGACGGGCGCCGGGGCGGGCATCTGCAGCGGGGCCGCCGGTCTTTGCCATCCTGGTCCCGCGCTCACCCTCCTCACCCTTCCGCCCCCAGCTCCTGCCTGGTGGCGAATTCCGGAGTCCGCTCCGTCGCGGAGAACAGCCGCGCAGGCTCGTGGGAAGTTGCGATTGTATTGTTCTTTACCGGGCGCGGCGATCCAGACCGACCCGGTTCTGCAGAGGGGCCGCCCGTGGAGGGGTAACAGTGGTCTCCTCGTCTGAGCCGGGCGGCTACCGCTCTCCAGAGTGCCCCGCCTCTGTCCGGGTGTTCGGAGAGAGATAGCGGGAGGGTGTGTTTATGTTCAATGGAAACATTTTGTTGCCCAGGGGAAAGGTTTTGGTGGGGAGAAAGATAAGCCGTTTTCGGGATGTTCACTGATCTGTAGGCTGGATTGCGTCTTTTAGAGGGACGGTCCCTCGGTGACCCAACTTGAAGAGTTTTCTTAAACTCTCAGGTGGAGTAGACATACAGTGTAATTAGTGGATTGTCAAAACAGTGGCAACCCTCCACCCCCCACGTTGGCGTTAAGTGTGCTAAAAGCATATAATTTCTTGATTACTCCAGTTTTGAAGACGATTTTCATTTCCAGTGTATCCCAGGACCAACTACATCATTTTGTTGTTGTGTAAAGTGCTTTATTTTAGGTTAACTTTTTGACTTCCTCCATAGTATACTTAAAGACCTTAAAATATGTTTAAAAGAATTGGATTGGAAATTTTTCCGGAGTGCTTTGGATTAGTATAGACAAATTTGATAATTTAGAAAATATCTGAGTATTTCATGTAGTGGATTGTTTTTGTTCTTTTCTTTGTAACTTTGACTGCAGAGCCAAGCATATTTTTGTCCTGTCTTCTACTTCGTCTGAGGATGATACTTTGTAGGTAGACTTATATTGTAGTTTGTAGTGTTCATTTGCTAGCGAAACAGATTAGGAGCTTCTAGTAGATGTTTAGTTTGAAATATCTGTGCTGGATACCCTCTATAAGGGCCTTTGTTTTTACATTTGTATTTATGTCCTAAATGTGGCTTACAAGAAATTTCTGTTTTCACTTTTTGTTAGACACCGGTTTCTATGAGGTAGTAAAAAGTAAGGCGTCCACGTGAGGCAGTTTAAACTCCTGATGAGCAGTAGTCTATAAAATGTCCTTTGCTTTTCAAGAGTGAAACAGTAAGAATAGAAACTGGTGTATTCTGATTGTCGAAGAAAAATTATAAATTGACAGCATAATGTTTGTGGGCTAAGGCCCTTTTTAAACAAAATTTTTCTAAATTCAGAACTCTGGAGTCATTTATAAAGTACCATTTCGCATTAAACATTGGTTAAAAGGCTACTTGCTTTTTGATGTTTGTTTTAAGCAGAACTTTTACAAAAAGACACTAAGAAATCTTTCATTTTAAAATTAGCATCAAGATTGTAGCTTTTGGGTGCATGGAGATATTTGTAATTTAATTGTAATATATAATATTTTTATCTACAAATCTGAGCTTTTATGGTCAAGTTTGTAAGAAGTTTTTATGAGGATGATAGAATAGAATACATTCAGATTCTCTTATGAGAGGATGAATATGTTTGTGTAGATTAGAAGAAGCTGTAGTGGAAACATGGATTTAACTTTAAAGTATAAATCATTATTAGGTACTTAATTATCCTTTTTACTTGCTTTCCCCTATCCGATTTGTCAGTCACTGTTTTGCATTAGTTTTTTCTTGCTCTTAGTGTGTTGGTGGGAAGCTGGAAAAGAGAATGTTTAGAATCATAAAACTAAACTTTCCTAAAGTTGTCCATTTCTTGCACATGTCCCAGCTTATGCTGTATTTGTAGGAAGATACCATACATTTTCTAGAGTTTAGTGTCTATTTAGACATGACTCAAATATATACATAAAAATACTTTATTTTATACAACCACATTAGAAATTTATTAGAACTTCTGACTAAATGTAGCCCAAAGAATTTTTATGTATGTGTGAATTATACTTTTTAACACAAATATGTTGGTGAGTTGATGTTTTTTCTTTCTCCTCTTTTAAAGAAATTAATTGGTGTGTTTGAGAGGTCCACAGGTATTTTAGCTGTAGCAGTAAATTCAGTCCCATGTTTTGGTTTAATGAAATCATACTTTTTTTTTTTTTTTTTTTTTTTGCGGTACGCGGGCCTCCCACTGTTGTGGCCTCTCCCGCTGCGGGCTCCGGACGCACAGGCCCAGCGGCCATGGCCCACGGGCCCAGCCGCTCCGCGGCACGTGGGATTCTCCCAGACCGGGGCACGAACCCGCGTCCCCTGCATCGGCAGGCGGACTCTCAACCACTGCGCCACCAGGGAAGCCCCCTGAAATCATACTTTAAATGAACTTTAGAGTATGACACTTTTTTTTTTTTGATGGAGGCACGGCTCCTGGGGATCTAAGTTCCCCGATGACCAGGGATCCAACCGGGGCCCTCGGCAGTGAGAGTGTGGAGTCTTAACCACTGGGCTTCCAGGGAATTCCGACATGTTTTTTATATTAAAAAATCTGGTGTAAATGCTTTGCTTTGTAGCATGCATTATAAAGAAATAAGTTTTCTGGAAGTTTGGCCAAAAGTATTAAAAGTATCAAAGTTTAAGCTTAAACTATTTCTCTCACTTTTACCAGCAAGTAGGGGCCTATGATGAAATTAATAAAGAGGACAGACTTCTTATCTTCATCTTTTTCTTAAAATAAATTTATTTATTTTTATTTTTATTTATTTTTGGCTGCGTTGGGTCTTCGTTGCTGCGTGCGGGCTTTCTCCAGTTGCGGCGAGCAGGGGCTGCTCTTCATTGCGGTGCGCGGGCTTCTGCTTGCGGTGGCTTCTCTTGTTGCTGAGCACGGGCTCTAGGCGCACGGGCTTCAGTAGTTGCAGCACGTGGGCTCAGTAGTTGTGGCTAGTGGGCTCTAGAGCGTAGGCTCAGTAGTTGTGGCACACGGGCTTAGTTGCTCCACGGCATGTGGAATCTTCCCAGAATAGGGCTCGAACCCATATCCCCTACATTGGCAGGCGGATTCTTAACCACTGCGCCACCAGGGAAGTCCTGTCTTTTATCTTTAAGGAGCTCTGACTCTTCATCTTTTCAACCTGAGATTGATAATCCAGGTAGCTGTATCATCTTGTGAAGGCCCATTTCAAGCCATCCCCTACATTAGCAGTATCTTTTCTGTGTGTGTACAGGACCTCACTGAGTAGCAGGGTTTGAGGGAACTGGGCATGGCAAGCACCTCTGTCTTTTCTGATCTCCCTTTTATAACTTGTGATCTTCAAGGGTGTTTATTATCTAATATTTTAAAAATTATCTTACAGACTTGTAGGGTGCAGCAGGGAGAGTAAAGGGACATTTTTGTGATGTCTGCTGTGTATCTGATATTGTGTTAGAAGTTTCGCTTTTCAACATGTATGAGAAAGTGGTGATATTTTACATTTGAAGAAACAGGCTTGAAGAAATAATTTTTCTGGCATCATCCACCTGCTAAGTGGTGAATTAGATATTCAAACCCAAGCCAGTTTGACCTCAAAGCCTGGGCATTTTACCCATTGCCCCCTCATACCTTTAAAAAAAAAAGTAATTAATTAATTAATTTTTGCCTGCGTTGGGTCTTTGTTGCTGCGCACGGGCTTTCTCTAGTTGCAGAGAGCGGGAGCTATTCTTTGTTGCGGTGTGCAGACTTCTCATTGAGATGGCTTCTCTTGTTGCGGAGCATGGGCTATAGGTGCGCTGGCATCAGTAGTTGTGGCACACAGGCTCAGTAGTTGTGGTGCTCGGGCTTAGTTGCTCCGCAGCATGTGAGTTCTTCCCGGACCAGGGCTCGAACCCGTGTGCCCTGTATTGGCAGGTGGATTCTTAACCACAGGGAAACCCCTGTGTCCCTTTTAAATGGACTGAATTTAATCTTAAATGATTGAGGTTTAGTATAAGAACAGCTTACAGTTTTGGGCTAAACTTGGTTTAGCTGTCAATTTTTGTACTTGGAAAAGGGAGCAATACTAAGGATAAATGGAAAAACTGGAATAATCCTGCCGGTTAGATTCCTATGAGGGCAGTAACACTGCTGTCTAGCAGTGTGAAGGCTTTGCCTTAGGACTAGTGGGGTGGGGACAGGCCTGTCCTAGGTAGGTTGCAGGAAATAGCAGTACTGAGAATAGTTCTCAGGGGGTGTAGACTCTCTTTGATGTTGGGTGAATTCATTCTGAAGCTACTACAATTCCAACTAAACAATGTGAGAACATGTACATTTAGAACATTGCTGTTTAGTCACCAGTGTTTATTGTATGTCTGTGGCTAGTAGGAGTCATGATGGCACAGTCTTGAGTGAGAAGAGAAGAAAAAACATTGAGTTTGTCAGAGTAGACAGAAATGCCAAGATATAAAAATAGAGTTCCAATTATGTATTATAGCTGCAGTTGAAATGAGGATTTATTAAGCTGGAGGGACATCAGCCAGTTGGGGAGAGCTTTTTGAGAAGAAGAGAATGGCTTATAGTGTAGTAAAATGCATGGAGGCTTACTTGCCTGGAATGGAGAGTCCATGGCAGGAAATAAGGAGAAATGCTAACTGGGCCATAATGACTGGGACTCTCATTATTCATATCATAGGCCATGATAACTATGAAGAAGAGTATTGTGGAATTTTGGTTGGCTGAGCAGTTGGGATATGATACAATAAGGAATAAATTAGCTGCTTGATGAACTGGGTGATTGAGTCCTGGGTTAGGGTAGTGATTGTAGAAACAAATATGGGTACAACAAGAAATCATATGGAAGAAAAACTGGTAAAACTTGGCAAATGTTTAATGTGAAGGTATCACAATTTATTGAGGGCTCACTGTGTTGAGTTTGGATCTTAGAGGCTGTTGCATTGGAGAGAGTGTAGTTTTATAAAGCTTTGAGGACCTCAGCCTTTGAAGTTGAAAGTGTCTAAGATCTTGAATCTAGATTGAAGGTTATAGGTTGGGATGTGTGTCAGAGTTGAATTTTATCCTACTTGCAAACTAATACTTTTGTTGGGCATTGGTTAAAACTTTGCACAATCCTTCAATAATCTGTGGTTAGTCACTTGGGAAGCATTGTTCCTGACAGTTGGGAGATAGAAGTTTGGTGAATTTGAGGTGGAGGGGAGAAGTTAAAGGTACATTAACGAGTATATTTTTACCTTACAAGTATATATTTACTGTCCTTCAGTTGGAATTAGGCTCTTCAGTTCAAGAATATGCTTGATACTGTTGATTATATGTGAAATGTGAAATTCCTATTTCAGACACAAATTGGGGAAAAGAATGTGACTTCTGCATTTGAGGCAAATGTACATATACGATTTGTGGAGCAAAATTTTCTTTCGTTTATTTTTGCTTGCATTAATGATTGCAAGGGATATATATGTACACATATTTTTTGAACAATTTTGAACTTTGGATTTAGTTTTCAAAAGAATATGGATAGAATCCTATACTTATGAATTAGGTGGAATATTAATTTGCTTCTTTTTTCCTAAGAATTAAGTGGGATAAGTTTGTAAAAATGCTGAAGAGATTGTAAAGTGCTGTGCAAATATTGTTAAAAATATGTTGTTTCCAGGCCTAATTTCATTTGGAATCTATTAGTTACAAAATATAGATAAATAAATGTATTTTTAGAAGTTGAAATACTAGAACATCATTATCAAACATTAGCAAATAGAATTTGAGAAATCCATAATTCCTTCTTGAACACAGTTCTATCACTTTTTAATACTAATCATTCAGTCTTTTAAAATGCCTGTTATTATGAATTTACATCATAGTATTTATGTGGTTTTGTAGCTTTTAAAAAATTAATGTGTAGTTAAAATGTATACACAAGCAGACACTGAAATATTTATAAGTAGTCTGGAGATAGTTTTGGTTGTCACAACTTGAGGGATGCTTACTAGCATCTGGTGGGTAGAGGCCAGAGATGCTGTGAAACATCTTTTTTTTTTTTTTTTGCGGTACGCGGGCCTCTCACTGTTGTGGCCTCTCCCGTTGCGGAGCACAGGCTCCGGACGCACAGGCCCAGTGGCCATGGCTCACGGGCCCAGCCGCTCTGTGGCATGTGGGATCTTCCCAGACTGGGGCACAAACCCGTGTCCCCTGCATTGGCAGGCAGACTCTCAACCACTGCGCCACCAGGGAAGCCCTGTGAAACATCTTTTACAATCCATGGGGCAGCCCCCACACAGCAAAGAATTATCGGGCCAAAATGTCTCTAGGGCCGAGGCTGAGAAACTCTGCTCTAGCAGAAATTTGCCGTCTTTGTCCTCTTCATCTTTTTAATTGTTGTTGTTATTTCTGATAGCTTACTGTCTTGATTACTCAAGTCACATAAACTCCCCATATTCTTATCCAGTAGTTGAAGCCTTCCTCTTCCAGTGTTCTGTGCACTACAGTTAGGAAAAAAAAATTCCAGAATTGCCCATTCTTCATCTTTGAGCTTGCATTTGGGAAGAAAATGTGATTCTCTTAATTTATAATAGTGATTGAATGACTGATAGCCCATGAGGATTATTTAAAAACCAAACCAAACCAGTTTCTTGTTAACCCAGAAGAGCCATGGATTAGCAGGATTTTAGTTTCTGTGGAAAGATACTTTGAGGCACTTAACCAGTAGCTTACTCTGCAAATCTCTCTTCAGAATTAGTTCTACTCAACTTCAACTTTTCACAATTTATTTTCTTCAAAATTTTAACTCATCAGTACTCAAAAACTTTCATGTCTTTTTCATAACTCCATCCCTCCCTCCCCTTATTGTCATTGGTAGCACCTTTGGCAGAATTGTTTTATTTACACATCAGATTTCCTGGAAGGAGCCAGAGGCAGATGGTTTGGGGTACAATATGGGAGAAGGGTGAGGTGCTGAGAGTAGGTTTAGGATAAAATGCAAAGTGTGGGGTAAATATATATCAACATTGCAGTGGTGGCTGGAGCCATTTTGTGTGTGTGTGTGTTTGTGTGTGTGTGTGTGTGTTTGTGTGTGTGGCAGACTGAAAGTCAAAGTTCCTTGTCTGTACTTATGTTTGCATTTACTTGAAATGGTGTAAAGGCATTTCACATCAGCATAGAAATCTAAATTATGTACCTATTCCACTTTTGGATTTTTAAGTTGTATTTCATAAGTGGTCGAAGTTTAATACATTTAGTAGGTTTTCACTATTGATGTTTTATGTCCTTTGTGATAGATTTGGTTTAAAATTTATAGTTTATAATTTCACTTTGAGCCAGCTAACTTTACTATTTTTAATTCTTGGAGACTAGCTTATCTGAAAAAGTGGGTATGTTGGAATATGCTTATAATTGTAGACATACTCTCCTATTTTGAGCTTTCACTTGTAACTCTTAGGTGTAGATATTTGTAGAAAATGATTTGACTGGTTTCTAGTGAAGAAATAGATACTGTGGCTTAAGTTTGAAGTCACAATTTAGAAGTAACTTTTCCAAGACTGAAGTAAAGGCACTTAAGTATATTGCTGAAATATAGGACACTATAGTTCCTGGAAGTCTACCTTTGTCATACAAGAGAACAGCTTTGTTAATGGTATTTAGTGCTTCAAGATCAGAGTGAATACATATCACATATAAGAAGCATTGGTCAACCCAGTGTGATGCCTAAGACACAGTTGATGACTCAAGTTCCTTAGGAAGGAAATACACTTTAAAGTTGTGGAAAAATGCTCTTGGTTCCTAATTTTAAAATTACACAAGTGAAAAGTCTGTAGAAAACAACTTGATTACAAGTAATTTTTCTGACGAGTGGAAGTGTGCCAGCCTTAGCTTATTCTTACACATCCTCTCATTTATTGTAATTGAGTTTTTCTGTAAATAGGGAGATGTGTAATGTCAAAAGATTTTTGCAGATTTCCTTCCCCCATCCTTAAGACTGTACTATCAACTTTCTTTGATATTAATAGGAAAACAAGTTTATTTCTTACATATTGCTCTCACAAAAAGGTGTTATCCACCATCAATAAGATATACTCTGTTTATTCCCCCTGATGTTAATGAAATTTTCATTCTGCGTTTTTTTGCCCTATTCTTATATTTAATTTAGATTGGGACAGAAGATTGTATGTTTTGGATTCAAGAGTTAGGAAGGAAGCTTTTGTTTGCAAGCATTCCTGAGAAGTAAGATGCTGCCTACCCATGGAATATGGGAAATAATCATAATGGTTAGCATTTATGGCATACTTAATATATTCCAGGTATGATTCTTAAAGTATAATGCGGTTGTTAGATTCTGCCTTTGTACGAAGATTGGGTCATTTTGCCATCAGAGCATAATTTAGGCTCTTTGTACTTATAGTATTTGAGCCATTTGACTTTTGGTCAGTCAAGTTCTTTGAAAGGTTTTTTTGTTTTTCTTCGGGTTTTTTTGACATTAGAAAATGTTTACAGTTAAGACGGGAGAAGCACCTTAGAGAACATTTTATGCATAATATCATTTCAGTTTTGTCACAGATAAATTTATACATGTATTCTGGGTTTTTTTTTTTTTTTTTTTTTTTTTGTGGTACGCGGGCCTCTCACTGTTGTGGCCTCTCCCATTGCGGAGCACAGGCTCTGGACACGCAGGCTCAGCGGCCATGGCTCACGGGCTTAGCGGCTCCGCGGCATGAGGGATCTTCCCGGATCGGGGCACGAAGCCGTGTCCCCTGCATCGGCAGGCGTTCTCTCAACCACTGTGCCACCAGGGAAGCCCCCTATACATGTATTCATTTTTTAAAAGCTTGAGGACAGATACTAAATCTCTTGATGGTGAGATATAGGTTATATCTTTTACAAAAGTATCTATTACAAAACTTTTGTGATGCGGAAAAAGAAAAAAACATTTTTTAAAGTTGGATTACCTTTAGTAAATACCAGTATCCTGGTGACTTTGAAAACAGTCACAGGAAATAAAATACTGTTCTCAAATTGTGAAAAGGGAGAGAGCGCCTTAAGATCTCCAGTGGCAAGGAGACTGAGTTATGTTTTTTCTACTTAAAACCTGCTGGCAATTTTTCTGCCATTCTTGTATTGTAGGTGATTTTTTTTTTTTTGGTGTTGCTTTACTTTTTAGTTTTTTTTTTTGAAAATTAATTATATGTTTTCTCCATCTTATAGGTCCAGTCCAATTATTCTTCTACCGATTTTACACATAGGCATTTGCTTGATATACTGTTTTAATTTTTCCTAACCTTTAATCTTAAAAATGTATGTATTTTCTGAAAGGTTGGAAGTATATATAGTCCAGTTAACATTTATATACCTTTAACCTAAGTTTATTAGTGGTTATCTTTCACCACGTTTGCTTTATCACTCTTAATATGTATTCTTTTTTTGTTCTGAACCCCTAAAGTAAGTTGGTACCCTTAAATACTTAAGTATGCATCTCGTAAGGTTAAGGACATTGTCCTTACATAACCAAGAAGATTCTTTTTTATTTTTTAATTGTTCAAATTTCCCATGGAGCTTGTAGATACTAAGTACCATGTGAGTTTATTATATATTTTGTGAAGGCCAGATTTCTGGCAACTACAACTAAGGACTAGAAAGTAAAACACTGTTGGTATGCTTTTATGTATAGGTAAAAAAGAGTAATAGTAGAGAAAGGAGACATTGACAGAATAACTACACTGCAGGATGGAGCTATTTTATGTAGGAACAATGGCACAATAACATAATAGCCTAGAGGTTATCATATCATTATGACCTCTTAGGTTAAAGATGTTGGTAAGGGTGAGCGTGGCTCAAGAAGATGTTAAAGTAGAGGGAAAAAAAATCAGTAATGGTTCAAAAGGAAAGCTATTAGGCACATAGATAAATTCCAATTATCTAGAAATTTTCCTTAGTGGAACCTGTCATTTTCCTTTGATGTCAGATTACTAACATCCTACTGTACTCTAGGTTAAATGTACTTTATTTTCATCATTGTCTAGTAACAACAGATCTGTTTCTCCATTGTTAAGGACTTTACATGATGAGAATGTCTTCAGTGAGTATTCTGTTCTTTTTTTTTTTTTGCTGTATGCGGGCCTCTCACTGTTGTGGCCTCTCCCGCTGCGGAGCACAGGCTCTGGACGTGCAGGCTGAGCAGCCATGGCTCACGGGCCCAGCCGCTCCGCGGCATGTGGGATCTTCCTGGACCGGGGCACGAACCTGTGCCCCCTGCATCGGCAGGCGGACTCTCAACCACTGCGCCACCAGGGAAGCCCCGAGTATTCTATTCTTTATCAGAAGGGAGAAAAGGAGTTAAAGATTGCCATCCATTGAGTCCTTCCTGTTACCTTCCCTGTCATTCATGTTGCCCTGCTTGGGTAATATATCAGTGATAAAAGAAGCTCCAGTTCTGTATTCAGGGGCAGCAACAGAACATTAGTTTTTTTGCATTGTTTGTTGTTGTTTGTTTGTTGTTGTTTTGTTTTTTACTCCTAGACTTGTAGGCTATGATTCCTTTTGTACAGATCTAGTTCATCTAAATAAAGGGTTTAAATTAAAGGAAGAAAATAGTAGGCTTTTATGGGCCACAAAGCACATGTTAATTTAAATGGCAACAGACCTTTGGAAGAAGAAGTTTCTGTGCTGGTACTTACTTACTAGTTGTGTTAAATAACCCCTAATATGATGATGACCCCTATATTTGTATCTCCAGCCCAGGACTCTCTCTTGAATTCTACACTCCTGTACCCCAGCTACATCTCCAGCTAGATGTCTGGTGGGCATCTGAAACTTAACATGTCCAGAACCAAACCTCTGATTCCCCTTACCCCAGTCTTTTTTCCTGTAGTCCTTCCCATCTCAGTAAATGGGAGCTCCATTCTTCAGTTGCTTAGGCAAAAAACTTTGAGTTATCCTTGATTCCTCTTTTCACTTACACCCTGCACGCAAATCCTGTCAGCTTCTCCTTAGAGTATATGCAAATTTTGACAAATTCTCATTAGCTCCACTGCTACCGCATCCATCTCACTTTAATTACCGTAAAACCTGCTAACTCTTCTCCCTGTTCTCTTGTTCTCCTAGTCTCTTCTCAACATAGCAGTCAATGTGATTGTGTTCAAAAGCTGCTTTGGTCAGAACCATCCCCTGGTACATTGTGTACTTACTTTAAAATGGTTAAAATGGTGAGATTTATGTTCTGTGAATTGTACCTCAACAAAAAAGGAATAGCAAAATAAATAAAAAATTAAAAATACCCATTCAGTGGCTTAATATTTTAAGTAAAATCCAATGTCCTTATAGTGGCTTCTGAGGCCCTACCTGAGGTACATGTATGCTTATTCTCCCTACCTCCTGCCCCCAGTCCTTCCCCACTGTTCATTTCTGCTCCAGCCACACAGAGCTCTTTAAAAATTGCCAGGCTTGCTCCTGTCTCAGGGATTTTGCACTTGCTGATCCTTTTACATGGAACAGTTTCTCCCTTAGATTGCTGTATTATCTACCCTCTTTCTTTTTTATTTTTTAAGTTAAAAAAAAATTACATGGTGGTGAAATACATGTAAAATTTACCAGCTTAACCATTTTTAGCTGTGTGGTTCAGTAGTATTTAAGTACACTCACATTGTTGTACTTTGCTCTCTTTCTAAGTCTTTACTGAAATATTATGAAGTCTTCTGATTACCTCATACAAATACATACATATAATACAAACCCCTTCCTTGGCATTCTCTATCCACTAACCCTGTGATAACATTCTTATAGCCATCCAAAGTTGTTTACTTGTTCACAGGGAACTCTATTCAATATCCTGTGATAACCCATAATGGAAAAGAATATGAAAAAATATATACGTTTAACTGAGTCACTTTGCTGTACGGAGAAATTAACACACCATTGTAAATCAAATATCCTTCAATAAAATAAAAAAATTGATTATGCGCCCCCAAAAATGAAGTTATTTACTTGTTTGTCTTACTGTCTGCCTTCCTTCTCTAGAATAAAGTTTCCTAAGGTCAGTCATTTTGTTTTGTTAGCTGCTATATTCCCAGCATCTAGAACAATGCCCATATAGTATATAGTGCATATAGTAAGTGCCCATTGTATGTGCTGAGTGAATAGATGAATGATTACTGAACTAGATAATTTCACTTTTTATGAATTAAATAAGAATTCCAATTTTCTAAGAGTATGTCTGGAAAAAAAGCCTTCAAAGCTTATAATTAATCTTTTTTACTTTAATTGACTTTAAAATGGAATGAAAATACCTTTTTTGTTACTGTATTGGTTTTGCTCATTATTTTTATATGCCCAGCTAATTAAAAGAATTAGGTAGGTTGAATGGGTTAAAATATTCTTTATAGAAACCAAGTTGCTTTTTCTCAACTACTATGTGTTCCTGTTAAAAAATATTATTAAAGCACTTAGCACTTGTTATTCACTGCAAAAATTAGACTAAAAGGGGAAATGTAGAATGTCTTCATGGTTATCTGATTTTACTCAATAAAACTTGTAAACTTTGCTATATTCCTAAGATGAAACTTTAAAAAACCCATTTTCATTTTAGGGTAAATTTAGAATCACAGAATGTTTGAGCTAGAAGGAAGTTTTGGGAACTTCCCTGGTGGGGCAGTGGTTAAGAATCCGCCTGCCAATGCAGGGGACACGGGTTCGAGCCCTGGTCTGGGAAGATCCCACATGCTGTGGAGCAACTAAGCCCGTGTGCCACAACTACTGAGCCTACGCTCTAGAGCCTGTGAGCCACAACTACCAAGCCCTCATGCCACAACTGGTGAAGCCCACGCTCCTAGAGCCCGTGCTCTGCAACGAGAGAAGCCACTGCAATGAGAAGCCCGTGCACCACAACGCGGAATAACCGCTTGCCACAACTAGAGGAAGACCGTGCACAGCAACGAAGACCCAATGCAGCCATAAATAAATAAATAAGTAAATAAATAAATAAAAATAAAAGGAACTTTTGTAGTCTTGAGTGGGTCGCTTAACCTCTCTGTGCCTTATCTTAAGATTAATTGTACTTGCCCTGCAACGTTGTTATGAGGGTGAAATGAGAGAATACATTCATTAATTAATTTAGCCATAATTTACTGAATTCTTACCTGTTATGTACTGTAAACTATTCTAAGCCCCTTTATATATATTAAGTAATTTAATCCATATAACAACACTGTTAGGTATAGGTATCGCTATTTCACTTATTTTACAGACAGGGAAAATGAGACACAGAGAGGTAGGTAACTTGTCCAAGATCACTCAATTAGTAAGTGGCACAGTTGGGATTCTAACACGTGACTTATAAATAAAGATAATGCTTGCTAAACTGTTGAAACCTAAAGTAAGATGTGTTGACCATATACTTCCACGGTTATTGAAAAACTTCATTACGAAAGAATATAACATTTTTAACTGTCCAGAAAGTCATGCAAAATGGTGGTGAAAGCTGCATAGGTAATTGCAGACACAAATACCTGAAATGCACTCATAGCATCAGTAGAAGATTAAAAAAAAACTTACCTAGCAAATAGATCTATAATAATTTTAATTTTAACAAGTAGCACTTTGCAAATACTAGACCTGTTAGAAATTCTGATACTTCTTGGATGAGTATCGTAGATCACATTTTCTGATGATTGATTTATGGCTTTCTTATCAGCAAGGTATAGGCTGCTTTCTTTATAAATTCAAATGAAAAAGGAAATTTCCGTGAAACGTTGAGTGGATTCATTAATTCTTACAGCAAACATTTACTGAGCACCTGTTTTCTTACTCTGTTTAGGTAATGAGGGTACATCATTGAAAAAATCAAAGTCCTTGTTCTCATGGAACTTTTGGTGGTAGAGGGATATGTCAATAAAAAATAATATGAAGAAAGAGCAGGATATTAGAATGAGTATGATTGGGACATAAGCTTTTAGATAGGGTGATCAGAGAAAGCTTCTGAAGAAATTTTGTAGATATCTGAATGAAGTGTGCCAACCCTGCTTTGGAGGAAGATGTTCCAGGCAGAGGGACGATAAAGAGACTAATGTGGTTGTAATACACAGAGTAAGGGGAGAGTGGTAGCAGATAAGGTGAGACCAGCATGGAAGTGGAGTGGGGGAATGCAGCCCCTTATCATCTTCAGCGTTATAAGCCACGGCTATGACTTTTTTTTTTTTTTTGAGATTATAAATCATGATGAAGGCTGTGGAGGGGGAACAGCTAGTGAGGGGTGTGGGTGAGGGGTGGAACATTTTGAGCAGAAGAGTGACACAATGTAACTTTATTTGAACATTATCACTGTGCTGTGTGAAAAATAGACTGTCGGGGGCAAGAGTGGAAGCTAAGAGGCCAGTTATTTGCAATGGTTTTTGATTGTGTAGAACCTTTTGAACCTTGCTTTGTTTGGCACATTTTCAGCCTTATGAATTCCATCTCCTTAATTTAGATTCCCCAGCTTTTCAGTTGCAACTAGGACACAGGCATGTAAACTAGTCTTCTGAACTAGGCTCCTCTAATCAGAAGCATCACTGGAGACCTGGATTCTGAACTGAGCAGACATGTATGCTTGCTGAAGTTTTGCCAATAGCATGCATCTTTCAGACTGTTATGACAGATTTTTTTTTCCCTCGTTGTTTTAAGGTTGTGTTTCTGGTACAAAAGTGGGATTGGAAAGGCAGGACAGTGTTGGTGTTTTTCACAAGATATTTTTGGGGTAATTATGGTGTGTGCTGCTGCTGCTGGGGATACCTGGATAATCTTGAGGAAGATAAAATGGGGAGGGTTCCAATATTATTGTCAAGTAGTAGAATATTACTTCAAGTAATAGACTATTGTATCAGAAATATGGGAATTGATTAAGATCATAATGGAGAATGCTTTAGTGTTTATGGAAAAATCTGTAAGTTCTGGGTCAGGTTTCCTGTGTAGGATTTGCATGTTGGGATCACTGGTTGTCATTTACTCTTTTTTTTTTTGCGGTACGCGGGCCTCTCACTGTTGTGGCTGCTCCCGTTGCGGAGCACAGGCTCCAGACGCGCAGGCTCAGGGGCCATGGCTCACAGGCCTAGCCGCTCCGCGGCATGTGGGATCTTCCTGGACCAGGGCGCGAACCCGTGTCCCCTGCATCGGCAGGCGGACTCTCAACCACTGCGCCACCAGGGAAGCCCCATTTACTCTTTTATATCCCCCAACTTTTACTACTTATGTCTGTCCCATTAACAAAAATATAGTTACTTATGAATAATGAGTCATTATAGGATGCTTAATAGTTTCTTGGAGGTGAGTAGAATGTTGATTTTATTTAGTTTCCTGAAGGGAGGACAAGCTGGACTATTTTGAGTTGTCTTTGTTTTAGATTCTGGATTTTTTTTTTTTTTTTTGAAAAAGTGTATAACTTAGGGAAGAGTAAAAGAAAGGCCAAATACCCATATGCTTACCACTTTGACTCACCATTTTTCTTTAAAAATTTTTTAATTAGCTTTATTGAGGTATAATTTCCATACAGTAAAGTTCAACAGTTAATTTTGAGAAAGGTATATAGTTTAACCACCACCACCATAATAATAATAATAATAATAATATAGAACATTATTTACACTAACCAGTAAAGTTCCCTTGTGCTGTTTGCAGTCAATTCAGAATCCTTCTGATTTCCCTTTTGATTTCTTCTTTGACCCAAGGGCTATTTAGAAGTGTGTTAAGTTCCCAATATTTGGGAATTTTTCCAAGTATCTCCTACTGATTTAATTTCACTGTAGTCAGAAAATATACTCTCTGATTTCAGTCTTTTAAAATTTATGGAAACATGTTTATGGCTTAGAATTAAGGTCTATCTTGGTGAATACTCCATGTGCCTGTGAAAAGAATATATACTCTATTGTTGGGTGGACTATTTTGTAAACGTTAATCAGGTCAAGTTGTTTGATAGTGTTCAGTCCTTATTTTTTGTCTACTTGTTCAGTGAGGAGTGTTCATGATTTCCAACTATAATTTACAGATTTGTCTACTTTCAGTTCTGTCAGCATTTTTAATTTTTAAAAAATAGTCCTCCTCGTTCTTTTTTTTTTTTTTTTAATATTTATTTAGGGCTTCCCTGGTGGCACAGTGGTTGAGAGTCTGCCTGCTAATGCAGGGGACACGAGTTCGAGTCCTGGTCTGGGAGGATCCTACATGCCACAGAGCGACTGGGCTCGTGAGCCACAACTACTGAGCCTGCGCGTCTGGAGCCTGTGCTCCGCAACAAGAGAGGCCGCGATAGTGAGAGGCCCGCGCACCGCGATGAAGAGTGGCCCCCGCTTGCCACAACTAGAGAAAGCCCTCGCACAGAAACGAAGACCCAACACAGCAAAAATAAAATTAATAAACTCCTACCCCCAACATCTTCTTAAAAATAAAAAAAATAAAAAAATAAAGAAAGATGAAGGCCAATATGCTAAGGATATCAGAGCAAAAAGAAAGAGTCTGGGTTCCTGATGGCATCAAAAAAATGTTTTTATTTAGGCTGTGCCAGGTCTTAGTTGTGGCACGCGGGATCTTTGTTGAGGCATGTGGGATCTCCAGCCACGGCATGCGGGATTTTTTTTTCTTTTTTTCCTTGGTTGCGGCATGCAAACTCTTAGTTGTGGCATGCATGCAGGATCTAGTTCCCCAACCAGGGATTGAACCTGGGCTCCCTGCACTGGGAGAGAGGAGTCCTACCCACTGGACCACCAGGGAAGTCCCCCGTCAGCTCTTTCTTCACATACTTTAAGCTCTGTTATGTGATGCACATTTAGGATTGTTATGTTCTTTCGATGGGTTATGAAATGTCCTTTTTAAAAATGTTTATTTATTTTATTTATGTATTTTTGGCTAAATTGGGTCTTCGTTGCTGCACGCGGGCTTTCTCTAGTTGTGGAGAGTGGGGACTACTCTTCGTTGTGGTGCGTGGGCTTCTCACAACGGTGGCTTCTTGTTGTAGAGCATGGGCTCTAGGTGCACGGGCTTCAGTAGTTGTGGCATGCAGGCTCAGTAGTTGTGGCTCACAGGCTCTAGAGTACAGGCTCAGCAGTTGTGGCACATGGGCTTAGTTGCTCCGCGGCATGTGGGATCTTCCCGGACCAGGGCTCGAACCCATGTTCCCTGCACTGGTAGGCGGATTCTTAACCACTGCGCCACCAGGGAAGCCCCTGAAATGTCTTTTTTTAACCCCTCTTTTTTTTTTTTTTCCTTTCGTTTGTTTGTTTTAAAGTTTACTTTGATAATACTGTAGGCACTCCAGCTTTCTTGGATTAGGGTTTGGATGGTATAACTTCTCCCATTCTTTTTACTTTAACTCATCTTTATTTTTGTTAAAGTATCTTTTAGACAGCATGTATTAACATTTTCTTTCTTGAAAAATAAGAAAATGACTTCCATTTAATTATGTTTAAATCATTAACTTTTAATGTAATTATTGATAAGATTGAGTTTAAAACTACCATCTTACTGTTTGTTTTCTGTTCTATCTGTTCATAGTCCTTTTTACCCCTCTTTTTCTATATTCTTTGGGATTAATTTGCTTTAAAAATGATTTCATTTTATTTCTGATATTGACTTATGTGGTATACCTGCTTAGTGTTTATTTTTAGAGGTTGTTCCTAGGGTGTACAGTATACACCTGTAACTTATCAATGTATACCTTTAAATAAAATACCACTTCATTTATAGTGTACTTTCATTTATCCTCTCCTCCATTATGCTGTATTATCATACATTTTAATTCTATGTGTGTCATAAATGCCCTAGTACATTGTGTTTCTTGAACACAATCACTTAATTTTGAAAGAGATTAAAAAATGAGAGAAGAAATCTTTTTTATTTTCTCATTATAGTCATTGTTCCTGTGTCAACACAGGTTTGTGTCAACACAGGTTTCCAGCTGGCATGTTCCTTCTGCCTGAAAAACTTCTTTTAACATTTCTTGTAAGGTCTACTGGTGATACTTGTCAGCTTTGATGTCTGAAAAAGTGTTCATTTTACCTTTTTTTTGTTCATCTTCATTTATGAAAGATATTTTTACTGGGTATGGAATCTTAGGTTGACAGTTTTTTTTTTGTAACACTTTAAACATGTTGCTGAATTATCTTCTGTCTTATGTAGTTATGCTGTCATTTATACCTTTGTTCCTCTGTATGTAATGTGTCTTTTTCTGTAGCTCCTTTGGTCCTAACCCACCAGCTGATTTTAAGGGGTTTTTTGTCCCTAGTTTTCAGCTGTTAGCCCATGATAACTTTTAATTTCTTTGTATGTTAATTCCATCATCTCTATAGTTTCTGTTTCTAATATCTGATTTTTTTCTCCAGTAATATGAGAAAAAGACATTTTCCTGATTCTTTACATGCATGGTAATTTTTGATTGGATGCAGATCATTCTTGATTTTTACTTTTTTGTGTGTGTTTGATTTGTCTTGCCTTTAAACACTGTCAGATTTTTTTTGGTGTACAATTAAACTACTTGGAATCAGTTGAGTCCTTTGGAAGATGGCCTTTAAGCTTTGTTAGAGTGGATCCCAAACAGCCTTTAGTCTATGGCTCATTTTGCCCCATAAATAAGGTGATGTTTTCCTGAGGGCTCTACCCAATGCTCCGTATATTACAGGTCTTTCTTCTTTGGATGGTGGGAATGTGAACACTTCCCAGCCCTATCAATATAAGCTTTTAAGATTGTGTTGCTTACTGTTTTTGTGGTTTATTTTTTTGGCCTGGGATACTTGATTCTCTCACATGATCAGATATGAATCTGCCAAACATGTAAGGGGACCCTTCTTTAGATCTCTGAGCTCCTTTTCTGTTAGCTTCCTTTTCTTTGGCACTCTGACCCACAAATTTTAAACGCCTGGCCTCTCAGAACTCAGATACGTGGCTCCTCAATTCAGCAAGACCAGCAGGCTCTGTTTGGGTTCCTCTACCCTGCATATTGACCTGAAACTGCCTCTGGGTAGTTAAGTTGGGCCAATTGTAGATCTTATCTCATTTGTTTATCCTCCAATGTATTTTGTCAAGTTTTCTGAATGTTTATGGTGGTAGGTTAAATTTAGTTCCTCTTACTCCATTATAGTCAGAAGTGGAACTGATAGCAGTTTGTGTCCTTTTTCTTTTTTGTCCCACTCTGAATCACTTCAGTGAAAATTATGCATGTCATTTACTCTTAAGTACTTCAAAGTACATCTCCCCAAATTCAGATTATTCTCTTACTATATTACCACAGTGTTGTTGTATTGAAGAAAATTAACAAGAATTCCTTAATATCATCTAAGACTGATTCCAGTTTGTCCCGGATTGTTTCTAAGTGTTTTGTTTTTTTTTTGCGGTACGCGGGCCTCTCACTGTTGTGGCCTCTCCTGTTGCGGAGCACAGGCTCCGGACGCGCAGGCTCAGCGGCCACGGCTCACGGGCCCAGCCACTCCACAGCATGTGGGATCTTCCCGGACCGGGGCACGAACCCATGTCCCCTGCATCGGCAGGTGGACTCTCAACCACTCTGCCACCAGGGAAGCCCTCTAAGTGTTTTTTGTTTCCTTTCTCAGTTGGGTTTTTTTCTCTTTTGCTTTTTTTTTTTTTTCCCATTATTTTTGCTCTGGTATGTTTTGACACGTTCATGGTTGTGTGGCTCTTCTTTGTTCTGTCGTTTTTTTTCTGTGATAGAATTTGTGTTTAACCTACTTTTCTGCAGTCAGGACTCATGACCATTTACAACCTTTTTGAGAATTCCAGGGCTCTGTTCTCTTGAGATTTTTTTAAAAAGTGAATTTTTTGGCTTATGAGGGTTAGGGGCAGCGTCTGGAGTTCAGTGTGCTATGCTTTGACACTTTCTCATTAGAGTATTCTGTTTATTTCCTTGGCTGCTTCTTTGAAAGATTATACCATTAGGTTATACCCAGTGTTGTTTTAGTACACTGGTTCTCTTGAAAACAAGAAAAAAAAATCCTCTGCTTTGTAGCCATTTCTAATTTCAGTAGCATGAATACTCTACCCATGGCTGATTTCAAGCTACCAACATGTCACTGAACACAGCTGGGAAGAGAATTGGCACTCATGAGTCCGTATCAGCTAGCTCTAACACACACTAGTTATATCCATTTTTTACTTGATTTTAGTTCTTTAGGATTTTTTTTTAATGTGGGAGGGTGGGCTGCTTTTTATAGTTGTTTTTTCCCATGGTTCTCCCATTGTTTCATTAAGTATTGGAGGGAGAAACTATATAATACAGTTTCATTTAATACATTTTTTTTTTGGCTGCACCATGTGGATTGTGGGATCTTAGCTCCCTGACCAGGGATTGAACCCAGGCCTCAGCAGTTAAAGTGCTGAGTCCTAACCACTGGACCACCAGGGAATTCCCTCATTTAATACATTTTCTTCAATAATTTTAAAAGTATTATCATGACCATATCATAAATACTGATACTTAGGCACAGTTAACAAAGAAACATAGGTCTTATGTAGAAGCTGATACTGAAGTGGACTTGTTAACTGTATGTCCCTGGGTGGCATTTTTAACTTTCCCATTTAAACCCTGTGAATCATGTTTTATCTCAATTATAAAGATTCTGAAAGTCATTACTCAGGTCCTTTGTAAGTGATGGTAAACATTATGTTGCTTCATAAAATTCCTTTGTGTGTGGGACAGAGAAGAGATGACTTTGTTTAATAACTCTCCCAGAAGTGTTACCTCCATGCAAATAATTGAGCCGTTATCACATGTGCTTCACCAGAACAGCCATAGTTACTGTTTTAAGTTATCAGAAGTGGCAAAATGCTTTATCTGCATTGTGACTTAAAAAGTTGACTTTTTGGTGTTGAAAAAGGAGTGGAAGCAGTAACTTTGCAAAGCTAAGTTTGTACTATGACTATTCAGTCCACTTAAAAGAAATACAATTCAGTAATCCTACTTTGATTTTGAAAATGAAAGACCTACCCCTAAGTTCTCATAGTACAACTTCCCCATTCTTGATTTTTTCTTGATATTTTATCTTGTGTGAGGTATTTTTAAAAAGCCACATATAAACTCAAAGATATTTTTAAGGAATATGGAAGATGCATTGGTACAATATATAATTCCATTATTGAGTCCTGATTTTTAGAAGTTCCATACTGGGAGGTTTTATTTTCTCTTATACCTTGGGTTCACTATATTTTCTATGCTAGTTGTAAGATAGCTGTGGATTCTAGTTTCAGGCTCCATTTCTGTCACCTCTCTTGAGAACAGTGCATTCAAGAGTATGGTGAAGTAGTGACTCAGTATTTTATTTTATTTTTTTTTTATTATTATTTTTTTTTGCAGTAGGCGGGCCTCTCACTGTTGTGGCCTCTCCCCCTGCGGAGCACAGGCTCCGGACGCGCAGGCCCAGCGCCATGGCTCACGGGCCCAGCCGCTCCGCGGCATGTGGGATCTTCCCAGACCGGGGCACGAACCCGTGTCCCCTGCATCGGCAGGCGGACTCTTAACCATTGCGCCACCAGGGAAGCCCTCAGTATTTTATTTTATTTTATTATTATTTTTTTTAGGAGTCAATTTTACTTTATTTTTGTATTTTATTTATTTTTTTATACAGCAGGTTCTTATTAGTCATCCATTTTATACACATCAGTGTATACATGTCAATTCCAATCACTCAGTTCATCACACCACCATCCCCACCCCCTGCCGCTTTCCCCCCTTGGTGTCCATACATTTGCTCTCTATATCTGTGTCTCAGTATCTGCCCTGCAAACCAGTTCATCTGTACCATTTTTCTAGGTTCCACATATATGTGTTAATACACAATATGTGTTTTTCTCTTTCTGACTTCACTCCTGTATGACAACCTCTAGATCCATCCACGTCTCTACAAATGACTCAATTTCGTTCCTTTTTATGGCTGAGTAATATTCCATTGTGTATATGTACCACATCTTTATCTATTCGTCTGTCGATGGGCATTTAGGTTGCTTCCATGACCTGGCTATTGTAAATAGTGCTGCAATGAACGGTGGGGTGCAAGTGTCTTTTTGAATTAATGGTTTTATCTGTGTATATGCCCAATAGTGGGATTGCTGGGTCATATGGTAATTCTATTTTTAGTTTTTTAAGGAACCTCCATACTGTTTTCCATAGTCGCTGTATCAATTTACATTCCCACCAGTGACTCAGTATTTTAAATTGAATGGTCTTTTCATGCTAGGCTTTGTGCTAAGCAGTTTACTTGCATTTAAGGTATTCACTTTTGTCTCTATTTTACAGATTAAAAAAACCCCTGAGATTTAAATAATTACCCAGATCATGTAGTTATGGTGAGGAAATGTCAGAATTTAAACCTAGTTCTGTCTTTATTCCTGAATGTATGGCCTCAGTTTGTGTATATAGGTCTCAAAGACAAGTGTGAGATAAGGCAAAAAAGGAAGTGGAGGAAAGGGAAGAGATGGTGATGACTATGAAAAATTTACTGAGCTTTCATTGTATGGTAGGCACTTTGCTAATTGCCACACATGGCTTAAATCATTTAATCATTGTAACAGCCTTAAAAAAGAGGTATTCTACTTCTCTCTGTTTTAAGGGTAGGGAAATGAAGTTGACTTTTCCACTTGATCAGGGAAACAAGCTAATAAATGAAGGTAATGGGATTCAAACCCAGAGAATTTTTTTATTCTAATAAGAAAATGCTTACCATAAAATTGCCTATCTTAACCATTTCTGGTGTACAGTTCAGTAGTGTTAAGTATATTTACCTTGTTGTGCAGTCTCCAGAACTTAAACCCAGATGACTTAAGAGTTTGTATCCTTAACCATATAATGAAAAGCAACTGACTGCATAAACACAAAATTTAGTGATGGAACATTTAGGCTTTATGCAATACATTAGGTGAGAAGCAATGGTTTTTAAGACACTGGTCACCAGGTGGTGAAGGACAAGATCCCCAAGAGAGGGGAAACAAATGAAGCGAGACCTATGATTGTTCCAGCTTTCTGCCTGGAACGAATTTCCATCTGCAATTCATTCGTGCTACAAGAGGAAACCTAGGTGGAGACCAACAAACTCTGAGTTGAGATGGAATGGGACCAAAGCAGCTAGAGTTTGCAGACAATATCAGAATGAAGGGCGTTGCATAGAGAGAGAATCCCTGAGATCTGCAGAGGGTTCCCCTGGAGTGTTTGTCAGAGTATTGATCAGTGTGTATATGTGAGGAAATTACCTGAGGCCAGGGAAAGAAACAGTGCCCTGTATTCACATAGTGCAGGAAATAGTACTTGTTCTTATCAGCCAGATGGGAAAAACTCATGATTTGTGGAGCATTGGATAGAGTACTCAGATATGTCTTGCCCCAATGGTAGGGAATAAAGTTAGCCCTACACTGAACACTGCTCCAGACCCATGTAACAAATCATAAAGGCAAGACCCAAAAGGATCAAACTTTCTAACTACCTTTACTTTGTCCTGTAACAAAGCCTAAGAATATTTATAAGAATACAAAAAATGTCCAGCCCCTACAAGGTGAAATTCACAGCGTCTGCTGTCTATTCACTGAAAGATTATGAGACATGCAATGAAGCAGGAAAACACAATCTGTAATGAGAAGAGTAAGCAGTCAATTGGAACCAACCCATAACTGTCATGGGCATTAGAATTAGCAGACAAGAACATTAAAAGAGTTATTACAACTGTATTTCATATGTTTAATAAGTTAAATAGAGACCTAAAAGGTATAAATAAAACAGATGGAAATCTAACTTCTACAGATGAAAACTACAATGTTTTCAATGGAAAGCACACCAGATGGCATTAACAACAGGTTAGACATTACAGAATATTATTGAACTAGAAGACAGCAGTAGAAACTATTCAAAATGAAACAGGGAAAAAAAGAATTTTTGATAAATATGAAACAACCCATCAGTGGGCTGTGGGAAGAATTTGAGTGACCTAATATACTTGTAACTGGAGTCCTTGGGTGGGTGGGGGTGGGGAGAGTGAAACAAATTGAAAAAATAGGAGTTGAAAAATTATAAACCCACAGACCCAAGGAGTTTACTGAAACTAAAGCTCAGTAAATATGAAGAAACCAAAGCATGTCAAATTGCTCAAAACCAGTATTAAAGAGGAAAGTCTTAAAAGCACTAGGGAGGGAAAAGACACATTATATTCAGAGGAGCAATGGTAAGGATGACAGATTTCTTGTCAGAAGGAATATGGGTGAAAAGAGAGTGGAGCAAGGTTTTAAAAATATTTAAAGAAAAAATACAAACTTATCGACCTGGAAGTCTGTGCCCAGTGAAAATATCTTTCAAAAGTGAAGACAAAAATAAAGACTTTGAGACATCCAACATCTGGAAGAGCTCTTCACCAGCAGAAGAAATTTTAGAGGAAGTTATAGGTAGAAGGAAAATGATACCAGATGGAAATATGGATCCACATGAAGGAATGAAGAGCCCTGGAAATGAGCAATAGAGCTTTTTTTCCTTGTTATTTAAATGTCTTTAAAAGATAATTGTCTGTTTAAACCAAAACAATAACAATGTATTGTGGGCTTTATAAGATACAAGTAAGTAAAGTATATGATGACAATAGTCTAAAGACCAGGAGGAAAGAAATGAAAGTATAGTAATGTCAGGTTCTTATACCTGAAAGTGTTATAATATCATTTGAAGGTAGACTAAGTTAAAGATATATACTTATAAGCCCTAAAGCAACCACTAAAATAACCAAACAGAGAGTTTTGCTAATAAGCTAGTGAAGAGGTAAAAACAGAATCATAAAAAACTAATTAGTCCCAATAAAAGAGAAGGGAGCAGAGAACAGATGGGACAAACAGAAATAAATAGCAAGATGATAGGACTTAAACCTAACCACATTAGTAACTACTTTAAATGTAAATGATCCAAACACTCCAATTAAAAGGCAGAGATTATCAGATTGGGCAGAAAAGCAAGACCCAGTTCTATGCTGCCTGCTGTGAACTCACATTAAATATGTAGGCACAAATAGATTAAAAATAAAAGGATGGAAAAGAGATACCATGCCAGTCAAAAAAAAAAGTGCTATATTAATAACAGACAAAGTAGATTTTAGAACATAGAATAGTACAAAGAATAAAGAAGATCATTTGATAATTGATAAAGGAGTGAATTAATCCAAAAGGCATAATACATAATAATCTTTGACATTTATGCATGTAATAATAGAACTTCAAAAATCAATTAAGCAGGGCTTCCCTCGTGGCGCAGTGGTTGGGAATCCGCCTGCCAATGCAGGGGACATGGGTTCGATCCCTGGTCCAGGAAGATCCCACATGCTGTGGAGCAGCTAAGCCTGAGCACCCCAACTACTGAGCCTGAGCTCTAGAGCCCACGAGCCACAACTACTGAAGCCTGCATGCCTAGAGCCCATGCTCTGCAATAACAGGAGCCATGACAATGAGAAGCCCGTGCACTGCAAGGAAGAGTAGCCCCCGCTTACCGCAACTAGAGAAAGCCCACACGCAGTAACAAAGACCCAATGCAGCCAAAAATAAATAAAATAAATAAATTTAAAAAAGGAACAACAACAAAAAATCAATTAAGCAGAGAACTGCAAGGAGAAATAGAAAAAGTCATAATTACAGACAGAGATTTCAATACCTTTCTCTCAATAATAGAACAGGTAGATAGAAAATCATGAAGGGTAGAGAAGACTTGAACAACACTGTCAGCCAGTTGACCTGGTTGACACTTATAAAACACTGTACTCAATAAGTGCAGAGATTGACATTTCTAGAACACTCATCCATTAACAGCAGAATATACATTCTTTTCAAGTGTGCATGAAACATTGCAAGGATAGACCAAATTCTTGGTCATAAAATAAGTCTCAATGTATTTAAAAGGATTGATGTCATACAAAGTATGTTCTCTGGGCATAGTAGAATTAAATTAGAAGTCAATAAAAGAAAGATAACTGAAAAATTCCCCATATTTAGAATCTAAATAACAGACTTCTAAATAGCACATGAATCACAGAAGAAATCAAAAAGGAAATTAGAAAGTATGTTGAACAGAATGAAAATGGTAACACAGCATAACAGAATCTGTGGGATCTTGCTAAAGCAGTATTAAGGGAACATTTATAGCACTAAATACCTGGATTAGAAAAGAAAAGTCTTAAATCAATGGTCTTTACTAAAAAAGAAGAGTGATTAAACTAAAAGTAAGCAGAGGAAAGAAAGATCAAAGGGAAAAATAGAAAAATAGAAAGCAGAAAAATAAGGAAAATCAAAGGAAATACAAGTTGGTTCTTGAGAAGATCAGTAAAATCAGTAAATCTCTAGCTATCCTGATCAGGACCAAAGAGTGAAGATAACAGATTACCAATATCAGGAATGAGGGAGGTAACATCACTATAGATTCAAAAGATATAAAAAACATAATGAGGGAATATTATGAACAGCTTTATCTCCATAACTTCAACAGCCTAGGTAAAATGGACAAATTCTTACCAAAGGTCACTCAAGAAGTAGATAACCAGAATAGCTGTTTATATATCAAATTGACGTCATTAATAACCTTTCACAAAGAAAATTCCAGGCCAAGATGGCTTCACTGGTGAATTCTATCAAACATTTAAGGAGGAAATAATACCAATTCTACATACATTTGTCTAGAAAATTGAAGAAGAGGTAATACTTACAAGGTCTTTTTTTTATACTGATACCAAAACTTGATAAAGACAGTCCAAGAAAACTACAGACCAGTATCTCTCATGAACATAGAAAACAAAAATTCTAAACAAAATTATAGCAAATTCAATCCAACAGTATTATAAAGCATAATACACTATATTCAAGTGGGATTTATATCAGTAATGCAAGGTTGGTTTAACATTAGAAAATGAACAATTTTTTAAAAATTGAACTATAGTTGATTTGCAATGTTGTGTTAATTTCTGCTATACAGTAAAGTGATTCAGTTATACATACATATATATATATACATTCTTTTTTTATTCTTTTCCATTATGGTTTATCACAGGATATTGAATATAGTTCCCTGTCCTATACAGGAGGACCTTGTTGTTTATCTGTTCTCTGTGTAATAGTTTGCATCTGCTAACCCTAAACTCCCACTCCACCCCTCCTCCATGCCCACCCTTGGCAACCACAAGTTTGTTCTCTATGTCTGTGAGTCTGTTTCTGTTTTGCAGATAAGTTCATTTGTGTCATATTTTAGATTCCACATATAAGTGATACCATATGGTATTTGTCTTTCTCTTTCTGACTTACTTCACTTAGTATGATATTCTCTAGTTCTATCCATGTTGCTCCAAAAGGCATTATTTTGTTCTTTTATGGCTGAGTTGTATTCCATTGTATGTATGTACCACATCTTCTTTACCCATTCATCTGTTGATGGACATTTAGGTTGTTTCCATGTCTTAGCTATTGTGAATAGTGCTGCTATGAACATAGGGGGTGCATGTATCTTTTAAAAATTTTTATTTAATTTATTTTTGGCTGCATTGGGTCTTCATTGCTGCACGTGGGCTTTCTCTGGTTGCAGTGAGTGGGAGCTACTCTTCATTGCAGTGTGTGGGCTTCTCATTGTGGTGGCTTCTCTTGTTGTGGAGCACGGGCTCTAGGCGCGCAGGCTTCAGTAGTTACGGCACGAGGGCTTGGTAGCTGTGGCTCACGGGCTCTAGGGTGCAGGCTCAGTAGTTGTGGAACATGGGCTTAGTTGCTGTGCAGCATGTGGGATCTTCCCGGACCAGGGCTTGAACCCGTGTCCCCTGCATTGGCACGCGGATTCTTAACCACTGTGCCACCAGGGAAGCCTGCATGTATCTTTTTGAAATATAGTTTTGTACAGATGTATACCTAGGAGTAAGATTGCTGGATTGTATGGTAACTCTATTTTTAGTCTTTTGAGGAGCCTCCACTGTTCTCTATGGTGGCTGCACCAACTTACATTCCTACCAGTAGTGTAGGAGGGTTCCTTTTTCTCCACACCCTCTCCAGCATTTATTGTTTGTAGACTTTTTAATGATGCCCATTCTGACTGGTGTGAGGTAGTACCTCATGGTAGTTTTGATTTGCACTTCTGTAATAATTAGTGATGTTGAGCATCTTTTCACGTGTCTGTTGGCCATCTGCATGTCTTCTTTGGAGAAGTGTCTATTTAGTTCTTCTGCCCATGAAAATCAGTCAATTTAATTTTCCATTATTAATAAACTAAAAAGAAAGAACCATATAATCATCTCTTTAAAAAATTTATTTACTTATTTTTATTGCAGTATAGTTGATTTACAATGTTGTGTTAGTTTCAGGTGTACAGCAAAGTGATTCATTTATACATATTTTACATATATGTATTTTTTCAGATTCTTTTCCCTTATAAGTATAATTCCCTGTGCTATACAGTAGGTCCTTGTTGGTTATCTATTATAATCATCTTAACAGATGCAGAAAGAGTGGGTGACAAAAGTCAACACCTCTTCCTGATAGTTTTTATCAGCAAAGTATTAATAGAAGATAACTTTGTCAACCTGATAAAGGACATCCTAGACAAACCTATGGCTAACATCAAAACGTGTGTGTGGTTAAAATTCCCATTATAATAAGTTTTTAGGGACTTCCCTGGCAGTCCAGTGGTTAAGACTCCATGTTTCCACTGCAGGGGGCGCAGATTCGATCCCTGGTGGGGGAACTCAGATCCTGCATGCCACACGGCATAGCCAAAAAAAAAAAAAAAAAAGTATATGAAAATAAAGTACTAGGATTAGTGAAACAGTTTCATATTTATAGATATTTGAATAATCATGGAGTCATATCAGAACTAGAATGGGCCACAAGATGACATTAATTCAAATTGTTTATTTTTTATAGGTCAGTATGGAAATCCTTTAAATAAATACATTAGACATTATGAAGGATTATCTTATGATGTGGATTCATTACACCAAAAACACCAGCGTGCCAAAAGAGCAGTTTCACATGAGGACCAGTTTTTACGTCTAGATTTCCATGCTCATGGAAGGTGAGTAAATTTATGCTAACTGTGTCTGAAGTTCCCATGTATTCAATCTATATTAAGAGAAGAAATTTATACCCTTAATTTTCCTTCTCTAATGGAAAGGTCCGCATTTGGAAATTCAGCCTATGCTGAAATTTGGTATATACATTAAAAAATGTTTTCTTTTAAAATGGATTGCCCTTTTTATGTTGTTAAGGAAACAGTCACATTTAAATGTTTTAGGTTTATGAATCAGATCATCTATTGTATTATTAGAGGATGTGTCTTTAAAGAAGAGTCTATGTTTGTGGTTCAGCTAATTTTATGTGTTTTATGGCCTATGTGTCTGTTCTCTGGTGCCAACAGTGAAGATAGCTAGTTGTAGGCCATTAAATAAGTCATTTAATTTCTCATTAACTCCATTTTATCAGCTCTAAAATGACAACTTGTAGACAGATGACCTACTGTACTGCTTGATTCTCAGACAGAATTGTTAAGGAATAAAGAACAGGGAGCCAAGGGAGAGAGGTAAAAAAAAAATCACATTTATTTTGTCCTGTTGTGTTCCAGGTACATAGATGCTTTATATGCATTTTCTTATTTAATCTCTCTACACCTAAACAAGGTAAATCTTTTTATATCCAAGGAAACTAAGACTCACAAAAGTTAAATAACTTCTTTAAAGTTATGTAGCACAGATTTTACCTGGACCTGGCTGATTCAAGACCCCATATTATTTTTTTCTTTGTCTGTTAGGAGTACTCAGATACAAAATCTTCAAGTATTCTTTGTCAGATTCTCTGCCTTGCCTGCTGTAATGAATAAGTCTATTCCTTTTGTACTTTTTCTGCAGTTGTAACCCTGATTTATTATTCACCTCCTAATAGGTTTCCCAGCTTCCATTCCATTTATCATTAAAGCTATCCTATGTACTGCTACAAGATGACTCTTCCTTAAATGCTTCCTTTTTCACGTCAGCTTATTGCTCTAAAGTGTTCAATTAATGATTGTTAGCCAGATTTCTTAACTGGGCTTTCAAGATTCTTTGTAAATTAACTCAAGTCTATTCTAAACTTACTTTGTTCCACTTCCTAATATTGTGTCTGTTTCATTCAGAATGAGCTTCTCATTGCTGAATATACCATGTACAGTTTGTTTCCTATATTATTTATCTTAAATTCTGATCACCTTTTAATACACAATTCAAGTTCTACTTCTTTGAAGCTTTATTTACACCTTCCTCTGAACCTTTAAATTACTTACCTGTACCGTTGGCATTGGTTCCATATCTCTTCCTTTTCATGTGTGTATTTCTTGTTTATTTTTCTGTAACTGTGTTTTTTCTTCCTCACAGGCAGACACATGCTACTATTTAGTGTGTCTGCTATTTGCCCTTATACTATAGACACTCAAGAAAGATTTTAATGGATGAAAAAAATCAGATAATAAGAACTGCTATGAAACAAAGTATTTTGCACATGGAAATTAATGCATTACTTAACTTAATTTCCATATTATAAAACAATGATCATTATAGAAAAAAGTACTTTCAAGTTATAAAATCTACTTTGTTTTGAAGGAAGAAAAAATTCATTTCAGGATCTGTTCTTCTAGATAAAAATTTTAGTGATGGCAAATCATGTAAATTTTTATGACCCTTAACCTCAGTAAAAATTTTAATTACCCATTCTTTATTGGTACCATGAAATAATAAGCAATCATTAAGCCTTCCTAAGCTTTTAATAACTATCTCAAAGTAAATTTAATGCTGTATTGCAAATATCGTGTGACTGCCAAAAGGAAAAGTTGAGATTCTAGCTGCCTTTGGTTTGGATACCACATTTCTATTACATCATTAGATTTTTATTAGCTCCATTACATAATTCATATTGAACATATGGCAAAACCAAATCCCTACCTCCTTTTGTTTTTTTTTGGTACATGTGTGAGAGTAACTGAGAGAGAGTGTACAAGTACACGCTGTTATTTAGTTATTCTGATAGGAGCTGCAAGATGTGCGTAAGTCATTGTATAAGAAGAAAATGTGATATGGTGCTTTACAGATAAAATGCTGTACATATTCAAAGGGAGGAGGACTTACTTCTAGCTTAGGCTCTCAGCAAAGGACCTGGACCCAGGAAATCTCATTCTTTGTATTAGTGATTATCTTAGGTACTTTTAACAGAAATCTGTTTAATTAACTATATACATATACTACATTTTCTAGAATAGATCTGAACTCAGGAATTTAATTTTGTTTTCTCAATTATTATACTTGTATATTCACACTGTCTCAGAGTTTGTGCCCTAAAACATGGTTATTGTGACTACCTTATAACATACCTTAGTTAAAAATGTGATGATCTCATAGTTTCATTTCTCCCTTTCCTTGAAATAGGCCTACAAAAATGACCTTGATAAATGTAATTATAGATTTCCTGCTAAGTTTCTTCTTCTTCCCTACCATATACAAAATGTGGGTTTGGGGTACTAGCACAGCCTCTGTAGGGTGTGTGTGTGTGTGTGTGTGTGTGTGTGTCTTTCAGTATTAAAATCATTCTTTGTTCTGTTTGTTTTATGCCTAAGCACATGAACACAATTCTTTCAACCTGGCTTCCACGTTTCCTAAATAAGAAAGGGTGGATCACATCCCAAGTTTACAAATATCAGTGTTAAATGAAGGAATGTTGAGATTCTTTAAGCCTAATGTCCATTCTTGAGAATTCCATGAAAAACCATTGCTCTTTTTTTTTCTCTTCCAGTTTTATTGAGATATAATTGACATATAGCACTGTATAAATTTAAGACGTATAGCATAATAATTTGACTCATATACATCATGAAGCTACATTTTTTTTTCTTGTGTGTATATGTATTTTTAAACATTTCCTTCATGTTTTGTTTTCCATTATATACTTTGGGCAATCAACTTTATTTTCTGGTCTTCTCACGACTTTGCTAACTTTACTGCCTTTCATAGATTTACATTTGAGTAGGAAGCTACTTAGTAAAGAACTTGTGATTTTTATAGGAAGTATAATATATGTATTGAAACAGTCGTAAACTGGGTAGAGAAAGGAGTACTGTGGTAATTTGGAGCCTGAATGGTGTTCCCTTCTGACTTGACATGTGTTATCTAGAGGTTCTTTTGAGCCTTAGCTTCCTTATTAGTAAAACCTTGAAGTATGGATGAGATAATGTTTAAGGCCTCTTCCTGCTTTAAAGTTCTACAAAATATATTAGTAACACTCAAGTAACTAAATTAAAAAGAACTCAAAACACTGTCTAGTCAGTAATAAACTATTTTTTATGCTTCTGTGTTTAATTGTTTAGGTACATAATAAATCAGAAATTGTTTCCATCTAATATGTGATTTGTATATAGTGTAAAAGATACCAAAATTTTATCTAAGTGCAGTACGATGTTTTGGAGTTTTCTTTTTTCTGATTTTGATAAGATAATTATTCCTGTAGCCTTAACTGTACATTTACAAACTGTTCAAAATAAATGGTCAGATAATTTGATTTGAAGTTTCTTTGCAGTTTGAGACTCAAGTTCTCCCTGCCTCTGAAATGTGAGGGTATCAAGGATGTGGCCCAGGTAACCTGTGAAAGGCATAAGTATTCTCTTTGGGTCCTGACTGGAGCTGGGTTACTCAGGAATTGTCTTGGACTTTATCTTTGACACATCATGAGTAGCGTAGCAGAAACCCAGGGTGCTTTTAACTCCATAGACAAACCAGCACACTTTAAGAAGCAGAAGTGAGAATCTAGGGAGCACAGATAGATGCCAGCTCATAAAGAAGAGCAACAGAATAAATTAGAATTGTGTAAAAATGCTATTGTTATGGATATGGAAAAACAAAATTAAAAAAAATACTGACCTGGGCTTCCCTGGTGGCGCAGTGGTTGAGGGTCCGCCTGCCGATGCAGGGGACACGGGTTCGTGCCCCGGTCCGGGAGGATCCCACATGCCACGGAGCAGATGGGCCCGTGAGCCATGGCCGCTGAGCCTGCGTGTCCGGAGCCTGTGCTCCGCAACGGGAGAGGCCACAACAGTGAGAGGCCCGTGTACCGCAAAAAAAAAAAAAAAAAAAAAAATACTGACCTGACACTGAAAGCTATTCCAACAAGGTTTGAGCAAGTTTGAGCAAAAATTCCTAAAGGAAAATGGTATTTATTTGTACCTATTTTATGTCAGGTACAGTGCCCTTTAGCATATACTTTTGTTTAAGTATATTTCATACCACTCTTTGTCTCAGCAGTGGATTTTCTAAGATATGCAATTCTTAGTTATTGCCTGATTGCCTGATTCCTCGTTACACAGAAATTAAAAGCCTAACAAATATGTTTTTTAAAACTCTGAAGGCTACACTGGCTACTTGAATTACTTACTGAAATAAGAAATAGCAACTGAGTTGTGTTCACGTTAATTCTGTGTTGAAGAAGTTAAATTGGGAGCTGATGATGGCTCTGAGCTTAGCTTCTTGGATAAGATTTTAACATGAAATATTTTTATTTTTCATGTTTTTAAGCACTAACTAGGGTTTATGTGATATGAAGAGAGGGAATGAGTTTTAAAAAACTGAGCTTCCTCCTGTTTTGAAAAAGGAATGGAAATAAGAGTGTAAAAGTATTTCTTTTGTTTTTAATTTAATTAATTTAATTAATTTATTTTTGGCTGCCTTGGGTCTTCATTGCTGCACGCGGGCTTTCTCTAGTTGAGGCGAGCGGGGGCTACTCTTTGTTGTGGTTCACTGACGTCTCATTGCGGTGGCTTCTCTTTGTTGCGGAGCACAGGCTCTAGGCACGCCAGCTTCAGTAGTTGTGGCACGTCGGCTCAGTAGCTTTGGCTCACGGGCTCAGTAGTTGTGGGGCATGGGCTTAGTTGCTCCACGGCATGTGGGATCTTCCCGGACCAAGGGTTGAACCTCTGTCCCCTGCATTGGCAGGCAGATTCTTAACCACTGCGCCACTAGGGAAGTCCCTGCTTCTCCTTACACAGGATAAATTTACTTATTTTTGCTTGAGTTTTAGTTTCACTTTTATCTTCTTTGGGAACTCTTGAGGAATCTCGTATATGTATTTTTGCTTATTTGAGGTAATCTATCTACCTCAGGGCCATCAGTAAAGCCTGGAACTGTGTTTTTCAAACTGTAGAACCCTAGAATTTCTTTGGAGGTTGCCTCAGGTTCTTCCCAATGGGCCGCAGGTGGGCTGACTCTGCCCTTTCCCCTTGTACCAACCTGTTCTGTTTTATCCTTTTTTTTTTGGAGGAGGCAGATAGTGGCTTCTTTAAGATAATTTGAAAAAGGACTTTGCTGTTTCAAAAGTATACTAGTGGAAGTAAACTAGATATTTGACTCATAGTAATATTTGCTGTTAATACTGGCAACTTGTCTTACAAAAATAATTTGGGTGGAGACTCTGTCAAGCATCTTTATTAAGAAGAAGGTGAATGTTACAAGGAAAAGAATACCTAGAAATGTCAGGGATGGCTATTAAGTACTGTTTTATTTCTAGGAATCACTACCCAGGCCTACCATAACCTGTTCCATTTAGACACAGTAGACCTGTCTGGGACTGCTGGATTACAGACATACTTGGAAGCAAGGTTTTTGCTCTCAGGTTTCTTCCCCCTGTTACCAAGGTACTTGATTAGTCGAGGCTTTTTGTCCTAATATGACTTCAGTTCAAGGGATGCACCTTTAACTACTGCTGTTTTCTTCTGAGAGTCAGAGCCATATTATCTTTAGCTTAAATAGCTATCATATGGGAAAAGGCAACTTCTTTTCACTTTATATTCTTACTGTTCTAATATATAGAATGGTACCTCTTTAATATAGAAGGTATATGATCATCCAAAAACTTAAAGAATCATATCCTAGCATAATTAATTTTGTTGTTCTGTACCAAAGGTGGTTCTGGTACCTCTGTTTGTTTGTTTAGTTTAGATTTAGAGTGCTTTTCTCAAGCCTTAGAGGGGAAAACCAACTATTATTACCACATGGTACAACTGCATTTTCAAAGCACTGAGGCCCGAGATTTGAAATCTGTTTCGTGTATTTTTTCAAATTGCTGTCATTTGTTAGCTGATTTTGCCCTCCTATAATTTTACTCTATTCTTTATAACTTTACTATATGCCACTGAGGAAAGAATTATAATAGAACTACTATAATCAAGATGAGAGACAAAATACTATTGATTCATAGAATCAACATAGTGATTAAATCTAACAGTAGGAAAATATTCCCAGTGCAAATGATGTTCCTTATACAGAGCATCTTCCTCCTCAGAGGAAATCTAAAGTTTATCTTTGATTACAGTATACTATATTATAATAATAAAAAAAAGAGGGCTTACCTGGTGGCGCAGTGGTTGAGAATCTGCCTGCCAATGCAGGGGACATGGGTTCGAGCCCTGGTCTGGGAAGATCCCACATGCCGCGGAGCACCTGGGCCCGTGAGCCACAACTACTGAGGCTACGCGTCTGGAGCCTGTGCTCCACAACAAGAGCGGCCGCGATAGTGAGAGGCCCACGCACCGCGATGAAGAGTGGCCCCCGCTTGCCACAACTGGAGAGAGCCCTTGCACAGAAACGAAGACCCAACACAGCCAAATAAATAAATAAATAAATAAATAAGGGAACTAAACTTACTGAAAGAAACATAGTAAAATGGGATTAATAATCAAAGGGAACTTCTTATGGTGGTGTTGTAAAGTAGAATTTTCAGTAAAATTCGAATAAGGTTATATTTTCACTTCTGTATCTTACTTGCATTTGTTCAGATTTTAAAAGGTGACTTGGTGAAGACTGATAATATTACATACATTAAGACTGCTACAACACTCAGCGTATATTAGCTTGACTGCTTCTGGCACATGCTTGAGAGGCATTCGTGGTATGACTGAAAGCAAGATGCAGAAACCAAATACTAGAGTTCTAGTCCTAATTCTAGTCTTGTGACCTGAGTCATACCCTTTGATAAAAATATTCATCGGGCTTCCTTTGCAATGTTACTGTGAGGACGGGATACAGTAATATGTGTGAAAGTGCTCTGAAAACTGTAAACCTATATAAATTTAAGAAGAATGTTATAATCTCATCATTATCATCACAATACTACTATCTCAAACAATTCTCTAGGGGCTTTTACCACTAGGAAGGGTATCTCTGCCCGCACAATTTTATTTTATACCGTAGCTTTTGGGAATACAATGATTTTTTTAAAAATGTTTATTTATTTATTTATTTGGTTGCGCCGGGTCTTAGTTGCGGCTCGTGGGCTCCTTAGTTGCAGCTCTCCAGCTCCTTAATTGGTGCACGTGGGCTCCTTTATTTGCAGCAGTTGGGCTCCTTAGTTGCAGCATGCAGTCTCCTTAGTTGTGGCATGTGAACTCTTAGTTGTGGCATGCATGTGGGATCTAGTTCCCTGACCAGGGATCAAACCTGGCCCCCTGCAATGGGAGCATGGAGTCTTAACCACTGCGCCACCAGGTAAGTCCCAGTACAATGATTTTTTTAAATTTATTTATTTTTATGGTGGCAAAATAACATGTAACTTACTATTTTAATCATTTTTAAGTGTACAATTCAGTGGCATTAGGTACATTCAAAGTGTTGTCTAACTATCACCACGATTCATTTTTAGAGCTTTTTGATTATACCAAACAGAAACAATAACTTCTAATTCTGCCCTCCTACCAGCCCTTGGTAACCTGTGTTCTACCTTCTGTCTCTAGAAATTTGCCTATTCTAGGTCCTTCATAACTGGAGTCATATAATATGTGGCCTTTTGCATCTGGCTCTTTTCACTTAGCATGTTTCTAATGTTCATATGTGTTGTAGTATATCAGAATTTCATTCCTTTTTAAGGCTGAATAATCCATTGTATGTACATACCAATCATATGTACATCTTTTTTTTTGGCCGTGCCATGCGGCTTATGGGACCTTAGTTCCCTGACCGGGGATCGAACCTGGGCCCTTGGCCATGAAAGTGCGGATCCCTAACCACTGGACCACCAGAGAATTCCCCATACATACATCTTGAAATCCATATGTTGATGAATATTAGGATTGTTTCCATCTTTTGGCTATTATGGATAATGCTGCCACACACACTGGTGTACAAGTATCTGAGTCCCTGATTTCCATTCCTTTGGGTATATACATAGAAGTAGAATTGCTGGATCATATGGTAATTCTGTTTAACTTTTTGAGGAACCACCAAACTCTTTTCCCAAAATACAGTGATTTTTATAAGGCAGTGTTCACTGTAGTTTTTCTGACCTTTGGGCCAAAAGTTTAAGCAATTAAAGAATCAGGTTGGGACTTCCCTGGTTGTGCAGTGGTTAAGAGTCCTTCTGCCAGTGCAGGGGACATGGGTTCGAGCCCTGGTCTGGGAAGATCCCACATGCTGTGGAGCAAGTAAGCCCATGTGCCACACTACTGAGCCTGCGCTCTATAGCCCGCGAGCCACAACTACTGAAACCCATGCGCCTAGAGCCCGTGCTCTGCAAGAGAAGCCACTGCAATGAGAAGCCCGCGCACCGCAACAAGGAGTAGCCGCCACTCACTGCAACTAGAGAAAGCCCACGCACAGCAACGAAGATCCAATGCAGCCAAAAAATAAATAAAATAAAATAAAATAAAAAGAATCAGGTTATGTTTTCAGATGATTTTTTTATTCAAGGCTTGTTGAGAAATTGGGAAGGTAGGATGTGTTCATCAGCTAATTATTATTATTACTTTATAATGTGTTGTCTGACAGGACTATTGCAAAGAATTTGCAATTTATATAAATATTAAAATAGTGTAAAGATATGAACTATCAAACAGATGGTAGTGGAATTAAAATTAGAGAACTGGAATTCAATGACTTAGTTAATGGAATAATATATCCAGCTTCTGATTATTCATTTGTAGTTGATCTGTTTCATGGATTGTGACAGAGTTTAATTCAGTCTGGCTTCTTCTACCATTTACCTGCCTTCCAGGCTCACCCTTGTTCCATTCCTTCTTTGTTTATATATGTTTCAGATGCACATTAATTTTGATATTAATAGAGCAGTGCATCTTGGGCATATGATGTAAATTTGATTTTTTGTTTTATTATCTGTGTTGCTTCTTGACTCTATATGTGCATAATTGAAAACTGATTTTATATATGGTTTCAATCCAATTTAAATCAATAGTGAGAATAATGTTTTGTATATATGAGATGATTTGCTTATGCAATCAATATTAAGATTAGAAGGGGCCTACTTCAAGTGTTCTTAAATTCTCTCTGTTACAACATCCCTCTAGGATTGCTATCTGCATAGACATGTAAAGTGATATAAAACTATTTTTTTGAGTAAGGATTGCAGCATAGATTGTTCTTATATTGAACTTAAATGTCCTTTCTGAAGCTTTTACTATTTTGGGGGAGGGAGATATAGAGTACTAATGCTGCTGCTTATAATGATTTTAAGGTAAAACAGTTTTGCTGAATAATAAATCCTGAATGACAAACATATTAAGCCCTTAGATTTTTACTGTTTAGTCTGTTTAACAAAGATGCTCTTTTAGAGGTGGTGTTTATATAGTAAATTAAAAGTGTATAAATGATAAATTAATGATTTTTCAAAATGTGATCCTTTAAAAAATAATGTGTGTATTTACACTCACATTTATGATCAAGAATTTCATGTCTATTAGTTGGTTAAAAGGAATTTTATGAAAAGGATATACAACAAGAATTCAGGCAAGATTCCTGTTTGTTTAGGATTGTCTTTTTTTGACTTTGTGGAGTTCCCATTTAGAAGATGTGTTTGGCTTTGTTGATTACTTGCTGCAGTAGATTGGAACGTTAAGGTTCTAAGGATGTCTTTCCTAGCCTACAGTCCTTGTCACAGTAGTTGGGAAGCCCTAGGAGTTTTTTGGTGAGAGGTTTAGGCAGGTAGAAATGAGTGCAGCTGCAAAATAAAAGGTTGCCAATACAGGAAATTAAGGGAAAAAGATAAAATAGTGTTCAGAAAGGGTGATACTCTATGAAGGTAATGGCTATACCCAACTGTTGACCCCTATTCACTTGAAAAATTATTTGATTTTTTCTTTAGAATCAACATTATTGAAGTATAGTTTACATAAAATATATTCATTTCAAGTGTATAGTTTAAGTTTTGGCAAATGTATACACTTGTGAACCACCATTCAAATCAAGGTGTAGAACTTTTCCATCAGAGCAAAAAATTCCTTCATTCCCTTTTGCTCTTAGTCTCTCCATCCCAGGCAACTACTGATCTGCTTTCTGTCACTAACGATAGATTTTGCCTATTCTGGAATTACATATATATGGAATTATATATACTGTGTGCATTCTTTTGTGTTTTATAAAAGTACCTATTTTTAGTAGTTTGATGATTTTATTGCTGAATAGTTTGCTACTGTATGAATAAGCCACAACCTTTTTTTCTCTCTTTACTTGCTGATAGACATTTAGGTTATTTCCAGGTTTTGGCTATTATGAATAAAGCTGCTTTGGACATTTGTGTCCAATTGTTTGTGTGGACATATATTTTATATTTTCATTTCTCTTGGTATAGAATTGTGGGTCATAGGGGTTTTGTATGTTTACCTTTATAAGAAACAGCCAGTTTTCCAAAGTGATTGTACCATTTTTTACTTCCGCCAGCAATGTGTCAGAGTTCAAATTATTCCACATCCTACTAACATTTGGGGGTTGGCTAATTAAAGACTTTGGTTCATATTCACTGAGTAGAAATTGTGTTATATGCAGACCTTTATGGCAGTTATAAAAGAGACTTGATATAGTTTTTAAAGTTAAATAATGATAGCTACTTTGCTACCCTTTACATCTCCTTTGTGCCAGGTACTGTGTTAATGACTTTACATACGTTATAATCTCTAATCCTTAAAATGGTTCCAGAAAATAGAATGTGTTATCTTCATTTAATGGACAAGAATCCTGGGCTAGTAAGGATTTACTAGGCTTAAGATTTAGGCTTAAGATTTTGATTCTGAGTTTGATTCTAAAACCCTAGATTTCTTTATTTAACTTTATTTCAGTATTTTGGTCTTTCCTTTTCCTTTATAGAGGACAGTTAGAATGAGTATGATTTCAGCTAATATCATGGTCCTTTGGGTTTGGGATCTCCAAATTGAACTGAGAAAGGTCTAAAAAGAATTAGAAGAAGATGCCCCAGGGAAAAATAAAGGAGTTGTAAAGTTTTCTGTGTGTGTGTGTCTGTCTTCCTGTATGTGTGTGTCTGTGTGTGAAAGAAAGAGCATACATACTTGCTTTTGTGAGAAGAGATGTTAAGTATCTAATCAGATGGCACTTCCTTATGTATTCTCTTATCTGAGTTGTGAACAATAGGGGAAAATGGAAAAGCTATGGAATTACTAGAGAGGGGAGACAGGTAGTGGTGAATTAACAGTAATTGGGTCACGAAGCTTGTTTTTATCTTCAAGCAACTTAGTTGCTGTTGGAATGATCTTGTTTCACCATGTGAGAATCAGTCTGTAGGCATTTATTTTTTTAATATATCCCTAGATGATTGCTGTTTAATTGTATGTGAGTTGTATCACAGTGTTAGCTTGAATTTCAGAGCAGAATTTTTATAAGAGAATCTTGGCCAGTTATTTCCCAAATAGACAAATTGTGTGAAACAATTCACATTTTGCAGATTTTTTTTAATTAAAAAAATAATTGTTTAAATTTGGATCCTTTTAATTTCATTTTTTTTCCTTTCCTACCCTGTTTGCAGACATTTCAACCTACGAATGAAGAGGGACACTTCCCTTTTCAGTGATGAATTTAGGGTGGAAACATCAAATACGGTACTTGATTATGATACCTCTCATATTTACACTGGACATATTTATGGTAAGTTGAACCTTAAAAGAACCCTCTTTAATTTTTTTCTATACAAGGAAATATATGCATTTTGAAGTATAGGCAAATATTTCAGAAAGATGGGATAAATCCTGGGGAGATTTGAGTGTATCGTGAAGAGCAATGGGCTTTGAAGAATGAAGTAATTCTTGGATCAACCTTTACATATATGTTTAGTATTGAATTATGCAGCGTCTGACTTCTGAAAGGTAAGAAGTTTTGACTCTCTCATTACCTCCAAACTGTTAGGTTTTAAAAAAATTTTTAATGATTTATATAATTTTCTGATCTTCCAGGCAAGGAATTAACAGTAACTTAACTGTTTTATAACGAAACTGTAAAGATTATCTTAACAGCCAAAAATAATGTGACAAAGTCGTTCATAGGAAAATCCTCCCAGGGCCTTCCTTCCTCTGGATCTATTTGCTTTTTGTTCACAATTCTAATGAATTTCTCTTACTACACCAGATTTAAAAAGATATTAGGGAGATGGGGGACACACTTATTAGCCCAATGGAAAATTATATCTGTCAGCTTAGTAATGTAGGGAGAACAGAGCAATTGATGGAAGTCGTAAAAAAGTTAAAAAATCAAAGTCTTCTGGAGGTATTAGGGGCAAAATATCATTGAGTTATAACTGTATGTTAATAAATACTCAAGATGATCCTATTTATTAAGAGTTATTAAAGTTAATTGAAAGTTAAATTTCATTTCTACATATTAGAGAGATTTCCACTCAAAATCCTGACTTGAAAAATTAAATGCTTTGAGAAAGGTTTCTTTTTTTTTCTTATGATGATGGGTAAATGAGACATTTCTGTACTTAAAATTTCTTATTTGTAGATCAAGCGTAGTTAAAAAATTAAAAGTTTTTTTGTATTCTTATAATTCTTCAATGGAAAAGGAAAGTGTTTTTCCATAGGTCAAGATTTCTAATGTTAGATTATAGTTTTCTGTTATTTTCTTGATCATTTACCTTGCTGGGCAAGTAATTTAGTAGTCTCCCAGCCCCCCGCCCCCCCCTTTTTTTGGTAGGTGACAGTCAAAAAGTGTACAAGACTAAATGAGTTTGCAGATAAACATCATATCATTTAAAATACAAAGGTCTTGGAGTCAGCTTCAGTCTATGATTAACTTAAAGTCAACTAATTACTGTTAATCTACAACTTAGAAATTGCAGAAAGCCTGATTTTTGTTTTAATGAGAAATTTTTGAATGGCAAATTTAACTTTTAAAGCCCCCTCCTAACTTCCCACCTCTTCTTATCATTTGATGTTTGGTACTCAGCTTTTCTTTATGACCGAACCAAAACTACCTTTTTTCTTATAATTGTCTTTCCCTAAAGAAGTATAATTGATGGGACACTATCATGAACCTTTTCCCAATATCTTAGAAAGAATTGTTGGCATACTTTTGTTCAAATTGCTTCTGAAATATTTAATACTGTCTTATTTTTATTTTTATTATTTTTATTATTTTTATTTATTTTTTTTTTTGCGGTACGCGGGCCTCTCTCTGTTGTGGCCTCTCCCGTTGCAGAGCACAGGCTCCGGACACGCAGGCTCAGTGGCCATGGCTCACGGGCCTAGCCGCTCCGCGGCATGTGGGATCCTCCCAGACCGGGGCACGAACCCGTGTCCCCTGCATCGGCAGGCGGACTCTCAACCACTGCGCCACCAGGGAAGCCCCTGTCTTATTTTAAAAATGTATTTATAAAACCTACTGGTGGTAAGGAAGCTAAAAGGTTCGTGCAGAATATATTAGGTGGGAAAGGAACTTTTTTCTTATGGCAATTAGAGTAGAAATTCAAAAGATACTTTAATATCTTTATTTTGAAAGTGTATATTTTATCAGTGGATCTGCTTGCCTCTAAGTTTATTTAAGTCATTTTTTTGAATGACTATTGCATGCATACCAGGCACTCTTCTAGGTTCTGGGAATTTGATTGTCAGCAAGACAGATGTTCCATTTTTCATTGTTGTTACTATATATATACTATATATATTTTAACTAAGTTCCAGTTGTTGTTCACATTCAGGTTGATATGTTTTATGTGAAAATTAATTTCCCCGGTAAATTTGTATTTAGTTTTTTTCTCAATACATAAGAATGGCTTTATAAAGGAGAATGAATTTAACATTCATGTGCAAATCAAATTTTTAAGAGTTTGTGGCTTTCATTAATAGGTGAAGAAGGAAGTTTTAGCCATGGGTCTGTTATTGATGGAAGATTTGAAGGATTCATTCAGACTCGTGGTGGCACATTTTATGTTGAGCCAGCAGACAGATATATTAAAGACCGCACTCTGCCATTTCACTCTGTCATTTATCATGAAGATGATATTAGTAAGTACTTAAATTTTGCAAAGAGTATATAAATAGTTAAAACTATGTGGAGACAAATGAAACCTGAGCTGTTTTCTTTCCTAAGCTATTAATCAGGCTAGAAAATAGTTTCACAACTAAAATTTCAATTAAAGAATAGATCTATATAGTTGAGACAATATCATTGTCAGTCTGTGCCAGTACTACTTTGTTGATATGCTATGAGTCAACCAACTCCGATTGAACTGGAAATTCTATATTGTGATATCATCCAGTCATTTAATGCTGTAACACCTTTGTGTGTGTGGCCTACTGAAGCATCATCCTCTTATGTAAATTTCAGTGTGGGTATTTGCATAGTATTTAAAGAATATTTTAGATATTTTTGTAATTTCTAAGCCTTTTGAGTATTTCTTTTTGGAATCTTGAAATGACTTCCACTTGGTAAGACTTCAGATTTATCTTTATGGATTTTGTTCTCGACCGTGGTCTTTATATATGGTAATTTGTTAGGAGAGCTCTTTTTCTGTGTTTTAAGAGTAGAAAATGTATTTAGACTTCCCCTTTTCATTCTACCATTGTCTGTATATCCATAGTCATTTAATCACTAGAATGCTGTAATGAAATGACCCAGAAATACATTCCTCTAAGTCACAGGCCTCTTGAATACTCATATTTTATTTTTGACTGTAGTAAGAGTAGTCTATCAATTTTTGCCTATTTTCCTTATTTGGCAGCTTCCAGGCTTCATTTTCCTTTCTACATATAGAAGTTTGTTGTCAGTAATTTCGTTCTCACCCCTGGTAATGTACTGGAAAGTCTTTTTTTTTTTTTTTTTTTTGCGGTACGCGGGCCTCTCACTGCCGTGGCCTCTCCCGCTGCGGAGCACAGGCTCCGGACGCGCAGGCTCAGCGGCCATGGCTCACGGGCCCAGCCGCTCCGCGGCATGTGGGATCCTCCCGGACCGGGGCACGAACCCGTGTCCCCTGCATCAGCAGGCGGACTCTCAACCACTGCGCCACCAGGGAAGCCCTTGGAAAGTCTTAATCATGTCGACTTCTTGCTTTATCAGCTCTGACAGTTTCTGTACTTAAGTCTGTCTAACTGCTTGTCATCTCTAATGCTCGATTACTATAGAAAATAGCATAATTATTCTAGATAGAATACATTTATGATTTTGGCTACTTGTTAAATCATAAATTCGTTAATGACACTTGTGCACATTTTTGCTCATCCCTATCTGATTCCTTTTCCAATTTCCCCTCCTGGTATTTCAGACCCTCCTCAAGCTCCAAACTACAGTCTTCCTTCACAGGCTAGAGTATGAATTCCTTTGCTTTCCTTTCTTTCTGCCAGTAGAATTATCATCTACTTCATTTGTATGTTACTTTGTAATTTTCTGAGTAATTTAATCATTTTGCAGGTTTACCTCCCCTATCAGGGTGTGTAAGTTCTCCAACTGCAGTTTCTGTTTCTTTTGCTCCTTTAACATTTCAGATATCATTTATCTCTGCAGCAGTTTCTTCACTGATACTTAATAAAGTCCTGCAACATTTTCCCTATAATGTTTTCTCAAAATCAAACAAGACCTTTGGGAAAGAAAGGAGAGGAAGAAATGATTGTCAGATTTTGAACTGATGATTTCCTTCCCATGATATTGTAGTCAAACATTTTCCTTTGCTTTGTATGTCTTATAAGTATCTTCAACTGTGTTTGTTCTGCCTTTTATGATTTCTGTTGTTTTGTCTTCTCTCTCGTTTCCTTTCTTCTCTTATCTACTTGTATGTAGTTTAAGAATGTTCTGCTCTTTTTTCATACTTGTGTTTCTTCCTCATCATATAATTGCATTTCTTTCACTTTGCATCTTATAGTAATTTTCAAAAATCTCCCTTTATTTCAGCCTTTTCTTTTTCCCCAAAGGTGATGAGTTAGCTTGCAGAATCAGTGACATTGGATGCAACTTAGTTTTCTGTTCCTTTTGGCATTTAACTTTACCATTGATTTCAGTGCTTAACTCTTACTTGTCTTGGTAAACATGTATTCATGGTAAGGAGATCTTTTCATGTTCTGCTTGTTATTACATGCCAGTAGTGGTATTAGAGCCTAAAAACAGCAATGTTTAGAGTGATTTTGTTTGTAACTTTTTCTGATAAATAGAAATGTAATGATATGAGGATAAGAGTATGGGAAGCAATTGCCTTAAATAGAATTTTTAATGCTTGCAGATTTAGACAATTACTTTTGAAAAACTATCTGAAAATCTGTCAAGTTAACTACAAAAGGAAAGCACCCATGTATTAACCATTTAGTTTTTAAATAGTTGCTCTAGTCTAGATTCTAGACCAAGGGTTGGCATCTTTTTCTGTAAAGGTCCAGATAGTAAATAATTTGTCTTTGTGGGCCATATTTGCTCTGTTGCAGCTGAATTCTGCCATTGTAGTATGAAAACAGCAATAGGAAATATGTAAATGAATGAGCATGGCTATGTTCCAATAAAACTTACTGACACTTAAATTTGAATTTCATGTAATCTTAACATGACACAAAATATTATTCTTTTAATTTTTTCCCACCATTTGAAAATGTAAAAACCATCTTTAGCTTTCATGCCAAACAAAAGGACTCATTTATCTAGCAGGCTGTTGTTTGCCTACCACTCTTCTAGAGGATGGCTAGATAAATTTACTTTTTTTAAAATTGAAATATAGTTGACATACAATATTATGTTAGCTTCAGGTGTGCAACATAGTGACTTGACATTTAAATACATTATGAAATGATCACCACGATAAGTCTAGTAACATCTGTCACCATACAAAATTATTACAGTATTATTGACTGTATTCCTTATGCTGTATGTTACCTCCCCGCAACTTACTTATTTTATAATTGGAAGTTTGTGCCTTTTAATCTCCTTGACCTATTTCGCCCAGTCTCCTACTCCCCTTCCCTTTGGCAACCACTGGTTTGTTCTCTGTATCTATGACTCGGTTTCTGTTTTGTTTCATTTTTTTTTTTTTTTAAGATTCCACATGTAAGTGAAACCACATGGTATTTGTCTAGATTAAATTTACTTTTAATTGGCCCTTTAACCTCTCTGTGTAGAATACCTAAGGTTCTAATAATATCAGTGGTAGTACAAGTAGTTATTACTCTTTGATGTATAACCAGCACCATATAAAGTTCTTTGCTTACATTATTTTGTTAAATCTTCACAATAACCCTGTGAGGTATATAGGCACACATGTTATCCCCACTTTATAGATGAGGAAACTAAGCCTTAGAAAACTTATGTCACTTGATTGTGGATCTCGTGTTCTTAACCACGTGTCTTCTGCTTCACTCCTGGAAGAAAGCTGTAAATTCTCACTGCCATTATTCCAAGGATTTCTGGGTCTTCTCTGAAATCTGTAATAACACATTTGCATCTATTGCTGTTTAGAGCCAAATTCTTTCCCTAACATATCTAGCAATGGATGCTTTATTTCACAACTAATAAAAAGGGAGAGGATGTCCCTTTATTATTTAATAATAATATTATTATTATTTTCATATAATTTGCTTAAGTGCCAATAATTTATTTTTACAGCTAAAGTACTGCATGGCTGTTTAGATCATTGTGTATATGCTTGATTGAATTTGGTGTCCCTGTATTTGTTATTTTCAGTGGAAGCAAATAACAGGGGAGGCACGCCAACTTTGGATAGGAATCCTGATGAGAATTTGGCTACCCTCCTCTTAATACTGTTTTTGCAACTCTAGGCATGAATATATGAAACCACCATGGAAAATGATGCTGATATTCTGGAGAACCTTAGGGAATGGCTTCTAAGGCTGTACCAGAACACAGAGACAGTTTTCAGTGAAAATATTTAATAACTTCTAGATGCTTTGATATCCAGTTAGATGTGAAGGTGATAACTACGTGTAGTTATCAGCTTAAAATTCATACTTGTTCAATTCTATACTTAGGTGGTAAAAAACACTCTCTTCTAGGACATAGGAGTGTGAACAATTATGACAGGGTAAGAACACCATTTAGTCCTCTGCCTCTTGGCCCAGTTTATTTTAAAGAAACTGGGAAAAACATTGTCCCATAAACTATACTGCTAGTCTTAGTAATATGAATAGCTTTTAGGAATGACTGACTGTATGATTGCTTGGAATCATTAGTTGTAAATAGTGGACCTTTGCACCCTTTTGTATACTACCTTTCTGAGAGGCAAAGGTCTAAGTAATTTTCCCATGCTGTACTTATAAAGAAATATTTTGTTTCTGAACTAAAAGATATTTTTAGTAAATACATGAAGCCACAGAGTAAGAGTGTTTAGGTTTATTCTTTCACTTCAGATTATTTATTTTCCTTTGGGTGGTATAGGAAAGCCCAAAGAGCTTGAATTTGCCTGTGCCTCATAGTATTGTATCAATAGTAGGTTACTCTTACTTTCAGCGTGTGTGCTAGCTGTAACTGTACTTATCGCTTCTTTCTCTTGTGCTTCAATGGGAAGACTCCTTATTTCTTGTTCTGAAAAATTGAGACTGTTAAATTTTACTTAACCAGTTCAAGGTGAAGGCCTCCTTCCGGTAGAAGCCTCTTCATTTGTGAAACTTCAGGATATTGCTTTTAATAAACCTTAAAAAACATCAATTAGTTTCATATTGTGTTTTTGAAGTTGTGGATGTAAATGAGTTTTGTCATAGTCACTAAGACTTCCAACTCCTTTTGTGTCACTGTTAGTGGAAAGGAGGGACAAAGGATAGAAGGAAAAGAGGAAAGGAAGAATTGAATTGGAAAGTATTGATAATGACTAGCATTGTTCAAATCTGACATTGTTAGATTGTCACATTTTCCTTCCAGAGGTACCAGGAAATTCTGAGGATTATCGTGGAAAGTTTCTATATGTGCTTAAGGTCCAGTCTGAGCTTGGAAATGTGCTTATGTGTATGGAATTGTGACAAACTGTGGTAGACACTTGGAAAGATTAAGGAATGGAGTGTTCTGATTGATAATTCAGTAGCAGAATGGCTTAAGAGTATGATAGGAAGTGCCCATGACTTCAGAACTCCCATAGAGTATACAAGTTTATTGGTTAATCTCTATACTGTATGTTTTAATTCACATGTTTTACTTAGCATTGATGTTAAATACTTAATTTTCTTAAGCACAGTGACAGTATTTAAAAGAAATATAAGAATTTAGTGGCATTGTTGACTCTGTTTTTGCTTTTTTTTCCCCTGAGTTAATCTCTAGGGAAATATAATTTCTCCAAATAGTTCTCAGGCACAAATGAAGAAAAGTTGAGAAGCCTGTGAGAAATGGTAGCTATTTGAAAAATATTTAATTAGAAATGTGAGATATTTAATTGGGAACACATTTAAAAAAACAGATTAAAAAGAGACAGTGAGGGATTTAATTCTTTTTGCAGAATTTGGAGGAAATACGCCCAGCCCTTTCATATTATTCAGTCACAGTTTATTTTGTTTTATTTATGTAAATAAGACTCAAGTTGCGAACACTTTAGATCAAGACGTTTTCTGATTGGTTACCGTATGTATCGGGTTAGCCAAAAAATGCATTCAGGTTTTTCCATAAGATGTTACGGAAAACCCAAGTGAACTTTTTGGCCAACCCAATATATATTTGTGTATATATTTATTTAAAAACATAAGTAGAAAATATTTTGGCTGCATAATGATCCTTTCAGAAACATAAGATTATTTAAAAATAAAAGAGCTCTTATATTGTAAAACAGCTTTAAAACTCATCCTAGAAAGTAAAATTATATTTGGAAATTTTGTTCTTTTTTTCTGAGAAATATCACCTCATGACTGTGTTTTGCAGTGTTTGAGATGTTTTTACAAACAGATTGAATAAGAAAATTAATTCATTGTACATCTGAATATTGCATAAAGATGCAGTTTTTAATAAGTTGTCATTATACTGTCAAGTCATGTTTTGAGAGTTTGGAAAAAGTTTCTAGACATCTGATGTGATAGTAAGAAGAATGAATTTGAAAGTTTTAAATTAAGACTTCACAAGCATATGCATTTAAAGAATAGGGATTTTCTTTGGGGGGGCATTGTTTCTTCATCATACCTCATCAGCAAACTGTTCATGGAAAATAGTTTTCTGGAGTAGACCAGAAGATTGATGTCGTTCTGAATTCAACGGAATTCTGTAACTTTAGTACGATTGCAAAAGGGACTAGAATTAGTTCTAAACGCTAAGTTTGAAGATGATGGAAACTGCAGCCTAAAGAGTCTTAAGCAACTTGGGCAAGATATTTTCATGGCAAGGATCCATGTTTCCTGGCTTTTACTCCAGTACTTTTTAGTTACATTGTTAAGTTAGTAGAGACTTGTTTAAAGGTGGCTAAAGTCAAGGGACTTAATGACGGTAAAGACAATTATTGTGAAGATTAAAAAAAAGATTAGGAGAAAGCTAAGGCTTTATTTTTGGTATCATTGTTGATTTTGCAGAAGTGTGGCTATCCTCCCTACTGAAAAATAGAGTAATTTTACATTTTACGTTCAACTTTTATGAGTGATGAGTTACAGAAAAACTAGTAGAAGTAGCATTGAGTATATATGTGTGTATGCACTAGGGATAAGAGGCGCTAAAACTAGGGCTTTCACATCTCTTCTAGCACAATTCAGTGCTTGACGTTTATGCTAGCGACCTTGTGGGTGTGCCTGAGGACGTTGGTCTAGGACTTGGGCCCTGTAAAGAGTTGCTTTACATTGTGATACAAGATTTATTATGAAAATGTTAAATTCTGTTCATGGTTTATAAATTTGGAGATTAGATAATCTGCATAAGCAATCTTGTTATCTTATATTTATATTCAGAAATTAGACTAGGAATTCAATGATGTGGATTTTACTGCTTTCAGCAACTGTAGAGGTTTAGAATTGCTGGGGAAGGAAAAAATTGCCCTCTGCCCTTTTTAGGTTCTTCTACCTGGTCTAAGAATTAAATTGACATGAGACAGATGAAAAGGAGAAAATCAAATTTAATTATGTATGTACGAGGTCTCCATCAGAAAAATGAGGCCCCAGTTAGGCAATTGAGGTTTATATGGCATTTGAGAGGAGAAGGGGCTAGGGGTTTGGTACTTCAAGGGGGAGGGAAAAAATTATAGGAAGATGGAAAAGCAAATGTTGGATAAACAAATGTTTGCTCTGCCAGGCAGGAACAAGGGGACACAGAGAGGACTTGGTCTCTGGGCCCTGCCAAGTTCCTCCTACCACACCTAGCCCATTTTCTATGTAGATCTCTCTGTTGATAGTGCTGTTCCTGAACCAGGCCCTTTATCTAAATTCTTCTAGGCAGTTAAAGGGCAGGTAAAAAGAAAGACTTCCTTAGTCTTCTGTTTCTTAAAAATAATCAGTCTAAAATAATCCTTATGCCAGAGAGAGACATGGGGTGGCAAATTTTGTTCCCCTGCAGAATCATGGACTTAAAGGCAACCTTGTAGGGGACTTCCCTGGTGGTCTAGTGGTTAAGACTCTGCGCTTCCAATGCAGGGGGTGTGGGTTTGATCCCTGGTCGGGGAACTAAGATCCCACATGCTGCGTGGCACAGCTAAAAAATGAAAAAATATTTTTAAAAAGGTGACCTTGTAGATCAACTAGTTAAAACTGTTGCAGAGTTTAATTCATTTGCTTAAGATCACACAAGTTAGTGGGAGACATGGTAAGGAAAAAGCACAAGAGGTAATGTGTCAGAACTGAGGCATGGCTTTTGTATGAGAAAGTAGTTTGAAGGGAAATCAGGATGAAGTTTGAGAATAGCTTTGTGACCTTATGCAAGTAAGTAACTTTACCTTTTCTGGGTGTCATTTTCTTCATGTTATAAAGTGAGTATGTAGATCATTAATACTTCTTATTTCTTCTAAAATTTGATGATTCCAAACTACTTTTCCTCTAAAGCTGGAAATATTTTTGGTTTTTCTGATTATCAAATGACTATATAAAATAGACATTTTTGCTTGTGAATTAAGTAGAAGATGAAGCATATCCATCACCGTTAGCATTTTGGTGAATAGCCCTTTAGGTCTTGCTTATCATTTTTTTTCTTAATAAATTTATTTTATTTATTATTTGAGTGTCTAATCTGTACAAGACACTTTCAGATACATTGGATACAGTGATGAACAGGGCAAAGTTTCTGTCCTAATGCACTTTACAGTCTCCTGATCAGAATAATAGAGCAACATTTCTCCTATTGACCTGATACCCGTGATTCCCTTGGCCCCCAACACTAACCTTTCTTAAAAAACAAGGGTGGGAAGGGACATGCCTGGACCAGCTCTGAGTTTGTTTCCTGTGAGAGCAGGGTTGTGAGTGCATGTTGAAAAGGGGACCATCTTTAGCTTACTGTCCTTCATACTATGCCCTTCTCTCCCTGTTCTCCCCACCCTCCCCAAACAGACTGGTTGTGGGGGATGGGGGAAGGGCCACTAGGGAGAAAGGGACCTCTGTCCACTGCAGTTGGAAGGGGGAAGGGTATTTGGGGGCTGCTTGACCCATCCGTCCATTCCTCCACACTCATCATCTCTCCTTACAGAAAACAAAAAGTCTGCTCGTCTTTTTACTGTCTCAATGAATCCTTGTGGATTTTTGGCAACTTTGGGAGTCAGTGGCATTTTCATGGGCAAGGACCCAACCCACCTACCCTTCGATACCTAGCAAATCAACTTTTTGTACAGTATCTGTCTGTGGAACCACTGTCTTTTAAATTCAGTGAATATCATAAAAGTTGGGTCATTTGATTGAATTTAGTGATTCATAGTGTGTCATTGGAGGAATTACACCAAGTTTTGATGGTTAGAGAGTTATCTCATAGCTAAAACTTTGGACTCTGCAGTCAAATTTCTAACCTGGCAGTCATGTTGAGGGAGGGATGGCTTGCTGGGAGTAGTGAGGAGATAAAGTCTGGTCTAGTTAGTCTGTAGTGAGAAGTGGGTGTTTTACGCATCTGTTGGGCAGATGATCTGTACTGTAAATATTCCCCCTTCCTGGAGTGGATGATTGAGAGTTAACTAGAGCTATTTCCTGCTTGAGGTGGTATCACAATATATGTATTATTTATATCTGTGCTTCCTACAACAAAACAGAAGCAAGAGGTTGGCATGCAGAGGAACTGGAAGAAAGGCCGTAGATTTAAAGCTGATCTTTGTTTTAAATAGGCTGAATATTCTACGCCAATGACTCATTCTTTGTGAAAGAATATGCTGTTTGGCCTTTTCAGGGGAACTACAGTTGCATCCTATGATTTAGCATCTCAATGAGGGCTTATTCATTAGTTGAACAAAGGCTTTTTCTAGAAATGGGGATTATATTGTCAGTAATTTTAGAGGGAAAATGTTATTGTCCATTTTCATAGTTAATGTGGTGACCAGGGAAAATAGGTTCTTTTAGAAGTTTTGAAAGTATATGGGAAACATTTTATACTCGATTCCTTTTCTTCTATTGGAAGAGTTTTGTGCTGACAGATTTTGAAGCATATATAAAATATATGATATATAAGATACAATTTACAAAGAAACAAAACATTAGTTCTTTTAAATATTCTAATTCTTGATGTTTCTTTTTTAAAATAATTAATTAATTAATTAATTAAATTTTGGCTGTGTTGGGTCTTCGTTGCTGCACGAGGGCTTTCTCTAGTTGTGGCGAGCAGGGGCTACTCTTTGTTGTGGTGCGTGGGCTTCTCACTGTGGTGGCTTCTGTTGTTGTGGAGCACATGCTCTAGGCATGTGGGCTTCAGGAGTTGTGGCATGCAGGCTCAGTAGTTGTGGCACACGGGCTTAGTTGCTCCGTGGCATGTGGGATCTTCCCAGACCAGGGCTCGAACCCGTGTCCCCTGCATTGCTGGGCAGATTCTTAACCACTGCTCCACTAGGGAAGTCCTTTGATGTTTCTAATGTTTTAAATTATAGTGTACTATATAGGTCATAGTTTTATTTTTTAATTCCCCTACACATTTATAAATAACAGGGGAGTTTCAGTAGTTTGACAAAAAATTTTGAAGGTCATGGAGCAGTTGTAATTTTCCCCATTGATTATTAAGATCACTTTGCATAGTTTCAGTGCATGGTCAATTTTACTGCCTGTGATACTGTGGTAAAGCGGGGACTGCCTGTAGTTAAACAGTGAAATAGGATTGAGAAGGGACTCTAGAAATACATTATCATTGTCAGGTGACATAAAGGAACTGCTTGAGGTTACAGATTATAATGTTTAAATGAGAATAGTTATAGTTACCAGTTGCTTCTCCAGCCCCATTCAACTGGAGCGGTATAGGTAGAGAGCTGAATTTAAACAGGTTTTGGTGGAGAGTTGGGAATGGGGTGGTGGCAAGGGAGTTTAAGGTAAATGCAGTGGAGTAATTATAATAATAATTGTCTATGGGATTTAAACTGAATAAGGAGAAAGAGAATATCCACTAGTGAACAGGGTGGTAGCATAGGTGGATTGAAGGGTTTTTGAGATGTCAAAGGATTGTTGGAGTCTAAAGGGAATGTTCTGAAAAGATGAGTGGTGGAAAGAAAGTAGGATGAGGAAGTTGAGATTAAGAAGGGGTTTCAGAAATTGAGGTAGGAGAAGACAGTTGGAGGAAAGGTAGGATGAGTGTATTGGAAGGATCATCTCCATGAATGTTGAAATCACTAAGAATTATGATGGGGTGGTATCAGAGAGAGTGACAGTGAGTTAGGAGCTATAAATAAGGTAATAGAGGGAAGTAGTGAATTGGAGGCAGCAAAAACTTATAGTAAATTGGAGTACTTGGTGGTGTAGTCTCATGACTATAAAAGCTGAGCCCCAGTGAAAATAGTCTTGATGTTCCCAAGGCAGGAAGTGGTAGATAGCTGTGAGTGTTTAGGTAAATGAGGGTCAAGGGAATGTCTTCCTAAGAACAGGGAGAGTTCTGGGGTTTCCCCTTGATTTCTTTTTTAACTAAATTTATTTATTTATTCATTTATTTAATTTTTGGCTGCATCGGGTCTTCACTGCTGCACACGGGTTTTCTCTAGTTGCTGAGAGCGGGGGCTACTCTTTGTTGCGGTGCGCGGGTTTCTCATTGCAGTGGCTTCTCTTGTTGCAGAACATGGGCTCTAGGCGTGCAGGCTTCAGTAGTTGTGGCACATGGGCTTCAGTAGTTGTGGCTCGCAGGCTGTAGAGCGCAGGCTCAGTAGTTGTGGCGCACGGGTTTAGTTGCTCCGTGGCATGTGGGATCTCCCCAGACCAGGGCTCGAATCCGTGTCCCCTGCATTGGCAGGCGGATTCTTAACCACTGCGCCACCAGGGAAGTCCCTAAGTCTATCATTTCTTCCACATTTATTGGTTGGAATTTTACAGCTGTTGCAATCTTGACCTCTGGTAAAAACTAACGTTTAAATCAGAGCTGTTATATCAATGTGAGTAGGCTGTCCATAACCCCTTCCTCCTACCTGCCAGTTTAGTTTTGTATTGTGATATTTAGTTAGTATTTCCAGTGAAATAGGTCACCAGTGTCACTTCAGGTTCTAGATTTACTTAAGAAACAGTGTTTCTAATTATAATTCTATGCATTATAACTATATGTTACTTAAGGATGTTTCAGTGCTTCGCCTCTAACCCATGTCTTGATATTTTATTTTGATAGTTCTCTTAATTATGGGTAGTAGATTGAATTATAAAATATGTTCACGAACTAAGGAGAACCTTAACAAGGGAAGTATGTGAACCTTGAGAGAGTGGAATAAACTTTTAAATGACTACACTAAATTGAACAGCTGTCTGGAAGTAAAAACAATTCAGTTAAGGCTAAATTAATCACCTTTTAATTATAAAGGGAAAACAAGTAATAATAAAATAGTTATTGCTTTGTAAAGCATTCACTTGAATTATACATTGAAGAAATTTAAACTCAGTCTGCTTTTACTATGCCATGGAGCATGTTTCTAGGTTACTTTCCCTTATGACTAGTTGGTATTCATTGAAGGAATTCAAACCAAATATGATATATTTGCCTAACTGTAGTTCAAATTGAGGTAGCTTTATACATTTGCAGAATAAGAAATTTAATGTGTTTGAACGGAAAGTTATAAATTACAAAATGAAGTAAATTGCAGTGTTAAAATGCTCTGTATATCTGAAGTGGGACAGGTTGGGAAAGTTAAACGCAGAATAAAGAATGATTATTGTTCTTTTTTAGAATTCACAAATCATTCATGTGACAAAAACTTAAAGACCAATGATGTTGAAGGAGAACTTCAGAACCTGCCAGGTTTTAAAAGTAGAATGCCTAGCATAATGCCTTTCCCATTGGAGCCCAATAAGCATTTATGGCTTTCATTAATTATGACAGTTAAATTTTCATTTATAAGATAATTGGTAATACCTAAACATGTAACAGTAATAACATTTCTTCTTTGTGTTTTAGACTATCCCCATAAATATGGTCCACAGGGGGGCTGTGCAGATCACTCAGTATTTGAAAGGATGAGGAAGTACCAGATGACTGGTGTGGAAGAAGTAACACGGGTAAGGATTTTAATACAAACTTGTGTTTAAGAACCTCAAAGGCCTTAAGAGAACAGGGAAAAGGCAATTTTCCTGGACTTATATGTAGTAAAAATGTGGATTTCTTAGACAGGGTAATTGACCTACTAAGTACATCTTCAAAGAGTATTACAATGTTTCAAAACTCAATAACCACAAAAACTCAGTAAGTTCCCTCAAAAAAGGAAGGCCTGATAATACATACATCCCCTACTCCAGCTATCCCTCCTAGCTCTGCTGGTCAATAAACCCCATTTAATGGTTTATTAGTGAAAGATTTTGGGGAACCTAATAGACTATAAATAAGATAACAAATGTTCTAATTGAGCTATATATAACCACTTTACAAAGCTCCAGTGTGGGAGACCTCTTAGCTCACAAATAACCAAACTTTTATCCAATTATCTGAAAACAACACAATCTAAGAACTTCAGGAAAACAAATATTGATATACAAATTATGGCTACTCAGAAATGCATTTCCTGTGGGTAAAATGCAATGTACATTTATAGTGGGAAGCAGCCGCATAGCACAGGGAGACCAGCTCGGTGCTTTGTGACCACCTAGAGAGGTGGGATAGGGAGGGTGCAAGGGAGATGCAAGGGGGAGGGGATATGGGGATATACGTATACGTATACGTATAGCTGATTCACTTTGTGATACAGCAGAAACTAACACACCATTGTAAAGCAATTATAGTCCAATAAAAGTTTAAAAAAACAAAAAACTTTTGTTTAAGAAATGGAAGTGAACTTGGGTATGTGTTTCTGCATTAAAAATGTATGTTCTAGGATTTCTAAAAGATTTATACTGCCGTCAGGAAATATTTATATTTTTTAATGCTCAAAGAGGCCAAGTAACTTGCTTATAATAAAGGTGTGATGCTGCGATTTGAGTACAAATCTGCATGACCCAAAAAACATAATGTGTCCAAAATATTCTCTTACATGTTTTATCATAAAATTTAAAAATATCCAGTCTGAACATGTATTTTGTATAAATGTGTTTATATTAATATGAAAATTAGAGTGACCAACTTCCCCTGGTTTGCCTGAGACTTCTCCAGTTTAACATTGAAAATCATGTGTCTCTAAGCAAACCAAGATGGTTAGTTACCCTAATAAAAATCATCATACTTTTGATATTTTAATTGTAAGTTTTTCTGCCATTGACTGTTGACGTTTTATTCTTTTTTTGACCTCCTTTATTTCATATATAGGTGGTAGTTTTATGGTTATTTAAAACACAAGTTTAAAATTAAATTTTTTTTATTTTTATAATAAAACATCATATATTTTGAACATCCTTTCTAAAAGTAGTAGCATGGATTAACATTTCTTGAGTCACAAATGCAGATTTGTATGTTTCTTGATCTGCAAAATGGCATAAATAATACCATTTCAAATGGGTCTTTTAAGTCTAAGTGAGATTTTATTCTTGTATTCATTGAACAATTTTGTATTGATCTCCCATATGTCAGAAGATCTGTGATAGGTTCTGGGAATATGTGGAAATTAAGATGAAGGCTTGTCCTCACAAAGTTTATAGTTTAATTGGAGACACAGAAAAATTGAAGATAGTAAGAAATGGAAGAAGATTAAGCAAAGGGTGATATTCTACACACAAGAAGACTAGTTAACCTAGCCTTGCAAGTGTTTGAGGACAATAATCAGAAACTAAAAGAAAAAGCAGAAGTTAGGTTGACCATGAAGAGATGGAAAGAGGAGGAACAGTATATACAAGGCCAGAGAGATAGCAAGACCAGTAAAGAATTCTTAACTTCAGAGTGAGGTGCAAAACTAGAGACAAGGAGACTAATTAGGAGTTGTTGCAGTTATTCAGTTGAGAAGTGATAGTGGCTTGTACTAAGGTATCGGCAATGTGGATAGAGAGGCTGAGAGTATAGATTGCTAGATATAATACAGTTTAACAGTGGCTAGACACAACATTTAATATACAAATGTAGGTTGTATTTTTTTATATCAGCAGCAGACCACCAGAAATGTCATGTAAGAGAGGACACCATTAAAAATAATACCAAGGATATTATGTATCTAAGAATAAATGTAACAAAGAATTATAAGACCTGTATAAGGAAAATTACAAAATTTTATAAGAAATGTTACAGATGATTGATTTTATTATGGAGAGATATACTATATAAAATGGAACATAATACCTAATATAAAAACATTAATTTTCCCCATATTGATTTGTAGATTCAGTGCAATTCCATACAAATTACAACATGATTTTTCACAGCACTTGATGGGTCTAAAATGTTACAAGGAAAAGTGAAGGCTAAGAAGAAATGAGGCCCATCTGAAGGTGATGAACAGGAAAGAGAGATTTACCCTGGAAGATATTAAGACTAACTCTAGTAATTGAGAGTGTACTTTCAGCATAGGGATGTACAAATTGACCAGAGGAATAAAATTGAGTGCTCAGGAACAGATCCACACGTATATGAAACTTTGTTATGTGATAGAGGTGAAATCTCAAATCAGGGAGGAAAGTAGAGACTATTGAATAAATGGAGCCAGAGAAAATGTTTATCCATTTGGAAAAAATGAAGTTGGATCTTCATCTCACATTATATTTAAAACAAAACAAAACTCTATAAAGTACTAAAACGAAAACTTTGAAACTCTTAGAACAAGTAAGTGGAGATTTCCCTTTCCAGCTGTGATAGAGTAACTGGTATCCAACTAGCCATCCTGTAAAAAACAACTGGGAAACAAAACAAGAACAACAACAGAAAAAAGAAACAATTGTTTTCAAATATTGGCCACAGGCAGTACAGGATTGAGATACCTGAGAGAGGAGAAATAAGTATCTCTGTGATTTCCCTGACTTTTTGACTGGAGGCAAAATTTTAGGAATGGCACAATGAAGGGCATTTCAAGAAGAGTAAGAAGTGCGCAGCGCTGTTGCACAATAGAAGAGATACGTTCAGGTTCTGGAAGGCTGAGGTATCTGGATTTATGGACATAGTACCTGAGAGGAGAGAGCTATGCTGAAAAAAAGCTCTAGATATCTGCACAGGGGTCGCCTTGAATCTTAGCCGGATTCTAAGCTGTGCATGCACAGGGTGAGGTTCTATGAGAAAACTACCCGAGAAAGAAAAACTACTGAGGAATCTATGAACTGAAACAACAATCAGAAATTGTACTTGGTAGAGATCTCAAACCATGCTTGGAGTAGGCTAATCTCACCCTAGGCTAAAGGCTACTCCAGACCTGTCCTAACTAAGCTGAAAAACCAAGCTTCAGAAAGATCAAGGTGATTTTCAAGTAAATTAGTTGCCTGTCAGAACAAAGCTCAATAATACTTGTTAAAGAAGGACACTGAATGCAGATACTCAACAATGTAGCATTCAGAATGTCAGATGTTCAGAAAACATTGCTAGATGACCAGAAGCTCAAGAAGTTGGAAAATGTGATCCATAATCAGAACAAAAAACCACCCAGATAGAAACAGACTAGAAATTACAGGCATTAGCACATGAGGGCGTTGAAACAACTAATATTAATGTGTTCAAAAAACTACAAAAAGCTATGAAAACAAAGAGAATAGTAATTATAATAAAAGAACCAAATATAATCTCCCAGTGGGGATTTATCTAGTAATTGACAAACAGATTTTCAAAGTTATATGGAAATGTAAAGGACCTACAATAGACAAAACAATTTTCAAAAAAGAACAAAAGCTAGAGGACTTATACTACCTGATTTTGAGATTTACTGTAAAGCTACAGTAATCAAGATGGTGTCATCTTGACCTCAGGATAGACTTACAGGTCATGGAACAGAATAGAGAGTCCATATCCATTTGGCCAGTTGATTTTCACAAAAGTCCCAAGGTAATATAAAGGACGAAAGAGCAGTCTGACAGATAGTACTGGAACAATTGAATATCCATAAAAAAAAAGAACCTCAACTTATACCATTACACCTTATACAAAAATAAACTCAAAACGGATAATAAATCTGCATGCTTAAAGCTAAAATGTAAACTTCTAGATAAAAACATGGAGGAAATTTTTGTGACTTTGGAATGGACAGCAATTTCTTAGGACACAAAAATACCCTGCCGAAAAAAATTATGAACGCGACTTTGTCAAAATTAAAAACTTCTCAAAAGATACAGTTAAGAAAATGTAAAAAGAAGCCACAGACTGTGAGAAAAATGTCAGCAGTACATATATCTGACAGAAGGCTTCTCCAGAATATAACAAGAACTCTTATAACTCAGTTTTTTAAAAATGGTCAAACCTCAATTAAAAAATGGGCAAAAGCATTTGAAAAGACACTTGACAAAAGAAGATATTAAAAAATACTTTGTATTTTCAAGTAGAGAAACACTTTGAATAAGGCATGGAATCTTTGACTATTAAAGAATTGATGTATTTCACTCTATGAAAATTAAGAGTAAAGGACACCTTAAAGTGAAGACAGTTACAAACTTTGAGACAATATTCACAATTCATAACATGGACAAAGAATTGTTTTCAAGAAATAGAGAAGTAGTCTTTCTCCTGTTTAGAGCAACTAATAGAGACCAACCTGACCTCAAAATATGAATATTTAAAAAAATATGTTATATTTGTGTCCGCATGTGTGTGTATTTGTTAGAAGGCATTGGAGAGATAACAAAGCTGTGAAGAAGTGTGGGACCAGATCTTAGGGAAAAAAGAGAGCACTTAGGAAGGTGAGCCTGACGTTTGGGGCTACCTTTTCTCTAGCTGTATCTTCCAGTTCCTGAGGAGGTAGCTAAGAGACTGAAAAGCAGAATAGAACCCTCCAGATTCTTGAGGCTAAAGATAAAAATACTATTTCGGGACTTCAGGTTGGGATCTTGAATGAAGGGCTGCTCCCTAGAAGTAAGGGTGAATCAGAAAGTGTTCTGCCTCCCCTCACAGGGGTTAAAGTTTCACACCACATCTTCTTAATCTCTGATTGGATTAAGGTAATCGAGGATTACTAGTGCACCAAGGCTCATTGCCTGCCAGAAGTGAAAACAGATCTTCTCTTGAGAAAGATATCATTACTTGAAGCCTCAGATTATATCTGTGGTTTTCCATGCACATTGTCTGGCACTCAGTTCAAAATAATCAGCACATTAGCAAATGAGGCAACATGATGAAAGAGTGAGAGGGAAAGAATTATTTATCAAACATTAGCCATTCAAGAATAAATGACAGGTATACACCCTCACAGAGCTTACAGTATAGCTGGGGTGTCAGACGTGTAAACAACCTAAAGGTATGTGAATAATGAAATGATCAGATACAGATAAACAGACTTTATAATATGTTCAAGTACATAAAGAGGAAATTAAAAATTTCAGCAGAAAATTGAAAATGAACAAAAGAACCTAATGGAAATTCTAGAATTGAAAAATATAACAACAGAAACGAAGAATTTGACGGGCTTAGATCTGAATAGTACGTCATAAAAACATAGGGCAAACCACTTAGAAACAAAAGTGTAGAAAATACAGAAAAGAGCTTAAGAGACATAGGTGATACATTAAAAAGGTCTAAAGTATGTGTAATTGATATCTCAGAAGGAGAAAAAATGAGAGTGAAATAGGGACAGATGGTGGCTGAGAATTCCACATATGACAGAGAATATCAAACAACAAATTTAGTAAACCCTGTAATTAGCACAGGAAAAGTCTTTCACAAAGAGAATAACACTAGCACAATATTAGAGAAGTCTAAAAACCAAAGAATATACTCTTAAAAGTGACCAATAAAAAAAGTCTAGTCACCTTCAGAGAAGCAACAGTAAAAATGACAGCTCATTTCTCATTGGAAACAGTTGAAACCAGAAGACAATGGAATGTGCTGAAACAGTAACTGCCATCCTAGAATGATGTACTGAGCGAAAATAGATAAAAGTACAATGAAGACAGTAACTAAGAGAACAGTCAAACATGGAGTTGTCAAGGGAGAAGGAAATTATAAAATGTGAGTGTAAATTTGGAATTGTGGCTTAAAATTTAATTAATTTAAGTTGAATTCTCTATTACTCTGTCATCAAAATTCACTTAACATGGTGCTTTTAGATGTCAAGAAATGTTTAAGTGCTTGGATTCAATAGCAGTGTTAATTCTTTAAACAAATACTTATTGAGTGTCTACTGTTTGCCTGCGAAGCGTGTGTTAGCTGATAGTAGTATAGTGAGACGCAAACACCGAGATAATTTCTTCTTTCCAGAACTCTCATTCTAGTGGTTGAAGTAATGGTGGTGGGCTGGGGACAGAAAATAAACAAATAACCACATGATAAACTGTAAAGGACATGGGTACATGGTTCTGTGAGGTGGTATGATGGGTGAATTGGTCTTTGCTAAGTCTGAAGAAAAGAAGTTAACTAGATCAGGAGAGACAGCATTACCATGTGCAAAAGACTGTGACAGGATTCAGACCATGTGTTGGAGGATTGGAAAGAAGGCCTATGTAGCTGTAGCACAGAGAGCTAGAGTTGGGTAATGTAGTAGGGTCTCTCTGTGAAGTAATATGGAATGGGACGAAACTGGACAGGTAAGTAGAGTCTGCAGTGCTGACTGGGTGGTGCATATAAAGGGTTTACCACTTTATCCTTAGAGCCATAGGAAATCATTGAAATACAAATGCAGGTGGGTCATATTTTCAAAATTGTGTTTTGAAAGGATTGCAGTATGAAGATTAGATTGAAGGCCAGAAGTGGATAGAGGTAGATTCCCATCGCTCAGATTGCAATACTCTAGGTAATAAGTGATGGTGGCTTGGGCTAATGTGATGGAGCTACAGGTTATGGGCAGATGCCCTAAGTATTTAGAAGCTAAATCTGACAGGGCTGGGTGATAGATTGGGTATTAGAGGTGAGGTAGAGGAAGATATCAAGGTATTGTAAACTACTGTAAGACTTGCTTTATATTTACATATTAAATGGTATGTTTTGAAAATGTTTCAAAGTTAAAGAATTGCTTGAATAAATAAGTCATCTATATAGTAGAATGTTATGAGACTGAAAGTGGTGTTTATGGAGAATTTTTAACAGTGCAAGGAAATACCTATGGTCTTACATAATAAAGTAGAAAGTGAAATTGTTCATAATGTGTATTCTTAGCTATATAAAATTATAATAGTGAAGCATACTGATGATTAGAAATGACTCTTTTTGACATATAGACACCTCAAGAAGAACATGCTATTAACGGTCCAGAACTCCTGAGGAAAAAACGTACAACTTCAGCTGAAAAAAATACTTGTCAGCTTTATATTCAGACTGATCATCTGTTTTTTAAATATTATGGAACACGAGAGGCTGTGATTGCCCAGGTATTTATAATTTTGCTACTATTTTAGTTTTCATATTCTCATATTGTTTCATTATACCTGTATATTCCTCTAAAGATTAAAGTTAGTGCATATCTCATTTTGGAAAAATAAAAAGTATGTATTTTCAATTGTGATATGAGAAAATATGTAAGATAAGAACACAAATAACTGAAAGACCAGTTAGGATATTTTTGTGTCATTCTAAAGAGAGATGTAAGAAAATGATTTCATGAAGGAGATGACACTGGGAGCTTAGCTTGGAAAAGAGGGTCAAATTGTCATTTGTGGTCTTAAAGGAGGGAAAGGTAGAGGAGTCTTTCCAGTGAGAATCTTTAATTTCTATTCTGTATTCTCCTTGTACTTAACACTTTCTAAGTTATATTACTATCTGCATTTGTGTCTTATTGAAGTATAAATTTTTTGGAGACACTCTTCAAAATATCCTTCTTTATTTTGTGGTACGCGGGCCTCTCACTGCTGTGGCCTCTCCCGTTGTGGAGCACAGGCTCCGGACACGCAGGGTCAGAGGCCATGGCTCATGGGCCCAGCCGCTCCGTGGCATGTGGGATCTTCCCAGACCGGGGCACGAACCTGTGTCCCCTGCATCGGCAGGTGGACTCTCAACCACTGTGCCACCAGGGAAGCCCAAAATATCCTTCATTTTGAAGGTATCCAGTGAGAGTTTGATGAATGCATTTTGAGTCCAAGGATTTGAGACTGAGAGAGTGGAGGTGTCATTAGTATAAATGGTAAACTCATTTTGTTGGTGGTGATGAACTTACTTTTAGACACATTTAAAAGCCCATGTACATGGTGATTATAGCGTATTGAAAATGTAGAACTAGAGCTTGGGAGAGGTTAGCCTTGAGCTTTCTACATGGAATTTAAGGGTGCAAAAGAGATTGTTAAAATAAGGAGAGAGAATAAAATCAAAAGGGAAGGAACTGGGAGATAAAATCTCTTTATAGTGAATAGGATGACGAGGAGAAGCTATGGGCTAAAATATAATAGTTAAAGAGGTAGGAGATAAAATAGGATTAGCCAAGGAATAAGCAAAGTTTCACAACAAAATGCATAACCAATAGTGTCACATGTGGAGATACCAAAGAGAATGACTACAAAGTAATTAACTCGATGTATATGTATGTCAAATATACAATGTATATTTGTATATGTATGTCAAATCATGATGTAGACTTTAAATATCTTACATTTTATTTGTCATTTATACCTCAGTAATGCTGAAAAAAAGAAAGAATGATTATAAAGGTTAGCTGATTTTTAGTTATTAGAATATTATTGATGGACTTTAAGCAAGCTCTCAATAAAGTTGTGAGGGTGAAAACATTGTGAACGATAAGGAATGGGTTGGCAGGAGCAGTTAGGATTTCAAGAGATGTGAAAAACAGAAAAAAAATGGTGTCTTAGGAATAATATGGAATATTTGAGTGAAAGGGGGATAATGAGAAGTTGGTCAGAAGAGGAAAATGATCCAGTAGAGAAGCAGTGTTAGATATGAGAAAGAAAAACTGATGAGAAAGAAAAACTGATGTGAAACAATGTCCTTGAAGATCCAGTAAAGATTGGGGTTAAGAATATAGAAAAGTTACTCTTTAAGGAAGAGTTACCATTTGAGGGAGATAGAAATGGATAAAGATAGAAAAGTTTGGGGACTTCCCTGGTGGCACAGTGGATAAAACTCCATACTCCCAATGCAGGGGACCCTGGTTTGATCCCTGGTCAGGGAACTAGATCCCACATGCATGCTGCAGCTAAGGAGCCCACCTGCTGCAACTAAGACCCGGTGCAACCAAATAAATATATTAAAAAAGAAAGAAAGAAAAGTTTGAAGATTAAAAGAGCAGCAATCACGATGAACCCTCAGTAAAGTAAGATGTCTGATCAGTCATCTGTGGAAACATGTTTGAACTAAACTGTTGGGGGTGGAGAAGGATCAGTGAGAATTGGATAAGGGATTGCTAGGCCAAGCTGAGAGTAGATAGCACAGATTTATAATGGACTTTATCAGCAGTGTTATGATATTCTTTATCATTGTTTGGCAACCTGGGCTACTGTGTGTGTGTGGCGGGGGCGGGGCGGGTACGCGGGCCTCTCACTGTTGTGGCCTCTCCCGTTGTGGAGCACAGGCTCCGGACGTGCAGGCTCAGCGGCCATGGCTCACGGGCCCAGCCGCTCCGCGGCATGTGGGATCTTCCCGGACCGGGGCACGAACCCGTGTTCCCTGCATCGGCAGGCGGACTCTCAACCCCTGCGCCACCAGGGAAGCCCTGGGCTACTTTTGAAATTATTATTGTTAATGCTTTTACTTGACTATTTATGTTTATATAATTTCTTTGAAAATAGTTTTGAACCTATATATATATGCATGTTTTCACATAAATGGTAGCAAGAGTGCTTTTTGTAAATGAAGATGGGAAGGTTGTATACAGAGTGGTTTAGAAGCCAGAGAGTTAAGTTGGGAGTCAGCTAGGAAAAAGAGGATCTTTTTGTGTTCTATCACCCTGTTTACCTCTTCTTAGAATTTAGCAAAATCTGAATGTTCGTTATTTATATTTGTATTACTTCCTTCCCTTCCTCCCCCTCTAGAACAAATCTGTAAATTTATAGGGACCTTCTCAATTTTGTTTACCCCTGCACCTCCAGCACCTAAAATAGCACCTACCATATAGTAAATGGTGGACAAAACTTACAGAGTATGTACTATTGCATCAATGGAAAGACTAAAGTCAGAGACTGACTGAGTGTCCTGATATTATCAGGGAGGTATTCACAGAAGATGTTTGAACTGAGTCTAAGGGGTTGATACCCTAGGCATAAGGAAGCAGCATGCGAAAAGGCATGGAGGTATGACATTGCAGGATGGAATTGAGGAAACCAAGTTTTATTGGGTTGGCCAAAAAGTTCGTTCAGTTTTTTCCATAAGATGCCACTAGTAGTGCTTAATTGTCTTTAATTTCATTTGAAACAATTTTGTTAGATTGTACTGTGACAGCTGTCAGATCGGCATGCATTAAAAAAAACTTATCAAAATTGGTGAATTTTTGTGTAGCCATTTTAATATTGATGGAAGAAAAACATTTGGCCTATTATGCTTTATTATTTCATGAAAGGTAAAAACACAACTGAAACACGAAAAAAGATTTGTGTAGTGTATGGAGAAGGTGCTGTGACTGATCAAACCTGTCAAAAGTGATTTGCAAAGTTTCGTGCTGGAGATTTCTCACTGGACGATGCTCCATGGTTAGGTAGACCAGTTGAAGTTGATAGCAATCAAATCGAGACATTAATTGAGAACAGTCAATGTTATACCACGTGGGAGATAGCCGACATATTCAAAATATCCAAATCAAGCACTGAAAATCATTTGCACCAGCTCGGTTATGTTAATTGCTTTGATGTTTGGGTTCCACGTAAGTTGAGCGAAAAAAACCTTCTTGCCCGTATTTCCGCATGTGATTCTCTACTTAAATGTAACGAAAACGTTCTGTTTTTTTAAAACAAATTGTAACGGGCAATGAAAAGTGGATACTGTTCAACAGCGGTCCCCAACCTTTTTGGCACCAGGGACTGGTTTTGTGGAAGACAGTTTTTCCACGGATGGGAGTCGGAGGGATGGGTCAGGCGGTAATGCGAGTGATGGGGAGCCGCAGATGAAGCTTCATTTGCTTGCCCACTGCTCACCTCCTGCTGTGTGGCCCAGTTCCTAACAGGCTGAGGACCACTACTGGTCTGCGGCCCAGGGGTTGGGGACCCCTGCTGTACAATAATGTGGAACAGAAGAGATCGTGGGGCAAGTGAAATGAACCACCACCAACCACACCAAAGGCCGGTATTCGTCCAGAGAAGGTGATGTTGTGTAGATGGTGGGATTGGAAGGCAGTCCTCTATTATGAGCTCCTTCCGGAAAACCAAACAATTAATTCCAGCTAGGACTGCTCCCAGCTAGACCAACTGAAAGTGGCACTCGACAAAAAGCGTCCGGAATTAGTCAACAAAAAACACAGAATCTTCCATCAGGATAACACAAGACTGCATGTTTTTTTGATGACCAGGCAAAAACTGTTACAGCTTGGCTGGGAAGTTCTGATTCATCTCCTTTAAATTTACATTTATGTGCACCTTCAGATTTCCATTTATTTTGGTCTTTACAAAATTCTCTTAATGGAAAAAATTTCAATTCCCTGGAAGACTGTAAAAGGTACCTGGAACAGTTCTTTGCTTGAAAAGATTAAAAGTTTTGGGAATGGAATTATGAAGTTGCCTGAAAAATGGCAGAAGGTAGTGGAACAAAATGGTGAATACATTGTTCCATAAAGTTCTTGGTGAAAATGAGAAATGTCTTTTATTTTTACTTAAAAACCAAAGGGAGGGCCTCCCTGGTGGCGCAGTGGTTGAGAGTCCGCCTGCCGATGCAGGGGATACGGGTTCGTGCCCCGGTCTGGGAGGATCCCATATGCCGCGGAGCGGCTGGGCCCGTGAGCTATGGCCGCTGGGCCTGCGCGTCCGGAGCCTGTGCTCCGCAACGGGAGAGGCCACAAGAGTGAGAGGCCCGCATACCGCAGAAAGAAAAAAAAAAAAAAAAAAAAAAAAAAAAAAAACCAAAGGGACTTTTTGGCCAACCCAATATATGACTGAGGCAAGAGTGCATGTTTGGTTTTGGCCAGAGAAAAATATGGAAAAGTCACTGAATTTCCCTTCTCAGTTCCAGCTCACTAATCTTTTTCATCCTTTCATCTAGTATATGATATTGACATTTTAAAATTTGAATGTGGTGGAATATGAATAATTCTTGATTTGGGAAATGGAAATTCACAGTCTTTTTCACATTTCGACATTGCCTCTAAAATGTCTTTTTTTTTTAATCAATAGATATCCAGTCATGTTAAAGCGATTGATACAATTTACCAGACCACAGACTTCTCTGGAATCCGTAATATCAGTTTCATGGTGAAACGCATAAGAGTAAGTAAGGAATTTCAATAGTTAAGAACATTAAGAAAGAGAAACAATAAGGATCATGTTTACAAAAAGAAAAATGCTTGACTTTTACTTCATCTTTATGCATTAAATAGTTAAATTGTATTTGCTGATGCAGGTTATCTTTACTCTTGGGTTTTACACACACACAGAGGGGATACTTGGGTTTATGACTTAATGAAATCTATAGGGCTTTAATCTGGACTGCAGAAGAGGTATGGTAGAAAGTACTGTTTTCTATCTATCTAATTAACATACCAGTTAGAAAGTGCTCTAAGTAACTGCAGATACCGTACTTGACATTTTTCTCCCTGATATTATTCCCCAGTTTCTTCAGATTTGCCTTATGCAGTGTGTTTCAGAGTGTGTCCCATTTGATGCTGCAGCGGAGGGAAGGATAGATACAGTGGTTAAACACAATTGGAAGTTGGAAAAACACTTAATACTGTTTCGTCTTGAAATTTAACAGTGCACACTAATGTATTTCAAGTTTTGAGAAATCCTTTGGGAAAGAAATCCATATTTTTCTAAGCTAATTTAACCTTTTTGTATTAACATCAGCTGAAACTCCGAAGACCTGCAGTTCACATTTTGAGAAATGCTGATCCAGAACTACTGATTCTTAGTTTTAATGTTATAAATTGTTAATAAGTAAATATTATTATTAACAAATTGGACTGTTTCAAAAATTTTCTAAATATGAATTCTTTCAAAGTATAAAGCTTTTAAGAATCTGAGTTTATAAGCTAAATAACCTGGGTTTTAAAAATCATTTTACAAAAGTACTTGCCACAGGGTTTCTTTATTCAAAAAAATTTTTTTAATGGCTTTTATTGTTTTTAAATGTTATTTTTTATTTACTTTTTGCTGTGCCACATGGCTGTGCAGCGTTTTTTTGGCTGCGCCAGTAGCTTGCAGCATCTTAGTTCCCCAACCAGAGATCGAACCCAGGCCCTTGGCAGTGAAAGCGCTGAGTCCTAACCACCAGACCGCCAGGGAATACCCCACAGGGTTTCTTTATATTTTGTGCTTTTATTCTTCTTAAAATATTGTTGACTAGCTTATAGTTTTAGTACATATGTGTAATATATTTTTAAAAATAGCTGAAAGTGGTCCTTACTTTTAGAATTGACATGATTAAATATTACATTGGATTGCCTTAAGGTGAAATATGGTTCTATATACTGTATAAGAACTGTTTGTAATCAATTGCTTTCATGTATTTTGAGAAATATAAACCTTTAAATGAGCAAGTAAAAGTGATAAGTGGTATAAGTATTGCTATTTAGTAGAGCAATGAAATGCAAAGTAGTGAAAAGTAGAGAACACCTGAACAAATTTTAGTGAAACACATTTGTTTGACTAAAATAATTTGCATTATGAATAGATGCATGTATATAAAAGAGTTATATGGCGATTAGTTGTTTTTCAGGCCTTTAACTGAGATTAAAAGTTTAGTTTAAATGTCATCAGTTGAAGTTTGTTTGTGACCCATTAAATAATTTGAAATTTATATATATATATATATATATATATTTTTTTTTTTTTTTTCTTTTTGCGGTATGCGGGCCTCTCACTGTTGTGGCCTCTCCCGTTGCGGAGCACAGGCTCCGGATGCGCAGGCCCAGCGGCCATGGCTCACGGGCCCAGATGCTCCGCGGCATATGGGATCCTCCCAGACCGGGGCACGAACCCGTATCCCCTGCATCGGCAGGCGGACTCTCAACCACTGCGCCACCAGGGAGGCCCTGAAATTTATATTTTATAAGCAAATATTTAAATATTAATCATCCCGGGCTTCCCTGGTGGCACAGTGGTTAAGAATCTGCCTGCCAATGCAGGGTACACAGGTTCGAGCCCTGGTCTGGGAAGATCCCACATTCCACGGAGCGACTAAGCCCGTGCATCACCACTACTGAGCCCGCGTGCCACAACTACTAAAGCCCACGTGCCTAGAGCCCATGCTCTGCAACAAGAGAAGCCGCCACAACGAAGAGTAACCCCTGCTTTCTGCAACTAGAGAAAGCCCGCGTGCAGCAATGAAGATCCAACGCAGCCAAAAATAAATAAATAAATTTATTAAGAAAAAATTAATCATCCCATTTTTAATATAGGTACCTAAAATTTAGATGCAGTTTTTATTTGTAGCCAATATTACAGAAGTATCAGAGAATTTCATTTCTATGTTTAGTGGGAAAAAGCGATATGCAGCATGTCTCTGAGCACGGGCTACCTTTAATATATATAGTGTGTGTGTGTGTGTGTGTGTGTGTGTGTGTGTGTGTGTGTGTGTGTGTGTGTGTGTGTGTGTGTGTGTGTGTGTGTGTGTGTGTGTGTGTGTGTGTGTGTGTGTGCGCGCGCGCGCGCGCGCATGTGCGTGTGTGTGTGTGTGTGTGTGTGCCATAACTGATGGTTTATGGTTAATTGTTAATGGATGAACCAGATGGTCTCATATCTGCCTTTAGGCAATTGCCTTCAGTGGTGTTTCTACCATCCTGTTTGTAAGCTCCTTGGTTTTTACTGAAGGATGTGGATCCTAAAAAGACCTATAGTTTTCATTTTATTAACTGTAATAGCCATATCACTGATATTTTCAATAGACTGAGATTTCCCTTCTAAGCAATGTTTACTCTCATACATATTCCTTTTTATTCTCTACCAACAGTCTTGTTTGTAATTCTCTGACTTGGGGAAAACCAAATTGTTCTAGGACTTCAAAGGTTAGGCAGAGGTCTCTGAAAGGAAGCATTGAGTAGTAAATGAAAGCTTTTGTTTTAGTTGAAGTTTGGTATCAGAACTGATTATTCTTCATATTGTGAAGGAGGAACCTGCACCCAGGAGTATAGTAGCTAAGTGTCGAAGGAAACATTCTGGAGGAACTCAGCTTGAAATAGTAAGAGAAATGAATTGGCAAAGAAAAAAAAATGCTTGCTCACGTTCAGGGGAAAAAATTGAACTTGAAGTTAGTTGTGCTTGACTCATGACTCTAGGCAAGGAGAACCAAGAATATGATTTGTCTGCTGACTTGACAGTTTTGGGTTCAATATTTCTTTTATGTTGTACTAATTAGCTGAAATATAGGGTTTTATGTCATACTTGTCATCGTATGTAGGAGATTAGCACTAAAGGAGACTCATCAAATGATTAAGTTGAGAAATTCTACTTCCTTATTGGAAATTTTGAAAGCAGAACTTGTTTTCCCATCCCAAGTGTTCAGTGTTCAGGAATCTGTGAACGCTTGCTCAGAAATGTAATATACTCAGTTTTAATTCCCCTACCCGTCCATCCTTCCTTCCTTCCCTCCTCCTTCCCTCCTTCCCTCCTCCCTTTTTGGCTTCTGTGATTAGCTCAGGGATGGAGGTAGTGGGAATAACTGTAGAAGCTTTAATTTAGGCCTGACTTCCTTGGGCCCCAAGCATATTGTCCAGGTAGATACTACGTACAGTAAGGCTCTGCTAATGTTGGTTGCTTGTTAAAATCATTGTTTTGGATTTTAGATCAACACAACTGCTGATGAGAAGGATCCTACAAATCCCTTCCGTTTTCCAAATATTGGTGTGGAGAAGTTTCTGGAGTTAAATTCTGAGCAGAATCATGATGACTACTGTTTGGCCTATGTCTTCACAGACCGAGATTTTGATGATGGTGTCCTTGGTCTGGCTTGGGTTGGAGCACCTTCAGGTAGTTTATCTAAATATGTCTTGACTTACTACTTGAAATGAAAAGCAGTTCTCTTGATGGATTGAATTTTACAAAGTATAGGAGAAAGTGATGCCTGTACAGTATCTAAATTTACGCATCTTGAGTAATTGAGTAGGCAGAATTCATAAGCATAATGTAAATGGAAAAATAATTGAAGCAGCTTTTTATTTTGAAATGAGTACTAACGGAGATATCCTGACATTTGGTACATTCAGTAGCTGAAATAAATAATTTTATGGGAAAAAGTACGTAGTTCTGAAACTGAAAAGCAAAATATTAATTTTTTCACAAAAGTTAATGTAATTAATTAATTATTTTGGGAGGTAGGGGGATGGGGAGAGGTTCTTAGAGTCAAAAGGGGAAAACTGTGTTCTTGCTTATTCTGCCGTGAGATAAAGAGCAGAGAAATCCTACTCAGGAACAGCAGGTAGAAAGAAAAGAAAGACTGCCTTTATTATTATTATTTCTCACCTTTATTTTAACAAAAGGGAAGTGTTGCCTGAACAGAGATGTGGGCAGGAGGCCCAGTACCCATAGCTCCACTGGCTTGACTGCATGGCCCCACATTCTGCTGGGGTCTCTGCCTTAGCCGTGAAAGCTACTGTCACTGAGAAAGCTGGGATGGGATAATCCCCTTGCCATTGCAGTTGGGGTGGGGGTCTGTGATTCACAGTGTAATAAGTTCAGTAGCCTACTTTAGAGAAATACAAATTGATGAATTGAAAGATGTGTAGAAAGAATCCTGGACTCTTTGAATATAAATTTTGCCATATAGAATTTGATCAGTAGTCTATCATCTTCTGAGCTATACACAGCAGTTTCTCCTGATACATAATTTCTGTCTTTTTCAAAGAATAAACTTCTGCTTTATCCGGGGCAAGACAGGCTTTTCTATTCTTAGTTTATTCTTTGGTTTGTTATGCATATTTTAACATCTTTAATACTGTATTTTTGCTTTTATACTTGCTCTTTTTTTTTTAAGCCAGCAATGAATATCCTTTTTAGTTTCCAAAGCTTTTGTTTTTCTTCCACATTTTAAAGTGTACTCAATTTCATGATGTCATTAAAGTACAAGTTTATGTCATAGGCTGCATATATCATAGTGCAGTATTTTTGTATATTTGTCCTTTACAATGATCTGTGCTGGTTTTGTGTTACTTGCGTTGTCAGCAGATTGTACACCTCACTCTTTCCTATAATCATTGACATGTTTTATAACTTTTATATTCTGAAATTTCTTTTCCCCTCCTTGGTTAGTTGGATAATTTTATCACAAAGTTTATAGCCCCTTCTCCTTAATCATCAGTAAGTACTATAGAAACTCAGGGATTCATTTTTCTTTATATATTACCATTAATACAGTGGCTCTTTAAGTGTGCTCCATGGACTAGCAGCATTTGTATTACCTGGGAACTTGTTAGAAATGTAAATCCATGGGCCTCACTCAGGTCTACTAGTTCAGAAACTCCAGGTGTGGAGCCCATCAGTCTTTGTTTGAAGAGGCCCTCCAGGTGTTTCTGATGCATACTAAAGTTTGAAAACCACCATCTTAATATTTTTTCTCACAAAATGTCTCCTGGGCAAATGATTGGATGATCTCAGACTAAAAACTTTCTGCCATTTTGCATTTTCAACTCCAGACTGTTGTTCATTAAGAATGTAATGGTCCTGAGAGAGCTTGGTCAAATTTTCCCGAAACTTCAGATATCCTCATGTCTACTTTTTAAAAAAAATCGACTGTATATTTAGAAAAGTTTTAGATTTATAGAAAAAATTGAGCAGATAGAGTCGTCTCCACTACCTTCCTATATTATTAACAGCTTACATTAGTATGGTACATTTGTTACAATTAATGAACCAATATTGGTACATTATTGTTAACCAAAGTCAGCCCATAGTTTATTCAGATTTCTTTAGTTTTTTTTTTTACATCTTTATTGGAGTATAATTGCTTAACAATGGTGTGTTAGTTTCTGCCTTATAACAAAATGAATCAGTTATACATATACATATGTTCCCATATCCCCTCCCTCTTGCGTCTCCCTGCCACCCTCCCTATCCCACCCCTCCAGGCGGTCACAAAGCACCGAGCTGATCTCCCTGTGCTATGCGGCTGCTTCCCACTAGCTATCTACTTTACGCTTGGTAGTGTATATATGTCCATGCCTCTCTTTCGCTTTGTCACAGCTTACCCTTTCCCCTCCCCATATCCTCAAGTCCATTCTCTAGTAGGTCTGTGTCTTTATTCCTGTCTTACCCCTAGGTTCTTCATGACATTTTTTTTCTTCTTAAATTCCATATATATGTGTTAGGATACGGTATCTGTCTTTCTCTTTCTGACATACTTCACTCTGTATGACAGACTGACTCTAGGTCTATCCACCTCATTACAAGTAGCTCAATTTCGTTTCTTTTTATGGCTGAGTAATATTCTATCGTATATATGTGCCACATCTTCTTTATCCATTCATCTGATGATGGACACTTAGGTTGTTTCCATCTCCGGGCTATTGTAAATAGGGCTGCTATGAACACTTTGGTACATGACTTTTTTTGAATTATGGTTTTCTCAGGGTATATGCCCAGTAGTGGGACTGCTAGGTCATATGGTAGTTCTACATGTAGTTTTTTAAGGAACCTCCATACCGTTCTCCATAGTGGCTGTACCAATTCACATTCCCACCAGCAGTGCAAGAGTGTTCCCTTTTTTCCACACCCTCTCCAGCATTTATTGTTTCTAGATTTTTTGATGATGGCCATTCTGACTGGTGTGAGATGATATCTCATTGTAGTTTTGATTTGCATTTCTCTAATGATTAAAGATGTTGAGCATCCTTTCATGTGTTTGTTGGCAGTCTGTATATCTTCTGTGGAGAAATGTCTATTTAGGTCTTCTGCCCATTTTTGGATTGGGTTGTTTGTTTTTTTGTTACTGAGCTGCATGAGCTGCTTATAAATTTTGGAGATTAATCCTTTGTCAGTTGCTTCATTTGCAAGTATTTTCTCCCATTCTGAGGGTTGTCTTTTGGTCTTGTTTATGGTTTCCTTTGCTGTGCAAAAGCTTTTGAGTTTCATTAGGTCCCATGTGTTTATTTTTGTCTTTATTTCCATTTCTCTAGGAGGTGGGTCCAAAAGGATCTTGCTGTGATTTATGTCATAGAGTGTTCTGCCTATGTTTTCCTCTAAGAGTTTGATCGTTTCTGGCCTTACATTTAGGTCTTTAATCCATTTTGAGCTTATTTTTGTGTATGGTGTTAGGGAGTGATCTAATCTCATACTTCTACATGTCCCTGTCTAGTTTTCCCAGCACCACTTATTGAGAAGGCTGTCCTTTCTCCACTGTACATTCCTGCCTCCTTTATGAAAGATAAGGTGACCATATGTGCGTGGGTTTATCTCTGGGCTTTCCATCCTGTTCCATTGATCTATCTTTCTGTTTTTGTGCCAGTACCATACTGTCTTGATTACTGTAGCTTTGTAGTATAGTCTGAAGTCAGGGAGCCTGATTCCTCCAGCTCCATTTTTTGTTCTCAAGATTGCTTTGGCTATTCGGGGTCTTTTGTATTTCCATACAAATTGTGAAATTTTTTGTTCTAGTTCTGTGAAGAATGCCAGTGGTAGTTTGATAGGGATTGCATTGAATCTGTAGATTGCTTTGGGTAGTAGAGTCATTTTCACAATGTTGATTCTTCCAATCCAAGAACATGGTATATCTCTCCATCTATTTGTATCATCTTTAATTTCTTTCATCAATGTCTTATAATTTTCTGCATACAGGTCTTTTGTCTCCTTAGGTAGGTTTATTCCTAGATATTTTATTCTTTTTGTTGCATTGGTAAATGGGAGTGTTTTCTTGATTTCACTTTCAGATTTTTCATCATTAGTATATAGGAATGCCAGAGATTTCTGTGCATTAATTTTGTATCCTGCTACTTTACCAAATTCATTGATTAGCTCTAGTAGTTTTCTGGTAGTATCTTTAGGATTCTCTATGTATAGAATGATGTCATCTGCAAACAGTGACAGTTTTACTTCTTCTTTTCCGATTTGGATTCCTTTTATTTCCTTTTCTTCTCTGATTGCTGTGGCTAAAACTTCCAAAACTATGTTGAATAAGAGTGGTGAGAGTGGTTAACCTTGTCTTGTTCCTGATCTTAGTGGAAGTGCTTTCAGTTTTTCACCATTGAGGACGATGTTGGCTGTGGGTTTCTCATATATGGCCTTTATTATGTTGAGGAAAGTTCCCTCTATGCCTACTTTCTGGAGGGTTTTTATCATAAATGGGTGTTGAATTTTGTCAAAAGCTTTCTCTGCATCTATTGAGATGATCCTATGGTTTTTCTCCTTCAATTTGTTAATATGGTGTATCTCGTTGATTGATTTACGTATATTGAAGAATCCTTGCATTCCTGGAATAAACCCCACTTGATCGTGGTGTATGATCCTTTTAATGTGCTGTTGGATTCTGTTTGCTAGTATTTTGTTGAGGATTTTTGCATCTATGTTCATCAGTGATATTGGCCTGTAGTTTTCTTTCTTTGTGACATCCTTGTCTGGTTTTGGTATCAAGGTGATGGTGGCCTCGTAGAATGAGTTTGGGAGTGTTCCTCCCTCTGCTGTATTTTGGAAGAGTTTGAGAAGGATAGGTGTTAGCTCTTCTCTAAATGTTTGATAGAATTCGCCTGTGAAGCCATCTGGTCCTGGGCTTTTGTTTGTTGGAAGATTTTTAATCACAGTTTCAATTTCAGTGCTTGTGATTGGTCTGTTCATATTTTCTATTTCTTCCTGATTCAGTCTTGGCAGGTTGTGCCTTTCTAAGAATTTGTCCATTTCTTCCAGGTTGTCCATTTTATTGACATAGAGTTGCTTGTAGTAATCTCTCATGATGTTTTGTATTTCTGCAGTGTCAGTTGTTACTTCTCCTTTTTCATTTCTAATTCTATTGATTTGAGTCATCTCCCTTTTTTTCTTGATGAGTCTGGCTAATGGTTTATCAATTTTGTTTATCTTCTCAAAGAACCAGCTTTTAGTTTTATTGATCTTTGCTATCGTTTGCTTCATTTCTTTTTCATTTATTTCTGATCTGATTTTTATGATTTCTTTCCTTCTGCTAACTTTGGGGTGTTTTTGTTCTTCTTTCTCTAATTGCTTTAGGTGCAAGTTTAGGTTGTTTATTCGAGATGTTTCCTGTTTCTTAAGGTGGGATTGTATTGCTATAAACTTCCCTCTTAGAACTGCTTTTGCTGCATCCCATAGGTTTTGGGTCATCGTGTTTTCATTGTCATTTGTTTCTAGGTATTTTTTGATTTCCTCTTTGATTTCTTCAGTGATCACTTTGTTATTATGTAGTGTATTGTTTAGCCTCCATGTGTTTGTATTTTTTACAGCTCTTTTCCTGTAATTGATATCTAGTCTCATAGCATTGTGGTCAGAAAAGATACTTGATACAATTTCAATTTTCTTAAATTTACCAAGGCTTGATTTGTGACCCAAGATATGATCTATCCTGGAGAATGTTCCATGAGCACTTGAGAAAAATGTGTATTCTGTTGTTTTTGGATGGAATGTCCTATAAATATCAATTAAGCCCATCTTGTTTAATGTATCATTTAAAGCTTGTGTTTCTTTCTTTATTTTTATTTTGGATGATCTGTCCATTAGTGAAAGTAGGGTGTTAAAGTCCCCTACTATGAATGTGTTACTATCAATTTCCCCTTTTATGGCTGTTAGTATTTGCCTTATGTATTGAGGTGCTCCTATGTTGGGTGCATAAATATTTACAATTGTTATATCTTCTTCTTGGATGGATCCCTTGATCATTATGTCGTGTCCTTCTTTGTCTCTTCTAGTAGTCTTTATTTTAAAGTCTATTTTGTCTGATATGAGAATTGCTACTCCAGCTTTCTTTTGGTTTCCATTTGCATGGAATATCTTTTTCCATCCCCTTACTTTCAGTCTGTATGTGTCTCTAGGTCTGAAGTGGGTCTCTTGTAGACAGCATATATATGGGTCTTGTTTTTGTATCCATTCAGCCAATCTGTGTCTTTTGGTGGGAGCATTTTGTCCATTTACGTTTAAGGTAATTATCGATATGTATGTTCCTATTCCCATTTTCTTAATTGTTTTGGGTTCGTTATTGTAGGTCTTTTCCTTCTGTTGTGTTTCTTGCCTAGAGAAGTTCCTTTAGCATTTGTTGTAAAGCTGGTTTGGTGGTGCTGAACTCTCTCAGCTTTTGCTTGTCTGTAAACGTTTTAATTTCTCCATCAAATCTGAATGAGATCCTTGCTGGGTAGAGTAATCTTGGTTGCAGGTTTTTCTCCTTCATCACTTTAAATATGTCTTGCCAGTCCCTTCTGGCTTGCAGAGTTTCTGCTGAAAGATCTGTTGTTAACCTTATGGGGATTCCCTTGTGTTATTTGTTGTTTTTCCCTTGCTGCTTTTAATATGTTCTCTTTGTATTTAATTTTTGACAGTTTGATTAATACGTATCTTGGTGTATTTCTCCTTAGATTTATCCTGTATGGGACTCTCTGTGCCTCCTGGATTTGATTAACTATTTCCTTTCCCATATTAGGGAAGTTTTCAACTATAATCTCTTCAAATATTTTCTCAGTCCCTTTCTTTTTCTCTTCTTCCTCTGGAACCCCTATAATTTGAATGTTGGTGTGTTTAGTGTTGTCCCAGAGGTCTCTGAGACTGTCCTCACTTCTTTTCATTCTTTTTTCTTTCTTCAGCTCTGCAGTAGTTATTTCCACTATTTTGTCTTCCATGTCACTTATCCGTTCTTCTGCCTCAGTTATTCTGCTATTGATCCCATCTAGAGTATTTTTAATTTCATTTATTGTGTTTCTAATTGTTGCTTGATTCATCTTTAGTTCTTCTAGGTCCTTGTTAAGTGTTTCTTGCATTTTGTCTATTCTATTTCCAAGATTTTGGATCATCTTTACTATCATTATTCTGAATTCTTTTTCAGGTAGACTGCCTATTACCTCTTCATTTGTTAGGTCTGGTGGGTTTTTATCTTGCTCCTTCTCCTGCTGTGTGTTTTTCTGTCTTCTTATTTTGCTTATCTTACTGTGTTTGGGGTCTCCTTTTTGCAGGCTGCAGGTTCGTAGTTTCCGTTGTTTTTGGTGTCTGTCCCCAGTGGCTAAGGTTGGTTCAGTGGGTTGTGTAGGCTTTCTGGTGGAGGGGACTAGTGCCTGTGTTCTGGTGGATGAGGCTGGATCTTGTCTTTCTGGTGGGCAGGTCCACGTCTGGTGGTGTGTTTTGGCGTGTCTGTGGAATTTTTATGATTTTAGGCAGCCTCTCTGCTAATGGGTGGCGTTGTGTTCCTGTCTTGCTAGTTGTTTGGCATAGGGTGTCCAGCACTGTAGCTTGCTGGTCATTGAGTGAAGCTGGGTGCTGGCGTTGAGATGGAGATCTCTGGAAGATGTTCGCTGCTTGATATTATGTGGAGCTGGGAGGTCTCTTGTGGACCAGTGCCCTGAAGTTGGCTCTCCCACCTCAGAGGCACAGCACTGACTCCTGGCTGCAGCACCAGGAACCTTTCATCCACACGGGTCCTCAATTTGGGATGATTCATTGTCTATTCATGTATTCCACAGATGCAGGGTACATCAAGTTGATTGTGGAGCTTTAATCCGCTGCTTCTGAGGCTGCTGAGAGAGATTTCCGTTTCTCTCCTTTCTCTTTAGTTTTTACTACGGTCCTTCTTCTGTTCCAAGATCTTATCCAGGATACCACAGTACGTTTAATTGTCATGCCTGTTTAGTCTTCTTGGCTGTGATGGTTTCTCAGACTTTTCTTGTTTTGTTTTATAAACTTGACAATTTTGAGTATTGGTCAGGGATATTGTAGGATGCCTCTCTGTTGCAGTCTTTTTGATGTTTTTCTCATGATTGGACTGGGGTTATGGGTTTGCGGGGAGAGTTAGTTTTTCTTTCTAGTTGTTTATGATATTTGGACCACTTATTTTATGAAATGGTGCTTATTTTATTGAAGCAGCAGTTCTGGATTGAAAATGATGGGCCACATTACTTGTGTTTTTGTCACTGCATTCTTCATCTGATGCCCCCTTCCTTTACTCTGTGTTAAACCCCTAACTCCAGCTCTGAGAAGCCTTTTTCTAAGAGCTTCTGGCGAGGGGCTGGGCAGGAAGAATGGGGCCAGAGTGGGAAAGAGAAGGGATCTTTGTTCCTTTGACACAACTTTTTCTAGAATAAGATACCTGCTTTGACAGCTTTCTTCTTCACTCCCCTTTGCCCTTAGACTACCTGAACTGAGTTTATTTGACCTATGTTTTATTTTTTTATAAGGAACTTTATGTATTTGCTCTTACTGATTAATTCAGTTCTGTTATGAGGTGTAGGTAGTATTTCCTCCATTATACAGGTGGATTGGATTCAGAGACTTTGTCAACAGCCCAGTATCTCACAGAACCTAGAATCTGGACCTTTTGACTCCAGGTTTTGTGCATTTGGTAGTTATTTTACTAAGTATTATTATAATATAACATCGTACTTTTATCTAAGACATTCCCAAGAAGAAGTTGAAATGTTTCCTGGATCTAAGCAGAGATGGAATCTATTTCCTTCTTTGTTAAGAGAGATGAGTTATAAAATAGTACCACTGTATATTATTTAGGCATCATTTTGGGTAATTGTCAAGGCATAATTAGAAGAACACTGGTTTGGGAACTAGGAGACGGGGTCCTTGTCTGTTCTGTCTCTATAAATTCAGGTAAATCATTTTGCTTCAGCTTGTTTATTTTTCGTTGTAATTTCTTCTGTCTTTGCCCTTCCTTTGATACTTCATGTTCCTGCATGTAGATCTTAGTAATGCTTGCTGTTTCACTGGGTTGTTTTTTTTTTTTTGCGGTATGCGGGCCTCTCACTGTTGTGGCCTCTCCCGTTGTGGAGCACAGGCTCCGGATGCGCAGGCCCAGCGGCCATGGCTCACGGGCCCAGCCGCTCCGCGGCATATGGGATCCTCCCAGACCTGGGCACGAACCCGTATCCCCTGCATCGGCAGGCGGACTCTCAACCACTGCGCCACCAGGGAGGCCCTGTTTCACTGTTTTTTAAAATAGCATTTTATAGCTGATCTGTTCAGCTTGTGATGTGTTACTGTTTCTTAATCTTTTTCATTTTTATTTGCCTAGTTAATTCCTTTTTTTTTTTTTTTTCGGTACTTGGGCCTCTCACTGTTGTGGCCTCTCCTGTTGCGGAGCACAGGCCCCGGACGCGCAGGCTCAGCAGCCATGGCTCACGGGCCCAGCTGCCCCACAGCATGTGGGATCTTCCCAGACCAGGGCATGAACCCGTGTCCTCTGCCTCAGCAGGCAGACTCTCAACCACTGCGCCACCAGGGAAGCCCAGGCCTAATTAATTTCTGTTGTATCATTTAACTCTGCAGCTGTTTCACTATTCAAATATATGGTAGTGGAAAGCATTTTGTTTTGATACTGTTGTGTTATTTTTCACAAAATAGTTACTCAGATTATTTGCTGTAGTCCTCTTCACTGACTCAGTTAAGCTGGGAAAAGCAATGAGGGTTAAAACATTTGAATAGTAGGTTTCTTATCTTTAAATCTTGTTTATGCTACTTTTTATTTGTTTTTTGAAAATTTCTTATTGTGGTTGGGTACTGCCTTCAGTTACCTTAATGAGAAAAACAGTACCTCCTGCCCCAACTCCATAATAAGTAGAAACAGCTTGTGAGCTGGGATGACTTGGAGGCTTCCATTTGAAATTATACAGGGCCTAGAATGGAGCCCCAAAAAGGGAGGAGTCTGGTCTCCAAAACAAAGATAGTCTTGAATATAAATCTAGAAAGATAACTCTAAACTTCTCTTTATATAAACACAGTTCTGTGTTAAGCAGGTAGTAGCCTCTTATTTTAGGGACTGAAACATTGGTTCCTTAACAAAGTAGATTCTTTATATTAGATAATCCCTTTGTTCTACTTCATTTGCTACACCCTTCTAACCTGCTTTTTGAGGGGCCTTTATTTTTTGGTTTATTAAGGCACATTTTGCTCATCTATTATCCCTCTTAATGTTATCAGTTAACTCAATGAACATAGTCTCAGTTTGCCAGGTCACTGAAAAAGGCTAGCTCTGGAGTTCATCTCCAGAGCTAATCCTGAACCATTCAGTATTCCTCTGACCATTTGTAAAGAACATTTTTTGAGACATTTGATTTGGTAGAAATTGTCTCTTCAGTTTTTCTTAGTTTAGAAATTTTAGTTTGATTTTACGTATTAGAATTTGATCACATGCAGAGCTCAACATGAGGTTCTCAAGATAACCCACAGCCTATCGAATTCTTTTTTTATCATTCCTTCTACTTTAATTAGTTAATATTCTTTTTTTGAATTTTATTTTATTTATTTTCTCATAGGGCAGGTTCTTATTAGTTATCTATTTTATACATATTAGTTTATACATGTCAATCCCAATCTCCCAATTCATCACACCCACCGCCACTTTCCCCCGTTGGTGTCCATACGTTTGTTCTCTACATCTGTGTCTCTGTATTTTCCCTGCAAACCGGTTCATCTGCACCATTTTTCTAGGTTCCACATCCATGCGTTAACATACGATATTTGTTTTTCTCTTTCTGACTTACTTCACTCTGTATGACAGTCTCTAGATCCATCCACGTCTCTACAAATGACCCAATTTTGTTCCTTTTTATGGCTGAGTAATATTCCATTGTATATAGGTACCACATCTTCTTTATCCATTCGTCTGTTGATGGGCATTTAGGTTGCTTCCATAACCTGGCTATTGTAAATAGTGCTGCAGTGAACATTGGGGTGCATGTTTCTTTTTGAATTATGGTTTTCTCAGGGTATATGCCCAGTAGTGGGATTGCTGGGTCATATGGTAATTCTATTTTTAGTTTTTTAAGGAGCCTCCATTATGTTCTCCCTAGTGGCTGTATCAATTTACATTCCCACCAACAGTGCAAGAGGGTTCCCTTTTCTCCACACCCTCTCCAGCATTTGTTGTTTGTAGATTTTCTGATGATGCCCATTCTAACTGGTGTGAGGTGATACTTCATTGTAGTTTTGATTTTCATTTCTCTAATAATTAGTGATGTTGAAAAGCTTTTCATGTGCTTCTTGCCCATCTGTATGTCATCTTTGGAAAACTGTCTATTTAGGTCTTCTGCCCATTTTTTGATTGGGTTGTTTGTTTTTTTAATATTGAGCTGCATGAGCTGTTTATATATTTTGGAGATTAATCCTTTGTCCGTTGATTCGTTTGCAAATATTTTCTCCCATTCTGAGTGTTGTCTTTTCGTCTTGTTTGTAGTTTCCTTTGCTTTGCAAAAGCTTTTAAGTCTCATTAGGTCCCATTTGTTTATTTTTATTTCCATTACTCTAGGAGGTGGATCAAAAAAGATCTTGCTGTGATTTCTGTCAGAGAGTGTTCTTCCTATGTTTTCCTCTAAGAGTTTTAGAGTATCCGGTCTTACATTTAGGTCACTAATCCATTTTGAGTTTATTTTTGTGTATGGTGTTAGGGAGTGTTCTAATTTCATTCTTTTACATGTAGCTGTCCCGTTTTCCGAGCACCACTTATTGAAGAGGCTGTCTTTTCTCCATTGTATATCCTTGCCTCCTTTGTCATAGATTAGTTGACCATAGGTTCATGGGTTTATCTCTGGGCTTTCTGTCCTGTTGCATTGATCTATATTTCTGTTCTTGGGCCAGTACCATGTTGTCTTGATTACTGTAGCTTTGTAGTATAGTCTGAAGTCAGGGAGTCTGATTCCTCCAGCTCCCTTTTTTCCCTTGAGACTGCTTTGGCTATTCGGGGTCTTTTGTGTCTCCATACAAATTTTAAGATATTTTATCCTAGTTCTGTAAAAAATGGTAACTTGATAAGGATTACATTGAATCTGTAGATTGCTTTGGATAGTATAGTCATTTTCACAATATTGATTCTTCCAATCCAAGAACATGGTATATCTCTCCATCTGTTTGTATCATCCTTAATTTCTTTCATCAGTATCTTATAGTTTTCTGCATATAGGTCTTTCATCTCCGTAGGTAGGTTTATTCCTAGTATTTTATTCTTTTTGTTGCAGTGGTAAATGGGAGTGTTTCCTTAATTTCTCTTTCAGATTTTTCATCATTAGTGTATAGGAATTCAAGAGATTTCTGTGCATTAATTTTGTATCCTGCTACTTTACCAAATTCATTGATTAGCTCTAGTAGTTTTCTGGTGGCATCTTTAGGATTCTCTATGTACAGTATCATGTCATCTGCAAACAGTGACACCTTTACTTCTTCTTTTCCAATTTTTATTCCTTTTATTTCTTTTTCTTCTCTGATTGCCATGGCTAGGACTTCCAAAACTATGTTGAGTAATAGTGGAGAGAGTGGACATCCTTGTCTTGTTACTGATCTTAGAGGAAATACTTTCAGTTTTTCACCATTGAGAATGATTTTTGCTGTGGGTTTGTCGAATATGGCCTTTATTATGTTGAGATAGGTTCCCTCTATGCCCACTTTCTGGAGAGTTTTTATCATAAATGGGTGTTGAATTTTGTCAAAAGCTTTTTTTGCATCTATTGAGATGATTATATGCTTTTTATTCTTCAGTTTGTTAATATGGTGTTTCACATTGATTGATTTGTATATATTGAAGAATCCTTGCATTCCTGGGGTAAATCCCACTTGATCATAGTGTATGATCCTTTTAATGTGCTGTTGGATTCTGTTTGCTAGTATTTTGTTGAGGATTTTTGCATCTATATTCATCAGTGATATTGCTCTGTAATTTTCTTTTTTTTGTAGTATCTTTGTCTGGTTTTGGTATCAGGGTGATGGTGGCCTCATAGAAGGAGTTTGGGAGTGTTCCTTCCTCTGGAAGTGTTCGGAAGAGTTTGATAATGATGGGTGTTCACTCTTCTCTAAACGTTTGATAGAATTCACCTGTGAAGCCATCTGGTCCTGGACTTTTGTTTGTTGGAAGATTTTTAATCACAGTTTCAATTTCATTACTTGTGATTGGTCTGTTCATATTTTCCATTTCTTCCTGGTTCAGTCTTGGAAGGTTACACCTTTCTAAGAATTTGTCCATTTCTTCCAGGTTGTCCATTCCTTCCAAGTTGTCCATTTTATTGGCATAGAGTTGCTTGTGGTAGTCTCTTAGGATGTTTTGTATTTCTGTGGTGTCTGTTGTAACTTCTCCTTTTTCATTTCTAATTTTATTGATTTGAGTCCTCTCCCTCTTTTCCTTTATGAGTCTGGCTAAAGGTTTATCAGTTTTGTTTTTCTTCTCAAAGAACCAGCTTTTAGTTTTATTGATCTTTGCTATTGTTTTCTTTGTTTCTATTTCATTTATTTCTGCTCTGATCTTTATGATTTCTTGCCTTCTACTAACTTTGGGTTTTGTTTGTTCTGTTTGTTCTTTATTTCCTTTAGGTTTAAGGTTTATTTGAGGTTTTTCTTGTTTCTTGAGGTAGGCTTGTATTGCTATAAACTTCCCTCTTAGAACTGCTTTTGTTGCATCCCATAGGCTTTGGATCGTCGTGTTTTCATTGTAAATTGTCTCTGGGTATTTTTCGATTTCCTCTTTGATTTCTTCAGTGATCTCTTGGTTATTTAGTAATGCATTGTTTAGCCTCCATGTGTTTGTGTTTTTTAGGTTTTTTTCATTGTAATTGATTTCTAATCTCATAACGTTGTGGTTTAAGATGCTTGATATGATTTCAATTTTCTTAAATTTACTGAGGCTTGATTTGTGACCCACGATGTGATCTATCCTGGAGAATGTTCCATGTGCACTTGAGAAGAAAGTGTAATCTGCTGTTTTTGGATGGAGTGTCCTATAAATATCAATTAAATCTGTCTGGTCTGTTGTGTCATTTAAAGCTTGTGTTTCCTTATTAATTTTCTGTTTGGATGATCTGTCCATTGGTGTAAGTGAGGTGTTAAAGTCTCCCATTATGTATTGAGGTGCTCCTATGTTGGGTGCATATATACTTATCGTTGTTATATCTTCTTGGATTGATCCCTTGATCATTATGTAGTGTCCTTCCTTGTCTCTTGTAACATTCTTTATTTTAAAGTGTATTTTATCCGATATGAGTATTGCTACTCCAGCTTTCTTTTGATTTTCATTTGCATGGTATATCTTTTTCCATCCCCTCACTTTGAGTCTGTATGTGTCCCTAGGTCTGAAGTGGGTCTCTTGTAGACAGCATATATATATGGGTCTTGTTTTTGTAACCATTCAGCAAGCCTATGTCTTTTGGTTGGAGCATTTAATCCATTCACGTTTAAGGTAATTATCGATATCTATGTTCCTGTTACCATTTTCTTAATTGTTATGGGTTTGTTTTTGTAGGTCCTTTTCTTCTCTTGTATTTCCCACTTAGAGAAGTTCCTTTAGCATTTGTTCTAGAGCTGGTTTGGTGGTGCTGAATTCTCTTAGCTTTTACTTGTCTGTAAGGCTTTTGATTTCTCCATCAAATCTGGATAAGATCCTTGCCGGGTAGAGTAATCTTGGTTGTAGGTCCTTCCCTTTCATCACTTTAAATATATTGTGCCACTCCCTTCTGGACCGCCAGGTTGTGTCAGACCCCCAGGTTGGGAAGTCTGATGCGGTGCTCAGAACCTTCACTCAGTGGGTGGGCTCCTGTGGTATAATTGTTCTCCAGTTTGTGAGTCACCCACCCAGCAGTTATGGGATTTGATTTTATTGTGATTGTGCCCCTCCTACCATCTCACTGTGGCTTCTCCTTTGTCTTTGGATATGGGGTATCTTTTTTGGTGAGTTCCAGTGTCTTCCTGTTGATGATTGTTCAGCAGTTAGTTGTGATTCTGGTGTTCTCACCAGAGGGAGTGAGCGCACGTCCTCTCCTCCTCCATCTTGAGCCAATCTCCTTGATATTCCTTGAATTCTTAACCTGTTTGTAAGTGTAATTATAAGGCTAGGAGAATTACATAATTAAAATATTACATCATTAGAATAGAGGACACTTAATATTGACATTTTGTACAGGTCTGGATTGTCCCTTGCAGCATGTATTAACCTTTGGTCCCTACCCATTACATATGAGTACTGCTCCCCAGACTTGACAGATAAAGAAATTCCCTCAGACATTTCCTAATAACCTATCTGGGAGTGGTACTAATGTCTGCTTCAGAATTACTGCTCAGATTAATATTGTATGGTCAGCATGATACTATCGTTTTAGATATTTAGGCCTGTTCACATCAAAACTTTATTTATGGATTCTGTCAAGGTATTATACTACCCTGTAGTTTTTGTAATTTTTTTCTTTGGGGGGAGTCTTTTTTTTAAGTTTAAGACTGATATTCTGTGATTAGCTTTCAGAATATCCTGTAGATAGAAAAATGTCATACTTTGTTGGTCACTGAGTCATCCATCCATCAATAATTGCTTTTGACTCAAATTAAAAACATTTTATTCTTCTCATTACATAATTTCTGTTTTTCAGTAATGACTATATGTAGTAAAATCTTTAATTTACAATGTAAAGCAATTACTGAACTTGAGTTATGGCTTAGCTATAGGTATTTATGATATCATTAATTGAGTTTCTGGCATATCAAAACTGGCTGCAGTATTTAAAAAGTTAAACCATGACTTATAATATTAGACATAGTATTTTATTTCTTCCTGTATACCTGAATTATTCCAACATATGCTATTAGTCTGTGTAACAAATAATAAACTTTCCAAATAAACAATAGTTATTAAAACCAAAAGCAGTTAAGATGTTGAACAAGATATGAATTATAAAGACTATATTTCAGAAGAGTACACTCAAGTTTATGTATGATCTTCCTTTAAATTAGATAGACCTTAAAAATACAGAAGGTATATTACCAGAGTTTTTAATATATGCTATTTACTTTTTTTTTTTTAAACTGATAAAGATGTACAGCGTGGAGTCTTCTTTGCTTAATTCAAGTTTGACAGTATTACATTGGACCAATTTTCATATGACAGATCTTTGATGAGGCAGGATATTAATTTACTATTTGTTTAAAACTGTAATATATAGACTGTAATTATTACATACAGAGTGCTTATTTCTATCTTTTCTAGTTTTTAGAAATAGTGATAACAGTCCTTAGGACTGAGCTCCAAAAGTAGAAGTAGCTTAAGAGAATATATTAAATATTCATAAATCATTTGCTGTTTTCTTTCTATGCAGTTTTTTGTGTAGAAGATGTAGTAAGTTTTAAATATAGAGATTCTCAGTCCTTTGCTGGTTAAAATCTGCATATGACTTAGCCTTTCAGCTTAGTTTTCTGTGAAAGCACATCATCATTTCAGCTTCTTAAATTGTATCCTAATAGTCATTAAATTTATGATTTGTTGCTATGTACTTTCTAATATTAAAAGGAACAAGGCAGCAATTGTAGTGTCATGCCATTTGTGTACATCTTTTTTGAATTGCTTTCTATTATATGCTTTATCAGAGATTATAAATGTTAGACTTTTAAAACTGGTTTAATAACTTTGTTGTAACTTTGTATGTAGTAGAAAGCTAATTTGAAATAATTTGATCAGTTATCAGAATATCCTAATCCACGTGATATTTTAATTAAAATAATTAAATAGAGTAACCTCTTAAATCTGAATGTAAACCAAAGAACTTCTCACTGAAAGTCTTTAATAGTTATTTAAAATACTGTGGTCTTCTCAGTTTAGTGTACATAAAGACAGTGATTGGCCAGGCAGTTTCTGATTTGCTGTTGTTCTTTTTCTAATTTCTTAAATTAACTGCCTTTAGATGTGAAAGCACTTTCATTTCGGCATTAAGCTCTGACGTTCAGGAACTATAAACGAACAGGTGAACTACAAAATGATTTAATATGTATCATAGAAGTAAAAATGAAGATTTTTCTTTTAAAATTTGCAAGTATCCTCAAGACATGTTGGAAAATCATAATTCAGTTTTTTGAACCTATTTTGAAAAAAAATTCAAACTTGACAAAAGGTTGCAAGAGTAGTACAGTGAACTCCTTATAGATTAATCACTTAACATTAATCAGTTAACATTTTGCCACATTTGCTTTCTCTCCCTTCCCACCTTCTCTCCTTCATTCCCTCCTCCCTTTTTTTTACCCACTTGACATATTTTTTCCCTTTTTTTAAGCTTTATTGAGAGATATATAATTGACAAATAAAATTGTAAGATATTTAAAGTGCACAGTGTGATGATTTGATATTTGTATACATTGTGAAAGGATTCCCCTTACCAAGTTAATTAATACAACCATCACCTCACATATTTACCTTTTTCCTTTTTGTGTATGTGTGAGAATGTTTAAGTTCTATTCTCTTGGCACATTTCATTTATACAATACTATGTTATCAACTGTAGTCATCATGTGTTACACATTAGATCCTCAGACCTTATTCTTCTTATAACTTGAAGTTTGTACCTCTATCAGTCTCTCTCTGTTTCCCCTACCCCCAGCCTGTGTGACCACTAATTCTTTTCTTTTTTTAATAATACATTGTATGTTGCCTCTCAGGATAGTGAATCGCATACTCCTGTGCATCACTGCTATTATTGGTAGCAGTGACTTTCTCAGAATCTCTTTGAGAACATTTTGTTCAACTTTCATTTAACTTAAATATAAGTTGTTTTTTGTTTGTTTGTTTGTTTTACAAGATGAAGAGGTGTAGGATTTGACCCAGTGTAAATGCTGAAATATTTAAATTTAACAGACTCTTAAATATTTGTTTTGCTAAATTAATGGGAGAAAAATTGGGGGACATTTTGATTATGAAGAGGAACATTTTATAAGGACTTTGTATTCAACCCTGGGAATTTATGTGTGCCATTAAAACTTTTATTTGAAATGACTTCCTAACCTTGGACCAAAGAAACTTTTGAGTATTTGATATACATGTGTACCAATTTTGGACTCAAAATACATATAAAATGTTTCAAGTTAATACAGCATACATTAGAAAATTATTTGGGGGGAAATAGATGCTAATTTTAGCCATCTTTTGTTTTGTATTAGGAAGCTCTGGAGGCATATGTGAAAAAAGTAAGCTTTATTCAGATGGTAAGAAGAAGTCTTTAAACACTGGAATTATTACTGTTCAGAACTATGGGTCTCATGTACCCCCCAAAGTCTCTCACATTACATTTGCTCATGAAGTTGGACATAACTTTGGATCTCCAGTAAGTATTGCTTAATTATGACATTTTTTAAAAGTTACTAATCTTGCACATTATGTAATTTTTGTTGTTATTGTTTGCAGTGAAAACAAGTACACATGAATGTTTAGTTTTTATGTCAGAACACAGTAATGTACTTGACCATAATACTGAAAAGGAGGAAGATAGAATATTTGTAATTAAAATAAGAAAATAAGCACAACAGTGCCAGAATTCTATGAAAGCAAGGAATTTTGTGTTTCATTCACTTCTGTGTCCCCTGACATTAGAATAGTGCCTGGGGGACTTCCCTGGTGGCACAGTTGTTAAGAATCTGGCTGGCAACGCAGGGGTCACGGGTTCGAGCTCTGGTCCAGGAAGATCCCACATGCCGTGGAGCAACTAAGCCTGTGCGCCACAACTACTGAAGCCCACGCACCTAGAGCCCATGCTCCGCAACAAGAGAAGCCACCGCAATGAGAAGCCTGCGCACCACAACAAAGAGTTGCCCCCGCTCACTGCAACTAGAGAAAGCCCACGTGCAGCAACAAAGACCCAACACAGCCAAAAATAAATAAATAATTTTTTTTTAAATTAAAAAAAAAAAAGAATAGTGCCTGGTACATGATTCATTCAAATATTTATTGAATGAGAATCACTTTTCATTGCTTAAAGTACATTTTGAATGTTAGCAAATTGTGGGGTTCTTGTTTGGTTTCTGTTAAAGCATTATTGGGGTTTACTAGATTTGTCTTTCTCTACTGTGGAATGAGACTGTTATTTTAAAATCTTTCAGTATGAAAAATTTGTAACATATGTAAAAGTAGAGACAAATAGTACGGCAAAGTCTTCCATTCATATCCAGGACAGGGGTCAGCAAACTTTTTCTGTCGTGTACTAGTAAACATAGTAGGTGTGGGGGACAATATTTGGTCTCTGTTGCATATTTTTCTTTGTTGTTGTTTTTCTTTTTACAATCTTTTAAACATGGAAAAACCATTCTTAGCTTAGGCTATATAAAAACAGGCTGTGGGCTGTGATTTGCCAACCTCTGATTCAGATTCAGCTTCAACGATCATCAAGATTTTGCCACATCTCCTTTCTGTGTTTCTTTCTTTTTCTTCGTAAGGTGTTAGAATCAAATTCATTCCCCCTTCCACATTTCAGTATGCATCTCTTAAAAAATTAGACATTTTCTTCCATAACCACCGTGTGGTTATGATACCTGACAAAATGAGCAGTTCTTTGGTATCATTTAATACCCAGTTCATTGAATTGATTTTCAAGTGAACTGAAGATTAATACACATGGAAATACAAAATACTGAAAGATATTCTGTCTTTGTGATTTTGGTGGGGCTTATTAAAACAACAAGTTTGGGAAATTTTCATTTGAAAACTGTATATAAATTCATTTACTTGTACCTTATCACTTGTAAAAACGGAAATTTTTATGAGCTTAGAAAAAAACTGTAATCTCATAGCTTAAAATTCTCAAATGCTCTTACCTAATGTTCCCCCAGTTTGTAAAATATAAGTACCCTCTCACTAAGTTGCAAGTATTTCTTGTAATTCCAATCAGAAATGGATGGATTATTATCAGTACTCTTGGATAAAGTATTTAAAATGCGTTGGGTTCGTGCCCCAGTCTGGGAAGATCCCACATGCTGCGGAGCGGCTAGGCCCGTGAGCCATGGCTGCTGAGCCTGCGCGTCTGGAGCCTGTGCTCCACAACGGGAGAGGCCACAACAGGGAGAGGCCCGCGTACCACAAAAAAAAAAAAAAATAATAATAATAATAAAATAAAATAAAATAAAATGCGTTGAATCTCTCTACCTCTTGTCTGCTTTTGTGATACGTTCTAAAAAGAGTAATTGAAATTTTAGAGATGAGCAGAAAACTCTTGTTAATTTGCATTTTCAAGGGCAGTTAAATGTCCTCGACTCTCGCAGTCACCTTCATCCAACCCTTACCAGGGGATTTTCGTACCCTTCCAACTACTCTTCTGTTCGTTAGTCTAGGGTCTCTCAAAGTTTAATGTGCATACAAATTACTGAGGATCTTACAGTATAGATTCCATTTCAGTGGGCCTTTGGTCGGGCCTGAGTGTCTGCCTTTCTAAGATACTCCCATGGGATGCTGCTGCTGCTGGTCTGTGGGCCATACTTGGAGTGTAGGATATCTGGTTTGTTCTCTTTTCACTTCCCTTCTAATCTGTCTTCTGCCTGGTTGCCAGAGAGGTGTTTTTAAGACATTAATGTAATATTACTTACTGCTTATTGTTGAATGGATAAATTGGTTCACATTTTTTTGCCTACCTTGCTATCTTTTCCTATCATACCAGACTACTTCTAATGATTCTGTCATGCTCAAATACACCTCATCCCTTTGTGTATGTTCTTCATGATACCACACATATAGATAGTAGGTACTTAGTAAATATGTATTAGGTAATTTAATAGTGAGGTCAGCCAGACCATGAACTCCTGAGCCTGTCTCCCTTGACATCTTTATCTAAAATCTGTCTTTATCTCTCCTGTCATGTATCTGTATTATGACAATGTTACTTTCTCTCTGAGTGGTTCATTCTATCCCTTATATTTATTTATCCTATCCTAAATGTTTATTGCACACCTGCTGTTAACCACTTTATAAACTTTGTTGTGGGGAGTTGTAATCATAAATGAGACAAGTTCCTGTTTCTCGGTATGAAAGTCTTAATGTATTGACTCTTAGCAGATGAATCTTTGTCTAGGTATAGTTCTTTCTTTTTTTTTAAATTAATTTATTTGTTTTTAGTTTTGGCTGTGTTGGGTCTTCGTTGCTGTGCTTGGGCTTTCTCTAGTTGTGGTGAGTGGAGGCTACTCTTCGTTGCGGTGCGTGGGCTTCTCATTGCAGTGGCTTCTCTTGTTGAGGAGCACAGGCTCTAGGCACACTGGCTTCAGTAGTTGTGGCACGTGGGCTCAGTAGTTGTGGCCTGTGGGCTCTTGAGCACAGGCTCAGTAGTTGTGGCGCACAGGCTTAGTTCCTCCGCGGCATGTGGGATCTTCCGAGGCCAGGGCTCGAACCCACGTCCCTTGCATTGGCAGGTGGATTCTTAACCCCTGTGCCACCAGGGAAGCCCTAGGTATAGTTCTAATCGGTCTGATCATGTCACTTCTGTTCACAACCTTACTTCCAATACCTGCTGATATTGCTAATACAATTTTCTTATCTTAGCATTTAGGGTTTTCCATAATTTGGGTCTAAGTGTAATTCCAGTGTTATTTCTTCTTCCCTGTCAAATTAAGTCATTTTAAAAAACTTTACTTCTGCCAGGAAGCCAATTCCTTCCCATTTCTGCTTATTGAAATCTTGATCCATGTGGTTATATAATGTAAATTAACATGGCCCTTTTGTCAGGCAGTTTGGCAGTATGTATCAAGACCTTTAAAATGTTTGGCCTTTTAACTCAGTAACTCTACCTCTGGGAATCGAACTAAAAGAAATAATTGCAGAATGTGTCAAAGATTTATGTAAATTTCAAAAAAGAAATAAAAATAAAAAAGGTATCCATTGCAGTTATACCTTCACTGATTTTTTCTTCCCCTCTGAGACAGTGACCCGTAAAAGAGCAAATTATCTTCCTTTTCACAGTCTAAAATAATTGTAAGATCTACTCTAAAGGAGAGTCCACAAGCTTCCATTTTTCTTCTGATGAGAAAATTACTTTAGTCAGATGACCTGAAAACCTTATTTTACTTCCTGTTTATGTAACTCTATATTCTTTTTGACAGCATGATTCTGGAACAGAGTGCACTCCAGGAGAATCTAAGAATTTAGGACAAAAAGAAAACGGCAATTACATCATGTATGCAAGAGCAACATCTGGGGACAAACTTAACAACAATAAATTCTCACTCTGTAGTATTAGAAATATAAGTCAAGTTCTTGAGAAGAAGAGAAACAACTGTTTTGTTGGTATGTATATTTTCCCAGCACTTTATTATGAATATTTTGAAACATTCAGAAAACTTGAAAGAATTATATAGTAAACACCTAGTATGTGCCCACCACCTATATTTCACAGTTGTTAGCACTTTAATACATTTGCTTTATCACACTTCTCAATCTCTTCATCTCTCAATCCATATTTTTTTGTTGAAATTTAAAGTGCACTGTGGATATCAGTATACTTCAGTCCTAAACACTTTAGCCTACATAAGTAGAGTTCAATTTAAGTAAAGTTCAATATTGTTTGTGGTGGTTTTGTTTTTCACATAAGTGCAATATACAAATCTTAAGTCCACCATTTGATGAGCTTTGACAGATACATTTACCTGTGTAATCTAAGCACCTGTGAAGATGTACAACATTTCTATCACCCCAGAAAGTTCTTTCATTTCCTCTCCCCATCAACCTTTGCACCCCTCCTGTAACCATTATTCTGATTTATTTCTCCATAGATAGATTTTGCTTATTTTATTTCATATAATTGGAATCATACAGTTTGCACCCTTTTGTGGAAGGCTGCTTTCACTCAGCCTACTATTTTGAGACTCATTATTAGTATTTTGTACCATTTTTTTTTCCCACTGAATAGAAGTGCATTATATGAATATATCACAGTTTGCTTATCCACTCTCCTATTGAATGGAACACTTGGGCTTTTTAGGTTTGGGCTAATATGAATAAAGTTGCTATGATTTTTTTCTTACTGTGGTAAAATATATATAACATAAAATTTATATTTAAACTAATTTTAAGTGTACAATTCAATAGCATTAAGTATATTTACAGTGTTATGCAACCATCACTGCTTTTCCGTTTTCAAACTTTTAAAATCACTCCAAATAGAAATTCAGTAACCATTAAGCAATAACTCCTATTTCTTTCTCTCCCCAGCCCCTAGTAACCTCTAATCTATTTTGTGTCTCTGACTTGCCTATTCTAGGTACCTCATATAAACGGGATAATGCTTTTGTATCTGGTTTATTTCACTTAGCATAAAATTTCCAAGATTTATACAAGTTGCAGCATGTATCAGAATGCCATTCTTTTTATGGCCAAATAATATTCCATTATATGGATATACCACATTTTGTTTATCCATTCATCTGTTATGCCTCTCGTAGGGCATTTAATATGTTCTAAATATTCTACCTTGTATTACGTTTTTGGGGTCCTTGTCCTATTTTACAAGATTTTAAGTTACTTGAGGGCAAACACTGAGGCCTGCTCATATTGCACATAAACAACACTCTTATAGATGAGTTAAACATATGGCAGCAAAGTAGAAAGAATTGAGGAAGGTTTCCAGATAAACATGGCCTTTCATTTTTTTAGCTGCATTTTTAAAAATAAATTTATTTATTTTATTTATTTATTTTTGGCTGCACTGGGTCTTCGTTGCTGCACGCAGGCTTTTCCAGTTGCGGTGAGCAGGGGGCTACTCTTTGTTGTGGTGTGTGGGCTTCTCATTGCGGTGGCTTCTCTTGTTGTGGAGCATGGGCTCTAGGCATGCAGGCTTCAGTAGTTGTGGCACGCGGGCTCAGTAGTTGAGGCTTGCAGGCTCTAGAGCGCAGGCTCAGTAGTGTGGCTCACAGGCTTAGTTGCTCCGTGACATGTGGGATCTTCCTGGATCAGCACTCAAACCCATGTCCCCTGCATTGTCAGGCGGATTCTTAACCACTGTGCCACCAGGGAAGCCCTGCATTTTTTTTTTTTGAGGTATAATTGACATAACACTATGGCCTTTTGTTTTTAATTGAAATTTATACAGAGATAATTTAGATTCACATGCAGTTGTAAGAAATAATGGAGATTCCATATACCCTTCACCCAGTTCCCCCCAGTGGTAACATCTTGCAGAACTGTATAGTATCAATACAGTATTACATATAGCAAGGATATTGACATTGATACAGCCCACAGATCTTATTCAGATTTCCCCAGTTTTTCCTATCCTCATTTCTCTGCGTGTGTGTTTAGTTCTGTACAGTTTTATCATGTGTAGGTTTATGTGTCCATCACCACAGCCATGATAAAGAATAGTTCCATCACCACAAGTAATTCTTTTTTTATTATTATTATTTTGGCTGTGTTGGGTCTTCGTTGCTGTGCGTGGGCTTTTCTCTAGTTGTGGTGAGTGGGAGCTACTCTTTGTTGCGATGCGCAGGCTTCTCATTTCAGTGGCTTCTCTTGTTGCAGAACATGAGCTCTAGGCGCCTGGGCTCAGTAGTTGTGGCATGCAGGTTCTAGGACGCACGGGCTTCAGTAGTTGTGGTGCGCAGGCTCAGTAGTTGTGGTTCGCGGGCTCTAGAGCATAGGCTCAGTAGTTGTGGCGCACAGGCTTAGTTGCTCTGCGGCATGTGGGATCTTCCCAGACCAGGGATCGAACCCGTGTCTCCTGCATTGGCAGGCGGATTCTTAACCATTGTACCACCAGGGAAGTCCCACCACAAGTAACTCTTGGCGTTGCCCTTTTATAACCACACTCACCTCCTTCCTGGTGTCCCTTCACCTGCCCCACTAAACTATTCTCCATTTCTAAAATTTTGTCACTTCAAAAATGTTATATAAATGGAGTCATACAATATGTAACTTTTGGAATTTTTCACTCAGCATGATTCCTTGGAAATTAATCCAAATTGTTTGCCTGCATCACTTGTTTGTTCTTTTTTATTGCAGGTGGTATGTGTGTACTACAGTTTCTATTAAAGGATATTTGGGTTATCTTCAGTTTTTGGCAGTTATGAATAAAGCAGCTATAAACAGGCTTTTCATGCGAATATAAGTTTTCATCTCTCTGTGATAAATGCCTCCAAATCCAACTGATGAACCAATATAGCCATTGTTTGTTTTTATTTATATGAAACTGCCAAACTGTTCTCTAGACGGCTGTACTATTTTATATTCCCACCAGCAGTGTATGAGTGATCTAATTTCTCTCTATCCTTGTCAGCTTTTGGTATTTTTATTTTATCCATTGTGATAGGTATATAGTGGTATTTCATTGTAGCTTACTTTGTATTTTTCTGATGACTAATGACATTGAATATCTTTTCATGTGCTTTTTTGCCGTATGTATATCTTCTTTGGTGAAATGTCCATGTTTCTTGGCCATTGAGTTTTTTTGTTTTTTTCTGTTGAGTTTTGAGGGTTCTTTATATAGTCTAGATGCTAGTCACTTGTCAGATATTGGTCTGCATATATTTTCTTCCTGTCTGTAGCTTGTCTTCTCATCCTCTTCACAGTCTTTCCCAGAGCAAAAGTTAAATTTTGATGATGTTCAAATGATCAATTTTTACTTTTATTGATTGACTTTTTCTTATAAAGCCTTCTTTTTCTTTTAAAAGGGCAGATTAAAATTACATTGATGTTATCATTTTTGTTATTGTTGTTGTTACCAGTGGTAGTTTTTCTAAATCTTCTTAGTGTAGAAGTGACACATAGATTCTTCATCTGTAAACTGGGTTTTCACAATAAACTTCCTGATTGAAAATGACTTTAAAAATGAGCATATTTGTCTTTCTCTGTCTGACTTCACTTAATATGATAATCTCTAGGTCTATCCATGTTGCTGCAAATGGCATTATTTCATTCTTTTTTATGGCTGAGTAATATTCCATTGTGTGTGTTAGTGTGTGTGTGTGTGTGTGTGTGTGTGTGTATACACACCCCATCTTCTTTATCCATTCATCTGCTGATGGACACTTAGGTTGCTTATATGTCTTGGCTCTTGTAAATAGTGCTGCAGTGAACATTGGGGTGCATGTATCTTTTTGAATGAGAGTTTTCTCCAGATATATGCCCAGGAATGGGATTGCAGGATCATATGGTTTTAGTTTTTAAGGAATCTCCATAGTGTTCTCCATAGTGGCTGCACCACTTTACATTCCCACCAAGAGTGTAGGAGGATTCTTTTTTCTCTGTACCCTCTCCAGCACTTATTATTTGTAGACTTCTTAATGATGGCCATTCTGACTGGTGTGAGGTGATACCTCATTGTAGTTTTGATTTGTATTTCTCTAATAATTAGCAATATTAAGCATCTTTTCATGTGCCTGTTGGCTATCTGTATGTCTTCTTTGGAGAAATGTCTATTTAGGTCTTCTGCCCATTTTTTGATTGGGTTGTTTGTGGGGTTTTTTTGACATTAGTCTGTATGAGCTATTTATATTTTGGAAATTAAACACCTTGTCAGTAGCATTGTTTGCAAATATTTTCTCCCAGTCTGCAGGTTATCTTTTCATTTTGTTTATGGTTTCCTTTGCTGTGCAAAAGCTATTAAGTTTAATTAGGTCCCATTGGTTTATTTTTGTTTTTATTTCCATTACTCTAGGAGACAGATCCAAAAAAATACTGCTGCAACTTATGTCAAAGAGTGTTTTGCCTATGTTTTCCTCTAGGAGTTTTGTAGTATCTATTTTTATATTTAGGTTTTAATCCATTTTGAGTTTATTTTTGTATGTGGAGTTAGAGAATGTTCTAATTTCATTCCTTTACATGTAGCTGTCCAGTTTTCCCAGTACTACTTTTTGAAGAGACTGTCTTTTCTCCATTGTATATTCTTGTTTCCTTTGTCGTGGGTTAACTGACCATAAGTGCATGGGTTTATTTCTGGGTTTTCTATCCTGTCCCATTGACCTATATGTCTATTTTTGTGCCAGTCCCATACTGTTTTGATTACTGTAGCTTTGTAGTATAGACAAATACCAGAGAAAGACAAATATCATATGATATCACTTGTATGTGGAATCTAAAAAAAGGATACAAATAAACTTATTTACAAAACAGAAATGGACTTACAGACATATAAAACAAACTTATGGTTACCAAAGGGGATAATAGGGACAAGGGCATGGGGGGGAGATAAATTAGGAGTTTGAGATTAATATATACACACTGCTATGTATAAAATAGGTAAACAACAAGGACCTACTGTATAGCACAGGGAACTATACTCAATATCTTGTAATAACCTATAATAGAAAAGATTCTGGAAAATAAATATTTACATAGATGTATGTATGTATAACTGAATCACTTTGTTGTACACTTGAAACTGACACCACATTGTAAAATATCTATACTTCAATTTAAAAAAAATAAATAAATAACATTTACATAAGATAGAAAAAAATGAGCATATTGCTTTTTAGTATTATGGGAAGGAAATTTGTTTCTTAAATGACCGTGAAATATGTACGTATTATAATTTTTGTATTTAAACAGCCCCTTTTCCTTGTATTTAAGCTGTTAGCAAATAGCTGATTTGAAGTAATGTTTTTGTATGAGACGAAAACTAATGTGTAGTAAATATTGCATGAATGGTTTTCTGACTTTTATCGTTTTTCCTTTTCTCCTAAATTACATGTCACATGAATTATAAAATGATTATAGCTAGACTGTAGAAAAATCATTATTATTTACTTAGTATATATTTGCATGTGCATGCTTCTAGTTTTTGAGAACAAAAGAGATGCTATAAAATGAAAGAGAGAGGGAATTCCCTGTCAGTCCAGTGGTTAGGACTCGGCACTTTCATTGCCATGGGTCCCGGGTTCAATCCCTGGTTGGGGAACTGAGATCCCGCAAGCCTCATGACATGGCCAAGAAAAAGAAAAAGGAAAGAGTGGGATGGAGCTTCAGTTACGTCTAAAATTTCCTTTAATGTTTCTTGTGGTCAAGGATAAGAATGAAGTTTCTGAGTATAAAGCTAGGCTTTCTAGTAGAATATTTTTGATTCAGATGTGCATTGTTTTGGGTTCCTGTGCTTGAGATATGTTCCCTTCCACTCACTCAGTTCTCAGTTTGAAGGCGGTGCTACAACTGTTTTCCACATTGATTTGGTATAGCAGAAAGAAAAGAGCACCAGATTTTAGATCTAGAAGACCTGGGTTTAGTCTGTGTTTTGTCCATACTGGGGCATATGGTTTCCAGCAAGTCACAAACTCTGTGAAAGTTAGTTTTCTTTTCTCTAAAATGAAGACATTTGATTCTTTTCATTTCCCTGCAGATACTGAAATTCAGTGGTTTTATGTTCTTACTAAGAGTAACATTCTTGTTTCAATTTTAAACTTCACTGGCAAAATCAAAGAACTTTAAAAAAGAGCCTAAATATCTTCTGAAATTATTCACTATGCTTAGACCAGTCTAACCTTAATGAACTAAGATTTGACCCAATATTGTTAGACTCTGGAAATACAAAAAGTGTAAATAATACATGGTTCTTCCCTTAAGGAGCTTGGTCTAGCTGACAAGCAAAACAAATGTACATTACAAAAAATTTACTAATTGACTAGGATACAGTCAGCCAAATAGAATGTGGGAAATTCCATAAAATAAAATGACCCAATTTCTTTAACAATTAATAGTGTAAAAATAAAAAGAGGGGAGGGAATCTGTTACGTATTAAAAGAACTTAAGATACATGTCAACCAAAAGCAACCGTGGGGAGAGGGGTTGGGGGAAGCTTGTGTGAAACTTGGTTCAAATAAACTAATGTAAAGAGGTAATTGAAGAAAATTGAACATGGATTGGCTATTAGATGCTATTAAGCATACTGTTTTTTAGATGTGAGAATGGTATTATGGTTAGATTTTAAAAAGAAAGAACTCCTTATCTGTTAGATTCATCTTGGGGTATTTGTTAAGAGCAGATGAATATGTTAGATGGAGTTGTTTACAGCATATTGTTGAAGTTGTTAAAGCTAAGTGATTGGTACATGGGAATTCACTGTACTTATTCTTTTACTACTTCTGTGTATGTTGGAAATTTTCTAACAGAAAAGGTTTAATTTTTTTCTGCTTGATGAAACACTGACTTACTTTGTACTTATGTGCTAAAAATATAAATAGTACAGTCATTGTTCAGTAAAGCTCAGTGTGGCATGGCCTAAATAGAATGCTACCACTTCTGAGAGGGACCTTAGAAGGGAGCATCAGGTCAAATTCCCTCACTGTACAGCTTAAGAAACTGAGGCCCCAAAAAAGGGAAGTGACTTGCCTAAGGCCACATTGCTAGTTAGTGACCAAACCACTGTTATAATTAGATCTCCTAATTTCCAGGTTCCTAGTTTGTTCTACTTTTCTTATTCTTCGAAATTTTCCTTTCTCCTTTTGTTCTGCAGCTTTAAAGAGTTTGTAAATTTTAAATAAAATTAATGTTGCATATAGTGCTTACTTTGTCTTATTTATTTTCTTCAGAATCTGGCCAACCTATTTGTGGAAATGGAATGGTAGAGCAAGGTGAAGAATGTGATTGCGGCTATAGTGACCAGTGTAAAGATGAGTGCTGCTATGATGCAAACCAACCGGAAGGGAAAAAATGCAAGCTGAAACCTGGAAAGCAATGCAGGTACCTTGCTAATTCCAGTAGTGCTAATGTTCCTGGAAAGTCACCTGAAGGCAGTTATATCAGATTTCAAACTGAGATTAGGAGATGTATGTGGTTTTGGAACTTTGTTATTTGTTGTTGGTTTATTTTTCTGGAGTAGGAGTATTTAGGGCACTGTTGTTGGCAGATTGAACTACTTGTAATTGCAGTTTGTGTGGTGGGTGTTAAAAAGGGACATGCAAAGGACACTCAATAAAATACATATTATTTAATGCCACTTTAAAATTGTGACTTTTGTCAGTAGTTTTAGAATCTTAACTTTAAATATTTAGATAGTATGGATTCCATACACTCCTGTAACTTAGTTGTCATATAATTTTATTTCACTCGCCAAATTATTTTGATAGTGATAGATATAAGCAGTAGAATATTGTTTGTGCAGTACTTTTAAAATGGATGTTCTGTGTATCCTAGTTTGATTTTAGTGTATAAATGTGAGAAAAGTTGATAAATTGACTAATGTGTATCTATGAAAAACAATGATGACTTGCCTAATATTTAATCCATTTTCCATTATAACCTTTTACTAAAGGCAAATAGAATAGAATAAGAAAGCTGAATACAGTATGCCTTCATTATAAAAACAAGATTCTTAATCACTTTTCTGCACTTATTAGAATGTTGAAATTTAATAACCTCTTATTCCAATAAGACTTATTTAACAGTAACATACTTAGCATTTATGATTTAAAAATTAGGACTGTATCTATGTGTATAGGAAATATCCAAGTGATTTTCCTTACTCACCTCAATGTTTCTTCTAGTCCAAGTCAAGGTCCCTGTTGCACAGCACAGTGTGCATTCAAGTCAAAAATCGAGAAGTGTCGGGATGATTCAGACTGTGCAAAAGAAGGAATATGTAATGGCATCACAGCTCTCTGCCCAGCATCTGATCCTAAACCAAACTTTACAGACTGTAATAGGCATACACAAGTGTGCATTAATGGGGTAAGCATTTGATTTGTATGTTGTTTATTTAGTTTTATGAAACTTTTTTCAGAATAATTGTTTGTTGCCACTTAAAGCCGCATAAAGTAATTAATCTCGGTCCCAGTTTCAACATCCCTATCTATTTCCTCACAAAGCAGTGACTGCATTATGTGGCATAAGTGCCTGGTGGCATTTGATTAGTTATTGACTTGTCTTTCATCTTTCTACTGCATGTATTTGATACTCTCTAGAGAAAAATAGTTACGTAACTAGGCATGTAACTTTGTATTGCTTTTAAGTTTTATAAATTAACATTTTAATACTCTAAATAAAAGAACTCTCAGTTATTTCCTCTGAATGTGAAGCCTTTAAAGCTTTCTTGGCTAAATAATCACTTTCCTCTACATGAGGAAAATTTCATTTTTCTCTTCTTATAAAGGAGCCATAATAACCAACATAAAGTCGATGCTCATCTAATCTCCTTCTCTGTTTTTGTTTAGTCTAGATTTTTAAGTTACCATTTCTTTAAAGATTTACTGTCTTATTTGCACTTACTCTTTTTTTTTTTTTTGCGGTACGCGGGCCTCTCACTGTTGTGGCCTCTCCCGTTGCGGAGCACAGGCTCCGGACGCGCAGGCTCAGCGGCCATGGCTCACGGGCCCAGCTGCTCCGCGGCATGTGGGACCTTCCTGGACCTGGGCACGAACCCGTGTCCCCTGCATCGGCAGGCGGACTCTCAACCACTGTGCCACCAGGGAAGCCCCTGCACTTACTCTTTTTAAGATGTGTTTATACCATCCATTTCTGATACTAATCTATGCTTCCCCCCCACCCCCGACTTGTATTTCTACTTAATTATTTTAGCATTGGAGGTGTCTCTGTCTCCTACTGTCAACAAGAGGTTTGACTGTATAGGGATTAAATAATTGGTCTTTTATTTTTCTTTCAGCAATGTGCAGGTTCTATCTGTGAGAAATATGGCTTGGAGGAGTGCACCTGTGCCAGTTCTGATGGCAAAGATGATAAGGAATTATGCCATGTCTGCTGTATGAAGAAGAGTAAGGCTTTTAAAATGCAAGAGTATAAAGTCTGTTTCAAAAACCTATTTTCTCCTAAATTTTGTGTTAAACTTTGATATACAGTTGGGACAGATAATTTCCAGCTGACCTGATCCTCTTGAGAAATTTTTAAATGTAGTATAGAATTGTGTTTCTAGTATTATGGTCCCTACAGTGTTTTTAAAATGATAAACTAGAAAAAAACCTGCCAGCGTTTTTACAATAATTAATATAAATACTGTTAAAAGGATTTAAAGCCATTGTAGGCACTAAGTCAGGAGTTGCTGGTTGTTTGTTTATGCTGTAATATTTAAGGTGAATTACCAGTGGTGTTATCTAGTCTAACTAATGAAAGTCTATATAACATGTCATGGTGATGATTTTAGGCAGTTTCTTCCTTTCCTCCCTCTCTCCCGAGCTAGCCCGATAGGAAATCTGATCTTCAACTTATATTTGACACTTCTTTTGCAGTGGATCCATCAACTTGTGCCAGTACAGGGTCTGTGCAGTGGAACAAGTACTTCCTTGGTCGAACCATCACCCTGCAACCTGGATCCCCATGCAATGATTTTAGAGGCTACTGTGATGTTTTCATGCGGTGCAGATTAGTAGATGCTGATGGTCCTCTAGCTAGGCTTAAAAAAGCAATTTTCAGTCCAGAGCTCTATGAAAACATAGCTGAATGGATTGTGGTAAGTATAGTTTTTATTTATAAAGAAACCTTATCTTAAAATGATTTGATCATAATTTTACTTGGTTAGAGGTCACCCCTGTTATGAGAAAATCACTTATTTTCTGTTTTTACTGCAGTTATAGTTGACCCTTGAACAACATGGGTTTGAACTGCATGGGTCTACGTATAAGCAGATATTTTTCAATAGTAAATACTACAGTAGTACACAGTGTGGAGTTGGTTGAACCTGCAAGTGTGGAGGAACCATGGATATAGAGGACTTTGGAGGTGGTTGGCTAACTATGATTAACCCGCCACGTTCAAGGGTCAACTGTATTTTATCTGAAGAGTGATTTTTAAAGTTCAGGTAACCCTGAGTATTACTTTCTTCTAAAGTGGTCAGAATCTCCACATGTGTATCATTCATAGATTTAGTTGGTAGGTGATGGGAGTCATTCTGTTTTACTCTGCTCCCTGGTTCATGTCCTGGATGGGTTACTTCATCCTTTGGTCCATATGATGAGAGTATTGTCGTGGAACTTTTTCTTGAAGTTGTTTTGGAAAGCCCTGCTTGCTTTTTATACTTCTCCCTTGTCTCAATATAGCCAGCTCTGGGTTCTACTTTGCTGAACAGGAGAGATGAAAGATTTTTCTAAAGGTTTTTTTCTGATGTTTCAATGTAGTTTCTGCGTCTTCATCTTGTCCGTGATAGGAAAGGTTGAGTAGGGTAAGATCAGATACAGAGCCTTTTGCAGATTTTTTTATGATTATGGATGTTCATTCAGTATATATCTACTGAACTATATTATTCTTAAGCCCACATTTTCCCCAGTTGTACAAATGTTGAATTTTTGAAAAAGATTGCTGAGAATGACTATCTTAAGTCACTTAAATATTTATGTTTCTAAGTGTTTGCATTAAAATAACAGTAGGAAACTTGCAAGTGATGTATTTGAGAGTGTGCTGTGCCTAAACTGAATGAGTTTGCTTTGGAAATTGACTTAAAACTCAGCTCCTCCCCCCCTTCCCAAATTATTTTTTACATTTTTTACTGTGTGTTAAGGATTGAGGATGCCTTAAAAGCACACACAAAAATAATCCTGTCTGGGTTGTGAGCCCTTTTTGGTACTATTGTAATAAAAATAATACTTTGCATGTTAGAATATGTGATTTTTAGATACATAATGACTATATAGTGGTAGGATTGTTGAAGTTGGATTTAGGAGACCTAGGTTTTAAACCAAATAATTGGGTCTCCTTAAAATGTTGTATGTTACTCATTTTTGTACTCCTGTGCTGGGTGTATAATTTATGTATTCAGAGAGTACCTGTTAAAACTGAAGGTGCCTTCTGGCACTATGGTAAAGTGAAAAGGGTACAGGCTTGGAATTACACGAGGATTCAGATCATCCTTCTGATTGACAATTCTGTGACTTCAGGTAGCTTACATTTCTTGGCTCCCTTACTTCCCTGTTTTCAACTCAAATCCAGTTCTTATTTTCTTTTTTTCTGATTATCTCTAATAAGAAAAAGTTGAGATCTAGTATACTTGTCTACTATGGGAAACAGTGTTTTCAAAGAAAAAAATCTGATAATTGGAATCTCAGAGTTATGTTCTGCTGAGTTTATGTTGTTGTGCCAGATGTTTTAGGTTTTCTAGATAGTAAATCATATCATCTAAAAATAATATTTTTTCACTTTTCTCCATTATATTTAATTTTGATTCATTTAGAATTTCAAAAACTCATTTATTCCTATTTTAAAATATTTAATAGAAATGATCTTTTTAGTTAAAGTGTTTTTAAAACCTTTTTTCATATTTTAGATTTGAGGATTTTGTGAAATGCTTCTTACAATGAATTTTAGCAATGTGAAGTCTTGTGCTCTGGAACTGATTCATCAGGCACTTTTAGGTTTATGCAGATTTGCCGTAAATGGGTATAGAACGCTGTTATTTTAAGTCAGTGTTGACATTCACATGCCACCCTTTCAAGTAGCATGGTCCATAATGCCTGAAGAGTACCATTAGGCTGTTGCTGCATTTGTGGGCATTAATCAGATCAAACAGTAAGATAAACAACAGCCACTTCCTTACAAGTTATTTGTCTCATTTGTGTTACTTGCAGAGTTCACTTGCATAGCAGAGTTCATTTTGTTACACTGGTCTTTCATCATGTATAAGGAAAGTGTCCTTCTAGTTAGTAATGTAGGTTATTAGTTTGCTCTGGTAAGAAGCTGTGAAAGGGATGATGGGTTAGTTTCACTGACTTTCCTTTCCATTGGTACCTGGTGGCTTTTTTGTCTCCTTTCCACAGTATACTATGGCATCTTTTTTCCTCATGAGGGTAGAGTGGGAAGAACCTTAACAGTTTAATAGTTCAGGGCATGAGTTACTGACTGCTATAGGCACCGTGGAAATGATGTAATAAAGACTTTTACTTTCTTTTCTGGGGAAAAGTTGTTCTTGACAGTAATGCTTGAATGTAGGCTGAGTGCCTACTGTGTGTCTCGCCAGGAGATAATGATAAACATCCTTTGGATTTATCAAGGGGTCACCTAGTTCTTGAAAAGTTGGGGAGCATTCACCAGTAAATCTGTTAAGACCCTGTACCACTGTCTCCTTTTCATTAAATGGGTACATTGGTAATTCTTTTTCATTTTCTCCCATAGTTACTGATGTGTTCACATTTTCTGTACCTTTTGTGTTAGGTTTGACATAGGAAACCATCTTTGACCTGGATTTTTTTCAAATCTATCACTGTATTTACCCCACACTTTAAAATAATCGCCTGTTAGTTTGTGGCTTTTTTCTTTTTAATTTGTTCAGATTTATTAGGAGTTCATCTTTTTATTATTATTTTGACAAGAGTCAACTATGTTTCTCATTTTTGAATTAATTTCTTCTCTCTTATTTTGCTGTAATTTTACGAACCTAGGTAAGTATCTGGTGTTCTTTATGAAAGATTTAGAGCAGTGTTTCCAAGTGCTTCACAGAACACTAGATCCATAGGTTTTGTGGTCAGATGAATCTGGAAAATATTGCATACTATAGTCCCCTCTTAGAGATTTGTGATAATATTGTGAGAAGCCCCACGATAAAAAATCTTTTTAACTTCATTTTCCAAACTTACCTGACCTTTATTCATATTGTACATGAGAATCACCTAAGGGCTTAGACCAGTTAAGTCAGAATCTCTGGGGCTGGAGTATAAGTGTCTGGGTCATTTCAAAGCTCCCAACTCTCAATTCTGATGAGCAACTGGGATTGAGAACCATTCATGTAGAACAGTGGTTGGCAAACTATGGCTCATGAGCCAAATTTAGCCCACTGCCTATTTTTGTATGGCTCACAGCTAAGAATGGTTTCACGTGTATAAGTAGTTGAAAAAATTCAAAATAATATTCTTCTGGGGACTTCCCTGGTGGTGCAGTGGTTAAGAATCCTGCTGCCAATTCAGGGGACATGGGTTCGAGCCCTGGTCCTGGAAGATCCCACATGCGGCGGAGCAACTAAGCCAGTGCAACACAACTACTGAAGCCCGCGCGCCTTGAGCCGGTGCTCCGCAACGAGAGAAGCCACCGCAGTGAGAAGTCCACGCACTGCAACAAAGTGTAGCCCCCGCTCGCCACAACTAGAGAAAGTCTGCGCATAGCAACGAAGACCCAACGCAGCCAGAAATAAAGAAATAAATTTATTTTTTTTAAAAAAAGAATATTACCCATAATGGACCTAATGGCCATAATTAATTTAAAAAATATGTATTCTTCTGAAAATTATATGAAATTCAAATTTCAGTGTCCCTAAGTAGTGATTTATCAGAACATGGCCATGCCCATTCAGTTATATATTGCTTATGGCTGCTTTTGCACTTTGAATAGTTGCAGCAGAGACTGCCTGGCCCCGTAAAGCCTAAAATATTTGTCTGGCCTTTGATAGGAAGTGTCTGCCAAGCCCTAATCTAGACCATTGGATCTCAAAGTGTAGTCCCCAGACCAGCAGCATCAGCAGCACCTGGGAACTTGATAAAAATGCAAATGATCAGGTCCCACGTGGACACCTGAGTCGGTATGTGATGGTGCGTGCTAAAGTTTGGGGTTCATTTTTACAGTCTCTGCAGTGTAATGACTCCTTTTTAAAAGACTTTTAATGGAAAATTTCTACTTTGTCTTCCTGCTATGTTGAAAATGGAAGGTGGTTGTGGACCTCCAGAGTCCTTTGTTGCCTAGTAGAATAGGCCTCATAGATATCACTGCCGAAACTTTAACAACAAAGATGCAGTATTGTCACGGGGCTTAGCATATGGTAAGGAGTCAGTATGTGTTTGCTAGATGAATGAAGCAGATTACTATGTCATAGTTTATATGGAAAAGAAAAAATCATACATATTATCCTAACTTTGAAGTTGTAATGTTTTTAGGTATCTCTCAGTGGTATTTTAACCTGCTTGCCCAGGCTGAGTATAAAGTAACAAGAAGATTAGTAGCCAGTTGCTTTCGAGAGGGGTGGTACGTGGAGTGTTGAAGGATAAAAGAACATTTAGTCAGAGTCCAGACAATGGTATCTTCTGAAGGATGAAGGGACGCTTTCTGCCCCTGCAGGATGGCATAATCAGTATCCTGACAAGGGACTGTGGGTCTCACATGGTCTTGTGACTACCCGGAAGTCTAGAGCGTGTTTGCTGTGACTGAGAGTTGTTAACACTGGAAATTCACCAAAAGGATTATATGATTAACTTTTTCTAGAGATCTTTAAAATCAGCTAAGATTATCTTATGTCTGAAGAGACTTGATGGCTTGTCTCGCCCCTTCCCCCTCACAGTTTTTTGGGTGAAACCTGTTTTATTGTTTTGTTAGCCTATAGGTCCTTTTTGTTTATTTAGATTATTAAATAAAAAACTATTGTAATTAGAACATAATAAGTTAGACTGGCAAATTTTGACCTTTCATTTTTGTCATTTTTACTTAATTTTTCTACTTTGTGTTCTTTTGGCCATATAAGTGGATGTATTGAACATCATCTATCTGTTTCTTATGTAGAATTATTTTCTCAGACTTGATTTAGTACTTGTTAACTTCTAAGCTGTTTTTTAAACTTTTGGATGTCTTCTCTTTGTCTCTTTAAGTTTCACTTAACACCCTTGTATCTATGAAAGACAAGAGCTTGACTCGTAATTGACATTCATTAAATGCCTGTTGAATGAATGACAGCTCTCTTTTATTTCAGACTCTTAACAGGTGGACAAACTGTGATCTCTTTTCTGAGATGAAACACATATATTGCACTTATTAGCCTGGTTGGTATTCTTTTTCCAGATTTTATAGTATATGAGAAAACATGTGATTCAGCATTTACCACTCTGATAATTCTCTCTTGAAGGGGGCATTTAAAAAAATCTTCTCTACCAAAGGTGACCATATTTACTAACACTCAAATGCACTATTGTTTTGTTTGGTTTTTTCCTTGCTATCTTCTATCCACTGCGATATTCTATTTCTGAGAGCTACTATCATTGTCACAAAAACATCTCAGCTTTGGGCTTTTGAGGTATATAGTTACCTGGAAGATTTTAGAGGAAGACCAGGAACACTGCTAGAAGGGACTGGAAATTCTCAAGGACCTGGGTGCCACATTTTCGTAAATGTCTGTTGATCTCAGCTGGGACTCAGTCCTTTTGACCTTTGTTTTCTACAAAGTTATAACCACTGTTAAATTCAGGCTTCCTCTCTCCAGTCTGCTCTTGTTACTGCCATACTACTTGCATCTCTATTTAATACTGTACAGGTACTGAAAAACTGGTATTAGAAGAGGTGTCAAACCATAATTTTTTATGTCCTCTGTTGTAAGAGACTTTTGCATTATTTGTGCGTGTGTGCAATCTAGATATAATAAATGTGCCATCTAGATATAATAAATAAATAAATATTATAAATGAGACGTGTTTCGATAAGTCAGTATTTGGAGTAATGACTCACGTGTAATAACTAGTCCAACAGGTACTTTTTGGTGGAGTAGATACTGAGTTTATAGAATATAAATTCAAAAAGCTTGCAGTCTAGTTTGGGATAGAGAGGATAAGCACATAGGAACATATTTTCAGTTCTGCATCATGTTTTCACAGGAAATAGGAGAACCTATTTGGAGAAGGCTTCTTTAAGGATGTGATACCAAAGCTAAGTTCTTAAGGACTAGTAGAAGTAGAGGGACAGGTGGATGTTTTATGAAGAGAGAGCAGCTGAAATAGTCACAGACATAAGAAATATTTTAAATAAAAATTTTTTTCACATTTATTCTTTTGAAAAGTGTGATTATCCTTTTTTTTTTTTTAATTGACAAAGTAATATGTTGCAAAGTAAGCCGCCTTTTTTCCCTGGAGCCCAGTCCTCTCAAGACGAGTTTCTTATATATTTTTCAGAAACTATTTTTACAAGAAAATATATTTTTAAAAGACAAGTGGAATCATATATTTACTGGGCCACAATTCATTGTGTGCTCTGGCTTTGTTTTTTTTCTCTCTCCCACTTAATGATTTATCTTGGAGACCTTTGGTGGGAAGCTTTTGAAGAAGGGTTTTACATAGAGGAATGACATAGTTCTGTGTTTTAAGTAGTTGTAACACTAATGACCATGTGGAAGATGGTTTTCAGCAGGGAAGACTAGAAGGAAGGAAATGTGTTAGAGAATATAATGAACGTCAGGAATGGAAGGGCATCTCCCATAACAGAACTAGCCCACCAGCCTGAAGGTAGTAGGAAGACCCTTGACCCTTTGTGCTTATAAAATGGATCACGTTAGAGGTTATACTGCCTTTCCAGAGGGTATTTGGAAATTACCAGTAGTTGTCAGAGTAACTGAGGGACTCTACTGGCATTTGATGGATGAGGGCCATGTATGCTAAACTTCCTGCATTGCTCAAAATGGTCCTGTACCACAATGCCAGCATGACTAACACTGAGTAAGAAGCACTCATCTGCATCCTAGTCACAGGCATGCTTGTTTAAAATGCAGTTCCCTGGGCCCTCCACCAGAACACTGAATTGTAAGTAATGTTTTACTGGAACACAACCACATTCACCTGTGTTGTATCTTATCTATGGCTGCTTTTATACTACAGTGGCAGAAATGAATTGTTTTGACCAGGACCATATGGCCCACAAAGCCTAAAATGTTAGTTGTTTGGCTCTTTATAGAAAAAGTTTGCTGACCCTTGGTAGAGACCAGTAGTTCTCAGTCTTGGCTGCATAGTGGAATCATGTGGCAGCTTTAACAAAACTGCTGATGTCAGAATGCCACCCGCACCCTACTGGAGTCTGGGATTTCGTCCAGGTATCTGAGTTTCCAGGTGATTCTAATGTGTAGCTGAGGTTGAGAACCACTGGTATAGAGCAGGAAGAGTACTTGTAGCAGTACAAGCTGGTGATTTTGGTTCTTAATGATTTTACTGGGTCAGAGTGTCAGAGTTGCAGACAGGAAAGGTAGAAGAAGGTCTTAACTTCATTGAATGCCACATTTAAAAGGCCTCTGGATGCTTGGAACGCGACAAAAGCTGTGCATATAGTTCTGCATGTGACAGTAGGCAGAAATGAAAAGAGGAATCAGCCAGCACTTGAGTTGACAGACTGAGGACAGGACTTAAACCCTGCCCTTTTTTTTTTGATAAATAGCGGGTCTGTTATTTGAGGATGAATAAAACAGGAGCCTGTGGGAAATTTATTTAACAAGGGAAAGGGAGTATTAACCTAAAGACTCACAGGGAGGAGCAGTGCTCTGAAAATTATTTTCTACAGAAACCAAAAGAAAGTTTTAGAAAACTATCTGGCAATCTCGGTAGGATGCAAGAAATGGCTTCTGAAAAGTAGATTGTAAGCTGTGGTTTCCAAGCCAGATTCAGCCCGGCAAATGTGTCTTGTATGGTCTACCTGTTGTTTTTAGAAATTTTGAATGAGTTGTTAGCATTTAAAAACAGATTTCTTGTCAAAATTCAGATTTGTAGCTTCTCTTTAAAGATAAGTCTTTCGGCAGTAAGGCTGACTTGCATGACCCCTTGCTCTCTCCTTTCTTGAACGCTTCATTCCTAAAGGCAATTAGGTGAGGCCAAGCAAGGCATCCATGCCTGGTGAGGGGAGCTGTACTGGCACAGGGCAGGGTGCCCTTTGTACCCTGTAGAGGGGTGACTGGCTTGGGATGTCAGGGTACAAGTATTGTGAGGAGGGTGTCTTCTTAGCGGGGGCAGTTTTAAAAGGAACTAGGGCTCCTTGGAGAAATGACTGATTCCAGTGCTGGGGCAGGGAAAGAACAAGATGAACCTGGAACTCCTTGTGCCAGCTGAAGTGCTCAAAGAATGGTGAGGACATGCCCAAAAGACACAATAATGATAGTAATGGATTATAACCCATTAAGGAAAATAGGAAATCATGAGGGAATAAATAAATGGATAAATTGAAAGTTTTGTGAAGAATAGAATATTTATATAGTTCTAAATTATGTCCGTACAAAATACTCATTGACTACAAAAGAGAACAGTATCATTTTGGTAAAGTTTGGCAGTTAACACCTTGATCAGGTCCTTAGTAATGAGATCAAAGTCATGTGTCACCTGGTTGGATGCAATGAGAAGAATACAGCATCACTTCTGAGATATTCTTACTAAAGATGTATGACCTGAATCTAATAATAAAGAAACATCTGAGAAACCCCAATTGAGGGACATTCCAATGCAAAATAACTGACCTGTAATCTTCAAAAGTGTCAAGTTATATAAGCTAAGGAAAGACTGTGGATTGTTTCCAGATTGCAGGAGACTAAAGAAACACAGCTGGTAAATGCAGCACAGTTCTGAATCCGATGGCATTGGGACATGTGGCAAAACTTGAATGAGGAAGTCTGAGGATTAAATGGTAGTGATGTAACAATGCCAATTTCCTGATTTTGTTGTGATTATCTAGGAAAACCCCCTTAAGTTGCAGGAACTATATGCTGAATTGTTCAAGTGTAACAGGACATCATGGTAGCAGTTTACTCTCAGATGGTTCCAGATTTTACAAACTTCTTTGTACTGTACTTGGGACTTTTCTATAAGTTTGGGATTCTTTCAAAATTAAATTGATATGTTTATATGTATATATATGAAAGGCTTTATGCACACACGGGGAAAGTGGCTTGGGGTATTTTACCACAACATTCATTTTTATTTCAGCTTCTGTTTCTTTAATTATATTGTCACTGCTGGATAAAGAAAACAGTATAGAAGTAGTAGCCTGCTTGTTTTAAGGTCCCAGATCTGAGAAGCGCTTCTTAAATGGGAGTTTTATTGGCAATAATTAGCAATAACTATATATGTATTATAACAATCTGTGTAAGCCAATATAAGGTTCATAGTTTTCTAGTTGTTACTATTTTGTATGATGTTTATTAGGACATGCTATCTTAAGACAAAAATTGAATATTTTGAATTGCAAAATAGACTTAAATTTATTAAGAATGGCAACAGTAATTTTTCTATAAATAAGATTATGTCAGTAGTTTTTGAAGGTTTTTTGTTTGGCTAATTAATTTAATATGATTTAAGTTGGAAATGAAATTTTTTAGTACCTTCTTAGAGGTAAACTTTACCTGCTTCTAGAATGTGTGTATCCTTCCACTTTTCATATTAGACACTTAACCTTTAAATAAGTGAATATATATGTAATAGATATTATATATATATATATAATGAAAACTAAGATACATTGTATAGGAATAATTTAATAACAGTAGTCTGGGACTCAAGTTTCAAATGAAATAGAGAAACAGGAAAGAGGGGTCTCAAAAAAGATAGAATTTCAGTCTTAGCTTTGATGATTAGAAAAAAATATAGGTTAAAGAATATTTTAAAACTCTATCTAGTAGAATTTAAAGCAAGTTATATACCTTCTAAGTCGCTGGATAGTATAAAAAGCAAAGTCTGTAAGAGTAACAGGCAAAAGAAAGGAAGGAAGTATTTAAATCAGAAAATATTTAGTAACATGGGAAAATGCAATATAAACTATATGCAGGATGATCCCAGTTTTGCACGTGTGTTTTTCTGTGAGCATGACAACCATAGTTATATAGAAAAGAGACTGAAATGAAAATAAGATTGAGTGGTTTCCTCTAGGAAGTGAAATTATGGGTGATTTTTGTTTTCTCTTTTGTACTTTTTTTTTTATTTAAAGAGATTAATATATATGTGCTTTTATATGATATCTACAACTCCCAATGAACAGGTGTTCTTTGAAAATTAAAATGTAATATATCCTATTGTATATTTTATAGTTTTTTCAGTGGAAAAATCTGTTTATTTCTAGGCTTATTGGTGGGCAGTATTACTTATGGGAATTGCCCTGATCATGTTGATGGCCGGTTTTATTAAGATATGCAGTGTTCATACTCCAAGTAGTAATCCAAAGTTGCCTCCTCCTAAACCTCTTCCAGGTAAGACAATTTGAGCAATATTTTTATTACTCAGAACCATTTAGCAAGTAGAACTGAATTATAAATGGGTCTTCAGTAACTAATATATAATACTTTCTCCTTGAGAATGGGATTACTGGATGAATTATGTAGTTGATTTTTAAGTGTGTGTTTTTTGTTGTTATTTTTTTATCAACCCAGTCTAGCTTATGGCTGCCGATTTAATGCTAATATATCCTTTTAAAAAAAATCCAAAAATCTTCCTTTTTTGGTTTTATTGTGATAGACTACTTTTAAATGATTGTTCTAGTCTAATAGCTATGCTTCAGTTATGGTTTTTAACGTTCGTGCTCTTGAAATATTTCCTGGCACGTAAAGACATTTTCCCTAGGGATGATGCTTATGGGGAAATACAAGTTCCAGTCTGTGGGAGAGTCTTAGTGTAGAGGCTTCAGTCACCAAACAACCATAGTTATTCTCCATCTCTGAAAACAACTCCTAAGGTTTTGTCTCCACCACCCTTTACCTCTCAGGGAGACAGGGCTGGGAGGAGATACCCTCTTTAGATGAGCCCCAGGGATTTGGAGAAGGAGGGTCGAGCCCCGGGGATTTGGAGAAGGAGGGTAAGGAAGCGACTGCTCTGGGTTGTTTAGGCCTCACCTGTTTACCCCTCCCCAAGGTAGGTGTCGCTTCCACACTCCCCTCAGGACACCTGCGAAGTAGGTGTGGGACAACACTGTCCCAAGGCCCGAGGTAAATGGCAGTAGTTCCCTCTCCTGCCCCCCACTCACTTCTCATTGAAGCCTCTTGCCTCAGGCCAAATCCACTGCCCTACACAAAGTTGTTTAAAGCTAGGGGTTTCTTATAATTTTCTCCATTTTCCCTCAGTTGTTCCCCTATATTTACCTATCTTAAGGCAAGAGAGGTCAGTGGTCATGCTGGGACAGTATCTTGGTGGGAATCAGAGGAAATTTGATTTTGATGTCATTGCTTTTTGTAAATTAGCACATTAGCACTCTGGAACTGATGTCAGTTTCTTAGGGATTTCCAAGGGCTAAGTGACACTTTTTAGATACATTACCAATTATGGCCTCATTTAATGATGCAATTCTTTTACTTAATTTCATTTTAAGAATTTTCCAGCTCTTAACTGTTGTTTATTGAACCCTCACAAAAAATGTTGAGCACTTTTACGTGAATTATCATATAATCCTCACAACAGACTATCTGAGTTAGTTATTATCCCTATTTTACAGACCTAGTTAGTCATCTGAGTTTCAGAGAGGCTAAGTCATTTGCTCGAAGACACCCAGCAATTTCTTCCTCATAGAGTCTATCCTCAGACCCCATATTAATCTAATAGTTGTAGCTGTTAAGCACTTGAAATGTGGCTAGTCTCAACTGAGATGTATTGTACATATAAAATACATACAGACTCTGAAGACTTAGTATTTAAAAAATGAAATATTTCATTAATGATTCTTTATATTGATTACATCTTGAAATGATAATATTTTGACTATATTGGGTTAAATGAAATAAAAATATTATTAAAATTATTTTACCTGTTTCTCTTTAACTTTTTTCATTGTGGTTACCAGAAAATAGAAGCTTACATATACGGCTTATATTATATTTGTTTTGGACAATGCTGATCTAGAACCTTTTTTCTTTTTCTTTTCTCCTTTTTTTTTTTTTTTTTTACTGAAATGGCAGCTTTGTTTTTAAAGATTAAAAAGCTCATGGTAAATCTCTCTTGCTTTTGTTTGTGACTCACAGGCACTTTAAAGAGGAGGAGACCTCCCCAGCCCATTCAGCAACCCCAGCGTCAGAGGCCCCGGGAGAGTTATCAGATGGGACACATGAGACGTTAACTCAGCTTTTGCCTTGGTTCTTCCTAGTGCCTACAATGGGAAAACTTCACTCCAAAGAGAAACCTATTAAATCATCATCCCCAAACTAAACCCTCACAAACAACAGTTGAAGAAAAAAATGGCAAGAGATCATGTCCTCAGATCAGGTGGAATTACTTAAATTTTAAAGCCTGAAAATTCCAATTTGGGGGTGGGATGTGAAAAAGGAACCCAATTTTCTTATGGACAGATATTTTTAACCTAATGGCACAAAGTCTTAGAATATTATTATGTGCCCCGTGTTCCCTGTTCTTCGTTGCTGCATTTTCTTCACTTGCAGGCAAACTTGGCTCTCGATAAACTTTTATCACAAATTGAAATATATATATTTTTTTCAACTGCCAATCAAGGCTAGGAGGCTCGACCACCTCAACATTGGAGACATCACTTGCCAATGTACATACCTTGTTATATGCAGACATGTATTTCTTACGTACACTGTACTTCTGTGTGCAATTGTAAACAGAAATTGCAATATGGATGTTTCTTTGTATTATAAAACTTTTCCGCTCTTAATGAAAAATTACTGTTTAATTGACATACTCAGGATAACAGAGAATGGTGGTATTCAGTGGTCCAGGATTCTGTAATGCTTTACACGGGCAGTTTTGAAACGAGAATCAGTTTACCTTTTCCTTATGATGGAGTTGGTTCTGATATTCATTTTGTTTTATCAAATGGCTGCTAAGAGCACAAGAGTGACGATGCTGAAGAACACAGTTAAGTGCAAACTGGACATATGCAGCATACTACTACTTCAGGCTTAGTTCTTTATGTAAGTGTCTGATTTCCGCTTACTTATTTTAAACTTTCTAACTCAATTCCATTTTTGAATTGATAGGTGAAATTTTATTCATGTTTGGTAGCAATTATGTCAGTGAAATGATTCTTTTTATTTGCAGCCTTTATTTGTATGCTAATTACGTTTTGGTTTTGTCTGATACGGAAAAGAAAAGCTGTGTCTCTATTTTATCAAAATATTTGAACAGCGTTTTCAGCATATCATCACTGATCATTGGTAACCACTAAAGAAGAGTGATTTGCTCAACCAGTAGTTAAAATTGTAGCTAGGCCTTCTGACATTTTTTTTCCCTAAAATATTTTAACTGCAATGAAGGTGAAACAGCACAATGTCCCATTCCAAATTTATTTTTTAAACAGGTGTAAATAATTGGCTTTTTAAAGAAAGGAGGCAAAAGCATTTAATGTATTAAAAGGCTTATTGCTATGCAGGAATGGAAGGGGGCATTACAAAAAAACTTTAAGCTTGTGACATATTTATTGCTTCTGTTTTCCAGCTACATCACTTAAATTAGAAGTAAACAGCTATGATTTTCCTGGCTTCACATAGGAGGCAAATAGGGAAAGTTGAAAAGATTTGTGTTTGGCTTTTTTTTTTTTCTTTTTTTCTTAAGAGTATAAGGTTTACACAATCATTCTCATAATGTGACGCAAGCCAGCAAGGCCAAAAATGCTAGAGAAAATAATGGGATCTCTTCCTTGTAAACTTGTACAGTATGTGGTGACTTTTTTCAAAATACAGCTTTTTGTACATGATTTAGAGATGAATTTTGTACATGAAACCCCAGATAGACTATAAATAATTCTAAACAAACAAGTAGGTAGATATATATGTAATTGCTTTTAAATCATTTAAATGCCTTTGTTTTCGGACTGTGCAAAGGTTGGAAGTGGGTTTGCATTTCTAAAATGGTGACTTTTACTCTGCAAGAGTTATTAGTAACTTCTTGAGTGTGGTAGACTTTGGAACATGTACATTTTTTGCTTGTAATGTTATCCTGTGGTAGGGTTTTGGCAGGTACATACTGTCCTATTTTATTTTGAGTCTAAGTTAAATGTTTTCTGAAAAGAGATGCGTGCACTGAACTCTTTCCACTGCAAATCAAGATGTGGTAAAACAAAAGGATCAAGACAAATGAGATCTAATACTACTGTCAGTTTAATGTCCACTGTGTTTTATACAGTATCTTTTTGTTCACTTTGGAAATTTTTACTAAAAATTGCAAAAAATAAAGTATTGTGCAAAGATGTAAGGTTTTTTGAAACTTGAAATGCATTAATAAATAGACTTGATGAAATCGTCTTGAAGGTTTCATACTCTTTGAACTCTGAGAACTATCAAAAGAAGCTTCCAGCAAGGCAGCTTTTCCTTACTAAATGAAAGAGATTGTTAAGCAGAGAGGACGATCTCTTCCCACACAAGTACAGATATCTTTATTCCTAATTAAGACTTCATGTAAAAATTTTATGATTAGATATCTCTTTCTACACACAATGAACATTTGAAAAACGTTTAGTCTCAACTGCTTTATATTATTTCTAATCAATATTCAAAGTGCTTAAACGTGTCTGTCTTAGCAGAAGAGCTGAGTCATTTTGGAAACTGGTCTTATATATATTTTGCAAAGTTTTGAATGCCAAGTACCTCATTTATTTTAAAAGTCTAGTTTGATGATAAGTGTTTTTTAAAAATTTGAGCCACGTTTTCCTGCTTTGTCAAATTCATAGCAAATAAGAGACTTGACATTTCAGTCTTACCTAGAAAAAGAATTGTAAGCCCAGAGTGGTGCCCTGCACAGAACAATCTGCCCCAAACCCAAGTTATTTAGTTATTTTTTAAATATATTGAGGCCAGCTTAAATAAGTAGTATTTGTTAAATGAGCAAAAATATGCAATACTTTTTAGTTACTTTAATTTAGAAACCTCAAAATCTATATTATGTTTAATTATGTATGTTTATGAAACCATCATTATTGATTCAGATGATTGCAAATGTATTACTTTTACTTTACAATTGAATATTTAAATTTTGTTTAAATCAGCAATAGAATAAATTATTACAGTTTCTGGACTAGTGTTCTCCATAGTGTCAGGCAATATACAGTTTTGGGAAGGACTTCTTTTGGGGAATGGCAGCTTTGTCTGATCAGTCTTGTTTTTAGCAGTTTGTGCTTTGAGGTGCTTCATTTTTGTTATATTTACGGACTAGTGAAAACTGAAGATTTCTCCAAATTGAGCAAACTACTCTCGAGTTCTTATTTCGGTCCCTGTGGTCTGTACATTTTAAGACCTAATGACTATTATTTCTCCAAGGATGGGATTGGATTAGTGTCCTTGGCAGCTGGGCAATTGTGGGTACATGTGCTTGGGAAGGCTTTTAATTTCCTAAGTATTTCTAATCGAAAGTACAAGAGGGTCAGTGTAGTAAGTCCATTACAAAACTGGACAGTCCATCTTCAGGGGTATAAGAAGTGATGTTCTTTATCCAGATTTAAAGAGTCAGGGTCTCCCAAAACTAGAGAGCAAGTTGGATATAGTTTAAAAGCAGCTGCCAGGGACAGTTTTTCTCTAGAGAAGTCACTAAAGTCGCAAGAAATTGTAGTTTCCTGAAAAGCACTTTTGACCTCTAAGTAACAAAAAGGATAATTAGTTTGCCCCACAGAGCTCAGCTTCAGTTTCAGCATTTCTGGTTTTATGTTCTTGATTGAAAACAACTTCCGTTTGAATCACTTTTTCTGTTTATTACCAGTTCAGTTTTTCCACTATCATTTCTGTATCCAACCCTTTACATTATTAGGATACAAGTGAACCCTTGTATTCTGTATTACTGTATTGTTTGTGTGTCTTAGGTACGTACATGTATGCACTATTTTCAGTAGAAATTCATATATTTTGTAATTGATAAGCTCTTCAGAGTATCCATTCGCTCCTATGAAAAGCAACATGATACTAGGTAAAAATGGATGGTTGAGCAAAGTATTTATTAGCCTCTGCTCTTTCCTAAAATCTCTGCTAAAATCATAGTGACTGGGGAAAGAAAACAACATATCCAACAAGGATAAGGAATATCGAAGAGAAGATAACAAGAACAACATTTTGGAGACTGGAAAGCAGATGGAGAAGTAGCCAAATCCTAAACCAGCCAGTGGAAACATGAGAACAGCCCAGTTTGCCTTGTTAACATTTTGGGATATAGTCTTTAAGACTTTTTTCTGTGCACCTTTCTTATTTAACAATACATTGATATTGTATCTGCATCATTTTAATGACTGTAAATATTTCATTCTATGGATGTATTATACATTTAAAAAATTAACCAATTCCCTATTGTTTGGATATTTAGGTTTTCAGATTGTTCATTATTTTAAACAATCCCTTAAGGAAAATCCTAAGCCTAATATTAAAATAAATTCCTAAAAGTGGAATTAAAAGTGGGTTAAAGATTTTCTAGGGGCTTCCCTGGTGGCACAGTGGTTAAGAATCTGCCTGCCAATGCAGGGGACACGGGTTAGAGCCCTGGTCCAGGAAGATCCCACATGCTGTGGAGCAACTAAGCCCGTGCGCCACAACTACTGAGCCTGCATGCTGCAACTACTGAAGCCCGCACGCCTGGAGCCTGTGCTCTGCAACAAGAGAAGCCACTGCAATGAGAAGCCCCGTGCCCCGCAACGAAGGGTGGCCCCCGCTCGCCACAATTAGAGAAAGCCTGTGCACAGCAATGAAGACCCAATGCAGCCACAAAAAAAAAATTTTCTAAAGGTTGTTGATAAAAATTATGCTATTGTCTTCCAGATAGATGTACCAAGTTATACTTCTACCATTAACATATAAGAATACTTCCACTGTTAGCATATTATATAGATAATATTTTTAAAATCTGAGAGCCCCATAGTTAAAAATTTACATGTGTGTAGCCATGTAGGATTTATTAGAAACAATGGTAGAAGGCCCCTGCTTAACTGACTTTATTAGTTTTGGACATAATCCAAATGAAAGTCAAAAATAGTGCCCTGTTGGTGGTCTCTAAATACCATTTTCTTCAAAAAAACCAGACTTCCTTGGGTAACTGGGTAATTCCAGGTATACAGAAAGATATGTGTAAGTAGAGCCTAGGAAACACTGTCATACCAGAACGCAAGGAAGCTATTAGAGATCTGTCAAAAAAGATTCAGGAGGCCTCTTGAAGAAGTTTCCACTGGCCAAAGCTGTTTTACTCTGTGAGTTAACAATGATAGTTTACAAAATCCTAGTTACTTTTGGAATATGCTCTTAAAGAAATATTCCAGCTAATAAAGAGGAGTGATACAATATCACCATTTTACCTGACAATGATTAATGGACCCAGACAACAAGCAGCAGTGGCTGCTAACCCCAAAGAGAGCAGTCCAATAATTTGTGCCTCCTAATGGAGACACGCGCGCCACTTCTGAAGCAGTCCTGCCAAAAGTCCGATCTGATCCTGGTCAAGCCTCCGGGTCTGACCACCTCTGTACTAGAAACACAGGAAATAAAGGGACACGTTAAATGATACCACAAAGGCTTCAATCAGCAAAACCCAGACTGGAAAACTACAGGACAAATGACCCTGTTTCTTCAACAACTGACTTGCAAGGAAAAAAGAAAAAGATGGATTAAGAGAGACTTGAGATTCATCTGCCAATACAACCTATGGATTTATTTGGATCCTGATATAAATAAACAATGAAAAATGAGGAAATAGGAAAACTAACTGGATATATGATGATTTTAAGGATTTTTGCAATTATCTTTAGGTGTGATAATGGTATCATGGTTACATTTTTAAAAGGAGCCCTTTTAGAGACGCATGCTGAAGACCTAAAAGTGAAATGCTACTGTGTTTAGGTTTGCTTAAAAAAAAAGTTGCAGGGCTTCCCTGGTGGCGCAGTGGTTGAGAATCCACCTGCTAATGCAGGCGACAAGGGTTCGAGCCCTGGTCCAGGAAGATCCCACATGCCGCGGAGCAACTAAGCTCGTGCACCACAACTGCTGAGCCTGCGCTCTAGAGCCCGCAAGCCGCAACTACTGAAGCCCATGTGCCCGGAGTCCATGCTCTGCAACAAGAGAAGCCACCGCAATGAGAAGGCCGTGCACCGCAAGGAAGAGTTAACCTCTGCTCACCGCAACTAGAGAAAGCCCGGGTGCAGCAACGAAGACCCAATGCAGCCAAAAATTTAAAAAATAAAATAAATAAATAAAGGCTATACAGCCGATATTTAAAAAAAAAAAATTGCAAGCTGCAGTTGGGTAGGGTATGGGAGTAAAGCTGAAAACGAGACTGACTGTGAGTTGGTAATGTTGAAGCTGGGTGACGGCCCCTTGGGGACTCATTATACTGTTTTCTCTACCTGTGCTTGTATTCAACATTTTCTTTAAAAATTTTTAAAAATGTGAATTAAGTTCATATAGACGCTCATTCATTACTGTTTTTAGCAACAATTCCTGATAATGGCCTATATTCCTAATGGGTTTTTTTTTAGTGATTTTAGTGGAATTATACTTGAACCAGTCAAGCAAACATAGTTAATTATATTCTGCTCCAGTTACAATGAGTGATTAATTGATTTCAACTGCTAGGGTGAATGCTTGAAGCTATCAGTCATTCAGCAATAATGTCAAGCAGGCCATTAGATCCCTCCTTGCTCACTAGTTTTTGTGGGGCTTAATAGCTAGTTAAAGAAAATATTTATTTCCTGTTCAAACATGTCAGGGAGTATGATCAGATGATCCACGTTTAACCTGTGTGTCCTATATTAGAATAAGTGTTAAGTAGCTCAGTACAGTAAACTAGATTCTACTCTTTCTTTTTAAAATGATAATGATCCCTGGAGTTGGAAATGTATCTTTAAAAAGATATCTTGGAATTGTTTGTTCTCAATGTAAAGAAAGTAGAATAATTTGATCTAGTGTAGATTGTCTTATATAAAATGTGTTTCCATTGTGTGAGTTTTAGACATCATTTTGAAAAGTGAAGCCTATTTGGTAATACTGAACTAATTAGACAATTTTATTCTTCATTCTCGATGTATATTTTATATTTTTCCCCTGCCTTTTGGACAGTTAACCTCTGTATTTCTGAACCAAAAAGGCCAGTTTTTATAAAGTGTCAATATATTATGATTAATTTTTCATTACTTTGGTTTTGTGATTGTAGTTAGTTTTTATTTTTTGCAAGTCCCTATTAGTAGAACTTCTGATTAACTTAATTGACCTGTTAACCATTTTTTTTCCCTTCTCCCTTGAAATCTTTTCAGAACATGTTTGGAATTCTTTGCTCATGTGGTATGCACGTGCTGATTTCTGTGGACTGGTTGCCTCAGTTATTCATTGGACAGATCTGTGTTCAGCGCCTGGTTGCACCAGCACCTCTGCTGGATGATAGGAATACAGTAGTGAACTTACAGTGTCCCTGCCCTTGTGAAGCTTATGGCTGGGAGGTGAGGTAGATACTAATCCAATAATCATGTGAAGACATGTCAATAACAACCATGGTAAGTGCTATGAGGGGGAGGCCTTGGTGGTCCAAGAGCTGATCATGCAGGGATGGGATTGAGGAAGGAGGTGGGACCTAGTCAGGAAAGATAGGGAATGTGTCCCCAAGAAAGTGATGCTTGAGCCCAAATCTGAAGGATGAAGAGAGCTTAAATAGGTCAAATAGGGCTTTTATTAATAGTGAATGGTTATATATTGGGCCCTGATAACTAGTTTTTCTTTGGGGAGAGGTAATATTTTTTGCTCTTGATTTCATTATATGTGAACCCAGCCATTCATATTCCTTTGTGTATTTTTTTTAGTGATTTTTCATTTTTTGCATAACATATTCATTTACTGAAGAGCTGGCTTGTACTTTGGCAGATGTCTTACTTGGTTATTGTTCTTAAGAATATCGGCAAAAGTTTGAGAGTTATGAAAGGCCCTTGGCTTTTCAGACCTTGACGTCTGTGTCATGACTATGATAAACTCAGAATCAGGACATCTAACTTCGTACCATGCTGAGTGAGGTGTCCCTCTGATTTGCTGCTCTCTGGCATTTTGTACATTCTCTGTCATAGCACATACCACGCTGCAGTGTAATCCTGCCTCATCCAAGCCAAGCTCTTGAAAGGATCATCTATTCTCAGTGGCTACTTCATTTCCCATTTGCTTATCAACCTGCTGCATTTTGTCCTCAGCCCCCCAGGGACTGTAATCCAAGCTCTCAGGGAGCTCATAATCTAGTGGAAAGAAAAAACCCAACCATCATAATGCAGAGGGATTTGTGCTGTAAACTATATAAATACAGTGTAGCTAGAAACTCAGAGGCGATGCATATGTGAGCCAAGATGACTTTCCAAAAGATATATGCTTGAGCTGAGTTTTGAAGTTTTGGTAAAAGTTTGTTCTAACTAGTGCCAAACTTACTGTCACTTTCAGAAATGATTTAACTGCAGGGCAGTTCCTTGACTGTTTCATGGTCTGCTGTACTTCCATGCCAGTGGGTATGCTTTTCCCTCTGCTTGGATTGGCTCTTCCCTCTTGGTTCTTCCACAGGGCTGAATTTTATTGATCTCCATTTCCTTTAACTTGGCTATAGTAAGTGTTCAATAAACATTTGTATTTTAGTAAAGGGTGTGTGCTTTGCAAAATAGGCAATGAAGCTAATTTCACAAAATAATGCACAAAAGTTAGTCTCATCACAACCTTACCAACACTCATACTTGTAACTTTTAACATCTCTGATTCTAAATCCCCTGGCAGCACAACCTCCTCCTCTCACCCCCAGAGAGAAATTTCCTTTCAAAATCTAAAAAGCAATTATACTCCAATAAAGATGTTTAAAAAAAAAACCACAAAAAACCCACAGTATCTGTGAAGAGCGATAAAGCAAAGCACAATAAAATGAAAAAAAAACTAATATGCATTTGTATTTATAGAATATAAAATATACCCACCATGTTTTGCACAAATGGGAAAAGCACAGCTTAGCTTTGGAGTGTATAAGCAACAAATTATATATAACTCCTGGCAGAAGAAATGGATTAAGAAAGCTCAAATTAGAAATTAAATGGGGAGGTCCTAGCTTCTTTGTGTGTGTGGATAAGTGTTTGTTTTCTTTAGCTAAATAATCTATGATATTTTTTATTTGACTATTTCAAAATAAAAGGTAGAAGTTAAACAATTTGTAGATGGTATTCTCCTGCAGCAAAAGTCCAGATCAACGTTTTTCTGTAAATTTTTCCCACAAAATTCTAGTTCCATAGGTTTTAAAATAACTATTCAGAAAAAAAAAAAAAGTTGGGAGGGGATATGGATTCCAGGGTCAAATGAAAATGCTGAGTAAAAGTCAAATGGGTTTTTGTTTATTTTTATTGATTAAAAAAAAAAAAAAAAACGAGGTTCTTCTAAGAGCATCTGATATACTAACACTGATTTTGGTCTCTAGAAGGGTCTTATCATAATATAGAGTGCTCCCCAACTAGGAAATTGTCCTGCTCTTCCTCCCTACCCGCCCCGCCCCCCCACCCCCCGCAAGAGTCTGGGTTCTGTAGAAACATTGTGTATTGCTGCTTAGATGGTGGGTACGTTTGTAGGATCCCCAGCCAGGGACAGGTTCTCCTTACCTAAGGAATTCTTAGGAGGCTTGGAGTTTCATGTCTGTTAAAACACTTGTCAGAGGTCAGGCCATCAGCCTACTCTTTCAGCCTTACAAGCATCCCTGCTTTTTGTGGCACTCACTAAAACAGTGGCCTTGGAGTGTGGTTACCGACTTTGTTCATCTTGTACTCCATACTTAAAAATCTTGAGTACACACTCGTAATATGGAAATATTTATTTATAAATAATGCAAATGTGTTATACTGTTATTATGTTTTAAAATAAGCAAAAATTAAAAGGGATGAGTTAAAAATTAATGGAAACTACAGTATTTCCTCCCACATTCCATTGGGTCTTTTTGCACACACCTTGGTGTGTACACAACCCACTTTGTAAACCTCTGGCTTTAGAGATAGAATCTACATATCTTCCAAATCAAGTAGCTTTCACCCACTTCACATTCCTGGGTTAAGTATTTTTTCCAGTGGGACACTGTAGCTGCTGAAGAATGCAGGCCACTCCTAGGTACTTACTTCTAAAGACCTCCAAGATACAGTAAGTGGAAAAAGCAAGTATTAATAAATATGTGTGGCCTTATTTGTTGTGTGTGAAATTTTTGAAGTTTGTAAAAATATATAATTTATGTACAGAAAATCTCTAGATTGATACTTTAAAAACTGTTAAATTATTTCTGAGCACTGGAATTAAGGGTCTTGGGAGAGGAAGAGGATTTTTTTACTTTTTATCCTTCTGTATATTAATTTTTTATGAAAAATTCTCTTTATAATAAGTTTAAAAATTACTACATGTAGTGTGATGTCAAATATGGCACAACACATTGTCATTGTTGAAGTTGGGTGATGGGAACATTGGGCTTCCTTGCTACATTTCTACTTTTATGTATATTTGAATATTACTATAAATAATAATTTTAAATTAAAGAAAAATAAATGCATTGCACAAGGAATCTATAGAAATACACCACATAGTAACTGATTATCCTGGGAGTGGGAGAGGGAGAGTTGAGGAGTAGAACTTCAGGTGGTACCTTCCCCCCATATGTTCTGTGTTCCATGAGTGTTTATTGCTTTTAATGGGCAAACACTTAATTGAACACACACACACATGCAAACTGCAAAGCCCCAAGTGCAAAGAGTTTCATGTGTAGACAGGAGTATAAAATACGTGTTTGACTTGCCAGATACTAGTTAGTTTCTAAGGGAATATATAAAATGAATGCATAAGCCACATAGGGCTCAGCTGTATCATAATAAGATCATGAGGCTTGTTTTATAATAGGATTCTTGAGCTTGATATATAATAAACAAAGGTGAAACTCCAAGGCATGGCTAAACAGGTCTGCACTGTCCCAGCTGCATCAGGGAGAGCACAGCTAGTAGTCTGCCGTTAATGATTTGCACTGTGAGCTAGTTACCAGGTTCTGTAATATGAAAGACAGTGTCTTAAAGTAGAGTACCTAATTATAGCTCTCACATGGGGTCCAAGGGAATTAATATGTAAAGGACGTGTTCTGTTGCCAACTTCAATGCTAAGCTGCATTCAGACATATAGAATCTATAAGGAGGAAAATGATGGTTCGTTAACTGTGACCTTGTTAAAGTTAGTTAAGCTCTAGGTCTCTCATCTGTGAAACAAAGATAGTAATATTAGCCACCTCAGGGGACTGTGATGAGGATTAAATGAGAATGTAAGGCACCTTGCATATGGTGAGCACTCAAATGCCAACTATTCTTGTTTTCATGTGAAAAACTGCTTATTGAGCTGAGAGCATTTAGCTTGTGAGCAGGTATTCCCCGATTTTAAGTATCCTCTCCTCAAACAGCCATGTGGTTAGGGATGATTGGTCTTTTGTCAACCCCATCATCACCCTTGCAAGTTTAGGAATGGGCATGTAACCCAATCTGGCCAGTAGAATATGAGGGGATTTTGACTTTTCTTTCTCTGGGTGTTGTCAAATCTTAGTGTGCTGCCTGAGACTGCAGCGTCCAACTTGCTGTCAGCCTGACGATGAAGCCAACATCAAAGATGGCAGAGCAGAGAGAGAAAAAACAAAAAAACCTTCACCTTAATGACATTGAAGAGCTGCCGAATCAAGCTTGCCTGAAGCCCACCCTACCTTGGGACTTCCTTTTTTGTGAGATTAAAAAAAAAAAAAAGTTTTTTACTTAAGCCAGCTTGAGTTAGCTTCTAAAAACATCATAATGAGTAGAAGCTGCACCAGAGAATATTTGTGGTAGGAGTGGTGGCATTTATTCAGTCATATTTATTGAGCACTTCGGAATGCAAAAATAAACAAGAAGCGAGGAAGTTCTGAGACATGACAAACGAGGAATAGGAGGTTCTGGAAAGATTAGCAGCTTGGACACATCGTGTATTTTTTCTACTTGCAATTTAACCCACCTGCCTCTCCTGAGAAAAGCAGCTGTTGGGAGGCAGACAATGCCTGGAATGTTGGTGAGGCTTCAGCGTCCTGACAGAGGACCAGGGGGAAGGTCCCTATGAGTGTACCTGGTCCCCCTGGTTCCTGAGGAGCTGAGCACATGGGCTGAGTTGCCTCCAATCCTGAGTTGAAGAGGTGAAAAGCCTGGGAAGGGCGTCCTCCTAGTGCCTCACCAGAGGACTGGCAACCCATGTGCTGCTAAGCTTTGGCCAGGGGAGGCTGAGACCACTGTTGCTTCCACTGCTTTGGGAATGCTGCCACTTAAGATACCCCAATACATGGGACAGCGCCCCAGTGAGCAAACAAAGGAAAAGAAGCTTCCTAATGGGGCCCAGCAGCCAGGGAGAAGAATTACAAGTAGAACCCTCAGTACAGAAATAGCTGTTGGCATAGATAACTTGAACCAAAAGAATAAGGAAACTTAAGGAGATTTAAGTGCAACACATACACACACACACACACACACACACACACACACACTGATTTTCTGAGACCAAAATAGATTCTGATGTAAAAATTTCAAGAGTTGAACTGAAGGAGAAAGTGGTCATGGTTGATGTCTGAATTAGTATCCTGGAAGATAAGAGAAAGAGACACCTCAAAGCACAGTGCAAAACCACAGAGAGATATAAATCAGGAGAGGGATAGAAATCGAGAAGGGGATAGAGAACACAATAGAAGAGGCAATCAGTAAGATAAGAAAAGTTTCTTAGCTGAAGAGAGATTTGCATCCCACAGAGTTCCAGGAAAGACTGATGATAAAAAAGACTTCTAGGCATATTATATCTCTCAGCTACAAGAAAAGAGAAAAATCTTACAAGTTTCCCCAGAAAAGAACAGTTACTTCTAAAGAAGAAAGAATCATCCTATCATTGGACTGCTTATTTACAACACTGTACGCTACAATATAGAAAACTGCCGACCAACGAGAGAAAAGAACTGTATGGAAATTGACCTAGGCAGACCTCCTGCACTTTCAGTTCACTCAGTCTTGCAAAATAACCCAAGAATATTACCAGTTTCTTTTACTTAGTGACCAAACAAACTCAGAGTCAAAGTCTCCATAAGCATGGGGAAGGGCCAGGAGAATACAAAATCTTAGGAGAATGGTAAAAGGGACCATCCCCCAAATCAGAGTATATTACCAGCACCTGAATACACAAAGCCCAGAGAAGCTCATCCCTCTGACTGTTGAGTGCGTCTGGGCTCTCCACTCTGTAAGTCTATTCTTTTCCTGAATTGATGACATCACCATCTGCCTTGACAACTCCTGTAAAAAGTCTGGAACTAAAAATAATAAGTGAATCTCAGCAAATCTGGGCATCAGGGGTGGGTGGAAAGGAGGGAAATGTTCCGAAAGTCTCATCTGTGGAGTGGCTGTGGAACTGGTGGGGGAAGCGAATGTATGCTAAAGTTTGGAGTGGAAATGGTGGAAGAATAGAGTGTTTTGGTGGGAGAAATATAGATCTGGTTTTCAAAAAATGGTAAAGAAATAGTTATCTGGTCATGAGCAACAGGAAAGCGAAACTAACAGGAAATATAATGAAAATCCACAAGAGAAGTCATGTTAACAAGATGGAAAGGGGAAATAATAACAACTTGATCAATCTGCAAAAATAAATACAATTAAAAGTAAGAAATAATAAGCAGTATAGGCCAATGACTAAATTAAATAAGTTAGTGGGAGGAGTCCAATTATAACCCTTAATGTGGAGGGGCTGGATTTTCCCACTAAAAGTCAGAGACACTTAGATTGAGCTGGAAATATAAATAAACCAGCTATACAACATCTAGAAGAAAAATATCTAAAACAAAATTTTAAATAAAAAAGTATAAAGAAAATAAAGGGATGGACAAAGATACCAAGCAAATATAATAAAAAAGAAAATAGAAATAGCAAAGTTAATAGTAGACAAGGAGGAATTTAAAATTTAAAAGTGTCTGGAGTAGCCTACTTATAAATTAAGGAATAGTTCTTGGATAACTTTTAGAGCAAAGAGGAAAATAGAGCTAAAACTGTAAACTGTCTAGAAAGCAGTAAAAAAGGGCATGCTTTCTATCAAAATCTGTACTGAGAGGAAAATTTATAAACATACACACCATTATCATTAAAGAAGAATATCTAAAAATAAAGGTACTTGTTTTTCTATGCAGCAAGTTCTTTGAAAAGAACAAAATTAAGCAAAAGAAAATATGAAGAAGGATTTAACATAAACAGAACTGGGACTATTGAGAGGCAAGTGATCTGCCCAGGGCACAAAATTCAAGAAGACAAGGTCATGCAAGTGCCAACCCTGGCCTCCTGGGCACCTCACTCGTAAAAGAGAGCTCACTCTCAGGGTCGCACAAGTGAGGGCTGGCACTTGCATCTCTGGCCTCCTCGGGTTTTGTGATGGAGGTGCCTTGCTTGCCTCACTCTAGACCTGGTCTTGACTATAAAAGTAAAAGCTTCCGGGCCTCCCTGGTGGCGCAGTGGTTGAGAGTCCGCCTGCCGATGCAGGGGATACGGGTTCGTGCCCCGGTCTGGGAGGATCCCATATGCCGCGGAGCGGCTGGGCCCGTGAGCCGTGGCCGCTGGGCCTGCGCGTCCGGAGCCTGTGCTCCGCAACGGGAGAGGCCACAACAGTGAGAGGCCCGCATACCACAAAAAGAAAAAAAAAAAAAAAGTAAAAGCTTCCTTCTCAGGGAGAAAAAAAGCATTGTCCTGTCTCCATTCCTCCCTCCCTTCCTTCCTTCCTTCCTTCCCTCCTTCTTTCCTCTTTTTTTCTCTCTTTCTCTAAACTCATAATAACCCAGGTGTAATTTCTGCTTGTTATCGTGATCTTTTAATTTTACTAATTTTATTCCAGCCTAGAAGACAGTAGAGTCAGAAAAGATCTCACAGAAATAACTTATTATATTCCATTAAATGTTTCCTTTTAGAAACTCTTTTTATTTTTTAAAGTGCATTAGATTCCTTACCTTACTTTATATTCCTAAATCAATGGGCCTATTTTATGGGCCTACACATATCTCATTGTATGTCATTGTTAGTAAATACAAAATAGTAATAAGACTCATTGTACCTCTTATTCCATTTAGAATTTGAGAGTATAAGGTAGAAAACGAACACATGGGCTGCTCAAAGAGCATCAGCCATGCTATGAATGAATGCCCCAGTCCCCCAGGAATTGTAAGAACATAGAATTATTCCAAATGTACTTCCTAAAAATATAGTGTTTAAAGATACTCTTAAGCAGAGTATGTCTAGAAACTGGGAGAAATATTACCATTCTCCAACATAGTTTCTCCTGACAGGTAACTAAACTTTTTCACTTTATAAGCTATTGGCTCCACCCGCCTCAAGCGCCTTTGGTGGATTGTGTCTACTCATAATGTTGGACACAGCACTACATAGCATTCCTGTGGCTTAATCTTATTTCCCATGAAAAATGTGTGTGCTTGCTTAGTTACCTCAGGTAGAATAATTAAAATTTCAATTTAGTTTGGGATTTTTCCTGTGCTTTAATGTTATGCCTTCATTTACTCATTATCATGAGTAACTTTGTACCTCTCTTGCTTGAAGGTATTTCACAAAAATAATTTAAATAAATGTTATATGCAATAAACAAGTAAAAGCTGAAAACCTAAGAATACTATATGTAAAAGCACAATGACCAGATGGTTTCACAGCTGAATTTTTCTCTAATTAAAAAAATTATAAAGATCATCACTATATTATCTAAACTATTCAAGGCCATAGATGAAAGCTATAGAATATCAAAGGATGAAAATGATAGCACCAAAAAAAGTGTACATCAGTTTCAGTTATGAAAATAAAGGCAAAATTCTAATTAAATTTTAGCAAGTAAAATCCAGTAATGTTATAAAAAAATACATTATAACCAAGGAGGGTTTATTCCAAGGATGCAAGTGTGAGTCAGTATCAGGAAATCTATCAGCATAATTAATTTTATGGATAAGCTAAAGAAGAAAATTCATATATTACTAAGGCATTTTTTAAATTTCAGCAGCCATTTCCAATAAAAATAGTAGAAAACCACTTAAATACAATAAGGTTTACTTGCCAAAACTATATACATATAAAAATATATATATGTATGTACTACAGGCAAAACATCAAAACTTTTAATTAATATCGAGGATGAAACAGCAGTATCTACTATCAGCATTCTTAGTTAACATTGTCTTAGAGTTTCTAGAACGGTCCCTGTGCATGCTACAGTTTGAGAAGCAATGCTCTAGATGACACATGGTCACCCCCAACTCTAACTTATTTGGCATGAGTATAGCTCTCTAGAAAATCCTTTTTGTGATAGACCTAATTTGAAAAGCCAAATTTTAGTCAAGGAACACAAAGGCTTTTAATGAACTGACTGAGAAAGATGCCAAATCAGGACGAGAGGAGGCTAGAGGGTGGGAAGGGATAAGGCTGTCCTTGAGGGGGGGAAGGAAGTCAACTGCTACAGCAACGTGGCTGTGTTTTCAAACGGAATGAGGAAGCAGTGAACGCTATCTTGAACAGATACTGTAGTTGGAGCTTATAATTGGCAAGAGAAGACATACTTGTAAAAAGATGACTGTCACTTGTAACGTCAACACATATTTACAGAACGCCAACTCTGCCACGGTGGGCTGAGTGCTTAGGATAAAGCAGTGAACATCTAGAAGCTCCCCGACTTCACAGAGCTTCACATCCAGCGTGGGAGACAGACATTAAATAAACAGTCGCACAAATTGCCAGGACCAGGGTGAAGTGGCTGAGGCACTTGCCTTGGGTGTACAATTTAAGGTGGCTCCACAAACTCAGCTATCAATTAAATAATATTTTAATGCAATATTTTTAAAAATCAAAATTAATGCAAAAATCTGTGATGAATAAAATATCAATATTTTATATAAAGACAGGATCACTGATTTTTTGTTTTGCTCCAATACGGCTCCACATGGCATGGCCACAAATAATTTTTCCAGAAGAATGAAAAGATGTTAAGAGTATGTATAGGAACTTCCCTGGTGGTCCAGTGGTTAAGACTCCACGCTCCCAATGCAGGGGGCCCCGTTTCGATCCCTGGTCAGGGAACTAGATTCCACATGCTGCAACTAAGAGCCCGCATGCCGCAACTAAGACCCGAGGCAGCCAAATAAATAAAATATTAAAAAAAAAAAAGAAACCCCTTTAAAAAAAAAAAAAAGGAAGAGTATGTATAGCTGGGACGGTGGTGGTGGGGTGGATAATCTTTGTTAAATTATCCCTGAAGCCGTAACACCTAAACTGGGACTGGAAGCATGGGAAGAAGGTGGGAGAAGAGGAGAGGGTGAAGGCTGAGATGCAGGAGAGAGCTTTGCACCTTTCAGGGAATTGAAAGAGGGCCCACTTGTCTAAACCCATGGCTCTCAAACTTAGCGCACATTAGAATCACCTGGAAAGCATTTTAAGTCTCGCGTTACCCAGGCTTTACCCAGACCAAGTCAATAAAAATCTCTCGGGGTGGGGCTAAGACCTGGGTAGTTTTGAAAGCTTCTGAGGCAGTTCTAACGTGCAGGCTGGGTTACAATGACGTAGTGAATGAGGGCGATGAAACTGGAGGGAAAAGTGAGAGCATGATGGAAGGCCTTGGAAGCCAGGGTAATTATTTTGGACTTTTTTCCAAAGGCCATTAGGCCAAAGGTCATTTGAAGGGCTTTAAGTATGAAAATGGTATGTGTCTTTTTTTTTTTTTTTTTGCGGTTCGCGGGCCTCTCACTGTTGCGGCCTCTCCCGTTGCGGAGCACAGGCTCCGGACGCGCAGGCCCAGCGGCCATGGCTCACGGGCCCAGCCGCTCTGCAGTATGTGGGATCTTCCCGGAGGGGGGCACGAACCCGTGTCCCCTGCATCGGCAGGCGGACTTTCAACCACTGCGCCACCAGGGGAGCCCGGTATGTGTCTTTAAGAAAAAAAAATTTTTTTTTAAAGATCACCCGGGCTGCTGTGATAAAAATGGATTGAAAGAGGTTTGGGCACAGCAGCAAGAAGTGGAAAGTCGTCACAAACATCCAGGTAAGAGAGAGTGTTGGCTTGGGCTGGGATGATGGCAGTGGAGGTGGAGAGATATACACACAATTAAGAAGCATGGGTAAAACGCACAGGATTTGGTGATTGTTCAGTTGTGAAGGACCAAAGGGGAGGAGACATTATGGATGGTCCCCCCCGGTGTCTGGTATCAGCAACTAGTGGGGTAATGATGACATTCACTGAGCTACAGAACAGGCAGCATGGGGAGAAGTAGGTTTCGGGGGGCAGGGAGGACATGATGGGCTCAGTTCTGAACCTTTTGAGCTTGTAAGACAGCAAAGGGAGAAGTGTTGAGAGTGGGCAATTGCACATATGGGAGTGCCTGCCGCTCAGGGGGGACCCCACAGTGCAGCTCTAAGGTGAGAGGGGTTGGCCTGTACGGGTCATAAATGAAGCCACAGGAGTGGAGAGATGGCGTAAAGAGAGAGAAGTGAGCAGAGAAGGAGGTCTAGATCCTGAGGAGTGCCAACCTTGACAGGTTGAGTAGAGGGCAAGGAGCAGAGAGGAGACAGACAGGTAGCAGGAAAGTCAGCAGCGCACCAGTAACTGAGGGCCCGTTGAGAGCATCATTTACGTTACAGCTGGGCGTTCAGGGGAGCGAGAGATCCCTGTGAGCTGGGCTGACCTAGGAAACAACTGGTGAAGTAACTGGGTCTGGATGGATAAATAAGATTCAGTTAAGCAGGGAAGCGGACATTCTGGAGGAAAGAGAAAGAGGAAGGAGGTGTAAGAAAAGGGAGAGATGGCAAGTCTTGGGGAGGGGGACATTCCTCCTCTACTCTTGAGTTCTTGTGGGTGGATTAATAATAAAGTCGACACAAGACTGATTTAACAGGAGAAAAAAAAACAAATTTAATTCATGCAAACGGAGGTTTCATAAAATGGGACCTAAGAGGTGGCCAAAGCAGGCAGCTTTTATACTTTTTAGACAAAGAGACAATTCCTTTGTGAGGAATTGACAAGACAAAGAAAGTTAGGTTTTGGGTGCTCAATTTAGTGAAGAATCTAAACAGACTTTGGACCTAGGGTAGTAAATTAAAGAAGTAACAATGCTTGTTTATACAGGCTTCTCAGCCCCAATTCCCTATCTCTGGTGAGAAGGGTGTCTTTCTACCTCCAGATCAGGGAGGGCACCTTTCACAGGAGAGATTTATTTCCTGCTTTCAGAGAGACGGAAAGGAGGGTCAGAGTGTCCCTCTTGCATTGGTTCTTTCTTAAGTAACTTTAATTCAAAAACAATATGCCATTGTGGCATATTTGGGGGCAGCCTGTCCTGTGCCCTGATAGAAGGAATGAGGTGTGCTGGGGGCCATTCATCACATACAGATCATAGGAATTCCAGGAGAAGTCTGTAGTATGAGATGAGGTAAGCAGGTAGGTGGTGACGCTCGGGATTGCCTTCTTCGGTCTTCCTCTTGCTTGTCTGTGTCCCATCCATCTGGCTTCCCTCTCATCCACGCTCTGGTGGGAGAGTGGGCGTTGCACCGGGCAGCTTGGCTTCCTGCTCTGCCACCCCAGAGACGTGTAACTGCTGGCAAAGCTTTCACAGTGTCTGCGGCAACATTATCAAGGTGAACACCGAAGACAGGCAGCTTGGCTCTGGAGGACAGTGCATTCATTTTAGTGTTGAATGGAGTGCTTGTTTCCTTCTCTCTGACTTCAGGCACCTCAAAGAGCCCAGCTGCCGTGTAATTGACGCCCCATTTCTTTCCTTGTGCTCTCTTACAAGTAAAAGCACAAACAGGCTTTTGCCTGAAAGGCAGTATGCTAGTGTTATCTTTCCTGAGTGGGCTCATAAATACAGATTCTTTGGAGAGAGGTGCGTATAATCAGCATACCAGTCAGCATTTTGCATGTGCAATGAACAGATGTGGCTGCATTATTCAGTTTCCCTATTTGACTTCGCTCCTAAGATGTACTTCAGAAAATGTGATGTTGATGAACACATCTTCCCAAGTGAAAATAATCCATGCCAAGAGGAGTCTCAAATGTTCCCATTAACCATTTGTCATGTTGGTTGCTTATTGATTTCTCTGCCCCCAATGTTATGACGTCCTGTGTCACTTTAAGTTTTCCTACTAAAGATGAAATAATTTCTAATTATATTTTGTGTGAAACTAATTAGTATTGGAATGTATCACACTAGAGTAGAAAAACGTTGGTTTTAAACTCTGCCCTTTATTTTCTTTTTTTTTTTGTATTGCAAAATGTGACATTCATACTAAAGTGAGTGCATAAAATATATATGTACATTTTAAAGACTGGTTATAAAAATGGACACCTGTGCAACCACCACTCGGAGTGACAAGTACAATGTTGCTGGCACCTGGAACTCTGGTGTGCACTTCCTCTTTCCTAGATTACCACAGCCTCAATGTTGTGCTAGGGATGTTATTGCTTTTACTTAGTGTTTTACCACCTATTTATCCATCCTTAACAATATAGTTTAGTTCTCCTTGTAACAAACTACATATATATTTTGTGTCTTTGTGTAAATACACAAACCCACAAGTGCTTCCTTAAATTCTGCCCCCTGGATACCTCTCTGTCTCACTCTAGACTCAGCCCTTTCTTGTTGTGTGTGTAGCTTTGGGTAATCTTTTTCACTGCTGTTTAACAACCATTAGTAAGGATATACCACTGTTCATTTATGCACCGCATGGGTGGATATTTGGGCTGTTTCTGGCTGTGATGTTTTCAAGGCTGAGAGGAGTATTGTTCGACTTGTGCATAGATTCTATGGGGTATATAGCAAAGAGTATGTTCAAAAAGTGATATTTTAAATTCCCTCTGGATAGTCGATGATAAAACATGCCCATCCAACACAAACATGACTTTATTGTAAATCTTAGTATTTTAGACATGATGGGAAACAGTGTTCATTTTAATATCTGTAATTTCTAGACTCACACACACACACAATACCTAAAAGGGCGGTCAGGTGCTTTTGCAGTCAAGGTTAGCATGCAGGACACAATACAACCTTGACCCAGCTGTCCTTCCTCCCCCATATCCTTTAGTTTCGTGGGTCTTTCCAAGGGAAATAAAAGTGAATCATGCAAGATCCTCTTAAATTGATTTCATCACAGGCAGGTATGTCTTCAGGACTTTTGTTTCCAGGAGCCCTGCTCTGGTGAAGAGCATATGAATTATGAGCTGTATAGAGCTGAGGCTATGCCAGTGTCAGGTGAGGTTGTTGACTGTGTATAGTGTGCTCCTCCTCTCTGAATTACTTGACACACAGATCCAAGAGATTTACATCCAAGGGATGTATCTAATATTTCCTTCACATGCTCTGTGATGGAGTTTGCTGGTCAAAACATCATTATTTTGTTTACTGGTCCGTTTGAGATTTGATATCTAAGTCTTTGAGATATTCCAAGTTTTCCATTAGCTTTTGTGGCAAGCATTAGTAAAAGAGGAAAATTGTACTTCAATAGTAATTTAATCATTAAAACGACCAACTATCCAGCTTTCATGGTTATCATTAGTAGTTTTAGGAGAATTCTACTACAATTGGTTTGGTTCAGTGAAATAACTGTATGATTCGTATGATGGTAACTTTTAGTTTAAGTAGAATTTTTCTTCTTTTGGTGAGCTGAATGGTCTTAAAGGGTGTGTACTTTGGGACACACAACTGTGATTAATTGGAATTTCACTTTATGGAAGTGCTAGTTATATAATAAAGAAGTATCTTTCCAGCATGCTTCAAAAAACTGAACAGAACAAACTAGCAAGGAAATATGGGAAATTTGACTTAATTGTAAAAGACATTTTAAATTAGAACAATGGATCTAAAATGGCTCTTACATTTGTACTTATTTGCATATATTACCATTCAGTCAGACATAAAATTGGGAAATTTTTGGTTACACTAATATTTGAATATAGTTATATGACATAGTTTTAAAAAGCTGAGTTTGTAACAGTGAAATGTGCTCCCCTTTAAATCTTAACTCTATTAAAGCTTTATACAAGTTTCTTTATATAACTTTGGTTTTCAAACAAGGCAACAATTCCAGATAAGGAATAAAATCATTTATTCTTCACACTGGGTCTTCATTAAAGCTCATCTGATCTTTCGCTTCAATTTTTTAGAGTTTGATTCACATCTCACAAAGGTTTTCTCCTGGGTTGGGTGAAGTTGTAGATCATTCATGTTTTCTGAGCAAAATGTCATTCTGCATAGAAAACATCAAGCAAACATAGCACTAAATTTTGGATGGAGCTTATTGAAGTGTTTCATCCTTTGTCAAATACCCAATTTGACATGCTATTTAGTAACACATGCTATTTAAAAAAAAATTAGATCCTTATGACTGCAAATACTTTCATAACTTCAGAGAAACACAAAGCCCAGGTCAGTGAAAGCAATCAGTGTAAGGCTTCCCGGAGCTCTGTGTGGTGTGATTTCAGTTCTGCAAGAACTGAAAGTCCTTGGGGCAGCCCTGCTTTGTTCTCCTTTATACAGCTCATCAAAGGTTTGAGGGTAACAATGGTTTCTTTCACTACATTACCCTGTCTCCAAGGCAAACATTAGCACTTTCTTCAACTGTTCCTCACAGGCAGGCTTCGTGCCCAGCCTTCCTTTTTTGGACACACTCCAGTTTGTCAATGCCCTTCTTAAAGGTCCCTGGGTATGAGGCCACTGTCATCAGCATCTGCCTGGCTCAGCCCTATAAGCCCCCCTATAAGCCCCACCCTTTCCTCTTATCTGGTCCTCCAGCCACAGAGGATATCACTAAGTGCTTTGGGTCTCTCTTGGAGACCAACGGCTGACAACTTTGACCATTGGTTTGGCCTGAGATGCTATTTTGTGGTACTAACTTCAATTGCATCTATCTGAGAAAAAAAAAAAATAGCAGTAGTCACAGAGAATTGTAGTTTATAGCTTTTTTTTTTTTTTTGAATTGCATCTAAGGTCAAGTCTTTACTAAATCAAACTTTTTAAATTAAAAATTATTGTGAGTAATTATGAATGCATTCTTAAAAATTCAAACAGTAAAGAAATATATGAGGTTGAATATTAAAGACCCTCTTCTCCATCACCTTTCACCAATATCACTCCCCTCCCTGCTTTCATGATTTGCTTTCTGTCTTTCTGGACCTCTTTCTATGCATTTACACATATACGGATGTTCATATACAAACATTAAATTTGTTGTATTTTTCTGAAAAATTTTCTTGTCATCAAATAATGTACTTGGAGAACTGTTCACATCAGTACATACAAATCTATTTCATTCTCGGCTGGACCTAGAGATTATCATACTAAGTGAAGTAAGTCAGACAGAGAAAGGCAAATATCATATGATATCACTTATATGTGATCAAAAAAAAGTGATATGAATAAACTTATTTACAAAAGAGAAAGAGACTCACAGACATAGAAAACAAACTTATGGTTACCAAGGGGAGAAGTGGAGGGAGGGATAAATTGGGAATTTGCAGTTAACAGATACGTACTACTATCTATAAAGTAGATAAACAGCAAGGACATACTGTATAGCACAGAGAACTATATTCAATACCTTGTAATAACCTATAATGGAAAAGAATCTGAAAAAGGATAGATATATACTGAATCACTTTGCTGTACACCTGAAACACTATAAATCAACTATATTTCAAAAAAATCTATTTCAGTCTTTTTCACCTGCTGCATAACATTCCAGTGTATGGATGTATCACAATGCATTTAGCCATTTTCCTATTAATGGAGATTGGGATTTTTCCTCAGTGGTTTAGTATTTACAAATAGTACTGCAACAGACATTTTTGTACATAGATATCCTTTGTGGATATTTTGAGTATTTCTCTGGGATAGGCACCTAGCATAAATTCTGGGTCAAGATTATGCATATTCCAAATTTTGATAATATAAGTTCCATGAGACCAAGGGCTTTGTCCACTCTGTTCACTGCTGTATACACAGCAGTGTCTAGCATAAGATATGTGCTCACTAAATGTTAATTGTTGAATGAAATTCCCCTGCAGAAGCTCTGTAACTTATACTCCCACGAATAATGTATGAAAATGCCCATTTCTCCACACCTTTACCAGCTCTGGATGTTATCTGTCTTTGAATTCCTGCCAAACTAGTGGGTGACCAGCGATAATTTCATTGATTTTTGTTTTGCATTTATATGATTATTGTGGCAATCAAACATCTCATTTTGTTTAGCCAATCACTTTTCACTTCTGGCTATAGGACCAATATTCTCTGCTCTTGCTTTGGGGGAAGCTTTGGGGGAAGAAAATCACCTCTCATTGAATTCCTTCCATGGAGGCACAGAGCAATTTATTTAACCTTTTTTTTTTTTTCTTGTAGTTAGCAAAGAGATTGAGAATGAGGTTTAATATCTGCATCCCAGCTCTGGGATTTCAGATGGTAGAAGGTACTCAAAAATTGGTAGTTATTAGTCTCATGAGATACGTATTATAATTCCCATTTGTTACTAGAGAACTGAGTCTCAGAGAGGTGCAGCTATTGTCTGAGCCTCCATAGGTGGAAGCGGTGAAATCAAAATTCGACTTTGGGACTAGCTGATGCAGAAGTCATTAGATTCTGCCTACATATAGTTTGCTCACTGCCTGTCTCTCCGGGAATGCCTCTTGGCCTCTCCAAAGCCTGTTGCAGCACTGACCAAACAGCACCAACCTGAACTGATGTCTTTCTTCTTAGACTTCCTATAGACCATGCAGTACTAGACTCTTACTGTTCAAAGTGCGATCCATGGACCAGCACCATCAGAAGCACCTGGGGGCTTGTTAGAAATGTAGAATCCCAGGCTCCATCTCTACCTACCAAAGCAGAACCTACATTTTAACACGATTCCCAGATGATTTGTGTGCATATTAAAGTTTGAGAAGCCCTGGGATGGAGCATATCATTAGTAAAATTAATGCATCTTGTTTCCCTAATTAGGTCCTTGAGTTTCTTTCTGCCAAAAGCTACAACTCAGATTTTTTTGGTACCTCCACCCCACGCCGATGGTGTTGGGTACTGCAAAGACCCATAGGACTCACTGAGTTAAAAACTTAAAAAACTATAGGTCCCAGACTCCCTCCCCCTTTTTCATGATGTCCCTCCTGCAGCCGTGGGGAAAGGTGTGATGTACGTATATATTAACTTCCAGCTCTGCAACTCTGCTAGATTAGACCAGAGAAAGTCAGATTAATGGGACCAAGACTAATGGAGGGGGGAGGAGCTGTTGGAAGCTGTGCTCGGGCAACAAACGGGCAACGAGTCAGACAAACCAAGTCAGATCTGGGCTCAGACAGTTAGGAGCAATGTCTCCAAGCTGTGTAACTCCTGTGAGCCTCAGATTCCTAATCTGCACAGCAATACTACCCATTTCAGAAGGTCACCGGGACGCTTCCATGAGATGAATGCTCTAGAGCAGCACCTCATTCAAGCCCATGGTGCAGCAGGAGCTCTGTAAGCACCACCCCTGTCCCTCTCCTCTTTCCTTCTTCAGAGCCATGTGGTAAGCACCAGGGGAGAAGGTAGTGCTGTGTTTTATACTACCTTTCAGGTCAAGTCACCTAGAATTGCCATGGCAAGCAACCACTAAAACTGAGGAATTACTCTCCAGCTGAGAGAATCTGGGGACGGGTGGTGCTCAGTTGAGCTCTTCTAAAGGGCCAAAAAGTCATGCAAGAATAGCTAAGCGTATAAGAGGAGAGAATTTAATTTTCTCAAATTGATCATGTGGAGAAATCTGTTGGCAGACTGCAGAGTATGCTCTTAGTAATTGCCAGGATTTTGTATCCCAGGGAGATAAAAACTCAGAGTGTGGTTGTATAAGGGACTCAGGGGGCATAAATCTGCCACAGGCCACTCCTAGCAGTGAGACCTGAGGGGTGAGGGAAGAGAGGAGTTCAGAGGTGAGAGGCATGCTGTTCTCCAACTCTGCTGACAGCAAGCCAAAGAGAGCAATAGGCTGGCCAACAAAGGGCAGGAGGAGAGGAGAGACAAGTTTCCTAAATACAGTGGGGAGGAGATAGGAAAAGGTCTGGGGAAGGACAGGATTCTCCTTTCATGGGGAACTGCAGAACCACAGAAAAGCACGGTTGCCATAGTAAAATACATGGGGCATTCTTTTGCTCTGCTGAGAGGACTGAAGGAGCAGCTGGACATCCTTTCTTTCCTTCACTCCCTGCGCCCAACCCAGCCCCTCGTGTCCCTAGAGACTTTGGGCCGAGGGAGATGTTCAGTCACACAGAGCTGCACCTCCTGAGGGTAATCCACTGGTCCACATCAGAATTTCTTAGGGCTCCAAATGTGTGGTCCTTCACAGACCACAGCCAATCAGAAGCTCTTCAGGTGGGTATTCAGGTGGACTTCTGCATATTCAATAAGTTCCCTAGTGATCCCTTGGCATTCTTAGATTTGAAAGGTGCCACCACAGTGTGAGATTTTGAGATTGTGATTTGTTAAAAGCATTTCTCTGGGTAAACAACAAAGAAGAAATGTCACGTCTAGGTCCTTGCCATTCAAAGTGTGGTCCTTGGACCAGCAGCATTGACATCACCTGGTGAAATTTGAAAAGCACTGGGCTAGTGAGTTGTTCTCAAACTCTGGAGGCAGGTGGCTATTAACTGTGGGCAGAGGGAAGAGGCTAGACTAGAAATCAGAAGACCTAGGTGCAAATCCTTGTCCTTCCACCTATGGCTTTGTGAACTCAGGATGGTCATTTCATCTTTCTGAGCCATCGTTACGAGATATGCCATCGTTAGGAGATAATAATGCACACTTCATAAGATAAATGCAAATAGTAAACTGTAAAAGTGCTGACATAGGTAGATGCTTAACAGATGTTAGGAGGAGGTTGAAACAGCACTCACCTTTGCTGTGTTTCTCCCACTTTGACTCTGATGCTCTTCAGAACAAGGCCCGAGTGAAGGGACTTTCTTCCCCATGGGATGATGATTTGGACCGTGTTCCAGACATTGGACCACACCATACTGTTTTCCCACTTGAACTTGATCATGATCAGCTCACCAATATCCAAATCCAATGTGATAAGAAAGGAATAGGTTTTATTACTAGTAATTCCTTTGTTCCTTGAAGATGCAAAGGAAACCAGACACAGTCAGTTGATTTTTAACAGCAAAGTGATGCTTAGGCACATTCAGGATATGTTAGGTTTGCCTGAATTATTTGGGATGGTCTTTTCTGCTGCATTTCCGAAACTGGTATTGGACAGACTCTTAATAGAGATAGCAATAGGTGTGCCAGGATAAAAAGGGTTTTCCAGACCAATAACATTGGGAAAACCATCTTATTTTCTGTGTTAGCATATTAAAAACGCCCTAAGAGTTCTACAGTAATGAGTCTAGTTAGCTTTGTTTAGCTCAGGCTTCCTAGTTTCCAGATTAAAAAGTCGGGAAAACTGCCCTGAAGAGGGCAGGGGCTTTGGCAATGGTCTCTGGGCAATACCACTCTCTGTAGGTTTGATCAACACATTAGAGCCACACCACAGTCTTCTCTCCAGATCGATGCTTTTTTCCTCCCCACATAAATAGAAACTTCTGTTAAAACAAGTATAGCAGTAATAGAAAACCACATATACAAAGGATGCGCCAGTTTGGAGCAAGATTTAAATGCAGATCCTTAGGTATCATTATCAGCTTTACTCACTAATCTCCAAGACATTAAAATGTCCCAACATTGACAGAACTGCCAGATACCCTTTCCACTACTTAGAACAATCCCCCGGGGAGAGATGTGGGACAGCGCAGAGTTAACACTGGATTTAGGGTGAGACAGGTGGCTGGAGGATTCCCTTGCTTGGCTCATCGAAGCTCCTCCTGTATGTTGTAAAGCATCATTTAGGAATCCACCCACCCCACTAGGCTGGGAGCATCCTAAGGATAGTGTCCTCTCTACCTCCAGTGCTGAGCACCAACACATCCTTGCTGAGTGACTGAATCAGTGTGATGATCAGAGGTTCAAAGCTGGGGGCAATTCTTGGGAAGCTGAGGACTGTCCCTGGAGTGGGTGAAAGCTAGTGTCACTTCCCAAGGAGAGCCCATGCTGAGGGTCAAGATGCTGAGAAAAAGCAGCCAGCAGGCCTTTTCTGGCCAGTGAAGGTGTGGAGCCTCTGCAGGAGACGTTGAGGCCACTGCCCATGTTGTGAGCAGGTGTGCAGCAGGGCAAAGGACAGATGGGGAGGGCTGGCAGTGCAGGCTGACTGAATGGAAAATTTGTGCCACGTTGAATGATACCAGTGTTATTTCTGGGTTATGGTTTTCAGAACTCACTGGAAAGGCGCTCAGGGCCTTCCTGGGGACACCTGCTCCAGCCATCACCACTCCTCCCTGCTTGGATCTTCTCCCTGTACTGCAGACATGGACTGGCCACCTCTGGCTTCCCTCTCCATTCCAGCCCCTGTTGCGCTGGGCCCATCACAAACACAGGTAGCAGCAACATAAAGTAATCGTTGGGACTGGGTGAGGCTGAGGAGGGATGACGAGGTGCTGAGTGTGGGTGGATGTCCCATCTGACAGGGTGTTTGGGGCAGTCACAATGGGCTGAGAAAAGTAAGTTGTGTCTGGCCTGATCCTTGAAAAGCAGAGTCCATCCAGACCCTGTGAGAAAATTAAGCCTCTCATCACCACGGACGGGGCTGTACCTCATACTCACAGAGTGATGGGGATTTTCTGCATTTCCTCTTTTGTTCCGAGGAGTGACATGGCAAAAGTTGGTTCTACTTGTTTCTCAAGTTCATTGATGAACTGAATCTTCAACTGGTAATGATAAACTAGAGGGGAATAGGATGGAGAGGGAGAGAGAAAGATCATTTAAGCAGAAAATTTTAAAATAAAAAATGTCATATTTTTACAATTTAAAAAGCAGAGGGAAAAGTATGGATGAATAGATACCCCCCCCTTTTTTTTTCTGGGTGGTAGAATTATGAATGCTTTTTATTTTCCTCTTTTTCCTTCTCTGAATTTCCTAAATGTCTAAGAGGACTTATATTTGTATTGGGTTGGCCAAAAAGTTCGTTCTGGTAGTGAATGCGTTGTTCAATAAAGTTCTTGGTGAAAATGAAAAAAGTGTCTTTTATTTTTACTTAAAACTGAATGAACTTTTTGGCCAACCCAATAATATAATAAATATTATCCAACAAAAGAAGGCAGGAGTACAGTATATTTGGCATTCTCATCAATTTCCAGATGAATTCTGTTGGACTATTCCACGTATTTGGCAAGGGTCCCCTTTCACACATCAAAGAATATATTGCCTTTTAGGCAGCTGACAAAAGCAAGAGAACACACTGTCATTTTTACCTTTGCCTCTGTTTGATGGTGTCAGTTTTGGGGTGAGACAGAGATCCAGCTAAGAAATATGCCCTAATGACCACACCTGTGTGTTCTGGGGCAGTTCCTGGGAACTAGCTCTGTGGGGTTCAACAAGCACATTTTCCAATGGAAATAAGACAACTAGTTCTAGTACCTGGGCCTAACATTTTTCTATCTTATCAAGTGTCCAGAATGTCCTTCTACTGGGTTGTTTGGAAGAGGGAAATTTAATTTCTTCTTTACCTAAACACAGTCTATATTTAATTAATAAAAGCAACCTGCTTACTATAGGACAGGTGTTGTTAAACACTTTACATTGCATCGTCTCATTTACTTATCATAACTACCCTATGAGGAAGGTATTGTTATTATCAGCCCCATTTTAGAAAGAAGAAAACCAGGGCCAGAGAGGTGAAGTGACCTGCTCAGGGTCACATAGCAGCCTGTGCTCTTGGCCTGGACCCATCGCCTTGATTAGCTTGCATTGTTATACCAACCAGCTGTGGAGCTGTTTTCAAAATTACCCCACCTCATTCCCAAGTGACCGACGGCTGCTTCGACTTCTTTTTCCTGCTGTCTCCATATTCTCTAAGTACTTGTAGCACGTGAGCTCCAAGACTGCAAACAGGTTTAATACGGCATGTCAGCTTGATTGGTAGGACTGCCTGGGGCCCCATGTTGAGATGGGCTCTGAGACCATGTCTAGGCTCTTGGGAGGATTGGTGTCTGCCTTGGGCGAAGGATAGGGGATATACAATATACTTGTTTTGTATTTGCTTTGCCTGTTCTAGATAATGATTAACCTACTAATCCTGATACAGTGCTTGCACATAGTAGGTGCTTAATAAACATTTGTGGGATGAAGAACTGACACTTTGCTTGGGAGTATCAGAATGTGCATGAACATTTAGCAAGATGGAAATCACCTCTGAGAATTCAAGATCTGAGTTTCAAAATTTGTTGTAGAATTCCTCCTGGAAAGGATAGATTATGGAACTAGCCACTTGATTATCCATCCCATGCACCCAACCTGTGGAAATTCACCATCCTCATGAATCAATCTACTTACTCCCAAATGATGCATTTCCGCTGGAGGTTGGTAGCTACACACAAACCTGGTAGTGGCTAATGGTGTGTTGCCAACACCTCAGCTGCAGGTCCTGGTGTGCCTGTAATTGCTGGGTTTCTGGGTTATTTACACAACCCTACCCTTTGGCATAAACCAATCTTCCCATTTGGGTTTTGCAGTGGATTGCCTGCAGTGGATTACCTCCAGTGCCCTGAATAATAGGTGCTCGAATCCTCCAGCCTGGAATATAGTAGTTTGATGCTCTCAAGATTGTGAGGCTTTGGGTGAGAAATAAGAGAAGGGCTATGGGCCCACGTCCCACAAGGGTCCCTAAACCCTTGGGTGGCAGCGGTGGAGGCAGGGACTCTGGCTTATCATCCCAGAAGCCTCTGGAGAGGTCTTATACTATTTGGGGTCTGTCTAGGGAACTCTGTAACAGGTGAACAGTGTTTTAAGTTGAACTGAGGCAAAAAGGAAAGATACAGGCCGTAGGCACTGGGGGTGGGGTGGGGGCAGGATGTGGACAGGATGACGTGAGAGAACTGGCCTTGGGTTAACCCCCAAACAAGCAGGCAGGGCATCTCCCAGAGTATGCAAGAAACACTCATAGCAACCAGTTTAATATGTAGTAACTGGAAATCTACTGATATCCAGCCCAGTGCTGAAAGCTGTTGGGGATAGATGAGTAAAAGAATGTAATTAGCAGTATGCTTGGTAATAACATAGGCTAACATTTATTTTGTTTACCTGTGCCAGGCACTTTGTATTTATTATCCCATTTAATCCTTACAACAGCTGGTACTATTATTTCATTTTAGAGAAGAGGAAACTGAAGCACAGAAAGGTTAAGCAACTTTTCCAGTATCACACAGCTAGTAAGTAGCAAAACTGGGACGTAAGTCCAGGCCACCTGGCTCCAGAATTTGAAGTTTTAAATGTTTATAGCCAGGACCAATAGCTTTATATACCCTAAGGAAAAAGTCGAAGTGCGGAAAGAGATTAAAGTTCAAAAATGTCATAACAGAATTATTTAATTAAAAATAAATAAAAAACACCCTAAATATTCACCAGTAGAGGAATGACTATGGACTAATAATGACAATTATGATAATTACCATTTAGCTCTCTATTATGTCCCAGATACTGAACTATTGTTTCTCAAAATTATCTTATTTCTTTTACTACAACTTTGTAAGATGCCTATTTTAACTTCCCTTCGCGTCATTTTACAAATGAAGAAGCTGAAGCTCAGGAAATTTAAGTAACTTGTCCATTGTCATGCAGCTAAGAACTGGTGAAGCTGCAATTAGATGTTAGTCTGCTGACTCTGAGTTCATGTTCCCAACCATGTGATTTACTCTTATGAAGTGATTAAAAGATATTTTTGGAATGGTTTCAATGCTTAAGAAAAAGTGGAAAAAAACCCCAAACAACCATCAGGATACAAATTGTACGTCTAACATGAGACTAATTCTAATAAAACAGCATGCAGAGTAGGAGGGAGATTCACAAAAGTATTAAGTGATTATCTCTGGAAAGGGGAGAGGGGTAATTTTTATTCTCTTCTTTATGCTTTTCTGCAAGTTCCACATTTTCTACAATAAGCATGTATTCTAATTAGACACTTATTGGAAAAAGAAAAGTTTTTAAAAGTATTAAGAAAGAAAACAGAACCAGGAGCTGTGGTCCTGGCCTTAGAGGAGCTTGCAGCTGGGAAGCAGAGTGACTTCTGTGACCCTTGTCACCTTCGGCCTAGTCTCACGGGCATCCGTGTCCATGGATCTTATCTCCCTGAGGGCAGCCTTGGGGTCATATTAACACTTGTATCTCCACAAGTCATGGCACACATCAGGCATCTAAGGAGTGCTTCTGAGGCTTTTTGTGTGAAAACAAGGCAGGACACAGTTGCCTTAAAGAGCCTAATTGTGAATAGGAATAATCAAAAAATTGCTTTCATTTGTTGAGATACTACTACGCATCAGGCTACATACTAAGTGCTTTACAGACATTACTTTTGTCCTCGTAACAAGACAAAATAAAGATAACATGTGGTGAGACTCCATTTTCTATACCTACCCCTGCTATCCCCATCCAGCTCTGAACCCCAGGAAGTGACCCCACGGCCTCATCTCCTGGCTGCCTTGCAGGATGGTTTCTGGTTGCGACTGACCCACTGGGGAGGCACCAGCAGGAGATCAGGGCACAGAAGAGAGAGGTCAAGGTGTTTCTTTCTTTGCTCCCTCCTGCTTTGAAGACTGACTGCAGAGGAACTGTGCTCCATGATGAGCTGCTATGACCAGCCTCTCCTCCACAGCTCCCGTTCTCTTGGGCTGTTCCTTCTCCTTACTTCTCCCAGAGGCTGGTTGTTAGATCTGGGGTGCATCAACAGCCCATGTTGCTTTCCTTAATATCACCCACCCTCTCTAAGGAGTCCTGCCTGCTCTTTTTAGTTGATCCAGGTGAGTGGAGTCCTGTTTTCTGCTGAGACCTAGACAGATAGGGTGTCAATGATCCTGGTAAATTACAAATAAGGAAGCAAAGATTTGGAGAGGGGTGCAAGGTGACACAGATAGTTAGAAGTGGAGCAGACTTTTTTTTTAACATCTTTATTGGAGTATAATTGCTTTACATTGGTGTTAGTTTCTGCTGTATAACAGAGTGAATCAGCTCTACATATACATATATCCCCATATCTCCTCCCTCTTGCGTCTCCCTCCCACCCTCCCTATCCCACCCCTCTAGGTGGTCACAAAGCACCGAGCTGATCTCCCTGTGCTATGCGGCTGCTTCCCACTAGCTATCTGTTTTACATTTAGTGTGTATATATATCAATGCTACTCTCTCACTTCGGTGGAGCAGACTTTGAACACAGGTGTCTGGTCTGATTCCAAAAGACCCTTCCCACTGTGTCCTGGGGTTCCGGTTCTAGCAAGCTGAAGCTGCCCTTTGAAAGCAAAGAGCAAACAGCCCCTGAAGAAAAGCCGCATTCTAAACCTGCCTCCAATAAAGCCACCAAGACAAAGTGCCTGCCAGCTCTGACCCACTGACATCCATCCTGGGCTATCATTGCTGCAGATTCCGGCCTGCTGCCTGTCTGCTGAATGTCCAGCCCCCGAGCTGGGCTAAATGTTTCACGTCCCTGCACTGGAGATGGGTTTTTGTCTTCTTTTGCTCTTAAAATATGAGTAGGAAGAGACCGATTTCCACATCTGAGATGCCATGGTTCTGCAATTCTGGGGGAAGGGGTTGGCTTTGATGATTGCGAAGGTCCCTTCAGCTCTCACATCCTATGGATGAGAATTACCTGTGTCCTGCAGTGTCTCCCTGGGGTGGGACCTGTGCGGGAGGTCAGAACCTCCAAAGGTGTGTAAGCCGTGAGGGGCCTGAGTGAGGCGGGCTGTGGAGGGCACAGGTGTGCAGGAATGCGGGCACCTGTGTCTGCAGAAGTGTGATGGTCAAACCCATCACACATTGATAGCACAAGGAATCCCTTTTAATGTGCACTAGGAAAGCCGCTTTTGGGGAGAAATCTTGAAATTAATTTTTTAAAATACACGAGACTTTCATGTTCAGATCTAATTATTTGTTCTTATTTTGGATTTTGTAAGCGTTTTTCCTTAAAAAAAGAAAAAAGACAATTTGCTTCTTATTCCTCCCCCCACCCCCCAGGACAATGATGCTGTTACAAAGATGAAGGGAAAAAAGGGTGAATAATTTTTCTCACTTTACCTTATGGCATGTTTAATAAGGATTTTAAAAAATGATTTAGGGAAATGCTTTTGATCCTGTGACTGCAAGGAGGGCAGCACAACGTATTCCTCAGTTCAGGCAGGAGAAATTATTTCAGGTCTTAAAGATGAAAAACATGAAATAGTCTATTAACCCTGAATGAGATCAGGCAAAATCAAACCTGGAGCAGAGATGTGAGGCCTCTGGAGATTCTCCTCCCCAGAGAGTCTGCCTGGGGTTCAGATACCCTAAAAACCCTGGATCTTAATCTCGTGTGGATCCCACTGGTGCCACTTAAAAAAAAAAAGTTTCTTTTTACGTGGTAGCCACTGTGAGCACCAGGGTATGGAATTTATAAAAAGGGAATATTTTTTTCCTTTTTTTTTTTGTCTCATGGAAAAAATGATTCTGAATCATTAGGTACTGGCCCTGGGAGACATTATGACTCTTTACAAACATCAGAGAGGCCTTTTTTGTTTTGAATGTATAGATTTTTTCTCATGGAGGTGGTAAGAATGAGATCTCGTGTTTTCTTGCCGCACCAAGGTCTTCTTCCTAGATCTCAGATGCCTCTAACCCGAGAGGGAGGCTGAACATCATGGAACTGAGAGGCCCAATGATGGTCTTATGCAGGGGGTTAATGTACGAGCAGCCAGCACTAGCAGGGGCTGGTTGAATGAACTCACAACAGGCTCAAGCGAAGTCGAGAAGGGGTTTTATAAGCCTATGTGTGTGTGCATGTATGTACTTAGGTTGGGGACTAAATTTGGGCTCAACAGTACTGCCCCATTTATGTGATGCTGATGTCACAAGACTGGATGCTTGCCCCTTCTATGGGTAGTTTCCTCCTCTGCTGGGGGTGGAGATGGGGGAGCGTATATGTGTGGGAAGGCCAGGGAGTATTGTGTTGTGTGTGTGTATGGGATGGAAATAAGCACCCTTGACTGAGAGATAGGAGCCTCCTGGTACCATCAAAAGGTCTTGAGCACTCATCAGCTTTCTGAACCTCAGTTTCCTCATCTGTAAAACAGGTACTAAAAGCCTTCTCACAGGGTTGTTGTGAGGATGTGATGAGATGGTATGTAAAAGTGCCTGGCTTCTGGAAGGTGTCAACCATCCTATATGCAGGACCGGCCAGCACAGTGGGCAGAGTGAGTCCACCCCCAGGTGCCAGGGTTAGTGGTTCTCCCTCATGCTGGTCCACACATAGTCACTTCGTGGCTGAAGAAACTGAGGCCCACATAGGTTTTGCCACAGGGTCAAGGTCATATAGGTGGTTGGCAGCAAAGCCGAATTCTGGACACTCCTTATCCCAATCCCAAGCCTCTGCTCTCTCTACTATACCCATTGCTTCTCTGGAATTCTCCCTGGAAATCAGTGAAAACCTTCCAAAGAAGTAGCTGAGAAAAGCCAAAGACAAACAGACCCCCCAAGTCACAGTTTGGCTGGTTATCTCACCAACCAGAAGAGTGCTCTCATCAGCTGGAGTGAGTTCCCACCGACTGGATGGGGCCCAGAGTGCAGGGAGAGAGCGCAGGCAGCGGGGATGGGGAAGAGAGGAGAGACCCAGAAAGAGGAGCCCAAGAGGAGGGGCGACTCAGGAGTGAGCTGCCAGGGAACTGGCCTCGGTCCTACACTTAGGAGGCCATGGAATCGGGGAGACCTGGGGTCAAACACTACGTTTGCTCCTCACTAACTGTGTGACTTTGGGAAGGTGATTTAGCCTCTCTGAATCTCAATTTATTTATTTGGAAAATTAGGCATAATCAATCCACCCCCCACCCCTTCCATCTTTGTCTCTCTCTGTCTGTAAGTTGTTGTGAGGATTAAATGATACATGAGATAATTGATGCAACACATCCAGCGCGGTGTCTGGACAGAGTAAGCCCCCCTGAGTGCTGCTTCCTTCTCTTCCACACAGTTACCTCCTCTAACTGCTATGAGGATTAAATTAGATAAGATGCTTGCTAAGCAGGACTTCATATAGGTTTGTTTCCCACCCCCTTTTCTTAAAAAAAAAGGGCTTCCAAACTAGCAAAAGTTCCTCCTGAGAGAGAGAATGGAAGTAGGTGATAAACTGCCTCATTTCACTCAGCGACTGTTTCCCAATTCTCTTCTGCTACTGCTGTCCTCTTCAGCGTTTACCCGAGTTCTGGCGTACGGTTGTAGGAAACAGATCCTTTGATGGTTTTGTCAAAATATCTTGGGAGCCAGAGGAATGAGGGCCAAGTTAGCCATCCTTTGTGCAACTACAATTGGGAGGGGATGTTTATCTTGCCCAGCCCGACCCTGCACTAAAATATAGAGTACAATTAGATGTCCTTGAAAAATATGGATTGTGGGTTCTCTGTAACCAGGGTTGGGCAAGTCTGTTCCTTTATGAATCTGTAAGTATTCATCAAATGCTGGAGTTGGCCACTGAAATAGACTCTGGGGGCCCAAGTCACAGAAGATCGTGGCCATGATGGGTGAAGAAGGGTGCAGTTATGGTGGCCTAGATTAAAGACTTGATGCCAGCACCATCAATAGAACCTTCTGGATGGAAATGGTCTATTTCTGAACTCTCTGATATGGCAGCCACATATTCGAGCGTTTGAAATGTGGCTAGTATGACTGAGGATTCAAATTTGTGATTTTATTTTAAGTAATTTAAATAGCCACATAAGGTTAGCAGCGACCATATAGGTCGATGTAGCATTATACAGACTGCAGCATCCCATGAGCAGCTGCTTTCACATAGATGGGAGTCTCATCTGGGCATAATTTCCGGCTGTACCCAGGGTAGCTTGATGTGACCGCAGGGTTGTGACTCCCACCAGTGAGTCAAATTAGGCTGAGCAGATTAGGACTTTGCTCACTGGAAGGGCTGAGGTGGATCTGGGGAGAATTTGGAGGGCCCAGAGAAGAGGAGGGTGCAGTGCAGGCTGCAGCTCATCACTGGAATCTGTCTGGGGCTGGAGGTTTGGGTTCGGACCAGTTTCAGGCAGTCTTGTCTCATAGTCCCACCTCCATATCACTGGCCCCAGAGATCTTATCTTCATTGGATATCCCTGGAGCAAGATGAGACGCTGGTGATAAAGAGACCCAAGTGTTGTTGTTAGGGGAACTACTGACCAAAACTGCCCAACCTGGCCAGACCCTAGAGTAACCATTTGCATGAGTTATCTTATAACATGAGGTCCTGGTAAGGAACGTGGAGCTAACAAGCCACCACCAACTGAAAGAATTTAGGAAAGGTCAAAAGGAGAGAGGAGACACCAGTCCATGTGTCCTACCAACCTCCCAGAATCCTCGCTGGAATCCATCTTGGCTGAGCAATGCATGCACCACCAGGAAAGACCCTGAGTCAGAATGATTGGCCAGAGACAACCCGGAAACTAACCCCATCACCATAAAACCCGAGACTGCAAGCCCCTGTGGCAGAGCAGTTCTCCTGGGTTCCCTTACGCTGCTGCTCTCCGCCTGGGCGCCCCTTCCCAATAAAGTCTCTTGCTTTGTCAGCACGTGTCTCCTCGGACAATTCATTTCCGAGGCTTAGGCAAGAGCCCACTCTCGGGCCCTGGAAGGGATGCCCCTTCCTGCAACATTGTCTCCAAGGGACTCATCATCTGTCTTCCTGGGACAGCATTTAGCATTTAGCATGTGGGAGGGGGTTGGTCTCCCCTGAGCCCCCTGAGGGAGGGCCTCTGCCTACCCTGGCTCTATGTATGCTTGAAGAATAAATGATGGCCTGGCACAGTGGCTTTGGCAGCTGCTGGGTGAGACAGTGATGCCCTAATGCGATTCCTTGATCCTCCTTCCTGGGAAAGGGGTCCCTGTGAGTTCACACCAGCACCGTGTGGTGACTGGGCATCTGGGTTCCTGGGCAAAGGGAAAAACTCAGCCTGGCTTGTGCCTACTGCTCTTCCCTCTTCCTTCTCTTGATGCTCTCGCCTCCCTCCCCCATCTCCACGCCCCGCAGGAGATGACCTCGGGCAGGACCCAGTCCCTCACTTCAGATGCACAGCCCTGCCCGGGAAGGTGAAAAATGACGCTCTTTCTTTCCAGCTGACCGCAAGGAGAAAGCAAGATCCTCCCCCACCCCTCCTCCTTCCCTCACCCCCATAGACCGACCATGGGCAGGTTACCAAGGTAAAAATCACTAGACTAGTTGTTTGGAGGCCTGGGTCTAAATGCTGGCTCTGCCCCCAAGAATTCCTCTTGTGTCCCTGGGCAAATGATTCTCCTGCATCTGGGCCTCTGTTTTCCCATCTGTGAAATGGTGGAGTTGAACAGTTTTTTGAAATGCTAACATTGCAGGATTAAAGTAGATCTGATAAAATGTGATTATCTGAGAGACTTAATCACTCCAGGCAGCTTTGCCATTTAAAAGAGGAGCTGGTTAACCCAGATGAGTGTCTAATTGGCAGCCTGCGGCAGGGGAGCTCCCTGAAGCAGGAGGGCTTCCAAATCCCCTCACCTGCTCCGGGTGCCACGGGTTCCACCGCCACCCGTCAAGGACAGACAGCTGAGGGGACCCTCTGCCCTCAGGGAAGAAAGATCCTGCCCTCGCTCCAAGTGCTCTCAGAAGCTATCAGACGCTCCATCTGATTTCTGTCATTCCTGGGACTCAGGGAAGGGAAATCTGGCTGGAGAGCAAAAGTTCAGATAAACAGAAGAATCCTGTGCCTAAAAAAATAAGTTGCCTGGGAGCTTGAAATCGGGAGTGTGGTAATGAACGGAACACCTGGGAGTGTTCAGCCTGGGAGTCAGAGGGACCTGGGTTCCAGGCCTCCTTCCAGGCTAACCCTGCCAACCTCGTGTTCACCTTCTGCACACAAACATCTGCACGGTAACAAGCAAAGAGCACCAGGCTCCTCCCAGTGACGCGAGCAGCATGTGCTGTGAACAGTGAGATGCTAAATCATTCCAGAGCTGTTTTAAGGATTAGGCAGAAATGTTAAAGGCAACAGATGTTGGCTTGTTCCCTCCAGGAGGATATAGGCTTTAGTGGAGTATTTCTCTGCTGGCTTCAGCCCAAATCATGGCCACAGCCCTTTCTCTGACCTCCCGTTCAACCCAGCAAGGAGAAGGGGCTCAGTTTCTCCCCTGAGGTTGAGAAGCGGAACTTCTTCTAGGGAGGGCCTCAATAGGACAATGATCTCTTGTAAGACGAGCTGATTCAAACGTCAGGGGAAATGAGGAAGCACAGATGTAGCGTGGAGCCCAGGTTTTTCCTGGAAGCCATGAGCAGAGAGCACTGGGTTCCAGTCTGAGTTTGGAGAAGTCTCCAGGGCCCTGTACCATGAGACCTGGGTGGTCAAGGTAATTGCTCAAGGCCTTCTGGATCTACTATTCTAGGGGACCATGATAATGGATGAAGTACAGCCAACCCAAAGATTGTTCCAAAGAGTATCAAGCTTTCTCCTCCAGCACTTGGCAGTGAGGAAGCTACATTCTTGGGTAAAGAGAGAGGCTGTGTCATCATCACGGTCTGGAATCTGTTCAGGGTCAAAACCACTAAACTAACAGAGCCTGAAGTAGTTCCAGCAAAAGACTTCAGGGAACTTCTGAACCTTCAGACAAGTAAGTGGCTGCATTCTGCCCTTCTGAAGGCTCTCCTGCACTCACCTTTGAACGGGGACTGGGCTCGAGTCACCAGGAAGAGGCTCTTGCTCTTCTTGCTTTGCTGCTCCCGGCGGGCATAGTAGCCCAGCGTGTTGCAGCGGCGCTTCTTGCAGCTCAGGCACAGGCCCTGGCTGAAGCTGTCCATGTCCCTGCACGGGTAGGCCATGCTCTGCATATCAGCGTGCAGCAAGGAGTCGATGAAGAGGTGCACTGACCGCTCATGGGCACATTTGATGGTCTGAGTGATGGCTGGAAAACAGGGCAAGAAGGACATTGTCATCCCTTTATCTGAAGGATCACCTTGTTTCTCAGTTCAGAGTACCAGGACATTGGGAAGGAGGAGAGCTGAGGTCAACCCGCTGACTGCAGTGGATGTGATAACTGACTGAACACTACACAAGGGGTAGACCCCCTGCAGTCACTTAGTGTGGAGGCATAATCTCAGGCTCCAGGGGGCTGTTGAGGGCACCCTGTATGTTACGGTAGGTGTCTTAATAGGAACCCCAAGTCACTAAGAAAATATTGAATTATTTAAGCACGTGGGGTAGTGTAATTCATTTTGGAAATATTTTAATCTCAAATGGTTAAAAATGCACAATTGCTGGGCTTCCCTGGTGGCGCAGTGGTTGAGAGTCCGCCTGCCAATGCAGGGGTACATGGATTCGTGCCCCGGTCCGGGAAGATCCCACATGCCACAGAGCGGCTGGGCCCATGAGCCATGGCTGCTGAGCCTGCGTGTCCGGAGCCTGTGCTCCGCAACGGGAGAGGCCACAACAATGAGAGGCCTGCGTACTGCAAAAAAAAAAAAAAAAAAAAAAAAAAAGCACAATTGCTGATGCTTTAAGGGTGAGTTAGCAGAACAGGCTTGTGCGGAATGCCTCTTTTCTTAATAAAGCTGGGTAAACCAGTGCCCAGGCAATCTTGGGACTTGGCTCATGGTCTGGTGAGAGCTGAGGCCTCCCCCACCATGTCTGCCTTCTGTCCCAAAGCAGCCACTGCAGGCCCTAAGATAACTGGCCTGTACAACCAGCATGGGGATTGGCTTCAAGAAGGACATATCCCAGTGACCAGGTCTGAACGGGCCTAACCCAAAACAAGTTTAGGAGGTTTATATACCAAGGATTTTGACCCTTTTCTGGGGGGATTTGTTTTTGGGTCTCCAAATCTTAACAATCTTTAGTAAAGTTTTCTCTAGGAATGTTGAGGAACCACCAAGAGATGTGATAAGAACCTCATGTGAAGGTGGAGCACAGGTAACTTTGCCAAAAGCTGTTTGCCCAGGATTAGTCATCTCAGTTCTTGGTCGCTAGGGGCTGTATTTGTTGAGCACCCACTATTCGGCAGGTACTACACTGAGTGCCTCCCCAGATCTTCAGTACAGCTCCTTGAGGCAGCTGTTACGAGTGAGAAAACTGAGTTTCAAAGACATTCACTCACTCACTCAAGCTCACCTAGCCAGGAGGTGGCGAGGATGGTAAAACAGTTACCAACTGACCAAGTTAACACGTTCACCCCAGAATGGGATCACTTGCGAACATAAGGGTGAAGAAAACTGAGAAAAACCATACCAGGGGTGGGCAAGATAAATGAATATCCTTGGTTCCATCATTCTGAAGTGTAGCACAAAAGAGAAAATGGCAGTAGTTGGTCAGAGATGCATTTACCAAGCAACTAGCTAATAAACACCATCCTAGGGCTCTGTGTTGAGCTTAAGGAGGGTGTAAATCTGGGAAGAGGGCTGGATGGTTACCAGGAACTGCTGGTGACTAGAGGGCGATGACTGGAGAGTGATGTAAGGAATGATAAGGGGAAGTTCCCAGAAGGTTCTCTCAGGCGTGGGCGGGTGGAAAGCTGGGAGTCCAGCCAAAATGAGATAGTGTCCAGTGTGAAGGTCATTCTGATATAGGAGACGTGAAGGTGGTGATGTAATCACGAGATAGTGTGTGCTCAGCTCAGTTTCAGATGATTGGGGCAAGATGGTGGTATGTGGGGGTCGGGGGGTCTCCAGTTGGCTTAGAGTGAGTTGGCATGTCTTAATCAGGATATTATTTTACAATAATGAGAACCTTGGAATGCCTATGAAATGTATGGTTTTTGCTCACATTTTTTTTTTTTTTTTTTTGTGGTACGCGGGCGTCTCACTGTTGTGGCCTCTCCCGTTGTGGAGCACAGGCTCCAGACGCACAGGCTCAGCGGCCATGGCTCACGGGCCCAGCCGCTCCGCGGCATGTGGGATCCTCCCGGACCAGGGCACGAACCCATGTCCCCTGCATCGGCAGGCGGACTCTCAACCACTGCGCCACCAGGGAAGCCCTGCTCACATTTTTGTTCTTTAATCCGGGGCCTGTTACCAATGTGCGTGTTAATGTTTTGGTTTTAGGGTTTGAGAGAGAAAGGGGATCGCGACCCAGATAATGCCATATTCAGCTTCCACCCTGAGACAAAGGAAGTCACAAGGACCTATTTAGAGCTGAACATCTAATTGGAAGAATCTCAATAATGAATGTCCTGTAGGGTCAGCTGATTAAACCTCATGGGGGTTGGAAGAGTTATTCCCACTCTTGTGAGACCAAGGATCAAGAAACCATGATCTATTAAGTGGATCATCATAGGGCCCAGAATAGAGGAAGCCCCCTGAGTGAGGAAGCTTCCAGAGAAAGAGGAAGAACCACAGGCATCAGGGCTCAACTTTCAGAAGGGCTGACACCCCAGGAGAGACTTCTCTGGGTACACTGAGTGGAGGTAAGAAGCGGGGACTCCCAGTGGTGCCCCTCAGCTCATCCTCAGCACCTGAGCTCCAGGGACCACTGCCTGTTAAGAGGAAGGGCTTGGGGGGAGCGGCAGCCCTTACCTACTCCCACAAGCCCTCTCTCTGGGTGGACTTGGTGATCATTCACCCTGGGCCCCACCCTTGCCAAACTCTTCTCAGAATCTTGCAGATTAGTCACCACTGGATCCAGAGGCCCCATCAGTTGTGGGGAATGTAAACCAGCGTAGGCTAGTGTCTTCTTTCTCACCGTTTAAGCCGTGCTTGGCAATATGTTTGTAGAGCTCTAGGAAGTGGCATCCAGGCTGGTAGGAGCCCCCGTTGGGGTAGAAGTCATAGTGGGCTATGGGCTGCTTGATGCCCACACTCAGGCCCATGTGTTCCTGGGTAAAGGTGTGAATGGCGTCCACGAAATTGGCATCATCTGGTGAAAGCCGGTCACCGGGGGAAGCTCTTTTAAACAAAAGGCCCGCAGCATCCAGCCCTAACAGGAAAACAAGGGGAAGGGTTAGGTGAGAGCAACAGGAGAGAAGAAATGCTCTTTTTACCTTTTTCATGTTATTACACATTCATGAGCTAGCAGGAAGAAGAAAATCCTAGGGCATAATCTTTCTCTCAAAAATCTTGCCATAACTTTTTCACAGTAAAACCATAACAATTCATGGCACTAAAAATCGGACACGGGCTGGTTATTATCTACGGGGAAAAGAGGTTTGCAGGAACAATCCAGTGGTAGAAATAAGGTTATAAGGGAATGCTTGATTTATTTAAGCCAATCAATTTTAAGTACCTCTGAAGCCACTTTCAAGAGCATCTGTTTGCATATAAAAAAACCACTGTGCTTATTGTAAGTAGTTCTAACCTATCCATCAAAGAAAGAATTTATTTGCCTGCATGTTGTCAATAATTTCCCTAAACAAACTGGCTTTTCCCCTACACTAATGTCATTTCATTGGAATGTTCAGAACTGCACTGGGACATTACTGTTCTCTGGGGAAAATGTTGTGAGCAAATAGGACTGCTCACAGCTCTGGTCCTTAAGTGACAGATATGTTTGCATGAAACAAGTGGCATCTCCTGGCTGATGGTAGCTGGGTAGTATTTATGCACTCAAGGTTTTTTTCTCCTTCTTTCTTTACCTTCTCTGGAGGATCCTTTGTTGTCCCGTATCAGTCCTGGCTTCCATCACTGTTGGGGGTGAAGGAATTGACAGGGGACCATGACAGTCCCTGCTCTCTAGCCCTCACCCGTAGTTACAAATAAAGGAAGTGATTTATATTTCTTTCTTCGTCAGGCTGACTATGAGATGACAACGGAGTAATTAGCGGTCCTGTTGCTTCTGATATGTGTGGGCCTGGCTAATAAGGCCTGATGTGGCCCGTGACACCAGCCGGCATGGAGAGGGTCCTGGGCCCAGTGCCGCCTCTCTGCAGTTCTGACTTAGCCTTCTAGGCCTGGTTTGTCTGTGAAGGGCCTCACTGGACTTCTGTGGAAGGTTCTTGTGTGGGAGGTCTGCTCACCCCCAGGCTATTGAGCATTAAATCATGGAGGGCACCAAATACTGATCCATGGATCAGGCCTCCCCATCACCAGCAAGATGGGAAAAAAAAGAAAAAAAAAAAAGACCAGAAAATGAGTTCTCATCATGACAAATTTGCTTCGTTTAAATGTCTGCCATTACCCCTATCTTTTTTCAGTGTTAAAATAAACCTCTTCTTTTATGAAGGAATGGTAACAGTAGATAGTAGTTGCCAAAAATGTTCTTTCTTGATAAAATAAAAGATCACAGCAATGTTATTCATCTTACATTTTGTTTGAATTGTTTTTGCTTGTGAAATATTGTTTTAGCCTGATGGGTCTTGAAGGATGAGTAGGAGTTTGGTAGGGAGACTAGGGCTTGGTTTTTCAGACAAAGGGAAAAGTGACTGCAAAGGCCCAGAAGCACAAAAGGCCATGGCACATTTGTAGAGTGGAGAAAAATCTAGTGTCACAGAAGCCTAGAACTATAAGAAGGGAACAGTGGAAGGAGAAGCTGGAGAGCTCTGGGGACACTACACTGAGAAGGGCCTTGTCTGGGCCTCCTGAGTTTTACCCTGTAGGAATCAGTGGGCCTCAGGGACTTGGCTGATGAGGCGTGTTCCTCTGACTGTGACTCTGGGGCAGCAGGGGGGGGATGAGGTTTGTGTCAGGGCAGCCTGGTAGGAAAGGCCTTCTTGTGTGTCTTCAGCTCTTCCTGGGTATCTAGGGGCATCTCCAAGGTGGCATAGAGCTTGGGGTGAGGTTTTTGGTGCAGAGATCCCTCCCTCAATCCAAATGGGCCTCAGAGTAGGACCCACGTGTTTCACAAAAGTGGACACTGAGGTACAAACATGTCTGTTACAGCAAATTTAGGGCTGTCATTCTTTAACTCACGTTGGGCTTTTAAAACTATAGGTTGAAAAATAAACTCTTTCCTGCTACAGAAGTGTACACAAAATCTACTTTTTAGGACCTATTTGGCAGGACTGTGAGAGACCTTTGTTTGAGGAAAGGCAATAGGAAGTGAGGCTGTGATTTGCTCTAAATTCTCTTGGAACAGCAGTCTATGACAGCGGTCATGTTTGAAATAAATAGTGCTATAAGTCCTCCTGTGAACTCTAATACAGCTTGAAGGAAGCTGGGGGTGGGTTAATTTATGAGACCGTTGGAGAAGCAGGTCCTTGCTCCACGCCCCCGTGCAGCTGTGAAGATTATAGCTGTCAGTTATCAGGTGTGGTTACCTGTAATTCTCCCAATCTTGTGCTTTCCGCTCATGTAACTGCCAGCGAATCCTGAGACGTGTGCACCCAGGCTGTACCCAATTAGATGAACATTGCTTGGAGAAAAGTGAACAGACTCCTGGAAGACAGCCGTGAGACAGTTTCAGGAGGGGAGAGAGCTGCCTGGATACAAGCCTTTGTGGGTGCAGCCTGTTCTAGGCTCTCTCTGTTCTTTGTGCCTGGTCACAAGTAAGGTGCTTAACTCCTACTCAGGACCCCAAGTGGTTTCTCACCTTGCTGACTCCGTCCTGTTTCCTTTCCGGCTCAGCTGCCTGGGGCCCTGCCTGGTGGTGCTGCCTCCTGTCTGCCCATCTTCACCTGGATGTTAATGCCTTGCGGGAGTGACCTCATTCATGTGTGGGGGAGTTTGATAGCTTCCAGGGTGTGTTTAGATCCCTTAGCACATCCAAAGAGGTGAGCATAAAAGGAACAGTGGATGGAGTAGTGGGGGCAGATGATCCTATAAAACAGGGCTTTAAGGGAGGCATTTGATAGACCGCTGGGGGTCTGGTCTCTGTCCCATGCCTTCGCATCCCTGTGAGCTTAGCAGAAGTAGTTCTCCCGTCTGGGTTGCTGTAGGAGACCAGCTTAATTCACTCAGTCTTAGAGGAAGGGAGAGGACGGGAGAGAAGGGAGATCAGGGCAGGTCTCACCTCCAGCCACTGGAGAAGGGCCGCGATCTCCTGGCCGACGAGGCGGGTGTTGCGGACAGCAATGGAGTAGTGGGTGTGGGCCAGGGTGACCCATTCTGCCAGCCCCACGTTGACTGGTCGGGCCAGCTGAGACTTCAGCGCGGCCACCATCTGCCAGATCCAGTTTTCCAGCGAGGCTTCCATCTGAGGGTGGAACCACAGGGTCATCAGCTTCCCAGGGAGGGAGGCGCGAGTGCTGTACTAGCTCCCTCTATCTACCTGCTCACCTCTTTCCTTCTCCAACTCTGGGCTCATGCTGGGTCCTTCTCGCCAAGAGAAAGGGCTTAACCTGGGGCTTCTCAACCTCAGCGCCATTGACATTTGGGGCCAGATATTTCTTGGCTGAGGGAGTTATCCTGTGCACGGTAGGATGTTTAGCTGCATCCTTGCCTCCACCCAAGAGAGGCCAGCAGCACCCCTCCCCTCCCCCTCCCCAAGCTGTGAAGACCAAAAATGTCTCTGGACTTTCCAAATGTCCCCCGGGGGGCTACCCCCAGCCCTCCCTGTGCTGCCGCGCCTCTGGGTCACACCCAGTGTTCTGCTTGCCTTAGAGGGGGTAGGACTGTGAGCTGGAACATAGTAGGAACCCAATAACAACTGGGTTGATTCACTATGGACACCTGTTCTGTGTATGTTCCTTGTTTGGGAGCCAATTTGCAGGGCACTCCTGAAGGGTTCACAGAGCAAAGACGTTTGTGCTGTGTCTGGAAGGATAAATAGGAGTTCTCACGGAAGAATCCAGGTGGGCAGGTGAGTGTGGTGGCGGTGGGTGAGGGTATCTAGGGCACTCCAGGCAGAGCATGTGCAGAGGTGCAGAACCACAGAAGGGCAGTGCGGCCTGTCTGGGGAGAGCAGGAAAGTCGGGTGTAATTGAAGACGAGAACACAGAGGTGAAGCTGGACGGCAGTACTGATGGTTTGGCTTGTGAGTCTGGGGTGAGATGCATTCATTTAATAAATGTCTTTCTACCCAGTACCTTCTATGTGGATGTAACACCTTGGGTTCAAATCCAGACTCTCCTAGTTACTAGTTGAGTGACCTTGGGCAAGTTATTTAACTTTTCAGTGCCCCAGTTTCCTTGTCTGGAAAATGGGGATAATGATAGTGTCCTCCTTCCAGGATTGCTGTGAAGATGAGATAAGTTAATAGATGTAAAGCGTTTAGCACCTGGTACATAGTGAGGACTCAGTAAATGTTAGTTATGGCAGCTGCTGCTGTTGTCATTATTATTATTATTACCAGCAATAGTAGATACAATCCAGTCTGCACAAGATTTTGAAAACAAAGGACTCATTCTAGTAAAAGGATCCTGGTAAGAGGACCCTGCTATCTTCATGTCTGTAAACAAGATATGAAGTCAGCCATTACTTCAGCTAACAAATATTTTTGGAGCACCTAATATTTAATGGATCCTGTCCGGCGGGAGATGAGGGAAGGGATACTCTAGGCAGAAGTCACAGCCTGAGCCAAGAGGAGAGAAGTCATGTGGAAGGAGCTACAAGCAGAGGTAAGGGGGAGGCAGGGAGAGTGGCAGTGGAGGCAGGGAGAGCCGGCCCTGCTGTTTGTAAGGCTCTCAGCTCAAGTCCCTACCTCAAGTCAGGTACCAAGTCCACAGCTCTGTTCTCCCCAAAGCTCTGCTCTGGATGCATTCCCTCCTTCCCAATTTCTTTTCTGTTTTTCTTTTGTAAGGGAAGGTTCCTTTAGGTAAAGCAGCTGAAGAGATGGAATGTTCTTCCCTTACAATGACTGGCCTTCTAATAATCCATCCTTACCCCCTCCTCTCCCATAAGAAAGCTTTCGATGTCTGATCTTTTTTTTGGCCATGCCATTCAGCTTGTAGGATATTAGTTCCCTGACCAGGGCTTGAACCCGGGCTACCACAGTGAAAGCGCCAAATCCTAACCACTGGACCGCCAGAGAACTCCTTTCATGTCTGATCTTTAGTTTCCTTTAAGATAGGTTTCATCTCAGGGTTCTACCCTCTGTCTCCAATTCCATGCTTTTTTTTTTTTTTTTTTTTTTTTTTTAAGAAATAGGGATAGAGCTCCTAGCTTAGCTAGAGAGAGCTGCAGTGAGGAGATTGCAGTGTGAGGCCTGCTGTGTGATGGGGACCCTGCCAAACCCATCCTTGACAAAGGCTTGATGTAATGGAGTCTTTGACAGTATGGGCTTTGGAGCATGAGGGTTCTAGTTTTGGAGTTCTGTCTACTGAGGGCTGTGTGACTGTGGTAGCTGCTTGACCTCTCTGAGCTGCAGTTTCCTCATATGAGAGATGAGACTAACTCAAGTGGCCGTGTAGGGAGGCGGGAGGATTAAATGAGCTGATGTCTAATGTAAATGGCTTAGCTCCTATAGGGCCTCATCTGTGTTAGGTCTCTTCTCTAAGGGCAGGAAAGCCCCTACCACCTTCACTGCCAACCCTGTGCTGTGGTGGAGCACGCCCCACCCTTCCCTAGGGTGGGGCTCCTTTAAATCCTAGGAGGAAGCTGCTGGCAGGCTACAAGAGCCTCTGTGCTTTTCTGGGATGGCAAACCCACCTTGTGGCTACACCCACATGGCGTCATGTGGTTCCCACTACCCCACGAGGCCAGGCATGGGGTCTGTTTTGTTCATGTGGAGGGTATGAGTGAATACATGTTGAAAGAGTGGTGGTGGACCGATGGGCTCATTTTGCTCTCTAAGCTAGGATAGATGGGGGTTGCAGAGTATTTTTCAATTAGATGGTAGGGAAAGGGTTTCAAGTCATGAAATAGACCCCAGATCTCTGGAGGTTTCACAGTGTGAACCAAGCTTCAAATCGTGGGTGGCCTAGAAACTAGTAAGGCAGAATTTCTTCTTGGAAACTTTTGTTTGACTTCAATCATTGCCCACAATATTCTTTTCCCCTTTCTTCCACAGTAATAGAATTTTAGCATCACTAAAAAGCTACACTTTCTGTAAGAGGCTACATATCCTAAATACCTTTCCCTCTAGGTATGGGCAAATGGATGTAATTGGAAGCATTTCACAGATGCTTCTGGGAAGCTAACCTAAGAAAACACATTTATATACCAAAAGCCATTGAATTGTACACTTTAAATGGATGAATTTTATGGTATAATGGGAATTACACCTCAATATAGTTGTTTTTTAAAAACCCTGCTTTTGGGCCTCCCTGGTGGCGCAGTGGTTGAGAGTCCGCCTGCCGATGCAGGGGATACGGGTTCGTGCCCCGGTCTGGGAGGATCCCATATGCCGCGGAGCGGCTGGGCCCGTGAGCCATGGCCGCTGGGCCTGCGCGTCCGGAGCCTGTGCTCCGCAACGGGAGAGGCCACAACAGTGAGAGGCCCGCATACCGCAAAAAGAAAAAAAAAAAAAAAAAAAAAAAAAAAACAAAACCCTGCTTTTTTACTTTTTTGTGTTTACATTTTACTACCTTGTGCTACCTGGGATGCAGATGTGATAGCTAGTGCTCTAGCTGCCATCTTGGACCATACTCTAAGGATAGCAGAATATTGAGCAGGGAATGAGCTGGGTCCTTGAGGACTTCAGTGACCAAAGCTGTTTATTCAGTTTTGGATTACATATACTGGACTGTTGTACGAAATGGAAGAAAAACTTCTGTTTTATTTGAACTACTGCCAATTTGGATTTCTGTTATTTGCAGCTGAATTTAACCCTTACAAATATAATATTTTATTGGGAGACTATATCTTCTGGCTTCCTACCTCCTCTTGGGAAACATGCAGATTCACCTTCATGAACTGCAATCTCTTATGGGCCCTTATGTGCTGTGTGACCTTTGTGTGTGTGTGTGTGTGTGTGTGTGTGTGTGACCTTTTTGAGCCACATTTTACTATCTGAAATGTGGAGATAATTATACTTTCTCTGCCCTGCTTACTCATGAAATTAAGATAATCAATAAGATAATGTGTGAGGAAGCACTTGGGAAATTAGAATGTACTTTAAAAGTATTATGCATGAAGTTGTTATCACCAGCTCCCTATCTTTTTATTACAATTGAACACACTAGGGAGGGAAACAAAAGAAAATGTAAAAGTAGAGAGAAAAAAGGCATGTCAGCATTTCCTACCAACCACCCGTGGACTATCATCACCAGAGGCAGAGAGGAGTTGAAGCCGCACTGCTGTAACGTGTCTGAGTGATTGAGCCGAATCTGACAGCCCTTATTGGTTTCTTCTTTAAAGAGCAGAAATCTGGTTCTTGTCTCCTGTGATGTTTCCTTTGTTTCAACAGCTCGAGATCTCCTTCCAAATGACTCTGGAAGATAAAATTGGAGACAGTGTTTAACCTGGCACCTGTTCCACCTCTGCCAGCTCTGGGACAACCCAGAAGTTTCTAAAAGCACTAGGCAGCGGGGTTACTGCAAGGTGCTGGAGGTAGGCATGGGCTGTGGCTTTGGGGAACCCCAAAGAGCATTTTATTTCCAGCAGAATGGCCATTTTTTTCCTGGGAGATGATGGAGGGTGACCTAGGAGGACCCCACACAGAGGTGGAGAGGACCAGATCCTCCATCCTGCCATCCCACGGACTATAGGATCAGCCAGTCAGACACTAGAGTAACTCCAGGACAGTGGGAATATGGGAGAGGCAATGGGGACTGAGGTTCAGAGAGGATAAGTAGTTCGCCCAGAATCATGATGCCCATAAGTGGTAGGATTTGGAGCCTGTCTCTCTGACTCCAATTCCCTACATCCCTATGCTAGGCAGACAGCACACAGAGCGTCTTAGTTTGATGACACTATGCATTCTCTCCTGTGGCTCAACCTGTTCTCACACGTAGTCTTGCATTGACCAGGTAGGACTGGGGTGGGGAGGATCACAGAGGGGGTGGATTCTGCTTGATGGGGAGTGGCATTCAGGGAGGACTTTTCAGGGAATGTGAGGCTCATGCTGGCCCTGAAGGATGAATGAGGGCTTGTGTGTGTGTGTGTGAGTGGGTGGGAGGAGTAGGGCTTTCCAAGCTGAGGGCACAGCTGAGTAAGGGCTCAGAGGCGTGGGACCTTGTGGGTGGAAGGAAGCCGAAGGCTGGGAAGCCAGAGTGTGGGGGGCCCCTGGATGCTGAGGAGTCTGGACTTTATGCTCTCGATGATAAGATGCTGCTAAAGAGTTTTCAGCAGAAAAGGATAAATGAATATCCACCCAGAATCTTTCATAGACTGTGTGAGGGTGGGGTAGGGAGAAAAAGATTGTTTTTATGATTACACCCTCCGTTGTTTTCCTGAAAGGCTATCTAGCTTCTCTTTGTGGGGAGCCTCACCCTGACTCTGAGACACTTTGTGGAGGATGGGCAGTCACCCAACTCTTTGAGGCAGTGCAACAGCTGTCAAGACCATGATGTCAGTCAGAGATAAAGCTGGGTGGAGCCTGAGGGAGGTGCCATGTTCCCCAGGTGTGGCATCCCAAGATGGGTGACATCTTTTCTGCTAAGATTAGGAATCAGACCAAGAGCTTGGGGAGGATGCTCTCACAGCCCCTTCCAGCCGAGGGTGGGCTCCCCTGTGGCTGAGGGGCAGACACGAGGCCATACCAGCATTTTTGATCAGTGAACTCAATTCAGCCCAGTCACTAAGAACCCTGATCATTCTTTCTGAGCATAAAGTCATTCAGGCATCTCAGACAATAAGTCTTGGGCTTTTGGTTCCAGGGGACAGCAAGACAGAGAGATGATGAAACTACAAAGTGCAAGGGGAGGTATTAATGAAACCAATTTTCCTACCCAAAGGTTATTAATTTGAAAGGTTATTAATTCCCAGCAGAGGGCAATGATTTTTCACTATGATGACAGAATGAAATGCATCATATTTTATTAAAAGGAGATGAAAATGAGAATCTGAATAACTTCTCTGAGATAAAGAAGAAAATTTCTGCCGCCCAGTTTGACTTTCCCAGGCTTAGAGACTATCTGAGCTTGTCCTCATTCCTGAAAGCATAATCCCAGATCGTGCTCCCCATCTCATTGCATGCACTGCCCCCCTGGTCTCTAAGTCAGAAACCCGGGTGTCATCTTACACTGTTTTAGCAGCCATCCAATCAGTCCAAAGCTTCAGGTTCCCACGTATCCCTAGAATCCAATGCCCTAGCTCAGGTGCACACTGTTTCTTGCTTGGTGTATTGCCACAGCTTCCTAACTGGTCTCTGTTTAATCTCACCACCCTCCCTCACACTGCTGCTCAAACAATCTTTCTAGAACAGACATGACTATTATACCCGTTAGTGTCTTTAAGCTTCTTGGTATTGCAGCCAAGTCCATCACCTGAATGATGATCCCTCATCCCTCAAATCATCCCCTCTCTACACTCTCCTGCTACCCCAGACTGCCACTAGTTTCCCCCATTGCCATCTCACATCCCTGCATCTTTGCACTCTCGCTTCCCTCTCTGCTGGTCCCCTCTGGTCCATTTGTTAAAATGGAACTCAGACATCACCCCCTCCAGGAAGCTGTCTCCTCTAGCCAGAGGTAATTACTTCCTCTTGCTGCCAGCACCGTATTGGTCCCCTGATCCTAAGGTAATTTATTTGTTTGGATGCGTGGTGTTTCCTCCACCAGGTTGTGAACTCACGGAGGACAGAGCTGAGGATGCTTAATAAGTGATTAGTGCGCGATGTGGTATTCTGTGGGGTCCAGGTCTCAGATCAAAGGCTATCATTCGATTTGTCAGCGCTTTATGAACTGGAGCTCAAGGTAACTAATTTTCTTTTATTCAGTGACTGAATAGCTATATCTTCCTTCATTTCAGGATAGCTGACTTGAATGCTAAAAAGATTATATGAAAATAAAATGGGGATAGATATAATACCCATCTTGTGAAGTCATTACAAGGATTAAATAAGATGATATTTGTAAAGAGCACGGAACAATGCCTGGCATATAATTAGACCCACATAAATGTGTGTTATTAAAATAAGTACATGTTGGAGCATCCAGCATCTCGCATTTTTGATCTGTGAAATTCTTTCTTTCTGTGAAAATTTATCCCCCTTACCCTGGATTTAGCTGGGAGAATCAGCTCTGGCCCCAGTACCTGGGGCCTCAGATCTGTTCAGGAGAGTCCTAGGGAAAAAAGAGTTGTCAGATGGAAAGGCTCACAAGCACCTGGACTGACCTGAGCTCTTCCTTTTCTTCCTCGGAGCTTGGCTTTCTTTTAGCATGTGTGTAAGTGAGGAGGTTGTGTATATATTCATTCATTCATTTATTTCCTCAACAAATACTTATTAAGCATATATTATTATATTATGCCCTGAGCCCTGACTAGGTGCCAGTTGGAGGCAAATAGGGCCTGACATCTGTGTATCAGGAGTCCCCAGTCCAGTGGGAAAGAAAGCATGAAAATCAGCCATCACATGAGGTTGCTGTGAATACTGCTGTGGAGTGACATCCTGAGTAGGGGCTTTAGGGAAGATGCCAAGAGAAGATAAGGCATCAGTTGAGTCTGGAAGGATTAAAGATTCTTTAGGTGCTCACATCTAGGAGAAATTTTTGAAGAAAGTGGGGCTCTGGTGCCTAAAAATATAAGATTTAGTGGAGGACCTGAGCACTGAAGGGCTGCTGTGGGGAAGAGGGCCTAGGATTCTTTTGCGCAACTCCAGGAGAGAGCAACGGAGTCAAAAGGTGGGCATGACATGGAAGGAAAATTTTGACTTTAAGTGGTTCTTGAAAATTCATAGTTGAAGAAATTGGGGCAAAGAGAAAATAAAGGTGGCAAAACAACAAAGACAGAAATGTTAATAGATTAGCAACCTAAACTGCACAATCTGTGATCATATAAGGTTGCAGAAGATGGGCCACAGATTTTGTTTTGAGCTTCCTATTGGCCAAATCAAAGAGGGAAACAGGAGCAGTTATAGAATTCATACTGTCCAGTTGCTCATACTTTTCTGGTCCTGAAGCCTGAGATGGTTTTCCTGTGGGTTATTGTAAAAAGAGGCCATTGCATGAGGCAGCAGCCATTGTCTTGAATACTATTCCTATGAAATATACAGTAGCAAGTTTTATGTGGTTGACTCTGAGAGTGCAATGCAGTCCTCAATGGAAGCAGCATCCATAGCACCAAACAGCGTTTAAGTCACAGAGAGTCTCTTTAAGACTCTTCGCTGTAATCCAGCAGCAGTCCTATGACTGAAGGAGGCAAGGGCTACTTCAGGTCATATTTTGGGTGGAAGGAGTAGTCCCCAAGTGTCTGAGTCTCCATGGGAGCAGAGTTTGATTGACCCCTTCACAGAACACATAGAATACTGGAGCATCCTCAGGTAAGCCACAGCTTCAAGGATGCACTACTGTGACTCACACTCAAAAGTATACCAAAATCTCTTTCCTAGGCTTTAGCCCTCCCCATAACAGGCTCTTGACAGGGCTTCTCTACCTGGGGATGCTTCTGACGCTGCAAACCCAGTGAGGTCAAAGTGAATTTATTTTCTTTCCTCCCAACCTTCTTCTTCCTTTCCTTCTACATTCCCTATTGTGGTTTGTGACACCGTCATTTGTCCATGCTGTTGCTCAAGCTAGAAAGCTTAAGAGCCGTCCTGGAATACCCTCTCTGTCCCCTTGGTAACCCACTAGGGTCACCAAATTCTGAGGACACAGTCTCAGGGTTATCTTCTCTGCCCCCTGCCACTGACTTAGTCTGGGAACACACAGTTGTTTTTGTATTGGTTGTGATATGGTAATAGACTCAACTTTTTTATTTTGTCTATATGTAGAATTAATACATGTTCATTGTAGATATACAATCTGAAAAATGCTGAAATGAATAAAGAATCTCACTACTCAGAAAAACACACAAGTAATATTTGGAGTATTTCCTTCCAATCTATTCTTATGGAGATAGTTGTTTCATAGATGTTTGTTTGGGGTGTCTATAATTGAGATCATATTATGTGAATGTTTTTTGGTTTTTTTTTTTTTTTTTTTTTTTTGCGGTACGCGGGCCTCTCACTGCCGCGGCCTCTCCCACTGCGGAACACAGACTCCGGACGCGCAGGCTCAGCAGCCATGGCTCACGGGCCCAGCCGCTCCACGGCATGTGGGATCCTCCCAGACCGGGGCACGAACCCATGTCTCCTGTGTCAGCAGGCGGACTCTCAACCACTGCACCACCAGGGAAGCCCTATGTGAATGGTTTTATATCCCTCTTTACCTGTCATGATAATTTTCTTACAGCATTAGAAATTCTTTAAAAACATGCTTTTGAAAAGTGGAATAGGGCTTCCCTGGTGGTGAAAAGGTTGAGAATCCGCCTGCCAATGCAGGCGACACGGGTTCGAGCCCTGGTCCAGAAAGATCCCACATGCCACGGAGCAACTAAGCCCGTGCGCCACAACTACTGAGCCTGCGTGCTACAACTACTGAAGCCCGCGTGCCTAGAGCTTCTCTGCAACAAGAGAAGCCACTGCAATGAGAAGCCCATGCACCGCAACGAAGAGTAGCCCCCGCTCGCCACAACTAGAGAAAAGCCCGCAGCAACGAAGACCTAATGCAGCCAAAAATAAATAAATAAATAAATAAATACATGTATTAAAAAAAAAGAAAAAGAAAAGTGACATAGTTTGTTTCATTATTGTTGGACATTTAGGTTGTTTCCTGTTTTCTTTTTTTTTTCCTATTACTAGCAATGCTCTGATGACCATCTTTATAAATAAATCTTTGTCTGAATCTATGAGTGTTTTTTTAGTAAAGGTTCCCCAAAGTAGGATCATTCGCTTCTTAGGGGTGATCTTATTTATATCTCTTTATGTATGCATATATATCCAAATTGATATTCAGCACTTTTAAAGCTAATATTTATTGAGGGCTTTCTCTGTGCCAGGCACTTTTCTAGAAGTCTTATTTGTATGAACTTATTTAAACCTCACAACTCGTGAGTAAGCGGTTAGTAAATCCAATGATTTCATTATGAGTGAGGAAATTTGTCCTAATTGTATTGGATAGGAGCTTTTCCTTCTTCAGGCATGTCTTCTGAAATCGTCATTTTTCTCATGTCTTTAGAAGAGCTAAAGACACACCAATGATAAGAATCTGGAGATAAGGCTGTGATTTCGAGAGGGAGAATATCAACTAAGGTAGGCAGTCAAAGCCTTCAGAGGGAGTCAGCCTCTATAACCTGGAAAGCAAGCTGATGCGCTGGAGAGGCTTGGGGTTGCCCTCTGCATGACAGCAACTTCCTGGGACAGCAAAACTTACTCAGAATTAGTCAGAAGGAAAAGCTGGGTGCAGCCATTACATTTCTAATATTAGATTCCTTGCAGCAAGTGATTTCTCTATTCCTAAGTCAGCCACCAGGTTTGAGGGTTCCTAAAATTTCATACAAGAATAAATTATTTCATTTTCTTTTGGGTAAGGACATCATTAGGTGGATGACTGCAGACGACTGAGCTGGCTTAGGGGAGAACCAAGGATTCTGCAGTAAAAGGTCCCGATAGGAGTCAGGACCTGTCTTCCGCCTGTGATGCCTGGGCTGGGTGCTTTTGCTCAGTTCCATGTTTGTCAAGCACCACCCATGTATTAGCTTGTGCTGAGGACACAAGTGCATGACAGGAGCCACAGGTATTAATATGCCTCCTGCCACAGAGCTGTTTGTGAAATTTCTTCACATTCTTATTTTTTTCTTTAAAGATTTATTATTTATTTATTATTATTTTTAAAATTTATTTTTGGCTGCATTGGGTCTTAGTTGCAGCACGCGGGATCTTTGTTGAGGCACTCAGGATCTTTTGTTGCGCGCTGGCTTCTCTCTAGGTGTGGGGTGCAGGTTCTCTCTTCTCTAGTTGTGGCATGTGGGTTCCAGAGCACATGGGCTCTAGTTGAAGTGCTCGAGCTCAGTAGTTGTGGCACGTGGGCTTAACTCCCCCACAGCATGTGGGATCTTAGTTCCCTGACCAGGGATTGAACCCGTGTCCCCTGCATCGCAAGGCGGATTCTTTGCCACTGGACCACCAGGGAAGTCCCGCATTCTTATTTAAATTGCTAAGTGTGTGTGTGTGTGTGTGTGTGTGTGTGTGTGTGTGTGTGTGTGTGTGTGTGTGTGTGTGTGTGTGTGTGTGTGTGTGTGTGTGTGTGTGTGTGTGTGTGTGTGTGTGTGTGTGTGTGTGTGTGTGTGTGTGTGTGATTTCACTTTGTTAACACACTGAAAATATTCCCAGACCCAGGACTAGTGGGAGGGGTCCTCTGGAAGACCATAACTTCACAATTACCCTGAACATCCTCTGGGCCATGTCCTCTGCTTAGAATGGAACAAACCTATGAGATAAATGTAGCCAGAGCTCTGTCCCTGGCTGCCATAGTCAGGCCTATGATTTGTACATGGGCAACACGGACTTCAGAATTTCTAGAACTACAGCAGGATGGAAAAACTTGAATAAGAATTTAGTCTCTACTGGGTCCACAGATTTAGCTCTTAGCTGTTGCTGATTTTTGGTGATAAGCAGATTCTACCAAAGGCCAGGTGAGCATTGCTTCTTCCACTCCTGCCATCTTGAATTTTGCCCTGACCTGAACATCTCACCCTCCCATTTACTTATTATCTTAAAAATATTTCTATGTCTGGATTTCTCAGTTTGGACAATATAGTTACTAATCTTTGTGACATTCCCCAGCTCTTGTGACACCCCAACATCACTGCACTGTAATATTGAACCCAAATGACCCAAGGCATAAACTGCTCCTATGAGGTGATTTATATGGCTGTAGTAATTTTTCAGGTCATTAGAATATTATTTTATTTTATTTTTTTAAATTTATTTTTTATTGAAATATAGTTGAATTACAATGTGTTAATTACTGCTGTACAACAAAATGACTCAGTTATACATATATATACATTCTTTTTCATGCTCTTTTCCATTATGGTTTATCACAGGATATTGAATATAGTTCCCTGTAGAATATTGTTTTGAACTCAGCAGAAATTCCTAAGTTTGCCTTGAATGAATTTATTTTATAGCTGTTCTTTAAAAAACTTTGGGGTCTAGAATTGCTGAAGTAATTTATTACCTTTAGGAGGTTGCCATCTTCCCATTCTCTTTTGCATTCCTGTTTCATCTGTTCTTCTTATTTGTTTATTTTTGCTTTCTCCTTTTCACCATTTTGTTGTCATATAAGGTGATGAGATAAGAGATGGAAGGAAAGCCATTTTCAGAAATCTGATTTATTCTGTTTTCTTTGTCTCTTTTGGCCTGATTTTGCTGGCCATCCTGTAGCCTTAGACTACAGCTTCTCCTTTTGTGGATTCCAGTAAAGAAAGTAAATAGAGGCTGTGTTTTCTTGCTGGAAAGTTTTTTTTTTTCCTCCAAAATTTCTTCTTAGGCTGTACTCCCCTGGCTAAGTCTGAATTTTTTTTTTCTTTCAAGAAATCTGATTATGAAAAAGTATGCCATTCAGAAGAGCTTTCCATTTGTACTGGAATCCTCTGGGGATATGGGGGCTTACTTCCCTAAAGTGGTTCCAAGGTCTTGGGCATATTCCACTCTGGATCAGTTCAAGGTAGGGTAACCAATTGTCCTGTCAAACCAGGATGAGTTGGCCACCTTAATTTGTTTAAGGGCAATTGAGTGAATAAATGAAAAGAGAAAAGATGATAAAAATGCAGAGGTACAATGTTCCTTCCTGCCTAGTCTTTGTGTGGTCCCCTGCCCTGACATGCTCTGCTGTCTTCCCCATTTGCTTAGCTAACATCACTCTTTCTCCAAATGTAAACTCAATCTTCATTTCCTCAGGGGAAATGTCCTGACTTGGTCACATCTCCCTATTATTTGTTCTTTTAGGTGTTTTCGTAGTTGTAGTTTTCTATTTGAATAGTCATTACATAAATGTCTATCTCCCCAGTTTGGTGGTAAGCTCCATGAAAGCAGGATCTAGGTCCGGTTTTGCTCACACTGAAACTTTTGTCAGTAGAGCAAGGATTGTCAAATGTAGTGGTTAGGCCCCCAGACTAGGAGCCATGTGACTTGGGTTTGAGGTCCATTTCCAATACTTACTACTTTTGTGACCTTGGGCAAATTACTTAATGAGATATCACCTCTCCTCTCCCCCTCTAAAATGGTTAAAATTAAAAAGACTGACAACACCTAGTGCTGGTGAGGATGTGGAGCAACAAGAATGATTCATTTATTTCTGATGGGATTGCAAAATACTGTAGCCACTTTGGAAAACCACTTGGCAGTTCCTTATACAGATAAATACACATGTACCATAAGACTCAGCAATTCCAAACCTAGGAGTTTACCCAATAGAAATTAAAACAAATGTCTATGCAAAGATGCAAATGTTCACAGAAGATTTATTCATAATAGCCACAAACTAGCAACAACCCATACCTATCAACTAATAAATGGATAAACTAATTGTGATATATCCATGGAATGTACTTAGTAATACTACTTAGGAATACTATACAATAATACTCAGGAATACTACTTAGCAACAAAAAGGAACACATTTCTGATACATACAGCAGTGTAGATGAATCTCAAATGCATTACACTAAGTGAAAGAGGCCCAGCTTAAAAGCTTGCATACTGTGTGATTCTATTTATATGACATTCTGGAAAAGGCAAAACTATAGTGACAGAGAGCAGATCAGTGGTTTCCTGGGGCCTGGGGATGGAAAAGGCAAAGGGAAATTTTTGGAGGGGTTGAAGTATTTTATATCTTGATGGTGGTAGTGGTTCCCTAGGTGTACATTTAAAAAATTGTTCAGAAAATGAGCTACAGCCAGGCAATACTGTTGTTTCTCCACATGACCCAGGGTCTGGGCCTGGGCACTGCAGGCTGCATGGCAGTCGTTCTGCATCAGTTGCTTATGCAGGGCTGGGCTGGCCTGAGAGGACAAGATGTTTCTGAGTCCTCTGGGGTTGAGGTCAGTTGGCAGGGAGAGCTCCAGCCCTGACTTTGAACCAAATTATTGGATCAGTCTGGGATGAGCCCAGCCCTCCAGGACCTCAGGGAGACCTGGCATACCTGCAAAGCCCTTCCAGGTTCCTTTGGGGCAGGGATGACTAGAGGCACCTAGGGGGTCCATACTTGGGAACCCAAATCATCTGGTCAGAGAGGGTTAGAGAGGAAAGGGACTGGGAGACCACGTGATACAGCATTTACTGCCTGCTTTTAATTCTCTTTCTGTGCATCTCAAGCAACCTCATTTATTGAGGAGTTTCTCGTCTTCCTTTTCTTATTTAGTAAGGATATAGATAACACCATCAATCTACTATTCCAGTCCTCTGGAGAGAATCAGTGTTACCACACCAAATAGGTAGAATTACAGTGAAAAGCAAAGAAATGACATTGTGTGGTACAATCTCCCTTTGTAATTTGTTTGAAAATAGCTTGGTGATGCCGTTCTCCCACCCCCAACCATTATTCCATAAGCACCAGGGACCTCTTATTGGTAATAATGATCTAGTCCAACTTCCTTATTTTACAGATGAAACTGGGACCCAGAGAGGCCAACAGACCTGTCCCAAACCATGCATCTAGTTAACGGCAGAATCAAAAGAACTCAGCTCTCCTAACATCCAAGCCAGCATCTTCCTACTCTGCTGGAGGACAGGAATCCCAACCCACGTTCCTGCCATGTTTTGGGACTCTGTTCCGGTCACTGAGGTAAAGCTCAGAGGACTCACATTCTGTGTCTTATAAAGGCTGATCCCATCAAGTAAGGCCCCTGGTTGTCACATAGGAGACGCATCTTGAGTCTCAGAAGACAGCTGCTGGGGCATCCTCTTGTCGATGGGAAATGCCCCCAAACAACAGAGGTGACCAGAGTAATAAAACCACAAGTCCCACAACCCCTCCAACACCTGTCAGAATTGTCAGCCTCATCTTCAGACCAGAGGTTTTTCCTTCCCTCACCAGAGGGAACTCCAGGAGAATTCTTACACAGCTAAGAGGGCTGTGATGCTGGCATCTGACCAGAGTCAGGCCAGGGGAAGCTAGCTGCCCAGGAGCTGGACAATCACAGGTTCTTCAACAGCTCTTGGAATGGTGGATCTTGGCATAAAGTCTTGGTCTGAGAGTTGCCAAGAGTTATTTTGATAGAAAAATTAACTCAACAGCATTCTTGTTTCAAAATTTTATTTGAATGTTGACGACTGTCCAGCTCCCGACTTTAAGTTTCATTTTCCCTTATCCCTCACTGCCCTGTCTCTGACATGACCTATACAGTTGCCAAGTGAGGTTTCCAAGGAACAGAAGGAGGGGCGGGGGCAGAGGACCTTCACTCTAATTATGAGGTTAGGGCATTGTCAGATGGTATCACAGTCAAGGGCTCTAGGAGCACTGTCCTACTACAGCCCAGAGCTACCACCTCGTGGAGACAAGCACACTGGGAGAAACAGTTGCTTTATTATTGGCAGTACTTGTGCCTGTAAGAGAAAAATGGGGCCCACTCCCTCATCCACAATCAGCTGCCAGAAGATGAATTGGGTACCTTATACCTAGGTGAGGAAAGGAGAGAGGTTGCTGACTGCTTTCTAATCTGGCCCCATGGATGGAAGAGACCCAAGATGAGACCACATCCTGTACGTGGCTTGTTACTGCACAGGGAGACATAGTGCTGTGGAGAGTTTAGCAGCCTATGCTCTGGACTCAGATTACCTAGACTGAATCCCAGCTCTGCTACTTACTAGCTGTGTAGCCTTGGGTTAGTTACTTAACCTCTCTGTACCTCACTTATAAAATGGGACTAGCAGTAGTTAGTCCTATTTTACAGAAGTACTCTTATAGTCTTAATCTTACCTTTAGGATTATTATGAGTTCTAGGTTAAAATATATTGTTTTAAAACAACTTGAAGGAATGATATATGGACTTCCTCTTAGTAACCCTTAGTGATGATGCATGGTCTGTTCTTAGTCACAAGACCACTTAATCAAAGGAAGGAATAGATTCAGTTTGGAACATTTATATTTATTTATTGACAAAGGGGATGGCTCATTTTTGGGGAGGGGTGTTCTACAAAGGTAGAAGTGTCAGCAGTTCCACTAGGCCATATTTCAACATAAATGAAATCAGCAGACTACACTTGATAAAGTGCATGGCTTTAACCATTATGAATTAGCCTTAACCTACTGTACTGGAATCCTAGTGCTGAGAAAAATCTTTGAGAGCGCTCTAGACATAGAAAGCGCATAATGTGTGAATCTCAGTGGTGTATGTGGGAGCCGGCTCAGAAGAGCCAATTGTGTGCACTTCTTCTCAACTCTCCACGTTCAGTAATTTAATGTTGGTAGTTTGAAATTGGCCATATAGGAGTATTTACACCATGGAAATTGGCTAAATATCAAGTTGTTTGTTTGTTTTTGAAAGAGCATCAGTTAAAAAACAAGCTCACCACTGAGTGAGATCTTAGTCCACAAAACTCAAGTGAGTGACAAGTAGCACATTTCTTTATTTTCTTTTATCAGCTTAAATGGGGCATTGAGTCCCCATCCTGCGCAGTTTTGGTGGAGTTCTTTTTTCCCAACTTTGTGCAAAGATCTCTCTATACTGATTATTTTTTATATCAGGTCCACCTGCTAAGAAGCTCAGTCCCATTTTATACAGTCCTCAGAAATTCCACTCTTTGGGGTTGTACTTAAGGGATGGGAAGCCCTTTAAGGCAGGAGGGCACCACACCACCTCCTCCTTTAGGAGTGTCATGGAAACTCTGGCTGGGTTCTTGCTGCTTCGGGACATACCAGCCCCTATCCTCTCCCAGTCAGGGAGTTAAGCATCCTCTCTCTTTCTCATCTCCTTTTGGGGATACCTAGAATTATCTTTTTGGTGAATTTAGGCTTTTACAAAAGATAGGAACATATGTTAGATTCAAGTGGCTTCTGCTTCTGAGTCCTGAAAATACCTCTAAACTAAGGAATGGTGCTGGTGGGAAAATAAATGCAAAATAATATCTCAATAAATTATTCTGGTATTTAAAGATGAGGAAGCTGAGACTCAGAGAGGCAAACTCACTTACCTAAGCTCACACAGCTAGTTTAGAACAAAGAGGAGATTTGAATACTGGGCTTCTGCCCCAGTCCAGCCTCCTCCCAAGATAACACTTCTCTTTCGTGGAGACCCAGGTGGTCTCTACTAGACTGGTTCTGCTTCTATCCACTACTGATGGTCATAACGGTGGTCAACATTTGCTGGGTGATTGCTATGTGCCTGACACTCTGCTAAGCCTTGTGCATACTTTATCTTCCTTTGAGCCTGCTCAGATGTGCAGTGCTTCATCTATCCTCTTATTCTCAGCTCCACAGGAAGAGCAGACCCAGGATGGCTTTTCCAAACAGACCTAGAGCCAGTAGCTTAAGTGGGAAAAGAGAACAGAAATGCTTCTTGTCTAATTTGGGCTCCCAATGGCACAGCTTTGGCGCTCTGTTCACTCGCTTCTTCACTTATTTACTCATTCATTCTCTTTACTCACTTCCTGAGTACCAACTCCATGCCAGGTATTTTCCCACAAATGAAACTTGCCTTCAGCTAAATTGTTTCTGGAGCATGTATTGAATTTGCTTCCCTATTCTTTAAAAAATGTATTTGTTGCACAAAATGGAGTAACAGCAAAAAACAAGTTTTAAAATATAGACTCACATTCTCATCACCCTAATGGATTGACTTTTTATTTTCCTGTGCTTCTATTCTGTATCCAGAAGCAAATATATTTTTCATGTAACTGTGCAGATATAACTGCTTTTTGATTTTTTAAATTTCACATTATGTAACAAACATCTTTCCATATCCCTGCAGTGTTCATACTCATCATTTTTTTTTTTTTGCGGTACACGGGCCTCTCACTGTTGTGGCCTCTCCCGTTGTGAAGCACAGGCTCCGGACGCGCAGGCTCAGCAGCCATAGCTCACGGGCCCAGCTGCTCCGCGGCATGTGGGATCTTCCCGGACCAGGGCACGAACCCGTGTCCCCTGCATCGGCAGGCGGACTCTCAACCATTGCGCCACCAAGGAAGCCCATACTCATCATTTTTAAAGGCTAAGTAATATTCCATTGAGGGAATGCTTTGGAATTTATGTATCCATTTCCCTATCTGGGACAAGCACTGTGTTTTTAATTTTTCACCTTTCTTAACAGAGCTTCAGTGAACTTCACACAGAGAGCTCTTCTTTTCAGAGGATTATTTCCATGAGCATGAATTACCTGGTGTGGGATTGCTTGGTTAAATGGTGGGATCATTTTGCTGACATGGGAGTTGAAGCAATCTTACAAGTAAGTCCCCCACAGGTGTAGTCATAATTATTACCAACCCAGAGAATCCATAAAACCCAAAAGCTTTCATTAAAGGTGATGAGGGGGTGCTGGAGGAATTGGTAAGGCTGATTAAAGGACTCTTTATGTGGTTATCACTTACTTTTTGCTAGTAACTTGGAATTCTGTGTTTTATCCCATCCTCATAACACCTCTGTGAGTAGGTGCTATCCCCAATGAAACTGGGTCTCAGAGAAGGTAACTGTCTGGACCAAGGTCACACAGGAAGTAGTTGAGTAGCCTCATTCTGAGAGTGGCTCTTTTTCAGACCAGGAAGTTAAAGTCACCCACCAGGACTGACCCATAAATCTCCTTTGCCAGGTATTCAGCACCCCACGGGAGGCTCACTGACCATGAGGTCCCTGAAATCAGTCTTTCCACAGTTGCATTCCCATGGTCTAGAGTGTGGCTGTGTTGAATTGCACTTATGGTGACTTAGAAGAGAACTCAGAGACTGACTTGAAGGCATTCCACAGGAGGTAAGCAACTGAGCGCGTTCTTGTTTGGGTCTGCTGTATCTGCTTGTATACACAATGTGGCTTTAGACACTCAGAACCATCTCACTCATATTTAGCTATTGGTGGACTATGTGTGTTTGTGTGTTGGCAGATCTCCGTAGGTCCTGGTTTCTCATTAACTCATCCGTGTTGACCTTGAGCAAGTCATTTAACTTTCTAGGCCTCAGTTTCCTCATCTGGAAAATGAGGACATTGGACCAGCCAGCTGTGAGGTCTCCATGGTGGTACATGAGATGTCCTCAGCTTTTCTGAGTCAGCTGGATCAAGCTTCTAGACCTGGCTTTTTCCCCACACCAGCTGGGTCTCAGTTTCTACCTCTGGAAAACCAAGAGGTCGGGAGAAGATTCCAGGGTCCCTCCAGTTCTGAGATGTGTGAGTCCTAAGACTGTTCTATCTCTGACTTTCAGTAAATAAAAGATGCCAGAGAGAAGTGTTTTTGAGGCCAGAGCTAATCAGGCAAAAAGAAAAGTGAGAGAGCAGCTGCGACCTGGGTACTCCTGGCTCTGTTCCCACAGGAATGCTGCCCTCTCCTGCACTGGAATCTGAGCCTGATGCTTTGCAAAGAGAAACACTTGCAGTATGAGGAATGCATTAAGCATGAACTTGGCCAAACAGCTCCAGTGTTGCTCTTTAAGGCAAAAGTAAACTGTGAGTGGGGGAACGTGAGCTGAAGCACTTGGGATAGGATCTCTAGGGCAGGAGTTTAGGGGCTGCCTTGTGAGGGAATGGTCCTAGCCCACCCAACTACTGAGCCTCCCTGGGGCTTCCTTGGGTTGTAACCTGGGGTTGAGAGGGCAGGTCATTGGGCCCCCTTAGATCTTACATCTTAGAGGGTGAGGATGCACATGCTCCCATTCATTCATTCCACCATATATTTAGTGAGCACGTACTATGTGGAAGGGATTGTGCTTAATGTAGTAGATACAACAGTAAAGAAGACAGACTGTGCTTTCAAGAAGTTCATGGTCACTTGGAAGCAAGTAAATAGACGATTGCTAAATAGACGATTGCAAGTGTTTCTTGGTTGAAGAATAGGAGAGGCAACTACCCAGCCATAGAGTGGCTGGTGTGAAGGCAGCCAGGGTACCCCACTGGTGGGTAGTATTACCAGTTCCCCAGATAATCCTGGGGACTCCAATCAAAGGCTGGTCCTGAGGGGAGGGAAGGACTATGGAATGTGGGAGTAGAATGAGCTCATGTGTGATCAATATGTCGCCTCTGGAGCTTGAGGTCATGGCTGCAGCCTGTACCCTGGGCCCTTCAGCTTTCCTGACACCCTTGGTAGCCCTCATCTCTTTTGAGATTCCCCAACCCTGGGGTCTGCACCACAACTGTTCCCATTCTCTGCATGTTCATTTCCTGATGGAGAAATAAGGAGTGGTTCAGTGACTTGCCAAAGGTCAACAGCTGGCTAAACAAATCAAACTAGTACCAGAATCCCATTTCTCTACCTATCTCTCCATATGCCTAGGTTCTGAAGCTGTAAAACTTTTCTGGGCATGTGCTTTTACCCTTGTTCCACTTTCTCTAAGATATTCTTCTGGATCAATGTCCTCCCTTCACTTCTTATGTCTGGAGGCACAGATGATTAGTGCTTGCCCCATTGAGACCATGAACATGTCTCTTAAAAATTTCTGTGCCATTTCTGGAAGCAATGGGAGAGGCAGAATAGTGTAATGGAAAGGGCACTGGCTTTGGAGCCAGTCGGCTCTGTATTTGATTCTCTACTAGTTATGAGCTATGTGAATTTGGGAAGCTCACTTAATCTCTGGGAGCCTCAATTGCCTTCTCTTAAATTGCACAAATGAATATCCATCTGATATGATTGTTGTGAGAATCAGGTGAAACTTGGTGAAATGTCTAACACAGAGCTTGGCATTCAATACCTCACTTCCCCTTCCCTTCAAAACTTACCTAAGATCTCTTCCACCTCATGTCTTGACCCAACATAGTTCCTTCCAGATACTTTCTGGTACTGACCCACCAAGGTCTTTGTCAGCCTGCCTGTCTAGCACCTTTCTGTGAATTCTGTGTACCTCTTTTAGGTAGTACATAACATGTCTTGGCAATAGCATTTTGCCTTTGTGTCAGGAAAAGGAGGGCCCTCTTCAGAATGAGGACTTCAGCCTCCTCTCTCCCATTTGTCCAAGCTCTTTTGGGTAGTTAAGAATCTATCAATCTTATGCAGTAGCTCTGGAGCTTACTAGGCTGCCTCAACCAACTGGGGTGCTCCAGGAATGCCATTTGAATTAGGCAGCCCCAGGAGCTGAATCAGGCAGTTCCAAGAGCCAAACCAGGCTACAGGTCAATGGGGAAATAAAACTCTGACTATAAGACATACCCAGCCAGGGTTCTGTCCTTAAACCACTGCTAAATGAATACTTGCCCTTCCAGGATCCCCTGTTTTACCTAATCTTCTACATTTGAGGGCAGTGGTTCTCACATATCCTTGTGTTTAAGATGCAGACCCCTGGGCACCATGCCCAGAGCAGCTGATTCAGTAGATCCGGGAGGCCTGGGAATCTGCATTTTTCTAAGATGGCAGATCATCCTGAGAATAACTTGTCTAGTGGTTAAGAATATGAGCTTAGATGCAAAAATTCTTAACAAAGTCTTAGCAAACCAAATTCAACAGCACATTCAAAGGATAATACATTATGATCAAAGGGGAATTATCACTGGAATTCAAGGATGGTTCCACATATGCAAATCAATTGATACACTACATTAATAGAAAGACACAAATCATATGATCATCTCAGTAGATTCAGAAACAGCATTTGACAGAATTCAACATCATTTCACGATTAAAAACTCTCAACAATTGGGTATAGAAGAAACACACCTCAACATAATAAAGGTGGTGTGTGACAAATCCACAGCTAACATCATAGTCAGTGGTGAAAGGTTGAAAGCATTCCCTCTAAGAGAAGGAACAAGCAGAATGCCCACTCTTACCACTCTTATTCAACATAATACTTGAGAGACAGCAGAAGCAAGAAGAGCTATAATCCTTCAGCCTGTGGAACAAAAACCACATTCACAGAAAGACAGACAAAATGAAAAGGCAGAGGACTATGTACCAGATGAAGGAACAAGATAAAACCCCAGAAAAGCAACTAAATGAAGTGGAGATAGGCAACCTTCCAGAAAAAGAATTCCGAATAATAATAGTGAAGATGATCCGGGACCTCGGAAAAAGAATGGAGGCAAAGATCGAGAAGACGCAAGAAATGTTTAACAAAGACCTAGAAGAATTAGAGAACAAACAGAGGTGAACAATACAATAACTGAAATGAAAAATACATTAGAAAGAATCAATAGCAGAGTAACTGAGACAGAAGAACGGATAAGTGACCTGGAAGGCAGAATGGTGGAATTCACTGCTGCAGAACAGAATTAAGAAAAAAGAATGGAAAGAAATGAAGACAGCCTAAGAGACCTCTGGGACAACCTTAAACACACCAACATTTGCATTATAGGGGTCCCAGAAGGAGAAGAGAGAGAGAAAGGACCTGAGAAAATATTTGGAGAGATTATAGTCGAAAACTTCCCTAACATGGGAAAGGAAATAGCCACCCAAGACCAGGAAGCTCAGAGAGTCCCAGGCAGGATAAACCCAAGGAGAAACACGCCGAAACACATAGTAATCAAATTGACAAAAATTAAAGAAAAATTATTAAAAGCAACAAGGGGAAAATGACAACATACAAGGGAACTCCCATAAGGTTAACAGTTTCTGATTTCTCAGCAGAAACTCTACAAGCCAGCAGGGAGTGGCATGATATATTTAAAGTGATGAAAAGGAAGAACCTACAAGCAAGATCACTCTGCCTGGAAAGGATCTCATTCAGATTCGATGGAGAAATTAAAACCTTTACAGACAAGCAAAAGCTAAGAGAATTCAGCACCACCAAACCAGCTCTATAACAAATGCTAAAGGAACTTTTCTAACTGGGAAACAGAAGAGAAGAAAATGACCTAAAAAAACAAACACTAAACAATTAAGAAAATGGTAATAGGAACATACATATCAATAATTGCCTTAAACGTGAATGGATTAGGGGCTTACCTGGTGGCGGAGTTGTTAAGAATCCACCTGCCGATACAGGGGACATGGGTTCGAGCCCTGGTCAGGGAAGATCCCACATGCTGCGGAGCAACAAAGCCTGTGTGCCACAACTACTTAGCCTGTGCTCTAGAGCCCATGAGCCACAACTACTGAAACTTGCGCGCCTATGCTCTGCAATAAGAGTAGCCGCCGCACTGAGAAGCCTGCACACCGCAGTGAAAGAGTAGCCCATGTTCACCACAATTAGAGAAAGCCCGTGCACAGCAATGAAGACCCAATGCAGCCAAAAATAAATAAATAAATTTAAAAAAATGTTAATGGATTAAATGCTCCAAGCAAAAGACACAGGCTCACTGAATCGATACAAAAACAAGAACCATATATATGCTGTCTACAAGAGACCCACTTCAGACATAGGGACACATACAGACTGAAAGTGAGGGGATGGAATAAGATATTCCATGCAAATGGAAATCAAAAGAAAGCTGGAGTAGCAATATTCATATCAGATAAAATAGATGTTAAAATAATGTTACAAGAGACAAGGAAGGACACTACATAGTGATCAAGGGATCAATGCAAGAAGAAGATGTAACAATTATAAATATACATGCACCCAACATAGGAGCACCTCAATACATAAGGCAAATGCTAACAGCTATAAAAGAGGAAATCGACAGTAACACAATATAGTGGGGGACTTTAACACCTCACCTACACCAACAGACAGATCATCCCGACAGAAAATTAATAAGGAGACACAAGCTTTAAATGACACAATAGGCCAGATAGAATTAATTGATATTTATAGGACATTCCATCCGAAAACAGAAGATTACACGTTCTTCTCAAGTGCGCATGGAATAGTCTCCAGGATAGATCACATCTTGGGTCACAAATCAAGCCTCAGCAAATTTAAGAAAATTGAAATCATATCAAGCAGCTTTTCCGACCACAACACTATGAGATTAGAAATCAGTTACAGGGAAAAAAACCACAAACACATGGAGGTTAAACAATACGTTACTAAATAACCAAGAGATCACTGAAGAAATCAAAGAGGAAATCAAAAAATACCTAGAGACAAATGACAATGAAAACATGACAATTGAAAACCTGTGAGATGCAGCGAAAGCAGTTCTAAGAGGGAAGTTTATAGCAATACAATCCTAACTCAAGAAACAAGAAAAATCTCAAATAAACAATCTAATCATACACCTAAAGGAACTAGAGATAGAAGAATAAACAAAACCCAAAGTTAGTAGAAGGAAAGAAATCATAAAGATCAGGGCAGAAATAAATGAAATAGAAACAAAGAAAACAATAGTAAAGATCAATAAGACTAAAAGCTAGTTCTTTGAGAAGATAAACAAAATTGATAAACCTTTAGCCAGACTCATTAAGAAAAAAAGGGAGAGGACTCAAATCAATAAAATTAGAAATGAAAAAGGGGAAGTTACAATGGACACTGCAGAAATACAAAGCATCCTAAGAGACTACTACAAGCACCTCTATGCCAATAAAATGGACAATCTGGAAGAAATGGACAAATTCTTAGAAAGGTATAACCTTCCAAGACTGAACCAGGAAGAAATAGAAAACGTGAACAGACCAATCACAAGTAATGAAATTGAAACTGTGATTAAAAATCTTCCAACAAACAAAAGTCCGGGACCAGATGACTTCACAGGTGAATTCTATCAAACATTTAGAGAAGAGCTAACACCGATCCTTCTCAAACTCTTCCAGAGGAAGGAACACTCCCAAACTCATTCTATGAGGCCACCATCATCCTGATGCCAAAACCAGACAAAGATACTACAAAAAAAGAAAAGTACAGACCAATATCACTGATGAATATAGATGCAAAAAACCTCAACAAAATACTAGCAAACAGAATCCAACAACACATTAAAAGGATCATACACCATGATCAAGTGGGATTTACGACAGGGATGCAAGGATTCTTCAATATATGCAAATCTATCAATGTGATACACCATATTAATGAACTGAATAATAAAAAGCATATGATCATCTCAACAGATGCAGAAAAACTTTTGACAAAATTCAACACCCATTTATAAAAAAACTCTACAGAAAGTGGGCATAGAGGGAACCTACCTCAACATAGTAAAGGCCATATTTGACAAACCCACAGCTAACATAATTCTCAATGGTGAAAAACTGAAAGCATTTCTTCTAAGATCAGGAACAAGGCAAGGTTGTCCACTTGTGCCACTATTATTCAACATAGTTTTGGAAGTCCTAGCCACAGCAATCAGAGAAGAAAAAGAAATAAAAGGAATACAAATTGGAAAAGAAGAAGTAAAACTGTCACTGTTTGCAGATGACATGATACTATACATAGATAATCCTAAAAATGCCACCAGAAAACTACTTGAGCTAATCAATGAATTTGGTAAAGTTGCAGGATACAAAATCAATGCACAGAAATCTCCTGCATTCCTATACACTGACAAGGAAAGATCAGAAAGAGAAATTAAGGAAGCAATCCCATTCACCACTGCAACAAAAATAATAAAATACCTAGGAATAAACCTACCTAAGGAGGTAAAAGACTTGTACTCAGAAAACTATAAGACACGGATAAAAAATCAAAGATGACACAAACAGATGGAGATGGATTGGAAGAACAGACAGATGTTCTTGGATTGGAAGAATCAATATTGTGAAAATGACTATACTACCCAAAGCAATCTACAGATTCAGTGCAATCCCTGTCAAATTACCAATGGCATTTTTTACAGAACTAGAACAAAAAAATCTTAAAATTTGTATGGAGACACAGAAGACCCCGAATAGCCAAAGTAATCTTGATGGAAAAAAACGGAGCTGGAGGAATCAGACTATTCAACTTCAGACTATACTACAAAGCTTCAGTAATCAAGACAATATGGTACTGGCACAAAAACAGAAATATAGATCAATGGAACAGGATAGAAAGCCCAGAGATAAACCCACGCATCTATGGTCAACAAATCTATGACAAAGGAGGCAAGGATATACAATGGTGAAAAGACAGTCTCTTCAATAAGTGGTGCTGGGAAAACTGGACAGCTACATGTAAAAGAATGAAATTAGAACAATCCCTAACACCATACACAAAAATAAACTCAAAATGGATTAGAGACCTAAATGTAAGACCGGACACTATAAAACTCTTAGAGGAAAACATAGGAAGAACATTCTTTGACATAAATCACAGCAATAACTTTTTTGACTCACCTCCTAGAGTAATGGAAATAAATCAAAAATAAACAAATGGGACCTAATGAAACTTAAAAGCTTTTGCAAATCAAAGGAAACTATAAACAAGATGAAAAGACAACCCTCAGAATGGGAGAAAATATTTGCAAACAAATCAATGGACAAAGGATTAATCTCCAAAATATACGAACAGCTCATGCAGCTCAATATTAAAAAAAGAAACAACCCAATCAAAAAGTGGGCAGATGGGGGCTTCCCTGGTGGCGCAGTGGTTGAGAGTCCACCTGCTGATGTAGGGGACGCGGGTTTGTGCCCCGGTCCAGGAGGATCCCACATGCCGCGGAGCGGCTGGGCCCGTGAGCCATGGCCACTGAGCCTGCGCGTCCGGAGCCTGTGCTCTGCAACGGGAGAGGCCACAACAGTGAGAGGCCCACGTACAGCAAAAAAAAAAAAAAGTGGGCAGAAGACCTAAATAAACATTTCTCCAAAGAAGACATACAGATAGCCAAGAGGCACATGAAAAGCTTCTCAACATCATTAATTATTAGAGAAATGCAAATCAAAACTACAGTGAGGTATCACCTCACACCAGTTAGAATGGGCATCATCAGAAAATCTACAAAGAACAAATGTTGCAGAGGGTGTGGAGAAAAGGCAACCCTCTTGCACTGTTGGTGGGAATGTAAATTGATACAGCCACTTTGAAGAACAGTATGGAGGTTCCTTAAAAAACTAAAAATAGAATTACCACATGACCCAGCAATCCCATTGCTGGGCATACCCAGAGAAAACCATAATTCAAAAAGACACATGCACCCCAATGTTCACTGCAGCACTATTTACAATAGCCATGTCATGGAAGCAACCTAAATGCCCATCGACAGATGAATGGATAAAGAAGATGTGGTACATATATACAATAGAATATTACTCAGCCATAAAAAGGAACAAAACTGGGTCATTTGTAGAGACATGGATAGATCTAGAGACTGTCATACAGAGTGAAGTAAGTCAGAAAGAGAAAAACAAATATCGTATATTAATGCATATATGTGGAATTTGGAAAAATGGTACAGATGAACTGGTCTGCAAGGCAGAAATAGAGACACAGATGTAGAGAACAAATGTACGGAAACCAAGGGAGGAAAGCCAGGGTGGGGGTGGTGGTGGGATGAATTGGGAGATTGGGATTGACATGTATACCCTAATATGTATGAAATAGATAACTAATAAGAACCTGCTGTATATAAAAAAAAGAGTCATAAAAAATATAATGTATCAATTATATGTTTGGGCTGTAGATCCTAAAGGCCAAGCTCTTCATTATTATTATCCATTCTGTCAACAACAACAAAAAACCAAAACGTAATACTGGAAGTCCTTGCTAGATAGGCAAGGAAAAGAAATAAAAGGCATCCAAGTCAGAAAGGAAGAAGTGAAATTATCTATGTTTGCTGATGACATGATCTTGTATATAGAAAATCCTAAAGACTCCACCAAGAACTGTTAGACTTAATAAATGAATTCAGTAAAGTTTCAAGATACAAAATCAATATACACAGTTCAGTTGCCTTTGTATACACTAACAATGAACTGTTTGGGGAAAACAAAACAAAACAAAACCCAGTCTTGTTCTTCAATGCAACCCCTATCAAAATACCTAAGGCATTTCCCACAGAAATAGAAAAAAATCCTAAAACTCATAGAAACCACAAAAGACCCTGAATAGCCAAAGCAAACTTGAGAAAGAACAAAGCTTGAGGTATCACACGTCCTGATTTCAAACTATATTATAAACATATAGTAATCAAAACTATATGGTGTTGGCATAAAATTAGATACGTAGACCAATGGAACAGATTTAAGAGCCCAGAGATAAGCCCACACATATACGCCTTCACTGACCTTGGCCTCAGGGGCCCTTAACTTCAGCTGTTGAACAAGTCAGGGGGTTAGGTTCCTTCCCATGGGGTCCTCAGGGGCCTGAAAGAGGAAAAGTGGTCCCACAGGGAGCTTCCCAAGTAGGCAGCTTCCTCTCTGGCAGAATTGGGCCCAGCAGATGGCAAAGTGCTTAGGGTTATGGGGAGCCCAGGTGCGAGGAACTCTATGGAAAGAAGCCTACCTAGCATTTGAAAGCCAGGCAGAGAGGGATGTGCTGGTACCCAGTGGACTCAGCTGGCTCAGCTTTGGAAGGGGTGGGGGGAGGGAGAGGAAAGCATGTGCGTCTCAGTCAGGAAGCTTCTTCCCAGGGCCTGTCGAGGGCTTTCAGAGACTGACGCTTCCCTAGCAGCCAGTCCATCTGGGCTGGTGCTCCTGGAGTGTTGGGAGCAAGGATATTTTAGATGTGTCAAAAGTGACGAATGTTGGAAAGTGCCATTGGCATCTCTGGGAACTCGCACTTTACACTGGCAGCTAAGATGTGCCAGGCTCTTTGGAAGAAATTGAACTCTGGAGGAAGTTGGAAAGTTTTTAAAACAGGCAGCTTCTGCGTGCCATCGCAGATGTGGGTGGCAATGGGGTGGGCCCTGTAAGTAGACACAGAACCATGAAATCAGTGAAGATGGGTCTGGGATGTGCTAATGGCCGAGGTCTTGGCAAAAAGAAGTGACATTCAGAGAGGTCAGCAGGAAGGAGCAGAAGCATAAAAAAACAGAATTGCGCAAGTGGAAGCCTGAGGTTGGAGTCAGTAGAGCTCGCTGCCTGCAGCACTGGGACTGCAAGACTGGCCTGTTAACTGCTGCCCGCCAGGATTGAGCAGGGGCAGCAGCCAGAGCCTGTCGGAGGCTGGAGGTGAGCCCCAGGCCTTTGCCCAGCTTGAGGCTGGAACAAGGCACCAGTGTATCTGGATTTGAAAACATCCCAGGCAATGTGTTACTGGAATTCAACATCTACCCTCAAGATAATGCATCCTCAGAGGAGGGTGTCTTGCTATTCTGTTTTCAGTATGCCTTTGTTTTGTACGTAGTGTTACTGGTTCTCTGAATATGCAAGGAGATGGCTCATCCCAGGCTTCTTGGGAGTTGTGGGGTGGAGGAAGCACAGGTGGTGGCCACTCTGGACCATACCTGCCAGAAGAAGGAGGGTGGAATCACACCATAAGGGGCTGGGGTCAGGCCACTAGGGCCAGTCCTAGGCAAGTCATGGGGAGGGAGGAGAGTGGTGAGGTGATATCTTGGATATGGACCACCGGGGTGCTAGGGGTGGTGGTGCAGGACCCAGCTGGAACAGCCCAGTATGTCATCCTGCAGAAGGATGAATGAGGGGCAGGGGAAAAGTGACAGGGATGGATGGAGAAGCTCTCATCAGCTCTACCTGCCCCCAGGTGTTCCCTAAAGAAGACACAACAACTCTCTTTTCTGATCATTGTCTTCTCCTGCTTCCCCCCACAACTCCCACAGCCAGTAGAGAAAGGAGGTAGCGAGAGAGAGTTCACAGTCGTCTTCGTTGTCATCATCATCATCATCATCATCATCATCATCATCATCATCACTACTATAATCACCATCAGTACTTGGACTTCTTATATACCCTGCTCAACTTGTCGAGGACTGCACTTGTCTTTCCACCTCCTACCTCCAACCAGCTTTTGCTGACTTCCTCATCCTGCTCCCACATTCCTCTTCTTCCAGGCACTTGAGACACCCCCCAAGTCATCTCCCACTCCTCCCTCTTCTTTTTTGCCCTCCTACCATCAGCAACTACCACTCACTGCAGCATTAACACATGTGATTGCTTCCTGGCACTTCCATCCTTCTCTATCCTGCCAAACACTCTGCCCCAGTGCGAGTTGCTTGGAGGCCCCGAGCAACCCTGCTTTCTCCTGCCTTCATGACTTTGCTCTCACAGTTCCCTCTGCTGGGAGTTCTCGCTCCCCTTCCTATGCCTCAGCCCTCACTTTGGAAGGAATGAGAGAACATGTGCCTAGGGTTGAGGCTTTAGGAAACTTCTGACAACTAGTCAGGAGAGGGGCCCCTTCTGTGTGCTCCCCAGACCACCGTGCAGACCCTGAGGGAGGGATTCTTTGTCTCCTTGCTGACTTCATGACTGGCTCTGAGTGGTACATGCCTTAGGCCTCTGCATGCTCCTGGCACTTGTGTTAACAAGGCTGCTGCAGAGCTGGGTGTTTGCTGAATTGAACTATCAGGATTATTTAATTTTTCTGCTCTTCCTAGGGAAAGATGTGACACAGTCAGCCAATAGTGAGAGAAAGAGGAGGGTAAAGGCAGGGACTCCACACTGTGTCACTTCTAATACCAACAGTCCCCTTCTAGTGGTCATGAGCTGTTAAACTACTAACACAGTAATCCCCACCTCTGTTTACTCTCTAGGAATGAGCTGGAAAAAAGGCACTTGTAGATAAGAAGGAAGTTCCGGACATTCTTTGTAATCATAGATGGTCCTTTGTTTTGTCTTCAACTTGAAGTTCTCCAGACCCTGTACTGGTCTCTTTCCCTCTCTTCCCTTCCTCTTTTGTAATTCCTCATTTCAAGCCTTACAATTCAGTTTTTAAAAACTGCCTTTGTGAAGCCTGTTCTCATATGGGAATTTGATGAGCTATTAATAGGGGTTTGCAGGGAAAAAGAGTTTTGTAGTCGAATAAATTTGGGACATGTTGTATTAAGCAATATTAATCAGGCTTCCTGCTGGCCAGAGACGTTAAGATGCTACTTACTGTGCATTTAATCTCTAGTAGGGACAAATGATATGCAGTGGTTCTCAAACTCGATTACAGTTGACCTTTGAACAACGTGGGGACTTGGGGTACCAACGCCCTGTGCAGCGGAAAATCTGCGTACTGCTCTCTCTGCCTCAAAAACAAAGGGGTAGATAAATGACTCACAAGGGCAGGAAGCTGAAACAGTTTGGATAGAATCAGGACTCAAACCCTAGCTCTTTTGATTCCACATAGTATGACGTCTAATTGAACACAAACTTTCCCCTACACTTAGTTAATTCAAAGATCTGTAAAATGAAAGTACAGGTACTATATTTATTGAAAAAAATCCACATATAAGTGGACCTGCACAGTTCAAACCCATCTAGTTCAAACCGGTGTTGTTTAAGGGTCAACCGTACTTTGGGGTAGGGGTAGGCTGCCCCTGTTGCCCTCACCATTCCTTTTAGTGGCCAACCATTTCTGGGACTGATATCTCATGGGACACACTTGAGGAAATCCTGTTTGAGGACTGTTTTCCATCGTGCCTGTATCCTGCAGAGCGGCACGCACATTCATCTGTGTCTGGAAGGCCAGTGCTGGCTGTGCGAATGAAGGCAAGGCCTCGTGGTGGGACACAGGCTGGGCCCTGTGAGACTGTAGGGTCAGGCCACTCAAGATGGCTGTTGTCTTACTCTCTGTACATCCCCTGCTCGACGAGTGCCTGCTTCACCTACACCCTGTCACATGAATGCGCTTGCCCACTGCCCCAGCTAGTGATTGTTCTAATCCTGAGGCCAGAACAGCTCCCACCTGCTAGTTTTTAAAGGGAAATATCTGCCTCATGATGGTTGTTAACCTGAGGGGCTGTGAGGAACACGCCCCAGTCCTGGTTTCCCTGGTAACTGATGAGCCAACCTGAAGTCAATTCCCCCTATAAATGGTAGCCTCCTTTTCTCCTGAGTAGCAAAGATCGCTGTCTTGTCTGCCGTATGCTGTACACGGTGCGGGTATCGCTCCAGGACCTGCAGGCCTGCGGGGTGCAGCCCAACAGAGAGGTACAAGGCTCTTCTCAGATGCTGGTTATGGGTGGTGATGCCAGAAAGTTAGAACTACAAAACATCCTGTTGGAGTCATTGCTGTGATGGTCTCATCTCCCAGAAATGACCACTGTCCTTACTTTTTTGGTATATTTCCTTCGAGGTTTTTCCATGCAGACTTGTCATATAGGGTTTTACTTATGGGTTTTATTAAAGTAAAGAGGGTCTGTTGATTAACATTTGTGGAATTAATAGAAATGGGGGCACTGTAGAACAGTATTGTAGCTGGCTGGGAAATGATGTTTTAAAAGAAGATAAAATTTAATGGTTTTTGAATTGTGTTCCTAGGATCCCAAGCCCAAGATGTTTCCCATTAAAAACTAGCAAAGTACCTGTGGAGGTACTTTGGGGGCTGCTGTGAGGGTGCGAGGGGATGTAGAAGTTGAGGGCAGGTTCCTGATGTCCATCTCTGTTTTAACTGAACACTGCTTTCAGGTTTTAATGTTTTTTGGGTTTTTTTTTGCTGGAAATCTTGTTTGTAGGAGGGCTTCCATGGCTGACATATGTTCATAAACCACAAATCTAGACCAATCACTCATTTAACAGATTAAAACAAAACAAAACAAAAACTCTGGTGCAGAAAGGTTAAAACACATGTAAATCAGTCACATATCTGGATAATGGATCTAGAATCCAAGTTTCCTGACACATCAGCGAATGCTCTTTCTACACACTCTCCTGTTTGTTTATTTCCTACTGACTGAGCCAATTTCCAAAGAAAAGAATAAAAGATAGCAAGGAACAAACAGCACCGAGGATACCGTGGTAAATCCACTGAGAAACAGTTGGGGGAAAGGTACAGAGCGATCCCATCTGTTTCTCATTTCATATGTTTCACTCTAGTTCTTCTTATGTGAGGCCTTAAAACGTAAAGAAATGGATGATAAGAGCAAGGGCTGCTCCTGCCAAGAATAACTCAGAAGGAGACACAGTACAATACCCCAGTCTCCAGTGAAAGAAACTGATCAAAATGGCTGTGTTCTGTAAATATTCAGTCTATTGATGAAGAGCTCTGCAAACGGGCAGCTCCTAAGCAGGCTTCCCAAGAGAATTTGGCGGGGAGCTAAACAAGACAGAATAATGGCAGATATGCCTGTCTTGTTGACTGGGGTGGAGGTACTTACGAAGGAGGGGGATTAATTGAGTTGTCATGTCTCAACCACATGGACTACTCTGTGTTTAGTGTAGTGGCGGGTTGGGCGGAGGGGACCACAGAGGGGCTCAGAAGCACCTCTCCTAATCCGTAGATTTGCCTGGTTGGTTAGAAGTGTGGTCCCTTTAATTGTAATGATGCTAACACTCACTGTGTATTTCCTGTGCCCCACGCAGTTCACTAACCTCTCACAAATCACTCTGAGGTAGGAGAGTCCTCCTCAGACCCAGGCAGTTTGGCTCCAGAGTGGACATTCTTTATGGAGGTGATAAAGCTTATTTATTTATCGGAAGTATAATTCATGCACAGTAAGGTGCACAAATTTTAAATGTAGAGCTTTGAGTTTCTACCTCTGTTTACAACCTATGTAGCCACCACCTAGAGCAAGACAGAACATTTCCATTCCCAGATGGTTCCCTGAAACCCATCTCCAGGTAATACCACCACAGACATAATTACTGTTCTGGCTTCCATCATCAGAGATTAGTTCTGCCTGTTTTTGCACTTCACATAAGTGGATTCATACAGCATGTGCTTTTTTGTGTGCCTGGCTCCACTCAATAGTATGTGTGGTTCATCCACGGTATTGCATGAACAGAGCCTGCATCTTAACTACTGTGCCATACTGCCTCTGGTCAGGTTAACTAATTCTGTGTTGCCTCCTGCAAATGTCTCCTTGGAAAGTAGTTTGGGTTACTCAGAGTTGGCTGAGCCTCAAGCAGAGGGGAGTGAGAACACAAAAAGGTAACTTCAGGGTGTGGCCAAGAAGAGAACCTTTTAGATAACTCCCAGGTGCTGTACAATTCTCAGTCCCTCACTGCTGGGTTTCAGGTCCCGACTCACTGGCATAAGCGCAAGTTCCTCTCTTGGTTTTGTGTCTCTCCTTTTACGGAATAAACTTTGTCCCTGCCACCCCCTCAAACACGTGGGCAGCATTCTTAAGCATCATCAAGACAGTGGTTTTCAGCTGAGGGGTGCTTTATTTGTCTCCTCTTCCCCTCCTCCCCCACTGAGCACATTAGACAAAATGGTAGCATTTAGAGAGATTTTTGGTTGCCAAGCATAGGGGTGGGGAGATGCTACTGGCATCTAGTGACTGGAGGCCAGGGGTGCTACTAAATATCCTACAAGGCACAGGACGGCCCCCACCCTCACATCTAAAAAGAATTATCCAGCCCCAAATGACAATGGAGCTGCTGTGGAGAAGCCCTGGTCTAGGATCCACACGAAATCCGGAGGTTGTTTTCTGATACAGGAAGAGAAGAAGCAGGGCAAAATGGGAAGAGTTCTTGACCCAGAGTTAGAAGACCCTAGAAGTTCAAGGTCTTACTCTGCCACCAAGTAGCCATCTGACCTTGTTCACATCATGTAACTTCTGTGAGGCTCATTTCCCTCATCTTTTGCTAAGAACTGTACTGCCTGCCTCTCCTACTTACAGATTTATTGTCAGGATCAAGTGAGAATGTCAATGGTATCGTTTTGAAATGCTTACATGTTATTATTTTATTGGACTGTGACAGCAAATCAAGCCTATGGGTGTTTTTGTGTCTAATGTCAGTGCAGGGATATTTTCAGCAGGGTTTCTATTTTCCTGTGTTCAGTTTCCAGGGTCATAGCCTCATTCTCACATGTGTGTGAGAAAGGAGCTCATATACAAAGGGTGTTTCCTGGAACTATGGGCAGGGCTTCAAACATCCCTGCAATTCTGTAAGGCTGCAGTTCTCAACACTGGAACTTGCAGTCTGGAAATGCTCTTTGAAAATCTTGTGAGACTTCCAAAGCGGTTTGCTTCAAAAGAGCAAGGTATTTTTAGGGTTGAATCTTGGATTTGATTTTGTTACGTGAGAGGCTGAGGGCTATAGGCCCTTCTGGGTGAGGATGAGGAATGTTATGACGATGCTTGTTTGATTGTCATATTGTTCAGCTTAGTGTGCTATGCCACGTAATGTAGAGAGGGGTACAACCCTCAGAGAGCAAGGGGTAAGAGGCCTGGTGCTGTGCAAATCTTGTGCCAAAGAAATGTTAGGTATTAAAACACTGGAGGACTTTGTTTTATGAGTAAGAGGATGAGGTAGTAAACAATTCTACTTAAATACGGTGTTGAAAGGAGACAGTGTGGTAAAGGACGGTGTGGGACATGGGTATTTTGGCATCATATTGTAATTATTAATAACATCAGCAGTGTTGTTTAGAATTTTAATACAGGGTTGAGATGGGTTGAGTGCGTCTAAGAAAGCCACCCCAAATTCTAGTATTCAAAAGTGCATACCAAAGGACTTCTGCTGCCAGACATGATGTGATACCGAGCAGGGCCCTATGGGGCTCCTGTGGACAAAAGTCTCTCTGTGTCCCCCATTTCTTTGATTACAGGAACTAGGCTTCATTCAGCCTCCATGACCTTCCTTGAGTTCCAAGGGCAGATTCAAGCAGTTGTTAATTAAAGGAGGGAGGGGATGCGAGACAAGGGAGAAACCAACAGTCGAGAGAAACAGCAGTGCAGCCTTGGGGCAGGGTCCTGATTCCCCATCAAGGGATACACACAAGAATACCTTTGAGCTGTTTTGCAGATACTGAAACACCCCTCCAGGTGGGAGAAGTTAACGATTAATGGTGGTGTGCTGCCCACAAGCATGCAGACCCCAGACTGGTTAGACCTGAAGGTTGATGATGCTGACTCCTACTTACCTCACCACCAACCCATCAGAAGAATGTCCACAAGCTGATCACACCCTCTTTGAACCATTACTATAACACTTCTCACTACCCTCTCCAAGTTGGGGATACATAGTTTTTCGAGGCAGGAGCTCCCTGGGTCCCCCTTTGCCTGGCAAAGTAATAAACCTATTCTTTTCTACTTCACCCAAAACTCTATGAGATTCGATTTGGCACTGGTGTACAGAGAAGCTGAGCTTTCGGCATCAGATGGAATAAGAATTCAGATTGATCTTCTCACCATAAACAACTGGGCAAAATATATGAAACAGTTTTTAAACACTCAGTAGTAAGCAGTACAGGACAGTGAATTCGAGAGGAGAAATGAATGAGGAGGGCTCTAGCACTTTGCAACCTAGAGAGAGTTTCCAGCCCACAGGCCCCTCCCAGTGGAGGAGGAGAGAAAGTTGGGAGTCAATTCCAAGGCAGCTTGAGTTTACAGAAGAGAGAGAGCTCTAGAGAACTGCCTCCCTTTAGTCTTCAGCTGATAGAGATTAGCACAGGCATGTGAGGAATCTACCTGAGGCTGGGGAAAGAATGAGCAGAAAGGAGCAAGGGGAACAACCCTCTGGCACTCACATAGGGCTGCAAAGAGTTTGTGTTTCCACCAGCAGAGTGAAAAAACCTTGTAAACATAAGGCATTGACTAGATTATTCAAAAGGTTATCACTTCCAGAGTAGGGTAAATTAGCCCTAGACTAAAGGTTGCTCCGGTCTCAACCAACAGTTTTAAAGCACGCCTCAAAAAGATTAAATTGCTCTAAAGTAGTTTAACTGCATCCCAGAACAAAGCTAAAGAATATTTAATACAAGAATATCCGGCACCAACAAGGTAAATTTCATACTTCTCCCATCAAAAATTGTCAGGCATGCAAAGAAGCAGGAAAATACAACCTGTAATGAGAAAAACCCAATGTTAAAACAGTTGCTATAACTATATTTCATATGTCCAAGAAGGTAGAAGGAAATGTAAGCATGGTGAGAAGAAATGTGGAAGATATAAAAAACTATTCTTTGAACTTCTAGAGATTGAAAATAATGTCTGAGATGAATAATACATCGTGTGGGATTAATAACAGATTAGACATTGCAGAAGAGATTAGTGGACTTGAAGGCCTAGCAATAGAAACTATCCAAAATGAAACACAGAGAGAAAAAAAAGACTGAAAATAAATGAACAGTACTTTAGGGAGCTGTGGGCAATTTTAAGTGGTCTTATTTTCATGTAATTGAAGATTCCAAAGAAGAAGAGAGGGGACAGAAAAATTGCTTGAAGAAATAATGGCAGAAAAATGTCTAAATCTGATGAAAACTATAAACACATAGATGTAAGAAGCTCAGTGAACCTCAAGCACAAGAAACGTGAAAAAAAACTATGCCAAGGCACAGCATAATCAAATTGCTTAAAATCAGGGATAAAGAGAAAATCTTTAAAAGCAGCCAGAGGTGGGCCTCCCTGGTGGCGCAGTGGTTGAGAGTCCGCCTGCCGATGCAGGGGATACGGGTTCGTGCCCCGGTCTGGGAGGATCCCACATGCCGCGGAGCGGCTGGGCCCGTGAGCCATGGCCGCTGGGCCTGCGCGTCCAGAGCCTGTGCTTCGCAACCGGGAGAGGCCACAGCAGTGAGAGGCCCACATACCGCAAAAAGAAAAAAAAAAAAAAAAAAAAAAGCAGCCAGAGGCCTAGCTCAGTGTCAGCAGGAAAGAAAAAGCACTGCTTGCAAAACTATAGACACAGTGAAAAGACCATTGGTTATTAGGGCTGGGGGGAGGGAGGGATGAATAGGTGGGGCACAGAGGATTTTTAGGGCAGTGAAACTACTCTGTATGATACTATAATTGTGGATGCATGTCATTATACATTTGTCAAAACTCAGAGAGTGTAGTACACCAAGAATGAACCTTAATGTAAACTATGGACTTTGGGTGATGATGTGTCATGCAGGTTTACCAACTGTAACAAATGTACTGTTCTGGTGGAGGATTTTTTAAAACTTAATTTTTTATTGGACTATAGTTGATTTAGAATGTTGTGTTACTTTCAGGTGTGCAGCAAAGTGAATCAGTTATACATATATCTGGTGGAGGATGCTGATCATCGGGGAGGTTGTGCGTGTGTGGGGACAGGAGGTACATGGGAACTCTCTATATTTCTGCTCAATTTTGCTGTAACCTAAAGGTGCTCTAAAAAATAGAGTGTATTACTTAAAAAAAAAAAAAAAGAAGAGCACTGATAGGTGATGGCCAGATGAAGATTACAGCCTCATGCCCATATTTGTGAGGGAGTATGAAGAGAAAGAGTAATAGAAATTTCACAAAGATGTTAAGCCATTCCTACAAAAAGAGGTCCAAGTTCCAGAACACATTCAATACATTATTTTCCCTAGGAAACATGTTTCCTCCGCTATATATCCCCAGCTCAGTGAATGACACCCCAATGCTGTGACCTTCAGGAACCCCGACTCCAAATTTCTAACTCCATTTCCAGCTGGTTACTATACCCTGCTGATTACAGTCTCCAAAGTGTCTCTCAGTTTGCTTTTCTTCCTTCAATTCTAATTCAGCTCTCAAAACTCTCACAAACTCACTCTTTGACATTGGGGACATCATACTACCCCTCTGGGTTTTGAGTTTGCCCCTGTATAAGAGTATTGGCTAATGATCTCCCAAGGTCCTTTTCACATTTAAAGACTGGGTTTCAGTGATGTTTTAGGTTATGTATGTACAGACCTCTTTTATTTCACACTAATGAAGCTTGATTCTGATGTGGTTATGTCTCGAGAGGACCAGGTTATAAATTATAAATGTGCCCTACACAAAGTACTTGCTAAACAAATAGAGTTTAAAGCAAAACAAAAATAAAAATAAACAAAACTCCAGCCAAACCTGAATAGTTACATTCTGCAGAACAGGATTCAGTCTGTGGTAGCTGACTCATGGTCCTCCCACAGAACTGTTCACATCCTGATCGCCAGAACCTGTGAGCATGTTAATTTATATGGCGAAAGGGGCTTTGCAGATGTGATTAAATTAAGGATCTTGAGACGGGGAGATTATCCTGGATTACCTAGATGGGCCCAATGTAGCCACATGGATCCTCCGAGAGGCTGCTGGATTTGAAGATGTCGGAAGGGGCCATGAACAAAGGAATGCAGGTGGTGTCTAGGAACTGAAAAGGACAAGGGAATGGATTCTCTCTTCAGAGCCTTTAGAAGGAACACAGCCCTGCCGACACCATCATTTTAGGGCTTTCAACCTGTGCAACTGTAAGGTAATAACTTGTGCTATCTTAAGCCGTTAAATTTGTAGTAATTTGTTGCAGAAGCAATAGGAAAGTAACACACAGTCCTTGTTTGCCCATTAACTACTCATCTTTACTGGGAGAGACACTTAGCCTTTTTGGGTCTCTGTTTTACTTTCAGCCAAATTATGTTAAAACTTTCTCTCCTATGTGAGGTAAAAAGGCAAAATGAAATAGCACATAAGACTAGCTGAAATAATAGAAAATACTATTTATAATACCAACATTACTACAACTAGCATACTTGTAATGTTGTATAAATGCCTTACAGGCATTATTTCATTAAACCTCCAAACGATCTTATGAAATAGAGATCCTTATCCACCTTTTAAAGATGGAAAACCGAGGCTTAGAAAGGTCAAGAAAGGTGCTCAGGGTCACAGCACTAGAAAGCAGAGGAGGCTGGCCTTCTGTCTCCGGTCTGTCTGTCTGACTACAAACAGGTGCTCTTGCTCATTTTGTTATCCTGGCAATTAAAACTTTTATGTAAATGGGGGCCATTATGATGATGATGATTACTGTACCATTCTGTTATTATTCTGTCCTCATGCCTCTTTCCTGTAACAACATCTGATTGCTCCACTCATCATACCCCAGCCTGTCACCAGCTTGTCACAGAAGTGATTGAAAGGCTACTGACTTTCCGGCCGGTCGAAGTTGGCAAAGGCTGAGGAGATGTTTGTTTATCTGAGAGCAAATGGGCTCTGAGGTTTGGAAACAGAAACACCCCTCCTTCCACGCCCTAGAGAAAGGCGGTTGCATATGGTGAGGATGGTGCTTGGCCATTTGCGAGTGGAGACAGGACACACATGCCAGCTGCCTCGGGTCTCCTCAGACTTCTTGGTTGCACAAGAGTGAACTCAAAGAGTTTCTTTGAGGGGGCTGTGTCATTTGAGCCCTAATCCACGTTTTTAATAAAATGAGGCACATGCTAATTGCAGCCTGTTTTCCAATCCCTCCCCCCTTCTTTCACATATCTGTTTCCTCTTCCCTTTTCTTCCCCTCACCTTCCATTTCCACCCATTGTTCTAAGGTCTGTTTGTTTTTAAGGAGTTGGCTTGGCTAATAGGAATTAGCGCCAAAGGGGCCAGCTTTGCTTGAACCGTGCTTCCTGGCATAGAGAGGAACGGTTTGCTTTGAAGGTTGTTGAGAATATTTGGATTAAGCACATTCGTTCTAATATTTTCCCTCGTTTCCCATCATTAAAGAGCTCCAAAAGGTTTAAGCTGGTGCAGAGTTTGTTCTAGTTTGTCATTGGGAGCAAGCGTCTGGAACAGGGTTGATCTAAAAATGCTTTCTGAGGGAAGCCTCGTTAATGGGGCAGGCTGCAAATTCCCATCAAAGGAGTGTCATCTTTCAAAACAGCTTCTTGGCAGAAAGGGATATGGAATTGTAGAGAAATCTGAATCTGCTAAGCTTCCATGAAACGTGCTCCTTGATTCCAGATGGTGCTGAGCAGAATCTGGGGGCCCCGGGCTGTGAAACCTGGACTTCTTCAGTGGCATGATGCCTCAGAAAGGTTGGGTCTCCTTTGGGATGAAACGGTCATCAGTTTGGACGAGTTTTTTTAATTTTTGTGTGTTCCTCCTTTTTTTGTGCGTGTCACCTTTTCTATGTACTTTTTGTGTGTGTGTGACCTATTATTGGGCTGGTGTATTTGTTTTGCCTGGAGGTGAAGGAACTTTTTCACTGGGATCTGGAGGATGTTTTCATTCATTCATTCATTCATTCATTCATTCATTCATTTATGGCTGCGTTGGGTCTTCGTTGCTGCGTGCGGGCTTTCTCTAGTTGCAGCAAGTGGGGACTACTCTTCGTTGTGGTGCATGGGCTTCTCATTGCAGTGGCTTCTCTTGTTGCAGAGCATGGGCTCTAGGTGTGCGGGCTTCAGTAGTTGTGGCACGTGGACTCAGTAGTTGTGGCTCATGGGCTCCAGAGTGCAGGGTCAGTAGTTTTGATGCATGGGCTTAGTTGCTCCGTGGCATGTGGGATCTTCCTGGACCAGGGCTCGAACCTGTGTCCCCTGCATTGGCAGGGGGATTCTAAACTACTGCACCACCAGGGAAGTCCTGGAGGATGTTTTCTGAGTGAGCCTCATTGTGGTATTTCCTCTTTTTATGACCATCTTACTTCCTCATTCTCACTGTAAGCATCTTGAGGACGGGGGCCATGATTTCACATTTCATCCCCGCTCCCCACCTTGTACCTCATGCAACAGATGCTTAGCCCATTCTTGGTACCTGAACCCAAGCCATGTGCATCTGCTAAGGCGCCAACTCCACAACCAGACCACTTTAAGATGGGATGGGACAAGCCCAAGACTCTGTCTGCTGTCTTAAAAGACTGTTGAATCTAGAGAAGTCACCCGTGTGTGGCCTTTGATCTCTGTGGCATTTCCAAGCAGCCTGGCTGGCTCAGCCTCCTTGGGTCATCCATCTTCCTTCCTGGTTCAAAGACACCTGGCCTCATTTTTCACATCTATCCCTGCCTCTGACTTGAATGGCCTTTTCTCTCTTAAGAAAGCAAAATAAAACAAACCAAAAATCAAACTCTTTTTTTTTTAAATTAAAAAAGGAATAAATGTTCATTGTAGAGAACTTAAAAAATGGAGAAAAACACTAAAAGTACAAAGGAAAGTATCTAAAATGACCTGTAACCTCACAATCAAAGATAACCATTGGATTAAGGTTTCTGTCTAGTCTTTAAAATGAGATAAGTGTTGGATGTGTATATGTATGGAAAAGTGTGTGTACATAAATATATCCGTATTTCTTATGTAAAGTCCTGATTTTACAACTTACTGTTTTGTCTTGGACATTTCCCATGACATCAGTAATTGGCTTTAATGTCCACAGAGAATTTCAACATGTGGTTGTAGGAGAATTTAAGTTTTTTTCTCCCGAATGTAAGCAACACTGTGATGCAGTCCTTCCTATTCATGGGCTTCTTTCTACATCCCAGATTCATACCTTTTTGAATAAATTCCTGGAAGTAGAACTACTAGGCTAAGTGACGTGAACTTTTAAAAGACTCCAACTACATATTGTCATTTGTCTGTTAGCTCCAATCTAGCTCTAACTTGTGCAAAGCAACAAGTGGGTATGCTGTAAACACAGTGGTTCCCACCTACCTCAGTACCATGGGGGTGGGGGTCCCACCTGTCTCCAGTCAGCCCTACCTATAGTTCTCCCATGAGAACCCTTCTGGGGCCTAACCTTGGGGTGTGGTATTTATGGTTCATGTCCTTGAAGCATCTGCCATTATCACTAGAGAGCCCCATAGTAGATGCATTGGGATAAGTTATTGCCTACAATTTCCTTGAGTTAAAGCCTTGCATTTAATGAGGACTTGGTTACTCTCCTTTCACCACTCTCCCTTTCCAGGGACTAAGAAGGAATCAAGGGAGAGGACCGAAGGATACCTTTGAGTTGGATCAACAGCTGGAAAATCTCAGCTGGAAACATGCCAGAATTATATATGAATGTGGATGATCATTTAATTAATATTTTGTACCATTTCATGTAGTGCAGAGGAAAAGCACAGGAGGGGGGTCAGGAGTCCTGGATTCTAGTTTTCCTTCTTCCAGGCATTAGCTGAGTGAACTTGGGAAGTCTCTTAACCTAATTGACCCCTAGTCATCTCATCTGTAAAAGACATATAATAATAATGCCTTCCAGGTGTGGTTCTTGAGATGCTGAAATGAGATGTTGTGTGCCAGCACTTTGTGTGCTAGGGTATATCTGCTAGATTATATCTGGAGGGAAGTGCTGTCTTCCTCCTTGACTCCATCTGAAACTTTGTTGGCAATGCCTCAGTCTCGCAGAGTTTTAAGACAGCTGCCTGTGGGCCTTTGGCCTCTGAGTTCTGACCTGCCTGGGGCAGGTCATCAGAAACTGGACTAAAGGGCATAAACGAGGACACCCATTTGTCCTACAGATGCTCTTGGCATAGTCATTTCTGAAGACATGGAGGTTTCTAGTGAGGGAGACATGGTCCCAGGCCTGGTCACCCAGTGGCTTTGTGGCCTTTGCCAAATCATGCCACCTCAGAGCCTCATCTATGAAGCAGAGCCTCATCTATGAAGTGAGGGGCAGCAACAAAGTGAACTGGGGCCTTGATTCTATAGCATGTGTCCAGATGTCCTGCTGAGGCTGGATCAAGTAGGAAAACAGAAGAACAGTGGGAAAAGCTACATTTCTTGAGTGCCAACAATGTGCCAGGTATTTTATTAGTATCATCTCCCTTCATTCATTGACTCATTCACACACACACACACACACACACACCCTTTTTTTTCCTTCCTCCCTCTCTCCATCCCTCCCTCTCTTCCTCCGTTCCTTCTTTCTTTCAGAACTTATTATATGCTAGGTTAGATACCAGGAATAAAACAGTAAATAAGATGGACATGGTTAGTGCTCACTGACTTGCAATAATACTTTATATTAAATAAGAAATTTATAAAGTCTTTAGCACATTGCCTGACATATGGAGGGTTCAGTTTTCTATTATTTGTATACTTGTAGATTAAAGAAGCTAATATGAGTTTTTGTACAGTTGGGACAGTGAGATTCAGGAAAACTTGTGGGACATTTATCCTTCTCTCTGAGAATGCTGCTTGGAAAGAGGCAATCTTTCTTCTAAAAGCTGTTCTTTCTGCGATGGAAAAGTCTGCCTGAGCCACAGATATGGCGTGGGCTGGGGCTGGGGAAGGATGTGCAACGATGGTTCAAAAGAAGGCTCTGGTTCTGCTCCCCAAGTGTCTCTCACAGCTTGGGTTGGTACTTGTGCTTTGGGCACATCTTTGTGCTGCTTGGTTGGCTGGTTATTTGGCTGGGATTGGGAGGAAAATTAAAGGTGCCAGCAAGACCTCTGGTTAGGAAGCTGCAGAAGGTTGTGAGCCAAAGACAGTGTGCCTGTCCTCTGTATGGCATGTCTGTGCTGTCTGACGTGGCAGGGTTAGGTGGGAAGATAGAGAGATGATGAAGTGCCTGTTCAGTGAGGGCCGCTGAGAGACAGGCACTTGGGAAAGTAATTCCGTTCAGTTCCCCACAGCCTTGCATGGGAGGCATTAGCACCTCACTTTAGCAGGTGGAGGAGTGGAGGCTCAGAGCCTTGCTTGATGTTCCATGGCCAGTCAGTGGGAGAACAGGCCTGTCTGGTTCCAGTGGAAGCCCGAGGAGCAAGCTTTCATGGTGTGGTGCCCTTTGGACTGAGTGGGTGCTATTTCTTGGAGTACAGCCGAGTCAATCTGTTGGGGATGATCACCCAGTTGGTGGATTAGGCGGAAATTAGCTCCTTATTTCTTTCCTATGCTCTTTTGGTCATTTTGCTATTAGATATCACCAACCACAGAGGCTGGGTCCCTTTATATGACATATGCCAGTAAGAAAAGTACCTGGGGTGGATGGCCCAGCTTGCAGTGGAAGCTGTGCATTGGTAAAAACAGTGAACATACAGCTCTGTGCCAACGCTTTGGGAAGAAAAGCCAGTGTATAGACTGAAAAGAGGGGTAGAGTAGCCAGAATCCTTTATGGTGAGATATGATTGAGACCGACACAGCAGGACAGGTTTCCTGCCTCCCTCCCTCCCTCCCTCCCCCTTTCTCTTCCCATAAAGACACATGACATGCCTACCCTGTGCTTGGCACTGGAGGAGCAACAGAGATGATCTAGTCATGGTCCTGTCCTGTGGAGCTGATGGTCAATGGAGAAGGCAGAGAAGGCAACGGGCCACCAGTGTGAGAAGTGCTCAGAGAAGGGAGCACAGTGAGAGGTGTGTCGAAGGTAGGCATAGGCAGAGTATGGCGTGGGGGTGAGTATAGATGAAAAAGAGGTAAAAGTAGAAATATATATAAAGGCCTGAAAGTAAGAGGAAGATTTGGAGAGAGTGATGGAGAAGAAAACGACCTTCTAGGGCCACTTCCAGCCTCAATGGGTTTGAGGTATGGGACTGAAGAGAAGTGTTCTTGGGATATGTGACTGTGGTAACTGTGGTGCTGTGATGGGCTAGAAATGGGAAGGAGAAGGGGTATATAGAGAAAACAGCACAGGGGTTCTTAACCATTTTGTTTTGTGAATCCCTCTGGCAGCCCGATGAAGCCTAGGAACTGATTTCAAATGTAGGACATAAACTACAATGATATACATATAGAGTTCCTTCATCCAGGTGGTCATGGCAACGTACTGCCCAGATGCCCTTCTAGGAAGGACAGGCTGCCCTGGATTCTGGGAGTGCGATCAGCAAGTGGCCTTCAGCTGCCAGTCCTTCAATATCTGCTTTAGTTGCAGAGAGCAGCCTCGCCCAAGGTCATGCCCGGAGCCCCAGTGATGGTAGAGGTGAGAGTAAAAGGCCTGGCCATCTCGGCCAATGTGGGTGATTCTGACAGTCCACTTCACATTCAGAGCTGGCTGTGGTGTTGACCGAGGCTGCTGGGCCTGCACTGAGGCTCGACTGCTCCCTCTGCCCACTCCTGCTTCTTTCCTCTCCCTTCCACAAGTGTGGATCCCAAAGGCCCTCCCTAATTAACCTCTGAACACTGAACTCTGTCTCTTCATCTGCTTCCTGGGGAATCCAAATTGCATCATGCATTAAATAAGATACAGCAGCCAATCTAATAATGACTGTAATTTTGAAGTCGTTGTGAGCCTAAATTATATTTTGAGATATCTGCAACAACCATAATATGATCTGTTTTGCTTGGTTGCCTACGTTTATAATCAAAAGAAAAGTTAAATTCCAGTTAGAGGTTAGTGAAGAGGTAATTTTTCCCATCTGAGTTCTTGAACTCCCCTGAATTCTATCCACAGGTCCCCAGAGAGTCTATGGACTCTAGGTTAAGAATTCCTTATTTAGAGGAAATTTGGCTGGAAGAGAAAGAAATGGTAACTACATAGATTGGTCCAAAGGTGGAGAATGGTGAGAAGAAAGAACAGCCCACATCCATTTAACTGGTAGGATTTAGCAAATCCAATTACAGGACACCCAATTAGATATGAACTTCAGATAAACAGTGGACATTTGTTTAGTGTGTGCAACGTTCGGGACATATTTATACTATAGAACTCTTCATTATCTGAAATTTAAATTTACTGGATGTCTTGTATTTTATCTGGCAACCCCACTTAAACAGCTATTTTGGCTCCTTTACTTGTGAGGTCACGTGACCTACTCAAGGACATGAAAGAGCCCTGAGTTGGGCTTTCGTCTTTGCTCTGACAGCTGTGTGGACTTGGGCAAGTCTCTTGTCCTGGTCCTAGCTTCAGTTTCCTTGTCTGTCAATGGAACTTAGTACCTGCATCATAGAGAGGGTGTGAAGATGATGCAGGATAGTGCGTATGAAACCGACTTCAGAAACTGTAGTGCCTTGTGTGCACGGTGGTTATTATTGCCCTCTGGAACAGAATTCTAAGCTTTTGTAAAAGGAACAGCTATTAAAAGGGAGTCCTGGAGGAGCAGTCTAGGTATCTGAATGTAAGTAAACCAATAAAGCAGGCCAGTTTGCTATGGCAAATTAACTAGTTTATTTATCAGTATACTGGTGAATCTGAGGTTAATTTGCTTCTAAATTCTTGTAAGTCTCCTGATCTAAGCCATCCATTGGTTTGAAGGAATTTATGGCATTTCTGCACAACGTATGGTTGTGAAGGACACCAAAAGAAGGGGATAGGAGAATAAAACACTAAAGCAAGAGGCAGAGAAGTGAGATTTGCCCTATCTGAACTGGGTATTCATTTTTTTCCCTTATGGTTATTTACTATTGAATTTCTTTGTGGGTGCTGATGCCAATGGGCATTGCCTTTACCAGAAGAATTAGACTGTATTAGACTCCACATATTTACCAGGATGAAGTGTAATAAATATTTCCAAATTATTTTTATTACAGTAGTCCCCCGAACCCATATCCATGGGGGATGCGTTCTAAGACCCCCAGTGGATGCCTGAAACTGGATAGTTCCAAACCCTATATGTACTATGTTTTTCCTACACTAAAGGGCAGGTAACGTATGTAGTGTGGATGTGCTAGACGAGGGGATTATTCACATCCTGGACAGGATGGAGAAGGGAGGGTGCAAGGTTTCAACATGCTACTCAAAACAACTTGCAATGTAGAACGCATGAATTGTTTATTTCTGGAATTTTCCATTTAATATTTTCAGATGGTGGTTGACTGAAGTTAACTGAAACTGAGGAAAGCGAAACCAAAGATAAGTGAGGACTACTGTATAATGTTTGCTATGTGTCATGTCAGGCTGGTTCGTGGCCTCATGATGTGGTCATGGGCTTCTAAGCAGGCCAGAACTTTATAACCAGTGATAAAATCCTCCCAAAACACATGAACTCTTTCCCACTGGATGGCCTTTGCACTAGTGGTTCCCTTTGCTTAGAATATTCTGCTGGCTCTTTGCAGGGCTGGCTTCTCCTTGACTTTACCTCCTCCAGAGGCCTTTCTTGCCTGTCTGTATAAATTAAGTGGTGGTGGTACCCCCTATGACAGTATCTGGCTTATTGTTTCGTAACATTTTCAGGACCTGGAATAATTGTTTTGCTTACTTGTTTTTGTTTGTTTTTAATTTTTATTTTCTTTTGGACTACAGTTGATTTGCAATATTGTGTTAGTTTCAGGTGTACAGGAAAGCGATTCAGTTATATATGCACATATACATATATCTATTCTTTTTCAAGTTCTTTTCCCATTTAGGTTATTATAGAATATTGAGCTGAGTCCCCTGTGCTATACAGTAGGTCCTTGTTGGCTATCTATTTTAAATATAGTAGTGTGTACATGTCAATCCCAAACTCCCATTTTATCCGCCCCCCCAACCTTTCCCCTTTGGTAACCATAAGTTTGTCTTCTAAATCTGTGAGTTTGTTTCTGTTTTGTATATAAGTTCATTTGTATCATTTTTTTAGATTCCGCATATAAGTGATATCATATGATATTTGTCTTTCTCTGACTGACTTACTTCACTTAGTATGGTAATCTCCAGGTCCATCCATAATGGACCAGCATCCATGTTGCTGCAAATGGCATTATTTCATTCTTTTTAATGGCTGAATAATATTCTATTGTATATAGGTACCACATCTTCTTTATCCATTCATATGTTGGTGGACCTTTAGGTTGATCCATGTCTTGGCTATCGTAAACAGAGTTGTAATGAACATTGGGGTGAATGAATCCTTTCTTTCTTTTTTTAAAAATATTTATTTATTTGGCTGCATCGGGTCTCAGTTGCGGCATGTGGGAGCTTTCGTTGCGGCGTGCAGGCTCTTCATTGTGGCACGCGGGCTTCTCCCTAGTTATGGTGCACAGGCTCCAGGGCACATGGGCTCAGTAGTTGTGGCATGCGGGCTCCAGGGCAGGTGGGTTCAGTAGCTATGGTGTACTCGCTTTCTAGTTGGGGCGCATGGGCTCTAGAGCACACAGGCTTAGTTGCCCCACTGCAGGTGGGATCTTAGTTCCCCAACCAGGGATCAAACCCCTGTCCTCTGCGTTGGAAGGCGGATTCTTAACCACTGGACCACCAGGGAAGTCCCTGCATGAATCCTTTCAAACCATGGTTTTCTCCAGATATATGCCCAGTAGTGGAATTGCTGGGTCATATGGTAGCTCTATTTTTAGTTTTTTTTTTTTTTGCGGTACGCGGGCCTCTCACTGTTGGGGCCTCTCCCGTTGTGGAGCACAGGCTCTGGACGTGCAGGCTCAGCGGCCATGGCTCCTGGGCCCAGCCGCTCCGCAGCATGTGGGACCTTCCCGGACCGGAGCACGAACCCGTGTCCCCTGCATCGGCAGGCGGACTCCCAACCACTGCGCCACCAGGGAAGCCCTATTTTTAGTTTTTTAAGGAACATCCATACTGTTCTCCATAGTAGCTGTACCAACTGACATTCCCACCAACAGTGTAGGAGCGTTCCCTTTTCTCCACATCCTCTCCAGCACTTATTGTTTGTAGACTTTTTGATGATGGCCATTCTGACTGCTGTGAGATGATATCTCATTGTAGTTTTGATTTACAGTTCTCTAATTATAAGTGATGTTGAGCATCTTTTCATGTGCCTGTTGACCATCTGTACGTTTTCTTTGGAGAAATGTCTATTTAGGTCCTCTGCCCATTTTTTTGATTGGGTTGTTTGTTTTTTTGATTTTGAGCTGCATGAACTGTTTGTAAATTTTGGAGATTAATCCTTTGTTGGTCATATTTTTTGCAAATATTTTCTCCCATTCTGAGGGTTGTCTTTTAGTTTTGTTTATGGTTTCCTTTGCTGTGCAAAAGCTTTTGAGTTTATTACAGTATTTTTTTTAAAAATTATTTATTTATTTATTTTTGGCTGAGTTGGGTCTTTGTTGCTGCGTGTGGCTTTCTCTAGTTGCGGTGAGCAGGGGCTACTCTTCATTGTGGTTCCCGGGCTTCTCACTGTGGTGGCTTCTCTTGTTGTGGAGCATGGGCTCTAGGCGTGCGGGCTTCAGTGGTTGTGGATCACGGGCTTAGCTTCTCCGCGGTATGTGGGATCTTCCCGGACCAGGGCTCAAACCCATGTCCTCTGCATTGGCAGGCGGATTCTTAACCACTGTGCCACCACGGAAGCCCTATTACAGTATTTTATTGAATATAACATGCCATGGGTAGTATGATACACCATTGTTTTATATGCCACTAAAAAGGGGAAAGGAAAGCTACAAATTAAATTGTGCCATGATGCCTTAATGACAGTCCTGGGGCATGCATGAATCATTCATAGTAGCCTCTTACTGCTTTGAGATTTATTTAATCTATTTTAAGGATTTGGCAGTTTCTCCTACTGTCAGTTACTTTGCTTAGAGTGGGATGGACAATCTACATGTATCAGTAAACATGACTCCATATATTGTGATTATCTTTCCATAAAACAACTGTTTGTTGCTTTGTAAGAAATTAGGGGATGGCGGTCATTTCTCCCATGATAAATATCAAATTTCTGCCTTACCACCATCTCCATGCATTTTTGCCTGAAAATCAAAAGTTAGTCATTTTGAAAACGTTTTAACTGGCAACTAAGCTTGACACATGTAATCTCAATCAAAGTGATGATAATATGGGTACTTCTGATCAATCTCACAACCATGGCCTAGCCCATGGCATTCGTAAGATAGATTCTGATTTCAAAGATATTTTAAGCATGAAGAAACATGTGCCTTAGAATTGATTAAATAATGTATCTGTTTCCTTTACCAGGGAACTGAGTTCTTATCAGTTGTGTCTGCTATTGTGTGCCCAACACCTAGCACAATGTTGGCATACAGAAGAAATTCAATAAATACGTGTCAAATGAATGGAGGAATTAATATTGGGTTGGCCAAAAAGTTTGTAAGATGTTACAGAAAAACCTGAATGAACTTTTTGGCCAACCCAATAGGATTCTGTACTTGTAGGTTTTTGTTAACTGTGGAACAAACTGAAGTCGTACGGAAGTAAAATAGTATATAAATAGCTTTGCTATTTTTTAAAAACTCTTTCATTCTGAATTCATTTAATTGGTGATATCAATTACGAGAAGTAAAATTTTGACTGGTAGATATAATGGTAGACTCCCGTTGATAGAATTCTCATTATCATATTATGAAGTACTTTTGTATAACACTTTTCAGTTTTCAAACATAGATATGCTATCACTGTCTGGTGATAGTGACAGGAGTAATTCTTGATCACTGAGAAATATAAATTGGAGAGTACAGGAGACAGAGTTGCATCCCTGTAAATGATGTGGCAAAACACTCAGAATACATGGAGGGTCCTGGCTTGTTGAAGACTGGCAAGTGATAGTTTGGCTGCTATGCTTTAGAAAGTTGTAAAAGAACTAGGGCTGTGCCAGTGATGGTGGGAAATGAATTTTGAAGGAGAATACATATTTACTGATCACCTATTAGGCTAGCATGTAATCCTCACAGAAACCCTTGGATTAAATGACATTGCTTCATTTGCAAATGGGGAAACTGAGACTCAGTGAGAGTAACTTACCCATAGCTAGTGGGCACGTTCTCTAGGATTCTCATCTGAGTCTTCTTGATTCTATGGCCATTGCTTTTCCAAACACTCTATGCTAACCCAGAAAACCTGGGATTTGTGGAATGTCTAATAGGAGTTAATGAAGATTCAGGAACACTTGGGCCAGCACTGGAATTAGAATGGAGAATGTGGCCCATCATATGGAGACAAGTCAAGGCACTGAATTGGATGGACTCTATTTTATCTGAGACATTGGAAGTAGACTGATGTATTTCCCAGACAACACTGAGGAGAGCTTGTGGATTTGGATATAGTAACAAAGAGAGTATTCTGTTAACATGTCCCTCACCATCCCCTGCACATGCTCTTTATTGTACTTCATTTGGTTTGTTTTATTCTTTAGTTCTTTTGGCAGTAGCTAGAAGAGTTACTGCACAAGGTGTGCTTTGATATAGGACTGGACACAAATGCCCTGGGCCGTTGTGAATGAAGAAGCACTGGCTACAATTTGCACTAAAAGAGAGGAAAGGAAGATGCGTAGAAGAATGGTGAGAAAAAGTAGCAAGAGCAAAGGGTGAAAAATCCCATGGTTTTTTCACCAAGGTCAGGACATGTTGATTGGTTCTTCACACATGGGACCAGAGAGGGTGCAAGAAAGAACGGGGAGAAAAAGGCATCTAAGGAGCTGGACTAATGAGAACCTCATCAGAAACAACTTCAGCCTTAAAGACTTCCCCTCAGCCCTCAGCATTGCATTTGGGAATGAATACAGCTTTGTTCCAGAGCAAAGCTGATGCACTCAAACTTTCCCATATTAACAAATTCCTTAATAAAGAGGGTGGGGATGGGCCTATAGGAAAGGCACAGAGCTAGGAAAAACATTTTATATTTCACCAAAGTGTGAGTGTTCAGGATCTCCTCACCCCCAAAATGACCACAGTGCTATAGGAAAGCTGAGACCTATGTTCAGGTCACTTGTCATGAAAGGAACTGGGCTGGACTGATTGCTTAGGGGATGACTGGCTTAATTTTTGGCAATGCCTGGTAGAGTCTGGATTTTAAAGTTACTGGCAAATTGCCCTTTGAGAATTCCAGAGGCTGAAATTGGTCCTAGTGTCCAGTCTCTATTTTAGGAGGGAGTACTGTAGTGAACTCATTTATTTATCCAAGTAAGGTAAGAACTCATACTTTTTTTTGGGGGGGGAGGGTGGCGCCCTGATTAAAAGAAGTAATTTGAGCATAGATGTATCACACGACCTGCAGGAAGGTGAAGGATTACATTCTAAGAACAGGGATGATCCCATTTGTATGTTTACTAATAAGCTAAGTCAGGTCACTTTGGCTTATACTGGTTTCTTTTTCTTTTTTAAAGAGAGAGAAAAAAGAACACATCTCTTTTGGTTAGACACCCGAGTAAATAAGAGAAAGAAAGAAAGAATTTCAGATGGCCTTGCCATTGTAAAAACCAATTTCATTTCTTGCTGACAAGTAAACGTTACAGTACATGTAAACGTGCTGATGTTTGCCTGGTTGCCCCTGTGCACCTGTAGCGTCTTCCATGGGCAGAGTTGGGGTGTGGAAGAAGCCAACAGGGCTTGGGAGTCAGGGAACATAGCCAGATTTGATCAGAGCACAGTTGGAGCTTGTGTTTCCAGGGAGAACGCTAGTGCTTTATTGGTGGGGCCCCTTGGCAGTCGGTATCATCTGGAGAAAGAAAATATTGCCGCCTGCCCACAAGGGTTTCTCAGAAGCTAGGGGTCTGGGTTTGGACTTGTGGACAGAACTGACTGGGAATGGAGGGGGAATGGGCACGGGTGCCTGGGCTCCCTTTGCTGTGCTTTCTCCTCAGCCCCTACCCTGCTCAAGGGACCAGCCCCTCAGCTGTGGCTATCGCTGGATCAGCTGGCTGAGTGTCTCCTGTGGAAGTGAGTCCTTTCGGGACTGAAAGTTTCAAGTTTGGCAAGAGAACTGATGCCAAAGCAGGCTGGGCGTGCCTTCTATTTCTGGGCTTGAGCAGAGTTGTGGTTTTAAAGATCTATGAAGGCAGCAAAACAATGCCCTTGTCCCCAACGATGCCACAGGCAGTCCAGTCTTCTCCTTCCTGGATGGTCTCTCCTCTCCTGGGCTAAAGAGAGCCCAGTTGTAAGGCATAGGTGCTGGGGGAAGGGGAGTCCCTTACAGGTGTTTGTGTGAGACTGGGGCAGAGCAGACCGGTGGAACAGAGCGGTGCAAACGCAGCCTAGGCAGGGCACACCCCGTGAGGGCACGGTCGAGGTCCCTCCAGGTTGGCTGGGTAGGGAGGAGACTCGAAGCAGTTGGATTCCTCTCTCAGAGGCACAAGAGGGCCAGCCAAAGGGGAAACCATCTCCTGTGAGCAGGGAGCTTAGGAGGCCGCGTGTGCTGGCTCCGCAGACCTGACCTGCACCTGTAGCCCTGAGAAAGCAGTCTGAAGTCCCAGGAATGGAAGAAGATAGCCAGTGGTGGAGGTGATGATTTTGGCCTTGGAATGTTGGTTTGAGAGAGAACTGGCTTTAGAAATGGACATTTAAAATGCAACTTGAGGGACTTCCCTGGTGGCGCAGTGATTAAGAATCCGACTGCCAATGCAGGGGACACGGGTTCGATCCCTGGTCCAGGAAGATCCCACATGCCTCAGAGCAACTAAGCCTGTGCGCCACAACTACTGAGTCTGTGCTCTAGAGCCCGTGAGCCACAGCTACTGAGCCCGCGTGCTGCAACCACTGAAGCCCACGCACCTAGAGCCCATGCTCCACAACAAGAGAAGCCACCGCAACGAGAAGTGCACGCACTGCAATGAAGAGTGGCCCCCGCTCGCCGCAACTAGAGAAAAGCCTGCGCACAGCAACGAAGACCCAGTGCAGCCAGAAATGAATAAATAAAAAAAAATAAAATTCAACTTGAACATGTTCCAAGGAGGGTGACCTAAGAGTGAAGGGACTGGAAACCATGTCCCCTGAGGACCGTTGAAGGGATATTTAGCCAAAGAAGAAGTCTGTGGTAGGGCAGGGTGCAGCATGAAGGAAAAAGATCTCTGTACAATAAAGGGAGGCACATTCTCACAGCAGCTGATTAGATCATCTGAACAGCATATCTTTATACTCATGAAATGTTCCCTACCCACTGGGATGACTGTCCAACAACCATAACTATTGAGCACTTACTATGTGCTGAGCCTTGTTCTAAACACTTTTGTGTATTAGATCATTTAATCCTCACAACAACCTTATGAAGTACATTTACCTCTTATTATCCCATCTTTAAAGGTGAGGACACAGAGGCTCGGGGATTATATAACTTGCCTGAGGCCACATGGCTTGTGAGTGGCGGGGCTGGGACCACATGTAGCAGATGCTCCAGTCAGTACGTGGGCCTGAGCCTGCTCCCACCAGCCTCACCTCTGGCCTCGCTCCTGGATAGCTTTACAGTAGCATCCTTACCCCTTTGGTCCCTGCCTATTCGGGGACTGTTGGCCTCTTCCAGTACTGACACATCAAGTTTCAGATGCCCCCCCAAAAGTGGGACCTCTGAGGCCCAGTGTCCAAGGAATTTTCATTCTCTTTGCCTCAGTGGTTACCCCAGTTTCTTTGTGACTCAGGTTTTGAAGCCTGATATGACTGAAAATATTTGACCCTGTGAGTTCTATTCTTTCTATGGCTGTAGTGCTTGGTGTCCTCAATGCCACTTAAGAACCAGGAGATTACTTCTTTGCCACCAGAAGCTCAAAAGTCCTTATAAAACAGAGTACAACTTGCCCCACTCTCCTGGTGTTGAGATGATGGGGCCATTTGGATTTCTGTGCACTGGGTAGTACTTAGAGATCTGTTACTCTTGGTGCACTTCTTTCTGGTGAAAAGAACACTGGTGTTTGATGGTGGCATGTTATTTGAGTCTTGTTTCTGACAATAATGGTAGGAATTTCCTTTCTTTTGACACGTTTGAGATTGCCAGGAGAAGGAAAAAAGAGAAAAAGAAATCCAAATTTGTCCTTAACAATCAAAAATCTAGAAAAAGGGTTGTTGAAAGTGTCGAGAAGACCAGGCTGATGGAGGGCTTCAGGCTGAGGGACAGAGCAGTGCAATCCTCACACTGTGTTCTGATTTGCCTCAGCCTGTTCAATGCTGTCCTGACCACCTGAAAGCCCCTATTCTGTGCATGTGTTGGAGTGTTGCCCTCCAGAGATAGAATTGGATAAAACAGGAATTTCTCTGTAGCTTTGGCTTGAAGAATTGCCTGCTTGAGACTCAGAAGCCATCTCTTTTCTGAAAGCTCTAACGGTGGCCACAAGGTATAAAAAAGAAAATGTAGAAGGGGCAGCTGTCCTCACTTCTGCTGCGGGGTTCCTGACAATGGCACATTTATTCTCTTCTGCTCTGAGAGGTTAGCACCCCAGGTGGGACAGGAATAACCCAGCTGTAATGGACATGTTTATGCTGCAGGGCTGGGGTTTCAGTGGAGTCAGGATAGAGCTCGTTTATTCCAGTTAGGATGCCATATGGCCCTGTACTCTAACCAGGTCTGTCAGAATAAGGCTTCAAACTGGGGTATGGAGTTCTACAATAAATAGGGTTTTCTTAGCACTTCTTTTCTTCTTTCCATTTGGAAATTATGTCCTGTTAGCTCTTGAAACAGATCATGGGCTTGGGAGTGCTGCTCTCTGGTTTTCTTATGAAAACGCCCACCTGAGGAAACAGGACTAAGGAGCATGTGCGTGCGTGTGAGTGTGTGAGTGTGTGTGTGTGTGTGTGTGTGTGTGTAGTGTCTGTCCTGGGTGCTGAGTGCTGGGGGTCCCAGTGCCTGGAGAGTCACAGGCTGAGGAGACCCCCTCTCCATGACTTCTGCACTGCTCTCTCTGCTCAGGTGACTTGCTCTCAGATGCTTGCTCTGTGCTTGCTTGGTCCCTGACAGATGTGGAGCCTCACAGAGACAGGTGTCAACAGTAACACACATGCATTCTGCTCTTGGTGGGCACCCAGGGGCTGAGCACTGCTCCTCGTCCTGCTCTGGAATGAGCAGGTGAATTGGCAGCCTGACTTGCTGGTGACAAGACCCTCGTGGGTGCTGCTTATTTGAAGGGCAGGTAGAGTGATGACAGGTGCCAGGACGGATGCAAGGCTGTGCCCATGCAAACTGAGCCCTCGCTTCCTGGGGTCCTGACCAAGACGCCTTTGTGTCCCCATGTCCCAGTCACCCCAGGGCCTGTGCTGCTCCTAAAGTCATATCATAAACCACTCTCGACAATTTCTGCTAGTCTCCAACCTTGGTCTCAGCCCTCCTTCTCCAGCCTCTGCACTGATAGCAGGCAAATTCAGTGACAGATCCTGACAAGGGTTTAAGGAACACACTCAGTTCTCTTAGGAAAAAAAAAATCTCGATCCTACCACTTAATAGGCCATGTGACTCTGGGCAAATTAGTTAACTTTTCTGAGCCTCAGTTCCTTCATTTTTGTTATAGGACTAGCAATATTGTCCTCATTTAATTGTGAGGATTAAAAGAGATGATCTATGTATAGTAATAGGTAATTAATGGTACGAGCCTCATAGAGTTGTTATAAAGATGCTAGTTAATGTTTACAACGTGCCTATATAAATTATTTATGTTTATATACCATCTTCAAAGCTGCCTGGCACATACGACGGAAGTGTTTGTTTAAGAAAGAAAATAGGCCAAGAGAAGTGTTTCAGCACCTCAAAGGCTCATTAAATGCTTGCTGAAGGATTAGGGAAGGTCTCCAGGCTGAGAGTTTCTCGTGGTGGAGGTAACCACGTCTTGTTTATCTTTATGCCCCCAAAGCCCAGTACGATTGTCTGGCACATGGGCACACTCCAAGAGTTGCTTATTGAATACATAAGTGAATGAATATGCCCTACTCATTTTATACCTTCTTTCTGGCATTGAAAGTCTTCGTTTTAGAAAACTTCTGATTTTGGAGCATTATACCCTGATGCCCACACATTAGTCACTTGAAGCTAACTATATTGACATTTGTGACCTCAAAGCAAAAGTGATGGCAAACTAAATTATAATGTTTTTGCAAAAAAGGGAGAAATTTACACGGGATTGAGCACAAAACGTACAAAAACTAAGAGAAGGAGGTGAGTAATGATGCTCTACAAACATTTCTTTCTTTGAATGTAATATATACTTAGCACTTACTAAGTGCCAGGTAGTGCTCAGGATATGTAGATGATTAAGTCACAAGCCTGTTGTCCAGGTACATACTGTCTGGTGGGGAGGGCGGGTCCTGCGCATAAAGAGCAGTGTAGGAGTGCAGAGACACTGCAGGAGAGGTGCAGACAGTGCTGTGGGATTTTAGAGGAGGGAAAGAGTCAGTGGGTTCCTGAATGGGGGTGGGGCATCAGAGGAACAGCAGAGAAAGAGAGGAGAAGAAGATGTCCCAGCATGTCAGCCCCTTCTCACCGCATCCCAGGGGCTATAGTGTCACTACGACCCAAGTAAGGTTCCAATTCACTGGCCTTGTCCCTCAGTTACTTAGCCATGCTTTAGGTCCAGCCTCGAGCATCTTCAGCTACTGCCTCTCTCTCAGCCGACACATCTCAAGGACCCCATTAAATTCTGGCCTACCCAGGAGTGTGGCTGAGCTGGGATTTTTCTCCCACCCTCTAACACCAAGATACATGACACATATCTAGTTATTCTTTCCATCCTCTGGTTTTCCTACCTAAATTCAGGCTGTAGAAAATTCCTGAAGGCTAGAGAGCCAGAGGCTCTAAGATTGCACCATTGTCTGTTCTCAGAATCACAGTGTTAGAACCAGATGACTGAGTTAGGTTAAGAAAGAAATTTGGGGCTTGCTTATTCTAAAAAATCTTTTTCTCATGAGGAAATTGGCTTCTGCAAAGAGTTTAAGAAGTGGTATTGTAAGAACTGGTAAATATATTCAGGACAATTTAATGTACCCTTTCCTTCTTATGATTAGACCCAATCTGATATCACATCACATTGCAACCAGCACTGATGGAAGTTCCTGTAAAAGCAAAAGCTATTTAAGTTCGCTTTTTCCTCCTTCTCCACCGCTGACACCAACTATGATTTCTTTGTTCACTGATGCAGATGTTAAAAATAAACTGAAAATGTTTCTAAATTCTTTGTCATTTTGGGAGCAGATCTGTTATCACCAAAAAAAAATACTAGAGTGAAGAATTGGAAAGAAAAACAAACCTTAAGGCATAAAAAATAGTAAGAGTGCCTTCCAGGTAATGATTGTGTTGGGACAGGGTAGGTGTATTTGAATATACATATGCCGAGCTGCCTCAAGTCTTTTCCAGAAAGTCTAGGTATGAAGACTAATAATAAGGAAGCTACTGCAGTGATCCAGAGGGAGATGGTAAAGGCCCTGATGAGGTATGTGGCTGTAGAGATGTAGGAGAGGAAGGTCTACAAGAGACATTTTGAGGTGGAATCAACAGGAGTCAGAGGCTTACTAAATGAGGGGGTGAAGGATGGAAAAAGACAGAAGGACTTGAGCAGCATACTTGATAAGGTTTCTCAATATCCTTGTGGGAAGATGAGAGAAATAAGGACTGGCTGCAAGAACGGTTAGGCTGATGGATAACTAACTGGACAAATGTACCCAGAGTACCAGTGTATGGACTGATGTGTCCTTGAAGGGAGGGCTCCTGCACTTTGACCCAGGGTTCAGTCTTTGCCTTTGTCTTAGCAATTTTGTCATTGATTTGGATAATAATATAGAGTCTAAGTTCATCAAATTTCTGAGGTCAAGAAGCTAGATGGGATACCAGAAACAAAATCCAGGAAATACAAAAAGGAAGGTGGTGGGGAGGTAGAGGGGGGAAGAGAGAGAGAGAGAGAGAGACTGAAAAGAGAAAATTTAGCAGGGTTGCACTTGGATCCTAAACCCAAGTACTCCAGGAAAAGACAGTGAGTTGTGGCCTAGTAGCAGCACATGTGGAAAGATCCATGTCTTTATTTAATTCTAATTTTCATTTTCAACAGGAGTAAATACTGTACAGTGTTTCCTCCCAGCCCTCATGTGATTGTAGACTGCATTGCCAGAAGCATGAGTTTTGGAAAAGGGAGGTGACAGAGCTGTTCAATTCTGTGCTGGTTAAGTGACAGTGGAGCATTGCATTCGGCCTCAGAGCATATGGAGCCGCTGGAGCATGTTCAGAGGAGAGCCAGCACAATGGTGAAGGGGCTAGAGATGGCCCCCCAATCCCATCATCATCAACACCACCATCTGTTAGTGCTTACAGCTCACTCACTCATCACCACACCCGATGAAGTGGGCACTAGCATCCACATTTTACGCAGGAGGAAACTGAGGCTCAGGGGGGTAATGCTGCTTGTCCCTCATTCTACAATTTGCATGAGGGAGAACTGATACCCGAAACTCATGCCCTTTTTACTCCTCACTGCTTCCCAGACCTCACCATCTGAGGGACTGTTGGGAGATCTGGGGATCCCTAAGTTTTGGTAGGCCCCTTACTCTGTCCCTGAGGTCTGATCATTTGGTTTCTGCTATACTTTCCTTTCTCTGCTCCAGCTGCATCCTACTTCTGCATCCCTTGGGCCAAATCAGACCTCCCTGATGGATGACTCTGACCTCCACCTCAGTTGGTAAAGCCTGCTGCCTAGAAGACCTTTGGCCAAATACTGTGTATCACTTAACTTCCTCCCCCCAGGACAAAGTTGGCCTGGACCACTTCTGTTACCCATCCTCGCTTTGGGCCATGGCTATGCAGTTATGACAATCCAATCTGTACAACAGGAAGACTGCTTTGGGGCTGGGGTGGCTTCTGGGCTGGGCAGCCCGGGCTGGGGCCTAGATAAGGTTCCAGAAGCTCCCCGGAGACACACGGAGGACCAGGTCTCAGGCAGTCGAGAGCCTGGAGCAGAAGAGCAGGCCTGCCCAGGAGATCCACAGGGTTTGGTGGCTGGTTGGACATCGGGACTGAAGGAGAAGTGGGAGTCAATGACAAGTCCTAGTTTGGGCCTTGGGAGACTGGGCAGATGATAAGAGAACCAAGAAGTGTAACCCAGGGGTGTGATGGGTCCTGCATGTGAGTCTTTATTTTTGAGCCAACACAACATGAATGTAGACTCAACCCCTCTGGACCCTACGCCCAAATAATCAGCTGGTCCTAAGATCATTATTTAGTGACAGGAAACTTAGTGCAGAACTCACAGGGGTGATGAAGAAAGAATTTATATGGCTGCCACTCAGAAGACTGCCTGCATCAGGATTGACATGTGTGTTTTAAGGCAGTTCTGACTCTCCTAGGCTGCCCCCAGCTCCATCTCTCTCCATCCTTCTCCACACATTCAAGAGGATGGAGGAATCCTGTTCTGCCCTGAAATGTGCATTCTCACGCTCCTGTTGCTCAGCAAAGCAAGGTGGTAAACAGGCCCACCCTCCTGAGAAGATGCTGCTCTTGTTACTCAACCATACACTCTGGGGGCGCCCTCACCCCACTCCTGTAACAACTTATTAAAGTTTCTCTCCCACCCAAGCACAGCACCCCCTTTGAGGGTAGTGTAGGATATACCGTTTCAGTATAGAAGCTAAAGTGAGTTTGGGTGGAAAAATCTCACAGTTGCTACTGGGCAGAGCTACCATTTGAACCTGGGATTTGATTCCAAGTCCAGTGCTCCTTCCACAGCATCAGGTATGGTGTGGCCTCTGGGTCACCAGAGGGGTGGGGCTAAGCACCAAGTAGGAAGCTGGGTCAGATCAGTGTTTCTTAACCTCCTTTGCTATTATTCCTTAATGTCTTTTTGGACATTTTTTCTTATTGCCCACCATGAAATTTTAATGCCATGGATATGCTGTAGATCTATTGATATGCTGCACGTATATCTGCTTTACTATAAAAGTGTAAGATTTTGTCTCCTCCAAGAACCACTTTTCACTTCCTTAGGGGCGATGTCCTCCCTGTTGAAAATGCATGGATTCAAAGTGGTTCTTATGTGTAATCCTCCAAGCAGGGGCAGCAATAGTACCTGGGAAGTTGTGGGAAATGCACATTCTTGGTCCTACCTGGGACCTATTGAACCAGACACTCTGGGGTTGAGTCCAGCCTCCAGGGCGTTCTCCTGCATGTTGGAGTTTGAGAACCACTGGACTAGCTGATAGAGGACACCATTGATTCTTTTCGGCTTGATGACAGAAGAATTATTAAAGCCTGCCTGAGGGAAGCACACATCCTCCCTGTTTTGTTATACACCAATTCCTGATTCATTGTGATCTTAGTTAGGATCCATTCTTTTCAATCCTCCAATCCTTATTAAGCAGGTATTATGTGTAAGGCATGCAGGTCTCTGGAGATCACTGTGGGCAGGAAAGAGGTTCTATGGGGCCTGAATGGTAGATACCACTGGGGCCTCTTTAAGAAAAGGAGTGCAAAGTCATGAATCATGATTAGGTTGGCTTTGGAAGGGCCTTGAGCAAGTGTGGGGTCTTGAAACCTAAGCTCCATGGGCTCCATGGCAAGTCCGCCCATGGGGGCTGAGCACAGTGGAGGACCCACCAGGTGGTGATAGCACTGCAGGTGGTGGCAGATCGAAGTCTGGCAGCCAGGCAGGTCTGAGCTACCGTTAGCCAGGGGTGTGAACGGGGCGGAGTGTGCTGAGCACCTTTGATGGAGGCCCGTGTGCAGTTGGGGCATCAGGTGGGGAGAGCATTGTCCTGATGGTGGAGCCTGGGGAAAGCTGCCTGTGGGAGGTGTTATGTGGGTTTTGGAAGAGGCGTGTCCATGGAAAAGAAGTGGGGAATCCTAGAGGGAGTGAGACAGGACTATATGAGGGCTTTTCATCTGATGGTTTCAAGGTATTTTCTGGGTTGCTCACCATACCTTGATGAGAACACAGAGAAGCACTGTTCTCCTCTGGTGGACCGTGGAGCTTTATTTTGCCACACAGGGCAGGAGCTACATTTTCCTAGGTGTCTGAGCTCAGGGACCCCTTCTCCTTGCCCAACAGTCACAGGCTGACTTCCCAGCTCTTCCCCACGATCCTGAGAATTAGTGGCTGCTGACAGATTGTTCCACTGCGGTGGGTGGGTTGGGGGGGGTAGTGCGTCACCTGCCAGCTCTGACGGGAGCCATTTGTCATTTGGGGGGCTGAAGAATAACTGCACTTGGATATTTGGATTTACAGCCCACTGGCCAGTCCTCCTCTGAGGCTTGGCTGCCTTGGAATGAGAGCTGTCTGTTATATCTTCCCCAGTGGCATCTGTAACTACTGCAATTTTCCCAGTGGACACCTCTAAGGAACCAGTTATTTTTATAAAGGGCAGTGCATTTGTACCTTACTGGCACCATCACAGCCATCAATCAGGACTTTCTTTCATAAGGGGAAAATTTCTGTAGCAGGAGTTTGTTCTCTCTTTAATTTACTTTGTTAGGATTAGCCTAAACTATGCTGAAGCATAATTAAGGTATTCAATATGGGAACATATGTGTATGTATAACTGATTCACTTTGTTATAAAGCAGAAACTAACACACCATTGTAAAGCAGTTATACTCCAATAAAGATGTAAAAAAAAAAAAGGTATTCAGAGTTAGTATTCTCTCTGGAAAGATATGCAAAAATTGATTTCAAATGGTCAACAGTTTTCTGTTTTATGAATAGAGGTCTTTATTTATAGAGTTTGGCTTTCTCATCCACCAGGAAGGCCTGATATCTTTTTCTGCCATTCTTTCTCTTCCTTCCTTCCTCCCTCTCTCCCTCCCTGTCCTTTCCCCTGTCTCTCATTCAGGGAGCCTTTACTCCACACCAAGTACTTTGTTGGGTGCTGGAACCAAAGATGACTAAGACAAGATGTCCAACAGTAGGTGACTATGTGTAAATAAACAGGAGTAAAGGGCCTTATGCGGAATTGGTGAGTCCCGCAGGGTGGGATTCTCGGTCTCAGAACTTTTGACATTTGGGGCCAGATAGGCCTTTGTCGGGGGGACTGTGCTGTACACTGCAGGATGCTGAGCAGCATCTCTGGCCTCTCCTCACTAGATGCCAGTAGCATCCTCTTCCCCAGTTGTGATGACCAAGAATGTCCCCAGACATTGCCAAATACCCTGGGGTGCAAAGTCACCCCAGTTGAGAACCACCACCCTAGCCTGAACTCTTGACAGGACAGAGCTGGTGCCCTGGCTCTGCTGCAGGGAGCTGTGTGATCAGAAGCCACTCACCTAATCTCTTCAGGCTTCCTTTTCTTATTTGTAAAACGAGGGTTGGGAAAACATTCCTTCTAAATCCTCTGAGTCTATGAAAAACTTGGATTTGTCTGTTATCGCATATTAGGTCATACGTTCTGGAAAGGAACAGATAGAGTTTACGCTTCACCATATGCTTCAAGTGTCCGGGATAGAAGCCTGCGATCAATCAGCAAATACGCATAGATGCTGACTGTGTGTAGAAGAAATAGGGCCTGTGATCAAGAAGTCCAGATTCTTTGTGGAGGAAGAAGTCAGTCTTAAGAGAGCCCACCCTGGTCCCAGATGGCCTGTGTTTGAATCCTGGCTCTGCCTTACACAGGTTGGGTGACTTTAAATAGGTTGCTTACCTTCTCTGAACCTCAGTTCCTCATCTGTAAAATGGAGCTCATGATAGTTACAACCTCAGGACTGTTGTGAAGTTCAGTGTGGTAGAACAGTGCCTGGCACATAGTGAGTGCTCAGTAAGGGTCAGCTATCGTGGTTGTGACAACGAGGCTGGATTACCAGCCCAAAGCCGAATGGGTCCATGCCCAGCGCATGACACACACACGTGAGTCCTACCAGTGTTCAAAAGGAAAGAAAAACCCACAGGGAGAGAAACAGAACCTTGAGGAATACCTTAGAAGGTTGCATGTGCTTTGTTTCTAGTGGGGTGCTATAGGGCAGGTGAGCGAGGGGGCTATTGGAGAAGGCTCAGAAATGCTCAGTGAATACCTGGTAGAATCATCGTCTTTGATAAGCAGATCTGAATCACTCAGAGCAGTGAAGTCACCTACCCAAGGCCACACCTGGACAAGGATCAGAGCCAGGATTGGCACTTCAGTTTCTGGACACCTATCCAGTGCTCTGACCAGCACTGTGCAGGTTCTAGAAAGAGGCATTTCCCAGTGAGAAAGTTCTCGGTGTCCTAAATGCCCAGAGTTAAGCCAGATCTTGTCTTGAAAGCCCTTGTGACAGGGCAAGGGGTCGGGGAGGGGAGGACAGGCGGGTATCAGTTGGGATTGTGGACATCAGAGCTGGGTGATTTGGAGCTTGTAATATTCAGAGTGGGCTGGGCTGATGCTTACTTTCATATTGTTTATTAACTAGGAAAGCCAGGGTTGCTAAGAGGTTGGGAGGACATTTAAATGAACAGCAGAGATCATTTCCAAGCAAGAACCTCAGGCCCCTTATTTGCATTCAGGTGAGAGGCTAATTATAAATCAGCTCTAACAGATCATTAAAGAGGTCCCGCCCAAGCTGTATTTTGCAACACTTCACTGTCTGGCATTGGGTGTTGGCAATCTGAAATACACACTGGCACTGCTTTATACAGGTGGGTTGGGCCTGCAAGTGCAGCAGAGAAGGAGTCCCCAGCACTGTGTGCCACTGCTACTGCTAATAGCAATCAAAATAATGTTGCCTTCTATTTGTGCAACTCTTTGTTCAATGTGCTTTTGTAGACATTGTTGATCCCCGACAACTCTATTACTCTCATCTTATAGAAGTGCAGACTGAGGCTGAGTGGGCACACCTGCTCAAGGGCTGCAATGTGGATACCTCTAACTGTGGACTTCACCATGCTCGGTGCCCTCCTGGGACAGCCAGCCTCTGAGATGGCCCCAAAGGTCCCTGCCTCCTGGTATTCACACCTCTGTGTGGCCCCCTCCCACATGGTACCAGGGTTCGTCTGTGTGGCCAGGAACATAGAGCAGATGTGATGGTGTGTCAGGCTGGGATTAGACTGTAGAGGACCGAGCCTTCTGTCTTGAATTCTCTCTCCCTCTCTGTGATCTGTGACTTTGGGGGAAGCCCCCCTGCCGTGTCAGGAGCAGCCAGCCCTGTGGGAGGGCCCCATGGCAAGGAGCTGAAACCTCTGCTCAACAGCCAGTGAGGAACTGAGGCCTGCCAATAACTCCCTGAATGAGCTTGTTGGTGGTCTTCGAGCTCCAGTGGAGCTTTGAGGTGCCTGCAGCCTTTGCTGACTTGCAACCTCATAGAAGACCCAAGTCTGAACCACGCAACTAAGCTGTTCCCAGGTATTTGATTCATAGTAACTGCGAGATTGTAGAATATTTGTTTTAAGCTGCTAGGCTTGGAGGTGATTTGTTACATGGCAGTGGGTAACTTTTACACCCTCTGTACTAGAAGGTAAGGTGACCTCTGCCAGAGCCCCTCCCCTCAAATCTCAAAACCTCTTCCACCCTGGGTTGTTCCTGTGAACAGAATTCCACCACAGGTGACAAACATCCCCTTCGGTTAACCATGGCCATCTTCACAGACCTCTGATACGGAAAATATCCCTGGGAGATGAAGTCTCTACTTAAGGGGCACCCTTTTAAAAAATGTTTTATTTTTATAGGGAGCCACTTACGTGTGGCCCTATAGTTTTTTCAAATTGAGAACCCTAGGACCTAATGTATGTGTGTTGAGCAAGACTCAAATACGGGTTCAGTGTGTACGGAGACTTTATTGCTTCTCTGTTTTCCTTAGTTCCCCATGACACCCCAATTTGTGTGACATAATTCTAGTGGAAATAAAGTTGAGCAGTTCAAAATGATATGCTGGATCCTCCTATACCAGATGCTAGTCCAAGTGAGCGGACAGCAGGGAGGCTATGGTGGAACGTCTGGGGGGAAGTGAGTGGCGGAGAGGATCACTTGACTTGCTGTTCACCTGAGCTTCCTAATCCCATGAAGCCAATTTTCCTAAAATATCTCTGATGAGGCTGGGGGATGCTTTGGGTCTGATGAAGATGTACGACATCAGTAAGAGGGCTGGAGATGGGAAACATCCCCAGCATGAGTTTATTTATTAAATCAGTTTTCTTTATGACAGCATGAAACTTCTGGATGATGGGGAGAATGAAAACACATGCGAAATGAGAGGCACATGGGAGAAAAGTAAACTTTGATGTGATGGTGCAGGTCTGCTCAGGGCCTCTCGCCCCTGCTCTTAGCTATAGCTCCCTGGAGAAAAAGGCCTCATTTCATAAGTCTGACCAAGACATCTGATGGTGGATTTTGATCCTGTCCAAAAAGGATATTTGCGTTTAAGGAAGGGATGAAGCTTTAAAACACAGGAACACAAATAGGGGAATTTCAGGCACCAAGTGAAGGTGGACTGACATTTGTGCGGAAGAGCGAATTTCTCAGGCCCTTAGATTTGGTCTGTAGAAGTCTGCCACCAGCAGGACCGGTTTGCAGGTTTGGGTGCCCACATGTATGGAGTTCCATCTGTCTGAGTGGGAATTTGGACTCTGTGGACTGTGTGGTCTTGGGAAAGTAGTGTAGCCTCTCCGGATTGTCCTCATCTCTAAAATGGGGTGGAACAGTATTTCCTACCTCATAGGTTTGTGGGGGATTTAGCCTAAGATAATGCTTAGCACAGACTTGCCATATGGTAAGAATAAATGTCAGCTATTACAACTGCATTATATGTTTATATTATAGCTGAATATATTATAGTGACACTAATTCCAGTAGTATTAGTTAATCATAGTAATATTAATATAGTACAGGTATATAATAATAATGCCTATAACATCTCCATGACCATGAGCAGAGAGTAAGTTTGAGTTTCATCTGCTTTCCCAACCCTCCCACCCTGCCCTTTACAAACAGTAAAGCAGACAGACTTGAGGATCTGGCAGGAACTGAGGGCCAAGTGGGTCCCAGGCCATGTGGGTGAGGGTAGCTGTGCTTCCAGGTAGAAGGTTGGGGGGCCTCTCTCTGCTGCCAGATCTGGGTGGTCCCTCTGAACTTGGCAGGCACAGTCCCTCTCTGGGGCTGGGAAGGCTGAACAATGGGTGCTCTGTTGCTTGCTGGGACCTTGTCAAGGTATCCAACTCTGTCAGAAAAGCAGCTATGGAGAGTGGGCTCCAGGCCCCAGGTCATGGGTGAAAATGTGGGCGGACAGCACCCCAGTCTCTACTAGCTCTCACTGAGATAAATAGTCCTGCGGTGCTCCAGCTCTCTGGTGAGGACAGTTTGTGGTCAGTCCCAGGACGAGGGGGAGGGACAGCGCTGTATGTACCTGGTCAGGCAATGGCCGGTTCCCACTAAAACCTGGCTCTCTGATTCTGGTCCCTGAAGTTGTGTCACGCACGGAATGATGGGGCAGAGGGGGCAGTACTGTGGAGTCATTGCTGCCCGATGGCTGGTTGCAAAACTGTAATCAGTATTTAGCAGAGATATTCCTTAGGAATTCATCAGGAATTTGCTGTCTGGTGTATGGGGGCGGGGTTGAGAGGGACAGATTAAACTGACTCTGGCACCTCTTACGTTCCAGGTAGTCTGCCGGGCACTCCGCATTCATTTTGTCTCTTAAATCTCACAACCAAGGAAATAGTATAATTATTCCCATTTTACAGGCCAGGAAACAGACGGTCAGAATAGTTGAGTGACTTGCCTAAGGTGATGCAGCTAGTAAGAAGTAGAGTCGGGATTAGAACCTGTGGCTGTTTGGCTCAAACTCCCAGTCTCTGACCATTTTATGGCATTGCCTTGCTGCATTAAGCCACTATTATTTCTCTTGTGTTTGGGGGGCACTGGCATCTCTTGAAATGCTAGCTTCTGAGCGTCCACTTCTGGGGGTTTCTTGGGCCATCAGGGCGGGGTTGTGCAGATAGGATGTCTGTTCTCCTGAGGCCACAGCTGTCAGGAGCTAAGGATTGGGCAGCTCTCTCTTTAGACAGGGCTCCCTTTACCTGTTCTTAAAGGACATTTTTGTTCTTTAACCTCTCGATTTTAGGGGATAAGTTTGAGAATGACTTTGAGGCCACAGTGTAGACATCCAATCCCCTGTGAACTCCATTCCTTCCTGGCTATTCCATGGGATCATTCTTTGCTTGGCAGGTGAGCTGCGGTCGGGCTTTCACCTGGGTGTAATTATAATCCTCTATACCTCCCAGCTCTCAGAGACCTGAAGTTTTTGCACGTGCTTCTCCCCTCCCTAATAACTAGTTGGCAGCCATTCATCAGAGCCAGAAGCGACCAGGGGATGCCTCTCCTCAATGCCTTCCTCTCCCCGTTGCTTTGGAGACAAATCAGGGCTCCACCCACTCCTGGCCCTGGGTTCGGAGAGCTGGACATTATGATGGGAGAAGATATTCCTCCATATTTCATTGTCGTGTTTTAATTTATATTCATCTGGAGACTGGCAGATTAGAGGCTGTGAAACAATCAGGGAAAAACAGCTTCTCAGAATATAAGTGTTGCTAGCGTGATGGACAAGATTTGCAAAGAGGGCGTCTTGCATTTTCTCCTGAGGTGAGAAGACAACAGGGTAATTATTCCAGTGAATGGTCCTGGCTCTTAGAGGAGAAGCAGTGCCAAATATTCGTGATGCCTATCCACCCACTCAGCAACAAAGGGGCATTTGAGAGCCCTGTAAATAATATTTCCAGATTAGCCAGAGGGGATACATTGTTTTAGAAAATGAACAGCATCAACATTCTTTCTTTCTTTCCTGGCAGAAACGCTAGTGGTCTTCGTGCATGTGACCTGGGCGTTTGGGGCACCAGGCTAGACAAAGTTGTGAAGTGGGCTGAGCGTCGCTGGTGCTGGTGCGCACCTCCTACAGACCTCTCTCCCCTGGCAGCTGTTCTGTGTGTTACCCTGGGCCTGCCACCCTCCCAACCTCACCCATGCTTAAGTCCTGACCCCATCACTCACGTGGGCTTTTAGCAAATTTCCTAAACTCTCTGAGGATCAGTTTCCCAGTTTTTAAAATGTATTAAGTAGTAAGCCCTGTCTTGCATATTGGTGTGGGGTTAAAAAAAGAATTAAGTATTGCAAAGGGCCTGGGACATGGCAAGGTCCCAATGCATGTAACTTTTCTTCATAGCATGAGTAGGTAGGTCACAGTTGGCAAAGCTATTTAATTGGGAGCTTGAGTGAATCACAAATAATTGAATTTCAGGACATGGGGAAGATATTTTTGGACAGGTGAAACTTTCTGGTGTCATTCAAACTCTATGGAGAAGTTCATCTCTTCATCTTATTTGTAGGGTCAGGTCTATATTGTCATGAAGTCGAATAAGGCGAACAGGGACCACAGTTAATGCTTCTATGGTTTACAGTGAACTTTCAAACGCACACTCTGCTTTATCAAGTAGCCGTCAATACCATGTGCATTTTGAGGAGACAAACCCGGAAATCAAGATTAATCCCTTTCTCAAGTGGTAAAACTAGGACTCCTAAATCCTGTTTTCCTCCCCACAATAAGATATAATAGGGAATTCATCTTTAGTTTGTCAGAAGATGCTGGGGTGTGGCCTTCACAGAGGGGGTCCTAGGTATTGCCAAAAGGAATATTTAAGGGGAAGAGGCTTGCTCATCTGTAGAATCATTTTGCTGTAAGCCTGGATAATGAGAGGCTAAAAAAATCCCAGGATTTTTTCTGTCCTGGAACTTCTCCCTCCCCTAAGACCTGGTCCCTTTGTGTTGAAGGCCTCAAGCCTGAGCTTCACTCCTCTGACATATTTCGGAAGATGGGGCAGGTCAGACAGGCAGCCCCTGAAGATTCCAAGATGGGAAGGAAATGGAAATTGGAATTAAGTGTTTTCCTTCCAAGGAGCCTAACTCTGGAAGCAAGGCATTCCTACAGGTGGTAGAGATAGGATGGATATGAGAGTGACTATTACAAACACCTAGTACAGTGCCTAGCACCTAACAGAAACTTAATAAATAGCTGTTGGATGCATGGCGTAGATAAGGAAATGGAGGCATTTGGGGGCAACATGTAATTCACTGGCCAATCAGAGTGTTCTCTCTGAGAACCATCTGATTCCTGAGTTGGAGGCAGGCTTGGGAATTAAGAAAGACTACTTCCTTACTTTACTGACAGGAAACAGGCCCAGGGTTGCCGAGCAACCTGCCCCAGGCCACAGGCTATCTGGGGATGAAGCTTGGCTTTCCTGACCTCCAGTATCCCTGCCACACCCTCACAATGCTCCGGGCAACAGGATTCATGATGAGTCCGTGGTGGTCACAAGATTTCCTCAAACCCCACAAACACTTCAGCTGAATTTCCTTAAAATAAATGTTGTGATCAACTTAATGTGTTAGAGGTTCTGGTGGGCGGGGGGTGGGGAAGAAAATCTGTTAAACCTGCTAATTGCCCATTTATTTCCATCCCAGCTCTTGAGAAAGCTGCTTCTGAATGATTGTGTGTGCTCTGGAAATGCTATAATTAGTCAGCCTGTTTGGGCCACACTGTTCTGGAGCAAGAACCATCAGGTGGGAAATAATATGACTGATAGTTGAGAAACAAAAATGTAGTTTTAAATGACAAATCTTCCAGAAGCTATTTATTAAGCACCGGTCTTCTGCTTTAGCAACATGGTAGAATGCCCGGATGGGCTAACCAGTTTTTTTAATTTTTAAAAGTTTTAAGTGCCCAATAAAAGCAATGGTATTACCATTGCTAAAAATCATAGCTACTGTTTACTGAGCACTTACTATATCCTAGGTGCTCTGCTAAGTGTTGTGCAGGCATTCCCTTCACTTAATCCTTACAGCAACCCTGTGAGGTACAGGTATTACCTTTAGCCCCATTTACACAACGGGGGTACTGGAGTTCTGTGAGGTTAAGCCATTTACCACACTCACTCTGAATCTGTGCTCACACCATACATTCATTCCACAAGCGCTGACTGCACACATCGAGGATGAACAAGGCACAGGACCTTATCTTCAAGAGTCACGTCTACTTTAAAGGAGGAGATAGAAGAGAATCAATAGATACAAGACAGCTTGAACACTTGCTGGGCTTGCAATAAGCCGATACAATCCAAGCACCTAACCACTCTGGTTTACATAGGGCTGCCCTGATTTAGCACCAAATGTCCAACAATCCAGGAAATCCCTTAGTTCTGGCGACCTGGGACAACTGGTCACCCTACACCCAATCTAAGGAAATGTGGAAGGGATGCTCCAGGGGAGACTGAGCCAGAGTAGAACCTCTCCAGGCACATAGTAAGGAGAGAGATGAGGTGCCAGGCAGAGGGATAGACACAAGCAAAGGCACAGTGGCAAGAGAGAGTGACATGGATAGAGTAGAGGGTCCACGTCAAGCAGGTAGGAGAGAAGGCACAACATCTGTGCTTAGTTATGCTGTGGGTTGTCTGTTCATTGGAACCTATTTCTAGGAAGAACAGGGAAACCCTGGGTATCTGATGCTTGGGAGGCTCTTCACTAGAATTCTGGGGATGGAGAGAAGCATGTTGTGTGGTGTACACCTGCTTTGGGTCCAGCGGTCCTCATCTGTACCCCTTGCTGTTATCCCCCGACAGCCCACAGCATGGGCTTCAGAACTTCTCATTGTTCCTCAAGTTCACATCTCTAATCTGTGTGGTGAGAAACCTCAATGCCTTTGAGAAGAAGAGGCCCCAGGCCAAGCTCACTTTTCCCTCAGTGTCACTGGGAAGGCAGCACTGGGTGTCTGTGGGCTCTCCCACCTACTACCTGAATAACTAGCCAACTCTGGACCTTCTCTGATCCTCAGTAACCTGTAAAATGAAGATGGCAATAGCTTCCTTGCAAGGATGTTGTGAGGTTCAAATAGGAGAATGTCTACACAAGTACCTGGTACAGGGCTCAGCACGTGTAGGTGTAAGGAGGAAGTGACATTCAAGCTGAATCTCAGAGGAGGAGTTCTCCGGGTGAAGAAGGAGGGAAAGGACACTCAGAAAACTTAGTTCATCATGTATGAAGAAGGCATGGAGCCCTGAAACAGCCTGTGACCTAGGGGAGCGGTGAACAGTGCATGTGGCTGTTGTGTGGGACCTTCTCCCTCGCCTGTGCCCAGTGCTCCCTGATCCCCTGAATACCTAGAATCTTTAGAGCCATCAGGGGTACTTTCCTCTCTTCATCCCTCGTCATCAGTCATCATTTCCTGTTGATGCTACCTCCTAAGTCTCCCTTGAATCCACTTTCATCCACCCTCACCCCCATCCAATGGACCATCAGCTCTCTCCTGGACACTGACTCCCCATGGGTGTCCCTGCTTCCACTCTTGCCTCCTTCCAGTCCATTCTACACACCAGCAGCCAGAGTGATTATCGGATCATGAAAGCTGATGCTGGCATTTCCCTACCCACCCTCTCTGATAGACTCCTAGAATTCCTGGGGAACCCACCACAGACAACCCTTTGTATGTGGCGAGAGTGCTGAATGACGTGGTCCCTGCCCACTTTCCAGCTGCCCCTTGAGCTACTGTCCTCCTTCCTCTATACCCTCCTGCCACAGTGGGTGGCTTTGCTCAGTTCCTAGAACACATCTTACTCCTTCCCCACCCAGAACCTTGACTTTCAACCCACTTCCTCTCCATTAACCTAGTTCACTCCTGTTCATCATTCAAGTTTTGGCATATATGTAACTTCCTCACTGTGTTCTGTAGCATCTGTAGCCTGCGTATTCCATTTGCATCTGACTTTAGTTAAGTATCTTTGAATGTGGCAGAGGAGATGTTTTGAGAGGCAGTGTGGCCCAATGGTAGGAGCATGGGCTCGGGGAGCCAGGGAGCCTGGGCTTAGAACCTAGCGCTGACACTCACCGGCTGTGTGACCTCGGGCAAGTTATTTACCCACCTTACGTCTCAGTTTCCCCATCAGTACAAAGGGATAATAATAGTATCCATCTCAGTGGGTTGTGAGGATTAAATGAGTTAATATTGGAAAAGTCCTTACTAGCGCTATGCCTCACCCATATTAGGTCGCTATATAAGCATTCATTATATAAATAAAATGACTTGGTCCCAAGCATTTTGTTCACACCCCAGGCATGGCATCTATCATGTTGCATTTAGTCAGATGTGCTTCCCTCAGCTGTAAGGGCCTTTTGAGGGCAGGGACTATGGCTTAGGCATCTCTCTGTATGCTAATTCCCAGAAAGGTGCTCAGTGCACAGTGGGTTATCAACAAACGGAATTGGAAAGGAATAACGTGATGAAGAAAGTGGTGAAATGCCAAGCATAGTACTACATACTAGAGGCAGGCCTGCAAGCTTAACTCTGCTCATGCCCATTAGCATGACAGGTCAAAAGAGAGGGTCCGAGGGGTTGATCCTCCCGGGTTTACTGGCCTACCCTCTTGGGTAGACTCACCACCACTATAGATCCACCCAAAATTTCCACAGAAATTTTCTCATACAGCTCAGTCCTCAAGAACAGAGCCCATGCTGGGCATAAATTTTAAAAATAGACAATAAAACTCAAGGAGTGATCTGAAATGGCTGGGAATGTCACCTTAAAATGCCCTTTTTAAGTTTGGAGGGAATTAGGATATTCGATTAACAGATAAATGTCCCAGAGAATAAATTAGAAAATACTCAGTTTCCTTGCTTCAATAGCACGTTTTGCTGAGCTTTAAATTACCAATACTAAGTAGGAAAAAAAAGAGAACTCATTAAAAAAAATTGATTTAGGACAACTTGCTAAGAGATATTTTTACCCAATGAGCATGGTATTATTGGAGACAGCTGTGCTCTTTAACTCCCCAAATTTACTTAAAGAATAGATGGAAAACCATCTTTCTACTTTGTATCTGTGATTTATTTTGGGGAATGAAATCTGCATGCTGAATGGTGATACAGCAATGAGAGAGGCATGGCTGAGGGACACAAGCTCCCCTCCCAACCCCCACTATGTCCCTGTGTGAGTGTGAGTGTGTGTGTGTGTGTGTGTGTGTGTGTGTGTGTGTGTTCCTGGGAAACTTCTGCCAGGTGCAAAATCTCCTTCTACCTTCAGGATCATCGGAGTCACTAAATCACAGTGTGTCAATTGCTTATTTGCCAGATGTCACTTCAGAGCCCCTAGAGTTGGAAGGAGTTTTAGATTAGCTCTCCCTAACTGCTATTTTACTGGGCTGTAAAACTTTTGTTACACATGGTCACTTCTTTATCTTTAGTAACCTGGCATTTGGCAAAAGGGGTGTGAGATACTCTAAGTAGTTCATATGATTTGCATTTCATTTCAGTAAGTAATGATAAAAATGAATTAAAGTTAATTTAAAATATTTACAAATATTTACTCCCTATTTGAAGAATTCATTTAGTTAGTTAAGTTGGAAGAATTTAGTAAACGCTTGTTCTATATCAACATCATTTTGTAAGTAGGGACATCATAGTCGAGGTTGGAAATCACACTCACCACCTTCAGATCCCACCTCAGCCATCCTCTCACTGAGTGAAGGGCTCCCCTAATAACATCCCCTACGTGAGATTATAAAGCTGGCCAGAGTCTGAGAAATCATCCACCCAATCTGTGCAAGGCTAGGGATGAGAAGTTAATTGTTTGAGGAAGACCAGTTTGTGGTAGAGTCAGGTCTCAAAAATAGGTTTCCTGACTTCTAATCCTGAGCCCTTTCAAAAGTCCCCATACCCAAGGTGAGAAGCTGATGTTGATCATTAGTGTAACATCACACCACAAAATTTCTAACTTGCTGTAGTTGTTTACCACAGAACGTTGCCTCAGAGACACGGGATGTACTTGGCAGTTGGAGTGGACAACCATTGTATTATAGTCTCCTGCTGCCCCCAGGGACACTGCTTAGTGTGCATGGGCCCAAGGAGGGGGTGATGCCTAGAGCTCAAGTGACCGCAGCAGCTCCACACACCTGCTAAGCGACCCGTCTGCTTTTCATGAAGCAGTTGTACCCTTACAACCTAAGAGGTAGTTTTTACTTCTCCATTTTACAGATGAAGCAATGAAGCCCAGAGAGGTTAGGTAACTATTGAAGACCTGGGTCTGCCTGACTCCAAAGCCTGAGGAAGTCCTTCTCGTATAAGTAGACTCCATACAAATGGACGGCGCTGTCCAAAAGTTGAGTTGGCTATGTGGAGAAGAGAGGCATAGAGCCTTAGCTGGAGAGAGAAGATGAGGTCAATGGAAGCTTTTGCCCTGTTCATTTTATTATGATTATTTTTAAAGAGAATACCTGCAGTGCATGGACTACCTCTAAAAAGGGACAAAGAAAGGGCTCCCATTAGTTGCCTCTGGGGCAGATATCAGGAGGCTGGGGGCTAGGATAGGAGGAACATTTTTTACCATATACTATTTTGTAACTTTTATAATTTTGTACATGTGAATGTAAATATTATTAAAAGTAAATATAATTTAAATTTAAAAAAGGAAAAGAAGAGAAATATAATGCATTCACTTGCTAAAGAATTTCGTCTGTACAAATGGAATAGGGAACACAGTGACAAGTGTTCTCCTGCTTCTGACCCCAGGTTTTCTGGCTGCCCCCCTGCATCCCTGGCCCCAGTCAGCCATTGCTATTGTTCTGAAGACACTTTATGCACATGCAGGCACATATGTACACATGTCCTCTTTTTACATAAGTTAGATTAGGCTGTACATACTGGGTGGCATCTAGTTTTTTCACTTAATATTCCACATATGTACATACAGGTCTACTTCATTCGTTTTAATGGCCACCTGGTGTTTCTTCTGTGTGGATGTACCAAGATTTATTTATCCAGTTCCCTGTTAATAGACATTTAAATTGTCTCCAGTCTTTTGCTCCTGTAAATAACCTAACAGTGAATATTCTTAATACGTCTTTCCACACATGTGCAGGTCAATCTATAAGATAAACATTTAGAGGTGCAGTTGCTGGATCAAAGGATATTTGTGTATCTTTGATTTTTAAAAAATGGTATGTGCAGCTTAAAATTTGAGAGATGTTGTCATATTGTCTCCTGAAGAGGTCGTACAATACACTGCCACTACAAGGCATGAGGATGTTCGTTCTTCACATAGGGGGAGGGTTTTTGCAAAGAGGAGCAAACTTTCTATGGAAGAGAAACCTTTAGAGACACAGTGTGAGGGCTGTAAGGACTGGTGCTGTGGCCTCTCCACGGCAGCGGCAGAACCGAGAAACTCCACGGGCATTTGCCCCTCTCCACGGGGACTGGGCTTTTCCCCCTCAGTCAGTCTGTGGATATTTATGGAACATCAGTTGTGTGCCACGTACTTTACTAGAAACTGGAGGGATCACCAGGAATCAAAGACTCTGGACTTGCCCCCAAGAAGTACGTGATCTAATTGGGCAGCTAAGAAATCCCTTATGAGAAGAGGAGCCGCAGTACAAGGCTGAGAGCCCAGGTTCTAAGCGAGGCGTATGGACAATAAATGTCTTTGGAGTTTGGGGGAAGTCGGATCACTTTTGGCCGGTGTGATCTTGGGAAGGCCTCTCAGAGGAAGCAGAATTTGATGCTAACCTTGAAGAATGAGTAAGATTTTGCTGGGCCAAGAGGAAGAAGGTGGGTATTAGAGGTGGGAAATGGATTCTTAATGATTAAGCAACAGTTACTTGGTGCTGACCACATGCTCGATACCGTGCATGACATTTATCCATTTGCTCAAGCAACAAGGCCTACATGCCTATGGTGGGCCAGGCCTGTCCTAGGTGCCTGGGGAACTTAGCTTCTAGGCACTTTCATACTTGTATGCGTCATTTTACAGAGAAGCAAACTGAGGCCCAGGGAGGTTAAATGACTTGCCCAAGGTCACCCAGCTAGCGAGTGGCCAACCTGGGAGTTTAATATTGGTTTTCTGATCCTAATTGTGGTTCTTTCCCTTGCTAACTGCCAGAAAGCAAAGGTACAGAAGAAAAAATGCACAAAACCCATTTGGGAGATAAAATATAGGTCAGTTTATGAAAGATAATTTAGGCACCAGACCTGAGGTCTATTCTAGTTGCCCAAGCTGCATACCCTTATAACAAAACAATCTGTAAGAAAAGATGACATTTCATGCCTCATGCAAGTGGTGTTTATTTTTTCCTGCAAATTACAATCTGCATTGACATTATTAAGGAAGTCACATGGGCCCAGAAGAAAATGAAGAACCCAACTGATTATTTCTATTGCTGTAGAAGTCTTTTGTAGGCAGGCTGGGCAGAGACCCAATTTCATTTGCTTGTAATATTGCAAACGCTGCTAATTGCCTGTCGTTGGTAAAGGATAGAGACAAAGGAACAATCAAAGGTATTTATTAGAAATTCTGTTTGGACAAATTAGCTTCACATTTCAGTGGGCTTCATCTCAGTACAGAACACCAAAACTCCACGTGTTAATAAATGACAGACATGACATCACCTTTCCTACTGTTTGTATAGTTGTTTCTGGCAATGCTGTAAAGTACCATTGAACTGATTATTTTCAGGCTGACTTTTTCTGCAGAGCTTGAACTATCAGTGGATTGTCATTCAATCCAATATAGTGGTTATGACAGTTGGAATAACTACATTGCATCTTAATGTGTGTCTCATGCATAAATCACATTGTTTGCCAAGCAATAATGAACAGAGAAGCTGCTAAGAGACTGGAAATCAGTGTTCAACAGATAACTGGGTCTTATAGATGGAAGGTGGGAATTCGCTGAACATTTGAGGGTCCAGTGGACTCTGCCTTCATCTCTGGGACCCACAGCCCATCAGAAGGTGGGCCATATGGTTGGTGCTTAATAAATCTTTATTGACATGACATCCTTTTAATGTTTATAAAAGTTGCCTTAACTTTCTAGTCTGATGTACATTTTCTCATTCATTCATTTCTGAGAGCTCAGTGCTGTTGGGGGTATGAAGAATCATGCATTGTCTTTGCCCACTGAGCTATAATCCTGTAAAGGCTACAAAACAAGTGCATACTAATTCTAGTAGTGCAAGGTGGGGTGTGGTCTGTGGTATGAAAGCTTTGCTCTTGGGAGAGGTGGCAGGCCATGGGCTTAGAACCAGACTCTGAGTTCAACTCTCGGCTCCTCCGCTTACCAACTGTGTGATCTTGGGCGATTTGCATAACCTCTCTCAGTACTAGTTTTCTCATCTGTGAGATGGGAATAGACCACAGTAATATGTACGTGATGGGGCTGTTAGAGGAGGACCTGGCACTCAGCTCAAGAAATGCAAGTTTTTGTTATTACTGTTTATTCTGGGAGTTCAGGCATCACTTCTAACTCGGCAGCAAGGCAGGACTGTGATGGGCGAGGCCTGGATAAGCTGAGTTGTGTGCGGGAGGAGAGTCACTTTTGTGGGCAGGAGCTAAAAGCCAGAGCCTGGGCAGGTGGACATGGGGTGCAGGTCCCTCTGACGTGAGTGGGGGAAGTGAGAGGAGATTCGAGAAGTAGGTGGATTGTCATGGAGGAACTCATGGATCCCTGCAGACTGGCATGTTGTTCAAATTTTTCCTAAGAATCAGGCCAGTCCTCATAGGCCAAGGGGAAGTGAAAATCTGTTGCTTGAGGCCTGGCTTCCCCGGAGATCCAGTATTTTATCCTAGAAATGAAATTCAATCACTGCTTCACTGGGCAAATCCATAAATTAAAGCAAGCAGAAAACACAGGCATTTTCCAACTTCTACATTATCCATCTCTGAGACTGTGGGAACTTCCAGTAGGGGCAGTCAGGGTAGACACAAGTCTTCTACAAGCTTAAAGGGGATGCATTATCAATGATTTTCAAACCTTTTATTTTCCTCTGTGTGGAGTTTTGTGCCCTTTAAGATGACATAGTGAATATTTTTTCCTAAATTAATAGATTTCAAAAGCCTGTAAAATGTCTGTGAGCACCACCCACATTTCCTCTCTCTCAGCCCTTTCCAGTTCTGTCCCCAGGAGCTGGTCTGTTGCGGATGAGCTGCTAAGCAGGCTTTCTGGAAACCAGGGGACCAGCCGCTGAACCATGGTGGTTATCTCACCCCTGCTTCCTTCTTTCACTTCTTTCTTCAGCTATCACAGGGCTCACGGGGTCTCAGAAGCACCTTACCCCACCCTAAGATATATCTTGGCAGAGAAAATCATGGCAGGTTTTGTTTAAAAAGGTAGGAGATGGTAGAGCCCCTTTCTTCCCTGGAAGAAACTCTACAGACAACCTTCTGGCTTCATCATTTACTGCCTGTGACTTCAGTTGAAGGGAAAATATCTTTAAAAGGAAAACGTAAAGGAGCTTGGTGGGGATGCTTTCAGTCAGAGCTCAGTGAATACTGGCTAACTGGGAACTCAGCCGCTGTGGTGAAGGACTGATTGTTCTGAGACAACGCTGGCCTTGATTGACACAGTGAGTTAGAATGAGCCTGATTATTGTTGGGATGCAGGAATAACCCTGAGCACAGTGTAATCCAACAGAAACAGAAAGGCTATGTAGTTCAAGGCCGGATGAAATTTCTCTGAGCTAACTGCTATGAGGCAGCAATCGTAGAACATTTTACAGCCCCCCAAACTGGGGATACATGCCATCCATTTGATTCTGACACAGCCCTGTGAGGAAGGAGGTCTTAACCTTGTTTCGTAGGTGAGGAAATGATGCTCAGAGAGGCTTGTTTAAAATGTTACAGAGCTAGCACCTGGCAGAGCTGGGGCTTCTGAGGGTCCAACTGCTAACTCCGTGCTCCTTCCCTGGCACCACGCCACTGCGATTTGGTATGCAGCCAGCAGAATAGGGTCCAGACCAGCTGATGGACTGACCCCTGTGTATCCATTCTCAGTGTGAATCACTATAACCGGGCCTCAGTTTACCCAGCTGCATGAAGGAGGGGACTGACTCCAAATTACACCTATGATGCTGGCCCAGAAGGAAGGCATAACAACTCGGCACATAAAAGAAGTCAAGAGGATTGAGGATCAAGAGGAGCCAGTCTACACTGCTCCCTGGGACTGTGTCCCTTGCAGGATGGTATGCAAAATGTGATATTAGACTAAATGGGACAGAAAAGGAAGCCTCCCAGTACCACGTTTTTCCCCTGGATATTTCATAGTCTCTGCTCTGAGGGAACCTGTCCTGTTTTCTTCCCAAATGAGCTCTGGGGGCTACGTGGCACTCTGCTGTACCAGAGACTTGGAGAACCTGGCTGCCAGAGCGGATGCATCTGGGCTGGAAGCCCAAGTCCATTACTTCTGGGGTGATCACAGCCCAGCTGAGACTCGATGTCTTCATCTGTGAAATGGGGACATATAGGAATACCCTCCTCCCAGGGCTGTTGTGAGAAGTGAGACAATGCATGGACCATGCTTGGCACGCTGTCTGGCATAAGAAATGTCCCCTAAATATCAGTAATATGTCACTTTTATTGCTAACATTTGTTCAGTGGTCACTCTGTGTCAGGCACTGTGGTAACCACGTTATATAAATTAAGTCACTAAATCCTTTTAAATGACATAATGCAAATAAAGAGTTTCACATAGTTCCTGGCACATGCAAAGTGCTCACAGTGGTACCTGTTGTTAAGGCAAGGTTTTGCACAGTTAAACCTGCCCAGGTCTGGGCCTTGTCCTGGCATTGCATTGGAGACCGAATGCCATGATTTAGCTCGTGTGGTCCTTCAACATCTCCCTTTGTTGTAGATCCATTTACTGCTCAAGGCCTAGCACAGATGCCAGCTTCTCACAGTTTTGTGGTTCACTGGTAGAGACAGACTTGTGAATCAGTTGCAGTTGCAGTGTAGTTCTGGGAGTGCCTCAGCTGGGGTGAGTGTGAGGTGTGGTCATGGGAAACAGGAGGGGGACAGTCACCTCTGATTTGAGGGCAGGAAGGTCAGGGAAGGTGTGAGGGAGAAAAGACACTCGAATTGGGTCTTGAAGGAACGACAAGAGTTTGCTGGGCAGAGGAGAGGAAGGAGGGCATATTCAGGAAGCTGCAGGTCATTGGAGAGAGTCGGCGAGCAGGCGGCAGGAGGTGGTAGAGGGCCTCGGTGGCCAGGCTGAGTTGCCTTTTCTCCAGAGGCCGTGAGGAGCTACTGACGGATTTTAAGCTGGGAAGAAGCATGACTAAATCTGCCTCTCTGAAAGATCACTAGGATTGCAGGGTGAAGGGTAGATAGGAGAGTGGGACCCGCTAAGGGCCTAGAGCAGGAGTGCAGGGAAGGGGGGTAAGGGTGTGAAGAGGACGGGAGCAATGGGGGTGTAGGGAAGGGAGGCGTGTGAGAGACACGATGGAGTGAGGGCCAGCTGGAGTCAGTGACTGGCCAGATGTTGGGGAGGGAGAGAGAGCAGTCCACGGTGACTTCAGCGTTCTGGCTCGGGGAGGTCTGACAAGGGAGGCCTGAGAAGGGGCCGTGTAAGGTGGCATTTGAGAAATCACTAGTTCCTCAGCGCGGGCAGTTTGGTAGACAGAGATGGGCACCTCTCTGCTTTGGCCACTGGCCTGAGGTCCTGGGTCCATGGGGACCTGGAGACTCACCAGCCAGTTCTGGCTGCCCCAGTGTGGGAGGGACTGTGTGTCCATGAGGGGATGAGGACTGTGTACAGAGAGGGGAGTCGAGGAGCCTGAGGATGTTTAGCCTGGGTTGAGGGGCTGAGGAAGCTGTGACCCTCACCGTGACCCTTTATGTGTTCATGGCGGAGACCTAGCTTTTTGTGTTCCTGCACATCAAACTCTGACATGTGAGTGAGAGCCAAAAGATGCTAGATCTGGGCTCAGCATAAGGGAGACTTGTTTCCTTGTCTACAAGATGGTGACAAACCGCCTACGTCAAGGGTGGAGGAGGGTGGTTGAGAAATGCTTTTAAAGCGCTCTTTCCTGCTCCCAGCACAGAGGATGTGCTCCCTAGTGGTCAGGATGCTCCTGGAAGAACCGTCCCCACCTCTTCCACCTGAGGTCCCCATGCTGCCTGCCCCAGTCCCTGGAGCTCTCAGCAGAGGAGGGACAGTAGCCTCACAATGGATACAAAAGGGCTCGGATCAAGTGGCTTAAGCGTTACCCTCCCACTCCAAGACGACACCATTCCTGGGTGAGTAGATGGATCTGGTGTGGCTGCAGTTTTAGCTGACAGTGAGTCATGAAAAGGTGGCGACGTTCCTTTTAACCATATTTGCCTCAACTTGAGACAAGATAGAGAACGTCAAATGGCTATAGCCTTCCAGGAAGACTAGAGTAACTGGTCCTGACTTGTCTAGTTTGGGAATGGTTAGGACACTTGATCCTTTGGGAGGCAGCTTGGTATGCTGGAATGAGCAAGAGATTTGGGGTCAGGGAACCTGGCATGAAGCCTGTCTTTGTCCCTTACCAGCTCGGTGACCTTGGACAAGTCACCTAACCTCTAAGACTCACGTTCCTCCTCCTCCGAGTTGTTTAAAGAAAGGCAGGAGATGATGTAGGCAAAGCCCCTCACTGTGCCTGGCATATAGTAAGTACACAGGAAATTATCACCAAATCCATAGCTGAGCCAGCTGATGTGAGAAAAATATTAACTGGAACAGTTTCTTCTCCTCCTACCTCCCGGCTGCATATTCGGATGCTGTCCCCAGACATTTCCCCTAGAGTTCTGTCTGTGGGTTGTCATTTTGTCTGTTTGCCTTTCATCCTCCTAAAGTCTCGCTAATCGCACAGGAAGTGGGTGGGTAATGGGCTTCTCTGTTGTTCCACTGGCCTCCCAGTGAGTCCTACTGTTTTGCTTTCCTCACCACGGGGGCTTCTCACACCCTCTAATGACTGTTTTCCTTTCAGAAATGGCATATTTTTAGACAAAAGCATTTCCTGTGGTTCATCTCTGACTCTCTGGCAGATCTCTGATTTCTCATCATTTTTCCCTGCCTCTCTCTCATCACATAAAACCTGCCCCAGCAGCATGTGTGCAGGAAATGCAGGAACCACACACTCCCAGCAGCCATCCCTGCTCTGAGCTGACGCTCAGGGGCTGGGACCCTGTGCCAGGGCGAGGCTGTCCTTGGTTGAGGCGTTGGGTCTGAGTAGTTGGGACTTCAGTGGATATTTCTTCTGGCTGCTGTCCTGCCCCTCCAGCTGGCTGTCCAGCTCCCCTGTGCCAGTGTTGGAGGGTGGTAGTGGTGGTGGTTTTAGAGTTACCCAAAACACTCACCCTTCTTAGTCAAACCCAAATTGAAATGACCCCCTTCCCCTTTGATTAACAACATAGACATACTTGGGTTTGAATCGTGGCTTCTTCATTGACTAGCTTGGTGAGTGCCTTAAATGATCTAAGCTTCAGTTTCTTTATTGGAAAATGGGGATAATATTAGTAAATCTATCAGGGCCATTGTAAAGATTATATGGAACACAGTATGTAGGGAAAATGCTTAGCAGCCATACCTGGCACTTAGTTGCTCTTATTATGTCTAATTTAAGTAAGTATAATGCTTTAATTATAATTACATTGTGAACTTATAATATTTAGAGTTTTATAATTTATTATTTCATTATAATGATTTATATATGTGTTTTACTCCCCTCTCAGACTATGAGCCCCTTGACGGAAGAAGTTAGATCTTCTTCAACTCTGAATGCAAAGGGCGGAGTAAGTAGCCAGTAAATGTCTGAGGGGCTGAGGAGTGTAGCTCAACAGATTTAGGAGCCCAAAGAGCTTAATTACATTTGGAAAATTTGGAAAGTTCACAGCCTGTCAGGGATGCTGTGCAAGGCATGAAGGAAGGTAATGAGAAGAAGTACACACCTGGGTCCCTGCCACCAGGGAGCTTCACTGGGGAGACGGGCAAGAGGCAGAAGGAGGGGAGCCCAAGGAGGATTCAGAGGAGGGAAAGGGCATGCGGCTGGGCTGCGGGCCGGAGAGTTACCAAGAATGACAGATATGATTGGGTGAGGGGAGGGGGCGGGTAGAGGATCACCCTTAGACACCTGCCTTTCCTAAGCCTCTCTACACAACAAGAATTGGATAGTCATGCATTTCTGGTTGGTTTAATTCACTCATTTAGTTGAGTCACATTTTTGGAGCACTGACTCTAGATGGATCTTCAGTCACTGTTTAACCCACCCCTAGATCACTATGACATGTGTGTGGCATTCAGATAGTCTTTCCCTCTCCTGTGATCATGACAGACATGGCTGACAGGATCACAGCATTCTTCCACACTGAGCATCGTGTCTTCTCACAACCCTCCATGCGGCAGTCATCCCTGATGGAATGGAATAGGTACTTGGCTGAAAGCCACTTACCATCTTTGGCTTAGACTCCTAGAGCACTGGGTATGTGCTGAGCCTGCTATACATTTCAAAAGTTTATAATTTTCCCCACAAAATGCTGCCATGCTTCAACTCTTTCCACCTTTGTTTATGGAAGCCCATTTCTCCCCCCTTGCTTGGAAGATTAGAGAGGTGTTTGGTATTAGGGAGATGAAAGGCAGGCAGACAAAAGGACAAGTCTCCACCTTTATCTACTTATGTTTGGAATGTGTTGGAAAGATCTTAAGTTTGACTTTGGATCATGGGGTTAAATTTGATTTTTTTCTGTATTTTTGTTTTTTAAAATTCTATATTAAGCAAGTATTACTTTCATAATAGACAAAATGCATTTTATAAAAATGCATTTTATTTTTAAAGTTTATAAAATTTATTCAGACTTTATCATGGTAGACCCCTCGTACTTTTGAACAGTGAGCTGTGCGATGTATTACCTAATAAAAATAAAGTCAATAAATTAAAAGCTTGTCTTTGTGTTTGCACCTGTGAATACCCTATTTTACCTGAACAAATTTCCATGTACAGAGTCTTTTGGTTTCAAAGAACATATTCCACGAAGATAACGAAGATGACGGAAAATCATCTAGCATTGGGAAGGATGTTCACTGAGGAGTGATCAAGATGTGATACTAGGGTCTTTGAGATACGCAGGATCCTTGTATGTAACTGGCATAAACCCCATTATTTGAGCTCTCTTAATCACTTTTGTGATTTAAAAAAAATCCAAAACAGAATCCAACAGCACATTAAAAGGATCATATACCATGATCAAATGGGGTTTATCCCAGGAATGCAAGGATGCTTCAATATATGCAAATCAATCAATGTGATACACCATATTAACAGATTGAAGGAGAAAAACCATATGATCATCCCAACAGATGCAGAGAAAGCTTTCGACAAAATTCAACACCCATTTATGATAAAAACCCTCCAGAAAGTAGGCATAGAGGGAACTTACCTCAACATAATAGAGGCCAAATATGACAAACCCACAGCCAACATCATCCTCAATGGTGAAAAACTGAAACTATTCCCACTAAGATCAGGAACAATACAAGGTTGCCCACTCTCACCACTGTTATTCAACATAGTTTTGGGAGTTTTAGCCACTTCAATCAAAGAAGAAAAAGAAATAAAAGGAATCCAAATTGGAAAAGAAGAAGTAAAGCTGTCACTGTTTGCAGATGATGTGAGACTATACATAGAGAATCCTAAAGATGCTACCAGAAAACTACTAGAGCTAATCAAAGAATTTGGTAAAGTAGCAGGATACAAAATTAATGCACAGAAACCTCTTGCATTCCTATACACTAATGATGAAGAATCTGAAAGTGAAATTAAGAAAACACTCCCATTTCCCATTGCAACAAAAAGAATAAAATATCTAGGAATAAACCTACCTAAGGAGACAAAAGACCTGTATGCAGAAAATTATAAGACACTGATGAGAGAAATTAAAGATGAAACAAACAGATGGAGAGATATACCATGTTCTTGGATTGGAAGAATCAACATTGTGAAAATGACTCTACTATCCAAAGCAGTCTACAGATTCAGTGCAATCCCTATCAAACTACCACTGGCATTTTTCACAGAACTAGAACAAAAAGTGTCACAAGTTGTATGGAAACACAAAAGACCCCGAATAGCCAAAGCAATCTTGAGAAAGAAAAACGGAGCTGGAGGAATCAGGCTCCCTGACTTCAGACTATACTACAAAGCTACAGTAATCAAGACAGTATGGTACTGGCACAAAAACAGAAATATAGATCAATGGAACAGGATAGAAAGCCCAGAGATAAACCCACACACATATGGTCACCTTATCTTTGATAAAGGAGGCAAGAATATACAGTGGAGGAAAGACAGCCTCTTCAATACATGGTGCTGGGAAAACTGGACAGCTACAGGTAAAAGAATGAAATTAGAACACTCCCTAACACCATACACAAAAATAAACTCAAAATGGATTAAAGACCTAAATGTAAGGCCAGACACTATCAAACTCTTAGAGAAAAACACAGGCAGAACACTCTATGACATCAAGCACAGCAAGATCGTTTTTGACCCACCTCCTAGAGAAAGGGAAATAAAAACAAAAATAAACAAATGGGACCTAATGAAACTTAAAAGCTTTTGCACAGCAAAGGAAACCATAAACAAGATGAAAAGACAACCCTCAAAACGGGAGGAAATATTTGCAAATGAAGCAACTGACAAAGGATTAATCTCCAAAATTTACAAGCAGCTCATGCAGTTCAATATCAAAAAAAAAAAAAACCAATCCAAAAATGGGCAGAAGACCTAAATAGACATTTCTCCAAAGAAGATATACAGATTGCCAACAAACACATGAAAGGATACTCAACATCACTAATCATTAGAGAAATGCAAATCAAAACTACAGTGAGATATCACCTCACACTTGTCAGAATGGCCATCATCAAAAAATCTATGAACAATAAATGCTGGAGAGGGTGTGGAGAAAAGGGAACCCTCTTGCACTGTTGGTGGGAATGTATATTGATACAGCCACTGTGGAGAACAGTATGGAGGATCCTTAAAAAACTAAAAATAGAAGTACCATATGACCCAGCAATCCCACTACTGGGCATATACCCTCAGAAAACCATAATTCAAAAAGAGTCATGTACCACAATGTTCATTGCAGCTCTCTTTACAATAGCCAGAACATGGAAGCAACCTAAGTGTCCATCAACAGATGAATGGATAAAGAAGATGTGGCACATATATACAACGGAATATTACTCAGCCATAAAAAGAAATGAAATTGAGGTATTTGTAGTGAGGCGGATGGACCTAGAGTCTGTCATACAGAGTGAAGTAAGTCAGAAAGAGAAAAACAAATACTGTGTGATAACACATTATATATGGAATCTAAAAAACAAAGACAAAAATGGTCATGAAGAACCTAGGGGCAAGACGGGAATAAAGACACAGACCTACTAGAGAATGGACTTGAGGATACGGGGAGGGGGAAGGGTAAGCTGGGACAAAGTGAGAGAGTGGCATGGACATATATACACTACCAAACGTAAAATAGATAGCTAGTGGGAAGCAGCCACATAGCACAGGGAGATCAGCTCTGTGTTTTGTGTCCACCCAGAGGGGTGGGATAGGGACGGTGGGAGGGAGGGAGACGCAAGAGGGAAGAGATATGGGCGTATATGTATATGTATAACTGACTCACTTTGTTATAAAGCAGAAACTAACACACCATTGTAAAGCAATTATACTGCAATAAAGATGTTAAAAAAGAAAATAAAACGCTGCTAGACCTAGAATGTGTTTAATACTTGAAGCTGTAAAATCAAGATATAATAAATGATTAAAAGAGAAAAAAAATCCAGAACAATTTAAAAAATACAGTCTAGGTAGAGGTGAATTTACTCTGCAGCAAATGAAATTTAAACTTAGGCCCTAACTTGCAAGGTATCTTTTGTACTTTCATATCTAATTTTGTATTTGTAATTTTGTGTTCTTTTTCCTAAAGTGAGACTTTTCTCCCCATCCCAAACTATCTGAGTCTTCAGGCCTCATAAAGCCTGGCTCTGCCAGTGGATAGAGGGAAGCTCTTCTTCTCTATCTGTACAGGTTTCAAAGTCCACCAACTCCTGGATTCTCTTGGAGAGGTGCTGGGAAAGGAGTATCTGCCTTTTTTTCTATTCTTTTCTTGTTTCTTCCCCGGAAGCCTTATTCGTTAATAAATAGAATCTACTTCTTTGGTAGTAACTAGAATTTTACTGGAGAGTGGGTCACTTCTATGGAGGGGGTCTAGCAAAGACTAGGGTCTTCCTCTGCTCTGGGCTATAAACACGGTGGCCAGCCCTCCTGGGGTGAGGGAGGCATCCCCAGTCTTCTCAGCCTCCTTACCTGAGCCAGGTGGGCAATTGGGCTGGCCCTTTTTTGGAAGACTGCTGATTTTCCATCTAGAGGGTGTTGGAACAGAGGCCTCACGATGGCCTCAGGCCCAAGCCGGATGCTCCTGTCCAATGAGAGGGTCAGAAAGGCTTACACTGTGCTCTTTCTTAGTAACCAGTACTGTGTGTGTATGGCTGTGATCCTGGTGGGCCAGGCAGTGAGCTTGGGATCCTTAATACTCCAACATGATCATGAAACTATTTTCTCTTATCCCTTCTAAGTTATTAGAAGAAAAATAAGAATGATAGTGAGTCAATGCTTAATATTTATCATACCTTGTCATTACCTTTTTAGATCAAACAGGACAACCCTGGGTGAGGACAGGGGCAGCACAGCGGAGATATACTAAGTAAACACCTCTGTGCGAATGCTAGCAGCTGTGCAAATAAGCGGGCACAAGGAGGAGGGCTTGACCAGACTGAGGAACCCAGGTTCACAGGAAGGAAAGAAACCAATTTAATGAAAGTGGATTGTAAAGCACACAAGCCTTAATGTGGTAAAATATTCCTAGCCCAGCAGAGTTCCATGGAGTCTGTACAGGGCAGCTCTGTCGCTGAGGTTTTCAATCTAGGCTGTCTAACTGCTCTGGGGTGGGCCTGTGTTATATTTAAAGTTCCCTAGGTGATTCTAATGTGTGTCCAGGGGTGAGAACCACACCACAGTTGAACAGTATAGTAGGTATTAACCACAAATTCCTGGTGAGGATAATATCACAGAGCTGGAAGGGGTAACTCATGTTGGGGATCACAGTGGGATTTATGGACCACCCATCTCAGGAGTTAGATCAAGAGAGACATTATTATTCCATAGAGCAGTGGTTCTCAAACTTGAGTGTGCATCAGAGTCCCTTGGAGGCCTTGCTAATGCCTGGATTACTGGGCCCCACCCCTAGAGTTTCTGATTCATTAGGTCTGGGACCCCAAAACTGATATGCCTGACACGTTCCCAGGTGATGCTGATGAGATAGGTCTGGGGACCACACTTTGGGAACCACTGTTGTAAAAGTCACAGGTCTTGGCTCTGAGAGGCATTGCTGGGGAAGTGGAAACAGTGTGAGTCTAGGAGGTAGAGGACCTGGATTCAGGCCCTGGCTTTGCTGTGGCTCATGCACAGGCTGTGTGGCATAGGGTGAGCCCTGTGCCCTCTCTGAGCCCAGTGTTTTCGTCCATTATCTGGGGGTAAGATGAACTGCTTTGCCTATCCCCAAGGTTTGAGTGGGATAATCAGTAATAACTCTCATTGGGTATTTACCAGGTACTGAGCATTCTCCATGCATCATTTTGACTAATTTTCTCAACATTTCTATGAAGTAGGTCCTATTATTCTTATAGGCTCGGAGACTGAAGTTTAGGAGTTTCAGTACCTTGTCAAGATCATTGTGTCAGAGGCAGTTCCGGCTGACCTCAGAGCCCAAGCTCTCAACTGCTGAGCTGTCCTTGACCCTCATTTGGAAACCATGTGAGCACTAAGACTTGCCAAACAGTCTCTAACTGTGCTTTTTCTAAGTGGTGAGCAGAATTCAATGTAAGGGATACGTGGTGGGCAAATAACTCTGCAACAGTGAGCAAAGCCCAATTAATTCAAGTCTGGGCAGATCCAGAGGGGTTCCAAAAGAAAACACAACAAAACACATCAATCACTTAGTAACTCTTTGAGAAGGGCCACTCAGATAAGACGTAGGCATTAATTAGGAGGAAAAAGGAGCAGAACAAACAGCCGGTAGGAAGACCAGAGGCCTCTGTAACAGGCTGACTGAAGCCCAGGAAAGCTGGCAGCAGATCACAAAGGCTGGCCTGATTCACTTAGTCAAAGCAGCCATCTTGGGGAAAGGGCAGCTTTGAAGCAAGAAAAAAATGCTTACGAGAGAGACCAGGAAAAGCCATCAAGTGAGACCTGATGTGTGCAAATCAGAAACTGTCAGCTGAGGTGCTACTCAGGGGAGTTTACAGAGATCAGGAGCCTATAATCAAAGGTTCTGCACCCAAACCAGGAAGCCCCTGAGAGATGAGTGCCTTTTGGTCACTGGGAACAAGATCCCACGTTCAGGGGTCGGTGGGTGGGACAGGTGATCAGTGAAGGCCATTGCAGCTGTTCATTCCAGGGACACTCTGGAAGCTGGATTCATGCTTCATGGGTCTACCAGATTTCTTTCCCCAGGTAAGCAGGCATTTGGGTAGGAATACAATGAATGACGAATATATATATAACTACCGAAAGAATTTGATAAAATTTCATGCCAAAGTTTATTAGGAAAAGAAGTTGTTACAACTTATACACATGGGTAGGAATATTGTGTTACAAACTACTTTATAATAAAAAGGAAATGGGATTATTGTGAGGGGTCAGATAAGGCAACGGATGTCTGAAAAGTGCTTTGAAAACTGTAATTGTTATTCATTAGAATAAAGGCATCACAAAAATTGAGATCATTTTCTGAATGAAGAGCTATGAAAAGTGACTTTACTACCTATCATATAAGAATTTTATTTGATCTGGTAAGAGAAGAAAGAATCCATATGCATTTTAGGAGTTAAGATGCTCAGCTGCTCGTAATGATGAAATGGTGCCATGTGAATGGGCAGAAAAATAGAAGATGACCTTTAATGTGGACAAGGTCATGATGTGTTTAGCAGCAAGTAACGCAAACAACATATGAAGTGGTTGGCTCTGACCTAATGGGTATTGCAGGGGAGCAAATCTTGCCACCCCAAAAAGTCTCTTTGGAAGGCAGATTATTTTGAGCTGAAAACAATGGAGGCCCAAAGACTCAGGAAAAAACTTTGACTTTCTCCCTAAGTGCCTAAAAGAACTTAGATAGAGGACCTGTTCCCAAATTTGAGCTATCGCCAGAGATACCTGCAAAGAATGTGGGCTAAGTGTGGTGAGGGAAACTCAGTAGAGACTAGAGATCAGAGTCCACTTTGTGTCCCATTGCCTCTGTGGTGGCCCAGCAAACATTTATTTGCCAAACATTTGCTTTTCCATCTTCGTGTGAATTGCCTTCCTGCCCTTTGAAGTCCCAAACCACTACCCCCAACATCCTTTTTTGTCTTCGGTTAAAGATAGTTTTTAAGGTGAGGGCTTCAGTCATTTTGGCAAGTTACTCAGTTTTCCTGGGTCTCTCCCATGTACATGTTGTTAAACTTTTGTTTGATTTTTCTCCTGTTAATCTGTCTCCTGTAGATTTAATCCTTAGACCAGCCAGAAGAACCTAAAAGGGTAGGAAAATTTCTTTCTCCCTGACAGTATAAACCAGAGAAGAATTTTTGTGTCTGCAGCCTGTTTCTCACCTGTGATGTCGGTTTGGTCAAGATAGCTAACAAAGTGCTTAAAATAACTACATCCTTAGAACTTAGGAGCCATGGCAACAATGTAGTCAATTAATTTTATATGTGAGAAAGGGGAGGTCAGAGAGCTAAGTGGCTAACCCTATAATTAGAGAATGCATTGTATACAAGATGGAAAACATTAGTCTACCTTTCATGAAACTAAAGTATCTGATAAAGGCCACCTTAAAAAGTGTGGGAGATTGCTAGAACTTTTTTAGGTTGATGAGATGGAAAGTTGACCAAATGCTCCTACAAAATGCCAGATTGCACTGCTGTAAGAGACAAATCATTGAGATGGATAGATACCTCATGACTAGTATGATTTTCCAAATAATCTTATATAAGTGATTTCTAATAAATAACACAGACAGGACTTCACATTGAAATCACAAATGAGTTTAAAACAGGCATAATGATGACAGCCCAAACATCTGTTGGTTTTGGGAGTAAGTCTCCCTGTTTTACAACTGGCATTTAATCATCAGGGGATGAGGCTCGATAGAACTTCAGAGGATTTCTAGATACACAACAGAACATCTAACTCCTCGGCCCCTGTGTTAATTAGGAGCTACAGACATCAGGAGCTATGGTTCTCTCTCTAGTTTCGTGTGTACCTATATGTACCTGGTTGACCACACACCACAGAGAGTAGATCACAGAGGACAGAGAGCTTGGCACTCTTTGGATGTGTTATTGGTGTTGACTGCACTCTCTGACTCTAACTTCCCGGTCCTGGACCCCCAAAACTTGTCTGGACCTTCCTGCACCAGCTGATTTCCCAGGCACATGAATATCTGACCCAAGCTCTTGACCTGCTCCCTCCAGCTCACTGTAACCTCTTTGTACTCCACACATTAGAGGTCTGATCTGTGATGCTGCTGGACTCATACCTTACCCCTGCTCTCAGTTGGACGTTTTGTCTTTGTCTCTTCTGTCCAGCCCAGCCCTGCATTCAGTAATTTCCTATAATCTTTATTTAACTGATCACTTTAATCTCCCATTTTAAACCTTTTCCATTTTCATGTGGAATTTCATGGAATTCTTTCTAAATGTGATTTTTTAAATCTTAAATCTTCGTTAGGTCTATGTAAGAGCAGTCTGTGTCAGAAGCCAGTGTAAAAACCATTGGAATACATAAGTACCGATTGTAAGTAAATACAAATCAATCAATAAGCATATCATGCTCCTAAGGGCAAAGAGCTGAGGTTAGGGAGGCAGTAAAGTGGGGGAAATTGACCTCTTTTGATCGGATGGACAGGAGTGACATGGGCACATGTGGGGCATATGTGACAAAGAATCTTCTGGTCCCTAAAGGGATGAGATACAGAAACTCCAAAGGCCTAGAGAAGTGACAGGCCTGCCATAATAGGGCTTTTCTTTACTCTAGAACAAACCAGTAACAGTAATATTCTTTTATTTAGACTTTAAAGGTAAAGTGGAAGAAAGACACCACCTGTTTTGATGCCTGGTGAAGCCACTGAAAGTTCTAGGACCGACTCCAAGAAAGTTGAAGGTGAGTTAGAAAAGTGCATTCGACTCAAATCTGACAGGCTCAAAGACTGGCTTAGGCTGTGGAAAATAGCAACGAAAGAACAGTGGGTCAGAGGCTTTATGTTCATATGTCTTTAAATTTTACTCTAAATAAAATGCTTTATTTGTACTAGTTCAGTATTTGTCATTATGTGCTCTTTTACTGAAAAGGAGCTCTAGCTGTGGGGGAGGGCAGGCTGGCATTTGGCTCAGCTAACCGTGTGGATGGGGAGTTGGGGTCTGGGGAGCCTGGCTCTGTCACTCAGGTGGCACCACCCACCCACAAGTGTCTATCGCATTTACTTTACCAGCATCACCAGCCTAGGAAACAGTCACCACAAAGGCCACTGTACTTAAAGATGGAAAGGGACACAGATACCAGGGGATAAAAACTCAAGGAGGCAGCAAGTATGTGCTCCTTTTATCATGATCTATTTAACACAAAATAGTGCTTTTGGCAATATTTTCCCCCAAAATGAAAGCTTTGGATTTCAAGTGGGGTTATTTGCCTTTCATCTGTGTTTTCTCTACTGTTCTATTTTCTGATCCATTACTTTCATCTTGGAAACCTGTCACTGTGACTCTTTTATCAATGTAACTATCACTCAAAAAGCTTTTTACTCTCTGGGTCAGAATTGTTTAATATCAGGCAATTTAAATGATTTTTTTGTGTATTGACCTCCTATTTGAAAGTCATGCAAGTTGTACTGTGAAATCAAATGTTCAAAGATAATGAGTACCTTTATTTGACTTTCCCCGCCCCCCCCAGATGAGCACAACAGTTGAGAATCCTAAGGGATCGATGGAAAACTGGAGAAGGTGGTAAGTACCCAATGCTGGGCCCCTGAGGGAGAGGGAAGGAGAGGGGCTGGAGAAATGGGACTGAAGAAGACAGATACATGTTCAATCTCAAGGGAGAGCAGAGAGCTGATGGGTTTTTCTCTTTCTTTCCTGGGGAGAGAAGGAGCGTGGCTGACTCAGGCTGGGTGCAGGGGCTCAGATGGGGTAGATGAGTTGGGACAAGAGGGCAGGTGCTGTAGCTTGAAGGTGAGCAGTGGGCAGGAAGCTGGAGTCAAGCTGGCCTTTCACGTTGTGGATACACCACAGCAAGAAGGGGGTGAAGAGGAGTGGGAGAGGCGACGGGGAAAGAGCACAGCAGATTCTGAAAGCCTGATTTGAGCTGGGTCATAGACTCCAACAGTGGCAAAAGCATTTTGGAAAAAGCATCCTTTTAAAGACTTCAATTAACCAATTTAAATATTTATGGAACTTTCCTTTGGAGTAGCTATCCAGGTTGTAGGAACCCAGAGCATAAACCTTAGTCTCCCCCTGAAGGGTCTGATCTCCTACTTTGCCTGTGAGATGATTGGTCAGAGAGAACAAGGCATTAGAAAGGGTGTTAAAGTAATGGGACAGACCAGGAAAGGGGCATGTGCTTTACTGGGATAGCTCCTGTCATCCTAACCACAACTGATGTGGTTATATGAAGAGATCGAATCTCAGAGAGTGTTAGGACTTCCCCAAGTTTGTCAGTGTTGGAGGCCAAACTTAAAACTCTGGTCTGTGGACTGGAAAGCCACTCTCTTTGCACATCGCTACACTGGCTTAGAGTCAGGACACGTGGGTTTGAATCCTGGCTCTGCCAGTTACTAGCTGTGTGAACCTGAGTGAGTTATGTAATATTCTGGGCTTTAGCTTCCTCATTTGATGAATGAAGATCTTAGGGTTATTGGGAAGATGAAAGAAAACGGTTCATGCCTGGAGCTTAGCACAACGCCTGGCATAGTAAGTGCTCAAAACACATTAGCTGCAAGTAGCACAGTATTCAGAGAAGAGGGAGCATCAGAAGCCTCCGTGGGGGAGGTGAGGCCTGAATCAGACTTTAGCAAATGGGTGAAGGCTGACAGAAATACGCTCAGAGGAGGAAAGTGGGGTGAGTCTTCCATTTGAAGCAAGTATGTCATGAAGGATTAAGGGGAGGAGGGATGGAGAGAGGAAATAATAAGGCAGAAAAAGGCTGGTGTTTGCTGGTTGGCTGATTGGTTGTTTTAAACCAATCCTCAGGTAAAACAGTGTAATGAGACTGGGTGGGGCGATCTGATTGCCCCCCTGGGGAGACCAGGATGCCATTGCTGCCCCTGAGGCAAAATGGCCTCTGCTCATCCTGAGAGAAATCGTAAAGGACGCTGGGACATGTGTGTGTACGTGTGTAATAAAGTAAAGGAGTGTGGTGTGGGTGAGGGGGTGATGCTTCTGGGCCAGTTCCTGCCATGCTTTCAGTGGGTTAGAAACTGTAATTATCAGCTTTCCTCGTTTTTCTCTCTTCTCTCACACGTATAGAACAGACTAGCACAGGGCCTGATTGGAAATATTTTTAAAAACCCAGGAATCTCGGTTGTTGCGTGCCTTCCATCCCTGCTACAGCCTCCACTCAACATCTAGCTTTGCTTATTTGGGTTGTGAGGAGGTGCTGACCCAATACACTCGGCACTTCCCTTCTCTCCTTCTCTTGGTCCCCAAGCACCCTTCTGAGATGACCCAGGGGTGGCACCTGCTCAGGGCCCATGAGGGACCACAATCTGGGAGTCTGTCCTTTGCTCTTTGTCCTCCATGGTTACAGCGCCGGCAGGCAGTAGGGAGGAACCAGCTCTTTGAAGCCTTCCGACAATCAGCTGTGGGAGTGAGGGTCTGGCTTCTGTCCCTCTTCCCAAACTGAGTGTAGGGAGAGCACAGACAGCTTTCAGTGACCCACTGAGACACACTGACATGTTTCTTAATACTTCAGAGTCCACTCACATATGTGATCATGGTTTTCTCTACGAAGGAGGCAGGACAGGTACTAGAGACCAGTGTTCAAAGGGGCTGGGCCCCTTTCCTGAGTCACAGAGCACATTGATGCTGGAATCTAGACTCAGGCCCTGCCAGCATTCTTTGCACTGAGGGAGCGGGGTAAATGACATATGATTTCCCTCCCACCTCAGTCATCCACAGAAGAGGAGAACAAAGCAGTCAGACAGGGAGGCCCTTTGCCACAGTGGGTCTCATCTATTCCTGGGGCAGAAATGGTCCCTGGCTTCAACTCTCTATAACAGCCAGCTGCCCCCTGTGCTGCTCCACTGGGATCTCTGCCAGGAGGGAAGACTTGGAATCAACTTCTTGGATTCTCCTACAACACAAGGACTTCAAAAGTAGGGATGAGTCTGCAGTGTTCTGGGGGCTACTTAGCAACATAGGAATAACTCAAGAGCTATGCAAGTGCTAATGAGTACCACGAATAACTCCGCTGACCCGTTTTGGCAGGCAGGGCCCAGCAGAGGAGCAGAGGTTGGTCCCTGAAGTGGTTCCGCAGCCATGCTCCATCTGCTTGGGCCTGCAGAGGCCAGCGCTCAGCCAGTGGGTTCCCTTCAGACTGCCTGGGATGGGAGGATAATCTGGAAGACCTCTGAGCCAGGACTGTGCCCCTCCCACATAGGAGGGGGAAGCCAAGAGCTGCCATGCAGGTGAGAAAACAAAATAGGCAATTACCCTGCTCTATGAAGCCTTACTTCTAAGGTCCTGGCTTGGGTTCAGCTGGCCCATCCCTGTCAGGCCTGGGTTCTCTCCTCTTGTGCTTAGAATTAATGTGTCTGAGTGAGAACAGAACGGGGGAGGGATATTATTTCTCTGGTTTTGGTCTGGGGTCCACTCAGGGAAGAAATATGTGCATGTGCGTATGTATATGTGAATGTGTGTGTGTGTGTGTGTGTGTGTGTGTGTGTGTGTAAATCAATGGGATGGATTATAGATAAGGCAGAAAGTGGACCAGTGGTAACAACTCTTTAAGAAGGACATGAAAAGCCTTTATGATAAACACTAAATGTGATCTTGTTTAGATGGACGGGTTGGAGCCAGGACTCCTCTCCTGGACTCATATGTTTATTCATTTATTCAATCATGTTAAATCACTCATCAGCATTTATCTAGCATCTACTATATACCATGCACTGTGCATAGATTGGACTAAGACCCAGCCTCTTCCTGCCTTCTAAGTGCTCACACTGTTATGGGGAAGGTGGAAACATTGACAAGTGGGCAAAAAATATATAATAAATACAGTGTGATACATGCACGAAATAGGTAAAGAGATGATAGAAGCAAAGAGGAGGATGCGCCTGACTCTGGGGGCAGAGGGATGATACTTGGCATGCAGCTTGGATGAGATGTGGATGTCAGATGGGTAGGAGAGGGGACTAGAGTGGGCATAACACACCCTGGGACTTCCAGGAGCAGGCCTAGACTGAGGGGAAGACAGTGGGAGACAGGTGTGGATGGGCGGACAGAGCAGGGTGTGAAAGTTTTAAGGAGAAGTGGAATCTGGAATTTAAAGGGAATTTGGACCAGGGAGAAGAGGAGGCGTCCTACGAAGTTCAACCAATGTGAGTGAAATGCAGAGGCCCAACTCAGAGTGGTGGTCTTTGCTTCAGCACACAGGGAGCAGCGGGTGTTGCATGGGGATTAAGAACAGAGGCTCTGCACTGAGACTGCCTGAGTTCAAATCCTGCCTCTGCCATCTGACAGCTCTATGACCTGAGGCAAGTTACTTTGCCTCTGTAAGCGTCAGTTTCCTCATCACCCGTGTGACACAGCGACAGGGCTGTTGTGAAGATCGGTAGCTGAGCACTTGGGATAACAAGTAGAACCCTCTGTAAATGTTAGCTTTTATTATTGTTATTCTTCCAGTCAATCCCCAAATGCTCTTAGCGTTGCCTTTGAAGTGTTTCTTGTGTCTTGCTTTGACCTCTCTTTCGCAGCAGTGAGCACCTCACCTTCTGCACCTGAGCATTGCCCACTTCACCTCACATTTGGGTTTCTGCACATCAATGAAGCAGGCTTTGTTGGCGTGCTTTCTTCCCCTGCAAACCAGCCTGTGCACCAGCCTCAAACAGAAGCCCCTTCAGTGTTATGTTGCAGCCACTTCTTTGTTCAAGAGCCTTGACGCTCCCTATTTCAGAGAAGCGCCAATCTGGTCCATTGTCCTTTTACAGATGAGAAAACCAAGTCCAAAGAGGATAAATGAGTTGGCCACTCTCCAAGCCATTTGGCACTCAGTCTTCCTACCCTTGCTTCTGATGCCTTCCCTCTAACAGGTGGTCTTGTTTTTCCTAAGCCCCTAGTCTGGTGCCCTATTATTTCTCAGAGCTTCTCCAAACCCTCCCTGGGAGACGCAAAAGCAGGGTAGAAGATGGACCTGTATGAGCCATCCTGTCAGTCACTTTGGGTTTGCGGTCCAGCCCTGCTCCTTACTAGCTGAGTGACCTTAAGTAAGGTAACGTCCTGAGCCTGCGTTTCCCAATCATTGAGAGAGATGTTATAAGAGCTCCCTGCAGGGCGGGAGTGAGGGTGATAGATGGAATTATAACCTAAGTGAAGGGCTTGGTAGCGTGTCTGACATGGAGCAGGGGCTCTGGGCTGTTGAAGCCCCTTCTCTCTGGTCAGGTAGGTCACCCTGGCCCTAAGAGTCCACCGTGACTGCACATGCTGCCTCCCACGTGACCCTTCCTTCCCTTTCCATTTTACACCCCAGTGTCCCTGGTAGCTCACCAAACCCTTCCTCTACTTTCTGCATTCCCCAAAGCCCCTACCTCACTGTTTCACATATAGAGTTAGAACTCCAGGGAGAGGCCAAAACCTTGTTTCAGCACTACGTTTTCAATATATCCTTAGAAACAGAAGGCAGGCTGTTCATGGGCCAAGGCCCTGGGAACTGAGCGGTTTCAGGTATTTTAGAGTTGGTTCTAATGAGCATTAGAGTGCTCATTAGGAGTTGGAAAGACTTCCCGAGCAGACCCCAAGGGCCCGTGCTCAGATACCCAATGGTGGTCTTGGAAGCAGAGAGGTAAGACCTATGCAGCCTTGCAGGGGAGCCCTCAGGATGAGCCCCTTCTTAGGAAAAAGGGAGAGGCCAGTTCTTGTCAGGTGTGAGCTAGCTGCACCCACGCCTGACTGTTGTTCTGATCTTAGAGGAACCTGGGGGTCCCAGCCGGGGCTGCCCAGGGCCTTCGTGGCAAGGAGGAAGTTTGCTGCTTGCACAGGGCCTGCGAGGCCCCACGATAACTCTGTCCCTCCCCAGCAGGTAAATGGAGCCGGAATCTGGTCCAGTTCAGGCATCCTTGGGAAGGGGGGTGGGTTATCCAGTTCTTTCCTGTGGCGTCTGCAGATATAGCAGGAACTCGGTGAGCATAACCCAGGCTGGTTTTCTACTTCAGAATGGACCAAGCCCAATTTGGGGGAATGTTTATTTGCTTTCTCGTAAAAAACTACTTATCTGACTTGAGGGGATACAAAACACCTGTTTGCTGGTGGACTCTCATCTTGTTTATTTTTTCCATTTTTAGAAGTGGGTGGGACTTCCTGCAGAAACTGCTTATTTCCTGAAAACCTGGACCAAGCCTGGGCCTTGTTATGTCTCTTTAGCTTTTATTTGGTTTATGTATGTATGTATTTATTGTTAAATCTCAAAAAGAGGCCCCCAAAGGGGAAAAAACATGAAGCCAGATCTCTAAAAGCTTTGAGAAGATGGCTTCACTCAAACTTAGCAAAGGACTAAAATACAACCTCACCAGCAAATATTTGCCCGCTCAATGGGCATTATCCAAAGCATGGTCTTTAGAAAGACACTTTCTGTGTCACTTCCTGCTCACTAGGAAAGGTCAAAAGTTGGCCACTAGATTTTGACAAGACTTGCCAGTAGTCTTCTTATGCTAAGAGAGGCCTGCCCCATCTCACGTCCACTAGGCCATTAGCTTTCAGTGACTGAAAGCTATTTTCGTGGTAGCAAAACTAGAAAATACATATCTCACCTAAAAAGTATGAAGCAAGCCCCTCACCCCTCCTTCCCAGAACATTTTGCATCCATAGCCAAAGGGAGATTTATAGCCTTCTCAAAATTCTATGATCTATTACCTTTTCCACTTAAATATTCATTACAAAGGTAGTAAAGCCATGGACGTAAGGGCCTGAATGGTGTTACTGATGGCAGGCTTTGGGGCTGAGCTAATGCACAACTTAACCCATCTCCTAAAGACCAGGGAGATGGTTGACATGCGGCCCTTTTCAGAAGGTGCCGTAACCTCCTTTGTCTTCATTCTATTGGGACAATGGAGTCAAAGACAAGGGACAGGATGGTCCTGGGACACAGATGGATGGATGGTCCCCTGTGTGTAATCCCTGGGATATAAGGCTGATTCAGATTCTACTAGGGAGAGCTTGGAAACAGGGAATTCTTTGGTTTCTGAGCTTTTCTCAAGGGGAAATGAACCAAGAGCGTTTTGGGGCTCTGGTGGAAAGCTGGTCTAAAAGCTGAAAGCATCCAAGGCAGAGAATTCAGACAAGGTGGAAAAACCTCAAATGAGACTTATTCTTTGGAAGACGTCATCCTAGATGTTATGACTTGGAGGAAAGAGCCAGGGATGAGGACGATCTCTCTGCTATATGATAACAGTATATACACTAATTAGTGTATACACTAATACAAAGGACAATCCCAGTGGTTCTTGTTTGCCTTCATCAGCCTGGGTTATGCTTTAACTGCCCAAGGTGGAGGACATGATGGGGAGCCTCGGCTGTTGGTCTAACCATAGCACATGCCCACATTGCCCAGGGAAGTCCATTTCCAAACTTCAAAGATCAGTTTGTGAGCTTCACATTTAGTTAGTTCTTCCTGATGATCCCATTAAAAATTTTATTCTTCTTTTAAGAGGTATGGCACGAGATATACAGGTACAAGTTTTTCTCTAGAATTTTTCCTATCTCTGTAGTAGTAAAAATCTGAAATAGGTGCTTATTTATTTTTTTTAAAAGCTCTCCAGTTACTGGGGATAGCAAGGACTTTTGCCATTTAATTTTTGTTATTATCTAGCTCATGAAAATGTATTTCTTAATCCTTCAGCTACAGATGCTCCTGATCAGAAAAAGCATAAGCTTATGTGTTCCCTGTGCTCCAGTGGTATATTATTTAAGACTATCAACATGGCATGTACACAGAGAGATGTGTAGAAAATACCCAAAGAGCCAGCATCAGTGGAAGGATGAAGACACGGGCTTTGGTCCAGGAGGCAGAGGAAAAAGGAATTGCGTGAGTCACTGAGGCTGCTAGGTATTTAGGTAGGCATCCGTGGTTGTCACCCATGTGCTCCTGCAGTCCTCCCAGGAGAGCGGGATCACCCCCTATGCTCCACTACACCCCTCCTGAGCACCTCCCTCCAGGGGCCTCAGGGCTGTATCAGGCCAGATGTGCCCTCTCCCTTGCTATGGCTTCAGATTTATCTCAGCGCTCTAGGGCTGCCTGCTTTTTGCCCTTCGTACCCAGAAAGCTTTATTTTTTCCATGATTATCAAAGTAATACACACGACTTCAGAATGGTAGGAAGGTACAGAAAAGTGTTAAGAAGCATGAAAATAAAATCAGCTATAATCCTGTCACCCAGAGCTATTTGCATTTAAGTGCATTTTCTTCTAATGTATTTTTTTTTCTTAACACAAGTGCACAGATTTTGTAACCTGCTTTTTTTCTGCTCAACCTCATAGCATGTTTCCATGTCATTAGATATATCTGGGCCCACTTCATCTCCCACTGCTTCCCAGAGCTGACCCTCTTCTCTTGGTTGTTCTGACTAAGTCAGGGATTCCAACCCCCACTCTTTCACCCTTGCTATTTACCTGCCTGAAGTGCAGCCACCCTCCATTCATTTTTAGTCCTATGGTTCTTTAGGGTGTTATGACCTCCATGAAGGTTTTCAGGACACCTTGGAAGGCCCTCCTGATTGTCCCTCTGTCCCTGACACCCCTCCCCTTCCCTGGGCTCTGGACTGTGCCTCTGGTCCTTAACATGTGCTACTCTGGACAGTTAGGTCTCTCTTTATGTAAATGCTCCTCAGGCGGTAGTGTGATGGGAAATATTTAACTACTGGCTCCCTGGAAAAAATGTATGCATATATATACATACGTAACTTATTATATATTTTATCGACATCAAGGATACATATTACACAATTTAAAAATAATATAGTATAAAACATCCAATGCTCTTTATTGTAAACTCCATATAGCCAATTGATTCTTACAGAACTTTCTTGTTGATTTTTGCTGAAATTTTGTATCGCTAGCCAACCCATGGTTGCAAATGATGAACAGGGATTATTCTGTTAGCAGTGTTAGTTGATATTTTCACTTACATGGAGTAAGACAAAACTGAAACAATGAAGACCTGTTTCAGAACTTCAGCCATTCAACAATGACATAAGCTACTTCTTTGCTGTATCAGATAATTGTTTTAGAATCCTGGAAGAACATTTCCTCAATTTTTTGTGCTATTTACAATTGGAACAACTACAGACACAGTACACTTTTAAGTTTAATCTACACAGTTAACATTTTCTCCATGCTTTTCTTAAGTCTAGACCAGGGGCCTGCAATTTATGGCCTGTCAAATCTGGCCCACCGCCTGTTTTAGTAAATAAAGTTTTACTGGAACACAGCCATGTTCATTTGTTTATTGTCTGTAGCTGTGTTTGAGCTTCAATAGCAGAATAGTGTAGTTGCAACAGAGACTGTATGACCTACAAAGGGGTAAATATTTACTACCTTGCCCTTACAGAAAAGGTTTGTTGACATTGCTCTACATAGTCAGCAAAACAGTAAATCAAATCATGATTAATTGTATTCATCTATATTTTAATATATTTATGTAAAATACATTTGTAGTATTTGCCAATTTTCGTGTGTAAATCAGTCATCACGGCTACTATTTAGCTACCAGTCTGATGTTACTAATGGGGAGTTGAGAAGAGATGCCCTTTAGCACAGCATTATGTAGTATTTACATCATAAATGTCAATAACCTTAAGAATAGAGATAATATTGAAATGTAGTAAAATAATTAGGAACAGAGGAGTTTGAGTATTTACTACAGTTGTTCTTTTTTTAAAATTTATTTTATTGAAACATAGTTGATATACAATGTTGTGTTAATTTTTACTGTACAGCAAAGTGATTCAGTACTACTGTTGTTCTTAACATTATTTAATTGTAAGTTTTATGATTTAATTTTAAAATAATCGCTGTGCTTAACAATCAGCTCACAAAATTCTTGAAAATTTAATTGGCTCTATCGAGAGCGAGGGCTTTGATCTTTGGTGGGAAATATGATCTCAGCCCATCTGGATGGCTCCTCACTGAACCCCAGCCCTGGGGGAAGTTCTACCCAGGACGAGGGCATGAGAGGGTCTCATGTTCATCATAAATCTTTACTTAAACCTGAATGAAAGAAGCCTCTTGTGTGTGTAGCAGGGACTCCAACCCCATCTGTTGATTAGAAAATTGCCATGCACTCTGGCTGTTGCAGGGAGTTTAACCATGAACTTCTACCCACCATGTGCAGAAATGAGTCATTCTGGACAGGGCCATCCAGAAGGACAGATGGTGCCCTGACCCTGTATGACCTGGGCTGGGTATTCTATGAGGCCAGAGCATGGGGTCTGGACAGTCAGTCCTGACAGCTCATGCCTAGCTTTTTGCTTTGGAAGTACCAACTTATATCCCCTTCCCTGCCCCCTCCCTAACCCCAGAAAAGCAGGAGGGGCTGGCTGACTAAAGCCAGCTCGAGGTTCTTTGGGGTCATGTGGCCTTGGCCTGGGAAGACAATGGTTAGGACCCATTATGTGAACCAGTTGGTGTTTTCTCTTAGGAAATCCCATGCCCTAAACCCTCCACTGTCAGCTGCTCAGTGGCTTTGGAAACAAGCATTTTTCGGGTTAGTTGTTTTGAGTTTGTTTAGAGCTGCAAAACTAGTGTGGCTGAGGCATCTGCATGAAATAGCAGGGAAAGGACAGGTGCCCAGGAGCTCCAGGCCTGGGTTCCTCTTCCACCATTACCACCAGGCATGTGATGTTGGGCTTGTGACTTAACCCCTCTGAGCCTGTTTGTTTTAGGTTAAATGCCTCACAGGGTCACTGTGAGATCAACTGAGATAATATATGTGAAAATATGTAGCAAATAGCAAGTGTTAGAGGACAGTGAACAGGACTGGCACCAGAACCTCTGCAGGAAACGCCAGGTGCTAAGTAACCCATATTCTCTAAAGAGAGCTGTCAGCAATTGAGGCCAGATTTTCCCTAACTCCAGGGCTCCCAAGAAGTGGCCCAACTACCATTACTGCCCTCTCCCAGCCTCAGGTAGGGAGACAAGTGGGACAAGGGAGGTAGGAGTTTGTAGGAGAATAATTTATTTCTGCCCCTCCCATTGTGACTCTCATCTTGAGATCAAGTTGGGGACATCTATCAGAATCACGTATGGAGGTGGCAGGGTGAGGGGTCTCCATGAGGCAGCAATTGTCATACTGCTCCAGGCTGGATGCCTGCTGACCTATTGAGACCCTTGGCCCCATATGGTGGTGGGGATACAGTGATGGAGTTTTGGAGAGAGTTTGACCTGTGTCCATAGGAGTTTTGGGGGCTCTTTGTGAACAGGGAGGCCGTGCCTGCTTCAGCTGTCTGAAGACAGGCAGGTCAGCCAAGGAGGGGAGGTGTGTCTGAGGAGGTGGGATCCTCATCTCAGTTCCCTTCAGCCCTCAGAGGGTGGGGAAGAAGACACCAGCAGTTTCTGAGCCTCTGTATAGGAGGACAGAGTGGGAGGGGCATGGACCACCGGAGAAGCCAAAGGAGGCCACAGTTGTCCTTCTCAGTGACAGATGAGCTGGGGTCACACTGACAGAGCCCTCAGAGCCACACACACGTCCTCAAAGGACCATCCCGCAGCCAGGGTCACCAGCAGCAGATGGGCCCAGAGTGAAACCAGAGAGCCAATGAGCAGTTAGGATCCCTGTGTCCCCCACCTGTACCCCACTAAGCGTCCCCAGAGAGTACAGGCCCTGCAAAAGGGAGGGGGAGCAATTCCAGCACCAGGCCTGCTCTCCCACCCCACCCCATGGTGCCCCAGTGAGAAGAGGAGTGAAAGAATAGAACTCTCCCCTCCCCACTTCAAATCTTAATCATGACGGAGAAGAGGAAGAATGTCAAATCAGATGTGAGACTGAGGTTTTAGAATAAAATAAGGGGAAAAAAAGACTTAATAATAGAACTGACTAAATGTTAATAAATCTACTCAAGATGCTAGTAAGGGATGAAAAGTATGAGTTGACAGTACATGGTGAAAGGAAGGGATGGGAGAAATAGAAAACCGTTTCACATTGATATTCCTCTAAATTCAGACTGAACAATAAGACTGTAACATAAGTCTTAGTTTTTACAGTAGGTGATCCCTTTGAACTTGGTGAACTAAATCAAATACACATATAGAGCATTGGTTCTAAAACTTCAACACACATCAGAATCACCAAAGGGCTCGTTGAAATAGACAGTTGGCTCCACACTCAGTTTCTGATTCAGTAGGTCTGGGGTGGGATTGAGAATTTGCATTTCTAGCAAGGTCCCAGGTAATGTCAATGGTGCTCGTCTGGGGACTACAATTTGAGAATCACTGTGGTATGGATTAGAGCATCACGAAAGTGTGTATTTATTTATTTATTTTTAACATCTTCATTGGAGTATAATTGCTTTACAATGGTGTGTTAGTTTCTGCTTTATAAAAAAGTGAATCAGCTATACATATACACATATCCCCATATATCCTCCCTCTTGCGTCTCCCTCCCATCCTCCCTATCCCACCCCTCTAGGTGGTCACAAACCACTGAGCTAATCTCCCTGTGCTATGCAGCCGCTTCTCACTAGCTATCTATTTCACATTTGGTAGTGTATATATGTCTATGCCACTATCTCACTTCGTCCCAGCTTACCCTTCCCCCTCCCTGTGTCCTCAAGTCCATTCTCTACATCTGCATCTTTATTCCTGTCCTGCCCCTAGGTTTATCAGAACCAATTTTTTTTTTTAGATTCCATATATATGTGTTAGCATACAGTATTTGTTTTTCTCTTTCTGACTTACTTCACTCTGTATGACAGTCTCTAGGTCCATCCACCTCACTACAAATAACTCAATTTCGTTTCTCTTTATGGCTGAGTAATATTCCATTGTATATATGTGCCATATCTTCTTTATCCATTCATCTGTCAATGGACACTTAGGTAGCTTCCATATCCTGGCTATTGTAAGTAGAGCTGCAATGAACATTGTGGTACATGACTCTTTCAATTATGGTTTTCTGAGGGTATATGCCCAGTAGTAGGATTGCTGGGTCGTATGGTAGCTCTCTTTTTAGTTTTCTGAGGAACCTCCATACTGTTCTCCACAGTGGCTGTATCAATTTACATTCCCACCAACAGTGCAAGAGGGTTGCCTTTTCTCCACACCCTCTCCAGCATTTATTGTTTGTAGATTTTTTGATGATGGTCATTCTGACTGGTGTGAGGTGATACCTCATTGTAGTTTTGATTTGCATTTCTCTAATGATTAGTGATGTTGAGCATCCTTTCATGTGTTTGTTGGCAATCTGTATATCTTCTTTGGAGGAATGTCTATATAGGTCTGCTGCCCATTTTTTGGATTGGCTTGTTTGTGTTTTTGATACTGAGCTGCATGAGCTGCTTGTATATTTTGGAGATTAATCCTTTGTCAGTTGCTTCGTTTGCAAATATTTTCTCCCATTCTGAGGGTTGTCTTTCATCTTGTTTATGGTTTCCTTTGCTGTGCAAAAGCTTTTAAGTTTCATTAGGTCCCATTTGTTTATTTTTGTTTTTATTTCCATTTCTCTAGGAGGTGGATAAAAAACGATCTTGCAGTGATTTATGTCAGAGTGTTCTGCCTATGTTTTCCTGTAAGAGTTTTATAGTGTCTGGCCTTACATTTAGGTCTTTAATCCATTTTGAGTTTATTTTTGTGTATGGTGTCAAGGAGTGTTCTAATTTCATTCTTTTACCTGTAGCTGTCCAGTTTTCCCAGTACCACGTATTGAAGAGGCTGTCTTTTCTCCATTGTATAGTCTTGCCTCCTTTATCAAAAAAAAAAGGTGACCATATATGCGTGGGTTTATCTCTGGGCTTTCTATCCTGTTCCATTGACCTATATTTCTGTTTTTGTGCCAGTACCATACTGTCTTGATTACTGTAGCTTTGTAGTATACTCTGAAGTCTGGGAGCCTGAGTCCTCCAGCTCTGTTTTTCTTTCTGAAGATTGCTTTAGCTATTCAGGGTCTTTTGTGTTATACAAATTGTGAAATTTTTTGTTCTATTCTGTGAAAAATGCCATTGGTAATTTGATAGCGATTGCATTGAATCTGTAGATTGCTTTGGGTAGTATAGTCATTTTCACAATGTTGATTCTTCCAATCCAAGAACATGGTATATCGCCATCTGTTTGTATAATTTTTTTTTTTTTTTTTTTTTTTTGGTACGTGGGCCTCTCACTGTTGTGGCCTCTCCCATTGTGGAGCACAGGCTCCGGACGCGCAGGCTCAGTGGCCATGGCTCACGGGCCCAGTGGCTCCGTAGCATGTGGGATCTTCCCAGACCGGGGCACGAACCCGTCCCCTGCATTGGCAGGTGGACTCTCAACCACTGTGCCACCAGGGAAGCCCTGTTTGTATAATCTTTAATTTCTTTCATCAGTGTCTTATAGTTTTCTGCCTACAGGTCTTTTGTCTCCCTAGGTAGGTTTATTCCTAGGTATTTTATTCTTTATGTTGCAATGGTAAATGGGAGCGTTTTTTAAATTTCTCTTTCAGATTTTTCGTTGTTAGTTTATAGGAATGCAAATTTCTGTGCATCAATTTTGTAACCTGCAAGTTTACCAAATTCATTGATTAGCTGTAGTAGTTTTCTGGTGGCACCTTTAGAATTCTCTATGTATAGTATCATGTCATCTGCAAACAGTGACACTTTTACTTCTTCTTTTCCAATTTGTATTCCTTTTATTTCTTTTTCTTCTCTGATTGCCTTGGCTAGGACTTCCAAAACTATGTTGAATAATAGTGGCGAGAGTGGACATCCTTGTCTTGTTCCTGATCTTAGAGGAAATGCTTTCAGTTTTTCACCATTGAGAATGATGTTTGCTGTGGGTTTGTCATATATGGCCTTTATTTTGTTGTGGTAGGTTTCTTCTATGCCCACTTTCTGGAGAGTTTTTATCATAATTTGGTGTTGAATTTTGTGAAAAGCTTTTTCTGCATCTATCGAGATGATCATATGGTTTTTATTCTTCAATTTGTTAATATGGTGTATCACATTGATTGCTTTGCATATATTGAAGTATCCTTGCATCCCTAGGATAAATCCCACTTGATCATGGTGTATGATCCTTTTAATGTGCTGTTCGACTCTCTGCTAGTATTTTGTTGGGGATTTTTGCATCTATATTCATCAGTGATATTGGTCTGTAATTTTCTTTCTTGTTTTTTTTTGTAGTATCTTCGTCTAGTTTTTGTATCAGGGTGATGGTGGCCTCATAGAATGAGTTTGGAAGTGTTCCTTCCTCTGCAATTTTTTGGAAGAGTTTGAGAAGGATCAGTGTTAGCTCTTCTTTAAATGTTTGATAGAATTCGCCTGTGAAGCCATCTGGTCCTGGGCTTTTGTTTGTTGGAAGATTTTTAATCACAGTTTCAATTTCATTATTTGTGATTGGTCTGTTCATATTTTCTGTTTCTTCTTGGTTCAGTCTTAGAAAGTTATATGTTTCTAAGAATTTTTCCATTTCTTCCAGGTTGTCCATTTTATTGGCATAAAGTTGCTTGTGGTAGTCTCTTAGGATGCTTTGTATTTCTGTGGTGTCTGTTGTAACTTCTCCTTTTTCATTTCTAATTTTATTGATTTGAGTCATCTCCCTCTTTTTCTTCATGAGTCTGACTAATGATTTATCAATTTTGTTTATCTTCTCAAAGTATCAGCTTTTAGTTTTATTGATCTTGGTATTGTTTTCTTTGTTTCTATTTCATTTATTTCTGCCCTGATCTTTATGATGTTTTTCCTTCTACTAACTTTGGGTTTTGTTTGTTCTTCTTTCTCTAGTTCCTTTAGGTGTAAGGTTATATTGTTTATTTGAGATTTTTCTTGTTTCTTGAGGTAGGCCTGTATTGCTCTAAACTTTCCTCTTAGAACTGCTTTTGCTGCATCCATAGGTTTTGGATCATCGTGTTTTCGTTGTAATTTGTCTCTAGGTATTTTTTAATTTCCTCTTTGATTTCTTCAGTGATCTCTTGGTTATTTAGTAACGTATTGTTTAACCTCCATGTGTTTGTGTTTTTTACCTTTTTTCCCTTGTAATTGATTTCTAACCTCATAGCGTTGTAGTCAGAAAAGATGCTTGATATGATTTCAATTTTCTTAAATTTACTGAGGTTTGATTTGTGACCCAAGATGTGATCTATTCTGGAGAATGTTCCATGTGCACTTGAGAAGAAAGTGTAATTTGCTGTTTTTGGATGGAATGTCCTATAAATATCATTTAAATCTCTCTGGTCTATTGTGTCATTTAAAGCTTGTGTTTCCTTATTAATTTTCTGTTTGGATGATCTGTCCATTGATATAAGTGAAGTGTTAACGTCCCCCAATATTACTGTGTTACTGTCGATTTCCTCTTTTATAGCTGTTAGCAGTTGCCTTATGTATTGAGGTGCTCCTATGTTGGGTACATATATACTTATAATTGTTATATCTTCTTCTTGGATTGATCCCTTGATCATTATGTAGTGCCCTTCCTTGTCTCTTGTAACATTGTTTATTTTAAAGTCTATTTTATCTCATATGAGTATTGCTACTCCAGCTTTCTTTTGATTTCCATTTGCATGGAATATCTTTTTCCATCTCCTCACTTTCAGTCTGTATGTGTCCCTCGGTTTGAAGTGGGTCTCTTGTAGACAGCATATATATGGGTCTTGTTTTTGTATCCATTCAGCGAGCCTGTGTCTTTTGGTTGGAGCATTTAATCCATTCACGTTTAAGGTAACTATTGATATGAAAGTTCCTATTACCATTTTCTATTGTTATGGGTTTGTTTCTGTAGGTCCTTTTCTTCTCTTGTGTTTCCCACTTAGAGAAGTTCCTTTAGTATTTGTTGTAGAGCTGGTTTGGTGGTGCTGAACTCTCTTAGCTTTTGCTTGTCTGTAAAGCTTTTGATTTCTCTGTCAATACTGAATGAGATCCTTGTCAGGTAGAGTAATCTTGGTTATAGGTTCTTCCCTTTCAGCACTTTAAATATATCATGCCACTCTCTTCTGACTTGTAGTTTCTTTTGAGAAATTAGCTGTTAACCTTATGGGATTTCCCTTGTATGTTATTTTTCGTTTTTCCCTTGTTGCTTACAATAATTTTTCTTAGTCTTTAATTTTTGACAATTTGATTACTATGTGTCTCGGTGTGTGTCTCCTTGGGTTTATCCTGCCTGGGACTCTCTGCGCTTCCTGGATTTGTGTGGCTATTTCCTTTCCCATGTTAGGGAAGTTTTTGACTACAATCTCCTCAAATATTTTCTCGGGTCCTTTCTCTCTGTCTTCTCCTTCTGAGACCCCTATAATGTGAAGGTTGTTACGTTTAATGTTGTCCCAGAGGTCTCTTAGGCTGTCTTCATTTCTTTTCATTCTTTTTCTTTATTCTGTTCCATGGCAGTGAATTCCACCATTCTGTCTTCCAGGTCACTTATCTGTTCTTCTGCCTCAGTTATTCTGCTATTGATTTCTTCTAGGCTACTATTCATTTCAGTTATTGTATTGTTCATCTCTGTTTGTTTGTTCTTTAATTCTTCTACGTCTTTGTTAAACATTTCTTGCATCTTCTCCATCTTTGCCTCCATTCTTTTTCTGAGGTCCTGGTTCACCTTCACTTATATTATTCTGAATTCTTTTTCTGGAAGGTTGCCTATCTCCACTTCATTTAGTTGTTTTTCTTGGGTTTTATCTTGTTCCTTCATCTGGTACATAGCCCTCTGCCTTTTCATCTTGTCTGTCTTTCTGTGAATGTGGTTTTTGTTCCACAGGCTGTAGAATTGTAGTTCTTCTTGCTTCTGCTGTCTGTCCTCTGGTGGATGAGGCTATCTAAGAGGCTTGTGCAAGTTTCCTGATGGGAGTGACTGGGTGCATAAATATTTACAATTGTTCTAACTTCTTCTTGGATTGATCCCTTGATTATTATGTAGTGTCCTTCTTTGTCTCTTGTAATAGTCTTTATTTTAAAGTATATTTTGTCTGATATGAGAATTGCTACTCCAGTTTTCTTTTGATTTCCATTTGCGTGGAATATCTTTTTCCATCCCTGCACTTTCAGTCTGTATATGTCCCTAGGTCTGTAGTGGGTCTCTTATAGACTGCCTATATATGGGTCTTGTTTTTGTATCCATTCAGCCAGTCTATGTCTTTTGGTTGGAGCATTTAATCCATTTACATTTAAGGTAGTTATCGATATGTATGTTCCTTTTACCATTTTCTTAATTGTTTTGGGTTTGTTATTGTAGGTCTTTTCCTTCTCTGTGTTTCCTGCCTATAGAAGTTCCTTTAGCATTTGTTGTAGAGCTGGTTTGGCGATGCTGAATTCTCTTAACTTTTGCTTATCTATAAAGGGTTTAATTTATCCGTCGAATCTGAATCAGATCCTTGCTGGGTAGAGTAATCTTGCTTGTAGGTTTGTGCCTTTCATCAGTTTAAATATGTCCTGCCACTCCCTTCTGGCTTGCAGAGTTTCTGCTGAAAGATCACCTGTTAACCTTATGTGGATTCCCTTCTATGTTATTTGTTTTTTTCCCTTGCTGCTTTTAATATTTTTTCTTTGTATTTAATTTTTGATAGTTTGATTAATATGTGTCTTGACGTTTTTCTCCTTGGATTTATCCTGTAGAGGACTCTGCACTTCCTGGACTTGATTGACTATTTCCTTTCCCATATTAGGGAATTTTTCAACTGTAATCTCTTCAAATATTTTCTCAGTCCCTTTCTTTTTGTCTTCTTCTTTTGGGACCCCTATAATTTGAATGTTGGCATGCTTAATGTTGTCCCAGAGGTCTCTGAGACTGTCCTCTATTCTTTTCATTCTTTTTTCTTTATTCTGCTCTGTGGTAGTTATTTCCACTATTTTATCTTCCAGGTCACTTATCCGTTCTTCTGCCTCAGTTATTCTGCTATTGATTCCTCCTAGAGAGTTTTAAATTTCATTTACTGTGTTGTTCATCACTGTTTGTTTGCTCTTTAGTTCTTCTAGGTCCTTGTTAAAAGTTTCTTGTATTTTCTCCATTCTATTTCCAAGATTTTGGATCATCTTTACTATCATTACTCTGAATTCTTTTTCAGGTAGACTGCCTGTTTCCTCTTCATTTGTTTGGTCTGGTGGGTTTTTACTTTGCTCCTTCATCTGCTGTGTGTTTCTCTGTCTTCTCGTTTTGCTTAACTTACTGTGTTTGGGGTCTCCTTTTCGCAGGGTGCAGGTTCGTAGTTCCCGTTGTTTTTAGTGTCTGCCCCCAGTGGCTAAGGTTGGTTTAGTGGGTTGTGTAGGCTTCCTGGTGGAGGGGACAGGTGCTTGTGTTCTGGTGGATGAGCCTGGATCTTATCTTTCTGGTGGGCAGGACTGCGTCGGGTGGTGTGTTTTGGGGTGTCTGTAAACTTATTATGATCTTAGGCAGCCTCTCTGCTAATGGGTGGCGTTGTGTTCCTGTCTTGCTAGTTGTTTGGCATAGGGTGTCCAGTACTGTAGCTTGCTGGTCATTGAGTGGACCTGGGTCTTGGCATTGAAATGGATATCTATGGTAGAGCTTTTACTGATTGATATTACGTGGGGTCAGGAGGTCTCTGGTGGTCCAGTGTCCTGAACTCAGTCTCCCATCTCAGAGGCACAGGCCTGACACTTGGCTGGAGCACCAAGACCCTGTCAGCCACACAGTCACGTACGTGGGGAGTTTCTTGCCTTTTCGCAAGTCTGAGGTCTTCTGCCAACGTTCAGTATGTGTTCTGCAGGAGCTGTTCCACATGTAGATGTATTTCTGATGTATTTGTGGGGAGGAAGGTGATCTCCATGCCTTACTCCTCTGCCATCTTGAAGGTCTCTGGAAGTGTGTATTTAACACAGCCTTGAAAATAGGCTCCTGAACTTCCTAAGAAGCCAATAAACATGCTGATTTTATTTATTTCACCCATCTAGTTTCCTTGGGGAGGAAGAAAGGCTTGAAAGTGGCATTGGTGTTCCTATGTGTTAAAGAACTATTTGCAAATCCATTGCTCTACAAACAGCTGAGTCTGTAAGGTCATCCAGGATTTTCCCTATGCTCCTGAGGCCAGGTCTGCCCAGGTAGACTAGCTGCTACAGCACACCTTTGAGCAGGGGCCCAGTGTGCATGGTCAAGTGTGTGCAAGAGGAACAGAGAAATCATTCTGATTGCTCCTGAGGAAGCAGGAGTCATCCTTGCATCCCCCGCCATCTTCAAGCTGCACAGCCAGTCCTCTGTGGTCAGGCTGACATCTCCCCCTCAGAGGAAGCACCTCTCCTATGTGGATCTTGATCAGTCGGGTTTGGGTAGAGCTGATCCTACCCAAGGGGTGGGCATGCTTCCCAAACCAGGCCAATTGGAGAACCCATCCTCCTGGCCATAGTTGTCTACTTAGAGATGAGCCCCCAGCCAAGCAGAGTCCTTTCTGGAATGTTTGCCAGAGGTATGTGATAAAATATTATAATCTCTCTGGAATTTTAAGCTCTAAGGAGTGATGGAACTCTCAAGTGCCATCATAGAGTGGGGGAAAGTGAGAAAAAGAGAGGGAGAAAGTGAGAGAATTGACAGACATTGTGTCTTTGTTATAGGTATAGATTCAACTGTACCTGTAGCCTGTATTTTGGACATCCCTGTTATGTGAGTAAGTAAATTCCCCTTTTTGCTTAAGTTAATTTGAATTGGATTTTTGTTCTTATGACCAGAAGTCCAAACTAATACAATCAATCATTGAGTATTCTTATCTACCTTTTTCACATCTTCAAATATGTTGACTTTCCTTCATCCCCACTGTAATACCTGTCTTAGTAACAGCCTCCCAACCCTGTAAGAATCAGGCCTTCTGATTGTTCTGGGGATATCCTCCTGCAAGTAATGAATCCCAAGTGATGACTTGCCCAGTCCAATGGATTTTGATGGGGAAGGCTTGGGGCAGCCTGACTTCAGTACACAATGGCTCTTTCTAGCACATTTCCTGGGGCATTTGGAGCCTTGTGACTTACAAAGTAAGGTCTGATGCAAAAAAAAAAAAAAAAAAAAAGCTATTATCTGTCTCCAATGACCCTCTGATATTCAACATGGAGCTCCTGGAGTCTTTAGACTGTGTCCCTTTATTGCCCTGGGTCCAGTTTCACCTGCAAATCCTGACTATTGCAGGGAAAAATCTCTTAGGGACCATTGTGTGTGAACCAGCACCACAGGTTCTATTATCAACACAAGGAATCTCCTTACAGTTGTCACCCAATAAAGTTGTCAAAACATGCCAGCAGCCGGACCATGACCTCCTAGTAACCTAGCTATAGCACACCACTGATGGGTGGCCTGGGTGGTCCCAGACCCATTAGCACTTCAGTGCATTACCAAAATAGATCCAACTTTACAGCTTATTAATGGAAATTGATCTTCAACTGAAGATTTCATAGAAAGGGATTTAAATTATACATTGTCCAGCAAAACTTAATAAAAATTCCTCTCTAGATGTTGTTATTCTTTTCCTAGAATGACAAACATTGCCAGCAGCCTCATCTCCCCCACTCATGGCCTGTAAAACTTCTAAGGTGGTTCTTCAAGTGGGACCCAAGACGAACATCAGTATTAGCATCACCTGGCATCTTGTTAGAAATGCTAAGTCCTGGGCCCTACCCTAGGCCTACTGAACCAGGAAGTCTGGAGTGGGGCCCAGCAATCCATGTTTTAACAAATCTTCCTGGCAATTCTGATGCTGGCTCAAGTTTGAGAACCAATGTCAAAACCACTGACCTAAGTGATTCAGCTACTGTATCAGTTTCCACACCCTTCCCAGCCACACAAAAGGCCAGAAGTGTTCACGAGGGGACCACCTATTGCTCCTCAAGCAAGCTCCTTGGTGGTCTCAACTCTTGCCTCAGATCATGTTTAGTGGCTTCAGTCCATGAAATAGGGGTAATTTTGCTACTAAGGTGCTCCTTCCCTATTGTGACACTAGTATCTGGACTGAGGATGCACTGGCTCCTCTTGTCTCTGTTCCAGTGCCTCAAATACATCAGAGTATTCAAGGGTTGGGGGCAGGGTGGGGCTTACACCACCAGGCAAAACAGCATGAAATGGAATAAAAAAGTCTCCAAGGGAAGAAACACATGCAGTAACCCGAGTGGATTATAAAGCCACATTCATCTTTCAAAGTAAATAGCAATCAGTCCCGAGGAGCTAGGAGGCTTTCAAATAATGGCCAACATGTGTTGATATTGACAATGACCCATAAATCTCAATTTCTCTGTGAGAACCTGTTAGGCAGCATTTTAATTCCAAGCCATCGAATGAAAAGGAGAAAGATTTACCTCTGCCGTGGATCTGAGTGGAGCGTCCTTGGAAATACAGCCCAACAGACGTGGAGTTAAGCACTAATTCATTGGCCTCCAACATGCTTCATAACACTCCATTACCCAGATGGGGAGCATGACAGCTGAAACATGGAATAGCTGAGCCTGGGGTGAGCAGCCATCTAGGAAGGACAAAGGGCGCTGGGCTATCCGAACCTCCCCCAGCGTGACTAATTGCTGTCACCACCATCAGAGCTCACACTGCCCTCCCGTGTGCACTGGGGTGCTTTGGACCCTGTCAAGCCCTTTCTTGATGGTTATTTTGCTTCTTTCCTCAGCAGTTTTCTCATCATGCGTGGTCCGTCCCAAGCCTGGTCTTTGTCCTCCAGGGGAGACAAGAGGCCTTTCTCCAACTCTCCAGTTTGTTGTCTCTGAGAGTGAGGCTATAACTGGCTCTTATTCCCTGTTCTGCCATTTAAAGAAGGCATTTTAGTTACCATTTATTTCCTACTTGTTGGACACTCTGCTAAGTTTTTTGCATACATTATTTCATTTGGTCCTTAATTATTTGGGACAGTCACTTGACCTCCGTAAGCCTCAGTTTCTTCATCTTTAAAATGGGGATGATAAGAGCATTCACCTCAAAGAGTTGCTGGGGGATGAAGCCCTGGCATGTGGGGAATCTGCCCACTCAGCCCTGCCTGCCCCTGCCTGTGCTGGGTTAGGTGCCCTGGGGCCACTCTGCTGAGAGATGGAATGCATCTCATTGCCTTTGCATCTCCAGCCCTCAGCACAGCATCTGGGGCAGAGCTGTGCTCAATAAACATGTGTGAAGTTAGGAGGGAAAGTAGGAATACTGGCACTTCCCTGGTGGTCCAGTAGTTACTAATCCACCTTCCAATGCAGGGGATGCAGGTTTGAACCCTGGTTGGGGAACTAAGATCCCACATGCCTCAGGGCAACTAAGCCCGTGCACTCTAGAGTCCGTGTGCCACAACTAGAGAGCCCACATGCCACAACTACTGAGCCTGCGTGCCACAACTAGAGAGAAGCCTGCATGCTGCAACAAAGAGCCCACGTGCTGCAACTAAGATGTGACGCAGCCATAAATAAATAAATAAATAATAAATATTAAAAAAAAATAAGAAAGTAGGAAGACTGCAGAGTGATCCACAGAAACTCCGAGTCCTGAGCTAAGAAGTTGGGGCTGGGGGAACCCCAAGTGGGGATGTAACAAAGAGGCGTTCACCCTGACTTGACGGGAAGAATGGAAGAGAGCTCAGAAACATTTTGTCAGAGAGAAAAGGAGTTAAAGAGCTCTCAATTCTGAATCCAGGTGAGGGCAGTGATTTATCCAAAGTCACACAGCCATTTGGTGACAAAGTTCAGGTCATAATTCGTGGCTGAAATTTACTAGTGTAGGCTGCATTTGGTCCTCCACATTAGGAAATATATTACCTGAAACAGCCAGAGACACAAGGAAGGCAGCCTTGAGGCACCTGCTAGGTCCTAATTCCCCTCTCTGGTGGTTACTTAGTGCCTTCTGCCAGCTGCCACCCCACGTCCTTCCCCTCGGGCTACTGAGGACTGTTTTTTTTTTTTTGCGGTACGCGAGCCTCTCACTGCCGTGGCCTCTCCCGTTGTGGAGCACAGGCTCCGGACGTGCAGGCTCAGCGGCCATGGCTCACGGGCCCAGCTGCTCCGCGGCATGTGGGATCTTCCCAGACTGGGGCACGAACCCGCGTCCCCTGCATCGGCAGGCAGACTCTCAACCACTGCACCACCAGGGAAGCCCCTGAGGTCTGTTTTAAGGGCTCTCCTTGCCCTTCCATCTGGGCGCTTGGTGAAAAGTGCATCAAGGCCAGGTGTGAGAGAGGTGCAAGGGGAGAACACAGGCCTCGGAGTCAGGGAGCCCTCAGCTCATATCTCACAGCATCCTTTCACTGGTTTGGATAAGACAGTTAAGCTGAATGAGCTCCAGTTTCTTCACAAGTAAAAGGAGAACAGCAATATATACTGTAGAGATTATAAATTGTAAGAATTAAGGGAATTTAAGCCAAGTGCCTAGACACAGTAATGAGGCATTTCCAGCTGGATTTGAGGCAAAGAACTGCATCTTCATCTTTACATTTCTTCCCATCTCCTGGTACCTCCAGCGCTAGTACGCTGCCTTATGTCTAGTAAATGAGGAGCTATTTTGTGTTCTTCAGAACTTTGCTTCTCAAAGTGTGTTTTGGTGACCAGCCGCATTGGCACGACCTGAACACTTGTTAGAAACAGGATCTTGGAGCCCATCCCAGATGTACTGAAAAATAACATTCATTTTATCAAGCTTCTCAGGCGATTCATATGCACATTAAAGTTTGAGAAACTCTGCTTTAACAAGCATCATCTGAACCTGGGGGAAGTTTAAAACTCCTATGAAGGTCGTGAGCTTTGTAGGGAATTTATAGGCAAGACAACAACACAAACATGGTATACACCCCTTTTTCCTACTCTCGCTGGTCTGGAAGTGGGTTCCTGGTTCCATGGAAAGCTAAAGGACTCAGAATCACTTCTGTAAGATCCATAATAGAGACAGAGCCAGCTTTTCTGTGCATGTGTGTTTTCCAGAGTAGACTGTGGTCTGGAGAGCACTTCCCCCTTGCTAATGGATAGCTAGCTGTATCACAGCCATAGAGTGCAGCCTCTTACCAAGAGCCCCAAGTGGCTTCAGAGTCCCCATGCTTTTAGAGGGGGAAAGAAGTAGAGCAAGACCTAAACATCCTGCACTTCTGGGATGTTTCTTCCATTATCTCCAGCAGGGATCTGGAATTTGCCAGATGAAATGACTTAAAACTCATTTACTTTAAAAAAGTGTATGTTGCTTAGTCCTTTGTTGAAGAGGTGTATAATCAATGGTCACTTGCCACGTGCCTGCTCCATGCCAGGCCCTGCAGGTCCTGGGGATACAATGGTGACTACCTTGTCCCTGCTCTTGAGGTGTTCCTAGTCCAGTGGGGAGAGAGATGTGCGGCAGGTAATTAGAGAGCAAAGAGAGGTCCGCAGGAAGCCTGGGAGCGTGGGCTCATATATATATGAGAGAAAAAAAGAGAAGAGAGAGATACGAATATTTGTTATTCATATATACACATATATATGGAGAGACAGAAACAGAGAGAAATCAAATGGTTCTGCAACACACACACACATATAAATATGCATAGAAAGAGATAAAGTAAATATGCTAAAATGTTAATAGTTATTGAATCTATCTGGAGGGAATATGGTAATTCTTTTTTTAAAACATATTTATTGGAGTATAATCGCTTTACAATGGTGTGTTAGTTTCTGCTGTATCACAAAGTGAATCAGCTATATGTATACATATATACCCATATCTCCTCCCTCTTGCACCTCCCTATACCACCCTCCCTATCCCACCCCTCTAGGTGGTCACAAAGCAGTGAGCTGATCTCCCTGTGCTATGCGGCTGCTTCTCACTGTAATTCTTTGTGCTATCCTTTCAACCTTTTCTATACTGGGACATTTTGGTAATAACAAGTGGGGGAAACAATGGGAGTATTCAGTGACTCAGGTGAGTATTATAATGGAGGATGACTTAGTAAATAGTAGGTGCTTACAAAGATTATTTTATGGCCAGCAATGCATAGCTGCATTACATAGTTCCACATACATATATGATCCCATTTCATCCTCAGAACAACCCTGTGGGGTCTCGAATAACCCCATTCACTACTGAAAAGCAGAGGCCTAGAGATCACGGTGATTTGCTCAAGGCTACCTGTGGGTAAGTGACATAGCTAGGACTGAGACTAGGTTTTTGGACTCCAAATCCAGTTCTCTTTTACCCAGTCTCCCTCATGAGTCTATGGTTTATTTTCCCCAAGAGGAGCCCTTGTGTTTATCTTCCCAGTCCCACACTGTCCTTGGGCTGGCGATCGTCCTCTCCTCCTTCCGGGTCTGCAGGGGGTGGAGGGAGGGTGGGTGGCAGGCACCCAAGAGAGGATGGCAGCTGACCTTGGCTGAGGCCAGGGTGAGTCTAGGCAATGGCCTGGCTGGAGACAGCTTGCCTGTGTGGGACCGTCATCTCCCAAGCCAGAGAGAGCCCCGTGTGGGCTCATAGTGAGCATCTCCCTTGAGGATGATCCTGCCTCGGGCGCTGTGCCAGAGGGTGAGTTTTATCACTTGCCCTCACCAATAGCCAAATAAACGGCTCGTTCTTGGCCTCCTGCCAGTGATAGCTCCTGCTGCCACAAAGTCTTCATCATGCTGTTCAAAGGGCCAAGCCCCTCCCCCACTAGCTTCCAGCTGGCTCCTGTGCACCTCAGTGGGCCAGAGCTTCCTGCACCCGCACAGCCAAAGCCCCCTGTTTAGGCCTGGTTCGGAGGGTGCAGATTTATACTCACTTTCCAATCTCAGGTATACGTATAAGCCTCTTTTTTCTAATTCTGAAGCACCAGCACCCCAGGGAGTTGTTGAAGCTCAGACAGAACCATGATATACCTGTGGTGTCCCCAGGGTCCCCAGTGCCTGGCCCAGGACCCAGGTCCGAGCAGGATCTTCAGAGGTTTGCTGGATGTCATGGGCTGAATTGTATTCCCTGCCCCCACCCCCAAATTCATATGTGAGGTCCTAACCCTCAGTATCTCAGAATGTGACTGTCTTTAGAGATCGGGTCTTCAAAGAGGTAATTAAGTTAAAATGAGGTCCTTAGAGTGGGCCCTACTCCAATATGACTGGTGTCCTTATAAGAAGATGAGGACAAAGACATGTGCAGAGGGAAGATCATGTGAAGATAAGGAAAGATAGCCATGTGCAAGCCAAGCAGAGAAGGCTCAGAAGAAACCAGCCCTGCCGACACCTTGATCTCTGATTTCTAACCTCCAGAACTGCAAGAAAATTCATTTCTGTTGTTTGAGCCACCAGTCGGTGGTCTTGTGTTATGGCAGCCCCAGCAAATGAATATACTGATGAAAGTTGGATGTGGTAGAGTCCTAACACAATACCTGCACAGAGCTGGGGTGTGGCTAGATCTGTGAGTGGTCTCAGGCCCTGGCACCATCCTCCAAGTGTGGACTTCCCTGCGTGAATTGGTCATCTGGACGTCTCCTGGTGTGAGTCGACGGTGGAGCCCCACCCTCCCTCCTGAGTCTCCTCTCCAGCTCTTCCTGCTTTGACATCACTCATCCTGATCACAAATCTCAGGGACGGGAGTCTCTCTGTGTGGCGTGAAGGTGGTGGCCAGGGCATGACAGTAACACACCAAGAGGACCTAGCCATGAAACAGTGGCAAGACCTCATGAAAGGAGATTTCTCAGGTGCTGTTTTGCTGATGTCATCAAGCCCCCTGTGGAGGGTCCAGCTCAGCTTGTGAAAACAACCCTGTTCCTAGAGGATTCTTGGATGAAGAAAAATGCTCTAACCTTTTCAAAGCATCCTTGGTTGCCTTACATTGGCCCAGAATTTTCAGGCTTGATATCATGAGGCCTCTCCTTGTTTTGGTCTGCCTGGATTTGTGCTTACATCTTGTTTCTGAGGGGCAATGATGGAGGCTGAGACACAAGGGAACCAGGACTTTGTTCAGGGATGGGTTTTCTCCTGGACCATTGAGAGGTAGACATCACTCACAGTGGGTAAGGTGAGTGCCAACTTCTAGTTAGAAGTGGCCAGGCCCAGAGAGGCTCAGAGTATGTCCTAGGATCCCCTGGCACTGAATAACATCCAAGGTGGGAAACCTCTGAAAGCCAATGTACCCATGTGGGCTCTGAAGGGGCACCAGCATCACCAGAAATAAGCACCAGTGAGAATCCCAGGGACCCTGGGAGCCTTCCCTGCCGCTTCCTTTCTCTGAGCCACAATTTTCCCTGTTAAGTGGTGATAATGATGCTTATCACACAGGAGGATCGCATGGATTAAGTGAAATAAATAGGCAAAGCATTTGGCACATTTGAAAGTTCTTAAAAATAATAGTTACTATTATTTCATACTTCTTGGTTCTACTCAAAGCAACGTAAGCATCAAATGTATATTTTTTATTGTTAGTACTCTATCCAAAAATGAATGTGTGTCTGGCCCACTATAAAATAGCCTTGGGACCAAAGGTCTAATGGTCATTTACTGCTTGGCTTGCTCTTACAGAATCGTGCCTTTGTCCTGCTGGTGTTTGGGAATCTTTGAATGGCTCAAGGCAACTGAGTTGCACTAAGCTTGAGGCAGGGGGCAATGTTTCATGTTTAAAGTGGATAGAACTTTGCGTTCGTATTTCTCTCTACCGTTAACGGTTAAATAGCTGACACCAGATGAGGTAGCTGTGGAAGGTCTCAGGGTACCACAATGCCTCTCAATGAGCTCTCTTGACACTCAGGATATCAGTGCTGGAAGGGTTACTACTGGTGAGAAATTGGAGTCACAGGAGGTAAAGGCAGCCACCACCTAAGGCTGTTCGGCTAGGGTGGAGGTATTGAGAGATGACATTACCCAGGTTTCTTGGTATGTGAGAAAATGAAAACAAACACAACAAAAAGGAGGCTCGCTGGCAGCCAGATCACGATGTTCCCAACTGAACATAGACAACGCCCACAAAACAGAAACAATGTGCTACAAGGACCCTTTGCGGCTACATTTGCAACAGGACAGAAAGGAGGCCACTCTGAATCCAAAAAACGTGACTAAACATTCCCTGCTTCCAACTAACAAGGAGAGACTGTTGCTCCTGTACCAATGCCAGCTCTAGCTCTGCCTGCTGGAACGTTATTGATTAAATTAAGCAATAATGAGTTCACAATAATTAATTAATTATTAAATTATTTAGATACTAGATCACTGAATGGCCCCCTTCCCCTTTGACAGAATCCCATCCAGAATTGCCCCTGCTTCCCCAACCCTTCCTTAGTTTCATCTGTCACAAGCCCAAATTTTCTAAGAAAACCCTCTCAACTCCTCGTGCAGGGATGCCCCTGGGTTTCTCTGGAGTGCGTCCTCCCTTGCTGCAGTAAGCCAAATAATCCTAACTTTCATTTGACTCCAAGTGTGTTCCTAGTGGCCTTTGGCTGGTGAACCTTTACATCTGTAAAATGGGCATAATATATAATAATACCTGCCCAGTATTCTTTACAGGGATATTATGAGAATCAAGTGATATCATGTAGGTAGGAATAAGTTCTTAAAGTTGAAATTGCTATAGGTTTATAAACTAGTGATGTGGAATTTGCAAATGGTTCTCTTTTCAGACTTAGAAGAAGGTACTTTTTAAATGGAAGGTTCCTATTTAAGCTTCTAGTATGTGTTCCTGCCTCAGTTTCATTGGTGTAAATCCCTCCTACCATTTAGTATTAGGAATAGCAGTTAACAAGTAAATTTCAAATAGAGTTGCCCATGGGCTGGAGCCCTCCTGGGAGGAAGGTCTGAGTGTTTGTGGGCACCAGCCAGGTGCGGTTGCAGAGCCTGTAACTTCCGAGTGCCAGCCCTGCCTTTTCCTGCTGATAGCATCTCTTTCCATCAGGGAGTGGCTGGGGTTTCAGCCAGGCTGTGAGGGGAAGCCATCCACCAAGCAGGAAAGGCAGCCAAGTCCCTCCCTTTTTCAAACACCAACCTCAGTGGTGGCCCCACTGCCTCCAGGGTGAGGGCCAAACTCATTAGCATGGCCTTTGATGCCCTTACCTCTGTCCACTTCTTTTTTTGTGCCCTCCCCTGAGCTACAGCAAACGTCTCAGGGATTCCCAGTTTCATTTTCTGTTTTCAAGCCTCCAAGACTGGCTCATGCTTTTCCTTCTGATTGCTACGTCCTTCCACTTCTCCTTCAGGGCTCAACTCAAATATCACTTCCTCTATAAAGCCTTCTCTGCTAACCTCTCCTGCCTCAGGGCCTTGAGATGTTTTGTACCTAATTGTGCATTTATCATACTGTGTTGAAATTGTGCCTCTTCCAATCTCTAATCTACACACACACACAAACACACACACACACACACACACAGGGCTGTAGGGGGCCCCAGACTCAGTCAATTGGGAAGCTCCTTGATGAATGGTAGTGTGCTTTTTCATTTTTGTGTCCTTAGGAACATGTTTTCGTACAAACCATGGAGCCTGGTACACAGTAGGTGGTTAATAAATGCTATAATTTGCTGGTGTTGATCTTGTTATATTTCAGTAAAAAGAAGTATGTTGTTTTCACTATTTTGATTTCTCTTGGGATAAGGAAGCTGGAACATTTGTCACTGGAAAGTTTTTCTCAGTCACAGAAAGGCCAGTCCTAGTCAATTGAAAATCACAGGCTCTGCCCAGCTCTTGGTAATGCCCAGCTCATATGAAAAGAATTTGCTGGATCCTATTTTCAGGCCTGCCAAGGCATGCTTTACTGTGTATGGTTAATTCATTATTGCAACTAGTATTTTTCTACCAATTACAAGTAAATCTCAGCTTGGGAATTTTTTTTTTTTTCCAATTCAAGAACCACTTTCTTTTCAGCATGACGATGTTTTATTTTGGAGGAATAAATTGTCACAAATATCTAGGGGTCTTATATTATTTGGGAGATGGCTACCCCTGAGGGAGGTCAATATTCAGGATCAATAGACATTGATATCTCTCCCCTTCCCCCCCTCCAGGAGACTGAGAAATGAAAGCCAGGTTTGCCCTGGAAGCTTGTATTGTTTCTGAGGGAAGAGCCTTAAGCCTGAAAATCAGGAGACCTGGGTTCAAGTCAAGTTAATGTTTTGCCATTAACTGTCTATTTTTGTTTTTCTAGTGGTTCTCAAGGTGTATTCCCCGCACTTGAAGCAGCACTTGGGAACTTTAGAAATGCAAATTCCTATATCCACCCCAGGCCCACTGAGTTAGAAACTTGCAGATGGGACCCAGAAATCTGGTTTTAATAAGATTTATTTATTTAACAAATTTAATAGAATTTATTTATTTTATAAATAAATGAGATTTAATAAAATCTTATTTTAATAAGTTTCTCAGACACGCTAAAATTCGAGAACCTCTGACCAGTCAAATCCCTTTGTTTTATCTTTTTTTTTTTTTTTTTTTTTTTTGTGGTATGCGGGCCTCTCACTGTTGTGGCCTCTCCCGTTGCAGAGCACAGGCTCTGGACACGTAGGCTCAGCGGCCATGGCTCACAGGCCCAGCCGCTCTGCGGCATGCGGGATCTTCCCGGACCGGGGCATGAACCCGTGTCCCCTGCATCGGCAGGCGGACTCTCAACCACTGCGCCACCAGGGAAGCCCTGTTTTATCATTTTGATGTGAATTTTTAAATTATTCAAATCATAAAGCAAACACTACATACATAGTACAACATTACATAAAATTTGGAAGAGACAAAAATTTAGATATAAACTCAACTGAAGTTTGAACATGTTTGTACATTTTCTTCTAGTAGTTTTTTTTTTCTCAAATATACGTTTTCATGGAGTTGTAATCATAAGACACACACAGTTAGGTATACTACTTTTGTCCCACTTAGTCTTGGAACGAAAATACTATTCAGTGTTGCCACCTTTATATCGTCATAAGAACTATTTTAATGCCACAACATGCCATCTAAAAGCTGTTAAAATCTACTTCACCAGGCCCCTGAAGGTGAACCTGTATATATGGAGGAGAAAATGCTGGGGACAGACAAAGAGGCCTCTCCTTCAATACACTTGATCTTCTCTTTACTTCTTCCTACCCCTCCCCTCAAATCCCACCGTGGAAATATCGAAACTATGAGTGTTTCTGGAAATAGAGTCATAAGCAGAGAGGAAAGTGACGTTACCCAATAGTCATGAGTTTTCCAGAGTCATCCAGAAACTTGGTTTTTCCCATACCTGAATCCTCTCCTGAAACCCTGAAGCAGCTAAGGCATCACTGCACTACCTTGTGGCAATGTCTGTGAATTACACCTTCTCTTGAGAAGCATAGCTTGCACCCTGAATCTTCCAATGTGGGAATGACTCCTTGCCCTAAGCTCGGTGCCTGATTGTCAGCAGCTGGGTACACCTGCTGTCCACCTTAACATAGCAACCCCACTCCCTGCAGGACTGGCTGGGTTCTGACCCATTTTTCTAGTTCTCACCTTGGGGCTGAAGTCTGGCCATGATCCTCAGCTTGTTTGGCAGGGGTCCAGATGTTTTGCCTGCTCCTGGCCAGCCCCCTTCCCTCTAATCCCTGGCTGACAGGGCTCCACTCTAAAATGAACACTCTCCTGGGAACCAGTGTACGGCCACCCTTCTGGCCATAAGCATTGCTGGGCCCCATGGATGTCAGGCGCACACCCCAGGCTGAGGTCAAGGTGGTCACATCCCCTTGGAGAATGTAACTGGGACTGCTCAGCCGTGTCTTGTGGACCAGACCTAAAATCGGGCAAGCCTCTGGCCCAGCCCTGCCTCTCCTTCCCTTCTCCCTGCTGACTCGCCTGCAAGGACGCAGCATGCCTTGTAGCATTGTGGCAGCTGGTGTGGAAAACAGGGCGGAGAGAATGTGGTGGTGGGGATCTTGCTCACCTGGCCCACCATTAAATATGGGTTCAGGTCCTGGGTCCCTTGTGAAAGGCAAGCAGGGTGGGAGATAGGCTGCTGTACTCTCACTTCAGGCTTGTCCTCTCTGGGTACGATGCCCTCAGGAGGGCTCCAGAATGGCTCAGCCATAGGGCCAGGAAGTATGGCAGTGGGTGGGAGAGTCTCTAGCAGAGAGCATGTAGAATTTCACAAGAATTCTGGGGCTGGCTTTCTGCTGAGTCTGCTTTCATGTACTCGCCCAGGTGAATGAGTTCCATCTCTGGATACTACCTCAGGTATTACTCATGAACCATCTTCCCTGCAGTTGTGGAGGACTGTTAGGAATTTTCAGGTCCCGCTGGGGCTGTAACTCTGGGCTTGGCTGAGCCCATGAGGATGGTGGGAGGTGGCCCCTCTAGGGACAACAAATCCAGGACCAATCTAATTGCAGCTTACCAGGTTTTTTAAAAAAACTTTTTTTTCCTTTCACATTTAAACACTTAAAACACATACACATACATTCATTCTCTCTCTCTCTCTCTCTCTCTCTCTCTCTCTCTCCCCCCGCCCCCCCATGGCCTTAATACTCTTTATAGATCTTTACTTATATTTCAAATCCCTAGCAATATACATGTATGTAGTTTTATCATAGTTGTGATTCAATATGTAGGTTATTTAGTCCTCTTTTTCTCCCCCGCTTTATTGCCTATAAAATTTCCTCATACTTATTTTTTAAAAGCTACAAGGCCAGTTGTTATGTAACCTTTTGGAGGTCACAGGTCCCTTTGATGATTTGCCAGAAGTTATGACTTCTCTCCTACCCTCAAATGCACATTCATACAGCCTTGGGTACCATCCTAAGAGGCATCCAGCCTCTCTGAAACCCATCCCTGGGCTAGGTTAAGAACCCTTGTATTGCACTATGAGTGCCTAAGGGTCAGCATTAAGCTTTTTATTTCTGAATCTCATTATTTTTCCCAAAAGTTCCTAGAACTTCTAGTAGTAGGTATTGAAAACAATGCTTGTTTAAAGGAGGAATTAGTAATACCTGGACCCTCCATCCTTGATGGTTTATTGTCGGGCATTCAAGTTGTTTTCAGTTTTACTGCACTTGTGATGTAGTATTGCTGTCAACTCCTTCCTATTTTTTTTTTCCTTCTCCTTCCTGGAAGGCCTGGTTTTGGAAGGTGTTTGGACTTGGAAAACATGTGTACTTCATTGGCTCTGTGCCTTTGCTTATGCACAAGGAAAGCCTCCTTCACTTTTGTCCAGATTCCATCCTGCAAGACTCGGCTCAAATGCTGCTTCCTCCCAGAAGCCTTCCCTCTACGTACTTGGAAGTCAACTCTTCTCCATCTCTACCTGCACCGTGTCTTAGTCAACTCAGGCTGTTGTAACAAATTACAATAGACTGGGTGGCTTGTAACCAACAGAAATTTTTCTCACAGTTCTGGAGGCTGGAAGTCTGAGATCAGGGTGCAAGCATGTTGGGGTTTGGGTGAAAACCCTCTTCCAGGTTTCCTCACATGGTGAACAGAGTTAGTGAGCTCTTTGGGGTCCCTTTTATAAAGACGCTAATCCCATTCACGAGGGCTCCACCCTCATGACTGAATCACCACCCAAAGTCCCCACCTCCTAATATGCTATGCTATTGAGGGTTAGGATTTCAACATATGAGTTTTGGGGGGACACAAACACTCACTCCATTGCACTCCTCTCCAGTGGTACTCAGCATATTTATGGTTTAGTTGAAAAAATTTTATATATACATCTTATCTCCTTTATTACACTCAGTGGTATACCTTATATATTTGAAACCCAGAACGGATCATTTTAATACCACTTTGCTCTATAAAACAAAGCTATTTTCAGTTATATGCATGCAAAAATCGGCAATAATCACTATTTTCTTGATTTGTTATTTAGTTTTAAAGCAATGAACAATTTAAAAAAGAAGAATACATTTCCACTTTAAAGATACGCAAGTGCATTAAAGATATTTCCTGGAAGAACCAAAATTTTTACTTACCAAACAAAATATTATACTTCACAATTCACTGTAAAATCTGTTTTACTGTTTTACATTTTAAACACAAAACTCTAAGTGGTCACACGGGATAGGAGAATTGAAGTTCTCGGGTTCTGTATCTTTGTCTTTATAATCACTACGGTATCATTTTAAATTTCAAATCTGCTGTTTAAATGCAAGAACAGGCAATAAGTATCACGGGATTTGGAGACATGAGATGACCAAAGTGAGCTGGGAGGATTCTGAACCATTAGACACTTGCAATGAGCACATGTCACAGTCCACGAGTATCAGGGGCCAACTGCAAAACTGGGAGGTCTCTAAACTGACATCGACAGAGAACATTTATTCAAGGAGAAGTAATATAAAACTGTGATTATTTGAAGTTTACATATATATTAATAAAACTCAACAGTAACCACAGCAGTTGTTTACAAATTTGACCAAAAAACTATTTTGAGGGGGAGGGGCTTTAGTTTTATCACTGGCATTATATAGAATTGTGATGATGAAAGGAAGACCAACTTTTAGTAAGTTCTATTATTATTTTGCACTCTCTATGGATGATGGCCCCCTTATTGCTGCTGGCAGTGCAGGCAGCTCCCATCTCCCTACCCTTGGTCCACCCAATGTGACAGTAAGCTCATGGAAAGCAGGGGCTACTGTGCGGTCTACAGTTGTACAGTGTCTGCTGCACAAATACAGCAGTTCTGAGTGTGGGCCTTGGCAGGACCTCTGAGGATGTCCTCCCTTTTCCTATATATGAGTCCAGTTTTCTTCATGTATTCTGGACAAAGCAACATATCACAACAGATTCAATACAGAAACAGATGAAAAAATCCAGCTGCTTCTATTAAACCAGACATTACAAAATTAGCAAAATTTCTTTGTGAACCAATGTCACTCTTCTGACTCACTTTTTTTGTTGTTGTTTGGAAAATACAAGTTATTCCTCATAATATCATGTTATATATGTTAGCATGTGATGACTTTGTTGTTATTTTATTATTATTTTTTTGCGGTACGCGGGCCTCTCACTGTTGTGGCCTCTCCCATTGCGGAGCACAGGCTCCGGACGTGCAGGCTCAGTGGCCATGGCTCACGGGCCCAGCCGCTCCGTGGCATGTGGGATCTTCCCGGACCAGGGCACGAACCCATGTCCCCTGCATCGGCAGGCGGACTCTCAACCACTGCGCCACCAGGGAAGCCCTGTTGTTATTTTTAAAAGCATTAAAATTAAAAAAAAATTTCTCAGTTTTAGTCTCTAATATGGTAAATATTGATACCTGTGTTCCACGGAAAAAAGAGCTCTTTGGGGGATCTCCCTGGTGGTCCAGTGGGTAAGACTCCACATTCCCAATGCAGGGGGCCTGGGTCCGATCCCTGGTCAGGGAACTAGATCCCGCATGCATGCTGCAACTAAGAGTTCTCATGCCACAACTAAGAAGTCCGCGTGCCGCAACAAAGATCCTGCGTGCCTCAACTAAGACCTGGCGCAGCCAAAATACATAAGTAAAATAAATAATATTAAAAAAGAAAGAGCTCTTTGGAATTCTGAATAATTTTGGAAAATGTAATGGTGTCCTGGGACCAGGAAGTTTGAGAACTGTTGTATTAAAAGCACTGCCTTATATATGGCAGATGGCTATGCACACGTACTTGTTAAATGAATGAGTGACTGACGGCTGGGCTTCAGTTGCTTCTAGGATGTGGACTCTGTGGCTGGAATTGCAGGGAGGGGGCAGGCACCTTAGGCAGCGGTCAGTGGATACCACTGGAAGGTGGGGCTGCCAGGGTCTAGGAGTAGCAGCTACCATTTAAGCAGTATTGATCCTCCTAGCCACACCAGTGGGGTGGGCTGGGCCTCAGGCAGGGAGGTCTGGGGATGAGAACAATGGTAGCTCTGTGTCCTGGGGTCTTCAGGAGGCTCACCATATCTTGTTTCCCTTGGTGCTGGTAGGCAGGAATTATTCAAATAGTCCTCTCCTGTGAGAGGAACCCAGCAGAATGGATTTCTAGGGATCTCTGGCTGTTAAACCACTGGGTGTGAGCACAACAGCCAGAAACCTGTAGCCTTAGGCAGACAGATCAACCTCTAGGTGCCTCTCGTGGCTCTGCCCTGAGCAACCGTGGGATCTCCAGCAAGTCACTTTTCCGCTGGCTGACTCAACCACAAGGTGAGGGTGGGATAAAATGTTTGCACAGTGTCTGGCATATACAGGGTGCACAATACATACTCAGCAACCCCTGGGGAGGCCATCCTGCCTTTTATCCTTCACCTCGGCTCTAATGGCTTCCAACCCCCAAGTCTCTACTGAAACTTCGACTGGGCCAATCAGTAGCAGAATGGATAAACCAAGGGTGGTATATTCATACAACAGAATGCTACAGTGAACAGAATGATGAGTCACACCTCATGCAACTGCATGGTTGAATCTCACCAACATAATGTTTAGTGAAAGAAGCCAGAAGCAAAAGAGCATATACTGTATGTGTCCATTATCGAAAAGCTTCCCCCAAGAGCAAAATGATCTATGTTAAGTCTCAAGAGGTGTGCAAGGGAGGCTTCTGGGATGCTGGCTCAGATTGTGAAAATTCATTGAGCACTTATGATATAGGCACTTTTTTAGATATATATTATACTTCAGTAAAAAATTAACAAAAACAACATTCTGGGCCAAAGGGCAGGAAAGGCCCTTCACCAATATCCCTGTGAACACGGAATAAAAATCATCAGCAATTCTGCCCGTATGGCTCTAAATTATTATTATCATTTTTGGACTCAGCTTGATAAGTGAGATGATGTATGCAAAATAATTAACCTTGTGGTTGACACACAAATTGCTCAATGAATGGTAATAATTAATACTGCTAATAAGTTATTAACTGACCTAGTATTCAAAATAATAATTAAACATAAAGAACAGCCTTTTTTCTTTTTTTTTTTTTTTTTTTTTTTGCGGTAGGCGGGCCTCTCACTGTTGTGGCCTCTCCCCTTGCAGAGCACAGGCTCCGGATGCGCAGGCTCAGCAGCCATGGCTCACGGGCCTAGCCGTTCTGCGGCATGTGGGATCTTCCCAGACCGGGGCACGAACCCGTGTCCCCTGCATCGGCAGGCGGACTCTCAACCACTGTGCCACCAGGGAAGCCCAGCCTTTTTTCTTAAAGGAGAAAAAAATGTTCTGGAATTTTCAGGCAATCTTTGGGTAGTAAGTTCCTAATTCTTTTTGGAGCTCCCTCCAAGCAGAGTCTTTGAGGAAAGAAAAATCTAAGCCTCTACCTTAGAGTTTCTAGGTCCTGACCAGTAACCAGCACAAAAACAAAGTCCCAAAGGCCAGTCTCATTTGCCCAAAGTGTTCAGTTCACTTCATATCCATGATTTATTGATCCAATGCACTGTTTAGCCAGGAACCTGGAATCCACCTACCTGATCAAGCATTTGGATCTCTTTGGGCATCAACCTAGTGTGTGAATTTACAGACCAAACAGGTGTGACTGCTGTTGAATTCCTCAGTCTCAAGAGTAAAACTTTGGCAGAAAAAGTGAAGTCTAGAAAATGTGCAATGATAGCTCTGTTTTCAACCTGACTGGAAGGAGGATTCTACAAATTCCTCTCTTCTGAGAGAGCCAGCAATTAGACAACCCTCAGCAAGATGAAGCATTTCATTGCAAGCTGTTCTCCTCAACTGCAAATTAGATGCCAAATTAACTCTCAGGAAGGTATGAAACTCTTTCAGATTATTTGCCACCAAAGAAGTCTTAGCCTGACTATTTCTGAATAGGATATGCGAGAGACTTCATTGCTAGTTGCAAGTGCTTTGAGAAGACTTGTACTCCGAGTGGCTTCCTAAACTTGCAGTCCTGCCTACAAACAGCTACACGTCCCTATGACCTTCGATGCCACTAACAGAACACCTGGTATGCTGTGAAGCAAGCTCTGTTCCACATAGCCAAGAACACTTGGATTCATTGTGACGTACATTTAAAAAAGAAAATCCATGCCCATTTCCGGAGAAAAGGCAGGCTCTTACCTAGTCCCAGGCTTTGTCCGTGGGCACTTGATTGGATAAAGATGCACAAAACCAAGAATATAGAGACACACAGGGAATTTTCCATTTCTCCTGTCTCACCCGGGGACCGAGGTCTTCTTGCTAATTTCTGAAGCTAAAGAGAGCAGATTGCCTATTGATACTTTGTTAGAGAAGACTGCCCATTAATAATTAACCTTTTAAACATGTTTTCTAGTGTTCACTTTCCTTCCTACACTGAACCCAAATCTAACTCTATCTCATACAAAAAAAAGGTTGATTTACAAAAGTATTTTTTATCCTGCTACATTTTGAAAATAAAATATCTTGTCACATACTCTTACCTTCTTGGGCCAAGGTCACAGTTCTAAATTAATCAATTTAAAGTTAATGTGTTGTGTTTGGAAGTTCTGTCAAAGGTCAGGAGTAGGTGACTTCCACATGGTTGCCTAAGTCTCTCTCTGGCGTATGCAAAGGGGATGCAGGCTCCTGGCAGTGGTATTTCAAATTGCAGGCTAAACCCCAAGAGAAAGGAAAGGACTCTGCTATGTGGAGAGCCCCCAGGTGGTCTGTTTTCTATTGAGTTTAGCAAAATTGCTGGTGTCTGTGGTCAAAGAGTGATGGGCAACATTTCTATAGCTGATAGGGGCAGAAAACCTCTATCCTCAGTCTAAGAAGGAGCTGATGGGGGAGCAAAGATGCAGAACTGGATGCCTTTGCTGGGGGCCCCATTGAAAGATGGCCCTAGAGTAAACACACTCTTTCCTCCTCTGTGTTAATGGATGATCTAACTGGGTAGAGGACTGAGAAGTAAGGCCACTTGGCAAAACCAGACAGGGGAAACTCAGGTGTGGCTCTTGTAATATTCCTTGGGTTTCTAGTTTTATTTAAACTTTATTCATTTTTCAAACTTTTAAAAAATATCTATTATATTCCAGGCACTGTTCTAGGTATTTGAGATAAGCAAGTGAAGAGAACAAAGATTCCAGTCCTTGTGGAGCTTATGTACCACAAGGAGATGGGAGGAGTCAGATAACAGTTAATAGACATAATAAATAAGAGATTTATGTAGATTGGTAGAATGTAATCAGAGCTATGGAAAAATGAAAAGTATGGCTGAGTTAAGGGGGTTGGGGAAGGTAGTGATTTTAAATAGAATGGTCAAGGTGAGCCTTGTTGGGAAGCTGAACTTTGAGCAAGGGTTTGAGAGAGTTGCCCCTGTGGACATGTTGAGGAGAGCATCAGGTAGCCAGAACAGCCAGTGAAGCCAGTGCAAAGGCCCTGAGGTAGGAGCATGCCTGGAATGTTCCAGGAACAGCAAGGAGGCCAGTGATTAGGGAGACATTATTAAAAGGACTTTGGCTTTTATACTACGAGACATGGGGAACCATTCTGAGCAGAAGAGTGATATGATCTGTATAATATTTGTAAAAGATCATTTTAGTTTGCAAGACTAGGAGCAGATTATTAGCAAACAAGGGTGCAAGTGGGTAGATCTGCTAAGAGGCTATTACAGTGATCCAGCAAGAGGTGATGGTGCCTCGGTTCAGCATAGTAACAGTGGAATTGGGGACTGATGGATGGGTGGTGGATATATTTTGAAGGTAGATACAACAGGATTTCCTGACTACTGGGATGCAGAGAAAGAGAGGAGTTGAAGATGACTTCAAGGATTTTGGCTTGAGCAAGTGGGACAATGGTGTTGCTAGCAGCTGAGATGGGAAAGGATGTGAGTGGAGCAGGTTTGGTGATGGAAAATCAAAAATTCAGTTTTGCCCAGGTGGAGTCTGAGATGCCTCTTAGACATCCAAGTGGAAATGTTGGGTAGGCAGTTAGATAACTTGGTGATAATTGCCCAGATGAAACGAACTGATAGGACCTTCTGAAACCACCGGCAGTTTGGACAGATTGATCCTAGGCCAAAGCTTAACTGTGTGTTGTCTTGTGGCTGCACCAGCTTCCAGAGGACTATACCTTGGAGACCATCTAGTCAAATGCATGATTTCTGAGCAGAGGTTTCTGTGCTGGCTTCTTGGCTGGCTCCATCCTACCTGCATAGTTAAGCAGGATCTGAAGGTTCCACTTTACTTCTTATTTCCCAGAAAGTTGGAACCTAAAACCAGCTGACTATCTACCTGGCTCCTCTCCCCTGGGCCCACCTCATCTCTTATCCTCTGGGTACTGCCAGGTACCAACTCCACCCCCGGCCTCACTCTACAGATTAACTCACCAAGAAACCAGTGAATCCAAGTGCCTCTGGGATCCTGGGTCTATTATCAACTAGCTGGCAAAATGTTACTTAACCTTAATGAGTTCCATCTCCTCACCTGTAAAATAAGAGAACATGGGCTGGAGATAATACTTTGAGGTATCAACAATATATTTCTCCCAACCTCTCCCTCACCCTCTCCCTTCCACTTAAGAAGAGTAAAGTAGAGAGAAGACTATAAACCTTTTGTCTTCCTGAAACTCAGGACCTAGGGTAAGTGAATTCTAACCAACAATGGCAAGCAAAAGGCTAAAAATGTTTCAAAGGGATGTGAAGGGAGAAGGAGTACCCCTACCATCCCATCACTAGAAAGAGAGTCTCTTGGGCTTTGTAAGTGGGTGGGGGGAGAGGGAGATTTGTCTATGAGGGCAGAGGGGACAGTCCCTTGCTTCCAGAAAGTGGTAAGAACCCAAAGAAAAAATGGCTGTGAGTGTGTCAGCAGGGGGACAAAAGATGCCCCTGTGCCTGTCATGGGGTGTGAGTAGCAGTGAGCCTCCGGTGCCAACAGGTCATGAAGATGGGGAGGAGTGGCCCCTTAGTGGTCACCTATGTGGACTGATGTCAGATAATCAGGTGCTTACCCCTAACCCCATTTCTGGGTATTGTGTCAGATCCAGAACTGTGGGTGGGGCAGGGGAAGAAAGAATCTAGGAGGGCCTAAAAAATAGGAGTTTGGAGTCATAACTCAGGTGGATTACAGAAAATAAAGGTATTTCTTCCACATCAGAATATGTGGACTGAGATTCACACTTCTACAAACACAGGTATGTATGCTTAGTGGTCAAGAGTCCAGGCTTTGGGGCTTCCCTGGTGGCGCAGTGGTTGAGAGTCCGCCTGCCGATGCAGGGGACACGGGTTTGTGCCCCAGTTCGGGAGGATCCCACGTGCCGCGGAGAGGCTGGGTCCGTGAGCCATGGCCGCTGAGCCTGCGCTCCGCAACGGGAGAGGCCACAGCGGTGAGAGGCCCGCGTACCGCAAAAAAAAAAAAAAAAAAAAAAAGAGTCCAGGCTTTGGAATCAGACAGATCTAAGTTAAGGTCCCTGGCCTATCACTTCCTAACTGAGTGACCTAGGGCAAGACATTAGTGTTCTGAGCTTTAGATTTTTCCATCTGTGTAGTGGGACTAAGTATATCTACCTGATCAGATTAAAGGAGATAATGTAAAGAGGTAAGCCCTTAGCAATCCTGCCAAGCAGGAAATAATAAATGGCAGCTATTCTTACCATTTTTATTGTTTCTAATTCATGTAGGGGGTCCAGGAGGTAGATAACAGCATGATCACAGGATTAAAATTTAGCGGAAAATTAAAAGGGGAGGAAAACAGAAGGGTCTGGATCAGTGGTTCCAAAATCTGATTAAGGGTTGGAATCAGAGTCAGCCTGAGAGCTCAGGAAAAGAATTATAGGCTCTTCCCATGAACAAGTGAATGAGAACTTCCAGGGCTGGAGCCTGGACAACCTTAATTTTAAACAAACTCTTCAGATTATTCTTGGTCACCCAAAGTTTGAGAACCATTTCCTCAGAGTGGTGCTTGAGACATCTGTTGGGGCACAAGAAGAAAATAATAGATCTTTCTGATTTTTCTTGTATCACCTGCTCTAGGCTGAATGTGTCTCCCACAAATTAGTATATGAAACCTAGCCCCTAGGGTGATGGTAAATGGATAGGGCATTTGGTAGGTGATGAGATCATGACGGCAGAGCCCTCATGAATGGAATCAGTGTCCATATGAAATGAACCCCGGACAGTTCCCTTGCCCCTTCCTCCATGTGACGTTACAATGAGAATATGGCCATCTGTGAGGCCTTCATCAGACACCAAATCTGCTGGTGCCTTGATATTGGACTTCCCAGCCTCCAGAACTGTGAGAAATAAATTTCTGTTGTTTATAAGCCACCCAGTCTATAGTATTCTATTATAGCCTCCCAAACCAACTAAGATATCACCTTTAAAAATTTTGTGTATATATAATGCTTATATTTATATTGTATCACTTGTATACAGTACTATGTACTGTATTAGTGCTATATACTTTATAAACAGATAAATATCCATGTATTTTGGAGGGGCACTCAAAATTTTTTTCAAACTGACAAAAGTGCTTCATTAAAAATGTGTGAAGGCTCTGCCGTAGAGGGATGCAATGCCCCCCAGGCCTTTGGGACCTGATTATAATGTAATTGATCCCATCAATATATTGGAATCAGTAGATCCATTAGTGGGATCTTTAGTCATTTCCACACCCCAGAAGGCCCAGCAGTTGATGGAGGACACTTCATTTCCCATGGTCTGATGCCATGGAGCCTGAAGACTCCAGTGAGTTATCAGCATTGTGCATAGTGGTAGGGCCCAGTGCTTTCTCTTGTCTGCAATCCTCAATCTAAAATAATAATGGTCTTATAGTTAGATCCTTCAAAATTGACCTGAACTTGCTTCCTTTTAATTTGAAGAGCTTCTTGAAGAAATAGAGATTTCAAGAGGCTGGACTTTAATGACTTGAACGTAACCTTTCCTTTTAGTGTAATGGCGATAAGAAAGTTAATCAGAAGAAAAAATATTTTACATAGATAAAGAGAGCAAGAGGAGGGAGAAGGCATGGGATCAAGGTGATGGGAGATGCACGGCTTTATATTCCAAATCAGATTTTCTTGCTTTCATCATCAGATGCTGGGGATACCTGAGAATTGTAGCCTCTTGGCAGAATTCCGAGGAAAGAATAATTGAAACAGTAAGTTTTGGATTGGTACTATTATTTCCCTCATTTTACAGTTGAGATTTAAGAGACTAAGAACTAGGACAAAACCATATTTTATCAGTAAAAGGCTAAGGGAGAGGAAATCAAGGCCACCTGAATCCAGGGTCAGTTTTCTAAACCATACGCCCTCAATCCCTGGCTTTCCTCAGGCCTGCACTGACCTTTCTTTCCTCATTCTTATTCCACTTCCAAGATGAAATTTATAAAGTTTGTAGGATCACGTCACTGGAAAATGACTACCCTCTCCTACACCTGCTTGGGGCTAGGCTGCCACCAGGAAAATGACCAAGCTTTTATGGGGCACAGATCGATCTGTGTGGACATTCTTGTACTACGTGGGAATGAAACTGAGCAGGACCTTGTGGGGCTCCTGGACACGAAAGCCTTTCTGTGTCCCCCATTCCTTGTTTGTAGGGAACAGACTCCAGCCTCCATGACCTTCCCTGAGTTGCAAAGGGCAGATTCAAACAGTTGCTAATCAGGGAAGGGAGGGGATGCAGAGACAAGGGAGGAGCAGCCAAGAAACAATAGTGCAGGGTCCTGGTTCCACCTCAAGGGATACACATTAACAATATCTTTAAGCTCTTTATAGAACTAACCCCCGCCCCCCCACCCCCCACCCCACCCCCGCCAATGGAAGATGTAGCATTCTTCATTCCAGAGAAGACCACCTGAGAGGCCAGAAGAACCAGAGAAGCTCATCAAGAGATTATCTGAGACCAGATTAAAGGAGTGCAGGCCCCTCACACACCCTAATTTATCAGCAACCTCGCACTTGAACTATTGCTATAAAACTCCTCACCAAAACCTCCAGGGTGGGAAACACACAGTTTTCAAGGGCAGGAGCCTGCTGTGCCCACCTTTGCTTGCCAAAGCAATAAAGCTATCCTTTTCTGCTTTACCCAAAACTCGTCTCCGAGATTCGATTCAGCACTGGTGCACAGAGGCTGCGTTTTTGGCATCAGGAATATGACAAAAACAAGTAGGGATACTTCTTTGAGCTGGCTTGGAACATGTCCTTATTTGAAAAGGGGTTGGCCTGGAGTCTGAACTTTTCCTTATCTGTTTCCTTATCTGTTTTTTAAGACAAGTAAACAAATGAAAGGTGAACACAAGATTGCAGATGATGTTTTAGATTATTTGAAAGAATGAAGTGTTTCAAGCATTTCAAGCAGGTATTTATTCATCCAAGATCATCATGCCTGAATCGATTAACCTTTTCAGATTAACCTCTGCATGGGGTCTGCCTCTGACTAGTTGTGTGACCTTGTGTAAATAATGTAACCTCTCTTTGCCTCAGTTTTCTCATCTGTAAAATGGAAGTGTGAGGATGAAATGTTATTACATAGAATGTGCTTGGCACAATCAGAGCTCATTTGATTTTTGTAACAAATGAGACAAAAATTACTTCCTCCATTTTACAAGTGAGAAAACTGAGACTCTGAGATTCCTTGTCTGAGGCCACGTGTCTAATCTATGTAGATTGGATCTGAGGACTTCTGGGTCCCTGTAAACTCTGATACTCTCTCATTCCCAGAGTCTAAAGTAAAGAGCTAGGGAGCAAAGAGATGAGATCTCCTTTTACACTTATTTTTATGTTTCCTGCTCTGTGCTGGCCCTTTTATTCTCCCCATCAGAATTATAGCTGCCGGTTTGTGGAACAATGAAAGAACAAACAAACAAAACCAGAGCTATCTTTTTTGTGACTGGATACTCTGGAACCAATAATGCATTTCATGAGTTTAGTAGTTCCAGTAGAATGGAAAACCTTTTTCCTCTGTTTGCATTATACTTGGAAGCAAAAAGAAGTAAAGATTTAAGTTGGTTTTGAACAGCTAGACAGACACAGACCATTGCTGGCTCCTTCAGGTTTGACAAGGGTTTTCTCCTCTATGGGAAAGAAGGTGGGCATAGATTAGACTCTGTGCCAGCATCCTACAGCATCCTACAGCATCCTACAGGTGTTGGTTGGGCTTGATGAGGGGTGCTCATGCTGGGCTCCTAAGGGAGACCAACCAAGCTATGAACTGAATTGGCTGATTGCAGTAAACTAAGGGCACAGTTTGGGAAGGTGAGCCATTAGCATGGCAGCTCTCTTTCTCTGGGTCCCAGTGCTTCTGACAATGGGACAGCCAGAGGCACTGTCCTTATTCTGAGTATCAGGCAGGACTGGGGCATCACTTAGATCGAAATGGCCCAAGACTCTCTACAGCAGCTGGTGTTTGCTCCATGTCACAGTCATTTCACAAAAGCTTTCTGAGCTCAGCAAATGAAGTCCTTGGCTACCAGAAATCAGGAATAGTTCCCAGAGATCTGCTTCAAGTGCTGCCAGTGACTCATCATTTTTCCACAAGGTATCTTACTGTCATGATTAGTCATCAATTCCTAGGCAGGCCTAGAAGTCAGGGGTTAACAGTTCAGGGGCCAACTCCCAAAGATACCAGACTCTATGAGATCTCACTGAAACCTCAGGAACAACCCTATAATGATGCATGTATGATTATTCCCTGTATACAGAGAGGAAAACTGAGGCTTAGGGGAGTTACTGACTTGCCCAAATCCACACTCTAGTAAGTGGTGGAATGAAATCTGAAATTATGTTTGTCTAACTCCAAAGCACACACAACAAAAGGTAGTTTTGCCAAGGTTGTAGGAATTGGCTATGAGCTCTTCATGTATCTAAGATTTAAAAAAATGGAATTGTGCTCTTGCACTGCAGATAAAGACATAGAGCGTGTGTTTATTATTATTTTATTTTTAAAAATTTTATTTAATAAATTTATTTATTTATTTTTGGCTGTGTTGGGTCTTCGTTGCTGCATGCAGGCTTTCTCTAGTTGCGGCGAGCGGGGCTACTCTTTGTTGCGGTGTGCGGGCTTCTCATTGCAGTAGCTTCTCTTGTTGCGGAGCACAGGCTCTAGAGCACAGGCTCAGTAGTTGTGGCACATGGGATTAGTTGCTCCGTGGCATGTGGGATTTTCCCGGACCAGGGATCGAACCCGTGTCCACTGCATTGGCAGGCAGATTCTTAGCCACTGTGCCAATAGGGAAGCCCCTATTATTATTATTTTAAAAACAAATGTTCTCAAGCTGTTTCTCAGCTATTTAATGGAGATAGCTTGAAACAGCCCATGAAACATAGCAGAAGACAGATGTAATGGAGACATTATGGTAGAATTATATAATTTATACAAAGATTAATTTTCCCCAATCAACAGTAAAAAAGACCAGCCAAGACGAGGGGACTGGAACCTTTGCCCAGGAAGCTTTGGCATGGACAGGACAGTGTGCTTGATAGGAAATTGTCAGGGTGAGACTGCTACAAAAGACCTAATTTATACACCATCAATAGTCATCCAGTTACTCTTGAAACCATTTGGGTTAGGTCATGCCTAAGGGTCCTCCAGAATGCAACAACGAGATACTTTGACATGCTTTGATAATTCTGTTAAGACATAATTTTTTTTTAAAAAGGTAAAATCATGACTCTCATTCAGATATAAAACTGAACATATGGTAAGTATTTTATTTAACTCATTAATGAGGAAGCTGTTCAGGGTGTTATAACTAGTTCAAAGGAGAAGATAAAACCTCCACAAATTTATATGGATAAAGGGATGTTGAAATGAATGGGCAAATGGAAGCACATTTAGCTTCCGGGGAAGTCAACCAAACTTCTACAGGACAGCACAGAACCTGCATTTTGCACTTATGTTAGTTATCTACAATGTACACAGTTGTAAAATGCCTCTAGAATCAGATAACCTAGGAAGGTTGTGCTGGGTGTGGGCAGTGCATAGTTTTTTATTGAAGCACAAAATTTCCCTTGTAATTCCTATTGTTAAGAAATGATAAAGGAATTATTTAGCTGTAGAATTTTAAGATAACAGGTTATATATAACTGTTTCTTTTGGAGGAAAATACTGTCTCTTGATATTTGTCTCTTGAGTGGAGGCTTTGTGATAGCAGAGAATTTGTATTTCCTTGCTGGCTTCTCTGTTTTTAGACGCATTAGCAAGAAAATTATTTAAAATCTTTGTGCCTCAGTTTCCCTATTGTAAAATAGGGACAGGACTATAATTAACTTCATAGGATTTGGGGGAAGAATAAATGAGAATAATCCGTAAAGGGTGCTTAGCACAGTGCCTGCTATCCTTATTTTTACTGATTACAGTCTTTCATCATGCTTTTTATTTCTCCTACACATATATGTTCCCTCCCTTCTCTTTTTCTACCCATTTAACTGACTATAATAAATAATAGATTTATAGTGTTTTTGAAAAAAAGTATAGATCGGGTCTATGCTTCCTGGTCTTGATTTTGAAATTGACTGCCTAAGTTGTTATGCATTCCTTTGTATTAAAAAAAAAAAAGCACTCTCCAAAAAATATTTGTTTCTTGAATACTTCCCATCATCAGTTTTAGAACAGCTAACCCTGAATTTAAATCGGAAAATGTGGCTCCTTTTCTCAGGTTAATGGCCAGAGAAAGCAGGCTCTAGAGTGGGAAAGGCCCACAGACGGGTCCTTCCAGGGGTGCTGGGGACAGGACCCGCCACCTGGAGAGGTCACTCTCGGGAGTCAGGAAGTGGAAGCCACTGGTGAGTCTATCCCCGTCTGACTCCTTAGACCCCAGGGGTCACAACCAAGGGCCAGAGAGTCTGCAGCAGGCACAGGAGAGACCTGACCACAAAGCTCTGCCCACGGCAGGTAGTGCAAACCTGCCTTTGGGAAGTTTGTTTTTTTCCTTTGGGTCGGGTGGAGGGGGCGAATATCTTCAAACGCGAGGAGGAATTCCTGGAGGTCTCTGGGTCAGGATGCCTGTGTGGATTTGACCCTACTGTCACGGCGAAGCCCATTAACAATTCCCGGGAAATAGAAATAGAATCTGGGTAATAAAGTCTAACCTTTTTTTTTTTTCCTTTTCCTTATGCTTGGTCTAGTTGCACTTGCTCAGAGGGTGTCGCGCGCACAGGCCTTGCACCCGTCCCTTCAGACCAGAATTCTTGGGGTGAAATGGCTGTGCCCGGCACCTCAGCTCCGGGGCGTGCGCAGAAGAGCTGCACGCGCCACTGCAATTCAAGATGGCGGTGGGGGCGGGCCGTGGGCAGAGACGCTGCGCCGGGAACGTGAGCAGCGCGCCCAGTGCCCGCCCCTGGGCAGCTCCCCCCCCTCCCCGCTGAGGAGACCCCTAGAAAGCAGTCCACCCCCACGGCCTGTCCGGGAGAGTTCCGACTCTACAGAGCGAGCGCTCATCTCTCAGTTTTGTGACGGAAAAATAAAGCTTTCCTTTGCTTCTGAACCAAAGTCAGTGTCGTTCTCCTGGCTCAAATGACACCTGGCAGGAGAACACTTGTTGGGGCCCAGCTGGAAAGGCCCAGTGCCATCAGCCCCAATTTCAGTTCTCACACCTTGAGAAAGTGCCAGATTATTCAGGTGAGGCCCACAGGCACCCTCCCCTTTCCTTAGCAGCCTGAGTTTTGCAGGGAAGAAGGCACTTGAGTAAGTGCTTGCTCTGAGTGAACCAGGATGGGGAAGGAGCTTTTATTTCTAGGCAAATTTCAGGGAAAGGAGAACAAAAATATTGCTGTGTCTAGGCTTCCTTTAAATGTATGGTAACTGGAGTGATACCCTGGAGAGAGCCGTTTTTCACTCCACAATGCCACTCCGGTCACTTAATCTGACTGACAGGCTGAGCGGGGGCGGGGGCGGGCGGTGGAATCCTGGGAGAAAGAACCATCATTTTGATGCCTTAGGAAACAGCGACGATTAGATCTCAGAGGTCAACCAGTGTGTAATTGGGATTTGGGGGCCGGGAGAACACAGTCAGGTTTACACAGGGCTCCTTCCTCTGGGCATTCTTTCGTTTTGCTATCATATCATCTCTGGAGCAAAACTGCTTGTTTTAGCTCTTGATAGAAAAGTAACTTCCCTTTTCCATTTTTCACAGGCAACGTATAAACAATGAAGAAAGTGATAGGCTGTCAATATGTGTAGCAATACCTACTTTTGGCCATACTTGGTGCCATGGAGAGAGACTAGAGTAGAAGGTCTGAGTTTGGGTCCAGTTCTACGCTGTTGTGACGCTTCTACAATGGGGATAATGAAACCTGTAATTCCAACCTCACAAGGTCATGAGAATGAAGAATGGTAAGTAACCAAACATTCTTAAGCAATAAAAGAACCCACATGAAGTAGAGACCCCAGGCTGGGATGTCAAGCGGGTGAGTGTGTTTGTGTTCCACAGAGATTTCAGGAGACTTGGGGGCCCAAGCAGTTCTGCTTCCCGACCTAAGAGCAGGACACCCCTCGTCGCCACAGGGGCCCAAGGCAGCTGCCAGCCACCAGCAGAGGGAAAGTTCTGGCTCCTAGCTGGTCAAGGCTCTCCTAGAAGGCATAGAGGGAGTGCTGAAGTGCCCACCTTAAGTGGTTTATAGGTATCGGGGAGGAAGAAATTTTCCTCTACCGTTCTATGTTCTTCTGACTGGTCGAAGAATTAAAAAGACAGGAGACAGATTAACAGGAGAAAAAGTAAACAAAAGTTTAATAACATGGGAGAGACCCAGGAAAACTGAGTAACTTGCCAAAATGGCCAAAGCCCTTACCTTAAATACCATCTTCAGCTAAAGACACAAGAGGATGTTGGGGGTAGTGGTTTGGGACTTCACAGGAGAGGAACGCAATTCTCATGAAGATGGAAAAGCAAATGTTTGTTAAACAATCATTTGCTGGACCACACAGAAACAATGGGACACAGAGTGGACTCTGATCTCTAGGCCCTGCCGTGTTTTTCCCACCACACTTACCCCATATTCTTTGCAGAGATCTCTGGTGATAGCTCTGTTCTGGAAACAGGCCCTCTGTCTAAATTCTTTTAGGTAGTTAGGGAGAAGGTCACAGTTTCTTCCTGAGTCTTTTGGGCTTTGATTATCTTCAGCTCAAAATAATCTGCCTATCAAAGAGACCTTTGGAGGTGGCAAATTTTGGCTCCCCTACATGGGCTTCAGCAAGGAAGCCAAAATATGAATGGGCTACCTCACAAAAATAATACCTGCAGACTTAAGAAGTAGGGGTCAAGGGCAGCTGAGATGTAGTGGGAAGCAGGAGAGCTGAGGGCTATTAAAATGAGGGAATTCCTGGGGACCTCACCCTTACTCCCTAGTGGATAAAGCCTGGGAAGTTTATGGTAAGGAATTAATATTACGATGAAGCTTGCTTTAGGTGTCTCTCTGACTCTCTTTGCTGGCGCTTCCTGTCTTTGCTGCCCATTGCCCACAGACTGAGTTCAGAGCCCTTGAACTGCTTTCAACCTCCCCCCTCCCCGCCAGGAAAATTGCTGCTTGGTTTTGCTTTCTCCCTGGAGACCCAGGAGGAGAGAGGCCCTGGTACACAAGTGAGAGCCTCCAAACAATGCATGTGGATATTAAAGAGAAGGTGTCAAAGGGCTGAGCCCTGGGAGTTTCAACACTTGGAAGTTGGGAAAGTGAGGAGGCACTTTTCTGCTTTTGCCAAATTATTTCTTAAGAACAAGTTCTTAATGATAATGAGACAGGCTGGGACCTGGGACCCTTTGCTGCAAGTGCTGCAGTGCTTGCACCTGGACACACCTCTCCTCGAGCAACAGAATGCAAAGAAACTATAACGGGCTAAAAATAACTCTGTGTATGCGCAGTTGGGGCAAATTCTGGACAAAAGATACAAAAAGACCAAACAACCCAACTGCCCCTTCTGAAGAGCCAGGAGCAAAAGCAGGATAGTACACATGCCCCCCTGCACTCACCACCACAGGCTGGGCAAAACACCTAAGCCATCCCTCCAGTCCGACCCCTGGATACACCCCTACCCTCACCCCATATAAGGAACCAGCTTGCCCCCCACCCCCTCAGGGAGCAAGCAAGGGAACCTGTTACTTGTTTTTGCTCCCTCCTGCTACAGCAGGAGCCCCAATAAAGGCTTGCCTGAATTTCTTGTCTGGCCTCTAATCAGTTTCTATGGATTGGGGAAGGCCACAAGAACCGTGGTCGGTATCAGTAACATTTCTGGCTGGAGGGTGGGAACAATACTGCTATGAATGAATGTATGAGTCAATTTCTGGGCAACTTCACCATCATTGAATATTAGCATTCAACCTTTTTGTTTTGTCTTGTTTCTTTTAGAATATGTAAATCGTCATTTTCAGACTGCTTTCACTGACATTGCTTTGATTTCTGGTGAGCATTAACATTTTCCCACTGTTTGTCTACTAATTGTATTTCCCTTATGGGAATGGTCCCATCTTTTACCTATTTATCTTTGGAAATCTTGACATTTATCTTATAAGTTTGAATTAGCTATTTTTGATAGATCTTAATTCCTTGTAATGTTTGATAAAAATATTTTCCCTCTTAAAAAATCTTTAGTAATGCTAATTTTTATAGTGCAATCATTTAAATAGCCTCAAAGCTGATAAAGTTAAAATTCCCCCGGACAGGTGATAACCCTTTTTTTTTCAGTTTTCTGCAAGTTCTTCCATAATTAGATTTTATATTTAAATCTTTAATCAACCAAAGCTTATTTTGGTGAATGTTTTATTTTTAATAACCTTTTCTGTTATAAAATCAAAAACACGGCAAAAAAGATCCATAGTTTCACCATCCAGAGATAACCACTGTTGACATTTTTGTATAGATACCTCTAAATTATTTTTCCTGTTTATATATTTGTTTTTCAAAAAATACGTGCTAACATACTTTACAAACTCTATAATAACCTGTCTTAACAACATATTAATGACATATTTTAGTGGCATTAAATATTCTTTTAAAACATTGTTTGAAACAGCTGTGGTGCATTGCATTCTATAGATGTGCCATAATTGGCTTCATTCCCTATTGTTTTTTATTAACTCTCATGTATCTAAGATATCACTATTATTAACAGTGCTGGTATAAACATACTTAAGCATAAATCTTGGTCCCCATTTCTGATCACTTCCTTTGCTTAAATTTCTTAAAGTGGAATTGCTGAGGTAAAGTTATAAATATATGTACATTTTTTTTACCTTTTCATATATACTGCTATGTTAAGTAAATGTATATCATCTTAAGTCCTCATCAACAGTGAATGGGTGTGCCCATCCTTCCCCCTTGTTAATATTAGCTATTAACATTTTTGAAATTTCATGCTCAATTGATAAGCCAAAATGGTATGTGTATGTTTTAATTTTTTTTGCTAGTGAGTTAAAGTTGAATTTACCATCACCTCCATTTTTATTGGATATTTTCTTTCTTTCTGAATTACCTGTTAATGATGTTTATTTTATACAGTAGCTTATATATTTTTATGTATTTTAAAATTGAGGTGCTCATTAAACACTTTAGTAATTTCAAGTACACAGCATAATGAATATTTGTGAATATCACCTTGCTACACAGATCCACCAAATCCTAATATTTTGCCGTATATGCTTCCTATTTTTGTTAAGGAATATACCTGTATACCTCTGTTCCTCTACCCTAACCTAATTTCATTTTCTCCCCCTCAGAGGAAACTCCATCCTGAGTTGGTGCCTATGAGTCTCATCTTTGTTTATGTTTGCAACATAGGTATGTAGCTATAAATATATAGCATATTTTGTATAAATTATTATACTTATCTATCTGCAATTTATTTTCTCATTCAGCATTATACTTTTGAGATTACTTCTGTTGATAAAACTGCTATAAATGGCCCCATTGTATGAGTATATCACAATTTGTTCATTCTGTTGATGGATATTTGTGTGGTTTATTTTTTGTGTGTTTGTTTTTTGCTATTACAAACAATGTTGCAACACACTTCCATCTTCCACAAGTGAACTTCTAGAGTTTACTCCTAGAAGTGAAATTCCTGGCTTGTGAGATATGTATCTCTTCAGTGTTGCTAGATGTTGACAGTTTTTTCTTCAAAATGGTTATACCAATGAATACACCATCAACAAAATGTGAATGTTTTTCCAATTTTTCCACATCATCACCAGCACTTGACAGTGCTAGATTATTTCATTCTCACCAGATTGATGGATGTAAAATGGTATCTCATTGATGTAATTTTCATCTTTCTGATTACTGGTAAGGTTGAACATATTTTTGTATGTGCCGTTGGTCATTCAGATTTCCTCTGCTATCCACTGCTTGCTCATATCTTTTGCCCACCTTTTTATTAGTTCATAAGTGTTTTTCAGTAAGAAAAATATCTTCTCCCAGTTTGCATTGTCTTTTCACATTTCTTATGATGTCTTTTGTTGAACAGAATTTAAAATTTTCATGTAGTCAGATTCATCAGTCTTTTCCTTCAGGAACAGCCTGTAGGGGAGGTAAAATTTTACCTTTATACTCTGAGGGTTTTTTAGCAGTGTCTGAGAATTAAGCTGATATAAGACAGACTAACAAGAGAAAAGCATACAAATTTATCTGTGTTACATGACATGGGAGCCCTCAAAAGACCCAAAGAAACGGTGAAACTTACAATCTTTTATACTGGGTTGAACAAAGAGAGGCAACTGTGGAAAAGTAACTAAATTATGAAGAGATGTTAAAGGAAGATAAAAATTATTGTAACAGGGTCTGTTGGTACAGAATTCTCTTGGCTTTGATTCCCCATTGGAAAATATTTTGTTTCTTCTGTTACTGGGAAGGCGTCTTCCATATGGGAAGTTTTATCTCCTGTTTTAGGAGGAAAAGGAGAGATAAGAATGCCCTTCTCACATCTGATGTTTTTCAGGTGCCTCTAACTCAAAATAATCCTTATGCCAAAGTGGCATATTTTGGGATAGTGTATTCTGTCACCCTCCAATCCTTTGTGTCTTCATTTCTTCAATTTTTGTTTTAAATCTTACCAAAAAAATAAGCAATTCTTTTATAAAAGGGATTCTGCGATTTGTCATAATCTTTCACATTCCTAGAATTTACCTTTATTGGTCACCATGTGCTCTTGTTGCAGCTGCATTCTCTAAGTTAAGTTAAAAATGATTTTTCTGCCTATTCTCATTGGGTCTGACGTGGTGAAGTGATTGGTAAAAGTTAGCAGATAGATGATATGCACAAGCCATTCCCACCTTGCATGCCCTTAGTAGATGCTGCTAATTGACTGCATTAGTTTCTTCATTTATATGTATTCCCATGTATTCATTTATTCACTTATCCAACAACTATTTTTGGAAAATCTGCTATGTGCCTGAGTCTGCTTCTAACTTTTTCAAACCAGTTGTATTGGAATTGGTACTTGTGCATGTTTACCGTCCTAAGCCTGTGTGTTTATGCGTGTGTGTATGTGTGTGGTATGTTTTACAGATCTGTGGATGAGGACGATAATTATCTCTTAGAATGAATTGAGTATCAGGTCTTGTTTCTCTGTGATTTGGAACTGACTACGTAGTATGGGAAAATCTGTTTGTTGAATTCATAGAAATATTATTCAATGTATTTTTTAGGTCATACTTCTTTTGGTGGATGAGGTATTTCTTTAATAACTTTCTCAATTTCCTTCTCCATCATTATTTTCATGTTTTTATATCTTGTTTTGCCAATTTTATATTGTCCATTTGACTAAACATTTCAAATTGATTATAATAAGTTGTGCATTGCAATAATTTATATATATATATATATATATATATATATATATATATATTTTTTTTTTTTTTTTTTGCGGTATGCGGGCCTCTCACTGTTGTGGCCTCTCCCGTTGCGGAGCACAGGCTCCGACGTGCAGGCTCAGCGGCCATGGCTCACGGGCCTAGCCACTCCGCAGCATGTGGGATCTTCCCAGACCGGGGCATGAACCCGTGTCCCCTGCATCGGCAGGCGGACTCTCAACCACTGCGCCACCAGGGAAGCCCAATAATTTATATTTTAAAATCCTTTATATCAGTTGTTAAATCACCAGTCTTCTTTTTAAGTTTGTTGATTAATACCTTTTATTTATTATATTTACAAGGGTTTTAATCTATCTTATACTCTTTTCAGAGAATGAGCATTTAAATTTATTTATTATTGCTACCAATTTTCTATTTTCTAGCTTATTTCTGTCCTTCATCTTTATTCTTTTCTTTCTGTTTTCTCTTATGTTGACACTCTTCATAAGATTTTAAATCAAGTGCTTAGTTCACTTATTTCTTATTTCTAAAATAAGAGCACATAGATCTATATCTTTGCCTCTGAGTCTTGATTTGTTCATACCCCCCTCATTTTTAATAGGTGGTATTTTCAATTTTATAATATTTCAGAAATTATTATCATGTCCTTAATTTTCTACTTGACCCTGTTGCTTAGGAGAATTTTTGTTGCTGTTGTTAGAAGTTGTCAGCCATTTATTTGTTTGTTTTTATTGTAAATTTTTGTTTGTATATAATTTTAAACTTGCAGAAATGTTAAAAACTAGATTCACCTTTAGCCAGATTCACCATTTGTTTCTATTTTTCTCTGATTGCTTTATAATTCATTCTCCATATATGAATTTTTTTTTGAACCACTTGAGAATAAGTTGCAGATGTACATACATACCTAAATACTTCAATGTATATTTCCTGGGAGAGACATTTTCTCTTATAAAACTTAGGAAATTTAACAGTTAAGAACATTGGAAAATTTCATATTGATACTATACAATTTTCTAATTCCATAGTCCATATTCAAATTGTCAGTTATCACAATATTGTTTTATATATATACTATAGAGTATATATACTATATATACTATAAATTATATATAACAAATAGAAATAAATTTATATAATCTATATTTAAATTTATAATTAATTTAAATTTATATTTTATTTATTGTATATAATATATATTTTGTATATATATATATAGAGAGAGGGTGAGAGAGAAATTGAGAGTATTCTAGAATTTACCATACTGAAGATGACAGTGGCAACAGCTGAAATATCTGAATGTTTACAGAAACTACTACAGATAGGGCACTCAGTATATTAGTATTTATTTTCTTCTTGTACTATGATCTAAAGAAGTTCATATTTATTTTCATATTTACTATTGTTTTATTATGAACTTACTATATATTCAGAGTAGAAAAATAACACAAAATAGTAATAATCACCCCAAATTTCAGAGCCTAGAGACAACCATTGTTAGTACTTAGATGTATATTTTCTAGATTTGTGCTTTCAATCAACAAAATTTCATGGACTTTCTGCTAGTTACTTAATGATTCTGTAAGGAGGCTACCAGTTTCCTTATCTGTAAAATTGTGTTAATAAGAGTACCAACTTCACAGAGTTGTTGTGAAGAGTAAATAAGATCAAGAACACTCAGGAATAGAAGTATATTAAAGCATATTAAATTATTATATGTAGAAGGTAGTTGTCATTGTCTGCTATTATAGACATCATGCCTGAAAATATCATTCAAAGCAAGTTTCTTGGCAATATCATATAAAGCAAGTTCTTAAAACAAAGATCTATGTTCAAACTGGGGGTAATCAGCTCCATCATTTTCTCTAACCATGTCTCAAACTTCTCTCTGAGATAATGGGAATAACTTACAATAAAATGGCTGAGAAGCAGTGGTCCAGGGCCCCTGACGTGTTCCCAGGTTTCAGTTCAACTGTCCGTCGCTGCTTCTGGCTGCACTGTGGAGTTTTACAACTTGACTTAAGTTCAGCCCTGTCAGAAATCACTGCCTTGCTTTCCATTTAATTAAGCAAGCGTTTAGGTTGTACAAATAAGTTATTTGCTCCCATAATGGGTATTGGAGATGCAGACTTAGCTGGCCTGGCTCTTCTCATCAGGGGGGGAAAAACTGAAACTAAGGAAAACAAACGAAACAATGGTGGGTTTTCTACTTCCTGGATCGTGTAACTTGTACTACATCCAATGAAAGCCATCTGGTGGGCACCCAAACATGAGGACTGATTCTCAGCCTGTGGTTCTCCTTCTAGCCATCCTCCAGCCCCTGCACAGCTGGAACCTCTGCATCAGTTACAACTGCTAGGAATTGAAACTGAATTCTTATTCACTTCTGCTCCCAAGGACCAAAGAGGGACAGAGAGGAAAGCCAAGAAAGTCTGAGGTTTAAACTACAGCCCATTTTTAACTTTCCAAAATGGTCTTGGTATTTTCGGTTGCAGATTACCTTAAATCAGACAATGCTGTATTACCATACTGAGGAATAAATATCCTATAATATTATAACCTGATAAACTCCAGAATAACTTGATTTATTTTTAGTTGCAGGAGCTTCAGGTCTCTGATGGCTTCTCTTTGATCAGTCAGGGGAGATATGGGTTCACTTCCCACCTCATGCAATAGAGCAGTTTTCTTAAACTTCTCTGATAATAATAATCATTTCATCTCTTGTTAAACATTATGTTTCCAAGTCTCTCCCTGGAGATTCTGATTCAGTGCATCTGGGATGGGGCATCAGATTTGTGTTCTTAACATGAGAAAAGCTTGGGGAAAATCGGAGTAGAGGGAAGAGTCTGTTTTTAGAATCAGACAGCTCTGGGCTGAAATCCTGGGTCTTTCACTTACTAGTTATGTGGCCTTGCACATATTACTTAACCTTCCATAACCTCATTTGAAAAAAAGTGGAGATAAAAACATCTACCTCAAAGAGTTGTTGAGAGGATTAAAGGAACTAAAGCCTTTTATAGCATCTACTTTTCTGAGGCTGCTAAATCATTTCCACTTGAGTTAATTTGAAGATTATCTGTGAACTTATTTAGCACACAGGCATAATGGTTTGATTTTTTTTTTTTTATCTTTTCCATTTGTTCAGCAGATGCTTGTAAAGCTTTTATTTATTTATTTATTTTTTGGCCACACCACATGTCTTACGGGATCTCAGTTCCCTGATGAGGGATTGAACCCTGGCCATGGCAGTGAAAGCCTGGAATCCTAACCACTAAACCACCAGGGAACTGCCTGTAAAGCTTTAATTGTGTGCAAGAAACTGGGGTTCCCAGAACCCACTAAGCACCTCCCTGATGGTATGGCGTGTCCACATGGCCCACCCCAGGCTTTTGAAGGGACTGCCCAAATTTCTTGTGTGTGTGATTCTCTGGGGCAGGCTTCTAATTATTCAGGGGCTCCCTGAGTTTAGGAGTGTAATTGTCTTATCCTCCCATTGTACTAGAAATTCCAGTTTTCTTGAATCCAATCAAATATATGTATATATATATATATATGTATATATAGTAGTTGAGGGTATTCCCCCCCTCCAGCTTCACTGAATTATTATCGATATATGCATGTTTAAGGTATACAATGTGATGATTAGAGACATGTATACATTGCAAAATGATGACCACAATAAGGTTAGTTAACATCTCCATCCCTTGACATATTTATGTTATATATTTTTTACTTGTGTGGTGATAATATTTAAGATCTACTTTCTTAAAAACTTTCAATATATTATACAGTATTGTTGATTATAGTCACCATGCTGTGCATTAGATCCCTAGACCTTATTTATCCTTTAGCGGGGAAGTTTTTTTTTTTTTTTTTTTTTTTTGCGGTACGCGGGCCTCTCACTGTTATGGCCTCTCCCGTTGCGGAGCACAGGCTCCGGATGCGCAGGCTCAGCGGCCATGGCTCACGGGCCCAGCCACTCCACGGCATGTGGGATCTTCCCGGACCGGGGCACGAACCCATGTCCCCTGCATCGGCAGGCGGACTCTCAACCACTGCGCCACCAGGGAAGCCCATAGCGGGGAGTTTTGTATACTTTGACCAACATCTAAAAATGTGGGATGCTTCACAAATTTGCATGTCATCCTTGAGCAGGGGCCATGCTAATCTTCTCTGTATTGTTACAATTTTAATATGTATGCTGTTGAATCGAACACCATGTACATATATTTTTTCTTCAACAGAAAATATACATTTAAATTATTCCATTTGTTTCTTACACAGAATATGTTCTAGGTGCATTGCATTATTCAATTTTCCCTTCTTGGCCAGAAAAACCTTTGTACTTTTTTTCTCCCATCTTAAAAGTAAAAACTCCAATGGATTTCTAGAGAATATATTTATACTTCCTTTATATTTAGCCTTGCTTCCAAAGAACTTAAGGCACTTTTAAAAGATACAAACAATGCAAGATTTCTCCATAGTGACTGTATCAATTTACATTCCCACCAACAGTGCAAGAGGGTTCCCTTTTCTCCACACCCTCTCCAGCATTTATTGTTTGTAGATTTTTTGATGATGGCCATTCTGATAAGTGTGAGGTGATACCTCATTGTAGTTTTGATCTGCATTTCTCTAATGATTAGTGATGTTGAGCATCCTTTCATGTGTTTGTTGGCAATCTGTATATCTTCTTTGGAGAAATGTCTATTTAGGTCTTCTGCCCATTTTTGGATTGGGTTGTTTGTTTTTTTTTGATATTGAGCTGCATGAGCTGCTTATAAATTTTGGAGATTAATCCTTTGTCAGTTGCTTCATTTGCAAATATTTTCTCCCATTCTGAGGGTTGTCTTTTCGTCTTGTTTATGGTTTCCTTTGCTGTGCAAAAGCTTTTAAGTTTCATTAGGTCCCATTTGTTTATTTTTGTTTTTATTTCCCTTTCTCTAGGAGGTGGGTCAAAAATGATCTTGCTGTGATTTATGACATGGAGTGCTCTGCCTGTGTTTTCCTCTAAGAATTTTATAGTGTCTGGCCTTACATTTAGGTCTTTAATCCATTTTGAGCTTGTTTTTGTGTATGGTGTTAGGGAGTGTTCTAATTTCATTCTTTTACCTGTAGCTGTCCAGTTTTCCCAGCACCACTTATTGAAGAGGCTGTCTTTTCTCCATTGTATATTCTTGCCTCCTTTATCAAAAATAAGGTGACTATATGTTCATGGGTTTATCTCTTGGCTTTCTATCCTGTTCCATTGATCTATATTCTGTTTTTGTGCCAGTACCATACTGTCTTGATTACTGTAGCTTTGTAGTATAGTCTGAAGTCCAGGAGCCTGATTCCTCCAGCTCTGTTTTTCTTTCTCAAGATTGCTTTGGCTATTCGAGGTCTTTTGTGTTTCCATACAAATTGTGAAATTTTTTGATCTAGTTCTGTGAAAAGTGCCACTGGTAGTTTGATAGGGATTGCACTGAATCTGTAGATTGCTTTGGGTAGTGTAGTCATTTTCACAATGTTGATTCTTCGAATCCAAGAACATGGTATATTCTCTCCATCTGTTTGTATCATCTTTAATTTCTTTTTTTTTTTCGCGGTATGTGGGCCTCTCACTGTTGTGGCCTCACCCATTGCGGAGCACAGGCTCCGGACGCACAGGCTCAACGGCCATGGCTCACGGTCCCAGCCTCTCCGCGGCATGTGGGATCCTCCCGGACCGGGGCACGAACCCGTGTCCCCTGCATCGGCAGGCGGACTCTCAACCACTGCGCCACCAGGGAAGCCCCATCTTTAATTTCTTTCATCAGTGTCTTATAGTTTTCTGCATATAGGTCTTTTGTCTCCTTTAGTAGGTTTATTCCTAGGTATTTTATTCTTTTTGTTGCAATGGTAAATGGGAGTTTTTCCTTAATTTCTCTTTCAGATTTTTCATCATTAGTGTATAGGAATGCAAGAAATTTCTGTGCATTAATTTTGTATCCTGCTACTTTACCAAATTCATTGATTAGCTCTAGTAGTTTTCGGGTATTATCTTTAGGATTCTCTCTGTATAGTATGTCATCTGCACACAGTGACAGTTTTATTTCTTCGTTTCCGATTTGGATTCCTTTTATTTCTTTTTCATCTCTGATTGCTGTAAGCCCTGCACACTGTTTTAACTTTTCCACTAGCCCAAGACTTTATGTCCTAATCAACCTTAGGGTCACTAAGAACCTACAGAAGAGTCATGAAGTACCACAGAAACTATGTGCTCTCCAATATTCCAGCCAAATACAAAATGAATCAGGGAATAAGGAAACCTATTGCTGTGGAGTTGATGATAGCTAGGTGGAAGAGCTGGGCCAAGGATCAGCCAATCCCCTGGTCCAGAAGCCATAACCATGGCAACACTAGTGAGGGATGCTCTACTCCTACCAGAAATGACACCCTTCAGAGGCACCAGGAAAGAGAGGAGCCTGTCATATTTCTGGGCTAAGCTCTTGGTAAGGGAAGTTTATGTAATTTTTATGCAGAATCACTGGGAAAAAATAAACAGCCTCTTTCACATTAACCTTGCAATCCCAAATCTACATAGTAAAGGCAAATATCGAGACACACAGCCTGGCTGAGGCCAGGTGTGAGTCTCTTGTATAGGAAACCTGTAGCCTGCTGCAGATTTGCCTTTTGTTCTCTTTACTTTCTAGTAACAGTGCTGCACAGAACTTTCAACAAGAAAAGCCCAGAGGAGGATAGTTGCTTTTGAAGCCACCATTCTTGGCTGCCTCATTCATTTCAAACAGGGGTACTTCTCACAGAGATGAAGGCCTGTGTACAAACAACAACGCCCATTGCACTCTCTTGCCACCAGCTGTGATGTGGTGTCTTTTGAATTCTGCACAGAAGCTTCCTTGTTTCAGAAACTGATTGATGGTTCTTCTGAATGAAGAAGGCAACAAGAACAAAAAGCAGGGCTCCTGGTAAGGCAAGGTACTTCGAGAGAATGGACTTGAAAGCACTTAAAATAAAAGGTAAACACAAGCCTCTGTGAAAGCAAAGCATTCTGAAAGGCATTGAGCTGTTCCTGGTTGATAATCTGCAGTTCTCAAGGATCTCCAAGTGCTTATGCAAACGTACATAAGCTCCTCGGAGACATCTGACTTGGTATTTTAGACTTTTTGGTGGAGGAAAAAAAATTAAATCCAAATAGATGTCATAAAACAGAAAATGAATTGAAATAAAAAACATAAGCAGCCCGAGTTGGATTTAAGGCAGTGAAACAGAAAACAATGCATTGAAAGAGCTTGTAATGAGGCACCTCTGCAGAGAAGAGGGCAGGTGATTTCTCTTTAGAAAGACATGGAAAGGCCTTCAAAGACTCCTTACAAACACCACGGGCAGTGTTGGGACCTGCTCTGTGTGAACTCTGAGAGATGGGCCTCCTCTTTCCATAAACCCTTGTCTTTCCCTTTTGCCTAAGAGATAGAAACAAACCAGTTAAAAACAGCCATAAGAAATCTAGCCACAGTAAATACTTTCATTATAAGAAACTCTATCCAACTCCCTGTTGGTCAGCATTCTTCATGAGTCCGTGTTCGGGACACAGTGCTGGCTGAGGAGCAGGTGGGGGACGGATTGTGAGGGTTGGAGGGTTGGGGAAGTTAAATGAAGCAGGAATCCCTGTCCTGGTCAGTGGTTCTTACACACCATGTTCTCATTAAAAAAAAAAAAAAAAAAAAAAATTGCACCAGCTAGATGGTATTCCGCTGTGTAACTATCTTAGGGTTAGTATCTCAGTTACACAGAAAAAAAGTTAATCAAATCAGTCACTCTTGGTTGCCCACCCAGCAGCCATTCTCTTCTTTAATTTTTTGCCTGCAAAGCCCCAGTTTTGATTGGGAGTCCTCCTGCCCTTATCGTGATTCAGGGAAGGGTGACCCTATCCCAAACTCCAGGAATAAATCCTGCTTTTGTTTTTTTAATGGTGGCTAAGGTAGGCAGAGTTTTGAGATGGCTCCCATGATCTTCACCCTCTGGTGTTACTCCTGTGATCATGGCCAAAGGCAGATTACCTAGGTGGGCCTAATCTAATTCAGGAGCCCTTTAAAAGCACAGAATTTTCTTCAGCTTCTGGTAGAAGGAAAAGTTGGAGAGATTGGAAGTATTGATATGAGAAGGATTCAGTGCACCGTTACTGGTGTTGAAGATGGAGGGGGTCACGTTTAAGGATGGAGAGCTGTCTTTGGAGTTGAGAGTGATCCCTGGTGGACAGCCAGCAAGGCCATGGAGACAATCCTACAGCTACAAGGAACTGAATTCTGCCAGCAATCTGAATGCGTTGGAAGTGAATTCTTCCCCAGAACTCCAGATGAGAGCTCAGCCCAGGTAACATCTCGATTTTAGCTTTGTAAGTCCCTAATCAGAGAACTCACTCAAGACTTCCTGGACTTCTGACCTATAGAACTGTTAGAAAATAAATGGGTATTGTCTTAAGCTGCTAAGCCCGTGGTTATTTACAATGCAGCAATAGAGAAGTAGTAAAGCAACCTATAGTGTCAAGAAATTTATATTTCTGCTGGGGAGGAATTAGTTTTCAGCTCTGACCCTAATCAGGAATCAGCAAGTTACCTGTGGCAGAGGCTGGTGATTAGTTATCCAATAGCCACTCCCAGCTTTTGCCTTGGTGCCCACACCTCTTTGCTTCCCCCATGAAAGTCACAAATACCAGATTCTTTCCTTCCTCCCACCCTTGCTGCTGGGTGGTCATGTGACCTGGATCTGCCTTTGGGTACAGTCATGTGAGAACATGAGGATAGAGCTGTAGCAGCCGTTTTGTAGCCGTGAGGTGAGCAGCCTAAGGATGGTGGAGTGGAAAGAAGGAAAGATCTTGGTTCTTTCAATGCAATTTTGTTTTCCTTTTGTGACGGTTTTGAGCTAAGGTGCCAACTCTGGAATTGTGTACTTTCAGATCTCTTGTAAGATAATTCTCTTAAGTCACTCTTAGTTGGGTTTTCTGTGGCTTGAAGCTGAGCATACCCTTACATGTGCTTCCTACTCTAAACAGTGTGGTAGGCAGAGTGCAGAGACATCTGAGGTAGAGTGAGTGTAGAGTTTGAGGAGCAGGCTTTTGGCACAGGTAGGAAAGGGTCCACAGGTACCGAGGGGCATGAAGGCAAAATATTCCCCGAGGTTCTTCCCCAATGCAAGAAACTTTATGTGGCACTAGTCATATGGACTTGGACCATTCATCTAATCTTGGTGAACCTAAGTTTACTTTTCAAAGTGAGGATAACAACACCTATGTCACTTGGTTCACTTGGTTTTATGAGGATCGGATTTGATTGTGTATGTGAACTTGTATTGGAAACTTTAAAAGGAAGCTCTGTTGTAATATCAAAGCCACACTTGGTGCCTGGTACATAATATGTGTGCTCAATAAATATTTGTTGGGTGGATGTGCTGTGCCTGTTTGTCTACATCAGGGTTGTTTGCATTGCACTGTGAGCTTGGGGGTTGCACTGCTGTCTGACTAATTGCTCCATATAGCGCCTACTCCAGACAAAACTTAAAGGAGGATTTCACTAAATGCTTTCTTCTTGGCAGTGATGTATTAGGTACTGCAGCCTGGATAGGGAATTCAGCTTTTGTTTTCTATGCATTTTCCACTAAATATGCTGTGACGAGGTGTCTGTTTTGATCAGGGACACTGTCAATTATTCCTCTCCCTTCTTGACTTTCTCTGTGATTTAGGGTGTGAAGACATCTGTTGGCTTTAACCTCTCACTGTTGTGTGAGATACTTTGGCTCCAATCAGTAGGGCTGTATCCAAGGCAAGCTGGGCCCCTGTGAACTCCCAGGCTGCTGAATCAGTCATCTGCCAGGTGACAGGTGGTGCCTTTAAGACATTGTGAAGCAAAAGGAGACAGTAACACCTGGCACTTTAAAAGCTTCACTATGCCAGACAAACCAGGAACTTATCTGTTTCTTTTAGGCTTGCCCCCTGTAACATCAGCCACTTTCCCAAGTCCTAATCCATGGTTCATATTTCATGCATCCACTTGTGGATCTCATTGACTCTTGGCCTCTCCCTGCTGGACTCCTGGGACTGTGGCTTGTCACTGATTCTGTGACAGTCAGCTCTCCATGGTTTTGGTGTTGCTGTGCTCCATGCTACACTGGATATGAAACACACAGAAACATGACTGAGGGCAGAGAGGCCGACATCTGAGAAAGACTTATTTCAGTTGCTCCCCAAAAGGAATTATATTGGAATAAGGCAAGAGAGAAGATTCAGAAGTGTCTTCAGAAGACTGGAGACACTGAAGTCTGGATGGCTTAACAAATAACAGTGAAGTTGAACATACTATTTAAGTACCAAGACGTAGATGGTGTAGCACTGATGAAATAGGATAGGGGTGTGTGCGGGGGGTCAATGACAAGATTGTGCCGCCAAGATGAAGAGAGGCAAAGAAGTAGATGTTGATCTTGAGGAGCAAAACCATGGTTTGGAAGCAGTGGGCTTGAGAATGAAGAATGGGCACCAGAGTCAGAAGAGGACCACTCTATCTCTTACTCTTCCTGGGATCTAGGAACCCCTTGGGCCTCAGTCTCCTCATCTGTCAAGGGAGACCCCAGCACTTCTGGCCTCACAGGGTTACTGTATGTTTTTGATGATCTAAAACGAACATGACGATAATATAGACAATACTATGAAAACGTAATGTATGTTGCCTTCCCCTTGGCATCTTTGTTTATTTCCGTGTGCTTGATGTAAAGCATGAGCAAGGTGTTTCCTAGGCTCTCCATTGTCACTTCTAAAGCTGCCACCTCTCCTCCCCCGAGGCCATGATGAGAGTTATGGAGACAGCCTTGAGTTCCTTAGACAACAGCAGGGATGATGACAGCTCCTCACAGGGCGTCACAAGGCATCCCTCACTTCTGGATGGCTTAGAAGTTTAGTTGTGAAAAGTACTCAGGTTCTGAAGAGCTGGATTAAAGACAGATGGTCTTGATTTACAGTCACAGGTCATTTTGGGCAAAAATGAGCAGGGAGGAAAATTGGTTTGAAAATAGGTCAGTATCTCCTACATTCTTAAAGTTGGGAGGAAACCTAGAAGGTGCCTAATGAACAGCCACTTGGGGTCTGAAGGAGCCTGCTGGTACAAGGCCTCCCTGCTTCTGATGTTTACACACGTTTATGCCCTTTGTCACGTGATGTCTGTCAAATGTTTGTCTCTCTCTCGCTCTGTCTCTGTCTCCCTCTCCCTTTAAAAACAATATTTCTGGATCTCCTCATTTGTTTCTCTTAAGCCACTCTCTTTTTAGATGTATTCAAGTTTTTCAAATTTAACTTTTAAGTAAAGTTTTTATTTTGAGATAGCTGTAGATTCATGTGCAATTTTAAGAAATAATTCAGAGAGATCTCATGTGGCCTTTACCTGATTTCACCTAGTGCCCTGCATCTAGTAAACATTTGCTGAATAAGTGAACTGACTTCCACAAACATGACACTGACTGCCCTATTGGGGCAGCACTGTGCTGGGTCCTGTGGGGTTATGAGGAGGAATTGTGTCAGGAAATGCCCCTGCCCTCATGTGGCCTACAGTGCCTGACTCGGGCATGGCCTGGTTCACCTGCTTTTCTTTCTGGCCTTACCCTCTGGGGTGCCCAGGTCCTACGTGTGCCAGCCCCAGTGGGACTAGTTGGAGCTTTTCCATCCCAAGCCTATTCCAGAGGTGAGTCAGAGTGTGCGAACTCTCACCCCATCCCCTTCCCCACCCAGACACACGTGCTATTTCCTAAAGGAAAGCCATTTTTGTAACTGTCAGAGTTGGGCTAGAACTGTCAAAGTATTCAAAAGCACCTCTAGTCACAGTTCTATTTTTCCAGCATTGCTGTAAAAATATCATGACTTTTTCATCAAAATTGAGAATAACAACAAAGAGAACCTGAGAACTAGGTGAAAAAGGGGCAAAAGGCGGCAATGGCCCAGAAACAGCAGCAAGATGTTTGAATGCTGTGGACGGTGGCACATGTGGGCACACCCCCCGCTTCCCACGTCCCCCACCCAACCTCCACCTCTGCCCCCGCACCTCCTCCTCATCCCTGCTGTGCAAGACTCAGCTGGGTTTCTCCCATGGCCACGGTGCACAGGGCTGTCCCCCACAAGCCCAGATGGCTGCCTTTATGATGGCTCTGTGATGCCTCATTACCCATATTATGTACTAGTATGTGCATCTCATGTTAAAGTAACAGTATTGACTGTGCTGGGGTAATGGATTGGCTGGTTGCTCTCTTTCTGAGCAGTTACTCAAGCTTGCCATCTGGTGAGTCTAATAACCAGGTGGTGAACCTAAATAACCTCACTTTGGGGGTAGAAGGGACCCCAGTCGGTTCTGTTCTTGCCATCTGCAGCCTCCTTCTTTTGGATCGAGATGTCCAGAGAATCAGTCATGCTATTTCTTAATGGAGTAGCCATTTGTTATCAGAAACACTCCCACTTCACTTACGCAGAATTCTGCCTTCTAGCATCTTCACTAGTTTAGAATACACATAGGAGCCAGGAGCCAAGCCAGAAAAGGGTTTGTGCAACCGAGAATACCAGGAAGCTCATGTGATAAATCTCATGGGCCCCCCTCATGAGAAAGCTTCCTTGAGCCTTTACTCTTATTTACACCCAGTGATACCACGGAGTTCATCTCACTTCCAAGGATTCAGTGTATTGGAGGCTGTAGAGGAGAGGGCAGGAGAGGGTGTAACACAGACATATACTTTGATAAATAATTAGGAATACCTGAAAACACTGAAAGGATTAAAGGCAGACGCAAGAACTAAAACCACAGCAAACCGGGGTTGTTTGGTAAGGGTCAAAGTATGCTACAGCCCTGGACTATTACCCCCAAGAACACCACATTAAAATAATGGAGTCTGGAATAATAAACCTGTGTTAACAGCACTGTTGACTGTGATTGGTAGACAGCATCTTAGGGGCAGGGACCCACATCATACATTATGGAGCTGTCCTTTCTAAACGGTTAACATAAAAAGGTTGGACACACAGGGAATTACATGCTCAGCTTTTTGAAAAATATCATGTGTCTATGAGCACAGTGAATTAAAATATTACATCAGTTTTTTAAAGAGACCAATATTTTTATTATCATTAAATAAAATAGTTTCATTGAAGAAAATTTAGAAAAATATATAACCAAAAAGAAGGAAATAAAATATAGCTATAACCCCCACTTCCAAAATATAACCAGTGTTAATATTTTGTTTGCTCTCTTGTTCTCTCTTCACATATATTTGTATATGTATATCCATTTACCTCTCTGACCTTGCCTGCCTATCTACAACTAGTTGAAGTTAATACACAAGAATACGTAAGTTGGGCTTCCCTGGTGGCGCAGTGGTTGAGAGTCCGCCTGCCGATGCAGGGGACATGGGTTCGTGCCCCGGTCTGGGAAGATCCCACATGCCGCGGAGCGGTTGGGCCCGTGAGCCATGGCCGCTGAGCCTGCGCGTCCGGAGCCTGTGCTCCGCAACGGGAGAGGCCACAACAGTGAGAGGCCCGCATACAGCAAAAAAAAAAAAAAAAAAAAAAAAAAAAAAAAAAAGAATACGTAAGTTAATATATAAGAAATTGAGTCACACCACTTTGTAACTTGTATTTACCCCCTTAATGCACAGGTAAGAAACTTTTCATGTTAATGAGTAAACCTCTTCAGCATCATTTCAATGGCATTGTATTCCAAGCTATGATAGCCATCCGGGGGTTTACGGTAATTCAGTGATTCTTTATAAAAGCATATTGCACAGCAATATCTGAAAGATAAAACAAAGTGCGATCAGCATGAGCCTTTCTAACCACCACCAGCCAATTTCGCTACGGTGGCAGCAGAATTGAAAGCTTCAAAGCTGGGCCTTTTTGTCTTCATGAAGCCATGCTGGCTGCCTGCCTCTTGTTGGATACTTAGAACCCTCTATCTGTTAGGATGCTTTTGGAGGTAACAGAAAACTCAACTCAAAGCAGCTAAGTAATAAGAAATATTATTTCACCTTATAAAAGTCCTGGAGAGAAGGCCGATCCAGGGCTTGTTAATGCAGTGACTCAAAGGTATCATCAAAGATTTGTGTTTTTCCCATCATTTTTCTCTCCTGAGGGGGTCCCCAAATTTTGGCAGCTATTCCAGGTACCACACGAAGACATGATAATACGCAGAGGCAGAACAGGGGATGGTCCCTTCCTTGTGTGTCTTTTTAAACAAATTTATTTTTAATTGTGGTAAAATACACATCACATACAATTTAACATCTTGACCATTTTTAGGTGTACAGTTCAGTAGCGTTACGTACATTTACATTCCCTCGTAACCATCCTTCTAGTTAGTATCTTACTCTGTGAATTTGACTATTCTATGTGCCTCATATAAGTGGAGTTATACTGTCTATGTCTTTTTGTGACTTACTGTAATGACCTCAAGGTTCATCCATGTTGTACCATGAGTCAGAATTTCCTTCCTTTTTAAGACTGAATAATATTCCCTTGTCTGTATATACCATATTTTGTTTATCTATTCATCAGCCCAGGGGACACTTGGGCTTCTTCTGCCTTTTAGCTATTGTGAATAATGCTTCTGTGAACATGGGTGTACAAATATCTCTTCAAGAGTCTGCTTTCAGTTCTTTTGGGTATATATTCAGAAGTGGAATTACTGGATCATATGTTAATGCTACTTTTATTTTTTGAGGAACTGCCAAACTGTTTTCCATAGTGATTGTACCATTTTACATTCCCACCAACAGTGAAAAAGTATTCCAATTTTTCTCCACATCCCTTCACCCTCCATTTTTTGGGATAGTAGCCAGTGGTCCTTGTGTTTCTTTTTAAGACTGAGGAAACATTTACTCTCACTTCTCTTGTCCCATTGGTTGGAATTATGTTCACGTGTTTAAACCAATCACTGGTAAGAAAAATGCAACTGTGATTGATTTTTGTAGACCAAGCAGCACATACCCTGGGGCTGGGAGCGCTGAGCTCCTCTGAAGCATGGCTGCACGGAGTAGGGAGGATTGCAGGTTCTGTTAGGAAGAAGGAAGCAGGGATGACTGAATGTCACTTTCTGATTTCCCTTGACTTCACTAGGGTTTAGAGGGGCCCTTGTGTTTGCATCCATGTAGACGTTACCCCAGCTTCGTAAAAAGAGTGCCTCAAAGTAAGATCACTTTGAACACCTCAAGAAAGGGTTTATCATGTAAATATAAACAACAGACAACAAAAAAGCTCTCACACAAAATGACCTCCTTACGTGATGAAGTAAAAGAGAGGAAAGAAGTTATCACCCACGCACAAAGGAGCCTTTAAGAATCTCATCATCTTTCCTCCCAGCATAGTCTCCCCTAACCCCCACTCATTTTCCGGACTTCAAACAGGATTGATATGATAAGGTATCAAACGCCAACTGCTTGCTCCTTAAGTCTTCAACTCTAATGTGCATACATATCACCTGGGGATGTTAAAATGCAGATTCCCATTCACTAGATCTGGGGTGGGGCCTGGGAGTCTGCATTTCTAATCAGCTCCCAGATGATGCTGATGCATCTGGACTGAGACCCACATTGAATAGTGGGGATAGCAGAATCCTCTGGAGGGTCTGTTAACACCCAGCTTGCCAGGCCCTGACACCAGAGTGTCTGATGTGGTAAGTTTGGGCTGAGGCCCAAGAATTTGCATTTCTAACCAGTTCCTAAGTGATGCTTATGCTGCTGGTCCAGGGAGCATTCTGATGACTTCTGACTTAGAGGATAGTCACTGGGACCAGGTGACAAGCTTTGCACCTAGAGGCCCACTTGGTCCCTGCGTAAGCTCAGCAAGTGACTTTACCTCTGAACCTCAGCTTCCTTATCTGTAAATCAAGGATGATAACACCTCCTACCTTAGTTGATTTCTGTGGGGCCCTGCGCATGCATTGTATAATGTCTACAATGTATACAATGTAGACATTGTATAATGTCTACAATCATTACTCACTATTCCTTTCAACTGGGTAGGATTGAAATGTGCACATTTGCTGCTCTTCAGAAAATCTTTTGGGAAGTGAGTTATTCCTCACCTCAGGCGTGTTCAGAGAAGCTCTCTTCTTTCATGTGTTGTGCCCTGGAATGCAGAAACCTCCCCAGGTATACTTTTTTCACCATGCCGTTGACTCCTCATTAAGCGTGGGGATGCTGGGCACTGCCAGCCTTTAACCTGGATGCCCAGTAAGTCCTTATAAATAAAGAATGCAGAAAAACCTAATGAGAACAGCATCAGCTCAGGCTGCAGCAACAAGACCTGTCTCCCTCAGCTCCCCGGGAGGGTGCGCTCTCTGAAACCTCAGTCTGTTCTGGCTAGCAGAACAGAAAAAGCAGCTCCCAGCATCCCAGGCAGCACTCAGTGTGAGTGCTTTAATCATATGCAAGGCTGAAGAAAGGCAAGAAGCAAGCAGACCCCTGCAGATAGGCTTTTTACCTGCTTATGCCTTCAGGCTGGGAACAGTAGCTGGAGGACATTTCAGGCAGAGCAGCCAGCAAGGCTCAGAGACAAGAGGCAGTAAGGTGTTGGGCAGTACCAGCTGAGGCCCCCCATGGCCAGGGTGTGAGTGGGCTACAAGGTGGGGACCTTCGCAGGGCCAGGTTACACAGGGACTTGTATGGCTTGTTCCCACAGATAAATAGAGGGAGGGCAGGTATATTAGGACACTTTTGATAACAAGTACTAGAAACAAACTTGCTTTCACTTAAGCTGAAAGGAGCCTTTAGTTAAGGATCCAGGCTGTTTCACAAAGCCCAAGGGCAGGTTGTAGCATCCCTGAGGAAGGGGCAGAAGCAGAAAGGCATACTGATGCATTCTCTCCTCACTGACATTTCGTCCCCCATATGAGCTTTCTCTGCTTTTACAATCCACATGGGTGATCAAAAATCTTTATTCCGAAGCACCCAAGCTGATACAATGGCAGGTTTTGGATTTAGCCATCTCAAGAGATACTGACTGTTTCTTAGTCCCGATTTCAAATGTCTGGCAAAGAGGCTCTGATTGGCCATCATGGGTCAGGTTCTCAGCACTAGTCCAGTCAAAGGCTGCCATGGTGTTAAGATGAGACATATTGTCCAAAATGGCTGCTGGGGCCCTTGGTTGTGGATCAAGGGTGGGCAGTGAAAGGCTTATTTATGAACCAGGTGGACACTCCAAAGGGACTGCCTCAGAGGAAGGGCAGAGCAAACTCCATAGTCCGTTCCCACCTGAGGTGCTCTGATTGGACCCTTCCGTGCAGTACCTGTTCTCTCCCAGCCAGCAGTAGAGGGAAAGGCAAGCACAGGACCTATGTTTGTAGGTTTGGGCTGAGAAGATAGGGATCTACCTCCTGGAGCACTGGTGTAGGACCGCTTTGGAAACACTACTGAGCTCTGGAAAGTGACACAATCCTTAAATAGCAATGAGAGCAACCTGGCTACCATCCCTTTGGAAGCTGAGAAAATAAATGACAGCAAACTACCAAAATAGTTTTTCTTTTGTTTTTTTAATTGGAGTATAATTGCCTCACAATGTTGTGTGAGTTTCTGCTGTACAATGAAGTGAATCAGCTACATGTATCCCTATATCCCTGCCCTCTTGGACCTCCCTCCCACCCCCCACATCCCACCCATCTAGGTCATCACAGAGCACGGAGCTGAACTCCCTGGGATATACAGCAGGTTCCCACTAGCTAATTTATACATGGTAGTGTATTTATGTCAATCCTGATCTCCCAGTTCGTCCCACCCTCCCCTTCCCCCCTGTGTCCACATGTCTGTTTTCTACGTCTGCATCTCTATTCCTGCCCTGGAAATAGGTTCACCTGCCATTTTCCTAGATTCCACATATATGCGTTAATATATGAAATGCTTCCCTAAAATTACGGGTTTTAAACATCAAACAGCAAATTAATGAAAATCAAAATATAAGGAAACTTCAATCACCCATGATCTCACTCTGTTCTCTTTGTTCCCTCTTTCCTTCCAGCTTTCGTTCACATGCACACAGAATCTTATATAGCTTTTGAGAGTATAAACGTTTTGTATTCCATATTATGTAATGACTAGTTCCCATGCTGCCTTGTCATCTTCTTAACTACCTTTGTCGATATGCCATCCTTCAAATTAAGTATGTTACACTTAGCACATAATTGAAATTTGAGACTGTGAATCTGGAAGGAATCTTAGGAAATCATTGAGGCCCAAAAAGATGAACCTGGAGAGGAGAGTGAGTTCCCCTAGGTCACAGAGCTGCTTAATTCCAGACCCAAGGCTGGACTTCATTCATTTTTCCAAACGTATGTTTATAATTACCTACTTGATGTCAGGTAGCAATAGGTTTCATCTTACTTCAGATCCCTTTTCGCCACCTTGCATGATCTAATTAAAATGTGCTGGCTATGAGCCATTTCTTATTTTTCTTAACAGAGGAAAGAGTGCTTTTTCAACTCACTCTCAGGAATAGAGGTTGTGGAGCTGAAATGAGTAACAGCAATTTTAAATTGGACTGGTTTCGTGACTGGTAGATAAGTCAGCGTGCAAAGACATTCCTGTTTCCCAGGTTTGGCTTGCTTTCTCAACGCCCTTTGCAAAACTCCACGGGGATTTTTAAGCTTTAAGTCTGGGTATAAGCTTATGCAAGCTGTTAGTCACCTTTTTAGATGAAAACACCACAGGGTTATGCTTGAAAATGTTCCGTGCTTCACTACAGATTCCTTTGGAGTAATTCAGCTATAGTATGATTTTGAGGGAGAAGTGATTGAACAGATACATTTCAAAACACATTTGCATTTGAAAACAGGGGTTTATCAGCTAAAAGAACTATTCTTGAAAGGTACACATGCAGGGCAAATTTAGAACGAGCAGAACAATTTAGACATGATAGCTATGAATTGCCCCAAAGCTTAAAATACTGGGGGCTTTTGATCACACACAATCCTGGGCATGGATTGAATCATGAATATCTGGTGTTTTACTCTGGAAACTGTATTGGGACAGGAAACCTTGTCATTGCTCTGTCTCCACAGATCGTTCCAAAACATTCTAGGCATGCAACATTGCAATTGTAAACACACATTTGACCAGAAAAAAACAGTGAAGGAGCCTAAATTTTTGGTATAGAGAAGAGGGGTGTGCTCTGAAGTCAGAGTTTGGGTTGGTATCTTGGTTTTACTACTTACTGCATATGTGATCTTGACTGGGTCTTAGTTTGCTCATCTGCAAAATGGGGAGAATACTCTTTGATTCATAGAATTGTTCTGTTGATTTGATTGTGTTAAATCATGTTACATAGCACCTCTCAAAGTCACATGTGAACACAAATCACCTGGGATCATGTTAAGATGCAGTAGGGACAGAGAAACACAAATACTGTATGATCTCATTTATATGTGGAGTCTGAAAAAACTGAACTCACACAAGCAGAGAGGAGACAGTGGTGGCCAGGTGCTGGAGGGCAGGGGAGATGGGGGAGATGTTGGACAAATGGTACAAACTTCCAGTTGTAAGAGGAGTAAGTTTGGGGAGCTAATTACAGCATGGTGACTGTAGTTAACAATTCTATATTGTATACTTGAAAATTGCTGAGAGAATGAATCTTAAATGTTCTCATCATAATAACAACAACAAAATGGTAATTATGGGAGGTGAAGGATGTGTTAACTAACCTTATTGTGGTGAACATATATACATATATGTATATGGTAAACAATATATACATGCATCAGATCATCACATTGTATGCCTTAAACTTACACAATGTCATACATCCATTATATCTCAATAAAACTGGAGAGAAAAAAAGAAAAAAAAAAGATGCAGTAGGTCTAGGGTGTGGTCTGCTATCTGGAATTCTAACAAGCTCCACTGATGCCCGTTGCTCCTGCATACCCAATCCTTTCATTTCTTTCCCTCTGTTCTTGAGAAGTGTTCCAGACCTTTGTTCTAGCTATTCTTGTCGGGTTCTTGTGATTGACTGCACATACACTTATGGTGTGTGTGTGTGTGTGTGTGTTTGTGCACGTGTGTGTGTGTGAGAGGGAGGTGGCAGAGATGCTGAAATGGTCATGCTCACGTTTGGAAAAAGCAGTTCTGTCTCGACCATATCTTACACAATGACTCTTACACTTCCTAATTAAAGGAAACTGAGTCTTTCCAGGGTTAAAAGGGCCTTAGGAGCAATTAGTCAGTCAATTTATTTTTATTTTTTAAAATAAATTAATTCATTTGATTTATTCATTCATTTGTTCATTTATTTTTGGCTGCGTTGGGTCTTCATTGCTGTGCACGGGCTTTCTCTAGTTGTTATGAATGGGGGCTACTCTTTGTTGTGGACTTCTCATTGTGGTGGCTTCTCTTGTGGAGCACCGGCTCTAGATGCGCGGGCTTCATTAGTTGTGGCACACGTGCTCAGTAGTTGTGGCTCGCGGGCTCTAGAGCACAGGCTCAGTAGTTGTGGTGCATGGGCCTAGTTGCTCCGCGGCATGTGGGATCTTCCTGGGCCAGGGATCAAACCTGTGTCCCATGCATTGGCAGGTGGATTCTTAACTACTGTGCCACCAGGGAAGTCCCTAGTCAGTCAATTTAAAGGTTAGGCTCACTGTCAGAGCTTTCAGAGGGTGTCCCCTCCCTTCCCCATTCCCCAGTTCCTCTGAGCAAAGGAAGCTTCCTATCCTCACAACTTGTATGAAAAGACTCCTCATCCAAGTGCTGTGCTTCTCTATCAGCTTCCTCTGACCTCCGTCTGGACTCCCTCCAGCCTCTGTCCTGGTGCATTTGCTGCAGACACATCCACGGTGGTGTAACTCGGGCTCTGATATCTTGGCACCTTCAGGGCTTGGTGGTCCCCCCTGTTGATTCGACCCCATCTCAGTCTTTACTGGCCTTATAGATCCCCTGAGCATCAACCACATCCTCCACCTGGTCACTTGGCCTCTCACAATGGCCACCCAAGGTGGGTCCCTTGCTCTCAGCTCTGTGTCCTTCTTTGTCCCTTGCCAGGTGGAACTTCCAGACACCTCCACACTTCATGTGAGCAGAGATGTTCAGGGGCACTGAGTCTTCCTGCACATCCCACACTGTCATTTCTACCTGCTGTGGCTGCTCCATGGTGGCACAGATGCAGGGCAAGTTGCTCTCCCCGGGAATTCCAAACAGGAAATGCGCTGGATCTACTCTGGATTCAGCTTTTCATTCTTTCCCTCACAGTTTCTATCTGTCCCCAGTCCCTGCCCTGAGCTAAGGCTTAGAGGTAGGGGGGTTTCAGGCAGCTACTTCTTCCTAGGTTCATCCTTTCTAGAACTCTCCACTTCCTCCCAGGAAGGTCTCTACTTTCTCTTTTGTCCCTTAGAGATTGTTCTACATCGTATCTTTCTTCTTTCTTAATGACTCTTTGATCTAGGTGGATCCATCCTACTGCTCCTGCTCTGAGGCAATAACCCTCAGAGAAGGTTTCTCTACTTTCTCTTTTGTCCCTTAGAAATTATTCTACATCTTATCTTTCTTCTTTCTTACTTAATGACCCTTTGATCTAGGTGGATCCATCCTACTGCTTCTTCTCTGAGGCAATAAACCTTATACCCTAACCAGCACAATGGAAAGGAAAAGTGGGAAGGGAAAATTTTTGCTCATTGATAAGAAAAATTAGATTAAAAGTAGTTTAAAGACATTATCCTTATTATATATTATAGTTACTGCATATACAATAGGAATGAAAAATGAAACTCCTTTGCTTTTTCTTTTGTCCTTAGCAGACATTACCAATCTATCACATCACACAATCTTAGAAACCTTCTTAACACAGTGTTCCAGGCAGCCAGGAACAATCAACAAGAGCTGCATTTGGAGATAGAAACTCTTTTCTATCACTAGTATGGAGTTATGCTTGAGGAAGGTAAAGAAAATAAGCAAAATCTAAACCTCACATCCAAATAGGCAATGCAAGTTTTAAATTTGGGAACTGTATAATTAGAAATCACTTTAAAGTATGAAATCATCACCCCACACAATGATCATTCACCCTCTTCTTGCATCACTCTAATGACGGGGAGCTCACTACCCATTGATAGTGAATTGCATTTTTAGACTATTCTAAGTAGTAGAAAGACATTCAGTATTTTGTACCTGCTCATTGCAACTGGATTCTACACATAACATATTTAATTCCCATCCATACCATTGCCCTTCAGCTCCCATTCTCTTTTCTGTGTTCAATCTGCCCGGTTTTTTTCATTGGCACGGCCTCCAGCCTTCTCAATAGCTTGGGACTCCCCTCTGGATTCTTCCCTATTTAATGAGCCTTCCCTTTTAATGAAAAGCCAGGGAGGTAACTGTAATGGGGAGTCTCCCCTCCCTCCCTCTACTGTGGGTTTTTTGTTTGTTTCTTTGTTTCTTTTTTGAAAATTGGACACAGAAGTTGCATGTGAAGGTGCTGATTGCAGGGGATGTGTAAGGGTCCCTGCCCCCTGCAACCTGATGCTGTGTGCTTAGAAACTCCAGCTTGTCTTGGTACACATCCTCCTTTTCTCCCTCTCCCCACATCTCTCTCTGTCTCTCTCTCTGTCTCTCTCTCTCTCTCTCTCACTCACCCATACACACACACCCCCCTCTGGGCAGCATTATTTCTCAGCTGGCTACTCAAAGCAGCAGCTTGTACATGCTTGTTTTGCTGTTTGCTTGTCTAAACTACAGGCTTAATAAGGAGGCTGCAGGAGAAAATGGTTTAAACTCAGTGCCATTGAAATCACTTAATTTTGAGAGATCTGTGCAAGTATCATTGAAAATAGTTGGGAAAGTCCTGAAAGGGGCTTGCTAATGCCTCCTCCGTTTTGCCACCAGACGATTTGATGCTGTTTGTTAGGGTGGGAATCCAGCAGAAACTTATAGCTGGTGTTAAGGAACTGGGATTAAAAAGAATGGTGATAATAAGAACAGCCAACATGACTGAGCATTTTCTATGTGCCTGACTGGCCCTATTCTGCCTGCTTTATATGTATGAACTTATTTACTATTCACAAGCTTGGCCTCTTGCCCAAGGTTGTGATCTACTAAGTGGTGGAGCCAGTTTGAGCCCACATGCCCTGGCTCCAGAGCCAGCACTGTGAACACCACATAATCCTGTTCATTAATGGTATCGTCTCTAATAACATCCAACTCATGTCAGCAGACATAAGTAAGCACATTTACCAAACTGTAAAGCAAATATTCCCAAACTCTGTGGTTAATGTCTTCCTATCTCAGTTCCTTCATCTGTAAAATGTGCTAATATAAACTAGTGGCTCTATTTATATAAATATAAATCGTGCTAAAGATCCATTTTCTCCTACTCTCCTTCCCAAAACACATAATTTCAATTGTTTTAAAAACAAGACCATATCATTCATTCAGATTTCACAGTGGGTTCTATTCTACTAAGACCCCTGTAGTCTCGAGTGTGTCTCTAGGGTTTTAGCTGACGGGATTCCCTTGCATGCATCACAGAATGTGGCTTCTCCCATTCTGGGATGTATCTTTCCTGTCCACCCAAGTTCCACCTATATGTACAATTTTCTACCTGACCCATCTCCTCCATGAATCCCCTGACCACCCTACCCTACTTTTGAGCCCTCCTTTATCTTAACATGAACACAAGCTGGTTGTATTCCATCAACAAACATTTCTGAGCATTTATTATGTGCCTAGAATGATTCTGGATCAGAATTTCTCAACCACAGCCCTATGGGCATTTTTGGTGTGATGGTTAATTTTATGTGTCTATTTGACTGGGTACGAGGGTACCCAGATATTTGGTCAAACATTACTCTGGGTGTTTCTGTGAGGGTGTTTTGGGATGAGATTAATATTTAAATTGGTGACTTTGAGTAAAGCAGATTGCCCTCCCTAATGTTGGGTGGGCCTCATCCAACCAGTTGAAGGCCTGAATAGCACAAAAGGTTTACTCTTCCCTAAGTAAGAGAGAATCATCCTGAATAATGGACTTTGAATTGGGACATCAGTCAGCTCTTTCAGGTTCTATAGCAGCCTGCTGGCCTTTAGACTTGAACTAGGACATTGGTTCTGCAGATTTTGGACTTGCCAGCCTCCATAAGAGTGTAAGCCAATTCCACACGATATTATAATATTGTAATATTATAATATTGTAGTATAATAATAATAATATTATTATTATATTTTAATATTGTAATATATTATAATTATAATATTGTAATATATTATAATTATAATATTGTAATATATTAATATGTTATTATATTAATATATTAAATATAGTAATATATTGTATGATTATATATAATAATATATCATATTTAATATACTATAACATTGTTATATTATAGTAATATATTATAATATAATTATAATATTATATTTATATTATAATTATATTATATTGTAATATAATAAAGGGTTATAATTATATTATAAATATTATGAAAGAATAATAAAATATTAAATAGAAATAAATATAAATTATACATTTATTCATTCTGTTTCTCTGGCGAACACTCATTCAAGCAGGCTAATCCTTCGTTGAGGGAGCCATCCTATGCACTGGATGTCTAGCAGCATCCTGACCTCTACCCACCTGATGCCAGTAGCAGCCACCATAGCCCAGTTGTGACAATCAAAATGTGTCCAGTAACTGCCAAATGTCCCCTGGGGTGCAAAATTGCCCTGGTTGAGAACTGCTGTTCTAGGCATGTGGGAGAACTCAGGGGAAGCTTCTTCTGGTGTTTCTGCTGCTAAGAATCTCACAGTCTACTTAGGAGTCAGCACTAACAGGAATCAATATGGAATAATGAACTATTAACTTGTGAAACATTTTGCAACCTAAATTTTAGCTAAACTTGTGATTTTCTTTTTTGGAGGAAGGAATAGAGAGAAATGACAGCAACCTTTATAGAAAAAGTGGAAGCTTTCTTTCATTGGGGAAGGAGAATATGACATAAGAAAAGCTGTAGCATTCTACCTGGTTTGTCCCAGATAAGTGCAGTTACTTTGCAAGTATTGAAAGATTCGGTAATGAGAGAAAAATTACCCATATGCCTCAGCCCTACTGACTAACTCTAGTGAGCAAAAAATCTTCTGTGCTATTCCACTTTCAAATTCCACTTGTGTCCTGATAGTTTTGAAGGATTACCTGATTCTTCAAATGAATCCATAACCCATTGTTGGCCCTGGACACATTTAATAACAGAACTCTGGGACAGTAAGATTAAGAGATCCTTTAGTCTTTCCCCAAACAGTTTTATTACTGAAATGATTCATGCACTGGGAGAAATTGATCATTTGTAATTTATATTCTTCGCAGACAGAGATTTTGAGTTCCTTTCCTTAGTTGTTCAATGTCAGTTGTCCAATGAAAGTTGCCAGTTGTTCAGTGAACACTTGGTTCAGTCTTCTAAGAAATTCACAGTCCTGAAAACATTCTGAAGCCTGCAGGGAGTTGAGAGGTGACTCTGGACTAGTTTCAGCAAGACTGTGCATGGCTGAATGTATAAAGCATTAAAAGTAATCTGAGACACAATGTGACAATCAATAGCAATACAGTATGTGCTGAACAGTAAGATTTAATATTAGCTTAGTGTGACAACAAGAGGCAGGATACAAGTCAAGATGGGGAGGGCAGAGCCAGGGATGGAAGCCTTTCAGCTGGATTTAGGAGCAGCATCGTACTGAACTGGGTGCTGGAGCTGGCCTGAGTGCTTGGGGCAGAATTCAGACTTGGGCTCCAGCACCTCTGCTCTCCTCAGTCATCGTCATTTGTGAAGTGGGGCTGATTTAAAAAGAGTTCATTTCTGCTTTACCAAGTGGCAGAGCTGTTGGACTTGAAGGGTGTTGGGGGCCATGTGGTTTAACCCCTCATTTTGTAGGTGAGGAATTGCAGGTCCAGAGTGGTGATATGAGAATTATAACAGTGACATTAACTTACATAGAGTGTTAATTGTCTGCCAGACACTTGACTGAGTACGCTATAGACATCTCATCGTATATCTGTGAGGCAGACACTGTTATGATCCCGTCGTTACAGATGAGGACACTGGGAATCAGGAAGGTTTAACTGTTTGCCCCAAGTCACGCTGAAAGTTAAGAGCCGACAGTACTCAGATCTAGGACTCCCCCTCTGGCAGGCTGGTGTGTTTTTCACTTTGCTGCTGAATTTTCTCATCTGTAAAGGCTCTTTCATTCCTTCACTCCCTTCTTCCCTCTCTCCCTTCAGCATCGGGCACTGAGCACTTAGACTGGACCAGGCACTGCCCCAGATTCTGGGAAAGCAGCGTCCACAGTCCAGAGATATTAGCCGGTGGGGCAGGCCAGTCTAGGAAAGATGAATGTAGGAGCTGATGTTTCTTAGTCTGGTCTTTCTCAAAAGCAACGTGTGAGGAAAGGGTCCTTGGACCCAGAGGCCTGGGATAGCCACTGGTGACCATGAGGCCTGCCTGAGCAGGTCAAAGGGCCAAGCTGATGTAGGACTGCTATCAGTGGGGTGGACCTTGTACTCTGATTTTTCCTCAGGTGATCAAGAGCTATGGATGTGGGCAGATGAAATGACCCTAGCCTGCAGAGAAATGAATTTAGTTACGTTGGACACCACAGTTAGCCTTTGTTGAATTTACAGAGGGATGCAATGGCGCAGAACGGAAGCTCTCCTGTGAGGGCTTGGGGGCTGGATGGTGCAGTCTTGGGACGTACCTGGGGTTTGGCTTTGTCAGGGCACCAGTGTTCCTGTTTTGTAATCACCTCCTTACTTGCCCATCTGTCTCAGCAGGCTCTGAACTATCAGTGACTAGGAATGGTATCCTGTTGCTTTTATTTAATATGCCAAGATGGTATAAAAGAGATAACTAATGAGAACCTAATGTATAGCACAGGGAACTCTCCTCAGTGCTCTGTGGTGACCTAAATGGGAAGGAAATCCGAAAAAGAGGGGATATATGTATACGTATAGCAGTTTCACATTGTTGTGCAACAGAAGCTAACACAACATTGTAAAGGAACTATACTCCAATAAAAATTTTTTTTTAAATGCCAAGATGGTGTCTGACCTGCTTCATACTCATTGGATATTTGTTGAATAATTGGGAGATCCTTAATCTTGAAGTATCTAGAAGCTTCGTGAGGTATATTTTGAGTTTATGTGGACCAGGGGAACTGATGGGGGTGAAGCAAACCTGAATGATATCTAGATACAAAAATTGTACATCCTGAATTTTTTGGAACAGACCCAGTTTCAAATATGCTCTCCAATTTTTCCTGTAAGTATGTTTTTATCTGTCAGGCCTGGTACTCTGATATTTTGGTTTGGAAAATATGCACAGTGCAGCAAAGATGCCAACTTGTTATCTCACTGTGGCTGGACTATTGAGGTCTGTGTTCTCCTAGGTGTCAGAGGCTTGAGACTCTGCATAAGCAATAAGAGGGTGTGTGGTGAGCACGGATGCAGCAGAGCTATGGGTTTATTTAATTATTATCTTTTCTGACCTATTTCTGGTATGTGGTCATATCAGTCAGGTTTCTCCAGAGAAACAGAACCAGTAGGATATATTTCAAGGAATTTGCTCACAACTGTGAGGGGCTGGTAAGTCTCAAACCTGTAGGGAAGGCTGGCAGGCTGAAACTCCTAGGTGGGAGCTAATGTTGCGATCTTGAGAGAGAATTTCTTCTTCCTCAGAGAAATCTCAGTTTTCCTCTTAAGGCCTTTCAACTGATTGGATGAGGCCCACCCACATTATCAGGGGCCATCTCCTTTACTTAAGGTCAACTGATTGTGGATGTTAACTGCATCTACAAAATACCTTCACAGCAACACCTAGATTAGTGTTGGATTAAATAACTGGGTACTATAGCCTAGCCAGGTTAACAAAAAAAACATCATAGCAGGTGAAATATGAATCGCCCACCACTTGTTCCAAAAGGATAGTACAAGGGGACAATTGTGAGTTTGGGCATATTCTAGCAAATGTGGGAGCAGGATTATCTGATAAACTGCTGTTCCCCTCCCCAAAGAGGGGCAGCCACAAGCCTGTTGACCTGCTTATTAATCCCAGTGGGTTAAGTTGGCGAAAGCTGAAAAGTGTTCCCACAAGAACACTGCTGCTCTATCCCCAAGAGGGAGAAGTGTTGGAATAACACTTCTCTATTCTCCTCACCTTCCTCTTCCCCTTTCAAGGGAAGGGGGACCTGATTTGATTGGTGTTGGAAGAGGCATTCTGTGATGGGCCCTGAGCATCTCTAAATGTTCTTCCTGTGTAAGCCATGAATGCAAGAGCCTGACTGCTCTTCACTCAGGCCATCACTCAGGGTTGCATTGGCAGTGAGCAACCTTGAGAAAGGAGGTAACGACTTCTCCTGGACAAAGAGCAGACTTGCCTCCACTTGCTGAAAAAGAGGTTAAACATCCAAGGTCTGACCTGCTCCCCTGTAATAATCCTCTGCATATTCAGGGTCCATCTAGAAACACCTGCATTGTCCCCTTGGGACCTTTGGGGGCAACTAGGGTGAACATCATGCTGACACTGGCTACTGCATTTGCTGTGAGTAATAAAGTCCTTTGTCTCTGATCCAGGGGTCTCATACCTTCTTGCCAGCATCCATGAAACAGCTGCGGTCTAGCTTGTTAGCTTGCAAGTAGGGTAAAGCCTCAGGCCCTCTACAACTTTTGACAATAAGAGGCCTTGACTCCCTGCAGGCAACAAGTATTTGTTTCACATTCCTAGACTCCTCCGTGCAATGACGGTCTGTCCTGGAGACCAAACTCTCCCTTCTCCAGGATCTCCCCGCAAAAGGAGAGTAAGAACTCTCTTGGCTTTCCAGCTTTATCATTAAGAAAGCTGCTGTATTGCTTCCTGAGTGGTCTCTTCCCAAGTGGTCTAGAATGTGGAGGGGACAAAAGGGGAACATCTAGGCTCTTCTAGAAACCCCAACTTGTACTGAGTGCCAGGCTCTATGCTAGGAGCTGGGGATGCCATAGTGAAAAAGAAAGGTTCCCTACTCTCTTGGAGCGTATAGTATTAATGGGGAAAGGGATCCTGCACAGATACAATATAAGAAGATAATGCAGAGTGTTGAGAGCTACACAAGACTTCCTGTGGACCGCATCTCTTCTTGTAACATTTTCCTTCTTTCTAGTTTGACTCTCTGAAGTCACATTTATTTTTTTAAATTTTTTAAATTAATTTTTATTGGAGTATAGTTGCTTTACAATGTTGTGTTAGTTTCTACCATACAGCAAAGTGAATCAGCTATACGTATACATATATCTCCTCGTTTTTGGATTTCCTTCCCATTTAGGTCACTACAGAGCACTGAGTAGAGTTCCCTGTGCTGTACAGTAGGTTCTCATTAGTTATCTATTTTATACATGGTATCAATAGTGTATATATGCCAATCCCAACCTCCCAATTCATCCCACCCCCTCTTTCCCCCGCTTGGTGTCCATATGTTTGTTCTCTACATCTGTGTCTCTATTTCTGCTTTGCAAATAAGGTCATCTATACCATTTTTCTAGATCTCGCATATATGTGTTAATATGCGGTATTTGTTCTTCTCTTTCTGACTTACTTCACTCTGTATGACAGTCTCTAGGTCCATCCACGTCTCTGCAAATGACACAATTTCATTCCTTTTTATGGCTGAATAATATTCCATTGCATATATATACCACATCTTCTTTATCCATTCCTCTGTCAATGGACCTTTAGTTTGCTTCCATGTCCTGGCTATTGTAAATAGTGCTGCAATGAACATTGGGGTGCATGTATCTTTTCAAATTATGGTTTTCTCAGGGTATATGCCCAGGAGTGGGATTCCTGGGTCACATGGTAGTTCTATTTTTAGTTTTTTAAGGAACCTCCATACTGTTCTCCACAGTGGCTGTTTCAATTTACATTCCCACCAACAGTGTAGGAGAGTTCCCTTTTCTCCACACCCTCTCCAGCATTTATTGTTTGTAGATTTTTTTTTTTTTTTTTTTTTTGCAGTACTCGGGCCTCTCACTGTTGTGGCCTCTCCCCTTGCAGAGCACAGGCCCCCTGTAGATTTTTTGATGATGGCCATTCTGACCAGTGTGAGATGATATCTCATTGTAGTTTTGATTTGCATTTCTCTAATAATTAGTGATGCTGAGCATCTTTTCATGTGCTTCTTGGCTATCTGTATTTCTTCTTTGGAGAAATGTGTATTTAGGTCTTCTGCCCATTTTTGGATTGGGTTGTTTGTTTCTTTAATATTGAGCTGCATGAGCTGTTTGTATATTTTGGAGATTACCTTTGTCAGTTGATTCATTTGCAAATATTTTCTCCCATTCAGAGGGTTGCCTTTTCACCTTGTTTATGGTTTCCTTTGTTGTGCAATGAAGTCACATTTAAGTCACCTTAGTTGGATTTAGGTTATTCTTAAGTTTGTAAGTTACACCTTTACAAACTATCTCTCTTTTTTTTTTTTTTACAACTTTATTGGAGTATAATTGCTTTACAGTGGTGTGTTAGTTTCTGCTTTATAACCAAGTGAATCAGTTATACATATACATCTGTTCCCATATCCCTTCCCTCTTGCGTCTCCCTCCCTCCCACCCTCCCTATCCCACCCCTCCAGGCAGACACAAAGCACGGAGCTGATCTCCCTGTGCTATGCGGCTGCTTCCCACTAGCTATCTACCTTATGTTTGGTAGTGTATATATGTCCATGCCTCCCTCTTGCTTTGTCACAGCTTACCCTTCCCCCTCCCCATATCCTCAAGTCCATTCTCAAGTAGGTCTGTGTCTTTATTCCTCTTTTACCCCTAGGTTCTTCATGACATTTTTTTTTTCTTAAATTCCATATATATGTGCTAGCATACGGTATTTGTCTTTCTCTTTCTGACTTACTTCACTCTGTATGACAGACCCTAGGTCTATCCACCTCATTACAAATAGCTCAATTTCATTTCTTTTTATGGCTGAGTAATATTCCATTGTATATATGTGCCACATTTTCTTTATCCATTCATCTGATGATGGACACTTAGGTTGTTTCCATCTCCGGGCTATTGTAAATAGAGCTGCAATGAACATTTTGGTACATGACTCTTTTTGAATTACGGTTTTCTCAGGGTATACGCCCAGTAGTGGGATTGCTGGGTCATATGGTAGCTCTATTTGTAGTTTTTTAAGGAACCTCCATACTGTTCTCCATAGTGGCTGTACCAATTCACATTCCCACCAGCAGTGCAAGACTATCTCTTGGGAAGGGTTATTTCTGCAGTGGTTAAGCTCATCATTATATATTGATTTGTACCAAATTCATTCACAGAGGGTGACTTATCTCTATAATTTTGGAGTAACTTATGTTCTGACCATACCTTATATAATAGCTCAATCAACCACACAGAGTACAGTATTAAAACTTAAATTATAATGTGAATATTGAAGTTATTTTAGGTAAATAATGTGTATATCAGATCTTTTAATATAATCCTAAATTCTACTTTCGTTATGTTTTTCAGTAAACATAATCAAAGTAGAGTAAAAATTGAGGAATCCTTCTATCCACCCATGAAACATTGTCAGTCACTGGGCTAGGCACTAGGAATAAAAGGGTAGCTAAGAATAAATTTTTCATATACTCCAGTCTCCTAAATGGACAAGTGGGGTTCAGTCATGCATACAATGAAGATAAATTTTACACAAGTTTGATTGGTACTTAATGCCTAGTTTTTAAGGCAATAGCCCTCAGGGTTACAGCCAGTCCTGGAGAATATAAGTTTTCTTCTTGACTGTTTAAATGCAAGGATGAGCCTCTACATCCCCATGTAGGAGCTGATAATCCAAATATACTAGACAACCAAATGTTATCTGTAATTTTGCCATCATCTGTATACATTTTTTAAATGAAATTTATAGAAGACAACATAATTAAATTTATAAACATTTATTGAGTTTCTACTACACACAAGGACCTATAGTAGATTCTATGAGGGACATAAGACAAGATCCATGCCCTTGAAGAATTTGCAATCAAGTGAGGACATTAATTATCATCATGGATTTATGAGTCTACCTGCCAGGCAAGGGTCTCCCTTTTCAACATAATGACTCCTTTATGGCTTTTTGTGGTTCTTTTATCAATGGTATGTTAATTAACCCAAATAATCAGTCAAGATATCTGTGTTACAGGAAATGAATGAAAGGTTAAAAGGGAGGGTGATGAGGAAGTGGGAGAGGAACTAACCTTGACACCTATTCTATAGTGGGCACTTTATGATTAATAAATTCCCGTAAGAATCCAGGAAGTAGGTATTATTGCTCTTTCCCTCTTTTTAGCAGCTGACAACATTAAAGCTCAGAAATGTTCAAACATTTCCCTAAACCCAGACAGCAAGTGGCAGACCTGGAATTTTTAGGTCTGTTTAATACCAAAGCCCAAGCTTTGTCTGCTACAGTATGCTCACAGCGTTCCAAAAATGTGTGTTTTCAGAAGCGAGCTAGCAAATAAACAAACAAACAAGAAAGTATCTAGAAAGCAGTGAGTTTTCTGGCACTAGAGGTATTTACAATAAACTGAATAACTGTTGGCAGAGATATAGATGGGATTAAAGCATTGATTGGGGGTGGATAGAGTGATACCAAAATCCCTGTCAACTCTGGGATTCAACTTCTATGAAAGCATGAGTAGGGTTTGCACATATTTCCCTTTTTGTGGGATCCTCTGCTACATGTGCTCTACCATGAACAGAGAGAGTCATTGGAGTAGTTATAGGAAAAACAAGGCCCATGGCCCATATCACTACATAGCTTATCAAGATGTGCAGAAGTTCATCCTGCTGAAAGTTTAACTTGTGTTATGTGTATGTTTCCCATTTATTTGTTCCACAGAGGGAAGTCTCTACAAATCAATCATGCCAGCTTTGGGGGGAAACAAATCTCCTTTTAGCTTTGAAGAAGCTCCTTTCTCAAGGGAAAAGAGACAACCAGACCTTTTTTTGATTTTAGATCCTGTTTTGGACTGAACATTTTTGTCTCCTTGCAAATTCACATGTTGAAGCCCTAACCCACAATGTAATGGTATTTGGAGGTGGGGCCTTTGGGAGGTAAATTAGGTTTAGATGAGGTCATGGGGGTGGGGCCCCCACAATGGGATTAGTGCTAGAATAGAGCCCTTTCTCTCTCTCTCTCTCTGTGAGCACACAGCAAGAAGGTGGCCATCTGCAAGCCAGGAATTGGGCCCTCACCAAGAATTAAATCTGCTGGCATCTTGACCTTGGACTCCCCAGCCTCTAGAACTGTGAGAAATAAATTTCCATTATTTAAGGCACCCAGTTTATGGTGTTTTGTTATGGCATCCCAAGCTGACTAAGACAGACCCCTTAAGGGTGTTGTTATAACCCATTTTTAAGAGTTGGGCTGCTGGTTCTATTTGGGGAAAACCTATCTGGGGAGAGAGGTTGTGATAAGATCCTTTGAGTTTCACAGATTGAAAAGAAGTGTGCTTCCTTGGGGATAGAGAGCAAAGTGAAGGTGGGGGAGCGGTGAGCTCACAGCCCTAGCGGGCTAGGCATCTGGCTCCTTGGAACACGGGTGTGCAGGGCCAGAAATCACTGAGCATTTGGAGCTGCAACCTGGGAACCTGAGCTGCAGCCTCACTGGCTAAACTTAGCCCTGCAGGAGTGTGGGCTCTTTCTCCAAGTTCTGAGAACCACGTTCAGTAGTATCACCAAATGGCAGTAAGCAGCAGTGACAAGGTGCACTGATTAGACACCAAAGCTCATCACGGGGACTGGGGGATTCGATGTCCCAGTCCTCTCTTTGGACTTTGTAAGTCTCTAGTGTTTCTACATTTTGGTTGTTTGTTATTTTCTAAACTATTCATAGGAAGGAGGAGACCCAGAAGGCAGGGCCAGAGCAGGGTAAATTTGAGTAAAAGATCATTGCTGAGATTTGCAGCAGGAAATGGTGGAGCAGTCAGTCCCCCGGGGCCGCCAGGGACCCCTCTCTCTTTGAGGGGTCTCTTCTCTGGAGAAGATAGGCTGGAGCCGAGAGGAGCAGACACTTCCAGCCACACTCTGGTTCTTTATGGTGGCTGGGCAGCCATAGTCTTTGCAGAAAACTCAATATCTTTATTACTCTTGGTCTCAGAACTCTTAGACTTGGCATCCCAAGAACAAAAGAAAGTTCTAGATGGAAGCCCTATTTAAATTCTGAAGGGTGGTTATACTTGGAGGAACAGTGTTCAGATGTTTGGAGATTTGGGTATTTGGCACTTACAAACGGCCACAGCAGTGACCACAACAGGGAAATATAGATCTAGAGGTTTAATATTTAACATTTGGGCTTCGTTGTAACACAGATTTACAAAAACAATAAACAAATAACAACAACAACCCTGGCATGCATAATGTGATTGAGTGATGGATCTTTGAGAGCACCCCAGGAAATTCCCCTTGAGTTTCAGGCAGCAGAATGAGATAGGCTGGTAAATAAAGCCCCTGGCTCCACATACCCTGGGTATTTGTGTCCTGCAGTCTTGTTCGTTGAGGAACTAAGAGCAGATGCCAAGAGATAGGGCTAGGGGAGACCTGTCTTTTTTTCTTACAGTTTGTTATTTACTCTCTTCCTCTGGGCCAGCCTCTGAGTTTCACTCATGTCTGACAAGTGCTCACCAACCCTAAATAAGTATCCAGAGAAAGACCCTGGATCTTATGTCATGGCACCTAGAGGTGCTGTCTCTGCTTTCCCAGAACCTCCCTTTACCTTCTCCCTGTGTTTGGCTTTGTTTGCTCCCTTGGCAACAGGAATCACTTTCAGAGAACTGGTGAATCTGACCATGTGCTCTGAAAGTCCCTTTGCTTAGGGGAGGGTCTGATTTTTCATCTTTACCAGCCAAGTGGCTGATGGCTGCTCAGTGAGATCCTGGTCAGCCTTGGGGAAGGAACCCTGAAGATTCTAAAGATAAAGATTTTCTTTCTGTCCTGGTCCTCCCCTTACCTTCACCAGATATGTCAGTAACTCTACCTCCAAAGCCATTGCTTCCTCTCCTTCCCTCTGCCTCCTTCCAGGCCTCTCTCATTTCTTACCTGACTGACAGCTTTGTAACTCATCTCCCTGCCTTCAGACTCTTAGTGTCCCAGTCCATTCTCTGCTCAGCTACCCAAGAAATTATTCTAAAGCACACATCTGTTCATGACATTCTCTTGCTTAAAAACATTCACTGGTTCCCTGTCACCCTCAGGATACTTTGGATATTCACTCCCTCTCCTTGGAATGCCCATCCTTTTTCCTTCCTGGAAAAGGATTCATCATTTATCACCTCCTCTGAGAAACCATCCCAGACCCCTTTGGGTGGAGTCAGTCCCTTTTAGTCATTTCCTTCTTTGAGCTTCCATTGCCCAATAACACAGAGCTCTGAATAGCTACTGAACTCTTTTCAGGTGCTAAGTGCTGTCTGAGCACCTTCTGTGCATTGTCTCATTTGATCTTCGCAGGAGCCTTAGAAAGTCTGTGCTCTCCTTATCTCCATCTTTTTGAGGAAATGAGGCGCAGTCACTTAAACATGTGCAAGGTTTTGTGGCTAGACAGAGGTGGAGACAGAATTTGAAACTGAGTAGCCCAGTCCTGAGCCCATGTTCTTAATCACCACACCACTCTGTGCCTGTGTATCTTTGTGAGAGCACTTACCACATTCTATCATTGATTACTTATGTCGATCCCTTCCATCACACTGAGCAGCTTGGGCAGGAATACTGTCTCATTCATCACTGAGACTAGCACATAGTAGATGCTTAATAAATGCTCGAGGAAGGAAGGAGGGAAGGGAGGATATGTTACTGTGATTATATGAATAAGGACATAGAAATTCTTCTGTAAAAAGTTGGGATTCCATAAGGGTGAGACCAGGTCTATGTTACTAGAGATTTAAGGGAAGAACTTATTCTGTGAGAAAATTTGAATAGTTTTGCTACAAGTGAAAAGCTGATGTTCCAACAAAGTTTGGACTAAGGTTGCATCAGTCCAGAAAAATTATCTTAAAAGTGAAACAACTGATCACAGTCATCAGACACTTATTTTGTCAACAATCTATTAAATTCATTCAAATATTGGGTGGGTATGGTCTGGAATCCAAGTGAGAATATTTACAGACAAATGGCTGATTCTAGGACAAGGATCCCTAAACTCACCCCTTTGAGAAGCTGGTGAAACTGATGGATTCTTTCCCTAGAGATATGCATGCACCTATACTAGGGAACTGACTCTTATTTCCAGAGATTTCCTGTACTCTGAGCACAGGAAAGAGCTGAAGTGGAACTGAGGCTCAGGCTTGGATGGGGACACATCTGCTCTGTATTTCACTTGTTACACCTCCCCCTCCAAACCTCTCTGTCCAATGCTATTAATGCAATTGGTTCTTTTTATCACTCCTCACTTCTGACGCCCCTTCCAGTCTGAGTGACACTGTGAGTAGAACAGGTTCTGTTTGATCCTAAAATTGTATTAAGAAAATATAAATGGCCAACCACCACAAAATTGTGGAACATTTTTTGGGTGGAGAGGACTGGTATATGGGTTGTTATAATTCCATAGTCTTAAAGGGTTGTTTATAATTCCATAGTCTTAAATTAATACAAGTTATATTATTTAGCCAATTTATTGACTATTTATGGAGCACCTACTCTGTGATCGAACTATTCAAAAGAAGCAAAAATTCATGCCTTTGTGTGTTTATGTGTTAAAGAGGGGAGATAGAAATAAACATGATAAATAAGGCAAAATACGTTATATATTAGATGGTAATAAATGCTAAGGAGAAAAATAAAGTGGGAAAGAGGGGCAGGGTGAGTGGGGGGCGTTCACTTTTTTTTTTTTTTTACATCTTTATTGGAGTATAACTGCTTTACAATGGTGTGTTAGTTTCTGCTTTATAATAAAGTGAATCAGTTATACATATACATATGTTCCCATATCTCTTCCCTCTTGTGTCTCCCTCCCTCCCACCCTCCCTATCCCACCCCTCTAAGTGGTCACAAAGCACGGAGCTGATCTCCCTGTGCTATGCGGCTGCTTCCCACTAGCTATCTATTTTACGTTTGGTAGTGTATATATGTCCATGCCACTCTCTCACTTTGTCACAGCGTTCACTTTTAAACAGGGTAGTCGGGGGCTGTATTAAGTACATTAGAGGCCTAGAGGTGATGGAGGAGGGTGTATTAGCTTCCTATTGCTGCTCTGACAAATTACTACAAGCTTAATAGCTTAAAACAGCACAGATTTGTTGTCTTACAGTTCTTGAAGCCAGAAGTGTGGAATTGGTCTTACTGGGCTAAAATTAAGGTGTTGGCTGGTCTACATTCCTTCTGGAGGAGAGTATTGCCAACTACAAATTGGCACTTGCCATTGGCACTTGCCATCTACCTCTACAAGGATTAAAACCATGAGCCGCTGCAGCTGCTGACCTTCAACACCCCCTGAAAGGAGTTCAGGGTGGAGATCAGTAATGAGGCACTCTGTGCTCTGGGAAAAACTGGCAGAACAGGTCTTCAGATAGTTAGATATTTTCAGGAGCTGATTTTATGAGCCCAATTCTTACATCTCCTCATGTCTAGAAAAGCACTAAAAACGAGAAGAAATAATTTCACTTGTTCATTGATTTTTCAATTAACTCATGGACACATTAAAATTAGTCCCATTTACAAACTTAGTTAATTACATTCCATTAAACATCTTCAACCACATTTATAAATTTAATATGTTTACTTTTTAAACACTTCAAATGCCTGGCAGGGTATACTTACAATATTAATAAGCAAAACCCTCTTGGGCATTTAAATTACTCTTGTATCCAATAAATGAATAATTATAGTAAATCAAGTTCTCCTAAACATGCCACAACTATTTATAGACTTAAAATTCTTATACTTTTCTGCTAAAAATTAAAAAGTGTCAGATTCTCTTAAAGATGACAAACACTTTGAGGGTTGTTTTTAGTGGGGAAATGATACTTGGTTTCCATGCTTAACTTGCAAGGATGTTGTGAAGACAGCACAAGACATAGCACTTGGATGATACAAAAAGTTGTGAAAAGTTAAGATGCAGTTTTCATTCCAGGAGAAAGCTAACCTCTGTCAAGGACACATTTGAACAGTGTCTTGAAAGGTGAGGATGAATTTTCTTGTTTTCTTTTCCTTCCACACCTGAAAACTGACTTTGAAAAAGAGCAAGTAATTTAGGTGAGGTGCAAACGACCAGTAGAGACCTCCTGTGCCTTATCTTCCAGAGGCGTGATACTGACACCATAAACAAATCTCTCTCTTTTAAAAAATATTTATTTATTTATTTGGTTATGCTGGGTCTTAGTTGTGGCATGCGAACTCTTAGTTGTGGCATGCATGTGAGATCTAGTTCCCTGACCAGGGATCAAACCCAGGCCCCCTGCATTGGGAATGTGGAGTCTTAACCACTGCACCACTTGGGAAGTCCCTCTCTCTTTTTTTTAGAGTATAGTTGGTTTACCAACTATAGTTTAAATAGTTGGTTTACAATACTGTACACCTAAAACACAATGTTTTAGGCATACAGTGAAGTGATTCAGAGATAGATATATATAGAGATATATATATATTCTTTTTCAGATTCTTTTCCATTATAGGTTATTATAAGATATTGAATATAGTTCCCTGTGCTATAAGTAGGACCTTGTTTATCTGTTTTATATATAGTAGTGTATGTTTGCTAATCCCCAATTCCCAATTTCCCGCCCCCCACTTTCTCCTTTGGTAACCATGAGTTTGTTTTCTATGTCTGTGAGTTTACTTCTGTTTTGTAAATAAGTTCATTTGTATCATTTTTTAGATTTCACATATAAGTGATATCATATGATATTTGTCTTTGACTTACTTCACTTAGTATGATAATCTCTAGGTCCATCCGTATTGTTGCAAATGGAATTATTTCTATTTTTATGGCTCTCTCTATATATATATACTACATCTTCTTTATCCATTCATCTGTCGATGTGTCAGTGGACATTTAGGTTGCTTCTATGTCTTGTCAGTAGTGCTGCTGTGAACATTGGGGTGCATGTATCTTTTTGAATTAAAGTTTTCTCCAGATATATGCCCAGGAGTGGGATTACTGGATCATATGGTAACTCTATTTTTAGATTTTTAAGGAACTCCAGGTGTCTTCTTATTGGGAAGTTCATCAGTCTTCAGCAGAGGAGGGTCAGTGCGCATTCCAGGCGTGGGAGGCTGGCACAGCCTATGATATGTGTTTGCTGGACAAGTGAATGAAATCACAGCAAATAGGCAGCTGTTTCCTTTGCCAGCTCTGATGTCAGCTTTTCTCCCATGGTCCACACATAAGGTAGAAAAAGTATAAGGAGGGTTTGCAGGAGCAGCAGCAATGAACACTGTACATGTCTTGCGATGGGCTGCGGGGTCTGGATGCTTAGCAAAGCCCCCAGTGCACTCACCCATTTGCTCCTGGGGAGGAAGAGCAGCGACATCCTCCCAGGTCCTTGTAGGAGCACTTAGGGGGGCTTCCTTCAGACAGTCTTGCTTCCGGGAGAGGAGTGTCATCCTCCATTCTGCAGTCTGGGCAGGGTTGGTTCATCTCAAAGTGTCTGTTCCTAGTGTCTGCCAGGCATCGGTTTCCACTGGGCAGTTCAGCAAGCAGTTCTGTCGCCTGGAAGCATTGACGCCCTCCTATCGTATATGATGTGGTGAAAACCTCAACACCCCAGGGCTGTGAGGGTGCAGGTGGGCCTGTACTATATGCTGCCTCTTACCTGGCAGTTTGTTGACTGGGCCAGAGGTGCAGTGGACTCAGCTCTGGCCTCAGGACGATGACTTGGCTCCCTCAGCCAATATTCCGCTCAACGGAAGAGCCAGTGGGTCACGGATTTGGGGATGGCAATCCCTTAGAGTGACCGAGACTCCCTGCCTGAGGGTACCAGCTTTGATTTCAGCCACTGGGGCTGGTCTGCTGCCCGAGTGGGGAGTCTTGCCTCTTCCCTTCCCTCGTCTTCCTTCCCCTTTGCTCGGGGGTCTGGGGGTGTTTACACTGCCCCATGGGATGTGCCACTGTGGCTGGGCTACTCCTTACTCAGGGCACCTCTGCACCAGCAGACTTAGGAACTAGGGCTCATCAGGGATCCAAGACCATTCCCTCACCCTGTCTAACCTACCTGGGTCACAGAAGACAAGAGACAGAGATGGGGGGTAGGGGGGAGAGAAAGAGGGTGGGAAGGGAGAGAGAGAGAGAGAGAGAGAGAGAGAGAGAGAAACAGAAAGAGACAAGAGACAGACACAGAGAAAGAGAAAGAGAAAGGGAGAGAGGAAGAAACCTGCCTACCAGGTGGTCACAGACGGAAGTTTCAGTTTGCCGTTCAGGCAGGCAGCACAGATGTGATGAGCAGGACCTGGGCTGGGTGCACGAAAGAAATGCATATCCTACCTATGTTCATGGCCTAGCTGGGGAGACAGACCAGTGAACAACAATACCAGTGAGTGTGGTAAGTCCTACTGCAGAGGGGAACCAGGGTGCTGTGGGGGCCAGAGAGAGAACGACTCACTGTGGGGAGTGTGGGAAGAAGATGGAAGTGGCAGTGGGGAGATGGTGCACGTGTGTAGGCGGGCCTGGGGGACAGATACCATGAGGGTCCCTGGGAGCTGGAAAGAGGCCTGGGAGTAGCGGGGCTGGGAGCTGGGAGGCAGGGGCCCCAGAGATACCTGTGGGATATGGGAGTATGCAGATTCTCTCCTTTTACTACCAAGGTTCTGATTTTCAGTAGGTGGGAGGATGTGGGGTGGGCTCCAGGTGTCTGTATTTTTTTTTTTTTTTTTTTTGTGGTACACGGGCCTCTCACTGTTGTGGTCTCTCCCGTTGCGGAGCACAGGCTCCGGACGCGCAGGCTCAGTGGCCATGGCTACGGGCCCAGCCACTCCGCGTCATGTGGGATCTTCCCGGACCGGGGTATGAACCTGTGTCCCCTGCATCGGCAGGTGGACTCTCAACCACTGCGCCACCAGGGAAGCCCCAGGTGTCTGTATTTTAAATGCATCTCACGTTCACTCAGACTCACTTACTGGCCTTTAGAAACTGCTTGTTTAAACTAAATCTAAAGATTACCATTCTTTTATAGTCATTGACTTTCCTTCTGTTTGGGCATTTATAGAAGTTTTGCGATGAGGCTTGTTCCTGGTGGCTGGTCCCTCTACTTTTTCACATCAAGAGATGCTGTTTTTTTTGAAGGGGACAAACCAGAACCAATAACGTTGTCCCTCTGAGGCCTGAGACAAGGAAGACAGAGCCCATCAGTCTGTTAACCACTGGAGGTGAATCCTGGGGGGGACACTCTGTAATTTCAGATAGTAAGAATGAATGGTGTTATGGAGTGACTGTTAACATATGCTGCAAGATGTTTATGATTCCCTGGGGCCAGATAAGTAAACATTCTTCCAACTTAAGCTGCAAGAGATAGGCAATTTCATAAAGAGATGCATTCTCCATTTATATGAGATGACTATGTTCAAAGGGGGAAATACTGGGTGCGGGGTATGGAAGCCTCTATCTAAGGCTTGTGTAAGGCTGCTTGCATCAGGCACTGTGTATGTTGGACAGGTGACTGGAGTTGGAGACCTGGGAAAAGGAGCTGGGCAATGACCTGAGCCCCTGCTGGGACATCAGCCAGTCCCTCTTGTGAAACAGGGAAAGGTCAAAGTCTTACCTTCCCGAGAGCAGAGAGGAGAGAGACAGAGATGGTTCTTGGAGATAAGCTTTAAGAACACTGAACATGCTGTGTATACCCAATTCTAGGAGATTAAGCTGGATCAGGAGGCCTGTGTGGGATCAACTAGACTCAGAAATCAAATGAAGCTGAGTGAGTGGATGGAAAGGGGTACTCTTATGGGTTGAATTGTGTCCCCTCAGAAAAAGACCTATTGAAATCCTTACCCCAGTACCTCAGAATGCGACCTTATTTGGAAAGAACGTCTTTACAGAGATAATCAAGTTAAAATGAGGTGCTTAGGGTGGACCCTAATCCAAAATATCTAGCATCCTTAAAAAAGGGGAAGTCTGGACACAGAGACAGACAGACAGACACAGACACACACACGGAACGCATTATGTGAAGACGGAGGCAGAGATCAGGGTGATGCATCTACAAGGCGAGGAACCCCAAACACTGCCAGCAAACCATCAGAAGCTGGGGGAGAGGCATGGAACAGCCCTCAGAAAGAACCAGCCCTGCTGACACCTTGATACTGGATTTCAGGCCTCTAGGACTATGAGACAATAAATTTCTCTTAAGCCACCCAGTTTGTGGTACTTCATCACAGCAGTCCTCGTAAACTAATATAGTCACTTAATCTCTTTTATTCTGGATCTAAGTTCTATGAGGATAGGGACTTTGTCCTGTTCATGGTGCATTTCCAGCGCCTGGCACAGAGTAGGTGCTCAACAAATACTTGGCTGGTTGAACACTCCTTTGGGGGACTTAGGTCATTTGTCCGAGGGCACACAGAGTGATAGCAATGGTGACAGACTCCGTTTGCCAAGCACCTGCTGTACAGATGTGGTGCTTGGTGTTTATGAAGGTTGTCTCAAATCCACAATACAACCTGAGAGGTAGGTAAAGGTAGTTCTTATTTTTCTCATGTTACAGATGTGGAAATGGAGGCTGAGAGAGCTTAAGGAAATTGTCCATGGTAACACCTAGGAGATGGTGGACTTGGGATTGTAGCTCAGGCCTGCCTGACTCCTAAGCCCCTGTTCTCATCACTAGCCAGGGCATCAGTGGGGACCAGGCAAGCAGCTGGACCAGGGTCACTTGGGAACCTACGTTTGGATGCCATGCCCATTTTTTTGGGCTGCGCCATGCGCATGGCACGCAAACTCTTAGTTCCCCGTCCAGGGATCGAACCCATGCCCCCTGCAGTGGAAGCACAGAGGCTTAACCACTGGACTGCCAGGGAAGTCTTGCTATGCCCAATTTTTGTCATGATGATATCGCCACTACCTAGCACAATGCCTGGTACAGAGCTGCAATAGTTGTTTTAGAATCAGTATAATGAGAGGCCTGTTTGGGATAGACCCAGCAGGACCATTCATACCACGGAAAGGGCATCGGTAGAATGACCTTGCCTCATTATAGGGACAGAAAGGCAGGGGACATGTATGGGTGAGTGAACTTCCTAGTTGAGGGAGTAGCCTTGTTAGAAAGGGGGAACCTTGGGGACTCTGTGGCTGGGGACAGAGAGTTCTCTCTTGGTTTACTCAGAACTGCTGAGCTAGCTCTTGCTGAGTTCCTAAGTGGGGAGGAGATGGGTCTCTGGGGCTCCCCAGATTTACCTCCCTTCAATATTGTAGTTATTATTATTATCGTTATGGTCTCAATACAAACCAGCTGTACTTCTAGAACATTCTCAGGTACATGATCTCCTTGAGAGTCCGTTTAGAATGCAGTTTCCTAGGCTTTCCGCTGCAAATCTTAATTCAGCAATCTGGGGAAGGACCTCAGAAATCTGCCCAAAGGAGATTCTGGTGCAACTGGTCAGATGGTCACACTTGGAAAAACAGATTCCTGAATTTCCTTGTCTGTGGAGTGATGAAGTTAGATGAGCTCTGGGGTATCCTTCAGTTGGAAAATTCTAGAATTCTTTCCAATGGTGTGAAATATAAGCACAAGAATCTTGCATTTCTGATGTTAAAGGTTCAACTCTGTGCCTAACCTTGACTGTTAATGTGCTTCTGGAAGTTGTATATTTCACTGGCCCAGATGTTGACCTGGTTCCAGGCATGTGTGAGAATCACTGCCCCCAAAGCAGGGGGGAAGCTGATGAACTGCAAAGGACTAAGCCTGCAACTAGCTCAGCGTGTCTCCCTCTGCTGCCCTTATAGATCAAAGGGATGTTAATGCAGGGGAGCGTGAATATTTTTCAGACTCTAGCTCCCTGAGTGGGTGCTTTTTTTTTTTTTTTGCTGTACAGGGGACTCTCACTGCAGTGGCCTCTCCCGTTGCGGAGCACAAGCTCTGGACGCACAGGCTCAGCGGCCATGGCTCATGGGCCCAGCCGCTCCGCGGCATGTGGGATCTTCCCAGACCGGGGCACGAACCTGTGTCCCCTGCATTGGCAGGTGGACTCTCAACCACTGTGCCACCAGGGAAGCCCGGTGCTTTCTTTTATGTTGTGAAATAACATGAAAAGAGGAAACCCATGGCTTTGTATTGGCCTCCTGCGGTGGAAAGTCCCAGAGATGTGAAATCTTGTATTGTGTCTTCCCACGTGTGGCGTGAGATGAAAGAAGGATGGGATGTGCAGTGCTGGCCCTTCCTGGAAGGACAAGTGACACTGAAGGTGACTCAGGCATCTTGGGCCCTGCGACCCACCAAAGGCCTCTACACCTTAGGTGTGCCCACAGGCTAAATGCTACTGTGAAGAGCAGGCCTCTTCATGCTTTGGGAAGCCTGAGGCTTTGGTTTCCTGTCACAAAGAAGCGCTGGGGTGGTGCAGAATCTCCATGAATAACATAACTATCACCAGTCACCCTGGGGCTGGCACCTGTGACACAAGCCTCCAACTTACTCTGGTTAACTTAACAAGCTTAGCTCTGCTCTGCCAGGGTTCTCACAACAACAGAGCCACGTACGGGCGACTGTCAGAGGCTTTGTGCAGAGCGTGTGGTATGTGATGAATGGTATGGTGGTATGCATGTATGGTGTATGTGTGGTTGTGTGTGTGCATGTGTGGTGTATGTGTGATATGTGTGGTGTGTATGTGGTGTGGTGTGTGTGTGGTGCGTGCTGTATATGTGTGTGGGGGGTGTGTTTGTGTGTGTGTGCGGTGTATGGTATGTATGGTGTATATGTGTGTGTGCACATGTGTGAGTAGTGTGGTATGTGTGGTGTGTGTCGTATGTGCGTATGTGTGTGCATGTGTGCGTTGTGGTGTGCTGGGCAAGGGAAAGAGTCCTAGCCCTGGGTCCTGGGACTTCAGAGAGCTCCCAGAACCTCAGTGGTGACTCATTTTTTAGAACAAATCCCTTATCCTAACCCATAATGTCATTCAGAATTTGCCCTCCTGTCCTCATTTCCAGCAGAATTTCCCATCACCTTGCTGTTGCCCTGCCCTCACATGTAGGATTTGGGGGCTGTGCTTACAACTTTACTTGTGTAATTTCTCCTGCCTCAGAGCTCCAGGATGGTGCATTGCCATCTTGTTTTTGTCCCAGGTTAAAGAGAACTCAGGAGCCTGTATACTTGCCATTAATGCCCAAGATGATCTCCAGTGTTTATGGAGAACGGAAGGCAGATGCAACAGCACTGGCCTTTCCAGCTGTTTGTGCTTCACCATTTGATCCTGTTAAGGACTAATACTGATAGCAATAGCAACATGGACTATGAGTATGGATACTAACGTGAGTACAAATATAAATACCAACGTTGATGCAAATGTGAATACAAATACAAATACTGATACAAATAGCAGTAGTAGTTCCAGTACAAATACCAATAGGAACACGGATATGAATACTAACACTAGCTTTTCCGTTTATTCCTCAGGGCTATCTAAGGCTTAGATGAGCCATCCTTTGCAAAAGCACTGTAATATTTGGGTCTCCTTAATATCTCAGTGTCTTCTTCTTTGATGGGCACACTGTGTAAATCCTTAAGTGCCCACCTTTCTCTTCCTAGTGAGATGAGTCCGTTCTCAAGAGAGGGAACCACTTTGGAGCTAGGAAGGGCAGGAGAAAACAGCAAGATGACCCTGGAAATGGAATCCCTGTCTCCTGTGGGTGGAGGGCAATTCCCCTTCTAGCCCACGTGAGGTTGGGGCAGACTCAGAGCCCCTGAGCCCCACCTCCATTGGCCTGGGGTGGGTGAGGTGGGGGAGGGTTGCCAGGCCTGAGGGATCCTGCAGAAGAGGGTGGCCCGGCATTGGGATCTGGTGCAAGGCCCTGGCATGGACATGGCTCGTGTTGTGCACCTGCTCTTGGCCGGAGGTGCCATCCAGACCAGGTTCTTCCCACTTATTGGAAGAAAGAACAAACCACACATGACAAAACTCGCCTTCTTAGGCTTCCAGACGGAAGCGGTGGGAAATGCAGTGGGGGATCTGTGGTTAAGTTTGTCTTGGCAGTGTGTTACGCCCAGTCTAGAGGGTTTGGAGTGTGGTTTTCCTGCTTCACATGAGGTTGGAGGTTTATAGCTCTTGAAGTGTTGCCTTTATGGTGTGTTGTCAGTCTCAGCCATGGTTTACTTGATATGAAGCCCTCATCGGGACTACCTTCCGTCCCTGACCTTGTTCTCGGGGCATCACGTTCTCCCACGCGCCTTGCCCTGTCCGGGTTGGCCAATAGAGGAGGCTCTGCTGGGCAGATGGTCCCGGGGTGTGGCCAGAGACCAGAGAGGGCAGTGAAGGCTTTCTACTGCAAGAGACTGAAGGGGCCTCAAATATCACTAACCCCTAGTTTTGGGTTCTGCTGCAGGCACTTCCCCAACTTCTCTCAGCTTCATCTTCCTTGTCTGTAAAGCAGAGCCAATATACCTGCTTATCTTCCTCAGTGAATGATGCTGAGGAGTCCAGGCCATGACGGGGGTAAATAGGAAAGTGTCTCAGAAAATTACAGCTCTTATTCTTATGATTATTATCTTCCATCTAAGTAAGAGTTTCTCTTCAGTAGACCCGTCCTTTCGGCTCCCTCTGACCCTCCCCATTCTGCAGTCCCTCTAAAAATACCACCTCTCCCGGGTGGGGAGCGGAGGCAAGGCTCCACATGTTTCTGACCGGGACTGAGGATTCACAGAACAGGAACTGAACTATAGTTAGGGTGCCCTGAGAATTTCTCAGACTCTCTTTCAAGCACAGACAGGCATGAGGATCTCAGAGTAGAGGGTAGGAAGAGGATCCTTAGGGAACAGCGATGAGTTGGAAACTGAAGGGGAGAGCAAAGCTGGGGTAACACTGCCCAATAGCTGCTGAGAGTCAGTGGGGACATTAGGCGTGAGGAGCTCCTGAAGAGGCTGGTGGCTTGGGATGTGGCAGAGGGCAGGGGAGGGTCCTTGAAGGCAGCAGGCAGGGAAAGCGGGTGGGTGGACAGCAGGGGAAGAAGCTCCAAGGTGGCACCTTGTCAGCCGGGCACAGAGCCTGTCTGTCCATGTTGGGGGCACCAGGGAGAATGGAAATATGGTGGTGAGTGGGGAGGGATGCCTCAATCTTGCTCTCCAGGGGCCGTTACCCGGCTGGTTGGCGAGGGGGTGGGTGGATATACTGAGGAGTGGGTCTAGTCGCTTCTCTCTCTTCCCTGAGCATCTCTGAATGAAGGTGTAGCCTCTTTGAGTTGGCCTCCACGTATGCCTAACTAAACTACCCAGGGCAATGCTTCCTTCTCTTTTCCGGTAGGCTCTTAAAGGAGTAGCATATTTTCTCCATGCAACAAAAGTGAGAGAAACAACAATTCTGCAGGTTTCTTCATAGGCTCACTAAAGTAGAGGTGCTTCTCTGAAAATCTGCTAGAATACCTTTCGAGTTTCATTTGTCCAGGAGCTTGGCTGAATTTTCCCCCATCATGTTAGTATTTGTTGCCCAAGCAAATCTGCCCAAGCAAATCTGCCCAAGCAAATCATCTACCCTCTGTAGATGATGGAGTGGATGGTAATTCTTAAGGGCTCAAAGGTCTGCAGGGTTGTGAGGTAGAGCCTGGTAACGACTTGTAAACCCTAAAGGAACTTTCTTATTTAGCCTTCCACAGGCACACCTTGGAGATATTTTGGTTTGGTTCCAGACAACTGGATTAAGCAAATATCACAATAAAGCCAGTCACACAAATTTTTTGGTTTCCAGTGCATGTAAGTGTTATGTTTACACTATGCTGTAGTCTCTTAAGTGTGCAATCACATTATGTCTAAAAAAATTACATAATTTAATTAAAAATTTTATTGCTAAAGAATGCTAACATCTGACAATGCAGGGTTGCCACAAAACTTCAATTTGTGAAACACGCAATAAGGTGAAGCACAATAAAACAAGGTATGTCTGTACAAAGCTCCCCTCTTAACTTTCAAAACCCTAGGCACACACAAAAATGTGTTCTTAGCTAGCCAAAGTCTGCCTCTCTTGATGTAACAAGGCCAGAAAATAGCTCTTCTGTCACGTTGCTTTAAGGCACACCTTTTAAAAAACAAACAAAGAATACATGAATGCACTATTATCCCTCTCTCCCCATCTCCCATGGACATAAAAATTTGTTCAGAGAAGAGGGACTAGAAAATCTTTCATTTAGATTTTTTTCAAACATAATAAATGCTGATATTTCAAAGATGATTTCCTCCTTTTCTTAATTAATTAATTAATTAATTAATTTTGGCTGTGTTGGGTCTTCGTTGCTGTGTGCGGCCTTCGTTGCTGTGTGCGGCTTTCTCTAGTTGCAGTGAGCGGGGGCTACTCTTCGTTGCCGTGTGCGGGCTTCTCATTGCGGTGGCTTCTCTTGTTGTGGAGCATGGGCCCTAGGCACGTGGGCTTCAGTAGTTTTGGCACGTGGGCTCAGTAGTTGTGGCTTGCGGGCTCTAGAGCTCAGGCTCAGTAGTTGTGGTGTACGGGCTTAGTTGCTCCGCGGCATATGGGATCTTCCTGGACCAGGGCTCGAACCTGTGTCCCCTGCATTGGCAGGTGGATTCTTAACCACTGAGCCACCAGGGAAGCACGATTTCCTCCTTTTAAGTGCATTCATATCCATTCTCTTTTTGTCTTCTCGTGATCACTCTTGGCTCTGTTTTATAGTTGAGGAAAGAAAGGAGAGAGGTTTAAATAGGCTGTCCAGGTCTGATGACTGCTCAGTGGGGAAAGCATGGGTCACATTCAAAATTTCTGACTCAAGGGAAATCCCACCATTCTGCCCTTAGGTGATTTGGGTTGGGTCGTGGGGTCTGGGGTCTCTTCAGCTCTGAGCAGTAGACAAAGCGTGCTCTGCTGGAATCCAGCCTGGCGGGTCTCCCTCCACTTACCAGAGCCCCTCTGAGGTGAGTAGCATAGCCCAAACTATGGAGTAATACAATCTTTGCCTTGAAGACACAGTGCAGTCTTCAGGGCCACAGACCAGGGTGGGCTACTGTCAGATAAAACTCTACAGGAAAACGGTGGAGGCTGCATGCCAGGGACCTGGTATCAAGGAAACTGTAGCATGACCAACAGTAGATCATAAAAGCAAAGCTGTAAAAACCATAAACCTATGTCATTATGTAAAATCCTAAAACCACGTCCCAAATCCCAGACTGGGCATTCAGAAACTTCCAGTATTGATTGTATGAAGGGTCCCAGTGTCCTCTAGGTGTTTATGAAACTATACTGTAACAACTTACCTTCCTGGCTGCATCCTTTCACTGCTTCCCCCACACATGCTGACTTACAATTTTGTTAAAGATTTGTTTCGCTCTTTCTCGTAAGATGGTTAATCAATTATTGTTCCTCTTTCTCTCAGACCCTTTGCTCTTTGACAGCAGGATCCTGGTCAACGTTATCCACATCCCTCTAGTGTCTAAAATAAGCAGTAGGTGTAATGAACGTTTGCTTAATTGATGCGAGACCCCAAGATATTGGCTGGAACCACCAATGCTTGGACTAAGTTTGAGTGTGATGTTTTCACTGCAGTATTTCTTTTCAGATGTAAAGCATTGGTTTACAAATGATTCCTCAAAAAACAACGATCTGTAACAAGAGTCTTTAAGTGTTTTTACTTTTAACTCAGTTCCACTCTTGAGAATGTATTTAAGGAAATCTGAAATACAAACAGATATCTCTGCCTAGGAAGCTCATCATTGTTGTAATAGTGAGAAATTGGAAATGATCCAGATGTCTGATACTTCTGAAGGGATTACATCAAATGATGGTTTATCCACTTGATAAACTATTAGGCAGCCACTTAGATGATATTTATTAAGGCTTTTAATGACTTGGGAAAATGCTTAAGATATAATATTATATGAAAAAGCTAGAATTCAAAACTATATATGAAGTCTGATATAAGATTATTCCAGTTATGAAAACTGGGCATGGAAAAATTGCAAGGAAAAGTGAAAAATTTCAAAGTGATTTCTCTAAGTGGAGAAATCTTAAGTGATAGTTACCGTTATAGACTGAATGTTTATATCCCCCCTGCCTAAATTTTAATGTTGGAACCTGATCCTCAATGTGCTGGTATTTGGAGATGGGGCCTTTAGGAGGTGTTTAAGTGGTGAGGTTGAAGCCCTAATGAATGGGATTAATGCTCTTATCAAAGGGACCTCTGAATGATCCCTTGCCTCTTTCACCCTGTGAGGACAAAGCAAAAAGACAGCCATCTAGGAACCAGGAAGCATGCCCTCACCAGACACTGAATCTGCTGGTGCCTAGATCTTGGACTTCCCAGTCTCCAGAACAGTGAGAAATAAATTTCTGTTGTTTATAAGTCACCCAATCTATGGTATTTTTGTTACAGCATTCCAAAAAGACTGAGACAGTTACTTTCTTCCTTATATCCTTCTGTATACATGGATTTTTAAAACCAAAACTAAAATAATCCTCAAAAAACCAACCCATAAAATGTTATCTTTAAAAGTGATGAAAGTTACCACAAAAAAGCCCAAACAACATATATTCAAAATTTTATTACCATTTATTATGAAAAAGGAGAAACAAAAAGGAAAAGGGGACGTATAGGAATAGACAGTGCACAGAAGAGGCATCCACCTAATAAGCACCTGTGGACATTCTCAGCCTCACTAGCTGGGGAGATGCCAATCAAAAGAACAAGTGACAACCCATTTTTCACCTAATGATTGGCAAGATCTAAGAAGAGTTCTGGTGGATGATCTCTGGCTCTCAAGTTTCTTTTACAGTAATGAAGAGCAACACAATCCTTGGGAAGGTGTAATTATCATCTAGGAAGTACATACACCTCCCCATAAATACAGAGGTATAAAAGTGTGGCTGCTTCATCTGTGGGAGGCATCGCATAGGGAAATCATCCCGCCCAAATCAAAAGAACTTTATGTCATAAATTCTGTAAGTTAGAAACTCTGAATGAATACTTGTGTGACTTCCTTTCCCTTAAAATGAGAGCTCATGGGCTTCCCTGGTGGCGCAGTGGTCGAGAGTCCGCCTGCCGATGCAGGGGATGTGGGTTCGTGCCCCGGTCCGGGAGGATCCCACATGCCGTGGAGCGGCTGGGCCCGTGAGCCATGGCCGCTGAGCCTGCGGGTCCCGAGCCTGTGCTCCGCAACGGGAGAGGCCACAGCGGTGGGAGGCCCGCGTACCACAAAAAAAAAAAAAAGAGAGAGCTCATTTCTGGGTTCTCTGGGAAGCAGACTCAGACAGAGATGAGCATGTGGGGAGTTTACTAAGGATGTCCTTGGGGAGGGAGCAGGATTTGGCAGAGGGAGAAGCCCAGCTGTGAAGGAGTCTCAGGGGAAGTTATGACAGTGACCCTGAGGGCAGTTCTAAAGATGGATGACTCTTCAGAGTTGAGACAAGGAAGCAGGATATTTATATCCCTCTGTCAATCAGGAATGTGACATGACCTTGGGGAAGTGACTCTTCATTCAGCTGAGGCAATTCCAGAGTGACTGACCCCTGAGGGCTGTCCTCTGTGCCACTTCTGGCAGCTAAAGGAAGAGGCTTTTCATTCCTGAGAATCTGGGGCTGTATCACCGTGTCCACCATAAAATGTTACTTGTTTGCTTTAAAAAAAAAAAAAGACTAATTTTTTTAAAGATTTTTTTTGATGTAGACCATTTTTAAAGTCTTTATTGCATTTGTTACAGTATTGCTTCTGTTTTATGTTCTGGTTTTTTGTCTGCGAGGCATGTGGAATCCCAGTTCCCAGACCAGGGATCGAACCCACACCTCCTGCACTGGACGGTGAAGTCCTAGCCCCTGGACCACCAGGAAAGTCCCTAAAAAGACTAATTTTTTAAAGCAGTTTTAGGTTCACAGCAAAACTGAGAGGAAGGTACAGAGATTTCCCACATACTCCCTCGCGGTACAAAGCAGAGACAGGCAGGAGATGTGCCCACCACTCTCGTCTTCTTTCACCTCTCCGCTGAGGACATAGCTCAGGGAGTCAGGGAAGGTGGCAGCAAGCTGTACGTGTTCAGTAGGTAGCAGCAGGAAATGTGAATTTAGAGAGTATGGGAGGCCTGGATTACAAGAATCTACAATGCAGAGATCTTAAGGATACAACTCGGTAGTGAGAGGAGCCCCAAGAGCGTGAAGGATCCTGATTACTCAGTGGGGGCAGGTCAGACAGCCCTCTGTTGTCTTGGGGTCAACTTAGTGCGATACCTCCAAGGATGCAGCCTGGCCCACCCCTGCATTGCAGCATTTTAGTTAACAGGAAACAGCAACAGCAGCTTTACAAACACTTGTGGCCGGGCCCCTCAGCCCAAGCAGCTGCTTCCCTGCCCTCTAGCTTGCTATACATGGAGGAAGGCTCCCCCTTCACACAATGCCCTTTGGGTGTCTGTGGCTCTGGGCCCCTGATCCTCCCATTCCCCCCTTTGTTCCTGTTGCTAACCCTTTGCAGAGGACACCGCTTCTGGGACTTCCCTGGCAGTCCAGTGGTTAAGACTCCGCGCTTCCAATGCAGGGGGCATGGGTTCGATCCCTGGTTGCAGAACTAAGGTCCCACGTGCTGCGCAGTACGGCCTAAATAAATAAATAAGTAAAAACAGAGGACACTGCTTTTAGGTCCCCTTCCTTTGTATTCCACTGCTGTATCCCAACCCACACTTACCCATGCTTGGCTTTGGCTCATGAGACCCCAGACCTACTTGGGAGTACAAACCCTTCAAGCACCTGAAGTCCTACTTTGAATATTTCCCCACATTAGTTAGTTTATTGACTCAAAAACATTCAGGGCATCTACTCTGTGACTAGTACCAAAGCCTGAGGATATACAGACAGCAAAGACATATTTCCCTGACCTCATGTCTTACAGTTGCTTACCACCTAGTAGGTCACAGTCAAAGATTGGGGAAATCTTTCCTGTACCAGGGCTAGTGTATCTCCTCACTTCTTTGTGGAAGCTCCAAAACTCATTCTGACATGAGCTGAGCTCTCTGCCACTACTCCCCCACCCCCGCCCTGAGTCTAGCTGGAACCTGTTCTCAGATGTTAACTCCAGAAAGCCCTTCCTCTCTCCCTAGATGGGCCCCAGACATGGCCACCTTTTTTTCTGCTAGGGTGTCACACTTCCATCCAACAGAATGACACAATTCTAGCCCTGCCCAGTCCCCTGTTCAGTCTCTATTTTGTTCTCAGCAGTGATCCCTCACCACATCTGTGAAAAATAATGTACTTTGCAATGTCCTTAGGAAATATATAAAGAAGGGTCAGGGTCCTTCATCTTCTCTTCATGGAGAACTTTTCCCAGGATACAGTTCAGAATGGGATGTACACATCAGAAAGAGAATATCCCCATCCCTGCCCCCAAATCACATCTGACATCAGATTCCCGGAACCGGGTAAGGTGCATGCTCTCAGACCTGGGGACATTAGGCAGAAGGGATTCCTCTCATCTTGGCCATCAGGGCTCCATCAGAGGAAACTGAAAGGAGAATTGACCAGAGCCACTTACGAAACAATAAAGAGAAAGAATGATGAATGCTCTGTTAATAAAGGGACCTTAGGTGTCTGGCAAAATGTCAACAGCTTTAATTTTCACTTTTTTTTTTTTGGTATTTTTGCCTCACTCTGTATTCCAATCTCCTGACCTTGTATAAGTACAAAACCCTAGTTTTGCTTTTGCTCCTGTTAGGAGCTTTGCTGACTGTGGGTCTGGAATCTCTCTTCATTTATGAAAAAACATGTACACTCAAATGATTCTTGGAACACTGTGGGGTGAACATCCAGGAGGGGAAAACAGATGACAAAATACAGCCATGATTCACAGGAAGGATGGGGGGGTTCCGATACTTGGAGGAGAATGCTGGAATTCTGAGCTTCTGTGGACAATCACATCATCCTATTCTAATCGATTATCTATTTATTTATTCAACAAACATACTTTGAACACCTCCTGTGGGCCACTTATAGCAGATAAAACTTCCACTTGCCCAGAGGTAGGAAAGTGTTTAAGGAAAAATGTTGTATTTTACTATCCATATTATAAAAAATTGGAAAAAATATGCAGAGGTTGATTGATTTTTATATTGCTTATTAGTGTTTACTGTAAGCCAAGTGCTATTCTAAATGCTTTTCCCATATTAACTCATTTAATCATTATGATGGCTCGTTACGTACTTTCTATTATTATCCCCGTTTTATAGAAGAGGCAACTGAGGCACTAAGAGATTAAGAAAATTTCCCAAGGTCACAGAGCTAGAGAGTGATGGATATGGGATTTAAATCCACTCAATTCTGTTCCAGGGTACATTTGATTAACTACTAAGCATACCTCCTCCACCACATCAGTGAAGCTTCTACTACAATGATAGTCCTCTCGGGGGCTCCATCAGGCAGATCAATGGCAGGAGTAGGAGGGAAGTGCTGGGAATGTAACTCAGAATCCAGGAGCTGCACACAGGTCACAGCTGCCTAAAGGAAGTGTTGACGGCTGCGTCCCCTGATCTGTGATTGTTTCTAAAATGCCAGAATTTAGCTATGGTTTCATGATGGGTTAATTCCTCATTAAAACACTGTTTGTTTGTGTGTGTGTGTGTGTGTGTGTGTGTGTGTGTATTTGGAGGGAGAGGACATCACAAGGCTGAAAAAAGCATGTATCCCACCGTTTCTTAAACTTTAATGTGCATGAATCACCTGGGACAGGGCCTGAGAACCTGCATTTCCATCCAGTTCCGGGTTGGGGTGGGATGTCTACACTAGAGCTACCACCTTCAGAAGCAAGGAAACAGGACCAATGCTTTCAAACCTTAAAGAAAAACACACTGGGACACTTTCTTCCAACAAAATCTTATGTGAAGTTTCAATAAGCAAAACAAATAAAGTGGAGCCACCTTGGTTACAGTGAAGGCGCAGCCAAGAGCCCGGTCCCAAATGCTTTTTCTCCCCTCCAAACTCCTGGAACCTCAAAGAAACACGAGGCAGCTCTGAAGAAGCCCAGTGATCTGGACCCTGTCCTTGTCTAACAGGGCTTCACTGTAATACTAGTCACATGCAGCTACCAAGTACTTGAAACGTGGCCAGGGTGACTGAGGAATGGAATTATTAATTTAATATAAATTAACCTAATTTAACTTAAAAGCTTTAGCAGTATAAAATATTTTTCTGTTAAATACAGCTTTGTTTTGGTAGGACGTTTCATGAAATCATATAAGATCTTACTGTGGTCTACACCTAAACACTTCACCCATCTAGTGTGTGTCAAGCTTGAGTGATTTCTTTTTATTTACATCTGATATAACTTGTGTTTATTTGAATGTTTTCTTCAGACAACATGAATTATAGTGATATAGTGATTACATTTATTAAAATGTTTACATTGCATTTGTTTTCATTGTAATATAATTAAATTATTTTTCTAGTAAAAAATTAAGTGTGGACAAACATTTAAATTTTTTTTTAAATACAATGTCTTTTTAAAAATTAATTAATTTATTTTTGTCTGTGTCGGGTCTTTGTTGCTGAGCATGGTCTTTGTTGCAACGAGCGGGGGCTACTCTTTGCTATGGTGTGCAGGCTTCTCATTGCAGTGGCTTCTTTTGGTGCGGAGCATGGGCTCTAGGCGTGTGGGCTTCAGTAGTTGTGGCATGTGGGCTTCAGTAGTTGTGGCACGCGGGCTTCAGTAGTTGTGACTTGCGGGCTCTAGAGCGCAGGCTCAGTAGTTGTGGCACACGAGCTTAGTTGCTCCATGGCATGTGGGATCTTCCCAGACCAGGGTTCGAACCCGTGTCCCCTACATTGGCAGGTGGATTCTTAACCACTGAACCACCAGGGAAGTCCAATATTTAAATTTAAAGCAAAGGCATACTACTGCTTTAGAATTGATTGGAGATGCAGAAGCTAGTACTATGACTGGATCAGAAACATTTAGATTTTTATTTTTCTTAAAGGACTTTCACATTTACAAAGAATTGTTAATTTATGCCCTAAAAAGTTGAACTCAAGGCATGGATAGTTTGGAATCTTTTCTATCTAACAAAGAATATCAGCTAGACATGAAAAAAATTAGTTTTTATCATGATGTACTGTGATCTAGCTATATCAGTTTCAAAATTCAGATTTAATGGAATTTTGAAAAGAGACTGATGTTTCCCTTATTGCTTCATTTCACTGTGTGACACATACTGAAAATATTTGGGCTGGGTTTTCTGAAAGAGATGCAATGAAAAGTGTAATGGATGGAATTGTTAAGATTGTTGATTATAGATGTGCAAATGCTATGAATCATCCCCAGTATCTAGAACTGTTGAAAGAAATAGAAGACAATGGATTTAATGAATTTAATGTTCTTTGCTAATACTCATTGTTTGAGTGGTGGAAGAGTTTTACAAAGATTTACTGTACTGGTAGGTCTGATTTTTTTCTTGAAACAAAAGGAATATTTGCCAAATGGTCAATAATCAAAAACAAAATGTCAGTGTGATTTATGTTTTCTCACTGATATTACATTGCACATGGACATGCTAAATTTGAAGTTTCAAGTAAAAGAGAAGTTTATTTGTGACCTAACCAGATAGGTACAAGAATTTATGTTGAAATCAAAATTTTTCATAATACAAATCACCTATATCGATTTTATATATTTTTTTCAAATATGAATCCATAGCAGAAGATTTTAATTGTAATCGACAGTGTTATGTAAATTGGCTGGAAAAACTTGGACACTTTGTTGATATTGATAATTTCAGAGTTTCTTTTCAGTTTATGTAATATCCTTTTGAATTTGTGTCAGTAAGACTGAGATGACCCAAGAGTTAGTGAATTTAGCTAACTGGAACAAAAATTGTTTTGTCACCTAATTTAACTTAAAAGCTTTAGCAGTACAAAATATTTTTCTGTTAAATACAACTTTGTTTTGGTAGGACATTTCATGAAATCATATAAGATCTTACTGTGGTCTACACCTAAACACTTCACCCATCTAGTGTGTGTCAAGCTTGAGTGATTTTTTTCCTTTACATCTGATATAACTTGTGATTCAAAACTATCCATGCCTTGAGTTCAACTTTTTAGGGCATAATTAACATTTCTTTGTAAATGTGGAAGTCCTTTGAGAAAAATAAAAATCTAAATGTTTCTGATCCAGTCATAGTACTAGCTTCTGCATCTCCAATCAATTCTAAATGCTTTTGCTCCACAGTCAAACCACTTTTCCTAAAAATAGATGAACTAATTTGGTCAATGTGATTGCAAATATTAGAAGGAAATTATTTTTAACATTCAACCAACTTATTGGGAAACCATTAAGTTTGTTTGGAACACCTTTGTTATGTGACTCTACTTTTAATGGTAAATTTTATGAAATCTAAATACAGACCTAGTATTTCTGATGAAAATTTAGTGTTCAAATTGAGATGTGCTATAAATGTAAAATACACACTGGATTTTGAATACAGTATGAAAGAAGAATGCAAAGTATCTTATTAATTAGTTTCTTATGTTTATTACATGTTGAAGTAATATTTTGGATATATTGGGTTAAATAAAATATATTATCAAGAGTAATTTCTCTCACTTCTTTTTACCTTTTGAATGTGGGCACTGGACAACTTAAAATTATGTGTGTGGCTCTCCTTATCCATTTTTCTTTTTTATTCCTAGGATATTTGTGTGTAAAACTTCTCCATGAAAGCAGGGATCATCTTTGTCCTATTTTTTTCTTCACTGCTGAATTCTTGGTATTAGACCTGTGCTTACCACACAGAAGCTACTCAGTAAATGTTTGCTAAATGAGTGAAAGATTTTGGGTATATAAATTTTTTTTGCTGTCATAGGTATGTTTGTCATAAACATTTTGCATAAATTGATGTGTGAGTGTGTGCATATGTATTTTATTTATTAGAATAAATTCCAAGATCATTGTATAAAAGGGCATGGACCATTTTATAACTTGTTAAACATTGCCAAGTTAATCTCAGAAAAGATTGAACCAATTTACAATGTCATCAACATAGTAAATTAGTTTGGGTTATCGGTCTCCCAATGCCAACTTTTAAAGGGATGTAGAATGATTAGCAATGTGGCATTGGGCAAGTTACTTAGCTCTCTGAAACTCAATTTCTTTAAACTGTAAAATGGAGATAATAATATAAGATTGAAAACTGAATGAGCAAATGCCTGGGCAAATACTTAGACAATATTTGCCTCATGTGAAGTTGGCATTAAATGTGTGATTCCAGTATAAAAAATTGGAGTATCATAGTGCTTTCTTATAGTAGTAATGCATTTCTGCTGGGGGTGTAAACTGCCAGGTAAGGTGGGAGATGGCTCCTTCGGGGACCAGGCAGAAGATATCAGAGTCACATGATAGGTAACTGCTGGAGCTGCTAGAGTCTGTTGTTTGCGAGAAGGAAATAAACTCATACTTTTGTACACTTGATTCTCTAGCTGCTTTATTTTAAATCATGGTGAGGGCTTCCCTGGTGGCGCAGTGGTTGAGAATCCGCCCGCCAATGCAGGGGACACAGGTTTGAGCCCTGGTCCGGGAAGATCCCACATGCCACGGAGCAACTAAGCCCGTGCGCCACAACTACTGAGCCTGCACTCTAGAGCCTGCGAGCGACAACTACTGAAGCCTGCGCACCTAGAGCCCGAGCTCCGCAACAAGAGAAGCCACCGCAATGAGAAGCCCGTGCACTGCAACAGAGAGTAGCCCCCGCTCGCCGCCACGAGAGAAAGCCCACGTGCAGCAACAAAGACCCAACGCAGCCACAAACAAATAAATAAATAATAAAATAAAATCATGGTGAGAGCTGACATCTCATATATGCCTAAGAACTCAATCCCAGGAATATTTAATTTCGAAATGAATATTTCCTATTACCTGGCAAACAAAGAAAAAGTCCTGAATAAAAATCACCTTGGGTGATGATTTGACAGATTCTGAAATGGTGTAGGGGTGGGTTTAGAGGAACACTAAGGAACACTAAGAGAAACAGCTTGTCAGCTGCCCCATATCCAGATATTATTTCTCAGACTCAGGAGAGCCTGGACCTCCCCTGCCCAGTAGAGTAGCCACTGGCTTCATGTGCCTGTTGAGCACTTGATGTGTGACTTGTCTAAATAATTAGTGTGAAAAAATGTAAAATATCTCATCAATGGTGTTTGAATATGATTACATTGATATAATATTTTGGATGTCTTGGGTTAATTAAAGCACATCATTAAGATTAAGTTAACCTGTTTCTTTTTCCTTTTCCAATGTGGCTACTAGAAAATTGACAAGTACATATGTGGCTTATGTATGTTTCTGTTGAACAGTGTAGGTTCAGACCCCTACATCTTCCTACAGCACTCCCAGCAACCTTCCAGAACCACTTAAATACTTTCAAACATGCATGGACAGCTCTGATTAGCTCTAAGCGTGGAATTCACAGCCTGGGAATGAAGCAGCAAGCGTTTGCCCTAGACAAGAATCTGTGAAGCAGACTGGAAACTGCTAAGATAAAAGGCCAGAAACTCAGACCAAAACCTCACCTCAGTTAACACCAGTAAAATTCCAGAATTTCTCTGTCCATTTTTCTTAAAATGGACCATTCATGAGCCCAGAAGTCTGACACTGATAGCTGAGAAAAAAAAAGGTTTTTTTGTTTTTTCAAATCCAGAAACCCAAAGATAATAGTAAACTAAAAGGGTAGTTCTTTTATAAAGAAATAAAATGAAACAATTTAGATTAGAAATCATGTCGGTGTGGATCATCTAGGAAGCAGAGGCCAAGATGAGCTAGAATATGCAGGAGATTTATTGAGAGAAATGTCTGTGAAGGAGAAGGGGGAGGTGACAGGAAATGGCAGGGAGAGCCTTCAGACCGTAATGCAAGTCTGACACCTGTGAAAGGAGAGAGGGAATTGGGTAGAAAAAGCCTCAGACAGCAGTGCATTTCAGCCAACAGGAGCCCCAGAGCTCCGAGGTTGCCTGTTGGTGGCAGCTTGTGTCAAGCAGGATGGGCCAGCACTGTACCCCTACTGCAGTGCTCAGCCATTGGCTGGGAGCAGCCTAGGAGACACCAATGGGGAGGTGGGTCCATAGGGCACTAACTGGGGCTCTCAGGCAACTCTTCTCCCCTTGGCAGGTCCACCTGAAGGATAGCTGATTGGTACACTGATCTTCGACATCGCATACTGTGCTGATTCAAAGTTAAAATTACAACTCAGGTGTTCTTATAACTTTATACCACATGTTTCAGTAAAGTCCTGACAACTTCCTTTAGAAACAGTGCACTTCTGCATACTGATGTCCTGGGTCAGGACCAGAGTCAGGACACCAGATTCTATTGGTCTTGGCTCTGCACATTCAAGATACTTCATTTCTTGCAGCCTCAGTTTCCCCATCTGTAACATTGTTGTGAATTATAATATCTATCTTGTGGGGTTGTTGTGATTGTTAAAAAGGATACCACGTGAGGGAGCTTTTCACAAAGGTAAGATTGTTTGATCACTTCATTCATATAATGTTGGTCCCACCTACTGGAAATCAGGTTATGAATGCTAAAGACTTCTAAAAGCGAGTACTGTCATGTTGAGTTTTTTCAGCTATTGGCAATATTTGCCTTGAAGATGACTGTCATCTATGAAAAGTCAGTTGAAACATTCTAACTGATCCAAATAGCACACCCATCAGGAATTTCTTGTAATTCTTTCATCTTAGAACACTTTCCCCAGATATTCCCAAGGAGGGATTATTCCTCCACTCCGGTCTCTGATTGAATGTCACCTCCCAGGCCTTCCCTTACCCCCTTACCCAAAATGGCAGCTCCGTCACCATTTGTCCTTTACATTGCTCTGTTTTCCTTCACAGTACATGCTAGTTCCTGACATTATACTATATTGTTTATTAGTTTATTATTGTCTTCTCTTCTAGAACATAAGCTTCATGGGATCAGGAACTTTGTTTCATTGACTGTTATATCCCTGGAATGTTTGCTGCCTGGCTATAGTAAGTAATTGATTTTCTTGACTGGTTGAAATTCACATGTGGTTTCCAAAGGGATGAGAAGGCAAATGAGGAATTTAGAAGAACAATAATATTTTTCATTAATGTCTGGGGCTACTTTAATGGTGAGAGGAAGAGGAAGAGGCTAATTGCAGAGCACAGGTGTCCATGCGTCTCACCTTGGACAGGTTCAACCTCCTCCCCAGTCAGACCTTTCACTAGAATTGCTAGCAAGAAGCAAATGGGCAGGTCTAGCAATTATCTTTTTTTCTTAATTTCTTTAGGGAAGGTGGGCAAGCTTTTTTTTTTTTTTTTTTTTTTTTTTTTTTTTTTTTTTTTTCTTAAACTCATGGAAATCAGATGGGAAAAGAAATTGAACAAGAGTCCTGCCTAAGAACACTCTATGTTATAAATTACAGCAAGAACCTTTTTGACCCACCTGCTAGAGTGATGCAAATAAAAACAAACAAATGGGACCTACTGAAACTTAAAAGCTTTTACACAGCAAAGGAAACCATAAACAAGACCAAAAGACAACCCTCAGAATGGGAGAAAATATTTGCAAATGAAGCAGCTGACAAAGGATTAATCTCCAAAATTTACAGGCAGCTCATGCAGCTCAATATCAAAAAAACAACCCAATCCAAAAATGGGCAGAAGACCTAAATCGACATTTCCAAAGAAGATATACAGATTGCCAACAAACACATGAAAGGATGCTCAACATCACTAATCATTAGAGAAATGCAAATCAAAACTACAGTGAGGTATCACCTCACACCAGTCAGAATGGCCATCGTCAAAATATCTACAAACAATAAATGCTGGAGAGGGTGTGGAGAAAAGGGAACCCTCTTGCACTGTTGGTGGGAATGTAAATTAATACAGCCACTATGGAGAACAGTATGGAGGATCCTTAAAAATCTAAAAATAGAACTACCATATGACTCAGCAATCCCACTACTGGGCACATAACCTGAGAAAACCATAATTCAAAAAAAGCCATGTACTACAGTGTTCACTGAAGCTCTACTTACAGTAGCCAGGACATGGAAGCAACCTAAGTGTCCATTGACAGATGAATGGATAAAGAAGATGTGGCACATATATACAATGGAATATTACTCAGCCATAAAAAGAAATGAAATTGAGTTATTTGTGGTGAGGTGGATGGACCTAGAGTCTGTCATACAGAGTGAAGTAAGTCAGAAGGAGAAAAACAAATACCATATGCTAACACTTATATATGGAATCTAAAAAAAAAAAAAAAAAAGGTCCTGAAGAACCCAGGGGCAGGACAGGAATAAAGACGCAGACATAGAGAATGGACTTGAGGACACGGGGAGGGGGAAGGGTAAGCTGGAATGAAGTGAGAGACTGGCGTGGTCATATATACTACCAAATGTAAAAATAGCTAGTGGGAAGCAGCCGCATAGCACAGGGAGATCAGCTGGGTGCTTTGTGACCACCTAGAGGGGTGGGATAGGGAGGGTAGGAAGGAGACGCAAGAGGAAGGAGATATGGGGCTATATGTATACATATAGCTGATTCACTTTGTTATACAGCAGAAACTAACCATTGTAAAGCAATTATACTCTAATAAGGATGTTAAAAATAATAATAAATAAATCACTAAATATTGGGGAAAAAAAAAAAAGAGTCCTGCCTAGCCCAGCAAACGGACACTCAGTCTTTGGAGGATCAAGAATGGTTCTGTTTGGTGTGGCCTGTACCTGTAAGTCATGAGCAAAGACATAGCTGTAGTGTAGAGAAGGGAAAACAATTGTTCTGCATCAGCCTGAAAGGCAAACCTGGCATCACAGAGTGGCTGACACGAGGAAGATCTAGACAGTTATCTCTATTGCTTGGTCTGTCCAGCAGCCAAGGGGCCATGAGTGAGGGAGGAAGAACTGCTCACCCTGAGAAGTGTTCCAGCCCAGTGTCCCTCTGGGTGGTGGTGAAGGGGCTTCCTGGACTGAGTGCAGCAGGTTCAGACTGGAGGAACTTTGTGGCCCCTTTTGATTTACTGTCTTCATGAGTTCTAGTCTCCCCTGAGGTAACAAACTGTTTACCCAGGAGGTCAACAGAGAGAAAAAGAGAAGTGGGGTCATTTAGCAGCCAGACAGAATGCAATAAATGCTTAGAAGGGCAACTTGCTCTTGACTAAGCCAAGAAATAGTGTGCAGGTCACCCTCAGTTTTCACCTTCCTGTGAGTAATATATCATCCCTGGGAGAGCCCCCAGGACTCCAGGGATCCCCACAAACTAGGAAAAGGCTGTCTGCCAAACAGAGAGCCCATCTAAGAGAGTAATGAAGGGCAAAGCTGAAATTCCAGCAGTCTCTCCTTTAAAGGTTAGTGCTTCTTGCTCCTGTTCATGGAGAAGGGAGTCAGCCTCTACTCATTGATGAGCTCAGATTTTTGTTTTTGTTTTTTAATTTATTTATTTGGCTGTGTCAGGCACGCAGGATCTTCCTTGTGCTTGTTGTGGTGCGCGGGTTTTCTCTTCTGTAGTTGAGGCGCACCAGCTCAGCAGATGTGGCGCGTGGGCTTAGTTGCCCTGTGGCGTGTGGGATCTTAGTTCCCCGACCAGGGATCGAACCTGTGTGCCCTGCATTGGAAGGCGGATTCTTTACCACTGGACCACCAGGGAACTCCCATGAGCTTAGGTTTAATTCTCCTAATATTGCGGTCAGTAGACAGAGCACAGGGCTGTAAGACAAAAGACCCAGGTTCTAGTCCCAACTTCACCTTTAACTCACTTTGTGACCTTGGTCAAGTTGCTTGATCTCTATGGGCCTCAAATTATTTCCCATAAAATAAGAAGACTGAATTAAATGATTTGTAAGAGTTTTTTCTAACTTTTTTTTTTTCTTCCAGTGCTAATATTTTGCAAACACATGATTGGGTGGATTCAAGCATGGCTGGGTTATATCTCCCTTTTAGAGCTCTCTCTGAAAGACAGTTTAGCATTTGGCACTGGCAGTGGGAAATAAAACGGAGAAGCAGCCTTGAGATGTGACAGGCCTAGGGGCTGCCTGTCCTGTCTCCGTCCCAGAGCTCTGGGGTGGCCCTTTCATCTCCAGGAGCGTAGAGCCCTCACAGAAGAGGGCAGAAGGCCTGGTGATGGAGTGCAAGTACTGTCAGCTGGTTCCCCTGCCTCCCAGCCCCACTGACCTTGGAGTGGTGAGTCACGCTTTATTACTGTGAGTGCCTGGCATTGGCCCCGCACAACTTCTTGAGCTTGTCAACACCCAGGATAGAATAAATCATCAGAGACCCACTTTCAGCCAAGAGTGAAAAATGAAGTCATCAGAAGATGCATATGGGAGGTGAGGGTTTGTTGAAGGACAGGGCTGTCTTCCCAGGGAGCCAATCCTGGGAAGTCTTCAGGGCCCTGGATCTGCAGTCCTCAGCCTCACAGCGCCTGGAGGGCTGGAGGGAAAGGCCGGGAGCTGGAGGGAGGGACCAGGACACTCCCCGCCTTTACCCACTTTCAAGATCATATCCACCAGCAGAGGGATCTTAGCTTCTCCCTGTTCCAGGAAGTAGGCCCTTCTTTCTATCCTGAATAATAAAATCGCAGGGAGTGAGGAGGGAGATGCTGAATTCTCCAAATCCAGAGACTTTCTGATATTTTGTTCTGTTTTATTTTAGGAGCAGAGGAAAGAGTGAGGGGAAGATTTGCAGCCTGTATGCTTAGCTTTTCTCTCCCTGTCTCCCAGCTCTGGCCTGGACTAACTCATCTCGGAGGCTCTTCCACCTCTACCCTTCGGTAACTCATTGCCAGGTTTGAAAATAACACATTTCAGCCAAGCTGAGCATGTGGGCAAACTGCTGATATTTTAAAGATGAAACAGCACCATTTCAGTAAAAAGAAAAAAAATCCCAGTTCTGTTACTTTTATGAACTGTGGGATCCTGCTCAAGTTACTTAACCTCTTGCCTCTATTTCCTCATTGGTAAAGTGGAGAAAACATTGATAATCGTACCTGCCTCAGAAGGTCTTTGGGAGGATTAAGCAAGATAAAACAGTTCAGGTCTTGTTTAACACAGTGCCTGCCCATAAACTCAGGCAAGAGTGTGGCTGAGTGGAAAACAAAAGCTGGCGGGGCCCAAGCTCTCTTAGGGAGACAGTAGGAGCTGGGGTGCTCTTTCAAAGTCTGGATGCCCATTCTGTCCTCTCCCAGCCTCCTGAAGGGACAAGTGAGTTCTGCTCCTGGGCAGATCTCACAGGAACTGATGTTTCCTCTCTGGACTTGTTTGACTAGTCACTTCCTCCCTTGACCCTGTGTTTGCCCCGAATCAGGAGAGAGGACTGACAGCCTGAGAAGACACACTAGGACCCAGAGAGGGGAGAACCAATTTATTCATCCAGCCAGCCAGCCAGCCTTCCAGCCAGCCAGCCAGCCAGCCAGCCCAAACTCTGCTCCCATCTGTGCCTAGCAGTGCTCCAGACCTGGGAGGATTCAGAGACTATCCGTGCCTGGGCCTTTCCTTCCAAAGCCTTGGGGAGGGGCCAGTCTTCATGGGATTCAGCTTCCCTCTTGACTACCACCCTTCTTCTTTCTCCCCCATCAATTAGGCTTGGGCCCTGGTCATTCTAATTTCGAAATGACCTATATATCTGTGGGCCTCTTCCTCTTGTGGGTACTAGTTGTAACCCTGGGAGTGGATCAGATTGTCAAAGGACAGTATATCCAGAAAAGGGAATCTACTTCAGGGTGAAATCTTGGGAAATATGTACATTTGAGAGTGAAGAGTTCAGGGAGAAAATGCCACAGAGGGGCAGGTACTGGTGGATGGGGGTGTTGGGTAAAGGGTGGGGGCCCAGCTGAGGCTACTGGGGGGATGGGTAGGCCTGGAGAACCACACAAAGAAGCCAATAGATTTGTGATTCTAAGAAAGGGGGGTGGTCCAAGCATGCAGTTGGCCTCAGGCCATGAGTAAGGCAGTGGACAAGGGCCAGTGGCCAGCAATTCTCAGGCCCAGGTGATTCTCAGGAGTCCAGACTGGGCATCACCATCACATTGGAGGCTCCTGCCTCTGCCCAGAGTCCAGTCCTGGCACTGAGGCAGGGACCTGCCCCAAACGAGGCAGCTGGGAGAGAAGGTTCAATTTCCTGCCCTGGGCACTTGATTAGGGCCAGCCCCAAGGTGCGGGGTTTGATGGCGGTGGGTCTGCAGGAAGGGATAGGATGGCCCCAGCTCAGGGAAGAACAGGTCTGGCAGGGACTGCAAACCAGGCTGACGGTTCCCAGAGAAAAGTATAAACATGAGGAGGCAGGTCTGAGGTAGAATTGATTAATGGGGTGGCTGGTCTAGATTCATGGGAAGGTAATGACCTCTGCCTTTAAGATTATCGCAGGCTAATCATGCGGAGGATCTTCCCTCATTTGAAGACCAGTGCACAGAGACTGTAGCCCCATCAAACAATATTTCACAGTTGACAGTCGTCTGTATCTGTGATTCACCTGGTCCTCGCCACAACCCTGTGTGTTAAGAAAGGGAGGTCACATCTTCTCCATTTTGCCAGTGAGGAAACTGAGTCTCAGTTGGTGAAGGGGACTTTCCCTAGGAGGCAGCTGGTGGTGAGGAGCCAGGAGAGTCTTCCAGGGCCAGCTCACGCTGCAGTTCCCTGAGCCCTCTCCTGCCTTGTTTTTTTGTTTTTTGTGTTTTTTGGTGGGAGGAAGATAGTGACTGAGGGTGGATTTCAGGTCCAAATTCTGGCCTTTCCCCTTACTGACTTGTGTGATCTCGGGCAAGATGCTTAATCTCTCCTTTTCCTCATTTATAAAATGGGACAATAACGCTGACTTTTCTATTCTTGACGTCAGTTTGCCAGGAATGACTCAGAGCTTGGTTCTAGGCTTTCTCTTCTCCAAACAATCAGCTTCTCCAACTTCTCGTTCACACCTACCACACCTATTACTCAAGCATAGACTGAAAGTCTACGCTTTCATGCATTTTCCACTTGAAAGACTCTTGTTAGCTCTAGGTCTATACTGTCAATTGCCAATCCAACTTTCACACTTGGATCTCTCAGGAATCTCAAAATGGAATTTCATCCTGTTCCCCAACCCAACCGCCTCTCTCCCGAGATGCTCCTTCTCTGATGTCCCGACCCGCTCAGTAAATGGCACCACCAGCCACTCAGTTATTCATGTCAAAATTGGTCACTTACCATTTATATTTTTCTCTTCCTTGACTTCCACATTTCATCACTTACCAAGTTCTATGGATCTGGGCTCTTAAATATTGCTCCAATCCACCCATTTCTCTCTATCTCCTCTCCTTCTCTACCCACCTCATCTCTAGTCAAGTCTAGTCAAGTCACCCTCATCTTTCACCTGTACTTCTGCAACATCCTCCAGGAGATTTCCCTGGACTCACTCTTGCACACTTCCTGTTTATCCTTTCCACAAACGTCAGAGCTCTCTTTCAAAAAAATCTTAATTATATCATTTATAACATATTACACAACATTTACCATCTTAACGATTTCTAACTATACAGTTTAGTAGTGTTAAGTCTATTCACATCGTTGTGCAATCTCCAAAACTTGTTCAGCTTGCAAAACTGAAACTCTGTATCATTAAACAATTCCCTTCTCCTTAGCTCCTAGAAACCACCATTCTACTGTCTCTGTAAGTTTGATTACTCTATGTACCTCATATAAGTGGAATTAAACAATATTTATCTTCTTTATCTTTATTTATCTTTGTGAATAGCTTATTTCACTTAGCATAATGCCCTCAAGGTTCATCCATGTCATAGCATGTGTCAGAATTTCCTTCCTTTTTGAGGCTGAAAAATATTCCATTGTGTGTATACCCCACATTTTTTTAAGCCATTCATCTGATGGGCACTTGGGTTGCCTCCATCTTTTGGCTATTGTGAATAATGCTGCTATAAACATGAGTGTACAAATATCTCCTTGAGATGCTGCTTTCAATTCTTTTGGGCATTTACCCAGAATTGGAATTGCTGTATCATATGGTAGTTCTATTTTTAATTGTTGAGGAACTGTCATACTGTTTTAACATAGCAGCTATGCCTTTTTACATTCCCACCAATGGTGCACAAAGGTCCCAATTTCTCCACATCCTCGCCAGCACTTATTATTATTTTTTTTATAGTAGTCATCCTAATGGGTGAGAAGTGGTATCTCATTGTGGTTTTGATTTGCATTTCTCTACTAATTAGAGATATTCTGTATCTTTTCATATACTTATTGGCCGTTTGTATATCTTCTGTGGAGAAATGTCTATTCAAGTCCTTTACCCATTTTTAAGTTGGGGTTTTCTTTGTTGTTGAGTTGTAGGAGTTCTTTGTATATCCTGGATATTACTCTCTTATCAGATATAAAATTTGCAAATATTTTCTCCCATTCCATGGGTTGCCTGTTCACTCTGTTAACTGTATGCTTTGATGCACTTCAATGGCTTCTTACTATTCCTAAAACACAAGGCCAAAATCCTACATAACTCATCTTCAGCTTACACCTCCAGTCTCACGGAGCTCCCTGTGGATTATTAGGCTGCAACCACTGGTCTTCTTTTAGTTCCTCTTAGGCACTGTGCTCCTTCCCTCTTCTGTTTGCTTTGCCCTTTGCCTAGAACACCTACTTAGCTATTAGTGTGAGCATCTGTTCAAAGATTACCTCTTCTAGCGCAGACTCGATGAGGGCTGGGACTGTTACCCAGTGGCACAGGAGGCCTACTGTCTGTGATATTTTAGGGGTCCACAAAAATATCTTAATTTAAATTTCTTTTCAAATTATTTGAAAAAAATGAATATAAGAATAATGGATATATGATAATTAATTCAGTCTAGACTACATTTGTCTTTACACCAAGAGAGTCTTAAAATATAAATTAATTTTTTTTAATGGAAGAAAGAACTCAAAAAGACAAAAGTGCCTAGGGCCCACAAAATGCATAACATGACCCTGATTGTGCCTGTCTTGTTCACACCTGTGTCCTCATTTGGCCAATTAGAAGCCCGACACATACTAGATGCTCAGTTAACATGCATTGCATGAATAGAGGAATGAGAATAACAAGAAGGAGGTATCTTCAGCAAATGCACAGAAATTCTCTGACACAGATTCCTTGAAATAAACCTTCAGCTCTTAGTTATAAGAGGTAGAAGACACCAAGTTTCTTCCTGTCTGAGCCCAAGGGTACTTTGTTCTAGTGGCTGGGGAATAAAGCCATCTGTTTTGGAAGATTTTGGAAAGAAGTCTATAGAAGTCAAGATCCAGCCTTAACAAAACTTAATTCAACGTGAGTTGCCCACAGTTCTTAAAAACTGAGCCTGCACACACAAGGAAGGCCTGGGACTAAGGTAGTGTTTTTCCTTCTTTGTTTTTTTAAATCTTTCAGTACATTAAAGTTAAAGAAAAAAGCTTTATTGAGGTATAATTGTCATACAATAAACTGCATATATTTAAAGTGTAAATTTTTGACATATGTATACACCCCTGAAGGAGGTGTATAGGAGGGATAGTGATCCTTCCTATCTGCCCATCTCAGATCTCTATCCACAAGCAACTACTGATCTAGTTTCTATCACTACACATTAGTTTACATTTCTAAAGTTTTATATATATGGAATGTGCAGTATATACTCTTTTTGCCTGGCTTATTTCACTCAGCATATTTATTTTGAGATTCATCCATGTTGTTGCATCAACAGTTTGTTCATTTTTATTGCTGGGCAGTATTTTATTGTATTGATGAACACATTTGTTTATGATGAACACCTGAGTTTCTATTTTTTGGCTACTACAAATAAACGCCTATGAACATTCGTGTATAAGCCATTGTATGGACATGTATTTCCTTTTCTTTTAGGTAAATATCTAGGAGTATAATAGCTGGATTTTATGGTGGGTGTATCTTGAACTTTTTAAGAAGCTGGCAAACTGTCAAAGTTGTTGCACCATTTTGCATTCCCACCAGGAGTGTGTGAGAGCTCTAGTTCCTCCACATTCTTGCCAAACTTGGTATGGCCAGTCTTTTTTTTTTTTTTTTTAATTTTTGGCTGTGTTGGGTCTTCGTTTCTGTGCGAGGGCTTTCTCTAGTTGTGGCAAGCGGGGGCCACTCCTCATCGTGGTGCGCCGGCCTCTCACTATTGTGGCCTCTCTTGTTGTGGAGCACAGGCTCCAGATGCGCAGGCTCAGTAGTTGTGGCTCGCAGGCCTAGTTGCTCCGCGGCATGTGGGATCTTCCCAGACCAGGGCTCGAACCCGTGTCCCCTGCATTAGCAGGCAGATTCTCAACCACTGCACCACCAGGGAAGCCCTGCCCAGTCTTTTTAACTTGAACCATTTCAGTTGGTGTGTAGTAGTATCTGATGGTGGTTTTAATTTTTATTTCCCTGATGACTAATGTTACTGGGCATTTTTTCATGTGCTCATTTGCCGTCTGAATATCTTCTTTGATGAAGTGTCTGTTTAACTCTTCTGCCTGTTTAAAAAATTGGGTTGTTAGTGTTGAATTTTTAGAGGTCTTTACGTATTCAGGATACAAGTCCTTTATCAGATATATGCTTTGCAAAAATTTCCTCCCACTTTTTGCTTCTCTTTTCATTCTCTTACCACTGTCTTTTAAAGAGTAGAAGTTTTTAATGTTGTTCAGCTTGTTTTTCTTATGTACAGTGCTTTTGGCATTATACCTATGAAATTCTGTCCCCTAACCCCAGGTGACAAAGATTTTATCCTATATTTTCTTCTACAAGTTTTATTGTTTTAGGTTTTACATTTAGATCTATGATCCATTTTATTTAATTTTTAAAATTTAATTTTTAATTTAATTTTATTTATTCATTTTTGCCTGCGTTGGGTCTTCATTGCTGTGTGTGGGCTTTCTCTAGTTGTGGCAAGAGGGGGCTACTCTTCGTTGCGGTGCACGTGCTTCTCATTGCAGTGGCTTCTCTTGTTGTGGAGCACAGGCTCTAGAAGCACGGGCTTCTGTAGTTGTGGCACGTGGGCTCATTAGTTGTGTCTCGTGGGCTCTAGAAGTGCAGGCTCAGTAGTTGTGGCGCATGGGCTTAGTTGCTCCGCGGCATGTGAGATCTTCCCAGACCAGGGATCAAACCCATGTCCCCTGCATTGGCAGACGGATTCTTAACCACTGAGCCACCAGGGAAGTCCCATCTTTATTTAATTTTTGTATATGGTATGAACTATGGACTCAAATTTATTTATATCTAGTTAATTAATTTTCCCAGAATAGTTTGTTGAAAAGGCTATCATTTCTCCACTGTATTGCCTTTGAGCCTTTGTCAGAAACTACTTGTCCATACATGTGTGAATTTATCTCTGAACTCTATTCTGTTCTAGTGATCTATTTTGTCTGTCTTTATGATAATACCACACTGTCTTGACTGCTGGAGCTTTGTAATAATTTTTTAAATCAGGTAGCTTTAGCCATTCAATTTTGTTCTTCTTCAGATTTGTTTTGGTTATTCTAGGTCCTTTAGAACCAGCTTGTTAATTTCTTTAAAATAGCCATCTGGGATTTTAATTGCAATAGCTTCCAATCTATAGATCAATTTGAAGAAAATTGACATTATATACATATATAGATAGATAGATAACTATATAGCACGATATATATTAAGATGTCAATTTTCTTCTAACTGATGTATCTATATCTATATATCTCCAGTCCTTTTTTTCAGCCTCATCATTCCTCTCCAGATTCCAGGCCGTAGCTCACATGGGGGCCCCACCTAGCGTTACCAGGAACACTGACAAAGAAGGCAAAGGAAAGGATTCTGACAAGATGCAAGTTAAAAAAAAACAACACCCTAAAATTAAATGCCAACTAGGAATAAGTATTTGTCACAAATGTGGTAGAGAGGTTAATAGCCTCAATCGTTAAAAAGTTTCTACTTTGATTAAAAAAAACAACTACTAAAACATCAATATAGGAAAGTGGGTAGGGGACATGAACAGTTCAGAGATAAGGAAATAAAAATAGCTTATAAATGTATGGGGAAATGTTCGGCTTTAACAGTAATCACAGAAATGCAAACACAACAATAAAATACTTTTTGCCCCCTGCTGCATCATGCAAGATTAATGCTGTGACACTACTCAAGGCTGGTGAGGGTGTGGGGAGAAAAGCACTGCTCTCACACTGTTCAGGCAATAGGCTTTGGAAAGCTTTAAAATATTCATATTCTTTACCCAGTAATTCCTCTACTGGAAATCTTCTAGAGAAATAATCAGAAATGCAGACAAAAATGTATGTGCACAGATGTTAATCACAGTGTTATTTATTATTAACAAACCAACCTCAATTCCCAGTGCTATGGAATAGTGTTCAGATTACAGTACATCCAAACAATACAGTCCCAGGCAGTTACTTAAAAATGATATTGACTAACATTTTTTAATGTTATGGGAAGATATTTTTAAACATAAACTTGAAAAAACTCAAAATTGCATATTCAGTATGATCTCAGCTATATAAACTTGGCAAAAAAAAAAAAGGCCATAGATAATTTTTAAAGTTTTAATAGATTATCTTTAGCTGGTGTGATTTTGGGTGATGGTTATTGTCTTTCTTTATACGTTTTTAAGGTACATACACTAAAAGGCACACAGCTTAACCATACAAATTTGACAATGACTATACCCACACATATCACACTCCTATTACACCATAGAACATCTCCATCTTTCTAGAAAGTTCCCTTGCAACCCTTTCTAGTCACATCCTTCCTGCAAGAGGCAACCTCTATTTTTCTTTTTCTCCTCCTTAGGTACATTTTGCCTGTTCTAGAACCTCCTATAAATGGACTCATGAAGTACACTCTTCTGTGTCTGGCTTCTTTTGCTCAGCATTATGTCCGTGAGTTTTATACTTATTTTAATTTTCTAAATTTTACCTGTTGCCCTATTCTAAGAATTAAAAAAAAATCATCTTATAAAAGCAGGGCTCTCATTCTTTGTCCTCCCACGTTTGGTCTGTGTTCACTCATGTGAAGCTCCATCTGTCAAGCCCTTCACCCCCCCAGTCCCACTGACCTCCTTCTGTTGAGCTTCTGTGCAGCTCAGGGACTGTGCTCCTCTCCCTGACACCTCACTGTCTGCTCCTATTAAGTGTCGCTGTAGGAGAACAGCTCTGGGGGGCACCCTGGTGACCCTGCATGTAGCCACAGAGGCCATGCAGGCAGTGCTAGACCCACAGTGGATGTGAGTCTTAGTGGAACGCCTTGTGATCCTTCCAGTGCAGGGGAGGGCAGGACTTTTTGAGGAGCTGCCACAAGGGCACTTCTCACTTGCTCCCCTCTTTCCAAGGAGGCTGTCATGAGACACTTCTCATCTCCTCCCAGGTTCTAGGAGGCATGAGGCTCCTCAGCAGCATGTGCCCCAGCATTCAGGTTTCAGGCTTCTGTTCCCCCTTCTTTTTGGTGTCACCCTGCGCTTGGGCCACAGGGAGCTGGCACCTTTGGCTGCTCTTCCTTACACTGTCTGTGTAAGTAATAACCTGCCTGAGTTTTAAAAGGGTTAGTTGTTTTCTTACCAGCCACATCCTCAGCTAGGCCTTGGCCTTGCCTTGTGCTTGACAGTCTCAAGTACACATCTTTTATTTGTTTCCTAGGGCTGCCATAACAGAGTACCACAGAAATTTATTGTCTCACAGTCTTGAAGGCTAGAAGCCCAGAATCACAACGTCAGCAGGATTGGTTCCCTCTGAGGGCTCTGAGGAAGAATTTGTTCCAGGCCCCTCTCCGTGGCTTGTAGTTGGCTACCTTCTCCCTACATCTCTACATGGTGTTCTCTCTGTGTACCTGTCTGCATCCAAATTAATCCTTTTTATATAATGCCACCTGTCATGTTGATTAGGGCCCACCTTAATGACCTCATCTTAGCTAATTACATCTGCTACAACCCTGTTTCCAAAAAAGGTCACATTCTGAATATTGGGAGTGAGACTTCAACTTATGAATTTGGGGGTGGGGCACAATTCAACCCATAACAATGTCTTTGTCTGCAACTAGACTCTAAGGTACTGGCCAGGAGGGTCTCAATAAGTACTTGGCAAGTTTATGGAAGAAAGTGAACTAAATAAGGAGTCGTCAGGAGGTGCCTGCAGGAGGACCCGGGGTGGTATTACCCCAGTGATATTCCCTCAGCCTTGTCAGTGACCCCAAACTGGCCAGGATCAGGAAGATGGATGAAGGTTGTAAACTAGACTAACAACGTACTGCTTTCCAGCAGGGACAGGAAAGGCTTTTCTCCCAGCCATGGCATTCATTGCCTTCTCTGGGAACCTACATGAATCATCCCAGGATTCTGAGAGGCTCAGTGAGGGCCAGGGAGGCCCCTGGAGTGACAGTTCACACAAGTCCTGGGGAAGTCTGAGGAGGAACTCAGAGATGACATCACCCATTCTCCTATGGTACAGGTGAGGAAACTGAGGCCAAGAGGCTGAGCAGGTTGTCTGTCTTGGTGATAGGGTGACAAAGCTGAGACAGAACCCAGGTGTCTTGACTTCCTGTGAAGTGCTTTTTTCCCCCACGAAACTTTCACTCAGCCATTTGTCTTCTCTTGGACTCACTGTCCTCAGTATAATGTCGCAAACACCTTTGTACCCTGTCACAGACGGTGCTGCCTCGAAGCCATGGATGCCCACAGGGTGGTCTCAAGCAGCTGGTCGAAGAGAATGCCCCAAACACCTGGTTCTTCATCAGACTCCCCTACCCTGGACCTGTGAGGACTCTCTGGGTTCAAGTTCAGGCACCGAATTTACTGTGGCCCTTCACACCTAATGCCAGATTCCAATCTAGTGGCCGAAATGGGATACTTCCATATTCTGCATTGCCCTATGCTTTGTTGAAGATTTTTAAAAAGTAAAATCAATGTACATGGGCTTCCCTGGTGGCACAGTGGTTAAGAATCCACCTGCCAATGCAGGGGACAAGGGTTCAAGCCCTGGTCGGGGAAGATCCTACATGCCATGGAGCAACTAAGCCCATGCGCCACAACTACTGAGCCTGTGCTCTAGAGCCCGCAAGCCGCAACTACTGAGCCTATGCTCTAGAGCCCATGCTCCACAGCAAGAGAAGCCACCACAATGAGAAGCTCGCACGCAGCAACGAAGACCCAATGCAGCCAAAAATTAATTAATTAATTAATTTTAAAAAATCAATGTACATGTCTATAAATAGAGTGTAAGCTCCTTTGAGAACCTTACCCTTTATCTTTATCTCTAGTTCCCAGTTGTATAGATGCTCAGTGAATAAAGAAATAAACACACCAACTAAATTTATGAGAGAAGCCCCTCCCTGCAGTGGTGGTTGGATGGGAGTGAGGGGAGTCAGAATTGATGAATCCATTTCTTTTCCCTCTACCAAAGTCTACTCTTAGGGTTACTTTTAGAATAAATTTCTCCCCTGCCCTGCCCTCCCTTCAGCTTCCAGACAGTGGACCTTGAAAGAGGTTTTTTCTTTAGGGAAGAAAGTTCAATGACTCCAAACCAAAGTTGTCAGGTGTTTTCCCCCAAAGTCTCTGTTTAGGAATATCAGGGGTTTCCTTTTCAATTTTATTTTCAATCTCCATTCCAAGGAAGCCCATGAAAGAAGCAGTGGGAGGTGAAGAAATGAAATCCAACCAAACCTTTCATGTGAATCTTCAGTGTAAACCCAGTTTTTCTTACTGGAACTCCAAGGCAAACATGATAAACATGATAAAAAATGATGCCATTTGAAAGAGCTCATTAGTGCATCTGGGAATAACCAAGGGAAGTTTCAGGGAATCAGAGGCTTCTGGGAAATGCATGATTCATAGAAAAGGGGTTCACCATTTTCTCCCTGAAGACCAATTCTTTAATGTCATGACATAACTTCCAAGCCATATCTTACTTAGTCTGATACTTTTTAAGACCCAGCAGATATTAACAGGTCACTCTTTTGGGTCTCAGTGATGCATAAGGAGTCTCCAACCCTTGGTCTGAGCCTTTAATGAGCCTTTAAGAAATATCCATGCTCGATCCAGGGCTGCTCCCAGTGTGTCTTCACTGTGCTTTCTCTTGTTTTACAGAATCTAAAGACAGAGTTGGAATAAACAGTAGGAATCATCTGTACTATAATACCCATTGGCAATATCCTTTCAGATACTGCCTCCCCATGAGGTCTTTCCTAACCTGGCAGCAAGCTAATTACTCCTTGCACTGAGCTCCCATGCCCCTTGCACAGGTGTGGTTACAGCTTTTCCCAGAGTGCATTATAATTATTTGTTTGCATGTCTGTCTCCCGGGTTGTGGGCTTCTGAGAGCCAACATGGTGTCTTACTCAGGCTTGCATTCCACCCTCGCTCCTAGCAGAGTTCCTGGCAAATAATATCTGCTCAACCTGTTTGTGAAATGAATAAAGAAGGGCCCCACTTTCTACATGCAATAAAGCTGGGGATGCATAGAGAGATGAGGTGCCCTGGGTAAGGTAAAGACCTTTATCACTACTTATATTCTTCTGCAGTTAATTATGAAAGAGAATGAACTAATTGTAAAATATATTGTTTTCATTTTCTGTATTTATTATCTCTGACCAGATATGTAGAGGCCAGATGCTTCCAGTTTGTTCTTGTATGTTGCCTGATTGTCCCATTTAATGTGGTTTACTCTGGTTAATGATGGAAAACTACACTCCCCTGCTCTTTGCCCCAAAGAGGACAGGAATTTCTTGCTCAAATCTCAGACTTGTTTGGCCGCTGGTCATCTTATAGGAAAATGTAGTTGGCTGGGAAGTAGGAGATAATTTCCTGAGTCTTTTTTCTTCTTTTTCCTACTTAGTATCTCTCATTCTCTGGACAACTCAAGGAGTCAACCTGACTATAGACCTGGTACATTTGGGAACAAAACCTCAATGTCCTGAGCTGTCTCTTGCAAAACCTGAGCAAAGGTCCCAATTAGCTGTAGGCATTTCCAGTTAGTGTCAGTATGTGAACAGTTAGGGTGGGGGCTTTCAGCTTTGTGTAACATGTCTGTTGGAAAGCTGTTTGCCCAAAATTGTCTTTCTGACTTTGCCCACATGTACTAAGGTATTATGAAAGGGAAATGAGCATTGACACTGCCAGGAGTGATTGTCAAGATATTTAGCAACATTTCTAGCACAGGCAGAGCCAGTCAGAACCTTCCTTCCAACTCTGGGGGAGAGGAACAAGTGAGCCAGGGCAAGGAGGGGAGTCATGGGGGAGGACAGGGGCTTGAGTCAGCAGCTGGATACCAACTGATATAAAGCTAGTTCAAAGTTTGTACAACTGGGGTGACCACACGGATGTGTCCCAGTGGAATAACTGCCTGAGAGTAAGAAAAAACTGGGCCAATTTACATCTCCACTACCCACCCTCTGACAGTGCTCCCCACACTGTCTGCATAGTAGACCCAGAGGATCTTTTAAAAAATGCCAAAGCCCAGGCCATAATTTCTGGGGTGAAACCCAGTATCATTGAAGCTCCCCAGGTGATTCCAATGTGCATGCAAGTTGAGAATCCTGCTCTATGACATTAAGTTAGTTATTTTGTCTTTTGGGCATTGGTGTTCCTTCTCAGTAAAAAGCGGACAATACCCAGCTCATCTCTCATTTGAGAAAATCACATGAATACATGCAGTGCCTGACATGTAGTGGGTGCTCACTAATGATTTCCTTTGTCTTTTCCCTCTCAAATTATTTATTTTCCTTTGTCACTTGTTTTGAATGTCATCATTTGGATAAACAATTAACCACTTTTTGAAATGGAAATGTCCCTGGAAGGGCTTGGGGCTAGTTAGTCATTTATATCTTAGTGTAGGTTATTTAAGATGATGTCTCTTCGAAGCCAGCTGACCTGAGGTAAGCTAGGAGGTGGGGTTTCTAATTTCAGTAATTAGATGAGCCTGAGGAGTAAGAGGCGTCCCCTGTGTTCTTGACACTGCAGAGTAGCAGCCGCTTCAGCTTCTTGTTGAGAACCTAACCTCAAACTCATGGCTGCCTCGTTCTTCTCCAAAGCCCAGCTGAAAGTAACATTTGTGAAGGATGGCCCATTCCTCTGGTTTAGGCATTCTCCTTTGGCCTCCACAAATTCTAACAGGTCTGTGACTGGGGTGAGGGCTCTGGGAACGGGAATCCTAGGCAGCATTCTGTGTGTTTGTGTGAACTGTCCCATTTCCTCCCAGGGAGATATAACATAGCTTTCTTCAGACTTTTGAAGGGAATTTCCACACCCCACCCACTAACAAATTTAAGAATTATTATTTTAACAACTTCCTGGAAGAAGCCACCCCCCTGGGCAGGCCCTTGCTGAATGGGCCTCTGTGGAATTGTTCTGCTGAATTGCTCTTTGGCATGATACGCAAACTTATATTGAGGAGCAATTGAAGAAATAACCCTTGAAACTCTTGTAATAAGGCTGTTGTTGATTTGTGGATTATATTACACTATGTGCATTCCTAAAGGAGCAAGAGAGACACTTCTTCCAAGCCCCTGGGCAGTTGTTTGAATCTTATGGACACTTTCTTCTTGTCTTTGGCTTCCAGAAAGCTTGGAGCATAAGGAAGGTTAGAAATAATTTTTTCTGGTGAAATGAGTGAAGTTCAAGATGTGAGGGTGGCCAGAACAACCTACAGGGCACCTCTGCCCTCGGTAAACTGGACACAGGAATGAGTGAGTGTCCCATCTTGAGAGGAGTGCCCTCGTTCAAGCACTAGGATTGCTCCTCACTGAATCCTCAATGCTGGGCATACAGTAGGTGCTCAATAAAAGTTTTGCTGAATGAATGCAGTGTTCCACAGAGCTCTTGAAGCTGTGCTTCCTGCCAAAGTGGGGCGACTCCCTGGCCTACCTTTGTGTTTCATTGTTATTTGGATCTCAAAGCAGGCTATCTTGTGAACTCATCTTTGCCCAGAGATCCCTGAAGAAAAAGCTCTCTCACTTTTCTCTCCCATCCTCTTGTCCCCACACCCCTTCTCTTTTCCTAGGGTTCAGGCCTGTAGTGTGGTCTGAGTGACAGGCCAGTGCTGAGCTGGCAGACTTTCCACCTTCAGCAGAATCATTATTCCTGCATGCATCTCCATATTTTCTCTGCCTTGGGGCCTTTTCTCTTCTCATGCAGATCAATCCTGAGGTCTGGGCTGTGTGGTTGATTCACTCAATGACAGGTCACAGCTCTGGCTCTGCTGGCAGCTAAAAGACTTGGGGCAGATTATTTACCTTCTCCAGGCCTCCGTTTCCTCATCTGTGATATATAGGGAGTAAGAGTACTTTCCATATAGGTGTGGTATGAGACCCCATTAGGTATAGTGATTCAGGCAAAAACCAAACAAAACCCACCACAGATTGGAGTCCAAATAATATTTGGACTAGGTGTTTGCTCAAGGTTTCTTGAGGACACTGAGGAAGGAGGATACACGGCATACACACAGTAAAACTTCCTTAAAATTCTCTGTAGACATTTCTTTTCTTACCCAAGTTCCATCCTCACAGCAGCTACCTTTTCTCTCTCTCCAGGTGTGGTCCAGTGCCGGGATCATTTTTCCTCACAACTCCATGCTCCTTTTTATGTTGAAAGAGTTCTCTCTTGACCTCTAGCTTCTGCATTTTTACCATCCCTTCAACAAACGGAAGGCTCTTCCTCAAGATCATCCTCTACAGAGAAATTATATCTACTTTTATTTTAACCTTTTTTGTTCCTGTTGTAAATGTAAAGCATTACTTTTCCAAAATCCTAAAGCTGATATCCCTTTAAAATAGCTTTTTGTTTTTGGTTATTTGTAGTTCTCAACCTTGGCTGCACCTGAGAATCACCTGGGGAACTTTCAAAACAATCCCAGTGCCCAGGCTGTACCCGAGACCAATTGAATCAGAATTTCCCAGACATCAGTATTTTTAGTTGAAAACCATGACTCTAGGCTCTTGCTCCTTAAAATGGGGTCCACAGACGGGCAGCTTGGGCATCAGGTGGGAGCTAGTTAGAATACGGAGTTTCAGACCTCTTCCCTATTGATCAGAGTCTGCATTCAACAAGATCCTTGGGTGATGTGAATGCACATTGAGAGGCACTGCTTTTGGCCTTAACCTGCCAGTGAGGTGAGCGTGGCCAGCAGCGCTGTAAGTACTTTCTTGGAGGCATTAGCACCAGGCAGACAAACGGCTGCACGATAAACTACCAGAGCTCCTGAACAGGGGGTCTGAGAAGGGTCCTCGCATCTTTATGTTCACCATGCTTCTGGGGAGATTTAGGGGATTATCAGCCAGTGTGGGTACACTGCCCAGGGAGGTGGTTTTCAGCCTTGGCTGAGCATTGGGATCACCTGGGGGACTTAAAAATAATCCCTGGGCCTCCCTGGTGGCGCAGTGGTTGAGAGTCCGCCTGCCAATGCAGGGGATACGGGTTCGTGCCCCGGTCTGGGAGGATCCCATATGCCGCGGAGCGGCTGGGCCCGTGAGCCATGGCCGCTGAGCCTGCGCGTCCGGAGCCTGTGCTCCGCAGCGGGAGAGGCCACAGCAGTGAGAGGCCCGCATACCGCAAAAAAAAAAAAAAAAAAAAAAAAAAATAATCCCTATACCCAAGACTGCAGCCCAGACCAACTAAATAAGAATCTGTGGAGGTGAGACCAGGTATCAGTGACCCAGTTTTCAGGTAATCAGTTGATTTCAATGGGTAGATAATCCTGAGAACCACTTCTAGGGCTTTCTGATCCTTATCAAACCTATCTGAGAATAAAAATATTATCTGAGCATTACGCTCCTAGAAGAATTTACTTTGTATAAAAGTCAAAACCTTGAAGTGCAAGAACTAATCATTAACTGCTGTTGGTGGGAAAGAACTCAACATGGGCAGAGTAGCCTTCTCTCTTTTTTTTTTTTTAAGAAGATGTTGGGGGTAGGAGTTTATTAATTAATTAATTAATTAATTAATTATTGCTGTGTTGGGTCTTTGTTTCTGTGCGAGGGCTTTCTCTAGTTGTGGCAAGTGGGGGCCACTCTTCATCGTGGTGCGCAGGCCTCTCACTCTCGCGGCCTCTCTTGTTGCGGAGCACAGGCTCCAGACACGCAGGCTCAGTAGTTGTGGCTCACGGGCCTAGCCGCTCCGCGGCATGTGGGATCCTCCCAGACCAGGGCTCGAACCAGTGTCCCTTGCATTAGCAGGCAGATTCTCAACCACTACGCCACCAGGGAAGCCCTAGCCTTCTCTTTATTGTCCCTGCCTAAACTTCCTGTCCTCTTGCAAATGTCCTACCTCATCTCTTCCTCTATTAGGCCTAAAATAGTCTATCTGTTTAGAGATCTCTGTGCTGGATGAAAATGGCTTTCAGTAAAATCTGTTCCTGGGATTGGCCTCCCAGCATGTGCCCTGCAGCTAAACATCAGGACAAGGGGAAGGATGCTGGGAGGCAGGGGTTAGATGTTTCAAGACGACCAGACTTGACTTTTTTTTTTTTTTTTTGTGGTACGCGGGCCCCTCACTGCTGTGGCCCCTCCGCCACTCTGGACGCACAGGCCCAGCAGCCACGGCTCACGGGCCCAGCCGCTCCGCGGCATGTGGGATCCTCCTGGACCGGGTCACGAACCCGTGTCCCCTGCATCAGCAGGCGGACTCTCAACCACTGCGCCACCAGGGAAGCTCCAGACTTTTCTTTTTTAAAAAATTTTTATTGGAATGTAGTTGATTTACAATATTGTGTTAGTTTCAGGTGTACAGCAAAGTGAATCAGTTATACAAATACACATATCCACTCTTTTTAGATTCTTTTCCCATATAAGCCATTACGGAGAATTGAGTGGAGTTCCCTGTGCTATGCAGTATGTCCTTATTAGTTATCAGTTTTACACATAGTAGCATGTATATGTCAATCCCAATCTCCTAATTTATCCCTCCCCCCCACCCCTTGCCCCCTGGTAACAGTAAGTTTGTTTTCTACATCTGTAACTCTATTTCTGTTTTGTAGATAAGTTCATTTGTACCCTTTCTTTTAGATTCCACATATAAGCAATATCATATTATATTTCTTTCTCTGTCTGACTTACTTCACTCAATATGGCGATCTCTAGGTCCATCCATCCATGTTGCTGCAAATGGCATTATTTCATTCTTTTTTATGGCTGAGTAATATTCCATTGTATATATGTGCCACATCTTCTTTATCCTCTGTTGATGGACATTTAGGTTGCTTCCATGTCCTGACTATTGTAAATAGTGCTGCAAAGATTTTTCTTGCTTTTACATCAGACTCAACTCAGGCCCTGCTAACACTCCCCTCCACCCTGCCCCCATCTGTTTATTTCCCTGGGGAATGTGCTGACAGCCTGCCCTTTGGTGTTGAATTCCCAGAGAAAGACAAGCTGAGCATTTGGGTGAGGAATTTCAGAAGTGGGCAGTGGCTGGTTCTACCCCCACCTGCTAGGTCACAGTTGAGCTCCTGCCAGGAACAGAAGTTCTTCCAGGGTCCCAGTCCTCATTTTCTCCCTCATGACTGCCAGAGATGGTGGTGAAGTCTTGGCCCTAGGTCAACTCCAACTGGAAGTAGCTCAATGCTAGGGATGTTCCCTCAGAAAATTTCTAGGAATGAAGGAACATGCAGGAGAAAGAAGCCAAAAGATTGAGTCAACCAGGATAGAATCCTCCATGTTAAATGACCTTTTAGAATTAACATATTTTTACAGTTTTATTAAGGTATAATTGATACATAATAAACTGCACATATTTTAAGTGTGCAATTTGATGTTATGACATATACAACTGTAAAACAATAACTGCAATTAAGGTAATGAAAAGAATTTGTTTTTCCTTATTTTCTGAATAAATGAAAACAAATTTCTAAAATCCTACAAAACAAGTGTGTGTGTGATGGGCTTCCCTGGTGGCGCAGTGGTTAAGAATCCTCCTGCCAATGCAGGGGTTCCAGCCCTGGTCCGGGAAGATCCCACATGCCGCGGAGCAACTAAGCCCGTGCACCGCAACTACTGAGCCTGTGCGCCTAGAGCCCGTGCTCCACAACAAGAGAAGCCACCGCAATGAGAAGCCTGCGCACCACAACAAAGAGTAGCCCCCGCTCGCTGCAACTAGAGAAAGCCTGTGAGCAGCAATGAAGACCCAAAGCAGCCAAAAATAAAAAAATAAATTTATAAAAAAAAGTGTGTGTGTATTTATGTGAGTTCAGCTGCTTTGAACTTAGGTAAATATATCTTTTTTTTTTTTTTTTTTTTTTGCGGTACGCGGACCTCTCACTGTTGTGGCCTCTCCCGCCGCGGAGCACAGGCTCTGGACACTCAGGCTCAGCGGCCATGGCTCACGGGCCCAGCCACTCCACGGCATGTGGGATCTTCCTGGACTGGGGCACGAACCTGTGTCCCCTGCATCAACAGGCGGACTCTCAACCACTGCGCCACCAGGGAAGCCCAGTAAGTATATTTTTAAAAAGCTCAAATGTAGAGGATCTTTTGAACTTCAAACAAAATTATTATTTACAAATCATGTATTTTGCAAACTTCTTTTTTTTCATCATTTCTATGTTAGCTCATAAGGAGTTTTTTAAAATTATTTTATGGTTTATAAAAACTTTGGCATATGTTACTGCATTTCTTCTGGAGTGATTTTGTTCTCACCAAAGCCCTTAGTGTTAATTATTATAATTTCTATTTTAAAGCTAAAGAATGTAAAAAGAGTTGGTTAGGATCACACAATTAATGCAGCCAAAGGCTTTTGATAACTGATTCCCAGCTCTGTGCTCTTTGTAGCATACCAAGTAATCATTCATGGGTAAGAAAAAGAGGCATAAAAACCCAAACAATTAATTTTTTTAAAAAATTCTTCAAACAGCCTTGACATTTATTTTTTAAATGAAGATTTATTTTGCCATGATACATCATCATTTTTGCGCTATGTGTGAATAAATGAACTTTGGCCTTAATGAATTCTGTTAGAACCTTGTGATACTTTTGATGCATTGCCAGTTAGCCTAGGTGAAAGGCCCCAATAATATCCAGACAGTTTCAATTGGCTTTCTTTTTCTTTTGGGGAGATTTAAGATTTTCTGAACTGAACTTCTTCCTTCCTTTCTTTTTTCTTATTTTTGAAAATAGAAGTTGCAAATAATACAGTATGACCAATGATCACTGGGAGGCTTTTTACATGCTACTGCAACATTCTAGGTAGTTAATCCAGAGAGAAAGCCCATTCCCTTTAGGGGAAATGAGAAGATGTCTGTCTTCAGTGTGTAAAATAAAGGCCAACTAAGAAGAGCAAGAAAGTTTAACCCCGAAAGTAATCAGATCCTAGGAGTTTAGAATCCCAAGATCCTAATGAATTAGTAGAAAATGTTGCAAGCTGGAAGGGACCTTAGCTATTTTTCTAGTCCAATCTGCTGATCTTACTGAGTGTACAATTGTGGTCCTGAGAGGGGGGGTATTTTCTCTAAAATTGCACAGCTGGTTAGCTAGCTGCAGAGCTAGGCTTAGCACAAAAGTCTCCTAACTCCTGGCTGTCTTCCCACTGGATCATCGAGATTCCATCTTCCCTCAATTGTGAGGAACCCTTTTGGAAGTCAAAACCATTTCAGAGGTACTCATATAAGTCTTGCTTTGTAATGATTGGTTGAGAAAATAGATAATGAGAAAAAGCAACAGTGAATTCATTAATAATTTAAAATTCTTTTATATGATGTTGTCTTCTCCGGCAACCAGGAGAAAAGAGCCAGGAATCTCCAGGTGGAGATGGGGATGTTGCTCATGCTTACACCTGACAATGCAATCTCACCCTGCAGCTGGACACTGCTGGTCTGGAAGTTTCCCTACCCAGTGGAGGGATACTTCCACTGAGGGACATGATAAAATCCTACAGAACTAGGACTGCCACTGGTGATATGATAACTGCTGAGGCTACAGAGTGTTGGCAAAGAGCTTGATGTTGATTATCCAGGGGAGGTGCAACTATCAAACAAGAGGCAGGGGACTATAAAGATTAGCAGAAAACAGACTATATCATATAGGCAGGTGCACCAATGACCCATTCCCCACTTCTTTCTTGCTCATCTTGATTGAAGGAAGGTATTCTGCCATGACCCAACTAAAGAATCATATTTGCTTTCAGTCAGTTATGATGTTCCTCTCTCCCCTTGCTAGGTATTTGATTTTGCAGCCTCCAGTGTAGCAGGAGTGGTCATCTGATGTCGTTCTGGCCAAGAAGATGGAAGGAGAAGGCTGCTGGAAGCTCTGGGGAAAGCTTTGGCTCTGCTGATGAAAAGTCCAGGTGTAGCTGGTGTCAGTCCCTCTCTAGTCATCCTTCCATGGACATGGCCAGGATGCCCATGGTGGCATCTTCTCATCATGAGGCAAAGGGCAAGAATGAAACAGAGATGTGACCCAGAGACCTGACATTGTAGCTAAACCAATCCCAGAAATTGCTTTCAATTTCTTGGTATGTGAGAAAAACGAATCCCTATTTATTTAAGCCACGGTTAGCTGGATTTTCTATTATTTGCAGCCAAAAGATCTCCTGATAGCAAAAGTTAGAGTCACCCCATTGGGCAAAAACCAAAAGAAACTTAGAAGAGGGGAGAAGGTAGCTATAGATGTTAGCTACAGCCTCGGGATCAATTGTAGAATTAAGGGCATGGTCCCTACCTCTTTTTCAGGTATATTTTTCGCTCCTTGCTAACGTATCTGAAAATTGAGGAATTATACCCCGTTGTCCCCTAACCATTTAAAAAAATCATGATGGATGTTATTATTTTAGTTATTACTAGCTTAAGAATGTTCTGTTTTCCTCCCATCTTATTTATCAGGTATGTTGGTGGTGGTTACATTCACCATTTGCCCTGAGTTTGCAAAATGATGAAGACTAACCCCTAGAAAGGGTAGCAGAGGGAACACAAGAGGAGTGAGTCTCATCAGGAGATCGTGGGTTTAACATTGAAAAACAACTTTATAAGTGAACGCATGACATGGTCGTCACACCCAGTCCCTGCAGGATGCACACCTTTGGTTGTCTGCTTGCTGGGAGCAGGTGGGTTGTGTGCAGCTGTGTGTGATGATTCGGATACACTGGGTTGGAACAGTGAAGACAGAGGGTGTGTTGCAGGTGTGCAGTCAGGGGCTTGCTGTGGTCCACATTCTCCTCGAGCTGAAACTCCTTGGCCCACAGCCACCTCCTCTGAGATGGAGCCCTTGGCTGGTCTTTGCACAGGAGAAACCACTGCCTGGGTCACAGGGAGATTGCCTGACTCCAGAACAACCAGGCCCCACACCGGCCTTAACAGGCCCTGCTATGAAAAAGTGGCCTCAATAAATAGATTTTCTCTCTTGGAAATCTGAACTGAATGTTCAAAACGAATTTGCTACTTGGGAGTAGAAGAGATGTGAGGAGGTGGCTGAGTCCCATTAATGTCTGGGTACTAGTAGATCTAGAGATGCCTTCTTTCCTGGCTCCGTGAAGCCATGATGGCTCCTGTTCCTGGATATGCATGTGGGATGGTTGTTATTATACCAACTTGGCTAGGCTATACTACCCAGTTATTTAATCAAATTCTAGGGCTTCCCTGGTGGCACAGTGGTTGAGAGTCCGCCTGCCAATGCAGGGGACACAGGTTCGTGCCCCGGTCTGGGAAGATCCCACATGCCGCGGAGTGGCTGGGCCCGTGAGCCATGGCTGCTGGGCCTGTGCATCCGGAGCCTGTGCTCCGCAACGGGAGAGACCACAGCAGTGAGAGGTCCGCGTACCGCAAAAAATAATAATAATAATAATAATTCTAAACTGGGTTTTGCTGTGGAGGTATTTTGTAGATGTAGTTAACATTCGCAATCAGCTGAATTTAAGGTAAGGGGATTACCCCTCAATAATGTGGTTAGGTTTCATTCAATCATTTGAAGACCTTCAAAGCAAAAGTTGAGATTTCTCAAAGAAATTCTGCTTCAAGACTGCAGCATCAACTCCTGCTTCTCTTGGTTCTCTTTCTCTCGAGAATCCTGACTGACACCCCATGAGAGTCTGCCTTCTTCATCACTCCATGGCACTGCAACCAAAGAGCCCTTCTCTCTTTGTTCCTTAAAATCAAAAGAACCTACACAAAAAACTCAGTAGCGTTCACTACCTTTGTGAAATGGTGGCTCTTAGTAGTGGGAGACATAGTGGTTCAGTCTACAGTAAATGCTTGGTGCACGCATGGATTCTCAGACTCTCAGAATACCTTCAGTCTCCAGGAACTGGGAAGAACAGGTTGACCCGCTCAGCCTTAGGTATAGGATTTCATTAGCTGCCTTTGCCCTGCACAGCAGAATAGTAGGAAATAGATACGTTGTTCAGGGAAGCAGTCCTATTCTTCCAGGATTACTTAGTGAAACTTGCTTAACCTCGTACTTCCTTGTTAAGAGAATGAGCAGCTCAACCGATGGTAGAGCAGGCAGGGACTCTAGGATACAATATGTAGGTCTCCAAAGATACTCCCATTCTGAATTCTCCCTTATACCCCTGCCAACCATGGGAGATGCTTCCTCCATTGGAGACACGCCTACTGCCCTTCCTCTTTGAACCTCAAACTCATCCCTTCACTGTACTTTGCCCTGTAATTACCTGTGCTCACAGATCAGTCTTTTGCTGAACGTGGCTTATTCTCTTATTTTTATGCATGCACAGGATGAAGGAAAAAATGATCACTGATGTCTGGCAGGCTGGGGGAAGAGAAATGGGGTATGGCATGGGATGCTGCCCTGGGTGGGATCAAGCACTAGGCACTAGAATCCTTCTATAAGAGCGATAGAGGTAGATATTGAGGTGATGGAAACAAGAGCCACAAGAAAAGGAGGGCCCAGGAAGACAAATTTCACCTGTTTAATTTCGCCCTTTGGCCTTAAAGAGGCCAGAGCATAGTTTTATGCTCAATTACAATAACCACATTGGTTGTAATGATTGTCACTTGGCATTTTTTCTCATAGCTCTTATTAATCCTTTAAAAAATGCTTTATTAGTCATTTTAAGAAATAAATGCATTGATAAACTTGCCGTTTTGGAAGGGAATTATCACAGTCTGGAGTAGTAGGAAAGAGTCCAGTTTCAGAGTTGGTCTCATTTGTATTTGAATTGAGACTCTCATTGGCTGTGTGACATTGGTCAAGTTACTAAACCTCTCCGTTTCTTCATCCATAAAATTGTGGTAATAATAATACCTACCCTGCAGGAACTTTATGAGGACTCGTGGAGAGTATACGTAACGTGCTTCACACGGTGTCTGGGAGACCTGTCACACTGCCTAGCACTCTGCCGTAATAGCCGAGGGGTAATGAGCCCTTACAATGCTGCAGGTAATACGCTAAGGACATTAGCTCATTTGACACAGAACCAGGTCCTGTTGGCCTCTATTCCCTCTGCCACTCTCCCCTGAGCCCCCTGTCCAGAGGCCTTTCTAAGGAAGCGCAGCTGTGAGGGAAGCAGAATACAGGCCTAACCCTTCTCCTTAAGAACTGATGACCTGTCTGAGGCCTCACCTGGGCTTTACAGAGGCAGCCACAAGAAGCCTGGGTGTCTAGCGGATACAGCCAGGCTTAGTTGGTGATCCAGAGACAAGCTCAGGGAAAGCCCGGTCACCTCTCAGGGGAGTCCCACCTGAAGTGGATGAAGTTGGGTTATGGACCAGGGCCTACGGCTGGTCAAAGGTCCTCAGAAAGCTCAGCCCACTCCCCTGGCACCTTTCTAATTGCACATGGAGTGGCTTCTGCCCATAACCTCTGAGAGTTGGGGATACTGTGAGTGAACAGAGCAGAGCTGTGGAGCCCTACAAAGCACATGGCAGGGAACACTGAGGAGGGCATCCAGGCTCAGCCCTGCGGTGAAGTATTTGGTTACCTCCTGGGAGGGATCCAGTATGGTTGGAAGGACTCAGGCCAGAAGTGCTGAATGGAAGGACTAAGTTGATGACACAAACTTGGGTCCAGAACCAGCCAGGGAGGGAAAGTTTTTGCCGTATTGTCCAGAGAAGCCAGGTGCTTGGTTGCCAAGGAACATCTGTGTTGGAATTTTATATGCAGGGCCAGCAATGCCAAATTCCTTAAAAGCAGCTTCTTCCTGCCCAGATGGCTTCAGCAGCCTTGACAGAAGGGTGTGTGCGTGTGGAGGTGGGTGGCATTCTCAATCTGGGCCTCTCCTTCTTTTTTAGGACTTTGTCCCTTAGTGACTCTTCCCAAGTTAAACTGTACTTCATGCTTTTGTCAAGAACTTAACTAGGAAGGAGAGAAGATGGGCTGTCAGCGAGGGAAAACGTGTTGGAGATCATTCAGGATCACTTAGGTGGCAGCATCCCACAGTGACTCTCACTCCCAAATATCCACACAGAAGGAGTGATGGATACGTGAAATGCATAAATAATCCCCATGTCTAATTTAAGCCACAGCTGCCCTTCCCCCAGCCCTGACCCACTGCTACACAGTGCTAATCCAAGAGAGATTGGGTTTATTCAATGCCCACTCAGAAACCAGAGAGTCTGAATTGCCTAAGGACATACAGATGGCGACTAGTGAGATGACAACTCTCTTTCCTGCCAAACGTCCATTTTTCTGGGAAGTTGAGACCTGGTAAAGTGTTCTCACATGTGAACAAAGGGAGAGAAGAAGATATGCAGGATGACAGCCCTGGGTAAGCCACAGGGGGTGGTTCTAATCAAAGATATTCACCAGAACTGCGGGGGGGGAGCCTTGACAAAATAAAGATGTTGGGACCCCACCCCCGACCACCTAAGTTAGAATCTCTTCTTGGGAGGTGCCAGGTATATTTTGAAAACACTCCCTGGGTATTTCTGATGGGCTGCTCAGATTAAGAACCATGGTGCTAGAGGAATAATTTCCCCTGGATAATCTAATATGGGCCATATTTCTCAGGAAGCTAGTTTTTCACTGATTGCTTATCTTCTAACAGAGATAGCATGACAGTGAGGCTAAGGGTATCTGTTCTGGAGCCCAAGTGCCTCCCACTTCCACCACATTCTTTGGGCAAATTACTTAACCATTTTGCTCTTCAGTTTCCTCATCTGTAAAATGGAACTAATAATAGTGCCTACCGGAGACAGTTGTGAAAACTGAGGTATTTGGGCTGGCCAAAATGTTCGTTCGGGAACAAACTTTTTGGCCAACCTAATAATACATATCTTTACCTAGTGTTTTGCAAATGATAACAAGACTTACCCTGGATGGACATTAGCTATTATTATTAATACATTTGACATGATAGTTTCAAATGTAGGATAGAATTGTTATTTCTGGGAGCCTCTGAGACAGGTAGACTGGCATGCTATTTGTTTTTCTCCAACAGAAGTCCATTGGTTATCATCTTTGAAAATTCTTTTTAGCTAGAAAAGGAAGGCACATTCATGCAAATTGGTTCAGGTTCACAGGCGCAGAGTGATCCAGAAATTAGCCTTGGCTAAAAATAAACTAGCTTGATCATTTCTGTTTCCAGCAATAGAATGAATCAGATAGCCAGAATAATTTTCCCATCCAAAACAACGGAAGTATTGAATAAAGTATATTTTTAAAATCTTTAAAAATGCATCTTTGAGCTGACATGAAGGTAAGAAATCCTCTCAGCTCCCAAACAAACTGAAACCAAGAGCTCTGAGAGGTAAATGAATAGCAAAGCTTGCCTTCAACCTTGAAGTTTCTGCCAGATGCCAACACCTTGGGCTACTGCCTTGGAGGTTGTATGGGGATGGAATATAGGAGTTTAAGTCCAGTGCTTAATCAAGGTGGGGTACATCATAGGAGATCCTTAAATAAAGCTGGAATCCCAAAAGATCACACATGTTTTATGGTGAACACAGAAAGAGAAACAAGAAAACTTGCCTGTCTCAATCCAGATAACCACTTTGGCTTGGCACAAACTGTCTCTTGCACTTGCAGTTCAAATTCATTTCACATGTGTGGCCCTAAATATCTAAGTCTGAAAATTTAACCTATTCTCAGTTTGGTAATACCTGACATGACCAGCTGAATAAACACAAATATATTCTGGAGGAATCCTGCTGCAACTCAGTCCTCTCAGAATTTCCACAAATAATGTCCAAAGAGAATGAGCAGTTTACAGTAAAAAAATATCTCAAAACATGCAAGGAATCAAAGTATTATGATTGAGAGAACCAGCAAAAAAGAAAAATAATAAAAACCAAACACATACTAGAAATAGATCAGCAAGAGCATTAGATAGCAGATTTATTGAACACCACAAGTAAAGCAGCTATGTAAAATATGAAGAAGTCTTGAAAATTTGAGCAGGAAGCAAGTAGACTTGAACCAACAAAACATAACTTCTAAAAATGAAAAATATAATAATTGAAATTAAGACCTTGATGGATGGAGTAACGAGAAAATTGGGTAGTTAGAAATAATGGAGATGGATGCAATGGCATTATCGTGGATATAAATTTGAGAAGTTTAAAAATATGAATAAAAAGGAAAAAGAGTGGACAAAGTGAAAGATTTCAGTCAGATATAAGGAGGGGATTTAATTTTAACAACAAATGGCTGAGAATCTTCCAGAATTCTTAAAAAAGACACTAATGTTTAATGAATCTGAAGAAGGATAGATAAAAGGAAACATCCTCCTAGATACATCAGAATAAAGAAAAAGAGGTGATCTTAAAAGCAGCCAGAGAGGAAAGATGGATCTTCTACAAAAGAATGGCAACTAGTGTTAATGTTGTCTTCTATAATGGAAGCCAGAGGGCATAATGTGCTGAGGGAAAACAATTGTTAACAAAAATTTTATATCCAGACAAATGATTTTTCAAGAATGAGGGCAAAGATATTTGAAATAAAAGAAATACATAAAACAGGTAATTATCTCCAGAAGGTCTCCACTAAATGAAATTCTATGTAATATACTTCAGTTAGGAGAAAAATGGTCTAAGGGACAAGATCTGAGATATGAGAAGGATGATGAACAAATATAAATATTATATGTAGATAAACCTAAATAAACCTTAACTATATAACATGATAAAAATGTCCTATTTTCAGGAAAAAAAATATTAGAAGAAAATACCATACAACATAAGCATTGGATTAGGTGGACAGATAATTGGAATTGAAGAAAAAATTAAGAAACTTGACTTTTTCAGGAGGGGGTTAAAAATATTAATTTTAGAATTATTAAAAATGCATTTTATAATTTTTAGGGCAAACCACAGAAAAGATATGGACATGATAACTTCTAACAAATAAAAGACAAATGATGAAATACAAGCAAAACCAGTCTTGCTTAACTCACAAGAAGTGGGGTGTGGGAGAAGAATAAAGTGAAACAAATATAAAACACATAGTAGGATATTAGAAATAAATTCAAATATAATAGTAATTACTATAAATACAATAGGACTGAAGTCCTCGGTTAAAAGACAAAAATTGATAACCTGATTAAAGAAATACAATCTAGCATATGCTATTTACATGAGATGCTTTTTAAACATAAGGATATAGAAATATTGGAAGTTAAAGGATGGAAAAAGATACAATAAGCAAGTACTAATCAAAAGAAAGATGGAAAAATATATTAATAACAGAAAAAAACAGACTTTAAGCCAGGTAGTTTTATGAGCAATAAGTCACCACATAATGGTAAAATGCTTAATTTCCCCAAAATATATAATAATTCTAAACTTGTAAGACATAGTATATAAGATATATATGAAATACCATTTATATTAGCAATAAAATATATTTTATATATATATAAATATATATATATTTATATATATATTATACATATACATACAGCTTCAAATACATAAAGCAAACAAATGACAGCACTACAATGGAAGCCAGACAAACCCATTGTGCTAGTAGGAGATCTTAATACATTTCTCTCAGTAATTCATAGACTAAACAGATAAAAATCAGTAAGGATATAGAAGATTTAAAGAACACATCAATAAACAATAAAACGGACATATGGAGAACACTGCACCATGCAGTTGAAGATTATTGCGTCTTTTTAAGCACTCATGGAATTTCCTATGAATAAATTTAAATGTAATTAAGTTAGAAATCAATAACAAAATATAATGAGAAAAAACCTTACATTTAGAAATGAAAAGTACACTTTAAATAACTCACAGATCAAAGAAAATGTCTAATGGAAATTTACATACATAGAACTGAATATGATGTTTTAAAACTTCTGGAATGCAGTTAAAGCAAACTAGGAATAGAAGAGATATTTGTTAATCTGGAGAAGGACCTCTTAAAAACCTGCAGCAAACATCATTATTGATAGTCAAAAGTTTAGGTTCAAGGGATAACATAGAGATGCCCACTTCCAATATTCCTATTCAACAATGTGTAGGAGGTCATAGCTAGGGTAGTAAAACAAGAGAAAGAAATGAAAAGTCTAAAAATTGGAGAGGAAGAAACAAAACGGTCACTATTTGCAGATGTAGAAATTCTAAAATAATCTGTATATGAATTAGGGTTAATAAGAGTTTAGCAAGATGTCTGCTTATAAAGTTAATATAAAAATTAATTGCATCTCTATATACCAGAAGCAATTAGAAAATGTAATTTTAAAAGATACCATTTATATTAGCAATAAAAAATGAAGTACTTAGTAAATAAATTTCTAAAAGAGATATAATTCTTTATAAAGCTCAAAAACTTTACTGAAAGACTTTGGTCCTAAAACTATGCAGACATACACTATGTGTACCGTATTTTTCAATAGATAAACAATATTATATAGATGTATACTTGTCCTTTTTTGATCTATAGATTTAGTGAAATTCCAGTAGGAGTTTTGGTTTTTTGTTTGTTTGTTTTTTGGTTGAACATGGCCAGAAGATTCTTAACTTTATATGGAAAATGTAAAGGCCAAGGATAGTCAAAACAATCCTGAAGAAGCAGCAGAAGGTGGTAGGCCTACCCCTATTACAGATCAAAACTTCTATAAATAGTTGCAAATTCAACTATGCTCAACTTAAGAACTTCGTTATCAGAAGATACCTTTAAGATAGTGAACAGTTGATACAAATATATAGAGATTTGCAGTATATAACTACAAGGGCATATATATATATATATATATATACCCTTCTATATGACTACAGAATATATAACCATTCTTATGAAGCAATAAGAACAAATGACTCGATAAAATAGTGGGCAAAGGCATGAACAGGCATTTTACAGAAGAATACACATATGACTCAATCATATGAAAAGATGCCCAATCTCATTATTTACCAGAGAATTACAAATTAAAACTACAGTGATAAACCATTTTACACTAACAAATTAGCAACAGCAACAAAGCTGATAATTTATCGTGTTGAGGTTGTGCAAGGAACTCATTAACTGTTACTGGGAATATAAATTGGTACAACCACTTTGAAAAACAGGGTCGCATCACCTAGTATTACCTAGTAAAGGTGAATGAACATCCATGCACTCTACAGCCCAGCAATTCCACTCCTATCTGAAGAAACTTACACACGTGTGCCAGGAGACATGCAAGAGTGTTCATAGCTGCATTGATCTTAATGGTTCCAAATTGGAAACAACCCAAATGCCCATCAACAGTAGAATGAATACATAAATTCTGGTATATTTGACTCAGTGTGTGAAGAAATAGGATACCGCAGTGACAATGAATGCCCTACACACAGCTGCCCTCAAAAATATGAAGGAATCTTAAAAACAGAAAACTGAGCACAAGAGGCAAGTCACAGATCACCTCCTAACAGCATGACTGCATTGATATCAATGTCAAAAACAAAATTAATCAATCTATTTTTTTAGAGGCACATTCGCAGGTGATAAGAAAAGGCAAGAGGGAACCATTACGACAAAAATCAGGCTAGTAAGGTTGGCTTTGCAGGGGAAGAAGAAGGAAATAATCTGGAGGAGGAGGCACATGGGGATTTTAAGGTACGGTAAGATTCTATTTCTATTCCTCAGTGGTGAATATGTTACCGATCCTTTGGAGTTGGGCCCCAAGTAGGGTTCTCCTGCCCAGTGTCTTTCGAGCCAATAGAATGACACCCAGGTTAGTTCAGAAGCAAAGGAAAGCTTTCTTCTTTGATCTAAGGATGGAGGGGTGCAAGCCCGTGCTCTACAGAACACGATCTCCCCTGAAAGGCCATGGGTGAGGCTACTTTATAGGGATCTCCGGTGTGGGGGGGGCGCTGGGCGGGGGTGGAGTTTTCGAGGGCGGGCGCAGCTGTACTGCGCCTCGGCAGCCTCTCTGCGCACGCCCGCCGCCATCTTGAATTGAGGTGCTGTGCAGGGCGCTTCTGTGCACCGTGCCGGAGCTGAGGTGTCGGCGCAGTTATTTCCCAGGAGGAGCTCTGGTCTGAAGGGCCGGGTGCGAGGCCTCTGCATGCGGCCCCCTGTGAGCAAGGGAAACCAGACTATGCACCGAAGGAATAAAAAGGTTAGACTTCATTATACTACCGGAATTTTATTTTTATTTCCTGAGAATTGTTAGTGGGCTTTGCTGGTGACAAATACACAGGTGTTCGTGTTGTTAATAGTTTCTAAACTGTAAGTTTTTAATACCCTTCTGTTTGTATAATATAGCTCACCATTAAAGCAAGGCAAAAAAAGCTATTCGGCACGTAAAATTGAGACCGTCAGCAGAACAAAAATTGTGGGGAGTATAAAAGGGAGAATAGCCAGGCGTCGTGTCTCCCACAAGGCAGCGCCACCTCCCCGGGTCCACTTTGACACACCCTGGCTCTGGCCTGATCCTCCTCACCCTGGCAAGGGAAAGGAAGGGGCCTTTCCCCTCTGTCTCCTTTTGTGTTAATGAGATTGCAAGTCTGCGTCCACTGCTTTGTCCAAGGTCACACAATTACTGAAGGTTCCCAGTCCACCGTTCATTTCACATGTTATTATGCAGTGTTTTATTTCATCCTTCCCGGGAGGGCCTCAAAGAAGAGAATATTAAAAGGCTACAATAATTAGCCTCACATTGTAACACCCTTGACTCCAGGCGAGCTCCTGTAGCAGAGGAGGGAGAGGTTTAGTTCTGCTCTTCTTGGATGGGTCTGAGATTCTGGCTGGAAAGTAGGAGAGAATTTCCTGAAGATTCCCAGTGGTGTCTGGGGTCGCTTTGGGTCACTGTTGTTCCCAGTGGTGCTTGAGTAGTAACTGTGGACTGCCAGGAGGCAAAGCATTAGATCTCATCTGTTCGCTGGGGTAGGTTGCGTGGGCAACCTGGAGTAGACTGGACAGATTTCCAGGGCTGTGGAATTACTCATTCCATCCTGAAAGTTTGACCTGTTTTTTTGATGTCAGCCTCTGACCTGCAGAGCAGAGCTGCAGGTGAGCAGGCGAGTAGCAGGTGAGCAGGTGAGAGTTGGAGGGGAGCAGCTGATAGCTGTAGGTGAGCTGCAGTTGAGCAGGTGAGAGCTACAGGTGAATGGAGGCTCCTTTCACCAGAGTAGGGTGGGCCCCTAATCCAAGGAGCCTCCTTCCAGTACCCCAAGACTCTGCCCTCCTGTCTCTGCAGTTATTTTAAGAAAACCATCTTGTAACCCTTTCTGAAAAGTAGTCCCTTTCTGTTAAAACATGTGTAAAATAGTGGAAGATATAAAATGTGACCTCATTAGGCTTTGGTCATTGCTGAGGGGCATCAAGCTGGTTAATGATAAAGCTTCAGGACTGTTAGTTCTTTGTTGCCTGCAGGGGGGTAGGGTTGTGTGGACAGCTTTTCCTTAACTGCCATTCTGGTGAGCCTCACCCAACCAAAGATTTCTTCTGCTCTCTTTTGGTTGCTTATCAAGATGCTCATTCGAGAACCTGACAGTAATTTAAAGATCGGGAAGGTAGGAAGAGAAAGTTGTATGGTACCTACGTTGTCCCTCCACAAAACCTTGTAGAGGTTTGCTTGGGCCCTGTTGGATTCTTGACCTCTGCCACCCAGCTAAGAGGTGCCATCTGGACATGCCATCAGTGCAGGCACAAACCTGGGGACCCTGGTCCTCCCGCTGCACTCGCCTTGCAAAACCCATTGCTCTTGGCCTATGAACATTTCTTATTCCAGGTTTTTCTTTTCTGCTATTAGCAAGGGAAAGTGTCATCACAGCCTTAATAATAAACCAACCAACTTTAGAGGAGTGTCCGGGCTTTAGAGAAGACTTATTTAACCTCAAAAGACAAAGGGAGAAGTGTACCCTTAAACACGGTTAAGTCAGTAAGTTCTATGTTTATGAATCTAAACGTATTACAATGTATGATGGTCAGTATTATGTGTCAGTTAGGTTAGGCTACAGTTCCTAGTTATTCAGTCGAACACTAATGTAGATGGGGCTGTGAAGGTATTCTCTAGCTGTGATTGAAGTCCACAATCAGTTTACTTTAAATAAGGAAGATTATCCTAGATAATCTGGGTGAGCTTGATTGAATCAGTTGAAAAGTATTAAGAGCAGAGCTGAGGATTCTCTGAAGTAGAAGAAATTCTGAATGTATACAGCACCTCAGACCCTGTCTCCAGCCTGCCCTTCCTGATGGTCTGCCCTGTTAATTTCAGATGTGCCTAGTTATGGGTTGAATTGTGACCGCCCCAACAATGCAGGAGTCCTCACCCTCAGTACCTGTTAATGTGACCTTTTTTTAGAAATAGGATCTTTGTAGATGATCAAGTTAAGATGAGGTCATTAGGGTGGGCCCTAATCCAAAATGACTGTGTCTTTATAAAGGGGGAAATTTGGACACAGGGAAAGACATGCATAGAGGAAAGACGACATGCAGAATCAGGGAGAACACAGTCACCTACACGTGAAGGAACAATATATGTATCCATCTCCACATCCTCCTGGGACTCTGTTTCTCTGTTAAAACACTAACTGATGCACCACATCAGAAGGGGTACCACTTTTGGGTGGTATCCCTGAGTTTGATCCTGGAACAGAAAGAGAATATTAGTGGGAAAACTGGTGAAACCCAAATAAAGCCTGGAATTTAGTTAATGTACCACTGTTGGTTTCCCAAATGTACCCTGGAGGAGGAAGCTGTGTGATGGTATATGGGAACTCTGTACTATTTTTGCAACTCTTCTGTAAATTAAGCATTATTCCAAAATAAAATGTTTACTTTTAAAAAGGCAACCTGGATCCAACACTTAACAGTTGTGCGACCTTGGGAAGCTTATTTAATCTTTCAGGGCATCAGTCTTGTTTTTGTAAAATGGGGGTTAAATATACAACCTGCCCATAGGGTTGTTATAAGGATTAAATGAGTTAAAAACACACAGACTGCTTAGGAAAGTGCCTGGCACAAGGTAAGTGCTTAATAAAGGTTAGCTCTAATTATAATATTTTTGTTTTATTTTATACACAACTTGTTCTCCATGGCTACTTGCTCAGTGTGTGGTAATCCCATAGACGAGTGTTTTCCTAAATTGAGTGTAGGCTTGTTTTAAGACTACCCATTGGAGGGTAAGAAGAAAAAGTAGAACTTCTGTTTACTTGCTGTATTTATTTCATTCTTTTAAGTTTTCTATATCTGTGTATGTGCCACAATGCATGTTTTAATCCAGTGTAACATATGCCTTTTTTATTGATAGAGTAAATAGTCAAAAAGGCATGGGGACCAATACTGTGCTCTTAAGGCAGGGTACACTCTTGCATCCATGTGCCCTTCTTTGGGCTCAAAGACACAGCCACTTAGGCAAACTAATTTTGCATAAAACCCTAACCCCTAAGCCATTTAAATCTGCATGAAAATAAACTTTTAGCTCAGAAGGCTGAAAATGTTGAGGTTGATTCAATATGTATTTACGACCCAGTGTTTCTTCAGCCTGAATTATTTCCATTTGTTCCATTACTGGACAAAATCTCTCCACTTACTTTTGAGAATCTAAATTTTTCCTCTGGTTTCTATTAGACCTTATTTGTTGCTTCACATAGTACCCTCTTCAAGTTATTTCAGGCACAGGAAGTTTATGAATCTCAAGCCTTTTGGTTCTAGATGGTGATACTGGTAGCAAGATAGAATGGTATTTTTTGAGGCAAGGAACAATGTAACTGACATTCATTTTGAGTTTTGTACGCATTTATTTATTCACATTCATTCACAGTAATTCCTTCAAATGTTGATTTAGTTTAAAAGGTCTTAGAGACAGTCAGACTTAGATTCAAATCCTGTTGGTTTTCAGAACCTGGGTTCAAATTCTGCCACTAACTAGTTGTGTGTCCTTGGACAATTTCTGTTTTTTTGAATTCCTTTTCATCAATTTCCTTGTTGGAAAGATAGAATAATTACCTTGCAGGGTTGTGTAGGGAATAACAATATATATGTGAAGTACTTGTACATGTTTGTGGCATGGTGGGTGCTTAACAAATAGATGATTTTACTGTTATTATTGTTATTTTACTGCTATTGTGAAACTACTAGGCTAGGCCTGCAAAAACAAAGATGGCTACGGCATCGTCCGTGCCTGTAAGGAAAATACACATATACACATCAAAAATATTACTGACACAGTTGATGCACTTGGTATAAAAGTAAAATAGCAAAAGCAAGCTTACAATGAAAAGCAACGCCTCCTGGCCTCCCGTGCCCCAGCCCTAGTCGCATTCTTCTGAGACAAACTTTATTCGCTGTTTCTTTTTCATCCTTCTGTGATTCATTCTGAAATTCAAAATAATAAGCTTGTATTACTTTTGCCTAATTTTATCAGCTTTAGAACAATCTATTGACTCCTTGTTATGATAGAGGATTTAGTAGATAACATGACGCTGTACTTCCTCTACCTTTTCCCTTCCTGACGTTTGATAGTTATATTATTTTCTAAAAAATCCTCTACTGCTGATATTTTAAACTTTAAATACTATGCTTAAACGTCTATTTCTCGTTCTATCACTTTCAGTCAATATTTTAGTCCCCTTAAGGTTAGCACCCTTTCTCTTTAATTTTTTATCTCCTGTAAGAGGTAGCCCGATTCTCTAAATTGCAACTTGATGAATAAAAAGTTTGCTGAATTTACCAAATTTAGGAGTTTGGCATTTCATAGTGATTTGATTGCTTTGGATTCCTCCTCAGCAATTTCATTCTTAAGAGATGCAAGCCTACTTATTAAATTAATCTAGAGTCCCTTTTTTCTCACTGTTGTGGCCTCTCCCGTTGTGGAGCACAGGCTCCGGACGCGCAGGCTCAGCGGCCATGGCTCACGGGCCCAGCCGCTCCACGGCATGTGGGATCTTCCCGGACCGGGGCACGAACCCGCGTCCCCTGCATCGGCAGGCGGACTCTCAACCACTGCACCACCAGGGAAGCCCTAGAGCTCCTTTTGTCAGCTTCACATTGCTTTCATGTTATCAACATTCATAAGATTTGCATTTAGTTCTGCAACTGTAGTATTGGCTTCCATGCTTTATCTATGGTTGATTTAAAAAGTTTTAACTCACAAAGAAGGCATTTGCATTATTACGATTACTTAGTTATTGCCCACTACAGGGAGGGGCAGTATGCATATTTTGTATACACCAATCTAAGGGCCCTTTGTCAGGCTACTTGAAAGGGAGGAGACACAGTAATATCAAAGTCAAATGATTTTTCTTTTCTTTCACTCTATTGGTTACTTAAAATCATGCCACTTTTTACTTTGCTTTGAAGTTGGATCACTACCTTCTTTTATAACCTTTGGTCTTTCCTGACATTTCTCATCTTTCATCTTTCTTTTTTCTTCCTCCCTCCCAGAACCTCAGGTTTAGTAAGCCTTTCAGACATAGCAACTCTTGCAAAGCCCCTGTCTTTCTCCAGGTCTTAGCCTTCCCGACCTGAGTTAGGACCTGTCGCTCTCTTCTGGACAGCTGTCCTGAGATTTTCCTATACAACCTTCCCAGGTTGGATCCACTGCTTCCTGGATCCCATGTCTTTCTCTTTCTGGAGTACATCCCTTAGTAACTTCTTAAGGAAGTCAGAAGTAGTTTTTTGAGGCCTTGTTTGTCCAAAAATGTCCTTATTTAGATAAATCACATATGATCGATAGCTTGGCTGAATATACAATTCTATCTTCAAAATTTATTTTCCCTCCAGTTTTTTTCTGACATCCAGTATTGCCTATGAGAAGTCCAATGTCAGAATGTTACTTGTTTTTTGTAGGTAGTTACTCTGCCCCCCGACCCAACACCATAGAGATTTTTTATATTTCTTTATTTTTGATCTTGTGTGTCTAGTTGTAGATCTTTCAGAAGTTTTATTGTGCTGGGAAAAGTCATTGTGTGATGACATAAAACTTAAATTTGGAGGAAATTTTTTCTATTACTTTTAATAAATCCATTTTCTTTCTTTTTTTTTTTTTTTGTGGTACGCGGGCCTCTCACTGCTGTGGCCTCTCCCGTTGCAGAGCACAGGCCCTGGATGCGCAGGCCCAGCAGCCATGGCTCACGGGCCCAGCCACTCCACGGCATGTGGGATCCTCCCAGACCGGGGCACGAACCCGCGTCCCCTGCATCAGCAGGCGGACTCTCAACCACTGCACCACCAGGGAAGCCCTCTTTTTTTTTTTTTTTAAAGCCCCCATCCTGGTCTTTATTTTTTCCTTCCTTCCTTCCTCCCTTCCTCCCTCCTTCCCTCCCTCCCTTCCTCCCTCCCTCCCTTTTGCGCAGGGTCTTAGTTGCGGCATGCGGGATCTTTAGTTGCGGCATGTGGACTTCTTAGTTGCGTCATGTGGACTCAGTTATACCATGCAGACTTCTTAGTTGCGGTATGCGAACTCTTAGTTGCGGCATGTGGGCTGTTAGTTGCAGCATGTGGACTCTTAGTTGTGACATGCATGTGGGATCTAGTTCCTTAACCAGGGATCGAACCCGGGTCCCCTGGCACTGGGAGCACAGAGTCTCACCCATTGGACCACCAGGGAAGTCCCTCTCCATTTTCTTTACTTTTTAGTAACACCTATTAATTGGATAGTTTTCTGTCATATTTTTTATCCATTTGGGTTTTGGCTTTCTAATATAAAAGATTTACTTATACTTTATCTTTAGCCCTCCTACTAAATTTTTAAACTTTTTACAATTTCAAACTTTCTTATTTTTTGACTCTCACTATAAGGTAGCATAACTTTTATATACATATGTAACAAGAATAACATAAGACAAAACTCTGAGTTTATATACATATATAATTTATATATTGGCACTAAAATTTTTTTAACATCTTTATTGGAGTATAATTGCTTTACAATTGTGTGTTAGTTTCTGCTTTATAACAAAGTGAATCAGCTATACACATACGTATATCCCCATATCTCCTCCCTCTTGCGTCTCCCTCCCACCCTCCCTATCCCACCCCTCTAGGTGGTCACAAAGCACGGAGCTGATCTCCCTGTGCTATGTGGCTGCTTCCCACTAGCTATCTATTTTACATTTGGTAGTATATATAAGTCCGTGCCACTCTCTCACTTTGTCCCAGCTTACCCTTCCCCCTCCCTGTGTCATTTATACATATAAAATTATATATAATAAATATATATTTTCATATTTCCCTTTAGGTATTAGATGGTTTTGTCTTATTGTTAGCTTTCTTGCTTGCTTGTGATTTGATACTTTTTTCCTCGAATTATTTCTAATTCCTCAAATCAAGTTTTCTTTTATTTTTTTGCTAGTTTTTCATTTCTTTGTGCTGCTGGTTTTCTTATATGTATTTATGTTGATTCTTTATGTTCTCTGATGTGCGTCCAATACAGTCCCTTTCTGCCTGAGTTCACAAGTCTACCTACGTTAGTTCTCGGCAAGGAAGAACTCTGATTCTCTTAAATTTATCCCACCTCATGAAGTAATTATGACGAAGGGGAACACCTAAATGTTTTGAAAGTAACTGCAAGTCTGGTTTCAACGTTATTCTTAATGCCAATATATAAAACCTGACATGTTCAGACTAGCTAGAAGAAAGTCCAGCTTAAATTACTCAGAGATGTTTTAAAATATAGTTTTATTATTTTCAGTTTTTATAAAAAAACTTCACCTGAGCTAAGAAAATGCCACAGGTAAAGTCTACTGGAGATAGAACAGATAAGAATATGTTTTATTTAAATGGTGCCTTTTACACACTTGAACTCTCTCTAGTGTTTCATGTGGACAAACGTGAGTTCCATGGTCTTACAACATTTGCATTCATTACTGAATAACTTCTTTAATATGAAGATAGAAACTTAAACTCTAGTCCAAAACCTTAATCAGAATTTGAGATAGTGAGAGTAAAATTTGTCATGAACCTTGTCTTCCCAATGAGAAAGATGAGAGGGTCCATTTTTATATCACACATATATGATGTAAATGGCTTGATATTTGTGGAGGCTTACCATTGGCAATAATAACACTCTTACTACAAGATTCAAAAGGGAAATAATATTATATGAAACTGTTTTACTTTAAAACCAGCAAAAAATATATGGAATCAGATTTCATTTTGGAATTTTTTTTACCAGTGTCAACAATTCATATAATTTCTTCATAAAAAAACCCAATTTGGTCTGTAAACACCTGCAGGTCTCTGGAACATTTACCCCAGTACCTGACTCTAAGTTTGTTACAAGTTCAGATGTTCTCACAGATTGTGACATATCTTCTTTGTATTATGAGCAAACAGCATCTGTGTATTTAGGATTAGCCTGAAAGGGAAGCACATGAGCTCTCTGAACATACACTCAGCTGTCCTTGAGGTCGGGGACATACAGGGGCTCTTGGTCCAGTGCCTGTAGAGTTTCAATAGCTTTCCCTCTATGTTAGAAAAGGCAGTAAGTCCACTACTAAAGGATTCATGCTTATCTCAGTTTACTGCAGAGATCGCGAGTGACCAAGATAAGTCACCTGCCCAAAGTCCCACAGCTGGGACTTCATATGTCTACAACACCCTACATGTGAGATATAGTGTATTTGGATGTGGCTGTGGGCTCTGGTCAGTTGAGGGAAGAGGACGTGCTAATAGTGCAATGGGACCCTAGAGAGGTGTGAGGGAGATATAGAGAGAAATCCACTTTTCATTTTGTCCACGGCCAGACCACGTCTGGACTTCAGCTCTTGTCTGGGCTGCAGAGCTTTGCCTCCCACGTGGCTCCCTTGCACATACCTTCTTGGTGAATGATTAGAAGAGGTGTATCGATATTTTCCTGAACCATGTTGCCTCTCCAATCATTAACATGGCCCTTCATCTCCTGTCTTGTTGTCACCCAATCTTCTCCACTTTGAAGCCAGTTGTGAAAGAGATAAAGTCCTAAGAATTACTTCTCAACCTAGGTCTTTCCTAGACCATGTCAGAGGTGATCTGTTTGAAAGGCACCCATCCACCTGTCCATCCAGGAGCCGGACCTGGGCCCACATGGACTCTTCACATCTAATCCATCCTCATGAGCCTCCTGCCCCACCTCCCACCTCTGACCCAGTCACTTCCCTGCTTAAACCTTTCATGGTTCCCCACTGACTCCAGGAAAAGGTCTGCATTTCTTGCTCTGGACACTCCAGGACACCCCAGGATACCCAGGACACCCATCTGCCCTGCCAGATGTAGCTCCCTTGTATCCTCCACAGCCAGTCACATGGAAAGCTTTGTGGCTTCCTCCACATACTGTTTTCTACATTGGGGCTTTGTTTTCCTTGCTCCCACGTGGGATGCTCTGGCTTGCCCATCTCGGCATATCTAAATTCTTCTCATTTTTTGGCGACTTCCCTGGTGACACAGTGGTTAAGAATCCACCTGCCAGTGCAGGGGACACGGGTTCAAGCCCTGGTCCGGGAAGATGCCACATGCCGTGGAGCAGTTAAGCCCGTGTGCCACAACTACTGAGCCTGTGCTCTAGAGCCCGCGAGCCACAACTACTGAAGCCCACATGCCTAGAGCCCGTGCTCCACAAGAGAAGCCACCGCAATGAGAAGTCCGTGCACCGCAAGGAAGAGTAGCCCCTGCTCACCGAACTAGAGAAAGCCCATGCACAGCAGTGAAAACCCAAAGGAGCCCAAAAATAAATAAATAAATAATTTAAAAAAATTCTACTCATTTTCAAGTCCCCAGATCAAAAGCCAGCACCTCCATCCAGCCTCCCTGGGCTCACATCTGTGAGTCTCCCTGACAATAGTAGGGCCCATGGAGTCCTCTGAGACCTTAACATGGAGGACCTCATTTCATCCTCACAAACTGGGAGGCAGAGACTGGTCTCAGGTGACAAAACTGAGACTTAACAGGTTAACTTGCCTGAGGATCTTGAGCTATGAGCGCTGGAACCAGGATAGGAACCGGGGGGTGCCTGAGCTCACAGCCTAGGTTTCTACCATTCTGGGATGCTCCAAGGCCCTCAGTCATCATATAACTGGTGTCTCTCCCACTGTTAAAGGCTTTCACATACTGGTGAGTGGGAGAATGTCCCACTCACCCCTGGTTTCTCTGCTTATTCTAGTATGAATGGGGTGCTGGATACAAATGCGAGGAAAAGGTGGGATCCTTCTCTGTGGATGGGCAGCAGCACTTGTGACCAGGGCTCCGTTGTGGCCCTCTGGGCGGTGGGATTTGTTCCCTCCCTCCTTCTCAGGTGCCCTGAAGCGCTTCCCGTCCCTTGCCATCCTGTCTACTCCTCTGTCTGCCCAGCTGTCATGGGGCAGAAAGTGGGCTCTCTCAGAGACCCCACAGCCCTCACCTTCTCTGCTTCCATCCAGGGTGGTCTGAACTCTTTTTCACCTCTGCGTCTTTCCTTTTCTGGGCTCCTCCAGGCTGTGGTATTCATCTTCTCTTCTTGTAGCACTATGATTTTGTCATACCCTGATGGGAAATAAAGTCCAGCCTTGCTGCCATGGATGAGTACAGCAGCTACTTTGATCTCTGCCTCTTAGATGCTTCCAGCATTCCCAATTGGTACTGTGTCCAGGCTCTGAACTATGGTCAGTCATGTAATTGATCCATCTCTCCATTAATGCATATTTATCAAGATCTTATCATATGTGGGGGCCTGATGAGGCTACAGTGAACAATGAGTAATGTCCCTGTCTGCATGGACCCTTACATTTTAGCATAATGTCCTATAATTGGTTTGTGGGTGTCACCTTGTCTCTTCATCTAGACTGTTGATTCCTTGTGGCTAGAACCTTATTTTCTGGTCCTTTTGTGGCCTCTGCACAGCTTAATACAGTGCCAGGTACAACATAGAAACAGTAGCAATGGATAATGGATAGTGAGTTATAAAACATTTTTAGTTTAAGAAGCATGTTTCATATATACAATCACATTTTTAAACAGAATCCTTAGTAGGTAGGACAAAACTGAAGAATGTTGGTTCTGAGTAGTTTAATGATTTCCCAGTTCTTAAAATCCATATTCAGTAAATGTTGTTTGGCATTTTTAAAATGAGAATAGGAGAAACTGCCTTTCCTGTTCTCTTCAAAGCAAGGAATTTATATGCACTGAACCTTATATAAATGTTAGAAATATTTATTTTTATACAACATGCATGTGTTTAAAAAGAATAATGTGGAAAGCCTTAGAGTAAAAAAAACCCTGTCCCCGCCCCCCTTTCTTATTCCCTGTTATACTTCCCAGAAACAGTCAATTTGAATTTTCTGTTTTTGTTCTTTTGCATGAGAGAGAAATGTAAATAATTGTGAACAGAGGGCAGATGGTAGTAGATTGTAAATGTGGCCACAGATTCCTCTTCCTCTTATGTTCACCCCGTTATAACATGACTTAGCAGCTCCTTCCATCAAGAGGCAGAGTCTTTCCCCCCTGCCTCTTGAACCTGGGTTGGCCCCGGGACATTCTTTGTTTAATAGCCTAAGACAGAAGAGATATTTCGCAGAATCCGAGGCTAAGCTTTTAATAGGCCTTGCAGCTTCTGCTTTTGGCCTTTTGGATAAATGCTGTACTGAGACCGTCATTTAGGGAAGCCGATCTAGCCTGTAGGGGTGAACTGAAGTACCCAAGTTGTCAGCTGGCATTAACAGCCAGATGTGCAAGTAAGGCCACCTTGGACTGGACTATCCAGCCCAGCCATCTTTCCAGGAGAATGCAGCCCATGGGTGAGCCCAAGCAAAATCAGTGGAGGAACGGCCCAGCAAATCCACGGAATTATGAGAAATAACAAAGAGTTGTTGTTTTAAGATACTTAGTTTCTTTATCAGGTTTTGGCACTGTGTGTTGATTTCCTGCTATGACAAATGAAGGTTTAGTTCATTACTTCATCCCCTTCTGCCACACATCCTCATTTTATAGTTTTGACACTAGTCCTGGTTTCTCTGTTCATCACTTTTGCAACCTCAAAATAGTTAAACCTACATTACTTGTTCCATGAATAATATCTGCTGACTCCCCACTTTTTAAGATGAAAACATTATTGTTTCCTCCCTATTTTTACCTGTATCATTCCCTTTCACCTCCCAGTTTCTTTAGGCTCTACTTTTTCTTTTCTTTTCTAAAAAGCTTTTAATTGAAATATAATTATACTCAAAAAGTACAGAAATCCTAAGTGAAAAGTTTGATAAGTGAACCCATCTCTGCAACCATCACTTAGATCCAGAAATAGAACTTTATCACCCCCTGGAAGTCCCCTTGTGCTCATAACAACTTACTGTTGATACTTTCTACCAAATGCAACCATTATTCTGACTTGTAAAACTGTAGATAAGTTCAGTCTCCTTTAAAATTTTGTGTACAGTTGTCTCTCAGTTGGCTCCAGGACCCCTATGGAAACCAAAATAAGGGGATGCTTAAGTCCCTTACAGTTAGCCCTTCGTGTCCCCATGTTAGACCCATGGTTGGCTGCATCTGCCAATGCAGAACCCGCAGATATGGGGGGCTGACTGTAAATGTAACTATTCCATATGTCCTCTATTGTATCTGGCTTTGTGTTGTTGTTCAGCATTATGTTTGTGAAATTTATCCCTGTTGTTGATGTACTTATATGTCATTCCTTCTTGTTTCTCTATGGTATTTTATTATATGAAAATACCACAATTTTTTATCCAGTCTAATGTTGATGGACACTTATGGTCTGTCCAATATTTGGACATTTGGAAGTACTACAGTAAGCATTGTTACACATCTTTTTTTTTTTTTTTGCTGTATGCGGGCCTCTCACTGCTGTGGCCTCTCCCGTTGCGGAGCACAGGCTCCAGACGCGCAGGCCCAACGGCCATGGCTCACAGGCCCAACCGCTCCGTGGCATGTGGGATCTTCCCAGACCGGGGCACGAACCCGTGTCCCCTGCATCGGCAGGCGGACTCTCAACCACTGCGCCACCAGGGAAGCCCTACACATCTTTTGATGAAGTTATGTATACATTTCTATTAGATATATGCCAGAAGTGGAAATACTGGGAAATACAGTGGGAATACTCTACTGTCATAGAATACATATATGTTCAACTGTACTAGATAGTGCCAAACAGTTTTCCAAAGTAGTTGCACTAATGTGCACTCCTACCAGCTGTGTAGGAGATTTACTGTTGCCCCATATTTTTGCCACCGTTTTGTATCATCTGGTTTTTGTTATAGCCATTCCGTTGGGTGGGTAGTCATGTAATACTGGGTTTTTTGTTTGCATTTCCCTGAAGGTTTGAATTTTTTGATGCTGGTATAATGGGGTCATTTAAACTTCTCATACTCTATTTGTTTATTCTGATGTATAAAAAGGGCAGTGTTTTGGATCTTGGATCTCATGACCTTGCTAAATTTACTTAAGAATTCTGAAATTACCTTTCAATGTTTCTAGATTTTTGTATACATAACTATATCATCTGTGAATAAAGTAGAATTTTTTTCTTCCCACTCCTTATGATTTCTTTTCTTGCCTTATTGCATTGGCTAGAACCAGCACAGTGATGAATGAAAGTTAAGATAGAAGGCATCCTTGATTCATTTCCCATCTGTAGGGGAATGTTTTAACATTTCAACATGAAGTAAGGTGTTTGCTGTAGATTTTTACAGGAATGCTCTTGATCAGATTAAGGAAGTTTACTTTTATTCCTAATTTGCTAAGAGTAATTATCAAATGCTTTTTCTCTACCTATTGAGATGACCATATGATCTACATCTCTTTTTTCTTGTTAATGTGGTGAATTACATGAACTGATTCAGAAATATTAAACTACCCTTGAATTGCTAGAATAATTGTTACTTAATTGTGATGTATGATCCTTTAATATATCACTGGATTAGATTTGTTAATTTTTTGTTTAAAATGTATGCCCCTATGTTCATGAAGAAGATTGGCTTGTGGGAATCCCGAGAGCCTAAATTTGAGTACTTTCGGCCAGAAAGACTGGGCATTTGTTTCTGGTCCTGGTAGGACCTAGGGGTGCCACCAAGAATACTTCAGCCCCCTTAATGATCTTAATGGATGAATCTGAGATTTAGCTTACCTACTTTGCTGTGGGCCTCAGTTGTAGTCTACAGATTACAGAGTTGTTACCAACATTTTCCTCTGGGGCAGTCTTGCCTTTTCCATCATTACAATTTCTTCTGTTTTGTTTATAATGAGTAAATTTATACATTCAAGGTAAATAAGCAAAAGAATAAAGTCACCAAAACTAGAAATTGTATTAGCCTATCCATGATTTTTCACATTTTGACTCTGCTTGTGCTTGAGCCAAACATCAGAATTCAAAAAAAAAAAAAAAAAAAAAAAGCCACCCTGTTAAACACAGTGTTTCACGAAAGGCTACAAAACACACAGATGCACACACACATGCAAACACACATACACTCTTCAACTTTCCTCGATTTATCCATCTAACATGCAAGTATGCATTGCACTTATGCATTGCATAAGCTTCTCCAAAGCTTATGTATTCTTTTAAATATAAATAGTTAAGACAGCATTCGAAACACAAGTAAACATTCTGGTTATGTGAATCTAAGTGGTGAACAAAAAAAGAAAGCCTTAAAGTTTTGAAGGGTAGCCTGGAATTATAATTTTAAAAGAAACAAATGAAATGTGATATCCTAGGAACAAAGGAGCCAATGTTACATTCCATCAGAGACAACACTGTGAAGAAAATAAAAGAACGGAGAGATGGACACATCCCAGTTATCCTCTGTACTAGTTGGGATTAGGAAGCATTTGCAAGGGATTGGAGCTAATGGCTACAGTGCTCAGAGCAGCAGGATGGCACCCTGTGTGTGGATGCATCTGGAACTTCGTGTACATCGTCTTTTTGAAAGAAGAAAACTGGGAAACAAGATAGGTAGGGTTTCTGTTTAAAGCCAGAGTAAAAGAAAGGGAAGTAGTGAACTGTAACCCTCCACCTCTGGGGTCACGACCTTTCAGCCTAAGAATAATGTCCTTCCTTCTACTTTTCTCCATGACTCACAAGTTATGACATTACACCACAGCAAGCAAACTTACCTGTTTTGTATATGATTACTATTGCATTTATTTATTGGAGAAGGAAACTGGCAGTAGCATTTATATATGTATTTATTTACTTGTATTATATTTCAGTAAATTTTTTATGAGACTGTACAGTTTTGGAGTATTTTCCCCAATCTTAGCTTTCCTATATATCCTATTCTTTTTATTATGCAAAATTCCATAGCTTGGTGGTTTTACAAGCACATAAGTGGCATGAAGAATGAAGCTTTGTTATACTGGTCTGGCTCACTTACTTTTTTTCTTTGTCTGCTCCTTCCTCTCTCTTTTTCTCTCCCTCTCCTCCTCTTCTGTTCATGTTTTATTGACTTTCAGCTTTTAGAGATTTTGTTCACTTTCTTGTGATCTCAGCAATACTTTTATTTTTTTATTTTTTTATTTTATTTTATTTTTTTTTTGCGGTACGCGGGCCTCTCACTGCCGTGGCCTCTCCCGTTGCAGAGCACAGGCTCCGGACGCGCAGGCTCAACAGCCATGGCTCACGGGCCCAGCCGCTCCGCGGCATGTGGGATCCTCCCAGACCGGGGCACGAACCCGCGCCCCCTGCATCGGCAGGCGGACTCCCAACCACCGCGCCACCAGGGAAGCCCTCAGCAATACTTTTAGAGTCATGTTTGTTGTAATTTATGCGAGACTTAATTTAGGCTTCAGAATATTTGAGCCACTCTGCTCCCAGAAGTGAATGTCTCTATCACCTTTCCATCTTGTGTAAATGTGTTGACATCTCTCATCCATCCATGGTCCCTTCTGATTCTCTTCATTGTTGTTGACTTTGTCCTTTTTCATGTCTTTAGTTTCATCTTAATGTAGTCTCTGGAGAAAGAGGAGATAAACGTATGTGTGTTCATGCATTATTCTGAACCACAAAACAGAACAGTTTTTTCAAACTTAAGATTTAAATATGCTCTTCTTTGTTCTCCAGTGGTTTTAATTGAAGACAACAAAAAGACAGATGAAAAATAAATAGAAATGTCAACCTAAGTTCTAACGAAAACAAAATTGCCAGTTAGTTAAAAAACTTCAAAATGATGGAAAAAAAATAACACTGCTAGAAAGTAATTTCCAAAGATTTTCAAGGCTTTTTTCAAAAGTAAGTCTAACTTGTACATAGAGGATCACTGTCTACATATTGATTTATTTAAAATATCTTACTTGTTTGAATAAATGATCCTACAAGGTAACACTTTACCTTGGAATGACCTTTGGGTTTTTGTAGTATTAATTATCCTTGTTCACTGAGGTTGTGAGTTACTCCCATGACCATAGCTATAAAGGCTTCTTAAAAATAAGTTGAAAGGTTACACTTTTCTGATTCTAATATCTGACAAGTCCATGCTTTGAGCAGCATACTTTTCAGTTGATATAATACCTATGCATTCATTTAACAGGGACATTTAGAAATACGCTTTTAAAAAATCTGCAAAAATAGGATTCCCCACTAGCAGTATTTGTATAATTTAATACTGTAGAAAAAAATGGTGATTAAGAGAAGCTCTAGGAAAATAAACTAGTTTCTTTTTGCACATATACCTCAACAATAGATAGTTGTCATTGTTTTAGCTGCCTGGCACCCAGACCCCTTTGTCACAGTGGCCCAAGTTACTTTCAGAACAATAGCCCTTCTACATATATGCAGAAAGATGACAAATCAGTGGCATGCTCTTCCTTTTAGAATCTAAAGGCTCTGTTTGTCACATTCTTTAAGTCCAAATCCTGGTAGCAGACAAGAAGTCCTAAGGCTTATGCTTAGCTAATAAGTCTCTCTGTCTGTCTGTCTGTCTCTCTGTCACACACACACACATACACGCACACACACACAAACAAACCTGGGACTTTGAATTTGGACTGGAGTGTCACAAGGTTGAGATAAATGACTGGAGTCATTTAGTCAGTCAATGACCTGCCAAGGCCTTTGAGCTGTTCCCGCCACTAGAATGTTTGAAGATGTCTATTTCTGTATCTTCCCCCCTTGGTTTCTTCAGTTCCCTTTTCAGTCATGTGAGCTTCTTTCCTGTACATTCTTTCTGCCTGAACTACCTAGTTATTTTCTGTTGTTTGCTGACAAAACACCTTAATGTGATTCACCTTATGACAAAATATGATCAAGGGTCACAGGCCACTAAGCAGTGTTCTAGTAATTGATGTCAGTAACATTCATCAAACTGGCTTAGCTCCATGAGCTGGAAATGTAGTATCAAGCAGACAAGAAGACTGTCCTCATCCCTGCTAGTGTTCAGAACCACAGAAGAAGTTATCTGACACAACAGAATTGAGCACTACTTCACTTCGATTCCTTTTTCAGACTTGGAATAGGAATCCAATTCTGCACGAGAAACTTCTCAGAAACAGAGGGTACGACATTGGTACAGCCATTAATTCCCTTTAGCCAGCCTAAACAGAGTAGAGAGGCTGAACTTGTTTGGTAGAATTATTTCTACTTCCCTATATTTTCTGTTACCTCTTTAAATTTTAAAATAATTTAAAATTATGAGACATTTCAACTTACAGAAAATAGCATAATCTGTGTACCAGAGCTTGTTCAGGAGCTTGTAACAAAAAAGGAAAAATAGTGACTTTAAAACGTTAATTTTTCTGCCATAACAAGAAGTTTGGAGGGAGGCAGTCCAAAGGTGATGGGATAACTTACAAAGCCTGCAAGGACCACATTTCTCTCTTGCTTTTCCTCAACCCTTAGCATCACCTGAAGTAGTTTCAATCCTCATGATCTGAAGATGGCTGCTGCCACTGTCACCTTTTCTATTCCAGGCAGGAAGAAGACAGAAAAGGGCCTTCTCCATACGCAGAACCTTGTTATTGTTTTATTGCATCAGGAAGCCCTTCCCTGAGACTTTAGCCCACCTCAGTTTGGCCAGAACGATATCATTTTGCCATTCCAGGTTACAGGAAACTTTGGAAGGGTGACATTACCATCCTCATCAAAACTGGGGTTCCATTGATAAGAAGGAGAGTGGACATTGAGCAAGTGATCCACCAATGTCTGCTTCCACCTACTACCAGGATTTAATAGACGTTAATATTTTGCAAATTTGCTTCATATTTTTTGTTTTCTTTTAAAGATATAAAACGTTACAAATAAAGCTAAAGACCCATCTCCTTCTCTTCTTCCTCCCTTCCATCCCACAGGTAACCAGTAACCTTAAGTTGGTGTGTGTAACTCCTAGAAAGGTTTTTATGCTTTTATCACATAAAGAGGTTTGGTTTCTGATAACATTGGGCTAAGTATTTCAAGCCCTTCCTCGTGATAAAAGCATGTAAATGCTATCTAAAATATATATGTGTATATATATATATATATATATATATATACACACATATATATTTTATTCCCCCTAAATCATATTTTAAAATCTAGTAAAAATGTTACAGAAATGAAAAGATCATAAAGAACGATCAGGACGGAACTGAAGGAAAAGGAAGAACTGGGGAGGTCAGTTGACCACCAGCTGCCCTCAGTTCCAGGCAACCTTTACTAGTGCCCTGGGGTTGGGTTCAGGGCAGATTAACTTCCCCTGGTTTATCTTCCCCTGAGGGTGTGGTCTTTTGAAACCATCTTGATAAGGAAGAGGGTTTTCTATTAGATTCCCAGGCTCAGGGTGAGCCCTGGGTCATTACTTCCTTTTTTCTCACTTCATGAGGCTACCAAAACACAAGTCCAAGTATGCCTAGATTAACCAAAGCCCTCAGGGCAAAAGCAGTTTCAAGGCTCAGGTATCCTACTTGCACAGATGGGCTATCTAACATGAAGGCAAGGACAAATTAACACTAGAAGAGCTACTAATATTTGCAACTTCTCCGGCATGTTTTCCCTAACCTTATGATTTCCTTCCTTCTACGTTCTTTGAAATTTACTGTTTTCTTTGCCTAATTTCTTTGTTTAATTTCTTATTTCATTGATTTTTTTCTTTATAATTTCTTCTCTATAAGTACTGCTTTATCTACATCCCCAAACTTTTGATATATAGTATTGTGATTTATTTCTAAAACATTTCTAGTTTCTTTGACCTACAAATTATGTATAAATATATATACATAAATATATATAAAAATGTATATATTTTTAGAAACATATATAAGAAATACATGATACATTCAGAAAAGTGCATAATTATAAAAGGATAGCTGTATAAATGTTCACAGAATGAACATATCCATGTAAATACCATCTAAATCAGGAAGTAAAACAAAGATCTTACTCTCTTTGTCTATTAATTCAATTGTTTACCCTTTACATTTAAGGTAATTTCTTCTAAGTTATAAAATTTCTTTTAAGCATATTTATAAACTTTTCTTTTAGAATTGTTTTATTATCAGAAATTATTGTAGTTCTAAGCCCCATAATTATTATATTTGACAACACTTCCTCATGAAGGATTACTTATTTGTGAGTTTTTAAGTTTTGGATCATGAATTCATATTCAGCATGTTTTCTCTGTGAGAATATGGTTTTCATATTCAGCATGCAAACTAGGTTGAGGAAATATCCCTTCACAACGTTTTTGTGTTTATTCCTGCTAGGTAATGTAAATTTGAACACTTAATAAAACATAGGCCAGGGATTTTGATTTCTCAGTTGAATTAGTCTGGATCTAATCAGGAGACAGAAACCACTCAATAATTTACATAGGTTAATTTAAGGAATTATTAAGGTATGCTAAGAGAGTACTAAAAAGATATAAACAGAGTGCTGAAAGGAAGGACAAACTTGGGCTGAGGGCCCTCCCCAAGGCTGGGGTTCACATCTCATTGGTGCAATGTGGTTAAGCTCACAGGAAGGCAGAGAAACTCACTGGGCTAAACTCAAGCGGATGCACAGTTGTTGGGCAAGCAGGAAAACAACTCTCTGGGGTGCAGGCATGTCAAGGCTGTTATGTGGGTGCACACAGGGATCTGGAATGCCACTGTGGGCAAGAAGTCTGGAGCACATGGTATCTGTGCCAGGAGGGCCATGGAAAGGTGGCCTCCAGGCCTGGGCTGGGGCATTGAGGTCACTGAAGGGCTGGGGAGAACACCACTGGATGTCACCACACACCCACACGGATGTCACCACACACCCAAACTGCTGACACGGCACACAACAAGAGCAAGAAAAAGCCAAACCCAGCACACAGGAACCAGGAGAAGCCCCCTTCCTCTTGCAATGTCCCTCCAGCGCCCTCTGCTGACAAAGCATTGTATCATGCTTACTGTAAAGGAGAAATGCTTAAGGAGACCAATCCATCTGTTATCACAGTCCAGGTACTAAAAGTTGAATTTGTAACTGAGAGGCAATATATTGGTAATTTTTCCTTACTCAGACTGACATTTTTCCTTACCCAGAATGTGGGTGAAGACACACTTCCTTGATCTCTGTGCCAGTGGGTACATTATTGTTAGTCTGACTTTCTCTGAAGGTGCTGCCCCTTGAGAGTCCTGTCTTTATGCAGGCGTCCTCTTCCCACTCCCCACTGCAGGTGAATTCAAGGGCTTTTTTCCTGTACCCACATGGGCTTTAAAACCCAAACTCCCTGGAAACTTATATCAATATCACCTCATCCAGTTGAGTAGCTGCTTGGTCATCATATCACTTACTACTTTTCTTTTATGTTCTTTCTTCATGATGATCAGTTGGAAATTTCCCTTTCTGGTTGTGAACTCAGCTGTGCACTAAAAACAAGGAGGCATGCGTTACACCCAGAATTTCTGAGTGGTCTTAGAGGGAAAGTTTTCAGTCTATATTACTCTGGCAGTTTAACAATACCTGTTCTTGTTCTTTCTTCAGTTTTCTTTTGCAACTTTCTGGACCTGGCAACTTCTTGAGAGACATGCTAGAAGATTTTAAACATAAATAAAATAATCCTCACTACAAACTGCATGATACTAAAAGTATATCAGCTGACGACAGCTGCTAATTTCAGGTGATTAATGAACTAGAGTATCTTAGGCATGGTGGAGTGGCTTGTACAGTGGTTGTTCCAAGTGATTTTCATGTGTGCATTTTAAAAACACTCCAGAGACAGATTCATGCTGGCAAGGAGGAATTTTAATTTCCACCTCAGGGTTCTGCGTACTTTGGTTGGTGTGTAACCAATTTCCATTTCATTATTTATATAAGATGTCACTTACCTCGTTCTTAATAACTGGAACTATATATCTGATTTATTTCAGCAATATATTAACATAACATATAGGTTGTGCTATAAATTAGCCTTCTCCTTAGTCTAATTTTAGAGGTTGGTATATTACTTTACTGGAGAAACCAATGCTCTGTTAAATTTAAGGAGATCCTCTTCTGAGCTCCTGATACATTTTTGCATACATCTAGACTACATCACATATCAATTGACTGTGATTTTTGTTTGCTTATCTAACATTTCCTTTATATTAGGAGATCTTTGAGGATGGGGTTTTGTCGTCTGCTTCAGGGTCTAGCACAGCTGAGAAAGGAGGTGACAATTAAATATTTGTTGAATGAATACATTTTTGCCTGGGGTTGTACAGCTAGGAGTAACTCAGCATAACATATTAGGGAAACCACCATACTCAAGGAGTTTAGCTGGAGCAAAAGGTATGTGAGAGGATTGTAGCTGTGTAAATAAGCAGAATCCACATCTTGGAATATCTTGTATACCATGCTAAGATTTGGGAATTTTCCTAAGGGCACAGGGAGCCATTCAGGGGTTTCTGGAAAGAGACCTATTCAGACACACATTTTGGAAAGATTATTCTGTTGGTCTTATGTAGATCATGTCACTGTATAAATGGCTCTCCTTAAATATTGGTGGAATGAGAATGCATGAAAGAATGAATTAGGGAGGTGCACTGTGGCTTTGTACAAGTGAGCTTTCCTTTGGTTTTATTTACTGAGACAGAAAGCTTGCTTGGAAGGTGTCAAGGGTTGAATTGTGTCTCCTCCCCTACCTCAATTCATATGTTGAAGCCCTAATGCCCAGAACCTCAGAATGTGACTGTATCGGAGATTAGGGCTTATAAAGAGATAATTAAGTTAAAATAACGGCATCAGGGTAGGCCCTAATTCAATCTGACTCATCTCCTTCTAAGAAGAGAAGTTGGGACACACAGAGAGACACCAGGGTGCGCATGCACAGAGGGACAACCATGTGAAGAGACAGTGAGAAGGTGCCACCTGCAAGCCAAAGAAAGGGCCTCCGGGAAACCAACCCAGGTGACGCCTCGATCTTGAACTTCCAGCCTCCAGAACTGTGAGAAAATAAATTTCTGTTGTTTAAGCCACCCAACCTGGAATTTTGTTATGGCAGCTCTAGCAGACTAATAGAGAAGGTTTTATAGGCTGGCCAGTGTAGCAAATTTTAATTTCAATTATGTAATAAAGTGTTATCAACTATAGTCACCATATTTTATTATACATTAGATTCTGTCATATATTAATACCTGAGTAGTTCAACAATAAAAAAGATCTTTAAGTATCATTGGGAAATTAATAATTCTAACTCTATCATAATGTATGAAACAACAATGAAAACAAAAAGATATTCTTGCAATTGAAGGGCTTATGGTTACTAAAAAGTTACAAAGATCACACTCCATTGTACATCTGCCTATCATTAGCCTGGCCACACACATGACCTGAGACTGATTTGCTCAAAGATCTCAGACTTGATGTACCCTCCCTCTGTCCCACGCTTCCTGTCCATTAATTCTCCCACTCTTCTCAGCCTCCTGGCCTGGCTCTCCACTTGTCAGGAGCAATCCTCCCAGATGGTTCCGTTCATTGGCCTTTGGACAGAGTGCCATCCCTCATCTGTAGGCATCGTCATACTATGTACAACTTCCTTGTCTTTACTTCCTACCTCAAGCAGCTTAAAGTCCAAAGCCCATTCCCTCTACTACTTTATTTCCAATGAATATCAAGGTCCTTGCCTCCTGTCCCCTTTGCCCCACCCACATGCTCAAACCCTATTACTGGATAAATGCAACAAGGCTTCTCTGTACCTACCTCCAGGCTGCTGAGTGGGGCTGAAAGAAAAACACTTAACCACAGATCCTTGCCCCTATTACTAATCTCTATCCTCACCCATGTCTTCATCACTCTACAGACAAACCTCTCCATTTCCTGGTCAGCTCTCTCCACTTTACCAGAGAAGCCTTCTCAAACCCCGTCCACACTCCTCCTCAATGGAAGACACTCTCACTCCCCTCCCCACCCTTTATTCTTTTTTTTTTTTTTTTTTTTTTTTTTTTGCGGTATGAGGGCCTCTCACTGTTGTGGCCTCTCCCGTTGCGGAGCACAGGCTCTGGACGCGCAGGCTCAGCGGCCATGGCTCACGGGCCCAGCCGCTCCGCGGCATGTGGGATCTTCCCAGACCGGGGCACAAACCCGTGTCCCCTGCATCGGCAGGCAGACTCCCAACCACTGCGCCACCAGGGAAGCCCCCCCACCCTTTATTCTTACCAGATGACTTCACCTCCCACTTCAGTAATAGCTAATGTTTATTGAGCACCTGCTCTCAACCAGGCCCCAATCCAGGCTCCGGGGATACTGCGATGGAGACACAAAGAACTGACCGTACGGTTTATGTTCCAGTAGAACGAGATGGATGATAAACAGATGACCACACAGAATGCCATTAGCTGTGATAATATAAAGAAAAATTAAGTAGGATATGGGGTGGGGAAGAGGGATGAGGTGCTCTTTTATTTAGGAGGAGTCACGGAAGACTGTACAGGGAGCAAATTATGTGTTTATCTGTGGGAAGGAAAAGTAAACAAGGCCTCCAACATGGAAACAAGCTAGGTGTGTGGGGAAAACAGAGATGGGGTCAGGCAGCTGGAACAGAGTGAGGGAGAGAGTAAGAGGAGATGGGATCACGCAGGTGGGGAGGGAGTAATAACATAGGGTCTAAATGACCATTGTGAAGATTTGGCTTTTTCTCGAAGGGACCTGGGAGCCATTGGAGGGCTTTCAGCAGAGGAGTGACAAGATCTATTTTAGGTTTTAGAAGGACCATTCTGGTTGCTATGTGGAGAAGTGACTGAGATAAGAGTAGAAGCATGAGTTTCAAAGACGTCAGAATTGTGTTGTCCCTTTGGGGAACGGTGAGTATATTTTTTGTTGCACAAAGAAAATTCGCAGTGGCTTTGGTGGTGGGAACAATGAGGGAGGTGAGTTTAAGTCAGGGAGGAAGAGAACATGTGGATGTTGGGAAGCCTATGGAAATCCATGAGGGTGGAGAGTTCTTGGCTTGTGTTGCTGTCCAGTGTGGAATTCTTTCCCTATGAGGGAGAGGAGACTCCTTCATTGTGTGAATGTAGTTGGAATGTGGGGCTCAGATTCCCTTTAAAGAAGCTCCTGGCAGCTAGAGAGTGGGCTGGAGACCTAGGCTTTGCCAACTGGATGCGCACACCCAGAACCTTCAATCTCGATGGAATGACACATAGAAGACACTCCATCAGCTGAGAAATTCTTCATTCTGGCTGTAGCAAGGTGAGAATCCTGCTGGTGGTGATGATGCCAAAGGCAGTACTATCTCAAGCTGAGTCCTCTCTAGTGGCAAGGCAAGGGGTCCTTGCCTGGGCTTTCTTCCCCATGTCTTGCCCTGTGCAGGACTGGATTTCCATGGCCTTCAGTGTCAGTTCTGTTGCTTGCAACCAAGAGCACTGCAGATGCAATGGAAGATTTTTTTTTTACCCAAGAATTTTGCAGAGTACTACTTTCTAAAGAAAGTCCATTCTTTTTTTTTTTTTAAACATCTTTATTGGAGTATAATTGCTTTACAATGGTGTGTTAGTTTCTGCTGTATAACAAAGTGAATCTGCTATACATACACATGTATCCCCATATCTCCTCCCTCTTGCGTCTCCCTCCCACCCTCCCTATCCCACCCCTCTAGGTGGTCACAAAGCACCCAGCTGATCTCCCTGTGCTATGCGGCTGCTTCCCACTAACTCTCTGTTTTACATTTGGTAGTGTATATACGTCCATGCCATTCTTTCACTTCGTCCCAGCTTACCCTTCCCCCTCCCCATGTCAGGTCCATCCTCTACGTCTGCATCTTTATTCCTGTCCTGCTCCTAGGTTCTTCAGAACCTTTTTTTTTTTAAATATATATTCCATATATATGTGTTAGCATACGTTATTTGTTTTTCTCTTTCTGACTTACTTCACTCTGTATGACAGACTCTAGGTCCATCCACCTCACTACAAATAACTCAGTTTTGTTTCTTCTTATGGCTGAGTAATATTCCACTGTATATATGTGCCACATCTTCTTTATCCATTCATCTGTCGATGGACACTTAGATTGCTTCCATGTCCTGGCTATTGTAAACAGAGCTGCAATGAACATTGTGGTACATGACTCTTTTTGAATTATGGTTTTCTCAGGGTATTTGCCCAGTAGTGGGATTGCTGGGTCATATGGTAGTTCTATTTTTAGTTTTTTAAAGAACCTCCATACTGTTCTCCATAGTGGCTGTATCAAGTTACATTCCCACCAACAGTGCAAGAGGGTTCCCTTTTCTCCACACCCTCTCCAGCATTTATTGTTTATAGATTTTTTGATGATGGCCATTCTGACTTGTGTGAGGTGATACCTCACTGTAGTTTTGATTTGCATTTCTCTAATGATTAGCGATGTTGAGTATCCTTTCATGTGTTTGTTGGCAATCTGTATATCTTCTTTGGAGAAATGTCGATTTAGGTCTTCTGCCCATTTTTGGATTGGCTTGTTTGTGTTTTTGATAATGAAAAGCTTATGAATTGCTTATAAATTTTGGAGATTAATCCTTTGTCAGTTGCTTCATTTGCAAATATTTTCTCCCATTCTGAGGGTTGTCTTTTCATCTTGTTTTTGGTTTCCTTTGCTGTGCAAAAGCTTTTAAGTTTCATTAGGTCCCATTTGTTTATTTTTGTTTTTATTTGCATCACTCTAGGAGGTGGGTCAAAAAGGATCTTGCTGATTTATGTCATAGAGTGTTCTGCCTATGTTTTCCTCTAAGAGTTTTATAGTGTCTGGCCTTACATTTAGGTCTTTAATCCCTTTTGAGTTTATTTTTGTGTATGGTGTTAGGGAGTGTTCTAATTTCATTCTTTTACATGTAGCTGTCCAGTTTTCCCAGCACCACTTATTGAAGAGGCTGTCTTTTCTCCATTGTATATTCTTGCCTCCTTTATAAAAAATAAGGTGACCATATGTGTGTGGGTTTATCTCTGGGCTTTAAAGAAAGTCCATTCTAGCTTGAGTAACCCTCACTCCCGAAGTGTGGTGATGTTATGGAGCCAAACTTGGGTCCGCTTCCCCACACACAGTAAAGGCAATCTACTGACACCAGGTTGTAGTGAAGGCAATTACAGCATTTATTGTAGGTGCAAATGAGGAGTGAGGGAAGCTAATGCTTGAAAAACGCAATCTCCCCAGTGGGTTTCATGGAAGAGTTTTTAAGGGCAAGGTGAGATAGAGGAGTCACAGGGTGTGTGATGAGCTTGTGCACAATTCTCTGATTGGTTGATGGTGAGGTAACAGGGTGGTGTCACAGGGGTAAAAATCATGAATCCTGGGGCTTCCCTGGTGGCGCAATGGTTGAGAATCTGCCTGCTAATGCAGGGGACACGGGTTCGAGCCCTGGTCTGGGAGGATCCCACATGCCACGGAGCAGCTAGGCCCGTGAGCCATAACTACTGAGCCTGTGCGTCTAGAGCCTGTGCTCCGCAACAAGAGAGGCCACGATAGTGAGAGGCCCATGCACCGCGATGAAGAGTGGCCCCTGCTTGCCACAACTAGAGAAAGCCTTCACACGGAAATGAAGACCCAACACAGCAAAAATAAATAAATTAATAAATTAATAAACTCTTACCCCTAACATCTTAAAAAAAAAAAAATCATGAATCCTCAGGCTCCAGCTAGTCTGGGGGCTATCCGCTCATGGTCATCACGTAGTTAACTTCTTCCATTTGGTGGGGGTTTTAGTATCTGTAAAACAATTCAGGAATGTGCATCAGATACTGTTATCTGTGTCCTTCAGGGAGACACTAAAGATTCTGTGACTGATAGATGGCTGATTTACTGTGTAAGTTGTTACCAGTTCTCCTGGCCCAACTGCAGTTTTTTGTTGTTACTATGTATTCACATTCTTTCAATCATTAATTCTTGAGCTAGGCTTTTGTGACTCAGGGGAGGCCTGGGAAACTACAGCTTTTCTACAAAAAGAAGCATACAGAGGACATGGGGTAGGGGTGTCTGTCCTGGGAAGGACTCATGGGGTCGTGCTTGAATGAGAGGAGGTCACAGAAGCTATTCAGTATGAAGTTGTATTTAGACAGGAGGAGAGTGGGGTGAGAACAAAGATAGGCAGAAGCAAAAATGAGATGAAACAAATTAAAATGTTTTTTGAGATCAATTTGAGTAGCTCAGGGTAAACTTGACATGTTTTTGTGACTTTAAAAAAAAATTGTTTTAACACCTCTTTTGAAGAGAGCTACTGATTAAATTTTAATTCCGTTCTTAAGAATATTGTCAGAGAGGAAGAAATTTTCCTTTACCCTTCTAGGTTCTTCTGGCTGGTCTAAGAATTAAGCTGACAGACAGATTAACAGGAGAAAGTCAAACAAAAGTTTAATAACACGTATACATGGGAGAGACCCAGGAAAACTGAGTAACTCACCAAAATGGCTGAAGTCCTCACTTTAAATAGTATCTTCAGCTAAAGGCAAAAGAGGATGTTGGGGGTAGTGGTTTGGGAGTTCAAAGGGGAGGAAAGAAATTCACATGAAGATAGAAAAGCAAATGTTTGGTAAACAAATGTTTGCTGGGCCACCACAGAGACAGTGGGACACAGAGTGGACTCTGATCTCTAGGTCCTGCTGAGTTTCCCCCACTGCACTTAGCCGAGTCTTTGGTGATAGGTCTATTCTGGAAACAGGCCCTCTTTCTAAATCCTTTTAGGCAGTTAGGGGGAAAGTCAAACTTTCTTCCTGAGTCTTTTGGGCCTTGATTATTTTCGGCATGAAATAATCTGCCTGCCAAAGAGACATTTGGGGTGGCAAGTTTTGCTCCCCTACAGTACTTACTTGAGTGTTCTGATTATGTAGAAATTGTTTCCTATGGACTAGGAAAAGCGGAGCACACTCTTCATGGTTTTTGTTTGGTTGTGTATGTGTGTGTGTGTGTGTATTTCATTTCAAATCTTGCCTAAATTGAGGAAGCCTAATTTTATTATCAATCAATTTATAATTTAAAAACTTCAGTTTAAAATTATCAGCGTGGATAAAGCAGTGACCTAGGATTCAGGAGTTTTAGCTGAGAAACTCAGTTTCTCTCTATTCAAGTAAGTAATCTGCAGGGAATGATCTCAAAAGTTTACTGCACCCCTAAATTTTCAGTTCTACCTTAGACTATTAAAAATTTACTTGAACGTTTTAAATATATAGAAAAGTAAAGAAAATTGAGTTACAAACATGAATGTATTTATCATGTAGCTTTAATAGATCTTAATATTTTGCAATATTTGCTTCAGATTTTTTCTTTTAATTTTTTCAATAACCGTGCAATAAAATTCAATAAAATTGCCTTTTTTTCTTTGCTGTACAGTCCTATGAATTTTAAAAAACTTTTTTATTATGCTAAAATATAGATAACAAAATTTACCATTTTAACCATTTCTAAGTGTACAGTTCAGTGGCATTAAATACATTCACATTGTTCTGCAACCATCAACACCATCCATCTCCAGAACTTATCATCTTCACAAATTGAAATTCCCTCCCCATTAAACAATGACTCCCATTTTCCCCTCCCCCCCAGTCTCAAGCAAAGCTTTTGCTTGTCTGTAAATCAAAAGCTTTACAGACAAGCAAAAGGTAAGAGAATTCAGCACCACCAAACCAGCTCTACAACAAATGCTAAAGGAACTTCTCTAAGTGGGAAACACAGGAGAAGAAAATGACCTACAAAAACAAACCCATAACAATTAAGAAAATGGTAATAGGAACATACATATCGATAATTGCCTTAAATATAAATGGATTAAATGCTCCAACCAAAAGACACAGGCTCGCTGAATGGATACAAAAATGACACATCTATATGCTGTCTACAAGAGACCTACTTCAGACCTAGGGACACAAACAGACTGAAAGTGAGGAGATGGAAAAAGATATTCCATGCAAATGGAAATCAAAAGAAAGCTGGAGTAGCAATACTCATATGAGATAAAATAGACTTTAAAATACAGAATGTTACAAGAGACAAGGAAGGACATTACATAATGATCAAGGGATCAATCCAAGAAGAAGATATAACAATTATAAATATATATGCACCCACCATAGGAGCAGCTCAATACATAAGGCAAATACTAACAGCCATAAAAGAGGAAATTGACAGTAACACAATAATAGTGGGGGACTTTAACACCTCACTTACACCAATGGACAGATCATCCAAAATGAAAATAAATAAGGAAACAGAAGCTTTAAATGACACAATAGATCAGATGGATTTAATTGATATTTATAGGACATTCCATCCAAAAGCAGCAGATTACACTTTCTTCTCAAGTGCTCATGGAACATTCTCCAGGATAGATCACATCTTGGGTCACAAATCAAGCCTCAATAAATTTAAGAAAACTGAAGTCATATCAAGCATCTTTTCTGACCACAACGCTATGAGATTAGAAATCAATTACAGGGAAAAAAAAACGTAAAAAACACAAACACATGTAGGCTAAACAATACATTACTAAATAACCAAGAGAACACTGAAGAAATCAAAGACGAAATCAAAAAATACCTAGAGACAAATGACAATGAAAACACAATGATCCAAAACCTATGGGATGCAGCAAAAGCACTTCTATGAGGGAAGTTTACAGCAATACAAACCTACCTCAAGAAACAAGAAATATCTCAAATAAACAATCTAACCATACACCTAAAGGAACTAGAGAAACAAGAACAAACAAAACCCAAAGTTAGTAGAAGGAAAGAAATCATAAAGATCAGAGCAGAAATAAATGAAATAGAAACAAAGAAAACAATAGCAAAGATCAATAAAACTAAAAGCTGGTTCTTTGAGAAGATAAAATTGATAAACCATTGGCCATACTCATCAAGCAAAAGAGAGAGAGGATGGAAATCAATAAAATTAGAAATGAAGAAGGAGAAGTTACAACAGACACTGCAGAAATACAAAGCATCCTAAGAGACTACTACAATCAAATCTATGCCAATAAAATGGACAACCTGGAAGAAATGGACAAATTCATAGAAAGGTATAACCTTCCAAGACTGAACCAGGAAGAAATAGAAAATATAAACAGACCAATCACAAGTAATGAAATTGATACTGTGATTAAAAATCTTCCAACAAACAGAAGTCCAGGACCAGTTGGCTTCACAGGTGGATTCTATTAAACATTTAGAGAAGCACTAACACCCATCCTTCTCAAACTCTTCCAAAAAGTTGAAGAAGGAACACTCCCAAACTCATTCTGTGAGGCCACCATCACCCTGATACAAAAACCAGACAAAGATACTACAAAAAAGAGAAAACTACAGACCAATATTACTGATGAATATAGATGCAAAAATCCTCAACAAAATACTAGCAAACAGAATCCAACAACACATTAAAAGGATCATACACCACGATCAAGTGGGATTTGTCCCAGGGATGCAAGAATTCTTCAATATATGCAAATCAGTCAATGTGATACACCACATTAACAAATTGAAGAATAAAAACCATATGATCATCTCAATAGATGCAGAAATGCTTTTGACAAAATTCAACACCTATTTATGATAAAAACTCTCCTGAAAGTGGGCATAGAGAGAACCTACCTCAACGTAATAAAGGCCATATACAACAAACCCACAGCAAACATCATTCTCAATGGTGAAAAACTGAAAGCATTTCCTCTAAGATCAGGAACAAGACAAGGATGTCCACTCTTACCACTATTGTTCAACATAGTTTTGGAAGTCCTAGCCACGGCAATCAGAGAGAAAAAGAAATAAAAGGAATACAAATTGGAAAAGAAGAAGTAAAACTGTCACTGTTTGCAGATCACCTGATACTATACATAGAGAATCCTAAAGATGCCACCAGAAAACTACTAGAGCTAATCAATGAATTTGGTAAAGTTGCAGGATAGAAAATTAATGCACAGAAATCTCTTGCATTCCTATACACTAATGATGAAAAATCTGAAAGTGAAATTAAGGAAACACTCCCATTTACCATTGCAACAAAAAGAATAAAATACCTAGGAATAAACCTACCTAGGGAGACAAAAGACCTGTATGCAGAAAACTGTAAGACACTGCTGAAAGAAAGATGATACCAACAGATGGAGAGATATACCATGGTCTTGGATTGGAAGAATCAATATTGTGAAAATGACTCTACTACCCAAAGCAATCTACAGATTCAATGCAATCCCTATCAATTACCAATGGCATTTTTTACAGGACTAGAACAAAAAATGGAGACACAAAAGACCATGAATAGCCAAAGCAGTCTTGAGGGAAAAAAACGGAGCTGGAGGAATCAGACTCCCTGATTTCAGATTATACTACAAAGCTACAGTCATCAAGACAGTATGGTACTGGCACAAAAACAGAAATATAGATCAATGGAACAGTGTAGAAAGCCCAGAGGTAAACCCACGCACCTGTGGTGATCTAACCTATGACAAAGGAGGCAAGAATATACAATGGAGAAAAGACAGTCTCTTCAATAAGTGGTGCTGGGAAAACTGGACAGCTACATGTAAAAGAATGAAATTAGAAACTCCCTAACGCCATACACAAAAATAAACTCAGAATGGATTAGAGACCCAAAGGTAAGATTGGACACTATAAAACTCTTAGAGGAAAACATAGGCAGAACACTCTGACAAAAATGACAGCAAAGGGCTTCCCTGGTGGCGCAGTGGTTGAGAGTCCGCCTGCCGATGCAGGGGACACGGGTTCGTGCCCCGGTCCGGGAGGATCCCACATGCTGCGGAGCGGCTGGGCCCGTGAGCCATGGCTGCTGAGCCTGCGCGTCTGGAGCCTGTGCTCCGCAACGGGAGAGGCCACAACAGTGAGAGGTCCCCGTAACGCAAAAAAAAAAAAAAAATGACAGCAAGGTCTTTTTTTGATCCACCACCTAGCATAATGGAAATAAAAACAAAAATAAACAAATGGGACCTAATGAAACTTAAAAGCTTTTGCACAGCAAAGGAAACTACAAACAAGACAAAAAGACAACCCTCAGAATGGGAGAAAATATTTGCAAACAAATCAACAGACAAAGGATTAATCTCCAAAATATATAAACAGCTCATGCATCTCAATATTAAAAAAAACAACCCAATCAAAAAATGGAGAGAAGACCTAAATAGACATTTCTCCAAAGAAGACATACAGATGGCCAAGAAGCACATGAAAAGCTGCTCGACATCACTAATTATTAGAGAAATGCAGATCGAAACTACAATAAGGTATCACCTCACAGCAGTTAGAACGGGCATCATCAGAAAATCTACAAACAACAAATGCTGGAGAGGGTGTGGAGAAAAGGGAACCCTCTTGTACTGTTGGTGGGAATGAAAATTGATACAGCCCCTATGGAGAACAGTATGGAGGTTCCTAAAAAACTAAAAATAGAATTACCATATGACCCAGCAATCGCAGTACCGGGCATATACCCAGAGAAAACCGTAATTCAGAAAGACACATGCACCCCAATGTTCATTGCAGCACTATTTATAATAGCAGGTCATGGAAGCAACCTAAATGCCCATCGACAGATGAATGGATAAAGAAGTTGTGGTACATATATATAATGGAATATTACTCAGCCATAAAAAGGAACGAAATTGGGTCATTTATAGAGACATGGATCTAGATACTGTCATACAGAGTGAAGTAAGTCAGATAGAGAAAAACAAATCTTATATTAACGTATATATGTGGAACCTAGAAAAATGGTACAGGTGAACCGATTTGCAGGGCAGGAATTGAGACACGGATGTAGAGAACAAACGTATGGACACCAAGGGGGGAGAGTGGCATGGGGAGTGGTGGTGGTGTGATGAATTGGGAGATTGGGATTGACATATACACACTAATATGTATAAAATGGCTAACTAATAAGAACCTGCTGTATAAAAAAATAAATAAAATTCAAAAAATAAATAAATAAAAATAAATAAAATAACCCAATGATATAACTATTATATTTTGATGGATAAATGCTGTGATAAAACTATTGGAAGTTTTGAGTTTGCTTTTTTTAAAAAATAAATTTATTTATTTATTTATTAAAAAAAAAAAGTCCCCAGGTGATTTTAACATACAGCCAGGGTAATCAATTCCTGATATAAAAAACAAAAACAAACAAAAAAATCCCGGACAGCTTTTCCCAGCTTTCTTTCGCCACTGGGGAGCTGGCCTCCAGTCCCTGTTCCCAGCAGTGAGCATTACACTGCACCCCTCACTCCACAACCTCCACCCCTTAGTCCCTGTGGCCTTGCTGGAACCACCTTTGTCTGCTTGCAAAACTTGACCCGCAGGCTCTGGCCTCAGTCCTGCTCCCGGATTGGGGTTTTTCTTCTGTTGTTGGTGCTTAGGAACATGTATCTAGTTTCTGAGCCTTGATGTATGATTTGTAAATTTCTTCAATTTGTATTTTATCTAACATTTCTGTATGTTGGAGCAAAAATGTTGCCTCGGAGCATGAACTCCTAGAAATGGTTTCTATCTCAGACCCTTAAAAGCACATTTTACATGCTGAAGGGCTGCAGTTGTGACTTCAGAGGAACACATGCTCCCACCTTACAGCTTCTTTTTGTGTTTTACTTTTCTAAAGCAAAAATTATTGCTTTTTCTCATTTCAATAGTAAATCATGCTTGTGGCAAAAAGTTCAAATGTTGTGGAAATGTATGACTTACAAAGTAAAAGTCTCCCATAATCATTCCCCTGCAGATGATTACTGTGAATAATTTTGAGTACACTTTTCCATGTTTTTTACTGTACACAGATTAAACTAATTAATAAAAACATGCAATTATATTGATGAACTATAGGGCCAGTTGATTTTTACACTTAGTGTATCATGGAAAATTTTCTGTACCTACTTCATTTATTTTTTATGGATACCTAGTCATTCTTTGTCTGGTTACACTGTGGTTCATCTAGTGATGGCCATTTGGGATGTTTCAGTTTTGGCCATCACAGATAATGCTGACATATTCTCACATGTCCATCCTCGTGCATTTGTGCATTTGTGCATTTGTGCAAGGTCAAAAACTGCTTTATCTCCTTGGAACCCAATTTCCTATTGAAGTCCTGAGTAAGTGTGTGTGCCTGTAGGGAAGGAAGAACACCTCGGGGAACAGTGTGGAGAATGCTGGCGGCCACCCCTGCTGTCAGATGGCAGTTGACACGATGCTCCCTTGAGAGGCTCCATCCTATAGAATCAATTTCCTGTATCTCTCTCTCTCTCTCTCTTTTTTTTTTTTATCTCTAAACTCTTGATGCTGTGAACACTGAGACAGAGTTGCTTTGCCCCACCTTCTCCCTAACCTACCCAGGTGCTGAATACCAGCCTCCAGAAGGTTAACTTGGAAAGGTTTTGTGCTGTGTTTTTCAAATTGCTGGACTGTAACCTATTAGTGGATTATGAAATCAAATTAGAGGCTCACAAATGAGCAATTTGAAAAAAAAAACAAAAAGGAATAGAATATAGAAAATTCAGAGTGCATCACATAACGTAAGTGTAAGTATTATTTTTGGAAATGTTATTTCAGGGGTGTGTGTGTGTATTGGGTAGTGTCTTAAGTTAGGTTCCCTAGGAGCAGAGCTCCAGAAAAGGATTTGGGTGTATGTGATCTCTTTAGGGAGTGCTCTCAGAAAAGAGGGGAGTGAGGAGAGCTGGATTGGGCAGGGGAGGAGCAGAGAAAGGGTGTGCTGTCAAGCCTTATCTCATGCAGAGCTCTGAAGCTTGAATTATATCAGAGTTGGTGCTGCCTGAGACAAGCAGGTAGCCTCTTGAACCCTCATGTCAACAACCAGTCATTGACTGCAGGCTGCTCTGAGGAAGAGAGGTGCATAACCTTCCGGAAAGGCAGCTCCTGCTCAGCCCTCGGCAAATCTCTAGAGTAAAGGAGGCAGCTGTGATCTTCAGCAACCAACACTCGGCAGCTGGGAGATGGGTGCACCAGCCAGCACGGAGTTACAACAGTGTCCCTTACAGGAAGTGATATAAAATGTACATCTTCGTGTGGGTCATGATTAAAAAAAATTTTTTTTTGAGAAACACTGGCTTGGAAGAATTTAGTCCATCAACCTAAACCTTTCTATGGGAAAGAAAACAAGGCCTTTAACAACACCTTTTCCTCATTTCATTAGACAAAGGCAAATTCCCACATGCAAAAGAAGTTTTATCCCCATGAGAGAAAAAGTGTCACCAAAGAAAGGAAGCAGAATGCAGAGGATGTTTGTAATGCTTTAAATGTTAGCCTTAAGGCCCCAGCAACCATCTAAGGTGCCTTAGAGCTGTGTTTCTTGGTGTGGTGGGTGTGGGCTATGAGGGGGACCTTGAAACTATGAGATAAGGATGACACATATTCGTGAAGCCTTAATCAATTTAAGCTCAGTTAAATATTTTAAAACTTTTTTATGACTGTGAATATAATATACAACAAAATATAAAATTCACATGAACTTTTAAGATGAAGAATAAAATTACAAAGAGATTTCAGATTTTGGATCACCACTTTGGACCATGCTCCCAGACTTATAGCTTCTTTTTCATTGGCCTCTGCAGTTAGATACTCCAGGAGAAAATGAGGAAAAGCAGCAATTAGAGTAATTACTCTTCTCCTTTCAGAAGGGTCCAGTTAACATGGAAAGCTGGGCCCTGAGTCCTCCAAGATCTGAGCAGTTTTCTGGGAGCCGACCTTCATCCAACCAACAGTCTCAGTCACCAATCCTAAATTACCAGAACCATTCAGGCAGGCAACAGATAATTGTTAAGCACCAGCTAGGTGCCAGCATTGGGGATACAATGGTGAACAAGACAGGCAGTCCTACCTAATGGGCCACGCTGGTCAGGGGAGTCAGACCTAACCAAATAAATAATGTGGAGTCATGAGAGCAGCCCAAACCTTTCCAGCTGTCTGTATTTTGGGCCCATATTAGGAGTGCAGTGGCAGGGGTCCCCTGTAGGTGGGTGGGGACATTGATGAGTTCTGGCCAATGAGTCATGACTGGAAGTGATGTGTGTCCCTTCTGGGCTGAGCAGTTAATGTGAACCCACCTGGAGCTTTTTCCCCTCTGGCACAATGACCAGCTAAGTGCTGCATATGTGGCTGCTCTATCAGCCAGGTCCCTGAGCTGAGCCTCCCAGCTGACACAGCAAACATGTGGAGTGAGAAAGCAATAAACCTTTGCTGTTTTAAGCTCCTGAGATTTTGAGGTTTTTATTACTGTACCATAATCCAGGCTATCTTGACTGATATAAGCAATAAAATAAAATATTATTAATATGGCTGCTATGAATAAAATGAACAAGTTGCTAATAGAACATGACAGAGGGTGGTTTACATGGCCAGAGGTGCTTCTGTGAAGACAGCAAATTTAAGCCAGGATCTAATAGATAGAGGTAATGCGTATTTCCATAATTGTTTTGCTTTATGCAAAGAGGAGTAAAGTAGCCCTAGAATCACGGAGCCAGAACAGGCAGGAAGAGTAGGGCTGTAGACTTGTCTGAAGTCACACATCTAATGGGTGGTAGGGTGAGTGCTGTAACTTCAGCATGTGGACTTGGGTCCAGCCCCTCTACAGTAGGGCTGTGACTAAGGTGAGGCAAGTGAGGTGCCAAGGGTGCCACATTGAAGGAGGCTGCTCTCTGGGCCTACCCTATGCTTTCAGCCCTGAGAGTGAGTGCCTCCCTAGAGGTTGTGCCTCACGGGGCCCACACTTAAAGGGGCACTCATTTCTCAGGGTCATGCCAGGCAGAACTGACCTGGGAGTGAGTTCCTCCTTAAATGTCGCCCCTTCTGCACTCTCTTGCCTCACCCTAGTCCCAGGGTCTGCTCTACACCAATCTTCTCAGTAACAATAACATATAAGCGCATAGCATTGGATGGCTGTGGCTGTGTCCTTGGCGTTCTTAGTGTGTCTGCTGATTTAATCTGAAATAACACAACATTCATGGAGACTATGTGACAAAGAACATGGCACTTCAGTGGCACTTCAGTACAGTTTTCAGGCTGCCAAAAATTGGCCTTGTTCCAGAGTCTGGTGGGTAACCAAATGAGGAGACCAGGGAGTGAGATTTTGGGAGTTTTAGGAAGGGCTGCAGCCTGGCTGGGGCCCATCTTCCCCTTCAGTACAGAACAAGCCTTTCTTCCACTCTGAAAAGGGTAGTTCAACTAGAGAAGGAATTTGACACAGTGCATTCTCAGCAAGGTGTCAGTGGCTAAGTACCCTCTTTTCCTGGAAGCATATTTGCAGCTGGAGCATAGGAGAGAGAAGCTGACAGCTAACAGCTCCTATATGTGGGGCATGGGCCACATTATGAGGTTGGTTTGATTATTCCCACTTTACAGAGAAAGAAACTATCTCTGAGTCTAAGGAACTTGCTCATTTGAACACAAATCTGTCCAACTCTGCTTGAGGACAAGGGTTAACAGAAAGGGTAAACTGTGGTGACTAGAAATGATAACCTGGAGAAGAGGACAGATAACAGAAAAGAGACAAAGCCACCTACTTCACAAGGTAGTCTTAACTCAGGCCACCCCTGATTTTTGTGTAAAATTTCACAAATCCATGACCTCCTAGGTCATTGTTCTTAGGCATTTTCTAACTAGATTGTTGAACAAGTGGGTGTGTATTGAACAAAATCCAAAATTTGTGCAGACCTTGGGCCTATGGAGAGCCTCCACTTTGCGACATCTTACTCCCCCTTCCCAGTTTTACCAAGGTATAATTTACAACACATGGAATTTGCCAGTTCTAAGAGGAGAGTTGATGCTTTTTAGTACATTTATATAATTTTGAAGCCATTAGCACTTCCATCAGCCCCACATTTCCCTGTTGTGACTATTTATGGTCATTCCCCTTTCCTGTCCCTAGTTCCAGATAATCACTACTTTCTGTATCTATAGTTTTGCCTTTACTAGAGATTTCATATAAATGGAATCATAAATATGTGGTCTTTTGCGTTTGGTTCTGTCATATCAAGGAATGTTTTTGAGATTCAACCATGTTTTTGCTTGTATTAGTATTACTCTCATATTGCTGCATTCCTGTTCCATTGTATGGGTATATCACATTTTGATTATCCATTCACCTGTTAATGGACATTTGGGCTGTTGCCAGTGTTGGGATATTGTGACTAATGCTGCTATGAACATATCTTTGTGTTGATGTATGTTTTCATTTCTCTTGGGTATATATCTAGGAGTGAATTGCTGGATTGTATAGTAGGTATATGTTTAGCTTTTTAAGAAACCACCAAACTTTTTTTTTCCAAAATGGCTGTAACTGTTTTACATTCCCACCAGCAGTGAGTATATGAATGTTCCAGTTTCTCCACAGTCTTGCGAACACTTGGTAGCATCATACCTCTTGGTTATAGTCATTGTAGTGAATGTGTGGTGATAAATTATTATGGTATAAATTTGCATTTCCCTAATGTTTGTTGTTTAACATCTTTTCACATGTTTATTAGCCATTTATATACCTTTGGTTAAATATTTGTTCAAATCTTTTCTCATTATTGAATTTTAAGAGTTCTTTATATACTTTGGATACAAGACTTTTAATATATATTACTGTTTATATAACTTTATCAGTTTTTGGCTTATATTTTAATTTTCTTAATGGCTTTTGAAGAGCAAAAGGTTTTAATTTGGAAAAAGTGTAACTTATCGATCTTTATTTTTTATGGATCATGATTTTGGTGTCATATCTAAGAAATCTTTGTGTAATTCAAGATCGTAAAGACTTTCTCCTGTGTTTTCTTCTTGAGGTTTTATAACTTTAGCTCTTAAATTTAGCTCTGTGGAGCATTTTGAGTTAATTTTGTCTAGCTACATCTTTTGAACCCTCTCCTTGACAGATAAGGAAACCAAATAAAGGAGCTTAGCTCAGGTTCTGAAGTAAACTAGTGATAGAGCTAAGAGAGATTGTTAGGGTCCTTTCCAAACAAAGTGTTTGCTCTTACAGAGCTTATTTGAATTCACATTTTCCAGCTTTGAGACTTGCATGATGGTTGCCTCTAACCTCACTTATTTATTTTTTTAAATTTATTTATTTATTTATTTATTTTTGGCTGCATTGGGTCTTCGTTGCTGCATGCGGGCTTTCTCTAGTTGCGGCTAGTGGGAACTACTCTTTGTTGTGGTGCACGGGCTTCTCATTGCAGTGGCTTCTCTTATTGCAGAGCACGGGCTCTAGGCACAAGGGCTTCAGTAGTTGTGGCATGTGGGCTCAGTAGTTGTTGCTCACGGGCTCTAGAGCGCAGGCTCAGTAGTTGTGGCACGCGGGCATAGTTGCTCCGCGGCATGTGGGATCTTCCCGGACCAGGGATTGAACCCATGTCCCCTGCATTGGCAGGTGGATTCTTAACCACTGCGCCACCAGGGAAGCCCGGTGGCTTATTTAAAATGTCCTTATTTATTAATATTTAACATCCTCACTTATTTAAAACATCCTTCTGAATGTCTGAGCCAAGTGTTTCTTATCAGCTCAGGTCTACCGTGTCTGTTCCTTGACTGAGTAGAAGCACCATTTTTTAGCATCGTTGTTTATACACTTGGAGCCACCTGAGCCCATTTCATTCACATTTCTTTTAGCTAACTAGCTTTGGCTTGTTTTCCTCCCAGGGGCTGTCTCTGCCCCTCCTAGCCCTCAAACTGCTTCTTGACACTAACGTCCTGTACATGGCACTTGTCACTTGGTATTGAACATTATAGCTTTGAAATCAAGGGCAGGCCGGGAACATGTAGTTGGGTGGATTTCCCAGAGGACACTGGAGGGAAAACAGCTGTTGACTTCCATTCCACTTTGTCAAGCAAGGCAGCTGGAATTGTTAGGCCATTCAATTTCCTGGGATCTCTTGGGAAGAGGGAAGGTCGGTACAGAGGGAACTGTGAGGAAAGGATGGGCCAAGGGAACCCAAGAATCATAATTGTTACTTAAACACTTGCAGAGCTGATGGCTTATCATATTATTGTTTTGGTCCAACAGTAATATCTGTTCCTTTCACCTGATCCTGAAAAGACTGCATCAGTGACTATTTGCTTCTTGATGAAGCAAATTTTAAAATTCTATTCAAGTTGTAGTTTGACAGCAGTGAGCTGGAAGCAACCTAGATGTCCATGTCTACAAGAATGGAAAACGGATATCTGTTGGAGGCAGAATGTTCTGCAGTAGATGGATGTATCAAACCAGGTGTGCAATCACATGAGAGTGTGGACAGACCTTAAATATACAGAGTACAAAAAAGAAGCAGTGAAAGATCTAGAGCATAACCTGAATAATATTAATAAAAAATGCAAACATGCTCCAAACAGCAATTCTTTTTTTTTTACAAATGAATGTACTTGTATCAGGCCATATATCAGTCACTTAAGAGTTGATGTTTAGTGTGCAGAGGGAAATTGGAGTGGGAGCTCAGTATTAGTTTTCTATGGCTGCTGTAACAAATTAACACAACCCGGGCAGCTTAGAATAACATAACTGTATTCTCTCACAGTTCTGGAGGCCAGAAGTCTGAAATCAGTATCACTGTGCTGGAGTCAAGGTGTTGGTTCTTCTGGAGACTTTACGGGAGAATCCATTCCTTGCCTCTTCCAGCTTCTGATGGTTACTGGCATTTCTTGGCTTGTGGCCATATCACTCCAATCTTCAAGGTTAGCATCTTCAAATCACTGTTCCATCTTCACATCACCTTCTCCTATGTGTGTTAGATCTCCTTCTCCCTCCCTCTTTTGAGTTTACATATGATTACATTTAGGGCCCACCTAGACAATCGGGATATAATCTCATTTTAAACTCTTTAATCACATATACAAAGCCTTTTTTTTTGCCATATAAAGTAATATTCACAGGTTCCAGAGCTATCTTCTGGATAGCCATCCACAGGGTCCTTTTATTCTTTTTCTTTTATACCTCTTACCCAATCTTTCAGCAAATTATGTAGGCTCAACTTTCAAAACAAATCAAGAATTTACCAGTTTCTGCCACCTCACCTCCATGGCTACCAGCCATCCTCGCTGAAATCTGCCATCACCTCTCGCTGGTTTCTTGGTTTACCCCCTTTCTTCTCTACAATGTGTTGTCTATGCATGAGCCAGAGTATCTCTTTTAAAACCTCTGTCAGATCATGTTATTCTTCTGCTGCTCACATTTTCTTACTTTGTGTTATTTTCTCTTTAAAGTATTTATTCACCAGTGTTCATATATTTATTATTCACTTGTTTATTGTCTATCTCTTCAGTGAGAAGCTCAGTAAGAGCACTTTGTCTATTTTATTCCCAACAGAAAAAAATAGTACCTAAAACATTGTAGGTACTCTAAATAGTTGAATGAATATGTGTGTATGTGTGTATGTATATGTGTAAATATATATAAAAATATGTATATGTATACATATCTGAGAGAGAGAGAGAGAGAGAGAGGTTTTGCCTGGACGCATAGTAAAGTTGTGACATTAAAGAGTCCATTTTATAATCTGCTGTCCTATTGCCCCGAGGGAAGCATGAATAAATCTAGAGCGCAACATTACATAGCAGGGCAGATGGCTTTATCTTCAGGCCACACCAGAGTCCTGTGGCTGTTTAGTGAACAAATCTCAAGAGTCACTTCTCTGGGGACCTGACTGTTCAGAGCAGTGTGACTGTGTAAAGGAAGTGTGAACTTTGAGGTCGGATTGACTTGGAGGTCCCAGTCAGTCATCTCCCAGGTGGATTATCTTGAGTGAGTTAAACTCTCTGAGCTTTAGTTTTCTAATCTGCAAAATGAGGCACCTGCTGTTCAGTTTTATACCTAGGTGGCTCTTCATTCTACCAAACTTTGAGATCCACAGCTTTATGGTAATACTATTTGCTGGGAGCCACAGGATAACACAAAATAACCTCAATTACTTGACGTAACGGTTTTTCCATGGGAAAACATTACTGTTTGTGTACTGTGCTATTGGCCAATAAAGAAGGCTGATTAGTGGGCACATTAGGATCAAGTTAGGCATCTTAGTATCTGGGAAGTTCTGCCTGTCCCATCCCCTGTGAGGGGCTCCCTTTCTCTATACTTTGAGAGCACTGCCAGCTCACTTCTGGCATAGCCCTTACCACACTCTACTGTAATGGCCTGTATAACTGCTCTACACCAGAACTCTTGGTGGAAAGGTACCATGTTTTAGTCATCTTTGTACATTGACTGTTGAATGGATAAACGATATAAACATACATTTTATTTCACCAGTTCAGTTCAGTTCAGTGAACATTGATTGATGCCATGTGTCTTGCTGTTTTGGTCTAGGGATCGTGTTGTTATACCCTCTGTGGGGACGGAAGCTCTAGTCTTCTTCTGTGGCTGGGGAGAGCAATTATCATTCTGATCAGTGAGGGAGATAAGATCTGGGGCTTTAACTGCTCCTTGAAAAGACTCACTGATCCTCCTGCTTTTAGCGTCTTCTTCATCCCTACTCCTAGATCTACCTGGTGCCCCTAATTTTGGGGACATTGGGGGTTCTGTAGGATAAACTGGGCTGTTTCTTGTCTTAACAAAAAGGGCTTAGGATTCAGCTTTCTCAGGACAGCCAGGTCAGGTACAACCCATCTTTCTGATTTCTAGCTTCAAAAAAACCTGTTGCTCTTCTCTCCTCTCCTCTGTACTTTGTCACTGTGAGCTCATGCCTCCTTCTGCCCCATCTTTTCAGTGGTGTTGAAAGTAGGACAGGCCACTGTGTGCATTCAGAACACATCTGTATTAGTTTCCAGTTCCTGCCTTAACAAATGACCACAGACTCCGTGACTTAACAAAAATTAATTATCTTACGGATCTGAAGGTTTGAAGTCCAACGTGGGTCTCACTGGGCTAAAATCAAGAGGTTGGCAGGGCTGCATTCCTCTCTCTGGAAGCTCTGGATGAGACTCTGTCTTCTTCCTACCTATATTTCTTGACTTGTGGTCCTTTCCTCCATCTTCAAAGTCAGTGACAGTGGGTGAATTTCACATTGCATCACTCTGACCTCCTCTTCTTTCTCTCTCTTCCACCTTTGAAGACCCTTATGATTACACTGGGCCCACCTGGATAATGGAGAATAAGCTCCCTATCTTTTTTTTTAATTGAACTATAGTTGATTTACAATGTGCTGTTAGATTTGGTGTACAGCATAGTGGTTCAGTTATACATTTATTTTATTTTATTTTATTTTAACCATTCATTGTTCATCTCCCCTCTCTCAGGATGTAAATTCTATGATGAAATTTTTTTTAATTGTGGTAAAATTATATGCAACATAAAATTTACCATTTTTTAATTGCCTTTTTAAAAAATATAATTTTATTTTTTTTTGAATTTTATTTTTTTATACAGCATGTTCTTATTAGTTATCTATTTTATACATATTAGTGTATATATGTCAATCCCAATCTCCCAACTCATTCCACCACCACCCCCACCACCCCCGCCCACTTTCCCCCCTTGGTGTCCATACGTTTGTTCTCTACATCTGTGTCTCTATTTTTGCCTTGCAAACCAGTTCATCTGTACCATTTTTCTAGATTCCATATATATGTGTTAATATACGATATTTGTTTTCCTCTTTCTGACTTACTTCACTCTGTATGACAGACTCTAGGTCCATCCACGTCTCTACAAATGACCCAATTTCATTCCTTTTTATGGCTGAGTAATATTCCATTGTATATATGTACCACATCTTCTTTATTCATTCTTCTGTCATTGGGCATTTAGGTTGCTTCCATGACCTGGCTATTGTAAATAGTGCTGCAGTGAACACTGGGGTGCATGTGTCTTTTTGAATTATGGTTTTCTCTGGGTATATGCCCAGTAGTGGGATTGCTGGATCATATGGTAATTCTATTTTTAATTTTTTAAGGAACCTCCATACTGTTCTTCATACATATATATCTATTTTTTCAGATTCTTTTCCCTTATTGGTTATTACAAAATATTGAGTATAGTGCCCTGTGCTACACAGTAGGTCCTTGTTGGTTATCTGTGTTATATATAGTAGTGTGTATGTTAGTCCCAAACCCCTAATTTATCCCTCCCCGCCCTTTCCACTTTGGTAACCATAAGTTTGTTTTCTATTGTCTGTGGGTCTATTTCTGTTTTGTGTATAAGTTCATTTGTAACATTGCTTTTTAGATTCCACATATAAGCAGTATCATATGATATATGTCTTTGTCTGGCTTATTTCACTTAGTATGATAATCTCTAGGTCATTCATGTTGCTGCACATGGCATCATTTCATTCTTTTGGCTCAGTAATATTCCACTGTATAAATATGCCACATCTTTATCCATTCATCTGTGGATGGACATTTAGGTTGCTTCTTTGTCTTGGCTATTTAAATACTGCTGCTATAAACATTGGGGGTACATATATCTCTTCAAATTATGGTTTTCTCTGGATATATGCCCAGGAGTGGGATTGCAGGATCATATGGTGGCTCTATTTTTAGTTTATGAGCAAACCTCTGTACTGTTCTCCATAGTGGGTGTACAAATTTACATTCCCACCAACAGTGTAGGAGGGTTCCTTTTTCTCCACACCCTCTCCAGCATTTATTATTTGTAGACTTTTTGATGATAGCCATTCTGACTGGTATGAGGTAATTCCTGATAGTAATTCTGATTGGCATTTTTCTAAAAATTTGTGATGTTGAGGATCTTTTCATGTGCCTTTTGGCCATCTGTGTGTCTTCTTTGGAGAAATGTCTGTTTAGGTCTTCTGCCCATTTTTTGATTGAGTTGTTTGTCTTTTTGATATTGAGCTGCATTAGCTGCTTGTATATTTTGGAGATTAATCCCTTGTCTGTTGCATCATTTGCAAACATTTTCCCCCATTCTGTAGGTTGTCTTTTTGTTTTGTTTCTGGTTTCCTTTGTTGCGCAAAAGTTTTAAGTTTCATTAGGTCCCATTTGTTTATTTTTGTTATTTCCATTACTCTAGGAGATGGATTGAAAAAAGATATTGCTGCACTTTATGTCAAAGAGTGTTCTGCCTATGATTTCCTCTAGGAGTTTTATAGTATCTGGGCTTACATTTAGGTCTTTAAGCCATTTTGAGTTTATTTTTATGTGTGGTGTTGGAGAATGTTCTAATTTTATTCTTTTACATGTAGCTGTCCAGTTTTCCCAGCATCACTTATTGAAGAGACTGCCTTTTCTCCATGTATATTCTTGCCTCCTTTGTCGTAGATTAATTGACCATAGGTGCATGGGTTTATTTCTGGGCTTTCTATCCTGCTCTATCAATCTATATTTCTGTTTTTGTGCCAGAACTATACTGTTTTGATTACTGTAGCTTTGTAATATAGTCTGAAGTCAGAGAGCCTTATTCCTCCAGCTCCATTTTTCTTTCTCAGGGTTGCTTTGGCCTATTGAGATCTTTTGTATTTCCACACGAATTTTAAATTTTTTATTCTAATTCTGTGAAAAATGCCACTGGTAATTTCATAGGGATTGCGTTGAATCTGTAGATTGCCTTGAGTAGTATAGTCATTTTGACAATATTTTTTCTTCCAATCCAAGAACACAGTATATCTTTCCATCTATTTATGTCATCTTCGATTTCTTTCATCAGCGTCTTATAGTTTTAAGAGTACAGGTCTTTTGCCTCCTTAGGTAGGTTTATTCTTAGGTATTTTATTCTCTTTGAAGCGATGGTAAATGGGATTGTTTTCTTGATTTCCCCTTCTGATCTTTTGTTGTTCATATATAGAAATGCAACAGAGTTCTATGTATTAATTTTGTATCCTGCAACTTTACCGAATTCATTGAAGAGCTCTAGTAGTTTTCTGGTAGCGAGTTCAGGATTTCCTACGTATAGTATCATGTTATCTGCAAACAGTGATAGTTTTACTTCCTTTCCAATTTGGATTCCTTTTATTTCTTTTTCTTCTCTAATTGCTGGACTTCCAAAACTATGTTGAATAAAAGTGGCAAGAGTGGACATTCTTGTTTTGTTCCTGATCTTAGAGGAAATGCTTTCAGCTTTTCACCATTGAGTATGATGTTAGGTGTGGGTTTGTTATATATGGCCTTTATTATGTTGAGGTAGGCTCCCTCTATGCCCACTTACGAGGGTTTTTATCATAAATGGGTGTTGAATTTTATCAAAAGCTTTTTCTGCATCTATTGAGATAATCATATGGCTTTTATTCTTTAATTTGTTAATGTAGTATATCACACTGATTGATTTGTGGATATTGAAAAATCCTTGCATCCCTTGGATAAATCCCACTTGATCATGGAGTATGATCCTTTTTATTTTTAAATTTATTTCTTAAGCTGAATCTATTGTTTTATTGTTTATCAGGAATCATCTATAACCAGCACCTTTGCTTTAAAAATAAAATCAGAACAGTCCTGAACAGTCCAGGAGTATGATCCTCTTAATATACTGTTGGAGTCAGTTTGCTAGTGTTTAGTTGAGGAGTTTTGCATCTATGTTCATCAGTGATATTGGCCTGTAATTTTCTTTTTTTGTGGTATCTTTGTCTGACTTTTGTATCAGGGTTATGGCAGCCTCGCAGAATGAGTTTGGGAGTGTTTCTTCCTCTGCAATGTTTTGGAATAGTTTCAGAAGAATAGGTTTTAACTCTTCTCTGAATGTTTGGTGCAAGTCACCTGTGAAGCCATCTGGTCCTGGACTTTTGTTTGTTCAGAGTTTTTAAATCACAGATTATATTTCAGTGCTTGTAATTGGTTTCTTCATATTTTCTATTCCTGGTTCAGTCTTGGGAGATTGTACCTTTCTAAGAATTGGTCCATTTCTTCTAGGTTGTCCATTTTATTTGCATATAGTTGCTTGTAGTAGTCTCTTATGATCCTTTGTATTTCTGTGTGTCAGTTATAGCTTCTCCTTTTTCATTCCTAATTTTATTGATTTGGGCCCTCTCCCTTTTTTTCTTGATCAGTCTGGCTAAAGGTTTATCAATTTTGTTTATCTTTTCAACAAACCAGGTTTTAGTTTCATTTATCTTTTCTATTGTTTTCTTAGACTATTTCATTTATTTCTGCTCTGATCTTTATGATTTCTTTCCTTCTACTAACCTTGGGCTTTGTTTGTTCTTCTTTCTCTAGTTGCTTTAGATGTAAGGTTAGGTTGTTTGAGATTTTTCTTGTTTCCTGAGGTAAATTTGTATTGCTATAAACTTCCCTCTTAGAACTGCTTTTGCTGTGTCCCATAGGTTTTGGATCGTCATGTTTTCATTTTCATTTGTCTCTACGTATTTTTAAAATTTCCTCTTTGATTTCTTCAGTGATCCATTTTCTGTTTAGTAACATTGTTTAGCTCCACCTGTTAGTGTTTTTTGCAATTTTTTTTTCTTGTAGTTGATTTCTAATCTCACAGTGTTGTTGTTGGAAAAGATACTTGATATGATTTCAGTTTTCTTAAATTTACTAAGGCTTGGGCTTCCCTGGTGGCGCAGTGGTTGAGAGTCCGCCTGCCGATGCAGGGGACATGGCTTCGTGCCCTGGTCTGGGAAGATCAGACATGCCACGGAGCGGCTGCGCCCATGAGCCATGGCCGCTGAGCCTGCGTGTCTGGAGCCTGTGCTCTGCAACGGGAGAGGCCATAACAGTGAGAGGCCTGCGTACTGGAAAAAAAAAAATATTTACTAAGGCTTGCTTTGTGGCCCAGTGTGTGATCTATCCTGGAGAATGTCCATGTTTGCTTGGAAAGAATGTCCATGTGCTGTTTTGGGGTGGAATGCTCTGTAAATATCAATTAAGTCCATTTGTTCTAATGGGTCATTTAAGGCCTATGTTTCCTTACTGATTTTCTGTCTGGATGATCTGTCCATTGCTGTAAGTGGTGTGTTAAAGTCACCCACTATTATTGTGTTACTGTCAATTTCTCCTTTTATTTCTATTAACATTTGCCTTATACATTGAGGTGCTCCTATTTTGGGTTCATATATATTTACAATTATTGTATCTTTTTCTTGGATTGATCCCTTGATCATCATCTAGTGTCCTTCTTTGTCTCTTGTAACAGTCTTTATTTTAAAATCTATTTTGTTTGATATGAGTATTGCTACTCCAGCTTTCTTTTGATTTCCATTTGCATGGAATATCTTTTCCTATCCCTTCACTTTCAGTCTGTATGTGTCCCCAGATCTGAAGTGGGTCTCTTGTAAACAGCATATACATGGGTCTTGTTTTTGTATCCATTCAGCCAGTCTCTGTCTTCTGGTTGGAGCATTTAATCCATTTACATTTAAGGTAATTATCTATATGTATGTTCCTATTGCCAATTTGTTAACTGTTTTGGATTTCTTTTTGTAGGTCTTTTTTTTTCCTTTCATCTTTTGTTCTCTTCTCTTGTGATTTGATGACTATCTTTAGGGTAGTGTTTGGATTTCTTTTTCTTTTTTCTGTGTATACCTAGATTAGAGTTTTGGTTTGCAGTACCATGAGATTTTGATATAGCAGTCTCTCTCTCTCTCTCTCTCTCTCTCTCTCTCTCTATATATATATATATATATATATATATATATGATTATTTTTAAGTTGCTGATCTCTTAATTTCAAATGCATTTCAAATATCCTGCCATTGTACTTTCCTCCTCTCATGATTACTGGTTTTGATATCATATTTGTGTGTGGATTATTTCTTACCCTTACTGTATGTTTGCCTTTACTAGTGAGCTTTCCCATTTTGTAATTTTCTTGTTTCTAGTTGTAGCCTTTTCTTTTCTGCTTAGTAGAAGTTCCTTTAGGATCTGTCATAATGCTTGTTTGGTGGTGCTGAATTCTTTTAGCTTTTGCTTGTCTGTAAGGCTTTTAATTTCTCTGTCAAATCTGAACAAGAGCCTTGCTGGGTAGAGTTTTCTTGGTTGTAGGTTTTTCCCTTTCATCACTTTAAATATATCATGCCACTCCCTTCTGGCCTGCAGAGTTTCTGCTGAAAAATCAGCTGTTAACCTTATGGGAGTTCCCTTGTATGGTATTGTTGCTTTTCCCTTGTTGCTTTTAATATTTCTCTTTGTCTCTAATTTTTGTCAGTTTAATTACTATGTGTCTCAGCATGTTCCTCCTTGGGTTTATCCTGCCTGGGACTCTCTGTGCTTCCTGGACTTGGGTGGCTATTTCCTTTCCCATGTTAGGGAATTTTTCAGCTAGTAACTATTCAAATATTTTCTCAGGTGATTTCTCTCCCTCTTCTCCTTCTGGGACCTCTATAATGTGAATGTTGGTGCATTTGACTTTGTCCCAGAGGTCTCTTAAACTGTCCTTATTTCTTCTTTTTTTTTTTTTTTTTACATCTTTATTGGCGTATAAGTGCTTTACAATGGTGTGTTAGTTTCTGCTTTATAACAAAGTGAGTCAGTTACACATACACATATGTCCTTATTTCTTTTCATTCTTTTTTCTTTATTCTGTTCTGAGGCACTGATTTCCATCCCTGTCTTCCAGCTCACTTATCCATTTCTTCTGCTATTGATTCCTTCTAGTGTTCTTCATTTCAGTTATTATATTCTTCAACTCCGTTTCGTTGTTCTTTATATTTTCTAACTCTTTGTTAAAAACTTCTTGTAACTTCCTGCTCTGTGCATCCATTCTTTTCCCAAGTTCTTGGATCATCTTTATGATCATTACCGTGAACTCTTTCTTGGGTAGGTTGCCTATCTCCACATCACTTAAGTGTTCTTCTGGGGTTTTATCTTGTTCTTTAGTCTGGAACATACTCCTCTGCCGTCTCATTTTGTCTAAATTTCTACTTGTATTTTTATGTATGTGGAAGGTTAGTTATGTTTTTCAACCTTGGAGAAGTGGACCTCTGTAGGGGATGTGTCCTGTGTGTCCCAGCAGTACACTCCCCATCACCCAAGGGCCAGGGACCAGCTGGTCCCAGCATAGGCTCTGATCTGTGTTTGCAGACTCAGTCCCACAGGCTGTTGGATCATAGTTTTCTTGCTTCTGGTGTCTGCCCCTGGTGGGTGAGTCTGGTCTAGAGGCTTGTGCAGGCTTCCTGGGTGGAGGAGCTGGTGCCTGCCCACTGGTAGGTGGAGGTGGGTCTTAACCTTCTGGTGGGCAGGGCAGTGTCAAGGGAAATGTCCAAAGGTGGCTGTGGGCTCCGGAAATCTTTAGGCAGCCTGTCTGCTGATGGGTGATAGGTGGGGCTGTGTTCCTGCCCTGTTGGTTGTTTGGCCTGAGGCGTCCCAACAGTGGAGCCTACAGGCTGTTGGTTGGGGTCCTGGTGCCAAAATGGCAACCTTCAGGAGAGCTCATGCCAATGAATATGCCCTGGTACCTCCGCCACCAGTGTCTTTGTCTCCACAGTGATACACAGCTGCCCCCTTTCTCCTCAGGAGACCCTCCAAGACTAGCAGATAAGTCTGGACCAGGCTCCTATGAAGTCACTGCTTTTGCCTTAGGTCCTGGTATGCACGAGACCTTGTGTGCACCCTCCAAAAGTGGGGACTCTGCTTCCCCCAGTCCTGTGGAGCTCCTGCAGTCAAGCCCTCCTGGCCTTCAAAGACAAATGCTCTGGGGAATCCTCCTCCTGATGCCAGACCCCAGGCTGGGGACCCTGATGTGGGGCTCAGAACTTCACTCCTGTGGAAGAACTGCGATATAATTGCTCTCCACTTTGTGGGTCATCCACCCAGGGTGTGTGGGGTTTGATTATATCGTGAGTGCTCTCCCTTTTACCATCTTGTTGGGTTTCTTCTTTATGTCTTTGAATGTAGAATATCTTTTTTGGTAGGTTCCAGTCTTTTTTACTGATGGTTGTTCAGAAGATAGTTGTGATTTTGGTGTGCTCATGAGAGGAGGTGAGCTCAAGGTCCTTCTACTCCACCATCTTGTCCTCCAGGCTAAGCTCCCTATCTTAAAGTCAGCTGATTAGCAGTTCTATCTGCAACCTTAATTCCCCTTTGTCATATAAAGTAACTTAGGACATGGACATCCTTGAGGGGTGGGGGTGGGAGGACATTATTCTGTCTATGACAGCATCACTAACTGGAATTTAGAAATTTGAAACTGAATTTTCTAAATTACCAGAATAAGTTCTCTTGCCACCATCTTCTGTCAAGACTTAAAATGACTCCAGGGTCCAAAGAAAATTACATTTTTCACACACTCCAGACTTTAAAATTTTTATATTTGAGCGTCCCAAGATATATAGAAAATTAGCAGTACTTGCTCTGAAATAATTTCATTCCTGAAATGTTGTAGGGGAAAACATTTTTTATTGAGATATAGTTGACATATAACATAATATTAGTTTCATAAGTACAATGTAATGATTCGATATCTGTATATATTGCACACAGATTTTATTTGAAGAATTTAAAGTAACTGGTGGGTTGAATAATGTGAATGTGAATATGTGAATGTGGACTTATTTGGAAATGGAGTCTCAGCAGATGTAATTAATTAAGGATCTCAGGATAAGATCACCCTGAATGTAGGGTGGGTCCTAAATCCAATGACTAGTATCCTTCTAAGAGAAAGAGGAGACACAGAGGAAAAGCCCATGTAAAGATGGAGACAGAGATTGGAGGATAGCCACAAGCCAAGGAATGTCAGGAGCCAGCAGCCACCAGAAGCTGGGAGAGGCATAGAATATATTCTCCCACAGACCCTCCAAAAGGGACTCACCCTGCCAATACCTTGATTGTGGACTTCGGGCCTCCACAACTGCAAGAGAATAAAGTTCTGTTTTTTTCAAGCCACCCAGTTTGTGGTAAATTTTTGTGCCAGCTCTAGTAAACAAATTTAGTAATCCTTCAGCCAATTTCTCTTTCCAGGTAACCAATACACAAGTGTGCTAACTTCATTTTACTCAGAGAGGCTATTTGTTCACTGTTAGGGCTGCCCTGTGATATTCAGAATGTTTAGAAACCATGTCCATAAAGGCAAAATAAAATGGAAATTTGAGATGATCCTTTGATTGATGTAGGAAAGAAAACTAACATTTACTGAGCTAGGCTCTGTGTTAAATGTTTACAGTCATTATTTTATGTAGTCCTCACAATATCTCTATGAGGGAGGCACTATAGTAGTCTCTTTGTATAAGCTTAGAAACTGTAGCAGAGAGGGGTTAAGTAACCCAGAGGATTCTAATCTAGGTCTCTCAAAACTCTTAAGTACTCATGCCTTAAGGTTGGATCCTGGTTGGAAGTAGAAACTGATCAAATCTTCTTGATAATTGTTCACATTTCCCCTTTCCATTGTCTATGTAGAAAAGGCTAGAAAGTTTAAGGTTTCCTCTAGGCAACTCTTAAAGTTAAAAAAAAATGCATTGAATAAATCTGGAATATTCCTTCATATTCTTGTCATACCCAAGGCTTTCTCCTAAGAGAGGCTTCTAGGAAGTCATTAAAAAATGCTAGAAGCTGCTCCATAGATCTCACTGATACTCATTTGATTAAGAAAATATTATCTTTTCCCACAGCTAGGCTTTTATCAGAGATGGGGAAAGATACCTGAACTGGCAGGTCAAAGACTCAGAGAATTCATTACCAAGATAAATAGGGAGAAAGGGGGGAACTTGAGAGCATCTTTGGGATTTACTAGGGTTGGCAGGACAATCATTCTTTCTAGTGTTGCCACACATCCTTGTTCTGTTCAGAAAATGAAGACCATTTGATAAGTCTGATGCACGGTGTGTTACCCAGTGGATTATTTTCGTGGCTAACACCTTGAGCATCTTCCCTTTCACTTTAATCCAAGTTAGTTTAAACAAAGTTAAAGCCAAAGCCAGTGAGTAGCTATAACCTGAATCCCAGGGTCACCTCTGTATTACCAGTTGGAGTGGAAAATAAGCTCACATGTCTTTTATCTCTCACTATTGAGAGTGTATCTTTTCCTGCTCCTGGGATTCCCCTATTCTGGTGATAGTCTCAGGGCTTTCTCAGTCCATGATGTTATTATTCTTGGCTACAATCTCTTTGTGGAGAGAAAATAAAAAATTTGGATCCTTCTATCTTGTCCTCTTCTGCTCTTGTTACAGCCCAGGACAATGGCTACTTTCGAGCTGGGCTTGACAGGTCTGGTTGCAGGAGTGTTGGAAGCTCAGAAGCTGGAGGCTGGGCCGTGTCCCCTCTGTTGCTGATGTCACCGCATGGTGGTGTCATGTGTGGAGGGAAGTGTGCTGACAGAGTGGGGTGAGAAAGGTGTAGGAGCCCTGGGTTGCTCCTTGCCCAGGCCTGTGGCCCTTGCTGTCTAGTCTCAGGACTGCTCCCTGTATCCTGACCCTCTGCTCCCCCGTCCCCTGGACATTCTTCCTCTTCCATTGCCGAGGACTGCCCCTGGACTGGCCTCTCGGGCTGAAACCAGTACTTTTCCCAGGGTATTGTTTAAAATAATCCAAGGTATAGGATGTGTGCTTTCATCAGGACAATGATAGAAAATAAAATTGGATGGACAGCATGCAGCCAGACCTAGGTGGAACTGAAATGTCTGGTCAGTGGCTCCTGTGAGGGTTTTGACCTGGAAGGGAACCACCTGCCCCAAATCCCACCTCTACTTCCAGCCACTGCAGCCTGTGTCTCAAAGATGTTGATTTTTCTAGCAGTGTCCTTGGGTATCAGAGATGGGAAGGTGGTGAGAGGGGAGTTACCATGCTCACCCCTGCAGACTCAACGTGGGGAGCTTTCCCGGCATCTCCTCCCCTCAGTTACTTGTCCCCTCTATTTCCAGTGTTATGAGGGAGCTGGAGACTTGGGACCTCTCAACACCTTAATTGTGTATGAGACTCCCCCTGCCGTCTACTGAGTCAGCTGCTGACTACACCTCCTCAGCTCTGTTTGTTCTTCCTTCAGCCGCTGTTCCAACCAAGAGTGTGTATTAAAGAGGAGTTTGGAAGGAACACTACGTTAATGACTTCTTTTCCTTTCAAGTTTCACGGGGGCAGAGTGTGGAGCAAAATGAGCACCAGACTAAGGGCTCAGAACCCCAAAGTTTGGGTTCTGCTGACCCACCTTGGCACTTCCCCTACCCGAGACTGTTTTCTCATCTGTAAAATAAAAGGGCTAATCAAGTTAACTCCCAGCTCTACTATTCAATGACTCTGGGTTTTGAAACTCTTCTTACTCATTTAATATTGTTTTCTGAAAACTTGACATCTTGGTTGCAGTGCCCTCTCCTCTTTGTACACTGATGGGGATTGACGCATTTTAGAGCATTTTTTTCTTTGTCCCAGTGAATCTTCAGAGTGTTCCAAAGAAGCACAAATTTGAAATAAATTATGCTTTTTAATGTGACCCTTCCCTCCCTCCCTCCCTCCCTCCTTCTCTGTCTCTATCATTCATGAGTGTGTCTGTTTACACCGGTCTCAAGCATATTTGTCTGCTTGAGGTTCAAGGGATTCAGAGATACAGCACTTTTTTTTTTTTTTTTTTTTGCGGTATGTGGGCCTCTCACTGTTGTGGCCTCTCCTGTTGCGGGGCACAGGCTCTGGACACACAGGCTCAGCGGCCATGGCTCACGGGCCCAGCTGCTCTGTGGCATGTGGGATCTTCCCGGACCGGGGCACGAACCCGTGTCCCCTGCATCGGCAGGCAGACCCTCAACCACTGCGCCACCAGGGAAGCCCTAGAGATACAGTACTTTTGAGATTGCTAGATGCTTCTGGAAATGGGGGCTTCCTGAACCCCCACATGCCTCAGTTTCCTCATGTGTAAAATGGGGGTCATAACAGTATTTACCTCCTAGGGTTCTTAGAGACTTCCTGCTTCAGAATCATCTGAAGTACTTGTCCAAAATCCAGATTCCTGGGCCCCAGCTCAGACCTACTGAATTGGCATCTCTGGGGATGGGGCCCAGAATCTGGATTTTTAACACCTCTCCTAAGTGACATTTCCTTATTATGCAGTTTGAGAACCCATCCCTTCAGTATATGATGCTTCTCAGCTCACATAGCTTTTAACCTGCACCAACTTACTTAAACATCACCTTGACTATGAATGGTAAACAGGCCACCTCCCTTCCTTTATATGCCCAGGAAATTAGGAAACTGCTGTCCAAGGTCATATAGTGTCTCTAAACCTAACATCCAACATCCCTTTCCATTGTCTCTCCTTTTGCTGAATCCTTTTGCAGGAAAGGATGGATGCTTATATGCAGCCCATCACAGCATTTGGCTTGACTTCTTTTCATTTCTTTGTGTTTAGTGGGTGAGTTTCCTTGCTCCTGTTTGGCGGATAGCCATCATCTCCCTTTATAAATGTTTGTATCTGTTACTGCTTTTATCTTATCAGACCCACAGTATGTCTTTGTCTTTCTGCTCCTAAAGATAATTCCCGCTTTGCTATATGTCATAAATGTCATCTCAGTCACGGCTCAAAATAACAAATGTGTTTGTTTCCAGTGTGGAAAAAAATCTGGCAGCACCCTGCTTAGATAGAGCTTGAATTCTGAGCTCTCATCCTCTGTTCCCCGCCATGCCCTTAAGGGGCTTGGCCATACATTTTGAGAGACGCAGAGGACCCGGGTACCCTGGCATATTAGGGGGACAATTTTGAGTGCCTCAGTAAGAATGAATTGGGAGAAAGTGGGGTGCTGCAGCCTGGACAAGTTGGAGCAGTGTCCAGGGGACACGGATGCCGACACCTGTAGTTGAGAGGTAGGCAATATGCCAGGATCAGGGTGGGGTTACAGTCACCCTGTCTGCAAACTGAGTAGCCCAGAAAGAAAGTGAATTGGCTCTTCTGAGAGGAAAAGCAATGACCACCCCCCCCCAACCCTAACCTTTGCCTTGGGCCCCTTGGTTTACAAGAGACATCAGATTTGCCTGCTGGAAACTGAATAAGCAGAGTCCTAGTGCCTGGAGTGGAGGTTAAGGATGCAAAGGTCCTTGTTCCATGACCTGGGATGCTGCAGAACCATCACTCTGGGACAGTGAGAGATGGCAAGATAGGGGTGCAGCAGGGGCAGGGAGGTATGAACCCAACAGACTTCAATACCTATCATTAGCCTGTTACAAGATGTTGCTGTTTATCTTTTCTTTTAATAAAACTCACTATAATACATAGTGTCCAGCATATTCCTGCACACTATTGCCCAGTTTAGGCCTGGCTGCCCTCCAGAGTGGGAGGACTCTAGTGTGTGTGGGCAGAGTTAACCCGGGGCTTCATATCATGAGCATCTCAGATGTGAGTTTCCCCAAAGGATGATGGGTTCCTTTAATGATTCCATCGTAGGCCAGGGTTTCTCCACCATGGCACTATTGACCTTTTGGGCTGGGTAGTTCTTTGCTGTGGGGAAGTCCTGTGTGTTGTCAGATGCCCAACAGCTTCCCTGGCCTCCACCGTGGATGCCAGGATCACACACCCACCAACTGCCAGCTGTGGCAACCAAATGTCTCCGGATATTGTCAAATGTCCACTGGGGGCCAAAATATCCCTTGGTTGAGAACAGCTGCCATAGATGAGCAAGAGTAACATATTTTCAGATGCTCTGGGAGTCACTGGTTATGAAAACACAAAACTTTCCGTGAGGGTCTATGGCCAAAGAGTTAGCCAGAGAGTCCCAATTTAGCACAGACCTTTTCTCATCCTTCGATGTCTCATTCCCTCAGAATGGCCCCTATCACCTGGAGCCCTGACCTCTCCCCACTTCCCAGGCTTTACGGCTCCCCTCCCAGGACTGGCCTGGGACCAGCTCTTGCCTCTGGCTTCATTCTATGTTCTGTCCATCATGCAGCCAGAGACTCTGCCTCTTCTGTGCTAGCTTCTAGAACTGGTCCCTGCATAGATTACCCCAGATTTCCTCAGCTGCTGCTCCTCAGTGGCACCCCCTCAGCCTAGAAATCACCCTTTCAAACTCTTTCGAGGCTGAGTCACCACCCAGCCTGCAGAAACTCACTGGCACTGCTCCAGAGTGTTCCTCAGTGGGGAGGGAGACCCAGGACCAGTGTCAGCACTCTGCCACCATGGTGCACTGGGCATTCTTGGCCTGATGTGTGCAGCCACTTCATGGAACCAAATCTTCCCTGACGATTAAATCACCTGAGATGATAGTTAAAATCCAGATTCAGGGTTGTGCCCCAGGATGGCCTGGGGGACTAGGAATCTGCCTTTTCACAAACTTCCCAGGTGACAGGGCACCACTGAGGTCAAGAGCAATCCAGAAGCTGAGTTTTCTCCCATTTCTTCCCCAAGACCTCCCTTCTGCTTGGCCCTGCATTTGCTGATCTAGTTTTCTATCCTTTGTTTCCTGTATGCTCTTACATTTATTTTTGAGTTGAAAACTCTAAAGTGAGACAGGTGGGGAGAAATCCGAAATCAACCAGCCGACCTCCACGTGGATGCTGGGGCTGGAGACTGTGGGTGGGGGAGAGAAGGTCTAGGGTTATGAGTCCGAGCAATGGCTTGGGTCCTGCTTCTACATGGGCAAATTGCTTCACCTCTATAGCCTTCATTTCTCCATTGGTTCAATGGGGTTAGACAGAAAGTAGTTTTCAAGATATTTTTAAAGTGGTGGAATTATATTCTGCCTTCGAATGAAAACTTACTGGAACTCCAATATAAAAAGTAGTGAAAGATCTGAAGAGTAGACCACCCCCAAATCCCACACTGTCAGTCTTCTCCGTGGCCCCTTCTGTCCTTGAGGTGTCACTAGAGGAATACAGGGCTCCACAAACACAGAGTGAGGTCCACAGAGCCTGAGTTCTCCCTGTCTTGGCATTTGTGACTGGCTTGCACAAGGCCTGGCCTCCAGCCGTGAGCAACTACAAATTCATTTTCCTTTCTCACCTTAAAGGAAATTAAATGGAGGGCTTCCCTGGTGGCGCAGTGGTTGAGAGTCCGCCTGCCAATGCAGGGGACACGGGTTCGTGCCCCGGTCCGGGAAGATCCCACATGCCGCGGAGCGGCTAGGCCCGTGAGCCATGGCCGCTGAGCCTGCGCGTCCGGAGCCTGTGCTCCGCAACGGGAGAGGCCACAACAGTGAGAGGCCCGTGTACCGCAAAAAAAAAAAAAAAAAAAAAAAAGGAAATACTCTCCCCACCTCTAGGTAAAAACTCCAGCAGGCCCTTAACTTCCAGCTCACTCTCAGTTAATATGGTCACTTTAAGTCACAAAACGAAGTCTCATTTCAGCTGTGATCACCCCAAGAGATTAACCAAAACTCAACTTAATTTTATAGCAAATCTTTATCCTTTGTCTGCTCCCCACCCACCATCATTTCAGTTTACTAGGCAATTTGTCCTCTCTAGGGTCAGAGAGGAGGGAGAAAGGAGTGGTAAATGAGGTGCTTGCCAGGTCAGCAGATATTGAACACTGTTTTTCCAGTGAGCTGCTTTCCTGGGCTTCTTCAACATTCTCATTGCTGGAGCACTCCTGCAGATCCCTTGATCTGGTGGATGCATCTCCATTCCTGGTGGTTGCTGGAGATGCTTCCTTCCTAGGAACCCTGAGTCCACCTTCAGCTTCTTGATGCTGGGCTTGCTGTGTCCCTCCTGCGAGTCCTATTGGTCAGGGCCCAGGACGATCCCACGACCCCCTAAACTCTGGGCAACCCCGCAGAACCCAGTGCGGCCAACTTGATTCTCAGCTGTAGCTTTCTGAGGCATGAGTTAGGTGTCAGCTCTCCATATCTCAGCTTCTGGGAGCACATGTCAGAGTTCTCTGAGGGGCCCATGGGGCCCATCGTGAGACTTGAGGTATAGGAGGAGGTGGGCACACAGGCCACAACTGCATCTCTCAGCTTGACAATTCTCTTTGCTTCACACTCTAACTCCTCTTTATCCTTGATCTGGCTCAGGGGTCCAGGGATACCTCAGTCAGGGTCTAGCCAGGGATGCAGACCCTTATGAGCATTATGGAATGAGGAATATATTTCAGCAATTAGAGCATACACAGTTGTGGAAGGCACAGGGGAAGGATAGGTTTGAAAAGAGGAGTTGAAGGGTCACAGAAAGGTCACAAAGCAGCCTTGGCACAGGCTGATGAGTCAGAGTTCTCAGGGACACCTGGAAGCTGGGCTTTTCCAGCTGCTGGAGTAGGTGTGTGAAGAGAGCAGGTATAGAACCCTATGGAAGGTTGTCTGCTCTTCCTGGCTGCTCCCTGAGTTCATGACTAAGTGTCTGTGGCGGGCCTGGGGTCACTGCTGGTTAGCAGTGGTCAGTAGCTGAGAAGGAGAGCTGGACACACTACAGGGAAAAGTGAAAACGAACTGGAATCCATTGGCACCTGTGTGTTGATCTCTCACTGCCCTTAACCAACAGCAACCACCAGTGAGTAAGGGCGGCTGCTTCACTTCCACCTGCCAAGTCCCTACCAAATTCACATTTGATAAACTCAAATCCGGAGCACTCTGTAAAGTTTTCTGGAAAGTGTAGTATCCAGTGTAAACAAAATGACACTAGAACAATCCAGCACCAGGAGTTATGGAGCTGGGGCTCCTTTTTTTTTTCTTTTTTTTTTTAATCTACACTGCTTTTTATGCTCACATCTGTTGTATCTTGGCGACTAGTAGAAACTTCCCATTTTAACATCATATTACCCATCCTATGACTCTTCGCTCCCATTTAGCACGTTTAAATGCCTCTCTCAAAAAAGCAAAAAAGCACAAGCCAGTAATGCACCATTTGCAACCAGCTCTTGAGGGAACCAGCAAACAGCTGTTCTCTGGCCTCAGGCTACTTTTGAAAATGCAGTCAGTGACGGAGGAAGGTCATGTGGGAAAGAAGCATATTTGTGACACACTCAGGATGGTGACTGGGACTTTAGTCATAGTTACAGAAGCTGGAAAAGAAAACCCATGAAATAGCTCACATTCGCAATTATATTGGTTGGTTATATTTTCCAAGTTACAAAATGTAAGACTAAATTTAAAGTCATTTCTGTGTACCACTAGCCCCGCGTGGAGCTGGGTAGCAGCTGTTGGGGATGTTACAGTCCATTAATTGTGATGTTTTCCCATAGTTTGGTGGAAAGCAGTGGAGGGATAAAACACTGGAAATTGCTTTTAAAAACAGCGGGCCGGAGCGATGAGCTGATCTCCCTCTATGCTTCATCGGGAGTTTCTGCAGGTGTGGTACACATCACCACCGAAGCCACTGATGTGGCAGTTCATTCCAGCCACTGCCAAGGGGCTGTGCAGTCTAGCAGCTCGTGACTCAGTGGACAGAGGGCTGTGAAAGATGGGGGGAGTGGCTTCTCTGGTGAGCTGTGAGAAGAGACAGAAGGAAGTGAGGAGAAGGAAGGACTTGGAAATCTACAGAGTGTGGAAATGTACAACCTGGTGTGGTCAGGTGTACAGAAAATGACTTATGCTCTTCCTGGGAATAGAAATGTAGTTCTCTTGGCGCTAGATCCCCAAGAATGCTCACACACCCGACTATATCCTCTTTGCTTGTAAAATCTGTGACCTCCACCTTCCCTTCATCCAGCTAAGGAAGGCAACATTATATAATAAAAATAACAACAGTAGTGATAATAACAGCCAACACATATTGAGCACGTATGTACTGGGACTGTTGTAGGTACATTACATGTATTAGCTCATTGATTTCTCACAATAACCCTGTAAACTGGGTACCATAATGGTCCCATTATCATGATGCAGAAATGGAAGCACAGAGAGGTTGAAAAACACGGCCAGGTAGCAGTAAATGTGAATTGGCTTATGCAGGGATTAAAAGCGTTAACCTGGAATTCAGACCATAAAATGCTGCATGTTTGGCTTTGAACAAGTTGATTAACATAAATAAGTTTTAGTTTTTCATCTATAAAATGGGAATAATAATAGTTCCTACATCTCAGAGTTGTGATGGCACTACTAATATGCCTGGTACATATTAATAAATGGTCTACTATTATCATTACTCCCTAGGATATTTTAAGTCTCTTTCACCCCAGCTGCCCCCAACCCTGTCCCCCTCACATACCATACCATTCCCATCTAAAACGTGTGTGCGTGTGCATGTGTGTGTGTGTGTGTGCGCACGCACGCATACATATTCCTGGTCACTAGGGAAGACGGGAGATGGAGAAATGGGTCAGCCACTCAGGACTCAGCCTAGGACTGGCAACTATATAATTAGCTGCAGCATCCCTGGGGTGTCATCTGCCTGCCACTTTTTGTTGATTTATTTTGATTTGACACACCGGGGCAGATGGCTGGGGGCGAGAGGGGTTGATAAGAGTCAATATTTGGTGACATGTGAATAATGCATTGTGGAATTAATTAGCCTTATCATTTTTGGCTAGTTGCCATGGCTATGGAAAGTCAGGTGTCATGTAAATCAGAATAAAGGGATCATAGCATATCACTGCTCTTTGTTTTTCTCAATCCAAGCCTCCTCAAAGCGTCCTTGTCCTACCAGCCAAGGCCATGGTCTCAGGTACCTTAGGTACTACCAAATGGTGGGAGGCTTATCTATATAACCTTTGGATGATGGGATGGACTTTCTGTCTCTCTCAGGAATCATGTGCATTTTAGGGCAGTGGTTCAAAGACCAGCAAGCAGGTTTGGGAAACAATGTGACTAACATTTTGTTCTGCCGTATAAGTGCATTAAAAAGATAAAAGTACCAATATTTATAAAAGGGCATTTTAATACCAAAAAATAGGAAGGACATAATTTCAGATAGAGGATATTTCTTTAAATGGAAGAAATTTAGTTTAACAGAAAAACTCCATCATCCTATTTTTTTTTTCTTATTTCATTGATGACTAGCGAAAGCCTCCTAACAAATTGGCCATGTGAGTGTACTGAATATAAATGGAGTCAAGAAGACAGAACACTTGAAATACAGCTTCATTTGGAATTCTGGTGGATGTGATTATGGGAGACACCACGGCAGAGCATTAGCTATTTAGTGCTTCAGTATTCCCAATTATAAAATGGGTATATCAGTTCCCACCTTGCTTACTTCTTGGGGTGATTCTGAGGATTAAATGAACTAGACAATATAGGTGGAAACAAATGCTAATCTCTTATCTTATTTGGGAGGTCCTTGGGAGCAGCAATTCTGTGTCTTTCTTTGGCGTCCCCAGTGTCTGTTGCATAGAAAGTGATTGATACAAGTCTACTGAACGAATAATACAGCAGGTCAAAGGAGTGACCGCAAAAGCAGGAATCCAAACCAGACAGGAGGGAGGGCACTCCCAGGACAAGAGGCTTACCTGCTCCTCCTTCCCCTTTCCAGCCACTACATATTCTACTTATTCATAAAGACTAGATTCCGCACTCAGCCAGAGTGCTCTTAAATCTCCAGCATACTCCATCTGTTATCTCTGAAATCCAGTTAATTTTCTTTTCCTTGGGGAAGGCCTTTCAAGCAGTGACTATTATTAGTATTTGTGACACACCCGATTAGGATATTGACTTAGGAGCTGGATTGCCTGCATTACAGATAATGTCTCCTCCACTTATGAACTTCATGCTCTTTGGCAAGTTACTTAACCTCTCTGTGCCTCAGGTTCTTTATTTGTAAATGGGGTTAGTAACAGAACCCTCCTCATGAGGTTTTTTGAGGATTAGATGAGTTAGTACTTGGCATCGTGCCTGGCACTTTGTAGGCACTTAGTAAATGTTAGTCTGCCATTATTAACGCTCAGAGGCTGCAGTGAGACCCCTTCAAAGAATGGGGAGGTAAATTATCTTTTGAGGGCCCAACTAGATTCCAGCAGTTATGGGCAGATTCTGAGAGACAGCTTGGCTCCCAGGCCTCTGAGATTTGAATAGTTTGATTGGGTATTTTAATGCATTTAAAGACAGGTGATGTCAGTCAAGTCACAAGGGCATAATCACCATGGAAGCTAAGAAAAAGGAGAGGCCCCAAGACAAAGGTGGATAAAGTCCATCTGAGCTCTCTCTTGGTTGGCAGTGGTGCCAGGAACATTAACCATTATCTTTTTTTTTTTTTTTTTTTTTTTCCATTTTTTTTTAAGTTTATTTATTCATTTTTTTAATTAGTTTCTGCTTTATAACAAAGTGAATCAGTCATACATATACATCTGTTCCCACATCCCTTCCCTCATGCATCTCCCTCCCTCCCACCCTCCCCATCCCACCCCTCCAGGCGGTCACAAAGCACCGAGCTGATCTCCCTGTGCTCTGCGGCTGCTTCCCACTATCTATCTACCTGACGTTTGGTAGTGTATACACGTCCATGCCTCTCTTTCGCCTTGTCACAGCCCACCCTTCCCCCTCCCCATATCCTCAAGTCCATTCTCAAGTAGGTCTGCGTCTTCATTCCCGTTTTGCCCCTAGGTTCTTCATGACATTTTTTTTTTAAATTCCGTATATATGTGTTAGCATACGGTATTTGTCTTTCTCTTTCTGACTAACTTCACTCTGTATGACAGACTCTAGGTCTATCCACCTCATTACAAATAGCTCAGTTTCGTTTCTTTTTATGGCTGAGTAATATTCCATTGTATATATGTGCCACATCTTCTTTATCCATTCATCCGATGATGGACACTTAGGTTGTTTCCAGCTCCGGGCTATTGTGAATAGAGCTGCAATGAACATTTTGGTACATGTCTCTTTTGGAATTATGGTTTTCTCAGGGTATATGCCCAGTAGTGGGATTGCTGGGTCATATGGTAGTTCTATTTGTAGTTTTTTAAGGAACCTCCATACCGTTCTCCATAGTGGCTGTACCAATTCACATTCCCACCAGCAGTGCAAGAGTGTTCCCTTTTCTCCACACCCTCTCCAGCATTTATTGTTTCTAGATTTCTCTTTTTTTTTTTTTTTAATTAGTTTCTGCTTTATAACAAAGTGAATCAGTCATACATATACATCTGTTCCCACATCCCTTCCCTCATGCATCTCCCTCCCTCCCACCCTTCCCATCCCACCCCTCCAGGCGGTCACAAAGCACCGAGCTGATCTCCCTGTGCTCTGCGGCTGCTTCCCACTATCTATCTACCTTACGTTTGGTAGTGTATATATGTCCATGCCTCTCTTTCGCTTTGTCACAGCTTACCCTTCCCCCTCCCCATATCCTCAAGTCCATTCTCAAGTAGGTCTGTGTCTTTATTCTCGTTTTGCCCCTAGGTTCTTCATGACATTTTTTTTTTAAATTCCGTATATATGTGTTAGCATACGGTATTTGTCTTTCTCTTTCTGACTAACTTCACTCTGTATGACAGACTCTAGGTCTATCCACCTCATTACAAATAGCTCAGTTTCGTTTCTTTTTATGGCTGAGTAATATTCCATTGTATATATGTGCCACATCTTCTTTATCCATTCATCCGATGATGGACACTTAGGTTGTTTCCAGCTCCGGGCTATTGTGAATAGAGCTGCAATGAACATTTTGGTACATGTCTCTTTTGGAATTATGGTTTTCTCAGGGTATATGCCCAGTAGTGGGATTGCTGGGTCATATGGTAGTTCTATTTGTAGTTTTTTAAGGAACCTCCATACCGTTCTCCATAGTGGCTGTACCAATTCACATTCCCACCAGCAGTGCAAGAGTGTTCCCTTTTCTCCACACCCTCTCCAGCATTTATTGTTTCTAGATTCCTTGATGATGGCCATTCTGACTGGTGTGAGATGATATCTCATTGTAGTTTTGATTTGCATTTCTCTAATGATTAATGATGTTGAGCATTCTTTCATGTGTTTGTTGGCAGTCTGTATATCTTCTTTGGAGAAATGCCTATTTAAGTCTTCTGCCCATTTTTGGATTGGGTTGTCTGTTTTTTTGCTATTGAGCTGCATGAGCTGTTTATAAATTTTGGAGATTAATCCTTTGTCAGTTGCTTCATTTGCAAATATTTTCTCCCATTCTGAGGGTTGTCTTTTGGTCTTCTTTATGGTTTCCTTTGCTGTGCAAAAGCTTTGAAGTTTCATTAGGTCCCATTTGTTTATCTTTGTTTTTATTTCCATTTCTCTAGGAGGTGGGTCCAAAAGGATCTTGCTGTGATTTATGTCATAGAGTGTTCTACCTATGTTTTCCTCTAAGAGTTTGATAGTTTCTGGCCTTACATTTAAGTCTTTAATCCATTTTGAGCTTATTTTTGTGTATGGTGCTAGGGAATGATCTAATCTCAAACTTTTACATGTCCCTGTCCAGTTTTCCCAGCACCACTTATTGAAGAGGCTGTCCTTTCTCCACTGTACATTCCTGCCTCCTTTATCAAAGATAAGTTGGCCATATGTGCGTGGGTTTATCTCTGGGCTTTCTATCCTGATCCACTGATCTATCTTTCTGTTTTTATGCCAGTACCAGACTGTCTTAATTACTGTAGCTTTGTAGTATAGTCTGAAGTCAGGGAGCCTGATTCCTCCAGCTCCGTTTTTCGTTCTCAAGATTGCTTTAGCTATTCGGGGCCTTTTGTTTTTCCAAACAAATTTTGAAATTTTTTGTTCTAGTTCTGTGAAAAATGCCATTGGTAGTTTGATAGGGATTGCATTGAATCTGTAGATTGCTTTCGGTAGTAGAGTCATTTTCACAATATTGATTCTTCCAATCCAGGAGCATGGTATATCTCTCCATCTATTTGTATCATCTTTAATTTCTTTCATCAGTGTCTTATAGTTTTCTGCATACAGGTCTTTTGTCTCCTTAGGTAGGTTTATTCCTAGATATTTTATTCTTTTTGTTGCGATGGTAAATGGGAGTGTTTTCTTGATTTCATTTTCAGATTTTTCATCATTAGTGTATAGGAATGCCAGAGATTTCTGTACATTAATTTTATATCCTGCTACTTTACCAAATTCATTGATTAGCTCTAGTAGTTTTTCGGTAGCATCTTTAGGATTCTCTATGTATAGTATCATGTCATCTGCAAACAGTGACAGCTTTACTTCTTCTTTTCCAATTTGGATTCCTTTTATTTCCTTTTCTTCTCTGATTGCTGTGGCTAAAACTTCCAAAACTATGTTGAATAAGAGTGGTGAGAGTGGGCAGCCTTGTCTTGTTCCTGATCTTAGTGGAAATGGTTTCAGTTTTTCACCATTGAGGACAATGTTGGCTGTGGGTTTGTCATATATGGCCTTTATTATGTTGAGGAAAGATCCCTCTATACCTACTTTCTGCAGGGTTTTTATCATAAATGGGTGTTGAATTTTGTCGAAAGCTTTCTCTGCATCTATTGAGATGATCATATGGTTTTTCTCCTTCAACTTGTTAATATGGTGTATTACATTGATTGATTTGCGTATATTGAAGAATCCTTGCATTCCTGGGATAAACCCCACTTGATCATGGTGTATGATCCTTTTAATGTGCTCTTGGATTCTGTTTGCTAGTATTTTGTTGAGGATTTTTGCATCTATGTTCATCAGTGATATTGGCCTGTAGTTTTCTTTCTTTGTGACATCCTTGCCTGGTTTTGGTATCAAGGTGATGTCGGCCTCGTAGAATGAGTTTGGGAGTGTTCCTCCCTCTGCTATATTTTGGAAGAGTTTGAGAAGGATAGGTGTTAGCTCTTCTCTAAATGTTTGATAGAATTCACCTGTGAAGCCATCTGGTCCTGGGCTTTTGTTTGATGGAAGATTTTTAATCACAGTTTCAATTTCAGTGCTTGTGATTGGTCTATTCATATTTTCTATTTCTTCCTGAGTCAGTCTTGGCAGGTTGTGCATTTCTAAGAATGTGTCCATTTCTTCCAGGTTGTCCATTTTATTGGAATAGAGTTGCTTATAGTAATCTCTCATAATCTTTTGTATTTCTGCAGTGTCAGTTGTTACTTCTCCTTTTTCATTTCTAATTCTATTGATTTGAGTCTTCTCCCTTTTTTTCTTGATGAGTCTGGCTAATGGTTTGTCAATTTTGTTTATCTTCTCAAAGAACCAGCTTTTAGTTTGGTTGATCTTTGCTATCGTTTCCTTCATTTCTTTTTCATTTATTTCTGATCTGATCTTTATGATTTCTTTCCTTCTGCTAGCTTTGGGGTATTTTTGTTCTTCTTTCTCTAATTGCTTTAGGTGCAGGGTCAGGTTGTTTACTCGAAATGCTTCCTGTTTCTTAAGGTGGGATTGTATTGCTATAAACTTCCCCCTTAGAACTGCTTTTGCTGCATCCCATAGGTTTTGGGTCGTCGTGTCTCCATTGTCATTTGTTTCTAGGTATTTTTTAATTTCCTCTTTGATTTCTTCAGTGATCACTTCGTTATTGAGTAGTGTATTGTTTAGCCTCCATGTGTTTGTATTTTTTACACATCTTTTCCTGTAATTGATGTCTAGTCTCATAGCATTGTGGTCGGAGAAGATACTTGATACAATTTCAATTTTCTTAAAATTACCGAGGCTTGATTTGTGACCCAAGATATGATCTATCCTGGAGAATGTTCCATGAGCACTTGAGAAAAATGTGTATTCTGTTGTTTTTGGATGGAATGTCCTATAAATATCAACTAAGTCCATCTCGTTTAATGTATCATTTAAAGCTTGTGTTTCCTTATTTATTTTCATTTTGGATGATCTGTCCATTGGTGAAAGTGGGGTGTTAAAGTCCCCTACTATGAGTGTGTTACTGTCGATTTCCCCTTTTATGGCTGTTAGTATTTGCCTTATGTATTGAGGTGCTCCTATGTTGGGTGCATAAATATTTACAATTGTTATATCTTCTTCTTGGATCGATCCCTTTATCGTTATGTAGTGTCCTTCCTTGTCTCTTCTAATAGTCTTTATTTTAAAGTCTATTTTGTCTGATATAAGAATTGCTACTCCAGCTTTCTTTTGATTTCCATTTGCATGGAATATCTTTTTCCATCCCTTTACTTTCAATCTGTATGTGTCTCTAGGTCTGAAGTGGGTCTCTTGTAGACAGCATATATATGGGTCTTGTTTTTGTATCCATTCAGCCACTCTGTGTCTTTTGGTGGGAGCATTTAGTCCATTTACATTTAAGGTAATTATTGATATGTATGTTCCTATTCCCATTTCCTTAATTGCTTTGGGTTCGTTATTGTAGGTATATTCCTTCTGTTGTGTTTCTTGCCTAGAGAAGTTCCTTTAGCATTTGTTGTAAAGCTGGTTTGGTGGTGCTGAACTCTCTCAGCTTTTGCTTGTCTGTAAAGGTTTTAATTTCTCCATCAAATCTGAATGAGATCCTTGCTGGGTAGAGTAATCTAGGTTGCAGGTTTCTCTCCTTCATCACTTTAATTATGTCCTGCCACTCCCTTCTGGCTTGTAGGGTTTCTGCTGAGAGATCAGCTGTTAACCTTATGGGGATTCCCTTGTGTGTTATTTGTTGTTTTTGCCTTGCTGCTTTTAATATGATTTCTTTGTGTTTAATTTTTGACAGTTTGATTAATATGTGTCTTGGTGTATTTCTCCTTGGATTTATTCTGTATGGGACTCTCTGTGCCTCCTGGACTTGATTAACTATTTCCTTTCCCAAATTAGGGAAGTTTTCAACTATAATCTCTTCAAATATTTTCTCAGTCCCTTTCTTTTTCTCTTCTTCTTCTGGAACCCCTATAATTCGAATGTTGGTGCGTTTAATGTTGTCCCAGAGATCTCTGAGACTCTCCTCTGTTCTTTTCATTCTTTTTTCTTTATTTTGCTCTGCATCAGTTATTTCCACTATTTTATCTTCCACCTCACTTATCCGTTCTTCTGCCTCAGTTATTCTGCTATTGATCCCATCTAGAGTATTTTTCATTTCATTTATTGTGTTTTTAATCGATGCTTGATTCATCTTTAGTTCTTCTAGGTCCTTGTTAACTGTTTCTTGCATGTTGTCTATTCTATTTCCAAGATTATGGATCATGGAAATAGAATCTTGGATCAGCTTTACTATCATTATTCTGAATTCTTTTTCAGGTAGACTGCCTATTACCTCTTCATTTGTTAGGTCTGGTAGGTGTTTATCTTGCTCCTTCACCTGCTGTGTGTTTTTCTGCCTTCTCATTTTGCTTATGTTACTGTGTTTGGGGTCTCCTTTTTGCCGGCTGCAGATTCGTAGTTCCCGTTGTTTTTGGTGTCTGACCCCAGTGGCTAAGGTTGTTTCAGTAGGTTGGGTAGGCTTCCTGGTGGGGGGGACTAATTCCTGTGCTCTGGTGGTTGAGGCTCGATCTTGTCTTTCTGGTGGACAGGTCCACGTCTGGTGGTGTGTTTTGGGGTGCCTATGGCCTTATTATGTTTTTAGGTAGCCTCTCTGCTAATGAGTGGGGTTGTGTTCCTGCCTTGCTAGTTGCTTGGCATAGGGTGACCTGCACTGTAGCTTGCTGGTCGTTGACTGAAGCTGGGTGCTGGTGTTGGGATGGAGATCTCTGGGAGATTTTCGCTGCTTGATATTATGTGGAGCTGGGAGGTCTGTTGTGGACCCGTGTCCTGAAGTTGGCTCTCCCACTTCAGAGGCACAGCACTGGCTCCTGGCTGCAGCACCAAGAGCCTTTCATCCACCCGGCTCAGAGTAACAGGGAGAAAAAGTAGAAAGAAAGAATTAGTAGAAGAAAGAAAGAGAGAGGGAAAGAAAGGAAGAAGGGAAGAAAGGAAGGAAGGAAGGAAGGAAGAAAGAAAGGAGGGAGGGAGGGAGGGAGGAAGGATGGAAAGAAAGGAGGGAGGGAGGGAGAAAGGAAAGGAAGAAAGACAGGAGGGAGGGAGGAAGGAAAGAAAAAGAAAGTGGAAAGAAGAAGGGTGGGAGGGAGGAAAGAAAAAGAAAGAAGGAAAGGAGGAGCGGAGGGAGGGAGGGAGGAAGGGAGAGTAGGAAAAAAAGAAAGAGCAGGTAAAGTAAAATAGAATAAAGTATGAAATATAGTAGCGTTATTAAAATTAGAAAGTAATTATTGAAAAAAAAAAAAAAAAACCGGACCGATAGAACCCTGAGACATATGGTGGAAGCAAAGCTATACAGAGAGAATCTTACACAGAAGATTACACATACACATTCACAAAAAGAGAGCAGGGGGAAAAATCAAAAATCTTGCTCTCCAAGTCCACCTCCTCAATTTGGGATAATTCGTTGTAAAAAGAGGAAAAGGGCGAGAAGTCTGAAATCTTGCTCTCTAAGTCCACCTCCTTAATTTGGAATAATTCGTTGTAAAAAGAGGAAAAGGGGGGAAAGTCTTAAATCTTGTCCTCAAAGTCCACTTCCTCAATTTGGGATGATTCGCTGTCCATTCATGCACTCCACAGACGCAGGGCACATCAAATGGACCGTGGAGCTTTAATCCGCTGCCTCCGAGGCTGCACAGAATTTCCCTGCCTCTGCTCTCACAGCTCCCGGGTCTCAGCCTTGGACCTGGCCCCGCCTCTGCGCGTAGGTCGCCGGAGGGCGTCCGTTCTTCGCTCAGACAGGACGGGTTTAAAGGAGCCGCTGATTCGGGGGCTCTGGCTCACTCAGGCAGAGGGGAGGGAGGGGCGCGCAGTGTGGGGCGGGCCTGCGGCGGCAGAGGCCGGCGTGACGTTGCAGCAGCCCGTGGCGCTCCGTGCGCTTTCCCGGGAAAGCCGTCCCCGGGTCTCGGGGACCCCAGCAGTGGCGGGGTGCACAGGCCCCCCGGAAGGCGGGGCGGACAGTGACCCGCGCTCGCACACAGGCCCCGCGGCGGCGGCGGCGGCGGCGGCGGCGGCGGCCCACGCCCGTCTCCGAGGTCCGTGCCTTACCCGCGGCTCGTGCCTGTCACCGGCGCTTCCCCAAGCAGCCCTCTTAATGCCCTCTCCTCGCGCACCAGGAAACAAAAGGGAAAAAAGTCTCTTGCCTCTTCAGCAGCTCCAGACCCTTTCCCCGGACTCCCTCCGGGCTAGCCGTGGTGCACTAACTCCTTCAGGCTCTCTTCCTGCCGCCAGCCCCAGTCCTCTCCCTGCGCTCCGACTGAAAGCCGATACCCGAGCCTCAGCTCCCAGCCCCGCCCGCCACGGCGGCCGAGCAGACAAGCCTCTCGGGCTGGTGTGTGCCTGAGGGCACCGGTCCTCTGTGCCAGAATCTCTCCGCTTTGCCCTCCGCACCCCTGTTGCTGTGCTCTCCTCCGCTACTCCGAAGCTTTCCCCCTCCGCCACCTGCAGTCTCCGCCCGCGAAGGGGCTTGTAGTGTGTAGAAACCTTCCCCCCTTCACGGCTCCCTCCCACTGGTGCAGGTCCCGTCCCTATCCTATTGTCTCTGTTTATTCTTTTTTTCTTTTGCCCTACCCAGGTATGTGGGGAGCTTCTTGCCTTTTGGGGGGTCTGAGGTCTTCTGTCAGCGTTCAGTAGGTGTTCTGTAGGAGTTGTTCCACGTGTAGATGAATTTCTGATGTATCTGTGGGGAGGAAGGTGATCTCCGCGTCTTACTCTTCCGCCATCTTCCTCCGGGGTCCTGAAGCATGTCCTTGCCTCCTATCACACTGGAATCCCATCAAGCCTTCAGGCTTCCTACCAGCTTACAGGATGGAATCTGCTGGCGTCTCCCCGCTTTTCCCCTCCATTAATGGCAGGGTCCCAATGTGTACTTGCGACCCATGCTTTTCTCAAACCAGTGCTTCTCCCGTTTAGCGCGCGCCAACCCCCCTCGCGGGCTCCTTGCAAAAGACTCTAACCATTATCTTTTAAGGCTTCCCAAACTACTATGAAGTCAGACACTGTAATGGAGATAGCTGTCCCAGGCAGTCTTAACAGTTGCCACCTTTCACCTGCCTGACTCCCCTCTGTCTTGATCCAGGGCCACAGAACACCTTTCCACAGCCAGTGTGTAGGTTTCTGTCCCAGATCTATCTTCAGGAGGAGAATAGCTTTATGCATCAGTCATGTGATCATGGTCAGTTATCCTCTTTATGTCTACCCTAAGACCAAACGTCAGACCATGGACCACGGTCAAGTCCTTAAGTGAGTAACTGCCACATTGGGAAACCTCTTGGAAGACAGCTGTCAGCCCTGTTCTTGCTTTGACCTTCTGTAGGCAGAAGTCTCTCTTTGCCAGCTGACACATAGACAAAGGGGCAGCTCCTGAGTCTGGAAAGGGGCCAGTGTCCAACAAGCTATGTGCATTGCCTACAGAGGTGGATACTGAGCACCTGAGCAGGATCAGATCTACCCAGAACCAAAGTCCCAGGTGACTCTTCCTTCTAGCAAATAACTCTGCTGCTGAGCCTGGCAGATGCTGCCAGAGACTTAAAGTGCTTCATAAAAGTTGACTTAGGAGGCAAGGGACTTCCCTGGCAGTCCAGTGGTTAACACTTCACTTTCCGACACAGGGGGTGCTGGTTCCATCCCTAGTTGGGGAGCTAAGACCCCCACATGCTTCGCGGCCATAAAACATAGAACTGAAGCAATATTGTAACAAATTCAATAAAGACTTTAAAAATGGTCCACTTCAAAAAAATCTTTAAAAAACCCAAAAATGTTGATTTAGGAGGTGAAACGAGCCACAGCAAGCCTTCGTTTGTCCTGGAACAGTAGTGACTAGGACTGTGGCTTTGACCTCAGCTGTGTCACAAATAAAAGATGACCTTAGTGACAGGATTATGAACTGGATTACCTTGCACTGGCCTTCAAAACATCTGGATTCTGCAGCCAGAATTAGGTCTTAGTGGTTGAGAAGCAGCCAGAAAGTATCAGAGACCTTGCTTCTCCTTCCCACACTCCAGGCCTCTCATGCTCTGAGCTGTCACTTGCGCTGCCATTCCAGCCCAGGGGAACGCACAAAACGCCTTTCTTCCCAGTCTCTGGCAAACACCCTTCCTTCAAACCCCAACACAAACAATAGAGCTGAAGGAGCTTAGGGAAACTGGTTCAGCGGTTTTCCACCCTTTCACCACCCAAACCCCTTTTATTAGTTTACTCCATGGGACCTGCCTGTGTTTTGAAAGATTTTTGCTCCCAGATAAACAGCATTTACCAGGAAATAAGAAGATAATTAACCAAAGGCTTATATAATTGCCAAACTGAAATTTCGATTTGCAAATAATCATGCTGAGTTCATCTAATTTCAGCCCAAAGCAAAGAGGCTTGATGTGTTTAGCAGTCTGGGGCAGCCTGATCTCCGGTAACTGTGCAAACCCAGGGAGGTTTTCTGGCAGAAAATAGAGGAAACCCAAGGACTATTTTCTAGGCTCTCAGGAGGTCTGAGGGCCCTCTATTGGGAACTAGCAATCTAACCCCAAACCCTGCTTTTCAAATGAATTCATTTATTTATTATGTTGAGACAAATGGACAGGAAGCTTACATTTATTGCATCTCTACCATATACAGGACAGGGTGCTAGGCCCTCTCACATGTGTGATCTCATTGAGAATTCACAGCCCCTTTATGACATAGGTAGTACACTACCATATCATCCCCACTTTACAGATGAGGACACTGAGACAAGGGTAAGTAACTTTCTCAAGGGCATATAACTAGTAAGTGGCAGTGTTAGGACACTGACTCAGGGTTTTCTGGTTTTGCTTTAACTGCTTTATTGAGATATAATTCACATACAACTCACCCACCTAATGTGCACAATCCAATGGTTTTTAGTATGTTTGCAGAGTTGTGCAACCATCACCACAATTCATTCTAGTAAGTTTTCATTACCCCATAAAGAAACCCCAGACCTATTGTTAGTCACTCGCCATTTCCCCCAACTCCCCCCTCAGTCCTGTGCAACCAGTAGTTTACTCTCTGTCTCTGTGGAGGGACTTGCCCATTCTAGATATTTCCTATCAGCTGACACAAGTTTTTAAACTCTAAAATCCACATACATCAAACTGTAGCCCAGGAGTCAATGCAGGTTACAAATCCTTTTTCATAATTTTATAGACTGTTTTATATTTAACTTTGGAAGTACACAGAATGCACAAACGCTACGTCCTGCATGTTTGAAGCACCCGAAAATGCAAATAATATTCCATATCAAGGTAAAAAATGGCATGCAATTATTCAACTGTCGTATACTTGAATTTGAATGGCCACACTTCACAGTCTCTTGTACCATTTTTCCAGGCAACCACCCAGCACTCTGAGAAAAGAGACCTCTATTCTTGCCCTCTTGTGAGCCTTCTCATCATTTGGTTTTGAGCCGGGTCACCATAGCTGCCTTCAGGGTACCTGGTGTGTCCCCCTCTCTGGGTTGGGGGTCTGGCCCACGTCATGAGGTTTGCTTCTTACCTAAGAGACCCTTCTGTGTTTCTGGCTCCCCTGTTCTACTCTCCTTAACCTTCCTTTACCTGCAAATTGCTGTTGGCAGCATGATTTATTCTCCTGCCACAGACGGTAGGAATGTTTAACAGCCATGTCTAATAGTTTTCCATATAGAATTCCCCTCTTGTCAGCTGCTTTGTCTCTCAAGTTCAGGTTCTGTTTTCCCAGGTGATTAATTATTCCTGCTAGATTCATCCTTTGGCATCTCCAGGCTCTGTTCTGAAAGTCTGTCTTGAGTGCTTGTGTTTGGCTTGTGCCTTGGGTATCAGTAAAAAAAACTGCTCACATTCTGTGGATAAGAAAAGTCACAAGGGACATGGACAGGCCTCCTTGAAACTGGTATTCCACAAGGAGTCACCACCTCTTTGTTCATTTGTTCCTTCCTTCATTTTTCCATTGGCTCATCCAGAGCATCATCAGCTTATTAATCACTGTGGGTGTGTGGAATGCAGCCTCACTCCCCATGCAGTGCTCCCTCCACTACCCCTGCTTCTCATTTGAGGAACAAATGCACAGGGTACCAGATGTGGGTCTGAACTTGAAGCTTTTACACAATTATGGGGCCTCTCTCTGGAGTGTCAAATTTACTATTTAAATATTTCAGGGGCTTCCCTGGTGGTGCAGTGGTTAAGAATCTGCCTGCCAATGCAGGGGACACAGGTTCGAGCCCTGGTCCAGGAAGATCCCACGTGCCGCGGAGCAACTAAGCCCGTGCACCACAACTACTGAGCCTGCACTCTAGAGCCCGCGAGCCACAACTGCTGAGCCCGCGTGCCACAACTACTGAAGTCTATGCGCCTAGAGCCCAAGCTCCGCAACCAGAGAAGCCACCACAATGAGAAGCCCGCGCACTGCAACAAAGAGTAGCCCCCACTTGCCACAACTAGAGAAAGCCTGTGTGCAGCAACGAAGACCCAACGCAGCCAAAAATAAATAAATAAATCTAAAGATAAATAAATATTTCAGGATGGAATTTTTTTGTTAAATCAAGGACTGATCCATTCTGGAGAAGAATTTTAAATTAGCATAATTTTTAAAGATAAAATCTCAAAGACATCTTTGGGCTTGTGAGGAACTTCTTCGACCCCCCACTCCCCCCCCACCACTGCACACACACAGATCAGACACATACCCTGACCAGCTCCAGGTAGATATTTACAACCCCACTGACAGGCGTAGGGGCCTCTAGGTCCAGGGAGATGAAGGAGCCTCTTGATTCTGCTTCTCTTATTATCCAGTTTGGAAAATCTGCAGGCAAGTCTACAGTGCAGTCTTCTGAACCGAGTCTTTTGCCTTGGGTCTCTCTGACAGGTATCTGGCAGCAGTTTCCTATTCAGGGGCCCAGGTCACCCACTAAACCCTTAAACCTCCACGAGAAGCCCGCGAGGTGACTATTCTTCAATGGTGTTTAAATACTTTGAAAATCATGTCTAACACCAAGCAGTCTTTATTCTTAACTCTTCACCCTATTAGATGGCCTTAAATGCCTGTCTACTTTTCATGGATGTTTCTAGGCCCCCTTCAGATTATCACATCTAATTCCAGACAGAATTGGGGTCACCTCTCCCACCATTGCTGATAGACCAACAAGCAGCACCGGAATTCAGAACATGTTCTGAATTCAGAACAGTTCTCACTAGTTGTAAAATCTGGACATGTTCCCTAACCTTTCTTTGCCCATTTCTTCATCTGTAAAATGTGGCCACTAGCAGTTCATATTTCACAGGGTTGTTACTAAATGGGCCAAAATATGTAAGGCACAGAGTGACATGCCTGGCACGTTGGGAAGTTTCAGTAAATATTCCCATAGTTCAATAAATATGTATTTCAACATGGTTGAAAACTTTTCATCTTCAAGGAATACCTTTGTTATTTTGTATCCATGGGCCTCAGTTTACCAATCAATACTGTAATATAAGATTAAGTCCACTAGCAGGGATGGAGTTATCCATCTTAAAAAAATCAATTCAGTTTTAGCAGAGGCCTGAGAATCCTTAGTGATTTCTCCTTCTCCTTTAGGATTTTTAAGGATCATTTCTATTCCTTTTCTTCTGGTATTCTGTTTACCATCTGCTTCTCAGAGTGCGTGTGTGTGTTTGTGTGTGTGTGTGTGTGTGTGTACTACTTCAATATATACCAAATCTGCTTAATTTCTTGTACTTGTGAAAGTCTTACAGATTATTAATACTTCAAAGGACTGACCTCCCTGGATCCCTGTGCATTTTTCTGGGACACAATTGCAAGGTTCCATCAAGTCTAATCTGCTTAATGACACAAGAGTTGTGGGACCCCATGTATCTAATATTTTCTCTGTAACTCTAGAAGGTATGCTAAACCAGCCATTTACAACTTCCCTGTTAGTAATTATAAGTGCACATCATTATTTCTTTTTTGGTCCTAAGATCAACTTGGCAAATTGTATGATCAGGCCACCAAAGATGGCTGTTCTCTTGCTCTCTGTACATCTCCTGCTGGACTAGTCTCTGCCTCACTGCGCCTACTCACCTGACTGACCTTCCCTCTCAATCTTAGAGCCTAATCAGTAAATGCCTATGTACTTGCCCCCGGCCCCAGCTAGTGATTGCTCTAATCTTTAGATCAGTACTATCCCTACTATGATAGTTTATGAGGGGCAGTGAGGGGCGCGCTCCTCTGCTGGTTTCCCTAGTAACCGATGAGCCAACCTGACGTCACTTCCCTCTATAACTGGTAACCTCCCTATTCCTCTGGTAGCAAAGACTACTGCCATGTCCTGTCTGCCATCCGCTGTCCCCTCAAAGGGTCCTCCAAAACCCTTTTTGCTTTGGACGTGTAAGATCCCTCTATCCATTAAACCACTTATGTCTCTGTCGCTGACTCCAGGCTCTTTCTTCAGTCTTGAGGCTGGGCAAGTGCAGGGCCTGCAGGCCTGCAGGGTGTAGCCCAACACAAGTGGATTAGTTCACACAGTTTTGTATTCTGTATTTTGGGAAAAAGAAAAGAAGGACTTTGCCCGTTACAGTGAAATCTCCCTTTCCCCTAACTAGGGAAATATGTGCATCTTTGGACCCTTATTCTACTCCTTTGTCACTGGGGACCATCTTTCTTAATGGAAGATTCTGCCTTTGTCCATTTCCAGCTACCCTCTATCTCTTCTAAGAGGTTAGGGGATTTAAAACCAAACTCCTGCCATTGTGTTAAGAGGTCACCAGAGCCATCATTATAATCTGGATTTGAATACCTCTCTCAATAAAAGGGGTCATAAAAGAGGTTTGATCAAGACTGACTAATGACTTTGGGGCCCTCTACTTTTCTTTTTTCTTTTTCCTTTCCTTAAATGTACAAGTCTTATTTATTTTTTTAATGATACATGTAACCTTATTTATTTATTCATTTTTATTTTTATTTTTTGGCTGTGTTGGGTCTTAGTTGCAGCATGTGGGATCTTCGTTGCAGCATGTGGGATATTTTGCTATGGCACGTAGGCTCTGTAGTTTGCGGCACACAGGCTCTCTAGGTGAGGCACGTGGGCTCAGTAGTTGTGGCACGTGGGCTTAGTTGCCCTGCGGCATGTGGGATCTTAGTTCCCCGACCAGGGATTGAATCCCCATCCCCTGCATTGGAAGGTGGATTCTTTACCACTGGACCACCAGGGAAGTCCCTGGAGCCCTCTACTTTCCATTTAAGCTTTGGACTGGCTTGATTCAGATCTGGACCATTGACTCTTTTGGTTTCAAGTATAGAGTTTCAAACTTCTTTTTTAAGTGAACAGCACCCAATATGATCCTTCAGTGAGTTATTTTCCTTAATCATAGAATAGATGATGTCACTCTCTTTTTATATACCTCTGCCGACCAAGCCTTCTGATCAGGATACAAATCACAGAACGTTAGAAAGAGATTAAGGATCATCTAGATTCAATTTCTCACTTTACAGAAAAGGAACTATGAGAAGTGAGGTGATTGGGTCAAAGTCACAGCAGATTATATTTCCTATAATTGTTTGACTAAAGCCACACTCCTGAGCAACTTGTGTCATAAGTTGACAGAATGGGTGGGAGGAAGAGAAAGATATCAATGTCAACGACAGAAAGTGAGCTGGGACGTTGTGTGAACAGGGGATGTCAGAATGGGGAACCAGATCTTACCAGATAATCAGAACCAAAGATGGAGCACAACCAGGAGACACAGGTGAGAAGTCAAAAGATGGGAAGTCATGAAGCAGTCAAGTGCCAAGAAGCAGAATTGTGAAAAGAACTGGGAAGATCCATGAGTCTTTGTTCTTAATTATTTTCATAAGTTTGCCTTTAAAAGTAAGTTTTATTTTTTTAATTAAGTAATTATATACATAATTAAGAAATCAAATAGTACTAAAAATGCTTATGATACAAATCAGTAGCACCCTGTACAACCCTACACCAGCTGCCAGTCTTTTGCTAAAGGTAACTGCTTTGAAATTTTATTTGCTTTTTCTGGTAGCCACCTTCACATGTTTAGAGAATATGCATATATTGCAATTTTAGAAGAGTTTTTTTCCAGTTTCATTGAGAAATAATTGCTATACATCACTGTATAAGTTTAAGATACACAGCATTATGGTTTGATTTACATATATTATGAAATGATTACCACATTAGGTTTACTTCACATCCTCATCTCATATAGGTACAATAAAAAGAAAAAAAATTTTAAATTTATACATGTTCTAAAAGATGAAGATTTAATATCTCCACTTCCCCTTCCTCATCCTCTCCCCCAAATTTTATCATAGTTTTACTTATATCGATAATTAGTGTTTATTATACCAATGTAAATATTGTTCACTGTAGAACCTATTCGAATGCTGTGATTACATGTCCTTTCTTATATAGCCTTTTGTCATTCTTTGGATTAACAATTGCTTAATTGCGTCTTATTTCCAGTTGCTTCATCATCTCATCTATCATATCACCCTTCTATTGGGTCCACTTTTTTCCTGGACACTCTTTTGTGAAGCCCTCTCTTTTCCTGCTCTGTTGTGGATGGATGGTTCTCTAGTTCTTCCGCACAGTTATCAACCTGGGATCTTCTCTTAGTGGCTTTTCTAGGTTGGATTTACTGTCTCCAGAACGCCATGTCTTTCTCTTCCTTGGATACTTCTTTGGCTGGCTGGTACACATCCTCTAGTCATTTTCTAAGAAAGAAATGTCAATTTTCTGAACCTAAACCTGTCTGTAAGTATCTTTATTCTGTTTTCATACTAGACAAATTGACTGGATGTAAAATTCTAGCTTGAAAATTTATTTTCTTTAAAAATTTGAAGTCGTTGCTCCATTGTTTGCTTGCTTTTAATATTACTGTTAAGAAGACTAATAACAGTTCTGAGTCTCATTTTCTTTCTTTTTTTTTTTTTTTTCTGGCGGTACGTGGGCCTCTCCCGTTGCGGAGCACAGGCTCCGGACGCGCAGGCTCAGCAGCCATGGCTCACGGGCCCAGCCGCTCCGCGGCATGTGGGATCTTCCCGGACCGGGGCACGAACCCGTGTCCCCTGCATCGGCAGGCAGACTCTCAACCACTGCGCCACCAGGGAAACCCTGAGTCTCATTTTCTGATGATTTGTTCCCCTGGAAGCTTTTAGAATCATCTATTTTATTCCTGATGTTTCAAACTTTCACATTTTGGGAGGTCTTTTCATTTGTTTGTTGATCATTCAGTGGACTTTTGATAGTTAAGTGAACTGACACCAGGGTCAGATGGCCCAGATTCAAAACTGGCTCCCCCACTTACCAGTTATGGTGCTGGTTAACTTACTAACCCTCTCTGGGCTAGTATCTTGGTCTGTAAAATCACAAGGAACCTCCTGACATTGCTGTGAGAATTAAAATAAATAACATAAATGTAGCATTAGAATAATGCCTGGCACAGGGTGGCACCTCAGTAAATGTTTTCGCTGTATTGATAGAGTCATCGTCAGCACCCTGTTCTGTGGAATCAGCATAGAGCAGTGTGTCCAGTCCGGTTGTGCATCTCCCTGAGTTGGTCTGGCTGCCATTTACTGCTGGCCCTCCAGGAGGATCACCTGGCAGCAACCAACATTCTACAAGGCCCCAGAGGAGAGGTTTCGGCCCTTACTAAGTTCTGTCTCTGTCATCACCTGCTTGGCTGGCTAGGCCCTCAGTGGCAGCTGCTCCAATCCTTTCTGTCACTCACAGGCATGATTTCACAGGACTCTGCCTCATTCTTCATGTCACCTGTCTTTCACTTCCTGCCCTAGAGATTCTCTGTTTCCACTGAGGCCTGAGACTCAGGATCCACCCAACATCCACACGTGCTTGCTGGCTCCCCAAGCAGGGCTTGAGAAACTGTTGGCAGACATGCAAGCACGTGGATGTGCTACTGGCCTGTGTGCACTCGTCTGGATGCTGCTGCTACGATGGATCTGGCTTCCTTGGTAGCCTCTGAAAGGGCCAGATGGAACAACCAAGAAATGCAGGGAGGGCGGGTTAAAATCCCATGGGCATGTTTGACCAGTTGAAATGGGAGCCAGGGGATCAATTCTCCTACTGCCTCCCGGTTGGTTTGTCAAGAGGCTTAAAAGCAACCAGCTGCCCTTGTTATAAGTCCATGGCCAGCCTGAGATCACCTTCTCTTATATTTGTTCTACTCGTTTCCTGCCTTCCTCCCTCTCTTCCCTCATTTCTGCTTTTCTGGGATTGCACTCCCAGATGAAGGGTTAGTAAATACATATGTGTCTTTGGTTCCATTTTGTAGGGAATCCAGACTAAGATACATTGAGTTCAAGAGCTTGGGCTCTGGAGCTGGCCTCTGGGTTTGAATCTTGGTCTTAGCCTTGCTGACCACAAGTTACTTAACCTCTCTGTGCTTCATTTTCCTCATCTGTGAAATGGGGATAATACTAGTGGCTACCTCAGGGTGATTGGAGGTTAAAATGAATGCTTATAAAACACATAGTAAACACCCAATAAATGTTAGCTATTATTATTCAGTTCCATGAACTGTTCAATATCAATTTTTGATAGTTTCCTTCCCACTGTTTTCATCAGTTCTCTGTTTTCTGAAACATCTATAATGTCAATATTGGTCTTCCTGAATTGATTCTCTATGTCTCTTATAGTTTCTGTCGTATTTACCATATCTTTGTCTTTTTGTTCTATTTTATGAGAGAGATCCTCTTCTTTATATTCTAAGCCTCCTATTGAGTTTGTATTTTGGTATCATGCTTAAAATTTCCAAGATTATTTTGTTCTCCAATTGTTCCATTTTAATCCTATTCTGTTCTTTTTGGGGGAGAGAAAGAGTATACAATGTCTTCTCCATGCTCCTGGACTCTCTCACTGTTTGGGCTTCTCCTCTCTTGGGTGATACTTATGCTGGGCCAACTTCCTGTTCCTTTGCCTTAGTGACGACTTCTCTCCCCATCTCACAGTCCCTTCCTTTTTGTTCCCAGGTGTAGGGCTCCCAGATTCAGCAAATAAAAATACAGGACATTAAGTTAAATTTGAACTATAGATAAACAATGGAGAGTATTTTTCGTATAAGTATGCCTATGCAATACTGGGGACATGATTATACAAAAATGTCTTCATTATTTGTCTGATATTTAAATGTAACTGGGCATCCTGTATTTTATCTGCCAACTCTATCCAGGTGCCTTTTTATTTTCTGAAGATCAAAGTTGGCTTAGTAGTACAAAAGGGCTTTGTCTTCACACCACTTCTTTTCTTAAAGGGACCCACAGCTATTTACATAACATATGGCAGTCTCACACCCAAGCAGTTGTAAATTAGAGCCTGCTTATTCATTGACAAGTTAGGAACTCAACCATATTTCTCAGCTGTCTTCTGTTCCCCAGCCTCAGATTCAATAAATAAATGTGTTGTTCCAATAGTGTGTGTGCCATTGTGTTGCCTTTGTTCATTGTCTGTGCCCGACCAGGGCCCCAGGGTGAGTTAGCCCTGCTATCGTAGTGTGACATTGTCTCCACGGTCACCATCTCTGCTCTGTTCTTTGGAGGTAATTCTTACCAGATCTTTGTTTTTAAGAACATTACCACATTCTATTGGTTTCCTCTTCGTAGACTCTGGCAGGTGACAGGTGTATGGAGCAGGCTTTGTTAGTGCTGTGTGACCGAGAACACAACTTGATAAAGAACATGTGTCCTAAAGAAAAGCTAAATTATGATTGAACCAATTATGTGAAAGGATACAGGAAATGAATATAATGGATAGATACTGCTCAGGAAAGCAATTCACAAAATCACATTAACATTTTCATCTAATCCCCATGGAGTTGTCCTTTTATAGGTCATTTCCTTAAAGGTATTTTTCTTTTCAAGTTATAAACCTGTCTGTGGTATTTCACTCCTGGTTCACTGTCAAGAACTCTCCCTGCTGCATTCCTGGGGATATCCAAGAGGGTCAGCTATTAACAGAGCTGGGCTAAATATATCCCTTCCTGGAGCCTCTAGTCTTTGCTCCAGAGTCAGCATCCTTTGTCAGCCCAGGCTGATTTCCTTCCCGTTTCCCTTCCACCTGGCAGGACAGCCGCATTAGAGGCCTCAAAGATCAGCCTCAGAGGTCGGCATGAGGAACTGAGAAACTTCTTAAAGGCCTTGTCTATTTACCTACAATGGTTGGCCCACCTGCTCCGCATAACCATTCACCAGCACATACTTTATACATCTGCTATATATCCTGCCTCCATGTAAACTATAAAGCACACCCTGACCTAGCAGCAGGCTCATGCTTAAAGGAGCCTTTCTATGCGTGGGATGTGTAGGTTTCATCAAATGACAGGGCATTTGCCTTTTTTTTTTTCCTAATGAAAAGAAATGAACATCTTGGATCAGAGAGTCTGAAATGGGAAGATTTATATATATTTGCTTTTCTTGAAACTAAGGGATTTTCCTGGTTGTGGGACTTCCAGTGCTAAAACTGGGACAGTCTTGGGCGAACCAGGACAGTTGGTCACCCTCTTTTGCCTTCCCCACCACCACTCTTCAAATTCCCTTCACCACTCTCTCTTACTCTGGGAAAGAGGTCATAGCCCCAAACTGATCTTTGGAAGTTTTGCAAGAAATAATCCAGAGATTTGGGGAGTTTCACACTAAAGCAACATAAGGAGGAACTAGCAATGTTTTTGTGAAGATATTTGTGAGAAAAGGAACCGTAAGAGATTGAATGGAAAGATATAACTATATTTTTCATTCGTAAAACCCCTCTAAAGAGCTATTTTAAATGTTTGTTTATAGCTTGCTTGCCTTGCTATTTCAATAAATGTTTCTAATATATAAGAAATAGAAAAATTTGGGATCATATATCAGTAGCATTTGAACTCAGAATCGCAATCTGTAATTGTAGCAAATCCTCCATTATCCTTTCAAAGCTTCAAGACCCATGGCACTCTGCCTCCACCTGGTGGCAGTGTCCATAAATTAAGTCCTGACCGCCTACCCCACTCCCCCACCTTTGTGTGTGTGTGTGTGTGTGTGTGTGTGTGTGTGCGCGCGCGCTGACAGCCTCACTTTGGGGAATTGATTCTTTTTTTTTTTTTTTAACATCTTTATTGGAGTATAGTTGCTTTACAATGTTGTGTTAGTTTCTGCTGTACAACAAAGTGAATCAGCTATATGTATACATATATCCCCATATCTCCTCCCTCTTGCGTCTCCCTCCCACCCTCCCTATCCCACCCCTCTAGGTGGTCACAAAGCACCTAGCTGATCTCGCTGTGCTATGCGGCTTCTTCCCACTAGCTGTCTATTTTACATTTGGTAGTGTAATATATGTCCATGTCACTCTCTCACTTTGTCCCAGCTTACCCTTCCCCCTCCCTGTGTCCTCAAGTCCATTCTCTACATCAGTGTCTTTATTCCTGTCCTGCCCTCAGGTTCTTTAGAACCTTTTTTTTTTTAGATTCCATATATATGTGTTAGCATACGGTATTTGTTTTTCTGACTTACTTCACTCTGTATGACAGACTCTGGGTCCATCCACCTCACTACAAATAACTCAAATTTTGTTTCTTTTTATGGCTGAGTAATATTCCATTGTATATATGTGCCACATCTTCTTTACCCATTCATCTGTCGATGGACACTTAGGTTGCTTCCATGTCCTGACTATTGTAAATAGTGCTGCAATGAACATTGTGGTACATGACTCTTTCTGAATTATGGTTTTCTCAGGGTATATGCCCAGTAGTGGGATTGCTGGGTCGTATGGTAGTTCTCTTTTTAGTATTTTAAGGAACCTCCATACTGTTCTCCATAGTGGTTGTATCAATTTACATTCCCACCAACAGTGCAAGAGGGTTCCCTTTTCTCCACACCCTCTCCAGCATTTTTTTCACACACACACACACACACACACACACACACACACACACTGTATTTTATTTTTACAAGAGATAAATAAACTGACACCAAACATTGTAAATGGATGACCACAACAAAAGCAACAATGATTGCAATTACCAAACATGAAACACACTCACACTATGTCATAATATTGACATTCAGTCCAGTAATCCTCCACTGTAACAGCTCCTTTACTTTGCAGTGAAAATTGATTTGTGTATTTTTTGCCTCTGAGTCCTTGTGGGATGTTTTTTTTTATTCAAACAAAGTCAGAAAAATTATAATCATCCTCATCAGTTCACTCAGTGCCATGTAATTTTTTTTTTTTAATTTTGATCTTTTGTTAGCACTTTTATGAATTCATCAGTTTTCCATTAGAGTTCTGAAAATGCTTATTATTCAGTTCAGCAGTATAGTCTGTTACCAGAAACCTGTACTTGTCAGAGTCTTTTCCATGAATTCCTTGAAGATGAAACCCTATTATAGGAACATTTTTGCAAAGGCATCAGAGTACATCCAGAACTGTCTGTAAATGACAAAAGACTTAAAAATGACCACAGTTAAAGATTTGATGAAAGTTCATAATAATGCAATTGACAAGGAAATTTAGTTATTTCTGAGATATACATTTTAAAGTAATAACTAGAATTATGACTTATAACATTATACCAGAACATATAAGATTTTTAGAAATTTCATGTAATGTCCGAAACATTTATATTAGCATATTTCCATACAAATAACCCAAAGAAAGTTTAGTATTAGTTTTTTTTTATACTGCACGTTCTTATTAGTCATAAATTTTATACACATCAGTGTATACATGTCAATCCCAATTGCCCAATTCAGCACACCATGATCCCCACCCCACTGCCGTTTTCCCCCCCTTGGTGTCCATACGTTTGTTCTCTACATCTGTGTCTCAACTTCTGCCCTGCAAACCGGTTCATCTGTACCATTTTTCTAGATTCCACATACATGCATTAATATACAATATTTGTTTTTCTCTTTCTGGCTTCACTCTGTATGACAGTCTTTAGATCCCTCCACGTCTCAACAAAAGACTCAGTTTCGTTCCTTTTTATGGCTGAGTAATAGTCCATTGTATATACTTACTACAATTTCTTTATCCATTCGTCTGTTGATGGGCATTTAGGTTGCTTCCATGACCTGGCTATTGTAAATAGTGCTGCAGTGAACATTGGGGTGCATGTGTCTTTCTCAATTATGGTTTTCTCTGGGTATATGCCCAGTAGTGGGATTGCTGGATCATATGATAATTCTATTTTTAGTTTTTTAAGGAACCTCCATACTGTTCTCCATAGTGGCTGTATCAATTTACATTCCCACCAACAGTGCAAGGGGGTTCCCTTGTCTCCACACCCTCTGCAGCATTTGTTGTTTGTAGATTTTCTGATGATGCCCATTCTAACTGCTGTGAGGTGATACCACATTGTAGTTTTGATTTACATTTCTCTTATAATTAGTGATGTTGATCAGCTTTTCATGTGTTTCTTGGCCATCTGTATGTCTTCTTTGGAGAAATGTCTATTTAGGTCTTCTGCCCATTTTTGGATTGGGTTATTTGTTTCTTTAATATTGAGCGGCATGAGCTGTTTATATATTTTGGAGATTAATCCTTTGTCCATTGATTCATTTGCTCATATTTTCTCCCATTCTGAGGGTTGTCTTTTCATCTTGCTTATGGTTTCCTTTTGTGTGCAAAAGCTTTGAAGTTTCAAGGTCCCATTTGTTCATTTGTTTTTATTTCCATTACTCTAGGAGGTGGATCAAAAAAGATCTTGCTGTGATATATGTCAAAGAGTGTTCTTCCTATGTTTTCCTCTAAGAGTTTTATAGTGTCCGGTCTTACATTTAGGTCTTTAATCTATTTTGAGTTTATTTTTGTGTATGGTGTTAGAGAGTATTCTAATTTCATTCTTTTACATATAGTTGTCCAGTTTTCCAGCACCACTTATTGAAGAGACTGTCTTTTCTCCATTGTATGTCTTTGCCTCCTTTGTCATAGATTAGTTGACCATAGGTGTGTGGGTTTAACTCTGGGCTTTCTATCTTGTTCCATTGATCTATGTTTCTGTTTTTGTGCCAGTACCATATTGTCTTGATTACTGTAGATTTGTAGTATAGTCTGAAGTCAGGGAGTCTGATTCCTCCAGCTCCGTTTTTTTCCCTCAAGACTGCTTTGGCTATTCATGGTCTTTTGTGTCTCCATACAAATTTTAAGATGATTTGTTCTAGTTCTGTAAAAAATGCCATTGGTAATTTGATAGGGATTGCATTGAACCTGTAGATGGCTTTGGTTAGTATAGTCATTTTCACAACATTGATTCTTCCAATCCAAGAACATGGTATATCTCTCCATCTGTTGGTATCATCTTTAATTTCTTTCATCAGTGTCTTATAGTTTTCTGCATACAGGTCTTTTGTCTTCCTAGGTAGGTTTATTCCTAGATATTTTATTCTTTTTGTTGCAATGGTAAATGGGAGTGTTTCCATAATTTCTCTTTCAGATTTTTCATCATTAGTGTATAGGAATGCAAGAGATCTGTGCATTAATTTTGTATCCTGCAACTTTACCAAATTCATTGATTAGCTCTAGTAGCTTTCTGGTGGCATTTTTAGCATTCTCTCTATATAGTATCATGTCATCTGAAAACAGTGACAGTTTTACTTCTTCTTTTCCAATTTGTATTCCTTTTATTTCTTTTTCTTCTCTGATTGCCGTGGCTAGGACTTCCAAAACTATGTTGAATAATAGTGGTGAAAGTGGACATCCTTGTCTCGTTCCTAATCTTAGAGGAAATGCTTTCAGTTTTTCACCATTGAGAATAATGTTTGCTGTGGGTTTGTCATATATGGCCTTTATTATGTTGAGGTAGGTTCCCTCTATGCCCACTTTCTGGAGAGTTTTTATCATAAATGGGTGTTGAATTTTGTCAAAAGCTTTTTCTGCAACTATTGAGATGATCATACGGTTTTTATTATTCAATTTGTTAATACGGTTTATCACATTTATTGATTTGCATATATTGAAGAATCCTTGCATACCTGGGATAAATCCCACTTGAGTATGGTGTATGATCCTTTTAATGTGTTGTTGGATTCTGTTTCCTAGTATTTTGTTGAGGATTTTTGCATCTATATTCATCAGTGATATTGGTCTCTAGTTTTCTCTTTTTTGTAGTGTCTTTGTCTGGTTTTTGTGTCAGGGTGATGGTGGCCTCATAGAATGAGTTTGGGAGTGTTCCTTCCTCTGCAATTTTTGGGAAGAGTTTGAGAAGGATGGGTGTTAGCTCTTCTCTAAATGTTTGATAGAATTCACCTGTGAAGCCATCTGGTCCTGGACTTTTGTTTGTTGGAAGATTTTTAATCACAGTTTCAATTTCATTACTTGTGATTGGTCTGTTCATATTTTCTGTTTCTTCTTGGTTCAGTCTTGGAAGGTCATACCTTTTTAAGAATTTGTCCATTTCTTCCAGGTTGTCCATTTTACTGGAATAGAGTTCCTTGTAGTAAGTCTCTTAGGATGCTTTGTTTTGTGTGGTGTCTGTTGTAACTTTTCCTTTTTCGTTTCTAATTTTATTGATTTGAGTCCTCTCCCTCTTTTTCTTGATGAGTCTGACTAATGGCTTATCAATTTTGTTTATCTTCTCAACAAACCAGCTTTTAGTGTTATTGATCTTTGCTATTGTTTTCTTTGTTTCTATTTCACTGATTTCTGCTCTGGTCTTTATGATTTCTTTCCTTCTGCTAACTTTGGGTTTTGTTTGTTCTTGTTTCTCTAGTTCCTTTAGGTGTAAGGTTAGATCGTTTACTTGAGATTTTTCTTGTTTCTTGAGGTAGGGTTGTATAGCTATAAACTTCCCTCTTAGAACTGCTTTTGCTGCATCCCGTAGGTTTTGGATCATTGTGTTTTCATTGTCATTTGTCTCTAGGTATTTTTTTATTTCCTCTTTGATTTCTTCAGTGAACTCTTGGCTATTTAGTAAAATATTGTTTAGCCTCCATGTGTTTGTGTTTTTTATGTTTTTTTTCCTGTAATTCATTTCTAATCTCATAGCGCTGTGGTCAGAAAAGTTGCTTGATATGATTTCAATTTTCCTAAATTTCCTGAGGCTTGGTTTGTGACCCAAGATGTGATCTATCCTGGAGAATGTTCTGTGTGCACTTGAGAAGAAAGTGTAATCTGCTGGTTTTGGATGGAATGTCCTATAAATATCAATTAAATTTATCTGGTCTATTGTGTCATTTAAAGAGTTTGTTTTCTTGTTTATTTTCATTTTGGATGATCTGTCCATTGGTATAAGTGAGGTGTTAAAGTCCCCAATTATTATTGTGTTACTGTCGATTTCCTCTTTTATAGCTGTTAGCAGTTGCCTTATGTATTGAGGTGCTCTTATGTTGGGTGCATATATATTTATAATTGTTATATCTTCTTCTTGGATTGATCCCTTGATCATTAGGTAGTGTCCTTCCTTGTCTCTTGTAACATTCTTTATTTTAAAGTCTATTTTATCTCCTATGAGTATAGCTACTCCAGCTTTCTTTTGATTTCCATTTGCATGGAATATCTTTTTCCATCCCCTCACTTTGAGTCTGTATGTGTCCCTAGGTCTGAAGTGGGTCTCTTGTAGACAGCATATAGATGGGTCTTATTTTTGTATCCATTCAGCAAGCCTGTGTCTTTTGGTTGGAGCACTTAATCCATTCATGTTTAAGGTAATTATCGATATGTATGTTCCTGTGACCATTTTCTTAATTGTTTTGGGTTTGTTTTTGTAGGTCATTTTCTTCTCTTGTGTTTCCCACTTAGAGAAGTTCCTTTAGCATTTGTTGTAGAACTTGTTTGGTGCTGCTGAATTCTCTTAGCTTTTGCTTGTCTGTAAAGCTTTTGATATCTCCATCGAATCTGAATGAGATCCTTGCGGGGTAGAGTAATCTTGATTGTAGGTTCTTCCCTTTCATCACTTTAAGTATATCATACCACTCCCTTCTGTCTTGTAGAGTTTCTGCTGAGAAATCAGCTGTTAACCTTATGGGAGTTCCCTTGTTATGTTATTTGTCGTTTTTCCCTTGCTGCTTTCAATAATTTTTCTTTGTCTTTAATTTTTGCCAATTTGATTACTATGTGTCTCAGTGTGTTTCTCCTTGGCTTTATCCTGTATGGGACTCACTGCGCTTCCTGGACTTGGGTGGCTACTTCCTTTCCCATGTTAGGGAAGTTTTCGACTATAATCTCTTCAGATATTTTCTCAGGTCCTTTCTTGCTCTCTTCTCCTTCTGGGACCCCTATAATGTGAATGCTGTTGCATTTAATGTTGTCCCAGAGGTCTCTTAGGCTGTCTTCATTTCTTTTCATTCTTTTTTCTTTATTCTGTTCCACAGTAGTGAATTCCACCATTCTGTCTTCCAGGTCACTTATCCGTTCTTCTGCCTCAGTTTTTCTGCTATTGATTCCTTCTAGTGTAGTTTTCATTTCAGTTATTGTATTGTTCATCTCTGTTTGTTCTTTAATTCTTCTAGGTCTTTGTTAAACATTTCTTGCATCTTCTCGATCTTTGCCTCCATTCTATTTCCAAGGTCCTGGATCATCTTCACTATCATTATTCTGAATTCTTTTTCTGGAAAGTTGCCTATCTCCACTTCATTTAGTTGTTTTTGGGGGGTTTTGTCTTGTTCTTTCATCTGGTACATAGCCCTCTGCCTTTCATCTTGTCTATCTTTCTGTGAATGTGGTTTTTGTTCCACAGGCTGCAGGATTGTAGTTCTTTTTGCTCCTGCTGTCTGCCCTCTGGTGGATGAGGCTATCTAAAAGGCTTGTGCAAGCTTCCTGATGGGAGGGACTGGTGTTGGGTAGAGCTGGGTGTTGCTCTGGTGGGCAAAGCTCAGTAAAACTTTAATCCGCTTGTCTGCTGATGGGTGGGGCTGGGTTCCCTCCCTGTTGGTTGTTTGGCCTGAGGCACCCCAACACTGGAGCCTACCTGGGCTCTTTGGTGGGGCTAATGACAGACTCTAGGAGGGCTTACGCCAAGGAGTACTTCCCAAAACTTCTGCTGTGCGTGTCCTTGTCCCCACGGTGAGCCATAGCCACCCCCCACCTCTGCAGGATACCCTCCAACACTAGCAGGTAGGTCTGGTTCAGTCTCACCTGGGGTCACTGCTCCTTCCTCTGGCTCCCGATGCGCACACTACTCTGTGTGTGCCCTCCAAGAGTGGAGTCTCTGTTTCCCCCAGTCCTGTCAAAGTCCTGCAATCAATTCCCACTAGGCTTCAAAGTCTGATTCTCTAGGAATTCCTCCTCCCGTTGCCGGACCCCCAGGCTGGGAAGCCTGATGTGGGGCTCAGAACCTTCACTCCAGTGGGTGGACTTCTGTGGTATAAGTGTTCTCCAGTCTGTGAGTCACCCACCCAGCAGTTAATAGGATTTGATTTTATTGTGATTGCGCCCCTCCTTCCGTCTCATTGTGTCTTCTCCTTTCTCTTTGGATGTGGGTTATCTTTTTTGGTGAGTTCCAGTGTCTTCCTGTCGATGATTGTCCAGCAGCTAGTTGTGATTCTGGTGTTCTCGCAAGAGGGAGTGAGAGCACATCCTTCTACTCCACCATCTTGGTTCCTCTCTGAGCATTTATTGTTTATAGATTTTGTTTGTTTGTTTGTTTATAGATTTTTTGATGATGGCCATTCTGACTGGTGTGAGGTGATATCTCATTGTACTTTTGATTTGCATTTCTCTAATGATTAGTGATGTAGAGCATCCTTTCATGTATTTGTTGGCGATCTGTATATGTTCTTTGGAGAAATGTCGATTTAGGTCTTCTGCCCGTTTTTGGATTGGTTTGTTTGTTTTATTGATATTGAGCTGCACAAGCTGCTTGTAAATTTTGGAGATTAATCCTTTGTCAGTTGCTTCATTTGCAAATATTTTCATCCATTCTGGGGGTTGTCTTTTCATCTTGTTTTTGGTTTCCTTTGCTGTGCAAAAGCTTTTAAGTTTCTGTAGGTCCCATTTGTTTATTTTTGTTTTTATTTGCATCACTCTAGGAGGTGGGTCAAAAAGGATCTTGCTGATTTATGTCATAGAGTGTTCTGCCTATGTTTTCCCCCAAGAGTTTTATAGTGTCTGGCCTTACATTTAGGTCTTTAATCCATTTTGAGTTTTTTTTGTGTATGGTGTTAGGGAGTGTTCTAATTACATTCTTTAACATGTAGCTGTCCAGTTTTCCCAGCACCACTTATTGAAGAGGCTGTCTTTTCTCCATTGTATATTCTTGCCTCCTTTATCAAAGATAAGGTGACCATAAGTGCCTGGGTTTATCTCTGGGCTTTCTATCCTATTCCATTGATCTATATTTCTGTTTTTGTGCCAGTACCATACTGTCTTGATTACTGTAGCTTTCTAGTATAGTGTGAAGTCAGGGAGCCTGATTTCCTCCATCTCTGTTTTTCTTTCTCAAGCTTGCTTTGGCTATTCGGGGTCTTTTGTGTTTCCATAGAGATTGTGAAATTTTTCATTCTAGTTCTGTGAAAAATGCCATTGATAGTTTGATAGGGATTGCACTGAATTTGTAGACTGCTTTGGGTAGTATAGTCATTTTCACAATGTTGATTCTTCCAATCCAAGAACATGGTGTATCTCTCCATCTGTTTGTATCATCTTTAATTTCTTTCATCAGTGTCTTTTAGTTTTCTGCATACAGGTCTTTTGTCCCCTAGGTAGGTTTATTCCTACGTATTTTATTCTTTTTGTTGCAATTGTAAATGAGAGTGTTTCCTTAATTTCTCTTTCAGATTTTTCATTATTAGTGTATAGCGATGCAAGAGGTTTCTGTGCATTAATTTTGTATCCTGCTACTTTACCAAATTCATTGATTTGCTCTAGTAGTTTTCTGGTAGCATCTTTAGGATTCTCTATGTATAGTATCATGTTGTCTGCAGCCAGTGACAGCTTTACTTCTTCTCCAATTTGTATTCCTTTTATTTCTCTTTCTTCTCTGATTGCTGTGGCTATAACTTGCAAAACTATGTTGAATAATAGTGGTGAGAGCAGACAACCTTGTCTTATACCTGATCTTAGAGGATATGTTTTCAGTTTTTCGTTATTGAGAACAATATTGGCTGTGGGTTTGTCATATATGGCCTTTATTATGTTGAGGTAAGTTCCCTTTATGCCTGCTTTCTGGAGGGTTTTTATAATAAAAGGGTGTTGAATTCTTTCAAACACTTGTTCTGCATCTATTGAGATGATCATATGGTTTTTCTCCTTCAATTTGTTAATATGGTGTATCACATGGATGATTTGCATATATTGAAGAATCCTTGCATTCCTGGGATAAACCCCAGTTGATCATGGTGTATGATCCTTTTAATGTGCTTCTGGATTCTGTTTGCTAGTATTTTGTTGAGGATTTTTGCATCTATATTCATCAGTGATATTGGCCTGTAGTTTTCTTTTTTTGTAGCATCTTTGTCTGGTTTTCATATCAGGGTGATGGTGGCCTCGTAGAATGAGTTTGAGAGTGTTCCTCCCTCTGCTACATTTTGGAAGAGTTTGAGAAGGATAAGTGTTATCTCTTCTCTAAATGTTTGATAGAATTTGCCAGTGAAGCCATCTGGTCCTGGGCTTTTGTTTGTTGGAAGATTTTTAATCACAGTCTCAATTTCAGTGCTCGTGATTGGTCTGTTTATATTTTCTGTTTCTTCCTAGTTCAGTCTCGGAAGGTTGTGCTTTTGTAAGAATTTGTCCATTTCTTCCAGGTTGTCCATTTTATTGGCATATAGTTGCTGGTAATAACCTCTCATGATCCTTTGTATTTCTGCAGTGTCAGTTTTTACTTCTCCTTTTTCATTTCTAATTCTGTTGATTTGAGTCTTCTCCCTTTTTTTCTTGATGAGTCTGGCTAATGCTTAATCAATTTTGTTTATCTTCTCAAAGAACCAGCTTTTTGTTTTATTGATCTTTGCTATTTTTTCCTTCATTTCTTTTTCATTTATTTCTGATTTGGTCTTTATGATCTTTCCTTCCTCTAACTTTGGGGGTTTCTTGTTCTTCTTTTTCTAATTGCTTTAGGTGTAAGATTAGTTTGTTTACTTGAGATGTTTCTTGTTTTTTGAGGAAGGATTGTCTTGTTATAAACTTCCTTCTTAGAACTGCTTTTGCTGCATCCCATATGTTTTGGGTTGTCGTGTTTTTATTGTCATTTGTTTCTAGGTATTTTTTGATTTCCTCTTTGATTTCTTCAGTGATCTCTTGGTTATTTAATAGTGCATTGTTTAGCCTCCATATGTTTGTATGTTTTACAGATTTTTTCCTGTTATTGATATCTAGCCTCATAGCATTGTGGTCAGAAAAGATACTTGATATGATTTCAATTTTATTAAATTTACCAAAGCTTGATTTGTGACACAAGATATGGTCTGTGCTGGAGAGTGTTCCATGAGCACTTGAGAAGAATGCGTATTCTGTTGTTTTTGGATGGACTGCCCTATAAATATCAATTAAGTCCGTCTTGTTTAGTGTGTCATTTAAAGCTTGTGTTTCCTTATTTATTTTCATTTTGTATGATCTGTCCATTGTTGATAGTGGGGTGTTACTATGATTGTGTTTCTGTCTATTTCCCCTTTTATGGCTGTTAGCATTTGCCTTATGTAATGAGCTGCTCCTATGTTGGGTGCATAAATATTTACAATTGTTATATCTTCTTCTTGGATTGATCCCTTGATCATTATGTAGTGTCCTTCTTTGTCTCTTCTAATCATCTTTATTTTAAAGTCCATTTTGTCTGATATGAGAGTTGCTACTCCAGGTTTCTTTTGATTTCCATTTGCATGGAATATCTTTTTCCATCTCCTCACTTTCAGTCTGTATGTGTCCCTCTGTCTGAAGTGGGTCTCTTATAGACAGCATATATACAGGTCTTGTTTTGGTAACCCTTCAGTCTTTTGGTTGGAGCATTTAATCCATTTACATTTAAGGTAATTATCGATATGTATGTTCCTATTACCATTTTCTTAAATGTTTTGGATTTGTTATTGTAGGTCTTTTCCTTCTCTTGTGTTTCCTGCCCAGAGAGGTTCCTTTAGCATTTGTTGTAGAGGTGGTTTGGTGGTGCTGAATTCTTGTAGCTTTTGCTTGTCTGTAAAGCTTTTGATTTCTCTGTCGAATCTGAATGAGATCCTTGCTGGGTAGAGTAATCTTGGTTATAGGTTTTTCCCTTTCATCACTTTTATTATGTCCTGCCACAAGGCTATGTCTTTATATTTGCTTTATGTCTCATCCTGTGAGGTACTATGAGCCCATGAAGCAATATAAAATAATTGATTACCTTAATCTCTTCAAAAAATAATAATGTTGTAAGCAAACATTGTGAAGTATATAATTTGTGAAAATATCAGAAGTGTATAGATCTTATTAGATTATAACAATCAAATAAAACTTGTAAGGAATTTATTAATCAGACATGGTTCATCATATCTATTATCACACTGAATTCCACAGTTATTAGTTCACATCTGGGGATTTAACCAAGATTGCTTTCATACAGGTAAATCTTTTTTTCCCTTTATAGTCTTTTTTCTCTCTTCTTATTTTGTTGATTCTTCAGCATCTGAAATAATTGCTAAAGTTCATGGGTTGTTTTATCATTAATGTATTGTGTGTGAGTAAAAGACTCAAACCTCACTTGTGTGCATCGTCTTTGAGGGAAGTCATTTCAGTTTCCTAGGGCTGGGTTTCAGGGTCTGTAAAATTGAGACTGTCATTATGGATGTCATCAGGTTGGTGTGAGAGTCAAATACTCTGTGTGTGTGTGTGTGTGTGTGTGTGTGTATTGTTAACCAGATGTTAGTCTCAGCGGCATATCATTATCACTTGCAAATTGAAGACAGAGATTCCAGATCTTACTGCCTTGCCCCTGGCTGCCTTCTGCCTTCTATTTGGATTCCAAGACCAAGTTTCGCTAAAATATACCTAGGAATTCTAATTCTCCTTGTGCCTGCTGTTCCTCATCCCTGCCAGGACCTTTCCCAAGCCCCTCCTTCCCACACCCCGAGTCTCTCCCTTCCCCCACACTGGGTGAAAGCTGCCAGAGGGACTGAGCACCAGGCTAGACCGGGTGTGGGGTTTTGTGGGGGGGGACGGCCCTGGTGAGTGTGGCTGTGGTCCAGAGCTTGTTTCCCAGGTGTATTGCCCCAGAGGGAACAGGTAGAATTAAGGGAAAAGTGGGGAGAAGGGGAGGGATGCCCCTCCCCACCCCTCCCCCTCCCACCTAGATCCTCAAATATGAGTAAAATAATTCTACCTCCAGGTCCAGTCTTAGGGACAATCTGATTCCAAGGAGAGGAGAATTCCCTGTTCATTATCTCCCCCCAACCTCCAAACTCTGTCCTCATCAAAAAAATAAAATAAAATAAAGGAAAGGAACACACTGTTGTCATCTCTTCACCTGCTTGTGTGACTGATGTTCCTTCAGTAAGAGGCAAAGTCTTTCACTCTGCTGAATGAAGAGAGGGCCCTGGGGAGGGGTGGTTGAGTCGGGGGCGGGGAGTTTCAAGGGGGAAGCATCCCAGAGTGGTGAAGTCCATGCCCGGTCCCGAGGAAGTAGACTTCAGTCGGGGGAGCATGCAGTGTGAGAAAACATGCCTTTTCAAGAAAGGGAAAACACTGTCCTTTCCATCCAGGCCCCACCACTCTTCCTCCTGAGCTGGTCAAGACCTCTTCCCCATTCCTCACCCTAACACCCTTCCTTGCAGGGAGGCACAGACATTCATCCAGCTTGTACAGGGTCATGTGGCTTACATTTCTGGAAAACCACTTTGATGTCACACCTCATTTTACTAACCTAATTTTATTTTGGTCTTCATCTTGATTTCTTCCTAAAATGGGAAGAAAAGAAAAAACCCTGTCTCAAATCTTCATTTGGAATGAATTGAGGTTTCCAGTATTTTGGTTATATTTCTAAGCATTCAAATTTCGCTGCTGTTTTCAGGTTCTAATGGCCTTCCCTACCTCTCTTCTGTATAACCTAACGGTTTAGGATTTACCTCTTGGCTTCTAGTGTCATTTCCACCTTTGGTGATACAGTTTCTGCCAAGCAGCCATGTTGCTGGAAGCCTGCCTCCCAGGTAATGGAGCCTCTATTACTGTATTGGAGTTAGAGCAGCTGCTGAGCTTTTTCCAGAAAAAGAAAAAGAAACAGCATTTCCATCTGCAAATACCCCTCCTGCTACTGACACCCATGCTGCTGTCTGGGCAAGAGCACACGTCAGGTTTTAAACCTCCCAGAACAAGATGCCAGTCGGCCCCTTCCTGTCTGGAGTCTGAGGCCTAAACCCGTGGAGGACCCGCAGCACTGTGGGGACATGTTTGGAGATTGTTTTATCCATTCGTGGGGGCCCAGCCTGTGCTGAAGCCTCTCTCTAAAACATCTGGCACTGGAGAGGGGAGGCCTGTTGCAGGCACCCACTGAGTATACACCCAGCTCTCCAGGCTATGTCTGGGGTGAGCTACACTGGAGGAGCCAATGTGCCTGGGCCCCGTTTCCAGGGTGGCCAGCAGAACATTTCTGAGATACAATTTGCCTTCAGGAAATATTCCACATGAGGGTTATTCATTTTAAAAGCTTTTCTGTGCTTGTGAAACCATAAGTGGTGATGCTGTCTACTATCTCATGCAACACCTTCCGTGTAAAATCCAAATGAAAATCTTTTGCATGAGATTATTGCCAGAAATTATTTTGTCTCTATAGATAAAATTCTGGAGTGAAAAGGAAAATTAAAACTTAACAGAATCCATCACATTTTCCTCCAAGTCTTGGGTGCTCAAATCACGTGCCTGAGACATATTTTCTTTCAGCTGTTTTTTTTTTTCTTCCTAAATTGAATTATCTGTTTATCTGTCTATCTGTCTGCCCATCTATTTTTTTCAATACTGAGTTTTAATCTATAAAAAAAAAGGGCCAAGTCCTTGGCAGAAGCAGGTATTCCTCAGGTGGTAGAAGAAATTGTCTTTTCAAAATTGCAGTAATTTCTTCACAAAAATTCACACATTTTGGAAACATTGGATGATGAAGCTAAGAGACCCAGAAGTGCAGAATTGTATCCCAGAAATAGAATGTAATTTCAATTTTTTTTGACAGGAGGGTTGTATTAGCAAATGGGCTGGCACAGTGTTGAGGGACCAGCAGCAGTGGGGGTGTCCAGAGGGAGGGGTGCTCGCCCTGCATCCTAAGGGACTTTTCTGTGGCAAGACCGTGGCTGTCTTCCTGCTGCCTAGGTTCCAGCCCACATTCCTGGGCTGGCTCATCTCTTTCTGGCCAATTCTCTGAGCTCCTTAGTATCTTGCCTAGATTCCCTTTCTGCCTTAGTTAATCATACTGAGTTTCTATTGCTGGCAACCAAGAACTCTGACTCATCTATGTAGCAAATTGATTAGTTCAGTGATTCGCTTACTCAGTCAGCATTCTCTGAGCAAAACACCCTTGTGAGGTAGTATTCTGTTTCTTCATCTTATGGCTGCAGAAATTGAAGCTCATGGAATTTAAGTTTTGAAAATCAATATTATAAGCTAATGTTTGGTGTTTAAAGTGGTGTTTTCCATTTCTTTATGGTCCCACCACAGGCAGAAAGAGTCAATCCTGGAGGATTTTGAGGTCTTATCACTGGGAAAATGCCCATGCTCAAGACCCCAGCAGTAAACTACCCAGTTGGACTTACGCTCTTTGTCCAGGAAGAACTTAGTATGATGACCAAAAGACGCTTCATCTGAAAGAACTCATAGGCCCCAGTATGGGGAGGCTTTTGGTGAGATCTTTTTTGGACAGCACCACTGGGATACTAAACGTTGGAGAGGGAGGGGTTGAAGTTAAAAGGTTGCTGTCATAAATTATATATTGTGTCCATCATATGTTCATCCCTGGGCCAAACATTACAGCTAAAATATCCACATGTAAAAAAGGTAGACATTCTCATTTGGATCACATGTTATAGTGTGGAAAGAGACAAGGGAAAGAAGTTGTTTCCCTAAAAGAAGGGGGCATTATTCCCAGAAGAAGGAAGGGTGCTTGGCTAACAAACAATATATATTTACTGAGTACCTAGTATATGCCAGACAGCAATTTTGGAAGCAGGAACCAGAGCCAGAATTGTTTTAAGAATATAAGCTGTTTGAGAATTTTCAGAAATCTTGTGGAAAGTTTCGGATTTCCGCGGAGCATGGATTGGGACTTCGAGCCAATCTTAGCCACATTGCAAAAGGTTGAGAGATGGGTTACATTGTGTTTTAAATAAAATAAAAATAAAATATTATCTTTGATGGCAAGTAACTCTTAAAGATAGAGGCTCTTTTGCCCCAGAAATTTTGACTAGTGGCATCACTGTTTTTAATAGTTAAGTGAGTTGATAAAGAACTGAAAGGTGATATGATACAGTGCAATGTAGTAGATTTATTGTCAGAAGATTTGGTGTCTCATTTTGATTCTACTCATAACTGGATGGCTTCGGGTGTCTCAAGTTGGGTTTCCTAAGAGGTGGACCCTGAGATAGAGATCAGTGTGTAGGAGGTTTACTAGGGCATGCCCTTGGGAATCAAAGCCTGGAGAGGGAGGAAGCAGGACTGGGTGGAGGAAAAGTGGGGCTGGGATACAGTCACAAGGGCTCAGCCATGGGAGCTTTGGAGCTGGAGTGGCCCTTCAGAGTTGTCCTGAGTTGGGGCAAGGGGACTTGACAGTATACCTCCAACATCAGCCTGTCTTTGGATGCAGGCTTATCTTGGAGAGGAGTGGGATCTTTGTTGAGGCAGCTCTTTCTGGAGTAGGACAGTCCTAATAGGGAGTGCTAGCAGCTGGCTCTCACTGGCGGCATTCCTGGCAGCTGGGATTAGTTCTTTAGTCCTGACAGGGAATCTGGGTAGCACAGGCCAGCATCTGCCTCATGGGGTGAGTCATCTCACCCCTCTGAGCCTCAGTTTCCAGAACTGTAAAGAGGAGAAATTTGTTCACTTGATCTCTAAGTCTATTTCCAACTTCACAATCTTCTAACATAGTGTCAAAGTACTTATTGGTTCTCATTTTGTAAATATGCCTTTTAAAAAAAAATAAATTTATTTATTTTATTTTTGGCTGCATTGGGTCTTCATTGCTGTGCGTGGGCTTTCTGTAGTTGCAGCAAGCAGGGGCTACTCTTTGTTGCTGTGTGCAGGCTTCTCACTGCGGTGGCTTCTCATTGTTGTGGAGCAGGGGCTCTAGGCGTGCGGGCTCAGTAGTTGTGGCTCGCGGGGTGTAGAGTGCAGGCTCAGTAATTGTGGCTCGTGGGCTGTAGAGTGCAGGCTCAGTAATTGTGCTCACGGGCTTAGTTGCTCCGCGGCATGTGGGATCTTCCAAGATCAGGGATCAAACCCGTGTCCCCTGCATTGGCAGGCGAATTCTTAACCACTGCGCCACCAGGGAAGTCCCTGTAAGTATGCCTTTGCAAAGACCTTGAAAGGAGTGAGGAAGATCTTTATGAATGGATTTGGAGTAACTTTTAGGATATATTGTTAAGTGAAAGAAGCAAGGTACAAAAACATGTATAATAGGATATCCTTTGCCTAGAAAGAAGGGAAAGTGTATATGTGTTCTGAAAAACAAACAAACAAAAACAAGCAAAAAAAACAAACCACACAGGAAGAATAAACCAGAAAGTAATAAAATTTATAAGGATGAGGAGTGGGACTGGGGTGGAGGGAATGGATACAGGAGGATGTGAGTATCTTATATACCTGAAAAAATAAATTAAAAGAAAAGAGGCAAACTCTTAATTGGAATACAGTAAAAAACAAATGAATCTAGCTGTATATCATATTGATAAAATAACCACACGGAGAAAAGGATTGATTCGAGTAAAATTCAGTACGTATCAGGAGTCTGGCTGACCATACCTTAGTGGCATCTATTCTAAGAACAAAAAGAATTCAATGGCAACTGAAGTTTTAGTATGCTCATTGGTTATTAGTAATGTTAGTTTGACAATTTTGAAACTATATGTAAATATTATAGTAAAAAACACATAAGTAGATATAGTATTAGAAATCAAGACTTTAAGAGAAAAATAAAAATAGAAAATAAAAGTTTTCAAAAACCTTTTATTATTAAATTTGAATATATGAGTTCTTATATATAAATATTTCCTAGCTTTGCCCACTTAAAAGGACTTACAAGTAATGGCACTTAGTTGCACTGAGCACTCTTACGTCCCAGATCTTCATGTGAATATCATTTTCCATTAAAAAGAAAGTGGACTCCTTGGAGAATGGCTGAATCTGTATCTGGGGAAGGCAAAATGAAGTGAATCAGAAATATTTTATCTTGCTAAACAGCAAGGAGAAACTTAAAAACCAGGGTGTTCTTATAAAAAGGAGATGGGATCCATCTTGAAGGGTCTCCCTCTAGTCACGTTTGGGACCATTTGGACATCGAAAAGAATAAAGAATGTAACTGATTATAACACATTAAATATATATGAAATTCATGAGGCCATAGTAATTTGAAGGAGAGGGAGAAGGAAAGGGTGGGGAGGGAGATAGAGACGGGGTGGGGGAGAGAGAGCGTGAGAGGATAGAGAGAAGAAAATACAGACAGAGAGAAGAAAGAGAATAAAAGGAAAGCTCCTTTTTACAGAAGAATGCCAGTTAATAAACATAGAAGTAAGGATAAAATGAGACAGTCCCTGCAAGCCCAACGTAATGATGAATTCAGGTAAGGATCTTCGATGGATGCTAAAACAGTCTATTCATACGGCATCAAAGTTTTAACCCACAGATTATTAATGGCAGAGGAGGCAAAAATATACCTTTACTCTGGAGAGATCTGGCCATCACCACCTGAACTAAGAGACCAAACTTAACATCACAGATGCTGGGATAGCCTGATATTGTGTGACTCCAGGCGTGATGCAACATGATGAACACAGAATTGTGTAAGACGCATCTTGCCAGAGATGTCTAACCCAAATCTGGTCAAGTTGCAGACCTAACTTTCAGTGTACAGGAAATTCAGTGATAGAGGAACATGTTAAACTAAACCACAAGGAAACAGTCTGCCTTATCCAGAGTATGTAAAACGTTTTAAAAATGACTGGACTCCTCAAAAAGTCAATGTGTATAAATTTAAACAAAGGAAAAAGAGAAAGAGGAGCACTGTTCACTGTTTTGAAACACTAAAGTGTGAAAGGCTAAAAGCATAGCAATCAGTGCAAGAATTTGGTACAGTTGTAGAAATATGAATGTGAACTGGATATTAGATTATATGGAATTGTCATTTTCTTAGATGTGATTGTGATACTGTGGTTATGTAGAAAATCCTTATTCTTCGGAGATGCATGGTAAACTATTTAGTGATGAAATGTCATGAATGTCTGCAACTTAATTTAAATGATTTAATGACAGATAATAACAATATATACTTTTTTCCTCCTGTATTTCCTCTGTATATGGATAGAAAGATGATTGATTGATTGATTGATAGATAGCAACAGAGACAGAAAGATAAGCAAATTCAGCAAAATGTTGACAATTGGTGAATCTAGATGATGAGAATATGGATATTAGTTCAAGTCTTTTTCTGTAGTCTTGAAATTTTTGAAAATAAAAAATTGGAGGAAAATGCCTGGTAATACAACATAAGATTTGGAAGAGTCCTTGAACTTTTATCTTCTAAAGCTTTCATTGTGTAGATTGTAAAATTAAAACCCAAAGAGGTTAACTAGCTTGCCCAAGGCCACATTAACTGGGTCTCTAGTGTTGCTTCCACTATTCTTTGCTGTGTCACGTGAAAATTAACCTCACTTTTTTTGGCATATAAAATTCTTTTTAATCTCTTCTAATATCACACTGGCTTTTCCATATCAAAATGACTGGGGGAGGGCAGGGGACACACAAGCCCTGACATTGGTCCCCTGTCTCTCTCCTCATTAGACCTGAGTATCTGTACTACAGGACGCCTTGTGCTCATAGCCCCTCTCACTCAATCCCCATCACATCTACCAGGGCCTCACTGTTCCCTTGTTTCATTAACTTGGTGCCACTCTCACTGACCTGGCTGTGACATATTTCTTAATATTCTCTGGCTGATTTTAAAAAAGCTTCTTTGCATTATTGAAACAAATCATAATATAACCAAGTCAACATAATCATATCTTGGCCATGCTAATTGGAAACCTCAGGTTTAAACAAAAGGCTATACATCGCAACATTCTAAAGCAACCACAGTCCAATAAAAATTAATAATAAAAAAAAAGCTATACACAGAGCAGTACTTCCCATAATCTCCAGAGGGTTACCTGAAACACAGCAACCTATAAATAAAACCATCAGCCTGCGTTTGCCCAAGAACATTTCGCAAGATAGTGAACCAATGAAAAATAAACGTGTTTCCCAATCAACCCTTCTTCCACAAAGGAAGAGAGATAGTGGTAGAGATGCTCTATGGAAATCAAGCAAAAACCACAGGGCTTAAGCCTCTCAAGGTAGAGAAATGAAAACAACTCAAGGATCTTTAAGAAGTTTGGGTTGAACTATTCTGCTAGTTCGTACCCCCTCCCTTTTTCATTTTCATTTAATATTGCATTTTCTCTTTCCTAGTCTAATGTGTCCACAGATTATTTTTCTTCATTGACTGGAACAAAATAATTTTTATTTTTAATGTGCATTGAAAGTTTGATATAAAAAATTCTAGATAACCCCTTTCCCCACCTAGTTGTTGCTTACAGTGAACCTCTTTTCAATGAATATCTAATGAGGGTAGCTGTTAAATAAAAATGAATGTTATATATAAAATTGTGAAATGTTATTTTCTACCTCGTAAAGAAAAAATATATCAGTGTGGAATGTATAATTTATAGGCAACTGGAAGACTATGGCAACTTAAATGGCATCAGGCATGGTGTGGGCAGAAAACCCAAAGTCATCAGGGAAAGTTGGAGGATATACTAGAGATTGCAAGATAATCCCCTAGGGTTCAGTGGGTCTGCTGAGTAAGGTCCTCGGAAAAACAACCCTGTGGGTTTGTATTACTGGCACATTCCCTCCAAATAAGAGGTGTCATTTCTTCTGAATTTATTGGACTGAGTTTCTCAATTCTGGTATGTTGTGTGTCTGCATATGGAGCTCTAAAATTAGCTTTAAAAGCAGGCATAACAAGCTGCTGGCCTGGATTTTATTTTGTCTGTACAGTATTTTTAAAAATCAGAAATTTGCACATAAAAACCCAGATTTCCAATTTCTCTTGACATATTGGAAGACCTGGCAACATTAGGCCTAAATTTCTCCTGGTAAACGTTGATTGTTTCCCATGGCCATGAACTCTGTAGTTTGCCATAATCCATAGAAGTCCTTGTTGTATATCCAGACAGCTTTATTTAAATGGCTGAGTCCTGGAAGCATCTGAGTTTGAGACCTACATTATCCACTTTCAATTCATTTAGATAAAATAATTTCTTTTCACCAAAGTAAGTATTGATAGCTATGAAGGCACCTTGTGCATTTATGGTGTAAAATGCCACCAGGCATTTTCCATTCCATTATTTTATTTTCTCCTCCCAACAACCCTTTGAAAGAAGTGTAATTATCATAACCATGATAACCCTAAGATATGATTCTGAATCTTGGAGAGGTTGTATAACTTGCCCATGGTCAACAGTTGATAAGGAGAAGAGCCAGGATTCAAACCCAAAGCCTACGCTGTCAGATACCTGAGGCCACAGAGAATGTTGAGCTTGCAGTGATCTACAGCTAAGTCTTAGAAAAGCAAGGAAGCAACATGGGAGCGTAAAAAGGACCACGGTTCAAAGACTCAAGAATTAGGACTGAGACCATAGGCTTGTTTTTCTGAGGACTTAACCACTTATTAGTTGGTAACCTTGGGAAATGCCCTTTCCTCTTGTGGCCTGAGTTTTACAATCTTTAAAATGAGCGTGGGGTGGGGTGAAAGAGGAGATCTCTGAAAGCCCCTGATGGTCTCCTCTGTGTTTGCTACCTAATCTGAAAATGGATTTGTTCCTTTTCTTTGGCTCCCTCTGCTGGGCATAGAGCAGGAGAACAGATTTGCGGCCGGAGCCACTTCAGATTTAATTCAGTTACTTATGAAGGACTTGCCCTGTACAAGGGCATGATGGGCTCCTGGTTACCAGGTGGGGAGACTTAGACTAGAAGTGATTCTGAGTCACTTTCTGATCACCATTGAGCAAAGCAAATGAAGGTCTAAAGCAACTCAAGATTCTATTGTATATATGGAAATCACAGAATCAGAAAATGTTATAATAATGGTAATCATGGAAATAATGAGAGCTAATATTTATTAAGGACTGGCAGTAGGCCAGGCACTATCTAAAGTACTTTGTCTGCTTTCATTTCCATTTCATTCTTAAGTAACCCTATCAAAGATTCCATTTATTATACACACTTTGTGTTGGGAGGGAGTTTAGAAGGCAGTCCCCTCTGTTACCAGATGAAGAAATTGAGACCCAGGGACATTAAGTGACTTATCCAGAGTCCACAGCAGATGACTGTTGGCAAAGCTAAGACCAGAAGCTAGTCCAGAAATATTTTTATTCCTTCATCCAGAGTCTCTAATTTAAAATCTGGCTGCAGAGATAGGACTAACATACCAAGGAATAATTAACAGGAAGAGGCATGTAATTAGAAGCTTAGATTCTGAGAGTTGAAAGGAGCCTTAGAGGCTAATATGACTTCCTGCTCAGACAGAAACTTCTCTCATATCCCTGCAAAGTGGGTACTTAGCAATTGAGTTAAAACCAACCTCTAGTCCAAATTTTGTTCCCTGGAGCTGTACAGGATGTATCTAATCCCTCTTTTGTACACTGTCTTCTAAGAATTTGTAAACAATTGTTGTGAAGTTATAAAACATCGTGTCTATGCTAAAATCATCAAATTTATTTGTCCTTCATGATATACATGAATCTTAGAATAGAATTCATTATAAACCTCGTTGCCTCCTCCAGTGGCCTCCAATGAACGATACCTCCTGGTATTCATGTCCTGTGTAGTCTCTCTCATACTGAATTTTGGCTGTCCTTTGACATATTTACATAGAATGGGCAGAAGTGACTGTGCCAGTTTTGGTTCTAAACCTTAAGAAGGATGAGCAACTTTTATGTTTGTGCTCTTGGAAGCTAGCCACCGTGTAAGAAGTTTGGCTACCTTGCTGAAGAGGAAAGGCCCCAGGGGATGAGAAGCCACGTGGAGGAGAATTGAGGCATCAGTTCTGTAGGTGAAGAAGCTGTCTTGGATGTCCTGCCTCTGGAGGACTCCTGTCCAGAGTACTCCAACCCTGGCAACCAACTGACTGCAAGTGCCAGAAAGATGCCAAGCAAAACCAGCAGAAGAACCACCCGTCTGAGCCCAATCAGCACAGACTCATGAGAAATAAGAATAAACTTCTTTTAAGCCACTAAATTGTTGTTATACAGCAACAGATAACTTGAAACAACCCATTTAAAAAATATTCCCAGAAACAAAATTGATATGTCTAGTGCTGAGGATGGAAGGAATAGTGCCTCTGTTTATTCTGACACTATTAACACTGTCCTGGATTTAATTTACATTTAGCAACCACATCACCAGATTGAACCATAAATCCCTGGCATTTGTCACAGGATGGCTGTTTGGCAACTTCTCTCCAATATCTTCCTAAGTGGTGTTATGGACCTAAAAAAGGACTTCAAATTTTTTTTTCTTGGTAATGTTCATCTTGTCTGTTGTGATTCATCATTCCAGCTTGATGAGATTTTTAGAACAAATCTTAGTTCTGTCATCTAATATAATAATTATCCCTTGTGTGCTCTGCAATTTGACAAACATATCATACATATTTTATCAAAATCATTGATAAAATTGATGAATAAGACCAGGCAAATTCGATCCATTTTCAGGCACCTGAGTAGATTTAGATACATTAATTGAGCAACACTTTTAGGAAATGGTCATTCCAGCTAAAAAATCTCTTCAAATCTGTCATCCAATGTATAATTATCCCTCATGTCCTCTGCATATTAACACATCCCATACATATTTTATCCAAGTCATTGACAAAATGGTTGACTAGGACAGGGCAAACTCAGGGTCCCTTGGCAGGGCACTAACATCCTCCCGCTGAGTAGGGTTTTTTCCGCTGATTGAGGAGTACTTTTAGGAAACGATCGTTCCAGCTACGGGTCTATTTAATCTGTTGTCCACCAAGCTGCTTTTCTTCTTTTGATTCACAATGGCATTGCAGACAATGTGCCTTGCTAAGTCAAGGAATATTTGGCCTCTAGCCTTTCCCTGAACTTTCTGGGTAAAACTTTCCAATAAAGTGGCTTAAATTTAGTCTGACATGACTGGCTGTTAATCAACTCATGTGGGTTCCTAATGGACACCATTTATTTCCTACACAGTCAAGAGCAATATGTTTTAGAATTTGAGGAGCACAAGTTTTGTAGTCAAACACACCTGGGTTGAAATCCTGGCTATTTTTACTGTGAACTAAGGCAAGTTACTCACCTTCTCTGAGCCTCATTTTCCACATCTGTAAAATGAGGATAAGAATACTTTGTTCATAGGTTTGATGTGATGATTAAAATGAGATTATGTGTGGAAAGCAGACAGCATCATGCCTGGCATGTACTAACTCAACACATGTTGAGTTTCATTATTGTTACTGTTCTGTTTTTTAATTGTAATGATAAGTTAATCTGCAGCTTCTAAAACTGATCTCTTTCTTTTCACTTTTCTGAAAATTTGAATAACACATGCCTATCCCTAATCTTATGGCACTGTGTTGAAGAATATAATAAAAATAAAATAGTGCTGCTTTCTATCTGCCATCTGTTAACTTGAACCATCTGCCCAGAGCTGTGGGCTTATCCCTTTTTTGTTCTTCCTGCTCAAAACATCGATTAAAATGTGTCCCCCATCTCTGTGCCCAACTTGAACCTTTTTCAACCCCAGCATATTTCACATGACTCAACTGTTTTGGGGCTCCAACTGCCATCACACAGACCCTTTGGGGCCATCTTTTGTTCCTGCCTTTTTGCATAGGTGTGTCACCACCAGAAGCGGGTAAGTCCAGACCTAGAGGTCATTTAGGTCTTCCAGAATGGGGTAGAAAACCAGTCAACATCAAGAAATTATGAGATATAGGATTAGGGAGCAGGACTTGGAGAAGCAGGAAAGCATCCTAGTCATGGGGAAACTAGGACACCAGGAAGGGAAATGAAATAGGATAATAGTAACAAGGACCTGGCTACCAGGTCATAGATCCAGGCACCAGGCTGACATAGTGAGAGACCAGGAAGTACAAACCCACCTCTAAAGTTGGTGCTACTAGATCTTGGGCTTGAGTTGATTCTGTGAGTAGTATTAGGTGGCCTAGCAGTGGGGGTTACTGTACTGCCCCAGCAGAGAGTCAAGCAAGGTGCTAAGATATCCTCCAAGAGAATTTTCAAGATTCCTGACGCTTGCTCATCCCATTCAGTTCTTCCAGCTGGTCCTGAATTAAATCCTGGAGAGCGCCTCTTTTTACTTGTTCCTGAGTCTTTTGTGAGATTAGCTTATTGTAAGGGCAGTCAGAAATCTATCAGATGCCTTTTTTTCCAGCAGGATGACAGTATTTGACTACAGCTGGGTGGTATCCAGGTAACTGGTGACTCTCTGAGTACTCAAAATGTCAGTTTAAGGCTAGGACAAATCTGATAAGAATGGAGCAAGGCAGTGATGGGTTACACTTTATGGCGCAGTCATTTTTAATCCACTTTAATGACTCAAGGGAATGGTACTGGTTGTAACTCTCTGGCTGTCTGTACCATCAAGGTGCCCTTAAGTGTCACTCAAAAGCCATCTAAGACTTTTCCCATTTTTAAATCTTTTAAAACTAAAAAAATATTTAAAAAATTTTTTTTAAGGAAATGGAGAAATAAACTGCATCACAATCCCACCTTCTGGAGAAAATCTGTTAAAATTTTGGAGTGTATCTGAGCTAGTTTCTTTCTGCCCTCCTGTCGACCCTACCCCCATCTACCCCCTTTCTTGTCCTCTTCTTTCTCTTTCTCTCTTTGGACCTCAGGGGCAGAGAGTTGAGTTATTTATGCTTTTCAGTGATGACGCATTATCAACATTAGCATGTCCTTGGCTTTGCTTCTATTTTACTTTATTATTTTCCCCCTTTCTACTGAATCTTTACTCTCAGTCCCCCTTCCAACCACTGGTGGCCATTCTAAGATGCTGTATTCTTGCATTTGCACTCATCATTGAAGAATATATTGTATTTACGTATTTTCAATTTACATACATGGTACTTGCTATAGGTCTTGTTCTGTTTCTTTTTATTTTTTAATGCATGATCTGTTTATAGTGCAGATGTCCATCTGGCTCATTGCTGCTCACAGCTGCATGGTGTTTGGTAGTATATATTCACCACATTTTATTTGTCTGTTTCTCTGAGTGATGGACTTTCAGGTTGTTTCTAACATCCTACTGTCAAAAACAACACAGTAGGGCTTCCCTGGTGGCGCAGTGGTTGAGAGCCCGCCTGCCGATGCAGGGGACACGGGTTCGTGCCCCGGTCCGGGAAGATCCCACATGCCGCGGAGTGGCTAGGCCCGTGAGCCATGGCCGCTGAGCCTGCGCATCCAGAGCCTGTGCTCCGCAACGGGAGAGGCCACAACAGCACGAGACCCACATACCACAAAAAAAAAAAAAAAAAAAAACCACAGTAAACATCCCCATGTATATACCCCTGTGCATCTGATTATCAGAAGTATATAGACAGGAGTGAGATTGCTGAATCATAGGGATACACATATTTAGTAGCACTAAGGTGTTCCAGATTTTTCTTCAAATGGTCATAACATTCTTTTTATTGAGAAATGATTCACATTCCATAAAATTCACGCTTTTATGGTGTATAATTCAGTGGTTTTTAGATTATTCACAGAGTGGTACATCTAATTCCTGAACATTTTCAGTTCCTCCAAAAGAAACCTGATAACTATTAGCAGTCACTCCCCATTTCCTCTCCTCCCAGCCCCTGTCAACCAGGGGCTGAAAATCTACTTCCTGTCTCTGTATATTTGCCTACTTTGGACATTTCATATAAATGGAATCATTCTGTATGTGGCCTTTTGTGTCTGGTTTCTCTCACTTATTAAACTGTTTTCAAGGTTCATCCATGTTGTAAAATGTATCAGTACTTCATTCCTTTTTATTGCTGAATAACAACATTCTATTGTATGGAGATAAAATATTTTTTTAATCCATTCATCAGATGATGCACTTTTGCGTTGCTTTTTGGCTATTATGGATTATGCTGCTATGAATATGTATGTATAAGTTTTTGTGTGGACACACATTTTCAATTCTCTTGAAGATAGACCTAGGAGTGAATTGCTTGCTCTTATGGTAAATTCACTTAATTATTGAGGACTGTTCCAAAGCAGCTGCACCATTCCATGTTTCTACCAGCAGTATATGAAGGATCTAACTGCTGCACTTCCTCACCAATACTTGTTATTATCAATCTTTTTTATTACAGCCAACAAAGTATGTGGCTTCGCACTGTGGTTTTGATTTGCATCTCCTAATGACTAATTATTTTGAGCATCTTTCTATGTGCTTATTGGGCATTTATGTATCTTAATTGGAAGGAACGTCTATTTAAATCCTTTGCCCATTTAAAATTGGCTTATTTGTCCATTTATTGTTTAATTGTAATGGCTTTTTAAAAAATACTATGGATAAAAGTTCCTTATCAGAAACGCTCCCAATTACCATTGCAACAAAAAGAATAAAATACCTAGGAGTAAACCTACCTAAGGAGACAAAAGATTTGTATGCAGAAAACTATAAGACACTGATGAAAGACATTAAAGATGATACAAACAGATGGAGAGACATACCATGTTCTTGGATTGGAAGAATCAACATGGTGAAAATGACTCTACTACACAAAGCAGTCTACAGATTCAATGCAATCCCTATCAAACTACCACTGGCATTTTTCACAGAACTAGAACAAAAAGTTTCACAATTTGTATGGCAACACAAAGGACCCCGAATAGCCAAAGCAATCTTGAGAATGAAAAACAGAGATGGAGGAATCAGGCTCCCTGACTTCACACTATACTACAAAGTTACAGTAATCAAGACAGTATGGTACTGGCACAAAAACAGAAATATAGATCAATGGAACAGGATAGAAAGCCCAGAGATAAACCCAGGCACTTATGGTCACCTTATCTTTGATAAAGGAGGCAAGAATATACAATGGAGAAAAGACAGCCTCTTCAATAAGTGGTGCTGGGAAAACTGGACAGCTACAGGTAAAAGAATGAAATTAGAACACTCCCTAACACCATACACAAAAATAAATTCAAAATGGCTTAAAGACCTAAATGTAAGGCCAGACACTATAAAACTCTTAGAGGAAAACATAGGAAGAACACTCTATGACATAAGTCAGCAAGATCCTTTTTGACCCATCTCCTAGAGAAAGGGAAATAAAAACAAAAATAAACATATAGGGCCTAATGAAACTTAAAAGCTTTTGCACAGCAAAGGAAACCATAAACAAGATGAAAAGACAACCCTCAGAATGGGAGTAAATATTTGCAAACAAAGCAGCTGACAAAGGATTAATCTCCAAAATATACAAGCAGCTCATGTAGCTCAATATCAAACAAAGAACCCAATCCAAAAATGGGCAAAAGACCGAAATCAACATTTCTCCAAAGAAGATATACAGTTTGCCAACAAACACATGAAAGGATGCTCAACATCACTAATTATTAGAGAAATGCAAATCAAAACTACAATGAGGTATCACCTCACACCGGTCGGAATGGCCATCATCAAAAAGTCTACAAACAATAAATGCTGGAGAGGGTGTGGAGAAAAGGGAACCCTCTTGCACTGTTGGTTGGAATGTAAATTGATACAGCCACTATGGAGAACAGTATGGAGGATCCTTAAAAAACTAAAAATAGAACTACCATACTACCCAGCAGTCCCACCACTGGGCATATACCCTGAGAAAACCATAATTCAAAAAGAGTCATGTACGATGTTCACTGCAGCTCTGTTTACAATAGCCAGGACATGGAAGCAACCTAAGTGTCCACTGACAGATGAATGGGTAAAGAAGATGTAGCACATATATACAATGAATATTACTCAGCCATAAAAAAGAAATGAAATTGAATTATTTGTAGTGAGGTGGATGGACCTAGTGTATGTCATACAGAGTGAAGTAAGACAGAAAGAGAAAAACAAATACTGTATGCTAACACATATATATGGAATCTAAAAAAAAAAAGGTTCTGAAGAACCTGGGGGTAGGACAGGAATAAAGTCGCAGACATAGAGAATGGACTTGAGGCCTTGGGGAGGGCAAAGGGTAAGCTGGGATGAAGTGAGAGAGTGGCATGGACATATATACACTACCAAATGTAAAATAGCTAGTTTGAAGCAGCCTCATTGCACAGGGAGATCAGCTGGGTGCTTTGTGACCACCTAGAGGGGTGGGATGGGGGGCTGGGATAGGGAAGGTAGAAGGGAGACTCAAGAGGAAGGGGATATGGGGACATATGTATATGTATAGCTGATTCACTTTGTTATACAGCAGAAACTAACACACCATTGTAAAGCAATTATACTCCAATAAAGATGTTAAAAACAAAAAAAGTTCCTTATCAGATATATGATTGCAAATATTTTTATCCATTCTGTAGATTGTGTCCTTGAAGCACAAAAGTTAAAGTCCGATTTATCTATTATTTTTTGTTGTTGATTATGCTTTTGGTATAAACCACTGTCTAATCCAAAGTCATAAAATTTTATGCCTTTGTTTTCTTCTAAGAGTTTTATAGTTTTAGCTCTTACATTTAGAGACTTTGATCCATTGTGAATTAACTTTTGTACATCTTACAAAGTATTGATCCACATTCATCTTTTGCATGTGGATATACAGATATCCAGTTGTTCCAGCACCATTTGTTGAAAAGACCATTCTTTTCTCCATTGAATTGTCTATGTACCCTTGTTGAAAATCAGTTGACTATGAATGTGAAGATTTATTTCTGGACTCTCAATTCGATTCCTTTTTTTTTTTTTTTTTTTTTTTTTTTTTTTTTTTTTTTTGCGGTACGCGGGCCTCTCACCGCTGCGGCCTCTCCCGCTGCGGAGCACAGGCTCCGGACACACAGGCTCCGCGGCCATGGCTCGCGGGCCCAGCCGCTCCGCGGCATGTGGGATCCTCCGGGATCGGGGCACGAACCCGTGTCCCCTGCATCGGCAGGCGGACTCCCAACCACTGCGCCACCAGGGAAGCCCTCGATTCCATTTTTATACGTCTATCCTTATCCACACTGTCTTGATTACTGCAGCTTTGTATACTACGTTGTAAAATTGGGAATCATGAGTCCTCCAACTTTGTTCTTTTTCAAGATTGTTTTGGGAGTGTTTGGGCGTGTTAACCATCTGTATTAATTTTCTATGGCTCCTGTTATAAATTAGCACCAACCTAGTGGCTTAAAACAACAGAATTTTGTTATATTACAGTTCCACATGGATTCACCAAAATCACGAATTTCACATGGATTCATCAAAATCAAGGTGTTGGCAGGTTTGTGTTCCTCCCTAGTGGCTCCAGGGGAGAATCTATTTTCTTGTCTTTTCTAGCTTCTAGAGGCCACTCTTGTTCCTTGGCTCCACGATATGCTTTTTGATCTTCAAAGCCAGCGGTGGCAGGCCTAGTCCTTCTCACGCTGCTCTCTCACACATTCTCTCTTTTGAGGGAGGCACACCTCCCTCCCAAAATAATGTTTTGTAGTTTTCAGTGTACAAGACTTGCACATCTTTCATTAAATTTATTTGTAAATGTTATTCTTTTTGGTACTATTACAAATGGAATTGTTTCTGTAATTTTGTTTTCAGATGGTTTGTTGCTAGTGTATAGAAATAAAATCTATTTTTGTTTTTTTGATCTACCCTGCAAACTTGCTAAACTCATTTATTATATCCAATGATTTTTTTGTGTGTGAAATCTTTAGGATTTCCTACAAGGAATGTCATGTCATCTCAAAATAGAAGTAGTTTTACTTTGTGTTTTCCAATCTAGCTGTCTTTTACTTCTTTTTCTTGCCTTATTGCTATGACCTCCAATAAAATGTTGAATAGATGTACCAGAGTGGACAACCTTGTCTTGTTCCTGATCTTTGGGGGAAAGATTTCAGTTTTTCACCATTAAGTTTGATGTTGCTTTGTGTTTTTATGTAGATTCCCTTTATCCCATTAAAGAAGTTCCCTTCTATTACTAATTTTTTATAATAAAAGTGTTTTGAATTTTTGTCAGATGATTTTTCTACGTCTGTTAAGATGACAATATATCCTCCCATGTTTTTCTCTAAAAGCTTAATAGTTTTAGCTTTTATTCTGAAGTCTATGATCCATCTTGAATTATTTTTTGTGCATTGGGTTATCCTGAAGTAGGAATCAAGGTTTCCTTTTTTCTAGTTGTTCAGTACCATTTGCTGAAAACAGTTTCCTTTCTCTATAGGATTGCATGGGCTCCTTTACTGAAAATCAATTTACTGCATAAGCATGTCAAAGTCTGAATTCTCTGTTCCGTTCCATTTATCTGTTTGTCCCTCCTTATGCCAATAGCATACTGTCTTGATTACCATGGCTTTATAGAAAGTCTTAATATTATATAGTATAAGTCCTCTAACTTTTTTCCTCTTCTTGAAGGTTGTTTTGGCGCTTCTAGCTTCTTTATATTTACACATACATTTTATTTTTTTAAAACATCTTTATTGGGGTATAATTGCTTTACAATGGTGTGTTAGTTTCTGCTGTATAACAAAGTGAATCAGCTATACATATACATATATCCCCATATCTCCTCCCTCTTGCATCTCCCTCCCACCCTCCCTATCCCACCCCTCTAGGTGGACACAAAACACCGAGCTGATCTCCCTGTGCTTTGCAACTGCTTCCCACTAGCTATCTATTTTACATTTGGTAGTGTATATAGGTCCACGCCACTCTCTCACTTCGTCCCAGCTTACCCTTCCACCTCCCCATGTCTCAAGTCTATTCCCTATGTCTGTGTCTTTATTCCTGTCCTGCTCCTACGTTCTTCAGAACCATTTTTATTTTTTTTAGATTCCATATATATGTGTTAGCATACGGTATTTGTTTTTCTCTTTTTGACTTACTTCACTATGTATGTCTCTATGTCCATCCACCTCACTACAAATAACTCAATTTTGTTTCTTCTTATGGCTGAGTAATATTCCATTGTATATATGTGCCACATCTTCTTTATCCATTCATCTGTCGATGGACACTTAGGTTGCTTCATGTCCTGGCTATTATAAATAGAGCTACAGTGAACATCGTGGTACGTGACTCTTTTTGAATTATGGTTTTCTCAGGATATACTCTCAGTAGTGGGATTGCTGGGTAGTATGGTAGTTCTATTTTTAGTTTTTTGAGGAACCTCTATAGTGGCTGTATCAGTTTACATTCCCACCAACAGTTCAAGAGGGTTCCCTTTTCTCCACACCCTCTCCAGCATTTGTTTGTAGATTTTTTGATGATGGCTTTTCTGACTGGTGTGAGGTGATACCCCATTGTAGTTTTGATTTGCATTTCTCTAATAATTAGTGATGTTGAGCATCCTTTCATGTGTTTGTTGGCAAACTGTATATCTTCTTTGGAGAAATGTTGATTTCGGTCTTTTGCCCATTTTTGGATTGGGTTCTTTGTTTTGATACTGAGCTGCATGAGCTGCTTGTATATTTTGGAGATTAATCCTTTGTCAGCTGCTTTGTTTGCAAATATTTACTCCCATTCTGAGGGTTGTCTTTTCATCTTGTTTATGGTTTCCTTTGCTGTGCAAAAGCTTTTAAGTTTCATTAGGCCCTATTTGTTTATTTTTGTTTTTATTTCCCTTTCTCTAGGAGATGGGTCAAAAAGGATCTTGCTGTGATTTATGTCATAGAGTGTTCTGCCTATATTTTCCTCTAAGAGTTTTATAGTGTCTGGCCTTCCATTTAGGTCTTTAATCCATTTGGAGTCTATTTTTGTGTATGGTGTTAGGGAGTGTTCTAATTTCATTCTTTTACCTGTAGCTGTCCAGTTTTCCCAGCACCACTTATTGAAGAGGCTGTCTTTTCTCCATTGTATATTCTTGCCTCCTTTATCAAAGATAAGGTGACCATAAGTGCCTGGGTTTATCTCTGGGCTTTCTATCCTGTTCCATTGATCTATATTTCTGTTTTTGTGCCAGTACCATACTGTCTTGATTACTGTAACTTTGTAGTATAGTGTGAAGTCAGGGAGCCTGATTCCTCCATCTCTGTTTTTCATTCTCAAGATTGCTTTGGCTATTCGGGGTCCTTTGTGTTGCCATACAAATTGTGAAACTTTTTGTTCTAGTTCTGTGAAAAATGCCAGTGGTAGTTTGATAGGGATTGCATTGAATCTGTAGACTGCTTTGTGTAGTAGAGTCATTTTCACCATGTTGATTCTTCCAATCCAAGAACATGGTATGTCTCTCCATCTGTTTGTATCATCTTTAATGTCTTTCATCAGTGTCTTATAGTTTTCTGCATACAAATCTTTTGTCTCCTTAGGTAGGTTTATTCCTAGGTATTTTATTCTTCTCGTTGCAGTGGTAAATGGGACTGTTTCCTTAATTTCCCTTTCAGATTTTTCATCATTAGTGTATAGGAATGCAAGAGATTTCTGTGCATTAATTTTGTATCCTGCTACTTTACCAAATTCATTGATTAGCTCTAGTAGTTTTCTGGTAGCATCTTTAGGATTCTCCGTGTATAGTATCATGTCATCTGCAAACAGTGACAGTTTTACTTCTTTTCTGATTTGGATTCCTTTTGTTTTTGTCTTCTCTGATTGCTGTGGCTAAAACTTCCAAAACTCTGTTGAATAATAGTGGTGAGAGTGGGCAACCTTGTCTTGTTCCTGATCTTAGTGGAAATGATTTCAGTTTTTCACCATTGAGGATGATGTTGGCTGTGGGTTTGTCATATATGGCCTTTATTATGTTGAGGTAAGTTCCCTCTATGCCTACTTTCTGGAGGGTTTTTTATTATAAACGGTGTTGAATTTTATCAAAAGCTTTTTCTGCATCTATTGAGATGATCCTATGGTTTTTCCTCTTCAGTTTGTTAGTATGATGTATCACATTGATTGATTTGCGTATATTGAGGAATCCTTGCATTCCTGGGATAAACCCCACTTGATCATGGTGTATGATCCTTTGAATGTGCTGTTGGATTCTGTTTGCTGGTATTTTGTTGAGGATTTTTGCATCTATGTTCATCCATGATATTGGCCTGTAGTTTTCTTTTTTGTGGCATTTTGTCTGGTTTTGGTATCAGGGTGATGGTGGCCTTATAGAATGAGTTTGGGAGTGTTCCTCCTGCTATATTTTGGAAGAGTTTGAGAAGGTTAGGAGTTAGCTCTTCTCTAGATGTTTGATAGAATTTGCCAGTGAAGCCATCTTGTCCTGGGCTTTTGTTTGTTGGAAGATTTTTAATCACCGTCTCAATTTCAGTGCTTGTGATTGGTCTGTTTATATTTTCTGTTTCTTCTTGGTTCAGTCTTGGAAGGTTGTGCTTTTCTAAGAACTTGTCCATTTCTTTCAGGTTGTCCATTTTATTGGCATATAGTTGCTTGTAGTAATCTCTCATGATGTTTTGTATTTCTGCAGTGTCAGTTGTTACTTCTCCTTTTTCATTTCTAATTTTATTGATTTGAGTCCTCTCCCTTTTTTTCTTGATGAGTCTGGCTAATGCTTAATCAATTTTGTTTATCTTCTCAAAGAACCAGCTTTTAGGGCTTCCCTGGTGGCGTAGTGGTTGAGAGTACGCCTGCCGATGCAGGGGAAGCGGGTTCGTGCCCCGGTCTGGGAGGATCCCACGTGCCATGGAGCGCCTGGGCCCGTGAGCCATGGCTGCTGGGCCTGCGCGTTTGGAGCCTGTGCTCCACAATGGGAGAGACCACAACGGTGAGAGCCCCGCGTACTGCAAAAAAAAAAAAAAAAAAAAAAAAAAAGAACCACCTTTTAGTTTTTTTGATTTGCAATTGTTTCCTTCATTTCTTTTTCATTTATTTCTGATCTGATGTTGATGATTTCTTTCCTTCTGCTAACTTTGGGGTTTTTTTTGTTCTTCTTTCTCTAATTCCCGTAGGTGTAAGGTTAGGTTGTTTACTTGAGGTGTTTCTTGTTTTTTGAGGAAGGATTGTCTTGCTATAAACTTCCTTCTTAGAACTGCTTTTGCTGCATCCCATACGTTTGGGGTCATCGTGTTTTCATTGTCAATTGTTTCTAGGTATTTTTTGATTTCCTCTTTGATTTCTTCAGTGATCTCGTTGTTATTTAGTAGTGTATTGTTTAGCCTCTATGTGTTTGTATTTTTTACAGTTTTTTCTTGTAATTGATATCTAGTCTCATAGCATTGTGGTTGGAAAACATACTTGATACGATTTCAATTTTCTTAAATTTACCAAGGCTTGATTTGTGACCCTAGATATAATCTATCCTGGAGAATGTTCTATGAGCACTTGAGAATAAAGTGTAATCTGCTGTTTTTTGGATGGAATGTCCTATAAATATCAATGAAGTCCTTCTTGTTTAATGTATCATTTAAAGCTTGTGTTTCCTTATTTATTTTCATTATGGAAGACCTGTCCATTGGTGAAAGTGGTGTGTTAAAGTCCCCTACTATGATTGTGTTGCTGTTGATTTCCCCTTTTATGGCTGTTAACATTTACCTTATGTATTGAGGTGCTCCTGTGTTGGGTGCATAAATATTTACAATTGTTATATCTTCTTCTTGGGTTGATCCCTTTGCCATTATGTAGTGTCCTTCTTTGTCTCTTGTAATATTCTTTATTATTTTTAATTAATTAATTAATTAATTAATTTTTGCGGTACGCGGGCCTCTCAACGCTGCGGCCTCTCCCGCTGCGGAGCACAGGCTCCGGACGTGCAGGCCCAGCAGCCATGGCTCACGGGCCTAGCCGCTCTGCAGCATGCGGGATCCCCCCGGACCGGGGCACGAACCTGCGCCCCCTGCATCGGCAGGCAGACTCCCAACCACCGCGCCACCAGGGAAGCCCCAATAGTCTTTATTTTAAAGTCTGTCTTGTCTGATACGAGAATTGCTAATCCAGATTTCTTTTGATTTCAATTTACATGGAATATCTTTTTCCATCTCCTCACTTTCAGTCTGTATGTGTCCCTAGGTCTGAAATGGTTCTCTTGTAGACGGCATATGAACGGGTCTTGTTTTTGTATCCATTCAGCCAGTTTATGTCTTTTGGTTGGAGGATTTAATTTATTTACATTTAAGGTAGTTATCAGTATGTATGTTTCTATTACCATTTTCTTAATTGTTTTGGGTTTCTTATTTTAAGCCTTTTCCTTCTCTTGTGTTTCCTGCCTAGAGAAGTTCCTTTAGCATTTGTTGTAAAGCTGGTTTGGTGGTGCTGAATTCTCTTAGCTTTTGCTTGTCTGTAAAGGTTTTAATTTATCTGACGAATCTGAATGAGATCCTTGCTGGGTAGAGTAATCTTGGTTGTAGTTTCCTCCCTTTCATCACTTTAAATATGTCCTGCCACTCCCTTCTGGCTTGAAGAGTTTCTGCTGAAAGATTAGCTGTTAACCTTTTGGGGATTCCCTTGTATGTTAATTGCTGCTTTTCCCTTGCTGCTTTTAACATTTTGTGTTTGTATTTAATTTTTAATACTTTGGTTAATACGTGTCTTGGTGTGTTTCTCCTTGGATTTATCTTGTATGGGACTCTCTGTGCTTCCTGGACTTGGTTGACTATGTCCTTACCCATATTAGGGAAGTTTTCAAGCATAATGTCTTCAGATATTTTCTCGGTTCCTTTTTTATTTTTCTTCTTCTTCTGGGGCCCCTATAATTCAAATGTTGGTGCATTTAATGTTGTCCAGAGGTCTCTGAGATTGTCCTCAATTCTTTTCTTTCTTTTTTCTTTATTGTGCTCTGTGGTAGTTGTTTCCACTATTCTATCTTCCAGGTAACTTATCCGTTCTTCTGCCTCAGTTTTTCTGCTATTGATTCCTTCTAGAGAATTTTAAATTTCATTTATTGTGTTGTTCATCATTGTTTGTTTGCTCTTTAGTTCTTCCAGATCCTTGTTACACATTTCTTGTATTTTCTCCATTCTATTTCTGAGATTTTGGAGCATCTTTACTATCATTACTCTGAATTCTTTTTCAGGTAGACTGCCTAGTTCCTGTTCATTTTGTTTGGTCTGGTGGGTTTTTACCTTGCTCCTTCATCTGCTGTGTATTTCTCTGTCTTCTCATTTTGCTTAACTTACTGTGTTTGGGGTTTACAGGCTGCAGGTTCGTAGTTCCCGTTGTTTTTGGTGTCTGCTCCCAGTGGATAAAGTTGGTTCAGTGGGTTGTGTAGGCTTCCTGTTGGAAGGGGCTGCTGCCTGTGTTCTGGTGGATAAGGCTGGATCTTGTCTTTCTGGTGGGCAGGACCATGTCTGGTGGTGTGTTTTGGGGTGTCTGTGAACTTATTATGATTTTATGCAGCCTCTATGCTAATGAGTGAGTTTGTGTTCCTCTCTTGCTAGTTGTTTGTCATAGGGTGTCCAACACTGTAGCTTGCTGGTCGTTGAGTGGAGCTGGGTCTTAGCGTTGAGATGGAGATATCTGGGAGAGCTTTCGCTGTTTGATGTTACATGGGGCCAAGAGGTGGCTGGTGGACCAATGTTCTGAACTCGGCTCTCCCACCTCAGAGGCTCAGGCCTGACACCTGGCCATAGCACCAAGACACTGTCAGCCACAAGGCTCAGAAGAAAAGGGAGGGGAAAAAAAAAAAAGAAGGAAGGAAGGAAGGAATGCAGAAAGGAAGGAAAAGAAAGTTATTGAAATAGAAAAAAAATGTTAAAAATAAAAAAGTAATAAAAAAAGAAAGAAGAGAGCAACCAAACCAAAAAACAAATCCGCCAAAATAACAAGCACTAAAAACTATACTAAAAAAAAAAAAAAAAGTACAGTCAGAACCCTAGGACAAATGGCAAAAACAAAACTATACAGACAAAATCACACAAAGAAGCATACACACACACAAAAGAAGAGTAAAAGAAAAAAGAAACATATATATATATATATATAAATTAAAAAAGGAAGCGAGCAACCAAATCAATAAATCTACCAGTGATAATAAGCTCTCAATACTAAACTAAGATAAACATAAAACCAGAAACAAATTAGGTGCAGAAAGCCAACCCCAAGTCCACAGTTGCTCCCAGTGTCCACTGCCTCAATTTTGGATGATTCGTTGTCTATTCAGGTATTCCATAGATGCGGGGTACATCAAGTTGATTGTGGAGATTTAATCCACTGCTCCTGAGGCTGCTGGGAGAGATTTCCCTTTCTCTTCTTTATTCGCACAGCTCCTGGGGTTCAGCTTTGGATTTGGCCCCACCTCTGCGTGTAGGTCACCTGAGCACATCTGTTCTTCGCTCACACGGGCCTGGGTTAAAGGAGCAGGTGATTAGGAGGCTCTGGCTCACTCAGGCCGGGGGGAGGGAGGGGTACAGAATGCAGGGTGAGCCTGTGGCGACAGAGGCTGGCATGACGTTGCAACAGCCTGAGGCGTGCCTTGTGTTCTCCTGGGAAAGTTGTCCCTGGATCATTGGACCCTGGCAGTGGTAGGCTGCACGGGCTCCCGGGAGGGGAGGTGTAGATAGTGACCTGTGCTTGCACACAGGCTTCTTGCTGGCTGCAGCAGCAGCCTTAGCGTCTCATGCCCGTCTCTGGGGTCCGCGCTGATAGCCGCGGCTCGCATCCGTCTCTGGAGCTCGTTTAGGCGGTGCTCTGAATCCCCTCTCCTTGTGCTCCCCGAAACAATCGTCACTTGCCTCTTAGGCAGCTCCAGACTTTTCTCGGACTCCCTCCCGGCTAGCCGTGGTGCACTAGCCCCCTTCAGGCTGTGTTCACGCAGCCAACCCCAGTCCTCTCCCTGGGATCTGACCTCCGAAGCCCGAGCCTCAGCTCCCAGCCTCCACCCGCCTCAGTGGGTGAGCCTCTCATGCTGGTGAGTGATGATTGGCACTGATCCTCTGTGCGGGAATCTCTCCGCTTTGCCCTCTGCATCCCTGTTGCTGCGCAATCCTCCATGCGCCGAAGCTTCTCCGCCACTATCCGCCATCTCTGCCAGTGAAGGGGCTTCCTAGTGTGTGGAAACTTTTCCTCCTTCACGGCTCCCTCCCAGAGATGCAGGTCCCGTCCCTATTCTTTTGTCCCTGTTTTTTCTTTTTCCTTTTGCCCTACCCAGGTACATGGGGAGTTTCTTGCCTTTTGGGAAGTCTGAGGTCTTCTGCCAGTGTTCAGTAGGTGTTCTGTAGGAGTTGTTCCACATGTAGATGTATTTCTGATATATTTGTAGGGAGGAAGGTGATCTCTATGTCTTATTCCTCCGCCATCTTGAAGGTGCCCCCTTGCACATACATTTTAGAACGAGCTTGTATATTTCTACAAAAAAAGCATGCTGAAACTTTGATGGGAATTGCATTAAATATGTAAATCATTTTTATTTTTGATAGATTTTTGGATAAATTTGGTAGCTCTATTAGGCAATTAAGTAGTTTGGTTAGCTTCTTTATTGAAGCTAGACTCTGTAATTCATGAACTAAGCATGGCCCTGTGCAAGTTCTTTGCACCTGAGTATATGAAGAAAACTGTCAAATCTAAGTCAGTCACATGACTTGGATTATTTAAGTGTCAGCAAATTTACTCTCCTGGAGATTTTTCTTCAGCGTTTTTTTATGTTAGCAAAGCAGATATACAGCTGAATTTGTAAATGTGAAATAGTAATAGAATCAGCTGACACTTATGAAGAGGAAAGTAAATTCCAGGCTCTGTGTTAAATGTTTCACAGGCATTTTCTAAATACTTTCAACGACACATAGAAAGCAAGTGCTAGTATCATTCCCATTTTATGGATAAAGAGGGTGAGGTTTAGAGGGTCACACAGCTATTCAGCGGTGGATCAGAATTCAGTCTGGTTGTCTATAACGCCTGACCTCTTGAGGACTAGCCACTCAGCCACCAGCCTGTGATTGCACAGACTCCTTCCATGGTCTTGTTCCAGAGGTCTGTGATTCAGTAACAAAACATCTATTCCCTGCCCTTGGCCCCAGGCTAAGAGCAGGCTCCTGCATCATCCTCTTCCGTGCATGGTCCTCTTTGCTCCTTGATCCACAGAGGTCTTTCTGGCTATAAATAGATCATCTATTAAATTAGAATCTAATTCTCTGTATATCAGCAGATGAGATCTGCCAGCTGAAGACCATCAGAACCTCCTTTGGTAGAGGCAATTTCTTTCATGCAAAAGTTGGGAAGTATTGTGCCACTTTTTATTAGCTTTTATTTCTATAGGTCTGAAGTCATTGGGCAAAAAGTATAAACAAAAACAAACAATAAACAGGAAGTATCAAATAAATACCACAACTCCAGTTAGAGAAGCTTAGGAATTTTTAGGTTTTCACTTCCCTTAATCAGTCACTGTGACTCTCTTGCATAGGACTGCATGGATGTTAAATATTTGGATTTCTTTCCACAGTTCGTTTTACCTTTTAAAGTATAAGCATTTTATGGAGTGTGCATTTTTTGGTGTAACAAAAGTCACTAAAGACCTTTTCTGCAATTCAGGTAAATTCAAGACTTCCTCTCTTTCTAAAAATAATTTCTTTCACTCCTGGCAGATGGCTACTTTTAGTAATAGTAGACAAACACATTTTCCTTTTGGTATAAAAATGAAAATATTTTGCAAAAATCTTACAGAAGACTCTGATACAAGGGTACAGAACTGAGGTAAACTTGTGCTACAAACTGAGGTAAACTTGTGCCCCATGTTCTCCTGAACAATTAGACATCAGAGTAAATCCCCTGTTTTCAGTTTTCACAGATTCCACGTTATTAACTGGGGTTGAAGGAAAGTCTCACTAGAAATGTGAACTGTGACTAGATATTTGATGATATTAAGAAATTATTGATAATTATTTTTATGTATGATAATGGTATTTTGTTTTTGTTTCTGTTTTTAAAAAGAATCCTTATCTTTTAGATATAGATATTAAATATCCATGAATACAATTATATCATGTCTGGGATTTGCTTCAAAAAATAATCCTAGGGAGAGTAGTGAGAAACAGAGAGGGGGTATTGATGAAAGCATGTTGACTATGTGTTGGCAACTGTTGAAGCTGGTGGGGAGTCTGTTATACTATTGTACTAGCATGATACTATTTCCTACTATATTTAAAAAATCTTCCATAATAAAAAAAAATGAAGGCAATCCCACTGACTTCTGTTAAAGAGTGGAAAATAAAACTGGATCGTTAAGTATTTGAAAGACAGTTTCTGGAAGATACATGTAACTGAGAATTATTAAACTACGGAGAGTAAGAGAAGAGCTTGTGACCAAATTCTGATTTCCTCACTCTATGTCATCAAACTACAGCACATTAGAATGCCATTAATAATAGTAACAATAGCTGCTGCTACAGCAGCAACAGTTCATATTCATTGAATACATACCTTGAACCTGGAACTGTTTTGAGAACTTGGCATTGATTATCTCACTATTTTTAGCCCCACTTAATAGATGACTAAACTGAGGCTAAGTAACTCAGCTAGTAGTAAAATCCTGAGAAAACAGGATTTGAACCCAAAGAATCTCACTCTACAATCCATTCTTTCATTCATTCTCCAAACACCTATTGAGCAGCTACCATGTTCCAGGCACTGGAGCAGCAGTGGTGAATAAAAGAGCACAAAGTCCTGCAAGCATGGAGCTTCTATTCCAGTGGAAAGAGCAGACAAAACCCAACATGCTTAATAAGGAATATGTGTGTTTTACTTATTTATTTATGTTTTTAAAATATATATTTTTTAATTTTTTATTTATTTATTTTTTGGCTGTGTTGGGTCTTTGTTGCTGTGTGCAGGCTTTCTTTAGTTGTGGCGAGTGGGGGCTACTCTTCATTGTGGTGTGCGGGCTTCTCATTACAGTGGCTTCTCTTGTTGTGGAGCGTGGGCTCTAGGTGCACAGGCTTCAGCAGTTGTGGCACGTGGGCTCAGTAGTTGTGGCTCACCGGCTTAGTTGCTCCACAGCATGTGAGATCTTCCCAGACCAGGGATCGAACCCATGTCCCCTGCATTGGCAGGTGGATTCTTAACCACTGCTCCACCAGGGAAGTCCAGGAATATGTGTGTTTTAGAGATGGTAGTAAGTGCTGTGGAAAAAGATTAGGAAGGGAAGAGGATAGGGAGTGACAGGTTGTCAGAAAGACCTGAAAAATGTGGTGACATTTGAGAAGACCTGAACAACTGGTAAAGGGAATTTCAGGCAAAAGAAACATCAAGTGCAAAGGTCCTGTGGCAGGAGCTTGTGTGGTGGGTTCAAGGATCAGCACAGAGGCTTGTATGGCTGCAGCTGAGGATAGACAAGGAGTACAATAAAGGCAAGGCAAGGGAGACCCACATATTACAGGGTCTCTGAAGCTTATGGCGCCCCAGGACCTCCCTGGTTCCTTCTCAGAAGGCCAAGAAGGCCCTTTCCTGCACAGTGCTTGAGAAGGAGAGAGAAGGGCCAAGATGTGGATGGTCCCCATGGTCTCAGGCCTCAGACCTGGCCTCCAGAGTATCCTCGCAACTTCTAGGACTTTCAAGGCTCTCCTCTGTTTCCATCTTTCCTCTGCCCTTGGCCGTGTTTCCTGAGACCCCACAGGCAGGGTGTTGAGGACCACAAGGAGGAAGAGGCTGCAGTATGACTGAGCTGTGGGACACCAGGGGGCGCGCTAGAGCCCAAGATGTTTTTAGCAGACCAGGAAAATGTTTTAGTGTCTTCTAACATGATATAAAACATAATAATATAGTCTAGCTTGCCACCAGTGCAGTCATAAAACATAATTTAAGCAATAAAATTTTCTATGAGGAAAGGGGCCCATGAGGGCAAACATGCCTAAAGTCTACAAAAGACATAATGTAGTCCTGGAGAGAAGATAGAGTCAAACTATGCTTGGACAACATGTCCATCCTCACATAGTTCCGTGGATTCTCTCAGCTAACTCAGTTCACTTATTCATGTCCAGTTTTATGAGGGCCTTCCTTTATTAATCTTGAGACTACGTTTCTTGATAGAGCTACTCCATTTCCAGCAAGAAAAAAGAAGTTGGGGCTTGGTGGATCAGTCTATCTACCTGTCTGTCTATCTGTCTATCTATCTATCTATCTAAATAATCATTTATATATCTATATTTATCTGTCATCAACTATGTACCTATTTATTTTTATACATAAGTGTACTTTTCCTCTTCATAATTCTAGTCATTAATCACCAAGTAGTGTTTAAGAGCACCTGCGTGGATCACAGATTCCACAATCCAACCTGAAAACTCGAACTTGGGATTACTTCTTGCTGTGAGAAGTATAATCCATTCCCAGGGTCTGCCCCTGACGCATCTGGCATCTCTGTTTTTGAAAGAACTTGGATCAGGGCACAGGATTTCATTGTCTTCTCTTATTCCTCTTTTCTTGAATCCAGGGTCTCTTAACCTCCACACTATAGACATTTGGGGATGGATACTTCTTTACTGCAGGGGAGGGCTGTCCTGTGCATGGTAGGATGGTTAGCATCTCTGACTTCTACCCCACTAGGTGCTAGAAATGCTCCTACCCCAGTTGTGACAACCAAAAATGTCCCCAGACATAGCCAAACATCCCCTTGCAGAGGTAGTAGGTAGGACTGTGAAGGAGCAAACTGTCCCCTACTGAGAACCACTGCTCTCTAATCCCTGAGGATCCCAAAACTGAGAATCCTACCAGGAATTACCCGGTCACCACTAGACATGGTTCTCAAGGATACCCATGTACTTTAACCAAGTCAGTGTTCTCAATGCTGGCTGCACATTAGAATCACCTGAGATGTTTACCAATGACCAACTGAGCATTAGTGTTTTTTTAAAAGCTCCCCAGAGATCTTAATTTGTAGACAGGCCAGACAACCTCTGAACTAAGTGTACTTAACAATCTTAATACTTATTAAAACTCCAAAAAAAAATCTCACCCCAAATTTATTTCAAATAGGAAATGCCAAGTAGTTTCAGAGAAATAAAAAATTCCATGTATCAATCTGTTACAGTCTATTATAGGCCCCTGGAGACATTCACATGTGCTTTTTGTTGTTTTGTTATCATCACAAAGCAGTCACAAAGCAGTTGAGAAACTGGATAACTCTGGGAATTCTGAGCTTTATAACAGTTTGACTGAAGGTGCATCACTTGATGTAGAGCAGTTTCTCTGGTGCTTGTAATTCACCAACTTTCTTGACCAAAGTGACAGGGAGGAGCCTGACCAAGAGGAAATTCCTGGAATGTACAATGTTGGAATTGGCAGGGAAGGAAGATCAAGACTTAGCAAGACTAAGTGTGGCCTAGGAAGGGAGGCCTCTGATAATGTTCTTCAGCAGATGAAAAATACGATCTAACATGAAAGATCTAAAGGATCTAAAGATCCTTTAGATCATACGATCTAAAGGAAAGATCTGCCTCTTTCCTTTGTTAGTGCTTCAGTAACAGTGGGAATAAAACCAGACAATGGCGGTCTTCGTAACTTAGGATCCAAAAGAATGATGCCCAGAAGGTGTATATGTTCTGGCAGCTGCCATTCCCACTTCTGGCCGGCCAGGAGGGTCTGGCCAAGGTTTTCATCCAGTTATTAATCTTCTGAAAGGTATAGGATGCATTCAGTGATGTTCAACTTTCCATGTGACCTTAGGCAACTCAACTTCCCTGAGATTTTGTTTCCTTATTTGAAAGATGAGCAGCGTGATATTTACCCCAGACAGTGACTCTAAGGATTAAGTTAGATAATATGTGTGAAAGTGCTTTGTGAAGTGTAAAGCCCAGTAGGTAGCCAATTGTAAACCCAGAGCTGAGTGTGCTATTACATTAGCACATTAAGTTCATGTTTCTCTGGTTTGTCCTCTGGCTGTTCTTCCTCGCAGTCTGGGTTAGTATCCGGGTGGTGGATTTCAATGACAAGAACATAGATGAGGCCTCCAGCCATAGCACCAACAAAAGGGCCCACTACAGGAATCCACCAGAAGTTATTTCCAGCTCTGAAATCAAACAAAGAAATTAGTGATACACCACTTGGCCTTCTTCCTGGTATTACTGCTAGTCATTCACTAACCAGCTAGTCATTTCTCATGCTCATGACTCCCTTTTAAATCAGGGAGAGCTAAGTATAAGGGCACTCACTGTAGCTTGGCAACCATCATCCTAGATTTTGCAGTATTACCTGATTTCAGATGATCTACTCCATTGTCCTATTAGTACTTGTGAGAGAAAGTCCCATTTATTTTCCTTTCAGAAAATATAGTCCCCGAACCCATGGCTACAATTGAGGGCATTTAGGGAAAGTTCAGGTTGATTATTCAGGAGTTGCCTTCCCCTCATCCTGAAATAATGAGTCCTGGGGATTACGAATGGTTGGGAGATGTGGAGAGATTCCTGGACATGATTGGTGTATCAGGGCAATTGCAGAATAAACGATCAGGAAACATTTGCCAATAAGTGAATTAAAAAAAATCAAAGGTAGAGATATGAATTACCTACTAAATATAATTTAATTCAGTACTTATATTTTGAGGTCACAGCTTGCTTAAACTTACTCTCTGATAAGGACGTTCTGCCATGTTTCCCTCTCCCCTCCAGAAATCCTCAATGTCAGCACATTGTATTGGAGGTGTAGTTCTGAGAGAAAGCAGGTGCCTTTGTGAATTGTCACCATCTCTTTTGGAGATAGAAAATCCATTTAAATAATTTGGTAGAAAGGACCATGAGTGGTCAGAAGCAAGTAAAACTATACAGTATGTTGTTTAAGGATATGTACATCTGAGATAAAACTTTTTAAAATCAGGATAATTATGAACAAAAAATTCAGAGTAATGCAGAGGGGGCAGAGGAAACGAGGAACACAACTATGCATGGGAACTTCACAGTGTTCTATCTGGGGGAAGGGTTCATGGCTGCTATTTTTTTTTTATTCCTAACAACTATACATATTTCCATGGGACCTTTTGTTTGTATCAGTTTTTTATTAGAAAGGATAATAAAAGAAATAAGCACAAAACAGGGGGCCTGTCCTAGAATTCATGAGATTTAGTTCTAATCTCAGGAGGGTCCAGAAGGTCTTTGGGCAAAGTCTCTTCATCTCTGAGCTTCATTCTTCCATCTGAACAGTGGTCCCTTCCACCTGTATCATCCAAGCACTCTCTTAGATCCTGAATCTCAGATCATCAGTGCAGGCTCACAACAAGATAATAAGTCTTAGACCATAAACGCAGGCTCCGGGGAAGAGCACCGTGATTAAGCACGGTGGCCAGCAGATGTCACTCTTACTGCACTGGAAAGAGGTCACTGCATTCAGCTGTTCTCACAGCGCCCTTTCCCACGCCTCCAAATCCAGGCGGAATTTTCTATGAGAGGCACCTGGGCTTTAAAGAACTAGGAGGCTTCTCTTCAGGTAAGCACATGAAGCAAGTTTAAGCCACCTTATTTGGTCCGTCACTTCCTTTCTTCCATCATGTGCCTGTGGCACATCTTTTACTGTCATTTAACAGATTAGGGTCCAAAATATCTGCCAGCACACATGTCCTCCTTTCACTGGCTGGACCCTCTTGAGCTGGATGTGTTACACCAGGGTCACAGGGCTTAAATGGAGGAGCTCTGATGCGGTTCCCTGCCTGGCCTCACAGGTAAACAAGGTCATTTGCACACTATGAGTTGGGGGATGCCAGCAATATGTCTGTGTTAATTGCTTACGGTACCGTCATGAGGGATTCATTCCTTTGGTTAAACTATTTTTAAAATTAACAATGCCCCTGAGATCCTTCATCCACTGAGTTATCAACACTTTAAAGTGAATTAGTGAAGACCACTTGCTTACATCCTAATACTTAAGGGAAAAGCAAGGGTCAGCCAGGGTCTGTCTTGCCCTTGTCAGACCTGCTGGAGCCCCACTCCCGCTGTCATCCTCACTCCATGCCGTACAGGGGCAAGTGAGGATCCAAGGCAGTCTCGGTTTTATCTGAGACCTTGGGTGTGGATCCAAACTAGAAAGTCCCCTGAGATGCTTAGCTTGGATGTAGAACCCTGAAAGGATGGGACACTTTAGGGACACTTTGGAGTCCTGTTATCCCTCAGCGGTTTCCTTGGGAACTTTTTGGTTGAGGATTATCAGTCCGTTTAGCTATTTCCTAACTGGTTTCTGCCCCCTCTACTCATTTTTAATCTGTTCTATATAATAATGTCGGATCAATTTTGCTAAATTGAAGTTCTAAACATGTCAAACTTCTGCCCTAAATCCTTTGTTGCTGCCTATAACCTACAGAAGAGGGAGCAGCAAAAACCCCAAAGTCTCATTCTGGGAATCTAGGTCCTCTAATGGTCTGAAACAATTGCCCTTCCAAGCTTCTTCACGCACCCTTCCAACTAAACTAGATCATGTGTTATTTTAACATTCTGTCTTGGGATACAGAATCCTCTCTGCCTGAAATATCCTCTCTGTCCCCTGTTTAAGCCTGTCCAAACACTACAAAATGCCCCTACTTCCACCCCCGTAATTCTCAAATTTGGAGCTACAAACCTTCTCTCAACTCTTGGAGTTAATTAGTCGAATCTCTTTAATGGCACTTGACAGCTTCAACCTGTGTAAGGGCCTATGCTCACTACTCTGAAATAGAACGTAAATAAAGCAGTGACGGGCAACAATGGTGAAGGGCATCTTTAGCACAGGGCCTTGAATAAGAAATCAGGTAGCTGCATGGATGAATGAATGCATGAATGAGGGGAAAAGACCCTGACGCTAACAAGGGACATGGTGCTCAGAGTTCGGCATTAGGTGATTTCAGCATTCTCCCACAGACATGGTCTCCTGCCATATACTCAACAAAGCAAAGAAAACAGGCAAGATCTCTACCTCTTTAGAACCACCATCACTCTTAGAACTTTGGGTGAATCACCAAGCAGGGCTCAAATAGAGGTCACATCACTGTGGGGCACCTTTGTGCTTGGGGTCTGTGTGAAACTCACAGAGGTGTCTTGCTGGTGGGGGCAGTGGTCTCCTGGAGTCAACCTCAGGAAATTGGGATTAAAGGAAACTCATGGGCCAATTCTGGGCTTCGGAAATAAGGAGATCTTTAACGTATGCTTTTGACAGTCCATTGGAAGAATACAAATGATCCTTCCTAGTTGGCATTTTGTTCAACCTTTTCACGTTCTAGTATGATCATTCTGGAAGAGAGCTCCTCAACTGTGGCACTCTTAACATTTTTGGCTGAATAATTCTTAGTTGTGGCGATCTGTCCTGGATACTGTAAGATGCTTAGCAGTATCCCTCTACTGGCCTCTACCCACTAGATGCTGGTGACAACATCTGCCCCCACCCTCCCCAGTTATGACAACCCAAAGTGTCTCTAGGCATTGCCAGATGTCCCTGAGGGCAGTATCACCTCTGGCTGAGAACCACTGCTCTATAAATTCACTGCATTGTTTATTTCTTAAAGATAGGGAATGTGGGGCTTCCCTGGTGGCACAGTGGTTGAGAGTCCGCCTGCCGATGCAGGGGACGCGGGTTCGTGCCCCGGTCCGGGAGGATCCCACATGCTGTGGAGCGGCTGGGCCCGTGAGCCATGGCTGCTGAGCCTGCACGTCCGGAGCCTGTGCTCCGCAATGGGAGAGGCCACAACAGTGAGAGACCCACGTACCGCAAAAAAAAAAAAAAAGGGAATGTTTCTTGAATCTTTTTTATCCCTCATCTCCTAGGACATGTGTGTCACATAGCATTTATCCATACTTTTATTCAATAGCTTTTATTGAGGCTTTCTATGCGCCAGGCCACATCCTAGTCACAGCGGACACAGCAGTGAAAACATGGTCAAGGTCTCTGTCCTCATGATGCTTATGCTATAGCAGCTCTAATGCTGTCTGTGGTGGTGGTCAGAATGGTGTCAGTGATTTCAGTAGCTTGTGTTTCATGATGGTGAAGGCAACCCAAACTCTTAAATAAATTCATCACTGTGTACAGCTATATACAGGTCAGCCTTAGGGACACTCAAGTGTATTGTTCTCACAGCAGACATTAAACTAAAATTTGCTCACACGTGTTTTCCCTGCTTCTCTTTCTCCATGTTAGAGCCCTGTTTCCTGGGGAACAAAGGTGGGTGCCTTTCCCAGAGAGAGATGTGATGAGTGGTTGGGGACTGGCCACCATGACTTTAGTGGGGGGACGGTGGGAAGGAATTAACGGGCAAAGTTTGTCCTGGGAGCAGTTGGCATATTTCATCGGCACATTCTGAGGTGTAAGGCATGGGGTCTTGCCACTTCCTGTGCACAGGCTCTCTTTGATGCCTGTTCCGCTAGGAATTTCTTATGCTTCAAGAATTCAAGAACCAGTGATTAGGACTCCGTGCTTTCACTGCCGAGGGCAAGGGTTCGATCTCTGATTGGGGAACTAAGACCCCGCAAGCCACATGGCATAGCCAAAAAAAAGAAAAAAGAATAAGCTCAGCACTCACTTCTTCTGTGGTGCCTCCCCCAACTTCCCCAGGTAGAGCTCGTCACTCCCTCATCTGTGTTCCCTTAGCACTTTGTTTCAGAGGTTACCAGAGCACTTGTTACATTGCTCAAGGCCAGTGTCTTATCTGATTTTGAAATTTCCTTGCCTAGCACAGTGACCACAGCATAGGTGGTGATTAAGGTAGATCTGTTGAATGAATGAATGAAGCGAAGCTAACTTGGTCTCCTAGAAAGAGCCCTATATTAGTATTAGAAGATAGAAATTCTACCCCTTTGTCACAAAGTGAATACATAGACAAGTTCTACATCTAAAATAGTCACATAAAGCCATATACCAATTGAGAAATCATTATCATTATTATATAGGACAAACCTATCTCTTTGAATCTATCTAGAGCCTCTCTATCTTTCTCTGTCTCTGTCTCTCTCTCTGTGTCTTATTATGTCTCTGTGTCTGTCTATCTCTTTGTTTCCCTCCCCCTTCTCTCTCTCTCTCTCCCTCTCTCTTTCCTACACACACACACACACACACACACACACACACACCCCATATCATAAATCACCAGTGATACATTCCACACTTATGATGAGGATGCACTTAACCTCATCCTCCCATTTGCACTCTCTTGGATCTCCAGGTCAAAGCACAGCCCTCCCCATTGAGGCACATGTGAACCTTCCTCCCTCCTCCCTGACCGTTGTTACTTACGTGAAGACCTCAAACCCCCAACCTGCCAAGGCAGTGAAAAGTCTGGGACTCAGGTCTCGAGCTGGGTTCATGGCACAGCCACTGTTCATTCCCAGAGAGGAAGAAATGACAACAATCAGGAAGCCAATGACAATGGGCTGTAGGCCTTTGGAGACTCCCAAGTTTCTTGAGTCAAAAACAGCAAAGATGACAATGAGGAGGAGCATGGTGGCCACTACCTGGGGAGGGAGAAAATATACAAGGGATTTAGCTTATATTCTGCCCCCTTGCCCACCTCAAAATTCACCCACTCTCATTAAAAACAAACCTAGTAATAAGTAACATACGCTGGGTGAGCACTCTGTGCCAGACCCTTATTGCAGCAATCCTAGACATGGGTGCTGATATCATTCTCCTTTACAGATTAGTTACCTGCCCAAGGTGACACAGTTAGTGACAGTCAGGTGTGGATACAGAGAGTTCAGCTCTAGAGACCGTTATCTTTCCTACACTATCCTGCTGAGCTGCTACCAGCTAAATGGAGAGCAAGCTACAGGCTGGAAAAATGAACAAAGGGGCTCAAATTGGTGAGAAAAACAATGTGAGACATCAATAGATGAATGGGCAAAGGAAATGAAAAGAAAATTCATAAAAGAAAAATAGATTTAAGAAACAAATAAGAGGGAAAAACTGATTCACAATAAAAAAAAGTGCAAACAATACCAACTGTTAGGGAACTGATACCACTTCTCTCAGGCTTTCCTAATTAAATTAAGCACATACTACACTTTTGAAAGGCAATTCGTCAGTACTTTAGCAACATGCATTAAAAAAAATCCATAAGATTATGTACTGAATTTGACCCAGTTGGATATGTTGAGAACCACATCATGGAAGTAATCTAAAATATGGAAACATCATAAAGCAAATATGCAAATAAATAATTAAACATCATTTGTAGTATTGAAAAACTGGAGTCCACATCAATAGGGAAAGGGCTAACTATATTATGAAGTGTCCATTCTATAGTCTATCATACAGCCATTAAAAACAAATATAAGAGCTATCTGGTAACATTTTAAAATGCTTATGATATTAAGAAAAATATGTGCATTATATTTTATACTTGAAAACAGCATAAAAACAAGTGGTAAGAGATTATACAAACAATGACAGCAGGTATTCTGAAGTGGTGTGGTGCAGTGGGTATTTTCTCCACTCTCTAGTTTCTAAAATTTCCAAACTATTATTTTACTTTAACAGCTAAATGATAGCTTCTATTTACCAGACACTTATTATGTGCCAGGTACTTCATATGCTTTTTCTCATTAGAACGTCACACCAATCGGTGAGATAAATCCTATTTATTCACAGTTTACAGATGAGGAAATGTAGATAGAAGGAGGTTAAGAAACTTGCCCAAGGGCACACAGCTCATAAGCAGAAGAATCAGGATGAGAACCAGACAAGTGATTTTAGACCAGAATAGTTGTGCTATTGGCTACACAACAGATGCTTGGATGCAACTAGTTTAAATGTCATTAAGGCAGAGACACTTCTAGCTGCCTAGAGAGTCTGGATAAACCTATGCACGTGGGGAGACACAGAAGACCTGTGATACTCTAAGCCCAACTACTACACTTCACAGTCCTTGAACTGAGATCACAATGTCTTTTCTTGAGGCCTCTACGTTTAGATCATGTGCACAAAAGAGTTAGGTGGAACAAACCCCATTTGCCCCTACAGGGGTTGAAATGTCCAGTCATGCACTTTTCTCTGAAACTTGACTGATGTGGAACAAGTGTATGTATTAAAGAGGAGGCAGGACATCCTTAGTGGTATGAACTTCGGCAAGGGCAGAAATTTGTCAACAAAGCTTGGGTTATGTGTAGGGACCTCTGACTTTGGAAACACAGCCTTTCCTTTCTGATAGGCCTATAATGTTCCTATGCATCCCCCTTATTAGATTATGTCTTTTCACCAAAGTTAGGTCTTTGTTGAATGTACACTTACTTGGTCTGCAAGTGCATTCACCAGAGACAGATATGGAGCTGGGTATGTTGCGAAAATGTGTGCTGTTGCGTTTTCTCCCACGACGAGCAGTTTTCCACCAGCAAAAGACAGAAATGCATCTATGGAAGACAGAGCTCTGGCATGTTAGTGTCCTCTGGGAAGGGGGGAGGTAGGCCTATGCCAGGTCTTGTGCTGAACAAGTACAGGCGAACCCTCAGGTTCAGCTAGGCAGATCCATATCATTTGCCTCTCTTCACTTCACAGTATGGTAGCTTTAGAGGTACCCAGAGAACTCCCAGGATAGCGCATCAGAGAGAGAAAGCCCTGGCTGCCCTTGATGGTTCACTCCACGTTTGTGCCAAATCCTTATCCAGTGGGTCTTGGGAACCATTTTTCTTTGAGGGGAATTCTTAGAATTTTCAAGATTGACTAAAAGGGAAAGTGAAGCTTGGACTTGCTCTCTGCAGAGCTCATGATTCCCAGAGGGTTCTCAGTAACCCCTAATAGCAGTCCAGAATTTGAGGGCATCAAGGTACAGTGAAGATGCCCTTAGAACAAGGAACACAGCAGTCCCGGACACAGCCAGCACCACCCACAGGCCTCTGTGGCCACGGCAGCTGGTTCTCTAGGTTTCCGGTCTGGTCTTGAGTAATTCTTTAGTCTTCTTACACTCTAATTCTTAGGATACTCTGTGGGAAGAGGTCCCTTTCCACAGTGTACCTCTCAGGCTTGGCTCATAATTCTAGTTCCTAAGGGCTTCAGTTTGAGAGTCATAAAGTATTAAGACTTACCTTGGGTTAGATAGAAGGAACTACTTTAACACTTGATTTTATGGAACCCCAAGGTTTTTTAGTTTGAAGGGCCTAAGAAGTCACCTACTAGTTCAATTCCTTTATTTTCCAGCGGAGGAAACTGAGACCAATAAGGTCAGATGACTTACTGAAGTCACACAGCTACGTACTTAGTTCACATGGAACTAAAGTCTAGGTCTTTGATCATCAGTACTGTGGTTCCCCCAGGACTGTTGCAGAATGGATGCCCTGGCTATTGGATGGAAGGGAGAAGAGGTTCCCCACCCAGCCCATTTCTATGCTATGCCTCTTCCTTCAAAGACTTTGCTCCAGATTCCTTCTTTAAGTACTTACTCATCATTCTCCTTGCCACAAGTCAACGGCTCCCTTCCCAACCAAATCAGAGAAAGCCATGGAGAAGCCAGTGGCCTATTGCTTACTTTGGCATTGTTCACAGTGTAGTGCTGGTTGGGTCTAAAAATATACTTCCTTTAAGTTCTGCCCTCCGTTTAAGTTGTGACCATTTTCATTAAGAGGCTTCCTGAATGTGCCCTGATGATAATGTTGGCCCCATTGTTTAGAACTTAGGACTCTTAGAACTGCGTGTCAAGTGGAGAACGTTTCCTGTTCTTACCTCATCTCATCTCTTCCTACCAAGTAATTCTGACTTTCAACTTATAGCCAGCTCTCCCTAATCTCTGGACTCAGGGGCCCTACTCACCATAATAAATGCCAAAGAGGGTTGCAGCCCCTACAAAGGCTCCCAAGAACTGGGCCCCCACATAAAAGGGGAATTTGAACCACTTCGTCCGTCCAAAAAGACACATTGCAAAAGTCACAGCTGGGTTGATGTGGCCACCTGCAAGGAAGATAAGGTGATTAGGAAAGTCAGAGGGCAGACCAGGGAGGATTATTGTGAAGGAAACCTTATCTAGGGAGTGCAGGCAGAATTCATTCTTCTAGGTGAGGAACTGTATGTGAGGAGACAGGGTGTGTGTGTGTGTGTGTGTGTGTGTGTGTGTGTGTGTGTGTGTGTGTGTGTGTGTGTGTGTGTGTGTGTGTGTGTGTGTGTGTGTGTGTGTGTGTGTGTGTGTGTGTGTGTGTGTGTGTGTGTGTGTGTGTGTGTGTGTGTGTGTGTAGAGGAAAAGAGGACTAATAATCCTCATGGCATCATTAGACACTGTTTAGGAAGTTTAGCTTTCTCAAAAGAAAGTCAAATATATAAAGAAACTTGTACTCAAGTGGCTCATTTTCTCTCTCTCTCTCTCTCTTTCTCTCTTTCTCTGTCTATCTATCTATCTATATCATCTATCTACTGGATTTTGCCTAACTATAAAGCAATAACCCCAAAGAGATTGATATAAACTGTTAACTTCAGTATATTTGTAAGTCAATATACTTATATACTTGTAAGATTTAAATCTATGTCTAGTCATTTCTAAGTCCATGTCCAGAGGATATAGAAACAATCTTAGGACTGAAAAGAGATACCTCTTTAAGGGGAAATGGCCCTTCCTTTGTGGGCTGTGCCTCTCACTGAGGTAAGGGGCTCAGTTTATTTTGAGGTAGTCACAGTGTCTGAGTGGATTTTCTGTAGTTTCTCTGCATAAACAATGTATATCTCACACACACAAGTGGAGCAACACTTCCTCCACTCCAGCCTAAACTCTGACTAGAGAAATCAGCCTCTTTGATTCTAACCCAGTTGCAAGGTCAGGTAGAGGGCTTGCTCTGGGGTAGGTTACTGATACCCCCAACTGGCTGTGCTAGTAACAACAATAACAACAATGCATATTGAACACTTGCCAGATGCTGTCATAGGGGTATTACATGGACTTGATCCTCCTAAGAACCCAGTGAGGTGGGTACTAGTCCAGTTAACTGCTGAGGAAACTGAGGCACAGAAGTAAAGTAACATTTTAAGGTCACATGGCTAATAAGTGGTAGGTCTAGGATTCAAATTCAGGTTTATTTGAACTCTTGGGCCTATGTTCTTTTCTAGACCTTCTTTACCAAGTTTATAAAGGTTTCTCTGCCTTAGAAGGCAGGGAAGAATTTTTCAAAGATCATCTTTGAGCATATGGGCTTGATTCCTAGGGATGAAGGACACTCATATGAAGAGTGCCAATGACATTTAGTGTGGAGGGGGAATTAGAGTAACTGTCATTGTGACCACACTGAAATGTGGACCTCTGGGTTGTGGAAATAGTAAACAAAGGAGTGATTATGATAATGATGATGATGATGACGACACTTTGCCATTTGACCCCCCACAGAACATATTGGTGAGCTTGTTTTGGGAAGCCTTCCCCCCTCTCCCCAGTCGGTGAAGAAAGCTATGCTTTTCCTGAGTCTCTAAGTCAAAGTGGGCTTGCAGTGGGGAGGGGTTCTGACTGCTGACTACACCGTGAGGGTCCTTTCTTCACCTGCCTCTGCCACTCTGGGGCTAATATGAACAAGAAAATGCCAATATATCAAAGCACAGGTGACTTCCTGAAGACTTACACACACATCACCTGTTTTGTTTTACTTTTAAATCTAAGAGAGTCATAATTCTGGAGGCTGGCAGGAGTACAGCTTCCTAGGGAAGCTGGAAACAGGGGTTAGAAGAGGGGAGCGCCCAGGGCAGTGGAACGTTCCTGGAGCCAGCCCTATTCCTCTTCTCCCAGAGCTGGTTGGAGTGTAGCTGCCACCCAGCCAGCCTGGAGGAACCCATTGTGAAAGGACAAGGGGATGTAAGAAATCACCTCCAATCAAAAATGTCTTCCCTCAGATGAGTCCACCAATGGGAGAGTTACTGTTTAGCAAGCTCCTCTTCCAAAACAAGACTTGCTGTAGGTAGGTTTATGCTTTTAACCCCTCAAAAACACCCTGAGGCAGGAACTATTGTTCACCTTGACCTTGACATGCTGCAAGGCACTTCGTAGGTTTTCAAGATATGAAAGTTGATATATGTGGGATCTAAAATATGGCACAAATGAACCTATCTACAAAGCAGAAACAGACTCATAGACATAGAGAACAGACTGGTGGTTTCCAAGGGGGAGGTGGGGAGGGAGAGGGAAGGACTGGGAGTTTGGGGTTGGTAGATGCAAACAATTACATTTAGAATGGCTAAACAACAAATCCTAATGTATAGCACGGGGAACTATATCCAATCTCCTGAGATAAACCATAATGGAAAAGAATATAAAAAAAGAATGTCTCTATGTGTATAACTGAGTCACTCTGCTGTGCAGCAGAGACTGGCACAACATTGTAAATCGACTCTACTTCAATTTAAAAAATTGAAGAAAAAAAAGATACGAAAGTTGAAGAAATAGTCAGAGGTCTTTATTCAGATAGCTCAGACTACAAAGATCTACAGAGGGAAAGTTGTTTGGGAGTCAGAGAGGGTGTGCCCGGGAGGGTGCTTTGCAAAGCAACGAGGAGAGTTTCTCCTCGCAGAGATGCGTGATCACTTGGCTTACCCGAAGGACAAAGCAGAGCAGTGTAGTGGAAAGAACATGAGTGCTAGAGTCAGAGAACGCCACACTCACATCTTGGCCCTGCCAAGGTGGTTGTGATGATCAGATTATTCACATAAAGAGCCCAGGGGGATAGCTGGATTCCCCGAGGCCTGAGATGAAAGTCTTACATGAGCAAGGTGAACTCTTTCAAGGTTCTGTCCTAGACGAGTCTCCTCCCCACCACCCACAGACAACTCTGTGATAGAGATCATCTTAATATTTTATTTGTCATTAAGCAAAGCTATTTTGATTTTTCAGTGAATTTTTATTGCTTATAAAAAAAACTACATCAAAAACAACCGCCATAGTCTAGGTACAAGCTGGCAGTGTAAACACTTCGTGGGGGATGGTGCATAATTAGGGCGTTATGAGTTCTGATTGGCCAGATTGGATTGCCAGACTACTGGCAAGTTCACAAGGGAGAGGGCGCGGTAACTGCCATGCAGTAAGGTAATGCTTTATGTTCCACAACCAGATGTCAGCTGCCCTTACCAGTCTGGACCACAGAGTGGGATCCCATTTATGTTTGTGCCTCATATACATTGGTTATTTTTGGAATTCCCAAAGAGGGCCTCACATATGCCCACAAACCAGCATGTTAGCTGCAGCCACTGTGAGAAAGTCACCTCCCCTACATAGTCTTCCTCTCCTATTCCTGGGCTGCTGAAGCCAATACTGAGTCTGCACTGATGTCATCAGTGGGCCAGTGTGTTGTCTGTGCATGTGTCCCCCAGTTCTCAGGGAGCCTGAATATCATTTCCAAACAGAGATGGGGAGATAAGCTCCTTTTCCAACTCAGTGCTACCTTATATCAGCCGGGCTCAGAAACTGCTCGCCTTGCATTTTGAGATCTCACAGTCTCTCATAAACAATTTGGACAGCTCCGAAGCCTCACCCAGAAGCAGCCTCTAGTGAAAACAGTCCCATCAGTTCTGGCCCTTACTCTGAGCGCAGGGGCTTAGTCCCAGTCTAAAGGCCAGATGGGAAGACTCTACACCATCCTTTACCCCCTCTTCCCCTTCCTGTTGGTCCCTGTCCCTTCTCCTCCTATCGTGACTCCAAATATATCAGTGGATGCAAACAGACATTGACAGCGCTGGTGGTAAAGGGTGTTAGCTACATTAGTAGGGTCTGGGACCAATTTATCCTAAGTAAATATTTGATGAAGTTTAATTCAGGGTGTTATGTAGGTGAAATACTGCAAAACCACATCTCCACCTTAAAAAAAATCGCTGAAAATATGCCTACATTTATATTGCATGGTTTGTGGAAACAACATCTGTGTGAATGTAGTTGGGAGCGTGAGGGGAGGCAGTGGAGCATCCTGCATGCTTATTTGAAGCCAGGAGTGTGTTCTGTGTCTGGTGTCAAGGCCTACAACTGTAATTAAGCCTTGGCACATTCAGGGTGTTCCCCTGGTTATTCTTGTGTCTTAGGTAGGTAGTACAGTGCTGGGATCACAGCAAAGGCTCGGCAAGAGTTTGAACAGAAACACTGCTCATGCCAAACAAACCACATGTATGGGAATCTGTAACCTGGTCTGCCCCAGGATCTGAGTCTGCCTGTGATATGGAAAGGCTGACAGCTAGCAAATGCCTGTTCCAAGTGCCCAGCCCATGGATGCCCTGTGGGGGTCTGGGCAATCATTCTTTAGCGCTCCAGTGGCAGCACTTGTCACCAGTCCAGCCAGCTCAACTGCAGGATCCTCCAGCTGGATCATACTGCCCATAGGCCCTGCCTGTACTGTCCTTCCCATAGTAGACCACTGGAAATGTTGTATAATAATGGGGACCTGTGCTTTGCTGTCGTATAGACCTGGGTCAAATCTTTGATCTGTCTCTTTGCCAGCTGTGGGACTTCTGGCAATTTACTCAATCCCTTGGAGCTCCAGTTTTCTCTGTAGAATGGACAATAATACCGGCCTCAGAGTGCTGCTATAGAAGTGAGAGGAGATAAAGTATGTACAGTACCCAGTACAGTGCCCAGCAGGCAGGGGGTCCCTTCTTCCGTTATCACCAACAGTCTTGCCTTAGTCCTCTGAGCCCCCAGACGAGGCTGCTGAGGATTCTGCAAGCGTTTGGGAAGTGGATCATTTCCACAGTTCCTTCCTGAGGTCCCAGGCTGTATTAAATATCATTTCATTTTGCTTCTCAGAACCTTGAGAACGGCTTCTAATTAGCCTACCACTCAGGACAGAATTGGACCAAGACCTTCTGACTAGCCCTGCACCTCCATGAACACACTAGCTATTTTGCAAATGACCTAGGCTCTCTCTGATTGCTGTGCATAAAGGTCCACAGAATTGCCTCTGTTGGAGTGATATTCACTGGGCTATTCACAGCATACCTGGGAAGTGGTTTCCAAGCGTGGGGTAGAGTTAGTAAAAGATTCTAGATGAAGAATACTATTCAGTAGCCAGATTTAGGAATCATTCAGTTCTGAGTTCCAACCCTCATCTCTGTCTTTTGCTAAATGTTGCCTTTGTGCCAGTCACTTACCATTTGCTGGCCATTTAAATTTTGTCATCTATAAGAATAGAATCAAATACATATTCTTGCAGGACTGTTGAGGTCTAAAAAAATTAAGGTCTGTAAAGTACCCAGACCTGCACTAGTAGTACATTGGAATGGTTGAGTTAATAGCAGCTGTTATTATTATTATTTCTATTACTTACCAGAGACACCTCCAGCAACATAAATGGCCATTACTATTGCCAATGAAAATCCAGTATGGATAGTGATGGTTCCTCCATGACGTCCTCGACTGAGGACAGCTTGGGCAACAGAGCCACATCCAAGGACCTGGAATGAAAGGGATCTCAACAAGTAAGTGAAGATGGCCACTATCAAAGACAATGGAAAGTCAGAGTAACAAGAAGCATTATTCAAGAACACTCATGGCTTGGACTGCCATAGGCCTCGTGCAAATCAAATTATAATCTTCCAGCTGTGCACAGGTAGCAAACGATGGTCCCAAGGCTGCATCTGGCTTATGGATGAGTTTTGTTAAGACTGCACAGTGTTAAAATTTTGTATGAATTTATAAACCAAGTAATTTGGTAATCATTTCATAATATATATAAATATCAAATCATTATGTTGTAAAACTGAAACTAATATAATGGTGTATGTCAATTATACCTCAAAAGGAAGGAAGGAAGGAAGGAAGGAAGGAAGGAAGGAAGGGGGGAAGAAAGGAACATTTGGTGAGGGAGGGTTATTGGGAAAGATGAAACAGTCATACAAGTTTGGTAGGAAAACAACAGGACAACGAATGACCATCAGCCTTTGTCACTCTGGTTTAAAGAGCCAGTGTGGTCCTGGAGGAATAAGTTCTGGGCTGCAGGATCATTAGATCATTGCTCTTAGATGTCAAGTAGCCACAACTTTTTGTAGAATACAGGTTCTGTTTTGGGTTTTATAACTAAAGAAGAGCAACCAACTGGAGGGAGGGCTCAGCATCAAGTAATGGATATTATTTAAGGGCATATGAAGAAAGGTTTCAGAAACAAATGTATTTAAGGAACAAGAGATTAAGAATGTGAAGACTTCTTATCAGGAACATAATAACCAGCTCTTGTCCCTTCACAAAAGAATGAGAAAGGAAGTCTGAACCTGGAATATGAGAAGTTGCACATAAACCATTTCCTGATAGTGATGAATTAATTCTAAATAGCTCCCTTGGGACCCATTTGTGGAGTCCTTCAGAGAAATACAATTTACAAACAATGGATATTTAATACATATAGAATGATTTTGGTTTACTTCTCCCTGAAGGCAGAGAAATTACCTAGATGATCTTTTAACATCCACTCCAGTCCCTGATTCTCAGATATATTGATTTAGCTCTACCTGCTAGACAGTAGAGAGAAGTAGGACTTGACATCTCAAGGGGAGCACAGGGGCTGCATATCACACGCACAGGGCTGTCTTTGACGTTAATCACAGACTCCAGACCCTGTACTGAGAGCTAAATAAAGTTGCAGCAGGAACATGTTCCCTTTTCCCTTTCCAAAAAGAAAAAAATCCCCTGGGTTCAGTTCACAGCCTACCAATTTCACCTAGGCTTGACATTATTTTTTTCTAGGGTCCCTATCTGTTATAGTAACTGTCAGAATTAAAACCACACTGCTGTCTTCCTTCTTAATTTATAGCCAATTAAATGCACCTGGCACAACTTCCAAGCTAACTGGCATTTTGGTAGCATCTTCTGAAAAAAGGAAAAAGACATTCCTGACAGCTGAGATGACCTGATTTAGACAGCCGGGGGTAAGAAGAGACACATCCAGACACTGGCCAGTCCTGAGCTATTACTACTTTCCACATAATCTTCTTCCCTCTTTTATGGTCTGATGTTCACGCACTTGTGGTAGTCTACAGGGGGCATAAAAGCTTTAAATGGCGTGAGTGGACCTGGGGAGGCTTCTGTCCTGTCAAACTTCATTGTGATTAATACTCTCCTCTTCTACCCTAGATGTTGAAATTGCTTTTTTGTTCTTTTCTAGAGAGGATAACTGATGCTGTGCACTGCAAGAAAGGAGCAGAAGGAGAAATGAACAAGGTAAGGACTTAAGTTACCCTAGTCAGAAATTGTTACTCAGAAGATTTCAGCCCAACTTGACGTCACTGCTTCTTAATTTTTAAACACATTCATACAGCCTGAAAATCAATGAGGAAGACAGGTAATTGCCTGCTAGTATCTTTCCTTGCCTGCTTCATCCCACCTGCATTCACAGCACCAGGGAAGCAGATCTGGGATATTCTAATGTTATCATGGTCTGATTGCTAGGGAATTGGTCACCCACTCTGGTTTCCTTCTTCTGTGTGCCCACTGTAATTTTTTTTCCTTAAAAAAATGAGAGAACTGTTGTTTATGGTATTATGATAGAATTTCCAGCATGATTCCGTGCTCTAACCTTTAAGAACTGCCATACTTTCCCCCTTCTTAGACACAGAAAGAACCAACCTGTCTCAATTTTTCTGGTCTCCCTATCTAGAAATCTTTTTTTGGACCCATCACCCTTTCATATTCTTCTCACTAAACCTAACCTCTTTTCTCTGAAATTCACTTGTACTGTCTGTACTGAACAATTAATACTTAGTTGTTTTCCAGATGCCTGATCTTGATTTCCTTATCTAGAAAACAGTCTCTAAGATTCCTTTACATACCAACAGGCAACAATATGCTAGTCTATCCTGTTTTATTCTGTTTCCTTGGGTGTTGTGTTTCCCAAGTCCACCACCCATATGCATGCCATCCACAGACCTCCAAGGTCTCTTCCACCTTCTTGTCAGGATCCAGCACCTACCTTCTCCAGGTAGGTAAAAAAAATCACAAAACCATGTAGGGGAGGGAGGGTATTACAAAGCCATGGATCTAGTCCTCACTGTGCCCTGAAAAGTCTTCGTTCATTTCTCATTCATATTCTCCCAGTAGTTTAATCAAGCCTTCTCTTCTCTCATTAGCCCAAGGCACCTGAGCCCCTTTCTGCAAATAATATCTCCTTCTACTTGACTCAGTACCTGTAGGTGGCTTTGAACATCAATGGGAATTCAGAAGATCACATAAACATTGTGTTCTGATTATTCAGTGCTACGAAACTAACTACTCCCAAACTTAATGGTTTAAAATGGTAACATTTATTTTGCTTGTGAATCTATCATTTGGGTAAGGTTTGGTAGAGCATCTTACGTCTGCTCCATTTGGTATCAAATGTGATGGTTCAAAACTTGAAAGACTGGAATTATCTGAAGGCTCACACAGTCACATGTCTAGTGGTTGATGTCAGCTGTCAGCTGATGCCTCAGCTGGTGGGTTGGCCAACACACCTACAAATGGTCTCTGTGTGGGTTGGCTGAGTTCCAGGGGTGAGCACTGTACAGCCTTCAGAGCCTGCGTTCTTAAACCCTGCATCATGCTACCTCTCAGTCATAGCACTACTTTGGTTCTGAACTCAATAGCACACAAATTACAACATCCTTAATAGGCATTAACTTGGCCCATGTTGGTTACCTTTAGGAACAGGGAGCTCATTACCACATCAGGTAGCTTGTTCTAAATATTTTTGGTGTTCCAGTAGTTGGGGAGTCCTTCCTTATATGAAGTTGGAGTCCTTTTTTCCTGTAACTTCTGTTCATGAGCTCCTGGCTTACTCTTGGGACCTCAGAGAAGAAGCCTCTTTTATACACCAGGCACTCCATTAAGTAGAGGGAGCAAAAAGTCCTCCCTGAGTTCTTTTCTGCTGGATGTTTGTCCCTTCACCTTTGATCCCTAGGGCTCCTCGGATTCCCAGGGAGTCTCACCTGGATAAGCTCTAGGTTGTTAGCACCCCTTTTAAGCACAGAGCCCAGGAATGGACACAATCCTCCCTTATTTTTTTTAAGCTTTTAAAAATGTTTATTGTTTAAGACAAAAAATCCTGTGCAGGCTCCTTATAGAGAATATGAGGAATATATAAAAATATAAAGGAAAAAACCCAATCACAATGCCTTTACCTATGAACAGACATTATAAACATTTTGGCTTATTTCTCCCCAGTAATTTTAAAAATATTTATTTATTTATTAAAGTATAATTGACCTAAAACACGATTCACTGTTTTCATACATTACAAAATGATCACCACAAGTCTAGCTACCATCTGTCACCATACAAACTTATTACAGTATTACTATGTTCCCCATGCTGTACTTTTCATTCCTGTGACTCATTTTGTAACTGGAAGTTTGTACCTCTTAATTTCCCTCACCTATTTCACTCATCCCACCACCGCCCTCCCCTTTGGCAACCACCTGTTTGTTCTCTATATCTATGAGTCTGTTTCTGTTTGTTATATTTGTTTATATATTTTGATTTTAGATTCTCTGACTTATTTTACCTAGCATAATACCCTCGAGGTCCATCCATATTGTCACAAATGGCAAGATTTCATTCTTTTTATGGTTGAGTAGTATTCCATTGTATATACATACCACATCTTCTTTATCCATTACTCTATTGATGGACTCTTAGGTTGCTTCCATATCTTGGCTATTGTAAATAATGCTGCAGTGAACATAGGGATACATATAACTTTTCAAATTAGTGTTTTTATTTTCTTCGGCTAAATACCCAGGAATGGAATTGCTGGATCATGTGGTAGTTTTATTTTTAATTTTGGGGGAAACCTCCATCCTGTTTTCTATAGTGGCTGCACCAATTTACATTCCCACCAACAGTGCATGAAAGTTCCCTTTTCTCCACATCCTTGCCAACACTTGTTATTTGTTGTCTTTTTGATGATAGCCATTCTAACAGGTGTGCGGTGACACCTCATTGTGGTTTTGATTTGCATTTCTTTGATGATTAGTGTTGTTGAGCATCGTTTCATGTGCCTGCTGACCATCTCTATGTCTTCTTTGGAAAAATGTCTGTTCAGGTCCTATACACATTTGTTTCTTTGATGTTGAGTTATATGAGTTCTTTGCATATTTGGGATATTAACCCCTTATCAGATATATCGTTTGCAAATGTCTTCTATTTTGTAGGCAGTCCTCCCTTATTTGTGCATCACATTATGACATGGTAATTAATCATGTACCTTCTGCTCCTTGCTTCTATTGCTATCTAGTGGAGCACTTAACCACAGGATGTAATTCAACTGTTCACATATTAATGCCTGGTTTTCCCAATTTTGTAAGATGCTTAAGATTGTGTAATAAACTTCTTTGCCTTTTAACAGCATCTAGTATATTGGACATAATTAAATAACCAGATCCTACATGTTATTTCCAGTTATGACACTTGGTGTCTGTGTCAATGAGCATGTTACTTCTCAGCCTCAGCTTGCTCATTTATTAAAAAATAATACCGGCCAGACTTGTTTCATAGGATTGTTCAGTAAAGGTTCAAATGGGATAACCTTAATGAAGGCACTATTTAAACAACAAAGGACAATAATAGGTGCAGGATATTATTGCCTTTGGTATAAACTCAAAAGGAAAACCCCAATTCAGGGTGAATAAATTAAAACAAAGGGACTCATGAACTTAACCACTAATGCACTGCCTGGCAATAAAAATGGGGCAAAAACACATCTATGACAGATATTAGAAATAGCTACTATTTCATTCCAAACGTGAGATCAAAATTTTGGGGAAGAGGGGAAGTGAGAAACTGACAAGAACTTCAAGGTGTTTTGCGTATTTGTGATTACTCTTGAAAGATAGGTCGTTGCATAGATGGCAAGATTTTAGTGCTTCTGGTAGTAAAGCAACACTAGAAAAGAGGAGGGGGTAAATACCGTTGTTATCAGGTTCCTTGCATGGCAGGAGTGGGAGAAAGAATTTCAGTGCAAAAGGAAGAAAGACATTTGAAAGGCAGAACTCCTGTAAAAGATTGATTGGTGAGTGAGGTACCCCCAGTCATTCCCAGTCACCCAGGCCATACATTCTGGAATCTTTTGGTATTCCTTCCTCTTCTCTCTCTTGGCTACCCATAGTCAATCATTCCCAAATCTGCGGAGTCTTCTTCTGTGGCCTCTGACCAGTGTCCCCACTTCCAGTGTCTCCCTACTCAGTGACCATGCCAGATGAAGCACAGCATATATACACTCCCACCCCTAGTGCTCAGGAATTGCCAGCATAACGAATTGCCCCTTAACCTGGTACTCAGGGCCTTGCCTCACAATCCCCAGCTACTTTCTGCCCAGGGTTCTTCAGCAGAAGTCTCTGCATCAGCCAGTCACTTTGAGTCCTTTGAGCTCGTGATACTCATTTCCACCTCTGCACACCTGCTCATGCTATACCTTCCAGCAGAATATCTTTTCTGCATTTTTCCCCATCAAAACCGATCTATTCTTAACACTGAGCTAAAATGCTACCTTTTCCCTAGGGCTTTCTCTGGCAACTGAAGCCCTCAAAGTTCTCTTCCGCTTTTTTTGCCATGTCTTTACAATGTCATTTCATTTTATTTCACCTTGCCTTGTGGCACCCCACCAATGTTCACCAGGGCACTCATGCTTCTTTGTATTCCATGCTCAAACAATACTTATGAAAAAAATTAAAATATCTAAACAAGCAGGAAAAAATCCTGCATAAAATGCCTTTTCAAGAGAAGAAGTTAATTTGAGGGTAAGATGTAAAAAGTGGGAGGTGTAATTTCTAAGACATACCACTTGGGACTGCTGGGAAGTTCGCAACTGAGTCATGAACCCTATGACAGGCTGATTGATGGACACAATGAAATGCTGGAGATGAGGAGAGAGGATAATGAGTCCACAGATTTTATTTCATTTGAGCCTTCTCAAATCCCCTTTGCATATACTGCCTCTTTAAAGTGAAAGCCAAGATGTTCTGAGCACAGAACAGAGTGCAAAACAGGCACTCAAAATATTTTTTCAGTGCGTATGTAAAAACTGAGCCCTTTCAGAAAAGCAGTTAGCGAAGGTTAGGGATTACTTAGCAAAATGTTGGCAAATGCATGCACCCTGGAGCCAGGGATCACCTGGGAACCTTCTAATTATCACAAGAGGTCTGTGATTCCCTGTGCACATCAGCGTTATCCAAAGAAGGAAAAAATTAACATGTCTTGTATCTACCTTTCTGTTTCAGTGTTTTCAGAATTAATGGATACTAAAAGAACAGTTTCTATCCTATAAAGCTCCTGAAAAAATTTTAAAGTCGAAAGGAGCTCCTTGGGAAACATTGTCATAGACTTTGGAATAAAGGCTGTATGAAATGTTAACTATCTTTACACATCTGTTTAGGGTAATGTGAGTAAAGGAATACAAATACCAGCTACTATCTATTTGGTGTGTGCTTTGTGCCAACTTCCATGCTAAGTGCTTTACCTGTATTACTTCATCATTATCCCATTAACTTATGATCACCCTGAAGGGGAAGTATTATTATCTCCATTTTATGGATGAGGAAATTGAGGCTGGGAAAGGCCAAGCAATTTTCCCAATGTTACATAGTAAAAATAAAGGAGACAGAACCAGGATTTGATCCCAGGTCTTACTCAGAGGACTGTGCTCCTAACCATGACATATTGCCAGAGCAAGAGGTCATCAGAACCAACCAATGCCCCCAAGAATTCATGGACGTTTTCAGGGAGGACACTGGGTTTTCCACAGGAAGTGAGATGGGGCACCATTTTTCCTATCTGCGTACTGAGAGTAAAGGCTGTCTGGGAATGTTGAAGGATTTGGAGAGCCCAGGCAGCAACCATCTGTTACCATCCACCCAGTATAAAAGGCCTCCCTGCAGACCAGATACAGTCTGAGGAAAAAAGACTGAGGTTGAAGCTCATTTGGAAGCTTCCTTGTAGACCCTGCTCTTTGTGCCAGGACAAGTGGCTTTTCTGCTGACAACATATGTGATCACTCTAGCTCAGAAAAGTACCCAACACTTGTACTTTTTCTCTAAAGCTTCCCATGACCTAGAGAAAAATTCTTTTCAGCCCCGTTTCCCTTCCTTTCTCAGAGATCAAAGAGACATGTTGGTGATTAAGTGCAGCTTTTTAGTTTATGCAAAACTTTTTTTATGGATTTCTGTTTGCTTGATTTCTAGCTCCCTTTGCAGAGACAACTTCCACTAGATGACCAAGTGCTCACCAGGGAAAACTAGACCTGAAGGCAGAGTTAAACCTTTTCCTCTCTTGTTCTCTTTTGCTCGTTTTCTTTCCTCATAGTGTCTCCCAATTTTGTAGTCATCAGCAGAAATCACACTCCTCACCCTAATGCTGACAAAACCTGCTGACTCCTGGGAGTCAGTGGGCTGAGAGAATGGTGGGGTAGGCCTTTTCTACACTTAGAAACCACACCCACAAGCCATGTGGATTTCTTGTGGAGCTGGCCAAAATTTAGGGCGCTTATTTAGCATTCAACCTATTCACAACACCAAGACTCAAGAAGTCAACCAATTCCACCTCTCCCTCTCTGCCCCAAATGCCCCGTTAGTACATTTTACTGAAAAAGAGCCAAAGAACTAACCCAGATGGTCATTCTAAACTGCTCCAGTGTCTCCAAAGCACACCTGGCTAGTGTTTATTTACTATTGTTCTTTTAAAAATGTATCAAGGAAGCCAATATCCTCCTTTAATCCAGTAATGTCAGTTTGGGTCATGTTTGCTATGTGCCATGTGGGCAGCAACAATGTGACCCAAGACATGAACCATGTATGACTATTTACCTTATGTTGCTGCAGGTCTTCTTGGAAATAGGTAAGGAATATATTTTGAATGAAAAGTATTCTTCAGTAGATAATTTGTCATTAAATGATACAAATATTCATAAAACAGAAGTCAGCATTAAAAGGGCATATCTGTGGCAACACATATTTTAAATAAACTGAGTTGTATTATGTGTAGGTGGATGAGAGTATATGTATACACACACCCACCCACCCACATATATATATAGATATAGATATGTTATAAATAATCTCATTTAGTCCCAATAATAACCTAAGGGGGAGGAAAACTCTGCTGTTTTCATCTAAAGAAAACTTAGGTCAAAGAAATTAAGTAATTTGCCTGAGGACTATAGCTAGTGAGAAGATCGTTTTGAACCTAAAATTAACATTTCCGTCCAAAGTTCATGTTCCTTTACTTACATAAACAGCCCTCAAGTGTACCTGAGCCAAATAAGTCATTTGTCCAGATTTGTACTTCAGAAGCCTGTCTTTCAAAAAATCAAATTGTGGGAAATGAAGATCTCCAAATCTACAAATACCTCTCACTGGGAATTGGCATTCACTTTTCTTCATCCATTCCTCCCTGTTCATGTACATTCAAAAATTCTAAGTGCCATGCACAGTGCCTGGTGTCATAGGGATGCAAAAAAAAACAGACACAGAGCCTCCAAAGTTCACAGACCAGTAGGAGAGGTAGGAGCTGGGAACTGGTAAGAATCACAAGAACAGTATGAAGTGATTCCCTGTGGTTTTATGATATAATCCTGTTATTCGTGAATGGTTTAAGTATTTATGCCTAGGGAAAGTGTGCATGGGGATGTGGTTTTATAATTCAGCCTTACTAACTAGGTGATGGAAATTTTGACATTTAAGTCTCCCCAAATTCTTGAATTACTTGATTAATACCCCAAATTATTGAGCCACCTGACAATACTATTAAGTCCAAGATATATATATATTTGTGTATATATATATATATATATATATATATATTTTTTTTTTTTTTTTTTTTTTTTTTTTTTTTTTGCGGTACGCGGGCCTCTCACTGTTGTGGCCTCTCCCGTTGCGGAGCACAGGCTCCGGACACGCAGGCTCAGCGGCCATGGCTCACGGGCCCAGCTGCTCCGCGGCATGTGGGATCCTCTCGGACCGGGGCACGAACCCGTGTCCCCTGCATCGGCAGGCGGACTCTCAACCACTGCGCCACCAGGGAAGCCCCCAAGGTATATTAATATATCACGAGTGTATAACAGATTGGCCTCATGAGGAACTTGACTACAATAATATAAGATCACGATTTATCTTCTGATATTGCCAGAAATAAAATTGTTTTCACCCTGTTGCCTCAACCAATTTTACCAGGGGGTAGGATGGGAAAAGGAAAGGACCACAATATTGCATGTAGGACTTAGATTTCTAATAGCCAGGCCTCCTGTAAACAGACGATATTGGACAGTAGCCCTCACAATCTCTCCATTTGCGCTTTTCTGGTGAGAATATTTTGTCTTTGTAGAAAGTGGTTAAGAACACCTTCAGGGCAGAGTCACAAACTGGTGGTCCATGGCTAAAGACAGCCTATGAGTAGGATTGACTCAAAGATGTGTTTTGTTTGGCCCACATGGTGATTTTTTATAATTTTAGAAATTGTTACCAGTATTTAAAAATAGAAAAATTGGGCTTCCTTGGTGGCGCAGTGGTTAAGAATCTGCCTGCCAATGCAGGGGACACAGGTTCGAGCCCTAGTCCGGGAAGATCCCACATGCCATGGAGCAACTAAGCCCCTGCGCCACAACTACTGAGCCTGTGCTCTAGAGCCCACGAGTCACAACTACTGAAGCCCGTGCAACTAGAGCCGATGCTCCACAACAAGAGAAGCCGCTGCAATGAGAAGCCCGCGCACTGCAGCGAAGAGGTAGCCCCTGCTCGCCACAACTAGAGAAAGCCCGCGCGCAGCAGCAAAGACCCAACACAGCCAAAAATAAATAAATAAATTTACTAAAAAAATAGAAAAATTACAGATAGAACTCTGGATTACTGACCATTCTTGAAAAACTGGAATATCTGATAAAGCCTTATCCCATTCCTGCTTAGCCACAGTGGAGACGGTCTGGGTGGCAGATGCCCCCCCGAGACATGGCATACACTGTCCACTTCCTCCCTAACTCCACCATGCCCATGTCACTCAGATACCTGACCTGACTGGTGTCAATAAGCTTTGGGGCTATTGAGTACCATCTTAAGTCCTAGAAAGAGAAACCCATTGAGATTTTGGGGCCAGTGACTTCCTGGCCCCACAGATACCATGGAGATAACCTACCTGGGCTGAGATGCAGGACAGCCTCCCAGTTCCTGGAGGAAGGATTGTTGGCTACCTTCAAATGAAGGAATAACTATGGGCAAAGCTTTATCTAGGGAGGTAGTAACAGGGAGACCGAAAACACAGTCCTATTCTTGAGAAGAAAGTCATTTTGGGGCCTGCCACGGGCTCTCCTCTCCCTGTAAGTGTTGTGTCTTTTGTAACTGGAGAGGAAGAACAAATCCCAACCTGTCAGTACACTGGTCTCTGCAAACCTTGTCCCTCCGGCCCGTGCTGTAGGTATGTGTTACCAGAAGTCCCACCTCCTACTCCACCTGTCTATATATACCAATTTAGTTTATGTAACTGTGTCCATTGGAACATGTAATGATAATAGTAACAACAAGAAAAACAATAACAAATACTACTTATTGAGTATAATAGCATACATTAGCCCATTAATCTCACAAAGACCCTATGAGTCAGGTACTCTTAACTGTCTCCACTTTACATATTCAGGAAACAAAGCTTAGAGAGGTTAAGAGGTCAAGAGAATTTCTCACATACACACAGGCAGTAAGTGATAAAGCCCAGGTTTGATTGCACATAATTTTGGCTGCTGGGTGGATGAATGAACAAACATTTACAGCATGTATACCGTATACCGCCAAGCATGCTCACTTCTATTACTTCCGTTATTCCTCCCAACACTTAATCCTCATTTAAAAAGTGAAAGACTGGATGGCTTAACAAAAAATCCTATGGCTAATAAGTGGCAGAATCTGAGTCGGGAGCCAGGTTCTCTGAGTCCCAGTCCTGTGTTTCTCCTGAAACAACTTCTGCTACCTTGGTGGGGCTACTTGGTCCGTTTATTAGGACAGAATGCCTCTTCAGGCACGGCTTTCCAGTCAGTTAGTTTTCCAACTGGAAAATAAAACTTTCTCAGTCATAACAAAAATGGTCACAAAGAACCAAGACTGAAATCTGGACATTCCAGTTAAAAATAAAGTATTGGGTGGCACGTAGCCTGAGATAATATCAGAATGCGATCAGTCACCTCTCAAGAACCAGCTGTACTTCAAAAGAGATGATATTAAGGCAGGTTCATCAAAAGAGAGGAATCTGAGATTTGAGAAACAGGTGAATGGGCAAATGGCCAATTTTATAGGTCTCCAAATAGAAAAGAGTACCAAGAACCAACACAGACCTCAGAAATGAGAGATGACTAAACTCCACTATTTCCACTAGGCTGAAGAGAATAGTGCTCTCCTTTTCTGATCTACACCAGGCATTCACTCCTCCCTCAGCTCATCCCAGATAATGCTAGCTTGGATGAGAGCTTGATCTTGATCCCAGGGCCAGAATAAGAAACTAATTATTGATTAAGGTGTGTGTGTTCATATCAGGATAACCATGGAGCTGAGTGTGCTGGGTGTGGATAGGGGGTTGCTGAGGACAATTCTCTCTTTATTCAGAGTGGCCCAACAAAGTCAAGTATACCTCGGGTCACTCTCAATCTGGAAGATCACTGAAGATGGAGGAGTTTGGGGCACTGATTTGTTTCTTAGGTTCATTCCAGGGCTTGCAGTTCTCAAAGTGTGTTCCACAGTTTATCAGTTCTGTGAGGTGCTCCTCAAAAAAAGTGGTTTGTGGTCAAGTAAGTCTGGGGACAACTGTATATTCTAGTCCCCTCTTAGAGATTTACAGTGAAGATTAAAGGCTCTGATAACTCCTACAGTTAAGAAAACTACTTAGCTTGGTTTAACCCAGTGTTTGCAAAGCATATCTGGGAAGGACAGCATATTTTCTTTCATGTAGTTCTTGTTTGCATTTCACAGCACTAGTGTTCTTCAGAACACAGTTTGAGCATCTCCCTAAATCACTTGGAAGGGATAAATTCTGCTGAGTGAGCTCTTTTGTGGGGAGCAGGGAGGTGAAGAAAATATACATGAACATTAAAAATTTTTCAATTACAAAGGGTATATGATAAAATATAAGAATTCGTGGGACTTCCCTGGTGGTCCAGTGGGTAAGACTCCATGCTCCCAATGCAGGGCACCCCAGTTTGATCCCTGGTCCGGGAACTAGATCCCACATGCATGCTGCAACTAAAAGTTCACGTGCCGCAACGAAGAGTACACATGCCAAAACTAAAAATCCCACATGCCGCAACTAAAGATCCTGCATGCTGCAAAGATCCCACGTGCCACAACTAAGACACAGCACAGCCAAAATAAATAAATAAGTAAATATAAAAAAACAAGAATCCGTGTCCTTCCCAGCCCAGATTTCATATTTTATCCTCTATAGGTAACTAATATCAATACTTTCTGGTGTATTCTGTTAAACGTATGTGTATATGTGTGTGTGTTTATACCAATGGGAGTTTTTATACATACCATTTTCTGCCTGCTTTTTCACTTTAAAAGCTTAGCGAGTCTTTCTATATCAGCATTTAAAGGTTGGCCCCATTATCTTTAATGGCTGCATAAGAGTGCATTGCAGCAATGCACCCCAATTTCTTTAACCAATTACCTGTTGATAGAGGCATAGGGTTTTTTTTGTGGTTTTTTTTTTGTTTTTTTGGTACGCGGGCCTCTCACTGTTGTGGCCTCTCCTGTTGCGGAGCACAGGCTCCGGACGCGCAGGCTCAGCGGCCATGGCTCACGGGCCCAGCCACTCCGTGGCATGTGGGATCTTCCCGGACCGAGGCACGAACTCGTGTCCCCTGCATCGGCAGGCGGACTCTCAACCACTGTGCCACCAGGGAAGCCCGAGGCATAGGTTTTGAGGGGAGATTTCCTGCTAAGAAAGTTTTACACAGAGTCTAAGCCATGTGGGCCAATTCTAGGATGAGAGGGACTAAGCCCTTGGGTCCTTTTTGGTCTTTGCTGACCATCCCAGACCTGTACCTTAGAGCATATCAGCCAATCTATTAAGATGGCTGGGGGGGGGCAGTGCATATTTTGCTGGCATATTTTCTTTTAAAGCATTTCCTTTGCTTTCCAGGGTCAGTGAACGTAGCAGTTCTACCTCAGATGTGAAATAAGGTGCCCACTAGATGCATGGAGTCACTGCTGGGCTCTTTCAGCATCTTGATATGTTGTATAGGTTGTCTCACTTCTGTGAGGCTTCCCTTCCTCAAAGGCCTCACTTTATGCCATATCTACATCACAAGGCTGATGAGTAAAGAGGAGCCAGCTTCTGCTCTCATCCCATGTTCTCCTTTCTTGTCAAGTAATGAGAACATGTTGCGGAGAACTTTGTCATTAAAGAAAAACTAAGCAACTCCACTTCTGGAAAGTAAAAAACAAAAATACTTCCCCTTTGAAAGTAATGAAAATAGCAAGTTTTCTGGGTCAAAATTGAAACTCAGGGATCACAAACACAGTTTTGTTTGGCAGAATCAAATTTGGCGTTATGAGTCTGCAGCCCTTAGATCAGTGACTCAGAACAGACTTTTCTCCCCAGGTTCTTTGGAACTCTGAAATTTCCCAAGTTAGTCTGGCCCTTCATGTTCACTGATGATAAGGGGAAGCCCGCAGGAAAATCCTTCTTCAGCTGATACTGTCTCAGGGTCTCAGGACTTGAAGAGGATCAGCCTCATTTAGAGAAAGCATGGGGTTTCCCAGTCACTCACGGTCACACATCCCATGTGGGAGAAAGGGAGCAAGAGAGCTGTTCTTTAGAGTGACTGCTCCTCACCACCACACCCACATTCATCAGTCTTCTTTTTTGTCAGTTTTCCACCTCACAGTAATCATTTCTGGTTGGTGATATACCTGGACACCCTAGCAAAAGCAAATGCAAACCTGTTCTGGAAGAGCAACTCCACAGTTCAGGCCGTACAGATTTCCCACACTGAATAATAAACCTTCCTGAAGAGCTTACAATACAAATTTACAAAACACTAAAGGAAATGATCCTTTGTGAATGAGACAGTGGATAAAATAAGCAAGATGATTAGCAACTCCAAAACTTGAGATGTTGGAAGTAAAATATCATAAAATACTGTAAATATGTTAGGCTTTAGTAAGTTAAACAAATTAAAAATAAACACATAAGGAGGCAAAAGAAAAGCAATTAAGTAAAAGAACCAAATAGAACTTCTGGAAATGAAAACATATTAATGAAACTGAAGACTTAATGAATGTATTAAACAGAAGACAAGATATAACTGAATAGGAAGTTAGTGAATCAGAAGACAGATTTGAGAACACTACAGAAAATTCATCATAGGTTGAGATAGATTTATGAAAGAATGGTTAAGAGACATATAAAAAAGTGAGAGGGTCAAGCACATATACAAATATAATAGGAATTCTAAAAGGAGAAAATAGTCTGGAGGAGAGGAAAGGTGATAAGCTGAGAATTTTCTAGAATTGGTGAAAATTGCAAATCTTTACATTGAAGATGAACAATGAATCCTGAGCACTACAAAGATTCATTCCTAGTCATATTATAGTGAAGTTTCAGGAAAAAAAAGAAACTTGTAATAGTAGGCAGAGAAATGCAGGTTATTGAGGACAAAAATTAGACCAGTAACAAACTTGTCAATAGCAATAATAAAGACATTGGGATGACACCTGCAAAATGATAAACAAAACCAATCATCAACCTAAAATTTATCAACTAATTTATCATTGAACCTTGAGAATGAAATAAAGACATAGGCAAACAAAGACTGAGAAAGTTTATCCCTAACACACCCTTCCTGAAAAATTTCCTTAAGAAAGTTTATTTTATTGCACAAAGAAAATTGCACCTGAAAGAAAGTAATGAATGGATGCAGTAATGATTAGCAAGTAAACTGGTAAATGATAGTAAATTTAAATAAGTATTCACTCTTAAAAACACTAATATTAAGAATAATGAGAGTAGAATATTAGATAACAATGGCATAAGATGGAGTGGTTGATTACAATGAGGCTTTTAAAAAGTTTTTGTGTTGTTCAGAAGGAAAGAGATATTAATTCACTTTAAAGTTTGTGAATGCAATAATATATTTTTTTAAATGTAAGGATAAGTACTTAAAGAATAGAAAGTGTAAGCAGAGGAGAAAAGGGAGAAACAAAGAAATCTGATCAACTCAATGGGAGAATATAAGAAAGGTCAAAGCAGAAACTACTAAGTGGAAAACAAAGAAACCACATTAAAAATTAAAGAAAGGGCATCACCACAGGTACAGAAGAGATTTTTAAAAGCTGTAAGCAAATACTATGAAAAATCATCTCAAAATTACTGCTTTTACTATATTAATTTTGAAAGTATTAACAATTTTGAAAAACTACATTTGAAAACAGAAATGAAGTACGGTTCCCTAGGAAAAAAATAAATTGCCAAAATGGAATTAAGAATAGAAAATCTAAATGAGACATAGCTTTAGAGAAACTTCTCTCACACATCTCTCTCTCTTTTTCTCTCTCTTTCTCCCTTTTTCAGTTCACATGCTAAGTAATCTTTAAGAAACATAATCCTCATTTTATACAAAATGTTCCAGAAAACATAAAAAGAGGGAAAAATTCCAAAACATTTCATGAAGCTAATATAACCTTGGTAATAAAACTAGACAAGGGCAACATAATAAATGAAATTATAGTCCAGATCCTTAGTAAGACATTGCAAACTAAATGCTGCATGAGTAGGTGGGAATTAATCTCAGGAATGTAATGATGATTTAACCCAAAAATATTTATCAATGTAATTTTCTTTATCAACAGATAAGAAAAGAAGCCCTTGTGCTTATTTTAATAGATGTAGGAAGGTATTTTTTTAAAATTCAACAATCTTTCCTAATGAGAGTTTTAGTAAATGAGGATCAGACAGGAGTTTCCTTTCTCAAATCAAGAATGTCTACCAGGGCTTCCCAGGTGGTGCAGTGGTTGAGAATCTGCCTGCCAATGCAGGGGATACGAGTTCGAGCCCTGGTCTGGGAAGATCCCACATGCTGCGGAGCAGCTGGACCTGTGAGCCACAATTACTGAACCTGCGCGTCTGGAGCCTGTGCTCTGCAACAAGAGAGGCTGCGATAGTGAGAGGCCCATGCACTGCGTTGTAGAGTGGCCCCCGCTTGCCACAACTAGAGAAAGCCCTCGCACAGAAACGAAGACCCAACACAGCCATAAATAAATAAATTGGGAGTATCATTCTCTGTTAAAAAAAAATGTCTACCAAAAACTTACAGAAACTATCATGTTTCATGGTAAAATACCAGAAGCAGATTTTTGAAAGTTGGGAATATAACAAGAATGCTGCAATTATAGCTTCTAATAACATTGAACAAGAGGTTTTAACCACTATAATAAGATAGTAAGAAGAAACTAACAATTTAAGGACTAAAAAGAAGGAAAATAAAAACTCTCATATTCTCAGAAAAAATATTATCTGTGCCAGCACAGTCCAATAGTGCATTTTTCATTGAGAGAAAAGTTCTACATCTGTGTCGTCCAATATGGTAGTCAGTAGTCATATATGGCTCTTGAGCGCATGAAGTGGAACTAGGAAGACTGAGGAACTAACTTTTTTATTTTATTTAAGATTAATTTTAAGTAGCCACATATGGCTAGTGGCACTCAAATTTGATGGCCTTGATCTATACAGAATAGCCAAGATAATCTATAAACTTATTTGAATTAATAAGAGAATTACCAAGTTTGCTGAATGTAAAATCAATATACAAAAATCAATATTGTTCTTAAACCCTAGTAATAACCAATTAGAAAATATAATTTTTAAAAGGTACTATTCACAATAATGATAGCCATAAAGTAGCTAAAAATATATCAAACAAAAATCTATATGACTAATACCAAGTAAATTATAAAACTCTGGAAAGAAATATAAAAGCAGACCTATGAATGAGGAACTATTCATGGTTGAGAAGATTCAATATTTTAAAATGTCAGTTCTATCCAGAATACTATAAATTAAATTCAATTCCAGTCAATTAATCTTTTATTTGAGATTAATTTCCAGAGGAGAAAAATCTTAAGGTTCAGTAAACATGAAAAGATCAACTGCACTAGGAATTCATTAAAACTGCTAGTGAACTTCTATTTCCTACATATCAAATGGGCAAAAATATAAAAGTTGGATCATATCAAGGTGTTGGTGAATGTATGGAGATGGGGACTCTTATGTTGCTGCCTGTAGTATAAATTTGAAACCACTTTGGAGAGCAATGTTACAATGCACATAAAGGTGAAGACAGACATGTCCTAAACCACAAAACTCACTTCCAAGGATGTACTCAAGAGGAACTCATGTACCAGGAGACCTGTACAGGATGTTCATAACAGCAGGGTTGGTAATTGCAGCACATTGCAAACAACATAACATTTCACAAGGTGAATGGATATATACACCTGCCGTACTACACAACAGTTAAAATGAATTACCTGCATCTACATGTCCCCAAGTAGATTAATCTCAAAAAACATCTTTGACATTTGTATACCTTCAAATTGTAGAAGGTATACAAGTTATGAAGCCACGCATACAAGTTTGTAAAACATCTGAAACAGTAGCATAGATTGTCATGGGCGGCAGTAATAAAAGTTCAAAAGCATGCACAAGAATGCAGAGAAACCAGAGAGGTTTGATTCTAAATCCAGCTCCACCACACATTTGCCTGTGGGCAAGATGTTCCGTCATACTAAGCCTTAATTTCCTCACCTGTAAAATAAGAACAATTTCTTTATCTCACTAGATTTTTCCGAGATTAAATTGAGTGTTAATGCTCTTCACCATCTTTTGTCCTCATCACATAACTGTATTTGGAGTGAGAGAACCTTCCGCTTCAGGCCCCTCTACACTCCATTGAAGGCACTGGGCAAGAACCCACATAAGAGCTCGTGTTTGGTTCTTTCACAGTTCAGATTTAGAACCTTGGACTTCCTTAATGTGACAGAACACCCAGATGCAGAAGTACAGATCCATGAAAGGCAGAGTACTGGACATAAATCATAAGTAAATAAAAGAAGCAGGTAGGGTTGGCCATGGATGTTCTCTCTGATGTCCTGCTGTGGTAGAAAGAGCATTTGACAGAATTCTGTGAGTAAGCGTGAGGGTCTTTGTTTCCTCATCTGAAAGATGCAGGGGCCAGACAACAGAGACTACTTCATCCCAGTGTGTGGGAGCCTGAGGACAGAGCATCCTTCCATGGTTCTGGCAGACAAGCCATCCGAGACCAGCAGAGGCTTCTGGCCTATCATCGGTCAGCAAATCGACAGCTCTAGCTCTGTGGGACTCTCAGTCATGGACATCCCAGGCTTGGAGTGGGGCACGGCTTTGCAAAGCCATAAGCTAGAACCAAGCAGATAGAAGACAGAGGGCAGGGGGCTGTCGAGACAGTAAGCAAGAAGAGTTACCGAGTCTCTTGAGGGCCACTTCCCTTTAGGTCCTTTGCTCTCCTTGGATATATATATATACACATATATATATATGTCTCTATATATATGTCTATATATATATATATGTCTCTCTCTCTCTCTCTCTCTCTATCTATCTATCTATCTATCTATCTATATCCAAGGAGAGTTATAAAAATAAGCAACAGTCCAGATGAAAAAACACTCTATGCCTCTTAGAGGAAAAACACAGTGGAAACCCAAGACCATGTATGTGCATGAGGCATGACAACTGGGCTCCATATTGACTCCTAGGACATATGACTGCACCAGTCCATGCCTCAGCTTCCCCATCAATGAGATGGGCCCAGGACGTTCACCTCACTCTTATCTCATAGGTGTCCTACCAGTCTCTGGGAACTCCAGATAAATAATGTAGTAGACCAGAATTGTCTTGAATTACACCCTGCAAAGCAGACTTATTTTAAGAACTGGCTAATTTTAAGAACTCTAAATGCTAACCATATATTCTTTTCTTTTTCTTTAACATCTTTATTGGAGTATAATTGCTTTACAATGTTGTGTTCCTGCTGTATAACAAAGTGAATCAGCTATTGGTATACATATATCCCCATGTCTCTTCCTTCTTGCGTTTCCCTCCCATCCTCCCTTTCCCACCCCTCTAGGTGGTCACAAAGCACCGAGCTGATCTCCCTGTGCTATGTGACTGCTTCCCACTAGCTATCAGTTTTACATGTGGTAGTGTATATTTGTCAGCATTACTCTCTCACTTCCTCCCAGCTTACGCTATATTCTTTTGTTTCAAAAGCTCCCTAATATGGAATAGACCTATTCCAAGATCTGAGGACACTTTGTAACAATCATTTTAAAGCCCCAGAATTTCTATAGCCAGCATATATGAAAACCCTTCCAGAAACAGTGACAAACTTGGTGACTCTGTCAAAGAGAGAAGTTTGGTCATAAAGTCATGAAGGCAGGATCAGATATGGGAAACATGGTGGGGTCTGAAATTTCTCCATCCATCTCATTTCCTCCCTCCCTCCTGCAATGCCCACTCCCCTCTGCCCTCCATATCCTGTGTCCCAGGCCTCTGCCCTTTCTATTTCCCTTCAGGGCACAGATCAAAGGTATTACTTTTAGCAAAAGTACTTGTATTATTTCATTCTTAGATATGCCAAAAGATAGGGTGTCTGATGTACAAGCTTGATGGGGTGAGAAAAAAAATGTAGGCTCTTTCGCAATACACAAGTAGATGCTACCCACTCGTAAGTGCAGAACTGGAAGGATGCCCTTCCACCACAAGAGGAAATATGGCTGCTTGCTGGGCTGTTCACCTCAGCATCCTCAATAGGATGAGCTCTGTATCAAAGAATCCTGAAATGTTTGGAGAGAGAGGAGGGTACACAAAAAAGCGACGAGTGAACATAGCTCCTTCGAAAAATGATGAGAGATCTTGGGAAGTTCAGCCCCTAAAAGGAATTATTTAATTCAACACACATTGACGGGGTCCCATACATGTATGGGCAGAGTTCCGTAGTCTGTGCTAGGGAAAGGCATGGGCACGATGCCCAGGAGGGGACAAAGCAGCTGTTTTAAAATACTACAAAGACTCTCAAGTAAAAGAGCAGAAGGATCGAGGGGTAAGGGAACTAGCATGTAATGAGCATCCTATGTCAGGAATTTTACACGTAGCGGATATTTAATGTGCAACTTGAAACCCACACACCATGGGCCCACGTGCAGGGGGCTGAGAAGTGTGTTTTCTGCCTTCACCTCAAACCCTTCCACCTGAGTTGAGTAGTCTTTTCTGCTTAGGGGTGCAACTAATGGTCTGGTCTCATCAGGTGCTCATCAATTAAACTCCCATGCCCACAGTACTAACTCAAGGCTCCAATCTATGGAAATATTAAAGCAGAGTCTGATTTACTATCTATCAAGAACATTTGCCAAAGGAATTCCAGCAATGGGTGGAAGTACGTGGAAAGCGTAGCCTCTAGAATTAGAAAGAATCCCAGTTCACTGCTTTCCCGGTTTTGGCCAGTTACCTCATCTCTTTGAGCCCTCACTTCAACTGTTTATGGGTGATAATAAAGTCTTCGTAATGCAGCTACCATAAGGATTAAACAAATGTAGGTAAAGAAGCTAACAAATGGTAGGTACTTAATACATACTCCCTACCTTTTCAGCTCAACGCTTCTAAACCTCTTCTCTGTGATGGGGAAGATGCATTGCAAACTTTCTTCCTGGCACTAGCAAAGGCATAAAGGCCTACCTATCCCAATGTCTAAAAGGCCAAATTAGAGCTAGTTTTTTAGCTTATGACTTAATTATTGTTGTTTTTAGTTGTAGTCTACAGAGAATTTTTCATGGACCTGCTCTTTCCTTAGTGCTACCAGTAGCCCTTATTAGTCATTTATACCACAGTGTGAGTGAGCTTGAGATGCTTCCCTTAAGAGCAGTTTTCGAGAAGAGGGAGGCAAATGGCATCAGACTCCCAGTGTCTGGGGGAAAACTAATTTTACATATGAAAGACCAGTGAGTCCTGCATATACTCTGTCATCTTTTTAGTGCTCCCTTTCTTCCATGCCTTATCAACATGCAAAGCTTTTTACTAGAGAAAGTAAGGCAAAATGCACATTTTCTAATAAAGCAGAAACAATTACTTTGAATAACCTTTGAGAAAAACCATGTAGATTTATTAAAAATTAAATTTTTCATTTACATGTATATTAAAAGTTGTGTTTTTGCAGAAGTTTCTTGTTTACACATCCCCACAAGCCTCAACAAACTTGAAGATTATACTCACCACGAAAGATTTCATCAGGGTTTGTTTTAGAACAGTATAAATAGAAATCAAACCTTTCAGGAAATTATTGGCTTTAGCCAGAAGATACAAAGTTTAACTTTTCAGCGTACAGTATTAAGATATTATTTCTTTAGCTCCCACCTTGAATAGTAGGGGAAGACACAATACTATTTGCATGAGTAGAATAGTGAATGGCTAAAAGCCACTTTCCTTTACTTAACTCAGACAGGATGGGATCATGAAATAGGTTCTTGTTAAGAAATAAAGAGGGTTTTAACTTTTTTGGTTACAAAATACGTAGATGTTTAGTTCACTTCCTCTTCTGTAGTATTTGCGGAGCACTTAGAATTATAACTGAATTTGCCTCACTTCTCTGTACCACGGATCACCTTGAGGATGAGGTTAGGCCCGGGGCAGCAACCACTCTCCCCTTTGGGACCAGATTGTCAAGTAACATGACCCCAGGGTTTCTGTCTCCCTGAGGGCGATTTTCCAGTAAAGAGTGACAAGAATCAGAAGAATCTTGGACTTTTATTTTCTCTCTCTTTTCCTTCCAGTGCCCTTCTCCCCCACACTACCCCCGCCTAACAAGTCACCATAGATGAGAGGTGAGGATGGTCAAGAGGGAATGTAGGAAATTGCCCTTAACACCTTGAAAATACTTGAACAAATCAGGTACAAAGAGGTTTTCAGAGACCGGAAAACGTATTGCTCTCTCTTATTTTACACTAGTTCCATTTTTTTTTAAATTTTATTTTTATTTTTTTTGCGGTACGCGGGCCTCTCACTGTTGTGGCCTCTCCCGTTGCGGAGCACAGGCGCCGGACGCGCAGGCTCAGCGGCCACGGCTCACGGGCCCAGCCACTCCGCGGCATGTGGGATCTTCCGAGACCGGGGCATGAACCCATGTCCCCTGCATCGGCAGGTGGATTCTCAACCACTGCGCCACCAGGGAAGCCCCTAGTTCCATTTTTTGAATTCACATTTGTTTTTCAGTGTTGGCTTAGTCTCCTAAAGTATTATTATGTATTTACCCAATGCAAAGAACTTTTTAAAAAAATTAGGTATAATTAGCATATAACAACTTATTAGTTTCAGGTGTACAATGTACTAATTCAATATTTGTTTATATAATGAAATGAGCACCACAATAAGTCTAGTTAATATCCATCACCATACATAGTTACACATTTTTTTATCTTGTGATGAGAACTTTTAAGATATACTCTCTTAGCAATTTTCATATATGTAATATGGTATTATTAACTGTAGTCACCATGCTGTACCTTACCAAAGAACTTTTAATGTACAAAGTTTATGGACAAAAATAACTTTTTGTTATTTTTTTATAACAGAAATCAGAAAATACTCACAATCATTATAAATGTGCCCAAGAACTCGGAGAGCATTTCTTTAGCTAAGCTGCTCTTCAAGACCAGTCTCTGCTTCAAGCTTTTTTTCTTTTGTTCCATCTCACTTGCGGCTTCTACAAGGACTACTCTTTTCACCAATACCTGCTTCTTCTGGTCCCTATTTCACTGGCACACGGAAGTTTTAACAAGTGCTCACAGATTCCTGGAGATGCCTGATTAGATAATATGGCTGTACAAATCCAGTCCTAATTAGAGCCTGTGGCTTAATCCTCTTCTGGTGAAATTGTCATTCCCTGTTTGCTGCTGTTTATTTGAAATGGCATATTAGAACCTGAAATCCTGAAAACAGCCCTTTTTGTACCTGATGGATTAATCATTACCTTTATTTTCAAGGTATCTTTTTTTTCTCTGTTGGGTTTTTTTTCCAAGAGATGAGAAAAGAGATGTTTTGGTTGCGTTGCCAAACCACAGTGATGGGCTCCAGTCCAGGAGAGATTTACATGTTGCACAATTGCAAGCTTCTGATTTTTTTTTTTCCTATTCAGAATTGGTTGGTTGAGGTATAGTTTGGAATTGTCAGATCAGGTATATACACATCTAATGTAAACATTCTTTTCTGAAGGAGCTTTCATGCAAATTGGAGAACAAGAAGAAAAATAAGATGTGTTGTTCAACAAGATTAATCACTCTTTTTTTCTTCCAGTAACATTTCAGTGATTTAATTACACCTCCCTGAGGGTGTTAAGAACCACTGCATTCGTTCTGGAGATGAAGAAATTAACGTACAGAGAGACCATTCCAAGTCTCACATGGCAAGTCTGTAGGACAGGATGGGATCTCCTCCTCGGTTACTGTAGCTGGGGTTCATCTACTGAGGATAGCTTGGGATCAAGAATCAGAAAGATGGAGAAGCCAACTTCTTAAGAGGCATTCTAGTTTGAAAACCAAGTTACTCTCCTTCATTTACCATGAAATATTTAGGCAAAATACATACAAATAAACAATAGTAGCTTGAAAGTCTATACTGCTTGGAGATCACTAAGCCAGAAGGAGATCAATCTGAGTATATGTCACCCTAATTAAACAAGAAAGGGAGTAAAGATGCCTAAACAAGGCTCCTAGATTATATCTTTTAAGTTTGATGAATTAACATCCTTACAGGCAACAAACTGTGTTCAGGACTAGCTTCTCATCATGTCATATATTCATGCCTTGTTTTTCAAAACTAGTTTGTGAGAAGAAGTAGAATCCAGCAGTTGTTTCTGAATACCAAGGCAGTCCCATGGAATTAGTACCCTTGCTGTGTGCTTCCTCCCAGTCCTCCCACAGAAAAGCCTGCTCTGTTTCAGACCCTCCCCTATCTTTGCAGGAGGCCCGCAGTCATTCCCAGTTGAGGAGGCAGGCTGGAAGAGGGGCCTGGAAAAAACAGCTGTAGAGATTTCAAGGACAAGACGTACCTAGTCTGTAGGTGAAATCAAGAGTTAAGGCCTAAAGAGGTTATAACTTGCCTGAGGGCATGCCATTGCAGAGCCAAAACAGGAATGAGCATTTTGACTGTAACTCCTGGTTGAGTTATGGATCCCATCCCACTACTGGGCATATACCCTGAGAAAACCATAATTCAAAAAGAGGCATGTACCACGATGTTCATTGCAGCCCTATTTACAATAACCAGGACATGGAAGCAACCTAAGTGTCCATCAACAGATGAACGGGTAAAGAAGATGTGGCACATATATACAATGGAATGTTACTCAGCCATAAAAAGAAACGAAATTGAGTTATTTGTAGTGAGGTGGATGGACCTAGAGTCTGTCATACAGAGTGAAGTAAGTCAGAAAGAGAAAAAGAAATACCGTCTGCTAACACATATATATGGAATCTAAAAAAAAATTGTTCTGAAGAACCTAGGGACAGGACAGGAATAAAGACGCAGATGTAGAGGAATCGACTTGAGGATACAGGGAAGTGGAAGGGGAAGCTGGGACGAGGTGAGAGAGTGGCACAGACATATATACACTACCAAATGTAAAATAGATAGCTAGTGGGAAGCAGCTGCATAGCATAGGGAGATCAGCTTGGTGCTTTGTGGCCACCTAGAGGGGTGGGATAGGGAGGGTGGGAGGGAGATGTAAGAGGGGGGGATATATGTATGCATATAGCTAACTCACTTTGTTATAAGGCAGAAACTAACACACCATTGTAAAGCAGTTATACTCCGAGAGTTATTTATGACCATGCTATTCCCAGGTCCCAGTGGATGGACCAGAGAGACAGGACTTTATTGTGATTACAGCTAATACCACACAAGGGTGTTCTGTGGTCTCTCCATTCCCTCACCTAACAAATATTTATGGCATACTCATTATGTGCCAAACACTGTACTTAACAAAAGCACGTGGGGTTCTTGCCCCTTACAGAGCTTAGAGTCTCATGAGGGAGAGAGACGTGAGTGAACTAATCATAAACACAGAAATATGAAATTACAACAGAGGTGTATGCTCTGAAGATAGAGGACATATTTCTGTAAGCAGATGTAAGAGGGGGATTTCATCTTGCCAGAGATCTCTGATAGTTTTTCCAAGGACATCATGTCTGAGCTGAGATCAGAAACAAGTTTAGTGGGGCATGTCTTGTGGGCTGGGGATGGGAACAGTACGACGCGTATCCAGGAATGAAAGAGAGGCAGCAAAGGAGCACAATGCGGAATGAACCTGGAGCCGTGGGCAGGGATCAGACCATAGTGAGCCTTGTAAATCAAGTTTAGGGTAACAGCAATAATAAGTCACTGAAGTGGTTTAAGCAGGAGCAGGACACCATCAGATTTGAGTTTTAAAACTCATGTCCATGGCACGTAATGTTTGAATAAACGTATGTTGAGGTAAGGAGTGAGGAGAACCCTCATCCTAGCTGTGAGGTGGAGAGGGGATTGATGGGGGCCTAAGGTGGGCATATGTAGACATTGGGGGATATTCCAGAATTCCAGGACTAGGTGGTGGCTTTCACAATGGAGAGAAATGGAAGGACTCAAGAGTTCTTTATATCTTAAAATTGGAAGGACTTGATGGATTGGATATGAAGGATGAGGAAAAGAAGCTCAAGTTTGATGGCTGTATTCCTGGCTTGTTGGGGAAGGAGGTGCTAAGCCTCCAGAGAGGAAATGCTGGAAGAGGACCAGGACTGCAAGGGAAGGTCATGAATTCTGCTTGTGCAGGTTGAGACCTCTGGGGCTCTCTGGTGCTTCTGAGAGAAGATGTCAAGTAGGAAATGATATGGGTCTGTATTCAGAGGGAAGGTTCTTGTGCTCATCGAGGTGATAACTGAAGCCATGAATAAAGATGAGGTTACCTAAAATAAAATAAAATTAAATTAAATTAAAAAAAAAGATAAGGTTACCTGAGGGGAGAGTTTGAAGAAAGCACAGGTTAAGCTTGTGGTATTGAACATTTCAGGCTTAAGTGGAGGAGATGAAATATTTATCATTTCTTTCAGTCTACCTTCAGAGGACAGTTACACTTTTTACCTGCATCACCATGAATTCATCATCAGACCTAACTCATTCACACCCTCCCTTTGCAAAGCACCCTCATGCCAAAGTTCCTGTTAGAAATATGGGGCTGCTTAGTTTCTTTCATTCATTCAGAAAAACCTTTTATTTATATGTCAGGCACAGCATTAAGCAGTAGGGATTCAAAAATAAGGAATACAAATCTCTACTTCTAAGGAGTTATATAGTCAAAGTGACAAGTACCTCCAAATAAACTCATCATATGGTAAAATAGAAGCATGTGCAAAGTACTGAACCAAAAGTCCAGCTATCACTGCATGGATATCCTAGAGGTTACCGTGCATTGCCAACATATTGACTCATCCTGAAATTGACATATTGACAACAGTCCTAAAATTGTGCTTACCTAGACACAGTGCCATGCTGAATCTATGGAGCTAGCCTACCCAGCTCTTTTATTTATTTATTTTTTGCCTCAGTTTCCTCGTCTTTTATTTTTTTTAATTTTTATTGGAGTATAGTTGATTTACAATATTGTACCCAGCTCTTTTATTTCTCCCTGACTCTCTCCCTCCCTGACCCCGACATTCTCTTCTCTGCTTTTGCCTTGAGAAGAGAAACCATCTTTGCCTCCATCATGGGATTCAACAAGTCTGTTGTTCGTAAGGATAATCATCTCATACTCTGACCTTTACTCCCCCAACCTCTTCTACTTTGGCCAAATTTATCCCCGCTCTAGTTCAGAAGCCCCTTTCATGGCCACTGTTGGAACTGTGTCACCATCTCCTCTCTCAAAATCTTTCATACCAAGACACATCCCACTGACTAAAACTTCCAGTTCCCGCCTTTCACCCACTCTCTTTCACAAATCTGCTTTACATCCTCTTCACAGATTACAGTTTCTCAACTCCTCCCTCTTCACCCAGCTCTTACCTCACCATCACCCAGGTTAATGATGCACTTACCAGCGTCTCTGGTTCCATTGACCCCTTGACTTTCTTCTACACCCGCATTGCCAAAACCCAACTCTGAGTAAATCCAGAGTTCGATTTTTCTCAAATGCTCTCTTCCCACACTGTGAATAATGCTGGAAAAATTATATAAATGTATCCATTGACCCTAGAGATAGTTGCGATCTAGCATCAGCAGTGGCCCCATATCCTTAGTTAACCTTTTATTTCAAAGGTTCCAGACTTTAGGGTGCATTTGGACACCTAACTTCAGAGGGTATGATTTGGTAGATCTGGGATGGAGCTCAGGAATCTCACACATACACCTCATAGTCCAGATACCATGCACTATTTCATTCTCCGCAACAGTAATATAGCTCTTCCATGCCCCCCAGTTCCCTGTCCCAGTCCTCCTACTCAGCTGATGACCTTTTCTCCCAATCCACTGGGAAAACAAATGGGTTCATTAGCTATAATACTTTGTACCTCTTCTCCTCAGAAAGTTGCTCTAATTTTATTTATATTGTCCTTCTTTCCCTTCCTTCTTTCTAAAGTTAGCCCTGATGCTGGTGTACTGTCCCAGCCCCTCTGAGACCTTGGCTGATTAACATTCTCCTCACTCTCTCAATCTCTTTCCTCCATTGGCTTCTTTCCTGGGGCCTAAAAACAAGCTCAAGTCTTGACTATCCTGAAAAAGGTTCCTTCAGAGTTGTTTCACCTCAAATTCCACAGTCTTAGTCAATTTGGGCTACTATCTCAAGACCCGTAAACTAGGTGGCTTAAGCAACAAGCTTCTATTTCTCACAGTTCTGGAGGCTGAAAGTCTGACAGTAGGATACCAGTAAGGTTGGGAGAGGGTGAGAGCTCCTTTCCTGGGTATAGACAGCCACCTTCTTGTTGCATCCTCACATGGCTGAGAGTTCTAGTCTTTTTATCCTCTTTTTAGGGTACCAGTCCCACCATGGAGACTCTACCTCCATAACTTCATTCAAAACCAGCTTCCCCCAAAGTCCCCCCACTCCAAACACCACCACATTTGGAAATTAGGGCCTCAATGTATGAGGACACGAACATTCAATTCATAGCAACCATTTCATGTTTCATCTGCTTTTTTTCTTTTCTAGTTGGGGTAAAAAATAACCACTTTACCTTGAGCAAAAAATCATACTAAACTGAAAAAAAAATCAAAAGTATTTAAATTAAAAGAAAAATCTCTCATAATCCCAGCCCTCATAGATAACCACTGTTAACACTGAAATATATCCCTCCAGAATTTTTTTCAGTAGATCTATATAAATATTTTTTTCCTAAAACTGGGATTATATTATACATACTAGATTAATGTGTTTTCTCTTCAGAATTTCTGTCTTCTTTCTATTCCAGTGTGTAACTCATCTTTTTAATGACTGTAATCTTCAATTGTACAAATGCGCCATAATTTAAACAACTTCCTTTCAATAGACAATTGGTTGTTGCTATTTTCCCATTAAATCAACATCCTAGTGTATATAATTATCTATCTATCTCTTAGCACAATGGCCTAGAAGTTGAATTACTGGTCAAAGAATATGCATATATTCTGGGTTTTAAAAGTACCTATTTCTCTGGGACTGTCCTGGCAGTCCAGTGGTTAAGACTCTCTGCTTCCACCGCAGGGGGCACAGGTTTGATCCGATTCTGCATGCCGTGTGGTGTGGCCAAGGGGGGAAAAAGTACCGATTTCTCCCATTCTCTGTAATATTGGTTAACGTAAATTCTAATTCTTTTGCGACTATAGCAGTTAAAAAATTACATTGTTTTAGTAGACATTTCTTTGGTTAACAGTGAGGTTGGGCATCTTTCATGTGTTAGCTATTTGTGTTTATTCTTTTACACATTTTAGAATTATATGTGTTTATTCTTCTATACATTTAAAATTTATGTCCTCTACCCCTTTTTCATCCATTTTTTATTTATTAATTTTTGTCACTCTTTATAAGAATATAAATCTTTTTTTTTTTTTTTTTTTGCCGTATGCGGGCCTCTCACTGTTGTGGCCTCTCCCGTTGCGGAGCACAGGCTCCGGATGTGCAGGCTCAGTGGCCATGGCTCACGGGCCAAGCCGCTCCACGGCATATGGGATCTTCCTGAACCGGGGCACAAACCCATGTCTCCTGCATCGGCAGGCAGATTCTCAACCACTGCGCCACCAGGGAAGCCCAAGAATATAAATTTTTTATCTGTTATATGTGGCAAATCATTTTCCACTTAATCTTTTATCTTTAATTTATAAAGATGATATGTGCCTGCCATAGAGAAGTTTATAAAATTTGTGTACTCAACTCAATAAATATTTCTCTGTATGGTTACCAAATTTGGTATTTATGCTAAAAAGACCTACTCTATCCACAAATTATAAAAATATTAAACTTTGTCTTATGTTTTATTCCAATATTTTCATGATTTTACGTTTCACACATAAGTTTTTAATTTTTTTAGAATATATTACAATGTACAGTATAAGGTAGAATTCTAATATATTTCCAAAATATTTTGACAAGTTTTGCAACACTGTTTGGTTTGAAATTCCATCTACACTATATAAAAAAATTCCGGGAAGTAGAATTGTAATTTTTTTAACATCTTTATTGGAGTATAATTGCTTTACAATGGTGTGTTAGTTTCTGCTTTATAACAAAGTGAATCAGTTATACATATACATATGTTCCCATATCTCTTTCTCTTGCATCACCCTCCCTCCTACCCTCCCTATCCCACCCCTCTAGGTGGTCACAAAGCACCGAGCTGATCTCCCTGTGCTTTGCGGCTGCTTCCCACTAGCTATCTGTTTTACGTGTGGTAGTGTATATATGTCCATGCCACTCTCTCACTTTGTCACAGCTTACCCTTCCCCCTCCCCATATCCTCAAGTCCATTCTCTAGTAGGTCTGTGTCTTTATTCCTGTGTTCCCCTATGTTCTTCATTACCTTTTCTTTTTTCTTTCCTTTCTTTAACATTCCATATATATATGTTAGTATACAGTATTTGTTTTTCTCTTTCTGACTTACTTCACTCTGTATGACAGGCTCTAGGTCCATCCAGCTGACTACAAATAACTCAATTTCGTTTCTTTTTATGGCTGAGTAATATTCCGTTGTATATATGTGCCACATCTTCTTTACCCGTTCATCTGTTGATGGACACTTAGGTTGCTTCCATGTCCGGGCTATTGTAAATAGAGCTGCAATGAATGTATTGGTACATGACTCTTTTTAAATTATGGTTTTCTCAGGGTATATGCCCATTAGTGGGATTGCTGGGTCATATGGTAGTTCTACTTTTAGTTTTTTAAGGAACCTCCATACTGTTCTCCATAGTGGCTGTATCAATTTACATTCCTACCAACAGTGCAAGAGGGCACCCTTTTCTCCAAACCCTCTCCAGCATTTATTGTTTGTAGATTTTTTGATGATAGCCATTCTGACCGGTGTGAGATGATATCTCATTGTACTTTTGATTTGCATTTCCCTAATGATTAATGATGTTGAGCATTCTTTCATGTGTTTGTTGGTAATCTGTATATCTTCTTTGGAGAAATGTCTATTTAGGTCTTCTGCCCATTTTTGGATTGGGTTGTGTTTTTTTGATGTTGAACTGCATGAGCTGCTTGTAAATTTTGGAGATGAATCCTTTGTCAGTTGCTTCATTTGCAAATATTTTCTCCCATTCTGAGGGTTGTCTTTCCACCTTCTTTATGGTTTCCTTTGCTGTGCAAAAGCTTTTAAGTTTCATTAGGTCCCATTTTTTAATTTTTCCATTCGTTTCCATTTCTCTAGGAGGTGGGTCAAAAAGGATCTTGCTGTGATTGATGTCATAGAGTGTTCTGCCTATGTTTTCCTCTAAGAGTTTGATAGTGTCTGGCCTTACATTTGGGTCTTTAATCCATTTTGAGTTTATTTTTGTGTATGGTGTTAGGGAGTGTTCTAATTTCATACTTTTACATGTACCTGTCCAGTTTTCCCAGCACCACTTATTGAAGGGGCTGTCTTTTCTCCACTGTATATTCCTGCCTCCTTTATCAAAGATAAGGTGACCATATGTGCGTGGGTTTATCTCTGGGTTTTCTATTCAGTTTCATTGATCTATATTTCTGTTTTTGTGCCAGTACCATACTGTCTTGATTACTGTAGCTTTGTAGTATAGTCTGAAGTCAGGGAGCCTGATTCCTCCAGCTCCGTTTTTCATTCTCAAGATTGCTTTGGCTATTGGGGTCTTTTGTGTTTCCATACAGATTGTGAAATTTTTTGTTCTAGTTCTGTGAAAAATGCCAGTGGTAGTTTGATAGGGATTGCATTGAATCTGTAGATCGCTTTGGGTAGTAGAGTCATTTTCACAATGTTGATTCTTCCAATCCAAGAACATGGTATATCTCTCCAACTATTTCTATCATCTTTAATTTCTTTCATCAGTGTCTTATAATTTTCTGCATACAGGCATTTTGTCTCCTTTGGTAGGTTTATTCCTAGATATTTTATTCTTTTTGTTGCAATGGTAAATAAGAGTGTTTTCTTAATTTCACTTTCAGATTTTTCATCATTAGTGTATAGGAATGCTAGAGATTTATGTGCATTAATTTTGTATCCTGCTACTTTACTGAATTCATTGATTAGCTCTAGTAGTTTTCTGGTAGCATCTTTAGGATTCTCTATGTATAGCATCATGTCATCTGCAAACAGTAACAGCTTTACTTCTTTTCCAATTTGGATTCCTTGTATTTCTTTTTCGTCTTTGATTGCTGTGGCTAAAACTTCCAAAAGTATGTTGAATAATAGTGGTGAGAGTGATCAACCTTGTCTCGTTCCCGATCTTAGTGTAAATGTTTTCAGTTTTTCACCATTGAGGATGATGTTGGCTGTGGGTTTGTCATATATGGCCTTTATTATGTTGAGGAAAGTTCCCTCTATTCCGACTTTCTGGAGGGTTTTTATCGTAAATGGTGTTGAATTTTGTCAAAAGCCTTTTCTGCATCTATTGAGAAGATCCTATGGTTTTTCTCCTTCAATTAGTTAATATGGTGTATCACATTGATTGATTTGCTTATATTGAAGAATCCTTGCATTCCTGGGATCAACCCCACTTGATCATGGTGTATGATCCTTTTAATGTGCTGTTGGATTCTGTTTGCTAGTATTTTGTTGAGGATTTTTGCATCTGTGTTCATCAGTGACATTGGCCTGTAGTTTTCTTTCTTTGTGACATCTTTGTCTGGTTTTGGTATCAGGGTGATGGTGGCCTCATAGAATGAGTTTGGGAGTGTTCCTCCCTCTGCTATATTTTGGAAGAGTTTGAGAAGGATAGGTGTTAGCTCTTCTCTAAATGTTTGATAGAATTCGCCTGTGAAGCCATCTGGTCCTGGGCTTTTGTTTGTTGGAAGATTTTTAATCACAGTTTCAATTTCAGTGCTTGTGATTGGTCTGTTCATATTTTCTATTTCTTCCTGCTTCAGTCTTGGAAGGTTGTGCATTTCTAAGAATTTGTCCATTTCTTCCAGGTTGTCCCTTTTATTGGCATAGAGTTGCTTGTAGTGATCTCTCATGATCCTTTGTATTTCTGCAGTGTCAGTTGTTACTTATCCTTTTTCAATTCTAATTGTATTGATTTGAGTCTTCTCCCTTTTTTTCTTGATGAGACTAGCTAATGGTTTATCAATTTTGTTTATCTTCTCAAGGAACCAGCTTTTAGTTTTATTGATCTTTGCTATCATTTCCTTCATTTCGTTTTCATTTATTTCTGCTCCGATCTTTATGATTTCTTTCCTTCTGCTAACTTTGGGGGTTTTTTTGTTCTTCTTTCTCAAATTGCTTTAGGTGTAAGGTTAGGTTGTTTATTTGAGACGTTTCTTGTTTCTTAAGGTAGGGTTGTATTGCTGTAAAGTTCCCTCTTAGAACTGCTTTTGCTGCATCCCATAGGTTTTGGGTCATTGTGTTTTCATTGTCATTTGTTTCTGGGTATTTTTTGATTTCCTCTTGATTTCTTCAGTGATCTCTTGGTTATTAAGTAGTGTATTGTTTAGCCTCCATGTGTTTGTATTTTTTACAGATTTTTTCCTGTAATTGATATCTAGTCTCATAGCATTGTGGTCAGAAAAGATACTTGATACAATTTCAATTCTCTTAAATTTACCAAGGCTTGACTTGTGACCCAAGATATAACCTCTCCTGGAGAAAGTTCCATGAGCACTTGAGAGGAATGTGTATTTCATTGTTTTTGGATGGAATGTCCTATAAATATCAATTAAGTCCATCTTGTTTAATGTATCATTTAAAGCTTGTGTTTCCTTATTTATTTTCACTTTGGATGATCTGCCCATTGGTGAAAGTGGGGTGTTAAAGTCTCCTACTATGATTGTGTTACTGTCGATTTCCCCTTTTTTTTTTTTTTTTTGCTGTACGCGGGCCTCTCACTGCTGTGGCCTCTCCCGCTGCGGAGCACAGGCTCCGGACACACAGGCTCCACGGTCATGGCTCGCGGGCCCAGCCGCTGCGCGGCATGTGGGATCTTCCGGGATAGGGGCACGAACCCGTGTCCCCTGCATCGGCAGGCGGACTCTCAACCACTGCGCCACCAGGGAAGCCCTCGATTTCCCCTTTTATGGCTGTTAGTATTTGCCTTATGCATTGAGGTTCTCCTATTTTGGGTGCATACATATTTACAATTGTTACATCTTCTTCTTGGATTGATCCCTTGATCATTATGCAGTGTCCTTCTTTGTCTCTTGTAATCTTTATTTTAAAATTTATTTTGTCTGATATGAGAATTGCTACTCCAGCTTTCTTTTGATTTCCATTTGCATGGAATATCTTTTTCCATCCCCTCACTTTCAGTCTGTCTGTATGTGTCCCTAGGTCTGAAGTGGGTCTCTTGTAGGCAGCATATATACGGGTCTTGTTTTAATATCCATTCAGCCAGTCTGTGTCTTTTGGTTGGAGCATTTAATCCAATTTCATTTAAGGTAATTATTGATATGTATGTTCCTATTACCATTTTCTTAATTGTTTGGGGTTAGTTATTATAGGTCTTTTCCTTCTCTTGTGTTTCCTGCCTAGAGAAGTTCCTTTAGCATGTGTTGTAAAGCTGGTTTGGTGGTGCTGAATTCTCTTATCTTTTGCTTGTCTGTAAAGGTTTTAATTTCTCCATCAAATCTGAATGAGATCCTTGCTGGGTAGAGTAATCTTGGTTGTAGGTTTTTTTCCTTCATCACTTTAGTTATGTCCTGCCTCTCCCTTCTGGCTTGCAGAGTTTCTACTGAAAGATCAGCTGTTAACCTTATGGGGATTCCCTTGTATGTTATTTGTTGTTTTTCCCTTGCTGCTTTTAATATGTTTTCTTTGTATTTAATTTTTGATAGTTTGATTAATATGTGTCTTGGCATGTTTCTCCTTGGATTTATCCTGTATGGGACTCTCTTTGCTTCCTGGACTTGATTAAGTATTTCCTTTCCCATATTAGGGAAGTTTTCAACTGTAATCTCTTCAAATATTTTCTCAGTCCCTTTCTTTTTCTCTTCTTCTTCTGGGGCCCCTATAATTTGAATGTTGGTGCATTTAATGTTGTCCCAGAGGTCTCTGAGACTGTCCTCAATTCTTTTGATTCTGTTTTCTTTCTTCTGCTCTGCAGTAGTTATTTCCACTATTTTATCTTCCAGGTCACTTATCTGTTCTTCTGCCTCAGTTATTCTGCTATTGATCGCTTGTAGAGAATTTCAATTTCATTTATTGTTTTGTTCATCACTGTTTGTTTGCTCTTTAGTTCTTCTAGTTCCTTGTTAAACGTTTCTTGTATTTTCTCTATTCTGTTTCCAAGATTTTAGATCATCTTTACTATCATTATTCTGAATTCTTTTTCAGGTAGGCTGCCTATTTCCTCTTCATTTGTTCAGTGTGGTGGGGTTTTGCCTTGCTCCTTCATCTGCTTTGTGTTTTTCTGTCTTCTCATTTTGCTTAACTTACTGTGTTTGGAAGGTCTCCTTTTTGCAGGCTGCAGGTTCATAGTTCCCGTTGTTTTTGGTGTCTGTCCCCTGTGGCTAAGGTTTGTTCAGTAGGTTGTGTAGGCTTCCTGATGGAGGGGACTAGTGCCTGTGTTCTGGTGGATGAGGCTGGATCTTTTCTTTCTGTTGGGCAGGTCCATGTCTGGTGGTGTGTTTTGGGGTGTCTGTGGCCTTATTATGATTTTAGGCAGCCTCTCTGCTAATGGGTGGGGTTGTGTTCCTGTCTTGCTAGTTGTTTGGCATAGGGTGTCCAGCACTGTAGCTTGCTGGTCGTTGAGTGAAGCTGGGTGTTGGTGTTGAGATGGAGATCTCTGGGAGGTTTTCGCTGTTTGATATTATGTGTAGCTGGGAGGTCTCTTGTGGACCAGTGTCCTGAAGTTGGCTGTCCCACCTCAGTGGCACAGCCCTGACGCCTGGCTGGAGTGCCTAGCACCTTTCATCCATATGGCTCAGAATAAAAGGGAGAAGAGAGAGAGAGAGAGAGAGGGAGAGAGAGAGAGAATAAAATAAAGTAAAATAAAATAAAGTTATTAAAATAAAAACTAATTATTAAGATTTTTTTTTTTTTTTTTTTTTTTTTTTTTTTGCGGTACGTGGGCCTCTCACTGTTGTGGCCTCTCCTGTTGCGGAGCACAGGCTCCGGACGCGCAGGCTCAGTGGCCATGGCTCACAGGCCCAGCCACTCCACAGCATGTGGGATCCTCCCAGACCAGGGCACGAACCCGTGTCCCCTGCATCAGCAGGTGGACTCTCAACCACTGCGCCACCGGGGAAGCCCAAGAAAAAAATTTTTTTAAGTAAAAAAAAAAAAAAAACAGAACCCTGGGACAAATGGTAAAAGCAAAGCTATACTGACAAAATTACACACAGAAGCATGCAGGTACACACTCACACAAAGAGAAAAAGGGAAAAATATATATATATCTTTGCTCCCAAAGTCCACCGCCTCAATTTGGGATGATTCATTGTCTATTCAGGTGTTCCACAGATGCAGGGTACATCTAGTTGATTGTGGAGATTTAAACCACTGCTCCTGAGGTTGCTGGGAGAAATTTCCCTTCTCTTCTTTGTTCACATATCTCCTGGGGTTCCGCTTTGGATTTGTTGCTGCGCCTCTGCATGTAGGTCACCTGAGGGCATCTGTTCTTTGCTCAGACAGGACGGGGTGAAAGGAGCAGCTGATTCGGGGGCTCTGGCTCATTCAGGCCGGGGGCAGAGAGGGATACGGAGTATGGGGCGAGCCTGCGGCGGCAGAGGCCGGCATGACGTTGCAATAGCCTGAGGCGCGCCGTGCGTTCTCCCCGGAAAGTTGTCGCTGGATCATGGGACCCTGGCAGTGGCAGGCTGCACAGGCTCCTGGGAGGGTAGGTGTGGATAGTGACCTGTGCTTGCAGACAGGCTTTTTGGCGGCTGCAGCAGCAGCCTTAGCGTCCCATGCCCGTCTCTGGAGCTCCTTTAAGCAGCGCTATTAATCTCTCCTCGCGCACCAGGAAACAAAGAGGGAAGAAAAAGTCTCTTGCCTCTTCGGCAGCTCCAGACTTTTTTCCGGACTTCCTCCTGGCTGGCTGTGGTGCACTAGCCCCTTCAGGCTGTGTTCACGCCGCCAGTCCTCTCCCTGGGATCAGACCAAAGCCCGAGCCTCAGCTCCCAGCCCAGCCCGCCCTGGCGGGTGAGCAGACAAGCCTCTCGGGCTGGTGAGTGCTGGTCGGCGCTGATCCTCTGTGCGGGAGTCTCTCCACTTTGCCCCCCGCACCCCTGTTGCTGCGCTCTCCTCTGTGGCTCCGAAGCTTTCCCCCCTCCGCCACTCACAGTCTCTGCCTGCGAAGGGGCTTCCTAGTGTGTGGAAACCTTTCCTCCTTCACGGCTCCCTCCCACTGCTGCAGGTCCCATCCCTATTCTTTTGTCTCTGTTTTTTCTTTTTTCTTTTGCCCTACCCCGGTACGTGGGGAGTTTCTTGCCTTTTGGGAAGTCTGACGTCTTCTGCCAGCGTTCAGTAGGTGTTCTGTAGGAACTGTTCCACATGTAGATGTGTTTCTGATGTATTTGGGGAGAGGAAGGTGATCTCCACGTCTTACTCTTCCACCATCTTGAAGCTCCTCCTCTGTAATTTTAATTACTCTAGTCTTGCTATACTTTTTGATGTGTTTTTGGTAGTGTAGGGCCCTCCTAATTACTGTTTTCAAATGTTTATTATGTAGATGAACTTTAAAATCATTTTTAAACTTTCATATTCTCCCAATTCTAATTAATGAAAAAGCATTGGGCTTCCCTGGTGGCGCAGTGGTTGAGAGTCCGTCTGCCGATGCAGGGGACACGGGTTCGTGCCCCAGTCCAGGAGGATCCCACATGCCGCAGAGCGGCTGGGCCCGTGAGCCATGGCCGCTGAGCCTGCGCGGCCGGAGCCTGTGCTCCGCAACGGGAGAGGCCACAACAGTGAGAGGCACGCGTCCCGCAAAAAAAAAAAAAAAAAAAAAAAAAAAAAAAAAAAAAAAGCATTAACTTCATGGATAAAGTTATAATATTGAATTTTCCCTTCAAAAATATAATTCTTATCTCTCCATTTATTCAAGCCTTTTTTATGTTCTCAAGTAAGGTTACATTGTTTTCTCCACTGGGTCTTGCAAATTCTTAAATTTATTTCTAGGCATTTGATATTTAGTTGTCTTTATTTTTGGAGTTAGGATGAGATCCCTGTTTAATTCTGTTTTCTGACTGACCATTAATTATAAGCAAATTTCTGCATGTATATCTTTTATCTGCCCATCCTAATGAACTTTCTTATAGTTTTAAATAGGTTTCTAGTTGACATTGTAGTGAACAGCATTCGTTGCCTGCTTGGAATCTCTTAAGCCCCCTTTCTAATAGGACCAGATTTTTATTTGGATATCCACCTTTTTTTCTAGGCTACTATAGACTTTGGGTGGAACACTGAGTAAGGGTAAATACAGGTTTAAGGTTTAAGGGTAAAAACAGATTAGTCTAACCTATGAGAACCATTTTTCACCCTTGAAACAATGCCTGGTTCAGAAATAACAATGTGGTTTAATTTGGGCCAATGAAATTTGAGAAGAAACTTTCTGAGGCTTTAGAAAGGAATTCCTCAACTCTCTGAAAGCTATAAGATCCCAATTCTCTGTTATCCCCTGGACATGAACAAGGAAGCTTATAGCCCCAACTACTATAGACACCCATCCTATAACTTTAAGGGAAACTAGCCTTTCAGTTAAGTTGACACAGGGACCAGGACATGAAGGCAGAATGCAGCTGAGTCCTTGATGATATCACTGAATTACTGGATCAATCAACCCTGAGGCCCATGCCATTTCTGAGCTTTCAGTTATGTAAACCAATAACGTTTAATATTTTCAAAACCAGTTTGAACAGGATTTCTGTTAACTTCAATGTTAAAGAGCCCTAACTTCTTTGGTATCTTAAATTTTTAAGATAGAATATAATATGAACTATAAATAATCATCATTTACTCTCTTTTTTTTCTTCTTAATCCTTATATTTATTTCTTTTTCTTCCCTTATTTTATGGGCAGAAGTCGTTACAAAAATACTGAATCATAATAATAAAAACAGGCATCCTTCTATTGTTCCTTAATTTACTGACAATGTCTTTAGTGGGCCATTCATTAAGTTTCATGTTTCCTGTTTCTCATGATAAGACTTTTTAAAAAAAATTTAAGCAATGTGATTTTAAAAACAAGAATGAGTTTGGATTTTATCAAATGTCTTGAATATTTAATGAGGATATTGCATTTCAAAAAATTCTTCTGTTTCTTGTTATGTTATTACTTAATTATACTATATTTTAAATGTTCTACTCTTGAGCTAGCATTGTATTCCTGAAAAGACCCCTATTTAGTCGTGATACACATATTCATATACTGCTAGATTTAATTTTCCAGTATTTAGTTTTTGATTTCTTTTTGGCTTGGATATTATAAGTAGGTGATTTGTGTTTTATTTGTCAGACTTTGATATCAAACTAATACTATTCATGAACAAAAGAACTGGAAAGATTTCCATATTTCTCTAGCCTATGGAACAATTTAAATAACCCAAGAATGATCTGTTCCTTAAAAATAATGTGTTCCATTTATATACAAATATGAGCCAACCTCCTCTTTGGTTAGCAGATCTTGGAGAAGATTTTAATATCTACTATAGTTATTGTTGTTTATATGTCTTAAGTGATTTTTGATCAGTTATGCTTTTCTTGAAACTCTTTTATTTGATATAGATTTTTAAAATTAGTAATACTGATGTAGCATACAATTTTAAAGCATCCTTCTTCATTTCAAAAATTATTCACTTATATTTTCCTCTCTTTTTTCCTTGGTCTCAGTTGCTAGAGGTGTATCTGTTTTCATAGTTATATTTGAAGAATGATACCTTGATTTTTGTCAGTTAGTTTTGTTTTATTTAAAATCAACTAGTTTCTTATTTTTCTTAATACATTTCCCCTGATTTAGTTTAATTTCTTTCATTGTTCTTATTTATTTCTTTAAGTTTACTGATTTTAATTTATATTCTTCATTGTAGAAGTAATTCAGGTTTTGAGTTTTCCTCTGAGAACTGCTTTGGTTGTATAAATATATTTTGGTATATTGTGTTTAATTGTTGTTAATTCTTAGAAAAATCTGTCATTTCTGTTTGATTTCCCTTAGACCAAATAGTTATTTGTCAGTGTGATTTTTTAATATAGTATCCAAGAAAGTTTTATTAGTAGTATCTAACTTTATTGTAGAATATTCAGAGAATGTGTGCTAAGATTTCAAATTTGTGGGATATATTGTAAATGTCTTTGTGGCCTAATATACAATCAAAGTTTTTAACAGTCTGCAAGCTTTTGAAGAATATCTTTGCATTGCACAAAGCTATATATTTATATAATCAAGATGAATGCTTATTTAAATTTGTTACTTTATTATACTTATTATATTAGTTTTCTATTATTGCATAACAAATTACCACAAACCTAGCATCTTAATACAACACAAATTTATTATCTTACAGATTGTATGGGCCAAGATGGCATTGACGGTTCCTCTGCTCAAACCTCACAAGGCTAAAATCAAGCTGTTGGCCAGCCATCAGCCAGTGTCCTTATCTGGAGGCTCGACTAGAGAAAGCCATTGTAAGTACCTCAGGTTTTTGGTAGAATTCTTTTCCTTTTGCTTGAAAGAATGTTTCCATTGTGTTGCTAGTTGTTGGTTGGGAGCTGCTTTCAGACCCTAGGGTTGCTTTCAGGTCCTTGCCATATAACCCCCTCCATAAGCCCTCTCTGACTTCCAAATTTCTTAGTTTGGGAACAGCCTTGTCCATTTTAAGGGTTCCTCTAATTAGATCTAGCTCACCCAGGATAACCTCCCTTTTGTTTAACTCAAAGTCAACTGATTAGGGATATAAATTATAGTTGCAAAATCCCTTCAGCCATTAACATAATATAATCACAGGAGTGATATCCCATTGTATTCAAGCCTGGCCCATGCTCAAGGAGAGTGGACTATAGAGAGTGTATATACCAGTGGTGGGAAACTTGGGAACCAACTAAGAATTCTGTCTGCCACACTTATCCTGTCAAATCCTGAGGAAACTATGTTCAAATCTTCCGCCATGATGATGGTTTTAATAAATTCCTGTGTTATTGGAAGGTTTTACTTAATATATGTCTATATTATGCTTTGTTGTTTGTTGGGTAGCTTTGCACTGTGTCAGCATGGCTGGGCTCAATGCATCTCCCCAAATTCCCTTTTCTGTGTATTTCTGGTTGGGGTGGAGCCACCAGAGAGGTTCTCACACAGGTTGTGGAGGACGGAATTAAAAGGGTAGGCATTTTGTAGCTCACATGTGTTGCTGCTTGTCTGCTGGTTCACCTTGTGGGTGGGATGCAGCAGCCAGATTGCACCCACTTCACCTCCCCTGGCTCCTTCTTCAGCTTCTCTGATTCCTGCACTAGGGGTGTGTGTATGTGTGTGTGATTCCACCATGTAGTGTCTCAGCTTCTGTAGGACATCCAAACCACCAAGGTCAGGAACAATAAGGGCTAAGAGTTTTCAGCAGTTGTCAGTCTATCCTTGTGGACTCCTGATTGTGCCGGTAGTTTCTGGCTTGTTCTTGTTCTCCCTAACTTTTCATCCATCTTCCCTTTCTGACTGCCTGCCCTACGGACCTCAAATATGCTCCCCTGTGCTAGTAACTGAACAAATGCAAATTAAAACCCCAATAAGATAACAATTTATGCCAATCAGATTGGCAAAAACAAAAAATGTTATAGTATCCAGGGTAAGCCAGGATTTAGATCCACTGCAACACAACACCAGTACATTGCTGGTAGCAGTATAAATTGATATAAAACATTATGAGACAATACCTAGTTTGGCATTTTCTAATAAATTTGAAGGTGTGGGTACCCAATGACCCAGCAATTCCACACCAAGAAATACACCCTGGGAAAATGATTGCATAAATGTACCTAGAGAAATGTACAAGATGGTTCCTAGCAGCACTATTTCTAATAGTAAAATAATTAGAAACAACCAGATGCTAAACAATAAATAGATAAATAAACTGAGTAAATTTTTATAATGGGATACCATAAAGCAGTTGAAATTAATGAATTATAGTTACAAAAAACAACATAAGTGAATCTCAGAAATAGAATGTTGACCCAAAAAAAGCACGTTGCAGAAGAATTCACTCTTTTTACATTAAGGAAAAAACATAGAAAATTGTCCAACAATTTTTAGGAACAAAGTCTACGTGGTAAATCTATGAAGAAATGCAAAGTGATGCTAAAAATAAAGCTCAGGATTATCAGGGATTATGTCTCAGGAGAGGGGGAGAAGAAGGGGATTTGAGGGTCCAGGCAGGGGACAGTAAGGTAATAGTCCTATTGCTCATCATAAGCTGGGAGATGGGCTCAGACGTGTTGATTGTATCATGAATTTTTATACCTTGCATTTGTTTTATTAATAAAGAGAAAAAGTAAAACATTGAAAAAATAACAGAAGAAATGAGCTCTCTGCTTCCCTCTGCTCACTGATTCACCCTGTATGTCTTTGAGAGAGAAGTCTTTTTTTTTTTTTTTTTGGCTGCACTGCATGGCTTTCAGCATCTCAATTTCTCCACCAGAGATTGAACCCAGGCCACGGCAGTGACAGCACTGAATCCTAACCACTAGGCCATCAGGGAACTCCAAGAGAAATCTTTTAAAAATATGATTTAGTTACAATTTTCCCTTTCCTATAGATCAGTGATTCCCCATTCTTTAAAGAGTGAAGTCCAAACTACCTAGACAGATATTCAAGGTCTTTCACAAATCTGGCTCCTCCAGACCTGCCCAAATATGTATGTCAATATCCCCCCAAATTAAACACTCTGTTTCTTCTGGAAGGGCCCATAAGGGTCCCACAAAGTTCCTTGCTCATTTCTGCCCACAGGTTCTTCCTTGTGCTCTATCCATTCACCTCAAATGCCCTTCCTCTGCCTCTCTGCCTGTTCAGACCCTATTCACCTTATCTCCGTAAGGCCATGACTACTTGCTAACTCATTTATGAACCCTTTCCTCTCAATTCCACTGAATAGTGAAATCTCTCACAGTCAAATGCCTATCCCATTCATGGCATGAATCACTTATCCCTTAATTATATACAGCTCCTTACCTCTTCTTGTCTGTCTGTGTGTGTATGTATGTACACATGTGTTTTTTTTTTTTTTTTTTTTTTTTTTTTGTGGTACGCGGGCCTCTCACTGTTGTGGCTTCTCCCACTGCGGAGCACAGGCTCCGGACGCGCAGGCTCAGTGGCCATGGCTCACGGGCCCAGCCGCTCCGCGGCATGTGGGATCTTCCCAGACCGGGGCACAAACCCGTGTCTCCTGCATCGGCAGGTGGACTCTCAACCACTGCGCCATCAGGGAAGCCCACACATGTGTTTTTTTATCCCCAAATAGATGACAAACTCTTCAAAAATAAGAATTATGCTCTATATTTCTTGGTATGACCTAAAGGGCTTAGCACAGTAAACATTTGTCTAGAAACATTGAAAGAAGCTTTCTCGGAGACCTTCAAGATGGCAGAGGAGTAAGACGTGGAGATCACCTTTCTCCCCACAGATACATCAGAAATACATCTACACGTGGAACAACTCCTACAGAACACCTACTGAACGCTGGCAGAAGACCTCAGACTTCCCAAAAGGCAAGAAACTCCCTCCCTAACCCACCTGGGTAGGGCAAAAGAAAAAAGAAAAAACAGAAACAAAAGAATAGGGATGCGACTTGCACCTCGGGGAGTGAGCTGTGAAGGAGGAAAAGTTTCCACACACTAGGAAGGCCCTTCACTGGCGGAGACGGGGTTTGGCCAGTGTGGGGGGGGTAAGCTTCGGAGCCACGGAGGAGAGCACAACAACAGCGGCGCAGAGGGTAAAGCAGAGAGATTCCCACACAGTGGATCCGTGCCGACCAACACTCACCAGCCCCAGAGGCTTATCTGCTCACCCGTCGGGGCGGGTGGGGGCTGGGAGGTGAGGCTTGGGCTTTGGTCGGATCCCAGGGAGAGGACTGGGGTTGGCTGCATGAACACAGCCAAAAGGGGGCTAGCTCGCCACAGCTAGCTGGGGGGGAGTCCAGAAAAAACTCTGGACCTGCCAAAGAGGCCAGAGACCATTGTTTCAGTGTGCGCGAGGAGAGGGGATTCAGAGCACCACCTAAACGAGCCGCAGAGACGGGCGCGAGCTGTGGCTATGAGCGCGGACCCAGAGACGGGCATGAAACGCTAAGGCTGCTGCTGCAGCCACCAAGAAGCCTGTGTGCAAGCACAGGTCACTATCCACACCTCCCCTCCCAGGAGCCCGTGCAGCCCGCCACTGCCAGGGTCCCGTGATGCAGGGACAACTTCCCTGGGAGAACATGGTGCACCTCATGCTGTAGCAATGTCTCATTGGCCTCTGCAGCCACAGGCTTGCCCCGCATTCCATACCCCTCCCTTTCCCCAGCCGAGTGAGCCAGAGCCCCCTAATCACCTGCTACTTCAACCACGTGCTGTCTGAGCAGGAACAGACGCCCTCAGGCGACCTACATGCAGAGGCGGGACCAAATCCAAAGCTGAAACCCAGGAGCTGTGCGAACAAAGAAGAGAAATGGAAATTTCTCCCAGCAGCCTCAGGAGCAGTGGATTAAATCCCCACAATCAACCTGATGTACCCTGCATCTCTGGAATATGTGAATAGACAACAAATCATCCCAAAATTGAGGCGGTGGACTTCGGGAGCAACTGTAGAGTTGGGGTTTGCTTTCTGCATCTAATTTGTTTCTGGTTTCATGTTTATCTTAATTTAGTATTTAGTTTATTATCATTGGTAGATTTGTTTATTGATTTGGTTGCCCTCTTCCTCCATTTCTTTTTTTTTATATATAGATAAATTTTCTTTTCCTTTTTCTCTTTTTGTGAGTGTGTATGTATGTGCTTCTTTGTGTATTTTGTCTGTATAGCTTTACTTTTACCATTTATCCTAGGGTTCTGTCTGTCCGTTTTTTTTGTTTGTTTGTTTGTTTTTAAGTAGAGTTCTTAGCACTTGTTATCATTGGGGGATTTGTTTTTTGGTTTGGTTGCTATCTACTTTCCTTCTTTCTTTTTAAATTACTTTTTAATTTTTTTATACTTAATAATTTATTTTTATTTTAATAACCTTATTTTACTTTATTTTTTTCTTTCTTTTTTTCTCCCTTTTCTTCTGAGCTGTGTGGCTGACAGGGTCTTGTTGCTCCAGCTAGGTGTCAGGCCTGAGCCTCTGAGGTGGGAGAGCCGAGTTCAGGACATTGGTCCACCAGAGACCTCCTGGCTCCACATAATATCAAATGGTGAAAGCTCTCCCAGAGATCTCCCCTCAATGTTAAGACCTAGCTCCACTCAACAACCAGCAAGCTACAGTGCTGGACGCCCTATGCCAAACAACTAACAAGACAAGAACACAACCCCATCGACTAGCAGAGAGGCTGCCTAAAATCATAAGGTCACAGGCACCCCAAAACACACCACTGGACGCGGTTCTGCCCAACAGAAAGACAAGATCCAGCCTCATTCACCAGAAAACAGGCACCAGTCCCATCCACCAGGAAGACTGCACAATTCACTGAAACAACCTTAGCCACTGGGGGCGGACACCAAAAACAACAAGAACTATGAACCTGCAGTCTGCGAAAAGGAGACCTTCCAAACACAGTAAGTTAAGGAAAATCAGAAGAGAGAGAAATACACAGCAAATGAAGGGAGCAAGGTAAAAACCCACCAGACCAAACAAATGAACAGGAAATAGGCAGTCTACCTTAAAAAGAATTCAGAGTAATGATAGTAAAGATGATCCAAAATCTTGGAAATAGAATGGAAAAAATACAAGAAACCTTTAACAAGGACCTACAAGAACTAAAGAGCAAACAATGATGAACAACACAGTAAAGGAAATTAAAAATTCTATAAAAGGGGGCTTCCCTGGTGGCGCAGTGGTTGAGAGTCCACCTGCCGATGCAGGGGACATGGGTTCATGCCCCGGTCTGGGAGGATCCCACATGCCACGGAGCAGCTGGGCCCGTGAGCCATGGGCCTTGAGCCTGCACATCTGGAGCCTGTGCTTTGCAACAGGAGAGGCCACAACAGTGAGAGGCCCGCGTAACACACACACACACACACACACACAAATTCTCTAAAAGGAATCAATAGCAGATTAACTGAGGCAGAAGAACAGATAAGTGACCTGGAAGATAAAATAGTGGAAATAACTACCACAGAGCAAAATAAAGAAAAAAGAATGAAAAGAATTGAGGACAGTCTCAGAGACCTCTGGGACATTAAGTGCACCAACATTTGAATTATACGGGTCCCAGAAGAAGAAGAGAAGAAAGGGACTGAGAAAATAAGTGAAGCCATTATAGTTGAAAGCTTCCCTAATATGGGAAAGGAAATAGTCAATCAAGTCCAGGAAGCACAGAGAGTCCCATACAGGATAAATCCAAGGAGAAACATGCCAAGACACATGTTAATCAAACTATCAAAAATTAAATAAAAAGAAAAATATTAAAAGCAGCAAGGGAAAAACAACAAATAACATACAAGGGAATCCCATAAAGTTCACAGCTGATCTTTCAGCAGAAACCCTGCAAGCCAGAAGGGAGTGGCAGGACATATACCCTGAGAAAACCATAATTCAAAAAGAGACATGTACCAAAATGTTCATTGCAGCTCTATTCACAATAGCCCGGAGCTGGAAACAACCTAAGTGTCCATCATCGGATGAATGGATAAAGAAGATGTGGCACATATATACAATGGAATATTACTCAGCCATAAAAAGAAACGAAACTGAGCTATTTGTAATGAGGTGGATAGACCTAGAGTCTGTCATACAGAGTGAAGTTAGTCAGAAAGAGAAAGACAAATACCGTATGCTAACACATATATACGGAATTTAAAAAAAAAAATGTCATGAAGAACCTAGGGGCAAAACGGGAATAAAGACACAGACCTACTTGAGAATGGACTTGAGGATATGGGGAGGGGGAAGGGTAAGCTGTGACAAAGCGAAAGAGAGGCATGGACATATATACACTACCAAACGTAAGGTAGATAGATAGTGGGAAGCAGCCGCAGAGCACAGGGAGATCAGCTCGGTGCTTTGTGACCGCCTGGAGGGGTGGGATGGGGAGGGTGGGAGGGAGGGAGATGCATGAGGGAAGGGATGTGGGAACAGATGTATATGTATGACTGATTCACTTTGTTATAAAGCAGAAACTAATTTAAAAAATTAATTAATTAATTAATTAATTAAAAAAAAAAAAAAAAAGTGATGAAAAGGAAAAACCTCCAACCAGGATTACCCAGCAAGCATCTCATTCAGATTCGATGGATAAATTTTGCATTACAGACAAGCAAAAGCTAAGAAGATTCAGCACCACTAAACCAGCTTTACAACACATGCTAAAGGAACTTCTCTAGGCAGGAAGCACAAGAGAAGGAAAAGACCTACAATAACAAACCCAAAACAATTAAGAAAATGGTAATAGGAACATACATATCGATAATTACCTTAAATGTAAATGGATTAAATGCTCCAACCAAAAGACATAGACTGGCTGAATGGATACAAAAATAAGACCCATATATATGTTGTCTACAAGAGACCCACTTCAGACCTAGGGACATATACAGGCTGAAAGTGAGGGGATGGAAAAAGATATTCCATGCAAATGGAAATCAAAAGAAAGCTGGAGTAGCAATACTCATATTAAACAAAACAGACTTTAAAATAAAGACTGTTACAAGAGACAGAGAAAGATACTACATGATGATCAAGGGGTCAATCCAAGAAGAAGATATAACAATTGTAAATGTTTATGCACCCAAATAGGAGCACCTCAATACATAAGGCAAATGCTAACAACCATAAAAGGGGAAGTCAACAATAACACAATCATAGTAGGGGACTTTAACACCTCACTTTCACCAATAGACAGATCATCCAAAATGAAAATAAATAACACAAGCTTTAAATGATACATTAAACAAGATGGATTTAATTGATATTTATAGGACAGTCCATCCAAAAACAACAGAATATCCTTTCTTCTCCAGTGCTCATAGAACATTCTCCAGGATAGATCATGTCTTGGGTCACAAATCAAGCCTTGGTAAATTTAAGAAAATTGAAATCATATTAAGTATCTTTTCATACCACAATGCTATTAGACTAGATATCAATTGCAGGAAATAAATCTGTAAATATTACAAATACATGGAGGCTAAACAACACACAAGTAAATGATCAAGAGATCACTGAAGAAATCAAAGAGGAAATCAAAAAATACTTAGAAACAAATGACAATGAAAACATGATGACCCAAAACCTATGGGATGCAGCAAAAGCAGTTCTGCAAGGGAAGTTTATAGCAATACAGTCCTACCTCAAGAAACAAGAAACATCTCAAGTAAACAACCTAACCATACACCTAAAGCAATTAGAGAAAAATAACAAAAAACCTCCAAGTTAGCAGAAGAAAAGAAATCATAGAGATCAGATCAGAAATAAATGAAAAAGAAATGAAGGAAACAGTAGCAAAGATCAGTAAAACTAAAAGCTGGTTCTTTGAGAAGATAAATTGATAAACCATTCGCCAGATTCATCAAGAAAAAAACGGAGAAGACTCAAATCAATAGAATTAGAAATACAAAAGGAGAAGTTACAACACACACCACAGAAATACAAAGCATCCTAAGAGACTACTACAAGCAACTCTATGCCAATAAAATGGACAACCTGGAAGAAGTGCACAAATTCTTAGAAAAGCACAACCTTCTGAGACTGAACCAGGAAGAAGTAGAAAATATAAACAGACCAATCACAAGCACTGAAATTGAGACTGTGATTAAAAATCTTCCAACAAACAAAAGCCCAGGACCAGATGGCTTCACAGGCGAATTCTATCAAACATTTAGAGAAGAGCTAACACCTATCCTTCTCAAACTCTTCCAAAATATAGCAGAGGGAGGAACACTCCCAAACTCATTCTATGAGGCCACCATCACCCTGATACCAAAACCAGACAAAGATGTCACAAAGAAAGAAAACTACAGGCCAATATCACTGATGAACACAGATGCAAAACTCAACAAAATACTAGCAAAAAGAATCCAGCAGCACATGAAAAGGATCATACACCATAATCAAGTGGGGTTTATCCCAGGAATGCAAAGATTCTTCAGTATACGCAAATCAATCAATGTGATACACCATATTAACAAATTGAAGAATAAAAACCATATGATCATCTCAATAGATGCAGAAAAAGCTTTCGACAACATTCAGCATCCATTTATGATAAAAGCTCTCCAGAAAGTAGGAATAGAGGGAACTTTCCTCAACATAATAAAGGCCATATATGACAAACCCACAGCCAACATCATTCTGAGTGATGAAAAACCGAAACCATTTCCTCTAAGAACAGGAACAAGACAAGGTTGTCCACTCTCACCACTATTATTCAACATAGTTTTGGAAATATTAGGCACAGCATTCAGAGAAGAAAAAGAAATAAAAGGAATCCAAATTGGAAAAGAAGAAGTAAAACTGTCACTGTTTGCAGGTGACATGATACTATACATAGAGAATCCTAAAGATGCTACCAGAAAACAACTAGATCTAATCAATGAATTTGGTAAAGTAGCAGAATACAAAATTAATGCACAGAAATCTCTTGCATTCCTATACACTAACAATGAAAGATCAGAAACAGAGTTAAGGAAACACTCCCATTTACCATTGCAACAAAAAGAGTAAAATACCTAGGAATAAACCTACCTAAGGTGACAAAAGACCGGAATGCAGAAAACTATAAGACACTGATGAAACAAATCAAAGATGATACAAACAGATGGAGAGATATACCATGTTCTTGGATTGAAAGAATCAACATTGTGAAAATGACTCTACTACCCAAAGCAATCTACACATTCAATGCAATCCCCATCAAACTACCAATGGCATTTTTCACAGAACTAGAAGAAAATATTTCACAATCCATATGGAAACACAAAAGACACCAAATAGCCAAAGCAATCTTGAGAATGAAAAACAGAGCTGGAGGAATCAGGCTCCCTGACTTCAGACTATAATATAAAGCTACAATAATCAAGACAGTATGGTACTGGCACAAAAACAGAAATATAGATCAATGGAACAGAATAGAAAGCCCAGAGGTAAAGCCACACACATATTGTCACCTTATTTTTGATTAAGGAGGCAAGAATATACAGTGGAGAAAAGGCAGCCTCTTCAATAAGTGGTGCTGGGAAAACTGGACAGCTACATGTAAAAGAATGACATTAGAACATTCCCTAACACCATACACAAAAAGAAACTCAAAATGGATTAAAGACCTAAATGTAAGTCCAGACACTATAAAACTCTTAGAGGAAAACATAGGCAGAACACTCTATGACATAAATCACAGCAAGATCCTTATTGACCCACCTCCTAGAGAAAGGGAAATAAAAACAAAAATAAACATATGGTACCCAATTAAACTGAAAAGCTTTTGCACAGCAAAGGAAACTATCAACAAGATGAAAACTGAAGCCCAAGACAAAGTAGCGACCTGTCCAAAACCATGCAGTTAGTGGGAGGGTGAGGATTCAAATTTGAACCTTTGGACTCTGGTTCCAGTTCACCTTCTACAATTGCTCAGAGACAGTGGAGAAATCCCATTTTGTCATAAAGTGAAAGGAGATTTTGGCTTATGGTAGATTTTTATTCAGCCTTTCCCAATTTCTTTATGAGTATGCTATTTCATAGAGTGAATACACTGTAATTGGGAAAAGATTCCTTTGGTAGAATTGCAGTTCTCTGTGAGTGAGGCCGAGGCCAAGGGATTGGTCCTGCTAGTGTCATTTGACCTGGACGACTCCACAGCCCCAGTCATGTGCATCTCCAAATTACACACAGCTGATCACTCAGGCCAGGGGTTATCTTGTGCAAATCTATCTCCAGAACTGCAAAAAAAAAAAAAAAAAAAAAAAGCACGTGCCCTGTAGATAGTACATTAGCAACAACATCTCTGTGTAGGGCAGCTAGTATTACAACTGTAACTTTAGTATTTCAAGAGCCTGAATAATTCATCAGGCCTGGGATCAGGGTGAGGGATCACAAGTTCCACAAAGAAGCCCACTGCCCTGGAAGTTCATGCATTCCCCCCACCAGGAAGATGCTGGACACAATATCTTGAGAAAGGCATTGAAGTTCCCCCCATATCTCTCAGCAATTAGGTTAGGGGTCCATTGCCTGCTTTTTGAGCTCTGCCAGTGGAGCTCCCCAAATGCCTACTAGTTCTATATAGTAGCCCAGCCTGCTCTCCATACAGTCCTGAGAATCTGGGAATTCCTTCTTATTCTAGCAAGTAACTATTGCTCTTTTGGTTGGTTATATTGTCAGTCATGTCTATAAAAGTGCTAGATCAGAAGGCCTTCCTTCCAGAAGTTCCTCCACGAATTACAATTCTAACTGCTCCATTAAGCACAGAGGGCACAAAAATCTGTTTTTAAAGTTCTTTCCAAGGTAGCTCTCTTCTCCTAATTTTGTATTTGTTGTAGCGCAATGGGAAGAATCAGCAATGGTTACTGATCCATTTCTCAGTAAAAGGCAAAGTAAAGGGTGAACTTTACCTTGTCCTTAGATAAGACATGGCATCCTAACCTAAAGAACATCCTGGAACTCTCCATATACTTCTAGGAGACTCCCATGAGAAACTGAGGCACACATGCAATGTAAGTTTCCTTCATTTCCCAAATCCACCAAGGTTGCTTTTTTATTTTTTTATTTTTATTTATTTATTTATTTATTTATTTTTGTGGTATGTGGGCCTCTCACTGTTGTGGCCTCTCCCGTTGCGAAGCACAGGCTCCAGACGCGCAGGCTCAGCGGCCATGGCTCACGGGCCCAGCCGCTCCGCGGCATGTGGGATCCTCCCGGACCCGGGCACGAACCCATGTCCCCCGCATCAGCAGGCGGACTCTCAACCACTGCGCCACCAGGGAAGCACCCCAAGGTTGCTTTTTTAAAAATTATTATTATTACAGTTTGAAAATTTAATTTGTTAGCTGGTGAAAAATATATTACAGTGACCTCCAGAAATTTTAAAACAAAACCATATAGTTTCAAGTAGACCATTATCTAGGAATTCACTGCAGAATATACCACTGGCAGCAAAACATTTGTTATTGGTGGTGAGTTATCAGTGTGTTTTGAAATGCCATATTTCTCAATGGAAGTGTGCTCTCAAAACACCTCTAAACATCTGATTTAATACAAAGTATTTGGAGACTACAATAGTGGTTACTCATATGGACCTTTTGCAGATTAATCTCTGAATAATTGATCAAATCTCCACCTAGCTGAGGTGCTTTAATGGTTGAATTGATAAAAAGTAACCAGTCAATTAATGATCACCATAAGCAGTAGAGAAAAAATTTAAAGTCAACTCCATTTGATCTGAATTGAATGTAGTTGTAGCTAATGTGTGCTTGCCCAGGGAAATCTTTGATTCCATGACTGTCATGTCCTCTATGATCTAAGTTCATTGATCTTCTGGGTACAAAGATAAAGAACATCTGTTTACCCACATATTTGCTCAGAGAGAATTTAAGGGGAAGTATGTTGACTAAATGAAGGAAGGTCACTTCTGTTTTTGTTGTTTCTGTGATATCAAAGGGTTTGACTGATGAAACTTGGTATGCTACTAAAGGATATGAAGGAGAACATTACAGTCGATTTGAAAATGGCAGTCAGTTATATTTATCAAATGAGCATTAAAATATTATATTTGGTACATGGAGAGAGGCAAAGCGATATTTGAAAGCAGCTTAATATACTGTCTGAAAACGTGTTGGGCATGTTGTTTGTATTGTCTATAGTGTAGTATATTGTTCTTATCCACATTGATGCAATTCAGTTCAACAAACATTTTTTGAATATATAAGTGCTTGAGACTGTGCTAGGTCCTGGGTACATGAAGATGAATTAAAAAGAACCTGGGCCTTCAAGATGATCTCAATCCAATTAAGAAACCACATAGATAGTTGGTAAATTTTGTAAATGTATAAGTGGTTGAACTGAGTAAACTCCATGAAATTCCCAGAACTTTTTGCCCTTAAAAGGATGTCAAAGAGAGAGGCTGATTAACTCTTATGAAAGGAGATTGTCCTTGAATGGAATGAACTGAGACCCAGGATGTTGTCTTCAGCTTCACAGATCTAAAACTTAATTTCACAGTGTCACTCAAATATGACTAAGCCCTGGAGGACTGACTCAAGTCACCAAATTCACTAGAGGCTGACTAATGAATGAGATGTCTGTTTATTAATTTACAATGTGAAAAACAACCATGTTACTCCTTTTGGCTGATCAACACACGCCTTTTAGTAATAGTCTTCGCAGAAACCAAATTGCTCTTGAAAGCTTGGAAAACATGGATCAGAACAGAGGGAATTGGCTGCCTCAACAACTGCTCCTTCCACCCACAGGCTGTTGCCCTTCAGGAAGGATTTGCTTCTCATTCCACACTCAGGGATTCTCTCTCTAGGCTGCAGATCCTCCTGATCCTCATCTTCTTGGCTCCTTTTCATATTCCCTTTTCATCAACCTTTTCAATTTTCACCTTTCAGTCCCTCTGCTTTGGGATCGATGTTTCCTTAGATGGTCCCAGGATCTCAACCTGACTTTCACTGCTCGCTTCTGTCCTTCAGATAACTCTTGGCACTGTCGCTGCTCACTCCCACGTCTAGCCCAGCAACCAGAATCCTTCTCCATCCAAAAGCCTAGCATCCCCATCCCCATCACTTTGTCCTGGAGGGGATTCAGAAAGTAACCTGATTGATGATGTACCTATTTCTACTACAGAAATATATCCATGGAAGGAATGAGACCATTGTATCCATTGGTCATGACTCCATCAGCAATCCTGGAGACCATTTCTTCTCTTGAGAGAGAGCTCAGTGTGGGGTTGAACTCACAGGCCCCAGAGTCAGAGCTTTGGTTTCTATTTTTTCTTTACCACTTAATAGCTGTGGTGCCTTTGGCAAGTTATTAACTGCTTGGCACCTCAGTTTCCTCTTTTATAGAAAGGGGATTATAACAGTTCATATCTCAGAGGTTCTGAGGTGTAAATGAATTATTTTATATAACAATTCATATGGCACATAGTAAGCACAAAATACTGTTACTGCTCTTGGTCTATACTTTTTCTGGATTCTAAGTAGCCCCTTTATGAGAGCACAATGACCTCAGATGTTTGACAATGCAGTTGAGTGGGCTATAGTTTCAGAGTAACACCCTCTTGATGTGATGCAGGAGAGGATCAGATTAGATTAGATAGCATATTCATACTTGCTTACCATCTCCAGCGTACACAACTTAGCATCTGCCTCATCACAGTGACAACAGGCACCACTTATTTAGCACTTTTTAATGTGTCAGGCACCATGTGAATAGCTTTATGAATATTACCACATGTAATATTGGCAACACCCTTATAAAGGAAGGTATTGTTTTTGCAGTTCTAAAGATGAGGAAACTGGGCTTTCTGGCATTAGGACATTGTCTGGAATGTCTGGACAGCAACTGGAGGAGCTCTTACTTGAACCGAGGTCTTCCCAGTTCTAGAACCCAGGCTTTTCTCCTTCTCCATAATGCTCTATGGTCTCCCTCATAAAATTCAGAACAACCCTTTCTTTAAGTTGTCTGCATATTCTAGGGGCACCTTCTTATAGACTCCCAAAATAAGGACATGGACCTATTGTCCATAATCAGTTCAAGCCAGACACCTGGAATTTCTTGGGACAGCCCTGATTGTACGTTTTGGCACAGCTGTCCTGCATTTTGTTTATTTGTTTTGCTCCAATTGTTGCTATTGTTGTTTTTATTTTGGTGCCAATTCAGGATTCCTTATTCCTAACAGGAACCAATTAACTGAACCTTTATGTCTGAATACCCTCTGACTGAAGACCAATTTACTAATCTTAGAGTTAATAAATTCTTGACCTAGAGTTCCTAAATTCCCCTCCTTTTAGGGACAGGATTGATCCTGGGCTAGACCCCAGGGTTGGAGTCAATCCATCATATTGATTAGAGGACTTGGTGGCTACAGGTCAAGGATACCATCCTCATGCCCACCTCTATGGCTTCCATGTCCCTTCTCCGGCTCCCTTCAATTCCTGGCTGGGGAATCATTCCCCAAAGACTCTGTCCTTGGACGCTTGCTCAAGCCTGGCTTTGGAGTCTGGCTTCTGGGTTTTCAGCACAAAACCCACAAGTGCTACCCTTGGAGATCCAAAGTCCTGAGGTGAACTGGGAACTTTGATTTGGCCCCACAGGGCAGGCTCTTAACCCCCATCTTTTCCAGGCAAACGTTCTTGTCTTTCCACCTTCTCCATTTCTTGTTAACATACCTTTATCCTCTAGGTCTCCCAGGTTTGTAATCTTGGAGTCACCTTCGATGTGTCTCATATTTAGGCTTCTACCATAGTTATTTCTTACATTTGCCTTATCTTTTCCTATCTCACTGACAGCCCTAAACCTTTTTATTACGTATATGGATTACTAAAATAATCTGTGAACTCCAGAGTTTTTAACCTGGGGAACAAACACCCCCTGGAAGGTCCATAGATGAGCTTTAATAGGTCTGTAAAATGCCTGAAATTATTTTTTGAAGTACTGGTGTGCTGGTATGCATACATGCATTTTTCTGTGTAAAATAATAGTTTTCATCAGTCTCTCAAGAGAGTTGTATCGATTTCCAATTACCATTGGAAATTACCAAAAATTTAGTGGCTTACACAAATTTATTCTCTTACAAGTCTGGAAGTCAGACTTCTGTAATCGAAGTGTTGCCAGGGCTGCATTCCTTCTGGAGGCTTCTATGTCCTTGCCTTTTTTAGTTTCTAGGGGCCACCTGCATTCTGTAGTTTGTGGTCCCTTCCCTGCATCACTCCAACATCTTGCCTCTGTTGTCGTATCTCCTACTATTCACTCTGATCTTCTGCGTCCCTCTTATAAGGACTCTGGTAATTACATTGGGCCCATTCTGGTAATCCAGGGTACTCTCCCCCTCTCAAGATTCTTAATTTAATCACATTTGAAAAGTCCCTTTTGCCATATAAGGTTACATTCACAGGTTCCAGGGATTAGAATATGGACATCTTTAAGGTATCGTTATTCAACCTACCATGGAGTTATTACCTCAAATATGCTGTCTTCACTGGCTTCTTTAGCAACCTAGACAATTATTTCTCAAACATCACTCTCACTTGCTATCTCCTGTATAAGTTTGTAATTACTTCCTCTTACCTATAGATCAATGTACACTCTGAATCCAGCATTCAAGGCCATTAGCCAGCAGGCCCCAATTCATCTTTCTAATCTCATTCCCAGTGTTCCCCAGCTGGGACCCTCTAAGTCATTCCCCTGAGAAAGCATTATTATTCCCAGCTCCACCCTGTTCACTGCCAAGAATAACCTCCTGACTCACTCCTCTCCACCACTGTAATTTCTTCCCTTTTTAGGAAAGACTTTCTTCCATGTCATTTATCATTCATGATGTTTTCCTTTATGAAGCCTTAGATTCATTGTTGACCAATACTATACTCGTGTTTTACTTTGACTCATCCTCTGGCTGAGGATGAGTAAATATTCTAAGAACAAGTTTCTTTCACATTCCTCAAAATGCCTAGAGGAGCTTATGAATGAATAGTTCCTTTTCTCTCTTCCATCTTTTCCCAGAAAACAACTCTATACTCCACAGATACACTGTGTCTTTCATTTTGGTCCTTTCTCTACCATCCAATATTAGCTATTCTGAAATATTATCATCAAGTGACTTGCACAAAGAAAATGAAGTTTCATGGACAAGAATTTTAAAAAGTATTCAATTTTAAAAAAACTATCTTTATTTCAACCTCTGGTATTTAAAAGTCTAAGAGGTATTTTTCAGATTTTCCCCCATCAGGGATGGAGAAAAGGCACAATTTAGAAAAGCTTAGGGGCTTCCCTGGTGGCGCAGTGGTTAAGAATCTGCCTGCCAGTGCAGGGGACACGGGTTCAAGCCCTGATCCAGGAAGATCCCAAATGCTGTGGAGCAACCAAGCCCATGTGCCACAACTACTGAGCCTGCGTGCCACAACTACTGAAGCCTGCGTGTCTAGACCCCGTGCCCAGCAACAAGAGAAGCCACTGCAATGAGAAGCCCGCACACTGCAACAAAGAGTAGCCCCCCCACTCGCCACAACTAGAGAAAGCCCATGCACAGCAACGAAGAGCCAATGCATCCAAAAATAAATAAATAAAAAAAATTTTTAATAGAAAAGCTTAAAGAGGGGGATTATTTTACCTATAGTACAAATAGAATGTGTTGTTTATCTATAGTGAGTTGGAAATATCACAGTCTTTTTTTTCCTCTTCCCATCCACTGGTGGCATGGGCTCGGCCAAAGCTCAAGGACAACTTCTTATAAAATTCTCTTTAGAACTCTGGGCAAAGCCCCTGATTGACAGTAGGACTCCTCCACTCCCACCTTCTCCATTTGCTTCTTCTCTTGGCTCTAACTACAAATTGTCTTTCCTCTAAGAACCCAGTTGCCTTTTTGACTCTATTTCCAATGGCTCATTCTTCTACATCCCCTTTCCTGCCTACATCTCTGAGACAAGGGAAAAAGACCAGCTTTCCTGACTCCTCACTATTTCCCCTACCTTATTCCTTTGACCTCCAAATTCTTGGGCCAAACTGTCTTCCACTGTCATCCTGGTTGGTTTGTTTTTTTTTAAGTGTGGTAAATATTTAAAATGTTTATTATATAAAATTACTTTTATAGTTAGAAAACATGAAGAAATAATGACTTCATAGGCTTTCCTCTCTGTGTCTGGAAACTGCTGGCAGAGGTACTTGGGGAATGCCCATTGTCAGACTGAAATGTAAAGTGACATTACTAAAAACTTTTTTCTTTATAGTCCCCTCATGTCAAGAGAGTTGAACTCAGAAGGCCCCTCTCTTTCTTTCTTCCTTCTTTCCTTCCTTCTTTTCTTTAACTAAGAAGTGTTTTTACTCAAAGTTCCTATAGGTGTTGGGTATGGTTATTTCTGCTAAGTTACATTCCAAATGGTTGAGATGGGGTCTAGACTATAAATAGGATCCTTAAATGATGTTCAAAAAAGAAAACATATGTATACGTAATCACGTATTCTAAACCATATGTAGCCAACATTGGTTTGCTAACACAACAGCCATCTCCCTTTCCTTTTCTTTATCATAGCAGGGCCCCTATTTCACTCCAGAGGTGATTCCTTTCCCATGTGACTCAAGGATAAATCTTGACTGGTGTAAGCCAATCGTCAGACACAATTTCTCTTGCCAGTGATTGTTTTAAACATGGACATGTGATCTAGTCCTGGACAACATATAATAATGAGCAAATATCCACTGGGGAATGTTGGGAAGCATTCACTTCACTTTTTAATTTTACTTTATTTTTTTATACAGTAGGTTCTTATTAGTTATCTATTTTATACATATTAGTGTATACATGTCAATCCCAATCTCCTAATTCATCACACCACCACCATCACCACCACCCCCGCCACCTTCCCCCCTTGGTGTCCATACGTTTGTTCTCTACATCTGTACCTCTAGTTCTGCCTTGCAAACCAGTTCATCTATACCATTTTTCTATTTATTTGTTAATTTATTTTTGGCTGTGTTGGGTCTTCATGGCTGTGCACGGGCTTTCTCTAGTTGTGGCTAGTGGGGGCTACTCTTTGATGTGGTGCGCGGGCTTCTCATTGCAGTGGCTTCTCATTGTGGAGCACAGGCTCTAGGTGCACGGGCTTCAGTAGTTGTGGCATGCAGGCTTCAGTAGTTGTGGCACAAGGGCTCTAGAGAGCAGGTTCAGTGGTTGTGGCGCATGGGCTTAGTTGCTCTGAGGCATGTGGGATCTTCCTGGACCAGGGCTCGAACCTGTGTCCTGTGCATTGGCAGGTGGATTCTTAACTACTGCGCCACCGGGGAAGTCCTGTACCATTTTTCTAGATTCCACATATATGCGTTAATCTATGATATTTGTTTTCCTCTTTCTGACTTACTTCACTCTGTATGACAGTCTCTAGATCCATCCACGTCTCTACAAATGACCCAATTTCCTTCCTTTTTATGGCTGAGTAATATTCCATTGTATACATATACCACATCTTCTTTATCCATTCGTCTGTCGGTGGGCATTTGGTTGCTTCCATGACCTAGCTATTGTAAGTAGTGCTGCAATGAACATTGGGGTGCATGTTTCTTTTTGAATTATGGTTTTCTCTGGGTATATGCCCAGGAGTGGGATTGTGGGATCATATGGTAATTCTATTTTCAGTTTTTTAAGGAACCTCCATACTGTTCTCCATAGTGGCTGTATCAGTTTACATTCCCACCAACAGTGCAAGAGGGCTCCCTTCTCTCCACACCCTCTCCAGCATTTACTGTTTGTAGATTTTCTGATGATGCCCATTCTAAACAGTGTGAGGTGATACCTCATTGAGTTGTGATTTGCATTTCTCTAATAATTAGTGATGTTGAGCAGCTCTTCATGTGCCTCTTGGCCATCTGTATGTCTTCTTTGGAGAAATGTCTATTTAGGTCTTCTGCCCATTTTTTGATTGGGTTGTTTGTTTTTTTAATATTGAGCTGCATGAGCTATTTATATATTTTGGAGATTAATACTTTGTCCATTGATTTTTTTGCAAATATTTTCTCCCATTCTGAGGGTAGTCTTTTTGTCTTTATAGTTTCCTTGGCTGTGCAAAAGCTTTTAAATTTCATTAGGTCCCATTTTTTTATTTTTGTTTTTATTTCCATTACGCTAGGAGGTGGGTCAAGAAAGATCTTGATGTGATTTATGTCAAAGAGTGTTTTTCCTGTGTTTTCCTCTAAGAGTTCTATAGTGTCTGGTCTTATGTCCAGGTCTTTAATCCATTTTGAGTGTATTTTTGTGTATGGTGTTAAGGAGTGTTCTAATTTCATTCTTTTACATGTAGCTGTCCAGTTTTTCCATCACCACTTATTAAAGAGACTATCTTTTCTCCATTGTATATCCTTGCCTCCTTCGTCATAAATTAGTTGACCATAAGTGCGTGGGTTTATCTCTGGGCTTTCTATCCTGTTCCATTGACCTGTATTTCTGCTTTTGTGCCAGTACCATATTGTCTTGATTACTGTATCTTTGTAGTATAGTCTGAAGCCAGGGAGTCTGATTCTTCCAGCTCTGTTATTTTTCCCTCACTGTTGCTTTGGCTATTCGGAGTCTTTTGTGTCTCCATACAAATTTTAAGTTTTTTTTTGTTCTAGTTCTCCAAAAGATGTCATTGGTAATTTGATAGGGATTGCATTGAATCTGTAGATTGCTTCAGGTAGTATATTCATTTTCACAATATTGATTCTTCCAATCGAAGAACGTGGTATATCTCTCCATCTCTTTGTGTCATCTTTGATTTCTTTCATCAGTGTCTTGTAGTTTTCTGAGTACAGGCCTTTTACCTCCTTAAATAGGTTTGTTCCTAGGAATTTTAATCTTTTTGTTGCAGTGGTGTATGGGATTGTTTCCTTAATTTCTCTTTCTGATTTTTGTTGTTAGTGTATAGGAATGCAAGAGATTTCTGTGCATTAATTTTGTATCCTCCAACTTTACCAGATTCATTGATTAGATCTAGTAGTTTTCTGGTGGCATCTTTAGGATTCCCTATGTATAGTATCATATCATCTGCAAACAGTGACAGTATTACTTCTTTTCCAACTTGTATTCCTTTTATTTCTTTTTCTTCTCTGATTGCTGTGGTTAGGACTTACTTCCAAAACTATGCTGAATATTAGTGGCGAGAGTGGACATCCTTGTCTTGTTCCTGATCTTAGAGGAAATGCTTTCAGTTTTTCACCATTGAGAATGATGTTTGCTGTGGGTTTGTCAAATATGACCTTTATTATATTGAGGTAAATTACCTCTATGCCCACTTTTTGGAGAGTTTTTATCATAAATGGGTGTTGAATTTTCTCAAGAGCTTTTTCTGCATCTGTGATGATCATATGGTTTTTATTCTTCCATTTGTTAATACGGTGCATCACATTGATTGATTTCCATATATTGAAGAATCCTTGCACCCCTGGGGTAGATACCACTTGATATGTCATGGTGTATGATCCTTTTAATGTGTTGTTGGATTGTTTGCTAGTGTTTTGTGGAGGATTTTTGCATCTATATTCATCAGTGATATTGGTATGTAATTTTCTTTTTTTGCAGTGTCTGTCTGGTTGTGGTATCAGGGTGATGATGGCCTCATAGAATGAGTTTGGGACTGTTCCTTCCTCTGCAATTTTTAGGAAGAGTTTGAGAAGGATGGGTATTAGCGCTTCTCTAAATGTTTGATAGAATTCACCTGTGAAGCCATCTGGTACTGGACTTTTGTTTGTTGGGAGATTTTTAATCACAGTTTCAATTTCATTACTTGTGATTGGTTTGTTCATATTTTCTATTTCTTCCTGGTTCAGTCTTGGAAGGTTATACCTTTCTAAGAATTTGTCCATTTCTTCCAGGTTGTCCATTTTATTGGCATAGAGTTGCTTGTAGTAGTCTCTTATGATGCTCTGTATTTCTGTGGTGTCCATTTTAACTTCTCCTTTTTCATTTGTAATTTTATTGATTTGAGTCCTCTCCCTCCTTTTCATGATGAGTCTGGCTATAAGTTTATCAATTTTGTTTATCTTCTCAAAGAAGAAGCTTTTAGTCTTATTGATCTTTGTTACTGTTTTCTTTGTTTCTATTTCATTTATTTCTGCTCTGATCTTTATGATTTCTTTCCTTCTACTAACCTTGGGTTTTATTTGTTCTTCTTTCTCTAGTTCCTGTAGGTGTAAGGTTAGATTGTTTAGTTGAGATTTTTCTTGTTTCTTGAGGTAAGATTGTATGGCTATAAACTTCCCTTTTAGAACTGCTTTTGCTGCATCCCGTAGGTCTTGGATCATCTTGTTTTCATTGTCATTTGTCTCTAGGTATTTTCTGTATTTCCTTTTTGATTTCTTCAGTGATCTCTTGGTTATTTAGTAATGTATTGTTTCGCCTCCATATGTTTGTGTTTTTTACGTTTCTTTCCCTGTAATTTATTTCTAATCTCATAGTGTTGTGGTCAGAAAAAATGTTTGATATGATTTCAATTTTGTTGAATTTACCAAGGCTTGATTTGTGACCCAATATGTGAACTATCCTGGAGAATATTCAGTTTGCAATTGAAAAGAAAGTGTAATCTGCTGTTTTTGGGTGGAATACCCTATAAATATCAGTTAAATCTATCTGGTCTATTGTGTCATTTAAAGCTTGTGTTCCTTATTAATTTTCTGTCTGGATGATCTGTCCATTGGTGTAAGTGAGGTGTTAAAGTCCCCCACTATTATTGTGTTACTGTTGACTTCCTCTTTTATAGCTATTAGCATTTGCCTTATGTATTGAGGTGCCCCTATGTTGGGTGCATATATATTTATAATTATTATATCTTCTTCTTGGTTTGATCCCATGATCATTATGTAGTGTCCTTCCTTGTCTCTTATAAGAGTCTTTATTTTAAAGCCTATTTTATCTGATATGAGTATTGCTACTCCAGCTTTCTTTTGATTTCCATTTGCGTGGAATATCTTTTTCCATCCCCTCACTTTCAGTTTGTATGTGTCCCTAGGTCTGAAGTGGGTCTCTTGTAGACAGCATATAGATGGGTCTTGTTTTTGTATCCATTCAGTGAGCCTGTGTCTTTTGGTTGGAGCATTTAATCCATTCACATTTAGGGTAATTATCAATATGTATGTTCCTATTACCATTTTCTTAATTGTTTTGGGTTTGTTTTTGTAGGTCCTTTTCTTCTCTTGTGTTTCCCACTTAGAGAAGTTCCTTTAGTATTTGTTGTAGAGCTGGTTTTGTGGTGCTGAATTCTCTTAGCCTTTGTCTGTAAAGCTTTTGATTTCTCTATTGAATCTCAATGAGATTCTTGCCTGGTAGAGTAATCTTGGTTGTAGGTTCTTCCCTTTCATCACTTTAAATATATCATGCCACTCCTTTCTGGCTTGTAGAGATTCTGCTGAGAAATTAGTTTTTAACCTTATGGGAGTTCTGTTGTATGTTATTTGTCATTTTTTCCTTGTTGCTTTTAATAATCTTCTTTGTCTTTAATTTTTGTCAATTTGATTACTGTGTGTCTCAGTGTTTTTCCTTGGGTTTATCCTGCCTGGGACTCTCTGTGCTTCCTGATCTTGGGTGGCTATTTCCTTTCCCATGTAAGGGGAGTTTTCGAAAATAATCTCTTCAAATATTTTCTCAGGTCCTTTCTCTCTCTCTTCTCCTTCTGGGACCCCTATAATGCGAATGTTGGTGCATTTAATGTTAGAGACCTCTGGGAGGTCTCTAAGGCTGTCTTCATTTCTTTTAATTCTTTTTTCTTTATTCTTTTCCACGGCAGTGATTTTCACCATTCTGTCTTTCGGGTCACATCTCTGTTCTTCTGCTATTGATTCCCTCTAGTGTGTTTTTCATTTCAGTTATTGTATTGTTCATCTCTGTTTGTTTGTTCTTTAATTCTTCTAGGTCTTTGTTAAACATATCTTGCATCTTCTTGATCTTTGCCTCCATTCTTTTTCCAAGGTCCTGGATCATTGTTACAATCATCATTCTGAATTCTTTTTCTGGAAGGTTGCCTAGCTCCACTTTATTTAGTTGTTTTTCTGGGGTTTTATCTTGTTTTTTCATCTGGTACATAGTCCTCTGCCTTTTCATTTTGTCTACCTTTCCGTGAACGTGGTTTTCATTCCACAGGCTGCAGGATTGTAGTTCTTCTAGCTTCTGCTGTCTGCTCTCTGTTGGATGAGGCTATGTAGGAGGCTTGTGCAAGCTTCCTGATGGGAGGGACTGGTGTTGGGTAGAGCTGGGTGTTGCTCTGGTGGGCAGAGCTCAGTAAAACTTTAATCCGATTGTCTGCTGATCGGGTGGGCCTGGGTTCCTTCCCTGTTGTTTGTTTGGCCTGAGGCAACCCAGCACTGGAGCCTACAGGCTCTTTGGTGGGGCTAATGGTGGATTCCAGGAAGGCTCAAGCCAAGGAGTACTTCCCAGAACTTCTGCTGCCAGTGTTCTTGTACCTGTGGTGAGCCACAGCCACCCCGCCTCTGCAGGAGACCCTCCAACACTAGCAGGTAAGTCTGGTCTAGTCTCCTATGGGGTCACTGCTCCTTCCCCTGGGTCCTGATGTTCACACTACTTTGTGTGTGCCCTCCAAGACTGGAGTCTCTGTTTCCCCCAGTCCTGTCAAAGTCCTGCAGTTAAATCCTGCTAGCCTTCAATGTCTGATTCTCTGGTAATTCCTCCTCCTGTTGCAGGATCCCCAGGTTGGTAAGACTGATGATATGGGGCTCAGAACCTTCACTCCAGTGGGTGGACTTCTGTGGTATAACTGTTCTCCCGTTTGTGGATCACACACCCAGTGGTTATGGGATTTGATTTTATTGTGATTGCGCCCCTCGTACTGTCTCATTGTGGCTTCTCCTTCATCTTTGGATGTGGGGTATCTTTTTTGGTGAGTTCCAGTGTCATCCAGTTGATGATCATTCAGCAGTTAGTTGCGATTCCAGTGCTCTCGCAAGAGGGAGTGAGCACACGTCCTTCTACTCTGCCATCTTGAACGAATCTCCCCTTGTTTTTCTTTTCTTTTGTTTTGTTTAACACCTTTATTGGAGAATAATTGGTTTACAATGGTGTGTTAGTTTCTGCTTTATAACAAAGTGAATCAGCTCTACATATACATATATCCCCATATCTCTTCCCTCTTGAGTCTCCCTCCCTGCCACCCTCCCTATCTCACCCCTCTAGGTGGTCACAAAGCACCGAGTTGTTCTCCCTATGCTATGTGGCTGCTTCCCACTAGCTATCTGTTTTACATTTGGTAGTGTATATATGTCCATGCCACTCTCTCACTTTGTCCCAGCTTACCCTTCCCCCACACTGTGTCTTCAAGATTCTCTAGTAGGTCTGCGTCTTTATTCCTGTCCTGTCCCTAGGTTCTTCATGACCTTTTTTTTTTTTAGATTCCATATATATGTGTTAGAATACGGTATTTGTTTTTCTCCTTCTGACTTACTTCACTCTGTATGACAGACTCTAGGTCCATCCACCTCACTACAAATAATGCAACTTCGTTTCTTTTTATGGCTGAATAATATTGCATTGTATATATGTGCCACATCTTCTTTATCCATTCATCTGTCGGTGGCCACATAGGTTTCTTCCATGTTCTGGCTAGTGTAAATAGACCTGCAATGAACATTGTGGTACATGACTCTTTTTGAATTATGGTTTTCTCAGGGTATATGCCCAGTAGTGAGAATGCTGGGTTGTATGGTAGTTTTATTTTTAGTTTTTTAAGGAACCTCCATACTGTTCTCCATAGTGGCTGTATCAATTTCCATTCCCACCAACAGTGCAAGAGGGTTCCCTTTTCTCCAAACCCTCTCCAGCATTTATTGTTTGTAGAATTTTTGATGATGGCCATTCTGACTGGTGTGAGATGATATCTCATTGTACTTTTGATTTGCATTTCCCTAATGATTAATGATGTTGAGCATTCTTTACTGTGTTTGTTGGCAACCTGCATATCTTCTTTGGAGAAGTATCTATTTAGGTCTTCTGCCCATTTTTGGACTGGGTTTGTTTTTGGGTTTTTTTGATATTGAGCTGCATGAGCTGCTTGTAAATTTTGGAGATTAATCCTTTGTCAGTTGCTTCATTTGCAAATATTTTCTCCCATTCTGAGGGTTGTCTTCTTGTCTTGTTTATGGTTTCCTTTGCTGTGCAAAAGCTTTTAACTTTCATTAGGTCCCATTTGCTTATTTTTGTTATTATTTCCCTTTCTCTAGGAAGTGGGTCAAAAAGGATCTTGCTGGTTTATGTCATAGAGTGTTCTGCCTGTGTTTTCCTCTAAGAGTTTTATACTGTCCGGTCTTACATTTAGGTCTGTAATCCGTTTTGAGTTTATTTTTGTGTATGGTGTTAGGGAGTGTTCTAATTTCATTCTTTTACCTGTAGCTGTCCAGTTTTCCCAGCACCACTTATTGAAGAGGCTGTCTTTTCTCCATTGTATATTATTGCCTTCTTTTTCAATGATAAGGTGACCATAAGTGCGTGGGTTTATCATTGGGCTTTCTGTCCTGTTCCATTGATCTATATTTCTTTTTTTGTGCCAGTACCATACTGTCTTGATTACTGTAGCTTTGTAGTATAGTCTGAAGACAGGGAGCCTGATTCCTCCAGTTCTGGCTTTCTTTCTCAAGATTGCTTTGGCTATTGGGGTCTTTTGTGTTTCCGTACAGATTGTAAAATATTTTGTTCTAGTTCTGTGAAAAATGCCAGTGGTAGTTTGATAGGGATTGCATTGAATCTGTAGATTGCTTTGGGTGGTGGAGTCATTTTCACAATGTTGATTTTTTCAGTCCAAGAACATGGTATATCTCTCCATCTTTTTGTATCATCTTTGATTTGTTTCATCAGTGTCTTACAGTTTTCTGCATACAGGTCTTTTCTCTCCTTAGGTGGTTTATTCCTAGGTATTTTATTCTTTTTGTTGCAGTGGTTAATGGGAGTGTTTCCTTAATTTCACTTTAAGATTTTTCATCATTAGTGTATATGAATGCTAGAGATTTCTGTGCATTAATTTTGTATCCTGCTACTTTACCAAATTCATTGATTAGCTCTAGTAGTTTTCTGGTAGCATCTTTAGGATTCTCTACATATAGTATCATGTCATCTGCAAATAGTGACAGCTTTACTTCTTCTTTTCCAATTTGTATTCCTTTTATTTCTTTTTCTTCTCTGATTGCTGTGGCTAAAACTTCCAAAACAATGTTGAATAATAGTGGTGAGAGTGGGCAACCTTGTCTTGTTCCTGATCTTAGTGGAAATGGTTTCAGTTTTTCACCATTGAGGATGATGTTGGCTGTGGGTTTGTCATATATGGCCTTTATTATGTTGAGGTAAGTTCCCACTATGCCTACTTTCTGGAGGCTTTTTACCATAAATGGGTGTTGAATTCTGTTGAATGCTTTTTCTGCATCTATTGAGATGATCATATGGTTTTTATTCTTCAATTTGTTAATATGGTGTATCACGTTGATTGATTTGTGTATATTGAAGAATCGTTGCATTCCTGGGATAAACCCCACTTGATCATGGTGTATGATCCTTTTCATATGCTGCTGGATTCTGTTTGTCAGTATTTTGTTAAGGAGTTTTGCATCTATGTTCAAAAGTGATATTGACCTGTAGTTTTCTTTTTTTTTCTTTTTTTTTTAAGCTGAAAAAATATTTTTTATTGAGGAGAAGTGGGAATACTGACACTAGCATGGGTTGCAGGTGGGAGTATAGGCTGGTCATCTGGAGAGCCATCTAGTACCATTTTAAAAAAAAATTTTTTATTAATTTCTGCTTTATAACAAAGTGAATCAGTCATACATATACATCCGTTCCCACATCCCTTCCCTCATACATCTCCCTCCCTCCCGCCCTCCCCATCCCACCCCTCCAGGCAGTCACAAAGCACCGAGCTGATCTCCCCGTGCTCTGCAGCGGCTTCCCACTATCTATCTACCTCACGTTTGGTAGTGTATACATGTCCATGCCTCTCTTTCGTTTTGTCACAGCTTACCCTTCCCTCTCCCCATATCCTCAAGTCCATTCTCAAGTAGGTCTGTGTCTTTATTCCCGTTTTACCCCTAGGTTCTTCATGACATTTTTTTTTAATTCCATATATATGTGTTAGCATACGGTATTTGTCTTTCTCTTTCTGACTTACTTCACTCTGTATGACAGACTCTAGGTCTATCCACCTCATTACAAATAGCTCAGTTTCGTTTCTTTTTATGGCTGAGTAATATTCCGTTGTATATATGTGCCACATCTTCTTTATCCATTCATCCAATGATGGACACTTAGGTTGTTTCCAGCTCCAGGCTATTGTGAATAGAGCTGCAATGAACATTTTGGTACATGTCTCTTTTTGAATTATGGTTTTCTCAGGGTATATGCCCAGTAGTGGGATTGCTGGGTCATATGGTAGTTCTATTTGTAGTTTTTTAAGGAACCTCCATACTGTTCTCCATAGTGGCTGTACCAATTCACATTCCCACCAGCAGTACAAGAGTGTTCCCTTTTCTCCACACCCTCTCCAGCATTTATTGTTTCTAGATTTCTTGATGATGGCCATTCTGACTGGTGTGAGATGATATCTCATTGTAGTTTTGATTTGCATTTCTCTAATGATTAATGATGTTGAGCATTCTTTCATGTGTTTGTTGGCAGTCTGTATATCTTCTTTGGAGAAATGCCTATTTAAGTCTTCTGCCCATTTTTGGATTGGGTTGTCTGTTTTTTTGCTATTGAGCTGCATGAGCTGCTTATAAATTTTCGAGATTAATCCTTTGTCAGTTGCTTCATTTGCAAATATTTTCTCCCATTCTGAGGGTTCTCTTTTCGTCTTGTTTATGGTTTCCTTTGCTGTGCAAAAGCTTTGAAGTTTCATTAGGTCCCATTTGTTTATCTTTGTTTTTATTTCCATTTCTCTAGGAGGTGGGTCAAAAAGGATCTTGCTGTGATTTATGTCATAGAGTGTTCTGCCTATGTTTTCCTCTAAGAGTTTGATAGTTTCTGGCCTTACATTTAGGTCTTTAATCCATTTTGAGCTTATTTTTGTGTATGGTGTTAGGGAATGATCTAATCTCATACTTTTACATGTCCCTGTACAGTTTTCCCAGCACCACTTACTGAAGAGGCTGTCCTTTCTCCACTGTACATTCCTGCCTCCTTTATGAAAGATAAAGTGACCATATGTGCGTGGGTTTATCTCTGGGCTCTCTATCCTGTTCCATTGATATATCTTTCTGTTCTTATGCCAGTACCACACTGTCTTGATTACTGTAGCTTTGTAGTATAGTCTGAAGTCAGGGAGCCTGATTCCTCCAGCTCCGTTTTTCATTCTCAAGATTGCTTTGGCTATTTGGGGTCTTTTGTTTTTCCAAACAAATTTTGAAATTTTTTGTTCTAGTTCTGAAAAAAATGCCAGTGGTAGTTTGATAGGGATTGCATTGAATCTGTAGATTGCTTTGGGTAGTAGAGTCATTTTCACAATATTGATTCTTCCAATCCAGGAGCATGGTATATCTCTCCATCTATTTGTGTCATCTTTAATTTCTTTAATCAGTGTCTTATAATTTTCTGCATACAGGTCTTTTGTCTCCTTAGGTAGGTTTATTCCTAGATATTTTATTCTTTTTGTTGCAATGGTAAATGGGAGTGTTTTCTTGATTTCATTTTCAGATTTTTCATCATTAGTGTACAGGAATGCCAGAGATTTCTGTGCATTAATTTTGTATCCTGCTACTTTACCAAATTCATTGATTAGCTCTAGTAGTTTTTCGGTAGCATCTTTAGGATTCTCTATGTATAGTATCATGTCATCTGCAAACAGTGACAGCTTTACTTCTTCTTTTCCAATTTGGATTCCTTTTATTTCCTTTTCTTCTCTGATTGCTGTGGCTAGAACTTCCAAAAGTATGTTGAATAATAGTGGTGAGAGTGGGCAACCTTGTCTTGTTCCTGATCTTAGTGGAAATGGTTTCAGTTTTTCACCATTGAGAACAATGTTGGCTGTGGGTTTGTCATATATGGCCTTTATTATGTTGAGGAAAGTTCCCTCTATGCCTACTTTCTGCAGGGTTTTTATCATAAATCGGTGTTGAATTTTGTCGAAAGCTTTCTCTGCATCTATTGAGATGATCATATGGTTTTTCTCCTTCAACTTGTTAATATGGTGTATCACATTGATTGATTTGCGTATATTGAAGAATCCTTGCATTCCTGGAATAAACCCCACTTGATCATGGTGTATGATCCTTTTAATGTGCTGTTGGATTCTGTTTGCTAGTATTTTGTTGAGAATTTTTGCATCTATGTTCATCAGTGATATTGGCCTGTAGTTTTCTTTCTTTGTGATATCCTTGCCTGGTTTTGGTATCAAGGTGATGGTGGCCTCGTAGAATGAGTTTGGGAGTGTTCCTTCCTCTGAAATTGTTTGGAAGAGTTTGAGAAGGATGGGTGTTAGTTCGTCTCTAAATGTTTGATAGAATTCGCCTGTGAAGCCATCTGGTCCTGGGCTTTTGTTTGTTGGAAGATTTTTAATCATAGTTTCAATTTCAGTGCTTGTGATTGGTCTGTTCATATTTTCTATTTCTTCCTGATTCAGTCTTGGCAGGTTGTGCTTTTCTAAGAATTTGTCCATTTCTTCCAGGTTGTCCCTTTTATTGGCATAGCGTTGCTTGTAGAAATCTCTCATGATCTTTTGTATTTTGCAGTGTCAGTTGTTACTTCTCCTTTTTCATTTCTAATTCTATTGATTTGAGTCTTCTCCCTTCTTTTCTTGATGAGTCTGGCTAATGGTTTGTCAATTCTGTTTATCTTCTCAAAGGACCAGCTTTTAGTTTGGTTGGTCTTTGCTATCATTTCCTTCATTTCTTTTTCATTTATTTCTGATCTGATCTTTATGATTTCTTTCCTTCTGCTAACTTTGGGGTTTTTTTGTTCTTCTTTCTCTAATTGCTTTAGGTGCAGGGTCAGGTTGTTTACTCGAGATGTTTCCTGTTTCTTAAGGTGGGATTGTATTGCTATAAACTTCCCCCTTAGAACTGCTTTTGCTGCGTCCCATAGGTTTTGGGTCATCGTGTCTCCATTGTCATTTGTTTCTAGGTATTTTTAAATTTCCTCTTTGATTTTTTCAGTGATCACTTCGTTATTGAGTAGTGTATTGTTTAGCCTCCATGTGTTTGTATTTTTTACAGATCTTTTCCTGTAATTGATGTCTGGTCTCATAGCATTGTGGTCAGAAAAGATACTTGATACAATTTCAATTTTCTTAAATTTACCAAGGCTTGATTTGTGACCCAAGATGTGAACTATCCTGGAGAATGTTCCATGAGCACTTGAGAAAAATGTGTATTCTGTTGTTTTAGGATGGAATGTTCTATAAATATCAGTTAAGTACATCTTGTTTAATGTATCATTTAAAGCTAGTGTTTCCTTATTTATTTTCATTTTGGATGATCTGTCCATTGGTGAAAGTGGGGTGTTAAAGTCCCCTACTATGAATATGTTACTGTCGATTTCCCCTTTTATGGCTGTTAGTATTTGCCTTATGTATTGAGGTGCTCCTATGTTGGGTGCATAAATATTTACAATTGTTATATCTTCTTCTTGGATCGATCCCTTTATCGTTATGTAGTGTCCTTCTTTGTCTCTTCTAATAGTCTTTATTTTAAAGTCTATTTTGTCTGATATAAGAATTGCTACTCCAGCTTTCTTTTGATTTCCATTTGCATGGAATATCTTTTTCCATCCCCTTACTTTCAATCTGTATGTGTCTCTAGGTCTGAAGTGTGTCTCTTGTAGACAGCATATATATGGGTCTTGTTTTTGTATCCATTCAGCCACTCTGTGTCTTTTGGTGGGAGCATTTAGTCCATTTACATTTAAGGTAATTATTGATATGTATGTTCCTATTCCCATTTCCTTAATTGCTTTGGGTTCGTTATTGTAGGTATATTCCTTCTGCTGTGTTTCTTGCCTAGAGAAGTTCCTTTAGCATTTGTTGTAAAGCTGGTTTGGTGGTGCTGAAATCTCTCAGCTTTTGCTTGTCTGTAAAGGTTTTAATTTCTCCATCAAATCTGAATGAGATCCTTGCTGGGTAGAGTAATCTTGGTTGCAGGTTTCTCTCCTTCATCACTTTAATTATGTCCTGCCACTCCCTTCTGGCTTATAGAGTTTCTGCTGAGAGATCAGCTGTTAACCTGATGGGGATTCCCTTGTGTGTTATTTGTTTTTTTTCCCTTGCTGCTTTTAATATGATTTCTTTGTGTTTAATTTTTGACAGTTTGATTAATATGTCTTGGCGTATTTCTCCTTGGATTTATTCTGTATGGGACTCTCTGTGCCTCCTGGACTTGATTAACTATTTCCTTCCCCATATTAGGGAAGTTTTCAACTATAATCTCTTCAAATATTTTCTCAGTCCCTTTCTTTTTCTCTTCTTCTTCTGGAACCCCTATAATTCGAATGTTGGTGCGTTTAATGTTGTCCCAGAGGTCTCTGAGACTGTCCTCTGTTCTTTTCATTCTTTTTTCTTTATTTTGCTCTGCATCAGTTATTTCCACTATTTTATCTTCCACCTCACTTATCCGTTCTTCTGCCTCAGTTATTCTGCTATTGACCCCATCTAGAGTATTTTTCATTTCATTTATTGTGTTTTTAATCGATGCTTGATTCATCTTTAGTTCTTCTAGGTCCTTGTTAACTGTTTCTTGCATTTTGTCTATTCTATTTCCAAGATTATGAATCTTGGAAATAGAATCTTGGATCAGCTTTACTATCATTATTCTGAATTCTTTTTCAGGTAGACAGCCTATTACCTCTTCATTTGTTAGGTCTGGTAGGTTTTTATCTTGCTCCTTCACCTGCTGTGTGTTTTTCTGCCTTCTCATTTTGCTTATGTTACCGTGTTTGGGGTCTCCTTTTTGCAGGCTGCAGATTCGTAGTTCCTGTTGTTTTTGGTGTCTGTCCCCAGTGGCTAAGGTTGTTTCAGTAGGTTGTGTAGGCTTCCTGGTGGGGGGGACTAATGCCTGTGTTCTGGTGGTTGAGGCTCGATCTTGTCTTTCTGGTGGACAGGTCCACGTCTGGTGGTATGTTTTGGGGTGCCTGTGGCCTTATTATGGTTTTTTTTTTTTTTTTTTTTTTTTTTAGCGGTACGCGGGCCTCTCACTGTTGTGGCTTCTCGCGTTGCGGAGCACAGGCTCCGGACGCGCAGCCTGTGGACGCGCAGGCTCCGCGGCCATGGCTCACGGGCCCAGCCGCTCCGCAGCACGCGGGATCCTCCCAGACCGGGGCACGAACCCGTGTCCCCTGCATCGGCAGGCGGACTCTCAACCACTGCGCCACCAGGGAAGCCCCTTATTATGTTTTTAGGTAGCCTCTCTGCTAATGGGTGGGGTTGTGTTCCTGCCTTGCTAGTTGCTTGGCATAGGGTGACCAGCACTGTAGCTTGCTGGTCGTTGACTGAAGCTGGGTGCTGGTGTTGAGATGGAGATCTCTGGGAGATTTTCGCTGCTTGATACTATGTGGAGCTGGGAGGTCTCTTGTGGACCCGTGTCCTGAAGTTGGCTCTCCCACTTCAGAGGCACAGCACTGACTCCTGGCTGCAGCACCAAGAGCCTTTCATCCACCCGGCTCAGAATAACAGGGAGAAAAAGTAGAAAGAAAGAATTAGTAGAAGAAAGAAAGAGAGAGGGAAAGAAAGGAAGAAGGGAAGAAAGGAAGGAAGGAAGGAAGGAAGAAAGGAGGGAGGGAGGGAGGGAGGATGGAAAGAAAGAAAGAGAAAGGAGGGAGGGAGGGAGGAATGAAAGCAAAAGGAAGAGTGAATGGAAGAAAGGGAGGGAGGGAGGAAGGAAAGAAAGAAAGAAAGACAGGAGGGAGGGAGGAAGGAAAGAAAAAGTGGAAAGAAGAAGGGTGGGAGGGAGGGAGGGAGGAAAGAAAAAGAAGGAAAGGAGGAGTGGAGGGAGGGAGGGAGGAAGGGAAGGTAGGAAAAAAAAGAGCAGGTAAAGTAAAATAGAATAAAGTATGAAATATAGTAGCGTTATTAAAATTAAAAAGTAATTATTGAAAAAAAAACGGACAGATAGAACCCTGGGACATATGGTGGAAGCAAAGCTATACAGAGAGAATCTTACACAGAAGATTACACATACACATTCACAAAAAGAGAGCAGAGGGAAAAATCAAAAATCTTGCTCTCCAAGTCCACCTCCTCAATTTGGGATAATTCGTTGTAAAAAGAGGAAAAGGGCGAGAAGTCTGAAATCTTACTCTCTAAGTCCACCTCCTTAATTTGGGATAATTCGTTGTAAAAAGGAAAAGGGGGGAAAGTCTTAAATCTCGTCCTCAAAGTCCACTTCCTCAATTTGGGATGATTCGCTGTCCATTTATGCACTCCACAGACGCAGGGCACATCAAATGGGCCGTGGAGCTTTAATCCGCTGCCTCCGAGGCTGCACAGAGAGATTTCCCTGTCTCTGCTCTCACAGCTCCCGGGTCTCAGCCTTGGACCTGGCCCCGCCTCTGCGTGTAGGTCGCTGGAGGGCGTCAGTTCTTCGCTCAGACAGGACGGGTTTAAAGGAGCCGCTGATTCGGGGGCTCTGGCTCACTCAGGCAGAGGGGAGGGAGGGGTGCGCAGTGTGGGGCGGGCCTGCGGCGGCAGAGGCCGGCGTGACGTTGCAGCAGCCCGAGGCGCTCCGTGCGCTTTCCCGGGAAAGCCGTCCCCGGGTCCCGGGACCCCGGCAGTGGCGGGGTGCACAGGCCCCCCGGAAGGCGGGGCGGACAGTGACCCGCGCTCGCACACAGGCCCCGCGGCGGCGGCGGCAGCAGCAGCCCCAGCATCCCACGCCCGTCTCCGAGGTCCGCGCCTGTCTCTGGCGCTTCCCCAAGCAGCCCTCTTAATGCCCTCTCCTTGCGCACCAGGAAACAAAAGGGAAAAAAGTCTCTTGCCTCTTCGGCAGCTCCAGACCCTTTCCCCGGACTCCCTCCGGGCTAGCCGTGGTGCACTAACCCCTTCAGGCTCTCTTCCTGCCGCCAGCCCCAGTCCTCTCCCTGCGCTCCGACTGAAAGCCAATACCCGAGCCTCAGCTCCCAATCCCGCCCGCCCCGGCGGCCAAGCAGACAAGCCTCTCGGGCTGGTGTGTGCCTGAGGGCACCGATCCCCTGTGCCGGAATCTCTCCGCTTTGCCCTCCACACCCCTGTTGCTGTGTTCTCCTCCGCTACTCCGAAGCTTTCCCCCTCCGCCACCTGCAGTCTCCGCCCGCGAAGGGGCTTCTAGTGTGTGGAAACCTTTCCTCCTTCACGGCTCCCTCCCACTGGTGCAGGTCCCGTCCCTATCCTATTGTCTCTGTTTCTTCTTTTTTTCTTTTGCCCTACCCAGGTATGTGGGGAGTTTCTTGCCTTTTGGGGGGTCTGAGGTCTTCTGTCAGCGTTCAGTAGGTCTTCTGTAGGAGTTGTTCCACGTGTAGATGAATTTCTGATGTATCTGTGGGGAGGAAGGTGATCTCCGCGTCTTACTCTTCCGCCATCTTCCTCCGGGGTCCTGACCTGTAGTTTTCTTTCTTTGTGACATCTTTGTCTGGTTTTGGTATCAGGGTGATGGTGGCCTCGTAGAATGAGTTTGGGAGTGTTCCTCCCTCTGCTATATTTTGGAAGAGTTTGAGAAGGATAGGTGTTAGCTCTTCTCTAAATGTTTGATAGAATTCACCTGTGAAGCCATGTGGTCCTGGGCTTTTGTTTGTTGGAAGATTTTAACCACAGTCTCAATGTTAGTGCTTATGATTTGTCTGTTTATATTTTCTATTTCTTCCTGTTTCAGTCTCAGAAGGTTGTGCTTTCTTAAGAATTTGTCCATTTCTTCCAGGTTGTCCATTTTATTGGCATAGAGTTGCTTGTAGTAATCTCTTATGATCCTTTGTATTTTTGCAGTGTCAGTTGTTACATCTCCATTTTCATTTCTAATTCTATTGATTTGAGTCTTCTCCCTTTTTTTCTTGATGAGTCTGGCTAATGATTTATCAATTTTGTTTATCTTCTCAAAGAACCAGCTTTTTGTTTTATTGATCTTTGCTATTTTTTCCTTCATTTCTTTTTCATTTATTTCTGATCTGATCTTTATGATTTCTTTCCTTCTGCTAACTTTGGGGTTTTTTTGTTCTCCTTTCTCTAAATGCTTTAGATGTAAGGTTAGGTTGTTTACTTGAGATGTTTCTTGTTTCTTGAGGGAGGATTGTTTTGCTACAAAGTTCCCTCTTAGAACTGCTTTTGCTGCATCCCATATGTTTTGGGTCATCGTGTTTTCATTGTCATTTGTTTCTAGGTATTTTTTGATTTCCTCTTTGATTTCTTCAGTGATCTCTTGGTTATTTAGTAGTGTATTGTTTAGCCTCCATTTGTTTGTGTTTTTACAGATTTTTTCCTGTAATTGATATCTAGTCTCATAGCGTTGTGGTCGGAAAAGATACTTGATACGATTTCAATTTTCTTAAATTTACCAAGGCTTGATTTATTACTCAAGATACGATCTATCCTGGAGAATGTTCCATGAGCACTTGAGAAGAAAGTGTAATCTGTTTTTTTGGATGGAATGTCCTATAAATATCAATGAAGTCTTTCTTGTTTAATGTATCATTTAAAGCTTGTGTTATTTATTTTCATTTTGTATGATCTGTCCATTGGTGAAAGAGGGGTGTTAAATTCCCCTACTATGATTGTGTTACTGTTGTTTTCCCCTTTTATGGCTGTTAGTATTTGCCTTATGTATTGAGGTGTTCCTATGTTGGGTGCATAAATATTTACAATTGTTGTATCTTGTTCTTGGATTGATCCCTCGATCATTACGAAGTGTCCTTCTTTGTCTCCTGTAATTGTCTTTGTTTTAACATCTATTTTGTCTGACATGAGAGTTGCTACTCCAGCTTTTTTTTGATTTGCATTTGCATGGAATATCTTTTTCCATTCCCTCACTTTCAGTCTGTATGTGACCCTAGATCTTAAGTGGGTCTCTGTAGACAGCATATATATGGGTCTTGTTTTTGTATCCATTCAGCCAGTCTATGTCTTTTGGTTGGAGCATTTAATCCATTTACATTTAAGGTAATTATCAATATGTATGTTCCTATTACCATTTTCTTAATTGTTTGGGGTTAGTTATTGTAGGTCTTTTCCTTCTCTTGTGTTTCCTGCCTAGAGAAGTTCCTTTAGCATATGTTGTAAAGCTGGTTTGGTGGTGCTGAATTCTCTTAGCCTTTGCTTGTCTGTAAAGGTTTTGATTTCTCCATTGAATCTGAAAGAGATCCTTGCTGGGTAGATTAATATTGGTTGTAGTTTTTTCCCTTTCATCACTTTAAATATGTCCTGCCACTCCCTTCTGGCTTACAGAGTTTCTGCTGAAAGATCAGAGCTGTTAACCTTATGGGGATTCATTTGTATGTTATTTGTTGTTTTTCCCTTGCTGCTTTTAATATTTTTTCTTTGTATTTAATTTTTGATAGTTTCATTAATATGTGTCTTGGTGTGTTTTTCCTTGGATTTATCCTGGAAGGGGCTCTCTCTGCTTTCTGAACTTGATTAACTATTTCCTTTCCCATATTAGGGAAATTTTCAACTATAATGTCTTCAAATATTTTCTCAGTCCGTTTCTTTTTCTCTTCTTCTTCTGGGACACTATAATTCGAATGTTGGTGCATTTAGTGTTGTCCCAGAGGTCTCTGAGACTGTCCTCAATTCTTTTCATTCTTTTTCTTTATTCTGCTCTGCAGTAGTTACTTCCACTATTTTATCTTCTAGGTCACTTATCCATTCTTCTGCCTCAGTTATTCTGCTATTGATTCCTTCTAGAGAATTTTTAATTTCCTTTATTATGTTGTTCATCATTGTTTGTTTGCTCTTTAGTTCTTCTAGGTCCTTTTTAAACATTTCTTGTATTTTCTCCTTTCTATTTCCAAGATTTTGGATCATCTTTACTATCATTATTCTGAATTCTTCTTCAGGTAGACTGCCTATTTCTTCCTCATTTTTTGGTCTTGTGGATTTTTACCTTGCTCCTTCATCTGCTCTGTGTTTCTCTGTGTTCTCCTTTTGCTTAACTTACTGTGTTTGGGGTCTCCTTTTTGCAGGCTGCAGGTTCATAGTTCCTGTTGTTTGTTTTTGTCTGCCCCCAGTGGCTAAGGGTGGTTCTGTGGGTTGTGTAGACTTTCTGGTGGAGGGGACTGGCACCTGTGTTCTGGTGGATGAGGCTGGATCTTGTCTTTCTAGTGGGCAGGTCTGCGTCTGGTGGTATGTTTTGGGGTGTCTTTGACCTTACTGTGATTTTAGGCAGCCTCTCTGCTAATGGGTGGGGTTGTGTTTCTCTCTTGCTAGTTGTTTGACATAAGGTGTTCAGCACTGTAGCTTGCTGGTCGTTGAGTGGAGCTGGGTCTTGGCGTTGAGATGGAGATCTCTCGGAGATTTTTGCCATTTGATATTACGTGGAGCTGGGAGGTCTCTAGTGGACCAATGTCCTGAACTAGGCTCTGCCACCTCAGAGGCACAGCCCTGACGCCTGGCTGGAGCACAAAGAGCCTGTCATCCACATGACTCAGAATAAAAGGGAGAAAAAAAGAAAGAAAGAAAGAAAGAGAAAAATAAAATAAAGTTATTAAAATAAAAATTAATTATTAAAAATAAAAAAAATTTTAAGTAATTAAAAAAAAGAAAGAATAGAGCAACCAAACAAAAAAAAACAAATCCACCAATGATAACAAGTGCTAAAAACTATACTAAAGGGCTTCCCTGGTGGAGCAGTGGTTGAGAGTCCGCTTGCCGATGCAGGGGACAGGGGTTCATGACCTGGTCTGGGAAGATCCCACATGCCACGGAGCGGCTGGGCCCGTGAGCCATGGCCGCTGAGCCTGTGCGTCCGGAGCCTGTGCTCCGCAACAGGAGAGGCCACAACAGTGAGAGGCCCGCGTACAGCAAAAAAAAAAAAAAAACTATACTAAAAAAAAAAAAAAAAACGGACAGACAGAACCTTAGGACAAATGGTAAAAGCAAAGCTATACAGACGAAATCACACACAGAAGCATATACATACACACTGAAAAAGAGAAAAAGGGGACAAAATGTATATATATCGTCGCTCCCAAAGTCCACTGCCTCAATTTGGGATGATTCGTTGTCTATTCAGGTATTCCACAGATGCAGGGTACATCAAGTTGATTGTGGAGATTTAATCCACTGCTCCTGAGGCTGCTGGGAGAGATTTCCCTTTCTCTTCTTTGTTCGCACAGCTCCCGGGGTTCAGCTTTGGATTTGGCCCCTCCTCTGCATGAGGGTCACCTGAGGGCACCTCTGTTCCCGCTCAGACAGGACGGGGTTAAAGGAGCAGCTGATTCGGGGGCTCTGTCTCACTCAGGCCAGTGGGAGGGAGGGGTACGGATGCGGGGCGAGCCTGCGATGGCAGAAGCCTGTGACACCATGTGTTCTCCTGGGGAGTTTATTCCTGGATCACGGGACCTTGGCAGTGGCGGGTTGCACAGGCTCCCGGGAGGGGCGGTGTGGAGATTGACCTGTGCTTGCACACAGGCTTCTTGCTGGCTGCAGAAGCAGCCTTAGTGTTTCATGCCGTCTCTGGGGTCCACGCTGATAGCCGCGGCTTGCACCTATCTCTGGAGCTCGTTTAGGCGGCACTCTTAATCCACTCTCCTCGTGCACCATGAAACAATGGTCTCTTGCCTCTTAATCAGGTCCAGACCTTTTCCCAGGCACACTCCCGGCTAGCTCTGACCCACTAGCCCGCTTCAGGCTGTGTTCATGCAGCCAACCCCAGTCCTCTCCCTGGGATCCAACCTCCTCCGAAGCCGGAGCCTCAACTCCCAGCCCCTGCCTGCCCCAGGGGCTGAGCAGACAAGCCTCTCGGGCTGGTCGGCACCGATCCTCTGTGTGGGAATCTCTCCACTTTGCCCTCCCCACCCTTGTGGCTGTGCTCTCCTCTATGGCTCCGAAGCTCCCCCCTCCGCCACCCGCAATCTCCACCCAAGAAGGGGCTTCCTAGTGTGTGGAAACCTTTCCTCCTTGACAGCTCCCTCCTACTGGTGCAGGTCCTGTCCCTATTCTTTTGTCTCTGTTCTTCTTTTGCCCTACCCAGTTATGTGGGGAGTTTCTTGCCTTTTGGGAAGTCTGAGGTCTTCTGCCAGCATTCAGTGGGTGTTCTGTCGGGGTTGTTCCACATGTAGATGTATTTCTGATGTATTTGCGGGGAGGAAGGTGATCTCCGCGTCTTACTCTTCCACCATCTTGAATCTTACCCCCCCTTGTTTTTTTATTTGTTTGTTTTTGTCATCCTTTGGTCATATCTGTACTTGCATGCCCCAAGAATGTGTGAGACTCTCCATGCCCCAAACTGAGTTCAGTCTCTTCCCTGTAAAGCCTTTTCTCCCTCCTGTGTCCCTATGTCTATGAATGGTATTACCATCTACCCAGTCACTTCATCCAGAAACATCCTTAAACTCTCTCTCTCCTGAAAATCCTATTTGTAATCCATCACCATATTCTCTGAATCCTATCTCTTTCATTCTTCTAGAATTTGTTCTCCTCTCTCCAGCCTCACTAACACAGATTTAATCCAGGCTGTCATACTTTCTTGTCTGGGTTACCCAAGAGTTTTCTAATGGATCCTGCTTTTCCTCTTGTCTTATTCTGCTCCAGCCCATCCTCCACATTGCTGGAAGAATGGCTTTCGAAAATGCAGACTGGGTCATATAATTCTCCTATTGTCAGCCTTCCACTGGTTGAATCAGGCTGTGTCTCAGTTGAGGGATTAGGCCAAGTAGGTTGGAATGGAATCTCTGGGTGACTTTTCTAGGAAATGTTTTCCAGCCCTTTCCAGGTGGAATGTATCACTTCCTCCACTATATGTCTTCTCACATATACCCTGTGTATTTTTGTGCCATAGCACCCATAGTCCTTGGCACATACAGTTTGTTCACATGCCTGTCTCTTCCTATGCAAAGAAACCCTCTTGAAAGCCAGGACTACAGAGCAGATGATGTTAATGCCTTGCTGCATGTCCCCTTTGCTGACGTTGAGCCCCCCTGCAGCTGCAGCTGACAGCTCTTGTGCATACTGTTACCTTCTTAGCTCACATGTTACGTCGATCTACTTTGCTACCTGAGAGCTTTCTTCTATGCCACAGGAATTTGCTCTGCATGGCTGCAAAGCAGCTCAAAAATGCCAAAGATGTAATGCTTCTGGGGCAAACTTCAACCAGTGAGGGACAGAAATCTGTGGATGAATGACCAAGCTTTGTGGCCCTTGATAGAACAGTTCTGACACATGTTCTACAGGGTTCCAAAGAGAATCCCCAGAAGGATTGGGCCCCAATTGTCCAGAGTTATGACTCACTCATTAATGCACACTTTACTGGCTTTTATCCCTTCCCTGTCATGCTTTCCCCATTCCTCCCCTTTAACTTCCTGGGATCACCCCCCAAGTTAACCAACTGCACCCTAGTCCTTGTCTCAGCATCTACATTAGGAGAGGATTTCAAACTAAGATAGTTTCTTATTCATCTTTTGGGCACATTTTAAGTGCTTAACAATTTTAATATATGAACAAAGGAATAAATTAATAAGGGCTGTAATGATTCCAGTGGCCAGGTGGGAAGTTGTCCTAGAGTCAGGGCTGATGAGCAGGGATGGGACAGTGGGAAGTGGGCAGAGTTGTCCCAAATGGAATCAGTGATCAATAAAAAGGCTGGGGTCAGAGGGTGTGCAGAAGTCAGGGCAAAATCTGAAAAATGAACCCATAAACAAACTAGTTTGCTAGCCCGTGACTAAGAGGGACCACAGGGGCTTATTTATTTAGACCTGGAAGTGGTAGGTAAGAGTCAGGGGTGGGGATCAGAGTTGGAGTGATTTCTCTGAGCAACAAGGCAGAGCTGGGCATGCTATGAGACAATTACACACAGCTTAATCCTCTCCCACAGCTTACAACTTCAGCCTTCATAAACTAGCCCCATTTACTGTTCTAGGCTCAGATCTCATTATTTCCCCTGAGAACCATGCTCTCTATTTCTACACATCTGTAATTTAATATGTGGTACCCAACTATACCGTGTCACCACCAGCTTCCACACCTTTGCATGTACAATTTCCTTGATGTAGAACAGGTTCTCTGACTCCATCATCCTAGTTAACTTCCATTTGTCCTTCAAAGCTCAGTTCTAATGTTACCTCTTCAGAAGATTGTCCTTGATCTACTTCCCACTACTCCACAAAGCTAGGTGATTCTTCTTGCACACATGATGCGTGTGCACAGAGCCATCAGCACCACACATACTGGTTGTGTTGGCTCCTTTGTCTACTTCATTGAACTGTGAGCTCTTTGATAGTAGAAGCTGCAACTTACTCCTCTCGATTCCCACCCCTCTCTTGGGACCCTGGCACAAAATCTAGCATATTTAAAGTAGCTCTGGCAGCATAGCTTTTATCTCCCCAATTCACCCCATAAAAACAGAGTGACTAGATAGCAAAACCAAAAATCCATGATCAACGGTTATAACAGAAGTAAGTGACACAGTCTCACCATGACTTCCAAAATACAAACAGCTGAGAACAAACCACTGACAGCTGTAAAACCTGAGTTTTATAGGCTTCTGCAAAGGGAGAAGCAGAAAGAAGCAAGAAGATGCCTAACAGATCTGAGAACAGGAAAACCCTGAAACAGCCAATAAGTATTCAATCACTGGAAAGCATGGGGCAGGGGGAGGGGTGGGCAATGTGAAAACAGCTGCTAACACTAGGAGAGCTCTGGCTATCTCTAATAGCAAGTGAGTGCAAGGGGGGAGTGGTCCAGCCCAAAGGGACTAGAGGAGTGTAGCCCCTCATAAACTCTCCAAACCGACCCACCAGAGCTCCCTTTCTGTTCAAGGTCAGACTCCCAGAAGTGAAATCAAAATGGAGATGAAGGGAAGAGAAGGTACAGCTAAAAATGGGGGAGGGGGAAAGCAAATCTCCTTATCTTTTAACACCAACTGAAAACAGAAGAGGGAGCTCTGTGGAGTTTGAAGAGCTACTTGAACATCTGAATCAAGCTTCCTTCTAAAAATTCAGGAAAACAAGATTGGAAAACTGTATTCTCATATGAGAATTAGTAACAGAAAACTATCAAGGTCAAATTTTACACAAAATTACTATAAGAAAAAGAGATGCCTGTTTATTACAAAAGAGAAGAGAGTAGCTCTGCAGTGGAGAAATCTACTTTGAATCAAGTGATTAAAGTTAACATAACCAGTAATAAGACATATCAACAGCACATATTCCCTGATATGATGCACTAAGAAGGACACAACATCACTTCTCTGATATTCTTACCAAAAATGCATAATCTTAGTTTAAGTTGAGAGAACATCAGGCTAACCCAAATTGAGGGAAAATACAAAATAGCTATCTCTTCAAAAGTGTCAAGGTCATGAAAAACGTGAAAGAGTGAAAGAGGAGACAAAGGAGAGAAGAGAACTAAATGCAATGTGGGATCATGAACTGGATCTTGGACCGGAAAAAGGCATTAGAGAGAAAGCTAGCAGAATTTGAATAAGGTCTGTATTACTGGTTAATAATATGCACTAGTGTCAATTTCCTGGTTTCTATAGTAATACTATGGTTTGTAAGATGTTAGCATCAGAGAAAGCTGAGTGAAGTGTATACAGGAACTCTGTACTACTCTTGTAACTTTTCTGCAAGTCTAAAATTGTTTCCCCAAAAAAGTTTTTAAAAATTGTATGTTAGGGCTTCCCTGGTGGCGCAGTGGTTGAGAGTCCGCCTGCCGATGCAGGGGACGCGGGTTCGTGCCCCGGTCTGGGGGGATCCCACGTGCCGCGGAGCGGCTGGGCCGTTGAGCCTGCGCGTCCGGAGCCTGTGCTCCGCAACGGGAGAGGCCACGGCAGTGAGAGGCCCACATACCGCAAAAAAAAAAAAAAAAAAAAAAAAAAAAAAATTGTATGTTATACCAGTGGAGAGAGGGAAAGGGGAAGGGGCAACACGGGTAGGGGATTAAAAGGTACGAACTATTATGTGTAAAATAAGCTACAAGGATATATTGTACAACAGAGGGAATATAGCCAATATTTTATAATAACTATAAATGGCATATAACCTTTAAAATTGTGAATCACTATATTGTATACCTGTAACTTATATAATATTGTACATCAGCTATCCTTCAATTAAAAAATTGCATGTTACTTATAAGGGAAATAAAATGCAATTATCGCAGACTTTTTCAACGATGCTTAATGCCAGGAAGAAATGGAGTAACATTTAAGATACTGAAGGAAAGCAAATATGAACCAAGGATTTTATATCCTTAGTAAAACTCACCTTAAAATATAAAGAACACATGATAATATGCAAGAACTCAGGAAATATTGTTCCCATGAGCCCTTCTTAAGGAATGTACTCAAGAACAAACTTCAGACAACCAGAGTAATTATGGAGACATCAGCATAAGGACTGGTGGTAAGCATTAAATATATAGTTCTTATAGAACTAAGATTAAGAGGAAGAGATGATGGTATATAACAGATATATATTTCAGTGTACAACATATGTGTATATATATATATATATATATAAAACCATAAACATGGGGAAAGAATGGTGATAGCATATGCCCACCATGTTTTTGGTAACTATTTTCAGTGATCATAATTAGTAGTGGTAGTATCAGACTATAGCGTTGTAAATCAGGATAAAGCAAATAAGTGGTTATAGGATATTGTAATTTTAATTCTATCATCGCCTGTGTCCTTGAAAACCAAAATTCTCAGTGTGAAAGAAAGGGGATACAGATTAAATAGAAAGGAGTTAAGTAAAAATTCTGTAGTCCTGAATCTGAATTGGAAACACCAGTATGAATGTGTGTATGTGCATGTGTATATATATGTATACTCTCTACTCACTGAAAAGGCCTAGAAATAATGACCACTTCTTGGAGAAGTTCCAGATCTGGAACAGGAACTGTACCAGAGAAGCATAGAACATCTTGACACACCAAATAGCAAGGATGCCATCAAAGAGTTCTAGAATTTATCAGAAGGACTTAGGCCTAAACTTGAAAAGGTTCCCACCAGCAAAGATCGGAAAAGTTGAGCCTCAGTGAATATAAGAATTGTCATGGATTGAACTCTATCAAATATGTTTAAATCCATGCATGCAAAACAACTTAAAAAAAACTAATTTGCCATCTTCTGAATTTGTTCATTATCTTTAAACCTGGTTAAATAAAAGAAAAAAAATTCAAGAATTTATCCTTCTCACCAATATGAACTAAACCACAGGGTAGATAATATATGAGGTGAGTGTCTCCCTATAAGTTTAATCCAATTAGTACATGAAAACAAAGTGATAGAATTAGACTATCACCACTCTGCAACCCCCAGTGAATTAATGGATCTAGGCATAGAGGAACAATGGCTGCTAACATGAAAAAAAAAAAGAGTAAAAACTAGACATTATGTGCCTCTTTATGAAGGAACACAATGTCACATGTAACTTTTCCAAAGAGATTCAACTTGGATCTGGTCCAGTTTCTGGATCCAGCAATTTGCAGAAAACACAGAGTACAGAAACAAGCTGAACTGCACTGTGAGGATGAGGTTAGCAAAACCCAGACTTTGCGAAACTGCAGGTTGAATGACCCAGGTTCTTTAAAAGATAAATTATAAGGAAAAGAAAGGCGTTAAGGGAGAAGTTGTAGATTAAAAGAGACCTGAAGTACATATCAAGTTTTAAAAATGAGCAAGATTACATGGTACTATCTAGGAACACACACTCAAGTCACAAAATCAAAAGCAACCACAAGGAAGAGATTACTTGTAAAAGTCAAGATAGAGAGAGGGACAGGTTGTCATCAGGATGGGCACCTGGAGGGTCTTCTAGGGTAGCTCCAAAGGTTCTCTTTCTTGATCTGGGTAATGGTTTAAGAAGTGTTCCGCACTTTGTATGGTTTTGTGTTCTGTATCTCTGTGGGTTTTTTTAAATTGTTAAAAAAATAAATGTTTAACGTGTTCATTTCAGTGAGTAAGTGTAAGAATGCCTGCATGAATGAACAGATGAGAAGTCTAACAAGCTATGAGGCCTTAAGAATAGCTTTCATTTCTTTGAGCTTTGGTTCCCAGATTTGTGAAATGAACTGCTCAGACAATAAACTTGAGGCCCTTCCAGTTCTGTCACTCTAATAACTAATGCTTCTAATAGCAGACACCCGTTGATTACTTGCCAAGTGCTAACTGCCTTATATATGTTGTCACTGAATCTTCATTAAGAGCCAAGGCTTAGAGAGTATGTAACTTGCCCGAAGACGCACTGCTGGTAATTGGCTTGAATTCAGGGCCAGCAGATCCCCAAACTTAACCTTGCTATGCTGAGATGCTGTGATAGTGGTCGTTGTTTCTGTAATAAGGTATTCTTCCTAGCTATCAAAGTGAAATGCTTAAGAGATCAGATTCTAGAGATTGATCTTGTGAGTTCAAATCCCATCTTCACCACTTAGCAATTGCATGACTTTGGGCAAATAATTTATACTTGCTATGCCTCAGTTTCTTTGTCTGTAAAATGGAGGTAATTATGGTATCTACCTCAGAGGGATGTTGTGATGATTAAGTAAAGTGCTTAGCATAATTCCTGGCACATAGTAAGCAGTAACTGTTTACTATTTTCATTAAATAATCCATTCTTATTAACTGGGCTCATATGTAATTGCTGTTAAGTATGTCAAATTAGACCAGGGCTAAACTTTTCACTTTTAAAAATATCTAATAATTTTATTCTTTACCCAGGTTCACAGATACAAAGTTTTGAAGTAAGTTTTGTATTAGACAGGGTGACTTTAATAGCAACAAGATACTTTTGGTTCCACTAGCTGTTTCTCTATGGAAAAAATATTCAGCTGGACAGGTAAAGGCATAAATTGTCCTTTTGCCCCTCTGTTTAATTTTGAACCTTGTATTTTGTAATGCTACTTGGATAGTAAATATTAGCATGATTTACTTAGGCTTTGATCCATTTTGCCCAGCACCTAGATAAGACTTCTGATTGCTTTAGGAGTTTTTCAAAAATTTTTAAATTTTTAAATTTTAAATTTAAATTTTTAAACATTTTATTGAAGTATTGTTGATTTACAGTGTTGTGTTAATTTCTTCTATACAGCAAAGTGACTCAGTTATACATATATATATATATATTCTTTTTCATATTCTTTTCCATTATGGTTTGTCACAGGATATTGAATATAGTCCCCTGTGCTATACAGTAGGACCTTGTTGTTTATCCATCCTGTATATACTAGTCTGCTTCTGCTAATCCCAAACTCCCAATCCTTCCCTCCCCTGCCCCCCTCCCCCTTTGGCAACCACAAGTCTGTTCTCTATATCTGTGAGTCTGTTTTTGTTCTGTACTTACGTTGATTTGTATCATATTTTAGATTCCACATATAAGTGGTATCATATGGTATTTGTCTTTCTCTTTCTGACTTACTTAGTATGATAATATCTAGGTCCATCCATGTTGCTGCAAATGACATTATTTCATTCTTTTTGATGGCTGAGTAATATGCCATTGTATATACATACCACATCAAGATTTTTTTTAAATGGAATCTACCGACTTGTTAACTGTGGACCACTAATCAGTAAAAAGCAAATGAAACCAGTTTTCTAATTCAAAGAAGGAAATACAAAGCATTTAATTAGCAACACATAAAAAATTGTTCAACTACTAATCAAGAACCTAGTTTTATTAGCTTCTGCTTTATACTGAATATAAAAGACCTGTCTCCTTGCTGCTGCCACTGCTGTCAATATAGACACTTCATGGGGACTCTGCTTCTCTGAGCTAGAGTAGGACTGTCCCCACCAAGCGATTACAACTCTTTTGACCAATTTTAGACTGTCAAACCTTTGAATGACCAGAGAGTTCACTGCTGTTTTACATGAGGAAAGCCAGAGTTTGGCCCCTGCTTTAATCCAGTACTATATAAACTATGATCAGGAGAAATTCTTCTACAATAGCTAATATCTGAACATCACCCTTTACAAGTTTCTAGTGCTGAATCCGATTTATTTATTTATTTATTATTATTATTATTTTTTTTGCAGTACGCGGGCCTCTCACTGCCGTGGCCTCTCCCATTGCGGAGAACAGGCTCTGGACGCGCAGGCCCAGCAGCCATGGCTCACAGGCCCAGCCACTACATGGCATGTGGGATCTTCCTGGTCTGGGGCACGAACCCATGTCCCCTGCATCGGCAGGTGGACCCTCAACCACTGCGTCACCAGGGAAGCCCCAGATTTATTTTTTACTGTTTATATCCCATTGATGATCCAGTCAGCATCTTACCAGGAGTTCATTTTTCTTATCTTCATATTACTTTTGCCCAGCATAAAGCCAGGCTCGTAGGCCTATAAATGTTGAATGAATGAATGAATGAGTGAATAAATGAATGAATGATGTCTGTAAGTAAATTTGAGGTGCTAATAGGAAAAGAAGAAATGAAAATTATTGTGGGTACTCACTTTTCATTGTTTCTCATTGCTTCATGCCTGTTTTTGTGGAAATTCCACTCAATCTTAAAGGTGCAGGGAACTTCTAAGTTTCTCAAAAGGATAAATTACTAGATTGAAAATGGCACTTTGATGGAAATCCATAAAATACTCATTCAGCAGTGAGAGCTGTAGGTGAGGGTATATTAGGGATCAGCTTGAGAAACATAAGATAGTTTGCCTTCTGCTACAAGGAAACATTGGGGGGGGGTAGGTGTCAGCACTTTTTCTTGACTTACCCTCCAAACAGAGGCCCTGGCCTGGTTAACTCCTGGCTGCCCTAGCAAAGCTTTGTTCTGCAGTGCATCAGGCACCAGGTCTCTTCCTCTCTTCCTCAGGCTGCTGTATATTTAGAGTAATAAAGAGAAACTATGAACATTTAAAATTCTTTATTCTTCCTTTATCTGGGCATTGAACATTTGCTTGGAGGTCCTATACCAATCTCTGCCCAGCATATATCATCTTAATTGTTTGGACCAATATAGGTATCTTTAAAAATAAGTAAATAGAAAGCAATCAAAATAAAATCATCAGGCATATGAAAAGATTTTGCTTTTAAAAAATTATAGGGCTTCCCTGGTGGCGCAGTGGTTGAGAGTCCGCCTGCTCATGCAGGGGACACGGGTTCATGCCCTGGTCCGGGAGGATCCCACATGCCGCGGAGCGGCTGGGCCCGTGAGCCATGGCCGCTGAACCTGCACGTCCGGAGCCTGTGCTCCGCAACGGGAGAGGCCACAACAGTGAGAGGCCCGCGTACTGCAAAAAAAAAAAAAAATTAAAAAACATTTTGTATAATAGGAACACATTTTTCTTATGAAAAAATTTCCTTCTTAAAAAGATAATTTTGGATAATTTCTTTTTTTAAGCATCATGCTTTATTACCAATTCAGTTCTGCTTAAGAGAATTTTTTTTCTCAATCAATATTTTAGAGCATATTTTTCACTGTAATGGAACATTTCTCCCACCTCATGCCACCATAATAATGGGGATTCTAGTCTTTTTAGAAATTCAGATAAATTGTCTCACCAAAGCTCAAGCACTTTGCACAAACTCATTTACTTATGCTTGGCTTTCATAGATAATGTTTTCTCTTATGTCTGACCTCTCCTTTCTGATGGTGACTGAAAAGCTCTTCTTGTGAGTAGGCAGGTCCTTATTATAGGATTTCAGGGGTATCTAAAAGTCTTTCTATCTCAATATATAGTTTGCCTGCTCAGTGATGCCAAAATTCTTTTAAACAAAAAGGGGAAAACATTTTCCCACAGTTGTAATTAAGATTGTGGGAGAATATAACACTGACAAGTCACAGTCACTACAGATTTGTTGGAGGAGGAGGTTTAAACAAAAGCCTGAGGAGTGAGGGTGAAGAAGAAGGGTTATCAGGGGAAAGGAAAGGTACAGACATCCTCTCAATACTGCCCTGGTCCTTAGGAGAAGAGGTGAATCACCAGGTGTGACTGAGAAGGAGAAATGGCTACCTGACTGGACCATCTGTGTTTCCATTTCCTATTTTTCCTTCATTTGCAGCTTTCTACCAAAAAAAAAAAAAAAATCAGGTTTGGGCCTGGAAGCCATGTTGTGGAAATTGACCATATTTTGGGATTTGCGCAAAAAAAAGAAATTCTAGGAAAAAAATGTTCTGAACCTGAGACTTTTGTAATTCAACATGATATATACATTGGGTTGGCCAAAAAGTTCGTTCGTTTCTTTTTTTTTTTTACATTAACTTTTATTGGAGTATGGTTGCTTTACAATGTTTGTTAGTCTACACTGCACAGCAAAGTGAATCAGCCATACACATACAGATATCCCCTCCATTTTGGACTTCCCTCCCAAATTTTAGGTTACCACAGTGCATTAGGTAGAGTTCCCAGTGCTATACAGTATGTTCCCATCAGCTGTGTATTTTATACATAATATCAATAATGTATATGTGTCAATCCCCATCTCCCAATTCCTCCCACCCCACCCCTTTCCCCTTGGTATCCACACATTTGTTCTCTACATCTGTGTCTATTTCTGCTTTGCAAATAAGATCATCTATACCATTTTTCTAGTTTCCACATATATGCATTATCATAAGATACTTGCTTTTCTCTTTCTGACTTATTTCACTCCGTATAACACTCTCTAGGTCGTCCATGTCTCTACAAATGACCCAATTTCATTCCCTTTTATGGCTGAGTAATATTCTAGTGTATATATGTACCACATCTTCTTTATCCATTCCTCTGCTGACAGACATTTAGGTTGCTTCCATGTCCTGGCTACTGTAAATAGTGAGGCTATGAACATTGGGGTGCCTGTGTTTTTTTTTGAATTATGATTTTCTCTGGGTTTATGCCCAGTAGTGGGATTTTTGGGTCATATGGTAATTCTATTTTCAGTTTTTTAAGGAATGTCCATACTGTTTTCCATACTGGCAGTATCAATTTACATTCCCACCAACAGTGCAAAAGGGTTCCCTTTTCTCCACACCCTCTCCAGCATGTATTATTTGTAGATTTTTTTGATGATGGCCATTCTGACTGATGTGAGGTGATAATTCGTTGTAGTTTTGATTTGCATTTCTCTAATAATTAGTGATGTTGAGCAGCTTTTCATGTGCCTCTTGGCCATCCGTTATGCCTTCTTTGGAGAAATGTCTATTTAGGTCTTCTGCCCATTTTTTTTTGCATTGTTTATTTTTTGATATTGAGCCACATGAGCTCTTTGTCAATTTTGGAGACTAATCCCTTGTCGATTGCATCATTTGCAAATATTTTCTCCCATTCTGTGGGTTATCTTTTTGTTTTCTTTATTGTTTCCTTTGCTGTGCAAAAGCTTTTGAGTTTAATTAGGTCTCATTTGTTTATTTTTGTTTTTATTTCCATTGCTCTAGGAGGTGGGTCACAAAAGATATTGCTGCAATTTATGTCAATAAGTGTTCTGCCTACATTTTCCTCTAAGAGTTTTATAGTGTCTGGCCTTACATTCAGGTCTTTAATCCATTTTGAGTTTATTTTTGTGCATGGTGTTAGGGAGTGTTCTAATTTCATTCTTTTACATGTAGCTGTCTAGTTTTCCCAGCACCATTTATTGAAGAGACTGTCTTTTCTCCACTGTATATTTTTGTCTCCTTTGTCATAGATTAGGTGACCATAGGTACATGGGTTTATCTCTGGACTTTCTATCCTGTTCCACTGATGTATATTTCTGTTTTTGTGCCAGTACCATATTGTCTTGATTACTGTAGCTTTGTAGTATAGTCTGAAGCCAGGGAGCCTGATTCCTCCAGCTCCATTTTTCTTTCTCAAGATTGCTTTGACTGTTCGGGGTCTTTTGTGTTTCCATACAAATTTTAAGATTTTTTGCTCTAGTTCTGTGAAAAATGTCAATGGTAATTTGATAGGGATTGCATTGAATCTGTAGATTGCTTTGGGCAGTATAGTCATTTTCATAGTATCGATTCTTCCAATCCAAGAACATGGTATGTCTCTCCATCTGTTTGTGGCATCTTTGATTTCTTTCATCAGTGTCTTATACTTTTCTGAGTACAGATCTTTTAACTCCTTAGATAGGTTTATTCCTAGGTATTTTATTCTTTTTGTTGCAATGGTGAATGGGATTGTTTCCTTAATTTCTCTTTCTGATCTTTTGTTGTTAGTGTATAGGAATGCAAGAGATTTTGGTGCATTAATTTTGTATCCTGCAAATTTACCAGATTCATTGATTAGCTCTAGTAGTTTCCTGGTGGCATCTTTAGGATTCTCTATGTACAGTGTCATGTCATCTGCAAACAGTGACAGTTTTACTTCTTCTTTTCCAATTTGTATTCCTTTTAGTTCTTTTTCTTTTCTGATTGCCGTGGCTAGGACTTCCAAAACTATGTTGAATAGTAGTGGCGAGAATGGACATCCTTGTCTTGTTCCTGATCTTAGAGGAAATACTTTCAGTTTTTCACCATTGAGTGTGATGTTTGCTGTAGGTCTGTCATATATGGCCTTTATTATTTTGAGGTAGGTTCCCTCTGTGCCCACGTATGATAATTTTTATCATAAATGGATGTTGAATTTTGTCAGAAGTGTTTTCTGCATCTATTGAGATGATCATATAGTTTTTATTCTTCAGCTTGTTAATATGGTGTATTACATTGATTGATTTGCATATATTGAAGAATCCTTGCATTCCCAGGATAAATCCCACTTGATCATGGTGTATGATCTTTTTAATGTGTTGTTGGATTCAGTTTGCTAGTGTTTTGTTGAGGATTTTTGCATCTATAGTTCATATCACTATATTGGCCTGTAATTCTTTTTGTGTGTGGTATCCTTGTCTGGTTTTGGTATGAGGGTGATGGTGGCCTCATAGAATGTGTTTGGGAGTGTTCCTTCCTCTGCAGTTTTTGGAATAGTTTCAGAAGGATAGGTGTTAACTGTTCTCTAAATGTTTGATAGAATTCACCTCTGACGCCATCTGGTCTTGCACTTTTGTTTGTTGGAAGATTTAAAATTACAGTTTCAATTTTATTACTTGTGATTGATCTGTTTATATTGTCTAATACTTCCTGGTTCAGTCTTGGAAAGTTGTACCTTTCTAAGAATTTGTCCATTTCTTCCACATTGTCCATTTTATTGGCATATAGCTGCTTGTAGTAGTCTCTTATGATCTTTTGTATTTCTGTGATGTCCATTGTAACTTCTCCTTTATCATTTCTAATTTTATTGATTTGAGCCCTCTCCCTCTTTTTCTTGATGAATCAGGCTAAAGGTTTATCAATTTTGTTTATCTTCTCGAAGAACCTGCTTTTAGTTTTATTGATCTTTGCTATTGTTTTCTTTGTTTCTATTTCATTTATTTCTGTCCTGATCTTTATGATTTCTTTCCTTCTATTAACTTTAGGTTTTTTTTGTTGTTGTTGTTGTCCTTCTTCTTTCACTAATTCCTTTAGGTGTAAGGTTAGATTGTTTATTGGGGATTTTTCTTGTTTCTTGAGGTAGGATTGTATTGCTATAAACTTCCCTTTTAGAACTGCTTTTGCTGCATCCCATAGATTTTGGGTCATCCTGTTTTCATTGTCATTTGTTTCCATGTATTTTTTTTATTTCCTGTTTGATTTCTCTGGGTTACTTAGTAGCATATTGTTTAGCCTGCATGTGTTTGTGTTTTTTACATTTTTTTTTACTGTAATTGATTCCTAATCTCATAGTGTCAGAAAAGTTGCTTGATATGATTTCAATTTTCTTGAATTTATTGAGGCTTGATTTGTGACCCAAGATATTATCTATCCTGGAGAATGTTCCGTGTGCACTTGAGAAGAAAGTGTATTCTGCTGCTTTAGGGTGGAATGTCCTATAAATACCAATTAAGTCTATCTGGTCTAATGTGTCATTTAAGGCTTGTGTTTCCTTATTAATTTTCTGTCTGGATGATCTATCCATTGGTTTAAGTGGAGTGTTAAAGTCCCCCACTATTATAGTGTTACTGTCGATTTCCTCTTTTATAGCTGTTAGCATTTGCTTTATGTATTGAGGTACTCCTATGCTGCGTTCATGAATATTTACAATTGTTATATCTTCTTCCTGGATTGATCCTTTGGTCATTATGTAGTGTCCTTCCTTGTCTCTTGTAACAGTCTTTATTTTAAAGTCTATTTTATCTGATATGAGTATTGCTACTCCAGCTTTCTTTTGATTTCCATTTGCATGGAATATCTTTTTCCATCCCCTCACTTTCAGTCTGTATGTGTCCCTAGGTCTGATGTGGGTCTCTTGTAGACAGCATATATATGGGTCTTGTTTTTGTATCCATTCTACCAGCTTGTGTCTTTTGGTTGGAGCATTTAATCCATATTACCATTTCCTTAATTGTTTTGGGTTTGTTATTGTAGGTCTTCTCCTTCTCTTGTGTTTCCTGCCTAGAGAAGTTCCTTTAGCATTTGTCATAAAGCTGGTTTAGTGGTGCTGAATTCTGTTAACTTTTGCTTGTCTGTAAAGCTTTTGATTTCGCTATCGAATCTGAATGAGATCCTTGCTGGGTAAGAGTAATCTTGGTTGTAGGTTTTTCCCTTCCATCATTTTAAAGGTATTCTGCCACTCCCTTCTGGCATGCAGAGTTTCTATTGAAAAATCAAGTGACAACGTTATGGAGATTCCCTTGTATGTTATTTGTTGCTTTTCTCTTGCTGCTTTTAATATTTTTTCTTTGTATTTAATTTTAGTTAGTGTGATTAATATGTGTCTCTGTGTGTTTCTACCTCGGTTTATCCGGTATGGGATTCTCTGTGCTTCCTGGACTTGATTGACTATTTCCTTTCCCATGTTAGGGAAGTTTTTTTTTTTTTTTTTTTAAAGAGCTTCAAATGCTTAGCTTTTTTTTATTTATTCATTTATTTGTTTATTTAATTTTGGCTGTGTTGGGTCTTTGCTTCTGTGCGAGGGCTTTCTCTAGTTGTGGCTAGTGGGGGCCACTCTTCATCGCGGTGCGCGGGCCTCTCACTATCGCGGCCTCTCTTGTTGTGGAGCACAGGCTCCAGACGCGCAGGCTCAGTAGTTGTGGCTCACGGGCCTAGTTGCGCCGCGGCATGTGGGATCTTCCCAGACCAGGGCTCGAACCCGTGTCCCCTGCATTAGCAGGCAGATTCTCAACCACTGCGCCACCAGGGAAGCCCCCAGGGAAGTTTTTGACTATAATCTCTTCAAATATTTTCTCAGACCCTTTCTCTTTCTCTTCTTCTGGGACCCCTACAAACCAGATGTTGGTGCATTTAATGTTGTCCCAGAGGTCTCTGAAACTGTCCTCAATTCTTTTCATTCTTTTTTCTTTATTCTGCTCCATGGCAGTTAGTTCTACCATTCTATCTTCCAGCTCAATTATCCATTCTTCTGCCTCAGTTATTCTGCTGTTGATTTCTTCTAGTATATTTTTAATTTCAGTTATTGTGTTGTTCATCATTGTTTGTTTGTTCTTTAGTTCTTCTAGGTCCTTGTTAAATGTTTCTTGTATAGTCTCCACTCTATTTCCAATATTTTGGATCATCTTTATTATCATTACTCTGAATTCTTTTTCAGGTAGATTGCCTATTTCCTCTTCATTTATTTGGTCTTGTGGGTTTTTACCTTGCTCCTACATCTGCAACATAGTTCTCTGTCTTCTCATTTTGTTTAACTTATTGTGTTTGGGGGTCTCCTTTCGGCAGGCTGCTGTGTCATAGTTCCTCTTGCTTCTGGTGTCTGCCCCCAGTGGGTGAGGTTGGTCCAATGGCTGTGTAACCTTCCTGGTGTGGGGGGACTAGTGCCTGCATTCTGGTGGGCAGAGCTGGATCTTGTCCCTCTGATGGGCAGGGCCACATCAGTTGGTGTGTTTTGGGATGTCTGTGAGCTTAGTATGACTTTAGGCAGCCTGTCTGCTAATGGGTGGGGTTGTGTTACTCTTGCTAGTTGTTTGGCATGAGGTATCCAGCACTGGAGCTTGCTGGCCATTGGGTGGAGCTGGGTCTTGGTGTTGAGACAGAGACCTCTGGGAGAGCACTTGCTGATTAATATTTCCTGGGGCCAGGAGTTCTCTGCTGGTCCAGCATCCTGGACTTTGCTCTCCCACCTCAGAGTCTGAGGCCTGACCCCTGGTTAGAGAACCAAGACCACGCAAGCTGCATGGCATGGAATTTAAAAAAAAAAAAAAGGAAAACGAGCAGACAAACAAAACTCCCAAGACAAATGGTAACAGCAAAATCAAACAGAAAAACCCACAAAGAAAGAAACACACACACACACACACACACACACACACAAACACAGAGAAAACGAAAGAGAAGAGAGCAACCAAACAAATAAATTAATCCAAAAACAAAAACAAACAATAAAAACTAAACTAACAAAAACAAAAAACAAATCGAAAGCGGAAAGCAAACTACAAAAAAAGGCAAAGAAAGCATAAAACACACACACAAAAGTGATCCAAAAAAAGATAAAAGCAAAAGAAAGAAGAAAAAAGGAAAAAACACAAAACAGCAAAAAAGTAATGTAAAAATAGAAAAATAGAAAATTTAGTTTAAAAAGCGATAAAAACAAAGAAAAACAAAAGAAAAAACAAAAATAAGGAAGAAACACAATATAACAAAACAGTAAAGTAAAAATAGAAAAAGAATAAAATAAAAAATATATTAAAAATAATAGCATAAAAAAACAAAAAATAACAAAAGAATAATAAAAAAAGAACAACAATGGAACAAAATGAAACAAAAAATTATAGTAGTAATAATATTTTCCTGGGGCCTCAGGTGTCAGTGTCCTTGCCCCCACAGTGAGCCACAGCCAATCCCGGCCTCCCCAGGGAGTCCTCCAGTACCTCTAGGTAGGTCACTGGACTTGATGTTGGCACTGTGGGCCCAGCTCAGACTCTGACCTGGCCCAGTTGCCTCATGTACTTGCCCCCAATGTCTGCAGTTGTTAAGGCTAGACCAGCCTCAATTGTGGGAACACTCGTTGACTCTTCAGATATTCCACAGATACAGGGTTTACCAAGCCAACTGCCGGGATTTAATTCTCTGCTCCTGCAGCTGCACAGAGAGATTTCCGTTCCTCTTCTTTTGTCACACCACCCCTGGGGCTCAGCTTTGGTTTTTTTTTTTTTTTTCTTTTTGCGGTATGCGGGCCTCTCACTGTTGTGGCCTCTCCCGTTGCGGAGCACAGGCTCCGGACGCGCAGGCCCAGCGGCCATGGCTCACGGGCCCAGCCGCTCCGCGGCACATGGGATCCTCCCAGACCGGGGCACGAACCCGTATCCCCTGCATCGGCAGGCGGACTCTCAACCACTGCGCCACCAGGGAGGCCCCTCAGCTTTGGTTTTGACCCCACCTCTGCATGTGGGCCACCCTCAGGCATCTGTTCCCCACCCAGGAGAGAGGGGGCAAAAGCAGTGGCTGATTAGGGCTCACTTGCTCTCTCAGGCTGGGGAGAGGGATGGATATGGCAGCCACAAATGTGATGTGCAGGGAGTGCCTGCGGTGGCAGAGCTCAGCAGGAAGTTGCAACAGCCTGAGGTGCGCCATGCACTCTCCCGGGGTAGTTGGGCCCAGATCGCAGGACCCTCGGCAGTGGCGGGTTGCGCAGGCTCCCAGGAATGTGTGGGCAGTTACCTGCACTTGCTCACAGGACCCTTGGTGGTAGTGGCGGCAGTGGTAGCGGTCTGCGCCCGCCTCTGGAGCTCGTGTAAACAGTGCCTGGTTGCCTGTGAACACACAGAGAAAGAAGCTCTTATAGTGGGCCCGCCCCTCTCCTTGTGCACCCCCCAACAACTCTGTGGTATAAATATTTTCCATTTTGTGGGTTGCCCACCTGGTGTGTATGGGATTTGATTTTATCACAGTTGTGCCCCTCCTACCATCTTGTTGTGGCTTCTTCTTTGTCTTTGGGTGTAGGGTATCTTTTTGGTAGCTTCCAGCATTTTTTTTTGGTCGATGGTTGTTCAGCAATTAGTTATGATTTTAGTGTTTTTGTAAGAAGAAAGGAGTGAGTTCACATCCTTCTACTCTGCCATCCTGCTGGCCAATCTCCTCCCTTCTTTTCTTTCTGTTCAGGTCCTCTATTGACTTCCTGGAAAAGGCCAAGTATAGCTATTTTCAAGTTTTAACTTTATTTTCAAGTTTATCAAAAACTTTTGAAGTTAACCCACAGAAAATGTTCTGATCAACATTAGCATTTTTCAGCAGATCCATTTTCTGGGTCCCACAGGGTTCTGTGTTGCAAATATGCATAGCAGCCCCTGGCAGGTTGATGACTGGTTGCACATGGGGCCCTCAGAGGTGGCTTTCGTCTCATGTATTTTTGTTTCGAACTCAGCAATCCAACTGAAAACCCAAGAGGATTTTACAGGCTACCGTATTTCAATCACATGTCTATATATGTCTCCTATTACCTGGGACAATATCCTTGGGAAATTGTTGGGATTTACATAACTCTAGTGGGGGACCACAGCTCCTACCCAGTAGACATGTAAATATAATCTAAATAATCACATTAAGGGCTGAATGGTGTCCCCCACATATTAAAGTTTTAAACCTAACCCACTTCCCTCAGACTGTTGCCAATATTTGGAGATAGGCCTTTAAAGGAGGTTATTAAGTTAAAACTGACACCTTGATCTTGAACTTCTAGCATCCAAAAGTGTGAGAAAAATAAATTTCTGTGTGTAAGCTCCTCAGTCTGTGATATTTTGCTATAGCAGCTCTAGCAAACTAATACAAGACAGCACTTATTTTGTTAAGTTATCATTATGATCAAAGAGAGAAAGAGATTATTCAAGTACCAGACAATGGGAACCCTTAAATCTTGGTTGGAGAATTAGGAAAAAAAAGCAGCTATACACATATCCCCACATACATATACACATAAATGTGTGTTGTTAAACTGCCATACTGATTTCATAATTATTTATCGATTGCCTTTAGGTTCCTGGAATTGTGGTAATAATAATAACGATAGTGATAAAAATAATGGCTAATGCTTACATAGCATTTAGCATGTTTCAGGTAATGTTTTAAGTACTCTGTCTATATTCACTCATTTAATCCTAACAACAAACTCACAAGATAGACACTGTTATTATCTGTATTTTAAAGGTGAAGAAACTAAGGCCCAGGGAGGAAGAATAATTGATCAAGATCACAGCACTCAAAAGAGACCGAGTTAGGATCTGAATCCAAATAGTTTGCTCCAGAATCTGAGATTTTTAAGCCCCATGACTGCCTGCCAGATTCTGACAATGTGATAGAGAATGATGGAGATGCCAGGGAAGATGTTCATACAAGGCTAGTGAAAACTTCTACATATGAAAAGGCTTATTAACAGCTAAGATTGGAGCATCCACCTACCTTTGTGAGTATCACCTGTCAGTTTGTCACTGTGTGGATAAAAAAAAGCTATATGGCTATAACCAACAAATGCAGTTTGCCTTCAGTTACTGCTGTTGTAAAGATATGGCCTGAGTCCTCCATACTTTCTGGCCCACAGTGAAAAGAATTCTGAATTTGAGCATCAGAATACTTAGCTTCAAGGTCCCACTTTATCACTGTGAGCTATTTAACCTTCAGCATGTCAAATCAGAAAAGTTTTCCTAACTGTAAAATAGAGGTAAAATACTACTTTGTGGATTTATATGAGGATTGAGTAAGACAATGAATATAAAAGATCCTGATAGAAACAAATGGCTCAATAAAGTAATTCTGAAAAAGCTGAGTCAAAAATCTTACCAAGGTGAATAAAAGTCCATGACAGTACATGTAAGGTATTATTGCCAACTCCTCCTAGATAATCTAGAGATGAACCTAATATTTAGCAGGAAGAATGAAGCAGAGATGACGTGAAGGAAGAATTTTAATTCACTTTATTTTTAGCTTACCTTGCTTTCCTAAATATCTCTTAGACTTTTACATTCTACTATATATGCTAGACAATGGGTAACAGTTAATGAGTCTTGCTTTAAGTGGTGAATGATATTATGCACTTAACACTATACAATCAAACCATCTGTATTAATAAACATGTTGTTACTCCTTCAGTATTTACAATCATCTTTGGTGTCAAAATAGCATGAAGTCATATAAATCTCATGATTATTGTTATTTCACTTACCTATGTTAAAAAGGCCAGGATCTTCCTCCCCAACAGTTGAGATCATCTTTCCCTCAAACATCTCCTCCCACGCTCCCTGTAAGACCCTAAATACTGATGAGCTAGAGGCATAAGAAACTCTAGGTTATGAGACTGGCACCATGACCTTCATACTTTGAGAGAAGGCAAGGAGAAGACTCCAACTAGGAATGTACTGTTAGCCAGTGGACATCAATAGGGAAGGATGAGGGCACCATGAAAACTGACTCTAAAAGTCCAGGGTCTGGAGATAAGGGAGCAGAGGAAAAGGTTGTGGTAAGGGAGGGTGGGAAAGAATCAGCTCAAGAATTTTGCTGTTATTACTGCCTCTCTGGTTGAATTTTTTTTTTTTTTTTTTTTTTTTCTTTTTGCGGTATGCGGGCCTCTCACTGTTGTGGCCTCTCCCGTTGCGGAGCACAGGCTCCGGATGCGCAGGCCCAGCGGCCATGGCTCACGGGCCCAGCCGCTCCGCGGCATATGGGATCCTCCCAGACCGGGGCACGAACCCGTATCCCCTGCATCGGCAGGCGGACTCTCAACCACTGCGCCACCAGGGAGGCCCTCTGGTTGAATTTTTATCCTCAACAGACTATGAGCAACTCAAAGAAAAGGACCAAGACTTGTTCTTTTCCTTTTGTTGTTCTTTTTTTTTTTCACATTTCCCTTGTTCTCTCCTGAATGCCAAATATTTAACACAATGTTTAACACAAGGTCCTCGCTCATTAAATGTGACTTGAATGGCAGTACAAAACTTTAAGGCAAACTTTAGAAAATTGCCATTTCAAGGGCAAGGTGGCTCCCTTGAACTTCTATTGCAAATATTTTTTTCCATTTCTACTATTGCCTGAAATAGTTTACTTTTTTTTTTCTCAATAACAAAATAGTTTATTCATGGGATCTTAAGAATTTCAATTGGGAAGACACAGATTTGGGAAACCCCAAAGAAGTGTTTGGGGGAAGAGAAAGAATTAGGGGCTTATAAGAGAAAAAGTCACAAGGTTGTTAAAAGTTGCCTAGTGATGAAATAGTTTACTTTTTTGAGCTTTACATTTATGAATGAGAGAGAGAGAGAGAGGAGGGGGAGAGAGAAAGCTGAGTAGAAAGTAGAGAATGCTGTTCAAGGCAATACACTGTCTCAGTCAAAGTGTGAATGAAGACAACAAAGCCATTTCTATGCATCTAGGGAAGAAAGAGTTTAGAACAAGAACACACTGGCAGGATGAAGGAGTGAGGACACCAACAAGGAGGACAAGAAAGCAAAAAAGAAAGGCTGTGAACACAACAGCAAATTCTGCTTCACTCACAATTTTGCCCTCAAGCAAATCTTGCTCTTCTTCAGCTGTTTCTGGAGAACTAGAAGCTTGGGGCAAAAGTACCCCGTGTTCTGCCTGGTTCCTCAGCAGGAACATAGCCCAGGACTTCTCACCCTCTCTTGCCCTTCCACTGCCCCCTCCAGCCCTGCTGTTGTGCCCACAGGGCTGACGAGGGTGGGAGGGAGGCCCTCCCTGCATGATCACTTACTCCCAAGAGCCCCCAGGTGGCCCTTATATCTGGCTCTAGCATGAGATTGCCATGAGGTCTGCAGTCCCATTCACAGCTACCTTCCTTTCTGATCCCTCCATTCTGGTCCTGGCCCTCATTTTCTGGGCTTCTGCAACCAGTGTGTCTCTTTGGACTTAAGTTTCTTCATCAGGTCCCCAAACCACCTGAACACGATAATGCTCTGGGGAAGCCCAAGTTTTTAATCACACAGACTCTGGACCCTTCCTTGGGAGACAATCCAGCAAGCCTGGGAGGAAACTAGGAATCTCTTATATTTACAACTGATGAGAAGAGTTTAGGAAAGCCTGGACTAGATGACCGCCAATTCCCTTGTTGGGCTTGAATAAATGGTCTTCATCTAAATTATCTCTTCTGTAACACATGGTTATACGATTAACCCTCCGAAGTCACAGCTCTGATCAAGGAGTTTGGGCTTCATCCTGTAGGCATTGGGAAGTCACTATGAGAAGAGTAGCATGATCAGACTTAAGATGTTGAAAGGCCACTCTATGTAATGTAAAGGGTGTTACAAAAGGAGAAGCAGTAAGGACAAAATTATTACAATAGTCCAGAAATCCTCTTTTCCAATTAGTGGCTTGGAGCAATCCTGCTTCCCTTATACCACAGGAACTCATCTGGTATCACTTAATTTTAACTGAAATTCTTTGTTATCATGCACAGCTACATATGCTATTTAAGAGATGGGGAGGACCAGGACCAAAGCAGCAGCACTAGAGGTGGAGAGAAGGGGCAGGACAGGGGAATGATAGTGAGATAGAAGATATAGAACTTGGTGAAGAAAGGATTAACACAGAGACCAGTCTGTGCCTTGTAAGGTATTGTAGCCAGTGGAGTGAGAGTGAGAGCTTACCTCTTTTTTAGTAGCACCTTCAGGCATCTCACCACTCTTTCTTTTTCATCATCTTGTTTCCTCCTGCAATGGCCCTAGGAATTTCTCCCATTCCTGGGAATCCTTTGATTCATGCATAGACCTTTTGGACCTTTTTCTGCTTTTTCCTGGCTATTTACAATGTTGAATAGCAATAACTTACATATCACGTTTCTCTAGGGCTTGCTACCACCTAACCCGTATAATATCCCACAGTAAAAAGGTGAGATAGAAAGCTGGTTTATTCTAGCTCCCCATTCTACTAAATCAATTTCTTAGCTTATCATCTAGGCTATGTCCTAAGCCTTCCTTTACAGGCATGTTACACTTTTCTTTTCCATGATTTATTTCATTCTTCCTGCCACCATGCTAGTCTAGGTACAGCTCAAATGCCGTCCTTCTGATTCCCATGGAGACATAACCACTGTCTCTTCTGATCTCTATAGCTCTGTACACCTGTTAGAGCCTAATGCCTCAACTATGCTCCCTGCTGGCCTGAACACAGAGCTCCTTGTTGTGAGACACTGGTTTATGGACTTTTATAGTCCTCAGTTCCTAGGAGTTCTATGCTTGTTTTTGTTGGATTATGAAGATGTAATGATCACCTTTTACTGAAACCACAACTTGTTTAGCTCAACTGTGCCCTAGTTCTTTATTCCACAGTTGTGAGAATAGCTTTGTAACATAGATTAAAAATTGGAATTGTTTTCCTTTTGTAGTTAAAAAAATAACAATGCAGATCTCCTAATTCAAAGTTTGGCACTTTCCATGAGGATACAGTCACATTAGCATGGACATTTTCTATTGGAGGAAGTAGGGGACATTTCAGTGGCTCAACACAGTGAATAAGGGAATAATCAGGACTAGAATTTGGGTTTCCTGAATCCGGATTCAGTGCCTTTTCCATATTGAAATAAGGTAACCAAACAAAATTACTACAGGATAGAGAAAACTCCAACAACCTCGACTCAACCTGTTAACAGTACATGAAAACCACTTTACAATGAACAGCCAATTAATGTATTGAGTTCAAATTAGAACAGTGTTTCTGGAAATAATTTGCATGCCTTTTTCAGAGAAAACTTTAAAAATATGCAGGAGGATTATCATAGCACAATGAACAACAAGAGAGTAGTGCAAACCAATCAAGTGTCTCTGGAAAGTCCCATAGAATCAGAACCAAAAGAAACAGTGATCTCATAAGCCCATAGAGAAAAGCAGCTTCCTGTATCTGGACCCACCCCTAACATTTGTGGGGTCCAGATAAAGAAGAGAAATGAAGACCCAACCACCGTACATTTAAATATTTTACAATTTTTAACTAGACTTATAAATCCTTAAATATAAGGTTCTCTTCTGCTTTAACCAATAGACCTTCATGATGGCAAAATGTTTAAATATGTAAAGTTACACTTTTTATTTGACTGAAAGTCAGCAAAATATCAAGACTACTGAATTTCATTATTATTGGGTATGTCTTAGTGTTCTGTTGATGTGCCAGCAGTGTTTGGGTAAGTAATACAATGAAGACATACGTGACTCATAATTATGTATTTATTCCACAAAAATGCACCTTTTGCCTTTATTTCATCAAAATCACTATATTGTTATAACCAAGATTTTCACGTAATTTGGTGATGTTGACAGAAATAATTTAAAAGTTTCTTTTAAAAAATAATTTGAAGTCTACACATTTGAATATATTTCATCAAAAATGTTAATTAAATGAAAGTAGAATCATTAAAGTATTTCTTATATTTTCAAAAAAGTTATTTTTCTAAAATATTTAAAATTTTTAATTAAAATTAAAAGGCAAAATAGAAATTAAAATTAATGAGTATCAAACAGTAAAATTATTGTTTTAAAATATATAATTATATCTCATAAAATATATATATATATTTTTTTGCGGTACGTGGGCCTCTCACTGTTGTGGCCTCTCCCGTTGTGGAGCACAGGCTCCGGACGCGCAGGCTCAGCAGCCATGGCTCACGGGCCCAGCCGCTCCGCGGCATGTGGGATCTTCCCGGACTGGGACACGAACCCGTGTACCCTGCATCGGCAGGCGGACCCTCAACCACTGCACCACCAGGGAAGCCCCATAAAATATTTTTATAAAAATAAAACTATTAGAAATTCTAGAGTCTAATGTCCATCTAGTTGCCAAGTTAAAGCAGCACTATCATACTTAATGTATGTTATGTCTAGACCTACATATTATACAAATTTTAGAGTATTATAAATTATTTAACGTTGCAAAATATTCCTCAGTTCATAGAACTGTTAAGAATACCTACCGTGTTCATTTGTGACAACCTTAAAAACCATCAATTGGAACACAAAGAGAAGCAAGAAAACGGACACTTGGCACTCTTGGGAAACAATACTTCCACTTTTGAAGAATCTACTGCATTCATGCTCTCTGAGAGAAAGGATCTGGTAAGTGAATTCATTTGTCTTTCCTCTCATCTCTGTGCTTGCATTGATCAAATCTGCCTGCACTCTAATGATGACAGGCACTTAACACACTAATCTTCCAGCATGCGAATGCTGTCTTTTGTAAGAGATGAGGAAGAACATTTCCTCGGGACCTGAATGGTGTTAGTTGTGATTGTGGGTGTTGAGGTTTATGAACACTGAGAGTCAGATCCTGAATGACAGAGGTGCTTGTGTATTCTTTATTGAATTTGTTTTTTGTGTATTTGTAACTGCGGCCCCTCTACAGCATGAGTACCAGGGCAGACATTCCTCTTACTCAGGTATTGCTTATATGGTCTCCTCTCAGTCCCCCTGAGCACATGAGGTGAACTTTTCCGCCCTTCTGTCTTTTTTTTTGTGCTCCTTACATCTACTGAGAATAGTGTAGGGAAGAGTTACTCACATTGGCACTGTTTTTCAGATACTGAAAAGTGTTAACTGCCCTTGAAACACATTAAATCTTGTGGACCTAAGTACATTTGTTGTCAGTTATGAAGATTTTCCTTACAAGGATCAAGTTGTGAATTTCTTGAGGTGTGACCTTATAGTTTTCTTTTTCATACTGCCAGGGAGTCTTGCCAGTGCTAGGTACATAAGAGGCCATCAATATTAGACATGCGAATATTGCAGTGACTCATTTTTAGAATATTTGATTAGTGTGCACTTGATACTCTAACAAGGATATCGGGACTTTGCATTTGTATAATTGAAGGTAAGAAATATGGTCTTTTAATAGTCCAAGTGTCAGCTTGAATATAAAGAATAAAATGGAAGGAAAAAAAAAAGACTTTTAAGGCTCCAGTAGAGTAGCACACACATGTCTTGAAATACTCTTACCTGCAGACATAGGTCCAGAGTCACTTGTTTAATTTTTGCTTTGACATGGAAGATGTCACATGCTTTAGAAGTGATTTCTGATTATTTTCCTCACATTCTTGCCACCTCTAATTCAAGTAAATTCTAGCTCTCACCCACCTTTCCTGAAACTCACGTTTTTTTTCATAATTACTAAAAATGCCTATTCCTGCATAGCCAGAGAAATAAAAACCCAGAATTTTAATAACTGGAAATATTGTGGAAATTCATTTTAGATTTCTGAATTATCTAGAATCCAAATATAACTGACAAGGACTTCCCTTGCGGTCCAGTGGTTAAGACTTCGCTTTCCAATGCGGGGGATGTGAGTCCAATCCCTGGTCAGGGAGCTAAGATCCCACATGCCTTGCAGCAAAAAAAAACAAAACATAAAAAAAAAAAGAAGCAATATCGTAACAAATTCAATAAAGACTTAAAAAAAAAAGGTCCACATCAAAAGCAACAATTACAACAACAAATATAACTGATTATTGGAACATCTAGTTCCCAAAATAATGTCTGGCCATATCTTTAAATATATAAAATCACATGAATTTGGCATGATCCTAAAGTATAGTAAATTAAAGGCTTTGTTTAATTTGCAATATTAATTTTCTCATTGAGTTCATTATCTTAGGCATTTTTAATGAAAAACTCAGGTTAGAAAAATTTAATAATTTGAGATTACAATCTAGACATGTAATTTTCGTATTGAAAAGTATCTTTGGATATGTATTTCTTTTGCAATTCTGATTTCCATATTTCTCTGGAAAGGCGGCCATCTCTGGACAACATATTGCTTTTGCTATGTTAGCAGGCCCATAAAACTCCTTAAGAGCATTATAGTATGCAGAAATGTTAAAACTGAAAGCTCAAGCTGTTTTAGTTATATAACAGACGCTTTTCTTTTTTCATAGTAGAAAAGTTTGCGTCTTTTCAACTGGCAAGCAGATGTTACCCTGGTGCTGCCTCCAGATTCATTAGCCTGTAATGAATCTATTAATTGAATATGTAAGTTTGGCTAATTAGATGTAAGACATTTCTTCAGATTTAAAGGGTAGTAATAAAAAATTTAAACTGCAACACCAGATCAAGCATTTAAGGGTTGATAAATGTGAACTGGAAAGTGCACCGTTCCAATATAAATTAGTTAATTGCCTCTGTTAATTTAGGTGAATTACATTAGCAGAAAGGTCAATCCATTTGAGGCTTGATGTGTTTTTCAAATAGTAAATTAAAAATAGCAAATCAAAGAGCACTACAAAGTGAGAAGCATGGAGTCCACTTTTCCAATCCAGGGGCTGCAGAGTGGACTCAAGTAACCCCACAGAGTTAACATTCTGTGGGTTAACCAGTGGTTCTCTAGCTGGGCTGTGTCTTATAGACACCAGAAAGCTTTGTTAAAGATATCAATGCCTTGGGCCCCACCTTAGACTAATAGAAATCTCTGGAAATTGGACTGGGCATTCATATTTTTAAAAGCTCCCTAAATTATTATAATTGGAAACTGGGCTGAAAACCATTGGACTATTCCATGAATGTAATAGCGGGAGTAAAGTGGCAGGTCGATGGCAGGTATGTAAGCATTAGTAGTGTCAAACTTAATGCTGTCTTTTGTTCTTAAGTGGGGAAAAAAATAAACTGCCCTTAGTCCCTACTGTGTTTTCTCTTCTGGCTAGGCCTGTGCCAGTCTATTACTTGAGAACATTTAACTAGGATTTGGGAAGTGGGAGGCAATCCAGGTATTTGCTTTTGGGAGTTCCAGTTCTACAAGTAGTTAACTTACTGGATAACATTAGTTATCTTTACACTAAAAAATGTCAAAGGAGTTCTTTGTTGGGCCATGTTTTGGAAAATGTTACCTTTATCACTTGTGTCTTATGTCCCTCATAGCACCTGGAAGAGTATTAGGCCTATGGAAAGCCCCAACAAAAGTATTTGTAATAGGTTGTCTCCTTTCTGATACCACTTTCTTTCACTCTCATTCTGCACTGCATATTCTCACTTCTTTCCTGTCTCATATGGCCCTTGAATTATTTCACATATGCAGTTACTGTCATTCCACACACTTCTCTTTGGTTCTTCACAGACTCTGTGTCAGTGCTTGGCTCATAATGTATCATCAATGAATATTTGTTCAATTGAAGCTATTTGATTGATAGGGGGAGAAAAAAAGTCCCGGTTTAGCAATGTAGTCAAGGAGTCACAGATGCTCTGAAAGGGGGAGTATATATATCTGAAGCAAGAGACCCTTCCTTTGTAGTCTGGGGCTTGATGTCCAAATTGGATGTCTATATCCTGGCTCTGAATGCCTCCCATTCTTGCCCTGTGCCTTTCACAGATTGAACTGTGGGGTTGAGAAGAAAGATGCTGGCATTCCCCCTCTATTGTCAAGACATCTAAAGTGTTCCTCATTATCTTTTCAATGGCTCATTCCAGCAAGTAAAGGAGAACAATGACTGTTCATTTAGCCTCATTTTCTAATGAACATGAACATGGATCCCTGTCCCAAATATCACAAAGTTCATATGAGGATTACTTATGCCCAAAGACCCTCTGGGTAAATGACTGTGTAAGGGCAGAAGGAGTTGGGGAAGAAGTTTATATTTAAGAACGGGAGAGTCTTAAATTGAGTAGTAGTAATGGTTAAGAGTTAGTTATGTGTAGACATGAAGAATTTTTAAAGTAAAAAGAAAAATGCAAACTAAGGAACACAAAAGAAAAACAGAAGAGCAAACTTAGTTCCATGCCAACCACTTATCTGGGTGAGGAAAAAAATAAATTCTGGGGCTTGCCTATTATTAACTCTTCTTCACTCATGATGATAAAAATAGTTGTTTCCAATCTGAGACACACCCATGTGACTTGCTCTGGGATATTACCTTCTCTTAACTATAATGTGAACGGGACTGTAGGGTTCTAAGTACTGCACCTTTTATGGTAAATTTGGCTAATGAGCCCTATCATTCTTTTCTTAAAAGTCACAAAGTCTTTTAATGAAAGTCCCTCTCCTAAACTAACTGCAGTGTAAAATTTGTCTGGATCTTGAAGATTTTTTTTCCTCTAAAGTAATTCAGACTAAAACTGTAACATCTAACAAAGATTTATCAGTATTAGACATGTACATTGAATCCAAGCTTGTTGCTTTTTAGACAGTATTCACTTGCACATACATACCATCAACTGCAGAGGGAGCTAATGCCTTTTTCCTCAGGCTCATAAGAAAATCCCAGCAGAGCTGGGATTTTAATTTCTCCCTATTCCTGTTAAGCGTGATTATTGATAATGTACTGAGCTCATCTCTGCACCCAAAATTAAGCCTCTAAAACATATATGAGGTGGAACTGGGCTTTACAACAAAGAGGAGTCTAGTTTCCACTTTTAAAATAGTCTCTTGAGGCTCTCAAAAGGTGGAGGATATATTTTAAAAGGAAAGAATCGTGTTTTGTAATAAAACATGATTTTTGGAGTCATGACCAATTAGGAATCTACTCCCTGCAACCATAAATACTCTTTTTCATAGAATATAGTGACCAGAGGCCACATTGGGCATGGGGACTTAATATGTAGAGAATTTTTATGGTTAATAAATGGCACAATCTCAGCCTCTTTTCTTCTGGATATTGGAAGGAAAAGAATAATTAAGTGAGCATTTAGATCCCAATAAAAAGTTAACATTCACATTAAATTAAAAATATGAGTGAATTTATTTTATAGACGTTTTCATAATAGGTCGAAAATACTTCATTAAGCATTTCTGGATAAAAATATGTAAAGCTCTTATAAGCTTTTGTTAATATATTAAATACCATTCCTCTATAAATACACCTTACATTAAGCTTTCCTGTTAGAGTTTTCAGGAAACATTTCAAATAAAGTAGCCAGGCGTATCCCATTTGAGATGAATGAGATCATTAGGAAACACTTATATCTGAAATAAGCACTGAGATCATTCTGCATACAACCCAAGGGCCCTAATTTTTAAAATATTTCAAACACCATGCCTCTTTCAAATCATTAGACTTAGAGACATTTAAGGAACTGGTTCAATTAACTCAGAAGAAGGAAATGCTATAATGTGTGATTTATTTTTGCAGATAAATTAAAATGCAAGTGTATCTGTTAGAAAAGGTAGGCTGTCATCGTGGTTAGTGATGGGAACAGGAAGGCAATTAAGCAGGGCCACCTGAGGCTGAAATAGCCCCTAAACACAAAAGATTGAAGTCCAAGCTGGACATTCAGTTATTGTCAAAACCAAAAGTGTTCCTTCGTTGGAAGAAATCTTTGTGCTCTACTTAGTTTCCCTCATTGACTTCTAAAACATGTTTCTCAGTTTAACAAATACTTTTCCCCTTTAACTGTAATCTGAAGAGAAGCTTAAATTGCTATGGTTTCATACCTAAAGTCAAGCTTCACATAAAGCTGATGCCTGAAAATTACAACTTTGCAATTCAACTATTTAGGTGAGGAAATATGAAGCAAGAATTTATTTTTCTCCTTACAACCCCAAGATATTGGCTCCACCAGGCCTAATAAAATGTTTTCACAAGGAAATAAATAGAGTATGCTATAGCTTATGTTCCCTTGTTCCGGGGGTTTTAAACAAATGTATCCTAAAAAATAGATAATTACAAGTGGGGGAGGGTGGGAGAAGGAAACATTATAAGGGTGGGCAAAAAATATGTTTCTTAGCCAAATCAGGGAAAAGACTGAAATTCAAAATGTTAGAAACCTGAAGATAAAGACTGCTACTTCAACCATTGTTGAAATCTATGGAGGAAATGAGAGGACAACAAAACAAGATGATAAAAGAGAGAGAAGAGGAAAGAAGAAGAATGTGAGAAGAGATTTTAAGGCAGCTTTGAAAGTAACAGCAGAATAAATTCTACTAATAGAAACCAAGAAGACTGAAGTAGTTATAATTCACTATTCTTTTCTGCTAAATCTTGTCCTGCATCTTGAATTAGAGTTTGGACAAAAAAATGGCCACAATCATGAGCTGAAGATAGGGGAAAAGAGAATGATCATGCAAAGAAAAAAAATCTTAGAAATCTATGAACAGAAATGTTTATAGTAAAAGATGGGGAAAAGTGAAACAAAACTTAAGATCAGGAAGAGAAAATGTCCCTCAATCAGAGAGCTTAGAAAAGTTACCTTCATTTACGGTTGAAGTAGTCAGCGGAAATGGAAATGTTTAGAAGAAATGTTTTGGAAATGTTTAGGAGAAGCCAAGAGATCCTCACTTTCTTGCCTGAACAAGAAGGGGATCTCTTATTACTCTTCCTCACTGTGTAAAAAACGCTAATAATTCTATCATCCTATTCCTTCCAGCCATGGTGATGGAACTGGAGTTAGCACACCAGAGGTGGTCAAGGGTGAACACCCCTGTCTTATACTTTGTGGAGAATATAAATCAATGGTTTCTGGTTTGTGATAGTCTTTCTTTATTTTTTAATTTTTAAAAAAACTTCATAAATTTATTTATTTATTTATGGCTGCGTTGGGTCTTCGTTGCTGTGCACAAGCTTTCTCTAGTTGTGGTGAATGGGGGCTACTTTTCGCTGCAGTGCGTGGGCTTCTCATTGCGGTGGCTTCTCTTGTTGTGGAGCACGGGCTCTAGGCGCGTGGGCTTCAGTAGTTGTGGCACACAGGCTCAGTAGTTGTGGCACACGGGCTTAGTTGCTCCGCGGCATGTGGGATCTTCCCAGATCAGGGCTCGAACCCGTGTCCCCTGCATTGGCAGGTGGATTCTGAACCACTGCGCCACCAGAGAAGTCCCTGTGATAGTCTTTCTTGACAATATTCATTTATCAGTTTAATTTATACAGGTTTCCCTTTTCTCTTCCTCAGAATCTTTTGATGACTTGTCCTTCTCGGTGCCTCAAGAATAAATGCCCATACAACCTTGAGTCAACTGCCTTGCCAGCCTCATCTGCTGCTCCCCCAGCACCACTGATGTCCCATAAAAAGCATTCTCACGTCTCTGCACCTTTGCTCTTGTGGACTCTTCTTCCTATACAGTCCTTCTCTCCCTTGTTGAAGCCTGACCTTTCTTTTAAGGCCTAGCTCAAAGGTCAGCGTCCCCAGAGAGCTGGCCTCTTCCTTGATGGGGCACCCAGATCATGTTGTTGATGCTCTTTTGTAACTTTTCCCCACAGCCTCTCATAGTCAGTGATCTCCCTCTCCATGGGGAAGGGCTTAAGCTCACTAACGTCCAGGGCTGTCCATGTTGTTTGTAAACAAGTCTCTAGCACCTTGCCTTGCATTAGAAGGTGCAAACATGTTTGTAGAATTGTTCCACAAGCATCACTGATTTCCCTTGCTATAGACTTCTCCCTCTCCTCAACTAACCTTTTTATCTCTCAGTTGCATCTCTAACCCTATAAGGTTTTCATCTATTTCATGAACATATACTGTTATTATTAAGGCATAATTTTTGGCCATAGAGATCCCCTGTGAATTGAAATCTTGTAACTGCCTAAGCTAAGGCTCCTAGTTTCTCAAGAAAAACAAAAACAAAAACCCAATTCACTCTGGTAACCTTGTGTAGATACTCTGGGCTCTGAGAGGCTGGAAGTTATTTCTTTAGACTTAATACTAAAATGAAATATTTAGGTCTATTTCTACTGTTGTTTAGTATCCAAGCACTGAGCATAGGGCAGTATTAGTTACTGAAAGTATCTAAGGCAGGATCTTTTCTGGCTGACATTTAACATCCAAAGAATCAATAGGCCTCTGCCAGGCTTACATGGAGAGTGGGGAAGGGAAGCGACCTATAAAGGTCTTTTTATCTGGATTCCAGATTTAGCCCATGGAGCCCAAAGCCCATTCTGACATGGGGTGTCTGTGTTCTTGACGTAGACCTATATGCTGACCTCTAGCGTCCCACAAACTAGAAGATCTATTGGAGCTACAGAAACGCTTAAATTGGGCGGTGGGGGGGGTGGTATAGGTATGGGAGCTCAACCCCAAAGGGGCAATTAAGTGAGAAGCCCAGTGTCTGGCGGCATGATAGCTGTTAGCGTGAAGAACAACAGAAAAGCAAAGCTGGTGTATCCTTGTGTGTTTGGGGGCGAGGAGAGTACAGGCTGGAAAGAGGCATGCGAGAAAGACCAGAGGGGTCAGTGCAACTTGCAACTCCCCGGAGCATACCAGGACCAAGGCTCCATCCTCCCAGCGCAGCCCAGACCGCCCGGGGTGGTCCCGGCCAGCAGAGGGCAGCAGCTGGGCGGGAGAGTCCTGGCGAGGGCCGCGCGGCGTCGACAGGCTCGCGGGGATACTCATTTTGAGTGTGGGGCGAGAGACTCGCGCCCATCACTACTCGTCCCCTACCCTGTGGCCACGGCGTGCTTCGGGCCGCGTTTCGGGAAGTGCGTGTGCGCGGGGACTGGGGTCGCTGCGGAGGGCCGGGCGCACATGCCCGGGGAAGGAGAGCGGAGGGTGTCCCGCGGGTCCCCGGGAGAGAAGGGGAGACGGGCTCCCGCAGGCGCCGGGCAGTAGGGGATCTCCGCGTCCGCTGCAGCGTCGCTCGCCCCATCCTCTGCCGGGCACCTACAGCGCCCCAGTCTTCTCCCGCCGACACCGCGCCCCGCTCTCGGGGCCGCGTCAGCACCGGGCCGCTCGGGTCCGCCGCCAGCCCCCGCTCCGCTTCCGGGTCCACCACCCGCGCCCCATATCCGCCAAGGTGTGCCTTCCGCTGACACTGTCCCGGCCGGAGCGAGGCCAGTCCAGCCAGCTGAGCCCCGCGCGGCCGCGGCGCAGGTTTGCGCTCCCGCCGTCGAGGACTGCGGCGGCCGCGTGGGCGTGGGCCGGCCCCCGCGGCCAGGGGGGACAGGGGTACGGCAGGCGCACTTGACCGTGGGCCCGGAGCGTCCGAGCCGCGCTGCGCCGGCGGCGGGCTTTATGTAAATCGGGGCTGAGCCGGGGCGTCCTAGGTAGGATGGACCAGCCCCCCGCGCCTCGGCCCTCACGTCCAATAAGAAGAGCCCCAGCTTGACACCTGCCTATATACAGGCGAGCACGCCCCTGGCTCGCGGACCGAGCGCACAGCCCGCACAGCCCACGCCGCGGGCGAGCGAGACCTCGGCCCGCCTTCATGACTTCCAGTAAGATCGAGATGCCCGGTGAGGTGAAGGCCGACCCCGCCGCCCTCATGGCGTCCCTGCACCTCCTGCCGTCGCCCACGCCCAACCTCGAGATCAAGTACACCAAGGTAAGGCGCCGAGAGTGCCGGCCGTCCACGGAGACTTTCTAGAACCTTCCTTCCTCTCCATGGTCTGTTAGGGGGAGAGGGTGGCGTGACGGGGTCTGGGGCCCGGGTCTCACGGGCCAGCCTGTCGTCCCCGCGCAGCAGAGGGACAACACCCCATCCTCGGTGTTGGGGCTTCTGAAGTCCTGCCGGGATCTTGGGACGCGTCGGGGACTCGCCCCAGCCTGCTGCGCGGCGCTGAGGGTCGCCGTCAACGGCTCCTTCCCAAACCGCATTTGCCGCTGCCTTCTGGTCGGATTCTCAGCGTCCGGATTGCTGCGGGGAAGGCGTCGGCACCGCTTCCACTCCTCAAAGGGGTAAGAAGGGTTCCCCGCCAGGTCGGCCACGCAGCCTGGCCGTCTCTTCTCGGCCGTCCACCTTCAGGGGCCGCAGGGCTGCTGGCCGCGCTCGGGTCCTCGGCAGTCCGCACGGTGCGCTGCGAGCGGCTTTCGCGTAGGAGCGTCCGGCACGCCGCGCTCTGGCCGCCTTTGCAGATTTCATGGAAACCTGGCTGCTGAGTACAGTAGATCCGATGTCAGCATTTCATTCGAATTCTGTAGGCAGTGGCAGTTTTCTTGGAAAACTTGAGAAGTCTTTAAATTCGTGCAAATTAACGGGTTCGCTTTTGAACTGAAAAAAAATTACTTTTTATAATGAACTCTGACATCTCGGGTTCGCCAAGCAGGATTTTTTTTTTTGTTGCACCACAACATAAAAAGGAAATGAGTTCGCTACCTTAATATAAATAGAATTTACTTCCCACAAATTCGACATGGAAAAAAATGCATTGATTATACACACGGTGGGGGGGCGGTTATGTTATGGCATTGGGGTGGGAGAGAGAAATAGATGCGATTTAAAATGTTTCTTGGAGTTCCTTTTACAGTTGTCCTGTTTGAGTTTCTATTCCTTTTAGTTGATTTCTACTACAGACATCGCCCAATCAACTTAAACACATACTGCACACACACAATACGGTTAAAGTTGTTTTCCATCATGCTTATTACGAGATAAACTAAATTTTGTCCAGAAGTAAATAGTTTGGTTTTGGCTTAAGGGTTGAAAGTGAAATTTATAAAAAATCCATCAGAATATTGAAATTTTACCTGCTAAGTTTTAGGATAAAAATCAGGGTGACTTGTGTTTTGAATGCCAACTTAGATGGATTTAATGTACCTGTTAGCTTTTTAGACGGTGTGACAAATTTTTGAAAGCCATTTTAAGGAGAGGTCGTTAATGGTTACAACCATTTAGGCGTTGTTTGCATAACAATGGTGCCAATGTGTGGCAATTCTCCGGGTTTAGGAACAAGCAGGGAAAGCATGCAGCAAAAGAGTTTTGTTTTATGAGGGTCCCTAACCTCTTCACGCTCTCTTTAAAGGTCTTAGGATGCAAGAGCTATGCTGGAGAGAGGACTTCAGATTTGGGAGGGTTTGATTTTAGTCTTACTTTGGATTGGATTTTCCTCACAGCCCCTGAAAGGAGTTTTAGGTATCTAGGAATTTAATTTTGAAACTCTTCCAGTTCTCTTTTTCTCTGACAACCCTCGCTCTCTTTTTTTCTCTTGTTCTCCGCCAGTAGGAAAGACAACTGATTTATAGCTAATTGAAGCCTTTAATGTGGAGTCTTTTAGCTCAGGGGAGACTTTTATCCAGTATCCACTTTCCCACTTATTACAAAGAAAAACAATCAAAAATGAAATAATGGATTGTAACTTGATTCTTTAATTTGTGGGGAGGAGGCACCTTATTTTAGGCTTGGCAAACAACCCTCATAAACACTGAGTATTACTAATCTAAAGGCAAGCTCTTTTCACAAAACCTTGTAAAATCAGGTATCTGCGAACATTCCCAGCAACTTTCCTCCTCAGCTCTTTAGTGAGACTTCTGAATTTTCTGAGACAAGCGGCATGGGCAAGCAGCATCTTTAACATGAAGAGCAGAAGCTGCTCTTTTGGTAGCCGAGGGTAATGGGTAATGATTTTTTTTTACTTAAAAGGAAAGTAAGATTAATGGAGAGTTTTTAAAAATTCACTTATGATCAGGAAATTATGTTAGTGAGTTTAAGCAGAAGAATGAACAAGGTACAGTACACAGTCCTTTAGAGCAGTGATACCACATTCATTAGGAATTCTTAAAAGGGTAATAGCTAAAATATTATTATGCTAGTGTGATTGTTGAATAACATGTAGGAACGAAATACAATATTTGTGTCAGAAAATGGTACAAGGCAAATATAGATGGATCCTTAATAATTTTTGTCTTGTTAAACAAAAACTCTTTAGTGAAGGCTATATAACGACAGGACTTTAAAATATGACTTGAGGACCAGTATAAAGTCACTACTTTTATGTAAGTGGTGATATTTTGAGTATTTCAAGTAGCATGCATTCAGAAAACTTTGCACTTGTGATGTTGTATTTTTCTGTATTTTTCACCATTTTCTTTCTTCTTCTAAAAGTATTTTACATTTTTTATAAAAGGGGAATAGGGGAGATCATAAGAAATAAAAATTACTGCTATTGTCCGTCCAGTGAAAATGCTCCAAAATTAAAGTTCAATCCCCAAGAGCGCTGAAAGGGCTGAACTCGTGGTTTTGTATTGACTCTCGGGCAATTACATTTAGCTTTTCAAATAAGCCTTCCTCTCTGAAGTTCCAGCACCCATTTTGAACTGATCATCAATAGCAATACCACTTTTTGGAATATATCTATTTTTATTTTCCTAATACAGCAAGCTAGACCCCAAGTTTTAAAAGTGATAAGGAATATGTTTAAACAAAACAAAACAAAAACTGCAGACTGCGTTAGTCAAGAAAGACTGATAACTCCACCAACATCAAGTAGCGAGGGGACCACTTTGGGGCCGGAAGAATGTGCACTCTCTTCCTTGTATCCTAAGGAGACTGCTTAACAGCTAGCATAGGAGTGTTATTGTTTTTAGCTGTGCTTTTATGAATTAAAGATTTTCTGAGTTGTTCCTGTTTTATCAGTCTGGTTTTTAAATTTTTGTATATCTGAATATATTATAGGAGTACACACATTATAAAATCAAGGCTTGCTCTTTGCTGACTGCCCCTAACTGCAGGGGAGATCTCTTCCAGATTCCCAGATCTTTGAAAACTTTCCGACTTTATCCCACCCCTACCTTCTCTATTGTCTCTATCATCTTTTCTGACTCTACTAGTCCCTCCTCCCCCCCCCGCCCGCCACTATACACACATGCATTGTGCTGTCTCTCTGTTGATCACTTTTCAGTGAGAGTTTATGCCCATAACTAACACTAACATAAAGGGTTTTGTTTTCCTCTAGCATTTGATACTGTGAGGAGCTAAGACATAGGGAAGAAGGGGGTTATGGAGGGCTGACCCACTAAACTAGAAGAGAAAAAAATAAAAGGCAATTAACTGAAAATTAGAGCTAATGTGCATTGGGTAACTACTATTTATTCTTTTATTTATTCATTTAACAACCTTTTATTGAACACCTACTGTTTCCTGGGATCAATTTCAATTCAGTTCAAAGGATTTTTAAGTGGCATCTTCCTAACAACAGTGCTTTTCCTTAAGCTGGCTGGGCTGAGGAAGCATGGGCCTCCTAGAAGCTTAAGGTCTTTTTAGAAAGATGGAATGCCAAATTTTGGTTACCAGTATGGCAGTAATTCAGTTGATCAATGTAATAATAACAATAATGATAATACTTATAATGCCACTTACATTGTGTATGGGACCTAATGGCTTACCTAGCACTTTCATATGTATCTTATTTGATCCTTGCAAAACCTTTTGAAGGAGACAGAGTAGGAAGAAGTAGGAATAATTGATAAGGAAGACCTTGGCCTTGACTTACAAAAAATTGATAAGAGCTTTCCTCACCATACACTTTGCTTTTCCTAACAGTCACATACTTTTTTTTTTGAGAGAAAGAGTTTTAAATCTTTATTTTTGTATATTGCTTCTGTTGCAAACATGGAGAGAATATAAACTGGTCTACTTATTTTAAGAAGGAGCTACGTTTTGTGACTTCTGATTCCCTCACTTTACATTACTATATTTGCTATTTCTATGAGTTAGTAGGGGGGTGTTTATAGGTCTGAGGCAAGATTCTTGCCTATACCAGGGATTATTTCTTAAAAGATGGTGCAGGTTTGGTTACTTCCAAAGCTCTAATCAAGATTGTCTGCTTGATCATGAGCTGTTAATCAAATTTCGCGTTTAATGGGGACCTCAGGTTTTCAAAACTATACTTTTTCATAATTAGACAGCTTTTTGATGTTTTTTTTTTTTTTTTTTTTTTTGCGGTATGTGGGCCTCTCACCGTTGTGGCCTCTCCCGCTGCAGAGCACAGGCCCCGGACGCGCAGGCTCAGCGGCCGTGGCTCACGGGCCCAGCCGCTCCGCGGCATGTGGGATCCTCCCGGACCGGGGCACGAACACGTGTCCCCCGCATCGGCAGGCGGACTCTCAAACACTGTGCCACCACGGAAGCCCGCTTTTTGATGTTTGTATCATCTCCATTTAACCCAGGAAAGCTAAACAACTTCATTGTAGGACTTGAATTAGATAACTTTTCGGGGGTCCTGCCTGATGCCTTCTACTATACAGGCAGGAATCATATGGAATCATCATTTGCTGAGGTGCTTTTGTCCTTTATTTCTATAAAATGAGGAATTATAGTTTCTCTATGTAAGGGTAGAAGATTCTCTGAGGAGCGTGTTCTGTGAGGTCTGATTTCCTTGCAGCTTGGCTTAAGAGAAGCCAGGCATGCATAAGTTCTCTGTTGCATTAGACGATGATTAGCCTGATGATCAAACCATGACCAAAATAAAAACATCTCAAATATCAACATAGTTCTGTCTCAAGTCTTTCTCAGTTGGATAATAAAATACAAATACTAATGTCTATTTTTATCTTTTCAGTTATCTTAATGACAGCTTGTAGGGGTCAGCAAACTGCAGACTGTTTGATTTTGTAAATAAAGCTTTATTGTAACACAGCCACACCAATTCACTTACATATTGTCTGTAGCTGTTACTACAATGGCAGAGTCAGGTAGTTAAAACAGGACTGTATGACCCACATTTCAGAAAAAGTTTATAAGCCCTTGACTTACTTAGGAAAAAGAAAGGCTCTGAATAAAAATAGGCCTTTGTTCAAATCTAGGTCAGATTTGTACTTATTAGCTATGTGCGCAGATAACATTTATTCACCACACAATGCCAAGTATGGTGCCAGATTCTGGAGATGCAATAGTAAGCAAGGTATGGACAGTGTCTCCTCTCAGGGAGTTTCTTCACTGAGTATCAATTTCTACATCTGTCAAAATTAAGGTAATAGTAGTACCTACCTTACATGATGATTATTGTCAGGACTAGGCGAGCAGGTGTGTGAAAGTAAGTGGCATATAATGATAATCAGCTAACGGCTAGATCCATTTCATTTTTGAGAAGTGATGAATACATTTGTTGTTTCAAATTAATGGATGCCCATTTTAAGAAAGATCAGAAATGTATGACCAATAAAGTTTTCTGAAACAGGCCATTGTTTACAATTTTAATTAAGTATAAGAGTTTAATATTCTGGGTAGCTGTGGAATCCTTATATGTTTACACTGGATTTTCATCAAATGGGATCCCTTGGAGATTTCCCTACCAAGGACTCTCTTTACTAAAAAGTTACTAAAATAATTTCCCAGCCAGTATTTTAATAATCAAATTAGGTGTCTGACACTTGTGCCAAAATTCTGCATCCATATGCCTCAGTATACCCAATTGGCTGGGCCTAAATGTCAGATGGCAGAGAGTCATTTCTGGTGTTTTAAGTAGTTTGAAGAAAGATCTTTCCAAGTCATTGGTGCAAAAATCTGGGAAGTATGGCAGCACAGGAGGACATTCTCACAAGATACCTTTTGGAAATGGGAAGGTATCTTAGTTTATGAAATTTAAAATTGAAGAGTTTCTCAGTGGTTCTGATTGCCCCATCTGGGGGCACTTCACCCTCCAAAAAGTAAAAGCACCCATGTAGTGACTGTTTTGAAAGTCCTCCTAGCATTTCTTTAATTTCTTTGTTTGCTGTGACAGGTAATTTCAAAGCCAGTCATTTCCCCTCAAACACCAAACCAATGCAGAGAAATGATTGCCATAGTGTCACCTTGGTTAATTTTTAATTGCCTTTTCAGACATGTCTTTGAGCTTTATTCCATTCTACCTTTCAGATATATGAGATAACCCAAAATAGGAATTTCTTATCTCAGGCATTTCTCTATTGCTAGTCTGTCTACTTGTAAGATGATGGAGTTATGTGTATATTGTTTCCCTTCAAATCTTAATGAGTTTATTTACAGTAAATCTCTGTTTTGTCACATGATTTGAAAACACTTCCAGCCTTTGAAAATTCCAACTGGAATAATAATTGAGTGCTTTCACCATCTAGACTTTTGCCGGGCTCTTAACAAAACTTCCCTGGGGCTAAACCTGGGGGTTTATTGACTTCTGTAGAATGTGGTTAAAAATTAGAATGTCTGTGAGTGAACATTCTAATTTTTATTATAGAAGGACTCTTTCCTTTTACTGCAGTTCAACTCTGTTACCTCCAGAAGTAGATACCTGCTCTATTTCCTTTCCTTACCACAATCTGACCTTTGGAGAGCCAAAGTAGCAGTTTCTTTATCCCTAGATCTCTGGAAAGAAAACCTATTGTCCAGTTGAAACTGGAAACACCTTATTTAGACAGAATTTAGGATATCATGGGTACCAAAACACTTTCCAATATTGATTATAAACTATAGGGGAAAAGTTCAAAATAATTAAAGATTATATTTTTATACATGTTCTTATACATAATTTTAATTTGTCTAGCCTGTTTTCAGATTTCAAGTCCAGTGACTCTTAGGATATTTTGCCCTAGGTCATTTCTAGGGATTTCTAAGAGATAAAGCTGAGTCAGAAAATGGTATAAGATGTATAGCTCTTCCCTCAGTAAGGATGGAACCTACCTCCAGATAAGTGGATCTACCAAAGTAGTGTGAATTTAGTAAACTCACTAACAGGCAGAAATCACCTATTTCCCTCCTCCTCCAACCCCCACCATTGACACACACCAAATATATGGATTGAGGTGTGTGTAATGATGGAGGGTTTAGGGTGAAGGAAGAGGGGAAATAAGAAGACCTTGCCTGGGAAGACAAAATGATGAAATGTCTCTACAGGTCTGCAGAGGATAACTTCAAGTCTTATTTCCCCAGGTGTGAAAATTGGACTCTCTCACTGAATCCTTTTTGGGAGGAAATCAGGAAATAGTATGAGACTGATTGGTTGAACATGAAACCAGTGAATTCTGCCTTATCTATATTTTAGAGTCTGATAACCAGCATACCAATATAACTTGATTTTCACAGGGAAGGTTATCTAATTGTATTATCTCGGGGTTATTTTTATCTTTAACTGCAGTCAGAGCTACCCTTTTGCTCCCCTGAATTTATTTGCTTGTTTCTTCATCTGATGTTTATTAGAGCCTCTTGTGTACAAACCATTGTTAATCACTGTCTGGCACAAAAAGATACATAGATGTGTACCCTGTCCTGAAGAGACTGGAGAGGATTCCTATTTGGGTGTGGGGTGAGAACATGCACACAGATAACTATGGTGCATGATAGAAGATGCTAAATTCTTGACATGAATGCAGTTAAAGCACCACGATGATTCAGAAGGTAGAGAGACGTTTCAGCTTCAGCACAGCAACAGCACATTGTATTGTTAGACATACTTGAGAGGAAATCAAATATTTCAATCATACAGCAGAGTATAGACAATATAACAAGCATGCATACATATACCCAGATTTGTTTGTTCTTAACTGTTTGCCCTATTTGCTTCTAATCTTTTTAAAGAAATACACTGACACTTCCCCTATGAACTGCTCCCATTCCCCTCTCTCCTCTCCTTCCTTTCTCAGAGGTATTTGGCATTTATCTTTCCCATTGGTATACATATTCATACATGTATATGCATTCATGGATGATATATGTTATTTATTTATTTTTTTACTTAGTAAATATTTATTGAATTAATTCATGTTTTCTTATATTGTCCATGGAGGTTATTCTGCTGGATCCCATTAATAAATAAAATAACCATTTAAACAATTTGTACTTAATAATCACATATTTCCTGGCAAAATAATGAGTCCAGCAGCCAGGCAGTCTGGACTTCAAAACTGACTCTGTCACTTGCCTAACTGTGTAACTGTGGGCAAGCAAAAGTGTGCCTCACTTTTACTATCTGTAAGATAAGGAAGGTGTTGTGAAGATTAAATGATTTAATACATGTAAAGCACTTAGAAAACTACCAGACGGTAATGCCTCAATAAGTTATTGTTATTATTACTACTAGTAGAACTATCAATATTATTATTCCAGAAATAAAACACTCTTTTAAAACAATACTAAATATGCTATATTACTCAGTTTTTTGTTTTTTGTGTTTTTTAGAGTTTCTCTGTGTTTTTTTTTAACATCTTTATTGGAGTATAATTGCTTCACAATAGTGTGTTAGTTTCTGCTTTATAACAAAGTGAATCAGTTATACATATACATATACATATATCCCCATATCTCTTCCCTCTTGCGTCTCCCACCCTCCCTATCCCACCCCTCTAGGTGGTCACAGAGCACCTAGCTGATCTCCCTGTGCTATGTGGCTGCTGATCTCCCTGTGCTATGCGGCTGCTTCCCACTAAGCTATCTATTTTACGTTTGGTAGTGTATATATGTCCATGCCACTCTCTCACTTTGTCACAGCTTACCCTTCCCCCTCCCCATATCCTCAAGTCCATTCTCTAGTAGGTCTGTGTCTTTATTCCCGTCTTAACCCTAGGTTCTTCATGACCTTTTTTTTTTTCTTAGATTCCATATATATGTATTAGCAATGATATATGTTATTGTCTCACATGCTAAACCTTTTAATATAAATGGTACCATTTATATCTTGGCTAACTAATTCAGTACTATGCTTCATCCTGTTAGTTTAGAGAATTTAAATTATTCCTTAGCACCAGGCTTGAAAATAGCATTACTTTGTTTTTTGTTAATATTTGAACTCATTGTGTTTTAAACTCAAAGCTGGTGTTATACATTCACCTTTGTAATTGGATTTCCTAAGTTATTTGATATGTGCATGTGTGCCTCTAATTCTAAAGAACCTACCGAAGAATGAAATTCTCCAACCTTAAAACTGAATCTAGCCCTTCTGTGGATGTTACTTATGTAATACCTAACAGATGAACATATTCTCTGAAAGCCCTTGTTACTTGTTTGCACTACTACTAAAATGTGCAATTTTTGCCTTGTGTTATATTTTTCTGTGTAATCTTCTACTCCTAAACTAGACTCGTTTATAAACTTTCATTCATGTTGGTATTTTGGAAGCATCTAGTTCAGTGTCTTACAGTGTAAATGCTTAGGGCATATTTGTTGAAAGAATATTTGTTATATTTTATCATTAATAGCTACTAATAGCAAGGAATTATCTTTTTATTAATACTTAATTAATATATTATCCTTTCATTATATAATGCTATGGTTTCCAAAGTACTTTTCACATATGATTGCTTTTAATAATTGTGGCAGTCCTATTATGTGAATATTATATCAATATCCCCATTTTACAAGTGATACAATCAAGCATACTAAAGTTAATTAATTTTTCCAGGATCAATAGCTATAGGTGACAATTCCAAGACTCAAATAATCCTTTTCCTTCCCTCCTCATAACAATAAGAACAAGCACAAAAACCACAACAAAGACAAAAAAATTTGGATTATTAGCCTAAAGCTCTGCTAAATGTTTTACAGGATAATCCCAAACCCAGTTCTCTGACTACAAATCCCAACCTTAAGTCCAGTTGGTATTGTTATAGCTATCATCAGCAACAATTTCAACCTGACATAAAGATGAGAGTGTGTGTTCAAACAAAAAAAAAGTTGATATAATCAACACTTTAGGTATGAATCACCTGGGTAGGTGTGATTCTTTAGGCTATGGGAAAGAACTGTATTTTTGGATTCTCACTGGTTGGGTAGTCACACGTGGCCCTTAATAACACCTGCTTGTTTGTTTTTTCCGTCAAAAAGTGCTTTTCTTTGGTATGGTTATTCAGATTCACTTGGGAGTGAGAATTAATGAGACTGTTGAAAGCGAATATATTTCGTAGGCTTTCAAATCTTCTTCTCTCCCCATAGGCCATCATTTTGTGTTATTTGACTATAAATGGTGTGGAAGAGGCACTTGCCAGAAAGAGTTGGGTGGATATGTTCTATCTTGCCTTTATGAGCAACCGTTTCTCACTAAGGCTTAACTACTGTTAGATCCATCTATTACACGTAACCTCAGCAGGGATGCAGAATAGAGAAACAGTGGTCTGCAGGAATTCATGCAATAACCAAACTTTAACAGAGTTGCAGTGACAGAGGGTGGTGGTGATTGGGATGCACAATTAATGTTTCATTGTAAATGGCTCAAAAATCCTGTCTAAAGAAACTACTGTCTGTCATGTTATTGCCTTTAAGCCAGATTTTACAATCTCCAGATTTCTGTCTTCACTTTTAGAGAGACCACATTTCCCTTTCTCCTCTACTTCCCAGTCAAACGTCCCTTCTTCTCGCCTTTTCCATCTCCTTTTAAATTTTTACGCACTTGTGCTTCTCTTCTGCTTCCCTAAGTATTTCTCTCAGACAGGCCCTTGATGACCCTCATTCCTTGGTTAGACTCATTTACCTGTTTTCATAAAGTGGTTAGCTGTGCCTGGGAACCTTTGTAGTCAGCTCTTCCAGCTGTTGGCCCGAATGGTCCCTAGGGAGACCAGAAGCAATGAACCTGGAATAACCACATTTGACTTCTGTGAGCCCTCTTGAGAATGTAGTAATTACTTAATGGATTGAATTGGTGACATATACTATTCCAGATAACAGCCTAGGTTGCATTAAATTAACCTTCACAAATGGGTATTTATTGGGTACTCTTAAAAGACTACATGTGTTGGCTGTAATTGCTCTTCCATGTTTCTCCATGCTGATAGGTATTTGTACCAAGTGAAAAATTTCTCAGATTAAAGCCTGGGTGGTAGTTGTAGCCATTTAGTGATGTGTGTCATTGTGTTCAGCACACTGAGCATAAATCCTGTCTTGTAAACAGCAGGGAGACTAATGAGGTTTGCCCACCTTCTGGTGTCATTACCAGGAATTCCAACAGGGAAAAAGAGAAGAAAGAAAGAAAAGAAGTTCTTTTCGGAGTGATTTTGGGAACTCCTGATGATCCAAATTAAGGAGAGAGATGATTGCTCAACATTAAGTCTAGTCACGTATGTATAAATATGAGTACGTAAACTACATTTAGCTAAAACAGAAACCAAACATTCTGCTTTTATGCACACTGGCAAAGTCAGTGACTTAGTTCTACAGAGAGCTAATGAAGGGCTTATTTATGAGTGTCTTTAATTGTGAGGGTGTAGTGGGACGGCTATTGAAATAACGCAGCTGTTAACATGGTAGCACACTTTCTGCTTTCTCAGAGCTCCTCATCATTACAGCCAACTAAAATTTCACATTATTTTTTGTCTTACAATTGTTGGAGTGACTCTGCTGTTATTTGTAGAGTTACAAATGACTTCTGAACAAACCAACTGTCTTGTGAGAAATCTTTCAAATGTGTTTTTTTAGGTTTATCTAATATCTTTATTATTACTGCTAAATAACTTGTGTGTTTGATAATGTCACATCAAGGGATTCAATTATTGCTTAATGCCTGGGCTACTTATCTTCCTGGATTCAAATTTTCATGAAAGCTGGTATCATCGCACCTCTGGCACAAAGTGTGGTCCGCACATTTTTGTGTTTGAATAAATGAGTAAGTGGATGAATACTAGAAAATAATATTGTCTGATCCATTTGCAGAGTTACTAATAGACAGAATGCTGGGACTACAAAGTGAATTCCAGGGTAAAGTGTTTTGAAATAAATAGCTTTCTCTCTTTAAAGAAAGCGCATGCATATTCCCTCTCTGTCTCTCTCAAGGAAAACTCCCTTCCTCCACTCCCACTTACCCCTTCCTTTGAAATAGAAGCCCTCAAGGTATATTGTAGAGTAGTGAGCAAGGCAGTGGACTGTGCATTAGAAGACCTGTGTTCTAGTCCCAGCTCTGCCAGAGATGTATGCTCATTTAGCAGTTCCTTGTACATGTAGGCACACGATAAATAGTCACTGAATTAATGAATGAACAAATTGCTCGATCGCTTATTTAGTACTTCCTCGTATGCTAGGCTCTCAGGATATGAAAATGCTTTGTGATATTGGGTGACTTACTTAAATTCCTTAGGCATCACTTTTATTACTTATAAAGTGATAGGACAGAACGAGTTGCTTATTTACTAACCCACCTAGTACTTATAAAAAGGACTGGATTAGAAGAGTCATAAGATTTCTTTATCCCACCCTGACTCTGCAGAACTCTTTAATTTCCTGGGTCCCAACCTGGGATTATGAGATCAGAAGGACAATACCAAACTTGTTTGTATATCTAGTTACAGTCTTTCTGGGACCCAAAATTTTCACTCAGAACAGTGTTTTTTGTTGTTGTTGTTGTTTTTTTGTGGTATGTGGGCCTCTCACTGTTGTGGCCTCTCCCATTGCGGAACACAGGCTCCGGACGCACAGGCCCAGCGGCCATGGCTCACGGGCCCAGCCGCCCCGCGGCACGTGGGATCCTCCCAGACCGGGGCGCGAACCCGCGTCCCCTGCATCGGCAGGCGGACTCTCAACCACTGCGCCACCAGGGAAGCCCCAGAACAGTGTTTTTTAAAAATATTTTCCCAGGGATGTCCTTATAATTACCAAAAAGTAGTCCACAGAAATCTCTGTTAATGATTCTCCTTATGTAAATGAGTGATTAGCAGTGTCATAAAGATCTACTGGAAATAAAAATTTTTGTGTTCACTGAACACTTAGAGTACTAGAAATTAGAGCAGTGACTCCCAAGAGAATTCCTCCTTTAAGTCTTAGGGAACATTGATTTTGATACTTGGTGATAGTGGTAGAAAGAAAAGGTTTGTTGGCACTTTTCCTCCAAACCATTTTGGCAGCTTCTTTGTCAACCTAAGCTCACGAAAACCACGGTGGGTCGGGTAAACTCTGTGGAGAGGGAACTTGTCAGAAGCTACGGCTTTTCACTTGAGTCTAATAGAGACTTAGCACTTTGCAGGTCAGTGCCACTGCTATTTGTCTCTGACCCAAGAGATCTGGAGTTCTTCACATCAAAACCACATCTTGCTGAGCAGAGATCAAACGTAGGAAGGTAAGGATTCTGCCAGTGATTTATCATGCCAAGGAGAGTGATCAGACCATATGGGGCTGCTGCAAATGAAGTTGACATTCCGGCAGTTTCTCTTATAAGTCTCACATGTAGTTATGGCTAGTTTTTCTTGTAGAGGAATTCCGGGTCAAGTGGCAGCTTTCAGTGGCATTTCTTAGCAAGCCTTACCCCCAACATGAGGTTTGCTTCAAAATCACGTCCTAGCAAGATTTTTTCTTATGGTTTATGTAAATAGCAAAAAAGGATTTCTTAACCAAATATTTGAAGGTTAATTTGAGCTTTTCATTTGATGTCTCCTTTTTCCCCTTTTCTGGGAAGGTAACTATTAAAAAACAAAAGAAAGAAGAACGAAAGAAAGAAAGGAAAAGAAAAATTAAGGTGATTTGAGGTCTACAAAAAAACACTTTCTTCCTAAATATTAGATGTGACTTTAAGGTAATGAAATTGACTCTATAAGCTATGCTTAATTAGGCTTATTAGTTCATCACATTTTATTAACTTAGGACTTTAGGAATGAATGACTACGAATATTACAATCCAATTCCTGGGGTAAGGAAGGTATCACATAGACCTTTCTGTATATTTGTAATGGCCAAGAGCAAAGAGGAAGGATTTAATTATTTAAGTACAAAATAGGTATAATTATGTTTGAAAGTATTTGCTAACATTTAAGTCAAGGACAAAAATTTTAATTTTAATTGAAAGAAAAAATTCAATGATCCCTCTGTTCTTTTAACTATTTATATCAACAGATACATGAAAATAGTTGTGCAACATAAAATTCAGCTTGTTGTTTGTTTACTGTCACAAGGAAATGTTTAGTCTCCTGTGGAGAAATCACTCATTTATTGGTTCAAAGGCCTCTTCAACCTTAGGATGTGCACTAAGGGGTGTTTCAGCCCCTCTTTGCACAGGATATTTGCTTTGTAACATCAATGAAAGATGATATTGGCCTTTAAATGTAGTAGTTCATGACATTAACTTCTAATTCAACTGAAGATATCAGTTGTCCCTTTCGTGTTTTACTTTTTCTTAATGAGAAAAATTACTATAAATGGAATGCGCTTCGGTAGTTAGAACTGGGTCTCATCCAGTAGTCAAAATTCACTTGATTTCCTGAGGTGTCAGTATATCTGTTTATTAACTGGGAATTATTATTCTGACTGATGAAGTACTTCAAATCCGCAGGAAGCAAGTTTAAATATAGTAATAAGATGGACTTTCTCCCAGTTTTCATCCTTGGCATCCTTGGAGCGTGTACAACATCCACAAAAACCTGGTAGGGTTGCCAGGTAAAATATACGGTGCCTAGTTAAATTTGAATTTTAGGTAAATAATGAATACTTTTTAAATGTAAGTATGCCCCATGATTTGCCAGTGATTTAGGACATACTTATTCTGAAATTCAATTAGTTGTTTTTCTGAAATTCATATTTAATTGGGCATCCTATATTCTTACTTGCTAAAACTGGCAACCCTAAACTGTTACACACATGGTTTGTGATTTTTATCTGTGACCAGCAAACAAACATCATTTTAATGGAAAATTAATTGGCAATAAAATCAAAGACCAAAGGAATCCTTTAAAATTATTGCACTTGAATAATGAAAAGGCATGTCGTAGAAAGATTTTTTTTTAACCCTATCAGTACTAGTAAATAAATAGGGCAACTAGGCCCATTGTAAGACAGCTTAATCTCCTAAATGAATTGCCCCAACCTTTTAATTCAAAATCATACAAACAAAAACATTGAGATAAGCTGGGTGCTTTTTCAAATGGGGACCCCTGTGGCTTTGAAAATAAACACTTCAGTCTCCTCCCCCCCACCAACACCCACACCCACACTCACTAGCCTTTCTGATGTCTTCCATTTGCAAATGAACAGGCTGAATTCTGAGAAAGAAGGCTAATTAAACCTAGGAAAGATAGGCAAAGGAACATTTGTTTCCAAGCAGAAGTCAAAAAGAAATCAAGTCACATTCTGCTTTCTCAGGACTGACAGGAGGGCCTTAAAGTCCTTCCTGAAGTTCCTTCTTCTCCAAGCATATTTCCCACACCACTGCTCAGACCCTCTCAGGGCCAGGCTACAGTAGTGTGTTTGAACTGACCCTCATTAGTCTGTCTTCATGGCCGAATCAGGCAAGGGTCACAATCAGAAATTCTGAGAGACTAGTCAGAGTGTGGGATGACCTTCACCATCTTTACCTTCTTCTCCCATCCTTTTGCCCTGTGTCTCTCGTGGTTTGGCAAAGGGGTCTTACTGGCAATAGAGAGAGTAATAAATGGAACAAATAAACACAGAACAAGGAGTGTCTAGCTTTTTAAGAGCACTAATAAATTGCCTTGAATTGATGGTTTACATTCAGAATCAGAATCAATTAAGAGTTTGAGTGCACACTATACCAGACTTTTCAGTAATCCAATACTTTAATCCTTACAACCACTGGATGAGATGATTTTCTTATTTTAGAGTTGAGAAAATTGAGCCACAGAAAGATTAAATGACACACCTAAGTCACACCATTTAGTAATCTTTATACATGTAGAAATTTGATCCCTAAAGAAATAGTTTGAGAGCAATGGGGAGGCAGAATTTGATCTTAGGACATCTAAGAAGACCAAAAAGACCTCCATGATATTCAACATAGGTGCTAGTCAAACCTGGTGATATGACTGAGGCTGGGAAAGTCAGACAGTTTAGGTCTGTGGTAGAGATACCTGCCATAACCCTTGGGATCCTGAATCACTAGGTCTGCTCTAATCTGTGTCACAGGTTCTTGGAATTACCCCCAGAGCCCTTTAATCTGAGTAATCCTATCTGCCTCATTCTGGGAAAGAAGGCAGCCCCCTCCACCCCATACTTTGCCTCCTAGTTCATTTGGATGGAGCCTCGTCGTCCCCTGAAGGCTGGCCAAACTGAACTGTCCTCTGGGGGACGTGACTAATGATCTTTTGTCTCTGTACTCTCATCAGTGTCCTTTCACTTTCAGAAACAGACCTTGAGGTTAGATGGATATGTGAGAAGCTGGGTGGATCTTGGCTACCTAACTGCTAATATCCTAACTTATTTCTGTTTACAGCGTTAACACAATTTGTGTAATCATGGCATGTTAGTGTAATATGATGGGCATACAGCATTTATTTTAAAATAGTCTGGCACAATCAATTTAGATTAATATTTTAAAGCTATTTTAAAATGTCGCCTCCAGTTTCTCATTTCTTTGACTTTGTGCTATTTACATACTTTCAAAGTCTAGTTTGCAGTCCTTTCTGTTGAAGACTTTTCCTTTCTCCTGCCTTTCAGCCTAAGACTCAGGATTAGTGGGATTCAAGGCATACAATATTGAGTCTATTATTTAAAACTGTTAATTGATTAAAATTAAGATTGATAAACTAGTCCTTGTCAAAGCAGGCTTTGTAAAACCATGCTTTTTGCCAGGAAACAATTACACCTATTGAACAAAGGCCATGTCTCGATAATATCAAAACATTGACTTTAAAGTGAAAAATGCAATCAATCATCTAGGTGTTTTCCTATACAATGCCATTTGGGTGTTTTTTCACTTTTTAGCCAGATGTTTTGGCGTGAAGCAAAGCGAAGAATGGAAGGCAACAGAACCACTTTTGCTCTCACTACCTAGATATTTCAATAGGAAGCTTCTCCTCTCACCCCATAAGTGATCTGGACATTTGCTTCTTTGTTTTATTTTATATAGGTGGCCTCTTAATTAGAAGTAAAATAAGGTGGGGATTTTTGTTCTTTAAAGTTAAAAATGCCTTTATTGCCTTTGATTATAATATTTAAAGCCTACCAGCTTTGCACGGTAGCATACTGAGGTGATCATCAATATAATTTTTGTAACAGTAGAAATTTAATTTTATATAGTTAAATGATAGTGCTGTCTGTACTTTGTTGTCTGTAAATCTCTTTAAAGTACATCAGCAGAAACAATGGAACGGTCATGTAAAAGGAGATAACTAACATATGACAAGTCCTCAAACTACTTCTTTCCACTCTTAATTAAAAGTAATTGAACTTTTTCTTATAGATAGATCAGTCTGGTTATTGATTTGCTGTCTGGTACTACCCTTTGATGAACCAAAAGCAGTTTAGCGGCAAGCAGAGTAAAATTCAACTCTCCAAGGCATAATCTACTGCAGGATTTAATACAAATCATTTGAAGCATTTACTATTAAAAAAACAAAACATTTTATTACAGAAATAAAACATGGCAGCTTTATGTCAAAGATTCATTGAGGATAGGAAGTTATTTACACCTAACTCCTATTAATGCCTGCTGCTTTGAGAACTCCTCAGGGGTTTAGATTCTCCAATTAGAAAATTCATGGCAGCCTCTCTGTATTGTCACAGCCACTTTGCTGTGGGCTGGAAGTGTGGTAAGCCTGATTTGTCCTTGACTGTCTTCCTGCTGCAGAAGTGGCCAAGTGATGTGGCTTGGCTTGCATGGGTAAGCTTCACTGTTTTGAATCTTTATCCAAGTAACTGCTGAGATTTATAAAACAAATTAAAGCAATTTTTAGAAGAATCAAATTCCTGTTGACAGCCAGTCTGAATTCCTTATCCCACCTTTGCTTCTTTCCCCAGTAACATGATTTATTAAATCTTTTGAAAACTGTCTGCACGTTAAGTGCTGTGTTAGAATGTGGGGGGAATCCAAATGATGCCGGGAGACCTTTCTTCAAGGAACTTAGAAAAGGCAGGAACTTCCATTTTAGCCAGCTAAGCCTTACGCACATTCACATTTTATCTCACCTAATTGTACAGTAGCCCCTCAAGGAACAGGCCTTATTTCTGCTTTTATAGAAAAGGAAACAAAGCTCAAAGAGTTTCAGAATCTATTTTAGATGGCTCAGGATTATTACACAAGTGGTAAAAGGCAGACTGATTTTAAATGGAGATCTTTCAACTCTAGTACTTCCAATCTAGTTTGTTCTATAAGGAAGATAAAGAAGTACATGCAAGATTAATCACCTCAGTGCTCAATGAATTTCCTACTTTGTTTTACATACATAGACATGACCCTCATGACATCTTATCATTACTGTTGAATAATTAAGCAACTTCAGTCTCTCTAGTTGTCTTGGAGAGAACAGACTTGCATGTTACTTTGTTATCCTGGTGGTGTGTTTTGAAAAAAATTGTATAAACCAACCTAGTCATCTTGAATTGGCTTTCAAAAAGCCTGCCTTTATCATCTTTACTGTTTAATGCCAGGGACACAACCATATATTTCATTCATACTTCAGGCCACCTCTCTTGGATGCTATGAGATGTCCGTTCCTTTCAGGTTCGGGAAGGGACACTTCTGTTTGGCAGAAGGCATGTGGAGTATTGTCCTTGTTAGAGGTCTTAAAAGCATTCCACCAGGAAGGGAATAAAATCTGTGAGATGGGGAAATAGATGACATTTCCTGACCAGGTTCTCCGAATTCTAGGATGCTATGAAGTAATTACAGAAGGAAATTGTACTTACAGGTTTTTTATAAATGCCTGTGTGGTATGTCCCTAATTAAACTGTCATTATGAATTTTAATTTTAATTCCCTTAACTGGGTGAGGTAACTGAGAGCCAGGTAGCTGTGATCGTTTCATAAAGACTGCATTTGATGCCTGTTTTGATAACTAGATTCTTCAGAGAAAGGAACATATGAAAAAGGAAGCACTTTGATGCAGTGAATTTGTAACCAGCTCCTAAATCAGGCAAGGTTGGCCATTCCCTTTTCTTCTGCGCATCCAAAACCAACCCTTCAGTGGAAGGTCGTTAGGATAGGGATTGGTTTTGAAGTCCCCTTCCTGGACCCTCAAATATAGCCCTGTGGTTGTAAGAGCACAAAACTTCTTTTTAATAAGCCTAGGAAAATAATTTTCTCCCTGAGGATCACAATATTGTGGCTGCTGTCCTCTGGCAGAAGTTCTTGCTTCTGCATGTGAGGAGAATGCAGAAAATGTCCCAGGACCTCGCCTCTGAGTGGAATCCACTAGGAATGTAAATCACCACTGTTTCCATAACACATTTTGCCTTCAAGAAAGAAAATGAAAAAGTATTTTGCTGTCACCCATGTTGATTGTGCTGAAGGAAAAAAGGACTCAAACAAAATTCCTTGTGCTGAATAATTTGAAAGAGACATTGTGAAAGAGGTGCTCATATTTCCTGGTCGACCATCAAATCTTCTTTCTAAAGAAACATCAACAAAATTTAAATTTAGAAAAAGCCCTGGGATGGGAATCAGGATATTGGGTTGTAGTCCCTATTCAGCCACTAATGGGCTGTATGACCATGGGCAAGTCATTGGACTTCTTTTGACAAGTTTATTTATATAACACTTTCCTTCTGCATAGGTTGTATCTAAAGCCCTTTCCAGCTCTTTGAATCTATCTCTTCTTGATTAAAGCAGCCTTTACTATATTTAGACCAAGAAAAAAGATATTCATTCATTAGTGCATTTAAAAATAGGCCTTTAATAAGGCTTAGCTGTTAAAGTATGAGCTTGGCATGCTGCATAGTTTCACAATAAGAAACTAAAACCAATTTTGGGGGAGGTGAGCTGTTTCCAGTTGTTCTTGGTGATCACTTTGCCTAAGTTTAAACATGTTTGTTCTAGGACTTTTTTCCACCTAAATTTCACTTTTTTCAAATGGTATATTTCTAGCACATTAGTTGCATGTTCAAGTATAAGACATAATTGGAAAAGGAGGTGGTAGCTTTTGAACCTGGAGGATGGAGTAGGCTATGGGCATGAAGATATATGATTCAAGTAGTTATGAAACATCAACCTGCACTTAGAAAAGGAACAATACAAATCTACAGTGTCACAGAACCTCTGATAAACTCTCTTATTGAGCGCCCACTGGTGGTCACATGTGTTCTATACCCAGTACCTCAGACAGGCAGAGTATCAGAACTAGGAAGTCCTTAGAGATGGCATCTTCCATTCAATTGGTAGTAGCTTTCTAATGTGTCATGTTGAAAAGTATTCAAGAGTTTAACTGGAAAGTGTCATGATCAATTATCAATGTCTGTCAAGGGACTGGACGGAAGATTTGTATCACAGGTGCCATCGATGAGCCTGTCTTCAGTTGCCAAGTCTGGTATTGTCATAGATGAAAGAGGGACGGTGGGAGACTTGCTGAACATTTAGTGTGAAACCAAGACCGGAACACAAGCACTTCACCTCCTCCTCCTCCTTTCGCTGTGGAAGAAAATAGAACTGTTAAAGTGGTATCCTCTTATAAATGAACCCCCAGGCATAATCAGCCTAAATAATGAACTATAAAATGGCCAAACTACATAATTGGTAGTGGTCAAAGGAGGACCGCTGCCATGCCCCAGTTCCTTTACATAGCTGAGCTTCCACTTCCTCGCCTATGACATGGAAATGATGACAGTGCCTACCTCATGTGGTAATTTTGAGGATTAAATGAGTTAATACATGTAAAGTATCTGGAACAGTGCCTGGAACGTAGTAAGCACTCACATGTTAACTTTCATCATTATTCTCTTGATCCATTTGGTTTTCAATTCTGACTTTATAGTAAATTTCTTAATTATGTTCTTTCTACTGCCTTTGGCCTAACTGAACACAGATCTTTAACTTACTGTTATAGTTCAGCAGAGAAGAGGGGGGGGGAAACCAGTAACGTTAAGAGGAATGAAAAAGCTCTATACTTAACTTCGGGAGACCTAGGTTCAAATTTTTGCCCTGTAAGTTATTTGCAGTATAAATTTGGACTTGTAACATAAATCTTAGTTTACTCATCTGGAAGGAAAATACCTACATCACAGATTTGTTATATAGATTAAGTGAAATAGTGAAAATGCTCAGTAAATGGTGAGTACCTAATAATGTTAATAATCAGAATTATTTTTTGAGTGTGTATTATCCATATACTTGGGGTTACAACAAATTTGGTCTTCATGGTATAGTTGGGCCTGTGTAGGTGTGCTCTGTTAGCACAGCTGTTGGAGAAGGACTTATCAAACAATTGTGTTTTTTCAACTGTGGGTTCAGAGATCTGGTGCTTTCTTTGATGAAGCCCAAGTCCTCTCCTCAGAAGGATGTTCTCTTGGCTTCTATCAGGCAGGTGTGGTTCTTTGGTTGGATTTCTCCGAGGCACACAAATTACTTGTCTAGTGTTTTATAAAATTAGAATATAAAATCTATTATCCTTAAAACATATTCATAGTAGGTATTCAGTAATACTGTTGAATGTTGTCACCACATCATACCATTGGAGCTGTTCCTGTGTTGGTCTTCCCCCACTGCAGTGATCAACAGTTATTTCAAGGGCAGGGGCTGACTCTATTTATTTCTGTATCCCCAGTGCCTAGCATAGTGCCTACCATAGAGTGATTGTGAATAACAGAAAAATTAATAACTTTAAGGGAGACAGGACAAAGACACTCCCCTTCACACATGACTGTCCTTTTTCTTCTTTTCCCACTCTTTTCAGCTCCTCCCTTCCTCCCAATAACTAGTGTCATGAGTCATTTACTAGCCTTAATTCACCTTTTTAGAAGATAATATTTCTTTCATTTCCCCTTTTCACAAAAATGAAAGGTGACATGTCTTCATATAAAGAAATGGCCTCGGCCAATTCTGGAAAAACTATTGTGGTTAATCAGTTACTTTTAATTTAAATATATATGTTTAATGCTGTATTACATTGTAAACTCCCAGGCTGATTTATGGTCTCAGTCTGCCTTAATTAACATCGATTCTAGGGGAATAGTAAATGGGAATGGCCTTCACAATTGAGACTGAACAATGAACTCTCTGGGTGTTGTCCAATTTGTAACATGATTTACATGGAAGCCAGCCCTTCCTTTCCTGGGGTTATCCCTTTTTCATCTAGTGTTTAGGACGGGTTATATATAATCCATAGATAGGAACATTTGCTGTCAAATACTTTTGCTGATTTAGAGCTAGGCCACAAAATGGTCACTATTAATAAAGAAGGAGAAAAAAACCTAATCTGAGGCTTTGCAGGGATTCCAGGTTCTTGCTATGTGTCATCGCTTGTCCAGTCTGTGGCATTTTTATGAAGTGGCCATAATGAAAGTCAGATTAAACGCACAGGATATATACATTTAATCAACAACCATTGGAGTCTGTGGTGCTGGAACAGTTATAAGAGCCCCATGAATGCAAATTTATTGCAAAAGAATCCAAGGGGTGGGGAATGAATGTCTGCTGAATGGTACTACCTGACACGGGACACCAAAAAACTTTCCAGAGTGAGTGATTTAAGTGTAAGGTTTGGCTTGTAAAGCTGCCAGCTGCTTGGTTTCAAAACTTGAAACATTTCCAAAACATTGGATGAGGCACTTTATATGTGCACTAGAGTAAATACTCTGGTTTTACTGCCAATTTAAATGTGCTCAGTTTACAGTAATGAGCTTGTATAGGCATTACCTTGTTTATAGAAAGTGGAACAGGAAGAAATGAACATTAACCATTACCAGTAGCAATTCCCGTTGCCTTCTGCCATATCACTGATGGCAAGCAAAGTTTCTTCCAATTTGAGAATATGTCACAACTGACATTAGTGTGTACATGGCTTTAATGCCATGTTGCTTCAACATGTAACAGAGTAACAAATGCTGTAATTCACTGTGGCTCTGATAAGGCTGCTCAGACCAGGTGACTGTTGTCTTACTATTTTTCCTAAAACAGATACGAAAAGCATTCCCAGATATGGGAATCATGGGACAGTAGAGTAGGTAGGTACCCTGATTATACACAATTGAGTTTATTTTAGCCAGGTCTGTTTTCTACAAGCAAATCAGTAATGTGAATCATTTATTTTCTTCTAAAAAAATTATTTGGTTGTGTTTTGGTGCTCTACATGGAAACATTGGCCTTTGTCTTTTGGGATGACTGGCACAGGAACCCCTTTAGCCCTCTCGTACTCTTGAGGTCACATACTGGAGACAGACATATATTTAGCCTGAAAGACATAATTTGCCCAGCCTGGAAAAGAAAGAAAATATAGAAATCTAAGGAGATATTAGTGAGCACAATGCCTAGAAGGGAGTAGGCACTCAATACAAATGGTTGAAGGAGATAAGAAAAGAGGGAAGAAGGGAAGAGAGGGTGTTTAATAGGAAGAGACCATGGAAACCCATATTTTAAGAGACATATCCTCATGAGTTCAGCTGTGTTTAGAATCGACTTTTTTTTTTTTTTTTTTTTTTTTGCGGTATGCGGGCCTCTCACTGTTGTGGCCTCTCCCATTGTGGAGCACAGGCTCCGGACGTGCAGGCTCAGCGGCCATGGCTCACGGGCCCAGCTGCTCCGCGGCATGTGGGATCCTCCCAGACTGGGGCACGAACCCGTGTCCCCTGCATTGGCAGGCGGACTCTCAACCACTGCGCCACCAGGGAAGCCCCTAGAATCGACTTTTTAAAACAAAAAAGTCCCTACTGATTGCCAGAGACTCCTTGTCTTTATTTCTGCATTTCTTTGCGTGGCTTCTGAGAACCTTTTGGCCCAAGTACACATACTTAAGAATATCTGGATTATGCTACTGAAGGAATACCACACTTCCCCTACAGTATAATTCCTTTTCCATTGCGTGGGATACTGGCAAAATGCAGAAACTGACCAGAACCACTAGCACAGTATATGTCTGCAAATAGTAGGATTCTGATGATGCAAGTATATGGCTATAAAATTGATCTTATGACACAGACTATGCATGTTTTCTAGCTGGTCTTGCTTTAAATGCTTTTTCTAACAGTATTTTCATGGTACAAAAAGAAAAGAAAGCTAGTCATTCAGCACTGAATAGTTCAAAATATTGAATACCTGAACTTTCATGACAGATGAGCTCCACCTCTATCTGTTTTCCCTGTCGTACCCTCTCCCTTTCCCTCCATCCCCACCTCCCTTCATCCTTGGTTCCCTTCTCAGTTCATTGTTTCTCAGTATGAAATCAATAAGGCTTATTTTTCTTAGTCTCTTCTGTTGAAACAGAACTGTATTTTTAAAAATAAATATGTTTTCTAACACTATTTTTCAATATTCATTTCCTTATCTTTTAAAAGTCTCCTTTCTTGTCTCCTCTACAGTATTTTTCACTCCTTTAATTGCTGCTATTAAATGTGATTAGTTTATATTTTAAAAATTCTTCTCTCTTTTCTCGTGTCTTCCTTCTTTATATGATTCTGTTTGACTGGGTTTATGTTTTTCTGACCTATTTACTCTGACTGTGAGTTTTCATGGCTTTTTTGGCCCTGCTTGCCTGAAGGTACCCTGCTCACTCTAAAGCCAGTGCTGTGGTAGAGGCCAGTACTGAGAGTGCTGGGACCCTCAGCCACTGGAGTTACTTGTAGCGTCCGGGGACTTTTAGGTGGGAAGGAGAGTAGCTACACTTGTATTTCTTTCTTCTCTGTCACACATCTTCAACCCAGGTATCAGATAATCTTTGAGAGGAGCTGAAGTCAAGGAGGAGGGACTGATGAGGCCAGCTGAATAATTTTATTAGGGATAGAGTTTCTTTCTTCTACCTTATCCATTCCCTACCCCAGGTCATACTCCCTCATTATTTCTTGTTTCCCTGAAGTGTTCTTCTAACATGTCAGCCCACACCAATATCTCCCTTCTCTGAAGCAAACTCCTGCAGTGCTTATCTCTACCATTCATCTTGGCACTAAATCATAGAGTGTCTTAACATTATTTAACTTTACTGAAAGTAATCTTGTCTTTGAAGCATGATTATAAGCTCCAGGACAGCAGAGTACACATCTTCTATAGATTTTCAGTGGTACCTATAAACAGCTCCCTGTTTAGAATAGGCCTTTAATGAACATTTTGCAGTTTTTTTCTGTGAAATCAAATTTCTGCTCAGCTATTCCTTTCCCACTTAATTTGAACTCAGGCTGTTTTTGTTCTATCAAACCTGTTTCACAGAGGAGGATTGAGAGGGTTTAGCAGCTCCCTCAATTTTATGAAGTGGTTGCATTGTAACTTAGAGCCATTAACTCTTTTTTAGACTCTTTTTTAGATTATTATTCTTTAATTTACATCATTTAAAAGATTAATAGTTGTTGCCCAGGAGTTCTACTTTGGGCATTAAAGTAAACTATCATACTGTAAAGGATCCTTCAATCACAATGCAACTAGCTCTTGTATGAATTAATGTGTGTGAGTAAATACATGTACTTGAATTTCAGTTTCCAATGACTTGTTGATAGTATATTGATCTTGTATCCTGGGACTTTGCTAAATTATATTTCTAGTACTTTTTTGGTAGATTTCTTAGGAATTTCTACACAATCATGTTGTCTGAAAATAAAGAAAATAAAAACTTATTTTCAACTTTTTGGCCTCATAATATCAGATATTATTACAATATTAAATAGAAATAGTGGGAGCAGCTATCCTTGCGTATATTATTTTTAATGTATTGCTTACTTAAGAGAGCAGTGATCTGAAAACAAATCAAGGGTCTGAAGGAAAATGCAAAGGCTGAGTTTTCTCTAGAAGCAAAATGCCAATACTAGTTCTAGGAATAGTAAACTAAACCTCCATCCAGCAACAGCAGAATACACGTTCTTCTCAAGTTCACATGAAGCATTCAACCAAGTTAGATCACATTCTGGGCCATAAAACACACTTTGGCAAAATCGAAAGCACAGAAATCATATAAAAAATATACCCTCAGATTACAGTGAAATTAAGCCATAAATTAATAACAGAAAGATAACCTGGAAAAATCTCAAAATATTTGGAGATTAAACAACACATTTCTAAATAACACATGGATCAAGGAATAAGTCTCAAGATAAATTAAAAATATTTTGAGCTAAATGAAAATACAACTTATCAAAATTGGTGAGATGCAATGAAAGAATTATTTAGAGGGGAATTTATAGCACTGAGTACATATATTAGAAAATAAATAGTCTAAGCTTCTACCTTAACAAACGAGAAAAAGAAGAGCAATATAAACCTAAGTCAAGCAGAAGAAAAATAATAATAAATTATACCAGAAATCAGTGAAATTGAAAACAGGAAAACAATAGAGAAAATAAATGAAACCATAGGCTGGTTCTTTGAAAAGATCAATAAAATTGATAAACATCTAGCCTGGCTAACAAAGAGAAAAAGAGAGAAGACACAAATCACTAATATCAGAAATGAGAGAGAAGTCATCATGGATGTTAAAAGGATAACAGAGGAATATTATGAGCAACTCCATGCTCACAAATTTGATAACTAATGGGCAAATTTTTTAAAAGACATTCTACTAAAACTCACACAAGGAGAAATAGATAATTTGAATAGCTCCATATTTATTAAAGAAATTGAGTTTGTTGCTAAAAAACTTTCTCACAAAGAAAACTCCAGGCCCAGATGCCTTTGCTGGTGAATTCTACCAAATATTTAAGGAAAAAATAATGCCACTACTACATAAACTCTTCCAGAAAATTAAAGAGGAGAGAATACTTCCCAGCTTATTCTTTGAGACCAGCATTACCCTGACACCAAAACCAAAGACATTACCAATATATATTTAAAGTCCCAACGTCTACCAAATTGGCACCCAGTCCTGAAATAGTCATCACTTCTTGCCTGCCCCTCCATGGTTCTTTTGATTGTAAGTTATCCTGACCCAGGACTTAGAGTTTAAATGGCCTCAAACCGTACTGTATGACTTTCTGCTTTCTGGTTCCAGATGTTTGGACCCAAGGGCAGTCATTTAATTTACATCTGAAGACTGGCTTGAAAAGATGTACTGGAACCCAATCAACTGCCGTTCTCCTGAGATTGGCCTAAGAGACACAAAAGGAAGGAATAGTTGATGGTGAGAGCTGAGGATGGAGACTCATACTGGCTAAGCCTGGATAGGCCTATATCTGTTTAAGAAATTGAATCAGTAATTAATAACCTCCCCCATTAAAAATCCATCAGTCCACATGGTTTCAGTGGTGACTTCTACCAAGCATACCAATCCCTATAATCTCTTCCAGAAAATAGAAGCAGAAGGAACACTTCCTAATTCATTTTATAAGGCCGCATTACTCTAATACTAAAACCAGAAAGACATTACAGGAAAGGAAGACGACAAACTGATACCTCTCATTAGCATAAATACAAAATCCTCAAAAATACTAGCAAATAAAATCTAACAATGTTTAGAAAGTATTGTATACCACAGCCAACTGGAATTTATTCCATGTGTACAAGACTGGTTCAGTAGTGAAAAATCAGTTACTGTAATCTGTCACATCAACAGGCTAATGAAGAAAAATCATGTGATAATATCTATACATGCAAAAATAGCATTTGACAAAATCCAACAACCATTCATGGTAAAAACTCTCAGTAAACCAGGAATAGAAGGGGACTTCCTTAACTCGATGAAGAACATCTATATGAAACCTATAGCTAATATCATACTTAATGGTGAGGAACTAGATGCTTTCCCTCTGTGACTGGGAACAAGGCAAAATATTCTCTCTTCAACGTTGAGTTCCTATTCAACATTGTACTGGAAGTCCTAGCTAATACAGTTAAGAAAAAGAAATAAAAGGTATACAGATTGGGAAGGAAGAAATAAAACTGTCTTTGCTTATGACATGGTTTCTATGTTGAAAATCCCTAGAATTGACCAAAAAAAAAAAAACCCAGAAAAACAAAAAAAGCCTCTGGAATTAATAAGTGATTATAACAAGGTTGCATGACACAAAGTTAATACACAAAAGTCATTTGCTTTCCTATACACCAACAATGAATACTTGGAATTTGAAATAAGAAACACAGTGCCATTTGTATTGCCACAGAAACGAGAAATACTTAGGTACAAACCTAACAAAATATGTACAAGATCTTTATGAGGAAAAATCTAGAACTCTGATGGAATTAATTAAAGGAAATCTAGATAAATGGGGAGATATCCCATGGATAGGAAAACTCAGTATTGTCAAGACGTCAATTCTTTCCGACTTGATCTGTAGATTCAATGCAATCCCAATCACAATCCTGATAAGTTATTTTGTAGATATCAATAAACAGATTCTAAGGTCTATATGGAAAGGCAGAAGAGCCAATAATATTGAAGAAGAAAAAAGTAGAATCGACAGTACCCAACTTCAAGACTTACTGTGAAGCTACAGTAATCAAGACAATGTACTATTGGTAAAAGAATAGACAAATAAGTCAATGGAATAGAATAGAGAGCCCAAAAATAAATCCACCCAAATATAGTCAATGATCTTTAACAAAGGAGTAAAGGCAGTAATTGAGAAAGGATAGTCTTTTTGACATGGTGCTGGAACTAGACATCCACATGCAAAAATGAATCGAGACACTGACCTTGCACCTTTCACAAAAATTAAAATGGGTCATAGACCTAATGTAAAACGCAAAACTATAAAAATCTTAGAAGATAGTATAGGAGAAAATATAGATGACCTTGGGTTTGACAATGAGTTTTTAGATACAACACTAAAAGCATGATCCATGAAAGGAAAAAATGATATGTTGGACTTCTTTAAAATGAAAAACTTCTGATCTGCAAAACGTACTGCAAAAGGGAAAGAAAAGACAAGCCACAAGCTGACAGAAAATATTTGCAAATCACATGTTAGATGAAGGACTTGTGTCCGAATTATATCAAGAACTCTAAAATTCAGCACGAAGAAAACAATTATATAATGGGCAAAAGATCTAAGATTCCTCACCCAAGAAGATACACAGACAGCAAATAAGCATATGAAAAAATTCTTAACACCATATGTCATTGGGGAATTTCAAACTAAAATGAGGTGCCATTGAACATCTATTAAAATGGCTAAGATCCAAACAAAACGAGACAAAACAAACCTGACAACACCAAATGCTGACAAGGATGTGAAGCAACAAGAGCTCTCATTCATTGCTGTTAGGAATGCAAAATGGTACAGTCACTTGGGAAGACAGTTTGGCACTTCTAACAAAGCTAAGAATAGTCTTGCTATGTGATCCAGCACTCTCCTGGGCATTTACCCAAATGGGTTGATAATTTATGTTCACACAAAAACCTGCATATGGCTTTTGACTGGTGCTGGAACTAGACATCCAGTTAAACAACTTTAACATCCAGTTAAAGTTGTTAATAGCAACTTTATTCTTAATTCCTCCAAAGTGGAAGCAACCAAGATGTCCTTTAAAAAGTGAATGGATAAACAGACTGTGGCACATCCATAAATGGAATATTATTCAGCATTAAGAAATAATGAGCTAGTAAGCTGTGAAAAAACATGAGAGATGCAATATTTTTTATGCGTTGCATCCTTAATGCAAATTGCTAAGTCAAAGAAACCAGTCTGAAAAGGCTACCTCCTATATGATTCTAGCTATATGATGTTCTGGAAAAGGCAAAATGAAGGAGATAGTAAAAACAACAGTGTTTGTCAGGGGTTTAGGGGGAACAGGGAGGGATAAATTGGTGGAGCACAGGATATTTAGGGCAGTGAAGAAACTATTCTGTGCTAAGTGATGGTGGATACATGACATTATGCATTTTTCAAAACCCATAGAACTGTATAACACAAAGAGTGAAGCCTGGTATAATCTATGGGCTTTATCAATACTGGTCCATCCGTTGTAACAAATGTACAACACTAAAGCAAGATATTAAAAACAGAAGAAACTGAGGAGAGGAATAGCAGGTATATGGGACCTCTCTGTACTGTCTGCTCAGTTTTCTGTAAACCTAAAACTGTTTTAAAAATTAAAGTATTAATTTTTAATACAAAAACAAAAAGACCATGCAGATTTGAAAAAGAACAAAGCAGAACTTTTAGAAATAAAAATATAAACATTGAAATTAGCAGATTAGAACCTAGTAAAGAGAACTGAATGATAGATCTGAAGAAATTGTTCAACTGCAGCACAGAGGAAAAAGGAGAAGAACAGAAACAACTTAAATGTCTTTCAGTAGAGGGCTGATTGAATACATTAAGCTACACCCATGCACACACATGCATGCGTGCACACACGCACCTATATACATACACACAGAAATACACATTGGAGTCCAAAGAAACCATTAAAAATGTCTATAGCATATTGTTAACTTTTAAAAAAGCAAATTCTAAAGCTCATGTAAAATTGATCTTGTTTCGTAAAATTGTGTGTGTGTGTATATCTGCCTAGAGACATGTCTAGAAGGATGGTCATGAATATGTGAACTTTAGTTATTTCTGGATGATGAAATTTGAGGTGATTTTTTACCTTCTCTTTGCCTTCCTGTATAGGTTGAATTGTTTAGAAGAGCATTTTTTCACACATTTACAAACATAACAAAGCTATGTTTACATAAAATATTTTTAAAAAGAGATGGAAAATATGAATGGTTAAAGACATTGAGGACGGACCAAAAAGGTATAACACTTGGAGTTCCAGAGCAGAGAATAGAAAGAGTGATATTCAAGGAAATGATGATAGTGATTAAGAATATCCAGAAATTATAAGAGACAAAAACTCAGAAATGCTGCAAGCACAATGCTTAACTATCAAAATAAAAAAGAAATTGATACATAGACATATTGTGATGAATCTTAAAACACTGAGACAAAGACAAGATCTGAAAAGCAACCAGACAGAAGAGGCAAATCATCAACAAAGAAATGATAACCAGAGACTTACAGCAGAGGTTTCTTGTAAACACCATTGCAAGATAGAAAATATTGGAATAATATTCTCAAAGTATTGTGAGAAAATGATTGTCTTCCTAGAATTGAGTAACCTTCTGGGAGTATCTTTTGAGTATGAGGGTGCAATAAATATATGTTCAGAATTGAGACTTTACCCCCAACAAATATTTACTAAATGAAACTCTAAGAAATCATGAGAATAAAAATTTTTAAATCTTGTTAAATATAAGAAATCCTTCTCTGTATAAAATAATAATTTTATAACATGCCCCTGGAGAAGAGTGATTAGATTTTGTGTTCTAAGGCCCTTGTAATTCTTTGGGAGGAATGTTAAGATATATATTAACTTTATACTTAATTTTCTTAGATATGCATGATAAAATATCATGGATAATCAGTGAAAGAACATGAAAGATGTTCATGTTCTTGAAAGATGTACATGTTCATGTATATGAAGGATCATGTACAACTTCCAAACCAATAAAAGAGGGAAATTATAAAACAAACAACAAACATTAATCAAGTTGAAAAAAGAGGCAAGATGGGAGAAGACAGGAAGTAAAGTAAAGCAAGACAAATAAAAAGCATTAAGTCCAAATATCACACGGTACATTATTTAACACAAAATATGATCACAATAAATACAAATGTATTAAACTTGCCAGTTAAAAGACAGAGATTTTCATATTGAATAAAATAAAGCATAGCCATATATCATTTAAAGGGACACATGAAAATAATAAAGATGTAATTGAGAGTAATATGATGGGAAAAGATCTATCAGGAAAATACTAAAGAAAAGCTTACATGGCTTTACTAATATTAAACAAAATAGTCTTTAAGACACAAAGTTTCATTAGTAATAAAGAGGGTCACTTCATATTGATAAATGGTTTTGTTTTATCAGAGAATCTAATAGTTCCACTTAAATTCACTAATAAAATAACCTAAAATTTATAAGTATAAAAATGATAGAGTTAAGGGATATATTGACAAATCTACCACCAAAGTGGGAGATTTCAACACAGCTTTCTAATTATGAGTAGGACAAGCAGATGAAATGTTAAGAAAGACCAATTTGTCACATTACTGGTGATGTTAACTTTGATCACTTGATTAAGATGCTATCTGCCAAGTTTCTCCAATGATAAGTTACTATTTTCTACTTTGTCATTAATAAGAATCTTGAGGGGAGATACTTTGAGACTACATAAACATCCAATTTTTCATTATACTTTTACCCACTAATTTTACCATCCATTGATGATATTTGCCTGAAGCAATTACTATTGTGGGGTTTGACACATGGTGATAATCTAATTCCATCATTCTTTGACAGCTATTAGTTTGAATTCTACTGTTAAGAACAGCTTTTCCTTATCCCCCATTTATTTATTCATAAAAAATTTATATCATTTTGGACTCTTGGATGCCTTTTTTATTCTTTGGGTAATAATCCTTTACTATCACTATTTGTTTTGTTGCTTAAATTGTCCCAGTATTGACCATTGGGAGCCCCTTCATGTTGGCTCCTGTGTCCTTTTGATATGTCTCCATCAGTTTCTGAGCATGTACTTGATTTCTGGCACCAGAGTATTCCAGGATCATCTTGTCCTTTCCCTCTAGAGCCCTGAGATATATTGTTTCTTTAAGGAGCCCTGGTCAGAGAAGGACACTTTAGACAGCATTCAAAACTTTTGAAATTGCTCAGAGAAGATGAAAACCTTCAAGTATTTTGGAGGAATTTGCTTTCCTTTGTTTTTTGTCATAAGGCTAGGTCTATAAGAAATAATAGCATAGTAAAACTATCAAATATTTTAATGTTTGGCATACCAGGAAAAATAGTCATCACATTTACCATCTGGGTCCAATGGAGGCTATAAAGTTTTAAAATTAAGTTATTTTATGAAAAATTTAGAAAAGTGAAAGAGACAGTGAAAACAGAACAAGAATTTAAACATAACAAACCCAACTTTTCTTCCATATTTTCCTGGTATTGGAGGTATATGTACATGAAGTGAGCAATGGCCTTTGAATGCAACTAACTACTCATCAGCCATCATGTTTGAAACTGGAAATATTTATGCCATAAATATTGATTGCAGATTTTAAACACATCTCTTATAGGTTATATCTTACTGTTACCTCTGGTTCTTCTTGCATTTGCATTATCATAATGTAATACTGTTGAAAAGTTTGAAGGCTCATAATCTTGTAGAAAAGAGCATGGCCATTTTTGTTCCATATTACAAAAGCATTTTCATTTTTAGTTTTATAAATGTAAATTAGATTGATCAATCCCATGAACATTTTTATTTCTACGTAATATCTGTACTCCAGTCACCTTTGTGTATACACCTACCTTCAGCATTTGTCCATTTTTGAATCATATCAAGTAAATTTTTACCCACAAATATCATGAAAGATAAAAGAATTCTTACATGTTCTCTTATCAAAAACGGATGGTTTTAAATTATTAAGTCCTTCCTATTAATGACTAGTTGGGTTAGACTATCATATTTCCTTTTTGTGTTGATAAGTATCTTGTTTGCTCTCTGATTATTAATTTGGAGAAAATTCATTTATTTATCCTAAAAACTCATAGTCCAAGATTTTGCTTATACAGTCAATTACACCCTCATCAGCAGTCTCTAGTGTTTCTGTCTCTTTGCCTTCAGCTTCTGACTCATCTAACAGTTATGAAATGTCTTTTTCTATTAGTTTTCTTCTCTTTCTCATTATGGACAGAAATGAAAAATTGTGAATTCTTAACTGTTCAATGAAAGGTAAAAAGAATATGACAAAGATGGTGTCTCCACACTTCTTTATTTATACCCTTTTGAGACATAATGCATTACTTTGGATAATACAATAATAAAACCAAAAGATGATGAAATAGTAGGGATGTGTTTATTTATTCATTTCTAGACAGTTCCATAATGTTTTTGTTTCCTTATTATTTTAGGGTTTTTTTAAGCATAGTTGGAAATAATTGAGTGATGAAATAATTCCAAGAATGATGAAATTAGCAATATGTTTCAAGATAAGGAAAAGCTCACTAAGATCCCATAATGTATTTTAGATTGATAAAACGATCAATGTACTTAAATGATAACAGTAAGAGAATGAACTTTATTCTGTTAAAAAATAAGTAATTTTTCTCTTTGATCTTTGGAAGACCTCTAAGAAACAATAAAAGTCATGAAATATCAATCCTTACATTTAGAACTGTTCAACAAAGAAGCTTAAAACTATAATTGGATCTGATGATATTCCAAGGGTTAAGAAGTTTCAGTCAAATAGTGAATAAAAGGAATGAGGAATATTGGCAAGACCCGTTCTCCTTTAAACCTGATAATCTCTAGAAGTGAATCTTTAATGAAACTAACCTCTTAATTTTTTTCTTTTGCTACCTTTGAGATCATATTGTATTTCAAAGGAGTGTGCAGATTTGATGAGCTGTGAAATGTTAGGAAATTTGTTAAATGGAGTGAAAAGAGAACTAGATCAGGAGTCCTCAAGAACTATAGATCTAATTTAGGCTTGGACATAACTAGTTGTGTTTCTTTGGGCTGAGCAGTCCTGGAAACCATGGTGTAGTGGAAAGAGCAGTGGACTTTGAATCAGAGCCACAATGAGAACCTGCTTCTTCGGACTTTTAACCTCTCAATTTTTTCATCTTCAGTTGAGATAATAAAATCCTGCCGTTAGGGTTGTTGTGGGTATTTAATGAACTACTAGAGACTGTTGACCCTGGAAGGCTGGAACTCTTAATCATCTTTGCCTCTCCTGTGTCTAGAAATATCTATGCATTTATTGAATACATTATATAAATGAATACAGTATGTTAAGCATGTTTAGACATTCATAGTAAAAACTTTAAAAAATTGTTACTCAATTACAAGGTCACTGTGTTTGTGCTCAATACATTTGTATTAAGTGCTTTTACAGGTTTAAGGTCTTCCTCCCCCTCCCCCCCTTTATCTTAAAAAGCTTTCAGGAAAAGAAGACTCCTTCAACACAGACTCATTGTTTTATCAAATCAAGGAAAAAGCAAAGCTTTGGCATAATCTAGAACTTAATTTTTTAAATTGTAGATCTACACTCAGCCTCGTCTGTGATTATTAAAATGCCAGGCAGTAGCAAATCAGTTTATCATTGTGTTTGTTCTAAACTGACTGACTACTGAATGGTTCATAGGTTCAGAAATTTTCACTGTTGTGCCATAATTTTTTTTTTTTTTTTTTTTTTTTTTTTTTTGCGGTACGCAGGCCTCTCACTGTTGTGGCCTCTCCCGTTGCGGAGCACAGGCTCTGGACGTGCAGGCTCAGCGGCCATGGCTCACGGGCCCAGCCGCTTTTCGGCATGTGGGATCTTCCCGGACCGGGGCATGAACCCGTGTCCCCTGCATCGGCAGGCGGACTCTCAACCACTGCCCCACCAGGGAAGCCCCGTAAATTTTACAGAGTAAAGTATCTTTGTGTATTCTTTGGACTTTCATAGTCCAAAAATATTAGTTTGGATTTCTCTCTTAATATCAATAAAAATTTTTTAATGTTTTTCCCTATATTTTCCCTCCTTTGTTAATGCATATCTTACAAATCTTCTGAGAAATTGACTTGAATAATTTCTTAAACCATTTCTTTGCCATTTTAATATAATCTTTATTTCCTATATAAAGAAACCAAGGCTCTTAAGAAATCCTAGAGAGACCCATTTGAAAGTTATAGGCCTTTTCCCTTTGCTGAGCCACATAGCCTACCCAGCAAAAGGAAAGAAATCTAACTTGGATTTATACATGTAAGTTGTTTAACTCACCAGTTGGTTTGGTCAGAGTCATTGCTCAGTTCAGGATCTGACTATAAATTAGGCAAACGCTTATTCCAGCACCCTTCAGATTTCCCTGTGAAGTCACTTATTCCTCTGACAGAGAAACTAGTAGCTAAGGCCGGATGACTGTCAGTTTGATCCACGATCTACCCTTTTGGGATATTGGCCAGAGCTTGGACTATAATGAATACTTTCTCAATCTCAGTGTATGGTTTGTGTGTATGTGAGACTGTCTATCCTTCCTTCCTTGTTTGACTCTCTGAGTAGTTGACAGGTTCACTAAAGGTAAGAATTATATTTAATCTTTGGCTGATGTTGAGTTAAAAATATCACAAAGGAAATTTCTGAATTGGGGGTGAGGCTGGACTGCATAATGATCAAGGGTTTCTTGTAACACTTCAAATTCTATACTTTAATTATATACCAGCAATCATACAGAGCAAGTATTACAACTATGGTACTTCCATATAATACGGCACCATTGACTGACTTCCTGTCACCTGTCTCATGGATCCCGTTCTGTTGTCTACTCCCTTAGATTTTTATTAACAACGAGTGGCAGGACTCGGAGAGTGGGAGAGTGTTCCCTGTCTATAATCCAGCCACAGGAGAACAGGTGTGTGAAGTTCAAGAAGCAGACAAGGTATGTTTGTCGTAGAAAAAAATTTCATATGAAATAACTACCTTCAGACAACAAAGCAATAAACTTATGCTCTCCAGACATCACCACTGATGTTCATTCATCACCTTTTTTGTGAAAGCAGATGGTTCTTCCTTTATTTGTAGCAATCCCTCTCTTCACTTGTGCCTCTTCCTCTCTAACAGGCAGATATAGACAAAGCAGTGCAGGCAGCACGCCTGGCTTTCTCTCTTGGCTCAGTGTGGAGAAGGATGGATGCTTCAGAAAGAGGACGTCTGTTGGATAAGCTTGCAGACTTGGTGGAACGAGACAGGGCAGTCCTTGCAGTAAGTAACCTAAGAAAGCATCACGTCTTTACCCCAAATTTACCATTCCATTGAAATTTAGATACCTCAGTCTTTCTGAAACTATGATGTGAAGTAGACCTGGGGAACAAGCTTTTTAATACACATGAAAAATGGGAGAGGTTTGGCTTTGGGATCAGGTGGGGAAGTGGAGGACCAGCTGAGTGTCTCTTCTTATTGCATTGTGAAGAACAAAACCATAGCTTCCCATGACTGGTAAGGACCTTCCTGCTTTCCTCATCCCCCTTCCTCCCACAGTCAACAAAAAGGACAAAAACCAGTCAAGCAACAGGAGAGTCACCATGCTCCTTGCAGGAAACCAATACCAAATTACTGTTGGCAATCAAAAGAGTTTTACCTCTCCAGAGTTAGCCCCTCTTGACTAAAGAGAATCCTTCAGAAGCAGAGAGCATGATATGGACCTCTCATATACTTCTGCTCTCTTTGTTCTTTTAGAACCAATAGGAGAGACAGGAGGAGACAGCAACTTTCTTTCACTAAAACAATCATTTTCTCACATAAGGAATGTCCCCTCTCCTAGTGGTTTATTGTTGTTATTGTTGTTGCTATTTTAAAAATAAAAGTCAGTTTCTTAGAGAATACCAACTTTTTTGGAAACTGGAACCATTTAGGAATGCCTGTGCAGTATACCTGTCTTGTAGGGATCTCCACCTGCATGACCCATAGTTGATCATTTAATATTTAGGGCATCCTCGTTGAGTCAGGGCATTAAAGCCATGCATACTATATTCTACCCTCTGCTTGGGAAATCAGATCACTATTGAGTTCGCTTTGGGAGAGGGAAGCATTAGTACCCTTCTTCAGTGTCGTTTCTACCATGGCTCTCCCTCCTACCATCCCTTTCATGGGTCTGTTCATAGTGTGGAAACAAAAATGAATCCTTTATGGAGATGGTTTAGAACTCTTGCTACATATAACATTTATCTATAAAAATATTTTCTAGTTGGGTACTTCAAGGAATACTGTTTCCAATGAGGTGTTTATATATATTGGGAAAAGGTGTTCCATGGAGATTCATAAGACACTTAGCATATTAAAGACTCTGACAAGCCCTACTCAGTGTTTCTCAAACCTGTTGGAGCCTCAACACTATTTTTCTGGCCAACCTGTCAATATCGTACAAAACAGAATTCTTTGGAGTACCTTGGGGGAATGCTGGTCTATATGCTGTCTCTTTACTGGATTATGATTTCTTTGAGAGTGAAAATTATATTTTACTCCATTTTTCGTAATCCTAGCATAGTTTGTGACACATAAACGGTGAATGGGGGCACATTGATGGTCTGTAAGTGTCTGTTTAATTGAGTTAAATCCATACAATATTTATAACATTAGATTAGCAGTACTTACTAGATGATGATATAGTTCATTTCTGCTGTTATATTTTCATGTCATAAAATTCATATGCCATCCTGTTTCTGACATATTTCTCACTGTGGTCAAGTCCTTTGCCCCATCACACTTAAATGTGATTTCTACTTTTAAACACTGCCAAGCCATGAGAGGAGTGAGTTTTGTTAAGAGGTAGCCTCTCGAATATAGGGGAGCTCCTGACCAGAATACTGAAGTTAATACTGCACCCAGGTAAACACAATTGAAAATAAACCTAGGGCTGGCAACTCTCAGGTAAGTTTAGCTGGTGTCAACAGCTCATAGGGATGGACCATTTAGGTGGCCCAACTCTGGTTATTGACTCTACTTCAGTCTATGCTGTCAAGACCTTGGCTCTATACCTGCTCCATGGAGAATGTAATGCTCATCTCACAGACATATAAATATTCTAAAAAGAACTGGGAAATAACTTGATTTCCTTTAATAAAGGTGAGCCAATATACAGTGAATAGGTCACATGATATTTTAAAATGAGTTCCGTCTTATACACATGGTAAGTGGAAAAATTGCACTGTAAATAATATTTTCATGTCATTGAATGGAGAATATTTCAATTTTAGTTTTGTCAGCACTCAAATAATTTTTGTACCAGTATGTGTTGTAAAATGTCCTTGAAGAGAAGAACATGAGATTACAAACATTTTTTAAAATTTTATTTGTTAAATATGTAACACCTTTACTATTTCTCAAGTCGAAATACTCTTCTCATTTCATTGTGTTCATTTGTAATTCTTTATGTTACAGATTTACCCTATAGGAATGTGTCATTAAAATAATATTTATCATCTAAAACTGCTTAATAACTCTAACTCTATTTTTATTAAATGGACCAGATACTTCACTCTTAACAGATAATGGTTATTAACATAAATATTTATGAAAAAACAGCCCTCAAGTTGTTATAGTATGAGCTTCCCTAGAGGAGATCTTGTTTATTTGGTGGTAATAAATAAACTCGCTGTGCACCGTGCCTATTCCATTTCTCAGCAGGGGTCTTGGCAGTGTGGGGAACGTTTTATAGTCTCATCAACTGCATAAAAGCCCATGTCCCTGCCCCTCTTTTTGGATTCAGAATACTGGTGTAGACTCCGAAAAATCCCCACTCAGCTCTGATCATTAATACAACAGAAGCTGGTTTGACAAGCAGAACACTTCTTTATCACCAGTTGTGTTTATATATTGGGATAGTGGTTACTGGAAACACACAGGCACAAGAACACACACATATAAGTTCATTGTGGTTTTTACTGGAAACTAAACTAAACAGACGGTACTAAAAATCTTTTCATTTGGGAAATCAGAGTTGACCAGGTATGCATCATTGTTCAGATTCATTTGTATTCTCTCTATTCCTTTTTTCTTCTGCTGTAGAAGTTACTGAGTGTATCATTGGAAAGTTCTCTCCATTTCTTTTCCTACAGACCATGGAATCCCTAAATGGTGGCAAACCGTTCCTGCAAGCTTTTTACGTCGATTTGCAAGGAGTCATCAAAACCCTTCGGTATTACGCAGGCTGGGCTGATAAAATTCACGGGATGACCATTCCTGTAGGTATGTGTAATCTGAGTACGTTGAAAAGGGAAACATGAGGCTTCACCAGAAACACACTTTCACCACCAAACACAAACAGCAGTCACATGGAGTACAGATCTAAGCACACTTTTACAGCAGCTTGAACCGAACAAAGAACTAAACAGATTATGTCACTAATTCTGACAGTATCCTTATTTCAATATGCAGACAGTCCACACACAGGTGTAGGGGCAAGCCACATCAGTACATCTCTCAGCTAAGGAACAGGCGTGTGTTTGTCAGCAGTAAAGTGCTTAGCACTGTGGTAGGTTAGGTGCTGGGAGTGTGGAGAGGTGCTAGGTGTGGGGAAGCCAGGGAAAATTCTGAGAAGATTAAGACTTGGCCCTTGCTCTCCTGAAACATAAGATCTTGTTTGGAAGGAAATCCTCTAAAATGTTAACAGTTGTTTTTTCTTAGTGGTGAGATTATTTATTGTTTCTTTTTCATATTTTTCTATATTTTCTGTATTTCCTATAAATTACTTTTACAGTCTGTAAAAACAACCACCATCCTGACACTTTTTTTTAAGATCCAGGTTTGGAGGCAAAACCAGTAACACAAAACAAAGATCTCTACAGGAGAGTTACAGTTAGGTGCTAAGTCGTGTGGCTTGGCCTGCCAGTGCTGTAGCCCTTTAAAGGAAAGGGAAAGTATCCAAACTAATTTGGGGGAAAGGTCTCGGTCTGAGCATGAATACTAGCTGTAGCTAATATCAAATGAAATGCTTTCATAGCAGCCCCAAGGGGAAGGCACTGTTATTAACATCTTTATTGACAGAGGAGAAAACTGAGGCCTAGAAAGGTTAGTTTTCCTGATTCACCCAGCAAATAAATTGTAGAGCTGAAACTTTGACATTAGAGCCTGGTGAATCACTTCACTAGAGGATCCATTTTAGATACTGGGTAGAAGAGATATCACGACAGGAAAGGGACCAACTGGAAGAGATATGACGATATTGGCAGTGGTGAATACACATAAAGAAAGAAAATACATGTTTTTGAGTGGCTTCTGGATGCTGCTAAGTAACATGCCAGGTACTCTACCTGTGTTCTCTGGAAAACAGCCTGCTTTCCCTGTACATACTAGGAAGAGTGGAAAGTGATGCTGGGAACTTTGGAGTGCTCAGTTTGGGCCTTCCTAGGCTGAGGATTGGTTTACCAGAAAAGGAGATGATTGGCTGATACTGTAGCTGGCTTAGAGCAGTGCTTCTCAAACTTGAATGTGCATATGTATCACCTGGAATCTTCTTCAAGTGCAGGTCTAGGATGGGGCCTGAGATTCTGTATTCGTAACAAGCTGCCAGATGATGCCTATGCTGCCGGGTTCTCTGCCTTGCGTAGTGAGGAGACGATACAGAGACCAGCACCAACCACGTGGCCATTGCGATGCCTCATTTAGCAAGAAGAGAAGAAGTCACAGTGAGAAGGGAGAAGGGACAGAGATGAGGCTTCAAAGGACTATTTTAAAATTACCTCCGTGAATGATGGTGACATGTGGAATGTTAGTCTTTAGGAAATGCATTTCTGGTTATAGGGACTCTTCCCCACCATCCAGAAGTTTCCCACGTTCAGCAGACTCAGAAGGATGGAGAAGACTGTTCTTAAGGAATGTCAGAATCTTACTTCACTCCTGGCTCTGGGATATTGCAGACCACTGTTCTCTGGCCTCATTTGTAGGATCGAGGAATGGCCTAAGTGAGGCAGAGTCATTGGCATAAGCATACCTGTGGGAGGGCCTGGGAATGAAAACCTTTGTCAGGAGCAGGACATGCGCCAGCCTTTTCAGGTTGACCTCTTCTGTTTCAGTGCAGAAAGGAAATTATCAGGATCAAAGGCCCTGGTGGTTTTGCATCTCACCCCACCTGCCATTTCACTAAGACAACAAATGTGTTTCAGGTATTTAAACATCTTTTCAAATGATTTAGAGATATCTTAGAAATAAGGTGAAACAGAAGGCTGTACACATTTGACCTGGTATTTGACCTAACGATAACTTGGTTTTTTGCCTCCTTAGGAGAGAAGACCTTGATTGATTAGATAAAGATTTATTGGAGTTCCTGATAATGTTTGATACTTTACTGTAACTTTATCGGGCAGTAGAGGTGGTTGGTCTATAAGTCTCACTGTTTTCATCTGATGCTCTTTGGGGATTCTGAGTTAGAAATACAGGGCTTAGAAAAGTCTTTCACAGTAGTCTCTCCCACCTTTACTCATAAACTGGTGTCCAGCCTGTGAAGGACAAAAAGTGAGGAATTCCCTTAAATGCCAAGTAATTTTTGTTTCTCCAGTTTTTCCTGAAGTGCGTTTAGAGGGATACCAGGATGAGGGACTCTCCAGGGATTCAGGTCATTAAGCAGAGCTCCTAGGAAGCTGGGGGTCTGGGATGTAAGACCTTTTTGCTGTGGTGCCTCAAGCAGTTGGAAGGATGACGGCAAACATGAACTTGGCCGTTTTCCCTTCTGTTCCAGTTTTAGATACATTTGGACATGCCTGTAGGCTCCTGAGAATTCATCTCACAACCCCTTTGGCTAGTTCAGTGCTTAGGGAATCTAGTTGGCTAAGCCAGAGGGGTGATAGTGGACGATCAGGGAAAGGGAGCGTCATTATTATTTACTTATTTATTCTCAAATTTGTTCAGTCAATCCATTTGTGCTTTATTTGTCATTTGTAACTTTATAATTTAACATCAGCTTGATTTTTGTCTCTGTGTTCTTGGCTTTTTTCAATGAAATCTGGAATATAGGAAAGCCGTTAGCCTTTAACCATGAGGTCTTTATTGTGTTACATACATTTCCCTGTGAAACACCCTAATTTTGTTTGAAATTATAATATAAAGGGATAATATACTTTATGTTTGCAAAGCACTTGAGCATGTAAAAGTTTCGTTCACATACAGGATCTATGTGATTCTGTGTATGATCCTGTGAAACAGGTCAGATTTTAAAAGGTATTGTACCCATTTTGCAGGTGAGAAAATGAGACAGTGAGGGTTTAGTGTCTTGAACAAGGTCACATGTGAGTAAGTGGCAGGCCTGAGATTTAAACCCAAGTCTCTTTCTGCCTAAGCCATTGTAGACCCTCTTGTGGAGACCTGTACAGCAGGGCGGGAAAAGGAAGAGGCCAGTCACCCTCTTCCGATTTTTAGGTTAACATCCAGTTGATTCTCATTATTCAAGGTAGTTATTTTCTATAAAGTTGGTGTGGACACTGAGTTAGTAAATACTGAACCATTGCTCCTAGGAGAAATACAAGGATGGAAAGCACAGTTCTGCCTGGTCACCCATAAAAATAAACCTGAAAGGTGTTTTTTTAATATAAAGCTGCTTTGTTAAATTGAATCGTACTCCATGGTTCATCCAGCTTAGTATCCCTGACACTAAAGGATAAGAACCAGAAAGAGTGGGAAGAATTACGCTATTGTCTCTTGGACTCCTTCCCATTTAGGAAGGCTGGGCGTTCTGTCTCGTAATGGGAAGAGCTCTTCCTTCACCTGCTGTACCAGGCTTCAGCCTCGGTCTCTCAGGCATCCTCTCATTCCTTCATACATTCATTCATTCAGCAGATTTTTTTTCTGAGCACCGGTGTTTAAGCAGTGGAGTTGCAAAGGTGAACAAGTAAGATGTCCATAGTATAGTAAAGAAAACAAACAGGTAGACAGCCAGGTGCAATACAGAGTGGCTTATTCACATATGGAAGTACAAAGGACAATGGTACTCCGTAGAAAAGGCATCTCACCCAGTATTAAGGCTTCCTGGAGAAGGAAGTGTGATGTACAAGGTGATGCCTGTACAAGGGTAGGTAAGTGAAGATGGAGATAGGGCCATCACCAGCAGTGATAACAACCTGTGTGAAGTATGGAGGGAGGAGAGTACAGTGTGCTAGTGGATCTGAAAGTATAGCCAGATTTAGAAGGCAGAGGGGCTCTGGGCCTGGGGAAACCGTGCTGCAAGTTTTATTCCACAGTAATGGTGAGTCACTGAATTATTTTAAGTAAATGAATGCTTTGATCAGAATTGTGTTTTAGAAAGAGATTTTGATTACATAATGAATAATCACTTGGAGAGAGCAAGTATGTACTTTTCCCCTCCCCCTGAAGGGTAGCCTCCCTCTAAAATATTTGGGAGTAGAAAAGGGTTATGGCATGACCACTTTTGAGCCATCCACTGGGCAGCTGTTTCTCCCTCTGAATTGAAAGATTCTCCCATCCCTTTCTGTCACATCCCCCTCAAGGCCCACAGTTGGATGTTATCACAGAATCATGCAGTATTCGTTTGATTCACAAGGGTCTTGATGTTCTTCCCTTTACAACATTGTCTATTATTTCCTGCCATGGTACTCAATGGAGCCATTCTTTCTGACCATAAATCCTATGCTTTGACCCTTCTGCAATAACATCTGCTAATTATGATGATAAATAATAATCATTATTATGATTTATTGTACACCTTCTTTGTGCCCGTTACAATATCTCTAATTTCATAGAAGCCCTCCAGGGGAAGTAGTTTTATCCCCATTTTGATTATTTTTAACCTGTATTATTTTTAACCTCTCATGGCCACAAACTCCTTGTGATGGGGGAAGGAACAAAGATTGTTTTTAGTTCACTGAAGGAAAAATAGAGGATAATTGATTTACATTACTTACGATTTTTCTCTTTAACAATATTGATTTTATTTATTTTGTGGTACGTAAGCAGAGAAAATGTGGTTCAGCTTTAAGCTGAATTTTGACATAAAAATGACCTTATGATACATTAGCATATAGAAAAGTTTAAAAAACTACTCAGGCCATCTGTAATTATTTATCTACTTTACCTCCTTTCAGTTTTACCTGTTGAACTAAGTAGGCTAAAAATGTGCAGAAATTGACTCATATCCTAAGGTTTTGCCTTTAACAGCTCGATCTAATTTAGCGTTGTCAGCAGAGAACCCATATGGTGAGATCTTACTGTTCACTCAGAATGAGAATGAGGAGCTATTTGCTGTGCCCACCTAAGAACCCAGGGTAGGTAGTTACCTGAATTGGTGGTGACAGGAGATCACAAAGTCTGCTTCACATGTAACCTCTTTGAGAGGTTAAGGCTGAAGAAGAACTCAGGGATCACTAAGGCCAGTCTCCTCATTTTTCAGGCAGAGAAACTGAGGTCTGGAGAAGTAAAGTAACTTTCCAAGATGATGTAATGGAGTAGTAGTAGAGCTACTATATCTTCATAACCGACTCAGGAGCATGTAGTTTAACTTTTGAGATGCTACCAGCAGCCTCTTGGGAGAAATAGTGTTAGCACCACTGTATGCTAATGTCGTCTCCAGTGTCTGTATAAGCATTTATAGAGTTTATCCTTATAGCTGTAAAATGTTCAGTGAGGTCTGTTCAGTCTCAGAATACATAGGAATCTGCTAGAGGACAAAATGAACTAGTTCAATGTAGTTGGTCTAATTGTTTAATACTGGGGTCACCAAAAGGGTTACTAGCTCCTTGAAAGGTAATTCTGTATACAAATTAGAGATTAGAAGATGGCCATCCGTTCATTGAATTCTGTTACAGATTTTGATGCTGCTAAGTAAACTCATTTTTAGTGTTACCAGATATGTAAGATTTGTAGCAATTCTTGAAATACTCTTCATATTGTAGTTGGGAGCCATTTCTTCTTTTTTTTTTAACATCTTTATTGGAGTATAATTGCTTTACAATGGTGTGTTAGTTTCTGCTGTATAACAAAGTGAATCAGCTGTACATATACATATATCCCCATATCCCCTCCCTCTTGCGTCTCCCTCCTACCCTCCCTATCCCACCCCCTAGGTGGACACAAAGCACCGAGCTGATTTCCCTGTGCCATGCGGCTGCTTCCCACTAGCTATCTGTTTTACATTTGGTAGTGTATATATGTCCATGCCACTTCCTCACTTCGTCCCAGCTTACTTTTCCCCCTCCCCATGTCCTCAAGTCCATTCTCTACATCTGTGTCTTTATTCCTGTCCTGCCCCCAGGTTCTTCAGAACCATTTTTTTTTAGATTCCATATATATGTGTTAGCATACGGTTACTTCACTCTGCATGACAGACTCTAGGTCCATCCACCTCACTACAAATAACTCAATTTCGTTTCTTTTTATGGCTGAGTAATATTTCATTGTATATATGTGCCACATCTTCTTTATCCATTTATCTGTCAGTGGACACTTAGGTTGCTTCCATGTCCTGGCTATTGTAAATAGAGCTGCAATGAACATTGTGGTACATGACTCTTTCTGAATTATGGTTTTCTCAGGGTATATGCCCAGTAGTGAGATAACTGGGTCATATAGTAGTTCTATTTTTAGTTTTTTAGGGAACTTCCATACTGTTCTCCATAGTGACTGTATCAGTTTACATTCCCACCAACAGTGCAAGAAGGTTCCCTTTTCTCCACACCCTGTCCAGCATTTATTGTTTGTAGACTTGTTTGTTTGTTTGTTTGTTTTTGCAGTACGCAGGCCTCTCACTGTTGTGGCCTCTCCCGTTGTGGAGCACAGGCTCCGGACATGCAGGCTCAGTGGCCACGGCTCACGGGCCCAGCCACTCCGCGGCATGTGGGATCTTCCCGGACTGGGGCACGAACCCGTGTCCCCTGCATCGGGAGGCGGACTCTCAACCACTGCGCCACCAGGGAAGCCCCTATTGTTTTTTTTTTTGTTTTTTGTTTTTTGTTTTTGTTTCGTGTAGACTTTTTGATGATGGCCATTCTGACCGGTGTGAGATGATACCTCATTGTAGTTTTGATTTGCGTTTCTCTAATGATTAGTGATGTTGAGCATCCTTTCATGTGTTTGTTGGCAATCTGTATATCTTCTTTGGAGAAATGTCTATTTAGGTCTTCTGCCCATTTTTGGATTGGGTTGTTTGTTTGTATATTTTGGAGGTTAATCCTTTGTCAGTTGCTTCGTTTGCAAATATTTTCTCCCATTCTGAGGCCTGTCTTGTCGTCTTGATTATGGTTTCCTTTGCTGTGCAAAAGCTTTGAAGTTTCATTAGGTCCCATTTCTTTATTTTTGTCTTTATTTCCATTTCTCTAGGAGGTGGGTCAAAAAGGATCCTGCTGTGATTGATGTCATAGAGTGTTCTGCCTATGTTTTCCTGTAAGAGTTTTATAGTGTCTGGCCTTACATTTAGATCGTTAATCCATTTTGAGTTTATTTTTGTGTATGGTGTTAGGAAGTGTTCTAACTTCATTCTTTAACATATAGCTGTCCAGTTTTCCCAGCACCACTTATTGAAAAGGCTGTCTTTTCTCCATTGTATATTATTGCCTCCTTAATCAAAGATAAGGTGACTATAAGTGCGTGGACTTATCTCTGCACTTTCTATCCTGTTCCATTCATCTAGATTTCTGTTTTTGTGCCAGTACTGTACTATCTTGATTACTGTAGCTTTGTAGTGTAGTCTGAAGTCTGGGAGCCTGATTCCTCCAACTCCGTTTTTCTTTCTCAAGATTGCTTTGGCAATTTGGGGTCTTGTGTGTTTCCATACAAATTGTGAAATTTTTTGTTCTAGTTCTGTGAAAAATGCCAGTGGTAGTTTGATAGGGATTGCATTGAATCTGTAGATTGCTTTGGGTAGTTATAGTTCTTTTCACAATGTTGATTCTTCCAATCCAAGAACATGGTATATCTCTCCATCTGTTTGTATCATCTTTAATTTCTTTCATCAGTGTCTTATAGTTTTCTGCATACAGGTCTTTTGTCTCCTTAGGTAGGTTTATTCCTAGGTATTTTATTCTTTTTGTTGCAATGGTAAATGGGAGTGTTTCCTTAATTTCTCTTTCAGATTTTCCATCACTAGGCCCACAAATGGCCCTAAGTGTGTTCACTTTAGATGGCCAGTTTTACTATATAGATCACAATACATTATCCTTAATGGAAGAACTATTTGGTAGCATTTAATAATTAATATTTACCTTTATCTTGGAGCCGTTCATTTAAAAAATGAAAGATTTCACATTTAGATGGCCCAAACAAAGCCATGAGAGCTTGCATCAGAAATCAAATGACAATTCAGTGTAAGCGAACCCTAAACTTTGATGAGAACTTTGGCAAAATTTCATCAGTTCTATGAAAATACTTCTGCATTGCTGAGTAAATGATATGAGGAAGTAAAACAGGAAGAGGACTAAGTAAGCAGCTCCAAAAGGGGAAAACTTTTTTAAATGGAAAAAAAAAGTCCCTTTCTTTAATTTTTTTCCCCATTACAACCACCCCCTTTCCTTGGCCTAGCTGAAATGCACAGTAACATTGTGTATAGGAATGCAAGAGATTTCTGTGCATTAATTTTGTATCCTGCTACTTTACCCAATTCATTGATTAGCTCTAGTAGTTTTCTGGTAGCATCTTTAGGATTCTCTATGTATAGTGTCATGTCATCTGCAAACAGTGACAGCTTTACTTCTTCTTTTCCGAGTTGGATTCCTTTTATTTCTTTTTCTTCTCTGATTGCTGTGGCTAAAACATCCAAAACTATGTTGAATAATAATGGTGAGAGTGGACAACCTTCTCTTGTTCCTGATCTTAGTGGAAATGGTTTCAGTGTTTCACCACTGCAAATGATGCTGGCTGTGGGTTTGTCATATATGGCCGTTATTATGTTGAGGTAAGTTCCCTCTATGCCTACTTTCTGGAGGGTTTCTATCATAAATGGGTGTTGAATTTTGTTGAAAGCTTTTTCTGCATCTACCGAGATGATCATACGGTATCCTTCAATTTGTTAATATGATGTATCACATTGATTGATTTGCGTATATTGAAGAATCCTTGCATTCCTGGGAGCCATTTCTTGGGGTCCATATTTGATAAATTTCTTCTCAATTTCTGGCACATTTCAGATTCTTCTGATTTCATTGACCCATAGGTATTACCTAATCATACTCTGTCTAGTTTATATGTAGATTATGTCAATGCCAAATATTCTTATGAGAATAATAATTCTGTCAAAAATTTTTTTCAAACAACTATAAAATCTGCTTTAAGAAGTAATGTTTACCCTGAAAGAATAATCCAAATATTTAAATTGTTCTAAATAACTAAGTAATTGCTATACTGCTTGTGTAATTTGATGAGCCCCCATCAAAGAACATAGAAGAGTGCCTCAACATTCACAAATGTGGAAGAGGTTTTTCTATTACTCATCTCTAGAGACAAAGACTCGTCTTAGTTTAATTCTAGAAATGGCTCAATCTGTACATACTCAGTAAAATTTGATCCATAGTTCAACCAAATTCATGGTAAAATAGAGTTTTTAATTGTAAGATTTTTATATTCTTCATAAAGGTGTATAACATTCAGATATGAAACACGTAAGAGAAGTTGCCTCTGGGTGTGTCTTAAAATAAACTCCTTTTGAGAACAGTATTTTTTACTTGAGTGAAATGGAAAAGAGGCTGAGAGATAAAAAGTTCTAAATGTGAATTAGTATCTCTGTTTTGGTGTGTCATCACTTCTTTAGTTTTCTCCACCATAGTTATATGCTAACTTGTTGTCTCAGAATGTGATATTCAGAACATTTATTTAGTATTTACATCACATGCAGTCCTTTCTTGCTGAGTCTGAACTCTCTCTGTAATGCCTCATATTTGGTAAGAAGACCTAAGATCATCATAGCCTAAAATGGAGTATCGGAGTTTAGATGGAGATTTTTTCTGTCAGGCTGATGTGCTTTATAGCATAATGGTAGAGAAATGATGGGAACAATCTTTTTAATCATCTTGCCATATTTAGAGAGCATTATTATTGTAAAAGATGGGAAAACGGGCTGCAATTTTTCTTCTAGGCAGAGAGCTGTACTCATTATGCATCATCTTAGGTGTAGAAGAGAGAGAGGGAGAAGTAATACTCCGCACCCTCTTGGAGTCGACCCACCCCAGATGCAGAGAGGTGCTCAGCCTTGGGCTCCCCCACCTGAGGAGAGGGCTGTTGCTCTGTAGTGTTCCCTTTATAACTTTAGATACAGGAGTCTATGTGAGTTCTCTGTCCACACACCACATCCTCAAAGAATCATCTTCACCCTTCGTAAAAGGGTTGTCTTTTTCCCCCCATTTGCACTCCTTGACGTTACACTCTGATTCTATGGTTTGTGATAGCCACCTAAATCCAACACCTTTTTCACAAAAGAGCCTTTAATATGTTTCTAAGGGAAGTGAATTTGAAGTCTGATGATGCAGATTCAAGTGCAGGAGCCACAACTTAACCAGTGATATCACTTTAGACTTAACTTCTCTGTGCCATATTTTCTCTAATTGTAAATTTTTAATAATAATACTTGCCCTAATTTTTCCATAGTGTTGTTTTGAGCATGAAATGAGGCAAGAATGTAAAAATGTTTTGTAAGGTTCTGTAGAAGTATATATGTTTTTGTTCTTATCTTCCTGTTTTAAAAGTGTTAAAAACATTGTTTAGATTCTCCTACACTTCAAACTCCTTTCAGGCAAATTAGTTATCAGAGAGGCAAAAAGTAAATAGAAATGAAGTCAGCAGCTGTAGGTCATCACAATACACATGGACTACCCTTTACCTGCTTGGTTCCTCTGAACCTCACTACTTGGAGTGTGGTCTGTAGATCAGAAGCATTGGCATAATCTGGGAGTTTATAGAAATGCCGACTCTTAGGTCCCACCCTAGATTTACAGATTCATAATCTGCATTTTCACAAAAACTCTAGGTGCTTTGTGTACACATTTAAATTTGAGAAGCACAATATGGCATACCATGTGGCACTGGTAGCCTGCAAGATGATTCTATAGAAATGCAAATCAGAACCACAATGAGGTATCACCTCACCCTGGTCAGAATGGCCATCATCAAAAAGTCTACAAATAATAAATGCTGGAGAGGGTGTGGAGAAAAGGGAATCCTCCTACACTGTTGGTGGGAATGTAAATTGGTGCAGCCACTATGGAGAACAGTATGGAGGTTCCTCAAAAAACTAAAAATAGAGCTATCATATGATCCAGCAATCTTACTCCTGGGCATAGGTCCGGAGGAAACTCTAATTCAAAAAGAATCATGCATCCAGTGTTCATAGCAGCACTGTTCACAATAGCCAAGACGTGGAAGCAATCTAAATGTCTATCGACAGATGAATGGATAAAGAAGATGTGATATTGAGATATACACACACACACACACACACACACACACACACACACACACACATATATATACACACACGTGTGTGTGTATATACACGATGGAATATTACTCAGCCATATAGAGAAAGAATGCCATTTGCACCAACATGGATGGGCCTAGAGGTTATCATACTGAGTGAAGTAAATCAGAGAAAGGCAAATATCATATGGTATCACTTATATGTAGAATCTTTAAAAAATGATACAAATGAACTTATTTACAAAACAGAAATAGACTCACAGACATAGAAAACATACCAAAGGGGAAAGGTGGGGGAGGGATAAATTTGGAATTTGGGATTAACAGATACAGACTACTATATATAAAATATACAAACAACAAGGATCTACTGTATAGCACAGGGAACTATATTCAGTATCTTGTAATAACCTATAATAGGAAAGAATCTCAAAAAGAGTATATATGTATATTTATAACTGAATCACTTTGCTGTATACCTGAAACATAATCAACTATACTTCAATAAAAAATAAAAATTAAAGATGATTCTTGGGGCTTCCCTGGTGGCGCAGTGGTTGAGAGTCCGCCTGCCGAAGCAGGGGACATGGGTTCATGCCCCAGTCCGGGAGGATCCCACATGCCGCCGAGCGGCTGGGCCCATGAGCCATGGACGCTGAGCCTGCGCGTCCGGAGCCTGTGCTCCGCGACGGGAAAGGTCACAGCGGTGAGAGGCCCGCGTACCGCAAAAAAAAAAAAAAAAAAAAGATGATTCTTTACAGTAATGCAGTAAGCATGTTTTATTTTAATTAGTAGGTTTGAAGAATATTAGAAGAAAATATAGCTAGCTCATGAAATCTGTTATTTCATAGATTTTCCTTAAGGTGAGGCTAACAAATAGCTGACAAATAACTTTTAAAAGATGAGTTAATTTAAGAAATTATAAGTAATAGGGTAAGTGATACTTGAACATGGCAAAAATTAAGAAGGTGGCTCTTGAGTGATTGGCCTTTGGGTAACCTTAGCCTAGAAGCTTGGTGAGATCCAGAGCAGGGTCATAGTAGCTGTGTGAGACCTCTGAGGTGCCTCCAGCCCTGGCCAAGGGTACACATAAGAGGTATAGTTCTCGTGTGTTCTGGGCACCCTGTTCAGACTAGGGGTGTTCAGAATCCTCTTCCACTAACCAGATGAGAATACGGACTGAGCACAAGGTCTGGGACCCTTTCTTTATCTCTTTCACTCAGCAGTGTTTTGGGAAGAGCACCAAAATACCCTTTATTTATCTACTGCTTAGAGGAACTTAGATGGAAGATTCTTTGATTTCTTTCACTGCACCAGCCATTGTCAAATCTGTGAACAGTTTATCCAAGAAAGTTTTCTTTCCCCATAACTCGTTTCTCTTGGGATCAATTGAGTTGAGTTCAATTCCTTATGAGGTCAGCTTTTTAAGATTTTCATACTTTTTTTTTTTTTTTTTTTTGCGGTACACGGGCCTCTCACTGTTGTGGCCTCTCCTTTGCGGAGCACAGGCTCCGGACGCACAGGCTCAGCATCCATGGCTCACGGGCCCAGCCGCTCCACGGCATGTGGGATCTTCCCGTACTGGGGCACGAACCCGTGTCCCCTGCATCGACAGGCGGACTCTCAACCACTGCGCCACCAGGGAAGCCCAAGATTTTCCTACACTTTTTCTTCTCTTTCATTTCTTCAGTAACTTTCAAAATTATATAAGTAATACAACTAAATTTTTCAGCATTTAGAATGTAGGGGGGAGAAACGCTTTATGAATTACAATGCTGTGCTTGTGCAAGTGCCCTGTGAATTCTCTCTGAACCATTCTAGTGCTGCTAAAATAAACACCTGTGTGGGTCTTCAGTTCATATTCCCATTTTTTTCTCAGGCCATTTGTACTCCATCTTGACATTACACTTTCTTTCTATGGTCTTTGATTAACACCCGAATCCATCACCTTAGCCAGATTACAGAGTTTACGTGAGAAGGACTTCCTTGCAAATGAAACTCTCTAGCCTATTGATCAGTGTTTTTGCTCCCTGTGAAAAACCTTCCCAGGAAGAGGAGCCTAATATTGCATTTATATCTTCTGGGGAAAAAATGTGAAACATTAAAATGTATTAATAGAAAAAAACTTTTTCAGAGATTTATAAATTGAAGAAGGGTGGTAACTTGCACTATTGTAAAAAAAAGATATCTATGAAAGTTCTTGAATTGTCTGCATACAAAGCTGAGATAGTTAAACTTGATTTTTAAAATATTACTCAGACTTCTTATTGTCATCCTGTGGACAGTTTCCACATTTTGGCTATTTTTTTTGTTGTAGTGGAGATACATTCTAAAGTAATTTCCTTCCTACAGTTGCTGAGCTTAACTTCTTCCTAAATTCTTCCATTTAAAGTAATATACATGAAACAAAATTATGAGACAAGTAGCAGACTAGGGTAAAACTTTGCATATACACATGACAAAGGCCTAATTTTCTTAATATACACAGAGTTCTCTAAATGATTAAAAAAGAATAACCTAGTAGAAAAATGAGAAAGGATATAAACCTGAAGAAAAAAAATTTAAATGACCATTAAACATGAAAAAATATTCAATCCATATATCATCAAACACAAATCAAAACAGGTTGTCATTTTCTTACCTATCAGATTGACCAAAATTAAAATGTTTGAAAAACCCCAGTGTTAAAGGGTAGGGAAAAAAACATGTTGTTTTGGAATTATAAATTGTGTAATTTTTCTGAAGAGTGATTTGGCAATTTGATCAAAATGTGAAATGCATGTACACTCTGACCATGAAATTTCACAGATACACAGAGATATATAAAATGATAGTGTTACAGCATTATTTATAATAGCTTGAACTGAAAGCAATCTCTGTTGTCCTTCAGGACAGTTTACAGTGGTACCATTATTTATTGAGCCAGTGGAATAACATTTAGCAGCTTAAAAAATGTGTTAGATTTATATGAAAAAAGTGGGAAAAACCAAAGTATAGAAGACTGTGAATAATATGACCCCATTTGTATTTTTTTTTAAAAAAAGAGAGGGGATAAAAGGATGCTAATGTATGTGGGAAGAAAAAGTTCTTTGAAAAGATGTACCAGCAACAGATAGCTGTTAATTCTAGGAAGAATTAGCATCTCCTCCTGTCCCCACTTTCATTCCCATCCCTAATAGTAATGCTCTTCCTGAGTATTAACTGAGGGTCTTCACTTTCCCTAGTGAATGGCTTTTGAGAGAGAAAACAAGTATCAGTGAAGCAGCCAAAGGGTTGGCAGCTGAGGGAAAAACAAAGACCCAATACCAGAAATGAAAAGCTTTATGCTAAGAAAAACAAGCCATTCTTTGGTTATCTCAATTAGCCACTTAAAATAATTCAGATAAACATAATGGTACTTTCCTAAAGAAGAATTTGGTTTGGATTTCCTGGGTATTTATTCCAACTTCCCATTGCTCCTATAGGGAAAACAAGGTTATTAAATTGTCCTCATTTCCATGGCTGGTTTGAGGGTGGAGGCTTTGGGTTATTGATGTAATCTTCTTTGAAGTGAACTTTTGCCTTCTTGAAATAGGCCTAGACATGCCTGGGTTCCCCCAGTGCCTGGAAGTGCATTTGGACACCAGGATTGAGTTATGAAATAGATCTTACTTTTACACCTCACCTTTTCCAGTTGCCTAGCATTTTAAATTTACCCAGTAGCATTTTACTTAGTTTCTTTTTTTTAGTACTTTCAGAAAACTTTTTAAAATTTTGAGGTACCTCAGTTTTTAACTCAACTGTTCTATATATAAATATCATTTTAATATTTAATATAATATTTAATATTTTCCAATTCCCTGGCCCGCCTGCCCCCATCCCTGCCCCACCCTTCACCCCCAGCACTGCATCTAGTGTCATAAACTTGTCTTTTATTTTGCCTTTGAGGGCCTCTTACCAGTACTCTGTTTGGGTGTCTGGGGACCATATCTGGAGAAACCCTTTGCCAAGTGACAGCTTTTCTACCAGCTTTCATACACAGTTGAGTAGGAACCATGGAAAAAAAGTTTTCTCAACTTTATTTCTGCTTTTTGCTGCCACCCAAGTTCTCCCTCTGCAGTTTTTCTTCTAGTCTGAACTCTGTGGTAGTGACGGTGCTCGTTTCTTTCAGATGGAGACTATTTTACCTTTACAAGACACGAACCTATTGGAGTGTGTGGACAGATCATCCCAGTGAGTGTATCTCCTCACGCCTCGTATTTATTTTCATTTGAACCAGTTCTCTTAAAGATACATAAAACATGGACCTCAGCAATGTGTGTTTTCCATTACTGGGGGAAAAAAAACTGAGTTCATGTTGTTGACATATCTTTAACAGCCTCCCTGCAAATGCTTATTTGAACAGGTTAATAGGGTTTCAGCTTTGTTACCAGGAGTTGAGTTCTCAAGTCATGGAATTCTCATGATTAAAATAAGCAAAGCAAAGTCTAGTGTATTAATAACCTGCCCTTGGTTATGGATGTCCATTCTGCTTATGGAAAATTAATACTTTGTTATATTTGCTTGTTTATTTTTTAGAACCGTGACTCACCATTTTTCCAGGCATATTGTTTTATATGATCTTTTAATCCCATTCTTTCCCACTATTTCTTTTCACAAGAATCTAGATAGAAGACTCTACAGAAGACACAGCAGTACAATTAACGTCACAGTCATAATTGAAACCATGCCGGGCTGTTGTGTGTCTTGTACAGGGAAATATATGTAGTGCTTAGTGTTTGGACTGAAACATTAAACATTTTTTTTTCTCTCTGTCTCATACACAGCCTTGGCACTGTACAAAACATCATCGAATCTGCCAACAGAAGATTCTAGCTAATCGTTCTGGCAAGGATTTCAGGGAAGGCTCAATTTAAATTCTTACAGTATAGACAAGAAGTTTTCTCTTCTCAAAATATAGGAGAACAATTCAAGATAATCTTTGGCTTTGGAAACCAAAGATTTTTGAGAAGTATTAATATGTTATTTTAGTGGTCCATAAGCTCTAGGTTACTGTGAGGTTTATTAGAGAATGAAAAGGGAAGATGAGAGATTTGGTTTAAGTTCTTCTGCTCCTAAACCACCCAGGGAAATCCTACTCAGCTCAGAGCAGGGTTGAGGTCTGTCACCTTAATTGCAGGAACTCAAACCTGCTTTTCCTGCCCTTCCCCAGACTCTTGGAGCTGCAGCTTTCACTGACAGGACAAGAGCCGCTTGTCAGCCAGCTCGGCTCAATTACTGCACTCCAAGATTTATATACTGTAGATGGAATTAAAACATCACTGTGTACTCCCAAGTTTATAAACAACTAAGGGGAAAAGAAATTGGGTGTTTGGTGAAGGCAAGACACTTGTATATTTTTGCAAGCTTGCCAGGGCCAGTGAGAATCTTTCAAGGATGGCAGCTGAGATGCTTCAGGCAGAAACACATTGTGGTCAGGGGCTGAAGCCAGGGGACCAGGATTTTTGTTTTCTTTCTTAATGAAATTATCAACGACACCTGATAGTACTGAGGCTCATGCCTGCACTTATAACAATACAAGCTTAATATCCTTTTAAAATCAGTTTAAACTATATTAGGCTGCAGACTCAGATACTCCCCTATATTTTTTAGTCTCCATTAGCTTTTTTTACAGTGTCAAGGAGACAAACTAAAACTTTTGCATACTCATCAGTAGATGCACTTTATTTTTTGTAATCATTTGTTTTGTGACAATACATGTAGGTAAAGAAAAAGGTGCTGCCTGGAAATATACACTGACTTCTAGTTCTTCCACACTGAAGAGCTTTCATACCAGTTTGAAATCCTGGTGTAAAAATCACAAATGCAAGAAAAAGTTTTCATACATAAGAACTTACTGGAACCAAAGGCTAATCTTAAAAACATACAAAGTAACACCAATGAAAAACCAAAACAAAACAAAGAAGAAACAAAGACTCCCTTTTTACCATGAGATTTCTTTTTGTGGGTAGCTGGAAATAGTAATTTGCTGACCAGAGAAAAGGAGGGATTTTCACAGTCAATCCTATTCTGTTCTTAATGAAGTAATTTAAAAATCCAAACATCTATACTCTGGTGGGACAAGATTTATGTTGAGGACTAGTCTGAGACATCTGAGAAGTCACAGCTTGAAAACAAAGTAATGGAGGAATATTTTTCATCTATCAACCTTGAGTTTTTGCCTTTCAGTGGAACTTCCCCCTGCTGATGTTTGCCTGGAAAATTGCTCCAGCTCTGTGCTGTGGCAATACAGTAGTTATTAAACCAGCAGAACAAACACCACTCAGCGCGCTCTACATGGGAGCCCTCATCAAGGAGGTAAGAGAAACTGACTTCAGGAGTGGCTCCCACTCTCCTTACAGTTGGGGCCTACTGGAGTATATCCGATTTAACATGCTTCATCAGCTTTCACAAGCCACATTTCCTCTAATTCTGTTTTGTTAGGCTGGCTTTCCACCGGGAGTCATCAATATTTTGCCAGGATACGGGCCAACGGCCGGGGCAGCAATAGCTTCTCATGTTGGCATAGACAAGATTGCGTTCACAGGGTCTACTGAGGTAGGTGCCTGAGAAACCATAGCTTGAAGAACAGTTCTGCAAATGAGTAGAGGGTTTCAGAGAAAATTGAAACTGTTACCCATAGGCTGAACACCTAAAGAGCAGTGAATACCCAAGGTCTCAACGAGCAGCACTGGTATCATAGCTAGAAGACTGATGAATGTCAAAGTAAAGGTGTACATTGACTATTTGATGCCACAGATCTCTGAGGTTTTTTTGTATGCCATTTGTGTGAGACCAGTCCCAGAAAAACAAACAAAACCCGATTATATTTTGAAATAAAAGGAACACATATCAGAGGCAAAACCAAACTAACAAACTGTCCCACAGAAGTGTCCCAGAAGCTGGGATTCTGAACACTTTCTTAAATCAAGATCATAAGGTAAGAACTGGAGATCTAGGGACTTTCCTGGCGGTCCAGTGGTTAAGACTTCGCCTTCCAATGCAGGGGGGTGCGGGTTTGATCCCTGGTTGGGGAGCTGAGATCCCACATGCCTCGCGGACATAAAATAGAAGCAGAATTGTAACAAATTCAATAAAGACTTTAAAAATGGTCCACATCAAAAAAATCTTAAAAAAAAATAAAAAGAACTGGAGATCTAAATTAATCTCTGGTCTTATTATATCACCAAATCCTATAGATGCAGTTTGCAGCTTACTATGGCCATGAGCCATAAGGGGTGATATAGAGTAGAGGTCAGCAAACTTTTTCTGTAAAAGGCCAGATGGCAAATATTGTAGACTTTGCCGGCAATATGGTCTCTGCTGCAGCTATTTAACTCTGCCCCTGTAGCACGAAGTAGCCATAGGTAATGTATAAGCTGAACAAGGCTACAGGCCAGCACTCCATGTCCTGTACTGGCTTTGCTCTGGGGGCAGTCAGCTCTGCTTGCCTGCCTCTTGGCTCAAGCACTACCGAGGCATACAACTTTTAGGAATTATCAGCCCTTCTAGTCACATGGGGCCGGAAGACACTCTACAGTGGGTGGTGCAGTGATTCAGCTCCTTGTCTGGGCAGGGCAAACTGGGCTCTAGGACTAGCAAAAGTCCTTATTTGAGTAGCTGAATCAGGCAGATCTACAACCCTCTGTGTTCCCTGATCAGAGTGTGCCCCCAATTTGGTTCTGCAGATGAGCAAAGCCACTGGTTGGGATTACTGCTTGGTCACCGCAGGTAGGAATTCAGTCTGCCAAGATTTGTGTGCTGCAAGCCCCTACCCCCTTCACTGTCACAGTCATGTTCCCAGTGCTTGAGCTCCGCAGAGTCCCCTGCAATCCCTGTGGTACGAGATCAGAGTAGTGGCTCCCACAAATTAACTCACAATTCTGGCTTCTCTTTTACCACTGGAGGAACCAGAGGGTCAGGAGAGATCTCTCCACATGGTGCTGCAATGGCCTGGGGGAGGGGCAATGCAGTCACAGTGTAGGCCGCTTTTCATAACCCTTCTAATGGAGTCTGTCTGGGTCTCTATGGTGCAGGGGAGTGCTTCAGGCTTAACCTTGTGTTCTAGGATTCTCTCAGTGATGTCTTGGTTTTTTTTAATAGTTGTTTGTTACGCTTCTCGTGAAGGGAAGCAAAGTCTGGAACAACCTATGTTGCCATTCTCTGTAACATCAGTCCTCAGTATTTTCACTAGTACCAGGTTGCTTTAATTATTAGGTTTTAAAAGATGTGTTGTAATATGGTAGGCAAGATGCCCTCTTATTTGGTTTTTCAGAACCTTTTGGCTATTCTTTCCCATTCTTTCAGACAAAATATCAAATTAGTTTTCCAAGTATCTTACCTTCCTCTACAAAACTCATTGAAATTTTGATTGGTGTCATATTCCCTGTCTATATTAAATTGAGGGATAAGTGCTCTCTCCAGAAGATTGACTTCTCATCTAGGAACATAATATAAATCTCTTCATTTATTTGTCCTATAATGTTCATCACTGATATCATCATTTACGTGTTAGGCTTTTCTTGATAAAGTAATTTCTGGGGATTTAACTTTTTGTTCCAAGGATATTTCAGTTTAAAAACTGAGCACTTTTTTTTTTAAGTCACAGTACCGTGTATTGGAAGGTTATATTGAAATGATGACTTAATCTTTCAGGCCGGACAAGAAGTGACATAGTGAATCAATAAGAACATAAGTGCTTGTTTCCAGGTTGCCTGGGTTTAATCTCTGTTTTACTATTTAAAACGTTTTTTAAACTTTTAAAAAGACTTTATTGAAGTATAATTTACACACAGTAAAATGCACCCATTTAAGTACCAAATGTACACAGTCTTGTAACCATCACCCAAATTTAGATATAGAATATTTCCATACCCTAAAATGATTTGTCATACCCTTGGCCCCAGGCAACCACTGACCCTTTTTATTAATTTTTCTTATTCTATTAGTTCATATAAATGGACTGATATAATATGTACTCTCCTGTGCCTGATTTTTTTTTTGGTGAGGGGGTTGTTGTTCAGTATTTAACGAATTATTGATATGATTGGGTTTGAATCTCCCATTTTGATTTTATTTTCTACTTGTCCCATTTGCTTTTTGTTCTTTTGCTCCTCTTTTTCTGCCTTATTTGGATGAATTTAGTACTCCATTTTATCTTTTATTTTGGATTATTAGCTAAGCCTCTTTTTTATATAAATTTATTTATTTTTATTTTTGTGTGTGTTGTGCCTTCATTGCTGTGTGCAGGCTTTTCTCTAGTTGCGGTGAGCGGGTGCCACTCTTTGTTGCGGTGCGCAGGCTTCTCATTGCAGTGGCTTCTCTTGTTGTGGAGCACGGGCTCTAGGCGTGTGGGCCTCAGTAGTTGTGGCATGTGGGCTCAGTAGTTATGGCTCATGGGCTCTAGAGCGCAGGCTCAGTAGTTGTGGCTCACAGGCTTAGTTGTTCCGCGGCATGTGGGATCTCCCCGGACCAGGGCTCGAACCCATGTCCCCTGCATTGGCAGGCAGATTCCCAACTGCTGCGCCACCAGGGGTGCCCCAGCTAAGCCTCTTTTTAAAGTGCTTGCTTTAGTAATTACAACATGCATCTTAATCACAGTCTATTATTTTAAAGTATTATGTTACTTCATATATAATGTAATAACAGTACAACAGAATTCTTCTACTTCTCATCCCATCCTTCATGCTACTGTTGTTCTATAATTCACTATTGATGTATGTTATATAGCCCATAGTACATTGCTACACTTTTTGTTTTAAAAATTCAACTATCTTTTCAAAAATTTTTTTAAATGAGAAAACAAAATTATTTTACATTTAGTCACATACTTGCCTTTTCTGACCCTCTTCTTTTTTTTCTGTTTTTTTGTTTTTTTTGGTCCATGTTTCTTTCTGATATCATTTTCCTTCTATATAAAGATCTTTCTTTAACATTTCTTATAGTACCAGTCTGTTAGTGAAAAATTCTCTCAGCTTCTGTTTGTCTGAAAATGTCTTTATTTTGTTTTCATTTTTTATGACTTTTTCCTGAATATAAAATTCTGATTCAACAGTTTTTATTTTATTTTATTTTACTTTCAACACTTGAAAGATGTCATTCTGGTTTTTTATGACTTGCTCTGTTTCTGATAAGAAGTTAGCAGTCATTCTTATCTTTGTTTTACTGTATATAATTTTTTTTCTCTTGGGGCTTTAGAAATGTTTTCTTTTTACTGATTTTCAACAATTTGATTATGATGTGCTTCTGTGTAGTTTTCTTTGTTTTTCTTCCCATTTGAGGTTCATTTGAAATTCTTGGATCTGTGAGTTTATATTTTCATCAAATTTGGAAAACTTTGGCAGTTATTTTTCAAATATATATGCTTTTTTCATGTCTGTTAATTTTTGAAAGGATGCTGAACATTGTGACCATTACCTTATTGAACATGTGGATTTTGTTTTCTTTCTTTAAAGAGTGCTGGACTTTCTTCTGTAAAGTGGTTAAGTCACTTGAAGTACAGCTTGACCCTTTTGACACTTAATTTTAAGCTTTGTTAAGTACTAGCTTATCTTTTACTAAGATACTAAACTTTATTAAGATTACTAAGTTGGGATCCTTCTGGAGTTTCTACTGAATGTTCTCAGTGTTCAACTAGGTCTTTCCACTCTGGCTAGTCAAAACTCAAATGTCCCCAACTCTCTATGAGCTCTGAGGATTATTCAGCATACAAATTACCTGGTCTTTGTTCTTTATCCAGTCTTGTGGAGTTTCACCTTATGCATACCCAGTTTAGCCTTCAGCCAAAGACTTGATGGGACCCCCATAAGGTTTCTTGACTGTATTGTCTCCCTCTGGTACCAAGCCCTTCACATTTTAACCACCTTATTCTCTCTAAACTCTGATCTGTTTCATCAATTCAGTGAGACCACCGTGTTCTACTTTGGTTTCCCCATCCCATGCTGCAATCTAGAAAGTCTTTTGGCTGAAAGGTCTTCCCTTGTTTGTTTCTTTTATCTCTAGAATCACAGTCCCATACTGCCTGATATCTCATTTAAAGAAAGCAATTTCATGTACCTTTCTAGTTTACCATGAGAGGGCAAGTCCAGTGACAGTTTTTGACAAATAGACTGCCAGTTATTCCTACAGCCAAAATGGGTTTATTCAGAATCAGCAAAGAATTGCAGTTTGGGGTCTGCAACCATGGCAAACCACATGCAAGTCCTTCCACAGCAAGGAGAGGACTCTTAAAGAAGGGAAAAGGAAATTTGAGGGCTATAGTAAACAGAGTCCATTGGAGAATTTGACAGTTTGAAGTATAGTGGCTTTTCATTGGTTGAGATTGTGACAGTCTCCTCTAATTGGATGAGCTCTTGCCAGGCAAGAAGAGGAAGTCTTTCTTTTTCCTGTTAGGCTCTCTCTTGTCATAGGCGTTAGAGCTCCCCTTTCTGGTCTCCCAACTCTATCTTAATTGAGGTTTCTGTTATTCATTTTTACACTTCCCCCTTTTGATCAAGAGCTTTCTCTGAAAGCATTGCTGATCAAGAGTCCAGTTTTCTGGTTTCAGCAGCTTTTTGTCTCTCAATGCCCAGAAGGACCTTGGGTGTAGTTTCCCATGTCAGAGGAAAGTACACAGATTGAAAACCTATTGAGGTCACATTCTAGTAACAAGGAGGGATAGGAGGGAGAACTCTCAGGCACTTTCTGTGTAAAATCCATGTGTTGTCAAGATCGTAGACATAGGAGATCTTCTGAAGTGTTATGTCATCATTAAAGGTCTGGCAGGCAAGCTTCCAACAGGACTGGTCCAGATTATCTTGAGAAAGCTATCTCATCAGGTGTTGTCTGCTTCAATTCTAGAAAATTTTTACTTTCAGGTCCCCAGATGATGTGCAGGTCCAGTCAGGGTTTGGTGCTTTCTTTTAGTGTATCACGTGAATCCAAAAGTCTATTCCCTGGAGTTCAGTGGCACAAGGGTTGGTTAGCAGTACCAGATAGGGGATCTTTCCAGCAAGGTTGGAGAAAGTCTTTCTGGAGGTCTTTTCCAATAGATAAAATCTCCAGGGTGTAAGGTGTGATGCTGACAGTCTTTGTCTCCCAAGAGCACACTGTAAAAAAGATTGCTCTAACAAAACATGGTTATTTTTAATAGAAGCAATTAGGCCTTTGTAATATTGCATTATCTCTCTTATCTGTGAGTCAAAAGGGGCAGGAGCCAAGTTCATTGGGTATTCTATGACTGTTTCAAAGTATGAGAGTTTATGAGTTCCAAAAGGGATGGATCTAAGATTTAGAAGGACCTATGACAATGCTTTTGGCCAAGGTGTTTTTAGGGACTCTACAAATTTTCCATTTGAGTCTTAATAATATCATTAGTGCATTTGACTAAACTAGAGGGTTAACAGTGGTACACATGGTGAAAGCATTGTAAAACTGGCCAAACAGTGCACAGTTGTCAAAGTACTGACTAGTAAGATGAGTTCCTTGATCACTATGAAGTTCAAGAGGAGTTACCCAGGTAGGGATAATCTTTTTCAAAGGGACTTTAGCCACAGAAGAGGCAGTAGCCTGTCTGCAAGAGATGCCTTCAGCCCAGTGTGAAAACAGACAGACCAGGACTAAACCATATTTATATTCATGAGACAGAGGAAGTTGTATGAAATGCTTTTTCCAGACCTCAAATGGTTATTAGGCAGTTTGAAATGTCCGGGAGCAGTGCAAACAGGCTTCTCTGGGTTATATTTCAGACGAGTGGGGTAAGTGAGGTAGGAACTTCTTGCAGTCTTAATGTTTCTTCACCAATATTGATTCATGAATGCTATCATTATGTCAGCAGACCAATGGTTTAATGTATGTACAGTGGTTAGGATTGGGAATTCTAGAATCACTGCTAGGACTGAGTTGTTATTTGGTCCAAACCAGAGCTTTCTCTTTTTGTCAAACCAAGAATTGTTGAACTTCCAGTCTTGTTTTTCCTTCTCTGAGGCCAATTGTGTTCGGCTTCTCTAACCAGTTTTTCTAAGTTATAATTTGGGGAAATATCTCTTTGGACCATGCCAGAGGTTTGGCTGTTGTTGGTTCCTTTAAGGACAGCATTCCTTGTGGAAATGTCAACAAGGTGATTTCTTTTAGCTTCCAGAAAGTCAACTTTAGAATCTTAATAATAGCTAAAGCAGCAGATAAAAGTATTGCATCTAACAATTACTGAATATAAGGGCCATTTTATTTTATTTTATTTTATTATTTTTTGAGTTTTTATAACAGCTTTATTCCTTTTTTTTACAACTTTATTGGAGTATAATTGCTTCACAATGGTGTGTTAGTTTCTGCTTTATAACAAAGTGAATCAGTTATACATATACATCTGTTCTAAGGGCCATTTTAAATTTTATTTCCACTACAAGTAAGGAAGCCATATTGCTTCCACAACATTCCAAAAGTATGAGCTACTCTGAAAGCACATCTACTATCAGTGGCACTTTTGTCCTTGGCTGAAGTACAAGCCTGTGTAAGAGCACATAATTCAGCCTGTTACGCCAAAGTAGCTATAAGTAAAGATGCTGCTTCAACAACATTAAAAGGAGTTGTAATAGCATGTCCAGCACAATATTTGTCATTGTCACTTTTTAAATAGAAACCATCAGTGAACCATGAGAAATCAGTGTTGCCCAAAGCGTTTTCCTGCAGATCATCTCAAGGAGTCGCGAGGTGATCTATCAGTGTTAAGCAGTCATGAGGGACTTCATCAGTGACAGAGGGGAGAAGTAGCAGGGTTACCGTCACTCTGTAAAAGAGTGATGTGAGAAGCAGTTAACAAAAAGACTTCGGAGGAGGTGAGGCAGCTGACTGAGAATTGTTGAATATGATGAGAATTCAGGTGAGCTTTTACTGCATGAGGTACAAAAATGGTTAAAGGGGATCCCATAATAGTTTTCTTGGTGGCCTTCACCGAAAGGGCAGTGGCAGTAATGGATTTTTCTCCTGTTTTGGGAGAAAGAAATTCTGGCATGATACTTCCCTAAGAAGTCTTAGCTAAGATGGATAGGAGTGGAGGAGCTAAGGAGAAAAGAGTATGTATTTCTCAAAGGGTCTAAACAAAAGGGTATAGGTTCAAAGACAGGAACCTCTTGTGGTTCACTAGAGATCCCTGATGCTTGAACTGTTTAGTACTCCGAGGCAGGGGCTGCTTTATAGTAGCAGAGTTGAGCACCGGGTGTGTTGGCTTTGGTGTCAGTTAGGACTGGAGGAGATTCAGCCCCAATCTGGAGAAACATTTCCCTAAGATGATTAAGAGGGAGGATTGGAAAGATCCCCTGTAGTTCCTCAGAGCCACTTCCTTGAGGACTGGGAGAGCAATGGAAAAACTGGTTAGAGGCCTGAAGGTGCTGCCGGAAGTGCTTGAATTTATAACAATCTCTTTTCCAGTGTCCTGGCTGTTTTGTTTTTGTTTTTGTTTTGTTTTTTTTGCGGTACGCGGGCCTCTCACTGTTGTGGCCTCTCCCGCCGCGGAGCACAGGCTCCGGACGCGCAGGCTCAGTGGCCATGGCTCACGGGCCCAGCCGCTCCCGTCCCCTGCATCGGCAGGTGAACTCTCAACCACTGTGCCACCAGGGAAGCCCTGTCCTGGCTGTTTTGCAAAGATAGCAGAAACTAGGAGGGTTTTGGTCTCATTTAGGGACCTTCATTTGCTGGAGTTGAAGATTAAGAATTTTGTTGGTCTTCCTTTTAGGTGACTGCTCTAGAGTGTGAGAGAGCTGGTTTACCAGATTACCTAAATCTGAAGTGGACATAGTTTCCCATTCCATCCTGGTCCTTTTTACCAGAAGGGAAAGGTCCCAGTTCAGCCTATTGATAAACATAAAATTAAAGGCTCCCCAGGTGGGATCAACATTTGAAGGAAGACCAGAATTTTCCTTAACAGTCTGAAGTTAATTATAATAGTCATGAACAGATTCATCAGATTTGCATGCAAGCTTGAATTTTGTCCCAGTCAACAGGCTTTGGAAAAGTCCTAGGAATTGCTTGATGAAGTTGTCTAGCAGTTGCCTGAACCTGATCATATAACTTAGCGGGCTGGTCTCCAGCTTTAATTCTAGAGACCTTTCAGGATTTTCCCAATTAGCAGCTTTCATCCAATGCTGGGCCTAGCCTTTACCAGCAAGCATATGAACTAGCAGATATGAATCAGAGAAACGAGGTTGATAAGTTTTGTTTTGTGTATCCCTTAACTACTTACTATGGATATAGATGATTTTACTACTTTTGTCTTTTAATTTTCCTACTAGCTTTATAAGTGGTTGATCTGCTCTCTTTATTGTATATTTGCCTTTACCAATGAGGTTTTTCCCTCTCATAATTTTCATATTTCTAATTGTGGCCTTTTCTTTTCTGCTTAGCGAAGTCCCTTTAACATTTCTTATAAAGCCTGTTTTGTGCCACTGAACACTTTTAGCTTTTACTTGTCGGTAAGACTCTTGATCTCCCCTTCAACTATGAATGATAGTCTTGCTGGGTATTCTTGGTTTTTTCCTTTCATCATTTTAAACATATCATGCCACTCCCTTCTGGCCTGCAGAGTTTGTGCTGAAAAGTCAGCTCATAGTCTTATGGGAATTCCCTTGTATATAACTAGTTGTTTTTCCTTTGCTGTTTTTAATATTCTCTCTTTATCTTCAATTTTTGTCATTTTAATTACAATGTGCCTTGGTATGTTCCTCTTTGCATTAATACTGTATGGGACTCTCTGTGCTTCCTTTCCCAGGTTAGGGAAGTTTTCAGCTATTATGTCTTCAAATATGTTCTCTGCCCCTTTCTCTCTTTATTTTTCTGGGACTACCAGTACATTTGATGTTGTCCCAGAGGTCTCTTAAACTGTCCTTATTTTTAAAAAGTCTTTTTTCTTTTTTCTTTTTTCTTTTTTCTTTTTTGCTTGGGTGATATCCCCTCCTCTGTCTTCTAGTTCACTGATCTGTTCCTCTGTATCATACAATCTACTGTTGATGGCTTCCAGTGTATTTTTTATTTCAGTTATTGTATTCTTCAGCTCTGTTTGGTTCTTCTTTATATTTTCCAACTCTTTGTCAAAATTCTCATTGTGTTCATCTATTCTTCATCTAAGTTCTTTGAGCACCTTTATGATTATTACCTTGAACTCTTTAATGGGTAGATTGCTTACCTCCAGTTCACTTAGTTCTTCTGGTGTTTTATCTTGTTCTTTCATTTGGAACATATTCCTTTGTCACCTCATTTTGCCTAATTTCCTATTTTTATTTCTGTGTATTTGGTATGTTGGTTATGTTTCCTGATCTTGGCAAAGTGGCCTTATGTAGGAGACATCCTATGGGACCCAGCAGCACATTCCCCTCTGTTCAGCAGAGCTACCTGCTCTAGGGGGCCCTCTGTGTGGGCTTTGTGGGCCCTTCTGTTGTGGCGAGCTGACTACTGCTAGCCTACTTGTAGGCATGGCTGGCCCCTGGCCTGGTTGGTTGATAGACTCTGCCTAATGTGGAGGCTGCTGGCTGCTGGTGGGCAGGGTCAGGTCCTGGCACAACTGGCTACACGGGGCCTGGGAGTTCTGGTCCTGGTGCTGGCCCATTGGTGGGCAGGACTGAGTCACAGGGCACCTTGCTGCAGAGCTTCAGAGGTTCTGGGGCTAATGCTGGACCACTGGTGGGCAGAGCTGGGTCCCAGGGGAGGGGGTGGCAGGTTGCAGGGGCAGGAGTCTCAGAGCTAGTGTCAGCCTGCTGGTGAGTGGTCTGGGTCCTGACCAGTGCTGGGTATAGCTGGGCCCAAGGGATCCCAGGGCTGGTACCCACCCACTGGTGAGTGAGGCTGGGTCCTGGGGCTAGTGCCAGCCCACTGGTGGATTGGGCCAGTCCCGACAGCTGGCTGCAAGGTCCTGGGGGCCTGGGGCTAGTGCTGGCCCACTGGTGGGTATAGCAGGGTCCTGGGCCCTCTGGCGGCTGGGGCCAGTTCCAGGGCATCTTGGGGCTCAGGGTGTCCTATGGCAGTAGCCCTGCTAGTAGGTGGGACTGTGTCCCTGCACCACTATGTGCTAGGACTGGGGTGTCCCAGGACTGGTGGTTACTGGTTGGTGGGCAGGGCCAGGTCTTGGTGCTAATAAGCTAGAGGGTGAATTCCAAAATGGCACTTGTCAATAGCAGTGCCCTCGTGGTAGAATGAGCTCCCCACAATGGTTGCTGCCAGCCTTGGCGTCCCCAGGGTGAGCCCCAGTTGCCCCCTTCCTCTCTGGTAGGCTCTCTAAGATCAGCAGGTGGGTATGACCCAGGCTGCTTTCAAATTACTGCTGCTGCCTTTGGTCTCAGAACATATGTTGTGTGTGCCCTTTAAGAGTGGAGTCTCTATTTCCCACAGCTCTTTGGGTCTCCTGAAAGTAAGCTCTGTTAATGTTTGGAAGCATCAAATTACCAATTGAAATAGGTGTTCCATTCAGTTGGGGAAATTTTAGAGCTGTGTAAGTTTGAGGATTTCAAAAGTTTCCTATAATCACGATTGATATTCTAAATTGCCTTTGGTTAGGTAGGTTTCAGGCAGGTCACCAATTCTCATAGTTTATCATTGTCTCAAATTGAATATATTATACTCAATGAGTTTACAAATTTATATACTTCTGTTGATACAACTAAAGTCTTAAGAATACAACCCTAACGATGTTTGAATTTAAAAGTCCTTGGTTTCTTCGGTGTAGAATATTTTTAAAGTATTTTAATCCCATAAATGACTAATTTCTAATCTTTTTTTAAAATTATTTTAATTTTATTTATTATACAAATGATAACATTTCTATGCAAGATTTGCCTATAAAACACTAATTTCTAATCTTTTGGGGTGAGATAATTTGCTTATCAGTTTAGTGGTGATTTTTTAGCTTTAATTTTTGAAGATTACAGTTTCTGGTCAAACATACCGATTTTGGGGTGTTGGTGGTTTGCATTCTCTTTGGAGTCTATCCTTTAGTCATTCTTCTCACTACCCCGCGTAGCATCTGATGTGTAGTTAGCATGAATTATAAGTATTTGTTAGGTACACGAAGGAGGAAAGACTGAATTTGAGAAATAAAAGCTTAATCTCAGAGCTAGAAGGTGATATATCAGTGGAACACTTTCTTCAAAATGTCACTAATAACTTAGGGTTTAATATTTTTTACTTTGCAGCTATATAATTATGGACCACTTAATTCTGTACAAAATTTGCTTAATAGTAAGCACACATTTCTCAGGGTTGTGAGAATTAAATGCACAATGAGTTTTATAAGTTGTAAGCAACAAGCAAATGTTAGTTTGTAATATGTCATTAGCATTCTAAAAAATGAGAGAGCTCTGTGAGTTGGATGATCTGTCAAGGCTTCAAGAGAAAGAGGGATTTGATACAGGTTTTGTAAGATATGGGTAAGTAGAATGAACGGAGAAGAAGTAGAATTAGTCAACAACTAGAGGCTGGAGTGTACAGAAAGTCTTAGTGGAGTAGAATAGGGATAGGGAAAGGGTTGGGCAGAAAGGTTGGGAGGCAGATGAACGAGAAAGTAATATTCTGCAAATCAAGCCATTGAAAATAATTCTCAGTTTAAAAATTGAGGCCAGAGAGTAGAAGACCTTTCAGACAAAGACATCACATGGAAACTATACACCAGTATCCTTTATGAATATAGATGCAAGAATCCTCAACAAAATACTAGCAAACAGAAATCAGCAACTTAAAGGCTTATATACCATGACCAAGTGGGATTTATCCCAGGAATGGAAGGTTAGTTTAATATCCAAAAAATCCGTCAATGTAATGTTCCATATGGATAGAATAAAGGACAAAACCACACCATCATCTCTATAGACATGGAAAAAAGCATTTGACAAAATCAAACACCACACAGAAACATACAGAAATATTATTCCTAATTCCCAAAAAGTGGAAACAATCAAAATAGCCATCAAATGATGAGTTGATAAGCAAAATGTGGGTATATCCATATCCATACAGTGGAATATTACAGTCACAGAAAAGAAGGAAGTACCAATATAGGCTGACATAGGTGAACCTTAAAAACATGCTAAATGAGGGGCTTCCCTGGTGGCGCAGTGGTTGAGCGTCTGCCTGCCAATGCCGGACACACGGGTTCGAGCCCTGGTCTGGGAAGATCCCACATGCCACGGAGCAGCTGGCCCCGTGAGCCACAGTTACTGAGCCTGCGCCTCGAGCCTGTGCTCTGCAACAAGAGAGGCCGCGACAGTGAGAGGCCCGCGCACCGCGATGAGGAGTGGCCCCCACTTGCCACAAATAGAGAAAGCCCTCGCACAGAAACGAAGACCCAACACAGCCATAAATTAAAAAAAAAAAAAAAAAAAAAAGCTGGTGACACGTACGTGCGCCAAGACAGCGCGAATTGGAGAAAAAAAAAAAAAACCTCAGTAGGTTACCAGAGTAATTCAAGGTAAACTACAAATAAAGGATAATTTAGACAGAATTTAAAAAAAAAACATGCTAAATGAAAGAAGCCAGTCACAAAAGGCCACGTGTCATGTGATCCTATTTCTATGAAGTCTCAATAATAGGCAGATCTATAGACAGAAAGTAGATTAGTAGTTTCCAGGGGCAGCAAAAAGGGGAGAATGGGGAATGACTACTAATAGATATGAAATGTTCTGGAATTAGATACTAGTAATCACGGAGATGATTGTACAATTGTCTGAATATAGTAAAATTGAATTTTAAAGTTCAAAAGGTAGATTTTATGGTATATGAATTATATCTCAATAAAGCTGTTAAAATGGATGATTTTTAAGAAGTATTTAAGGCTTAAAATTGTGGATATTAATAGCCAACATCGATTGAGCACTTACTGTATGCCAGGTACCTGCTAAGTGCTTTGCATATATCATCTCACTACATCTTTACAGTAGCTCTAGGAGATACACAGATGAGCAAGTGTGGCTAGGAGAGGTTAAACTACCTGCCCGTAGTCACGTGCTAGTAAGTTGCGGGTCTGAGACTCATACCCAGAGCTTATACTTCAAATGACAGTGCTATGCTGCTAAGGGGCTGTACTCGGTACCATAGAAGGAGGGAGCCACTAAAATCAGGAATGACATATCAAAAGGGATACTTAGGAAGGATAATATCAGTGGAACATATTCTGTTCAAAGCATGGTCAAACGTATGTAATTCTGAAAGGTCATAGACACTATTCTAACTCAACTTTTTTCCTTTTTTCTAAAATTTACTTTAAAATCGCATCTTTAGCCTCTTTAAATCTTATTCGATACATTATAGGGCTTCCAGTGGACGATCTCTGGCATAGAACTTACAGTTTTAAACCTAAGCTGTCTTGTCCGCTCTGCAAATATTTATTGAGCACTTACTAAATATCAGGTACAATGTTAGACCTTAGAGAAATTGTGCAATTCAGTCTAACCCAGTGATAGTCTGTGAATATGTAACTAGTATACTGTGGTGTGTATGGGAGCATGGAGAAAGAGAAGAATAATTCTGCACCATTTCTCTTAATACTTCCTTATTGAAGATGCCTTCTAAGACCAAGGCTAGAATTAAAATTCTTTTGCTCAACATGGTTTTCAAATGTATCTATATCTGTGCATTAAGGAGAAATATAATTTATTCAAGATGCTTAAATTCCAACGAAAAGCTATTTCATTCAAAGGTAACACCATTTAAGAAAAAGATAATTCTACATCTTAATTCCACAGTTGTTAACACTCACAACTGTGGAAAATATAGGTCTATCTTCCTCTTCTCTTTGGAGAAAATGAAATTATGGTGGTATGGTATGGGAGCCAAAGTACGAAAAGGACTTGTGGGAAAGAAGCCCCAGCTGTGGGGACCCTTGTGAGTAATGTGTCGCTTGATATTGGCGAATAATCATCAAACACTGGTATCATTCAATTCTCAGAATCATTTCCCATGCCTGATAGTCCAGCACTTTCAAAAGGCTTGATACATGTTTTGCTGGAATGTAAAATGGGACGTTAGGTTTCACTGTTGCCTCTCAATAGCAAATGCAGTTTTTGTTTTTTGAATTTTAGTCAGCTCTGCTTTTAACAGGCATTTTAACTCCAGAGCTGTAGATTTTATACTAATTCAGTATATCCTTAAAACCTCTTCTAAAGTGAAAAGCCGGGGCTTCCCTGGTGGCGCAGTGGTTGAGAGTCCGCCTGCCGATGCAGGGGACACGGGTTCGTGCCCCGGTCCGGGAAGATCCCACATGCCACGGAGCGGCTAGGCCCGTGAGCCATGGCCGCTGAGCCTGCGCGTCCGGAGCCTGTGCTCTGCAACGGGAGAGGCCACAACAGTGAGAGGCCCGCATACTGCAAAAAAAATAAATAAATAAATAAATAAAGTGAAAAGCCTAATAGAGATGGGGGGGGAATAGCCCTATGAATCTAAATCACAACAGATGGGACTTGTTGAGGAGTTAGTGGGTGTCTGATTTCCTCGTGCCCCGAACACTTGGTAGAGTGATCTAGTGCTGGACACCAGATGTTCAGTCAGTGACTGCTAAACACATAATTCCAGTGTTCTAGTTGAAGTATTTTTATATTTAAGGGACACAGAAGTGTGCAAAAGCTAGGAAAAATATTAGGTTTTCCTGTATACCCATTTTCCATAAATCATTTTTCTAATGCTCAGATTATATTACTCTCACCTACATTCAGGCCAAGTTAATTTCCATCTACAAAACTATCCAGTGGTTTATGATAAGCAAAGGTAATAACTGAGCTGAAGGGTTAATAATCAATCTGATCAATCTCACGATCGACAAAGACCTCCTCACAGAATTTTATATTAGGGAGTTTAGAGCTTTAATGTAGTTCACCTTGAGTTTATTTCTTTCAGTCCTTTATTTAGAGTCTCTTAAAGAAAAATAAAGTACTCCTTATGGCTTTGCTAAAATGAAAGCTTGAAAGAATGCTGCATCACACTACCTCTAAAAAAACTAGAGGAAAGTATTTTTTCAGTAAGAAATGCCAAACATAGTCTTCAAATCATACTAAAAGCAATCAAGATTAAATATCAGATCTATATGAGAAAACTAGACATAATTTAAACCTCTCTCATGGTAGTGTGCATTTGTTCACAGTACATGTTAATATGTAATCTTTCCCACCCTCAGATTCCATCTGTAGATAAGGGATGACTGTACCTGACTCATCCAGTGTGAGGAGGAAGTAAGCTAGTGTATCTGAAGTATTCAGCACAGGGCCTGGCCCTTAGCAAAGTGTCAATAAATAGTAGCTGTTACTGTTTTCTATTTATTGTTAAATGAATTCGTATAACAATGTAGTCTTGGGAAAATGTGGTGTAATATAGAAGGGGGCTGGGTTCAACCAAGCTTGGATCAAATCCCAGCTCTCTTTGGCATATTATTTAGTCTTTCTGATCTCTCATTTCTTCATCTATTAAGAGGGGTTATGAAGAACTGTGTACATGTTTACTTGTGGATTAATGTAGATAGTGTATTTGAAAGTTCCAGTCCTATTGCTGTCACATTGTAAGAATTCAGTGAATATTAGTTGAATCTGATTGATTCTAGTTGAATCTATTTGCAAAGGATATGTCTGTCGGAAACTAATTCCTGCTTTCCTCTAGAAATTTTACTTTCCTTTTGTTTGTTTTATGACTTTTATAAATATTTTACAGATATTTTTGTCTTCTAATAAATGTTTATTTTTGTTTCATTTTGCTGTTGTATTTCACTTTTTTGGAAGATTGCCTGGGTGCTTGCTTGAATAAACTGATTTTTAATTTTTTTTTTTGGCTGCATTGGGTCTTCATTGCTGTGCATGGGCTTTCTCTAGTTGTGGCGAGTGGGGCTACTCTTCCTTGCTGTGCATGGGCTTCTCATTGTGGTGGCCTCTCGTTGCGGAGCATGGGCTCTAGACACATGGGCTTCAGTAGTTGCGGCACGTGGGCTCAGTATTTGCGGCATGTGGGCCCTAGGGCACATGGGCTTCAGTAGTTGCGGCACACAAGCTCAGTAGTTGTGGCTTGCAGGCTCTAGAGCACAGGCTCAGTAGTTGTGGCTCATGGACTGAGTTGCTCCGTGGCATGTGGGATCTTCCCAGACCAGGGATCGAACCCGTGTCCCCTGCATTGGCAGGTGGATTCTTAGCCACTGCAATGCCAGGGATGTCCCCACAGTTCTGTGACTTTGCACATGTCATTTCTTCTGACATAAATGACCACCCTTCCCTTGTCTACCCAACGAGATCTTAGCTCAACGATTTTGTTCTACTATCTGTGCAGATAAATGAGAACTGGTCAATTTCTATAATGAGTATGATGCTTTATTCTTACTTAGATTCATAATCTCAAAATTTACCACCCTTTTACTTCCAATAATTTCTTTGATCGGCTTCTAATCTGTTCTTTGTTTTCACCACCTTTTGCTTTCCCTTAAGTTTAGTTTTTTTCCTCTTCACTTGTTCTCTTTCCCTTTCAGGCTTTCATTTTTTTTAAATTTAATTAACTTATTCTAATGCATTTAACCTTAATTAAAACCGTTAAATCATATTTTAAATAGTCATGTGGATTCAATATCATTTCCCCAGCAATATTCACAAAGGACTACAAAAAGAAGTGTGGCATAATTACTCTAATAAAGTACCATTTTTATTGCTTAGTATATCTTTATTAACAGCTTTATTGAGGTATAATTGATATACAATAAACTTCACATAGAGTGTACAGTTTGGTAGGTTTTGACCTATGTCTCCACCTGTGAAACCATCACCACAGTTCACATAGTACACACGTCCAGCAGCCTCAAACGTTTCCTCCTGCCCCTTTGTAATCTCTCTTGCATCTTTTGCTCTGCTCCTCCCCCCATTCCCATTCCCAGGCACTGAACTGCTTTATGCCACTGTAGGTCATTTGCATTTTCTAGAATTTTATGTAAATAGAAACATACAGTATGTACTCTTTTGTCTGACTATTTTTACTCAGCACAGTTATTTTCAGATCCATGCACATTTTTGCATATATATCAAAAATTAATTCCTTTTTATTGCTGAGTAGTGTTCGATTTTATGGATACATCACAATTTGTTCATTTGCCTGTTGATGGACATTTAGGACATTGAGGTTGTTTCCAGTTTGGAACTACTATACATAAAAGCTCCTGTGAACATTTTATGTGCCAGTCCTTGTGTGTGTGTGTGTGTGTGTGTGTGTGTGTGTGTGTGTGCATGCATGTAGGTGGATAGTTAGATAGATTGATTGATTCTTTTTTTCTCTTGGGTAAATGCCTAGCAATGGAATGGCTGGATCTTATTAGGTTCAGAAACTGCTAAATTGTTTTCCAAGGTGGGTGTATCATCTTACCAGCAATGTATTAGGCTTCTAGCTCCTTCACATCCTCAGCAGCATTTGGTATGGTCAGTCTTCATAATTTTAGCCATTCTAATAGGGGTATAGTGCTGTCCCACTGTTGCTTTATATAACACAGGAAATTCTTTATCTTCACGGGAAGAATATTAACAACTAAATATGTTATCTTCAACAATGCAAATATCCAATGGGGGAGCTGAGAGAGAAGGGAGAGTTGGGGAAAGAGAATAAGACGGAAGGTGGCCTCATGAAGTATTTTGCTGTTAGGAACATTCACACAGTGAGATAACTTATAGCAGTGTGCATAGAGCAAGTTTCACCTAAAGTTTTCTGGTGGAGTCTATTGATATTTCTCTCTCTAGAGGGGTTTACATTCACTAGGAGGGAAACAAATCCTGTGGCATCTGGAGTATCTCCAAGTTTCTTCTCTAGGATGATATCATTGACAGATAATAGAGGACCAGAGGGAGAAGTATTTGACTAGACTACAAAAGCCACCTTATAATTATATTAATGGTGGAAGGTGGAGAACTTTCACAGGCAAATCTAATGATCATGTAATCACCAAACCACTTTACAGCTTGTAGTTTTTTTACTTCTTTATTTATCTACCCTCTCAATTTTGTAGGCTACTTGGGAAACCGTATAGATTCTTTCAGAGGGTACATGTCACTTAAATATGGATTTGAATGTGGCTCCAGTAATGATTATCCTAGTAGAGGGGACCTGTTTATACATCACAAAATGTCTGGAACAGTCAGCAACAAGAAGCTTATTTGAGGTGGCTGCTTTCCATTTTACTTTAGCAAAAGGCCTTTAAAAAGAAAACAAAGTTACTCGAAGATAGGATTAATTTCTCCTTACGCAGCTAAATATATAAGCAATGAATGTAAATATTTGATAAGTGAATATAAAAGGGCTCTTATAAGCACAGAGTAAATAAACAACCTCAGTAAAGTACAGGAAAACAGTTTGCATTTTGCTTGGTATGATGTTTTCTTTATTCAGTTAAATTAACAAACCATGATTTCATCATTAGTCAACAAGATAATAGAGAGACCATCAAAGCAAACTACAGGAGAGTCCAGATTGATCTGTGCCAAACAAATGTTTGTAGCTAACAGCTGTATTATCACTGATTCTAATTTACGCAGCCAGGGTTCTCCTTTCATTTCCTAAGTGAGATGAATGTCATCTTACATGATACAGACTCCCTCTCTGCTGCTTGAGTAATGAATCAGGTCAGCTCTCCCCTCTGGGTAGCCTCACCCCTCTTTGTAGGTGGGGAGAAGTGGCCTGCTAGAGTTTTTTTGTTATTTTTTTTAAAACAACTTATAAGCCTCTTTCTAAGGTTGTATAAGTCCATTAGTAAACTATCCAGCATTTGAATGAAAAATACCAGTTTGTTGTGTCAAAACCTTGGATGTACAGGTTTTAAATTATGAGCTTTCTTCCTTTTCTTGTTTAATACTTAAATAAAACCTTGAGTACTGAAGAATAGGAAACAGTATGCTGTAGTCTTTGCCTGCTAGCTGAGTTTCTTTGATTCATTCTGCAGTAGATTTATCTCCTCAGAGCTCAGGCTGAGAATGAACCGATCCTAAGAAGCCCATCTGTTTAGTCCACCTGGTTAGTGGGACATGTAGTACCTTTGACTTGAGGATTCCAGGCTTCTTCCTATCAAAGCAGAGCCCTCCCCCAAAATCAAAATCTTGATTTTTTAAATTTATTTGAGATTAAAAGGGAGAGTCTTATGTAACAGAAGGAGGGCTAAGTGTACAGGGCAGTTGCTCTGGAATATCTGTTAGCTGTGGATGGTGTGTTTAGCCATCAGAATCCTGCTCATAGCAAAGGGTATGTAACCCCAGGAGAACATCTGGAGAAGAGAAGCAGTCCTGGCCCTGCCACTCAGTGGGTGCCTGTCAGCAAGTCATTTCTTGACCTGAGTCATGCTTTTTTTTCAACTCTAAAATGGGGTAATAATTCTTACCTCACAGGATCACCATGAGGATTAAATAATGTTTGTGAGAACAAGCAGCACAAAATAGGTGCTCAATAAATGATAATGTTCAACAATTGGAAAACAGAACCAACAATGAAAGGTTAGAGACAGTATGAGAGAAACGCCCTTAAGGATTCTTTAATTCCATGGTTCTTAACCCTAGCAGCACATTAAACTACCCATGCCCATGGGCTCCACTGCAGACGAAGATGATCAGAATCTCTGGGGGCAGAGCCCAGACAAAGAAAACGATTTTAAGTGCTCCGGGAGCTCCAACGTGCAGTCATGTCAGAATCATGAAGCCATCCCCTTCATTAAAGATGTGGAAATTTCAGCCAAAGATAAGTAAGAAGAGGAAAGCTCAAGATCATTCTGCCAGTGGTGTCAAGGCAAAAGCCTTGGACATAGGCATTCCGTGTTCTAATCGCTCACCTCTGTTTCCTTGAAGACTTCATAGTCTCTGATTTCCAGAGACTTCAAGAGCAGCTGTCATGTTCTGGCCCATTGGCCAGATGTTGCTGACAATCTGTGTGTGTGTGCGCGCGTGCATGTGCGTGCACAGGAGTCCCTCTGCTGACGGTCAGTCTGGTAAGGAAGACAGCTATTAAGCAAGAGCAGTATGAGAGCTATGTGGGATCAGAAAAGTGGGAAAACCAAACCCTATAGCAAGGGTGGATCTAGAAAGCTAGCTTCTCAGAGGAAGTGGCAAAGGTAGGGCTGGAAAAATGAGTAAGCGAGGAGAGGAAAGACGTTTCAGGCAGAGGAAACAGCTGATACAGAGACACGGTCATATTCCAGGAAGGGCAAGTGGTTTCATGTGCTGTAGTGATGAGTGTGTGGTGGTGAGAATGGTGGTGGAGGAGAGGGGCTGGAAGCATAGTCAGAGGCTGCATTGGTTTTCACAATCTGAATTTCACAAAGTTTTGAAATTGCTATTATCCCTTAAATTAAAGGAACTGCTTAGATGCCTTGGTCCTGTGACTTTCTGGTGCAGATCTGAACAGACTGATTTGGTCTGTTATTTCTGGATATTTCAGAAAGACAAGAAATGTCCAATTATACATATTTTGGGCATTTCTATTTCTATCATAGAACCAGTAGCACAATGAAAATCAAGAAAGGAGAGGAGGAAAGAAGCACAGAGTCAATCTGTTTGGGGTTTAAGAAAGGAAAATATATTGGAAAAAGCAGTCATCTTCAACCTGTTTACTGAGATCTCTACTAGAGAGTTTTCCATCTTTTAAAAAAGGTGGCATATCTCTGAGAAGGAATCCACCCCAATATGTATACTTAACTCATCAAGAGAAAGAAACATCTTTGAGAAGAAACCCATCCTAGAAATATGGGTAATTAACTAATGAATAAAAAGAAAAATTTTACTGACTTTAGAAACTCTGTTCAGGGAGCAACAGCCTTGAATAAAGAGGGCATGGAAAGCCTTCCATGGCCTTTTTGTCCTGTATAACAAATTATTTTCCATGCAAAGCTCCAAATTGCATTTCCTACCCTGCTGCATTGCTGTGAGCATGATTCTGGTACATTGTGGCTCTTCCAGGGATACTCCTGATATCAATCGTGAAGACTATTCAGAATGAGGATGGGAGTCAGAGTTGATTTGTGCCAACATTCCTGCTGAGAATTAGCCCAGTTCCATTATGTGTGGGCGAGCCCCTGGTTCCTCGCCCTTGCCTGTTTGAGGTACACAGATACAGCTGAGAGACTCTGCAGGGAGTGCCAAGTTAAGACACCCCATGATAGGAACATTATCACTTACTCTTTCATAATGAGCTCTTTGTGGGAAACCGAAAAAGATCAGGTTTATCTACCATTCAGTGCAGCTGTGGTGCCTCTATGAAAAGCGAGGTCTGCTTAGTAAGACAAGAAGAATCCAGAAGAATTGGATTCTTCTGGACAGACTCTCAGAATTGAGCAGGGGCCCTGAGTCTTTTTTAACTCTTCCAACTAACTGGGGTACTAAGGGCCAGAGTAACTGCTTGGTTTGTGTCTTCATTCATCAGTTGAAGAAACTGAGGCCCAAGGAGGTGAAGTGCCTTCCCCAAATCAAAGGTTAGTTAGAGGCCAAGCCAGAGCTTATAGTAACTAGGTCTTCTCACTCCTGTGGGCCAAACTGTCGTCCATAAACCTGGTTATGATTATAATTAGCTAGGTGGTCAGAGATAGGACAGGATGTATAATAAGAGTATATTGTGAAATCTTCTCTGATTTGAAAAAAAAGATAATGATGAACTTGGTCAAAATTTGTTCTCTGTGCCTTTATTCTATTTAATCTGTGTTCACATACAAGATTTAATTTCTCAAACTGTGTATTTCTCTGTTTTATCTCACAGGTTGCCTATTTATCAGAATAGGGCTTGGTGTTATGAAGTCCACCCCTGTTGACTTGACTTGAACCACTCAGAAGACCTGTGCATCCTGGCAGCCTCATTTATCTCACCTCATGCTCCCACCTTGTAGTCGTGTATAAATATGACTGGCATAGCACATACATATCCCCGCGGAACTTACTACTTTTCTATCTAAGATGGGTCACTTAATCCCAGGCCTTTGTTTGATGTCTGTACTTCATTCTTTCCTGGACTTTCCTACCCCATAGATTTTAACTTTGGAAACCTTTGCTTGGGATTTGTACAAGTAATATTTTAGGTTGGTTTGCACAGGACCTGTCATATTTTGTAAGAGTTGGCTCTCACATGAACTCTTTATTTTTAAACATTACTCTTTCCTGTTAAGAATTCCCTGCTTTGGAGTTGCATCTATTCTTCCTATTGTCTCTTTCCCCCTTATGGTAATGACAGTGAGGAGTGCCTCCCTTCAGGGTCACATAACCTCATTCCACTCACAGGGAGAATTCATGAGTAGTAATATGTTCTCCAAAGAGAGTCTGACCTGCAAACTGAGAGTATTATGGGAAGGCAGATGTACCCAATCACGTAACTAATGAAGATTTTTACACCTAGCCCACTTCTGTGGGTGCGGCCCAGAGGAGCCTGACTCTGGGTTATAACAAAATGCTGCACAACCATAATTTCACTGTTCAGATCTAATATTAAATCAGGCCCAGATTTTTCTGTACTTATTGAACACCTGTTAGGTTTACATGGGAATCCTCTTAGCTGTGAGCTCCTTGTGGATAAGGAACTGTGCCTAGCATTGCACTTGGCACATAGTAGGAGAACCAGGAGTAAGTGCTGAATGAAAGGGATTGGTGAACAACTGGGGTTTTTCAGAGTATCCTGTCCTGAGGCCACTCCAGATGGAAGTGGTTCTCCTGTAGCGTAACACATCCAGTTCTTTCTTGAGGTTGGGCTGCAACTTGACCTTCTTCCAAAGATGAAAAGGAAAATCATTATTCATCTGAGATTTGCCTTTCGGTGTTTAGCACGAATTTGGTTTCTAAGGAAAAAATGGCAAAGCATTGACGCAGGAAAAATTATTCTTTAGGTATTCTTCTCTGATGACCATAGACTGAGCAAGATTTTTGTATAGTTACTGTAGCCATGAAAATACTAATCATTGGACAACATTCCTAGTGCAACAAATAGCAACCCATAGAGCACTGTGATGAATGTCAGAGAGCAGAGCTAACAGAAATGTAATGCTAGTGAGCCGGCAGTCTCTTTTCCAACTGCACACATTTATTCAGCATTTTCCTATGTGTAAAATCTGTGATTTCTCCTTGCTTTTGTTTGTTTTTCAAACGTCAGGCTGAAGGCAGAATATACCTTTTGTAACTGATGAACTGTGACCATTATTTGTGTCTATAAAAAGTGATATTCCTCCTCACTTTTAAATTAATTTGGAGTTCAGGGATAAGGTTTTGGTGGTATGTGGCATGCATTAGGTGCTCAGTAAATATAGAAGGGAAGGCAGAGTGCTGGGAGGAGGTTACGGGAAGGAGAGGAAGTGATCCACACTCGGGCCCTGGAGTCAACCTGCACAGAGTCCAACAGACTCTGCGAGTAACTGCCGGGTAACCTGGTAACATCCATTGACTTCTAACCTGAGTTTAATATTCTTTAAAATGAGATAATACCTACTTGGTAGGGTTTTTGAGAGGCTTAAATGCATGAATACATGTAAATGTCTGATATAACCCAACTCAATAAATGCTAGTTTTTTAAATATAATTAATAATAATGTTCATGACGTCCAGTGATTATCTTCTTTGAGAAAGCACTTGTCTCTTTATCTTCCTGGACTTTGAAATGAGTCCCCTTCCATTGATATGGATTCCTCAGGGCAGAGAGAGACAAGCACAGTAAAACTGCTCAGAACAGGCAGCTGCAGGCGACAGCCTCCTCAGGGACGCCCCATGGTGCTACTGCCCTGCTGCCCTCGTGTGGGTTCCCCTCTGCTAGGGTCTCAGGCTTCAGTCCTAATCTCACCTGACTGCTGTTCTCTTGCCAGGATGGAGGGCCAGATTCTCCCTTCCTTTGTGTATCCATACTTTCCTCTTGCAGGAGAGCATGTTTGCCTGAGAACGGGGCCTTTATTAGCCCATCTTCCTAGGGGGTTTACCTTGAGGTCGAAGAGAGACAAGCCGGCCCGGTGGGGAAGGGCCGTCTGGCTGTGGACTGATGTCTGCCCATTAATCCTTGGGGCCAGATGTTGGTGTTTCTTAAAGCTTTGATGAGTAACAGTGTTCTGCATCTAAGAGACTCTAATTTTACCTCTTTCAGAGATATCACTATTTTTTCACCAAAGTTAGATTTCCTCAGAATGAGAGTATATTTTCTAAAAATGTTTTGGCACAAGGTAGAGTAACAATAAAAACGTGTAAAGCATTTAGCCCAGCTAATGAGCAATACTGGAGACTGGTGGCAAGTCAGAGGGCTTCCTCGGGGTTTTCCTGAGGTAATTGACACGCACAGAGAGTGGAGGGGCCCTGGGAGGAGACCTGCTTTGGAAGGTTCTGCCCCCTACAAGCACCTCCATTTCTCTGCGCCCAGCGTGGAAGAAGGGGCCCTGGCCTCTCATACCTGCACGCGGCTAACTTGTGCAGGCACTTACTGCATGCCAGTCTGGGTTCTGAGGGCCATCGACCCTAAATCACTTCATCCTCAGGACACCTAAGTTCTGAGGTGGATACTGTTTTTAGCTCCATTTACAGAGGAGGGGATGGAGGCTCAGAGAAGATAAAAAATTTCCCAAGGTCAAACAGTCGTTAAGTGATATAATCAGTAAAAAAAAAAAAATCCAGGCTCCAGAGCCTTTTCTCTTAACCACTGCTCTACTACACTGCTTGAGGAGTTACCCGTCCTTCCTGAGGATCGCAGGCAGGGACCAGAGGGGTCCAGCATATATTTAGCATTTTTCTTCCCCAGCCTTTTAAAATACTTTATTTTTAGTAGGATTCCAGGCACAAGTAGCAGTCTTCATCTCAACAAGGGCAAACTGCCTATAAGAGCTATAGGGTGGCCCAGCACTTTCCGTAGAGTGACCTCTGCCCTCCAATAGGGCAGCACCCTGTCACAGGCCAGGTGCCCTGGAAGGGGTTTCTGAGATGGAGTTTGCCATGCAGGTTATTTATTAGGGATCCCAGCCGAAGGGCAGTTGACACAACGGGAAGTCGAGCTGCAGTGCAGGCCTGATGGCCTCAGCCAAGCACCTGGCTGTGGTGGAGCAGACGTGGTCTCTCAGAGCTGCCTGGTGGTACCACGGCCACCATCAGGTGGTGGATGTGGGACACCTGAAGGAGGGCATCCCCTTGGGCAAGGAAGCTCTTTTCAGCTGAGGTGACTCTGAAGGAGCTGACGGCGTTCCTTGTCACTGAGGCAGTGCGTTCTACCTTGAAAGGGGGCTCTAGGTGCTGCATCTGTGTTTCCATCTTGACGCTTTCAATTTTATTAGCATTGTGAGTCTACACAATGGGAAATGCTTTCTTCAAACTCAGCCTCTACTTGCTTGGATTCTAGATAAACAGGCATTGCACAAATAAAGACAGATCCTCAGCTTTCTGGAATCCTTTTACTATAGCCCTAGGCAGAAGCAAAGGTATCACATCAGTATATATATTTGGACCATGTGATTAAAGTCATACCTGGCATTTTGGGAGGCACTTAAAGAGTTTGTTTTACACTCATCATGCCTTTCAAGTGGAGCCAGTTGGCTTTTTTCTGGAGGCCAGAGTCCAAAGCTAAAAGCCACAATGCAGTGATGGAAAATCTCTAGTTACATTTTGCTTGCCAGTTGTCTTTTAGAGAAATCTTTCAGTGATTAAGATTCCAGGTTTAACTCCCTTTTCCTTGCTCCTTCCATCATGATACTAAAGCAGTCTTCCAACTCACTTCAGAACAGACATTAAACTGCATCCCAACTGACTTATATCTTGTGCACACAAGTTGACCACAGATTCGTTCCTGTGTATCCGGTGGGTGCTTTGCCCTGCAGGATCCATTACTGCTTTGTCCCACTGTTGCCCACAGCTGGCTCTGGCCACTGACGGTCTCAACTGCAAGGTGCACAAAACCTTTCTCCATTTCCCTTCTTTCAGGTTGGAAAGCTTATCCAAGAAGCAGCTGGAAGAAGTAATTTGAAACGAGTAACTCTGGAACTTGGAGGGAAAAGTCCCAATATTATTTTTGCAGATGCTGATTGTAAGTCAACCACAGATCTCTTACATGCCCCGGCACACTGGCCTGCGGTGCTCACTTTTATTATCTCCACTTTCAACAGGACACTAAGAAAAAGGTCTTTGAAGCTAAGTGGCATTCAAGGAGAAAAATCTAGACCCTTCCTTTTAAGGAGAAAATAATATTGGTAAAGACCACTTATCAGCTGACAATCAGATAGAGTTTGTTTTCTAGACATAATAAGCCATTTTGACTCTGTGTTGTTGTAAAATAGGGTAGAAGAGGTGAAGGCCTGGTCGGTATTGTATAGTGGAAAGGGCAATGGTCTAAGCCTCTGAACACTGGAAATGTAACCTCTGCCTAGATTCAAGAAACCTGAAACGTCTCATATATGCCTGGTGGCTTTGTAGATCATTAAAAATTTTTAGTTCACTAGCTCTGCCAACGTTGTCCCAAACCCACACCCCCTTTTCTGTGTAGCCATCCCCACCCCTTTCTGTCGCCCCCATGGCTTTTAGTCAGGATGACAACACACTATGGTCAGTTCGGTATGAATAGACCTAAATTGGAGGTGATTACACCCTGGCAGTAGGACTATACAGAGGCCTGGAGTTATAACCTAGAAACCTCATGTCTCCAGGCAAGATGCTCTCTAGTCCACTCTGCACGCGTGTGCTCCTCATGTTTGGAAGAACTTTCCAGGGAATGAAATTACAAAACCTCTTTCAGGCATCCTTTTTCTTCTTCACATCCTGCCAGACAGCACTGCTTCCTCAATTTCACTACTAGAGAGATCAGAGAACAGAAAGCAGATTGCCTGAATTTCAGCCCCAGCTTGGAATTTGCAAGGAGTTCCAGCTTCAGCTTTATACTAGTTGTCAAGAGGATCAGAATTCTGTACCTAAATTCCTATTAAGGTGTAGGCACTCCACTGACAGTACATTGATTCTTTCAGTCAGTGAGTCATTTAGCAACTGGCAGACACCAGATTTATTAATACTATATTGAGTATCGTTTAGTGTCTCTTATTTTCACACGAGATGAAAACGAGTTACCATATGCTACTATACAATTCCATGTAAATATAGAGGAAATTTAGCGTCTTCAAAGACGATCATTGCTGTTACAGTTTAATTTGCCAAAATACTAATTAAAAGTATAGCTGCAAGGTCCTATAGATTAGGGATTGCAAATTGGCAGTCTATAGGCCAAGTGCAAGGTATGGCTATGTTTACTTCTAAGTATTACACAAAATATTGATTTCCGTTTTTTCTTAAAACTGGAAATCTGGCAACCCTGGGCTATGTTTATGCATAGCAACAGCCGAATTTAGTACTTTCCTTCTGAGTCTCTGTCACATTGCTTTACTGTTATCTGCCCAGCCCCTTTGGTTATTGGGGTTTGAGACTCCTGTTATAGATAACGTGGTCTAATCCCTCTTTTTACAGAAGAAAGGGATTCCAAGAAGTGATGACGTCCAAGTTAACACAGCCAATAACGTCAGGGTCTGGTTAGAACTAGAACCAAGTTGTGTTCTCAATCCAGTGCTTTTCACTGGGCTGCTCACGGTTCTGCTCTGTGGTGAGCATGACATTACACCTGGGACTTTGGGGAGGGAAGAGGGTCGGTCCCTTAGGCCCCTCCACAGGCAAAGCAGTGTTGAGAGCATGGCTGTTTCCTCTTGTAGTGGACTATGCCGTGGAGCAGGCTCACCAGGGTGTGTTCTTCAACCAAGGCCAGTGCTGCACTGCAGGATCTCGCATCTTTGTGGAGGAGTCCATCTATGAAGAGTTTGTGAGAAGAAGTGTGGAGCGGGCTAAGAGGCGCATAGTGGGCAGCCCCTTTGACCCCACCACCGAGCAGGGACCCCAGGTAGAGAAATCATAGACATGCCCGTTCTTTTCTTTTTTTTTAACATCTTTATTGGAGTATAATTGCTTTACAATGGTGTGTTAGTTTCTGCTGTATAACAAAGTGAATCAGCTATACATATACATATATCCCCATATCCCCTCCCTCTTGTGTCTCCCTCCCACCCTCCCTATCCCACCCCTCTAGGTGGTCACAAAGCACCGAGCTGATCTCCCTGTGCTATGTGGCTGCTTCCCACTAGCTATCTGTTTTACATTTGTTAGTGTATATAAGTCCATGCCACTCTCTCACTTCGTCCCAGCTTACCCTTCCCCCTCCCCGTGTCCTCAAGTCCATTCTCTATGTCTGCGTCTTTATTCCTGTCCTTCCCCTGGGTTCTTCAGAACCTTTTTTTTTTTTTTTAGATCCCATATATATGTGTTAGCATACCGTATTTGTTTTTCTCTTTCTGACTTACTTCACTCTGTATTACGGACTCTAGGTCCATCCACCTCACTACAAATAACTCAATTTCATTTCTTTTTATGTCTGAGTAATATTCCGTTGTATATATGTGCCACATCTTCTTTATCCATTCATCTGTCGATGGACACTTAGGTTGCTTCCATGTCCTGGACATGCCCTTTCTTTACTTAATCTCTGATGAACACAGAAACCAGACACTCTGGGGCCTCCCTGGTGGTGCAGTGGTTGAGAGTCCGCCTGCCGATGCAGGGGACACGGGTTCGTGCCCTGGTCCAGGAGGATCCCGCATGCCGCAGAGCGGCTGGGCCCGTGAGCCATGGCCGCTGAGCCTGCACGTCCGGAGCCTGTGCTCCATAGCGGGAGAGGCCACAGCAGTGAGAGGCCCGCGTACCGCAACAAAAAAAAAAAAAAAAAAAAAAGAAACCAGACACTCTGGTGGAACCCGACAAAGCATCATCATCCTTTTTCTGCTGACTCCTTACTCTTCTTCCTCATCTGTCTTCATGGCTGGAAATGTAGCCAGTGAGGCATTGCTTGCTTACGTCTTGTGCTTCTCTTTCTGTTTCTAAATTTTATCCTTGAAAAACCAAGAGATTAGGATTGCCTTAAGGATATCTTGAACTTTGGGGGTAGGTTGGAGTCTCTCAGCTCCAAAAAAGGACCCAGGCATGGCAAGATGGATCTTGACTAGAACCCAGTCCCAGTCCTTAACTGCTGGATTCAAGACATCCCCACAGGTGCCACAGTCAAGGAGGGCAGTTATCTCTCATTCCCAGAAACCCATTTATACTTTTACCAGCTGCCAAGGATTCTCTCCACCAACCTGACCTACTCTGGGATGACCACTTGCAGTTTGTAATTGTGTAGGGAATGGAGAGCTGTCTGCTCTCTTCTGCCATATGGTTCTCTCTTACTCTGAATGCTTCATGCACTGTGGTGGATGAGGAAGGCCACAAAGGTCCCTGCCGGCTACACTCTTGAGCTCTGCAGGTTCTCCATGGTCATCAAGGTATATTTCCAGTTGGAACTCTGGTTTTGAACTGAGAATTTTTAAAGGAATATGTAGACCAGATCTCATCTGGATCACTAGAGCATGGGTCTTCCTGATAAGAAGCAACATCTCCGTAGTTTTGGGGCCATTTGAGAGAAGATTGAAGTTGTAACAGCAATTCAAACTCAGGTGAATGTAGGTTTTTTTTTTATTTACCATAATAATTGAGGGATAAGTCTATAACTTGGGGGCTTGCGGGGGGTGAGAATGACCTTATTTTATGGACTAGGACGCTAGCTCTCACTCTTTAAACTTAATCCTTTCCTCTGATGGTGTAACAGTAGTTCCATAAAAATATACCCCAATATTCATTTGTTTATTAGGTTAATTTTTACTTATGTAAACAGTGAATAATCAATTAGCCAGTATCTCCATCATTTAGAAATATTGCTTAAATCTTGAACTGGTACTTATGATTTGGCAGTATCATCAGAGCAGTGCATTCACTGGAATTCTTGTTGTATTAGGTTGAACCATACAAAATTACCCTTTTTCATAGGTCAAAAATGGTTAATTAACAGCAGTTCCATATGATTTGACTAGGTATAATGAAGCTTTGGCCAAAAATCACAAATCAGAGAGATTCTTGAGCACATGCTTATTTCCATTTTCATAGAAGATTTTACTTGGAGTCATCAGGCACTTTCTTCTGTAGATTGATAAGAAACAGTACAACAGGATCCTGGAACTCATCCAGAGTGGTGTGGCCGAAGGCGCCAAGCTGGAGTGTGGAGGCAAAGGGCTGGGCCGAAAGGGGTTTTTCATCGAGCCCACGGTGTTTTCCAACGTCACTGACGACATGCGGATTGCCAAGGAGGAGGTATCACATAGATTTTAACAGCAGCCACATCTTCCTTGGGATGGTTTCCAGGGCATTTCTAGTAGACAATATTAGAGGTTTAGTTCTTTGTATTTTATATACATTGTACAATAGCAATAAACATGGCTATGAAAATCCCCAGTTTCAAGAAAGAAGTTAGACAAAGAGGCAAGCAAGCTAGATGGAGGCCAGGTGATGTGCTTTATGATCTCAATTGTTACTAGCCAACAGAACCATCGTAAAAGCCAATCACTGGTCTCAGTGATACATTGTCAACAGTTCAGTTCCCCCAAATATGGGTCATTAGGCTGTTAATCAGGAAATAGAAAGCACCCAAGCATCCTTACGCTTCTGCAGGAGAGGACCAGTTGCAGATGAGCCAACTCTTCAGAGCGGTAGTTCTCAGTTCTGGAGCAGTGCCTGGGGGATCATGGAGAACACAGCTTTAGAACACACTGTGGAATCAAGTGTTGCCAGGCAGGGTTGGGGGCAGAGGAGTTAACTCTAAGGGTAGACTTATGTAATCGTATTCTGGGAAAGCTTGGGATATTTTTACAGGTATGTTCTGCTAAACTTAAACATCATTTAAATGATGAAGGCAGAATAAACTTGCCTTGAAACATAGAAAACAGGTGAAAGGATGGCGAAGCAACCATATTGGGTCAACCTATTTTATTGCAGATCTTTGGCCCCGTTCAGGAAATTTTGAGGTTTAAGACCATGGATGAAGTTATTGAAAGAGCCAATAACTCGGACTTTGGACTTGTAGCAGCTGTCTTTACTAATGACATCAACAAGGCCCTCACGGTGTCTTCTGCAATGCAAGCTGGGACTGTTTGGTAAGACCAGAGTCAGTCTCGTTCTGGCCATAACACATTCCATGAGGGTGGGAGGGGGCTTGTAATTCTCCAGAGCCTGTGTGAAATAAAAGCATATGCTCTGGAAGGATGGGGGAGACCGAAGACTTCACCCTGAGAAGGAACACTTCCTATTGGCTAGATCAGGAAATCAAAGTAAATCTTAAATTATAAAATTTTCATGTGGGGAAAAAGGAATTAAAAAATAGAACTTATAAAAGAAATATCATGCCAGTGGGATTGTTTCTGTGTAAGCAGAATACACACTAACAGTACCATGTTTTCTTCTTTCAGGATCAATTGTTACAATGCCTTAAATGCCCAGAGTCCCTTTGGGGGATTCAAGATGTCTGGAAATGGGAGAGAAATGTAAGTGTCCAAAGTTGCTGGTGCCTAAAGAGAAACAGGGTTGCGAATAGCAGCATAGAGGGGCACTCACAGCATCAGTGAATTCTCTTACTCTCATCCATTCACTAAACAAACACTTGGTTGAAAACATAAATGTATAAGCAAAGCACACATTACAACGATGAATAAAACACAATAATACCCTTACCTTAAGTGGGAATGGAGAAAAATTCATGTACCAATAATTCCATGTAATAGGTGCTATTATGCAAGTATGTCAAATATCTTGTTAAGTACAGAGGAAAAATCAATTAATTTTGCCTGATGAGGTCACAGAAGACTTCACAGAGGAAATAACATTTCAGTTTCTTAGGAGCAGGCATTCTAGGTAGAGGGAATAGCAAGAACAAAGGCATGAAGGCATAGCAAATACAGAATAGTCCGGACACAAAACAGAGTTCGGCATGTTTAAAACAGAGGTCACCAACTGCCCACCCAGGGACAAATCTGGCTTAGAGAAATGTTTCGGGTTTTTTTCCCTTATAACATTTAAAAACCTTTTTACCTGACATTCAAAATGAGGAGACTTTCCATAAAAATCTAGATTTCTTGCTTATTTTCATTCCCCCAAAGCAAAATTGCTGCAGCTGTGAGCTCTGCAGTTTTCCCTATTCCCCATCATGCCTGCTTCTGGGAACTGAATATTGGTTGTGTTAGTTTTACACATACCCGATTCACTCACTGTCACCTGCTCAGTGCCTATAGGATCTTTGAGTCTGGGGCTGCAGAGCCTAGGGCACAGGATGCATGGAGGAGACTTGCTGAAGATACAAGTGGAGAGGTTGCTTTAAACCCAATCTCAAAGGGTTTTTAAAGGGCATACTGTGAGAGCTGAGGGGATACCAGAGTTGTTACGGCCAACATCCTTGGTGTATAGAGGATGTTTTGGCAGAGATTACAGGAAGATGACCCATTACAAGGATTTTGCAATAACAATAATAGGTATTAATTAAATGCCTGCTCTGCATATGGCTTTATTCTGCCTTCTTACCTAACATTGTCTCATTTGCTTTTCACAGTGATTCTATGGGATAGATACATTTATCTTTATCTTACAGATGGTTCAGATGAAGAACTAAGTGTTGGAGTGGTTAAGTAGCTTGCCCAAGTCTCACAGCCAGTAAGTGGCAGATCTGAGCTTTGAACCTAAATTTTAGTGGCTTAGTTTCCGTGACCTCTGGCCAAGGAAGCATGGGAACCAGGTATAAGGACTCTTCCGGGTCAGAATCAGAGCTGGGCTGCCCTCTTGTGATGCTGAGGACCTGAAAAATGGGACTGTGGCAGAGGAAAACTAGAGGGATTGCATTTGCAACTTCATATATGAATGGATTTTTAGAATTGCTTTCAGAGAATGAATGGTAGCTAGGGTCTTTCTAAGCTGACATCTCCCCTCATCCCCCAAAACTTTCATTTTCCCTCATTTCGAAAGGAGCTAGATCCATGTTTTCTAAATCCTGTGACTCATAAGAGGAAACATCTTCCATGCCTGTTCCCTCTGGCATTACTGAATGCATACTTTTTTGAACAAATGCTTAGTTCACAATCAATCTGCTAAAAAGTATTGAGCACATACATACTTTGTGCAAAGCATGATGCTTGGTCTGTAGGGGAAGGTGCAGCTCATTAAATTACTTAAAATTTTGTTGGATAAATGAAATATGCAACACTGAAAGAATCAAAAGAATTCCAGAAAAGCCTGTGGAGTGGTAGAGGAATTCAGGGGTGATAGAGATCGTTGTGAGCTGGAGAAGTCCAGGGAACCTTTATATGTGATCTTTTATAGGGATTTGAATTGGCCTTTAAAGGAGAGGAACATTTGAGTAGATGAGGAGAGAGGAATAGTTTTTCATGGTTGGTGGGCAAAACAGGATAGCAGTGGGGGAAGAGTTAGCAAAGACATTGTGGGAGAAATAAGTATGGTGTTTGGGGGGGAAGTGCAGTGAACCCATGACTAGCACAGGGGATTTACATCTTCAGATACTGTAGCTGGTAATCTCTGGTCCCGAGCCATTAAACCATGAAGTAGATATAGCTTTGAGGCTAAGAGCAGGGTTTCTAGCATCACACTGCACAGATATGTACACTGGCTCTACTGCTTAATACCTGTGCAGCCTTGGACAAACTATTTAATCTCACTGAGCCTCAGTTTCCTCATCTATAAAATGGGAATAACTATAGATAGTACTTACCCTACAGAGTTGCTGTTAGGATTAAATGTTAGAATCATGTATGCCAAACATCCATCAAGGTATCTGGCAAACCTTCAGAAAATGTGAGCTACTATCATCATTATAGATCAAGTAGATGACTGTTATGTAGGCAGTCCTTCTTTTTCTTAATAAATGTATTAAGAAAGGGAGAAACTGTTCTTGCTTGAACCTTTGCTTCTGGCCTTCAGTACCTCCCACTTGCTTTATAGCCAGAACCCATACCCAGTCTGGATCCTATTTGCTAAGTTATTAGTATTCCTTCAGCTTTTATAAAGTCTTCATGTACTCTAAGTATCTCTTCTTAACTTGCACATGGCCTTAACTTTCTGCTTCCACTTTTGAAAATGCATTCAGCTTCTTTCATTTCCTGCCCCTGTGTTTGTGCTCTCCCGGTCAATGAAATGTTGGGGCCATCGCCGGCTCTGGGAATGCTGCTCACATTGACTATTACAGATCATTAACAGGGTGTATCATGGGCATAAAATACACTTGAAATAAATAATTGCTGGTTGATGGTTTCTTATCTCAGGCTAGCCCTGGACTCTCATCACAGGCAAGCCTCCTACCAGGATAGGGGCTTGGGACATTGTTCAGGCGCAGTCTCTTCCTGTCAGAAACATCGCCCTCGCCTAGAAAGAAGGTCCAAGAGACAGTTTGGCTGTGTCAGAACCACACAGAACAGTGGCCTTTCTCGACTCATCTCATGGGCACAGTAGTGATTTGGCCTTCCCAGTGCAGTTAAAAAATAATTAGGAAACAGTGCTCTTTGATGAGACTCACTTCGTCTTATCTAAATTATATGAGTCTTTGTTCTTGTTTGCCCCCAAAACATGTTTTCTCTTCCTTAAATGACCTGGAGTGGTAGGAAATGCTTCAGATAAAAAAACCTGCCCTGTCCTGGTTCCCCATTCTTCTTCTCATTTAATACAGTCCTGGAAACTCTGCTTAGCCTTCCACCTGGACAGAACTGTTTATCTCATGGCCTGCAGGCTCCATGCAGCTTTGGTCCCTGACATCTCCTTGCCCACCTCTAAGAGGAACAGAGAAGGGAAGTAGCACCTTCTGGAAACGAGCTCCAAGGAAGGCTGTTGGAGCCCCTGAGTGCTACCCCACAGAGAGCTGTGGAGAGGGCTGCCCTCTACAGGTTATCTGATGGGCTGGCCTCTAATTCTCAGAGTCAGAGACTTGGGCTGAGTTTCTCTCAGTTCTGGCTTGTTCAGCTAATTCCATCTATTTCAGCCTTCCCATCCTTTTCCGTCTCATTTAAGCTGTCCTGAGACAAGGGGTCATAGAGCCCAAGCTATAAAATATGTATCACAAACCTAGGGGATGGAAAGAAAGCTGTGAACCTCAGCATTTAAAAAACTAAGGACACACGCTTTGAAGGTGAGAAGTATAGTTCGGATGCTCTGAGTCAGTGTGTGTGTGTGCACAGCATGCGTATGCACAGAAAGTCACCTGCAGGCTGGGAGAGGGGCTTTCTAACCCTGCCTATCTGGCGATCCACTCTCAGAGATTCTGATTTAGTAGATCTGGGCTAGGGCCCAGGACCTGCATTTTTAACAAGCTTCTGGAATGATTCTCGTGCAGGTGGTCTGGGGATGCTGCTGTGAGAAATACTGCTGTAAGTCAAAGAAAAGGGCAGGGAAATATACGCCCTAAGCAGAAATCTCTATTTGTTTTATGCGTGAGCCTGAGTGACTTCCTAAAATGGCTGGCTGAGAGACACCAAAATCTAACATCTTACCTTATCTTTACGTATGCCGAGTTTGGTTCATCTTTGGGAATATAACCTAGTCTGGCCAAGAAGCAGGAATACAGGCTTCTAAACGTGCTGTGCCCTGACACATGGCCCACCTGGAAAGGTGACTATACAAAGAGATTGGGGCATGTCAATAACAATACGTCTGCCTTTTGTGCAGTAGTGGACTTCTTCCTTAACTATGGAACTATGTGCCACAGACTTTAACTGGATTGAGAAAAATTTAAGTAGATTTGAGAGAAAAACCCTGGAATGAGATGGCGAAATAGTTGAAGAATCTAAATGTCAGGGATTGGATTCAGAGACCTTACAGCAGTGTTGCTCAAAGAGTGGGTCCAATAGCCACCCATCTCACGGTCTTCTGGGCTCCTCCCCAGACCTACTGGAGCAGAATCTTTGGTGGGGGATGGTCAGGAACCTACAGTTTAAGCAAGCTTCATGGGTCATATGTGTATATTAAGGTTCAGGAACTGATGTCAGAGAGACGACCGGGTGCCAAGAGGAGGGAGAGAGTCAGCTGGAGTCACACAGCCAGTTACTGCAGAGCCGAGTTGGCACTCCTGTCTGCCGACCCCCACCCTCAGTGTTCCCCTCCACGCGCTGCCCTGAGACCTCTCATTGGCTTTCCTTGAGGCCTGGGCCCATGGGCAGTATTTCCTTTCATGGCAGATGTGAGTCCACTCCTCCATCTCGGAGCAGGCTGTGTGCCGGCCATGCAGCACATGGCCGCCTGGGACCCGAGAGAGGAGCACCTCCAGTCCAGCAGAGTTTTCCGTTGCTTTGAGCACCCAGAGATTTGGGATCCGGCAGTCACACTTGAAAGCAAGGTTTCTAGCTCTGTAGACTTTCTTACATCTCTCACAACCTAGTTAGAGATCTGAGTGGGAGGAAAGTGGTTCAGGGTCTGCCCCAAATGCGTGCACAAGCGAGGGAACAAGAAGGGAGTAGCCACACTTCAGACAGGAGGCAGATGATGTCCGTGATGAAGAGACACATGCACAGTTGCCCAAGGGCAGGAGAAAGTCCAGCGAGAGCCAGAGCTGAGCTGGTAATAAAGAGACAGCCTGGACAGAGCCGGTGAGGGAGCCACGTACTGAGTGGGGCAATCCCAAGTTTATCCTTCCCATTCCTGCAAGCAGAATGGCCAGTGCAGACGAGAGAGCAGCATGCTGCCTGAGTCGCTGATGTTCTGGGGGCTGTGGGGGAGGAGGGGGGCGCGACCACTCAGGTGCCCTGGCGCTCAGAGGAACTGCTGGCACAGCAAGGGAGCTCTGTGTCGGGCCAGGGAAGCAGAATGAACCCTTTACAGCGGGTCTTCACTGTAAAGCCCAGTTGCAGTAACTTTGTACCTTTTATATAAGACTTTTTAAAAACGGCCTGTCTTAATCCTTTCTTATTCAAATATATCTCTAAGCGTTCTTTCATGTTTTCTTCTGGCAGAGATGGTCAGTCAGCAGGGTGGAACTGGGGAAGAGGGGCTAGGAAGAAGCCTGCCCCCCCTTCCTCCCTCCCCCAGTTATCAGGTGCCTTCTTTCAGCCTGATGCTGTGGGCCGCATGCTAGGTTTGGGGGAGGACAGAAAGCAAGATCAGGAAGATGCAGGTTGGTGGGGGAGACAGAGACGCTGGAGCAGCCCCCGCCCTCCCTCCTGGTATGACAGGACTGTGGTAGAGGTGGGTACAAGGTGCTCTGAACACAGAGGAGGAGGGGCACTCCTTCTGCTGAGAACTTGAGGAGAAGCTTCACAGAAGAGTGACTTTGAAAAGAAAAGAAGAAGAAAATGTCAAGTATTTTGCAGAAAAAAATTAAGAGAACATGCTTGATGTGACAATGAAATCGAGAAAAGAAAGAAAGGCAATTAAAGAGAGGTAGGAATAAGAAGGAACTAGAGAAGAGAAGTGAAGGAAAAGGGCATCGTAGCAGTGAGGCTTTTCCACGCGCCAGTGCCCTTCGAGCAGTGGTCGGAGGGGCTGTTTCTCCTGGGGCCGCCGAGGCAGGTGACCTGGCTCCCGCTCCCCCCTCTCAGGCCCGGCCACCTACAGGCCCTTCAGAGGCCGGGGCCGATTATCTGGTTTCTCCTGCACCCGGCCCAGCACGGTGCTGCCCCGTAGTAACAGTGCAATAAACGTTCGTTTGCCAGATGACAGAAATCCTTGGTCCTTGATCAAGGCCCCAGAGGGTGCCACAAGCCAGGAGGAGAAGTGGCCGAGGGCAAGTCTCGGGAGACAGCTGACTCACACTTCCCAATTCCTTTCCCGTCAGTTGTTTTGATTTCCTCTTTCCCCTGACTCTGTGGAGGCCGCAGATGGTATTTGTTCAGGGTTCTGTCTTTAAGGCATTGCGTGTGATCTGTACTCTTCCGTGGTGGGCCTTTGGGTATTGTTGCTGCTTATTAAACCAAAGGACCAGTGAGAAGGAATGTAGAACATCAAGCCGAGAGGACCCTCGTGGTTTTCTTTCAAGTAAAGTGGACTGGGTCTCTAGGAGAGCCATTAGAGCACAGGCACATCCTGGGTGGCCAGTGGTTGGAACAGGGTTTTTGAAGAGGAAAGCCCATGTTGGGCTGCCTGGGCCTCTGGTACCTGATACAGCCCGTTTCTGTTTTTCAGGGGAGAACTTGGTTTGCGAGAGTACTCCGAAGTTAAGACTGTGACAGTAAAGATCCCCCAGAAGAACTCTTAAGATGGCCAAGAAGGAAGGTGAAGGCCAGCCTGCACGACTCTCCCCCTCTGCTTTCCCTGTGGGGCCCAGCTCTCAGGAATCCAAACTTGATACTCAGTCCTTACTTAACGATTTGAATGACAGCAGGTAGGCCAGGCCATTCGCTGCGTAAAGAAAGCAAACCACTTGGGCGTGGTTTCTTGGCACCCTGTGAGGGATCACCTTAACAGTACCAAATATTGGGGAAAGTGGGATAAAGGCACGAGGAGTAGCTGTGGGGCATACCCAGTATTTCTTTCTGGGGTGAGGGGCTGAATGAGGGAGCTGTATTATTTGATGCCTTCTGTCACAAAGGACTTTGCTTCTGAGCAAAGGTAGCCTTTCCATTGTCTTCATTTCCCCCTTCCAGGCTCTCCCTGCTCAGGCACCCCTCCCGCTCCTCCAAGGAGATCTCAGCTGAGCTCATCTGGGGCAGATGTTTGGGCCGGGAACAATTTTCCAAGGTTTTGCAGCCAAATTACCGTTTCATGTCATCCATTTCTTCAAAGCAAAACATGAAATGGTTTTAGTTAGAGCCAGACCAGACTGAAAATGCCAGGAGCTGGTACTCTGCAGATGTACTAAGGAGAAAGAACTTGGGATATTCCTGACCCAGTCTGGCTTTCTTACATCCATATATAACATGAGTGAAAGATCAGGAGATGGAGCTCCAGAGATCATTATGTGTAGTTCACAGCCTCGGAGCTCATCACTGCATGGTTTGAGGGGGTAAGAGAGAGGGACGTGTGTGTGTGTGCGCGTGCGCGCGCGCATCTGTGCATTTATTCCTTCTTGAGTATTCTGGAATAAGTCAGGGGGTGGGTTGTTTTTCATGGATTGATCTTTTCCAAAGCTTGTCTTTAAAATCAACCAAAAATTGATCTGAGCAGGCTTCAGAGTTTGGAAAAAGGTAATGCTGGGTGCCTTGTAGAAACAATTCCATTTCCAATACTGCTGACAATTCATACTAAATGAATTATCTCTGCAGTTGGAATCTATAGCTTCTTCCACCCTGCCCCCCCCACCGCCCCCGTCCCCGTCCCCAGTGCACGCCACCTCCCAGTCCCAGTGCTGTGGGTGTTACTTCAGCTTCCCATGCCCTAGATCAACTGGCAGTAACCTTGGAAAATCTGGCCAGGCTCAGAGGTTTCCTTCTCCATTTGTAGAGTTTCAGTGTGCCACGATTGCCACACTGCACCAGATCTCCACTTGTCACGCCCGTGGCTCGTCCACACACCACTCTTGTTCTTGGCCTCCCAAGGGGGAAGCACGAAGCAGGCTGGCTCCCTTTCCTCCAGCCACGCGTTCCTCTTCTGCTTTCCACTGAAGGCTTCATCTCTGACATGGGCAGTGTCAGCTTCCTTTCCTTTTTCCCTCTTTCTAGCTGCCAAATCCAATTCATTCTCTAACCTAGATGAAGATCATTTATTTAAAAGTACCAAACATAACCTAGAATATATGAAATATGGGTAACACATATATAGCCTTCTGTATTTAATGGTTTTCTGCTTTCTAACCATACCGGTTTTCTATTTATAACCCTTGACTATTCATGATGTTTTAAAGAAACCTCTCCTTGCTGTTATTGACAAAGGACAGCGGCCAGATGCCTTGAGAGATGCCACATTTCTGAGTTCTTTCGTGTGAATGTCGTGCTCTCCTCTTATAGCCTGTGTCCCAGTGAACATATCCATTAACCAGCTAGTTACCTTTGAACTGCAATATAGAATGTGAAAATGAAGATTTATTTCTTTTAATTTACTTAAAAAGAAACCTCTGTGCTAGCAATAAAGCATTTATATTGTGTACTCCTCGGGATCATTTGGCTGTGTTTATCAGTGTCTTTGTGTCATACTGAGTCCATCTAGGTCCTTCTCTCAGCTGCTGGGCTTTTCAGGTATGTTGCTGCCTCTGGCTACTGAGCAGAATTTGGAGGGTATTCTTGCCATAAGGTAAACAAGACCCTTATTTCTGACACTGTTTAAAATCCAGGCATACATACAGTTCTGTATGGCAAACAAATATAACCATGTATGAAACATATGAAATGACAATTTTCATCCAAAGGAGCCTCTGTGAAAGCTAACATGTAGAGGAGTCTTCAGGCCTGTTCTCACAAACATGGACCACGTGATGAGAGCTCACATTTGCTAATGGCATTTATCGGTAGCTTTATTTTTATTTACCGAAGTGGAACAAAGTCAAAAACTGACAACCTGATGTAATATTTTTGCAGCTGTAGAAAGGAAGCTGTAAATGGTGACTATAGGACCAGCCAGAGCTTGTTTGCTTTCTGTGTGTTCTCAGGGTTGTGCTTTTGGAGAGCGGTTTCCACCCTTTAGACCTGCACATCCCCTCCTTCCAACTGTGCTTCCCCACCCAAGTCCTGGTCAAGTGAAGCAAAAACAAAAACTGATGACTTAGACACAAAGGAAGTGAGACCCGGGGAGAGACATGTTGCTCTGGACTGGGATTCCTTGCTCTGACTGCTGGTATCTTGTCCCTCAGAGGAACAAACTGGGCGTCGGAGAATGCCGTCCCTGGGGCATGGGGTGAGCTCTGAAACAAAGGCTGTAGGCTTTCTGCAACTTTACCTCGTGTTCAATATTTCGGGCATCGGAGAGAAAATGAGAACAAGATGGACACAGAGTAATCATGTAAAAGTCCTTTGTTAGGTGCCAAGTAGATGTTATAGATAGCAGGAATCCGGAATAAGGTAAGGCATAATTTGATAGTTCTTCAAAGCATAAAGTCCCTCAGACCTCATCCATTTATGATGCTGACATAAAGGAAAATGAAGAGAGATGGCATTTTAGGTGTCATTAATGAAACCAACACAGAGACACCAATTGGTGATTTGTCATCAGCACTACATAATTACAGTCTTTTTGTTAACCCCTGAGATTTTCATTGTACCTTTTTCTCCGAAACACCCTCAGTGCATTCATATTGACAGTGTCGTTCTTTTTAATGACATTTTAGATAATAAAAGACAAAAATATTGCAATGTAGGGAGTAAAGAACAGAAAGGAACAGTGACTCTACTGGAGTGTGTCGTTAAAACAGGAAGGCACCCAAGAAAAGAGGACAGTCAGAGACAAGTTAATGGAAGAGGTGGGTTTTGAACAAGGCTTGAGGAAGGAATGTAATTTCAATAGGCAAGGGAGCAAGAAGAAGGCATTCCTGCTCAAAGGAGTAACCTGCAGAGGCACAGAGGTGAGGGAGGCCAAGGCATGCTTTTGTGATAGGGGATGGACCAGCAGGAGCAGGTACCACATGCTGTTAACTTGGTCAGATGGGGGTCGGCCAGAGAGTTCCATGGCACTGCCCTGCCCCATGCTCCTGCCAGCCTCAGAGCTCCTCAGAGCTCACAAGTAGCACATGCTACATTCAGTTAGAAGAAACTAGAGCTGTATTTAGCTAGCTGAGGTCAGGGAGGAGGAAACTGTCCATGTAATAGATGTTAAAGAGTGAGGAGAATTTGGAAAGGTGTGAAGAGGAGGGATAGCAAGACTGCTGGGAAAAAAAATCTCCCCACAGAATTTGTTAATGTCACATGGGCTGCATTCTTGGCAGGGGGAGGGGCACAAATAGAACAGAAATGCCCATTGTTACTTACATGTGTTTATATAGCTATTCACTTTTCTAGGGTTTTTTTTGTTTGTTTTGCTTTTGTTTTTGGTTGACTAATGTCCCAGAAATATTTAGTCAGCAACAACAATGCTTAAAGTATAACAGAAAAAATGAAAACAACAAAATGACATGAATTAAAAGCAAGAGTAAAGGAAAAAACAAAACAACGGTGAGAAACGAATGCAGCCAAAATGAGACCAGAAAATACACATTCTACAAAGTCCTATCATCACTCATCTTAGGGGAATCTGATAATCTAGTGAGAGAAGAGCCAACACCGCAGGCCAGTGATCCTAAGAAATTAACCTCCCTTCCTCCCTCCCATCCTCTCCCCTTCCCTACCTCCACAAATGTTTACTATGCCAGATGCTGGCACAGGTGCTGGGATACAGAGCGGGCCAGGTATGGCTACTGCCCTCGTGAAGCTCATGGTCTCATATGGCAACTCAGAGCCAAGAGTTGGTAGTTTTCTTTGCTATCTCGCTGTAACTCCTTGCCAGGCATATACATTCAATTTATGGAAGGATAATGTAGAACCTTTTCCAGGTCCTCTTGGTAATCCAGAGTGACAACTTTGCACACAGAAATAGCCGATTAGCAACATCGCAGAGTGAAAAGCATCAGAGGGTCAGGGAAGTGATCAGAAGTCCTCACCTGAAGTCCCTTATTGGCCATTTGCAAGTTGTGTGTCTTTGCGTAAGTCACTTAACTTCCATGGGCCTCCACTTCCTCCTCTGTAGGATCCAGATGATCATTCCTGCCCTGCCTACCTCACAACGTTGTGTGAAGATTAAACAACATCATGGATGATGTATCTCTTCCGTTGGTCTGAGACGTCATGCTGCACACATACAACTCTAAACAACTACAAAAAGTACGAACAAAATGTTGCTTTGCTGCTCAGTCCATAGGACATCAGAAGCCATCATTTCTCATCCAGTGTTGAGGCCATCATGTAGAACCTGACTGTTTAGGATGGGTTTCCTGTGGTTTCCAGGAGGCCTCCTTTCCCAAAGGTGGACCTCATCTGAACTCCTCAAGCCAGCTGGGAGTAAGGCAGTGAACGCAGCTCCAGCTGTTCCCCAGGTTTTGGTTGTGTATATTCAGTACATTGTTCTGACATTCTATAGGGTGATTACAAGACCTCCAAGCTCTGGCCTGACTGTCTGTGCCACCCTGAATGTTTTACACAACAACCACTCCTCAGTGGGGACCAGCTGGGAATGAGAATGCAGGGAAGTCCAGTCTGGAAAGGCATGAAGTCCTCTTCCTAAACATGTACATTGTCTAATCCTCATTTGGTTATTGGACAGATTAAAGGGAAAATCAGCCTGCCATTTAGCCTTTGATGTGGAACTCTTGGATAATATTTCCTTTGGCCATTTATGTAGCAAGGAGGAACTTGAAACCAGCATGGCCCAGGCGCCATTACTGCTGGAGCAGGAACGCCTCTGAATGGTTTCAAGGTCTTTTAGCCCTGCTTTTTTGGTTTGTTTCTCAAGAGCAGGTCCCTGTCCTCCTTCTCGTGAAATGAAATATATGTTATTTACCAAGTTGGCTCGAGTTGACTAATTTCGTTTACTACATGGTTTTGTTACCGACCCTCCCAAGTCAGCCCCCGACAAGGATCTTACTGCCCCGTGTCCTCTGAACCAACAGAATGAGGCTGAGGTCGATTTAGAAGCAAAGGGAACTCTGTTCTTTGAACAGAGAAGGGAAAGGTGCGGACTCCGGCTCGAGAGTCCAAGCGCTGCCCGACGCGCCGTGGGCGGGCTGGGGCTGCTTTATAGGGATCCTATCAGCTGGGAGGGGGTGGGGTTCTAGGGTGGGGTGGGGCACAGGCGCAGGCGCAGGCGCAGTTCAGGGCTCCAGATCTCAGCGCCTGGGGCAGCGTCTCTGCGCACAGCCGGCTGCCGCCGCTGCCGCCGCTGCCGCCGCCGCCATCTTGAATAGCAGTGCTGCGCGTCACGCCCCGGAGCTGAGGTGCTGGGCGCACCCGTTTTGCACCAGGAGCTCTGGTGTGAAGGGCCGGGTGAGAGGCCTCTGCACGCGGCCCCCTCTAAGCAACAGCAACCAGACTAAGCACCAAGAAAAAGAAAAAAGGTTAGGCTTTATTTTATTACCCAAACTCTATTTTTATTTCCTGGTAATGGTTAATGGGCTTTAGCCGGTGACAGGTCCCTCCTCTGTCTTTTGTCCTACTCCTTATTCTTTTTTTTTTTTGCGGTACGCGGGCCTCTCACTGTTGTGGCCTCTCCCGTTTTGGAGCACAGGCTCCGGACGCGCAGGCTCAGCGTCCATGGCTCATGGGCCCAGCCACTCCACGGCATATGATATGGGATCTTCCCGGACCGGGGCACGAACCCGTGTCGCGTGCATCGGCAGGCGGACTCTCAACCACTGCGCCACCAGGGAAGCCCTGCTTCTCATTCTTGAGGGCACAGGTCCATTGTCTGTAACTGCTTTCTGCTGATTTGGGGCGGCGTCCTAACCCCGGGCGGAAGAGCAGGACTTCTCCCCAGCTGCTTTTAGGCGTGCTTGATTGTCCCAGGCGTCCACCCTGACTTTTCGCATCCCTGAGTGAACAGTCTAACCTCTTGGAAACAGAGGACACCAGACAATTTAAGATAGCAAGAGACTAATGGTAGACTTTATCTTATCACCCTAGATTCCATCTTATTTATCCCGGGGACCCCAGTGGGCTTTGCCGGTGACCATTTCCCCAGCCTGTTTTGCAGAAATGTGCAGCTGGTTTCATAGTTTATATTCTGAGCAGGTTAAAAAGTATACCAACCCAGGCACCCCTGAGCTGCAAAGAATAGAGACCCCTCCAATCCCTACCCCTTCTGGAGCCAAACACGGGGATTCCAGGACCCTGGGAAGACCTCTCTCTTTCCGACTCCAGGCAGATGCATCCAGTTTAATGGAAGGATAATGTAGGACCTCTACCCAAGTCCTCCTGGATGATAACCTAGAATAAGAACTCTCAAGACTCCCATGGGGTAGCTGATGGATAGCAGTGAACATGAACCCAAGTGCCTTGTTAGTTTGCCAGAGCTTGGCAAACCCAAGGGAAGGGTCTGTTTGTTAAACAGTTGGGATCCTAGTCTCCATTTCCCAAGTTAGGTTCATTCATAAACAACACAGCGTTCATGTAAAATTGAATAAATTTCAGATGCCACTTGTTCATACAATTAGTTCATGCTCCCTTGTGGCCCTGAGGGAGGTGTAATGCCCCAAACACTCTCAGAGCCTGGAGCCATGTCCACTCCCAGCCCCTGATTGTGTGTGCTAAAAGAAATGCCAGCGGCAGGTGGGGACAGGAGCTCGGCAGGCAAAGGCTGGGGACCGGGGGCGTCTGTGTGTGTGTGTGTGTGTGTGTGTGGAAAGTTGTCCATCCATCATGTGTCTAGTCTTTTTTTGTGTGTGTGGTACGCGGGCCTCTCACTGCTGTGGCCTCTCCCGTTGCAGAGCACAGGCTCTGGACGCGCAGGCTCAGCGGCCATGGCTCACGGGCCCAGCCGCGCCGCGGCACGTGGGATCCTCCCGGACCGGGGCACGAACCCGCGTCCCCCGCATCGGCAGGCGGACTCTCAACCACTGCGCCACCAGGAAAGCCCTTGTGTCTACTCTTTTAAATTCAGATCTGACATACTAATTACGGAAAGGGAAGCCTGTTAGTAACATAAAGAGTTTCTCCAATGGCCAAAGGAACAGAATCCTAAAGTGTTCCACGGCTCACCAGCTGTGTGCCCTTGGAAAATCAGTTAGCCATCCCAACCCTCAGTTTCCTGACATGGAAAATGGGGTGATAAAATTAATCTACCTCACACAGTTGTTGTAAGAGTGGAACAAGAAAGTACATGTAAAGTGCTGAATAGTTCCCATTGTAAGAGCGCAAAAAAAAAAAAATTAGCAACTATTAAAAATGAATAAATATGTAAGTATTCACTAGCGCTATAGTCCCAAAGAAGGTGTAAATCTCACTTTCCCTTGGCCTTGGTCTAGCACATTGGGGCTTTGGGTTCTTGTGCAGAAGCCAGGCAGGAGGACACCTGTGTTAGATGGTGGGATTGGAACTAGGAATCTTGGTGAATGCTGGGAGGCTGGAAGGATAATCACCATTTAAAATCACATCGGGGCTTCCCTGGTGGCGCAGTGGTTGAGAGTTCGCCTGCCGATGCGGGGGACGCGGGTTCGTGCCCCGGTCCAGGAGGATCCCACGTGCCGCGGCGCGGCTGGGCCCGTGAGCCATGGCCGCTGAGCCTGCGCGTCCGGAGCCTGTGCTCCGCAGCGAGAGAGGCCACAACAGTGAGAGAGGCCCGCGTACCGCAAAAAAAAAAAAAAACACCACATCGGTGTCCAGTCAGTTTTGCTGAGTCACCGAGATCTAAGGATTTCTTAACACAGAGGATATCATGGCTCCCATTTGTTTAAAAGCACAGGTAGCACGAAGAGGCACAGGGTTGAGAGAGGCCGGTGTTAACCTAGAAAAGGGTTTTACCACCTTGTGCTGAATAAATGTCAGCTGTACTGACGTTATTGTTTTATTATATATAGTAACAGAAAATAATAGAATATTACTAAATTATTACTGTTGTTGTCATTGTTCTCTAATTCAAGGAACATGCTGGCTTTTCTGCCTGGGAGGGGAATCACTTGTCTGGTTTGAATATTTAAATTGAAGCCCAGCAGTGATTCTCAGGAAGGGGATGGTAACCCCTATGGAAGAGTGACAATCTGAAAGATCTCCTCTTCCCTGAAGCTACAAAGTATGACTCTCTGCAAGTTCTTGGCCCTTTCAGAGGAGCTCAGGCCCAGATGTTGGAAACAGGAACCCTGTCCCAAGCAGGGACCTAGATCAAATCAGCTAAGCCTAAAGGGCCACAGAGAGCAAACCTGAAAAATGCCCAGAACACATTCTTCTGCTGCCTGTTTGTCTGTTTCATTCCCACAAGAAACTGTTATCCTTACAAACTGGTTACAAGGCTTACCCACAAGAAGAATCGATAACCTTAAAAAACCTAGGGAAAATAAAACTACCCTGGAAACTCAATCCCGAGGGCTCGGCTTGGGGCATGATGACCCAGGATTCTGATTTGGCTTTTTTTTTTCTTTTCCTTCTCAAAGATAACAAATAAATTAATGCACAAAGCCACATCCATATTGGAAACACTTGTCTCTTTTTTTTTTTTTTTCCACTTACGCTCAGAGACATCAAGGGCTTTGTAATAAATAAGCTTGTCAGGAATTCTTTTCAGGAAACTCAACCACAATTTTAGTCTTGTCTATTCAACACATTGTTCAGAAATGTTTTGGTAACCTTTAAAGTCCTACTCTAGGAGAGAGGTTCCCATACCCTTCAATTAAATTTTTTCCTATTTTGAAGGTCATTAAGACTTTGGAAGATATTCTTATACGTGAGTTTGAGTCACGAATCCGTGTCCTCAGCTGAAGAGGCAGGAAGGTCCACGCTTGTGAGGAAAACGTTTCACAGAGCCACCAAGTTGTGCTGTTCCAGGCCCTTCCGGGTTGGGAAGGAGAGCCAGGGGGTGTTGGACACAGCTGCTGCCAACTAGTGAGGGCTCACTGGTGTGTGGGGCTCCATCTGCTGTGATAGATGCTGGGGTGTGAACAGACCTAAAGCAATGAGGGTGGGGGACCTGTGCCATGGGAAGGCTATGAGAAACTGAGAAACCCTGAAGTAGGGAGTTGGTTCTCCCACTCCGCCAAACCCTGGTCGTAACAGGGACTCAAACAGATATTTGGATACCCACGTTCACAGTAGTGTTATTTACAGTAAAGACAGAAGCAGTCCAAGTGTCCTTGAATGGGTAAACAAAACGTGCTACATACATACAATGGAATATTATTCAGCCTTAAAAAGGAAGGACATTCTGACACGTTACAATATGGATGAACCTTAAAGACATTGTACTAAGTGAAATCAGCCAGCCACAAAAGGACAAAGATTGCGTGATTCCACTTATACGAGGTACCAGAATAGTCAAATCCATAGAGATGGAAAGTAGAATAACAGTTGCTGGCAGTGGGGGAGGAGGAAATGTAGAGTTATTATTTAATGGGTTCAGAGTTTCAGCTGGAAAGGATGAAAAAGTTCTGGAGATGGATGGTGGTATTGATTGCACAATTATGAATGTATTTATTGCCACTAAACTATACACTTTAAGACGGTTAAAATGGTACGTTTTATGTTATGTATATTTTACCACAATTTAAAAAACCCTACTCATAAAAAGATTTGATAAATTCATATGCACTTGGGGTGAGTATATGGCTGATAAGACTTAAGAGTATTGGCTCTCAGGATACTTGCATTTTAGCAGGAGAGAAGCCTTAGATCAAGGCTCCTTATCCCAGCTGGTACAGGGAGACCTAAGGTAATGAAAAATAGAGCATCTCTTTTTGAGCATTCTTTCTCAGACGTATACCTGGCTTTCCTCCCTCAGCAGGAGCGGAAATCACTAGAGATCAGGCGTGTCCATACTGACCTGCAGCTTCCCGTGCTGGGTCTTCTCCTATTCTAATAGGCTATTTTCCACGTTTAACTTTTGTTTGGTTTCAGTTTCTTTTAGCGAATCCCAAGCTATTCCTCTTTCTCGTGATCAAGACTGAATTTGCACTGAATGGTCCCCTTTGCCACCCACCTAATCGTGAAATGGCTAAAACCATGCTACTCGTGCTCAGAGCTACAAAGTATTTAGTTACTGAGAACTCTTTTCCAAAAGGACAATTATATCTTCTCGTGCCTATGGTTGAAAATATAGATTTAAACAGAAAAGACAGATTTAGGCAGGGATTATATAATAGAATTTTAAGCATTAAAGGGGACCTTTGAATTATTCAGTCTAATGCCCTCATTTTACAGATGTAGAAAATGAGCCAAAAAGAGAGATGACTTCCACACGGTAAACCTTTCAACCCAGGTCTTGGAACTTAAGTCTGTTGCTTTTTCTCGCCTGCCTCCTGGGATAGAATTTTAGAAAAATTGTTATACTGAATCCCCCATATTACTTTACAGAAGTGAAACGCAGTCATTGATTGCAAATGTTTCCAGAAGGGTTCATGAGTGTCTTTTAATAGAGCGCCTTTGCCCATTATTACCCACTAAACACATCACCACTCAGTTTACCAGATTAGCTTGAAGGAAGGGTTTGAAGGGCAAGGGGTCTGAGACAAGAAAAGTCTTTCTTGTGTAGAGAAGTAGAATTGAGAGAAGATGCTGGGGGCCCTAGTGGGATTGAGGGTTAAGGGATAGCACGTTTGAAGATCTGGGCACTGGAAACCTAGATTTTACTTACTGTTCTGTTTCTAAGCAACAGTGTGACTTGGCCTCATCCTTACCCTTCCCAGAACTCAGTTTTATCTGTAAAACAGGGTCCTTCGTCAGGATGGAAGAGTCATCCTCGAGGATAGGAGTCCTTGAATCTGGCATCAGAGTCATTTTGGAGAATTGGTTAAAAACACTGCCCCATTTCCTCTGGACTCAGGTAGGACCTGGAAATCTATATTTGTGGTTCATCTTACTTTAAATGTGAGTTATTTTAATTATTTTTGAATAATTACATGCGGTACATCCAAAACTCAAAAGACAAAAAAAAAACCCAAAAGTATTTGTATACTGGAAAGCTTCCTTCCCGTGCCCTGCTCTCATCCCCCATCCCTCTTTCCAGAAGTAGACCTGATATCAGTGTCTTGGTATCTTTCCAAAGATGTCATCAGTGCTTTTAACATGTAGCCCAAGTGATTGTGGTACAGCTGGCTTGAAGATAGGCATTTGGGGTGTCTCCTCTAGAGCTTCCCTACTGCAGATGGGGGCACTGAAGCTCACAGACGTTAACACATCTCTCCTCCTGGAGTGTTTGGGAACTGACAGCAGTGCCGATGTGTGGTGCCCTTGAATCTGTGCTTTTTGGCTTGTCTTGAGGCCTGTGCTTGCTGTTGTCATTGCCTTGCTGAAGGCCACTGCTGTATGGGACTGAAGGGCTATGGTGTGTCCAGCCCCAGATTCTCTCTCCTCTCCTGAAGCCGGGAGAGCTGACTTGTGCCCCTAGCATGGAACCTTGCCAGGAAGGGTCTCCCGCGCTCAGAGCTAGACACCTGGCTGGGCTTCTGAATTGCTAGATGAATGACCAGGACCCCCAGGTGCTGCCTCAGAAGGAAGCCTGGCAAGGTGAAAAAAATGCATCTCCCCAGGCCCCTGGGAAGATAAGAGCTCGACCATGCGCACTGCCTCCTTCCCTCCTCTCTCTGTCTTTGGTGGCATCAAAAACTTAAATGCAGGAATTTTTTCCCAAAGTTGACTGATTTCATATCGGAAAAATCTTCCCAGAAAAGGAGGTGGAAATCCTGGAGAGTAAAGAGCCTTCGTTCCTGATATTTGAGTTAGTAATGGCCTTAAGGTCTTCTAGCAGTGGTCCCAGCAACCCTCCATTTCCACATACTCCTGCCCTTAGCTAATAAATAACACAGTGAAGCTTCACCAGGGGTCTGTTTTTGGACAAATTATCTTTTCAACACTTGGATCAGTTTACTTCATAGCTTGGTTGTTTCCTGTTTCTCAGCATCCAATTGGCTCTCCTTGGAGCTGGCCATGAGTATGGGCTTTGTGTGTGAGCATATGAAGAATTCCTTCGCGTTACTTAAAATCCAACGTTCCTCACTCTAGAGCTCCCTTGGGGGCAGCCCTCTGCAGTGGGAGGGACCCCTGACTAACAGTCCCGGCACCTGGGTTCTGGTCCCGGCTGTGTACTGACGCCACACCCTCGGAGCCAGCTTCTTCCTCTGCACATGCTGGCGCCTCTCCTCTGCACAGTTTCTTCACATTGCGTTGTTCCACTTCAGTCTCACCACTGCCCTGAGAGGGAGGTACATGAGTCCCATTTCGTTGATGGCAATGAGATTTGAGAGGAACTCAGGAGCAGCAGTATATGAACTAGAGTTCCAGGCATTGGGGTGGAGTATCAGAAGTGATGGGACCCTAACCCCCAGCCTCTGCCCAGCCACACATCTCCATCTCCACATCCCCCGACTCATCTCCTCCTCCAACCCCAGCTCACCCGTTTGTTGTTGTTCCCATTCTGCTCACTGACACTTACTCCCCGCCGCCACCCACCCAGAACCCATCCCCACTTCCCTTGACTTCCCCTTTCTTTCTGTCATTTATTTATACTTTCAGCAGGATGATTGCCCTGTGCTCGGTTTCAGGCGTATACTAGGTGCTGGGAATACCTAGCCAGTGAGAAGTGTTGGTCATCTGGAGCTCACAGTCTAATGTGTGAGACAGAGAAATAAATAAATCACTGTAATATCATAAGTGCTGTACTAGGAAGAAGAAAATTTGAAATGGGAAGGCGGAGAAAGAAAGTGATAAACTTTGATTTGAGCAGGAGCTAGGGTGGGTTTGGGGGGACGTTTTATGCAGAAGGTGACATTTGAGTTTTTTTAATACCTCCCTGCTTCCAAAAGTATTTTAGAAGGATGAATACTGGGTAGGGATCAGAGAGTGAGAACATTATGATTTACCATGTAGCCTATTACATAGCAGGCATTTTTTACTTGCCCAGTGGCACATAGCTAGGAGATTCAGAGGCATATCTAAAGCCCAGAATCTTACTTAACCTCATACTGACTCTGGGACAGTAACTTCTAGGGGAAAAAAAAGTGTGGATATAAGCCACAAAAGAAAACCCAAAGTACATGGAATCAACCTCAAGGGGAAGATATCTGTCTGCCAAGCAGGGATAGATTCTAAGTGTGCATGAGCAGAACAGTGAGGTGCTGGCAGAGCCTTGAAGGCTGATTCAGAAAGGGAGGGGAAAGCGACCAAGAACTGAAGGCCACAAATGGAAGGGGTGACTGCACACTCTTCTCTGAAATTCTAAATGGACCTTGCAGGAGGTGGATGGGGCACGTTCTGGAAGAGGGGCTCTTGAAGATAAATGCAGTTTCAAGGTCCACTTCTCCTTTGCTCTGTGATCTTTAGCCCCTGGTTTCTAGTGTACCAGGCTGGCAAGTGGACTGAAAGCTGCTCTGCTGGAATCCAGGAGGAGCAGTGAATGGTCAGGAAGAGGGAACCTCCTACAGGGCAAGATCTAGTCACACAGCTCTTAACCCAGGCTTCAGGATAGGGATGCATTGGTGGAAAGACATCCCCATGGACACCGAAGAACACAAATCCTTCCATGGGTGGCAACACCAGGCAAGTAGAACTCTGCCTGCTAGAGATAGAAACTTTCACCTCATGGATTCCCAGCACCTCCACATACCAGGCACTGCAGTGGGCTCTGGTGTAGCACCGTGAGCAAGATTTGGCTCTGGCCTTAAGAGGCTTGTGGTTTGATTTTTACTTCTTGGACCTGCTTGCACACTGTCACACCAAATGACATTAATGGAAAATGGATGAGAACTTACTAGTTGAATTAAAGAGTTTATATTCATTGTCTATTATAAGAACCCTTGCATTTGGCCAAGTGGAACTGTTAGAATAGACAAGTCAAGAGTGATAGTAAGACTGAATCTGGAATAAGACAGGTAGGCTTCAAATTCTGACTCTTGTCCGTGTGTGACTTGAGGCAAGATGCTTATCCTCTGCATCTCATGTTCCTTTCCTATAAAACTGAAGAGAGAGTAATACATAGTTTGCAGTGCTATGAGGATTTAAAGCATGCACCCAACAAACTAGGAGAAAATATTTGCAATGTATGTAACAGACAAATTATCAGTATTTAGAATATATAAAGAGCTCCTAGAAATCAATAAAAAGAAAAGCTAATAGAAAACTATTGAAGAATAAGTATATTCAAGAGAAAAATAATGGAAGAATAAACATAAAGGCCTGTTCAGTTAGCATATGAAAAGATCCTCATTCTTACTAGTAATCCTGGCAGTGCAGATTCACAGTGAGATGCCATCAATTTTGGTTAAGTATACTTTACATAGCTCTACCATGAAATAAATTACACTTACTGACTCCTTTGCACATGCTGGGAAGAGGGAAAACAATGTGTTTTTAAATATAATTTTAAGTGAAGAAAGCTTATTGCAGAATAATACATAAAGCATGATACCATGTAGGTTGAAACACACACACAAACATACTATATATGTCCATAGTGCACTTGTATTTTTGTAAATGTCTAGAAAAAGACTGAAAAGATTCACACCAAATGTTTATCAGTGGCTCCCTCAAGGGAGGGGCCTGCCATGGGTTGGTAGGGGAGAGTTGTCAAAGGGCACTTTAGCTCTATCAGGAAAGTTTCAATTTCTTATAAGAATGTGTTTGTAGATTAGTTTAAATGAGTATGTTAAGTGAATAAAATATATATATATATATATATATATGTATGTATGTATAAAAGAATTTATCTCAACATGGTGTATGGTTAACATTTCCAGCTCTGAACCTAGACTGTCTTGTGCATACCTTGGCTCCACCACTTATTCTGTCTGAGCTTAGCCAAGTCATCTAACTTCTCCTGCCTTAGTTTCCTCATTCTTGATATAAGCGTAATAGTAGTACTTGCCAAGGGCAGTTGTTGTGCAGATAGATGAAACAATACATGTGGCTGGCATGTAGAAAGGGCTCAGTAATGTAGCTTTTACTGTCATTACCTTCCTTCCTGCAATGGGTCAGCAAAAATCATTCCATATGGGAGATGGGAAGGCCCACATTTAGCCTAATGCCATTCTACAGTTAAGGAAACTAAGACCAGAGAGATTCAGTTACGTTCCTGGTTCAGATTCTGGTTCCAAGGCTTAGTGCTCTAATAATACAAAGTTAAATTCTCCAAGGCTTAAAAACACTCAGACTCGGCTTCATTTCTGTGCCTGTAAAATGTTAATGTCTTTTTCTTTACACACATCTCACCAGACTTCGTTAGGAAAAGTGCAGCCCCAGTAAAAGGTTAACTCATGGAATGAATATTTTGCTTGAGGGCAAAGACAAAACACATCCTAGTTATGATGGTTCTCTTGTTCCCAATCAATGCTCCAAGGAAATCACTAACAATTAATATTTGTATTCCAAAGCACTTTCACATATTATCTGATTTGGTCCCCAAGACTCAGGGAGGCAAGTAGCATTATTATCCCCAAATTACGGAGGAGGAAACTGAGACTCAGAGAGTTTAAGTAGTTTGCCCAAGAGTTTTAGAGAGGATTTAACTTTCTTCTAAATTAAATGGCAACTTTAAAATTAATTTTTCAAAACCAGGCAATGAAAAAGGTTTGAAATACAGTTTTTGTTGTTTTTACAGAGGTGGGATAGAAACATGTTAAAACATCCTCTATGAGAACATATATTTGTGTAGATAGTCTCTAACGGAGCCATTTTCAACACGTTGCCTTATGGGCAGAATTTGCATACTGATATCTATTTAAGAAAAAGTAGTTACCTTTCCTACGAAGAAATATTTTAATCCAAGATTCATTAAAGGTCAAAAATATCATTATGAAACAGTGATCATAATTTCCAACTGTTTCACTTTTATCTAAGTGTAAGTAGATAAATAGAGCCAAGTAACCTTTAAAGAAAAGTTTCAAAAACTCATCCAAACATGCCGTGAACCATGTGAGGGGGCGCCCCTTCACAGGGTGCCAACTGTCAATAGGTCCAGAAGTAGCTGGAGATGACAGAAATATTAAGAAAAATACTCTGTGGGAGTCAGTGCTCATCACCTCCAGAAGATGCCTCTGGGAATAACGATGCTCAGCTCTCAAACGCAGGGTGTGTATCTGCAGAGAAGTGTTGGTTGATCCCACTCCATCTGGTCAGACCCACTGTCCATACAAAAGTTTATGTGAATAGAGTCAAGTGCTTAACTCTCTCTAACCCACAAAGTTAATCTAAGGAGGCTTATTAGAGTGGGGTAGATATGTCCAAGGAGACATGAAATTTAGATATAAGTGAGAAGAGGAAGGGGCTCGGAAAACAAAGGAGAAGCTTCTGAGCACCAAGTTCCTTTGTCTTGAAGATAAAAGGCCACCTTGGACTTCCCTGAAGTCTTTTCCTATGGGAAAAGGGAAACCCTATCTCCTGAGCGAGGAGGATATTTTAATGAACTTCTACCTTTGGGTACTGACAAGTGGTGAAGTGCAAAATGCAAACAGTGCAACAAAGAAATGCAAATGGGACACTTGTTTGCCCAGCGGAGCCCACCCTGGTAAGCATTCCCACCCAGGCTGCTGCTTTGAAGGTGATGGATGGAGTGTGGGCTCCTCAGCCTAGCCATCTTTCAGGCTCCCACTGCCTCCTGGACCACTCTGGGTGATGGGGTTCTCACAATAGCATCTGAGAATTTTTGTTTTTCTAGTACGGACCTGCCATATTTTACATGCATTCAGGAGATTGTTAGTGGCATATCTTCCTTTTCCAGTGTCTGAGTGTCTGTAGCAGTTGTTGAGCACACTCCTCAATGCACAGGATTTACCTCCAGCATCTCTCCTCTAACTCCAGTTCTTGTTGATGAGGCCAGGGGATGTCAGTGAATGTCTCTCTGTATATGCCAAAAGATTTTTTTAAATCTCCACCCTAAGAAATAACTCGGACAGATTTGTAATAATGACCAGTAAGTGCCACCAACGAGAATTAATATTTTAAAAGCTTGTTCATAAAGTGAATTCTCTTTGGGGTTGGTGGAGAACCTACACATTGTTGTTGAGGCTTAGACCCTAATACCAAGATAATGTCTGTCCATCAGAGCAGCCATGACAAATAAATTGCTTAGAAGGGAAAGGAAAGGATATAGTACCAATAGCTTTGAGGGAAAGTTATGCTTACAAATCTCAATTCCTTAAAGAAATAGGAAATACACTGTTAGTAGAATGCTTTCCAAATTATCAGTGAAAGTTACTGAAACTGAAAAGAAACTCACATGGCAAGGCCTGCTGTTGGCAGTAGGTAGACTGTACTATCAATGTACCCGATATGGGGTGAAGTGAAGAAGAATGTGAGGGAAACCTCCAGCTACTAACATGTGGTGTGAGACTCATTCAGTACACCCTAGGTTTCAAATATCTGGGACTGGGGTGAATTACATGAAAGAAAGAGGGGAAAAGAAAGAAGGGAGGGAGGGAGGAAGGAAGAAATGAGAGACTTTGCCTACATACACTTTGTTGCAGCCCCTCTGTGCAGCAGTCCACTGGGGTCTCCTCAGAGGGAAGCAGTAGGACCATGAGCTGTCCTCTGCTGCAGAGGAACTGGTCTGATCTGAAGGAAAAGTCGAGCACAAGGTGGTGACTAGATGGAGGGAATGAATCCTCATAGACACTGTTTTTGACATCTACCAAAGAGAAAGATGGAACATGTGCTGGTTATTCAGACATTTGAACATAGTACAGGGCCTTGAACATAGTACAGGGAAAGGGCTTCTTTTAACATTGCTGATTTTTTGAGATTGGGGAGGAACTGGAGATCCTGAAAACAGGACTGTGCAATGACAGAGTCAGTTGTCAGCATTAAGGAAACACATACTAGCCACACAATTGTTTCCTTTGGTCAAGGGTCTCAATCCCTCATCCCAGGGTTAACCGTTCTGTTCGCGGTTGGAAAAGGAAGGGCTGTGGCCTGGGTGTGTATCACAATCCCAGGTTTCAGAGTCAGCATGGCCACTAACACCTCTACAGCCTGAGATGACACAATTTGATCTGGGCTTTGGTGCCTCATCTGTAAAGGCAGGACTGGATAAGGGCCTCACTATGTTCATTTCACCTTGAAGAACCAGTGATTCTAGGATTCATCTCTACACAATTCTAGAGATAATAAGTATCTGGGTTCAGGGTGAAATATGTAAAATGTGTTGAGGTTTTGAAATGATCTCTGCTACTAGTGCTAATCTCCTGAACACTTGGATTCATGCTACTTAACTTAAAATTCTCTCTCTCAATAGCAGCAGTTTTGTCTGCTGTTGCCTAGTTAATTGTCTTCCCTTTAGGGAAATTCCTTTTATAACAAGAAATCAAGGAACTAAGGAAAAGCAAACTAAGAAATACAAATCTATATCTATTCATTACAACTTATAACAAAGAAAAACAAGGATTCAGCTACTTTCTCCAAACTTAAATTACTTTCTTTGCCTAGATGGGAACAGTACAATCAGCTGGAGTGATTTTTTTAAAATTGGTTTTCCCATATTTGTGAACAAGATAATTTAAATATTAAAATATTCTTTAGGGACCTCCCTCACAGTCCAGTAGTTAAGACTCCACACTTCCAGTGCAGGGGGCATGGGTTCGATCCCTGGTCGGGGAGCTAAGATCCCGCAAGCTGCGTGGTGTGGCCAAAAATAAATAAATAAATAAATTAAAAAATATATTCTTTAAAATCTATTATACATATCTAATGACAGATAAGGAAGTGTAGAGTGCTTAATGGTTTGTATTGAAAGAAACAGTTTGATGTCCAGTGGGCACCTGCTGCCTTGGACATGAGCCATCTTCCAATAACTCACTATATTTCTGCTTGACCCAGCTTTCAAAATAAAAGAGTCCAGCCATTACTAGGTGTTCTAAGGTAGCTATATCCCCATTCATCCTTGAAGAGCTTTCCCAGAACATTTATCCCTCAGGCCTCTGATACACAGCTGGGAGAACAGGCTGAGGTATCTGATTTCTGCTGACCTCGGGGGAAAAGGCCCTTGCATTTAGATGCATGGGCCAGATCTGTACCAGATGAAGAGGACAGTCTAGCTTGAAAGACTTGGTCTTTCCCACCCTGATCTGAGAAAAACTTCAGAATTCGTGAGAGCAGAGGCTGCTGAAGAGTGGCTTTTCTTAGGCCATTCCACTTCTCTTACGTAATAGAATTACTCCAGAATAATCTGTGACAAATCACTTACATATGAAGAGGCTGTTGACTGCCCAGGAATACCAAAATCTGGCTCTCTGAGTGGCAAACACATTTTCATTTAGCCTGTGGCTCTCACTGTAGAAAACCAGCATGCAGGGCACTGCCACATATTTTAGGTCCTGGACAGAGATGCCACTTAAAGAAGTACCAAGATGCTATCTTAAATTACACCCATACAAGGTGAAGGATGGGATGGGGGTGGACCTCAAACCCAACTTTGCATCAAAATTAGTTGGGGCTTTGCAAAAGTACAGGTTTCCAGGCTCCCCGAAACTCAGACACACCAAATCAGTATCTACTGGGCTGGCCAAAAAGTTCGTTTGGGTTTTTCCAAGCATCTTATGGAAAAACCCAAACAAACTTTTTGGCCAACCCGATATCTAGGGGGATCTGGAAATAACACTTCTGAAAATCTCCTTTCAAGCTCCATATGCCACCTGCCTTTCACTAATCCTTGGGTTAGTACTTGTGAACCACTGAACCAGATTACTGTTCCCAGTATAGCAACTTCCTAGAAAATAAGTTGGTTTCATCTAGAACTCTGGCTAAGCCCAAGAAATATTTCTAAAGAGAGGCTTTCAATGGACATTATTCATTTTAATTTAGCTGAAGTTGTTGCTGTTGCTTTTAGCCACACAGGATTTCTCATTTGTAATCAGATTAGCAAAAATTAAAAGTTGAATCTATATCTATTTTTAGGTTATTATATATGCTGGTTGATGGGGAAAATTCAGAACAGAATATATATATATATGAATTAATATTTAGTCAGCTAGACTAATTAAAATGTCTATGACATTTTGGCTTTGACACTATACACCTAATACAGTGTATCTCCAAAACAGCTGTGGTTAACCCACTGAATTGGAATAGGTTTTCATGAAAAAATAACAGAAACATGCCTCGGCTTGCAGAATTTATATAGTTTCCTTTTGATGGAAAGAACAGCTCTGAATCTTGCTCCTTTGGATAACATGGTGGCGTCAATGACATTCCAGTTGTTTCTGTTAAACCACTGAGAAGAGCAGATAAGGGAGGTGTGGGGAGTTCATTTTCCTGGATTAATTGGCTGGCAGAGATTTTGTTCAAACCTTGTGCTGAACCAAAATCTTTTCTTCTTCTAATTAAAAAAAAAAGCTTCCTTTTTGGCTTACTTGCTTTAAGATAATTTACCTACCACCCACTCCCCCAACTCAGGAATAATCAGAAGTAGCCATATCACATCATAAGATCTGAATACTATCTCTACAGTTGTTGAAAAACTCATGAAAATTTGTAGAACACAGACAGTGAGCTGAACAAAGAGAAGAGGAAGACCAATCTTGCATTCAAGCCCAATTCCAAATTTAGAGGCTCATTCATCCTTTCAGACAATCTCTCTCAAGTGCCTTCTATGTGCCAGACACCAATACTGGGGATTATAGTTCTAGAGATTAACACACAGTTCCCACAGCTTAGAAATCCTGAGTGAGAATGACAGGTATTAAATTATTACAGTACTGTTGGATAATTCAAGTACAGTCCAATCAGAATATACAAAAGGACAATTCATGAGTTGGACTTCGCATAGGAGTTCTCTAGGTAAGGAAGGGAAGGACATCTTTTCCACCTCCCAAAGGTTGAGAGAGGAAATGTCAGGCATGGGCAATGGCCAGTGCTTCCATGTGGCTGGAATATAAGGCTGTGAGATGTGGCTGAGGCTGCAGGTCCTAGCAGTGTCTGGGTCCTCAAGGGCAGTAACTCATGCTCGGAATTTAGACATGATTCTTCAAAGAACTGTGTAGCTGTTGAAGGGTAAGGTTTCTGATGGCAGGGTGGAGGAAAGGGATGAGACTAGAGGCATAGAGAACAGGTAGAGGCAGTGACAAGGTGAATGGCGATGGGAGTGAGATGTGAGAGCTCTTTGGGGGGGTGCATCTGACAGAATTTGATTAGGGGAGGACTGCAGGCTAGGAGGCAAGAGGGAAAGTAACTAACCTGAGGGTTGACACGGCAACATCTTGTCTTCTCTCCTCTCTCCACAACACTGAGTTGCCCTTGTTGTCTTAGATCTCTTTCCTGTTTTCTTGCTAATACTTGATTTTACACTTCATCCTTTAAGAATTGAAATATCACCACTACCGTCCACATAGACCCCCATCCCCACAGACTATCCTACAAATTACAAGAGCTCAGGCTACAAACAGAGGCTCAGGAGGCAGCGGGTCCCTGGTGCTCCTCACTTCTCCACCATAAAATGAAAAACATTTGCGTACTGTTTCACAGGCCCACATTTTTTTTCACATCTGTACCTCCTTCGAATCTTATAACCACCCTCTCTGTAGGAAAGACAAGTCTTATTGTTCCCATTTCAGGGAGGAAGATGCTGAGGCCGCATCCACAGCCCACTCCCAGGGAAGCAATAGGGAGCAGCCTGGGAAACCTGTCCCGACACCCCCAGACTGAGCTCTTACCTCCTGCCTCTGTGATGTTAGGCCTGTTACCCAAACTCTCAAAATCTCAATTTCCTTCTTGGAAAATGGGGACAACAAAAGTACCTGCCTCCTGGGATCACTGCATAGGCCAAAAGAAATCATGCACGTAAAGTGCTTGGCACAGCCCTGGTGAAGTCTCAATGAATGTCAGCTGTTGCTTTTCCAGCTCTTCTAGCTCCAAAGTCCCAGATTATTCTCCTCTACCAAAGTGTCCCCCACTCCTGGGAGGGGGGACATTTTTTTCAGAAGACTGTAGTTTACCACTGGATAAATCGGCTTGCTGACAAAAGAAAAACACCTAAAGGAAACATGACTATTTCACTGGGCCTGTTATATCATTCAATAGCCACAACTCATGCCCTGAAGTTTCTTCAAATACAAAACAGATAGTGCCAATGGAGAGATGTTAATTTTTCAAGACCTGCTCTCAGGCTCCGAGAGAGCTTCCTGTACTTACAGGAAGTATAAGTTTGATGGAGTGAAAGTCAACATGTCTATGGGTCTCATAAGAGGACCATCTGCTGGCTCATGTGGTGTTTTTGGCTTGTCCTGCTTGGCTTCAGAAGAAGCTGCAATCAGAGCCATCAGGGTGTTCCCGAGATGCTGGCAACACTGTGCATCTGCATTGGTGACAAGACCAAGGAGCCAAGCAGTGTGTTCTCTTTGCAGCCACTTAGCAGCTTGAAATCTTTCTTAAGAAAAACATGCCTCCAGTTCCCTCGTCGGGATCTTTGTTCATCTCGTATGACTTTTTCCTACACACTTCTACTCTGTACAGTGATCCATAATGAACAATGTAAAGATGGTGGGGGCCCAGGAGGGGGACCTGAGTATTGGCATATTACTTGGGGACATGATGGGGAAGGATATTGTAAGGAAAATAATTCAAGAAGAAAGGAAGAGGACTTCCATTCTGCTGGGTGGAATAAATGTTTGACTGAGCAGCATTCTGTCCAGCTGGGGAAAGGCCAAGACTAATTTAACCTTTGGTCAAATGGTTGGGAGTTAGCTGGTTTCCTTTTTCCTCTTACATCACTCCCAGAGATTCAGACAAAAATAACATGGTCCCGATTACATGACATTATGGGCTCTGAAAATACACTAGGGAGGATAGTGTTGAAACCCCTCGGAGACAAATTAATCCTAGCAAGGCAACAGCTGTAAGATTGATACAAACAGAAGAAACAACAGCATATTGGTTCCAGGCTTGCTTAAGAGTTGATTTTAATCCAAGCAATTAAAAAAAAAGGGTTAAAAGCACTAATTTGGGAACGTTTCTGTTACTTTAAAATGGTGCTTTATGAAATACTCATCAATCCTCCATGTGTTATAGTCTGCTGTTTGGCACACTTTTGGATTTAATTCCTAAATTTGATTTTTAAAATCCTTATTGTTTAAAATTGAAATAAATGCAGTGAGAAAGAGATGCAGCAGAGCTTCAGCATCCTTCTATTGGGAAGCCAAGGTGTGAGAATCACCACTGTCCTGGGCCCACACTTGGCATTCAGAGGTTGGGCACCTACCCCTCCTCCCTGGGCTGATCGCATCCAGAGTGGATACTTGAGCATTTCCTGAAAGCACAGCCTGCACCCCCAGGAGGACAATCTGCAGAACTTGTATGCACCATTGACACTCAAAAATCAAAATATTTCCTCTCCCCAGGACACAGCAGCCCTCTCCACACCCACCCGCTTTGCAGTTGGGCATTACTTGGAGACCCAATATGAACCCTAGAATAGAAATCTCACAGCTGGAGCCAGAACTCAACGGAAAGCAACACACTTTTAGGACAAGAGGAAATTATCGTATGGGTATAGGCATGGTCTCTGTACTCAGACTGCCTGAATCCAAATTCATCTCAGCCCATTGCTACTTGCATGACTATGGACAGGCCCCCTCTGTGCCTCAGTGCCCTCATCTGGGAAGTGGAGGCAAGAATAGCATCTATGTCACAGGATGGCTGGGAGAATGAATGATGATGTGGAAGTGCTCAGCACAGCCTGACAAGTAATAAGAACATAATAATGGAGCTGCTGTCATTGTCAGGACCACAGTCATCTTGGAGGTATTGGCAAACTCTTGGCAAACCAGAAATTGGATGGCAGCTAGTCCCTATGAAGTAATCTTCAGAACTGGGCTAATTTCTAACCCTTCTAATCACAGAAGCAAAGACTACCAGGACAGCAGCCACAGAAGTAGTAAAAAGAGTCCCACTGCTGAGCCTGGCACGTGAGCTGAAGAGATCTGGATCTTCTCCTGGGGCCAAGGAAAGTGGCGTGGACTCTGCTAGGGTGGGGGATGGTAGCGGTCATTGGGGAAGAGGGAGTGAACTTATCAAAAATAGAAGACAGAAGTCCCAGTACAACAGGGAATGTTGAAGCATGGGAATGGCTGTTTCCATATTCGCTCACTCACACACTCCTCCATCCATCCATCCATCCATCCATTCATCTATTTAACCATCCATCCCATCTATTCATTCAGCAGATCTCCATTTACTCTGTGTCTGGCAGGCACTATGCTAAATTCTGTTCATACAGAATGGTCATTTAATAGAACTTATAGCCTGGTGGCAGAGACACGTTTGAAACATAATCACACAAATATTTAGTTTAAAGTTGTGCAATTTGTATAGTTTATTTCAAAAATAGGGCACTATGATAGGAAATAATGGGGGGCCAACTTTAGGTTGGGGTTCAGGGGGTGCCTTATTGTTGAGCTGACAGAATGACCCCAGGTGGCTGGAGATTTAAACTTGTGCCTCTTGGTATCAGGTCAGCAGCCTCATCCCACCAACTCTGGCCTCCTTAATTTTAGCCTTGTAAGCTACCACCTCTCCTGCCTCTGCAGCAGCACCCCCAATACCTAGTGCCACCCTGGGAATCGGCATTAAATTAGTACAAGGCCTTCATTCTCTACATGCAGAAACTCAGGCTCTGGCTGGGGTGGGGCTAGCTTCTCCATCACCACATGGCAGGTTGGGTCTGGAACCAGGACTCCTGAGGCTGGGCTCCCACCTTCCCCCACGTGACTCAGAGCTCACACCCTAACCCCTCTGACCCCTGACTTCTTCCCAAGGAAAGAATGATGGAAGGCGAATGTCTCCTAGAGAAATTCCTTTTGGGGAAGCTCCACTGTTGGGGGGAAACTCAGTCCCTTCTTGGAGACCCTTGGTCTACTCTGAGGCCCCTCTAGGACCCCACCATTTAAAAATAATAAAAATGAAATGAAGTGAAATGATAAAATAAAATAAGCTATTACAGGTATATTAAAGCTAGCACCTTCAGAATGATAAACACCACTTCTTGGTTTGCTGTGTTTATATTCTGACTGGCCTGGCTTCCAGGTTGCTCTGCCCAAGAGGGAACATATTTCTGAATATTTCTGACTCATCTGTAGACCTTTGGCTAGCATAGTGCATAACTAGTAGGTTTTCAACCCAGATCTTTTGATTCCAAGCCCAGCTCTTTTCAACTCCAACATGCAAGGTTAGTTACAAATTCAGTTTCGGATACATGGAGGCTACAGAAATGGCGAATGTTTCAAATGGCACACGGACCGAGGCAGATGGTCACTAATCTATTCAACAAACATTTGCTGAATGCCAGCAAGTCAGGCCCTGCGGATTTCCTGGTGAATAAGACCAACTCTAGTCCCACCCTCGTGGAATGAATAATTATCCAGAAAATTCATACAGTAAACACATAACTACCCAGATAGTGATTAATGACAACACTGCTGAGCGCTGGGTGGGTTTGTACAGGGAGGGCATAATAGAACTCATGATCTGCCCTCCTAAACCAGGTCTTATTTTAGTCCTATCCATCTGGGAACACAGAACTCCCACCCCCAACGCCTGTGTGGAAGCCAGTAACAAGGACTCATCCTCACCCTCTCACTCCCCATTACCAATCCCACACCATAGCCCCTGGATTGTGCTCTTAAGTATCTTCCAGAATTTTGCACCCCTCTCCATCTTCACTGCCATTGTCTCCACTAGCACTGTTGTCTCTTGCCTTTACCACTGTAGTACCCCTACTGGGTCTACCCCCAACCCCAGGGCCCCTGCAGTCCATTCTACACAATGCAGCCACAGTGGTCTTCTGAAAGGAAAACCTGATCATGGCACCCTTACCCTCACCTCTATTCCTCTACCCTTCCACACCGCCACCCCCTTCCCAACACTGAAAATCTCAATGTCTCTTTGCTCTTAAGAGTCAAGACAAACTCCAGAGCATATCCTACAAAGTCCTGATATTCTGTCCTTTTCCCTTTCCCCAAACTCATACTAAAACAGCCTACACTCTCTGCCTCAGCTACCCCAGCCCTCTTTCAATCCCTAATACGTGCTTTGCTCCCTCCTGACAAATGACCTTTCCATGGGTTGTTCCCCTGCTTGGAATGCTCATACATCTCCCTTGTTGCCCTCCCTAAATGGGTCCAATTTGTCCAGTGATGCATTCCTGGAGCTTATCACAGTGGCACTCTATGCCTTCCAACTTGATTGTCTGCTCCCACAAGACTGTGAGCTCCATAAGGGACATGCTTGTCTTGGCTCATCATTGTATCTCCAACATCTGGCCCAGGGCCTGGTACAGAGCTAGCAAATAAGGAATGAATGAATGAATGAACAAATGAACAAACGAGCAAACGAACTCCCTGAGGAACTTTGAGCTGAGAAGCGAAAGACAAGCAGAAGCCATTTAGATAATGGAACTGGGGAGGAAGGAACATTGCAGTCTGAAGGAAAAGCATGCCTGTGGAGAGGAACTGAAATGGACCCTCCCTCACTTTCCAGGGAGAAGCTGTGTGGAGATAGTGCCCTCCATCCTGAAATGCAATCTCAGATAGTGTGGGGGTGAAGTTTGAGGTGAGGGGCTTTTTGTAATGAACATAGTTCAGAAAGGAGACAAATATACATATGGCATAAAAAGGCAAGTGTTATTTCACAAGGTCAGAGTCAGGTCAATAGAAAAAAATAGGTTTTCTTCATAGACTAGACTATGTCATCCTCAGAAAAAAATTGGTTTCCATAGTGGCATATGCTTGTAGGTGATTCAGGAAGAAACCAGTGATGGGCCTCCCCTGGGGAGAAAGACCAAAGTGGTCTCCTTCATCTGCACAGATGAAGCAATCACTGGGACTCTGCCTCTCTAGGCAAGGAGAAGCCTGGGAGGAGGAATGGCCCATTAGCATCTCCCAACGCCTGAGCCAGAGGCACAGTGGTTTCCTCTTGAGAGGGGTAAGTGTTCTGAGGAATGTCTTAGTCAGCTCAGGTTGCTATAACAAAATACCATAGACTGGCTTACACAACAGATATTTATCTCTCACAGTTCTGGAGGCTAGAAGTCTAAGATCAAGGGGCTGGCAGATTCAGTGTCGGGTGAGGGCCCCCTTCCTGGGTTACAGACAGCTACCCTCTCACTGTGTCTTCATATGGCCTTTTCTTGGTGTGTGTGCACATGGAGAAGAAGTTCTGGTGTCTTTTCCTCTTCTTCTAAGGGCACTAATCCCATTATGGGGACCCTACCCTCATGACCTCATCTATATCTAATTACCTCCCAAAGACCCCCACCTCCTAATACTATCCCCATAGGAGGTTAGGGCTTCAACATATGAATTTTGGGGAGCCACAGATATTCATCCACAACAGCTTTGGATTTGGATAGTTAAAAGAGGAGCTCAAAAGTGGGTACAGAGATGCATAGCAAGGGTGGAGAAATAGGGCCATTGTCTATTCAAAGACTAATGTGAGGCTTTACACCCTCACTTTAGCCCAAAGGACAAGTTAGCCTGATAAGTCAGAACTCCCTGTTCTTCCACCGGGTACATTTAGGGATGCTCTTTTAAACCTTCAGGAAAACAACTACTAATGACTAATTTGGAGTTACTATGTAGTCTGTCAGTGGGAACAGACATGGTGGTGTTGGAGGTAAGGAGACGGAGGAACTGGGGGTTTTCCAAGGACTTTGTGTTACATCCTGCAGTTACTAAAGGGGCAGTGAGTACAGACCAGCAGAGGACCCTGGAATCCAGGGAGACTATACAGCCCCTTCTGTTGATATTTCCCTTCCCTCAGCAGGTTCTAAGGGATAATGCCTGTACCACAGAAAGAAGAGACCCTGACATATAGATTACAGATGCTAAAGCCATGTGACAGAAAAGAAATTTGTGCATTCACAGGGCAGGAAGAAGGCCAGGGAGTCCAGCAGTGGAGAGGGGGAGAATTGCAGCATGGAGCTAGAGAGATAGCAGAGACCAATCCTAGCAGAGGTTGTAGCCCGGGCTCAATCTCTTGGACTTGATTCGAGGGCAGTGAGAAGCTATAAGCAAGCTACCATGAGAGTAGCATTTTTTTTAGATCATCCGGCTACAGGGTGAGCAGTGGATTAGAGGGAGCAAGCACAGCTGCAGGGAGTCCATTGGGAAGCTACCCCAGGTGAGATGGGATGGTGGCCTGAGCCATGGTTACAATTTCCAGGATGTGGGGATGGATAATAATGGAGGGGGAGGGGGAGGAGTCCAGGTAGACTAGGACAGGGTTTCTGATATGTGCCAACTGGATTGTGGGTAGCACCGTTGCCTGGACTGGGGGACACTGGAGGGGGATCCACACTCTTCAGAAAACCATAGTGAGGGTATTTCCTCAAGAGGATTCTCGAGCACTCCTGGGGTTGGCGGTTCCCGTAGATCTAGTGACTCCCCTCTGCACAGGAGGATTGTGTGGACTGGGTGCCTGTGGGGCTTTTACTTTGCTTTTTTGCTTTTGAAATGACCGGTTCTCATTTCCTCCTCCGCACACTCTCTGAAGTGGTGTGTTTGGGAATGTTACATAACGGCCTTTCCCCATCTCTCTCATATTTATCTTTGTCTGTGGCCCTCCCTCCCCAACAGAATGTGGGACCACATCGGTTTCAACAACATGAGTTTGCCAAGTACCTGCCTTGGATGTCGGGCAGGGCTGAGTTCTTTGTAACTTCTCAAAAGACAGCCAAAGACTTGGGGATGTCCTTGGGTCCTTGTTCCTGAAAAGGTTTGGATCTCTGTAGCTCCCTTCCCTGTGGCCTCAGGCACATTTTTGGGATGGGCCCTCTGGTTAGCATAATATAGAACATGGTAAAAAAAATAATAACAAAGGAAGAATACATAAGAACATTACATAAAACTTGGCTAACGAATGCCAACAAAGTGCCAGCTACCTTGGTTGCAGCTTTTGGACTTGTAGCCAAAGCACTTTATCTTTTGCTGGTTGCAGTTTTTCCACATGCAGGTTCTGCTTCTTTCTTAGGCCTCCCGCTCTACTTCGGCAGCTTGATCTGGGCCCTTCTTCGTCTTCTTTCCTGCCTCCGTTTTTCTGGTCTAGTCCTCCTTGGCTCCCTCGCTGACTCCTGGCCCCTCACATATTTGTTCCCCTCCCCCACCCACTGGCCCCTCACTGTCCTTCTCTCTCTTTCTCTCCTTGTCACCATTTGTTCTCTATCACCCTCCTTTCTGGCTGGCTGATGTTGGAAACATTTCAGGAATTTTTAATTGAAAATACCATGAGAACTGTTATCTCCGCTGTTTCACTACAGAGCGGACCCGTGGCTCAGGGATGATGATGGGTGACTCCCGGAGTGGGTGGGGTTTAATATCTCACCTAGGTTAACTGGGGCAGCCGGGCTGTGCTAACCTAGGCCCCGGGGTGGAATGTGAGAAATGAAATATCGTCTGCCAGGAAAGAGGGTGTGTTGAATAACCAAAAATTCCTATAAAATCTGAAGAGGTGGGAGAGAAGTCAAGGATAGTAGAGGAATTAGTTAAAAGAAACAAAACAACCAGAAATTCTCCTGACCACCCCGCCCCGACACACACTCTCCAACTGTCTGCCACAGAATGGCCGTGAGGGTATAGCCGATTAATCATGTTGTGACAGTTTCAGGTGCACAGCAAAGCAACTCAGCCATACATATCTCCAATACAAAATAAAAAGTTAAAAAAAAGGAAATGGCTGTGAGGGAAAACAGGTACCACCTGGACATTGGAGAAGGATCAGGATCAAGGATCCTGCCTGCCTAGAGGGCTCCCGTGTCCTCCCTCTGTTCTCACAGCTATCCCTAGCCCTGACTCTGTGGCCTGGGTCAGATGAGCTCAGCCTCCTTTGATCTCCTCCTCTGTGAAGTCACCAGCTCCCCCCCAAGGCCTTGTCCCAGGTCCCAGGTCAGCTTTCACATCTGCCAGAGCCTCAGCAACTGGGAGGCTGAGGAAGAAGGCAGCAGTGGGCCGTGGGGGGTGGGAGAGGGGGTGGGGAGGGGCCTGGACGTTTTTCCCTAACGTCAGGCCACAACCAAAGGATCCTGTTTTCACCCAGTCATTGTGGAATAGAGAAGGAAGGCAGGGATGCTGGGACACCAGGGAGAGAAGGTGATACTATGGTTCCTTACTTCTCTCCTGCATCCTCAGTTGGAGTCAGTGGCAATGGCCCAAGAATCAACAAGTACTGGGACTGGAAGGATCCATAGTGGGCATCTCCTCTGCTGGCCCCCAGCCTGGACCCTGAATTCAGTGCCCAAGCCCTCCCATCCACGTTCAATCAGGGTAGCCCCACTTTTACCTGTTTCCTATAATGAGGTCCTATGCAAGATTTTGAGAAAAGGATTACGCTGATGAAAAACAAAAGAGGTAAAATTTTGAAATCCACTGATTTAGTACAAGCCTCTCCTGTTTATTTATAAATAAAGCAAGACCCAGAGAAATTGTGTGATGAGCCAGAATAATACAGTGGTAACTGTATAGCCAGCCCAGCCTTGGGTCTTCTACCCTCAGCTAATTTCCCTGGGGACTGAACAGCCTCAAAGGAGGAGGAGCTGGACCGCAGTATCAGTGAGGCTGTAGGAGTAGATTTGCTTCTCTCCATCCTCCCAGACTCATAGCTGCTGTTACTCCATGTGGGAACTGAGGCCCAGAAGGCCCCTTAGGTTTCCCAAAGGAATAAAGGTACGATATTTCAGTTCTAGAGCAGAGCAGTCTGTGTGACTTTTGAGATAAAGCATCATGAGTATTTCCCTCTGAACTGCTGGGCCTGATAAGGCCACTCATGCCACCTCACAGACATCGACAGCTACATGCTGAACTAAGAATCCTGGAACTCATTTAAAAAAAAAAAAAAAGGAAAGAGAGAAGAAAAGAGGCAAAGGAAGGAAAAGAGAGAAAAAGATAAAAATACATAAACATGAAAAAAAGAAAGAGAAGAAAGAAAAAATACATTTGCCAAATAGGATATATGACCCTCTTATTCCTGAAGAATAATCTGGAAAATGGGAGGTAAAGAAGACAGATGCTTTTAACCAGTTCCTACCATATGTCACAGCTAAATATTGAGCTTTTGGGGGGCATTTTCATCTGATTATTTTCTAAAACAAGACAAAAGCTGAGAAAATGAAAACCCAGGAAGAAGACATAAAGCTGAAAGCCTGCCATGGAAGGGGATGTCAGGGAAAGCCAGACATCCAGGTGGATGGCAGCACCCAGGCGATGGAGAAGACTCCACTAGCGTGTGACTGGAAACGGTGAATATTCCTCCCAGGCCCCCGAACCAGGCAACCCCCTTCCCTCCTCCCAGTTGGCCTTCACTCAGCCCAAGCCTGGGCATCTCTGCTAGCACATAAGGTTTTCTTTTTTCTCAAATAAAATATCATCACCTGATCTTAGCTAAGTAACTGTGAACTTGTAAAATCTGTTTGTTGTTCCCCAGAGACCCATTCAAGTGGTTTTTCATATGCATTTGTTCATTCAGACACATTGCAGTGTTTCTTTAATTGTTTCTCACAGCCCCATTGTGAGGGGTAATTGCTCCTGCAGCCTCTCTCAATCCTGTTGCAGGTGAGTAAACTGAGTCGTGTGAAAGGGGTGACACGAGGGGCAGAAACCACCACGGATCCATCCTCCCCACCCTCAGACACTTGTGGGCATTTTCCAAATCTAGAATCTTGCAGGACTCACAGACTGCATGTTTCCAGCTAACCCCAGACCAGCAAACAGGCATCTATTTGGTTTGGCCAGAACACAGCATCCTGTTGATAACCATTTAGTAATTTTAGAGCATGTCAGAAGCATCAGTGAAGCTAGTACAATTCAGTCTTAGAAAACTAGGAGTTCAGGAGATGGAAACGAATGAGAACGGGGGTCCTAAGGAGTCTTTAAAGGTAATGGAAAGGTATATGAAAAGCATCTGGGGAAATACGTTTGGGATTTAGTTCTCACTCTTGTAACTGATGAAATATATTGCTCAGGATCCTTCTTTGTCTCTCTTAGGGTTTAGTTCTGCATGAGCATACAGGGATGCATTAATTATTAATGAATCAGTTAGCAGTAAATAACATTTTATGTTATATATTATATATGTTAATACCATGTATTATATATAACATAATATATAATACGACAGTATATTATATATTATATATTACTATACATTATATATTATATATAATATTCATATAATACTGTGTTAATAAATATATATTTATAATACATAAATATTCTATAATATAAATATAACAGATGTATCAATAAATATGATAATGTATTAATAAATACGATAATATATTAGAATAATATATGATAAATATTAAATAGCTGGTGCGGCATTGTTCCTGGTGCTGTGTGTATGTGTTGGGAATGCAAAGCTGCATGAGCGTCTCAGAGACAGGGTGGGCTGGAGACGGGAGTCAGATGTGTCTAAGGCAGGAGGAGAGTATGAACCCACCACCACTCTCCCTTAATGGTGATCTGAAGCTCCCCAACGGAGGCTGCTTTGAAGTCCTGTGCCAGCAGTATGGTGACATTAAGGGCTGTCAAGGGAGAAGGCATGAAAAGTTTTACAGAATTAGGGAACTGGACAGAAGGACACCTCCCTCCTTCACCTCCACCATTTCTACTCTGCAGCAGGTTGTGACTCTTTCTCTCTTGGTCACAGATGGTCTTAAATATGTTGTCTTGCACTCAGTGCTAGGGCAGGGATGGAGAGGGAAAATCACTGCTATCAAGAGTGGAGTGGGTTGGAAAGAGCCCTCACCTGGTTCTGAGGAGCTAGGAGGTAATTGGACATCAGTGAGGAAAGAGTCAGGAATTTCTCGAGGTAGGAAGTCAGGGCAACCTGGGGAGATAGTGGAAGAACATGGCCCAGAACCCAGGGGCTCTGGGTTCATCCCGTTTCTGCCTCTAACTTACTGTATGATGTGGGAAAAGTCACCTCTGCCTGGCCTTGGTGTCCTCGTTGGTGAAGTGTAACACCCCTTTCCTCAGATAGGGACTAAGGCTCCTTTCTTCCCCTAATTCTGATAGTCTGTCTGGACCCTGGCAAGAAAACTTTAGGAGAGAGTAAAGACACACTGCATAATTCTGGCCCAGAACCATAATATGGGTTTAACCAAAAAAAGGGAACTGACCTGGAAGCAGGAGAAATGGGTTCTGGCCTCACCTTGGACCCTTACTTAGCATGTACTTGGGAAAATCATTTTACCTCTTTGGGTCTCTGTTTCCTCATTGGAAAAAACAGAGTATTGATCTTCAAATTTTTATAGCTATTTATTTTGCTTTTTTTTTTTTAGCAAGAGAAATCTTTTACCAATGTCTTATATATGACAGAAAAAAAAACCCCAAACTTTCCTGGTTTAAGCGATAGGAAAGGCTCTTGAATCTATCCCTGTGACTGGTGAGTTACTTAATTTTTCCTGGGTCTCTATTCCCTCATCAGTAACATGGGAATAAGAATTCCTGCTCTAATGATCTCACAGTTAATCAGGGGGAAAATGAGACAAGATATGTGAAAGGGCTTTGCAAACTCTAAATTGTTATGTAAATATACAAATTCATATTCAGGCTTGTTGTCCACTCTTTAGTATCTGGTCTAGAAGTCAAGTCCTCTCAAAAGCATTCCCAAAGCCCATGGCTATGGAAGGAAAAAAGAAGTCCATTTCTCTCCATCCAAAGCATGGTATGGGGCTGGTAGCCCTGGAAGCCAGAGGCAGCCCCTGCCAGGTCTGTAGATGGGGCCAGAGCAGCTATGGTTAGGGATACACAGGGATAGAAGCCGGAGCCCCTGCTGCTCACACACTTACCCATGCAGGGGTCCATGAACAGCAGAAAAGGAGACCCTCCATAGGAGGAAGAGGTTTCTCTGGGCTGGGGCAGGTGAGCACACCTTCCAGAAGAAGGTATAGTGGCAGGATCTGGCTTTAAAATGTTTCCCTGAAACTTTGATGAGCACTTTTGTTTGGGATTCCTGTGTCCTCCGACCCCCATACCCCAGCTGGTTACTCTGGTGATCACCAGCAGCTCAGCTCTGGGAACCAGTTTCCATAAAAAGAGCTGTGATCTCCCCCAGCCTCCTCAGGTCAGCCACCTTGCCTTCCTGCTCCAGCCCTCTCCCCTGCCCCCTGGTGCTCACAACACTCCTTGTGCTGCCCGTCTCTCTCGTCCTGTGCCTTGGTATTAACCTGGGCTCCAGCCTGTGGGACTCCCAGGTTGGTTTCTAGCAGGACGAGGTGGGTTTGGCTTAGCTTGCTCTTTGCTGCCCTCACTCTTTTGCTCTTCTTGCTTCAAACAGGCTCCTGCTGGCTTTAATTAAGTCTGTGGAGCCTCCCCCAGGGCTGGCCCTCACAAATTGAGGTGACCCAGCTCACTAGGGCTGCTCCCCAGAGGCCCCTCAGCTCCGGGCTTATCACAACAATTTCTGCTTCACATTTTCCACAGAACATTGCAACCTGAACAGGAAAACATTGCCTGTAAGTGCAGGAGCCGCCAGGGCACTAGATCCCAAACAGGAAGGCTCTGGATGCTCTTGTTGCCCAAGGGGTTCAGCCTTTGGAGAGATTGCCAGTGAGAGACATACCTTTTTAATACCAAGGAAAATGGCTCCTGGGCAGAGCCATAGAGGGCCAAGTCACAGAGTCAGCAGAGCTCTGCAGCCAGGCCACTGCTCTTTCATAGTTCTTTAAGACTGAATCCAGGATGTCCAGCTATGTGGGAGACCCAGTCACCTACTCAATAGAGTCTGTACTTCTACAGTTTGGATTCAAGATCCTCAACAACTTTCTCCTCTCTGTTGTTCCAGGGTTATAACCTAACATTCTTACACAGACCCTCAGGTCTTGCAAAAGAAAGCTACCGGGGAGTGCAACATAGTGGTTGTATCAGTTAGAACAGGATACTTTATGCTGTAGTAACAAACAGCCCCACCATCTATGGGTTAACATGCAAAAGTTTATATTTCAGATAATCATAGAAGTTCCATTGTTTTGTGGTGGATCATGTGGAATACACATAGTCTCCTTAGCTATCATTACAGAAGAAAGATTGAGAAATTGGGTACATGACTGCCACTGTCTCTGCCATGGTTGATATGAACACAAGCTTTGGAGTCAGAACTGGATTCAGATCCCAATTTCACCACTCACTAATTATGGATCTTGGTCAACTTGACCTCTGAATCTTGTTCGTTTTTTCTTTTTTTCTTTTTATTTTAAAAATAAGGTATAATATACATACACATATAATAAGTTAACCCTCTTTGGTATACAGTTCTATACGTTTTGATAAGTAAATACAGTTGGATAACTACCACCACAATTTAAATATAGAACAGTTCCATCAACCAGTCCCCACAAAACCCTCCATTTCCTGTTGTAGTCAACATCTCCCACTCCAGTTCCTGGCAACCACTGGTCTGTTCCCCGTCCTTATAGTTTGCCTTTGTAAGAATGCCTTATAAATGGAATAATACAATATGTAGCATTTGAGTCTGGCTTAGCTTGATGCATCTGAGATCCATGTTTGTGTGCATTAGTAGCTTATTGCTTTTTATTGTTGAGTAGTGTTCCTATGTATGGGTGTACCACAGTTTGTTTACCCATTCACCAATTGAAGGACATTTGGTTCCAGTTTTTGCCAATTATATATACAGTGGCTGTAAACATTTGTGTACAGGTTATTGTATGAACATTAGCTATCACTTCACTTGGGTAAATATCTAGGATATTTAAATACCCAGATTACTGGGTAGCATAAGTGTATGTTTAACATTAAAAGAAATAGCTGAACTGTTTTTCAAAGTGGTGGTACCATTTTGCATTCCTATGAGAAATGTATGAGAATTTCAGGTTTGGTACTTAAGGGATTTTTTGTTGTTTGTCTTTTTAACATGTGAGTAATTGTATCATGTTGTTTTAATTAATATTTCCCAAAGTGATTTATGTGATGTTGAGCATCTTTTTTAATGTGCTTATTGTCACCTGTATTTATTTGTTAGTGAAGTGTCTGATTAAACCTTTATTTTGTTTCTTTTCTTACTAACTTTTTTTTTTTTTTTTTTTTTTTTTTTTTTTTTTGCGGTACGCGGGCCTCTCACTGTTGTGGCCTCTCCCGTTGCGGAGCACAGGCTCCGGATGCGCAGGCTCAGCGGCCATGGCTCACGGGCCCAGCTGCTCCGCAGCATGTGGGATCTTCCCAGACCGGGGCACGAACCCGCGTCCCCTGCATCGGCAGGCGGACTCTCAACCACTGCGCCACCAGGGAAGCCCTCTTACTAACTTTTGAGAGTTCTTTATATATGTGGATTCAAGTGCTTTATCAGATATGCAATTTGCAAATATTTTCTCCCAATTCATGACTTGTATTTTCATTCTCCTGACACTGTCTTTCAATGTATCAGTTTTTTTCTTAGGTAAATCATGCTATTGCTTATGTTTTGAGGAAATTAAAGTTAGCAAAGATTTTCTTCTAAGTTTTCTTCTAAAAGTTTTATAGTTTTAAGTGTTACATTTATGTCTTATCAATTTTGAGTTAATTTTTTTATTTTTTAAAAGGTATGAGTTTTTAGCTTAGTTTTTTTCCATATGGCTATCTTTTTGGTCCAGTACTATTTGTTGAAAACATTGAATTGCCTTATTTTTTCATGAAATTGCCTTTGTTGAAAACATTAAATTGCCTTTGCACTTTTTTTTTAAAAAGACATTTATTTATTTATTTTTGGGTCTTCATTGTTGCACGTGGGCTTTCTCTAGTTGTGGCGAGTGGGGGCTCCTCTTCGGTGCAGTGTGCGGGCTTCTCATTGTGGTGGCTTATCTTGTTGCAGAGCATGGGCTCTAGGTGCACGGGCTTCAGTAGTTGTGGCTCATGGGCTCTAGAGCACAGTCTCAGTAGTTGTGGCTCACGGGCTCAGTTGTTCCACGGCATGTGGGATCTTACCAGACCAGGGATCAAACCTGTGTCCCCTGCACTGGCAGGCAGATTCTTAACCAGTGCATCACCAGGGAAGTCCCGCCTTTGCACTTTTGACAAAAATCAATTGCTGTAATGTGTGGGTCTATTTATGGTTTCTCTATTCTGTTCCATTGGTCTATGTCTATTCTTGCATCAGTATCATACTATATGGATTATTGTATCTTTATGGAAAGTCTTAAAATCAGGTAGTATGAGTATCCAACTTTGTTCTTTTTAGAAATTGTTCCTTAGACTTTCCATAAAAATTTTTAATGAACTGTTTTTGTGAACTAGATTTTCACAAAAGTTTTTTAATGAGATAGATTTTGAGTAGAATTGTAATGAACCTATGGATTTCTGTGTAGTGAATTAACATCTAATCCATGAACATGGTATTTCCATCTCTCCATTTATTTAGATCTTCTTTGATTTCTTTCATCAGTACTTTGTAGTTCTTTTTTTTTGGTATGTTTTACAGCTTTTTTGCATGTTTGTAATACAGACTTTTACAAATATTTTGAAAGATCTATACCTAAATATTTCATTTTTTTAATACTATTGTAAAACTCATTTATTAGCTCTTCTGGCTTTTAAAAAGTTTCTTAGCATTTTCTAAATAAATGATTATGTCATCTTAAAATAAAGACAGCTTTATATCTGGATGCCTTTCATTTATTTCCTTGCCTTATTACATCTCCAGGACAATTTGAATGAGGTATTAGAAGCAGATATACGTGCCTTGTTCCTAATCTTAGGGGGAAAGCATTTTTCACCATTAAGTAAGATGTTAGCTGTCGGTTTTTCCATAGATGGCCTTCATCAGGTGGAAGAAGTTACCTTCTATTCCTAGTTTCCTGGTAGTTTTTTTTTTTTAAATCATAAATGGATATTTTATTTTGTCAATTTTTTCAACTTTTGAGATGATCATATCATTTTTCTTTTTTACTCTGTTAATATAGTTAATTACATTGATTTTTGAATTTTAGACCTATCTTGCATTTTTGGAATAAACCTCATTTTTTTCATGATACATTATCTTTTTTTTTCTTGGATTTGATCTGTTAAAGGTTTTACATCTGTGTTTATGAGTTTAGTCTATAATTTTATAATGTCTTTATCTAGTTTTCACATCAGAAAAATGCTGGTCTAATAGATTAAATTGGAAAATATTCCCTCCTCCTCAATTTTCTTGAAAAACATATATAGAATTTGTATTATTTCATCCTTAAATATTTAGTAGAATTCAGCAATAAATCCATTTGGAACTTGACATATTTGTTTGTTTCTGTGATGGAAAAGTTTATAACTTTAGATTCTGTCTAATGTATGTATAGGGATTTTCAAGTTCTATACTTCTTGAGTGAGCTTTAGTTGTTTGTGTTCTTCAAGGAATTTGTCCATTTCATCAAAGTTGTCAAATGTATTGGTGTGAGTTTGTTCAGTTTATCTTCTTATCCTTTTAATGTCTTTTATACCTGTAGTGATGAGGCCTCCTTCATTCCTATTATTCTTAATTTCTTCATTCCTTATACTGTGTTATAATTTTTTAATTTTAATCAATCTGGGTAAATGTTTATTAATTTTATTGATCTTCTTAAGGAACCAGTTTTTGTTTTATTGATTTCCTCTATGTTTTTTCTCTTTTCTATTTAATTGATTTCTGCTCTTTATTATTATTTGTTTCTTCTTTTAGCTTCTTAATAGTTTAGGTCATTTGTTTGAGATCGTATTTTCTGATAGTATATGCATTCAGCTTATAATATTAGCATACAAATTGTCCTGTAAGCATTGATTTAGCTATATCCCATGAAGTTTGATATGTTATACTTTCATTGTTATTTGGTTCAAACTGCTTTCTAATTTCTCTTTTAATTTCTTCTTTGATCTGTGGACCTATGTATTATTCAGAAATTTGTTATTTAGCTTCTAAATATTTGGGGATTTTCCAAATATCTATTTGCTATTTCTCATTAATTTCATTGTGGTCGGTGGATAAACTTTGTATGACTTTAATCCTTTTAAATGTAGTGAAACTTGATTCATGGCCCAGAATATAGTCTATCTTGGTAAATGTTCCACGTGCACTTAGAAAGAATGTATATTCTGCTGTTGTGGGGCTGTTTCAATGACATGTGAGCAAACACCAACTTAAGTTTGGCAAAGTATTAAGTAGTGCAATAACAGAAGAATTTTCCAAACTCTAATTATAAATTATAAATGTCAAGGTCTCTGTTTTGATTGAGGAAAAGGACCAGGAATTTTATTCTCAAGAACAACATAAAACATTTGGAATTGTAGTTATGATAGACTGAGCACTCATAGATATTATCTCATTTATTCCACTTAACAGCCTTTCAGGATAAGGACATCTATCGTGGTTTTAATTATGAAGATATTCAGACTTGTAGAAATTACATAATTTGTCCAAGTTCATAGAAAGTGACAGGTGAATATTTCAACCTAGAACCTGAAAAGTCATGCTCCTTAGTGCTTCTGGTATGGAAAAAGCCCAGAATATGGAGTCATAAGTCAAATGTGTCCTTGGGCAAGTCAACCCCTCTCTGATCTGTGTGTTGGGAAGGATGTTCTTCCTTACTCTTAGGATAACAGTGGGGCTCAAATAAGATGAGTTATGAGACAGTGCTTTGAAAGCTGTAAAGCTAATCAGATAGTCATCACTATCCTGACAAACAAGACTCTCAGAGAAGGACATATGATGAAGGGAGTGGGACTGGATATGAACAGACAAATAGATTAGAACTCAGTCCTACAAAGGGTGAATGCTGGGGAAAAACACTCTCCAGAATCATAAAGTAGGTGAATCCACACACTTTATCTTTTGATGCTTGAGAAGGACAAATTCAGGGCAAGTAAGCAACTATTACTTTATGAATGGATGATAAATTTATGTAACACACTATCCCAGGGTGTGGTACATGCCGAAAACATAATTGGGTTCCAAAAATTTGACATTTAATTTATAGGTAATAGACATTAGGAGATGCTGTGACTCTTTAATTCACATCTCTAAGCTTTCAAGATTGAAATCGAGAAGATTCCTCAAAACCCCTTAGTGCTGTCAAAGAAAAAACAGAGCTGGACAGTAGTTAAAGTGGTAAAAACAGATTTTATTCAGGACTATTGCAATAGGGTATGAAAGACCTCAGACTAGAACCGGGCTCAATTCTGAATATTGCATAGGCAAGTGGGAATTTATAGCCAAGGAACAGGGTGGGAGTCTCTGGATGGAAAATTACTAAGAGGAAATATCAGGGGTAAGGGGGATTCTTACTAAACTGACCTAACAGGATTCTTGCTGAAGACAGGCCAGGGCGGTCAGACACCTGGGGGAGGGTGGAGGATTTTTGGAACCTGATCAGATATAGAGTGTGAGAGGTTCTGGTTATTGACTTGCCACAGTTCTTACTGGATTTTACAAGAAAGTGCACAGATAGACCTGGGAGAAGGTTCAGTAGCCTGATTAAAGTTTGGCAAAGCAAAGAAACTTTGTCAGTGCCTCTGTCAGAAAATAGAGTTGGATGGAAAATGCTCTATCTAGTATGGCTGGATGGGGCCTGGGTCAATGCCCCAGGCAGAGCTAATCCAGGAATATAGTACTTGCAGTGGCTGTGTTAACTGTCAGCTTATTTCATAGGACCTTCAGAGTAACATTCATGATAGAAATTTTGAGTTTGAATTATGGTCAGAAAAGACGAATAAGGGGTCAGGACATTATGTGCTCCACCACCACCAAGTGGGGATCTGAGCAGGGGCCCCAGTTTCCCTACCCAAAGAATAGGCTGTGATTCTTTGGTCTCATACTATTCTCCTCTCTAGCTACCCACTTTTAAGGCCATCCTGAAGACTTGGTCATCTCCTAGAACTGCTCCACCTCTAAGGTCTCGAACCTGTGTCTCAGTGTCTGACCCCAGCATCCTCACTTCCAGGCCTTCAACTCTTCAACTTGTTCTTGGCATCCTGCTTCCTGATTTCTGCATTTCTCCCCATCATTCGGTCTCTTCCTGGCTCTATTTCTTTCTCCCCCCCAGTCAAGATCCTTATTACCAGCAACTTCAACTTCTGTACCTCATCCTTCTACACACCTTCCTGCAAACCTCCAACTCTGGGTTTTCCCAGTCGGCCTGGATTCCCGTTCCTGAACCTGAGCTTCTGAGAGATGCTAGAAAAAAAGGCCCATGGCCTTGGCTGGAAGTCACTTCTCATTTATTGCCTTCCCCTCTGCTCTGCAAAACTTCTCATCCCCTGGTAACGCTCTTTCCCACTCCCCCAGTGGCCACTAAAAATTCCTGCTGCCTCCCTCAAACTTCATACTAAGCCCTGTCTCTCTCGCTCAGCAGGTGACTTTGACCCCTGCTGTCAGGTAGTCTGTCTGTACTTCCACCTAGGATCGCTCTGCATCCACCACCACCTTCACCTCTTTCCGTCTGTCTCAGAGGAGGCAGTATTCTTCTGAGATTCCAGGTTATTTCCTCCACCTGAGTTGTGTACCACACATCCTCCTATCTTCTCCAGGTTCTTACTTTATTATTTCCTCTTTTTAAAATTTCCTCCTGTTTATTCAACCTCACCCTCTTCACTGTCACCACCTTCTTACCCCATCAACACAGATAGGTATCTTCTATCTTAAAATTAAATAAAGATCCTCTCTTGGTTCTTGGACATCTTTTCACCACAGTGGGAATTTGCATCCCTTCACAACTAATATTTTGGAACTTCTTCCCTATACTCACTGTTTCTGCAGTTTAACCTTCCATCCGCTTTTCAATACTTTGATGACATAGAAAGAGAATTGTTCTGAGAGCCACATGACCTGGTTTCTCGTTTCAGTCATGCTGGTCCAAAATAGTGGGACCTCAAGAAGTCATTTCAAGACCTGGTATTCAGCTTCTTCATCCATGAAATAAATCATTTACTTTGTACTAGGCACTGATCTAAGGGCTTCACACGTATTAATTAACTTAATCCTCCCAACAACTCTATGTGGAAGGCACTATTGTTATTCTCATCTTACTCCGAAGCATAGAGAGGTTGAATAGCTTGCCCAAGTTCACATGGCTGGTAGGTACAGAAACATTTCAAATCCATGAACCTGGCCTCAGTATCCATGCTCCTAACCTCTCTCCTGGATGGCCACGCTAAGGTTCTTTTTAATTACACCACTAAGAATTGGAATAATGACTCTGAGAAAAGAGCTCTGGGAACAAGTCCTTCAAGGTGACAAAATGTTTCCCTCCACAAGTGACAAACACCTCTTTTCTTCACAATTCTAGACTGAGTCCCAGGAAGCCACCACCTTCTGGAAAGCAGCCAATTGTCCTTCTCTTGCTCTTCTCCTGAAGTTCACCCCTCCAGGTATATAGCTCCAGAGAAGGCAGTGTTGTTCTTGAAGTTCTGCTCTCTCTCAGCAAGTCTCTCTTCTCAGCTAAACAGAGACTCTTACTCTCTCCTAAGAAGTTCCTAGAGGTCAGTGGATGTAATGAAGTAAAGAGAACTTGGGCTAAGTCATCAGTGATCTGTGAGTCCTAACCAGAGAGGTTCAGTGATACAGACCAACCATGTTAATCCCCCAATCTCAGTGCAATGAAAGTAATGTACTTGCCCTGCCTGTCACATAGGGCAAAAGAGAATAGGCAGAAGAGCATGAAGGAAGGATATAAGTCAGGGTTTGTTCTTCATAAAGCTCTCCCTTCTCTCTTACTTCTAAGTAGAAAACGTTTTGGAAATAGAATGGTTCAACCTTGAAACAGACGACCAGCAGGGATTGCGGAATATTTCAAAACAAAGTATGCAGTCTTTAACGGTGAGGCAGTGTTGTCTGAAGGCAGCAGGATTAACTGGATGACCTTTAGAGGTCCCTTCCAGCATGCAGCCCCTCTGAACTCCCAGGAACAGGGACTGGGGAATGGGGACACAGTGTGAGGGAAACGTTGTTCGCACCTGTCCCGTCTGGGGCCCAACTGGTAAGAGGTGAGAACACACTGGAGAAGTCAGGAAATGACTTGAAGTTTTCTCATTTTCCATCCATTCTGTATCCTGGCTCCATGTGCCAGGGGTGCAGCAGCTCAGATTTCATAAACAGGGTCTGAGGGGGCAGGAAGCTCATGCCGCGTGAGCTGTTTTCTTCTCCGGCTTGCCCACATTTTATGAATCTCTTTCCTCCTTTCCCTTTCTGGTTTCTCGCCCCCTTGCCTCTGGCACTGTAAATCTTGGCAAGCCCTGGAGTTAGGTTTGCTTTGGTTGAATGAGGTTTTATTTTCTTGTTTCTGCCCTGAATTGGAGGAAGGGGCGTTACAATGCTCAGCTGGGCCTCTTGGGAAGCCATTACATAATCCTGCCATTCCTCCAGGAAGATTTCGTATAAATAACCCTTATTTACAATAAATCATCAAGATGTTGAGGAAAATCAGGTCATTTCATACAAGAAAGGTGAGCAAATTGAAGGGAATGAGCCAGAGCCAAATTTGGAGGAGGACACCTCTCTGCATTTGCCCAGCCAGTTCTCTGGAACAGCCACCCTAGACTGGCTCCTTTGTCCCTTTTTCTGAACAGAAAAGCTGCCTTTAAAAAGGGTTCCTTTGGGCTTCCCTGGTGGCGCAGTGGTTGAGAGTCCGCCTGCCGATGCAGGGGACACGGGTTCGTGCCCCAGTCTGGGAAGATCCCACATGCCGCGGAGCGGCTGGGCCCGTGAGCCATGGCCGCTGAGCCTGCGCATCCAGAGCCTGTGCTCCGCAAGGGGAGAGACCACAACAGTGAGAGGCCCGCGTACCCCCCCACACACACACAAAAGGGTCCCTTTGACATGATTGGTGATTGCTGTGAAGATATGTCACACACACACACACACACACACACACACACACACACAAAAGGGTCCCTTTGACATGATTGGTGATTGCTGTGAAGATATGTCTCTCACACACACACACACACACACACACGGTCCCTTTGACATGATTGGTGATTGCTGTGAAGATATGTCACACACACACACACACACACACACACACACACACACACACACACACACACACACACACACACACACACACACACACACACACACACACACACACACACACACACACACACACACACACGGTCCCTTTGACATGATTGGTGATTGCTGTGAAGATATGTCCCATAATTTATTATGCTGAAGTGACTTAGGAGGTACCTGTGGGTGAATACCTATTTATTAATTATATTTTGTTTTTTAAATCATAATTAAAATAATTTCAGGGTCAACAGTATTTATTAATCAGAGACTGCAAGGGCTAGGGATACATTCAGGGATGATCCCGTGCAGTGGTTCCCACCCATGCACTGAGACTGCTATGAGTATACAGATCCTGGGTGGGTTTTTTTCTCTTTGCACATTTTTGGTGATAGAATAAAACGTAATGAAGATGCAGATAAAGGAGGTTGTGTGTGTGTGTGTGTGTGTGTGTGTGTACACACACACACATGCACATTTGTGAGTGAGAATGTACCCGATAGTTTCATTGCCTAGGTGACTTACTCACTGTTCAAATGAATAATTCCAGAAACACAGCAGGAACATAGGTGTGATATACAAAATAATGGAGAACACAAAATAATCTGCTTATCTCTCTCCACCACCATCCTTACTCCCTTGGACTTCATCTGTTGATAAGGAAACCACTCCCAAAAAAGAATAAACTATATATAAATCTCCAATACAGAGATTTTTTTAAAAAGAAAACAAATCTCTCCACAATTCTTGCCAATGTCTAACAACCCACACCACCCAGAGGGTTTACAGCAGAACTAATCTGCTGTAAAGTTCACTCCTCCCAATTTTGTCTTCAGGGGAGAGGCCAAGTAGCTATTTTCCAAATATTTATATTACATTAGATAATGGACTATAGAAGGCCTAAGGGCCAAAGTGAAGAATCTTGAGCCATTAGAAAGTCTAATTCCTGGTTAGGAAATTGCGCTTTGAGAGCGTAGGTGCCCTGGTTAAACTCTCCTTAAGGAAATAGACAGGCCAGGGCTAGGGTTCCAGTTTGAGTTCCACAAACTGATGTGCTGACAAGTTTGTTAGCCTCCATTTCCTTGATAGCAAATATAGGATGAATTAAAGAGAGGAAGAGAGAGAGGCTAGACTTGCCTATCTTTAAAGACCCCTCCTCCTCTAATGTTCTAGGGTTTCAGAAAATGTTCAAGGCCTAGGGATCTTGTCATTTTGTATGCAAGAAACAGTGGAAGCAATCGATTACTATTGGTCAAATCTTCATGTCTTTTGAGAACATTTAAAGAACTGTCTCATCTCTTCGGCTAAGGAAAGAGACAAATGGCACCCCCTTCACTCTCTATTCCAGTGTTAGTCCCATCTATCCCAAAGGGATCCTGCAGAAACCTCTATTAATGTCTCCTCAATTGTGTCCAATAATAATGATGGTAATGATAATGATAATGTAATTATCCTAGTTTATTGATGTCAAGTACATGTTGATTACAAATGGAACAGGAAGTATTTACTTGCCTCCTGCTTCTCCAAGCTGGTTGTGAAATCAGAGCTGGGCTTTAGAGCAAGCATGAAGCCTGCACCTTTCATAATTGTAATGGGATCCAGATGTGGCTCCGTCCACAAAGGCAAGTGATGAAAGCAGTAAATGGGTCCCATGCACATATGCTCTGCCCAGGTGGGATCCACTTCCAGCTCCCTCTCTGTGAGCCAATATTCTGCATTTCTTCCAATTAAGTCTGATGATGTAAAAAAATTAAAAGGCATTCCCACGGTGATTTGCACATAGTAGGTGCTTGTTTGTTAATATTTCAGGGATGGCAGGGTGTCTCAAGGAAAGGAATCTGAAAGCCACTGAACATGTGGCACTCTTAGGGTGTTGTTGGATGAGATGGAAATTTCTTGATATAGTGGGAGGCCAACATCACGGTGAGGGAGGAGCCTTTGAAGGGAACCACAGCAGAGTACTAAGGACTGAGCCCCAGGGTCGGTGAAAGGGACAGAAGCCAAGTGTGAAGAGTTGGAGAGTCAAAGAATACAGTACCCTGGAAGCCAGGAGGTGAGAGTGTCAGGAAGGAAAGAGTGCTGTGGGCATCAGTGCTCAAAGGTGTCTTTCTTGCTATGGGAAGACCTGCAGCTCCCACTCTCCCATTACATTTAGTTTCTCTGTTTGAAAGGGGTGGGGTGGGCTCTTCTTTTCCTCTTTTATTTTCTTCAGCATTCACCATCCCTTTTTTCTCTTCTACTCTCCACCCAAATTTTAAAGTGTATTTCTGCAATAAAGTTTATTGTTTAAAAAAAATCTTTATTTCCTCAGTTGAATAGAATAAGAAAAAGTTAACATGGTTTTCTTAAAACCATTCAGTACATTTTTATATTGGGTTTGTTTGGTTTTTTCCATAAGCTGGTTCTGATAGCGTTTAGTTGTCTTTAACTTCATTCGAAACAATTTTGTTAGATTGTATTGTGACAGCTGTCAGATCAGCGTGCATTTTTTAAAAAACGTACCAAAATTGGTGAATTTTTTTGTAGCCATTTTAATATTGAAGATGGAAGAAAAAAGCAGCACTTTCCGCATATTATACTTTATTATTTCAAGAAAGGTTAAAACGCAAAAAAAGAGATTTGTGCAGCATATGGAGAAGGTGCTGTGACTGACTGAACCTGTCAAAAGTGGTTTGCGAAGTTTCGTGCTGGAGATTTCTTGCTGGACGATGCTCCACAGTTGGGTAGATCAGTTGAAGTTAATAGCGATCAAATTGAGACATTAATTGAGAACAATCAACGTTGTACCACACTGGAGATAGCCAACATACTCAAAATACGCAAATCAAGCATTGAAAATCATTTGCACCAGCTTGGTTATGTGAATCGCTTTGATGTTTGGGTTCCACATAAATTAAGCGAAAAAAACCTTCTTGACTGTATTTCCACATGTGATTCTCTACTGAAACATAACAAAAACGTTCCATTTTTAAAACAAATTGTGATGGGCGATGAAAAGCAGATACTGTACAATAATGTGAAATGGAAGAGACCGTGGGGCAAGCGAAATGAACCACCACCACCCACCACACCAAAGGCCGGTCTTCATCCAAAGAAGGTGATGTTGTGTATATGGTGGGACTGGAAGGGAGTCCTCTATTATGAGCTCCTTCTGGAAAACCAAACAATTAATTCCAACAAGTACTGTTCCCAATTAGACCAACTGAAAGCAGCACTCGATGAAAAGCATCCGGAATTAGTCAACAGAAAATGCATAATCTTCCATCAGGATAACACAAGACCGCATGTTTCTTTGATGACCAGGCAAAAACTGTTACAGCTTGGCTGGGAAGTTCTCATTCATCTGCCATATTCACCAGACATTGCACCTTTGGATTTCCATTTATTTCAGTCCTTACAAAATTCTATTAGTGGAAAAAATTTCAATTTCCTGGAAGACTGTAAAAGGCACCTGGAACAGTTCTTTGCTCAAAAAGACAAAAAGTGTTGGGAAGATGGAATTATGAAGTTGCCTGAAAAATGACAGAAGGTAGTGGAACAAAATGGTGAATACACGGTTCAATAAAGTTCTTGGTGAAAATGAAAAACGTGTCTTTTATTTTTGCTTAAAAACCAAAGGAACCTTTTGGCCAACCCTGTAAATGCCCACCTTTTCATACAAGTGGAGATAAGTGGGCATTCTTAATACAGTATAGAGACAAAACACCCCTGGAGAAAAATTAACAAAAAATTATCTTTCAGAACCTAAACAAATTAGCACATTTAAAGAACCTCTTTACTTATCAGTTACAGAGGCCCAGTTCCCAAATAGTTTAAAATAGAAATGGCTTAATTTGAAAACCGTACTCTGCTGTGATCTGAATTTTAAAAATTGTAGTTTTCAGTTTTGCTCTAGTGTTCTTGAGTATTTTAACATTGTATATGTACATCATATGTGTGTGTTTTTATTCTGTTCTGGAGGCTTATTACAATATTTACACTGTTATCAGGAAATGAAGTGATTCATATAATTGAATATTTGAACAAGTGCAGCTGATTTGATGGAGCCAAGTTTTTTTTAATTTAAAAAAGTATTTTTTTCCTATTACACAAATATACATGTTCACTATACAAAATTTAGAAAATATAGATAAACCAAAAGAAGAAAATGAAAACAAATCCATAATCCCATTCTTCATAAATTACTTATTCTAACATATATTTATATATTTAGTAATATTTAGGGTGACACTTTGGAAAGGAGCACTAAAAACTCAGCCCCCAAGACAGTAGGCATAAATGGGGCTATCCTAGGCTAACCAGCAGAGATGGCCACCCTAGTTGTCAAACATCTACTATGCCCCAAATTGTTGTGGGTGCCATGGAGACAGCAGTGAGGAAAAAGACAAAACTCTCTGCTCTGGTGGAGCTTATACTCTAGTGTTAATATTGACCACAGTTAGCATCAGGGTATATATTCTTCTAGTCATATATATGGACATATTTTTCTTTCTTTAAGTAAAAACATAGTGTATTTCATCATTTTAATGAAAATCTTTTAAAGTGTACAATACACCCTCCTGACTTCTTGTATAGAGGACCCTCACTGTCATCATGCACTTTCTAAGGAGGCAATGCTGGAAATAATACTAAACCAGGAGACCTTGCCCCGGGCTCCTGCTCATTCTTCTACCCACCAGCCATGAGACTGTCCTGATCATTTCCCCTCTTTGGTCTCAGTTTCTTCATGTGCAAAATTCAGACAAAATTTAGACATATGTTCTGCCCAGGTGCAATCCGCTTCCAGCTCCCTCTCTGTGAGCCAGTATTGTTCTGCATTTCCTCCAAATTAACTCTGATGATGTAAAAAGATTAAAATGCATCCCCCATGGCACCAAGGTACCTTGAAATTTTAAAATCTGTGACTGCATAGTTCTGTGATTTCCTTCTAATTATGTGGGCCAAATTTGGTTAAGTGGGGAAAATTCTCTTGATTTTTCTGACAAAAATAAGAAAGAAAAATTTTTCTGCATTAAGATGTACTTTATAATGTGATGAATGTAATAATTACTTGACGGACATGTTAATATTTTGCATATCTTTCTGTGATAAATATATTAGGGAGCCTTATTTCCCAAAGTGGTTGTCAAATGTGTGAAAGAAAATTTATTTCTTAAATTATTCAATAGGATAACTTTTTACGTAAAATGATCAACAGTATCAGATTTTGATTCAGCTCTTGAACTCTGAGGATAAGCAATACTTTTCTCAAAAGTCAGCACAAGATGTTTTTCTGCTTCTGGGAGTATTGAAGAGATCCAATATCAGCTTTACTTGTGGTGTTTTAATCTAGATGCTAGTAAACACGTTCCTTTCTTCTGAGTCTTAGCAGACCGAGAGTAAAGTTCCACATTCTGTTAGTTTGTCCATGTTTTTTGCCTGTTACTCTTATACTGGCAAAAGTGAAGAGACACTGGATTCTGTAGCATTCGGTAGATTGTAGGTCCATTTGCAACCACATTAAAAGTACTTTGAGGTAAATTCAATGTGCAGATTTACAGTTATTTAACAATAAACTTTTCCTTTAAATTTAATGAGACACAATTTTACAATGTCTATATAGTTTATAGTACTAAATTAAATCAATTCTAGACCTGTAAGAACCATCAACATAACCATATGCATATATTTCAGTATTCCTCAAATTAGCATATACAGTCATAAGCAAAAATAAATGACTTCCTGTAGAACTGTTTTAACTACTCATTTAAAAAAATACTATAATCTGCCTGGTTCTCAACCTCTTATATAATATGTTTAACAGGAGTCCATTCATAATCTGCCTTTCGTGTAGGAAGGCTTGTAATTCTCCACTGAGGGACGGGCTGTCAATCCTGACAGGGCCCTGGCAGGAAACTAGAAGAGGGAGGTGGGGAACTAGGCTGTGCAGTCACTATGGAATGTACAGGAATGAGAGCCTGGTGGCACTGGGTCTTTTGATTTTTAAAGAGAAACCCGAAGCATGAGAATGAGAAAAATTTAACGTCAGCTAATTTTTTAATACATTGTACAGTCTTCCCCCGACACCTCACCCCCAAATCTGTGGTCCAGAATCAGCCAGTGGGCAGCCCAGTGATGACAGCTGGGCAGCAATGTGAGGAGCCTGAGCAGTAGAAATCAACAGAAGTGGAACAGTTGTAACACTGGCTGTGCGGGGAGTCTCAGACTCATGTGATGGTGCATAGAGAATGAGGGGTTTAAAGGCAGAAGATATTTGCAGTTGCCCCGGATTTAAAGAGAAGGACTCAGCAAGGTAGAGAGAAAAAGAAGTTTGTTTCCTGAGACAGCTGATGCTCAGGCATGAAGGCAAGTCAGTGCAATAGGTGCCTCTGTCCTCTGGCTACAGTTTCATTCAATGCAGTGATGTGGGACAAAGGAGCAATTTGGCACTTTTTAGGTTAAGCAGTAGAGGAGGGAGACGATTGATGAATGAGCCTCATGCTTCAAATGAAAGGACACAGCCTGGAGGCTGTGGGGCTGAGGGACTTCCAGCACCACTCTGAGGAGACTCCTAGAACCAGGTAAGAAAGAAGGGTGGAGTTGGTGAGGGTTGCTGCCAAGAAAGGAGGGAATAAACACCAAGAGATCTTTGTAATCATTTTGGGAGCTTTGCGATTTCTCCATGCTTATTACTCCTGTTACCACCGCTCTCCATGTTCTTGTAGTGATTAGATGAAACTCCCATAAAAAGAAAGGCGAAAGCATGCATGTTTTTTGGGGGTTTTTTTGCGGTACGCGGACCTCTCACTGTTGTGGCCTTTCCCGTTGCGGAGCACAGGCTCCGGACGCGCAGGCTCAGCGGCCATGGCTCACGGGCCCAGCTGCTCCGCGGCATGTGGGATCTTCCCGGACCGGGGCACGAACCCGTGTCCCCTGCATCGGCAGGCGGACTCTTAACCCTTGCGCCACCAGGGAAGTCCCATGCATGTTTATTTTGAGGACCAGCAAAAGGAAGCTGGGAACCATGAGGACTCTAGGTAACTTTTCCTTTGGGATTGGGCAGGGACACCAGTAAAAAGAGAGGAAAGCGGGCTGAGTCTCTGGAGATTTGGGAAGTTTGGGAAAGGCAAGTTTGCCTGAAGAACCAACCTGGGAAGGAGAGCAGAGCCCAGCACTGGGCTGGTTGAAGGCTGGAATGGCCCCCTCCCATCTGGCGCTTCGAGATGCAATAGAGGACACCCAGTTAAACTTGAATTTCAAATGAATCGCACAAGAATTTTAGTATAGGTATGTCCCATGCAATATTTGAGACATACTTACACAAAGAAATTATTTGTTGCTTACCTGAAATTCAAACCTAATTGAGCGTCTTATATTTTTATTAGCTGAATCTGGCAAGCCTGCCTCCATATTTTCTAGTCCTCCAACCTCACTGCACCGCCATGTGATCAGGGGCTGTGTAAGCCCCATCCAGGAGGGAAGGGTGACCTAGAAAGCAGCCAGGTAGATTTGAAATAAACTCCCTACCTAAGGGCTGCGGGCCTAGGGACAAAGTCCCTGCCTGGGTGTAGGAGGTGTCATACTTTGGGTATTGGAGTCAGACACTCGTTCCCCCACCTCCTACTGGCTTTGTGATCCTTAGCAAGTTATACGATATCTCTGAGACTCAGTTTTTTCATCTGTAAAATGGAGGAAATGATGCCTCCTACTAGTGTAATGCAAATGTTAAATGAGATAGTGTAGTAACATTCCGAGCAGGGTGCTCAGATAAATTGCTTGATATAATGGTAGGGGCAGTTCTTATTACTCTGCTCATGAGGTACATTTCTTTTAAAATCACACTCCCATGGGTAATGCCTGGTCAAGAAAACCCAGCCCACTGGACATTCCAAGGCTAATCTTGTTCCCTTGATGTTCCTGGAGATTTGTTAGCAGATGTTGGGAGGATGGAATAAGCTTATACTATTCTTCTCAAAAAGCACTGTAACTCAAGATCTGTTTCTCCACTGCCTGATTCTTGCTCTAAAACAGAGCCAAGCAAACACCCTACTCCTCCCTCCAGGTAGACAGGGGAGAGAGTCAAACCATCGCTGTGTCTCATAGTTATAGCACCTCAAGCAAATCACTGCAGGCACACGCATGGCTAAATCTAACACTGGGCTGGGAGGAGGGTACGTGGCCTGCTTCCTCCTAACATTCCTCTAATAAACTCAGATTCCCCAGAATTAAGTGTGTTGCCAAAGAATTTCAAGGCACACAAAGATGAAGCTTGGCATTGGCAAAGAAGAAATTACTTTTAGCTTGTTTTGCTTAAATCTGTTCATCTTTGTCTAAACTACTGTGTTACAAAAAATATAAAAATTATCAGAGTTGCAGCTACATTTCTTTGGCTCAGAATTTAGTGGGGAAAAAAAGAGATGTGTTTGGAGATGGAAGGCAGTCAGCCACAGGCAGGGTGATGGGAGTCATCTAAGATGCTTAGACTCTAGTCCTGTGTTCCATCTGCACAGCATATAAAGGAAATCCAATTGTTGCAACCTTTCTTCCTTTCCCATATATATGGAGGGAATGGCCGGAGTGATCATCAAAAATGCAGAAACAACAGAAATTTGAATAATACTAATACATTATTTCTCTCTGGAAGGCCATGTCACAGAGTAGTGGTGTTGCAGAAGGTGCCCCACAAGGCCTATTGTTGACTTTGCTCCATGAGATCTTGAGCAAAACCCAGTCTCTCAGAGCTTCTTACCATCTATAAAATAAGATAAAAAAAATCTCCATTCTATCTACCACAGTGGTTATGGTGAGGGTCAAATGAGATCATGTATGTGAAATGTTGATGTGTCTTAGAACTCCACCCTCAGCCCCCTTTATCTTGTTCTGTAGTCTGGGCACGTCAATTGTTACCAACACAACAATGGACTGCTGAATGACTGATTGATTGGCCATATTTCTCACTACCTAACAGGCCTGTAATCTTGGATTTTACAAAGTTATCTTACGGCCAATAAATTGAAAACTAAACCCATTGCATTACCCATACCCCTACCCAGACCTGCTTCACATGCCTGTGATTCTTACAAGGTTCAGTCCAACTGATGGGTCTTGACCAGACCTAGTGCCCACTATGCTTCTGGGTACCTTTCCCACACCAGACTTCTCTAGTCTCCCCAGGAGGAACCTGGACAGTCATTACCTTAAAAATACCCAGAATCCTGTGAAAGTGATACTTGGACCTAGAAGATGGAACTCAAATTCTGCCTGTTGTTTCATGAAAGAAAAAAGGTTCTGTATCTGAGGACAACTAATTAAAAATGGACAGGCTGAGTAAAAACTTCATGGGTCCTCTCACACTAATGTCTTGCATCCCATGTGATAAGGAACAAAGAACTGATGCTCAACATAGAAATCTCTTAGACAGTTGAGTTCTGACTGTCTAACTGAGGTGAGCAGAGCCAGCCAGAAGATTATGCTACTTGAGGAAGAGAAAGTAAAGTGTTTGAGGCAGGGACTCTGTCTGTTTAATCCCCTTTACCTAAAGCAACATCAAGAACACAGAGGTTGGAAAATATTTTTGAATGAATAAAGGAGAGTAATGTTTGCAAAGAGGATCACTAGGTCCATGAGCAATGTTGCAGATTTGGTTTTCATGAAGGTTGCATTCCGTCCACCGATTCATAACAGAGCTGGTGGTATTCTCATGCACTGCATAAATATTTTACCCATTTTGAAAATTACTCTCAAACTCCTACATAAACTCTGAATTCCATTGTTGGACAGTTTTCAAGTTTAAAATTCCCCCACAGTAGGTCATATAGTTTTCATTTCTTAATGTTTATATTCTATGTTTTATATAGAGTTTGTTCAAAGATAATGGTAACAGGTTATTCTTTGCCTCCCCAGAAAATAATCAGGAGCCAGCAGGCAAACTGAATCTTGGCATTTGTATTGAGACTTAGGAGAGAAATATTTTCCCTAATGTTATGAATGTTAAATTGTAGAGCAATTTGCTTTATCTGAAGCCCTTGACAAAACATAAACTTTGTTATCATTGGTACAGGCTAACTGGGTATGAACTGTGCCTGAAAAAAAAGATGCAGGGATAGAGCAGGGAAGGCAAATACATCGCAAACATGATGCTACTACTACTATTCACACCTACAGTAGGCATCACTAATTGATTGCAACCTTCTTCCTACTAAGCTCAGGCAATCCTTTTATTAACACAGTGCTTCAGGTAGCCATAACTAATTGATCACAGAGTGGCATGTGAGATTTATCCTTTTCACACATATTTATTGAGTTCTGGCTATATGCCTGGTACTGGAGATTTGCAGTGAATAAAACAGGCAAAAATGTCTATCCTCTTAGAGCTTAACATTACAGTGAGGGGTAGGAGGGGAGTCAGTAATTAAGATAAGTAAGTAAAATATGTGGTTTATTAGATGGTAATAAGTACAGTGGAGAAAATACAGCAGGTAAGGGGGATAGAGAACATTGGGAAGAGAGAGGTTACATTGTTAAATAGGGTAGCCAGAGCTGTTCTAGTTATCTTTTTCTGAGTAACAATTTATCCCAGAATTTAGTGGCTTAAAACAACAAACATTTGTTATTTCACCGTTTTTGTGAGTCATGAATTCACTAGCAGCTTAGCTGGGAGGTTCTGGGTTGGAATCTTTAATGAGGTTGCAGTCAAGATGTCAGCTGTGCTGCGCTCATCTGAAGGCTTGAATGGACTGAAGGATCCGCTTCCCAGATATGTGACAGTCATGGCTATTGGCAGGAGGGTCAGTTATTTGCTAGCTTTGGCAAGAGACCTCAGTTCCTTACCATGTGGGCCTCTCCATAGAACTGCTTGTGTCTCCTCTCAATGGGGCAACTGGCTTGCCTCAGAGTGAGTGACCCAGGAGGGCAAGATGTAAGTCACAGTGTCTTTTGTAACCTAGCCTTGGAAGCCACTTTCTGTCATTTCTGCTGTAACCTAGTGGTTACATGACCCAGTCTTATTCATTGCGGGAGGGGACTAGCCACAGCATGATGCAAGGAGGCAGCCATCACTGGCACCATCCTGGAGCCTGGATGTCACACCAGGGAAGATAAAAGGGAAACTTGAAGGAGATGAGAGATTAAATCTGAAGATAACAGGGGGGAGGGGCAGAAACCTCTAGGCAGTGAGAATAACAAATATAAAGACTCTGATGCAGGGACCTGCTTGGTGTAATTAAAAAATAGCAAGCAGGCCAGGATGCCTGGAGTGGAAGTGGAAGGGTGTAGGAGATGAGGTCAGAGCCATAACAAAGCTGGATCATGGGAGACCTTGTAGCTATTACAAGAACTTTGGTTTTACCCAATGTTCTAGTTATCTTTGCTGTGTAACAAGCCACCCGAAAACTCAGCATCATAAAACAGTCATTTTATGATGCATGTGTGGGTCAGGAATTTGGACAGGGCATCGTGAGGATGGCTTGTCTGTGTTCTGTGATGTTTCCACTGTGTTTATCGCACTTTTGAATCTGGGAAGACTCAAAGGCTCATCTGGCCTTGAAAGTTACTTTTATCACTTTTGCCATAGTCATAAGCCTGTCCAGATTCACGGGAGAGAAAACAAATCCCATTTCTGTAAAGTCATATTATAAGAAGAGCATGTGAGATAGGAAATACAATTGTAGAATTAATTCCCTTTGGAGAATATAATCTGCCACATTCTGTGCAATGAGAGACTTGCATTATTTTGAGCAGAAGAGTAACATGATCTGACTCACATTTAAACAGGATCTTTTTGGTTGCTATGTTGAGAACAGACTGAAGAGGGTATGAGACTAATTAATAAGCTATTACAATAATACAGCCAGGAGATGGTGAGGGCTTGGATGAGGGGGTAGGCAGTGGATGTGGTGATGAGTGAGATGGAGAAGGCAGCAGGTGAAATAAGTTTCATTGGGGTTTTTGTTAAGCTTCATACAGGAGCTCACTTTCAGTCATATGAAGTTTGGATTACAGTTAATAGTAGAGCCTTGAGTTCAACGGAGAAAAAAATATGTTGGAGATATAAATGCTGTAGTATAGATATTGAAACATGTAAAATTGAATGAGATCATCAGGAAGAGTGTAGATAGACAGGAGAGGAATTCCAGGAACTGAGCCCAGAGCCACACCAGTATTGGAATGTCAGGGAGGTCAGGAGGTGCTAGCATTAGAGGCTGAAGAGGAGAGGCCAGTGAGGTAAGGAAATGTGGTCCCTGGCAGCCGATGAAGAGAGGTTTTGGGAGCTGGGAGTAAACAACTTGTTAGCTACTGACTCATCAAGGAAGATGAAAACCGAGAATTCCCATTGGATCAATCAACCTAGAGATCATTGTTTACTTTAACGGAACAATTTTAGTGGAGTGGTGGGGTGAGTGCCTGATGGGAGGGGATTCAAGAAGGAATGGCAGGAGAGAAAGCAGAGATAGCAACTATAGTCAAATAGTTCGAGGAATGTGAGGGATTTTGCTTTAAAGGGAAGGAGAGAAGTAGCTAGAGAGGGAAACAGTGTCAGGAGAAGTAGCTATTTGCCATCCAGATTGTCATTCATATTAGAGTGGGAGTAGAGAAAGAGATTCTGTGGGGGTAGGAACACAGGCTCTGGAATCAAATTTCCTCATTTTGAATCCTGGCTCTGCATCTTGCTACTTGTGTAAACTTGGGCAAGGCACTTAACCTATCTGCCTCAGTTTCTTTATCTGTCACATGAAGATTACAAGAGTATCTCCTCATAAGGTTGTAAAAAGTTGCTTCCCTTAGAGTGTTTGAAACAGTTCTTGTCATATGGCGGACACTCAAATAAGTGGAAGCTATATTGATGATGAAGATGATAATGATGTGATGGACCAGCCACATTTCCACACCTCTCAGTGGCACCTAGAGCACCAGAGGAGAGAATTTTAAAGCACCACTGATGTGGAAGATTGCTGACACAGTCATCATTCCCTATGTTGGTTGTGGTTGACCTAGAAATGAGCTGGAAACTGAGCCCACTGATGAGCTAGAGAGCTGAGGCTGGGTGGCGGGCACTGGCAACTCTGCTGGTTGATTCACTTAATGCTGAAGACATACATACATACATACATACATACATACATTTATTTATTTTTATTTGGATCAGGCACTGCTCAAGGGACAATAGTTCCATGGCAGAACATTTTGTTTATATCTCATTTCCTGAGGATCCTCCCTGGAACAAGGGATTTGAGTCTCTTCTCTTTTGTCTTAGCTAGCGTAGTGGATGCTCATTGTAAGATTCAAAAACAACTCTGGTTTTTTTTAAAAAAAAGAAAATCCAGTTACAATTTTATCTGATGGCCCTTAGCAAGTGTGGATTCCGCAAGTGAAAGGGCACTGAGGCAGAGAAGAGTCAATAGTTTCCATCGAAAAGTCTTAGCTTCCTGAGAGACTTTTTAAATTATTGTTGGATTCCTGCTGAATTCATCTTAGAAAACTTTTCAAATGTTGTAATAGTTATTTTTAAACAAATATCTCTCCCACTTCCATTTCTTAACATGGATTCCTCACTTCAGTGATTACAAACTTTAAAAAAAAAAAGACAAAACATACATTCATTGATTTACTAATAAAAAAAATCACCATATAACTTGTCACCCAAATGGGGACCCTTTTGATAGAAAGAGAACACCTTTAATAATTATACAAGGACAATAGAAGTTAAGTGGGTTTGTCCTGGGTAATCAGAACATATCCATGGGATATCAGAATCATTAGAACTTCCAAATTATACACAGCCAGCTTTCAGGAGGAAGAAGAGCTCCGCATAGAAAGAAATTATATATTGAATTTAACTCAACTAAGTTTTAGTTGATTTAGGACCTCAAGATCATTTAAAAAAATCATTTCAGAAATTGCTGAAAAGACCTTTTGTTAATATTCACAATTCTTCCTTTTCTGAGAATCCTGAACAAGTATTCAGACTTCAGGTGTTTTAGAGGAGTGGGCTAATGTTTACAGGACTGGTCCCCTGGGCCCATGTCCCTCTAAACATGAACAGTATCCTCATTCTGGGCCTGAATTTGCAGCCACCCACAACCACATAGGTACTAACCCAAGGAGGTGAATTACTAGGACCCAGGTGCTCTCCATCAATAGGAAGAATGTAGGTGCTTCCTCTTTCAAGACCATCTTGACCTCAGTGTGTTCACCACTGAGATTGATTCTCTCTCTGACTTTCAACCTCCTAGACCAACTGAGCAAAGCCTGGCTCAAGATGGGAACCTTTGCAGAGATATACAACCTCATCCTGATCAAAGATGTCTTCCACCTGTTGTCATTATAATGTCATTCAACTAGTAAAATAGCTCTGCTTATGTACAAAGTCTAATTGGGAATGCCTACTCCATCATGATGCCATTGTGATTGGACCTGGCCGCTTCTAAGCCTGGCCTAGGCTGTCTTGGACCTGTAGTTATGGCATTTCCTTTTAGGCTAAAGCAGAGAAAGATGGTTTGAGAGCTCAGAGGCAGAGACATCCACATGAAATTGGGCAGAGTATTCATAATATTACATTGACAAGTTGCAAGACAGTTAAGGTTATCCACTGATACCTGGATTTCACTGGACACTATTAATTACTCATTTCCCACATCTTTGCTGTGACATTTCCACATAGTTGAGATCCTCTGAAAGGAAAGGAAACAGATTCACCTGGTATGGCTTCAACATTTCAACCATTGAAATTCTCTTCAAATCTTTGCATATTCCAGCCTACCTGGATCTAACTTATCCAGAAAATCATCTAAAGCAGTGCTCTTCAAAGTGTTGTGGTCCATCTACACCAAAATTTCTTGGTCTACTTGTTTTAAAAAAGCAATTTCCAAGATCCTACTGAATCAGAATCTTTGGCACTGGTGCTCAGCAGTACATTTCACACAAGCTCTTTAAATGATTCGTACACACATTAATGTTGAGCAACTACTAACCTAGAGCTAGAGCCGTGGTCCTCAACCTTGGCTGCACGTTAGAGTCACCGGGAGAACTTCGAAACTCCCAAGTGCCGGAGGCCGCTCCCCTGCCCAATCAAATCAAAATGTCTGGGGGTGAAATCCACCTTTTGCAAGTTTCTCAGATGATTCCAGTGTACAACCAAGACTGAGAACCACTCCAGTAGATCCATCATTCTCAGAAGATGGCAAGGCTCCCCTGTCAAAGGGGATCATACCTAGGAACTTAACTGCATTTGAGACCAACCATCCTGTATGACTGTGGCAACTGAGAGTTGTCTAGGCCAGTGTTACTCAACACTGCAGACCACTGTCAGTTCATGAACTGTTTCATTACTGGCCCTCAAGGAGCTTGTACAGTCATGTGAAACAATTATATTATTAAAATTTTTGTAGGAAGAATTTCCTTATGGAGTAAACAATGCATTGATAAGTATTGTAATGCAAGCTTCTTACCTCATCGTGGACAAGTAACCAATAGTTTGTGGACAGACCCTTTGAACAGTGTTGGTTCAGGCCAGGTACCCAGGCATGAAGGAAGGTACCATCTCAAGGGTCCCCATGACAATGCAGTCTGACTCCTGGAGCAGCTGAGGCCAGCCTGGTAACTCAACCCTGCCAGGGAAAGTGGGCTGCATTCTCAGAATGCTGACGCACTGTCCAGAAGGACAGTGTGCTGAGCACAAAGAAAGGCTCAGCTGAGATCTTTCAGGAAGCCCAAACACAAGGTGACAGCCTTGCTGAAAATGTTCTAACCCAAACTTGTGAACTAGGTACCTCCTCATCACCCAGAATAGACAGCAGAGAGTGGACAAAATGCCTGACCAAGGGCCAGAAGACCCCATGGGTGGTTTCAAGGCCTCAGAGCACAGAAAGAAAGCTCGAATCATGGCTCTTTCGGTGCAAGAGACAGAATATCACCCTAATCCTACTTAGTACAGAAAGAAAATTTATTAGCTCATGTCAGGCTCTTCCCACTTAGTGGCAAATCTGGTCACCAGCAGCATCAGGCTGACACTCTCCCAACCTAGCAATGGCAACAGGGTAACAGCCATGCCTCCTATAGTTCCAGCAAAAGTACTAGAACTAACCCTTACTGAGCCCAACTGGGTCATGTCTGCATCTCTAAATCAATCATTGTGACTTCAGTTGAACATATCTAAGTCATGTGGCCATCACTGGATATAGGAGTTGTGGTAAGTCTCACCTGAACCATATGGATTGGGAGTGAATGAGAGGTGAATCCATCAAAGAAAAATTGATGAGCTCCTAGCAATAGAAGGGGGAATGGATGCTGGGCAGGTAAAGAAAACAGGTTTCCCCTATAAAAGCTCAGAATCACCAGCTGTGTATGCTACAAGGAGGCCTGAGGCCACATTCTAGCACCAACATGTCTCCGCCCCTGCCAACATCACCAGTTTGTAGAGATGTGGAGACACTCAGGTCAGTGACCTACCCAAGGAATTACGGCACACACTTCTGTCCCCCATTTGCTTTGGGGATGTCATCAAAATAGACTTTTTTAGAGATTTAAGTTGCTTCTTGTTGCTTCTCTTATTCCAAGCACAATAATCTATTTTCATTTATTCACTCATCCATTCATGAATTCATCAGACAAACATTAAACTGAGTGCTGATGGTGCTGATGGTTGAAGATACACAGATAAATAAGGCATATACTACCCTCTTCCAATACTTGCCGCCGTAGTAATTCCCCATGGATGCAATTTCCTTTTCTGAGTTCCTTTCTCCTCCCAGTCCTGGAGCAGAAACCCAGGGGGAGAACAGAAAGCTGCATAGGGTGTCTCTATAATAAGAATGTGAAAAATTCTGTCACTAGATTCTCTTCAGCCAAAAATAAGACAATCTGCCTCTATTTTCTTAAAGAAAATCCCTCCCCACAGGCTTTCCAGGGAAATCGAACCTGGATCTGGATAGGATGATTCCTTCTCAGGACTACTTAGCCGAGCATGATTTTATAACTGCTTCCTAAAAGAAATTTCAAAAATTGCATGAAAAAGGTCCACATTCTTAGACAAAACATGGCATTTTACATTGTAGACCCCTGGAAGATCTGAGGACAAAGATTCTATTTACAACCTCCTCCAAATTTCTGTATTTGACTTGAGATGCCACAAATCTAGCAGTGGAATCCCTTAAGGAGCAGAGATTGGAGACTGTAACGTGGGGGGTGGCCCCACCTCTACCTCTGTCATGGAGGGAAGCAGGAGCGGAGGGATGGAAAGTGAGGCTGCGCTGGCTGCTGCAGAAGCTGGGGGAGGCACTGCTAGGACCAGAAACCCCCGCTCCTTTCCGTTTATGAATTTGGCTGCAGGTAGGGAACTACACTGGAAAAGGGGTCCCTGGGAATTCTGGGGGAGTGAGTGCCTCCAGTCCCACGGTGATCTTGCTGAAATCACTTTGATCAAAGCCAGTGCCCCAAGTGCTTTTCACTTTCAGAGAGTCCCATTGTGTGTTAAGTCCTAAAATGCCCTTATTACCAGCCTCCAGCATAAACTTCCTCAGTGCGAGCCATGTGGCAGGTACATGTCTGCATCCACCCCAGCATCTCACACCAAGGTTGCCCTAAGTTAGGTACCCAGGAATTGCGGGTGGGATAAATGAGTGAATGCATGAATTTAGTTTAGCATATGGTAATTCACAAAGCAATGTGAGTTACTTCAGAGCTTGCCTGCTCACTTTGGCTGTATATTTGGGGGTTCTTGTCACATCTGCCTACCCTCCAAGCTTCTCAAAAAGCAAGAATGTGATGCCAGAAGGCTAGGACGCAACCTGGGGTGAGATGTGCTGTAACTCACAGATGGCAGCAGTGATTCAGTCAGAATGTGCACAAGGCAAGAAGTGGAAACCCCAGCGTGGGGCACTTGGCACTACTAAGGAGGAGCCCCCTCAGTTAGGTGGATACCAGTTACAGGCAGCTGAGGAAGAAACATTCCCTGCACTCTAGGGAGGGTGGTTTTGTAAAGGCTGTATATGGGGGGGTGGGGTGGAGGGTGGAGAAGGGTGTGCAGATGTGAGGGGAAACCAGAGAGAGAATTACTGTAAAAAAAAAAAAAAATCTTTAAGTAACAAAATCAGCAGCTGGACCAGATTAGCTGTTCCCTTCTCTTTCCTATTTTTGGACTTGGGAAGAAAATGTGCAAAATAATTCCTGTTTTGGAGAAAAGTAGAGAAGGAGGCCAGTTTGGGGGTTGGGGAGGGAGCACAGGCTATGGGGCTGTGGACCAGGTCAGAGAAGCAGAGGGAACTGAGGGGCTGCACAGATTGGTGACTCTACTGCTTTTGGGGGCATGGGGACACCAACGCTGCCCTCTCTTCCTCCCCAGGGAACGTGGGAGACTAGGTCTCTGCTCAGTGATGGTGCAAAACCTTTGGGACAAATGCCAAAAGTGTGGTTTTCACAGGATGACTGCTGAGGCCAGGCATAGACCTGATGGCCAGAAAGACACCTCAGGGCCACAGCAGAGGTGCAGGGACAGGAGGCAGACTCATGGATCTTTCTGCTGTCCCTAAGTCTCCTTTCCCTGCCCTTAAGTGCACAATGTTTTCCTGCATTGATCTTGACTCTTGTTAAAATCTCTCAGTTTCCTTAGTGAGAGACTCAGTATAAGTGACTTGTGAGAAGAGCATGGGCTCTCCCTGCCAGGGATACACCTCTAATGGCAATGTTTCAGACGTCTATGATGGGACAAATGGGAGAAGCATTTCGGGAGTGACAGAACCTTGAAATTCTCCTGCACTTCTGGTGGGAGTTTAGATTGGTACGAACACTTTGGCATCTGTTGATAGTATCGACTAAAACACATACCCTACAACCCAGCAAGTCCACTCCTGCCAAAGAGGAGTAAGTATGTATATGCTCACCAAAAGACACATACCAAAATATTCAGAGCAGCATTCTTTAACAATAGTCCCAAATTGGAAACTACCCAAATGCCCATTAAACAAGAAGACTTGTTATATAAATAATTCTAGACTCACATACTAAGGGTAAATCATCTACAACCACCAGCAGCAATATGGCTGACTCTCACAAACGCAGTAATGGGCCAAAGAAGCCAGGCCCAAAAAAGCATCCAGATTTCTCAGTCCAATTATATAAAGTCCAAAACAGGTAAAACCTGTAGATGCTGTTAGAAGTTGGGATAATGGCGACCCTGGGAAGAGAGTATTGACTGAAAGGGCTTGCTGGGGAACTGGTAGTGATCTCAGTGCTAGTTACATAGGTGTGGGGAGAACGTAAAATTTCAAAGAGCTGTTCGCTTACATGTGCACTTTTCTGAATATTTGTTGTATTTCAATTTTTAAAAATGTTAAGGCCTCCAACTCCTTTGCTGTACTATGTGAGTAGCTGGGCTTAAGGCAGGCTCCAGGTAGAAAGTTGTTTCCTATATTGAGCTGAAGCCGACTCGCTACCACTGCACCCCCTTAGCCTGGTTCTGCCCTTGGCAGGTCACAGATTTGTGTAGTCCCCTCGTAACTTCATGTCCCCCTGAGTATTTGTTTCTGGACAAGCATATCCTCTTCCTCAATCTCAATGGGACAACGTTTGTACTCTAGAACTGCCAGATGTAGAAATAACTACCCTCTTTGGGTGAGACCTTAAATTGATCTTATAGGTGGGTCAGAGTTTTTTGTTTTATTTTTATTTTCCCTCATTTCTTGCTGGAGACAGTGCTCCAGCTTCCAGCCCTCCACCAAAGGTGAGAATACTCTGATCAATCAAGAACGTGTGAACCCCCCAGCTGTCTCAGCTCCTTAAACAAAGTCAGGATCCAGAGGGGCTGGTCCAGGACCTACAGCCAAGCTCCAAGGCTGGGCCTGGGAACCAATTCGTGGGCGGGAGGGAGAGGGGTAATTCTGACCCCTTTCAATCCTTTCTGTGGGGCTCACATTGTCATACCTCATTGAATTAGGGGCTGGTGCCTCTCCACATTCTTTCACTGAAGTGAGCATAATTCCTGCGCCAGGAGTAGTTTTCACAGGAATATTATGAACATGGCACAGGAAAAGGCACACAGAGCCCAGTGTGATGGCCCTAAGGATGGGTTAGGCCCATCTGCTTCCCAGAGAAAGGAAAAATGATTAATCCCTTAGTGAATGTCAGCGAGGTCTTCAGGCTCAAGAAGGGAATCTGACCAATAGTTTCTTGTAATGATTTCCATGTTCACCATCTCGGTTGTCCTCTTCTGATAATCCAAATTGGAATGACTTGATTTCTGACATAATAAGAACAACTGATTTCTCATGGCCCTACTCTGGTTTAGGCTCAGCCACAAAGTCACTTAAAATTTACTTAAGCTGACTTTTTTTTTTTTTTGAAGACAAAACAACTTATTTATACAGAACTCCACCTAGCAAGAATGAAAGTATAGCTCAGGCATGCCAACAATAGGACACTTTTCTAGCCAGATAAGACAATACCCATGAAGAGAAATTGTACTTTGCAGACTCTTTACTGTTGTAGAGTTTGTTACATAACCATCACCAGGACCAGCTAGGTAATTTGCAGTGCCCAATGCAACATGAAAATGTGGACGCCCTCGTTAAAAAATTTTCATGATTTCAAGATGGTGACAGCAAAGCATTAAACCAAGCCTGGGGCCCTGTGTGACTGCAGAGGTCATGTACAGTCTGTGAAGGGGGCCTTGGGTACAGAAAGACTGCAAGGAGGATGTTCCTTTAAGGTTGGGAACCTGTCAAGAATGTTGATAGTTTACACAGTATTGGAGAACCTGGTCAATGTGTAAGAAATGAACAAACAACAAAAAAATAAGAGGATTGAAAGTGAAGAGATAACAGTATCATTATTTGCAGATAATATGAAATTCCTGGGGAAACTAATATAATCAAGAGGAGAATAAAGCTACTTGTGCTAATAAGATAGTTCAGCAAGTTGACCAGATAAAAGATCAAAATAAGAAGAGTATAGGGCTTCCCTGGTGGCGCAGTGGTTGAGAGTCCGCCTGCCGATGCAGGGGACATGGGTTCGTGCCCCGGTCTGGGAAGATCCCACATGCCGCAGAGCGGCTAGGCCCGTGAGCCATGGCTGCTGAGCCTGCGCGTCCGGAGCCTGTGCTCTGCAAGGGGAGAGGCCACAACAGTGAGAGGCCCGCCTACCGCAAAAAAAAAAAAAAAAAAAAAAAAGAAGAGTATAAACAAGTTGCAGGAATAGGGATGGAGCATGGACTTGTAAGGGGATCTAATCTCTTACAGCTGTTGCCATCTTGTAGTAGGAGTTGGAATGGAGGGAGGGGTCTCGCTCCTTTGCATCCGCCTGCTGAGAGGACTTCAGTGTGATCCTTGGAAAAGGGCTTTGTATCCCCTGGAGTTTAGGGCACTTTTACACTGGGTCTGCACAGGGCTGATGGATCCCCAGATAAGAAGCTGAGTGTCTTCGGATGCAGGGCCAAGCCGGAGCAGAAGGCTGAGAGGGGAGGACACTGCCCTCCTTTTGGTGCCACAGAAGGCACAGAATGGTGGGGGAAAGGATGCAAAGTGGGATAGGAATGTTTTGCTTGGGGTCATTTAAATAGAGATTCAATAGAGGACCACCAGGAGGTATTTTACAAAGAAGTGCTATGTGGAGCAGATCCTGATATGGAGCGGGAGAAATTTGATGCTACTTCAAGTCTGGGGTTTTAAATGTCCTGTTCACAAGTAAGACTGTTGAGTCAGAAATCCAAGACTTAATCCGCAGCTCTGACACTTGTCTGCTCTGTGAATTTGTACAAATCCTTTAACTTCTACAAACTAGGGTTTCCCCCTCTGTGGGTTTAATATTCTCACAACAACATCTACCTCCCAGGATTATGGTGACAAATAATCTAATGATTACCTCCAGTAATCATGGCATGGGGGTGATGTATGTATGTAATGTATGTAATCGTAAAGCATCTTTATTTTTGGTTCCCTTTACTTCTTTAAGTGTATTCTCTGGGACTAGTTCTTCTCTGCTCCTGGATCACATCTAGGACAAGTCTCTTGAGTTTTGTGGTCCCTCTCAGGTAATAAAAGCAGTCTCAGCTCAATAATTCATATTTTTAATCCGGTGAAAAATTAAACTTTACACTTCATCCACAGTTTTGGCTTCTGCACATTCACAGCTTGGGCCTGGAGCCGCGGCTGCTGAATTGGTCCAACGTGTTGAGTTTGAATTCCTGAGCTGTGATCCTGCCTCCTCAGCCTTGTTAATCAGGGTTTCTGACCCCTCTAGGATCAAAGTGTGGGAGAGAGTGGAAAAAAGTGACAGGAAAGTTCTTACTTGTCTGACACTGGGGGGACCTAGAAGTAGGGCTCTCTGGTCTCAGTGGTTCCTGTGGGGACAACTTTGGGGGTTCTTCAGAGACAACCCCTCTCCCCTGCCCCCATAACTGGGAAAAGCATCTCAAATTTGTCCATTAAGTATAACACGTGCTGTAAATTTTTGTATATCACCTTTATTAAATTAAGGCAGCTCTCTCTCTACTCCAGGTTCTAAGCAAGTTTTTAAAAAATCATAAATAGATCAATGCATTTTCTGGTAGCTTGAGATATCATTAACTTATTGCTTATTGTTGCTTATTCTACTAAGAAGGAAAATTACATTCATAAAATTTCTGATGTTAAACCATCCTCACAGGTTTTGGATGAACTTACTTAATCATGATGCATTTTTTTATAATTCAGTATCTGATTTGGTAAGCTAAAATTTTGTTTTGATTTTCACATTAATGTTCAGAAGTGAAATGAGCCTATAATTTCCTTCTCTTCTATTATTTTTATCTGGTTTAGTAATCAATACTGTACTGATCTCATAAAATTAGTGGGACAGATTTTTCTCTGTTTTTGTTTTCTGGTATAATCTGTTTAAGATTAGAATTAACTGTTTCTTAAGAGTTTGATAGAACTCACCTGTAAAACCATCTTGGCCTGGATTTCTGGGGAAGAAGAGATAATTAACTCCTGTTTTAATCTCTCTGATTACTAGTCAACTCAAATTCCCTATTTTTCTTGTGCTGATACTGGCATTTTGTGTTTTCTTGGGTACCTACATATTTTAGTAAATTTTAAAATATATGAGCACACAGCTTTTTTTTTTTTTTTGCGGTACGCGGACCTCTCACTGCTGTGGCCTCTCCCGTTGCGGAGCACAGGCTCCGGACGCGCAGGCTCAGCGGCCATGGCTCACGGGCCCAGCCGCTCCGCGGCATATGGGATCCTCCCAGACCGGGGCACGAACCCGTATCCCCTGCATCGGCAGGCGGACTCTCAACCACTGCGCCACCAGGGAGGCCCCGAGCACACAGCTTTTCATAATACCTTTTAAAATGAGTTTTATTGAGCTATAATTTACATACCATAATATTCACCCTTTTTTAAAGTGTATGATTCAGTGGTTATTTACAGAGTTGTGCCACCATCAACACTATCTAATTTCAGAACGTTTTCATCATCCCAGAAAGAAATCCCATGACGTTAAGAATTATCCCCCATTCTCTTCCACCCACCTAGCCCCTGGCAACCATTAATTTACTTTCTGTCTCTATGGATTTTCCTGTTCTAGACATTTCATATAAATGGAATCATACAATATCTGGCCTTTTATGTCTGGCTTCTTTTATTTACCATAATGTTTTCAAGGTTCATCATGCCATAGCATTTATCACTACTTCATTCCCTTATATGGCTGCATAAGATTCGATCATATAAATACACCAGATTTTCTTTATCCATTCAGCATTTGATGGGTACTTGGTTTGTTTCCAGTTTTGGCTATTGTGACTAATAGTGCTATGAACATAACTGTTGGTAAACAGTTGGTGTCCTGAGATCCCTGAGTGCATCCTGCTGCCTGATCCATGTGCCCTGTTCCCTGAGATCCACCCCTATAATCACAGAACTAAAGGGTTAATGTCAGGCAAGGCAGGGGTCTCTCAGTTCTCCACCACAGGGCTGTGGTTGGTATGTGTTCTCAATGGAGGAGTCCACACACTACTGGTTGGTAAGTATTTTAAATATCAGCCTTGGGTCTTTCCTTGTAAGATTTCCTTTGAACAAAGGGTTCACCAGTGTCAAAAATTCAGCAAACCATCAATAATTTTCTTTCATGTTAGATTTGAGGAAACTGAGATCCAGAAGGGTTAAATCATTTATTTAAAATCACATACATAATTTGTTCAAAATCAGTCACCTACCGTGTGACAGACTCAAGGCTGGAAGTGATTTCTTTACCCTCAGGCTAACATTCTGCCCACTCCACTAAGAAAGACTGTCAGCAAAATCCAACAGTTTCTTTTTTCTGATTTATGCCAAAATTTGGGCACATTAGGTTCCAAGGGGATTTATTTCCCAGAAAGAACATTTAAAAAGACTAGAAATATTAATAAGTTGTATTAGTGCCAGAAATAGGTAAAGTTTTAAAAAATAAACCAAACATCTCAGCTCCTCTATCACATAGTGCTGGCCATCCTTATCCTAAAGAAAGCCCCACAGCTGCATTCTGGGCTGGCCTGTCACATCCTGTGAGAGCCCAGAAAGTCCATCTGAAACAAATGATTTCTACAGTGTTTTTTATGAGTTGGGCTATGGTCTCTCTCCACATCTGTGCACCTCGCTACTGCATCTGTTGAGTTGGAGCCACGGTCTGTGGTCTTGAATATCAAGATCCTCTTTGGGCTGCTGCATCTGCTGAAGATTTTTTTATTGTGCTTTTTCATGTGGATGGCCCAGCGCCAGCCATACCCAAGGAAATGCTGAGGAGCAGAAAGTAGGCAGGGATGCTCTGGGAAAACTGGAGGTGAAAACTGAGAGTCCTGACGGGACGTTGCCGGTGCAGAGCATTTCCTCTGCTCTCTCTGCCATTCGCCTTCCTCCCCCTTTCCGTGGACATTCTCTTTCCTGGGGTCTCTACCTTCTCCCAGCTGCTGTATTGCCCTGAAAAACGTGAATTCATTCAACCCAAGTGCGAAACTCCTCCCTCCCCCAGCAGGTGGGGCCTCGGAGCTCTAAGCAGGCAGCTGGAGCCACAGCCCCAAAGCGCCAAAGCAGGAGGGTTGCTTCTCTAGCATCACACCTCAATCGCAAGTTTCTGTGAAGGAAGGCGTTTGGGCAGGCTTTGGGTAAAGCCTGAAATTGTGTTTGAGGCAAATAACACAAATCTGCATCAATTCCTTTCTGAACACAGAGAGGCAGCCTTGAAGGAACTAAGAATTTAGTTAAATAAAATACAGATCTTGCAAGAGGGAAGAGATATGGGGACATATGTATATGTACAACTGATTCACTTTGTTATAAAGCAGAAAGTTAACACACCATTGTAAAGCAATTATACTCTAATAAAGATGTTAAAAAAATAAAATACAGATCCTCCATTCAATGGAATATTATATAATCAATAGGGATTGCATATTTGAAGAATTTTAATGATGTAGGAAAATACGTACAATATAATATCAGGTGAAAAAAGCCAGAATTGTGTAGATACTATGAGCTCTAATGTGTAAAAATAATATGTGTATAATGAAAATTATATATATGTGTATTATATATATATCACTCATTACATATGTAATATATATGACATGTATAAGATGAGTGTTTTATATATATACACACATACATACATACATACATACATTCTTGGGGGAAAAAAAACAAGAAGGAAAAATACCAAAATGTTAATGCTGAGGTTCTTACTGAATTATAAGATTATGGCTAATTTTTTGTCCTCATGCCTTTATATTTCCAACTATTCTATAATGAACATTAATTTCTTTAATTAGAAAGTTATTTTAAAACAATGAAGTTAGAACCAACAGAATATTAGACCAGAGTCACAGTGGAAACATGAATCTAATCTCTTCGTATTCCAAAAAGAGAAAACAGGAACCATGCTCAAGGACTTGGCCTGAGCTTGTTTTGTAACTTAAGCTGCGTCCTGGCTTTTGAGTCAGTGTTTGTCCACCAAGTTGCTGCTTGAATGCCATTTTTTTATAATGTTCTTAATGATTTTTAAAATCTTAGCTTTACATAGAACCTCTTACAAGGGCTTTCTCATAGTTATTTCATGTGATTATCATAGCACATCTATGATGTTAAGTATTCTGGGTTGAATTGTGTCCCCCATCCTCAAAAATCAAATGTTGAAGTCCTAGCCCCCATTTATCTCATAATGTGACTTAATTTGGGGATAAGGTCTTTACAGAGGTAGTCAAGTTGAAGCAAAGTCATCAAGGTGGGCCCTAATCCAATATGACTGGTGTCTTTATAAAAACAGGAAATGTAAACACAGAGACACATATAGAGGGGAGGCAGTGTAAAGAGACACAGAGAGAAGACTGCCATCTACAAGCCAAGGAGAGGGGACTGAAACAGATCCTTCCCACACAGCCCTCAGAAATAAACCAACCCTGCCAACACACTGATTTTGGACTTCTGGCCTCCAGAACTATGAGACAATAAATTACTGTCACTTAAGCCACCTGGTTTGTGCTATTTTATTACAGCAGCCCTAGCAAACTACTACATTGAATAAGGCCAACTTCAGTCTCCTCATTTTTACTGTGGGGGACTTTGAGACTCACAGATGCTACGTGACTCAAAGCCACAAAGTGAGTTTGCAACAGAGCTGGGACCAGACCCAGATTTCTACCTCCTCATCTGGGGCTTTTTCTACCTTGCCAAGATGCCCTTTTCTGGTTCTTAATTTTTTTTTAATTAAAATTTTTATTTTGAGATAATTATAGATGCATATACAGTTGTAAGAAACAATACAGACAGATCCCGTCTACCCTTTACCTAATTTCCCCCAATGGTAATGCCTTACAAAACTATAGTACAGTATTTCAACAAGGATACAGTCAAGATACAGGCATTTCCATCATCACAAGAATCCTTAATGTGTCCTTTTCTAGCCGTAGTCACTTTGCTTCCACCCCCACCTTCTCCTTAACTCCTGACAACCACTAATCTGTTCTCCATTTCTATAATTTGGTTATTTCAAGTATGTTATATGAACAGAATCATACAGTATGTAACCTTTGAGGACTGGCTTTCTTCACTCATCATAATTCTTTGGTGATTTATCCAAGTCTTTGTGTGTATCAATAGTTCATTCCTTTTTATTGCCAAGTAGTATTCTTGGTGTAGATATACCACTTTGTTTAACCATTCACCTATTGAAGGACATCTGTGTTGTTTCCATTTCCTGGCTATTAGAAATAAAGCTGTTATGAACATTTGTATACATGTTTTTGTGTGAACATATGTTTTCATTTCTATGGGGTAAATGCCAAACAGTGCAATAGTCAGATTGTATGATAGTCGCAAGGTTCGTTTGTTTTTCTTTGAGAAACTGCCGAACTCTTTTACACATTGGGTATACCGTTCTTCATCTCTCCCGTTAACATACGAGGGATCCAGTTTCTCCATATCCTCTCCAGCATTTTGGTGCTGTCACTATTTTTTTTAATATAAATTTTCTTTATTCTAATACAGATTATTTCAGTACAGATACTTAGAGTCCTCTTTAACTTGCCTTTACGGAGCAAAATGCTGAATTGATGATCTTGTGATGTTTTAAATGTTTTTTTTAATTGAAGTATATAGTTGATTCACAGTATCGTGTTAGTTTCAGGTGTATAGCACAGTGTTTCATATATATATATATAATATTATATATTTTATTTATTTATTTATTTGGCTGCCCCGGGTCTTAGTTGCGGCACGTGGGATCTTCGTTGCGCATGTGGGATCTTTCAGTTGCAGCATGTGGGCTCTTAGTTGCAGCATGTGAACTCTTAGTTTTTTTTTTTAGTTGCTGCATGCGGGATCTAGTTCCCTGACCAGGGATCGAACCCGGGCCCCCTGCATTGGGAGCACGGATCCTTAACCACTGGACCATCAGGGAAGTCCCCATATTATATATTTTATATATATTCTTTTTCAGATTCTTTTCCCATATAGGTTATTACAAAATATTGAGTATAGTTCTCTGTGCTATACAGTAGGTCCTTGTTGGCTATTTTATATATAGTAATGTGTATATGTTAATCCCAACCTCCTAATTTATCCCTGTCCCTACCTTCCTTTCCCCTTTGGTAACCATAAATTTGTTTTCCATGTGAGTTCCCTTTCTGTTTTGGAAATAAGTTCATTTGTATCCTTTTTTGTTTTTAGATTCCACATATAAGCAATATCATATGATATTTATTTTTGCTATTCTGATGGGTGTGTAGTGATATCTAATATCATGATTTGCACTTCCCAAGTGGTCAGTGATGTTGAAAATCTTTTTACGTGCTTATTTGCCATCGGTATATCCTCTGTGAAATGTCTTTTGCCCATTTTCTAAATGGATTATTTGTTTTTTACTGTTGATCTTTGAGAGTTCCTTACATATTCTAGATTCTGTTCTTTTATGAGACATGTGGTTTGCAAATATTTCTCTCACTCTGTAGATTGTCTGTTCATCCTCTTTTGGTCTGTCAGAGAGCAAAAGTTTTAAATTTTGATGAAGTTCAGTTTATCAATTTTTCCTGTTATAGATTGTGCTTTTTGTTTCAAGTCTAAGAATTCCTTGCCTAACTCTAGATACCAAAGATGGTTTCCTATGTTCTTTTCTAAAAGTTTTATAGTTTTACATTTTATATCTAAGTCCAAGTTCATGATCCATTTTGAGTTTGTATAAGTTATGAAGTTTAGGTTGAGGGTTTTCCCCCTCATGGATGTCCAAATGCTCTAACACTTTTTGTTGAAAAGACTATCCTTATTCCATTGAATTGCCTTTGTACCATAGTTGGCATATTTGTTTGTATCTCTTTCTGGGCCATATGTTTGTTTCATTGATCTTTGTGTCTATCCCTCTACCAATACCACATCTTAATTATTATAACTATATAAGTCTTAATATTGGGTAGGTTGATTCCACTTTATTTTTCTTTTTTAGAATTGTTGTAGCAATTCTATATTCCTTGAAATTTCATATAAATTTTATTTTATTTTTTATTGAAATATAGTTGATTTACAATGTTGTGTTAGTTTCAGGTGTAAAGCAAAATGATTCAGCCATACATACATATATATCTATTTTTTTCAAATTCTTTTCTCTTATAAGTCATTACAAAATATCGAGTATAGTTCCCTGTGCTATACAGTAGGTCCTTGTTGGTTATCTGTTTTATATGTAGTAGTGTGTATATGTTAATCCCAAACTCCTAATTTATCCCTCCCTCCCTTTCCCCTTTGGTAATCATAAGTTTGTTTTCTATGTCTATGGGTCTATATCTGTTTTGTATATAAGTTCATTTGTACCTTTTTTTTTTTAGATTCCACATATAAGCAATATCACATGATATTTGTCTTTCTTTGTCTGGTGTACTTCACTTAGTATGATAATGTCTGGGTCCATCCATGTTGCTGCAAATGGCATTATTTCATTCTTTTTTATGGCTGAGTTAATATTCCATTGTATAAATATACCACATCTTCTTTTTTTTTTTTTTTTTTTTGTGGTACGCGGGCCTCTCACTGTTGTGGCCTCTCCCATTGCGGAGCACAGGCTCCGGACGTGAAGGCTCAGCGGCCCTGGCTCATGGACCCAGCCGCTCCGCAGCATATGGGATCTTCCCGTACCGGGGCACGAACCCGTGTTCCCTGCATCGGCAGGCGGACTCTCAACCACTGCACCACCAGGGAAGCCCCCACATCTTCTTTATCCATTCATCTGTTGATGAACATTTGAATTTTAGAATAATATCATCAGGACTTCCCAAGTGGCACAGTGGTTAAGACTCTGTGCTCCCAATGCAGGGGGCCTGGGTTTGATCCCTGGCCAGGGAACTAGATCCCACATGCATGCTGCAACCAAGAGTTTGCATGGCACAACTAAGGAACCTGCATGCCACAACTAAGGAGCCAGCTAGCCACAACTAAGGAGCTCACCCGCCACAACTAAGACCCAGCACAACCAAATGAATAAGTAAGTAAATATTTTTTAAAAGAGAATAATATCATCTATATCTACAAAAAAAATCTTCCTGACATTTTGATAGGAATTACATTAAACCTGAATATCAATTTAGGGAGAATTGACATCTTTACTACATTTAGCCTTCTCATCCAGGAACATGGTGTTGTCCCTCCATTTATGTAGATATTCTTTGATATATTTCATTTTTCACTTTTCCAGTGAGTTTTTAGTTATTAGTTCAGTCATGATTCAGAATCCCAGGGTAGAGATCACAGTGTAGCCCGGTCTCACTTCACTACCCTGGGAGAAGGACAGAGAACAGGGGAGAGGGAAGTGGAGACCGTTCCAATCATTGCAGGAAATGTGCCCTGTGGTCATCTTCTGCCCTGTGGTCATCCCAGGCTGACACCCAGGATATGAGATAGAGGGACTTACATACATGGCAGTGCCATTTACATGTAGCAGGCTTCACCCGTTTTAGCGGTCACTGCCTTCTCGTAGTGGTGGAAGTGCAGTGGTTCTGCCAGCAGTTCCTGGTCTGGTTCTGGTTGTCTGACAGTGTGAGATTTGACTCTCATTTTTCTCAACGTATTGACTTTTGTGCTCAGTGTAGCCAATCTCCCAACCATTGTAGCAGCCTCCTTTGCCTGCTGCCTCCGTGTACCCTGCTGCATCTTTAGCCACTGAGCGTGACACTACCTTCATGCTGCACACCCTCCTCTTGCTTCTCAGATGCTGGCCTTGACAGTGTTTCTATGAAGGGAAGGACAGAGGATGGGGAAAGGAAGGAAAGGATGGAAAGGTCCTATTATGCTCTTAGACATCAGAGATCTATTAACAGAAAAAAGCAAACAACAAAACTACAAAGTCAGCTTACTGACCTTCTTAGTACCTTTCTCTGTAAACTTAGAGGAATGATTTGTCCAGAAGATGTAGCTTCCCTCCCAATTCACACCCTTCTTTTCCAAAATAAAAGTGCTGTCTTTGTGACAGCTGAGTAAGGACTGGTGGCTGAATTTTTAATGTAATTTTTGAGGGAGGAGCCCTTTCCAGGTGGAGTTGACAGCAGACTAAGGCAGAGTGTCGTGTCAGACATAGGAGCAGAAACACTGGGGCTGCAAAACTTAGCCCTGAAAAACACCCTGGAAATACCCAGCCTAGCCATTGCCAACTTCCTGCCCTTGGCAACACACAACAAGGATGGATGACATTTACTTGCTTGACACATGGGGTGTTCCCAGATGTTTTACAGGCTGCTACATGGAGAAGATAGGCTATGAGTTATATGCAAATCCCAGCATGCAATTCTGCCTTGTCTCTTCCAGAGGAGGACACTTGTAAGGGTATCATGTAATGAAGCTAATACTAGTGACCTGGACTAATCCTACATTGTGTACATAAGAAACTGAGTCCTAGAGAGCTTAAACAGTTTGCCTAAGAGCTCACAGACAGAACTCCAGATTGTTCTCTTTTTGTTCCTCTTTCTAACATTGGTCCAGAAAGCTCTGAATCAGAAATTCTAAAGATGCCAGCTGGATCTTAAGTTCACAGCACAATTGGGCTTTCATATAGGTCTATACTGCTTCTGAAACTGTCAGGGAGAGCATCTGCATGTCTATCCTTTAGAGCTTTGTATAGTCACTTTTATTCCAGGATTCAAATTTTTGGTTTTATATGGATTTAATCAGAAACACCTTATGAACAGTTTGGATCCCAAATTAGACCTTAACATGTAACACAGTCATGAAAAAAAATATGGAGCATTCTCTGAAAATGATTTTCTCTTTGGAATTTCCAGATTCCTCTTAGATGTTCCTTGGGACATCCATCAAATCCTGAGTTTATACATGCAAAGCACTTCAAAGAGGATCTTTTTTTTTTCTTTTTGCCATACCACGTGGCATGTGGGATTTAGTTCCCTGACCAGGGATCAAACCCACACCCCCTGTATTGGAAGCATGGAGTCTTAACCACTGGACCGCCAGGGAAGTCCCCAAAGAGGATCTTATACACAGCATACATGCACATATTAATTGCCCATGAAGTTAGCAGTTATTAGGGGGGCAGTATGGTATACTGGTTATGAATATGAGTTCTTCAGCCAGACTTTTGGGTTTTTACTTCTTGCTTATTGGTCCCACTTAAATTCTGATCTCACTATTGAGTTGTGGGAACTTGGATAATTACCTAACCTCTCTGTGCCTTGGTTTCCTCCTTTGTAAAATGTCATACAGTAAGGATATAATAAGTATTAGGTTTCACTATTATACTAGGTATTCATGTTTTCCCTCCCCACCCAGATTAAAGGCTCTCCGGGCAGGTGCCACAGATGAGGGAAGGCTCTTGTAGCCTACAGTGGGTACATTTCACACAGCACCTACTCAATCAATATTTCTGGAATGACAGAGTGTGCCAGAAGCCAACCTGAACTGAGGGGCAGGGCTGCCTCCAAAAAAAAACTGGTCTGGGGCCTCCCTGGTGGCGCAGTGGTTGAGAGTCCGCCTGCCGATGCAGGGGATACGGGTTCGTGCCCCGGTCTGGGAGGATCCCACGTGCCGCGGAGCGGCTGGGCCCGTGAGCCATGGCCGCTGGGCCTGCGCGTCTGGAGCCTGTGCTCCGCAACGGGAGAGGCCACAGCAGTGAGAGGCCCACATACCGCAAAAAGAAAAAAAAAAAAAAAAAAAAAAAAAAACTGGTCTGCAAACCCAACCTTCTACCCTGAGAACTATGATGCTCAAAGCCACATCTGAAATCTGGGGGCGGGGGGTCTGTGTGAGTGTTTCCCAAACACTGTGAACTCATTTCAAAAAGAAGTAACCAAATACATCATTGTCTGAGGGAGGCCCCCATTCCATCCAGGGGAGAAAAGGAGGATGAGTTCTCCTAGAATGGCTTGTAGTGGGGATTCATCTGCCACAGCCTAGTTTCTTACAGAGTCTGTGGAGGCCACTGCCACCTGCAGCTCTGTCCCACCTCCCCTTACCTGTGGGCTAATGCATGAGGAGGCTGGAAACGGAAGAAGCCAGCAACATTTCCCCAACAGATCACTCGTTCACTCCTAGCACTTGGTATGCTCACCTTGGGATCCCTATTTGGTCCCACTGTGAGGTAGCCAGAAAGCAGGGGTAATGAAGAAGAGAGCCTCCCTCATTCTCCCTACATACCCTCCCCCACTATATGCTTTCTAGTCTCTCCCTCCCTCCCTCTGGAGGTGAATATGACAAACGTATAGAGAGTAAATAGAGAAAGAGGATGTGCCTCTGGGGGAGGCTCTTGTTTTGGTGGCTTCCAAGCAAGTGGCCTTCGGACTTTTGGTTACAGGGCCCTCAGCTGCAAACCCCACATTTTAGTAAAAGGCTATTTACACAACAGTCCATGGGCTGGGCTGAGTCATGAGCTGCTTATTACCTATGCATAAGGAGGTAGGTTCAAAAATTGAGAGTATGTATTTAGAAACTTTCATATAGCATTTCACATTGTAATTTTATTCTTGTTGAATCTAGTAATAAGAAATTAGGACTTATAGCTGACACATTGTGGAAATTGACTGGGAAGAGGCACAAGAGAAATTTCTGGGATGATGTACACGTTCTGTATCTTGATATTGTTTTGTATTACACAGTCATATGCATGTCTTAAGACTCTTTGAATGATACATTTAAGATAAGCACATTTTACTATATGTAAATTTTACCTCAAAAAAACCCCACAAATATTAAAACCTAGTTCATGATATGCATACTGAACTATCTAGGGGTAAAGGTTACTAATGTCTGCAACTTACTTTGAATGTATCAAAACATAATTTGTATTAATGAATGGACAGAGGAATAAATAGATAAGTGAAAAAACAAATATAACAAAATGTCAGTGGTAGGATCTAGGTGGTGGGTGCATGTGGGTTCCCTGTGCAATTCTTTCAGCTTTTCTGTATGTTTTCAAATCTCCACAATGTTGGGGAAATATTAAGGCTTGCATTTTATATGCCTTTATTGGGTTTTTTCTTTTATAATCAATTTTTATTGCATGTTACAAAAGTACCAAAAGGGAAGAAATCAGAGGGGAAATTTTAAAAATCTTTAAACTAATGAAAATAGAAAAACAATGTTTAAAAACTTATGGGATGCCATAAAAGCAGTTCTAAGAGGGAAGTTTATTAGGAATAAACTCGTACATTAAGAAAAAAGAAAGATTGAAATTAACTAAATTTATACCTCAAGGAACTAGAAGAAAAAGAACAAACTAAGTCCAAAGTTAGTAGAGGAAAAGAAATAACAAAGATCAGAACAGAAGTAAACGAAACAGAGACTAGAAAAACAATGGGAAACAACAAAACCAAGAGTTAGTTTTTTGAAAAGATAAACAAAATTGACAAAGCAGTCCTAAGAAGAACAAGGCTGGAAGCATCACACTTCCTGATTTCAAACTATACTACAAAGCTATAGTAATCAAAACAGTATGGTACTGGCATAAAAACAGATACGTAGGCCAATGGAATAAAATAGAAAATAGAATAAAATAGAAATAAACCCACTCATATACAGTCAACTAATTTTTGACAAGGGTGCCAAGAACATACGATGGGTAAAGGATAGTGTCTTCAATAAGTGATGTTGGGAAAACTGGATACCCATATGCAAAAAATGAAACTGGACCCCCTTTCATATACCACTCAAAAAAATTAACTCCAAATGGATTAAAGTCTTAACTATATGTCATAGAAGAAAACATAGGAAAAAAAAGCTCCTTGACCCTGTCATGGAAATGATTTATGACACCAAACAAAGGCAAAAAAAGCAAAACAAACAAGTGGGACTACATCAAATTAAAAAGTTTTGCACAGCAAAGGAAACAGCGAAATGGAATGAGAGAAAATGTTTGCAAATCATATGTCTGACAAGGAGTTAATATCTAAAATATATAAGAATTCACAAAACTCAGTAGCAAAAAAATTTTAAAAAAACCAATCCAATTTAAAAAATGGGCAGAAGACCTGAATAGACATTTTTCTAAATTATTCATACAGATGACCAACAGGTACATGGAAAGATGCTCAACATCACTAATAATTAGGGAAATGCAAATCAAAACCACAATGAGATATCACCTCACACTTGTTAGGGTGGCTGTTATCAAGAAGACAAGAGATGGGGGGCTTCCCTGGTGGCACAGTGGTTGAGAGTCCGCCTGCAGGGGACACAGGTTCGTGCCCCGGTCCGGAAAGATCCCACATGCCACGGAGCGGCTGGGCCCGTGAGGCATGGCCACTGAGCCTGCACGTCTGGAGCTTGTGCTCCGCAACGGGAGAGGCCACAACAGTGAGAGGCCCGCGTACCACAAAAAAAAAAAAAAAAAAAAAAAAGAAAAAGAAAACAAGAGATGAACATTAGCAAGAATGTGAAGAGAACACTTATACACTGTTGGTGGGAATGTATACTGATACAGCCATTATGGAAAACAGTATGGAAGTTTTTTCAAAAATTAAAAATAGAACAACCCTATGTTTCAGCAATGCCACTTCTGGGAATATATCCAAAGGAAGGAAAAATCAGTGTTTTGAAGAGATATCTGCACTCCCATGTTCACTGCAGCATTAGTCACAATAACCAAGATATGGGAACAACCCAAGTGTCTATCAGTGGATGAATGGATAAAGAAAATGTACACACACACACACACATACACACACACACACACACACACACAGAGGAATATTATTCAGAAAGAAGAAAATCCTGCCATTTGTGACAACTCGTATGAACCTGGAGGGCATTATGATAAGTAAAATAAGTCAGGCATAGAAAGACAAATACTGTATGGTATGACTTACATGTGGAATCTAAAATAAAATAAAATTTAAAAAGGACTCATAGAAACAGTGAGTTGAATGGTGGTTGCCAGGGGCTAGAGGGTGGAAGAAAGCAGGAGATATTGGTCAAATGGTACAAACTTTTAGTTATAAATTGAATAAGTTCTGAGGGTCTGATGTACAGCATGGTGACTATAGTTAATCATGCTGTATCGCATGCTTGCTAAGAGAGTAGATCTTAAGCATTCTTACAAAAAAAAGGTAACTGTGAGGTTATGAATGTGTTAACTTGTAATCATTTCACAATATATAAATGTATTAAATCATCACATTGTACACTTTAAATATATACAATTTTACTTATCAGTTATACCTCAATTTAAAAAAAAAAAGCCAACCAATTAGAATGGTTCCAGTCCCAACGGAGGGGCTGGTTGCTCCCACCCAGTATTGGTAATAGCAGTTAATGTTGACTGAGCACTCACCGTATGCCCATGACTTTGCTAAGCCCTTGACATGAATTTTCTCATTCCTCTCTACAGGGCTGTAAGCTGAGCACTGTTATGATCCCCACTTTATGTATAACCTCACTGAGGCTCTGAGAGGTGAAGCGACTTGCTCAGTGTCACATAGCTAATAAACAGTGGCATCTGGGTCCACAGCCCCTGCTGTTAAACATGATCCTGAAACCGTGGATAAGCATTAGTTAAATCCATTTCACCTGTAACCTGCCTTCACTAATCAAGCCCATTTCAATTGTTGCTACAAAAGACTTGCATGTCCTCCAAGGGCATGTAGTCTAAGCAATGTTTGCCCAAGAGGTTTTCCAGAAACATGGAGTCAGCTGTGTCTAGTTTGAGCTGAGCCTGGTAAGACAGGATAGGGCCACCAGCCCTCCAACTGGGCATGCGCCAATGTCTGCTCAGTGAACTTTTGATGTCAGTGGGCCAAAAACTCTGCCCTCAGGTCATGCTGTGTGCCTCCACATGTGAACGAGGTCTGTAGCTTAGTTACACCTGCACAAAACCACAATTACCACCATCTTTTCCCAGTCACCTTTACCCACACTGCCCATGCCTCAGATCACCCTGCTTCTTAACCCCATAAATACCCACCAGCCCCTAGCCTTCTGGGAGGTGGTTGTGAGATGTGTTCTCCCCGTCCTCTCGCTTAGGCTGTCTTGCGAAAAATCTCTTTGCTGCAAACCTTGGTGTCTCAGCATTTTGGCTTGCTGAGCGTCGGGCAAAACTAACCTGGTAAGATTAAGTCCTATCTTGAAGGTCAGTTGAAGGATATCATTTTCAGCACCTTTTCTTTACTAACTCAAGATCAGTACTTAGGTCTCACTGGGAAGAGAAGAAAAAGGCAGGAAGGGTCTATGTCTTTACTTTCTGTTCTGAGAAAACTTTGAAATGTTCTGACATCCTTTTGTCAAGTTCACAAAAGCTTTCCTAGTTTCTTCCAAAACGTTCACTCTTTCAAGCAGCAGTAGTCTCTTGATTAACTCTAGCTGTAGGGATATGTAGGAGATTAGATGTGAAAACTCTGATAGTACTCGTACTTCTCGGCTTTCTTCTAACTAAACTAGTTGGGGTCGTTCAAAATTAACTCCAAGGCTCCACTTTTCAAGATTGGCAGCTCTTAAGTAACATTAGAAAAGTAATTTCACCAAAAAAGCGAGAAACGCTGTGGGCTTTCCATTACAAAACTACATGCAAGGACCTCATTGGTTATAGTAATAGAACCTCGGGAAGCAGGTATTGAAGGAAGATAAATATTGTCTTTCTCACAGACACACGAAACAATTTTCTTTTCAAAAGCTAAGTAATCTAGGTGACATGGGTACTAAATTTCTGCTCCTGAAGAAAGGGATAAATGGAACAGTTTTGTCTGAGGAATGACCACAAGGATCAAATTCCCCAGATAACTCCTCTTCTATCTCTTTTGCCCCGAATGCTTTGCCTTTTGAAATGGAAAGTGTGAGTTGAGAAGAGGTCCATTCGAACCAGCCACCCATTGTGATGAAAGACCTCTCTGGGCGCCTCGGGCTACCCCAAGTGAGGCTCACAGCGGCCAGAACCTTGGTTCAGTTTCCCAGTATGTAAACTGCTTTCTCGGAGTTCTGGACGTGGTGGGGCTCCAGCAGATGAACCCATTACTAACTAAACACAAGAGACTTACAGAGAAACCCAGAGGCCAATTGATTGCTTTCTACAGGAGAATGGTCTAGTGAGTTACCTGTAACTGGTCCTCTGCTCAGGGTACTCCTTCCTAGTAGGTTAGCCCACTTAGGAGCACAAGTCGTGTATTAGAGAGTTGCTTGGTAAAGAGGGGAGAGTAGCAAAGTGCAGTGTCTTCATAACTCTTTCCTTGGCTTGGAACTGTTTGTTCTGATAACAACCTACCCTGGAACGGCCGTTATTAGACCCACGTGCCTCCACTTACCTCCCACACCTGTGTAGACTTTATTACCTGATCTCAACACTCCTTCACATTGAGCCAAGACCTGGTCTCAGAATCCTACTCTAAACAGCCAACAAAGTTGTGGTTTTATGGGGCTAACAAACAATGGGACTGCTGCATTACACAACCCCAGGAGCCCTACACACGTTAGTTTTTGTGCTGTGCTACGTGGCACCCTTGTAAAAACCCCTTCTTCCCCACCTGAGTTCTGAACCAATTAAGAAATAAGACACAGGAGACAGGTAAACCCCAATCAAAATGCTATCTTCTAATCAAGATTGTTTGGAAGGTGAGGCTTTTGATTTGTGGGCAAAGCCCTGCTGCCACTCCATCTCTGGATTGGATACTCACCTAGTCACAGGCAGCACTGGAAAACCACAGGCCTTCCCCACAGAAAATTCTGGCCCACTGGGCTTGCAGCCTGCCAGTGGGACAGATCAGAATGCATCCTTGTTGCAGACAGCAGATTTGATGGCAGAAACTGAGAAAGGGCTGAGTCATTCTTTTCCAGATTGACCCGTCAGATAAACCTCTCTTCTCCCTGAACCAAGAACCAGGAGTACTTCTCCAGTGCAGTGGTCCTCACACTTCAGAGTGTGCATCAGAATCACCTGATGGGCTTGTTAAAACAGATTGCTACACCTGTGCCCCCAATATCTGAATCAGTAGGAAAGGGGTGGGGCTGAACTTTGCATTTCTAGAAAGTTCTCAGATGCTGCTGCCTCTGGTTTGGGGGCCACACTTCGAGATCCACTTCTGTAATGGAAGCTCCTGTTTGAAATTTTCTTGTACTCGACCATCAACAGTTGAGGGTTAGCTCATAAAACAGTAGGTAATTATAAGACCTGGTTTACAACTTAGATTGCCCGACACCAGATGAAACCAACTTTTAAAAAGTTTCTAAACCGTAGGTTTTCCAAAGGCCCTTATGAAGCTCATGCACACCCAATTCTTTAGGAGGATCTCAGAGCGTGCAGCATTTCTCAACGTTATTTGATCATAGAATACCCCTTTAAATTTCTCTCTTCCAGGGAGGGGAGGGGGGGCAGAGCTCACCCAAGCGGCATGTGTCCCACTGACCACACTTGGGGAAGCGCTGGACTGGACGAGAACTTCTTCAGTTGCATTTCAGACCACAAGACTTTCTCATGCTTCCTCAATTCTTTGATGCAGTCAGCACAGGTTTAATTCCCAAATGCTGAGATTAGCACTGGGAAACAAAGATGAATGATCTGGACTTGAGGAGCTTACACTGTGAGGGGAGAGGGAGCCAGATGGTGTTGATGAGCACTGTACCCCCATAGCAGTTGCACGAGCTCTGGGAACAGAAGGAAAAGCACACTCGGCTGGGCAAGGAGTGAGTGAAGAAGAGCATGAGGAATTCAGACACTTCCTGTAGGAGTAACACCTGAACAGTCTTAAGTGCTTGGGTAGCAACCTGACCCACATATTCTAGGCTGAGGGAACAGCATGCCCAAAACTTAACAGGAAGAGAGAGCTTGTGAGGCTGGAGCACTGGTGCTGTGGGATGGTGAGCAAGGTGGCTGGAGGGGTGTAAACAAGGTCCACATGGTGATGGTCTGAACTGCTATGTGGCACCTCAGCATAGTCACCGGGTATTTTATAAGGTGGATCACTCCCATAGGGACTCCCTTCATCCCATTCACGTTGGCTTTTACATGGTTTAGCCCCAGAAGTTAAATTCTCTATGATGGGTCAGCAGGCCCCAAAGAGCTGCGTACCGAAGATACCTTCCCTCCTCCTCCTGCTTTTCCCCAGCCTCCAGGGGATGGGCAGGCAGGGATGATTGTCATGGTCTCTGTGTTCCCTGCTGCATAGAACTAGCTGGAAATGAAGATTCCTCTATATGAAGCGGTGGAATGGTGGGATGGGTGCCCATGGGTGTGATAGACCAGAACACGGGGCATACCCACCCCCTTCCCAGCATGTCCTTTGGGCGTCACGTGACAGCACCTGTGTGTGAGAGGACAGCACTGTGGCTCGTGCCTAGATACTAGCCAGATGTTGACATGAGCCTGCTCTTTGTCTCCTCACTGGCTGGCTGAAGACAAGGGGTAAAGGACAATGAGAACAAGTTTGTAGAACCTGTGGGTTCCCTTGATAGCCTTGACCTCAAAGAGTATCTGATGGGTATGTTTTCACACGTTTTTTTGTTTGTTTGTTTTCCCAACTAGACTTGGGAATTCTATTTCACAGCACATTTTGCTCATTTTTATTTTTCAAGCCAGATTTAGCAATTACATTTCACAGGACATCGGAGATGTAAGCAGCTCTATTGAACTGCACGCAATTAGCCAGCTCTCTCAGGTTCAAATAATGCAGCTCTCCTTGAAATTCTTTAGTCCCAGCGGATAGGAAGGGGAGTCTTTTTCTTATTCCTGCATTGTTACTTGAATAAAGATGACACATCCCAAGGTTTGATTCTGGCATCAGTTTGAAAGCTGACCTAACAACAACTTTTGTGAAATACTTGATAGGTTTTACCTTTCTAGAATCAACTGACCAAATGGGGTTCCTGAAAGCTTGAAATCGGCATCTCTCTCTTTCATATTGTCCATTCAGCACTTTAGGAATAGAAAAAGGAGGGGAAGTACCAGGAGAGACAAGATGAAGTCCCTCACTTTAAATACCCGACACAGCTTTATTACTTCCCATGTTTGTCTCCATAATAACCCTCAGAGACCAGAAGCTTTTAGGGATTCACATTGTGTCATACATCATCCCAAAGGCCATTTTGGTCTCCCAGATGATTGCAGAAAAATGAGTGTATTGATCACTCTTCCCTATTTTCAAATCCGTGTAGATGTAAATGAGAAAATGCATTTTTCTAGTTAGGAGTAGATTTATGGTGATATCTCTCTTCCACCAAAGGAAGGGTAATAGTACAAAGACCAGGGATCACGTGGTTAGAGATGGTTATATGACTCCTCAATGGCTCTCAGAGGGTTTATGGTGGCCAGCTTCCCAGACTGTTGCATATCTCAGTCCACATCTGGTGGTAAGACGTTTATTGAGAGTCTGGATTTCGTATTTATAAAGCTTCCATTACCTGTTTTTAACTAGGTGTTAACTTGATAAAGAACTTCAGTGATAGTTAGGATTGTCTTTTTCTCACTTTTATGAACTGCTAAAAATGTTTGCAAGAGTCAAAACATGGAAGATGTGTTCTTTCCTTCCTTTCTTTCCTCTTTAAATTATGGGGCCATATTTTTGGGATAGCATCTTTTGTATTTTTTTTTCAATTGTAATGAAACATTTTAACATTTTAAAATCTGTTAGCAGAAAGAGCAAAGGGCTAGCAATGACAAAACAGACCAACACTTCCTTGCTGTACAAATTAAATCCAAGTTCCAGCTCTGTCTGAAACAATTTCTTTTTAAAACATACAATTTAAGCTCTTTGAGACTGGTTCTTTATTCGAAAAGTGAGGATAATAAGTCTGCTGTACCTGCCTCACACAGTTGAGGATCCAGTGGGATGATTTATGTGAATGCCTCTTGTAAACTGTTGGTTATATTATGGTCTCAACAACCCAGCCGAGTATTAGCTATAAATTACTCCCTTTAGGTTCATTCCTGCAATAGGATAGTCACATCCTAATTCTGTCTGATCACATATGTTCCCCTATTGGTCAATATGTCTAACAAATTGCTTGTCTCTCCACTATCTCCATTCATATATTCAACTCTTGTCTGAAGGCTATGAAATGCCAGTTACTCAGTTTTACCGCTAGAGGGAGCAAAGCCTTTTCGTTTCCTTTTTCTCAAGTCGAGAGTAAATTCTGTTGAGTCAGACAGTACTCTCATATTATGGTACCTACTGAACCAATAAGTAAGTAAGTAGAATCATAAGTAAGTTGATGGTCTGTGGTCTGTGTCTCTTCACAAAATATCTAAGAAAATAATCTCTTAACTAATTACGACTAAAAGAAATTTTTATATCTGTATGTGGGTGTATATATACACGTAGAACTATGTAGAAGTAATGACACCCCAATAGCAACAAGCACACCTAGCACCCAGATCTTGGTTTCTAAATACCATTCTCCAATAAAAGAAGGCAAGACTCCTTGCAGAATTGGTTGATTCTGGGGCTAGAGCAGAAAAATACAACATGAGCTTAAATATTTCGATGCCATACAGGGTGAACACAGTTCAGAAAATTATGACTGCATGTCTAAACACTTGAGTCAACTTGGAGGAACTCCTGATAGCCAAAACTGGGCCCATCTGGACAAAATACATAATGTAATCATGAATCCAAGTGATATAAACAATTGAATGGTTAGGGGATAAGAAACATCTCTTATTACAGTATAATTCCAAATAATAAAAGAAGGAATAATGGAAATACAACATCACCATTAGGAGAACACCACAGTAGTTATTACTGGCAAGAACCATCAATAATAGCTCAAATCAGTGGGTGAAAGCTTGACAAGAAACAGGATATGTGCACAGTCTCAAAGTAACACCCTATATGACACTAATCATAAAGGGAAAAGCTGTAGGTTTATAATGGAGAAACCTGGATACCACCTTTACCAAGTGACCAAAGTTAATCTTACCAGTTACAGAACATGTCAGTTTTCTTTACCTCCTGGTGTGATGCACTGAGAAGAACCCAGTATCACTTCTGTGCTGTCTTTGCCAATATACATAATCTCAGCCTCAATCCTGAGGAATCATAAGACTAATCCAGATTGAAGGACATTGTAAGAAATGACTGACTAGTAGTCATCAAACTGACGTGAAAGACTGAAAAAACTGTTAGACACTGGAGGAGATGAAGACGTGACAACAAACTGCAGTGTCAAATCCTGGATTAGACCAGAAAGGAGAAGACATCAGTGGGAAAACTGAAATACAAATGAGGTCTCAGGATTATTTAATAGTTTTGTATTAAACAGTAACTAGTAACTGTTAGTAACTAGTAGTAATTTCCATGTTTTCATCATTGTATTGTGGTTATATAAGATGTCAATATTAGAGAAAGCTGAATGAAGGGTATAAGTGAACTCTTATTTCAAAACAAAAAGCTTAAAAACCAAATTGAAATTAAGAACCAGGAAATATTTAAATAATACTTTCCATATGCTCAGCACTAAGTGCTTTACATATATTATCTCAGTATAGCCCTTGTCATAACTATGTGAGAAAGGTGCTATATTATCTCTTTTTTTTTTTTTTTTTTGCGGTACGCGGGCCTCTCACTGTTGTGGCCTCTCCCGTTGCGGAGCACAGGCTCCGGACGCGCAGGCTCAGCGGCCATGGCTCACGGGCCTAGCCGCTCCGCGGCATGTGGGATCTTCCCAGACCGGGGCACGAACCCGTGTCCCCTGCATCGGCAGGCGGACTCTCAACCACTGCGCCACCAGGGAAGCCCTATCTCTTTTTTTAGATGAGGAAATTGAGGCCAAAAAAAGTTTAAGTCAATTGCCCAAAGTCACATACCTCTATCATAAACAATAGTAACAACCATGTACTGAGCACCTATTATGCAATTTTGTGTATACAATATTCCATTTTTAATGGTAAAGATAAAATTGAGTCTCAGAGACTTAACGACATGTCAAGAACATACAGCTAGTAAGTAGCAGAGCCAAGATTTAAATGCAGGTCTGTGTTCATTAATGCAACAAATATTTACTAAGCACTGCTGTGTGCCAGGTAGTGTGTTGGGTGGTGGAAATGCAGAGACCAAGGCAGATGAAGGACCTGTCCTCAGGGAGCCCCCAAGCCTCTGTGCTTCCCACAATTTTAATAATGCAGCTATCATCTTACAGCTCAGATCTGACCCACAACTTCTTAGTACTTAGCCTCCACCCATCCACACACGCTTTGTCACTGACCTGGCTTTCTAATATTAGGGTTATCCACATGGAACAGCAGACCCACAGTTTATTCCATAAAATGCAGCTTGGCGGCAGCCATGCAGCACTTCTAAGTGAGGACTCCTGCTTGCAGAACCACAAATGGAAGCTGTTCTAGCTGGATCAAAGCCCTTTACTCCTATTTCAAATAACTGGCTTTGTCACGAGGTGCCTGGCTCATCCCTCCAGTCCGCTGCCTCCCATGGACTATGTACACGTAAAGATTCAAGATGGCTTTCCTGAGCCTTGAGGCTTGCTTAGTATTGGCAAATCAGAAAGTGAGAGGAACAAAATCTGGCCATCTGGTGAGAGTCTATTTCTAACCATTCTTTCTGCCTTCTCCCCATCTATGATAAAAATTCCTTCCTGAACACTGAGTTCTGTGAGCAACAAAAGCCACCAGCCTATTTAGGCTTTTCTGAGATTGCTTATTCTAAAACCTCTGGACATGAGTGGATGCAACTCTTGGAACAGTCATTGATATATAATTTTACCCTACAACAGAGATCACACAATCTATAAGTGTTATTTAGCAATGAAGCATTAGGCACAGGAATATCCAGTCAGAAGTGGGGAAACCCAGTCCATGAATTACAGATCCCTTTATCTTTCCCTTCTTTAGCCCCTCTAGATTCTGTAAGTTTCCACATGTTGCCATCCAAGTGCAGCTCTGGATAGTAGAGTCACCTCTGAAGATCATGGGCTTTAGCAAGCCTTGTGTTGTGTGAGGACCCATTCTTTGGCCCAGCCTCCAAAGGTACACTATACTGTAGCATTAATGTTTCTCCTTTAAACTTCTTTTTTTCAAGTTCTAATAGCCAGGTCATTCTTTTGGATCCCTGTGTCCAAGCCCTACACTGCACTCAGGGACCTGATTGCCTGCCTTGAGCACCTACCTAGGACTTCCAGGGCTAAAAGTTTTATCTCCCTCTTCCTCCTTGGGTCTTGCTCATTGACCCTTGGCTCCTTGCTGCCTGACAGTATGTTCTGTCTGTCCTTTGCCCTGCTGCCTATTGTTAGACATAGTTGATACAGGTGCTCCATCTACCTGGCTCTACAGCTTGCTGGGGACTACCCAAGTCATTTGTCCTGATATTGGCCATGTCCTATCTCCAATAGATACTTACTCATAGATTTCAAGCTTAAATGACTGAGAATAATGATGGTGTTATGAACAGTAAAGTCAGGAGAAAAAAAGGTGAGGATATGTGTTGGAAATGGTACAACTGTTAAAAGCAAAACAGAGGGCAATGAGGAATGGAGTTTTAAGTGTGAAACTTTTTATTGAAGCTGTGAGAATAAATGAATCCAAGAGACCGTAGTTCAAACCAAGTATTCAATCGTTCCACAGACAACATGTAAATCATGGCCTGTAGAGACCAATCTAGGCTTGATGATCAGGTTTGCCCCTCACCTGGTTTGCATCAGTACAGATTACTGGGTACCCATTCTGAGGGGATAGGCATCTGTACTGGCTGGTCTATGCCCTTGCCACAGTGATTAAGTAGTTGAGATAATACCCCTGGCTTTATCAAATAGAATGTAGTGGTAGTATTATACCAAAGAGATACTGAATTAACACTGAAGCCGTCTTTCAAAATCTGCTAATAGTTGATTGATGTTCTATGGCCCACAAACACTCCCAGAAGTAAGAGTGAGAAGTAGAATTACCAGTTGTATAGAACAGCATGTCTCTAAGTTAAAAATAGAATGACTGGCTGGGCCCTGAAATTCCTACAAGTGAGATGGCCTTAAAATCTACTCTTAAATCATGTGTAAATCTTGAATGCTTCATCTAATGTTATTTTGACTGGGATACCAGAAATGGGTACTTTTTAAATAAAATTAGAAATTCCCATTTGATGAAAACTGTTTAGAAATATGACTCTTCAATTAACCTGATACTTCTGAAGGCCAAGATGGCTATGAACAGGTTATTATTGGGCCAGAATATTACTTGAGTTCAGTCTCACAAAAACCTGTTGGGTTTTTTTCCCTATTTTTTAAAGTTTGTAAGAAAGAACTTCTTAAAAACTTTAAAAAGGAAAAAAAAAACAAACTTTTTTGATTTCCAGATATCTAGCTAGAAAGAAGATTGTAGTTTCCTCCTCTTATAAAGCAAATGTTGGACTAGGTCCAAATTTCCTAGTCTAATTTCTTTTTTAAATTAATTAATTAATTTATTTATTTATTTATTTATGGCTGTGTTGGCTCTTTGTTTCCGTGCGAGGGCTTTCTCTAGTTGCGGCAAGCAGGGGCCACTCCTCATCGCAGTGCACGGGCCTCTCACTGTCACGGCCTCTCTTGTTGCGGAGCACAGGCTCCAGACGCGCAGGCTCAGTAGTTGTGGCTCACGGGCCTAGTTGCTCCGCGGCATGTGGGATCTTCCCAGACCAGGGCTCGAACCCATGTCCCCTGCATTGGCAGGCAGACTCTCAGCCACTGCGCCACCAGGGAAGCCCCTAATTTCTTTTTTTAATTAGCAATGGTTGAATATCACCAAATGCCATTTCAGCATGTATTGAGAGCATTAGTTGTTGCTGCTTTAAAACTATCAATGGAATGGTAATTTTGGATCAGCCTTGCTAATTTTGGAGAGTTCTTACATTTCCAGGATAAAACCTACTCGGTTATGATGTATTTTTCTTAACATTCAATTAGGTTGTATTTGCCAGAAACTTAATTTTTGAAAATGGTTTATATGTTACATTGTTTATGGGTCTATTTTGATACTACAGTAGGGGCGCAATATGAGTTGGAAGGGCTGCCGAACACAAGCTTCTGTGCCTGATGCGCAGTGAGGCCAAACAAACCTAAACATTGTAGTTTAGAGCAGAGAAAGGCGTATTACAAGGCCAAGCAAGAACAGGTAGCTCATGCTCAAAAGACCTGAACTCCCAGATGGTTCTTGGAAGAGTTGTGTTTTTGTTTTTTTTTTAGAGATAAAATTTGGGGTGAAGCCTGCAGGGTGTGGGACTTCTGACTGGATGGTGCTCCAGGAATCCTGTACTCAGCCTGAAGTTACCATCCTCCACCTGCATAGGGGCCTTAGTTCCTGTAGAAGAACTCAAAGATACTGTGTATAATCCTTGAGGAGGAACTAGAACAATGTTTTATCACTGTACTATTATTTCTTGACTGCTTTTCCTTTGTTTCTGCATTCCCTCACTTCCCGAATTGGTAAAATCTGCCCTTTGGAACTCAGGAAAGGTCTAAGAGGCAGAAACCTTTCTCTACAAATAAGAAACAGGGGACACAGAAAGAAAAGGGGGACGCAGAAAGGCTCTTGGGACCCCAGGGGGGCCCCACAGAGTTCTGTTCAGTTTCAGAAGCTGTATTTTTGTGTGTGTGTGTGTGTGTGTGTGTGTGTGTGTAACAGTTAAATGCCATGGAACAACAGTTAAATGACCTGACAAGTAAACACTCTTTAAAGGCTTCACAGAAATCACTCTTAAGGCTAAGTCTGAACACTGAGGGTAATATATTTAATACTACTTAGATACCTTCTCAAACCAGTTTCAGTAATTTTTCTCATGGATGATCACTTTTTCCAGACCTCAAATATTTGAATAGAAATTATACAGGATATCACATCTTTTAAAACAATCCTCTTCACCTCTCCACTAGCACTTATGAGTCTTTGTTACCATTTCTGCTCTTCAACACTTTGCAGGATGTATGTTCTGACTTACTCAAAAGACCCAGCCTTGTTTACATTTACTGCAATCTTCAATCTAATTTCAGTTTGGTATCTTATTTAACCCAATAATTATCTAGAGTTTTAAAATTCAAGTGTTATTTTTTCCCTTTGTTTTTTAAATTTCTAGTTTCACTGCACTGTTGTCAATATGACCACATGTTGTGTGTGTGGGGGGGTGTACTCCTGATCTTGAGATTCTTAAATTTCTTTTTTCATAGTTTTACTCTTTCTTTCCTTATCTAACTTCTTGATTTTTCTTTAAAAACTTTATCTACTTAAAGTGTTGAAGGTTTTCTCTTGAATCCTTGGCGTTCTGACATCATCTCAGAATTTTTGTACTCTGTTCCAGGAGACATTCTTGACCTTATCTTTCAAATTATTCTTTCTTCATCCACATCCACATTAGGCTTTTAATTTAATTTACTTTGGGTAGCTTTTTTTTTTTAAGTTTCTGAGTAATTTTATGGTTCCTCTCTGTTATTTATGGCTATGATGCATTTGCACATATCCTGAAGATAATTAAGTTCTGTTCCCTTTGATCTGTCCTGTTCTTGTCTTACTGCTACTTGAGGCTAACATCATCACCTCCCTCCTCCAGAAACACAAATTCCAGTTCAAAAATATGGAGCATTTCCTTAAGTTTGGGGAAAAGCAGAAGGGAGTTATGTTGCAAACTGAATAGGGGATTTTTCTAAAAATCCTTAAGAATATTTTACCCGTAGTGGATACCTATTCTGTGCTCCATACACACACAGAATACACAGACACACTTCCAGTCATCCTGGGCTTGGCTTTACTGTTTGCCTTTATCCTCTGCTTATAGGGTCCACACTAAGAACCATACCTTCTCTCCAAGCTGAACTCATACAAGAATATACTTGCTTAAAGAACTGTTTTCTCTACTTAGCCCAGCCAACCCCTCTGAAGAGTAGGGGAGGGAGTTTGTTAGAGTGAAGACAGAGCATGAGGACTTTGTTACTGGCAGCCCTCTATCTCCTTAATTATACCACCCCTGGTACTGATCTGTGGAACTGTTCTTTCTGTGTTTGTGTTTGTCCAGGCTTGGAAAAAGCCACCTTTATGTGTACAGGAGCTTTCTCCTGTAACTGTTTTAGGATACTGACTTTCTTTTCTCCACTGCCATTAACATTATTCCACCGTCACTATTGTCTAGAAATCCAGTGTCTGGTGATACTCATTTCCATCTTCCAGCACTATTTATACTTTCTTTCTTTCTTTCTTTTCTTTTTTTTTTTTTTTTTTTGTTACTGAACCCAGATTTGGCTGCTTGCCGCTTGAAAGCCAATACTAGAGACAAGTGTTTGTTGGAAAGGAAAGGTTGCTTTGTACAGGAGGCTAGCAACCTGGGGAGAAGGTGAACTCATGTCCAAGAACCAACTCCAAAGATTGTGCTCAACCATGAAAGTTTTTAAAGGAAGAATCACTGGGGGAGGGGGGTCAGAGTCTTTATCTTCCACTGTGTGCAGATTTTCTACTGATCGGTTGGTGGTGAGGTAACAGTGTGGTGTTCCAGGAATCCTGCGCTCAGCCTGAAGTTACCATTTTCAACCTGGATGGGAGCTTTAGTTCCTTCGGAAGAACTCAAAGATTGTTATGTATATCGCTTGAGGAGGAACCAGGACTTGCCCCCTTGCTGCACTATTGTCTCTTAACAGCCCCTCCTTTGTTTCTGCACTCCCTGCATTCCCTCCCTTCCCTGATAGTCAACTGTTTGAATGTGCCCTTTGGAACTCCGGGAAGGTCGAGCCTATTTCCTACAAATGAGAAACAGGACATGAAATGAAGCCTATTTCCTACAAATAAGAAATGGGACACAGAAAGGATTTATACCTGGGAGGGCCCCACAGGGTCCTGCTCAGCTTCGATCCCCCTTTTCTTTGATACTCCTCAATCCTGAGGGGACAGAGACAGGACAAGAAAGGGAATAAAGTTTTAGATATAGAGGTTAATCATAAGCTCAGCAGGGGGACTCAGTTTTACCTAGAGGGTTCAAGTCTCTTGCACATTCAGAGCTGATGTCAAGAAAAGAGATTTCCGGGCTTCCCTGGTGGCGCAGTGGTTGAGAGTCCGCCTGCCGAGGCAGGGGACACGGGTTCGTGCCCCGGTCCGGGAGGATCCCGCATGCTGCGGAGCGGCTGGGCCCGTGAGCCATGGCCGCTGAGCCTGCGCGTCCGGAGCCTGTGCTCTGCAACGGGAGAGGCCACAACAGTGAGAGGCCCGCGTACCGCAAAAAAAAAAAAAAAAAAAAAAAGAAAAGAGATTTCCCTTCATCATTTAACATTACTTGACTCATTTCCTTAGGGTTCTGCACCCAACTCCAATGTGTGGAGAGAAGGTTTTCTCCCATCACCAACAATTTTGACACTGATGGATGTCCTACAATTTAACTCGATTCTGACACTATTTCCCTGGAAATAGCATCAGATTCCACAGGTTGCTTCAGTCCTAGAAGACTGTACACACCCCATCCCTCCACCCCCCACCCCCACCCCCACCAACACACACTTCAGACATGCCGCCTGCAAGCCCAGATTATCACCCAAAGCTTGTGGTTTGGATTACCATGCCATCATTTGCCAAAACCTTAATTATTTTACATGAACCTTGACAAAGAAAGGCTAGGAAATGGAAAAGACTAGAGACATTTGACCTGAAAATAGAACAGAAAAGGTGGACAACTAAATTCATTGGTGTGGCATCTTCCACAATGAAGACTATGCATTGTTTCAACCATATACTTTGTTGAAATCCAATCAAACTTGTAATTATTAAGGGAAATGCAATTATAGGCACACAGGATGGGTCATGGCAACTTCAATAGGACCAAATTAAGCTCCCTACATGACATAAGAAAGAATATTGTCATAATTGGAATAGAACAAATGTGGGCTCCATTTCATTTGTATACATGCAGAACTGGGCACTGTTATTCCAGAAATAAGGGCACAAGATAATGACCCCAAATGAAATGGAAGATCTAGCACTCGAAGAAAATTCTACTCTGGAGGAAACAACGGGATGATGACAGTTGTACACATGTGAAGTAGTCCAGGCATGATTTCTTTGTTTCCTTCCAGCCGGGGAAGGATTGAATATAGGAAGCCTTAATGCAAAAATTTAGTTTCTCTGCCCAAACATGAAGGCAACTTTTTCCCAATGTTTCCAACACAAGTTTTCAAAGAATGCAGGCGTTTTTATATCATTATTTATCTTTAGTATTTTGAATTGCCCAAATGTGGGGAATAGGAGGGATAGAAACATGACACAGAGAGTAAGAATCCATAGCTACACCAATCCCACTTCACTTCAGAAAGCATCCAAAAGTGCATAGTGACTGGTATTCTAACAACCAGTGACTGAATATCCATCTTGGCTTCTGTGATGGCAGTTCATTCAATCACGATTTATTGAACACCTGCTGTGTACTAAGCACTGTGCTGACTTCGAGGGCTACACTGATCAAGACAGGCCAGGGATCTGCCCTCGGCTTCTATTAACAAATGCAACTTTTAAAAAAATCAGCATTCATTGCTTTAGAGTAGACACAGGCAAGAGAGACCCTAAGCCAGGCCCTGTTACTTTAGGTGGCCTGGCTCTGGCTCCACTCCAGTCTCGCCCCTGCACACAGGGCAAGGAGAAGACAAGCCCATCTAGGCATCCTTCTAGGTACCTGGCACCCAGAATGGCCTGCTCAAATGATGAAATCCTAGGCTCAGAGTGGCCACAGAACAGCTATCTGCTGAGGTGTCTGGACAAAATCTGAATGTGTGGGTTGGAATATGTGCATCCATGTCTTTCTGTGGTAGAAGCAGCCCACCTCTCCCTGTACTACCTTGTTCTAGCAAAGAACCCCAGCAGCCTGAGAACTGTAAATTGCAGCCTGGCCTTCCACACTGTTACAGAGTTAGATGTGTCCAGGTAGGAGGACAGAACATATTTTAACAGTTTGTTGGTTTGATTGATAACTTTTAAATATTTAGACACCTGGTATGTGAGTCCTGCAAACGTGAGGGGTGGGTTAGACCTTCAAAGCAGTGGGAGGTGAGGCTGAGAAGTGACAACCAACCATTCTTCTCACCCCTGGGGGTTCCCCATGCCCCATCAAAGGACTGCATGGATTCGATGTACTTCAAAGAATGCTTGTTCACACAGTCTACTCCCCACCCTGGTCACCATTTGCAGAGCATAGCCACAGCATTCAACCACAGACTTCCAGTGTCCCGTAGAGAACTGGCTACAGCTGTTGGGCATTTTCCTTGCATTAAGTGGTTAAGTGTGTTAGGTAGAGTTCAGAGGCAACCCCCAGCCAGGACAAGGCATTCCTTCCCCACCCATTGCTAAGTGTTGCATTAAATATTGCTGTACCTTATTAAGCTGGTGTTCTCCTTTTCCATGAAACACAACATTGTACTTAGAACCGTGGCCCTAGGAAGGGACAGTACAGTGGTGTTAGACCTGAGACTAAAATGAGCATACTTTATCCCAATGGTAGGGGCTTGGACCCCACGCCTGGAGAGAGATTCTGGCCACTTACTAGCCATGTAACTTTGGACAAATTAGCCCCCTCTGAGTTTCCATTTTCCATTTGAAAATGGGAAACAGGTGACTGAATGGGAAGGCATGTAAAGAAAAGTCAGGAGACTGGCTCATGGTAGATGCTCAGAGGTTGGGTAGACTTGCCTTTACTCACTGTCACCCCACCTCTGTGTGTCCTCATGCCTATCTCTATCCCTACCTGGCTGCACCCAATGCAGTGGGCCCTCCTCCTTGCCCCACGGCACCACCGCCCCCCCCCCCACACTCACACGTCTATGGGCCGGGCAATCGTCACGAGGGCTGCTGGCAATATCAGAGGTTTCAGCTCACCTGTCAACCAGCATTCTGAACCCGTTTGCTCATCAGCCTTCAATATCTGAGTGAAACCCACTTGAGTAGAAAAGTGCTACAGTGTTGAGGGCCTGCTATAGCTGGAACAACAAACATAAATGTAGATGAAATGGAACTTTCCCTGAAAGTTTACACCCCAACAAAGAAGGTAACAGACATGAATGCACTGCATAGCCCAGGGGTGCAGACCACAGGCTCTGGACTCAAGACTGGCTGGGGCTTGACTCTGCCACTTGCTTGGTGTGTGCATTTGAGCAACTTAATGTATCTGAACATTAATTTGTTCCTCTGTAAAATGAGACAAAATCAGAGATGTAAATGACCTCTTAAAAGCCGTTAGCTCAGTTTCTGGTGGCTAGTGAATACATGAAGCTGGTTGTTTTTTATTATAGTGGCAGTAATATTATTGATAATGATATTGATTAAAATTGCACTACCCGTGTGGTAAGAGTAGGAACAAAATGCCACCTAATTGTGGAGGTTTAATCTGCCTAAGGAGGAAAGTAAAGTTAGAAGATGGCCCTTGAGCTGGGCCTGGAAGGACAAGAATGACTTTGCCAGGTGGCAGGGAAGAAGGAAAGGGCATTGCAGACAGAGGAGGTCCAATGCTATGATGATGGAAGGGATTTTCGCATTGGCCCAGTATTCTCTGAGTGTAGTAGATGAGGGCAGAGAGGCAGATTTGGAAGGACCCAAGTGCTGGCAGTGCCATGCTAAGTAGAATAAATTACCCTGTAATTCTATGCTTGCTACTATTTGCTCGAATAGAGGCCAGCAATGATACAGACTGAGGGAAGGCCAAAGTTTCTTATGTTGAACACAAACACTGAGGCAGATTGTGGAAAGCACTTTGTCATAATCAATATTAATGTTGCTTGGTGGCCCACAAGGGACTAACCCCCAAGAAAACAGGCTGCCTTTAGAGCTCAGTTAGGGCTACAGAGAAGCCAACGAATTCAACAGTTAATCCTGACTTGGAGGACCTACTCATTTGCGAGACAATACACCTCTCAATTCTTAAAAAAAAAAAAAAAAAAAAAAAGAATTTAAAAAGTCCTCAGCGAATTATCAAGAGATTCAGTATGTATAAGCACAAATGTGTAATGTGCAAGAACTTCTCAAAAAAAAATTGGAAGAATTTTCCCGAAAAGGTATTTGGCTGGGGAGGGGAGGGGGTTGGATTTTTCTTTTTGTATTTTGCAGCTGCAGCAGAATAACCTTTTTTTAAAAAACAAAACAAAACAAAACACTGTGGCCAGCCAACTTACTTTCCAAACATTTGGTCCTGAGTAGCTCCTGCAAAGAATAGTCAAGTGTAATAGACATGTAGGAATGTAGTGATCCATTTGCTTTATTTCTCCAAAATTATTGCTGATTGCAGGTTTGGGGGAGGGGATGCATGGGAGAAATTGGCTGCTTTATTTCACTGGGTCTCGTTGGACCTAGGAATGTATTTCCACAACATTGTACTTGTATCTGCTGAGCAGTTCATCCAGGTCCTTCCTTTTGCCCTGAAGGTTTGATGGTTGAAGGAAATACTTGAAGGATATTTCTGCTCTTTCAAAACAACAATAATGATACATCATGGGCAGCAGGCCAGGAGATCTTCACCTAGAATGAAAACACAGATTAGCCAGAGGTGGTCCTGGAATCACCATTATTTTTAATCAGGTTTTATGAGTGATTCAGAAATTAACCAGTCATATGCTGATAAAGTAATAAAGTAAGATTTATATGTATTGACATAGAAAGATGTTCAGGATATATGTGAAAAAAGTGTGGAAAAACATGTATAGTGTGATCCTGATTTTATGATTCACAAGGGAAACAACAAACTGTATGTTTGCATAGGCAGGAGAAGATATCTGGGATGATATATAGTATATTATATACCAGCCTCTTCACTGTGGTTATGCTTCCAGGGTATGAATAAGAAAGAGGAGCAAGGAAAGAGGGGATCTGTTTTTATACTTTTTACACTAAAATGTATTTCTTGTGTTTAAAAATAAAAGACAAATAGTACTGTAGAGTAAAAAATTGTTTAAAGAGATTTCATGACATTCTCATTCACTTTTGGGAAATTCACTATGAAATATCTCTAAGTATCAAACATGCAACTCATGGTATTATCCTCCAGTACAGATAGTCATTTACCGTGTTTAGTTAAAATGATTGTTCAGGAAACAAGGAGGAAGGGACCTGAGGTATTTCAGACTGTTCTTCTCAGTTCCTTTCATGCTTTGCAGGATTTGTTTTTCTGAGGCCATGATCTCCACGTAGAGCGTTTTTTGTTGTTGTTGTGTTGTTTTTGTTTTTTGTTTGTTTGTTTGTTTTTGCAGTACACGGGCCTCTCACTGTTGTGGCCTCTCCCGTTGTGGAGCACAGGCTCTGGACGCGCAGGCTCAGTGGCCATGGCTCATGGGCCTAGCCGCTCTGCGGCATGTGGGCTCTTCCCGGACCAGGGCACGAACCTGTGTCCCCTGCATCGGAAGGTGGACTCTCAACCACTGTGCCACCAGGGAAGCCCCAGAGAGCGTTTTTTAGTGGATCTGCTTGCTCACAGGGTCAGGTGCTTCAAGCCCACTGGTAACTTGCGTCAAGTGATTATTGCTCTTCCCAGGGTACTAAACAGCTCAGCATCACAGATGGCACTGGGCTGGAGAGTTTGCGGTTGGTCTCTATAAATCTAGAACTAGACACCTTTCATGAAGCAGTTCACAGGTCTGGTATGATTCAAATCCATGACATCACCCAGGCGCTCAGAACAGTGAACTAGAAACGTTTTGGTTCTTCATTTGCATCCTACCCTTGCTAGTTGAAACAAACAAACAAATGAATTGGAAAGACACAGGAAAAAATTAAATTGAGCTACCGGACTTTGAAATGGAAGAAACTGGAGCTGCCCTGGGGATCTAGGGACTCTATAACAAGGACTGTGTCTTCAGGGATAAATTGGCTTAGTCATTTACCCTCCTTGTGTTGTTCCTTCTGAGATAAAGACTCCGAGAGGCCATGCTTAGGGCTCTAAGGGAAAGGTCACTCCTCGAGGAAAATCAAGGTGCTCCCCACAGATGGAAAAGAGAATGGACGTCGGATAGGCAAAAGTAACACATGTCTACTATAGGGCACATAAGGTCAGTTAAGGATGCATTCCCCTATACGGGGAAGAAGGCATTCTTGAAAGATTCATCACCCTGCCAGATGTCAGTTTCCTTCTTACCACCTGGATCGTCAGCTTTTTCGGATAAGGCATCCTTCAGGATTTGATGCAGTGGTTAGGGTATCCCCAGGAGTAATGACATTCTTCCCCTTCAGTCAACAGATATCTTAAACCCGCCTCTCTCCACAGTGCACTATTAACATTTTGGATGGGATACCTCCTTTTTTGTGGGGGCTGTCCTATGAATTGTGGGAGGTTTAGCAGAATCCCTAGCCTGCACTCTCTAGATGCCAGTAGCATGGCCCTCAACACCAGTCTTGACAATCAGAAATACCTCTGGGCATTGTCAAATGTCCCCTAGGGGCAAAATTGACTCTTGTTGAGAATCCTTGCTTTACCAAGATAAATGCACTGTCACACAGTGCCAGCCCTGAGGACTTCCAGGTCCTGCAAGATGCTGCAGTGAGCCCTGACTATGCCCCTTCTGGATACTTCTCATGCCCAGACATTGACATATGCCCTTTTTAAGCCTAGAGAGTCTGTCAGCTGAAGCACTAAGCAATCCTACCCCAAAAAGAAGCCCACCTCTCTAGAAAGGGCTGGTGGCCCAGCAACAGTTTGTAGCCATGCTGTTGTGCAACAAAGAAATCAGAACCACTGGGATCATCCTTGAACACAAGAGAAAGGAAATGACATAGTGCAATCAAGGGCTTCAGAGAGACAAAGGTATTGAGACAGTTACAGTGTCTTCAGACTCAGGATTTGTTGTGAGAAGCGTTTTACAACATTGCATCAAGCACGTTGCCCTTGTTTGGAGTCATGGATGAAATATTTAAAAACTTCTCTTCCTCAAAACCAAGGCAAAATTTCCTTCTGCCAAAATAATAAATCCTTTTTATTTTGAAAAGTCTCTGGTACTTGGGCCTCAGTAAACGTTTTGAGTTAATGGGGCAAAACCAAGCAAAGCATTTGATGGCCGCACACTACTTTTTGTTTATACCCACCAGTTGTCAAGGAATATTCCCAACAAGGTGTGAAGTAGAAAGCCCTGCCCAACTCCTCCCTTGCATGTGCCTTTTTGACACCATAAATAAATACAGATGTGGCTCTACCCTATCTGGGACTGGGAGTTAGATCAGGGCCAGGCCAAATTTCATCTAACTACCTTACACACAGCTCACCAGAACATAACTCTGCTCCTGTGGGCTGCCATGAATCCCTTTTCACAGGCTCACCTCCAAAGGTCTGATAAGACTGGTTGAAGGTAGAGCTTAATCCTCTAATTCCAGAAAGGATGTTTTCAGTTAGATTTTTATTTTACCCTCACTACATCGTTTCCGTACAGTCCGAAATAGACAAAAGGAATTTATTTAAGGTGGAAAACTTTTAAATCCTATTGATACTTACATAAAGCGTGGTTTTCTATCATCTCACCAGGCATTGGGACGTTCTTAGCACTGTTTCCAGGGAGGGCAGCATTGAGAGTCGTAAGGACTCTGGGCATAGCTCGTAAATTGATTGACAGCCTTAAGCTTCCAAAGTAAATTTCTGAAACCGAAGTAATTTTTTCGCAGACATGTGATACTTCAGAATTCCAAAGGGAGAAGTAAGTCTTATTTTTAAAATAAACTTTTAAGTTTGAAAACAAAACCAGACAAGCAGTGCAGAAAGAACAGCTCTAAATTGAATTTCAAAGTGTGTCTTTGTCTGGAGCCCCTCTCCTGACTCCCAGCCACAGCCTTTATTCTGGTCCTCATTTGCACTGTTAGAATGACTGCAGGGCCTGTGCCTTCCCAACTTCACAATGTTGCCTTCCCAACTTCACAACATTACCTTCTCTGTTCCACTTTAAAAGTTGCTGCCAGCATCCTTTCCCTAAAGCCCACTCTAGATAGTGTCACTTTTCCACTCAAAACCTCTGTCCTCATCACTGCATACAAAATAAAGCCCAAACTGCTGGCTATGGCCTTCAAGGCTCTCTAGGATCTGGTCCAATGTATTTCTCTAGGTTTTTCTGCTTATGCCTTATGTTCAAGACAAACAAGAGTCATCAACTTCCCCTAAACCAGAAATCTACTTTTCTACTTCCATGCGTCTGTCAGGGCCGGCTTCCTGGGTGTGTGACCTGTGCAGTCACACACTGACCCACGCTCAGAAGGACCTTGAGCTTGGTTTAATGATCTGCTGTTGCCATTTTTAAACTCTTAAATATCTTCTTTTGAGTTGTATCTATTGGGTGAAGTCCAGTGGGTGGGTGGAGCATGCAGACAAGCAGAGGAGATACCTTAACGTGCACATCTGCTGCACCCGTTGATTTCCTAACTATTTGCATACAGAGTGGTGTCCTCCCCTCCCAGTATGGAAATCTGGCCCCACAGTGAGTGTGGAGTGGGAGTTCCATGGTAAACGTGCTACCCTATGACTGATTAAGCAGTGTGCTGATAGCCCTAATAACCAAAACTTGCTTCAAACACAGAAGACAGTGTTCTAAAAAACACAGATGATTGAGGAATCCTATCATATTCTTGTTCCCTAGATTAGCCAAACTGCTTATGCTGAAAATGATGACACAGAAGGAAAAGGAAAGATAGGGCAGCCCATAATTCCTTTTCCTTCCAACCCTTCCTCACTCATGAGGAAGCTGAAGTGGAGAGAGTGTTAGTAGAAAGTGCGGTTGTCAAGAAGTGAAATAAAACCAACTTCGTACGTTTTGTGCGGTATTTTCATTGTTCTGGTAAGAGCGAAATACATACCCACGTGCAAGCCACGAAATTAGAGAATTCTTATTTTGATGCTTCCGCATATGAGTTAATGCTCTGATACTTACATTTTAAACTGGCACTGTACAATATAAAGTCGAACCATAAAATTCATGCTAATTTAAAATTTTAATTTCCTTTACTTAGAACAACACTAAATAGCAAATAAAAGACACTGTGCCAAGTTGAAGCTGTGGAAGAAATGAAGAGGTTTTATATTTTGAGTATCTTAAATGACACCTTCCTGCTTTTTCAATAAGAGGCCCACATTTTCATTTTGCACTGGACCCTGCAAAAAATTATGTAGCCAACCTTAGCCTTTACTCAAGCTTTATTCTTCTCTAGAAACCCCTTTCCTTTTCCCTTTCCTCTCCGCAAAAGGGACTGCTCAGTCTCCACCTTTCAAAATCCAACCCTGATTCTTCAACATTCCACTCAATGCCTCATCTATGGAGCTGTCCCTGATCTTCCCAGAAATGATTGTTTCCACAGCATTGCACAACTGTGAGTTACTTAGCAGAGAAATTTGTGTGTGTGTATGTATGTATGATATATATAATGTATATATTCCCCTAATAGGTGTCCGTTAAGCTTTCTCAACGGCAAGGATGGTTATGTTCTTCTTTGCTTCCCTATGGCTCTTTGCACATCTTGTCCTAAATCAGTCCTCAATAAGTGTTTGCGAAGGGAATGACATGGTCAAAGCTGCTTTTGCTGCCCACAGGTCATATGCATAGAGGAAGAGTGGTCCAAGAAGTTTTTGTCTCAATTTATTGTAGCCCCGCAATTAGTGGGCATCTCTCTCACTACTCTCAGGTTGCTTCAGTAAGATCTAAATCTGGTTTTGTTTTTCAGTTCTAGGGGAAACTTTTGTCAGGTAACTCCATGATGTGAAGGTTCTATTCCCACAAAAATTCAAGGTGGTCTACTGCTATGAACTGAGCTGTGTCCCCCCTCCCCAAATTCATATTGAAACACTATCCCCATCCTGTGCATTTAGAGTAGGGAAGTAATTAATGTAAACGACGACGTAAGTGAGGAGTCTTGACCCAGTAGGATTGGTGTCCTTGTAAGAGGAGATACCAGAGAGCCTCCTCTCTCTCTCTCCCCTCCCCCTTGTGAAAGACAGCAAGAGGGTGGCCATATGTGAGCCAGGAAGAGCTCTCACCAGGAACGAAATCGGCTGGCACCTTGATCTTGGACTTTTCAGCCTGCACAACTGTGAGAAAATAAATTTCTGTTTAAGCCACCCAGTCTATGGTATTTCGTTGTGGCAGCCCAAGCAGACTAATACTTCTACCACTCTTCTCACTGCTGATTGGCATGGAAAAAGCTTTATCCCAGGTAAAAACAGCTATGGCAGGAAATTTTTTCAGGACATATGGGAGGAGAGGGAACTTCATTTTGTTATTGCACAGATAATTGCAGTACTAAATTAGAAATAGCCATAGCTAGAGTGATGTTGCCCAAAGTGTAAGTCATAGGCCACCTACGAAAACACACTAAAGCAGAGTTTCTGGAACTAAAGCCCTCAAATTGTGCACTTTGAACAAACACTGAAATGTGAAAAGATGAGTCAAAGCCATACAAAGAAATGCAGCTGAAGACTCTGGGTGGAAAGGCTGAGGTCTTGACTGACTTCTAATTAAGACACTTTAATACTAGGGGCAATTGAAATGAAAAACTTAGCAGGGTTTAGATGAGCAAATCATGAGGAAATTATTCCTAAAGAAAGAATAGAACCAGAACGAGGAAAAACACCCTCCCAGCCACTTCTTTTTTTTTTTTTTGGCCATGCCCCTAGGCATGAGGGATCTTAGTTCCCTGACTAGGGATCGAACCCTCACCCCTGCAGTAGAAGCACAGATTCTTAACCACTGGACCACCAGGGAAGTCCCCCAGTCACTTCTTGATAAGGTCTCACCAATAATCTAACATGAAGGAGCCAAGATGACGTCAGAATCATACTGTAGTCAGGGCTGTGTATGCTGGTCAATATGAAGCTTAAGTGACTGAGTCAGTTGTACATAATACAAACAACAGTATGACTTCATATATTCTCATTTTATCTTTTTTTTTTTTCTCGGTATGCGGGCCTCTCACTGTTGTGGCCTTTCCGGTTGCGGAGCACAGGCTCCGGACGCGCAGGCTCAGCAGCCATGGCTCACGGGCCCAGCCGCTCCGCGGCATGTGGGATCCTCCTGGACCGGGGCACGAAACCCCGTCCCCTGCATCTGCAGGCAGACTCTCAACCACTGCGCCACCAGGGAAGCCCCTCATTTTATCTTTTAACTTACTAAGTCCAGACATAAAAGATCCACTAAGAAAGTTTTAGGGATTTTTGTTGTTTGTTGTGCTATGCACTGGGTAGCCTTAGCTTTCCACTGTGATCTTAACTCTGGACCCTGCGATGAACAGGTCAAATGCATCTTGCCTTATTCCTTCCAGTGTGGACTACAGGGAACTCTGCAATGCACCACACTCCTGATCCAGTCCAGGCACCATGCTAGGACTGGGCAAACAAAGGCAAATTTAGATACAGTCCCTGCCCAGGGGTAGGAGGAGAAGGAAAGAAAGGAAAGAAGGGGAACTGGCACACCTAGGGACAGGGATATCCCACTTGATGCTCAGTGTAAGATATACAGGCCACAGTGACCCTCAAACATGGAGCACTCATATCCATCTGTCACTGTTCAATTAAAACACACATGTGCTGAGAAACAGCCACATACAAGGCAAGGGCCTGGGGAGAGAGATGCATTTGGGTACTACCCCTCACCTCTGCAGTCTAGCTCAGAGAAAACCAACCAATTTAAAAACCTCTGGAAGAGCAACTCCTAAACTAGACATAATAGCAATCTCACCATATACAATTACCCAAATTTGAATATCCTTATAGATTTTGGGGGGAAGACAACAAAAATTTCACTGTTGGAAATTACAAAATCTTCATCTACTTTAAACTGAATTATGTTTATATGCCCTGTGATTTAATTAAACCTATTTGGAAAGTATGGACTTAAATGGAACAGGAATTTCCTAAACCACTGTTTTATCCAATAGATGGTTTGTCTGAAGGTGGAGTGTGAAAGGAGATAAACCTAATAGTTTTTAGTTTTTTGGTTGAATTGGGTGACCTGTATTGTGTTTAAGAGGTGTGTCTCTTCTTTTTTACCTTCAGAAGCTTTTAAGATAACAGACACTTCTAACTTTTAATCTGAATCTAACTTCTGTCCCTAAGACTCCGCCTTCCTTTGTCAAGTTTATTTGAGCAAAGCGTTCAGCATTTACGGTATACCTATAGTCGATTCTTTTTAAATGGGCAGTAGTAACGTTATAGTTTTCTAAGCTTGGGCTTCTATTTCTTTAGTAACTTTTTTAACCATAGCATTACATAAACAATATATTTCAATTCTACATTGCTTTTATACATATCAGACATTGGGAAAGACTGCCAAATCTAAGGGAGGCAAATTAACATGGTTAAGGGCATGAGATGTAAAAAATGACATGAATTCAAATTTTGACTTTGTCGCTATTCTCTGAATGTCCTTACTTTACCTCTTTGTGCCTCACTTTCTGCATTGGTAAAATGTGTATATTAATAACTGCCTCTAGGAGTTCAGTAAATTAAGTCAGAAGATACAAGTAAACTATACGGAAGTAATTTATATAAAGCACAGTAGCCTGTAATATGCTATCCATTATTTGATTAGTATTATCACCTGTGTTTCCACAATCCTTCCATATTCCTTATAACTCTGAAAGTCTGAGTCTACTGTATTTGCTCATCATCTTGTGCAATCACTTAAAAAATATAAGTAATCCTCATGTAGTATCCACTTCCTGTGGGGGGTAGGGTAGAGGGAGCAGTCTGGGAAAAAATGAACAACCCCAAGTCTAAGATGTTGATCAGGTCCATGGACTGTAAGTGGAAGCATCATATTTCTTGGGACTATAAGATACATAGCTGTCTGAAAACATGAACCCTATGGAGAAAAGTAAAAGAATTCACATTGCAGCAAGGAAAGGAGTTCTTAAAATAAGAATCTAAATGAAGCTAGAATATTGCCAAATACAATCGCTGGAGACATCTGTTGAACACTGCCTAATGGGAAATGGCTTAGTCATTTTTTCCACAATTACTTATGCAGTATTTCTATTCTGAATTGATAACTGCCACAAGGGCAGTTCACACTAAACAACTGAGTAGCCTGATATTTTTACTTTCCAGGGGTTCCTCACTACTTAGGCCATGAACCTCTTTGGAAGCATGGTGAAGCCCATGAACTCCATCTCAGAATAATGTTCTCAAATATATAAAATAAAATATGTAGCATGACAAAGGAAATCAACAGTATTGGAATAGAGTTACTAAAATATTTTTTCATTCTGGAAAGACAAATTTCTGAGAGTATTGCATGGGTAGCCTTCATGCAACGAAAAAAAAAATCTAGCAGCAGACCTAGAAACTGTAATCCTCAAGAATTAATGAGCATAAATGAAATTTAGAAATACTTGTAACAACCGGAACATGGTATGAAAATAGCTATGACTTCAATTAGTGATAAACTCACAGGTACTGCTTCTGCTTCTGTGGCTGTTTACCTATATTAATAATGAAAGGAAGTGGTAGCTTCCATGAAAAAGTTAAGGAAAATAAGGACTTTTTTTTCTCTCATGTGAGGCCACAGACCCCATGTCAAGAAGATTTGATTTGGACAAACTGAATCACAGGGAAGTCAGAGCCTTTCATCACCATGTGCTTTCCCATTATGATCTTCCGCATCCTCACTGAGGACAGTGCTTCTCATTAATATCCTTCATGATTTCCCCCAATTTCCTTTGAGCTTTGAGGAAAAAGCTCGTCTCAACAACATCTTTCTGAAGCCAACCTGAAGGACAAGGAGGCCTCCCAGCAATGGCCATGATTCCTCTAAAGCCAGTATCTAATCTGTTTCTTCTGCTTTTTCTGATGTGGACAAATGGTGTAGGTCTGGTTCTACAGATCTCCTTGAAGCCCTGTTCTCTGCTGTTGCCACTGGTATTTAGCATTTGAGAGCAGAGTTGTGAAGAACAAGGTGCTTATCTCTCTTGTTCCTGTGTGGGAATCTCAGCAGCCACACTTCCTGGGGATTCCTTGTGGAGGGGAGATGTTGGACCCATCTGCCGTCAACCCAGGAAGCTTGAGGATGCTCAGTGCTGGCTCTTCAGGGACCAGATCCTCTCTGTTTGATGCTCCAGACCCCCTCCCACTTCAATGGACCATGGTGCTGGCTTTGGTGTTTGCTTAAATGTCTTTATCTTTTGTGTGTGTGTGTGTGGCCGCCCACAGCAAATATTTTTATCTTAAAGAGACAACTTTGAAGAGAGACTAAGCATGGTCATGGAGCATGATTGAGGTATCTGTAAAGACTTTACCTTTCGGTGGGTGACCTTCTCTAAGCACCATATTGCTTGCCCTGTCACCTTAGGACTCACCTTCTCCTAACCTTCACCAGGCATTCAGGGTCCCACTGGCAGCAGCTAGTGAATCCTGACCAGAGGTTGCACATATGCCCAGAACTTTCCCTTACCCAACCAAAACCTACCCACTGCCTGCTGTCTAGTTTTTTCAGGGCTCTGCTTTCAACTTCCCAAGGTGAGCTACTTGCATGGTACAAGTTGAGGTGTCCGTTGATGGTAGATGGTCAGTCATTGGGGCACGAGTGTCCTGCTCACAGTGTGTAGGTGGAGAAAATGATCCATTTTGGTTGCTTTATTTAAAGAATTCACACTAGTGGAGACATTTTAGGGTAAACCAGTGAAATTGTGGAAAAGAGAACAAAGGAAAAAATGTCTGGCCTATAACTTAAAGATAACCATATAATTTATAGTCCCAATCAGAACAACTCTGAGAGTGAAAGGTGGCTCTGTTAATAATTACTCCAGAACAATAGGCATAAACCATGGTGTTTGATGATCCTACACTTAGAAGGTGGTGAGTATGCAAATTATTGTGTGTCATGTGAGATTTTTCTGGGGAAGATGGCTCATAATTATCATCTTGCTTAAAGAGGTCTGTGACACAAAGGTTAACAGCCAGTAGTGTGTACACATTTAGAGGCAGGTGGCATAGTGGAGTCTGAAGTGAGATGAAGTCTTCATTCCAGAATTTAAGACTGTAACATCAAACAAGTTCTTTGCCTCTTAAGGCTGCTGTTCTACTCATTTAAGAAAATGAGGATAATACCTTCTTGACAGGTGTATACCAATTGGTTAAGTGTATAGGTAATTACATATAAATATCATGTTCCCCTTGATCCCTGTAATACTTTTTCCCTCTGATTTCTGTGCATTGGTAAAGACAATGTTATATCAAGATTAAATTACAAAAAAAAATTCACTCAATTTCACCACCCTAACACATTCTTACCCTCCTTCCTAATTTCTATTTTTAATGCCATAAGTCTACATACAAGTTTGCCTTCTGTATATATTTCCCACTCGAGATAGCTATCTACATTTTTCTTTTCATAGCATTACAAGAGTCTATCAGGTCGTACCATGATGGATCTTGCTCTTGACTATATATTCCAATTTAGTGTTTTAATATTTTAAGTAAAATTGCAGTAGGTAACTTTACCTTTCTTTTCCCTATTGAATAATTTCTTTTCCCTGTTGATTAATTTCCTTAGAAGCATTCCAGTATGAAATTCAATTTTTCAAAGAATGTGAACATTATTACCACTCTTGTGTAGAACCAAACTGCTTTTATATAGCTGTTTGGATTAATTTACACTAACCTGGCCCTTTGAGACTGTAATTACACTCTAACCTGTTCAACGTTGAAAATTATTTTGTTTTGAATTTAAATTTAGTCATGAAATTGGTGCCTTGACTTGGTGTAGTTTGAATTTGTTTTATTACTAGCAAAGTTGAATATGAACAACTTTTAATATGTACAATGTTAACTTCCTTTTATGTAAATTCTTTTGTCCTTTTCCCATCAATCTGTTGATTCTGATGCCTTTATAAGTAGAGGTTTTTCATAGTATTAGTGATTGGTCTTTTTTCTTTTTATTCTTGATTATAAAACTAACGTGTTTATAAAATCAAATATTTGTGTTAAAAACCATTAAAAATTAGAAGAACTACACAAGGCACCACTACTTAAGTTTTAGCATGTTTTTGTCTCTTACTTTTTTAAGTTATGTGTTAAATATTTTTGTCTGATTACAAAAGTAATGTGTATGCTGCACACCATTCCACCACATGGATGTATCATGATTATTTCTCCAGTGCTGGACATTTAGGTTGGTCCCAGTTTATTACAAATAATGTCTTTCAGACTATTCTTGGATGTAAATCCTCTCCTATATGCGGAGGATAGAGTATTGGATGCAGGATTATGTGTCAGAGAAAAGAAATATCTTAAGATTCTGGGTATATATTGCCAATTTGCCTTCCAGAAGGATAAGATCAGCCCATCAGGATTTAGCTGGCTGTCTCACAAAACCCTCCCCTGCAATGAGTATAATTTTTTCTTAATCTTGCCAACTCTGTAACTAAATGGTACCTCATTATTGGAATCTGTATTTCTTGGGTTATTAGTGAAGCTAAAAATATTTTCATTATCTATATACATTTTTAAGAGTGTTTCTCTTTTGATTTTCATTTTGAGACTTTAAGAGGTCTTTATGAATTAAGGATGTTAATTCTTTGTCATTTGCTGCAAATGTTTTCTTCCAGTTTGTCCTTTTAGTTTTATTTCTTCCTACATACTGATTTTTGAATTTGTATGTAATAAATTATTTCTAAGCCCTTGGATTTTTTTTCCCCATTACTTTTGGGCTTAAAAATCTTCCAATCATATCAATAATATTTACCTATATTTTCTTCTGATCTTCTGACTTTATTTTTATTATTTTTATTTTTAAATAAATTTATTTATTTTTGGCTACATTGGGTCTCCGTTGCTGTGTGTGGGCTTTCTCTAGTTGTGGCGAGCAGGGTCTACTCTTTGTTGCGGTAGCTTCTCTTGTTGTGGAGCATGGGCTCTATGCATGTGGGCTTCAGTAGTTGTGGCTCTCAGGCTCAGTAGTTGTGGCTCGCGGGCTCTAGAGCGCAGGGTCAGTAGTTGTGGCGCATGGGCTTAGTTGCTCCGCGGCATGTGGGATCTTCCTGGACCAGGGCTCGAACCCGTGTCCCCTGCATTGGCAGGTGGATTCTTAACCACTGTGCCACCAGGGAAGTCCCCCTGACTTTATTTTTTAATACTAAATTCCTTAATTTATTGAGCATTTATTTTGGAGAGGAGTAGAAAAATTCAACAGTAAATTTTTCTTGAGTAGCTCATCAATTCTCATGACACCACTTATTTAATCATATTTCCTTCTCCACTGATTTGTCATACTGTATTCAGCATATATAAACTCCCAGATATTCTAGGGTCTCTTTCTGAACTGTGTTCTCTTCCATTAATCTTTTTATGCTTGGACCAGAATTAAACCATTTACAAATCCACTTTAACACCTAGTAGGCAGATATTCTCTTATTTTTCAAAATTTCTTAGCTTTTTAAAAACACATTTACTCGAATTTTAAAATTAAGATTCTATTTGTTAATTCCTCTCTCCCTAATCCTCCTCGAAACTTCATTATACCTATTAATCTGGGAACACATTATGTCTCTCAATTTCTTCAAGACTGCTTTTATATCTCCCAGTGCAATGTTATAATTTATTCTGCACATTTTTCTTGCTAAAACAATTCTCAGGTATCTTCCATGTTTGCTGCTATTATAAGTGGGATCCTTTTTTCTATTTCTGGGATAGGAAAGCTATTTATTTTTGTATATTTCTCAATGCAGCCTATTTACTGGGCTTGCTTATTAATTATAAAGCAGTTATTACCAAACTTGTTTGCACGTTAGAATCACCTGGGGGTCTTTAAAAATTTCAGATCCCAGGCCACACCCCAGACCAATTAAACCCCATTCTGTATGGTGATGCTTGAGCTTTGGGAGCTTGTGACATTCCCCAGTTGATTCCAGTTTGTATGTAAATCTTGGAACCCACCACCCTAAATGGTTTTCTGCTGATTCTCTTGTGTTTTGAAGGGTATCATCTTACTGGCGAATAACAATAGTTGTATCTTATTTACTATCACTACATCTCTTTTTATTTAATATTCTGTTGTATTACCCACAACTTTTAAAACAAAGTTAAATAATAAAAAGCAAGCATCCACATGATTTCTTTTTTTTTTTTTTTTTTTTTTTTTTTTCTTTTTGCGGTATGTGGGCCTCTCACTGTTGTGGCCTCTCCCGTTGCGGAGCACAGGCTCCGGATGCGCAGGCCCAGCGGCCATGGCTCACGGGCCCAGCCGCTCCGCGGCATATGGGATCCTCCCAGACCGGGGCACGAACCCGTATCCCCTGCATCGGCAGGCGGACTCTCAACCACTGCGCCACCAGGGAGGCCCATCCACATGATTTCTTTAATGGGAATAACTAACATCTTACCACTAGACACAATGTTATGAATATTGTATAGAGAAAATTTATTTTTGTCAAGAAGGATCCTCTATGTATTACACTCTTAAGACTGTGTTTTAGGCTCCACCTTTATGTTACTAGGCAGAAGCTCTTAGATTGCCTGTGGGGAGTTTTCAGTTGTTTCCCTTCAAATTTATTTCTTGTCTTCAAAACTTAGAGCAATTGAATATTCTTTTAGTTACAACATTTTATTTTGAAGTTTAGCTCTTTAGCCAGTCAATGATAACAAGATGAATATTCAGATCATGAACCTAAGGACATGGTTTGATCACCCTATGACTTATGTTGCTGTAGTGGTTAGATGTGCTGTTAACCTACCACACTGCACAATCACCGATCTTGTAGGCGGCTGCCTGGGTGTCATGAAGGTGAAAAAGAAGTCCTCAGATGTGTGTAGTATCCTTAGATCCTCACCAGTCTATACTGAGGTGCCCCTCTTCTGCCTGGTCACTGCTGATCTTGCAGATATTGGCCGGTGAGGGCCGTGGCTGGTCTCGTTGGCTTGGTCAGAGTCTGGTGACCCCACAGCCATCAACCTCGGAGCCTATAGACCCCGAGTTGCATGTGCTTCCTTCAGCTCTGCTGCAGTCATCAGGCTCCTCCCCACAGGGGTCCCTGGCAGGATCCCTGGCTCTCAATTCCACTCCCTTCCTTCCAGATTCTTCCCTAAGAGAGATTCTAGCATCTCTCAGAGGGTGCTGGGCCAGGGTACCCTCCCCTTTGTTGGTAAAGGAACCACCTGTAGGTGGCTGCCCCCAGAGACCTAAACAAGAGTTCTCAGTGTCCCCTCACACCACCCAATCCCTGCTTTTCTTATCTCAGCCTTCGAAGCCCCAAAGAGGGGAGGTTGGAGCACGTGTCTCTAACCTTCCACACTGTCAAACTGTCTCCCTTCTTTGCTCTTTCTTCTTCCTTCCACACCCTTGAGTTGGAAACGTAAGCTTTTACTTACCCTCTGTCATATCCTGTCAAAGCACATCAGCCCCATGGCCCAGCTGTCATTCTTTGGGAGAATTCTGAGAACAGTCATCCAGACTGTGTTCCTTCTTATACCAAAAGGAAAGAAAAAGACTTTGAAGCATTTCTGTGTCCAGGTATATAAGTCATATATCCACCTTCTGGTTTGGGAGGTGGAACGCCCCCAGGGGAATAGGATCCAAAGGGGAAATTCCTTAATATTTCCAAAAATATTTTTCATATCTCTAATATAATGTTCATTAGTCCTTTTGGAATTGATGCTCTTCATCATTTTAGGGAAATAGATTTCTAATCATGTTTAAACTGTCTTTGAATTTTGAATTTAAGCAACTGGGGAGCATGTTTTAAAATTAATATGCCAAATTAATACATTTTCTTATGTGGAATCTTCCCATGTTCTTGAGATAACTAGATTGTGGTATATTAATATCTTAATGTATTATAAATTCTATTTGCTATTTTGTTAATTCCAAAAAGGTTAATCTTTTAGTTTATCTTTACATTTAGCATCACTAGGGCCTTCTATTATTTTCCTTCTGGATGTTCGTTCCTTTCCTAAGTTGAGTGCTCTCTCCATGTCTTAAATATCATTTTCATTATTATAATTTTCTAAAAAGAATAGTATGAAATAATACAGTCTTACCTGTTGCTAACCAGATTACAGTCCAAGGCTTGAATTCAAATTGAAAAGTAGTGGACAGGGCTTCCCTGGTGGTGCAGTGGTTGAGAGTCTGCCTGCCTATGCAGGGGACACGGGTTCGTGCCCTGGTCTGGGAAGATCCCACGTGCCGCGGAGCGGCTGGGCCCGTGAGCCATGGCCGCTGAGCCTGCGCGTCCGGAGCCTGTGCTCCGCAACGGGAGAGGCCACAACAGTGAGAGGCCTGCGTAAGGCAAAAAAGAAAAAAAAAGTAGTGGACAATGTGGGAGAGTATCCCCAGGGAATGGGAAGAATTGGCAAGTGGCTTGATGCATGTTTAGAGCTTACTAGTCCCAAGATGAGCAGAGGGAGTGAGGGGCAGCACATAAAGTAATATTTATTGTTAATTCATTAGCTTCTTCAGTTGGCACATCTTTTTCCTGATGACATATGATATGGAACATCTTTTCATATGCTTATTTGTCATCTGTACATCTTCTTTGAAGTGTCAAGGTCTCTGGCTGCTTTTCTGATCGAGTCACTTGTTTTCTTATTGTTGAGTTTTAAGAGCTCTGTATATTTTGGAAAACAGTCTCTTATCAGATAAGTCTTTTGCAATTATTAGTTGGCATATCTTTTCAGGTTTCTTTTAGGAAAACTTTGGAGCCCAAATTCAATGAAAATGTTTGGTTACTGTTCTATAGCCATAGAAAAATCTTTCATTAGTTAAAATCTGAAGTTTATCTTTACAAGTAACTTCAGTCCTATTGTAAGATACGTATATGTTGAGAGAGAAGATGGATAAGAGTGAGAGCAAGGTGGTCTAGTAAAAAGTACCCTGAACTTGGGTCCAAAGACCCAGCTCTATCACTGGCTAGCTGTGTGATCTTGAGCAGTTTCCTTAGTATCTGTAGATTTGTTTCCTCCCTAGCAAATAAGGTCAGACTTCTGTGATTCTTATTGAATCTTCCAGCTCAAAGGTTGTTTGACTCCAAGACCTCCCTTGCTCTCTTGATCTGATGCAGTATCTACATTGGTCAGATCTGCAGGACCTTGCCTGGTACCCCTCTCACTGATGGATCACACTCTCCTTGTGTGTGAGACCTTTTCACTTGGTCTTCTAGTAAAGCTGCAAGGAGAGCAACTGTTGGAGACTGTTGCTGGTCGTATCTGGCCTGAGAGGAGGAGATTCTGAGGGAATCAGTATCTGCCTGGTAATATTGCAGGCACTCTCATATAAAACAGTTTATACTCTTTTTAAGGGACACCAGGAAATAAAGTGAATGCCTACAAACCATACGAAGTCTGATTTTGGCTAAATGTAATATCGTGGCTATCAGACAAATGGGCTTGAATCCCAGTGTTGTTACCAACCACTGTATGACCAAAAACGAGATACTTCACCTTTTCTGTATATCAGATTTCTGTAAAAGAGAAGTAGTAATAGCTGTCACATAGGGTTTTTTATTTGTAAAACCCGAGCATATTACTTGGCTTGAAGAATTCAGTAATAGTTGCAGCTTCTCAAAGTTGCTGAAAGATGGAAGAGGATGTAGTAAGCCCCCTTTGTCTGGGCATGGTACACAGGAGCTGGGTGGAAAGATGTGTGTGTTGGGGAAGGCGCAGGGTGGGAGAAGAGCAGAGGAGATTCACATGCTAGATGGAGTCTTGACTGAGTGTGCATTAAGGTGCCTTCCAACACCGTGGCTTATCTTAAAGGCAATGATCGAGCCATACCTCGAAACCCACATCCTGGCTGTCACTCTAACTAGATGTGGGGCCATGGACAAGTTACCTGACCTCTGTAACTAGTATCCTTATTCCTTCAGGTGGGTAGTACAGTTTTAGCATGCACAGCTCAGAACATTGATTGTAAATCAAATAAAACATAGTACAAAAGCATTTTCTAAACTCTCATCCCTATATAACTCTAAGGGATTATACTTATAATATCTGTTCAATAAACAACGAATTTACTTTTTCTCTTTCCCACCAGGAAGTTATATTGTGAGCCAATCCTGGAAATAAGCCAGAAATCAAATTATATTATCATTTGGTATTCCCAGCGACCCTGAGTTTTTCAAATGCTGTTTTCCTTTTTGCTCTGGGTACAAGCAACTTATATCAGCGTTCAGGACTGTGTGTTTGATCATGGGAACACATGCTGGGGGTGAGGGTGGGACCAGAATAGGTAAAGATCCAGGAACTGATACTTGGGCTGAGTCTCGAAGGATGAGAAAGGTATTAGCCAGGGAGACAAAGGAGCATGAAGACCTCCATGCAGCACAATGTGGGTAAGGACACAAAGGGGAGAATGGGGGTGGCAGAGATGTAGGGAACAGTTCCAGCTGACTAGAGGGTCGCGTGCATCGGAAGGTCAGTGGTGGACACACACTCTGTGGGAAGGCAGGAACCGTAAATGGAGGGTCGTGCCATCAGGGACAAATTCATACTTTATCCTAAGGGCAAAGAAACATATATAGGAGTTCTTTAACAATACATTTAAAGTGTTCTAAAGGAACACTTGTTTTCTATGGACAATATGAAAAAAATAGAGAAATGAAAAGAAGGGGGGAAAAAACATCCAGTATTCTACTACCAAAGAAAACTCCTGTTAACATTCTGCCCCATTGAAGCGTTCTGATCAAGGTCATACAGAGACTGTCTGGTTTGCTTCTGGTAGCAGTGTGGAAAGCAGACTGAAAAGGAATTGAACGTAAAGCAATTTTTGGCAACACTTTTTTTGTTCTGAAAGTTTGAGGAACTGCTGACTATCAACAGAACTCATGGTTCAGCCCTCCTGTTTCTCTAAGACGTCAGTCCCTTTAACTCCTACAAAGCTGTTCTGCCTCAATCTCACCAATTAATCACAACCATCAAGTCATGCCTCAGCAACAGTCTGGGCCTCTGGGCCTGCATCCCCAAATATCATTCCCATCCCTCCCAAAGCAGCTGAACCAACATCTTTTGAGGCCACCAAATGGTGGACACATCACTGGCACACTCAGTGTCTGCACTTGGATTGCAGCAACCTTCTCCTGACAGATTTCCTAAGAGTATGCACATAGGGACCTTCATTCCCATGAAGGGCTGCAGGGTGACCAGCCTACTGCCCACTTAGGAGAACTTCTGGAGGAATGGTACAAAGGGCATTCTTGACCCTCCTCTATGATCCAGACCACTGAGATGCTGCGGAGTGGGGCCAGTTCAAGTCTTGGATAAGGAGATATTCAGTCTTCCAGAGTGACCTGGGAATACAGGTTACCTTCACATAGGAAAAAATGGTGTTTTACCCTCCCTCCCTTAAAAGGTTTTAATGAAGATTCAGTGATCTTAGTACTTTGGAAAGATGTAAAATGCCATGAATACGGAGAAAATTGGCTCCTTTTTGGCCCAGCACCAACATAGCTATTAAAATGTAATTTATACCCTATGAGTAACCCAGATATAGGAACACCTGACCATGGATATGTAATAAATTTGATGGACTTATATGTGGGTATATATATATATATGTGTGTGTGTATATATATGTACTTATATACGTATTTATATGTAAAATCCTAACCTGGGGTAACCAAAATCACTCTTCTAGGTCTAAGCATTCCTGTTCTTTTACCTTGTTAAACTAATACAGCCTATCCCCACCCACCTTACACACTCTGTTGTTGATCTCAGCTCTCTGGGTGGTATTTCCTTGGGGGGGGAAGTGATAGAAGAAGCCCCTTGAATTAAGACTCGAGATAAACATCAACAGAGAGGCTGGAGTGACTTTATCCAAACATAGGACACTTTGGGGCTCTGAGGCTGGCCATTTGGTGGCTGTCATATGCAACATCCATTCTAAATCCCATGAGTGACCTTATTAGAGAGGGGGTGGGGTTGGAGGAGGTATGTTACCTGCATCAACCTCAAAACAAAATATTTGATCAGTTTCTTAGTTATCTGATATTACCAGTTTTTTTGACTCTACCAAACAACTCGTTTTCTCCAGATGGAGAAATGCTTTTAGATTCAGTTTGTGATACATACCATTTTTAGTATACTCAAAATTTAGACCAAATATCTGTGTGGATAAGGCTAGGGATGAGTGTGGAGAGAACATGCTGAATTTTCTGATGAATTGAATTCAACTAGTATTATATGCCTAGGCCAGTGCCAGATACCAGAGATACCAAAATAAATGATACATCTGGTATACATAGTCTAGCTATGCTTGTTGCATTATTGAGATGGTTTTTGGAGTGTGAGTTTATTGAACTCTACTTGCTACCCAGTCCCTTTCACTAGCAAAATTCTGCCCAGGCTCAGTCCATCTCAGCAATCGAGTTTCTCTTGCATGCCAAGATAGCTAGCTACCTCTTAGAATTCAGCTTGTAAGTCCTACCTACTTCTGGGTGCTATATTCGAAGTCTCTTAGGAAATTTTAGTTGTTTTTTTTTTTTCAGCTTATCTTAAATTTTTCAGGAATTAATATGAGGCAGGTCAAGAAGAAAAACTGAAGAGACTTGTCAGGGATGACACTGCTTAATAAGGGACACAGGAGTTGGGACTTAGATCCAGGTCTTCCAAGCCCAGTCTCCATCATCTTGGCAAATAGCAGCCAATTGCAGGACACCAGTTCTGACTGGATGACCACAGATTTAAGACACTTGAAATTAATTCAGTAACTGGTCTGAGACCCTGGTGCATTCTTTGTTCTCCTGGGTCTCACCTTATCCTGAAGGAATGTTGCTGTGATGGGGACAATTTGAGAAGAAAGGCTGGCCTGAGCTCATTCATTACAGTCAAAACCATTTGTTTTGTTAACCTCATGTGAACATTACAAATGTGTGATGGAGCAGAGGCCACATCCTTCTATAGATTAGCAATTTCTTGAGTCAACATGGCCCCTTTACCTTGACCTTCAAAGAAAACACTTCAAAGGAAAAAGTCAAGGTCCTCTTCAGATGGTGGGAACTCTGAGGTGGCTCTTGCTTTGAACTCAGAGGGCTTGAGTGTCAATGCCAACTGGTTTGACTTGACTATATGTGAGCATCTGTGTGGGTGGGTGGGTGGGTCTCGCTCTCTCTCTCTCTCTCTCTAAATATGTTATGTGTTGTTGGTGTTCTTCTTTCACATCTTTTAAATGGAAAGGCCTGTGGAACAACACGAGATGGGAAAGTTTCCCACAGATGGGTTTAAGGAAATGAACTTATGTTTTTTGTTTTTTTGTTGTAACATCTTTAATGGAGTATAATTGCTTTACAATGGTGTGTTAGTTTCTGCTGTATAACAAAGTGAATCAGCTATATGTACACATATATCCCCATATCTCCTCCCTCTTGCGTCTCCCTCCCACCCTCCCTATCCCACCCCTCTAGGTGGTCACAAAGCACTGAGCTGATCTCCCTGTGCTATGCGGCTGCTTCCCACTAGCTGTCTATTTTACATTTGGTAGTGTATATATGTCCATGCCAGTCTCTCACTTCGTCCCAGCTTACCCTTCCCCCTCCCCATGTCCTCAAGTCCATTCTCTGCGTCTGTGTCTTTATTCCTGTCCTGCCCCTAGGTTCATCAGAACCTTTTTTTTGAACTTAAGTTTTTATAGAGAGTGACCATGTGTTCTCAGAGGACCATGTTTTAAACAAGAGCAGCCAGGGATAGAGTCTAATCCCTGGTATTTTAAAAATCTGGGTTTGGGGACACAAACAGTTCCGTTTTCCCATCTTCAAATCAGCAGGCTCTAATGCAGCCAACACCAGCCAGAGTACCTGAATCCCCCCTTCTGCAATCACAAGAATTCTCATAGTTTCACAGTCTCCATCTGGAGCTATAGTTGTGCCTCCCAGTCCTGCCAGTGTACTAGAAAGTTCGTTAAAAAGTTAAACATACAATGTAAACATAGCTGTTTTTATCATATTAAATAAGCTATGAGATAGGAGAGAGGCAATTAGGCCCAATTATAGCATATCTAGTTACAGTTGAGGGCCCTTCCCCTTGGAAAGCAAGGCCTTGTGGAAAATAACAAACTTACACTTGGATTTCTCTCTGCTCTTATTTAATTAAAGTTAGGGAATGGAGTGGTCGCTACAACCTTGAGTTCAACACAGTTTTATCAGCTGGTGAGAAAACCTTTTCCCATCAGCGAACGTGAGTGGAAGAAAAGCTTAGCACAGATGAGAAGGGAAAGTGCTTGGGTTGACACAGCTATTGCTTTAACTATCGCTGCTTTCAACAAACGTGATGAGAGCCCCCTCTCCTTGTTCTCCTTTGACAACATCTGATATTTTCTCTTGCTCATTCTTCCAGATACCTTTTAGAATCATTTAGGCAAATTCTAAGACTTCCTTGTTGGCATTGCATTAAATTTGTAAATTATTTTGGGAAGAGCCGACAGCTTCGTGGCATATATTCATCCTACTCAGGAGTGCAATGCATTACCTTCCTAGAATATCTGCACTAATCAATACTTCTACCAGTAATGTAGGAGAGTGCCATTTCCTCCACATTCCCATCTACCAGTAGTTCAGTGGAATTATTGAATCAGTTTGTTCAACAGTTAGTCAATTACTACTACTAATAAAAGGATGTATTCAAAATAATCACAACTCTAGAGTTTTGCAGTTTCTTCATACACACCACACACATCTCATATGCATTCTGGGAAATATTCTAGGAAGGTAACTTAGCAGGTGAGTCCATTTTGAAACTCCTTTCTAGGAATTTGACACCTAAATTAAACTTCAGGGCTGTGAAAGAGGGTTTAGGGACAAGGATGTTAATTGCCTCCTATTAATAACAGCCAAAAAAACTGGAAACCTCCAAGGTGTCCAACAGCAGAGGTTGAACTATGACATATACTGTTGGTTGAATACTATGCAGCTATTCAAATTCATGTGTAACAGAGGAATGACAAAGGACATTGTTCATAGTAAATGTTGAAAGAAAACAAGTTTCAAAATAGTGTAATTGTGTGATCCTAATTCAGTAAGGAGAGAATATATGTACCAAAAATGCTGGAATTTGTCTCAGAACACGGGTTTATGGCAAGTTTTCATTTTCATTGTGACTTTCTAGGCTTTTTTTCTTAAATTTTTCAAACAAAGAACAAATATTCTTTTTGTCAAAAGGAGAACACTTTCATACGTCCTATAAAGTATTCCTAAGTGACTTGTATTTTTGGTTGCTAGTAGGTAGAAGTGAGGAATCCATACTTTGAATCTGATTTTTTAACAGAAATACGTTGATTTGAAATATATACTCAATAAATACCATTCTGCTCCTACTTTTGTAATAGTTTTATTAAGAGGCATAACTTATTCTTGAGTGCCTTTTTTAGTCTGTCAAGATGATCTTGTTTTCCTTGTTAAACCTGTTGTACTCTATTATATCAGATTTCCTTATAATGACCTATCCATGCATTGCTGAAACAAAAGCTCTGTGTGGTCTTAGTGTTACTAGTAGGGTAACCACGGACAAGTTACATTCTCTGTACCTGTTTCTTCATCTGTTTAAAAAAAAAAAGGCACCTCACAGGGTGTTAAGCTGATTCCTGAATCACTGTATGTGAAGCACTCAGACCAGTTCCTGGCTCATAGAAAGATCTCTATAAGGATGAGCTGTTGTTTTTATTTTTATTATTATTATCATATTACAGTCTTTTCTTGTATTTCATTTAAGACCTATATTCCTAAAAGAACTTCGCCTATAGTTTTTCTTTCTTTCTTGTTGTAACGCTATGTTGATCCGTTTTTGGTACCAAGGTTATGTTTGCTTTGGATAATGAACTGGGTAGCTGCCCATCTTTTGCAACATTCTGGAACAATTTACATCACTTGCATTTACTTCAAAAAAGGAAGTACAACCAGTCAATTACACAAAATGGTTAGTATGCCAAGTTATAGAACATGATACAGCTAATCATACCAGCATTCCCAGGTATATTATAATGTGAGCCCAATAAATGTGAGTCATTTAATTATACCATTTTCAATTTAATTCCATAGACATTTATGAGATATATTGTTCAGTAAGAAAAAGAACTTACAGAACAGCACGTGAAACATGACCCAGTTTTCTTTTACAATTATTTTATATATACACACACACAAGCATGTGTGCACATTCACTTGGGTGAGTGTGTGTTTGTGTGTGTTCTCTCCAAAAGCTACATGGTAATTTCTAAGGAGCACTAGTAATTAAGGTAACTTTTAAAATTGTTTTCTCCCTTTTTTTTTCACCTGTTTTATAATAATGAATATATGTTACCAATGTAATCAAAAACCAAAGACGTTTTAAAGCTCTATGCAAATTTATGGTTATCTACTCAGTACAGACCTTGTGAGGATGGAAAAGATCTATGTGATCCACTCCCTTCTCTCAGGAATTCTGTAATCCAGATCTAGATGAAGTGGAAACAGACAAGTATGACATGGTTGTACAAAGAGACAAGCCAAGGGCTGGTGGAAGGGTGACCAACCTTCTCAGTTTGCCTAGGACTGAGGGTTTTCTTGTATGCAAGACTTGCCAGTGCTAAAACCCAGGTAGTGCCCGGCAAACTGGGTAGTCACCCTTGCTGGGGGAGCCTATAGCAGAGCAGTGCTGACCAAATGTCCACGTGCTTCCCTATATTTCCCAGACTCCCCTGTAGGTCATTTGGAACCTTACGATTAAGCTCTCCCCAGGGGGAATGTGAGTGGAGTGATGGGTTGCTTCCATCCTGAGACAGTTAAGTGTGGGTGTGCATTCTCCAGATCCTTTCTCCTCCTCACCATTGGAAGCTGACAGTTCTGAGATGGCAGAGTTGACAGATGGAATCAGCTGGAATCCCTGAGTCACTGTTGGAGAAGAGCTACCAAGGAGAGCTGCTTGACTTACGTCAGACTGTGATATGAGTGTGCGATAACTGGGTTGAGCCCCTGAGTTTCAGGGTTTATTGGTTAAGGCAGCAGAGCATGGTGATATGCTGACTAAAACAGAGCACAAAGGTGAGAGATCAGAGAAGACTTGATAGGAGAAGATGTTTAGACAAAGCACGAAAACTTGGTAACATTTCCACATGAAAAAGTGAATGGTGGGCAAGGGGCAGTCCATGTGAAAGCAAGGGCAGCTAGGCAGGGGAGAACAGGGAGTAGTTCAAGTACAAGAAATGGTCCTGTGTTGGGAGATGAGGCTGGGAAGGTTAGTTGTGCAATTTGAGAAAGGCCTTGAACTCTTCCTTTAAAGTTGATGCTTTATTCCAGAGGCAACAGACAGTAACTGGACATTCTAAGCAATAATGTATCACAGTCAGAACAATGTAAAGAAAAGGTTAGATAGGAGGTGCTGAAATCGAGTCAGATGTAGGACCACTTCACAGGTGATGACAGTCATCAGTAAGTCCAGGGAGTAAAACTAGAGCAAAGGTCATAGGTACATAGCGATATTTGGGAAGCAGGAGTTACTGGACTTGGCTGCTCCAAATTGGAATATCTCGTAAATTGAATTGTAAGTTGAAGGTGATGCTGAGGTTTCCACCTCTGTGCTCTAGAGGATGCTGCTGTTCATAGAAACAGGGAAGCAAGGACGAGAAAAAGGGTAGGAGAGAAAACAACAGAGGTGATTTGGGAAGGAAGAGAAGAGCGTGAAGGATTCTGAGAAAGAAGTCATAGAAGTGGAGGAGAACCAGGAGAGCACAATATTCCAGAAATAAAAGGGAGGAGACAATTACAAGAAAGGAAAAACTGGACCAGTGTTACAGCCTGCAGACAGGGTGGGTAGACCAAGAACTGAGAAGGGACTATTGGCTGTTATATCAATATTTAGCAAGTTATTTAGAAGAACATCTCACAAGGTGGCTAACACAGAAAGCAAATAAAGGAGTTTGGAGTGTGGGTCACGGGAGTGTAATGAATGATAGGACCTCAAGAGTTTAAGGTAGAAGCAGCTGGCTAGACTGCTTTTAATTCAACAGCTATTTTTAAAAAATGTTTTGTTATTTATTTTTGGCTGTGTTGGGTCTTCGTTGCTGCCCGCGGGCTTTCTCTAGTTGCGGCGAGCGGGAGCTACTCTTCGTTGCGGTGCGCGGGCTTCTCATTGCGGTGAACTAGTGTCCCCTGCATTGGCAGGTGGATTCTTACCCACTGCGCCACCAGGGAAGTCCCTCAACAGCTACTTTTAAGCTCAGTATTTGTCAGGTCCAGTATCTGAGGAATATACTGATGACCAAGATGTACTCTGTTCCCTCAAAGAGCCTATAATCCAGTGAGGGATAACACAGAATAAATAGGCACTTTCAATACTGTGAGATAAATGCTAAGACAGGGTTACAAAGTGCTCTGAGAGTACGTGAATTGGTTCTATTTTGGTTTCTGTGCGTCAGGGAAGATTTCCTGGAGGAAGTTCTCTAAAAGCGGAGGCGGCCAGGGTGTGAGACAGAAAGTAGGGAGTTGGTCAGGCGATGACATAGGGTGGAGGGGTGCAGGGAGAGACAGTATTGGACACAGCAGGTTCAGAGGCTCAGAAGAGACAGACTGACACTTGCAGGGAACTACCAGTGGTTTGACCTGGCTGGAGTTTAGAGGCAGGAAATGCAGAGGTGAGGATGGATGAGTCTTAAGGGTCAAATCATTAAGGGTCCTTTAAAGAAAGGAGAAAGGTAGATGGCAGTTTGAGAGGGCACCAGTTTGGGGAAGGAGGTACTAAATTAGAGCGTGGTGAGCTGAATAAGAAGAGGCAGTGGGAAGGGGTAGATGGGAGGAGATGAACATATCCGTGGGGTTGGTCAGAGGGGTACGGATTGGCCTTCAGTCCTGGCACAGAAAGAAGGGAGAAGCAGGTAAGTACAGGAGGATGCCAAGGTGGTGGGAGCTGAGGACGCCTGGCTTTCATCCCCCCAATAAGACAGGAAGCATACAGTTACCTGAGGTTAAGAGGTCACTCTGTGTATGGTTGACGGTGCGTGAAAGCTGAAAAAACTTTGAAATAGCAGCTGCAGTGTCTGTGATAGGGAGTCAACTGGGATGTATTAAAGGGTTGCTGCAGTTTTAAACCTCAGCTGGGTAAAAGGCTAGAGATAAGTGGCACTAGAGGAAAACCTTAGACTAGGAGGGATGGACTGCTCTGTTTAGTGAGACTTTCCATCCCTTTGCTGTCCTATGGCTTCTACAAAAGGATGCCTAACTGGATACATTGCCCGTGAACATGAGCCTCATTAAAGCTTTTCTATTCTTCCCTAGATCAGTGGCTTTTTCCTCCTCTTTCACAAGATGTGTACTGATTTTTTCTTTTTTTCTTTTTTTTTTGCCTGAGAATGAAAAAATTAGATTGACCTAAATATTACTTGACTGTAGTTTATTTTATCCAGAAACACTGGCATGGTTTATAATTACCCTTGTGCTCTGAATAAAAATTACAAATACAGGACTCTAACATTACCTTAGCTAATTTTGCCTGCCTTGCTCAATATGCACTTTTTCTTTTACAATTATTTGTATATGCAAATAAACACTTTGTGAAATTAATGTGCATGTTCACTTCACCTCTTTTGTTTTATTTTGTTTTTTCTTTTCTCATTGTTACATTCTCAATCAGTAAGGTGACTCGGAATAAATGAATCCAAAGAAAAAAAATTTTTTAATTAAAAAAAAATAAAGGGTTGCTGTGAAGTAACAAGGGCCCAAACATTTCCTTGGGCCTTTATCAGCTAGAGGAAATGGTCTGTTCTTTTCTTTAAATATTTATTAATGTAAATACTCTTGCTCTCAAGATACCCCTCCACACTGCTTGGGAAAGGAGAATCTGGTGTCCACTAGTGGTTTTCTCTGTGCTTCAGGAACTGACACTAAACCTGCGAAGTGTCTCATTTCTTGCTTGGAGCCCCCAGTGACCAGAGCTGGGAGCTCAAAGAATACCCAGGTCCTAGCTTCTGTCTGATGAGACTTGCAAATCTGGGGCACAGACCAAGCCAGGCCTTTCTGCAAGGGGGAGTAAGGCAGCCTGCCAGGTGTGCTCTGCACTTTGAGATGACTCCTAACCTCCATAAGAGTCACTCCTGGGGGCAAGAGAGTGCCTAAAGAAAAACATTTTTTTAAAAATGTGCCACTCGTGGGTGAGCAGGGCCCCACATCAGAAGTGACGAGTCATGTTGATAGGATGGGATGAGAGGTCACGTTCGCTCTGTGGTCTTCCTCTCAAGAACATATAACCCCAGTCTAATCATGAAGAAGAATATGAGACAAATCCCAGTAGATGGGCAGCTTGCAAAATACCTGACTGATCCTCTTCAAAACTGTCAAGGGCAACAAAGACAAGGAAACTGAGAAATTGTCACAGCCAAGAGGGGCTTGAGGAGATAGGACAAGTAATTATAATGTGGTATCTCAGATGGGATCCTGAAACAAAAAGAAAAGGATGTTCAAAACTAAGATTTGAATAAACTGTGGACTTTGGTTCATAATGGTGCATCAGTATTGGCTCTTTGATTGTAGCAAATGGACCATTCATACATATGATGTTAATACTAGGGGAAACTGAGTGTGAGGTGTATGGGAACTCTCTGTTCTGTCTTTGCAATTTTCCTGCAAATCTAAAACTTTTAAAATTTAAAATTCTTAAAAAGTACCATCAATAATAATACTTTTGTATGGTGACCCAAAAACGTAGACCAGGAGGAAGGAGAGCCCATCAGTGCTGCAGCATTTGTGGTCACATCAGTTCAGCATTCTCAGGGTTCGTTCATTCTCAGAAATATCTAAGACATGAGTTAATGTGGGACCTTGAGTATTCTTTTAAGAGAATAGCAGCTTTTAAGTAAACAGCAGCTCAGTGCAGCTTGTTTGGTTGCACTTAAATCCCCTTTTGTCTGGTGATAGCTCCATTTCTGTCCATATTCTTAAAATAAGCTAACTAGGTCAGGAATGGAGAGCACTCCAGGCCTGACCACACCCTCCCCTCTCCTGTGGGCCACATGGTCTTTCTCTGGTCCCGTTTCCTCTGCTGTGCACTGGCTTACTCAGCTCTCTTCTGACCAGCTTGAATGTGGCCTCCATCTGGCCTGGCCTCTCCTCCCACCACAGGACAGTCTCCCAGCTGTCACGCCTGACACTGTCCAGCCTCTGTGCTTCCTAGCTCTGGAAGATTCCTGCAAGAGCAACACTCTTACTTAATTCTTTTTGTTTTGGAAAAGGTTTATTTGCAGAAAAGTACGATGAATAATACAACATATGTATTTCCCCACACAGGGTTAACACGAATTGGCATGTTATCATATTTGCATCCTAACTTTTTCCCTATGTGTATGTCTTATCAAAATTACACAGCATATGCTTAAACTCTCTTTTGAAAAGTAAAATATTACAGATAAAATTCTTTTGGGCCAGCCAAATCCTACTTCTTCTCTCCCTCTCCGGAACCAATCACTATCACTCACCATCAGTTCTGATGTAAAGTGTTTAGTTCTCTCTCTCTCACATACACCCATAAATAATACATGGTATTCTGTGCATGTGTGTTTTCATTTACATAAGTATTATCACATGGGATGACTTTCCTTTTAGATTTGACATCATGATTTTGATATATATCCATATTAAAACATACAAACCTAGTTCAGCCCTTTTAACCACTGCATATATTCCATCCAGTAAATAGAATAAAAGTAAATAAAAACACATTTCATTTATCCATCTCCTGTTGATAAAAGTGTAGGTAGTTTCCAATTTTTCAACTCTGCCATGAAATCGCTTATCCATGTCACCTTTTATATTTGAAGGAGAGTTTTCTGTTGGGTAACTAAAAGTACTTCCAAGTTCAGTCTCTGTGTGTTGGAGAGATGATTTGATGAGCCCAGCTGCTTTTTTTCACATCAGATCTGTTGGGATCATGGCGAAGGCCTCCTAATAAAGAACACTTCTCTTCCCAACTCAAGTTCTGAATAAGCTGAAAGTAAAATGCAGGACCAATAGAACCTTTATTGCTGGTAACCTCCAGGTTGGAGGATGAAGCAGTGGTGAGCCATGTGGGTCTGCAAAGGAAACTCCATGCATGAGCAGACTACCATCCATCACAGAGAGCTAGGAACTGGGCTGGGCTCTGCTCACCTCTGTCCTTCCAGCCACCCAAGGGCCAACTTTGGAGGAACAGCAGAATGCATGGCCCTCTGGAGGCAGCCTACTCTCAAGAGCATCAGAGAAGTCACTCCCTGGGGCACTGGAAAGCCAAGAGAGCATTTCTACAATAACATGAGTCTACAGCAAGTAGACTTTTTTTTCTTTTTTTTTAGTCATGGCACACAGGATCTTTTAGTTGCAGCATGCGGGATCTAGTTCCGTGACCAGGGATCGAACCTGGGCCCCCTGCATTGGAAGCACAGAGTCTTAACCACTGGACCACCAGGGAAGTCCCACAAGTAGCCTTCTTAATGATATGCCACTAACTTGTTGTTTTCAGAGACAAACTATAATAATGTGCAATGAAAACTTGTTTCATTGAAGCTATAATAGAAATGACTTATTCAGGTATGGGCAAAGGTGAGATTCACCCAAACTCCAGAGCCCCTTTTTCACTTCCCACTCCAGAAACAAGGTAGAAAAGGTGAATATATGATTCTATATGGTGACATTTTAAGAATGAGCACTATGTATATGGTGACATTTTAAGAATGAGCACTATGTCCACTTGGAGAATAATAACAATGTCAATTTTATTGAGCACCTACTATGTGTCAGGCTTTATACTAAGTGCTTTATATAAAACAATCCCATTAGGAAGGTATTATTCACCCCATTTTGCAGATGAGGAGACTGAAACTCAGGTTAGGTAACTTTCCCAAGAAACAGGAGCAGTGGGCAAGGGGCACCCACAAAGGAAAATGAAGGATAAGGAAGGGAACTAAAGTAGCAGAACCTGGACACAGTGCCCAGGAGGAGCACCAGGACTGAGCTGAGAGAGGTGCCCACACCAGTGGTCCTAGGGGCCCAGCCATACCCTTAGTTCCATCATTTTGCCCTATCTGAACTTCAGTCTGTTAACAAGTCCGTTTTTTCCAAGTGCTTCAATTAACATTCTGAATCCTTCCTGGGTACTGATTTTGCACTTCATTTGGACAAGCAAGAAAGAGATTCTGTTGTTGTGAGGAAACTGAAGCAAAGTTTATTTGGTGATTTTTCCCTTGCTCAGGGCTCTGGATAGTGGTTTTGAAAATGGATTCTGGTTTTAGAAACTAATCAGTTCCAGACAAATTCAAGAAACCATTTGGGGTCATTCAATAATTATTTAAAGATTAGCACTTAATTTTTTAAATTATAAAAATAGCAATACATGCTTATTGTGGGAATTTTAGAAAATGAAGAAATGTATGAAGGAGAAAACACTTATTCCTAAGGCCACAGCCAAGAGAGACAATCCCTGCTAAGATCCTAGTGTTTCTTTCCTCTGTGTATGTGTGTGTATATATTTTAATGACATCATACTGAATATACATCTTGAATCTTTTTCACTTAAAAATACACCATGAACACTGAACAAATATGAGTCACTACCTTTTTTTTATTATTCTAAGTGTTTACTGCATGCTTTACATGCAGTATCTCATTTAATTAAACACAAACCCCAAGAATAGTTTCTATCGTTATTCTAATTTCATAGATGGAGAAACTGGGGCTCAGAGGCCTTGTAAGGTCATTTGACTTCTAAGCTATCCTTGTTACTGAGTTTTATTTTTTATATGTTTACTAGCCATCTACGTCTCATCTCCTATTTTTCAGTTAAATTCATCTTTTTCATATCGACATTAGGGACTTATTAAGGGTATTAATGTTTTGGCTTTCAAGTAGAAATATTTTCTTCCTTTTGCCACTTGGCCTTTATACTTTTTTCTAATCTCAACATAGAGAAGTTACTAATTTAAGTACTCAAACTATCAATTTTCCTTTATGGTTTCTTTCTTTTTATGCTTAAAAAGGTCTTTCCCACCAAAATATCAAACGAACTATATTTACTCTAGTTTTTTAAGGGTTTCATTATATATATATATATATATATATATATATATATATATATATATATATATATATATATACTTAAATGTAGTACATCTGGAATTTATTGTATTGTGTAGTGTGGGGTAAATACATAATCAATAATTGTCCTACCTTTGTTAATTGACTATAATTTCCTCACTGATTTGAAATGCCATACTTAACACATTATAAATTCTGATGTATGCTGTGGTCTGTTTCTGGATTTCCCCATCTGGTACTATGGCAAACCTTGCAAAGTGCTCACCAAACTCTTTTTTTTTAAATTACTTCTGGGTAGACAACTAGACTACATTTCCCATGCTCCCTTGCAGTTAGTAGTTACCATATGACTGATAGAAGGTGAGGGAAGAGACGTGTGGCACCTCCAGAATGGCCTATAAAAATAAAACCTCATGAGAGCAATTCTCCAAGATCTTTTCCCTTCTCGGCTGCCTAGAATTGAAAGGATCCCCAAGACAGCCCTGGCAGCCCTGTGGTGAGAAGGAGGATCTACAAGGTAGAAGGAGACTGGGCCTCTGAATCTCTCTTTGGAACATAGCTGCTGGCCCATCTGAAATGCCCGTTTTTGACTTTATGTGAATGAGAAATGAACTCCTATTATATCTGGGATTATATATTTGTGGGTTCACTTATCTGGTAGCCTTTTTTATTTTTGCAATTCTTGAACATTAAGAATCACTTTGGTTCCCCCCTCAAATTGCAGTTCTTATTGAAATTGCATTAAATTTATAATATGGGAAGAATAATGATTTATATGCTATTTAATCTGCCAATTCAAGATCATACTATGTTCTACAATTAGTTACATATTCTTTTATTATCTTCATTAAAACTGGGTGATTTTCTCCATATGCAGCTTGCCTATTATATATGTTTAAACATGATATTTTTGTGGGATTTTTTCTTTTATATTATACAACTTATTATTCTTGATATATTACATAGCTATCTTTGGTATATTTTAATATCTGGCCACCATAATGATTTCTTAATTGATTTTGGAAGGTACTCAAGATTTTTTCTGTAAAGGTCTAGATGAGCCATATCGTCTCTGTCAAAACTATTCAACTCTGCTGGTATAGTTCACAGGCAACCACTAGACAACATGTAAATGAGAAGGCATGGTTATATTCCAATAAAACTTTATTTACAAAAGCAGTCCAGGCTAGATTTGGCCTTTGGTACATAATTTGCCCACTCCGGTCTAAATAAATCACATTATTTGCAAATAACAATACTTATTTTTTTTTCCGTTTTAAGACTTACAGTATTGAGACTTACCTGGTGGTCCAGTGGTTAAGACTCCACACTTCCCATTGCAGGGGACATGGGTTCGATCCCTGGTCGGGAAACTAAGATCCCACATGCCACATGGTGCAGCCAAAAAAAAAAAAAATTAAATTAAAATAAAAAGACTTACAGTATTGCCTAGAACTTTGATAATGTTATGGATATTAAAATGGTTGTGATAGTATCATATCTATTTTAATGAGATTGTCTCTAGTGTTTCATCAATAGCATGGCTATTGATTTGGAAGAGAGGGGTGTGTGTGTATGTGTGTGTCTATAATTTTAAAGTTGTATTCCATAGCATTCTATACCAAGTTTATTGCAAGTTTTAAACAGAAAGGATATTCAGTCTTATGCCTTTTGATCATATTGAGATAGTAATGTGACTTTAGTCGTTGACCTATTACTGTATAATTTACATTCCTGGATTTCCCTGTTGCAAATCATCCATGAATTCCTGGGTAACATAATAATCATTCTGTATATTATTCCTCTAATACTATTAGGTAGGATTTTTGCATATTTAATAATATGGGAAATTGGGCTATAAATTTTTTAATCTTTGTCAAATTTTTACTTTAGAATTATGATTTTTTAAATGAATTTTCAAGTGTTTTCATATTTACTTTTCTCAGTAAGAATTTGAGGGTTTTTTTTTTTTAATCCTTAGAAATTTGACAAATTGTCAGTCTGGTATACTTTGGGGAAGTAATTACTTAGCAACATTTTTCCATTTCTTCTACAATCTTTGATGTATCTAGGTTTCCTACTTATGGGCTGGGTGAATATTTTGAAGGAGTTGTCAGCATGTAAATATCAAGCTAAAAGAAAAGAGTAAAATAACAAGTATTTTAGAAGATGCTAGAAGTATGGGAAGCTTTTTATAAAAGGAAGATATTAGAAGCTAGTATCTTCTTGAAAATAGTTATGTTTCTTTAATTTTAATTGTCTCAAATTGGGCTACCATAGTCCCACTTATGTTGAATGGCCCTAAATAATTCCTGTCCATCAACGGCCAGTTTCCATAAATATACCTCAATAGCCATAGTAGTTGAGGTGAATTATTATAAAACCAAATCTGTTTGATGGGCAACAGACCAACCAAAGAGAGGAAAAAATCTGGAGTGTAAATAGAAAATAAAATTAATAAACATAAATGATGATAATAAAGCATTGAAGGCTGAAAGTCCTTTGACCATCTGCTTAAGTTACTATATAACTGTGGTACCCAGATTTTTCTCCTCCAAGTCTGTATTATGCTGTTTGTTTGACCAAACCTTTCTTCATTGACACCACAATGCTAGCCTGATTTAGCCCAACCTCTTTGACTGATTAATCAAAATTCCAAAATTTTGTATTTCAAATTCTTAGGATTATAATTTGTTCTTGACTCTTTGACAGAGAACTTGCAGAGACTGGGAATGAAAGTTAATTAATCATATATCTGGGTTTACTGGGGACAGTCTCAACTTACTCTGTGGTCCTGGTGTAATTAATAGTAGTACCTCATTGTACTCTCAAAGTGCCCTTTTATAAACAAATTGTCTTATTACATCTGACCATATAATGCAGTGAGAATAATAAACCTATTCTAAATTAGAGGCTGAGAATAAGTTAACAGGTCAGGTATGTAAGATGAAGAGGGGAGATGCCACAGGGATGGCAGAGTCTTTGAGATCCATGAGCTGATCAGGTACTAATGCTTCCATTCACCACAGAGATGCCAGAGAAGGAAGCACTGTGATAGAGTGAGTGAATGACTCCACCAAGTCTGTGCTTAAAGATGTGTGAGAAAAGGGAAATGGGTGTACGGGGCTGGGGGTGCAGGTGAGAGGGCACAGGATTGGGAGGTGGAAGGATGGGAAGAAGTGGCGGGGTGAGGAGAGGAGATGGCAGAGCAGGGAAACAGAAAGAGAAATGGGAACTGAAAAGCATCAAATGGAAAATTCTTCTAAATATTGAGTTCACATTTATTATTTTCATGAGGGAAAAACTAAAAAACATCACAATGAGAGACTAGACACTTCAGAAAACAGATGTTGACAAATACTCTCTTTAACCAAACTTGAATCAAGCTCCTGAGTCCTCTTTCAGACTAGGCTCCGACCTTGGGCTCTGTCCTTGGCCTGCTTATTCCATAGCAAGAATCTTGCTAAAGTTAGGTTAGTATAAATCTCCCACTCTTGGTCTGATGATCTTCAATATCTGTCCAAATTCCTCATCCCCCACTTCAGTATCTTTAGCACCCTCATCTGCCTTCAGCAAAAACCTTGTTAGGTCAGTTTAGCAAAGAACTAGCCTATATCTTAGCGATTTTTTATCCATTGACTCTCAACCCTGCTCCTTGGCTCTAAATCCCCACTTTCCCTTGTTGTGTTCTGAGTTGAGCCCCATCTTTCTCCCAGCTGCACAACCCCATTGTAGTAGCCCCCATTGAATAAAGTCTTCCTTACTGTCTTTAGCAAGTGTCATGAATAATTTTTTCTTGAATAATGCCTACCCTAAAATGTCAGCTCTGTGGTAAGGAAAACTATACAAGAAAGATGAGGAAGTGAGAAAAGCACCATCAAATCTTTGGGCTCCAATCCCACTGCCACTGGATAGGAAGGTAGCCTTCAGTGGTGAGCCAAGTCCAAGCTTCCTCCTCTAAGCACGAGTTTACATACTGTGTCCTGCCCTGAGCTTTCCTCGCTGTCCAAGCAGAGAACTTCTACATCCAAATTCCTCTCCCACCAACCACTTAAGTGTTGCGTGGTGCTCTATCTCTTCAGCTTCCTGAAAGAGTAGGATGAGAATAAGGCTTGTACTTCTCTGATTCTCCTGACTCATCTGGGAAGAAGCCACCTCACTACTTTGTATCCTGGGACTTTGACCAGTGGCTAAATGCAGAGAACCTAAACGGAATCTGAAACTGGTAGAAAGCCAAAATGAGATGGTAAAATCTGGGACTAAACTATAGAATTCAAGATACTTGATCAAATTGAAATTGTATTTTCTTTGCAATGAGCATAAAGATTTTTATAGATATATTCACCACCACATTGTTTAAGGTTTAGAAAAGATGGAAACAACCTAAATGTGTAACAAAAAAAGGATTGATTAAATAATGGATGGAAAAGTCATGTGATCAAATATTATGCAGTCATTAAAAATCAGGATTTAGCACAGATGTAGAGAACAAACATATGGACACCAAGCGGGGGAAGTGGGCGGGGGTGGTGGTGGTGGTGGTGGTGGTGGGATGAATTGGGAGATTGGGATTGACATACACCCGCTAATATGTATAAAATACATAACTAGTAAGAACCTGCTGTATAAAAATAAATAAAATTCAAAAAAGAATCAGGATTTAGAAAATGTATATGGACAAGGGAACTAAACACAATATATTAACTGTAAAAAATCAGATTACAAAATGGTGTAATGTACAGAATGATTTCCAGTTTTGTAAAAATATTGATGCATATATATACATGCATGCATTTTTTTTTTTTTTTTTTTTTTTTTTTTTTTTGCGGTACGCGGGCCTCTCACTGTTGTGGCCTCTCCCGTTGCGGAGCACAGGCTCCGGATGCGCAGGCTCAGCGGCCATGGCTCACGGGCCCAGCCGCTCCGTGGCATATGGGATCCTCCCAGACCGGGGCACGAACCCGTATCCCCTGCATCGGCAGGCGGACTCTCAACCACTGCGCCACCAGGGAGGCCCGCATGCATTTTTTTTAAAACTAGGATACATGCCAAAATGATCACAACAGAATACTGGCTGAGTTTATCTTTTTTTTCCTACATTTTGAATGTTTACCCAAAAAAGCAAGTGGATGATACTTGAGCATTAAGAAAAGTGTCTTCTTAATTCATTGGGACAAGGAATTTCTGAGAGATACCATTAAATCTAGTTCTCTGGTCTTTAAAAGACACATAGTTTCTTGACATTCGAGGAATTTTCTGTGTAAGCTGGTGCAGGTCCAGTAGAAGGCAATAAATAATGTGGCCCATCATCTCTAACCTTGACTAGATTCCTATAAATTTATGCCACTCACCAACCTGGGCACATTGCAACAGGGAGATGAGGAGAAAGGAATCACTCAAGGTGCTAAATTGCTGGTAGAGATGTTGAAGGAGGGTTGCCACTAAAGCCACAACCAAGCCCGAGTGCTCTTTGGCCACAGCTCCCAAAAGATTTCTGAAGGCATCAACAGGACCCAATTTTATTAGGCATTTGCTCTGAGGACAGTTTCATAAGCACTCAAACATATTAGTCTAAGCCAGTGTTTACTAACCTGGATACTTCAGAGATATGAAGCCATATGGAAACCATATCTTATACACTGACTGCATGAATATATCACACCAATTTGTACTGTTTTTCAAATGCATGTAAATACTGCTATGGTGAAAAATACAAACACATTTTTTCAATGGTAATGAATTCATAGTTTTTTGTTAAGTATTTCTCAATGAATAGATTCTAAATGTAAACGTCCAGGGACTATCATTTGGGGTTCTTTGTGCTAAAATATATTGAGAACCACTGCCTCAACCACTTGTATGTTTAACTCAAGCTCCAAGTTCTTCAGAAAGTTTTCTTTAACTACCCCAGGGGACAGTGGTCATCCCTTCTCTGCAATTCTTTTTATTGCACATTAGTCTATCCTGTTATTGTTTCAACTGGGGTCTTTTTCTCTCCTCAAGTAGACTGGAAGCTGGATGAGGGCAGGGCCCATGTTTTCTGCTTCTTTGTCCCCCTCCAAAGCATTCAGGCCATTGGGGACTCAATAAGTAGTGATCATAGCTGTTTCTCTACACTCCATTCAGTAACACTATTTCAGAAGCTCTTCAACTAACAGGAAGTTTCCATTCTAAAGGGCTAGTCCCAAGGCAATTTTTCGAAGTCCAGAATTAGTGCATTCTCTTTATTTGTACAGGAACTTTGTGCATTTACAAGCAATTTTAAATTCTATCTGATCTGTTGGGCAAAATGGCCCTACTTTCGCTCTGGCTCAAGACTTTGCTCTTTTCCATGAAAGGAGATACATTTGTAAGTAGAGAACTCTCTGTATACTGCAGGCCTTGGCCAGATTGTAGGCAAATACCCTTATCTACATGTTGCTTTATGTCTAATTCCAGATTGTGCTTTCATTATTTCTCTTAGAACTTTCTCTTGCCATCTGCTCTCTGGAAATTATTTTTCTCATTGTTCATAAATTCCAAGTTTGTTTACTCTAGAATACAGGAGAAGCAAAAATAGAATGTTAGGCGGTGAGGGGCAGCCTCTGCCTGAGCTGAGTTTTTTCTGGGGAGTGATAAATGATGCTGAGTTCCCCGTGGGTTAGAGGGCACACAACTTCAAATAACTACAACATCCGATAACAAAGTTTTTCTCCATCATTTGCAATCCAAACACGAAGAACACAGCCCTGCGGACCCCTCATCCTTCATGTTCAATTGTAAATCCTGATTAAATAGCTTGCAGGTGTCAGGATTAAAGTATATGCAGTGGGAGCCTAAACAGAGGACCAGCTGGGTTCCTCATTTGCCAGTTGCAGTTTCTTCTTTGTTTTGAAACTGTTGACAGTACAACTAAAAATGTTCCTTAGGGCCCAGGCTGAGTTAAATAACAAGCAGGATGAGTAAGAGAACAGCTGTAGATATTTTTCTGTGTTTAACATACCTGCCTTGTTGATTTATAGGAAGACCCCCATATAATGTACATTTTGTAATCCAAAACATTTAACCTTTCGAGCCAAGTCTGTGATAGAGACATCAGAAACAGGAAAGGTCTTGATGGGCCTTGTGTTCCCAAATTTTTCCCCCCTCGAAGGAAAAGTGAAATGATGGAACAACTTGATTTTATTATTCCAATGACCGTGGTGATACTGTCTTGGCCTCATTCGATACTCACAGCTAATCAGTGGGCAAGCGACACCATGGAAAGCAGAAAGGCCTGCCCAGAGTAATGCAACTTGGGAATTCCTCTCTCTGCATGAGCTGGATCAAGAGAGCCAGCTCTACACTAATCATCCATCCTGACTTCAGGAAGGGATGTGAACGAGAGCCTCAGTGGACCTGCCAAACCACAGAGCAGGGCTTTGGGCCACTCCTGAGTTCCTTCTTTTGTGCAATAGCATTGATAGGCATCATGAGTTTGCAGACAGTGTAGAGTCCTTAAAATTTGTCTGTGCTTGTGCTTAGCTAGACTATGGCGTTAGGAAACCTCAGTGCAGCAGCAGAATTAAACAAGTTTGAAGGGTAAAATCTAAATCTTTTATGCCATTACTGTCAACTGTGTGCTAAGAACCTATTGCATTCATGGTACTGTAGTGGGCACCAACCTGAAACTGCATGTTTAAAATAGTGCCTATGACTTCTGACCCAACACCCGTTCCACCCCTAAGTATTCGTTAGGGCCGGTTATGGTCATTCCATTCCCCTTGCTAGGGATTTGTTTGGGAATGGGCATGACCCAATCCTGGCCAATAACAGGTGAGGGGAAGTCTGCCAGCTGTTGAGGTATAAGCATATGGACACAAAAAAACAGTATCTTTCTTTTCCTTTGAATACTGCCTTCCTTTGAATATTCCGGTTGAGGGGAGCCAGCATAAGAGCAAAGCCAGCATGTAGAGGTTGGTGATGCTAAGATGCCCAGAGAACTGGGCTTCTCAGTGACATCACTGAGCTGCAGAATCAATCCTGGAATTCACCCTACTTCTGAATTCTAATTCTGTGTGATAGCAAATTTCCTAATTGTTTAAGCCAGTATTACATTGTTTCTGTTAATCAAAAGCATTCTAAGTAATAACTTCTGTTTAGACATGCTACCCTCTAAAAATAATAAAGTGTATATGTCAATGGTGGGGGGACAAAAATATTAGAATAAGATTGAAAACCTGATTTTACCTAACTACAATAACAAAACCTACTTTATTTTTTCAAATGTAGAACAACTGATTGGATATACTTGCATTAAAGACATGCTTTTAATTAACTGGCTCTCTAGTGGCATCCCAGTTGTCTCAGAACTGATGGGATGGATAGTGGTCCCTTGTTAGTCCATGCACAGCCCAAGCACAGCTTGGATGGGAAGAGCCACTGAGACCAGAACTGACTGGGGGAATTAGGAAAGTCAACATCTGCAAGGATCCTTTTGGAGTCAGGATGTTGGTTTCTGCTGGGTAAGAGTCTAGTGTGAAGAGAAAGAGTGGAGAACTCACTTCACACTCAAGGGACAGCCCCTTTGGATACCCAGCCAGACCACCTTGTTGGCAGTATTATAAGGTGCTAAAGAACTGGGACTCCTAATAAACTGTGATACTGGGGGGGTGGGGCTTGTACTTCCAGTAAAGTGCTTTATTGGTACTATAAGCCCTTAACCATTCAATTACTAGTAGCACCTTCCACTAGACACTATGAGATACAAACTAAGAAAGCCTAAAGATGGCCTACAAGGGTCCTAAAACTTCCAAAAGACACAGGCATAGGCCTGTCAATGTGGTGTATTGAACCCTTCAGAGTTCACCAATCTAATGTTTAAGTCCACTCTGCATTGAGCCTTTCCAATTGATCTCCTGGCATCACACTCTATCTTTGGAAATGTCTGAAGAATATGAAAAGAGAGCTAATAGTCACTGCTAGGACTTACGCTTAGTAAGCACTTTTAGACATGATCTGATTTAATACAGCAGTCCTATAAGGAAGGTTATTATTATTCCCACTTTTCAGATGAGGAATTCGCTCAAACTCACAAAGATAAAAAGGCATATTTGCAATTCAGACCAGGACTGTTGAAGCCAAATATGCCATTAACCACTTCTCCCTACTGCCAAGACCCCATAGAACATTCCCTTCATGTTTTTTTTTAAATCATTTTACTGTTTATTACCATAGTCAACATTTGAATTGGCAGAACTGTTCCCGTGACAGACAAGACAGAGACCTGTCATTCAAGGAAGAATAGGTGAAGGTTTTCATAAAGCTTGAGGAGAGAAGTCCCACAGTAACTAACACAAGGATGGCTGCAGCAGTCTCAGACAATGGTGTGCAAGTAGGTAGGAACAAAGGGTGTTCCAGCAGTAGCTGGCCTACGTGTGTTGGCCTGAGACCACCGCTGTTTCCTAGGGGAATTTCTTAATATGTTGGTAAGCAGATCACTTGCAACAGACATGTAAGTGCAGTAGGGTGACACTTTGCAGAATAAATTCTATAAGTTTCTGGGCAGGTTCTACAAGTCTCATTGGTGATAAATGGTTGCTGAATTATGATTCTGCAAAGGTAATCCCATAAATGGACATCCAGGGAATTTTACAACTTGTGAAATTCTTAGGCCAAAAATTAAATAGCCACACAAACCAAACCCACACACTGTGAATTAAAATGGTGCCATGTTAGGCCTTCTGAAAGAATCAGCAGGAAAGATTATTCAGACAGAAGATCCTCATCCTTCTCTGCCAGAAGATTAGCAGGCTCCAGCTGCTCTCTGTTGCTCCAAGTCCTTGTCAGGCTTTTCCTTGAGAATCTTTTTCTTCTCCTGATGCTTGGAAGGTAGCACTGTTGGCTCATTTTGATAAAAGCCTAAGCATGGCTGCCAGACCCTGCCCCAGACTTGGACCCACCTCGAGTGCTTCACTCAGAACACTCTCATTCTAGTCCTCTGGAATTCCCAGAAGCATTTAAGGGGTGGGTGAAAATTGTTTTTATTTACTTGGGCACATTATTCAAATGTAAGTGGTACAGTTGAAAGAGCAAGATTTGAATGCATGACAGACCTCTCGCAATCATTATAAGACCCTGTGCTAACTACCTAACTTTTCTGTCTCAATTACCCCTGCAGCAAAAAGGGCATATACTACCTGACCCTTAGGAGCAGAGGGATGAGGGGAGGGGTGCTGGTGATGCCTCAAGTGATATGTGTAAAACATTCATGTATGCACGAAATAGGAACTCAGTATTACTTTTTCTCGTCTTCTATACTGACTTATGGCCCCATCGATTGGGCTAGCTATGAAATAACTTAGAAACACAAAGAATTTCCTTTCAATGATTATCGAAAAGCAGCAAAGCAATTCTTATGTGAGCAATTATTACTATTGTAACTGCCTATCGTTTGTCTGTCTACCTCAGTAGGCTATAAGCTTCTTGAGGGCAAAATCTGTGTCTTGTTCATGATGCAATTCCAGCCCCTAGCACATTATAACTACTGGGCTAAACATGGGAGTGCTGCAACAAAAAGAAGTAAAGCAGTGCTGTTACGAACAGAAGATTTGCACATACCTCACTCAGAACAAAACCGCTAAACGTCTTGTCTTGGAACATAAATTTTGTGAAAGAAGCTTGAATATTTCCTTTATGATTGAGGATGTTGCTAATGAGTGTGAATCTCAATATCTTTATTGTATAGAATGAGAGTCAAAGGGTGGAGTTACTATATTGTAGGTAAAACTCAGATAATAAATACTTGCTAAGTGATTTTATTATGATTCACCTCTTTTTTCTAAAAATTGAGGGCAAGAAAATAAATCCAAAGAATTGATGCCCATGTTAAGTTGAGATACAGTTGGGAGCCCTTTTCTGGTGGGTTGGTTGGTCATCATGAAAATGGCATTGCTTTCAAGGCAGTGATTACGATATCTTCACCCTGCCTGACATCCACCTCAATTTCCATGTTCACGTTCTCTTATTTCCTACAACTGTCAGTTCTAATACCTAATGATACTGTTATTATTCATACGTAGATAGCACTTTACAGGTGAAAATGCATGTGTCACCTTGAATCCTCATAACAAACCTGTGTAGTAAATATTATTATCCACATTTTACCAGTGAGGAAACTGAGGCTCCAGGTCTCGGAGCAAGGAAACAAGCTTAGCCCCCATTCCTTCCCTCGTCCGTTCATTAAGCATGCATTTATTTAGTCCCAGCTGAATGACAGTTATGTTATTGAGGACCAGGGACACATTGTCATATTAAACAGAGTCCCAGCCCAATTGACCCCAAATTGGGAACTCTTTACATTGAACCAAAGAGCCTCCTGTTCTGGAAAAGCCTTTTAACCTCATTACTTTGCTTCTTACCACACCTTCTGGACAGGAGGCCTTCACCTGGGTCACAGTGGAGCCTACTTCAGAAAACCCTGCCTTTAGGCCACGTGCCTTTCTTTCATCTAGTACTGACCACAGAGTTCCCACCAGGAAAATAAAACACTCTGTCTGAAGAGAGCTATTCCCACTTCAGCAATGGTCCCTGTAAGGCCCAGTCAGAATCAAGTAAGCTCACTCCTGTGGGGTCCTCGGTGAGCTGCCCGGACTTGCCAACCCCAAAGGCAATGCTGCTCCAAGGAGGAGAATGTTATGCCTGAACCAGCATCCAAGGCCATTATCTCATTTAATTCTCCAAACAACTGGAGAAGTAAGTGATACCCATCCCATTTTGCAGATAAGGAAATTGAGGTTTAAAGAGGTAACCAGCACACACCCAAGGTTATATCGTTATCTAAGACTAAGCTGGGACTGAATTTAGATCTAATGTGACTCCAAAGCTCAAACTCCCAACCCAGGTTAAATGATAGATACTGTCATCTGAAGAAAGATGGAAATCAGGAAATCCATTGAATGTAAGGAATACATGAAGACATTTCCAAGGCTGCCCCTTGGACTCTACCACTCCTGAGAAGGTAACTTCATATCTTTGATCTGCAAAGGAGACGAAGGCAGGGAGGGCACTTAATTTGGCCAGTCCCCCAGCCAGGTGGTGATAGATCCAGGGCTAACGCAAGGTCGCTTGCCTGTTGGCTAAGTTACCATGCAGCCTTGGCTCACCTGAGCCTGAGAGAATTGGACCATCAGCCAAAACACATTCACAGGAAAGTTTTAATTTCCTTGGTGGAATATGTACTTCTTTGAATCAACTACCTATACAGGGTTCCACCTATCTCATCAGACTTCCCCAGCACTCAGTGTCATCTGGCCTGAGATTCTCCTCATTTCCAACAGGCCTCTGGAGCCTCCAGGAGCCGTGAGAGTCCCTATCTCAGTGCCCTGGGTGACAAAGACTGTGTCCCAGGTGCCCAGACGGAGGTCACGGGAAGCCCCAGGTCCACAGAGCTCAGCTCTCCCGTCTGACCGGCATTCCCAGAATCACTTTACAGCAGGGGCCAAAGATCAAAAATTTTATGGGCACTTGGGGAATTATTCCTCTCCAGCCCATCTGCCCTTTCATCTGCACACCCACTGCCCCAGAATAGCAAACAGCTCCTAGCTCCTGAACTGTTTCTCGAAAGACTTCACAGCAGGAAAACAGAGGCTAGAAATATTTCAAAAGCTTGGCCACAGCTGTCTGCAGGAGCCCATTTGAAAGCATTCGAGCAGAAAATCTCCTTCCTTTAAAGCTCCAGTTGCTGGTTTTGCTTGGCTGGGAGAACAGCAGCATCACCTTCACCCTTAGGGCCCCCCCGCCCACCTGGGTCTATCCAAGGGCATTTCGAAGCACCCTTACTTAATGGCAGAAATCACATTAAGGGACAGAAGCTTCTAGACCTTCATAACCAAGCACGCCTGTGGTCTGCAAGGGGTTCCCACCACCGCCCTGAGAGAGGATTGCTGCTGTGGAGCACCAGGCTTCGCTGTCACCCAGACGTGTCCAGGTGCCCCACTGCTCTGGCTGTTTCTGGGCTGACAATGAATTTGCAAACTCCAAAGAAAAACCAGTGCAGAAGCATCCTCTATAGAGTAGGGACTTGATTCCTTTATGGGGAGTCCTCCTAAGAAGAATAAAGTCAGAGCAAAACTTTGGACCTAGGCTTGAGGGGTCCCTCGCCTGGTGCACCCTGGCCCTTGTCTGGCCATTCTTCTCCCCATAAAATGAGGAGTATGCAAGCTGTAGGGACTTACCCAGCTAGAGTTCACACCTCCCTTTCTAGACTATGCCCTGGCAATCGAGACTCTAAAAGTCTCTGAGCCTGTTTCCAGGCCTTTGAGGGCCTCATCCCTGGGTCTATCCTCTGAGGCCAGGCAATCCCAGCAACATGTGCGCCCGAGATGCAAGGGCCAGCCAAGGGCAGAAACTGATGGGCAGTGTGGACGCTGCTGGGATACGTGGGCCTTAAAATACAAAGCAGAGCCAGGATGGGGAAGGAAGCAAGTGGGCTGAGAACCAGCCTTTCCTGTGCCATCTCATCCCCGTGCAGAATGGAGACGTCACAGAGGCATATTTGTTAAAGTAGAAGGATAACATATTTTATAAAAACAGCTTTTTAGCATACTTTGTAACTTTTGAATATTCAGACATTTGGTATATGGGATTTCTACTATTGCATCCAGAATCACAAATGTTGAGGATGAGTCTGAGTCAGAATTCATCTCAGAGTAAATAAGGATCAAGTGCGTTCATGTCTTCATTCATTCAGCCATAACTTACTCAGCTCCTGGCATGTGCTAAGCATTGTGCTGGGGACTGGGTATGCCATGGGAACTAGACAGTTATAGTCTAGCTAGAAGGAGAAAAAGCAGCTGTCCAATGAGGAAAGCCACAGAGTGGTGAACTGATAGCCGAGAGGCAAAGCTAGGAAGCAGACAGTAGTAGGGAGAATTGGTTGATCTGTGCATGGTCAGAGCCTGACTCAGTGTTCAGATCAATTTTTTTTTAATGCAAAACATCTTTATTTGCTTTGGATTGTCCTTCTTCCAGTAAGGTTAACTTTTTTAAAGTTAACTTTTACTGGAGTATGGTTGATTTACAATGTTGTGTTAGTTTCTGCTGTACAGCAAAGTGAATCAGTTATACATATACATACATCTACTCTTTTTTAGATTCTATAGATCATTACAGAGTACTGAGTAGAGTTCCCTGTGCTATACAGTTAGGTCCTTATTAGTTACCTATTTTATATATAGTAGTCTGTATATGTCAATCCCAATCTCCCAGTTTATCCCTTCCTGCCCCTTCCCCCTTGGCACCCAGATTGTTTTCTACATCTGTGATTCTATTTCTGTTTTGTAAATAGGTTCATTTGTACCATTTTTTTTAGATTCCACATATAAGCAATAACATATGATATTTGTCTTTCTCTGACTTATTCAGTATGACAATTTCTAGGTCCATCCATGTCACTGCAAATGGCATTATTTCGTTCTTTTTTATGGCTGAATAATATTCCATTGTATATATATACCACATCTGCTGTATCCATTCCTCTGTCAATGGACATATAGGTTGCTTCCATGTCCTGGCTATTGTAAATAGTACTGCAGTAAACACTGGGGTACATGTATCTTTTCGAATTATGGTTTTGTTCAGATCAATTTTAACTAATAACCCTTAGAAGCCTATGACTAATAATTAAATCTAATTAATTCTACAGACTTGTCTGTTTAGCCTGGCACAGTACTAAGCTTTGGGAGACCAGAGACACAGGCCCTCTTCAATGATCTCAAGTCTAGAGAGACATACAGATATGTATACAACTAACTCGGGGTCAAGACAGAGGGAAACAGTAGCAGTACAAGAAAGGGTTGTAGGAACACAGAGGGAGGCATGATTAATTTCTTCTAGGCATTCAGGAATGGCTTTGTATCAGAAATAACATTTCAAGTGAGGTTTTTAGGATGAAATAGAATTTACAAAGAGCACAGAAACATGGAGAGACATTCCTGTTTGAGGGAAGAGCTTGAGCAAAGGCACTGAGGCCGTTCATTGCATGGAGTGCTAGGGGACTAGTTAGCCTGCACGGTGAATACGTTAAAATGTTGGCAACAGGCTTCAAAGGCAAGCTGGGACCAGATTTTGGCAGGCCTTGCCTGGCAGGCTAAGGAGACTGATGGTTCTGGGGAAGTGGGGAAACGTGTTAGGATAATCATTCTGGAGAGGAAGCAAGGAGACTAGAAGAAGGCTATTTCAATCATTTAAGCTAGAGGATCTTAGGTAGTAAAACAAGGTAATGCTGGTAATAAAGATTTAGACCTAGTAGTTCTGAGTTTTGATCTAAATTGCAAAGGCAGTCATCTGTCTCCATCTCCTTCCTCTTGTCCACTTTCTGATAATTGAGGATCATTGGTTGCAAGCAACAGATGCCAATGCTGGCTATCCTATGCAGAACTGGTATTTATCTGGTGGCTATGCAGCAGCTCACAGAATCTAGGGGAAGGCTGAAGAGGCAGGTGCCATGGCAGCTCTGAGGCCCCAGGTGGCAGCCACTATAGGATTTTCTCTGCAGAACGTGGACAAATCTACTCCAGCTATGTTTCCCCCAGTATTTTTGGTCACTCTTCTCATGATGGAAATTTCAGGGAGAGCACATATGATGAACTAGATTGGGTGGTTCTCCTGCCAGTCTGCCAGGGTAGGGGAGGTCACTCTAATGCACAATCTAAGGAAACTCCCCAGTCAGGAACCACTGTTCCCAAAGAAGTGGGTAGGCCCTACTTGAGGGTGGGAACTCAAGCTGTCTTTCTCACTATGTATCCCCAGTGCCTAGAAGGGTGCCTGGCACCTAGCATGTGTATGATTAATATCTCCTGATGACAGAAGGTCATGGAGCAAAAGTGACAGATGTCTACACCACCTTACCAGGCTCCTCCTGCCCACCACTGACTTCTCTGCCCTCCCTGGGTGTCAGGGTAGTGTCAGGACACTGAGCACACCCCCCTGTTTGGGAAACTGGCCAACCCACCCTTCACTCCTCAATACAACTGATGTCCTTGTGCCAATTCTTCAGCTGTTCCCGGGTGTACTCCCTGGAATTTCTAAACACTGATGATGATTTCCTGTTGGATGGGATGTTTGGGATTTGGGCTTTGTTTTTCTTTTAAATACCATTCCTATTCAAAATGTGAGTTCCTTTTTTCTGGAAGTTATTTTTCATCATCTTTTCTCTCCCCAAGTTCTTGCACCATGGGCCTTCCTGCCTTCCTGTGGTTGGCCCTATAAAAATTATGTTCCTAAAGAGTTACTGGGGAGGTGAGGGGAGGGGGTGATGATTACTTGTTGGCTGGGGTGTTTTTGCATTTTTTTTTCCCCATCCAGGGCACTCTGCAAAGCATCTACTATGACTTTGTTCCCTCCAATATGAAGTGCCTTCATAGAGGCCAAGGCCAAGGCCACTGTTAAATTGGGGTCTGTCCCTGACTTCAGGACTTGACTCCAAAGGACATAGGGAAGCTGCTGGTATCCAAGGGAGAGGCAGCTCCTTTGCTCCAAGCAGTAGATTTAAGCCCACTTGTAAAATAAAAAGAAGGGGAGGGAGGGGAAGGGGAGAGAAGGGGAGAAGGGAAGAAAAGGTTGCCTTGCCTGTTTGGCAAGAAGTTGCTACTTTTTTAATCAAACTGTCCCAGCTCTGTTTGTGACTTAACATCAATATTAAATCATCATAAAACTGAAGGTTTATGGTCCCTAAAAGAAACATTGAAAAATGTATGCATTCTATAGCTCCTAGAACATGTTATCTAGATTTTTTCTATATGGGTAGTAGGAATTTTTGTGGAGGTGATAGGCCACGCTGTGTCGATGTGTGAAGCAGCTAAGGGGGAACTGTCCCCAGCTTCCTCTGACGTGTGGGATACTGGGGGGGCCTCCGTAGTGGTGCTACCTTCCCCAACGTGGTGCTAAAACTTTACAGGTTCCCGTGGCTTCCAGAATAAAATCCAATCCAATCCAGTATAAAATGGCCATCAAGGTTCCCCTTGAGCTGGCCACTGCTCCCCTCTCCACACGCCCCCTCGCCCATATACCACCTTCCCTTGCCAAGCTCTGTGCAGCAGGAGGCCACCTGCAGTTGCAGTCCCCTGCCTGGTGCCTTCTCCATTTGCTCTACACCTGTCACCTCTCTCTAGGTCACAACTGAAACATCACCTCCTCAAAGATCTACGCAGTTCCCCCAGTGACTGCCGAATATCACCCTGTTTGTTTCCCTCACTGGGCTTCACACAACCTGCACCTCCACATCTATGCACTTGTTTTCATGTTTATTTCCTGCCTCCCAGGTGGAACAGGAGCACTACCAGCCACCTGCCCTACCTGTTTCCTGCTGCATCTCAATGCTTTGCACAATGCCTGGCAATTACCAGCAGCTCAGGGGATGTTTGTCAACCAAGAGAGCTTACTGAGGCGAGCAGGTTGTCTTGCTCACCTAGGCGAGAGAACCACTAGGCAAGAGAAACAAGGTGTCTGGGGAGAAAACTAAAGCTGCCAACAGGGCTCCCCTCCCAGGCATGCTGCTGAGTATGGTGTCAACAAGAGCTTCAAGAGCCCTCCCTTGAGGCTTCCAAGGAAGGTAATGGGGAGAGCTTGGCTCAGCCCTGCATATCCATGTGTTAACTCTATGCCCTGGACATGTCACTGAAACCCCTGAGCCTCGCTTTCTTCCTCTGTAACAGAGGCACAATAATAACACCCTGCCGATTTTACAGCACTGTTGTAAGGTTTGAATGAGACCAAGTATGTGAAAATAAGTTGTCTTTGTGAAGAGCTGTAGGATGGAAGGGACTGTGGTTAGGAGTGGAGGGGCCAAGCCCCTGCTTTACATCAGCAACTGTATCCTCGAAGACTGCTTCCCATGTGTGCAGTGAAATACAGAACTTTAGAGCAGAAGACACAGTTTCAGTCATCTCAAGATGACTTTTTTTAGCTTTCTAAAAAAATTTTAATTGTGGTAAAATATAACATAAAATATACCATCTTAACCATCTTTAAGTGTACAGTTCAGTGGTATTTACATTCACAGTGTTATGCAACATCATCATCATACATCTCCAAAACTCTTTTCAACTTGCAAAACTGAAACTCAATATCTATTAAATAATAACTCCCCATTCCCTCACCACCCCCCAGCCCCTGGAAACCACCATTCTACTTTCTGTCTCTATGAATCTGACTACTCTTGTGTTCTTCATACAAGTGGAATCATACAGTATTTGTCTTCTTGTGACTAGCTTATTTTACTTAGCACAATGTCCTCAGGTTCATCAATGTTGTAGCATGTGTCAGAATTTCCTTTAAGGTTGAATAATATTCCATTGTATGTATATACCACATTTTGTTTATTCATTCATCTATCAGTGGATACTTGGGTTGTTTCTACCTTTGGGCTATCATGAATAATGTTGCTATGAACATGGGTGTACAGATATCTTTTCAAGAACCTGCTTCCAATTCTTTTGGGTATATACCCACAAGTGATTTGCTGGGTCATATGGTAATCTGTGTTTAGTTTTTTGAGGCCACCATCCTGTTTTCAAAAGTAGCTGCAACATTGTACATTCACACCAACATTGTACAAGCATTCCAGTTTCTCCACATCCTCACCAACACTGGTTTTTTTAATAGTAGCCATTTTAATGGGTGTGAGGTTGTAGGTTTCTTATTACGGTCTTGATTTGCATTTCTCTAATGATCAGTGATGTTGAGCATCTTTTCATGTGCTTATGGGCCATTTGTATATCTTCTTTGGAGAAATGTCTGTTGAAGTCCTTTGCCCATTTTTAAATTAGATTTTGGAGGGTTTTGTTGTTGAGTTGTAGGAGTTCTTTATATATTCTGGACCTTAATTCCTCATCAGATACATGGTTTGCAAATATTTTTTTTCCTATTCCATGGGTTGCCTTTTCACTGTTAGCTGTCTAGCTGTCTTTTGATGCACAGAACTTGTTTTCAAGTTCAGTTTATCTATTTTTTTCTTTTGTTGCTTATGTTTTTGGTGTTATATCCAAGAAATCATTGCCAAATCCAATTTTATGAAGTTTTTCCTGTTTATTCTAAGAGTTTTATAGTTTCATCTCTTATATTTTTGATCCATTCCATGTTAATTTTTGTATATGGTGTAAGGTAAATGTCCAGCTTCATTCCTTCATGTGTGGTGAAGATGATTTTTGACAGAACAGAAAACTGAGCTCAGAATGGGCAGGAGTCTGCCAGAGGGAAGGCAGCTGGATAGGGACAGAGCTGAGGTTAAAACCCAAGGTCCTGTGTCTTAGTCCAACATCCTCTCTACTCTTCTAGGAAATAGACCCTGGGAGTAAGTGACCCTGGGCTTTCCTGTGTGTCTAACTAGAAAAAAACTGGGGACACAAAATGTGATATTGGAGTTGGTGGGTTTTCCTTTAGGTGGGATCAGCTAGCCCTCAGTCCAGACCACTGTGTCAAGACCACTGTGTCTGGGCTTGTTCCTTTACATAAGAGGGTCATTCTTCAGGACACCTTTGATCATCAGAGGTGAACAGCAGCCAAAGAAAAGGTATCGCAAAAAAACTGGCTCCATGATCAGTGACACGGTGATTTGGTGGAATATAACTTTTAGTCACTGATATGAGGGGAAAAATGCTAGTGGCCTTCCATGTGCATACCCTTTGTGCCTAGTGGCCAGCAAGCTGGAGAAAACTTGTGTTTTGAAACATTATCTTGAAGAAGGAAATGAAGATGTGGGGGCTTTGGTAAACCTGTTGGGCTAAGGCAAGGGCTGGCAAACCACAGCCCACAGACTAAGTAAAGTATTATTGAAACACAGCCAGGCTCGTTTGATGTGTTGTCTGTAGCTGCTTTCATACCTCATCAGAGTTGAGTAATCGTGACAGAGACATATGGCCCACAGAGCCTAAATTATTTACTATCTGGCCCTCTACCAAAATTTTAAAAAAGGTTGCTGACCCCTGGACTAGGGTAACAAGGGAAAGTTGAGCGGGCACAACAGCAGAAGCCCCTTGCCCACAGGGCAGCCCCACCCTCAGGGACCTCATGGCCCTCATGGCTGGCTGGAGCCTGACCATTAGCCACATCAGGAGATGGACTAGTGGCAATGTGAGGAAAGTTCTAGCTGTTCTGTACTCTCATAGTGCCTCCCCAGGCCCAGCCCAGAGAGGATCTGGTAGTTGTGAGGTGGCTGAGCACAGAGAGAGTAAGAGCCCCACAGGAGCCAGGTCCCAGCCCTGCCACGTTCATTGGCCATACTCTTGAGACACACACAAAGGCTTCTGGTCTAAAGGCAGAGTGGCAGCTTGGAAGTCAAGGTCCAATCACATGAGATAGAGCTTGATGTGGTGCTCACACTGCTGTCATTTATGTTCAGCTTTCTTACGCATGCTGTTAATAACTCGTCACTCTCAAAGAGGATATTAATTAGTTTACACTTCAGTGTGGGTGTGGGCACTTCTCAAACTTCTTGGCCTAGTTGATAGAAAGTGCCAGAAAGACAAGGGTTGAAATAAATCTCAGCTCTGTTACCATGAGCTGTACTTGGAAAAGTGACCCAATTTCTCTCTCACTTCTATGTCCTCATCCATAAACAGGATAAACCAGAGCTGATATAAGAATTCAGTAAGAGGATGGGCATGAAACTGCCAGAACATTCCACGAATGCCAGTTTCCTTTCCTTAGTCCATTCAGCACCACCCACCAACAGCAGCTTCTCCTCTAGAGCAGGGGTCCCCAACCCCCGGGCCACAGACTGGTAGTGGTCCATGACTTGTTAGGAACTGGCCCACACAGCAGGAGGTGAGCGGCAGGCGAGCAGTTGAAGCTTCATCTGTATTTATAGCCGCTCCCCATGGCCCGCATTACCGCCTGAGCTCCGCCTCCTGTCAGATCAGCGGTGGTGGTGAGTTGTATAATTATCTCATTATATGTTACAATGTAATAATAATAGAAATAAAGTGCACAATAAATATAATGCACTTGAATCATCCCGAAACCATCCCCCACTGATCCCCCACCCTCGGTCCATGGAAAAATTGCCTTCCACGAAACCGGTCCCTGGTGCCAAAAAGGTTGGGGACTGCTGCTCTAGAGGCCAACCCTCTCAAGTCTCTGGGGTCTCCTGCCCTCCACACCCCTCACTCTCTGTGGCTGCTCCAGGATGAACTAAGGGCTCCAACAGACTCCACACGTGAATAAACAATTGTGTAATGGATTTGCAAGCTACAACTACAGTCATTTTGCGATTGGGTGAAACATCTGTTCTTTAGAACAGTAGTGCCCAACCTTTTTGGCACCAGGGACCAGTTTCGTGGAAGGCAGTTTTTCCATGGGGGGCTGTTGGTTCAGGCAGTAATGCGAGTGATGGGGAGCAGCAGATGAAAGTTCACTCGCTCACCCACCGCTCACCTCCTGCTGTGCGGCCCAGTTCCTAACAGGCCTCGGACCATTACTTGTTGGGGACCCCTGCTTTAGAAGCTTCTGTGGATTTAGCCCGATGGAGAGACACAGTTCTAGGAAGTATGCCCTAGTTTTAGACCATCCCACTCCTCAGAATCGCTGGACATGAGAGCAGTTCAAACACTAATTAGGGCCTCTCCAGTGCTAACTCAAACGCATAGTCTGGTCTCAGAACTGACTGTTTCCTCAAGGCCTCACAGGGATGCTGCAGCTCCCAGCTTCTGTTTCCTGCCCCTTCCTTCATCAGCCACAGCCATTGCTATAAGCCCAGACTCTGAGGCCTCCAGATGACTTTGTGGGAATGTTTATCACATTGTTGTTTGTTATAGCAAAATATTGTTGGGCATTTAGACATAGAGGGGTTGGGTAAATCAATTACACCACAGTGCAGCCATTAAAATTTACAGTAGACCAGAATTTATTGAAAAGATATTTGCAATTACATTTAAGTGAAAACAGCACGTTTCAAAATCATATGAACAAAGCATGGGGATTTATTCAGTTTTTATATTACAAATATTTATTCATATATGTGTATTTGCACAGGAAAAGTATAAAAATGTAAGAAATCAATAGTAGGTTCCTCTGCTTATAATGTACATGGATTTTACTGTTTTATGTATTAAGTATATATTTATATTTATATTTATAAATATAAATATATACTTAATATATAAAACAGTAAAATTATATTTATATTTCAGAATCTTTATAATAGGAAAAATTAAATAATGCTATGTATGAAGTAAAAATGTTTTATATGAAGTTAAAAAAAAAAAGACCAGGAGGCCCCCTTCTCCAACATGGACATCTAAATAAATACAGAGGGAAAAATGGACCCTGTTCACCAGGGCTCTGCCTTATTTGTCACACTAACAGGATGACAACAAAAGAACTGGATGATGAACTCCAAATCTTGGCTCATTCTTTTCACTGTGTTCAAAGACTGCATTTATAGCCTTTTACACTATGAGATGTACAGGCTAGAAGGCCCTGCAGAGACCTTATAACACTCGTGTTCTAAGGGCTGGAGTGGCGTGCTGAGTTATCCCACCAGCCTGGGACCCTTCTTCTCACGCTTGGCTACATCTCCTGTCCTGGTGCTCCAACCGTTAGCTTTGGAGGACTCTGTCTTTGGCTCAACCACTCCTCACCCTCAGCTCCTCCGTGGTCAGCACGTAGCCATACACACCCTGGGGTGACAGATACATGGGTGGATTCTGAAACAAAGGGGACCTTTTGTTACCAATAGGAAAGGAACCCTGATCAGGATGTAGGAGATTCAAGTTGTCATCTGTGTTCTGAGCTCTGCCTGGTGACCAGGTGCCTCCATGAGCCCAGCTTGCTCATAATCAACTGGTGAAAGCCATTCAACTGATAAGACCATGGTGGAGGATCCCACCAAATAAAATTGCTGTGCTTCAGAAAAGGCACATTATGATGGTTCATTATGTTCACTGTGGTTATTTAATGGATTTCGTGCTCAAAAAGACCCAACATACTGACTTTCACCACAAACAAGCCAGATGCTGAAGACTAACGCTATGAGAGTAGAGCTCAATGAACTTTAAGTGTAAAAAATACGACTTAAGGAAAGAAAAGCCCTCATCAATACACATTTCATGGTATCATCAATCTGTAAACATCCTAAGAGCAATCTGTCCCTTGGTGAAGGCTGTATGATTTTTTTTTTATATGAACTGCCCTCCTCGGAGCAACTTGAGTAGTTTTCTGGGTCTGTGTTCCGACCCTCATCATTCTGTATGTTGTATTGTAGTGACATAGTGCAAAATGTACACAAGACCTGGTGCCCCCCCCCAAGTGAGGTAGCGGAAATGAAAAGAAAATCATGATACAGACATCTAAGAGTAAGAACAGGTTGCTGTGGAAGCTCGTAGTCACGAACTAAACCAGAATTGGAGGTCCAGGAAGGCTTCCTGGAGAGTGTGACATCTCAGTGGGGTTCTAAATATAGTTTAGACTGAGCCCCACAATGAAGAGAATTTGTAGTTTTCAAAATTCAGATAGTTCATTATTCAAAAGGAAGCTTCCTAAAAGCTGAAAGTTTGGGATACATTCTAGAAGCAGAAAATAGCATAAATTATAGCCTGCAGAGCCCAGCTACCCTGAGTGCTATATTTCTTGGGCTTTTCACCACAACTGCTTTCATTTCAGATCCCTATTGACTTAAGCCCAGCCTCACCTTTGAGATCAGTGTGGACTAGAATAATGTGGGAATATTTTCTCTTACATAAACAAGAAAATTTGCAGCTCAGGTGGTGGTACCCAAACTCAGTTCCTGTCATACCCCCAAGAATGAGCTATCTTGCCTGGATATGAGGAAAGGCCCCCGGGGGGCTCCACATGCCCCTTGATGAATGGTACATGAGGGGGTGCAACAGAGGCAGCCTCCCCTGCCATGTGAAAGTGCCGGGCAGAAGCTAACAGTCTGGTCTCCCCACCTGCCTGGAGCTGGCACCTCTGACCTGCCCTCCTCTGTCACTTCTGAGCCCCAGTAGGGAAAGTGTGTCAGCCAGAGCCCATCCATCATGGAGCATTTGTCCAAAATCAAAGCCCCACTGCCCTTCATTAACACTGCTTGGGACATTCCCAGATTATCAGGAATTTGTTAGCCAGTCAGAGCAAGGCAATGGGCAGACTCCTGGGGAGAGGATACGTCAATCCAGGACAGATGCCATTTTGATGAAACTGGGAAGATGAGACCCAACTGCCAGGTCTTCAGGAGAGCACTCCCTTCCTCTGCTACTACTCAGGGACCCATTTCAGAAGAGAGCAAAGGGGCGAAAGCAACCAAGAAGTGGAATTCCTCCTCACAACCTAAGATGCTCTTGACAGCTCTGAGTGACCACCTCTTCACCAATCCCTTCAACAGCTCAGAGGTGGCAAGTGAATTTCCAGGGAGGGCAGCCTGGGCTGGAGCCCAGCATTCTAGCAACCAAACTGACCTTCAGTTTCCTCCATTTCAAAATGAAGGCTATCATACCTTTTTTGTTACAAAGGTTGTCACAAAGACTAAGTCAGATAAGGTAGTAAAGGCCACCTGACATAGCGTCTGGCACATACAGTAATTATTATTACTCTTGTAAAATTATGTTACTGTGGAATTCTGCCAATAAATTATTGACTAGTAAGATTATAGATTTTCTAAGTCATAATTTGACTTTTCTGTTCTTTAAATGTACTTTTGATGGAAACAGGAATTCTTGCTATTTAGAAGCTCAGGTACACAGTTGAATCAGGAATATGTGCATTTGCCCAGATCCATGTTTTTGTTTTATTTTTCTTAAAGCCCCCCCAAACAAACAAAATAACAATGATAACAAACCTCTCTTCTTGAGCTACTATTGAGTCCTGCCTCAAAAATAAAATGTTAAAAATTTGAAAAAGAGACGTTTATTTTCCTTTTAGGCCACAGAGCACCCTGCTAGCATCATTGCAAGAGCTCACATTTGTAGTAACTGAAATGACAGATGCTGTCAGTGAAACTGAAGAGGCCTCGGGAGTATCGTTGTGGTTTGGCTAAATGATGATCAGATGAAATATTGTTGGTTAAGTTTTACCGAGGATGTCTTCACATTAGAGCTGTTTGCAAAAAAAAGCGACGTGAAGTCAGCATGGGCTTGCTGTTTTTCTCGTGCATGTTTTTCATTTTGATATTATATCATGAACAGCTGTAAGGATAATGTTAATCGTCCCTTCTGGAAACATTCATCACAAGGGTTTATTTATTATTTGGTTTAAGTATTTAAAAGTTAAAGCATTTCCAAGCTGTCACTATTGAAATATTTCTAATATTGCAAAAGAGCAATTATTTCAGAGAGCCTACTCTTAAGATTTCCACTTAGGAGAGAAAATAATAACCAATGTTCTATGGGTTTGGTTAATGCGACTGAAAGGTGCATTGGGAATGGTTCTTTTTTCACTGAGAACCAGAAGTTTTGCCGTGTAAATGTGGAGCTGTAAATTCTAAGAAAATATGGATGAGGGAGTTGGGGGGCGATATTGATATGATAGAAGCCTGGCAGGCTCTGTACCACCAAAAGAATAATATAGTCATGTAGGACTTCACAAAGTGTTTTCTGTTTTTATCTCAGCCTCACAATTGTCCTTCTAACTAGGCATTTGTAACACATGAAGAAACTGAGACAGAGTTTTTATGGCTTACATAAGATCAGCCAGTGTGGCTTTTTGTTTTATAATTGAAGTGTCAGACACTACTGTGCTAGTCAGAGCTTCCACCAAGCCAGAATGGATGAATTAGGATGGAGAAGGAAAGCCCAGGATTCTTGGTTCGGGAAGCCAAGAGCAACTACACTGTAGCACTCTCACCGCTCAGCCAAGAAGCTTTGTGTAGGGCGTAGTTTGTACAGCCACACAAGAAGACCCTGGTCCTAGGTCTTGGGAACACAAGGACCAAAAAGGGCACAGTCCTGACCTTCAAGTTGATAATCACTCAGCTAACATAGGTCATTAAAAAAAGAACCTCGCATCTTTGGATACCGTGCATTCTCTCTTACTCTGGCCCTTCTTTCCGATTATGTTTTGAAATATGAGTTTCTCATTTACAGCTCAGTGAAACCCAACTAGACTGAATGCACAGCAAAGTCTTGTTGCTACTGCCCAGCCTCCTCTTGGTATTCAGTGCCAAGTGTTGCCTTTGTCAGTTGGAAATGCAGTATAAAAACCCACTCCACTTTTCTTGGATCCAAAGGAAGCCTCATCAAATTTTCTTTAACTATGACATGTGGAAAACACCAAAAAACAATCTGCCCATCCCATATGGACTTGAAAAGAAATTCATTAATGCAATTCTTAAGAGAAACATATGGCAAAACAGCTAATTGTGAAATTTGTCAATACAGTGCAGTACTTTTTAAAAACGAATTATTATTTTTTTAAAGAACCACTTGAATGGACTTTGCAGTTGTATCTTTGGAAATGAGATCCCTGGATGTTGAGAGCTTAGGATTTCCCTGGAAACAAAATTATAAGGAAATGTAAGAATGCTGAAGGAATTCAAAGCATGACTTTGTGGAAAATGGGTTGGGACCATCTCAAAGGAACAACAAAGGATGTTCTGTTCCCCCAGTGACTGTGCTTTTCCCAGTGGATTCCTTTGAGGTTCAAATGAGTTGTCCTTGGCAGGGCTCCACTGAATGTGCCATTTTCACCCCTCCTTGATCCCAGTGATGGTGTTATTTGCTCCCCTGCAGCCTGGAAAGGCTCCTGAAATGGTACCCGTCTTCTCTGACCTGGGGCAGGGTCAGAGGCTCAAGAGTTGAGCTCAAAATGGAAGGTTAACTTTCATGAGATAGGGTGGCCAGTGATGCTGGGTTACCAAATTCAAGAAACCCCAATTAGAAGGTTTTCCCATGTTCCTTCTGCCTAAAGCACCTCCTCCTCATCTGCCCTGGGATGCCTGGTCTGCCTCTCATGTGGCCATAAAGTGCACTGAATTGATGGACGTGAGTGGCCTTAGTTTAAGTGATTATCAAGTCTGACACAAGCCTAGGGGCTGTGTTCACATGTCTACTAATTGGTTGGCCATTGGCTCCAGTTGGCCCATGGACCAGATGGAAGACAGACAGGTGTGAATAAAAGACTTGGGGCTTTAGAGTCAACCTGGCTCATCCCCTCCCAGACTAGAGGCCTGGGACAAGATAGCCAGTTCTCTGGAGCCTCAGTTTCCCCTCTGCAGAAGAGAGCTGATAACACCTGCCTTTAAAACAAAAAAAGTAGCAGCAATAAAACCTGCCCTGAGGGGTTCTCACAAGGTTTGAAGGAGATGTTGACTGTCATGTCCCAGCCACTTAGAGTTCAACAATGAGTATTTAGGGTTGTCACCATCTTGCCTCTTGCTATGAGATTTTTGGAGGCACTTTTTCTAGGATCTAGAGCTGGTTCCCATTCAGAAACAAAGGACTTCCTGTCTACCACTTCATTCTCACCACTGTGGGCTGCTTCTCAAGAGGAGGCTTCTGGAAGGCAGGGGTCTGAAGTGTGACAGCCATAGGGAAGGACACCATTCCGGGTACCGGAGAGTAGACAATCTTGGCCTTCCTCTTTTCTCCGAGGCTCCTCCTGGATCTGAACAGTATTCCTCCCAGAGTCCCCCTCTCCCCCACTTTTTTTTTTTCTGATCATCACAACTGGAAACAGATTTGTTTGTTGGTTTGGTTTGTTTTCCTGAAAAGAGAGTATTCAGGGTTGCAGCAGCTGGGAAGTTCTGTGAGGGAGTCTGCCTGGACAGAGCTGGACAAGTTGCAGAGCTGAGCACCCCTACAAGCCCTGAGAGGACTCCATTCTCCCTTTGATCTGTTTTCACACCACTTCTCATAGGTTTCCACCTGGGTCTGAACTCTCTTATATGATTCTCCGTTCTCTCTCTCTCTCTCCTTCACACTTCTTCACGCTTTACTGCCTTGATCCTTTGCCCACTTCTCTTCCTCACAGCTCTTTTCCCTTTTTGACTTTGCCTGAGTGTTTCCTAGGCTCGGTGTAGTCTAGGGCCTCAGCTTTGCCTCCAGCCATGCCTTTGCCCTGCCCACACCCCCTTATTCTAGGGCACAGTCAAAATTCCAGTCCCCTCAGGCTTAGGGCAGTGGAGGTCGTGCAGTCCTGAGATCCAGAGAAATTAGGGGGGCCCTTTGAGATCCAAGAAAGTGCCAATGGCTTGGCTTAAAACAGGCCTGTCTCCTGGCTCCCCCTCCCCGGTCCCAGCACCATCAATTAGAAGCAATGCTGAGCTAAATACCACTGCTCACAGGGCAAACCTTCCTAACTGGAAATCATTACCTTTTTACTTTTTTTTTTTTAATAAATCATGGTCTAAATAACCAAATAATGAATCTCTCACTAAGCAGCATAATCAATCTTCATAACCCACGGAAATACGCTCTGGAAAGATTGCATTTTACTGCTGTTGAAAACCTCGGTTTCATCAAATAAAGGAACAAATTGCCATTCAGGAAATTATTCTTGGGCTAAAATATGCAATCAACACTTAGTTTCCCACCTGCACAGTCCTAGAATGCACGTGGGGTAATGACATTTGACATGGGGCTTGTTACACTCCTGACCCAGGAGAAGGGTTTTCATATTTTCAATTTGCAATGTCTGGCAAGATTCCCAAAGTAATTTTCAATTAAAGTCCCTGGTACTTGTCAAACATGAAGACATTGCCCAAAAGATGGAATAACTTCATTAGGACGAGACATACTCATTTCGCCAAGTATTTCAGCTGAGTGTGCAAATACTAGGCTCTTTTCTTGTCCAAACACTAAAACTGAACAAAACAAAGTCATTTTCTGTCTTCTGTCCTCTACATGGACACAAATTTAAGGGGAGGGGATTGTCCAGCCATAACCTGTCAGTGTTTTTCCTTCCATCTTTGGTGAGATCTTCTCCTCTCCCCAATTTTAGCCATGTTTGTTCATTCCCTTAGCTGACTTGACTTCCCCAGAAGGTTAGGGCAGGTATTTGACCCAAGCTCGGCCAATTAGAATTCAGAATGCTTCATACTGGACTTAAGAGAGAAGCTATTTTCTCTATCACGTTGCTGCTAATTCTGGTCCAGAGCTTCCCTGACAGAAAACCCGTGGGCGAGAATAAAGCCCTTGTGCAGAGAAACCCAAAGGCCAGAGTCTGGAGTAGAGCTCTGAACACACTTGAATCCCTGTTTCCAGCTGCCTGGAAAACCAGCTCTTGCCTTGCACTGTCCACAGCAGATTATGTGAACCAATACTTGATTACTATTTTACTTAAGTTTGTGCAAATAGAATTTCTGTACTTGCTACCAGAAGAGTCCTGACTAACACATAAGTGATGCCAATATAAGGATGTGTTGGCAGAATAAGAATGTAATAATGTAAACATTTCCTAAGCATTGTCCTTAAATAGTTTTTGATTGGATCAATAATAATATATTGTGCCTCTACCATGGGCCAGATCCTTGAGGTACAGAGATGGTTAAAATATGGTTACAGACCTCAAGGGGCTCAAGGACTGGGAATGAATGTAGAACATGAACAAGCCCATTGTCATAACAGAGAGTTCATAAGATCATGTAAAATGCTGAGACTGATTAGCTGCAAGTAAGGCATGCAGGAGGGCTTCGTGGTGGAGACAGTACTTTTCCAAGTCTTGAGGGGTGAATGCAATTGCAATATGTAGAGAAAAGTGTAAAGGTGCTGCAGGCAGAGGGAACGTGGGCTAAGAATGAGACCCAGACACATATGGCATTTCTCAGGAGCACATAATAGTTCATTGTGAATACAGCTCTGGCACCTGGAGGGGAGGAGAAAGGTGATAAGAAATGAACCTGAGGAGGTAAATTGGGAGCAAATGATAAAAGTCAGAATTTCATCCCTTGGCAAGGAGACACAGGACTGTAAGCAAAGCAGCAGGGTGCTTAAACAACCAGGTAAACCAGGTGTTTTCGAATTTAGAATTTTAAGAGCAGTCTAGCAAGTGAATGGATTATAGAGGGGAATGACAAGAAACAAGGGGGCTCTTGAAATCCAGTGGAGCACTGACAAAGATATGGAGCAGGGCTGTGGATGTGGGAATGAATGTGAGAAAATAAATTTGAAAAAGACTTCAGAGGCACGATCACCAGAATGTCACGACAAAGAGCAGGGAGGCAAGGAGGGACAAGCCAGGAGTACCTCAAAGTTCTAGCTTGAATGGCTGGGTAGACAGTGTTGCTGTGAACTGGAATGAGAAACAGGAGGTGGGGTGAAATCTGAGTGGACAATGAGGAGCTGAGAGATTGAGTCTCATCTCAGCTCTTCCATCAGCCACGTGTCCGATCTTGGATACAGTGCTTAGGCCACTTCAGTTTTCCCAACTATAAACTGAAAAGGCTGGAAAACTTCACTGCAGGTTCCTTCCTACCTTGAATAGTGTGTGATTTAAGAGACATAATGTGAATAAGACATGTCTGACAAAGCCTAAATGTCAAAAACATGAAATTAAGCAGGATGTGACTGAGAACCCTGAATGAGCTGCAAACCAAGGGTGAACATTCCCCTTGATCCTGCTGCACAGAGAGGAACTATCCTGGAGAAAAGGGCATGTGAGTTTGGAGAGAGTCTTCCTAGGAGCATACTTCCCAGAAGTCATTCTCTGCTTTCTTTATAGCTTGAAGGTCCACACAGACCCACTCTTCTATGTGTACTTGGTCTATGACCAGGATGGTATTGCAGAGCACTAGGGAGAGAAGACAGCATTCAAAAAGGATGGTGAGACGATTGATGACCCATGTGGGGCTACATGGAAGTAAATCCGTACCTCATGCCAAACACAAAATCACTTCCAGAAGAACCAAGGACCTAAATGTGAAAGGCAAAACTTGTGGAATCAGATGTAGGAGAGCATCTTTATAACCTTCCAACAGTAATGGACTTGGAAAAAAATTATTTTGAAATAATTTAGACTTACAGAAGAGTTTCAAAAATGTTACAGAGTCCCATTATATTCTTCACTCAGCTTCCTTTAAAGTTAATATCTTACTTGACCATAATACGTTACCAGAACTAACACTGGTATAATACTACCTACTAAACTCTTTGAATTAAAGGCTTTTTAAAAGACACAAACTACATATAAAAGATAAATTCAACCATATTAAAATTAAGAATTTTCATTCATCAAAGAATACAATAAAGGAAGGTAAAAGAAGAAACAAATTGAGAGTTAATATTTGCAACCCATACAGCCAATGAAGGATTTGAATAAGAAGGGTTAGAACTCCTACAAATTAATAAGAAGGCAAACAACCTAAAGGAATAATGGATAGAAGAAATGAATAGGCATTTCACAGAAGAGATACATATGGAGGGCCAATAAACATACAAAAGATTTCTCAACCTAATTAGCAGCCAAGAAAATGCAAATTCAGACCTCAAGACCAAAAATAGCAAGTTCTGAAGAAGATATGTATCTAAATGCATGGCTGGTGGCTGGTGGGAATGTAAGTGGTACCACCACTTTAGCAGTCTATGTGGCATCCTCCAGTAAATTTGGCCAATTCCATCCCAGGGTCTTGCCACTAAAAGTGTAGTCTGTGGACTCACAGCATTGGCATCACTGTGAGGCACCCCCCTCAGACTAAACCAGAATTTGCATTTTTAACAAGATCCCCAGGTGAGCCATATGCCTATTAAAGTTTGAGAAGCCCAGATCTAGAGAAACTCTTGCTCAAGTATACATAGCAGATGTGTAAAAGAATGTTAGGAGCACTGTTCACTATACCAAAAAAGTCAAACCACACAAATGTCCATCAACAGTTAAATGGATAAACAAATTGTATACAGTTATACAATGAAATATTATCCAGCACTGAAAATGAGTGAACTCCTCTTACGTGCCTTAAGGATGAACCTCAGCAAAAAAAAGAAAAAGAAAAAAGCAAGTCCTAAAAGATTATATCCAGTATGCTACTACTTTAAACAGACCAAACACAAGCAAAACCGAATAATGTATTGTTCAGGAATTCATACATCCTTGAGGAATCTTTTTTTTCCAAAAGGGAAGACAATTATAAACAAAACTCAGGTTATTGCTGACTCTGGTGGCAAAGCATAGGGATGAACAGAAGTGGTGTGCACCAGGTATGGGCAATAATCTAGTTCTTGGGTTGGGGGTAAGCAAGCTTATAGGTATTCCTTTTATTATGATTTTTAACATACGTATTATTTTCATAACATTACTTAATTTGAAAATCAGTTTTTTAAAAAACCTCCCAATGCCCCAGCATTCACAGCAGCCAATTATTGATTTGGGCCTTAAAGGGTCTGAGTCTGTTGTAAAAGGACAATGCAAAGAGGAAGAAGCAGAGATGAAAGAAAGAGTCAGGTAGTGATAATAGCAATTAAGGCAGTGACATCACAGACTTGGGAGCCCAGGGAACCCCCACAAGACCAGGGGAAGAGGTCAGCTGATATAGCAAAAGCCAGTGTGATGCTCAAAATCATGACCTTCCATGGGATTTACCAGATGACTCAAAAGCCAGTTTCCAAAGGCTAACCCATAGACTCTTAGGACAAGCGACAACTTCCCAATACTAAGTGAGGAGGGAGTGATATTTAAACAGGGATATATAAAATATATCTACCTATATAGAAATTCATAAGTAATTAGTAATATATATGTATTTACTGGAGTTAAGTAATAAATCCAGCCATATTGAACAGCTAATATGTGAAATGGGTGACCCAAAGCAACCTTCCAAATATCAGCGTGCTGGCACCTTGGCTGGTGCCAGAGCTGATCCACCAGGCCCTGTTCTCCAATGGTAATAGGATGAAGGGCTCACCTGATCACACACACCATAAGCTAAGGCTTATGTAGAGCAGTGGTTCTCAAACTTGGCTGTGTGTTGGAATCACTGTGGAGTTTTAAAAAATGAAGCTGCCTGGGTTCCACCCACAGAGATTCTGATTTAATTGACATGGGATGCAGCTGCTATATTGGGAGCTTTGAAACCTCCCCAGATGATTCTCATGTGTAGCAATTGGGAAAAAAAAATTTAATAGTGCAGCTTCCCTTTCAGAAGTGCCTGTTTGGGATCACCCAGTTAATAGGCTATAACACCTGGGACAAAAATAAGAGCATGTAGGTCCCTAGGGATGTGGGCTGCAACCCAAACATTTTGCATAAAGGTACACAAACACGTAGTATAGAATGGCAGTAGGTGTGCTAGTTCATGATAGAGGACATGAGGATATGATGCAATTGTTAGGGTGTCCCCAGGAATAAGGACATCTCTTCTCTTTTGATCAGTAGCTGTTTTAATACCAGGGTTTCTCAACAGTGGCACTACTGATCTTCTGGACCACATAATTCTTGGTAGTGGGTACTGTTTCTGTGCATGGTAGGATGTTTAGCAGTGTCCCTGGCTTCTACCCACTAGATAACTGTAGAATCTTCCCACTTCTGACAAACAAAAATGTCTCCAGACATTGACAAATGATCCCTAATGGACAAACCTGTTACCTAAGCAGGCATCCACCCGGTAGCAGGATGCCTGTCTCCTCTTGCAGGCAGAGCTCGTCTTTCGATGGGATTTTTTTGCAGCCCCTCACATTTTGATTCAAGGCCCAGGAGAGCAGGGGAAGGGGGTGCAAACACAGCATCCCACTAAGCTGGTGAACACGGTTATGGTTCCAAAGAACCCTCTTCCTTCTCTAGCTCTGATTGATGGTGGGGAGAAGAGAGGCTACTTTAGGGTGATAGGTTGGCCCTGAAGGGCAGTTTAAAACCAGTTCTTGGAACTTCCCTGGTGGCGCAGTGGTTAAGAATCCACCTGCCAATGCAGGGGATATGGGTTCTAGCCCTGGTCCCGGAAGATCCCACATGCCGCGGAGCAACTAAGCCCGTGCGCCACAACTACTGAGCCTGTGCTCTACAGACCGCGCACCACAACTACTGAAGCCCACGCCCCTAGAGCCCATGCTCCACAGCAAGAGAAGCCACCGCAGTGAGAAGCCCTGCGCACCACAGTGAAGAGTAGCCCCTACTCACCGCAACTAGAGAAAACCCACGTGCAGCAACGAAGACCCAACGCAGCCAAAAATAAAAATAAATAAATAAATAAATTTTTAAAAATAAAATAAAATAAAACCAGTTCTTAAGGTTCCTTCCAAATGGGAGTGGTCACATCTCTCCACCCCAGTTTGGGGGCCTGCTAACCGTTTCTAGAGAAACAGGGAATGTGCCTCCCCACATCCTGTTACCAAGGTAATTTTTTAAGCTGTGCTCAAGGACCTCGCACCAGGCACATCTGAGCAGAGGCTCTGCACAAGTTGGCCTGATAGATTAACCTGTCTCGAAAGGAGCCCGTATGCCTCTAATTGTTGTAAAATAAACACGGGGCTCTGAGCTTGGGGGAGGCTGGGTTTTGTCAGGATCCAGGCTGATCTTGCCCATGTCGCCTTCACCTCTGAATAATGAGCAAGAGGCCCAGAATATGAAACTTTGCCTTTAACAATCATCATCCAGTAAAATTTGAATTTGAATACCTTTTCCAAGTTCAATAGCACAACAATTTATTGAATGTGTTGGCCAGGGACAGCACAGAAGCCAGGACCCCTGGCCTCTAACAGCTTCCAGTGGCACACATGTGTTCACATCAAGCAATACCCATCAGTTCTCAGGCATGCTTCTGGTTGAGGGGAAGTGTGAAGGGAGAGCTCAGTGGAACTCTCAGTGGAGGTACAGCAGCCAAGGGGGAGGGAGAGCTGAGTGGGCCAGAGTATCTGGGGAAGGACTGTCAGTGGAGGATGAGTGAGGGCTGGAAGGGAGGGAGGAGGGCAAAGAAGGCACTCTGGGGAAGGCTTGGGGAGCTCTGGGTCTCAAACCTCAATTGTTCCCCAAAATGTCCATTGTAGGTTGTTGGCTTTGTTTTTTCTTGATCCAAGATCCCATTAAGGAGCACACATTGTATTTGGTTCTCACATCCCTTAATTATTTCATGTAGAACAGGCTCTCCATCTGGTAAGCTTTTTAAAGAGGATTTAAATTCATCAGTAGGAAGCTTGACCCATTGGATAAATAAGGTGAAAAGATGACTAGTGACAAGATAGCTATTCAAATAAGCTGGAAAAACTGTTGAAATATTTAAAAGCCTCTAAATTGTAAATCAGCAACCACCTTGCAGAAGAGTCTTTAGAAATTGTAGAACAAAGAAAGAACTTAGAAATCATCTAGTCTAACTTTTTAATTTTTTTATATAAATTTATTTATTTATTTACTTATTTATTTATTTATGGCTGAGTTGGGTCTTTGTTGATGCATGCCGGCTTTCTCTAGTTGCAGCGAGCGGGGACTACTCTTTGTTGCAGTGCCAGGCTTCTCATTATGGTGGCTTCTCTTGTTGCGGAGCACGGTCTCTAGGCGCGGAGTCTTCAGTAGTTGTGGCACACAGGCTCAGTAGTTGTGGCTTGTGAGCTCTAGAGCACAGGCTCAGTAGCTGTGGCACGTGGGCTTAGTTGCTCCATGGCATGTGGGATCTTCCCAGACCAGGGCTCGAACCTGTGTCCCCTGCATTGGCAGGTGGATTCTTAACCACTGTACCACCAAGGAAGTCCCTAATCTAACTTTTTAATTTTACAGAAGTGTTGCCTTAAGGACTTTTTGGAACAAGATGGAAATCTATCAATCATTTTACAAATGAAAAAACTAAGGCCCGTGAATACAACATGACTTGCATATTATAACGTGCCTTAAAAAAAAGACAACAGAGCCTAGGTTAAAACCTTGGTCTCCTTGGTCAGCCTTGGGTCTCTGGATTGCCAGGACTCCTCTCACCTTCTAGAGCCTCACCTTCTAGAGGCACCAGGTTGGGAATGAAGTCCTAAGACCACGAAGGCTTCACTGCATGGTCAAGATGGCTGCACCAACTCAGAAGAAACTCCCTCCCTTCAGGGCAAGCGCTGGAGTTCACGACAGCTGAGGAGGCTCCTGCAGCTGCCTGAAGTTTCCCATGAGGACGGAGGGAAGAGCCAGAAAAGCTGTCTGAGGCATCCCACATACCAGGCCACATTCAAATGACCTGCAGTTTCCGTTGGCAGTCTTCACTATTTCACATCTCAGATAATTGCCTTTGGACAGAGATTTACATGGACTTTTTTCATTGCCCAGAAAGGCAATCATGTTCCAGGGAAAGAAGAACTCCGATCAGCTGCAGACCATACAGTCCTCTTTTGGCCTCACAGAAAAGGACATTTCTCAGAAAAAGCGATCAGTGCGGGAGGAGGGGGGGCGGGGGCGGGAACACAGCCACAGCAATATGACAAAGCAGCCTCCTATGCTGTCTTTAGTCCCTTCTTTCCTGTGTGGGCTTTACTTCCCAGGTGCCCCCCCAGTCCTCCCCAGGATATCCAGAGCCCCTCTTCTTCCCACTGCTTCTCCAAGGTAGTGTCCAAGCTCCAAAACATTTGTTCTTTTCTCCCATAAAACTCCCATTTGCTCAATTTTCTCCTCTCTCTATTGTTTCAGAGAGGGGTGTTATGAACTAATTCAGGTGAAAATGACTGGTAGGGTGATTTGCATTCTTGAAGTAAACCCTTGGAGAAAGGTCTTTGCACCTAAAAGCGTTTGAGAGTGGATCTAGTGCCAAGCCTTTGAGACTGCCTTCTGTGATGTCCTGGGTTCTGCAGAGGTACTCAAGACTGTCACTAGGCTGAGTGCTCCCAAGAAGGCAGGACATTCGCCTTGCTTCCATCAGAGTACCTCTGCTTCTATCTGTGTTACATACTGAGGTTCCACCTACAATTTCTGGTCAGAGCATTTTGTGTCTCAAAAAAAAAGTTTAAAAACCAGTGATCCGTGCTACAACCTGAATGAACCCTGAAAACATCATGCGAAGTGAAAGAAGCCAGACACAGTGGACCATATATCCTATAATTCAACTTATCTGAAATAAATAGAATAGGCAAATTCATAGACACGGGTAAATCGCTGCAAGGATGAAGAGACCTACTTAATACCTGCACACCTGAAAGGAGCAGAGCCCAAAGTCAAAAGTGGACCCTAATCAAACCCCAGACCTCATGGTAGAATTGCAAGCAGGTCTGGAAGGTTTCCTGTGTCCTTCAGATCACATGAGAGAACCAACAGCCTCTACTGCCTACATAGAAGACTGGCCTTAAACAAAAAGAAGAACCACTTCTCCCCATGTCCCTCTCTCTTGTAATTTACCCGAGTAGTGGAAAGACACTGCTATAATGAGAAAGAGCACAGCATCTAGACAGAAGGCCAGGAGGAGAGCAGAGGGTCGTGTAGGCTTGTGCCCGGAGGGAAGAGCAAGTGAGGGCCTGTGCTCCACTCACCAAGCCTTGGCCGGACTTCAGAACTGTGACTACACTGGCTCTCACCAGCCCTGGTTCTGGCATCTGTGTACTGCACAACCATGAGCTAACGACTTCATCTCAAAGCTGGGGTCCTTCCCTACAAAATGTGGTTGATAAAATGCCTTTAGAGAACTGAATGAGTTAACAGATAGGTTTCAATGCAGGCATTATTTTTCCTTGCATGTGAAGATGCTTTAAAAGGGCCTCAATGTCCAAGGACTATGTTCTGTTTGTATACCGACGACCTATCAGGTAGAGATTCGGGATTGCATGTTAGAAATGTCCTAGATCCATGGCTAAGGAGAGTGGACTGGGAGGGGAAAGTGGTCAGAAGAACATGATTTGCTACAGGATATAAAAGTTATATTTTTCAACACAGAATCAAACAAAATCTCTTTTCCTCATCTTTCTGCCTTAACTTTTTAGGGCTGTAGCCAAAGGACTGAGGCAAAAGAAAAAGTCTGACAAGCCAAATTCCATAAGCACGAGACTTCCCTGGTGGTTCAGTGGCTAAGATTCCATGCTCCAGTGCAGGGGGCCCAGGTTCGATCCCTGGTCAGTGAACTAGATCCCACATGCTGCAACTAAAAAAATAAATAAAAGATCCCTCATGCCACAACTAAAGAACCCACATGCATGTGACAACAAAGATCCCACATGCTGCAACTAAGACCTGGCACAGCCAAATAAATAAATAAACATAAAGAAAAAATCCAGGGCTTCCCTGGTGGCACAGTGGTTGACAGTCTGCCTGCCGATGCAAGGGACGTGGGTTTGTGCCCCGGTCCGGAAAGATCCCACATGCCGTGGAGCGGCTGGGCCCGTGAGCCATGGCCACTGAGCCTGCGCATCCAGAGCCTGTGCTCCACAACGGGAGAGGCCACAACAGTGAGAGAGGCCCACGTACCGCAAAAAAAAAAAATCCACAAGTTCATCTGAGGGAGGCTCTGGAAAGACAGGAAGACATGCTGGACAAGGAAAATAGTAGAAGAAAGGCCCAGAGGTGGCAAACTCTGGGGGTGCTGCCTAGTTGGGCAGAGAAAAGAGGGGCCGGATCTTGAGTTGGCTGATAGTAGTGGAAAGACATCTGCACAGAGACGAGCTTGACTTTCCTCAGGGCCGCTCCAGGACCTGTGCTCTGAATCATCCTCCCAGATAGAACAGGGTCTGACAGAGAAACCGGAGCCTCTACAAAATTCTGACCTGAAATCCTCAGAACTTTGCCCTGAGGGGAAGGACAGGAACCTCCCTCCAAACCCACATGGTTCTCATCTACAATTCTAGAAATCAGTTGATGGGAGTATTTCTGTTATAGTGAGGTATCTAGTAAGAATCCACTAATTTTAAGGCATTTTCCCTAAGGAAACGACTTCACTCAAAGGGAACACCGAGAAATCAGTGCTTAGGAATGGCCCACATGTCCAAGACATCATATAAAAAAAGAATTTAGCATATCTTATTAGCAAATGCTTTATACTGATTATATGTTGAAATGATAAAGTTTTGAATATATTAGGATAATAAAAAATTTTTTATTTCATCTGATCTTTTGGGGACTTTTTAAATGTGGCTACTAGAAAATTTAACATTACAAATGTGATTCACAACAGCCAAAAGGTGGAAGCAACCCAAATGTCCACGGATAGATGAATGGATAAACAAAACCTGGTGTATATGTACAATGAAATGTCATACGGCCTTTAAAAAGAAGGAAATATTGACACACTACAACATGGATGAATCTTGAAGACGTTATGCTAGGTGAAATAGGCCAGTCCCAAAAGAATAAATATTGTATGATTCCACTTACATGAAGCACCCAGGGTAGTCAAATTCATAAAGACAGCACATTGGTGGTTGCCAGGTACTGGGGGAGTGGGGATGGGGACTTATTTTGTAATGGGTATATAGTTTCAGTTTGGAAAGATAAAAGAAAGTTCTGGAGATGGATGGTGGTGATGGTTGTACAACAATGTGAATGCACTTAATGTCACTGAACTATACACTTCTAAATAATTGAAATGGCAAGTTTTATGTTACTTGATATGTTTTATGTTACTTATGATATCTTACCACAAGGCAAAACAATAAAAGGAACATTAAAAGAATACAATTAGCTGAAAGAACTTTTAGTGAGTTCCAAAAATAAAGAAAATCTTCATTTTATTAGATCTTTAGTTTCCAAGTCAATTAAAATGTTATTTCACTGCTTCTTAAAATTCAGCTCAAGAATCACTCTACATTTAAGGGAATCTCTCTCTGATATAAAGCAGAGTTTTCTAGGTGGTCCAAGTGGGAATCCCAAGGTTTGCCCTCAGCGGCACTGGTGAGGCAGGGGATCCTGGATGTGACTGAGTGAGTGGAGATCCCCCGTCTGAGGCTGGGGAAGGTGCAGGAGGGTTCTGCTGTTGATTGCAGGGGGTACCAAGAGAAAGAGGTGAGAACAAGGAAGGTTGTCACATGGGGCCCATTCCGTACCGGGGCTCTTGGGACTCCAGAGGGAAAAAGGAGTTGGGGATTCTAGAAGGAAGAAGAAGCTGGTGTCAAGAGGAACTGTGTGAGATTTAGCAAAAGCAGGGCCACTTTGAGGCCCAGGTGAAAATGCAGCATGGAGCAGGTGAAAGTTCTCTTCTCGCTCAGCTTGGGCACACAAACCCCTGTAGGGTGGCTGGGGAGCAGAACCTCTCTGGGTGCAGAAGCTGGCATTGCCAATGGCAGCAGAGACTGAGGGGCAGCAGAGGGAGGACCAGGGCAAGTGCCATTTGGTGACTACAGACAGCTGGCTAGTTTGTGGCCCATGGGGGCTTTCTCTTTGTTAAGTCACAGAAATATTTGGAGAAGCTTTGTACAAGGCTGGAGGCCTCCTGTGAGCATGTGGGGGAGCAGGAACAGGAACTCAGAGTTATTGACATGAATGTGACAATTTTTACCCAGACTGGTGAGGCCTGGGAGAGAGGTTGTATTACATGTAAGCTCCAAGGGTGCCCCAGTTTCACTCTAGAGGGAAAAAAATACCCTGTAAAGGCCAGAGAATAGTTTGGTAAAATAAAGTTCCCTGAACAAACAAAAATCCAAAGGCAGGATGATTTAATTCAGTTTGAAAGGACTATAATGAATAATAAGGAGGAAATCCACTGTCCAGAGGGGATTCTCCTAAGAAAAGCCTTCAAAGCAAGAAGCTGGGAGTACTTTTCCCAGGAAGAGACGAAGGTGGACTTGAACATTTTCTAAAGTAGTTAGAGTGCAGGTGACCTGCACCCCTGACCATAGGCAGTAGGCCCAAAGACACCCAACTCATCTAGCACTAGGGCAGCCGATGCCACCAAACCCGTGAGCTGTGGCCCAACTTGAAAAATTATCAGGAGCAACCATATTGCAAATCATGGAAATACAGAACAGGCACTCAGCTGGGGAGTAAAAGCAGAAACATATACTGGGAGTTGTAAGATTATAAAACAGAAGGAACTCCCTCTATCCCTCTCCCCATATTCTCCTCACTCTTGTCCAGGAGGAGATACAAACCTGATTGAACCAGACCCCAGAACACTGATTGGATTGTGTTTCCCAGGGACCTCATCCCTCTGTGTCAGGAGGGCATTATACCTGACTCAGCCCTTCTTGTCTTCCTCCCAAGCGAAGTTTAACCAAGGGCTTCTCCCAGCATGGGGAGAAGAAGTCTTATGTTTAATCTTTTCCTCCTCTTCTGCTTGGGGCATTACTGCTCTTTTGATCTCCAATCTGTGGTCCTAATAATGTACAGAAAATTAGTGTATGCAAGTACTTAATTATAAAAAGCAGTAAATCAAGATAAGGTTTGAGGCCACTACTGTTTTGGAGCATTAATATCCCCTTTGTGATTATCATTATGGCCCTTAACATACATAAACTGAAAGTCCCGAAATGGAATGTTTACTTCATGAGATGTTTCCAAATGAAAGAGAACAGAAAGATGGTCAGAAGGAATTCAGACACTCTGTTCCTTCGAGAGAAGGATAAGAGTCAAGACTTCTGTGTATCATCGATAGCCACTGATGTCTATTATTAATATGTTGATCCTGCAAAATCTCAAAGGCCTTCTGAATCATTAAAGGATTGGAATGTGACTAGTTTATTTGTTTCGTGTTAAGTGTATTTCCTTGTATTTGAATTCTTTGTGAATTCGTAATCTGGCTGTGGTAACTGGGTTTTTTAATGATGGAATCTTCACTCCATGAGCCAACCAAGCCAGATAAACTTTGATTTTGACCCAGACCACCTGAGCTTTCATGTCCAGCAGCAAAGTCCTCCCTGTGTCTGAATTCCTCCGGCCGTATCATGCCACCCAAGGGTGGGTCCTCCTAACAGCCTTCATCAACATGTAGATTCAATGAGAGTAAAACCAGTTCCATGGATAGTGTGGATGTAAACCAAAGCCCTTTGGGAAAATCAGGACAACAGCACATGGGGTTCTCCAAGTGGGGTTCATGGCCCAGCTGCAGTGGACCTGTTACCTGTGCACAGCCAGTGCCCACCACATACTCAGGAGAAGAACAAGAGTCTACCCGCCCCTCGTAGGAGTCCGTTATTTTACTTTTTAAACTTTTCCATTTAAAATAATTTGACTTCCAAAAGTTTGCAAACATAGTACAAAGAATTTCCATATACCCTTCATCCAGATTCCCCAAATGTTAATATCTTACCTAACCGCAGTACAAAGATCAAATCAGAAAAGTAACGTTGCCACAAGACTTACTGTCTATACTACAGACCTCATTCAAATTTCATCAGTTATCCCACTAATTGCCTTTTTCTGGTCCAGGATCTAATCCCGGGTCACGTGTTGCATTCAGCTGTCATGTTTCCTTCATCTGGTGGAGCCCATGTTTGTCTCCTCAGTTTCTTGCTCTGTGGCCTCAAGGAAAGTGTACATTCCGTCTGCCCAGGGCATCAACAGCAGGAAGAGGTCTGAATCAGTGCTGGGCAGGGCAAGTGCTGAAGTGAGAGAGACCTCATATTCAGTGGGTGGTCAGGATACCCTTCCCTGCAGACATCAAAGAGAGGGTCAATTTCCACTAACCGCTCCCACCGCTACACCATACGGCAGTAAAATCCCAGTAAGGGACTCTCTATAAAGTGTGCCAAATCTGGGGAAAATCTTTAGGATTTTCATTCTCCTGCCTTTCAGAGTCCTTACAGAATATATCGTTACTTTTTTTGTCAAATAGATTGGATTTTCTACAGAGAAGTTGCTCATCCTTTAGCAATTCTTTTTAACCAATAAAAATTTCTTTTTCTCCATGCTTTCCTCAATCATAATCAGAATACGGTGGTGTCAAAAAGTTATACTTGCTCTCCCCACTCATACACACACACATAATCTTCTGTGAATGCATATTAATAAGTTTTAGTTATTGTTAAAAGGCAACATGGCAGAGTATTTAAACACCATGTTCTGGAACCAGACTGTCTGAGTTGAAAACCCAGCTCTGCCCCTTACTAGCTCTGTGACTTTGTGCCTCAGTTCTCATCAAATGGGGATAGTAATAGTGTAGATCAGATAGTCAATTAGAAGGAATACATGTTTGCAAAGCATTTAAAACAGTTTCTGGGATATAGTTAACCCTATATGGGTGTTCGTTAAACACATGTTTTTTAAAAAAGAGGCCATTGAGACTACTTTAACAAATTAGCACCCTTTGTAGTAACATGCTGTTGGATATAAATCTTCCTAAAATGGAAATGGATCACATCACTTACATCATTAAGGCTCTTTGGTTGTCGGCAGTGGTCTAAACTGGCAGTTGCCACATGGCATCCATTGTACAGATGTGTGTTATGTGCACGTGTGTTCTGCATGCACATTTTTCATTTGTTTTGGGGCCAACATTAAAAATGAGGGATTTCACAGAAAGTGAATTTCTGACATTTCTCAAAAATTCAGTCTTACCCACATAGAGGTTCTGTTCCCCCAGAACAACAACCTCAAGTGGAGCTCAAGAGAGGCAGATCCCCTTTACAGAGGGACTGGATAGTGCAGTCAGCCACAGTCCCCACCACTCCCTATAGTCTCCCTGACACTGAAGTGACAGTGACTTGCCATATATGATCCCGTGTACACTATTGTTTTTCATAGGGTGAAGAAATAGTTCTCTTTACCTCTGTCAAGAGTAGAACAGATGATAAAGAGTTTAAAGGGGCCACATGTAAAGAAAAACATGAGAATGCATAGTTCTTTTTAGTGACAAAATTTTTTCCTACATATTTTATAAGCAAATTATGTCAGATTTGAAAGAGTATAATCAAAGATGCCATTTCTTATACTGGACAACACTCTCTTGCTTCATTCATTGTGGCCTGGTCAGAGTAGGTATTCAAATTTGTGGCCCCTGATCCATGGAATAAAATACCAATACTTGGCATAGGATTTCAGGCCTTTCATGACCTCATCCCTGTGGCCCCTCTCCAGTTTACCTCCCCCCACACACATATCCTATATTCAGCAATTTTGAACTGTTTTTGGTAATGTGACTCCATGCCTTTTATTTTTCACTGATGTGTTATAAAAGGAATATCTAGCTACAAAATAGAAATTTTTGTCCTGGTGCTCAACCTTAAATCACCAGTATTCATCAGCCTTACACATTCCAAAATACCCATGAAAAAAAGAGACAATAACATTTGGTTTAATCACATAACCAAAGTCATTTTGATGATAAATCAAAGCTAGATCATCAAGAGCAAAAAGTATCTACAAATCTTCAAGTATAATTCATCCTGACTACAATACAGTAAAAACACGCATAAGGAGTGCAAAAACAATCCCATGTGCCACACAGCAATTTGATAAACTGACACAGACTATTATGAATTGGAAAACATATGTGACAGTATATATTTTGAATAGTATCAGTAACATGCTGACATTTCCTCCTGGAGGATCAGACTGTGTATATATTACCAGAATCATCTTAACCCAAACAAAATTGATCCTGGTTTAGCGAAGATCTTTCCTTGGTGGAGAGTTCAGATAAGTGGAGAGGGTGCTGAAAAGAATTTTTTATTTAATGATATCTGTGGGAACAAGAGGATGATTACTAATGCTGTTATCCACATGTCGGGTCCTTCAGGCAATGGAAGAGGCCCCGGATGAAGGAGGGGAGGGACAGAGGAGGGGTTTTTCACCTAGCCCCTGGCAGCTTGGTGGTTTAGCAAAATAGCAGAGGATGAAATGAACAGAGCTTTGATAGGTCCTTGAAAGACTTGAGACCTGGGAAAACTTCATTCAAATTCATGCAAGTATTGATGGACATATATCATTTTTAAGTTCTTCTTTTTTTTCGAATGAGAAAACTGAGTCCCTGAGAGTTTGACTTGCCTGAAAACCAACAGCTAATAAGAGCTCTGATATTTGAACCCCAGGGGCCCTGATAACTAACCCACAATTGCTTCCTCTATTACCCTGCAGTAAAAGGAGACATTCAAAACTTCAGTGTTTTACTAATACTTTCTCATATCTTAAAACCTATTTCAATGCTTAAAGTCTCTGCTTCCTTCATCCTTGGATGACACATGATACAGATGTAACGTACATCTCACATATGTAAACAATTGCCACCATTTATTGGGCGGCTCCTACTGTATATATGATATCTCATTTAATTCTCACAATTCTATGAGGTAAATAGTACTATCCTCACTTTACAAGAAAACAGGTTTAGGGTGGTAAAATAACCTGTCCATGGGACTTCATAAGTGGTGAAGCCATCATTTCTCAGGTTCTCTGGCTCCAAAACCTATGCTCCTCACATGACACTGAACTGCCTCTCCAGGTCAGAGCAAAATAATTATGACTCTTTATTGGCATGTACAGGCCAGATTCTGGGCCAGATGCTTTACTCAGGCTCTCAGACAATCATTACCAAAACGCTGTGAGGCACACATTATTGCCTGTTCACGTATAGGGAACAGACCTCCTGAGAGAGGCTGACTTGTCAAACTCCAGAGTCTATATTTGAACAAGAGTCTGTGAGGGTCCAAAGCCAGGCTTCACCCTAGAAGGGCTCCCAGCCTTTGTGGAACATTCCAAATGTAGCAAGCAGGTCATCTAGACGAGTGGTTCTCTTTCAAACTTGACTACATTTAGAATCAGCTGCATTTAAAATCCTATTGCCCATATTGTTTAATGGGTACAGAATTTCTGTTTGGGATGATGAAAAAGTTGTGGAAATTGATAATGGTTACACAACAATGTAAATATACTTAGTGCCACTGAATTGTACAATTAAAAATGGTTAAAATGGTAAATTTACATACAGCTTACCACAATAAAAAAAAAAGAAAATCCATGTCCCAGGCCCTAATCCCTAGAATCACAGAGGTTGACTGCTAGATAACAGGATTTTTTGAAAGCTTTCCATTTGATTCCAGTGTCCAGCCAACATCCAGCACTGTGACTTAGAACAGTATCCCTCAAACTTAAATGTGCCTATGATTCACCTGGGGAATTTATAAAATGTAGCCTTAGATTCAGTAGGTCGGAGGTGGGACTTATAATTCTGCATTTGTAACCAGCTCTCAGGTGATGCTGCTGCTGGTCCATGGACCACACTTTGAGTAGCAAGGCTTCAACCTGGCTGCACAGTTCATCACCTGGAGACCATTTATTTCCCCAGGTGTGCTGTGGAACTCCACTTCCCTGGGAAGCTAACAGTTTCATGTGATTTAAAAAAAATTCTATGGATAAATAAATTGTGGGGAGAAACTGGGTTAAACAGAGCTAAATCAGCATCTTCTAGGATGCTTTAGTACGCCACGCATCTTGTGAATCTCCCAGAAGGAGATGGATGGTGCACAGCATCTCCCAGTCACGTCTGACCCAGGAACACTGTGCAGAACAGAGCAGAGCCGAGGTGGGTGGTGGCTGCTCTGTGGTTTCGTGCGCTGGGAGACGCTGTCAGCATTGCTGAGAGCTGCAGGAGGATGCCCTGAAATTAGCTTCTGATGCAGATAGACACACCTTGGGACAGGGAGAGGGAGGTTGGCCTCACACTGACAGCCGTGCAGGAGGCCGAGGGAAGCTAAGGCGTCCCCACGCCCTGGTGAGTGAACACCTCTGGGCCCAGCCCTCATTTTCACCCACCTTGAGGTTTGTGGCTTTAAACATGCCTCTTGTACTGGTAGGGCCTCAGCTTCGTCTGCACGAGGAGGAGGATGGATACTGCTCTGCGCTGTCCCTTTGCAGTGCTAACATCAAAGTGTGGGAGTGTCCAACAGCAGGGCTGTCAGATAGCAAAATCACAGTGCAGGGGTCAGGTGATGTCGGTGCATTCAGAAGGCTTAGTAGTAGGTTTAGAACAGTGGGTTACTTTTAAACTGATCTAAAATCTTCAAAGAAAATATTTTAGTGCAGAGGTGGACAATGAAATTGAGGTGTCAATCTCTTGCTTTTCCCTCTGCCTCACTCCCAACCACAAACCAAGTCCCATTGGTCCTGCCTGGAATCCACCTCTAGCATTCCTGCCGCAGTTCTGACCACCATTGTCTCTGGTCTGGAAAACTCCACCTGCTCCAGCCACTTCCCAAAACCTGAGCTTTCCTCATCCTGTCCAGAGTCCCCTTTCCAAAAGGCAGGTCTGACCAGGTCTCTCCCAGGCTTAAACTCGCCAGCAGGCCCCGTGCCCTCAGGAAAAACTTGATCTTGGCCTGACTACAGGGCACAGCCTCAGTTCCTGGATGCTGGGCTCCATCTCCACTCAGTGTCGTGCAGGTCGCCACATGGCCTGCCCTCTCACCACCTGGATGACACTGCTGGTCCTTCCACTCAGCCTGCCCTTGCCTTCCCCACTACCTTACCTGGGTAACTCTATGGCCTCTAGATCTCAGCTTAGTCATCCTTTTCTTCCAAGTCCTTCCTGCATCCCTGAGCTCTGTTTAGGGACCAGCCATGCTCCCGCACTGTGGTGGCAGTCACCATCCTGTACTGTAGCCACCAACACTCAACTCTTTCTCCCACTGGACCTGGAGATAGTAACGGAATCTCGTTCACAACTAAATCTCGAGCCCTGACCCCCCGTGCCTGGAACAGAAAGGGTTCTCAACGAAAGCTTACCAAATTGTTCAAATTCTGAGTCCCAAGACCCTGAGGAGGCATGATAAAGGATCTTACCTGAGGCTGGTTGGCTGCCTTCACTGGCTACTCGTCCGTCAGCATCCGCCAGTGAGTCCCATAAGGAAAAGGAAGGGAAACTGTGGTATCCAGGGCTTGGACAAGGCATCAGAGGGCCTGCGTTCTACCCACAGCCAATTTCATCGTACATCCGATTGTGCCACTTCCGTGCTCAAACACTGTCAGGGACAAAGCTCCCCAAATGATAAAGTCCATCCTCCTTCCCCTAGATCAGATCCCCACCTCCACCAATTTGGCACCTATACATTTTTGTAAACTTTGCCCACTATTCCCTTCATATACCCCACAGTCCAGCTGAAGAAATACCTTGTTTTCTCCGTACACATCCCAACAAATTCCTGGCCTCTGAGCCTTCCACTGCAATGCCTTCCCTTTCCCCCAGCTCACTCTGCAAAAGTCTAACCTTTTTTATTCCTCATCCCTGTGGTACCTCCATACATGATCCTCTGGGATTCCCCCAGCCAGAAGGAACAGCTCCTCCCTGCTTGCCTCTCTCACGTGTCCCTTTCTATCTGCCTTATAGTTTTCTGTATATTTGTCCTGTCTCCTACTAGACCCTTGGTGGGGAAATGCTTTATCTGCTTCACAGCATGGAGCCTTGCACATGGCAGGCTCTAAGATATATATTGAATTAATTAATTAATTAGGTGAGCAAGCTAAATGGTAAGAGTGTAGACTGTGAGAAGGGAGTAAATTACATAACGACCACAACTACAATCATGCCTTCTATTTGTGGAGACTTCATACCTTACACAGTGCCTTGACCAATATTAAGCCAGGCAAGTCTCATGAGTATGTTTAGGGCCAGCAGGGTAAATTCTGTTCTCCCTAATTTACAGGCTTGGAATAATTCTCTAGGGGGCTCAGTGACTTGCCCAAGGTCCCACAGCTGGCCAAGGTAGGACTGGGATTGGAATCAGGTCTTCTAAATTCAAATCTCACCCTGTTCGATTAAACCATGTTGCATAAATAATGACATTTTGGTCCACTCCTACCTTTTTAGTAAAAAAAAAAAAAAAAAAAAATCTGCAAGTATGCTTTTCTCAGTTCCTGATCCAAGCTAGCAGGAGGGCTCAAGGGAAGGTGGAGGCCTTCACTGCAGGGTCTCTTGGTCCAAGGAAGCCCAAGCACCATGGGCCGACTAAGCCTTTCTTTCCTGCCGTTGGCACTGGCAGCCCTGGCCCTGGGCCCAAAAGCATGCCAGCTGGGTAACTGTCCATCCAACTCTGGACAGGATTATCCCTCTGTCTCCCACTTCCCCCAAAGCCTGCCTAAGACAGGTTTTTGCACTGTCTGTTTTCCATTCCACTTACAAAAAAAAAAAAGTTCTGTTTTTGCTTAATTTTAATCCTGGACATGAAGAAACACAGTTTGTTTTTGGTTTCTAACCAAAAAAGCTGTAGGAGTTTAAATCAGCTGAAACCTACTAGTAACCTAGCATTTCCTTCAATCAGTAATCCACTCTGCCCTGGCTTGTGTGCTGAGGCCCACAGGTCCAGCTCTCCTTCCAAGGCCCTTGTGAATTCCATTCAGACCCACCCGTCCCCACTCTCCTTCTCCTAGGAAGCCTACTTCCCTCTGAAGCCGGTGGAGTGAGGCAACATTGCCCATCTGGGAACCCAGTGGGCCTCTGGGAAGCCCCAGGGTCCCTCTTTGGTATAAATGAACCCAGAAGTGCGTCCATCCCAGGGCCAGGGCCAGGGTAAGGCAAGTGAGGCATCCTCCTTGGGCAAAATTTAAGGGGGCACCAAAACAAAGTCAGTCATCAAGACATATAATACTTAAATGCAACATCAAAAAATCAAAATTAATGAAAAAATCCGTAAGGAATAAAATATCAAACTTTGAAACAAAAACAGGAAAAGAAGTCCTGATTTTCCTTTTGCCTCAGGCTCCAGTATGGCTCCGCATGGCACTGATACTGTTCTTGTCTTTATTTAAAGGTTTAATATTTTGTTCAGTGTGAATCATTTGCATTAACTTAGTTCTTGAAATATTCAAATATTATTTATGTTGATTACTGTGGTTTTGGGTGCCCCCCTAAACCTTGTGCACAAGGCTCATGCCCCACTTGCCTCACCCTAATAGCAGCCCTACGCCTTCCTATACAAGAGTAAAGTGGCTCGTGTTAGAAACGAGGCCACATCCCAGGTCACGGCTCTGACAGTTACAGAAAACCTGCAAAGCCACCTCTTCCCACAGCTTACCCAGGAGCCCCTTCTATAGCATTTCTGACCATGGTCGTTTGGTCTCAAGGTCAATGGTTCTAAACCTTGGCAGCACATTAGAATCACCTGGGAAGTTTTTTAAACTCCTAATGCTCACTTAAACCAGAATCTCTGGGAATGGAACCTAACATTAGCCAAATGACCAAGCATCTCAATTTGCTCAGAACAAAAGGGTTCCCTGGGGCCTGAGACTTAGAGTGCTGGGACAGTCCCTGGAAAACTGGGACAATTGGTCACCCTAGTTATTTCCTTCTCAGATGATCCCAATGTGCTGGCTGATTGAGAACCACTGAACAAATACTCCTAATGACAAGTAGCTCACTACCTAAAGACAGTCGCTGTGAGTTCTCAAACCCTGGGCGTGATCTATTCCCACCCACCAAAACGTAGACTGTGATAGGAATGGCAGGAAACCACTGCAGACTGAAGCCTCAGGAGAAAGCTGTGAGGAGCAGAAGCAAGGGAAGCATAAAATCCAAGAACCAACCTAGTGTGAAGTCAAGTTTGGCAGCAAAATTACATACTGTGAGGGAGAAACGGGTATGTAAGTAATAGAGACATTCCGACATCTTTGCAGTACTGATCTAGCTCATGTCACACCTGGGGGTGGGTCAGGCAGGAATGCAGAAGGGAGAGGGAAGGAGAGTCAGCTTATAGTTTAAATGTCATAAGCAAAACTCTGGGTCAATATCCACATCCAAATATGACTTGGCCACAAACCCCAATCATCCCCTTTTTTCTGAAAGCTCTGTCTTATTCTTCGACCTCATTGTCCTTTTCTGTGGTCTCAGTCAGAGGGTTAATTGAATACAATGAAAGATACATTCAAGGAGACAGCAGTAAGTTCAGTTAGGGGAAAACATTCCCACGGTTTTGATTTACTTCACAGGCAGAAGCAAAATATTGGACATGTTCTATTATTCCACTCTCGCCTGGAGGGTAAATGCAAGATAAACTTGTAGAAAATTCTAGGAAGGTTGCTATAATCCCTACCCATCTCTGGGATGATGTTTGCATTAGAGGGAATACAAGGTTGCCTTTAAAATGCAAACGTGCCCTTGGTAAACCTCTCAAGAATCTACTGTGAGGCCAGTCGGTCTCACCTTTTTGATTCTGGGACCTCTGAAAGGAATTGCAAAGGCGAGCTCTGGTTTTTATTTTTTAATCGGGCGAGCGTTGGTTTTTATTTCTTAATGTTTTGAAAACCAACCTGCTTCCACTGTGGCACAGGGATGTTTGCTGTACTGCTGACATCTACTGAGAGACTGTGAAATAGCATTGCTCCAAGTAAAGGAAATTCAAGCTCCTCTTGAGAAAGCTCTGTCTCCAACAGGTAATGTCATCTGTAGCACATCAGGGGCCTTTGAGCAAGCACTCATCGATTTCCATGGAAGGTCAGAATCCTGGAACACTTACCCAGGCAGCTTGTAAAAAGAGAACAGGGCTGCAGCCATTGTGGGGATAGTGGTTCTCAGGGATCTCTGCAAAGGGAAAGGAACCAACCTGTCTAAGTGCTGAACACACACAGGTGCTGATACCAATTTTCACAGTCCTCATAACAGCCCTTCCAGGTTAGTATTCTTAACCCCATTGTTACGGATGTGAAAACTAAAATTCAAAAACAGTGCGTGGCTTATCTAAAGCTACCCAGTGGCAGAACAGAAATGGGCACTGGCTCCATCCCTTTGCCCTGGTCTGTACTTCCTGTCCCTTAAGAGATCCACTGTAGATCTCAAACAGACCCTAAAACTCCCAACCGTAGGAAATATTTTTGTTCCACTTCATTCCCAGGAGATCTCTATGGATCTATGGAAGAAAGTGAGACAATAACCTAGCTACTTAAACTCTGTGGTGAAATCATTACAGGCTGCCCCTCCAAATTATTATTTTGTTAATGACAAAGATATGCCACTAAAAAAATGACCTATACCCAATAACCTTTGAGACAATCTGAGTCAGATGGCAATTATATTTGGAATATTAAGGGATTGTAGGGGCCCATTTCCCCTTTACTCTCATTTCCTTCCCCCATGTGACATTTTTAGAGTTGCTTTTATTCATTTTATCATTCACCATATACCTTACCCCACCTCTGAGTACACTTTTTGGAAATAAGCTTATCCCTCTGCAGGTGGATCCCAAACAATCAAGCACATCTTTCCACACTTAGAGGCATCTGTTTGTAAACATTAGAAGCCGTCAGTCTAAATGCAAAACCGTTTTGGATATCTCGCGTCCTGTTCAATTTTCTGTGGCGTGATTGCTGAAATAAAAGGGGGAGGGGGTAAAGGGTTGACAGATTTTACTACTTTATTAAAAATCATGGTATTGGGGGATTTTGTTGGTTGGCCTGCCAGTGGGACAGAGAGCAGCTGGGGTAAAAATACTTGTTTCTATAAATTGTGTTGGCAAGTTTTCTTCTGAAAAGTTGAGTTTCAAAAGACTATAGAGAGTAGATAGAGGGCTCAGTAAGGAGTTATTTTTTCATTTATTGGCCTTAACTATTTTGGGAGTAACAGGTAATGCATGTACATCATTTGTGTTTCAAAAGATACAAAAGGCTCCGCAGTGAAAAGCAAATCCTGCTCTGGGCCTAACCATCCGTCTTACCTTCCTGAATGCAATCTTGCCAGCTTTTGTATATCCTTCGAGATATATTCTATACTTACACAGATACAGATATTCTTAATTTTGTCACCATATATAGCATGCTATGCACACTGTTTTCCACCTTGCTCTTTTCTCTGAACAATAGGTCTTGGAGATCCTTCCATCAATACGTAGAATTTAAACAAATGGGGCAGGCCACTGTGACTCTGAGAGCACCTGGTAACTTTATAAGTCTTTATAACTTGATTGCCAAAATGAATGTTCATCCTGGGGATTAAAAGATCTTTTTCTCTTTTGAGGCACCACTAACCTTTGGCTGGAATGCTCTGGGATTTTTCTCATCCAAGGTTTTTAATTCTATCTTAATTTATTAGACTGGACAATGCATTTCTATTTAATTTTCTTCTTCAGTGAACTTAAGAGAACACCTGTGAATCAACCACTCAGTAATGAAGTTTAGTTCAAAGTAGAATTGTATGAGGTTTTTTTCAATGTTATAAAAGCCTGTGGCATTCTCTTGGGGTAAAGCAGGTGCTATGGAAAGAGGATTGAGAAGGGGCACGTGGGTGGCCATTCTGCAAATGTCCACACATCACTATATCCCTAAGGTCCTTAATGTCCAGGTTTTAGTTTCTCTCCACTAGCCTATGCGGTCCATGTTAGAAAGTTTTACTAACACTTTACAAATTTAAAAGAAAAATACATGAAATACATGTAAACGGAAATCAGCATTTCCAATCAGGGAAGCCGAGTCTCTATTCCTTCCTCTGGTGATTTGTAAGTGGGGACGCTCAGCCCTGGACCCATGATCTAGTACTGCTCTTAACGCTAACTTGCTGTGACCTTAACCAGGTCCCAGAATGTCCAGGTCTGAGATGCTGATGGCTGCCAGGTCACCTTGCCTCAATCCACCACATGTCCTCAGCCCGAGTTCTTCCACGGAAGTGGCACCACCACCCTACATTTTCATCAACCTAAATTTTACTTTCATAAGCACGTTTTTTTTTTCCTTAAAGCTGCTGACGGTGACAGTGGTCATCACTCTGCATATGACCAGGTCATTTTTGCCCATTTGCAAACAGGCCTGGCCAAGTCTAGGGAGCAACTTGTCTTCCAAGCTCGGCATGAGCCGGCCTACTAGAAAATGGACTCTCGGGAAATAGACCTCAGCTTTTAAGTCCATTACAATCCAGAAAGGGTTGAAGGCCCCTTCAAAATACAATTCACCGCTTTATTCACAAAGTCCTTCAATTGCTTTGGTTCCAAGAACACTAATTGGAGGAGGCAAATCCTGACCTCTGACCTTAACCTGCCAATGTTCCTTTGTAACAGCACCCAATATGCTGGTTGTGGAGATTTGAAGTGAGCAGCAACCCTGCCCAGGGGGCCTCTGGGTTAAAAGCACACACAGTGTTTCTACCAAACAAAGTCAGATGTCCTTGGAAGGATGTCAAAATATATTGCATAATCCCCAAAATACTCTCCCAAAGATGCACCCAAGGAAAGTTTCAGATAGGCCTGTGTTCCATGAAGATCAGGGCAGCTCAGATTAATATCAACATTTCATAGAATCTAATAACAAAATGCTTTACACACACACAAAAAAAATGTTGTCTATCAAAAGTACATGAAACAAAGACTTGCGAATATTGAGACCAGATGTCGGAAATACTGGAGAAGGCATTTACTTTCGGCATACCCAGTGAGATATAGAAAAACGTATGCAATATCAAGCTTTCACTGAGTTTTTTCTCAAATAGTGACCAGTAACAAAGCAATTTGTGCTTAAAAATTTAATCCCCAATGGGAGGTTTTTTTTTTTTTTTTCAGTCCTTGTCAGGAAGCCCTTTTAACATTAAGCCATAATAGCTCAATAAATAAACAAAGCCACCTTTCATTGTCCAGTGTTCTAAATGTCAGGTGCTAGGGGAGGGCAAATAGTTCAACTTCTCTCAAGTACCCATAGATTTAAATTATAATTAATCCCCTGGTGACAACCCCAAGGGTGGTGGAAATGTAAGCAGGGCACTCCCCGAGAGGTGTTTCTGTCTCCCTTAAAGAAAGATTCCATTAAGAGAGGGTAACCAGGGTTTAGCGCTTGGGACTTAACTCTGGGGAGTCGATTGCCTTCCCTGCTAACCCTCTAGGAGGGCAAAGGGGAGAAGGGGTCTGGGGCAGAGGGACCCTCACAAATGCCAAAGCAATACTGGGCAAAGCGTCTCAGCCCACAGAGAAGCTCTGGGACCACTGACACCACCACGCCCTGAAGCCACCCCAGGCCAGCCCGGAGAGATGACAGGCCAAAGCAAAGGCCTGTCAGTGGGGGAGCTTGGAGCCCTAAGTTTCTAATTTCCTGGCTATTGTCAATTTGTGTAGTGGACTCCATATTATCTACACTTAAGAGACTTTTAATTTCCTTTCTTAATAATAAAAATCTGTCTGTGGTGGTTATAAAATGTGAATTTATCGACCTCTGGGACTAGGGCTGAGAGCAGCGTGAACGGACCGCGGGTTAGGGAGGAAGAAAGGGATGCGAAGAACCTCTGACTTCCTTTTGCCGAATTGTCTTCAGCACCCCCTGGGCCCCTTCCTCCCTTGCTCTGGCTGATCTCAGGAACAGAGCTGTCAGAGGAGGAGCAGTGCTCCCCTTAGCACCCCAGGCCACTTCAGCACTCTCTGAGGCTGACTAGAGACCAAACAAGAAGGAAATAATCTGTTCCTGGGAGGAAGATCCTGGGAGGCTTGCTGAGCAGTTTGTCCAGCAGACGGGCTCTCATCTGGAGCAGGGTCACCAAGCTATAGCCCGCTGCCACATCGGGCCCAGCCCCTGCTCTTATAAAGAAAGTTTTATCTGAACACAACCACCTATTGGCTCTGGCTGCTTTCTCAGGACAACAGCAGAGCTGAGGGTTTGAGGGCTGAGCTGTAGGCACATGGCCCACAATGCCTAAAATAGGTGGTATTTGATGCTATACCAGAAAGGGTTGTCAGCCCCTGATCCGAGAGGGTGCAAATGGCAGCTAGGAGGTTGTTCCCTAATCCATGCAGGAGGTGACTGTGTTTTCATGTTAAATGCTGCCCATTTTAACCTGCTTGTTTGAGGGAAGGGTAGTATATTTAGGGGAAGTCTACAAAGAACTGATTTTAAGGGCATTTCTTATATCTGTGATCCAAGCCCAGGTGACAGAAGTCCCCAGAAGCTGGGGACATTACCTGCAGCTTCAGGGAACTGAGCTGGGTCTCATAGATGGGCAGGAGCGGCATAACCAGAGAAGCCTGGTGTCTCAGGTAGGGGTGTCATCATGGGAAACAGAGACCAAGTCCCCAAGGTCCATGAGGAGGCCTCTGCAGAGCAAAGGGCCCTTATGACTTGGAAGCAGTAGAAAGGAATAATAATAGCAGCTACCACTCAGTGCTTGCTATAATTTTTGCCTATATTAACTCATTCTCTCCTTATAACTCTATAAGGTAAGTATTATTATTATCCCTATTTTACAGATGAGGAAACTGAGACATGGGAAGGTTAAGAAGTTTGCCAGAGGTCCACAGCAATTAACTGGCAGAGCTGAAATTCCAGTCCAGTGAGCATGACTCTAGAGCCCACATACCAATCACTGTGTCGAAATCAGGCTACAGGGCAAAGATGGGGCCCCAGGGTGGATTTCTTTTTCTTGAGAATTGGTGTAACTGGTGACATTCGTAGTTTGGGGAAATTAGCTGGTGATGGAGAGAAATTCACAATTAAGGAGACAGAGAGAAGGCAGTTACAGTACTCTAGGTGTGAATGATGTGGGATTGAACCAAGAGGATGGCAGTAGGGATGGGGAGGAAAGTCAAGGCTAGCCAAGACTGAGAGGCTCCTCACCAAGAAACATCAGTTGAATATTTCTGTGCAGAGCATCCTGCACACCTCTCTCTTCTAGTGATTGCCTGGAACTGTTGATGCATCTCTCCCTTCCCTAGACTGAGTGCCTTAAGATCTCTCGGTGACTTTTATTCATCCCTCTACCTCAAGCTTAAGTGGGCTGCCTGACACACAACAGGCATTTAATAGACTTTTGATAACTGACTCTGAAGTTTCTAGTCAGGAACTCTAGAAAGTCTGGCAGGAGCCCCGACTGAAATGGACACATGGTGAGGCACCTGCACATCTTGAATGGGGTGAGCAGGTAGAGAGAGGTGCACTTTGGACACACTGAGGCTGGGGGGCTTCAGGGTGTGAGTGGAGATGTCCTGTCAGCAATTGGAAATGCAGTCTGGGGCACAGGAAAGGGTCATGGCTGGAAAGGTTGACTTGCACGTCATCTGCAAAGAGGTGCTAATGAAAGCATGAGAATGGATGAGCCGGTAAAGAAGGGCATGGCGAAGAGAAGGGCAGGGACTGAAAGCAGCCATTGTTGGAGGGCGAGGGGAAGGAGAGGCGCCCACGGAGGAGCAGCCCTGGAGGTAAGAGGAGAAGAGCGAGGTCAGGTTGTGGGGCGTCCCTTTCTTTGGGAGCTGACAGACATACTTGTCAGCTGGCACAGGAACTCCCCCAGCCAGCGGGGCCCCAAGCTTCCCACCCTGAGATCTTTCTGCAAAAAAAAAAAGTATCCCTTAGGGAATAACAAAAATGTCCACACGAGGACAAACTCTGGTAGCCTCGTTGTAATTCCAGGGAGCTAAGCAATTTCCCCTTGCCTGAGGATGCCTACAATCCCTCCATCGATTCCTTACCTTAAGGCTCGGGTTCCAGTTCAAAAAGGTCACCTCCCAGGAAGAAAACTTTCAATTGGTCACTCCTGGGGGTGAATGAAGGCTCTGCAAATAGGTTTTGATACCATGCCCAAGGGCAAGTGACAGGTCACTGGGCTTGCGAAGGCACACCTTGAAGAAGAGGTAAAACAAGCAACAGAGCAGACAGATGTTGCACATCTCATCATTTTTCCAAAGCACCATCATGCCATGGTTTTCCAGCCCTTTCTTATTGTTTATTTATTGACTGGTCAACATGGCGACAACAGACAAGCAACCCAGCAGTAATAATTCAAAATGCCAGATCAGGGCTTCCCTGGTGGCGCAGTGGTTGAGAGTCCGCCTGCCGATGCAGGGGACACGGGTTCGTGTCCCGGTCCGGGAAGATCCCACATGCCGCGGAGCGGCTGGGCCCATGAGCCATGGCTGCTGAACCTGCGCGTCTGGAGCCTGTGCTCCGCAATGGGAGAGGCCACAACAGTGAGAGGCCCGCGTACCAAAAAAAAAAAAAAAAAAAAAGCCAGACCAACAGCCTACATGTGGTTAAGCCTTTTTACCTCATCTGTGTCATGGGGAATGCGGCCTTGGGCAGAGGCAAGATTGTACACACACACCCAGCGCCTTCAGTGTGCACTGCTCAGTGCTAGGAGTTATAGGAAGATAAACAGCTGGACAAGTGCTTGCAGAACTAAGCCTTCAGATGGAGAGGCAAGACCTTTGAAGTGTTGCCAGAGAATCAGGGAGGTGAGGTCGTGGAGATCATGGCAGAGACAGCACCATTCAAGCCAGGCCCTGGAGGCTGCAGGGGTCTTTGGCAGGGGGACATTGGACCGCTGGCTGGTGGTGCAAGGGTAGAGAGCAGTCTGGGGTGACTGAGGGGGAGAGGACAGGTGACTGCAGGGGGCTGGCTGGTCCCCAACCATGGAAGGACTTGAATGTCAGACAGAGAGATAAAGCTTTGAGTGGAACAGAACTTGAGCACCAGAAATGGCAAGAAGTGCCTGGGCCACCAGCAGAAGCCACATGGAACAGAAAAGAAAGAATATGAAACAGAATTCAGCCCCAGCTCTGCACCTGGCAAACTCTGGGATCTGGCCATGCTCCTTAGCCTTGGTAAGCCTCGGTTTCCTCATCTATAAAATCAGGATAATTATAGCACTGATTTCAAAAGTTGATAAGACAAGTGAGTGAGATAATATATATCAAGTGCTTAGCGTAGTGCTTCTCACCTACTGGAAGTTCTGTCGATGTTATGTGAAGTTTTGAAACTACTGTTTGTTAGTAGGAATATCAGGGAGATGGAGCTTCCCTAGGAACTGAGCCCGTTGGGCCCTACCTGAAGGTTACAGACTGACAGACCATACTAAGGATCTGCCAGACAGACAGTTCTCACTCTGCCCTTCGTACCGTGCAGCTGGGCTGGTCCACCTGGTAAGTGGCTCTGTACAGACAAGGACCATAGCCTGAGTGTAATGGGGACCCACAGCAGAGGGGCGTCATGTAGGAATAGGGAGAAATGGTCCAAACTTCCGGCAGGTGGGGGCGGGGTGGAGCTAGGCAGGGAGTGAGCATCATGGGAAGGGCAGTGCCTGTAGCCGGTAGAATAGAAGGGAAACTTCTGGACACCTTCAAGGCTATGATCTGTTAGCTACTCTGTATCCTGCCTAATTGGAAGCTCCTTGAGGACAGGAACCAGCTCTGCTCACTCCCGGCGGCATCCCCAGGCTAGGTGCCCAGCCAGAGCTCCGGGAACCTTCAGGGGAGGGCTTTGGTGAATGTCACCACCATCTCCCCCGCCTTTCCAGCTCTGGCTGCCAAGGATGGCTCAGGCCTCCTTCGTGGTCACATACTCTGGCCACAAGCAGCCTTATACGGTGGCATTAGGTCAAGATCCGGGGGTCTCCATACTCTGGCCTAAAGCATTTGGATGTGGAGATGCAGGGGAAAGTGTTGAGGCACTATCACACCTGCTCACTTCCACCCAAATGTTGTTGATCATACTAATAAGAAAAGTCAGTATTTCCTGTGTCCCTAGTAGTGTTGGTCACTGCACTAAGTGCTTTGTGTGCATCATATTATTTCATCTTCACAAAACCCATCCTACAAGTTAGAAGACTGATATACAGAAAAACTGAGTAACTTGCCCAAGGTCCTCCAGCCAGCCAGTACCCATTTGGGACTTCTGATCTAGGAGCCCATGCTCTCTGGGGGCAGGACCCTGGGCCCATGGGAAGCGGGTCAGCGAGGGGCACTGCTGTGACAGACAGGCAGGCCCTGGGTGGGTGACCTTTGCGGCATCTGTGCTTTACCCGAGAAGGCAGGGGACACGGGGACACAGTGAGTAGTAACCCCAGGGCCTCCCTGCTCACATTGCTTCCTCACAGTTTTGCTCCAGTCCTGTTCTGGAAGTGGGCACCTCTCGGAGAGGTTTGGGGACTGTAGGGGGCAAACAAAGGGTCTTGCAGGTCCACCTCCTTTCACTGGAGTTTTTCTCAGTATTAGAAAAACTTAGGGGCTTCCCTGGTGGCGCAGTGGTTGAGAGTCCGCCTGCTGGTGCAGGGGACGTGGGTTCGTGCCCCGGTCCGGGAAGATCCCACATGCCGCGGAGTGGCTGGGCCCGTGAGCCATGGCCGCTGAGCCTGCGTGTCTGAAGCCTGTGCTCCGCAATGGGAGAGGCCACAGCAGTGAGAGGCCCGCGTACCGCATTAAAAAAAAAAAAAAGAAAAAAGAAAAACTTAGGGCTAACGTTTAAACGTTAAATCCCCAAGGGCAATTTTCAAGCTTTAAAAAACTGTACTTGGCCTTTAGTGGCAGAGTTCTAAAAATGGAACTTAAAATGCATTCTGTCTACAGAGGAGCTGGGAGCACCCAGGCCAGGGATGACAAAAAACAACCATTTGTAAAACTCTACCCCTATTATTCTAACCTGCATCTCCCTCTCCTTTCCCTTTGGCTGTCAGCAATGCATATAAGGGAACTGGGGAACAAGACATTCTGTTGACTAGAGTTATCTGTTTTTGTTTTTTTTTTGCGGTACTTGGGCCTCTCACTGTTGTGGCCTCTCCCGTTGCGGAGCACAGGTTCCGGACGCGCAGGCTCAGCGGCCATGGCTCACGGGCCCAGCCGCTCCGTGGCATGTGGGATCTTCCCGGACCGGGGCACGAACCCGTGTCCCCTGCATCAGCAGGCGGACTCTCAACCACTGCGCCACCAGGGAAGCCCGAGTTATCTGTTTTATCTCTACTCCCTGTGAATATGGAAATATCATGATTGAAGGGTTAATCTCAGAGGAAAAATAGCCACCCCGGTGACAGTTAATATGAAAATTTACAGTTAAGGCCATTTCCAAAATTTCCTATGATTCAGGATGGAAGAGAAAATGGTTCAAGTACACTTGATGTCCATCTATGTGATGCTTTCTTTTCCCCCTTTAAGACGAGAATATATTTCAGTCTTCAACTTTAACATCAAAAACACTACAGAGTCCTCTCCTGGACTACATTTGGCCTTTGCTTCTACCTGTCAGATTCCCCCCCTCACACCCCACCTCCCTGCACTTCACATATAATTCCTGGTGTTATAGGAAATGACATCAATATGGAGGTAAACATACATATGCTTTCAATATGTCATCGATCCATGTTACATTTGGGGAGCATTTAGCAGGAAGAACAACAAAATTGGAACCTTGAATTCTGGAGAAATTTAAACTGTGGAAACATTGCAACTTAGGGCTCACTAAGCCACATACATGAGCCATCCATAAACTGACCTTCAGAGTAGAGCTCGGGGGTCTGCAAGTCAAAATGAGGGGTTGAGGACACTGATCAGAGCACTTCTCACCCAGACACGAAGGAAACACTACAAGAAGTACAGGCACGTGCATCTCTGTCGCAAAGAACCCGAGGTTCCCTCTCGCTACTGCAATTCTTAGAGAATTAGGCTCTTTTTTTCCTCATTAGACTTGATAGTAGGAAAACGCGGATCTGAGTGAAAAACGTTTCAGTTTATATTTTACTTGGTGGTTCCGTCAAAGACAGTAGAAGGGAGAGACCCTGAGAGTATTTCAGTTTTGCAAAATGCCCAAAGAAATTGTACAAACATTTTTTTCCCTTTGTTTCTGGCTGGAATTCTATCAACTCTGTGAGTGAACGTGGATATTATCACAGACTAACTAGGGAAATTGGTGGTTAATATCTTTGGGCCGATAATTAAGCTAGTCCCCACCAAGGAGATGAAGTTTGTTTCTGATGAAATCTTTGAAATCCTGGGGTCTCTGAAGGAAAATAACAGAGCTATTCCTGATCAAAAGATTGGGAACCACTGGGTGAGCCAGCGTCAATCTGGCCAGGGTCCAGCCCCTAATGTGGAGTAAATAAGGATTTTTCACACCTTTCAGATGAACGTTTGTTTGAATGATTTTTCAAGTATATTCCATTTCCCTGAAACCTTGCTCAAAGGTTGTGCATAGCATGGCTTGTTGTTTTGCAATCTGGATGCTGGAAAGAATCACAGAAGTAGATTTGGAAGTAAAAGATATTTAAGTGAATTGCCTTTTGTTTTGACAGATGTTTTATACAGTACTTTGTCTGTTAAGAACAAGATGTTCCAATAAATATTGGATAAGTGGGAGAGAAAATTTACTACAAGGCCATAAATCAATTGGCAAGAGGTCATAAACTGCAAGATTGGTGCGCAAAGCATTTATTAGATTATCAGAATCTAAGATTGATCTGTAGCTTTATCTACTTTCCCCTATCCATCATTTTTATGGGACATGAAAAAGAGTTATAAAGGACAAATTGCATTTTAAAAATTATAATACAGGTTTTAGACAAAGCATTGCCAGATTATGGAACTAGATTAAAATAAGTGATAAATCAAGAAAGGTCTCCAAAATAGAAATATTTTTGTCACTTGGTAGGAGTTAAGTGCCAGTTTAGTAGGGAATGAAATATTAAGATAAGAGAAATCATGGAAGTTTTAACGTACAGAGGGGTCTAGAGATTGTCTCATCTGATCCCCATCACCTTGCAAACAAAGAAACAAAGATCCACGAGGTTAAGTGATTTCTGCGATAACACAGCTAGTTAGTAGCCTCAAAGACCTTATTTCTGCTAAAGATAATGCAGAAGGTTTTGTGATTGATTTTTTCTTTTTGGAAGAATCTATTTTATTAACAGTATATAAATTTAAGTTAGGATACTTAACACACCATGAACTCCTTGAGGACAGGAACTGATTCTCATTTTTACTACATATTTCCTAAATATTTGCCTGTAGACCTCCAAGTTTGGGGGACTCTTCTGCATACCTACACTGTGTGTTTTGCTCTCACAATGTGCTGGTGGCCCCACAGACCCAACCATAGGCCTGGTCCCAGCCTCCACATGTAGTGGATGAGGCAAGGGAGACACACATCTAGCAGCTGGGGTTGGAAAACGCGCTCTGTTACTTGGGTGATCCGAGGCCTGTTCTCTTTTGGGGCCAGGCAGTAAGTGCTCCTTCCTTCCCCAAGAGGTAGGGCCAGACTAAGGGGGAGGCAAGTGAGGCTGAGGCACTGTGGTGTACAATTTAAGGAGGCACTCACTCTCAGGGTCATGCCAGTTCAGGTGCAGTACTTGCAAGACCCTGAGAGTGAGTGCGTCCTTAAACTGTATGCCCTAGAGCCTGGCTCTCAGGGAAGAGGAGATTTGCCAAAGCAAAGACAGCTGTAAGCCTAAAGGAGGAGGGGGCAAGGAGGACTGCAACTGCCCAGCTTCCTAAGTGCTGAGGGGACTGGAATGTGAACAAGACAGGGGCTCCAGCCTGAAGATGCTTTCAAGGACAAATCGAGGAAACAGACGTGCAGCGTCTCACAACACACAGAATGAACTCATAAATTCATCTGTTCGTTGGTCTCAAACAAAATGCTGTGGAGACTCAGAGGAAAAAGTGAGGAAGATAAACTGGAAGAAGTCATTGAGAAATGTGAGTGTGGTATTTATAAAAGGAGGACGAGATGAGATGGGCGCGTCAGGTTCTGTCCAGCTGCTGAGTTCTACTATGGCAGGTGAGGTGGGGAGGGGTGGGCTGGCAATGCCAAGGGGAGCCTGGGGGACACAGAAGGCTTGAAGGCTGCCTGCTTCCAGACAGAAGGTTCTACCAACACTGGGTGTTCTGTAAACTGGAGCTCTAAATATAGGGTTGCCAGATGAAATGCAGGGTCTTCCATTAAATTTGAATTTCAAAGAATCAACAAATAACTTATTAGTATAAGTATGCCACAAACATGAAACATGAGGCTAAAAATTCTTGTTGTTTATCCGAAATTCAGATTTAACTGGGTGTCCTGGGTTTTTTTATTTGCTAAACCTGGCAACCGTATCTGAATGGAGCTGGTGACAAAGTGAACGGGGAGGAAGGGATGGAGGGTAATGAAGGAAGGGACCTGAGGAGCTTTATAGGGAGGTCCAGACTGTCCCACTGCAGGGAAATCCTCTGCTCTAAAAGGAAAGTGGTAGAAAGAATCCTGGAGCTGGAGGAGAATTCAGAACAGTGGTTCTCAATCCAGGACACACATTAGAATGTCCCGGGAGAGCTCTTAAAAACCATCAGTGCGTGAGTCCATCCTCAGAGACTCTGATTTAATTGGTTTCAGTGTGGCCTAGGTATTAACATTTTTTAAAGCTCCCTGGGTGGTTCTAATGTCAAACAGGGTTGAGAACCACTGCTTTGGAGACTACTACGTCCTGTCCTCTGAGGCGGAGGGTCAGACAGAGCTGCTTTCTGATCCCACTCTGTCACTTCCTGGCTATGACCTAAACTACGCCTGCTTCACCCTGTGTAAGGCAGGGATAATAGTTATGTGTACATTGTAAGGTTATTGTATAGACTGCTGCAGACTTCCAGTTAAACACTGCAGTTTGAGTGCATATGCATTTAAATCCATTCTATTCTGAAGCCCGACTGAAATGGTAGCAGAACAGTAAAAACTATACCAACCCACACAGCCACTCACCTACTAGAGTAGGGAAAGCTGGTTTGTAACTCTCTATAGATGGGGAGAAACCAATAAAAAGCAAGCCAAGGGACTTCCTTGGTGACACAGTGGTTGAGAATCCGCCTGCCAATGCAGGGGACATGGGTTTGAGTCCTGGTCCAGGAAGACCCCACATGCTGTGGAGCAACTAAGCCCGTGCGCCACAACTACTGAGCCTGCACTCTAGAGCCACGTGCCACAACTACTAAGCTCACGTGTCTAGAACCCGTGCTCCACAACAAGAGAAGCCACCGCAATGAGAAGCCTGCGCACCGCAGTGAAGAGTAGACCCCACTTGCTGCAACTAGAGAAAGCCCGCGCACAGCAAAGAAGCCCCAACACGGCCAAAAATAAATAATAAATAAATAAATAAATTTAAGGGGGGGGAGAAAAGCAAGCCAATTTACACCACCAAACCCCAGAAAGTTTCAGAAATGGAGCTAACAGGATTCTCTACAAGGCAGTCTGAGAGCTGGGCTAAAAACCAGAGGACTCAATAATGGTGTACAGAGCAGGTAGACAGACCCCCAGACTCCTTCCTCCAATGCTTGCATGTGGTGGTCACCCCTCTAGAGAGAGAAACCAGAGAGGGATAGACTCAAAGACACTCGGTGTGCACTGAAGGACACTCGTGGATGCACAGTGAAGGTGGGGGGAGGCAATTAATTAAAAATAAGGGGATGGAGTAAAAGATGGCAGCTTGAGCAGGGAGAGTACTCTCCCCTGAGTACTGGCAGCCAGGGGCACACCCCAAAGGCAGGAGACTTTCTAAAGAACTTGGCCAGCATGAGAGAATGATAGAGAAGTGCTGACATTTAGAGATCTCCCAAAGAAAGGCTGGGTGTCCCCATCACTCTAGGCCCACACGCAGTTCCTCCCCTCAGCTTTTTAGTAACTCACTAGAAAGCCAAGATAGAAGAGATCAGAAGAGATTCTCTAACATGATAAATCAAAAGCCAAATAGGGGGAAAAATAGACACTTGAAAGAAACAGATAATTCAAGGAGCAGAATAAAACAAAAAAGAAAACTGTAATGAATATGAATAAAAACATAACAATTCTCCAAGAGATCCAATACCTGACTAATAGTTCTACAATGAAGATTTCCCAGAAACCAAAACATACTTTTCTGTATTGAACAAATCCAACCAGTAGCAACCCTTCCCACACCTCCACACACAAAAAAACAAAGGTCGGGGGATGTCCAAGCTCATCATTATGGAATTTCAATATCCTAGGGATTTTAAGTAGCCTAAATGTTGAAAGAAGAGAGAGCAAGAGCGAAAAGTCATATACAAAGGATTTGGGATCAGAATGAAACTAAAAAGCAGTAGAGGGCTTCCCTGGTGGCGCAGTGGTTGAGAGTCCACCTGCCGATGTAAGGGACACGTGTTCGTGCCCTGGTCCGGGAAGATCCCACATGCCGCGGAGCGGCTGGGCCCGTGAGCCATGGCTGCTGAGCCTGCACATCCAGAGCCTGTGCTCTACAACGGGAGAGGCCACAACAGTGAGAGGCCAGCGTACCGCAAAAAAAAAAAAAGAAAAAGGAGTAGAATCATTAATGCCTTCAAAACCTAAGGAAAAATGATTTCCTGCTTAGAATTCTATACCCAGCCAAACTATGAATCAAGAGTGTGCTTTGTGACCACCTTGAGGGATGGGATAGGGAGGGTAGGAGGGAGACGCTAGAGGGAGGGGATATGGGTATATATGTATATGTATAGCTGATTCACTTTGTTATACAGCAGCGACTAACACAACAATGTAAAGCAATTATACTCCAATAAAGATGGCCCCCCAAAAAAGAGTGAGAGTGGAATAAAACCATCAGACTTGCAAGGTATCAAAGCCTGCCTTTCTGCTGCTTCCATATTGGATGGAATATGAGTTATCAAAGCTTGAGAAAAAAACAGGAAATACAAAGACACGGGATCCAGAAAACAGATCACATACAAGAGTGAGTTAAAGGGAATTCCAGGATGAGAGAGAAGGGAAGGCTCAGGATGACAGGTTGTGGCAGACCAAGAGACAAGTCAGTCCACAGTGGAGCAGGACAGGGGGCTCTAGCAGGGAAGGCTCCAAGTGAAAACGAACTGAAGTTTATTTGATTTGTTTGACAATATAGAGAGGAGCTTAATGCTTCTGTTGGAAAGTTTGAGACTTCCTTTTCTAGGCACAACTAGGAAGTCAAGCAAACAAAGTGAGTATGAATTCCAAAGCAAATTCAAGTCATATAACAAAGGGCATGGAAACTTAGAATACTTTGGAAGTATTGTTGATAGAAAATACTGTTTACATTCATTAAAATGTAAACACTGAATATTTAATCAAAAATTGGGAGGATGAGAGGAGCACAATGTGAGAGCGTGGATGGGTATAGGAGCTAAACCACACCCTTTAATCAGTAGATAGTGTGTATTTTAAAAATAAAACAATAACATCATAAGCATACTATTTAGAAATCTGGAGAGAAATAACTGAGAAGCAACTAAAGTAGCAGCTTTAGGAATGAGATAGGGTTGGGAAGGGGATTGCTGTTTTTCATTATAGACCTTGTAGTTCTATTTGACTTTTTATATTATACACATGTATTTAATGTAGCTCCTCATACATTACTTTGTATTGAATAAGAACTCAATGAACGTGGGTTGCTATTATCACATCCTAGACTTAAAACTGGACAATGGAGATACCGTGGCTTGCCTAAAACTTTCTCCTCCCAAAATAACCAGAAGCAGAACTAGGACCTCTTTATTCAAAGCATTTTTTATAGATCTTTATTGGAGTATAATTGCTTCACAATACTGTGTTAGTTTCTGTTGTACAACAAAGTGAATCAGCCATATGCATACATATATTCCCATATCTTCTCCCTCTTGAGCCTCCCTCCCTCCCTCCCTATCCCACCCCTCTAGGTCATCTCAAAGCACTGAGCTGATCTCCCTGTGCTGTGCTGCTGCTTCCCACTAGCCAGCTGTTTTACATCTGGTCGTGCGTATATGTCAATGCTACTCTCACTTCGCCCCAGCTTCCCCCTCCCCGTATCCTCAAGTCCATGCTCTATGTCTACGTGGTTCATCAGTACCTTTTTTTTTTTTTAGATTCCATATATATGCGTTAGCATACAGTATTTGTTTTTCTCTTTCTGACTTACTTCACTGTGTATGACAGTCTCTAGGTCCATCCACCTCACTACAAATACCTCAATTTCATTTCTTTTTATGGCTGAGTGATATTCTATTGTATATATGTGCCACATCTTCTTTACCCATTCATCTGTCGATGGACATTTAGGTTGCTTAAAAGGCACCCTCTGTGCCAGACTCGGGGATGAGCTAGTCCCAGTCTACGAGTTTGCAGTCTGGTTGGCTTGGGAAGGAACAAGTATATACATAACAGCTTCACAAATACACCCTAGTAAGTGCCATGTAACAAGCTTCCAATAGCCATGAAGCCAGGCTTTAACCAAGATGACCCTCTCCATGTCACGCTCTTCATGCCAGAGTGGGTCGTAAGTATTGAGGGCTATCCACCGCAGATGCTAAATTTTAATACATGAGAGTTTAGTCTCTAGAGGTAGTATATGTACTTCATCACATTTCTCTTTTTTGTTTTCAACTTTTAGAGGAAAGCCTGTGTTCATATTATAAAATGTACCACAGCAATCAGTAGGACTATTCCAGTAGCTTTGGCCATGGACTCCTTAGCTATTTTTACTTCAGTCAATTTTTTCATCAAGTTCGGTTCTCCTGAAGCATTACCAGCATGCTTCTGGTGCCTTCCTGACTAACTCATGACCAAACAACTCCAAAGAATCAAAGAGCTTTGGTCAAGAGACCTAGGGCATCCCTCTTCCCCTTTTACTACCACTGGTGTCTTCTGTGGAGCTGGCCATGCTGCACAAGTCCACAGAACAGCAGTGTTGAGGGCCATAAAAGAGTCTTTCCTGAAAATAAAATTATAAAAAAATCGAGCTCAGCTGGATTCTGATTTAATAGTATCTGGCAAGCTAACTATATTATTTTTGAACACACAGACATAAATTTGATATGAATAATAAAACTGAAGTATAACATGGACAAAGGAAATATAAAATTCACCTAATCTTCAAAAGAAATTCTATACTTGAATAATTAACCATGCTCTATTTATAAAACTAGAATAATTGAAAACAGGATTTTCAGTTGATTCATATAGCCTCTGAAATATTTATTATTGCAAGTCGAAAAGATCTGTCTGGGGTTTGTCACTGAAAATGTCTAAACTTAGTGTCCAGATGTTTATTTAAGTTGCTCCCACAGAGTTCTAATGTCAATAACAGGGGTTATCAGAGATCATCGCTGTGTATCTTCCTTGACTAATATTCTCATTTCTTCTGCATCTTTGATGTTTTCTTTCATTAAAATTCCTGGCCCATATCCACAAAAATCTGCTGGGCTTGCATTAAAAATTAGTCGGCTGTCTTGACATATGATGATGCCCCATGTCTCCACAAAGATAATATTTATCAGCAGCTATCATTTTGGCATTACAATCAGCAGCATAGAGTCAATTTCAGAGAATAAAAAAGAATACAGAATCCAGATTTTAGAATGCCTAACTTGCAGATTCCAACTTCCTGCCTATTCTTTTTTTCCTAATGTTAGATAAGGCAAAATTAGAACAAGCAATGAGATTTCTCACCATGAACCATGTGCATTCCGTTCCTCTCCTTCAGTCTCTCATACCCTGTCTTTTGAAAACCTAAAGTAAGATGACTTTAAAATAAAGGAAAACAGACTCTCTGTCAAAACTCACTTCCTACAGTTTCTGCAGAAAAAGACACCTGGGAGAACATTTTAAAGACACATGATGGCCTTTCCCTTCATGTGAAAGTGGCAAAAGACAAAATGAGTCTATTTTTGAGCTGATCAGATGGGGATTTTGTTTTTCATCAGCTGTACAAAAGAAACAACTTCTAGAAGTTCCTCCTTCCCAAAACTAACGGAATTTTACCCAAATTGTTAAAGCACCTAGAACCCAAAGAAAGGAGGCATGAGTAAACGAAGTCTATGTGAGCATTCCAAAAAAGTCTTGTGCATCTGAAGCCTCATTCAAGCCTCTGGTAGGATCCAGTGGACACTTAAGAGCAGCATGAGGGTAACACTGCTTATCCATGGCTGTTCACTATATTAATTTAAAAGAATTAAATCTGATTTGAACTCCAGTACAACATGGAGAAAATATTTGGCACTGGTGTGAAAAATCACTAATGATATTAAACGGTGCCCTCTGGAAGGTAGGAAATCACTCCTGAGAACTGCGGACAGATTAATTAGAAGGTCTTATCTGTGGAAAAATCGCCATTTACACTTTATTTAATTAAATCATGAGATTCATGAACTCATGTAATACAGCCAGAGAGGTAACTTCCTAGCAAAAAGTAGGCACTCAATAAATGTTTGTTGGCTTTTCAATGAACAACTAGTCTAACATTTCTTTATTAATAGGTATTACATAAAATTGGATCTCCGGGTAAATACATTTGGGAAATGCTGAGTTAAATAAGGTTAAACAGGCTTTTTACTCTAGGACCTATCAAAAACTTTAACATGCTAAGGTGATTTTGAATTCCCATGGGATAGTGAGCAAGGAGGGAGAGATGATGCTGTATTTCCCAAACTCATTTGATCACCAAATTGCCTTTTTCTGAGGATTTCTTTTTTAAGAGACACATTTTTGAAAGACTACCCAGGTCCAATGATTTCATTTTAGAAACTGGACAGTTCAAATCCCTAGCAGTTAAGTGACATGACCAAGCACTCAATTTATTAATAGTGAAGCAGGAACTCTCTCCCCTCCCACTCTCACCTCCCCATCTCCGCTATCCCTGCCACCCAATATATCTTTTTTTTTTCCAATATATCTTGATATGAGAGCCTAGGACTCTTCTTCAGAGCTCTTTTATTGCTCTCCTGCTAATACATTTATTTTTGCTTTAATTGGAGCCCAAAGAGAACACCCTTATAAACCCAAAAGTTGAGATAATGCAGCATTACCTGGTGATGTACTACAATAATTTAAGCAAGATGTGGTCTCTTTTGAGTGGACGAGCATAAAGGGAGCAGTTAGCACTTTTTCTGGAGGGAGGGTGAGTAGATTTCATGCTTCCATAGCACCCTTCCATCACACTTCCCACATAGGTAATTGTTAGTATTCCCCACTAGACTGTTAATTACAAGAGGACAAAAAATTAGTCCTATAGTCTGTCAGTGCCTAGTAGGTAATAGGTGTTAGTAAACATCAGCTGAATAAATGAAGGAAGGAAGGAATGACCAATGGGACAAACCAACTAGCTATTGTCTTAAAGAGCTTCTCAGCTCTTTGAAGGAAAGAATGGCGAAACATCCCTCTGCCCACCAGCACCAGAAGACACCAAGAGAAAACTGTCTATTTCCAAAGAAGATCAAGGCAAGAACAAAGGGGCTGCCAGAGGAGGCCAGGCAGGATGGTCTCCAAGGGGCCTCTTGGAGTGCAGTTTGCCTCTGTGATTTCACAAAAAGAGTTACAAAAACAGTGTGGTCAGTAACCACTTAGATCAAAGTTAGCAAACTAGTTCTGTGTCTTGTGTTGCCCATGCTTTTAAAGTATAGAATTTAGTTGACGAACGGAGGCACATAAAAGGGATGTGTATCTGATGTACCCAAAGTGAATAGTAACAATAATCTGTGGCAAGTTACCTTGTTGGGAAGCTAACTTGGCCTGAAAATCTGGAAATGGGTAAGGACTGTACTTGGAACATTTCTCAGTGCATAATTCAGGCCGAGCCCTCTAGCGGTAGAAGTCCACAGTATTGTTCTTAAAAAGGGCCCTCTGAGTGAGGAGGGTTGCTTATGGAAATGTCTGGATGGCCAGTGTCTCTTCCGAGTCCCAGGTTGTGTCAATGTGAATTTTATCTCAGATTGTTAAATGAAGGGAAAAAGTCCTTTTAACACGAATAATTTGCACAGTGCTTCTGTATGCAGATTCTCCTGGAAAGAATTGCATGGGTCCAGTCTCAGGAGCTCTTCCATTTGGGCGCTGGACATGCCAAGCCAAAATTCTTGAAAAATAGATGTGGTTAAGAGCATGTAAGCAATCTGCGTATCATCTGTGCTATTCTCAATTAAGGGGCCAATATTAGGGTAGAAAGTTTTATCTTCTTAAAAATCAGTATAGTGCAAAGGGAGCAAGCAGTAACACAGAGACACACACCCCTGAACTCAACCCAGGTATGTGTTTCTGGGATGCAGAGAGGGGGCAGTTCCACGGGAAGGAATGTGGCAGGACCCCCTGATGAAAAAGCCCATCTGGGACTTGAGAAATCTGGATTCAATTCTTGGCTCCGTCTCTAGCTCACCACATAATTAAGAGGGCAAATCGGCTAATCTCTCTGTCCTTCACTTTGTCCTCTTTAAAACGATAGTGTCTGGCCTCTCCCCACATCTCAGGAATGCCTTGTCAGCAGATGCTGGGAGTGGGGCCTGTGGAGCCAATTAGCTGTAGGCAGCGGGGACCTGTACCCAGCCCCAGCTGCCCCTCCTGCCCCAGCCTGTCTAGCAAATTAATGTCTTTGGTCACACGGAGTCTGCCTGTGAGAGTGTGAATGAATTTCAGACCACTCAGAGCTCTTCCCTTCAGATGACAAGGCAAAATAACATTTCTTTTGTGAAGCACGGATTTTGTTTCACTGCATAAAAATACTATCCGTGTCATGAAAAGAAGACTGGATTAGGCATATGCAGAGAGGGGACCTTTTCCAGACCCAGGGGTGTTCTAGGTTCTGATTTGACAGCTATGTGACCTTGAACACACCCCCTATAATAATAGTTACTTGTTTCCTGGGTGCTTACAATATTCTGGGCAACATACAAGTATAAACTCATGAATACGCGTGCTTGGCATATATACAGTAAATGCTCAGTAAACGTTAGCTGCTAGTACTGTCATCTAATTTTGTATCCCAGCAACCTTATGAGATAGGTCGTATTGTTATTCCTGTTATATAGATGGGAAGACTGAAGGACAGAGGAGCAGCTGCTGTAATGCATTGTCCAGATAGATTTTCAGGAATGAAGATCATATTCCCCGGGCTGCTGGGAGTGCTTTCAGACAAGGGCCTCTAAGGGGACTGCCCCTGCTGCAGCAAAGTGGCTCACCCAGGGCCAGGCTTCCTTCCAGTGGGCTTCCTCACAGCCCACATCCAGTGACTGATGATACATGGTAGAAAGCTCTGGCCTCCCGTATTCGTTACCTAGGGCTGCCGTAACAAATTACTACAAACTAGGTGACTTAAAACAGTGGAAGTTTATTCTCTCACAGTTCTGGAGGCAGGAATCCTGAAATCAAGGTGGTGTCAGCAGGTTGGTTCTTGCTGCAGGCTCTGAGGGAGTCTGTTCCAGGTCTCTCTCCTAGCTTCTGCTGGCTGCAGGCAATCTGCGGCATTCCTTGGCTTGTAGATGCATCACTCCAATTTCTGACTCTGTTTTCACCTGGCCTTCTCCCCTGTATGTCTGAGTGCTGAATCTCCCCCTGTTTTCTCTTATGAGGATGCTGGCCATTGGATTTAGGGCTCACCCTAAATGCAGGATGACCTCATCTCAAGATTCTTAATTGCATTTGTAAATCAGGTCACAGGTCCCAAGGGATAGAACTTGGATACATCGTTTTGTGGCCACTACTCAACCCTCTAGATCCGGGATAGGGAAACTGCTCTGCAGGGCCATCCAAGCTCCCCGCTCCCTGGGAGGTCACCTGAGGCCTTTGGTGAGATCTCAGCACCTGCCAGCTTCTCCCACGTCTGACCCTGCATCCTTCTCTTCCCTTCCACAGATACTTCTTTCAGGAGGCTCCCTAATCGATGTCCTGCACACTAACCTCCATCTCAGCATCTGCAGCAATAGTGTTCATTTCAAAGTCTCCCCAAACTTCAATCTGTGACTCATTTTTTTTTAATGCTTTTGAACTCAAATCCAGCTCTGAATTATCCCATGAATTCCTCTGGCCAGATATTAACCACCTTCACACAGTTTCCCAGACGTTCTGAATCCTCTTGCCTCCTGGCCTTTGCTAATGCTGAATCTAACTGTCTCCCCATCCCACCAGTCCACACCCCACCCATGGGTCAAAGCCTAGTTCAAATTCCCTCCTTCAGATTCTTTCTGGCCCCCATGCCTGAAAGGTCCTTGGTCTTTCTTAGTCACTTAGCCCTGTATACTTTGGATAAGAATTATTATGCGTGTGTCAGCTCTACAGGATCTGTGAGGGCAGGATTTGTGTCCACTTTGAGGCTGCTACCTGTCAAGCTTGCCCCTGCCCACCCTCTATTGTTCTTCCCACGGTTCTGTCACTGGTCCTTTCTCTTCCTGCTCTGTGCTCTTCCTGGGCATCGAATCTATGGTCTCCAACCACCTTCTCTATATGGAGGGGCCTTATCCTTGGTCTCCAGTCCCAACCTACCTCTCGAGGGTTAGGCTTGCTTTTCCAGCGGCCCACTAGGCATGTCTGTAAGGGTCCCCACAGGTACAGGTCCAAAGTTGAATGCTTATGCCATCATCCCTGGTCTCTTCCTGGAAACCAGTTCCTCCATCCTGGCTCCCAGCCTTAGGAACCACGATGTACTAGAACAACCTCCATCACTGAAGGGAAGTCTAGTTCTTTCTCTTTGGATGCCGCTGCCTCTGTGATTAGGATCACTTCTGGGGACAAAGAGCCAAGCCGTGCCCCATGGGTGGGCTCCAGGTGGGCAGCCTGGCTCTTCTGTTCTCTTCTACGAAGCAGTGACTCCACGGGTGGGGTGTGGAACACAGCTCTCCTCAGAGGAACCGGCTGGATGCAGGAAGGACAACAGCTAACACTGTAAACTTAGGACTATCTCGTCTTCACCACAGGCCTATGATGGTGGCACTATTCTTATTATTCCCCCTTTTCAGAAGAAGAGGCTTAGAGCCGTTAAGTAATGTTACCCTGGGAGTACCTGGCGGGTCTGAGCGGCTGGCTCAGGCTGGTGTCTAAGTGCCGGGCAGCCCTCTGGTGAGGTGGTGGCTGTAGAATGTAGAATCCAAGACCTGGACGGGAATGAGCCAGAGAAGAGCTATCGCCTGGACTGTACTCATGCTTTTGGCCCTCTGTCTCCCCCGTCATCTCTTCTCATTAAGGAAAATATCTGTGAAAGACACAGCCTGTCACAGTACTGCTGTCAAGACCAAGCATCGCTGTCCACCCTAGCGATGTTAGGCTTGGTGACATCATCTTGCTTATTCCCCCACCCCCATCCTTGCCAGCCACCCAGGAAAGCCAGGCACTGGCTGCCTGGAATTCAAGCAAACAGAGCAAATAGGCAAGGCAGCATGGGAAATTGAAAAGGGCACTTGACTTGGAGAAAAACAGATGCAGGTCTTAATAGTGCATGACCTTGAGAAAGCCACTCCCTTGCTGACCCTTCGTTTTCTTCCCTGGAAAACACTGGAATGATAATACCTCCCTCCCAGGATACGTAGGAGAAGCAAGAAAGACCACAGATGTGAAGCCCTGTCCTAAACAGCACGTGGCCCCAGGGGTGTTGACATCATGATCACACACGGGAGTGAGGGGGCCCTCAGACTCGAGCAGAGGGTGGCTCTCAAGCCCCCCTTCCTCCTCCATCTACTCATTTTCTCCTCTCACTTCATTCATTCACTCTCTCATTCGGTTATCAAGATATTACTGAGTGCGCATGATGTCTGGCATTGTTCTAGGCCCCTGGGGAAGTAGCAATAAGCAAAACAAATAAAAATCCCTAACCTCATATTCTAGTGGGGAAAGTCAGGCCATAAACAAACAGGAAAACATACAATTCTATGGAGAAAAATAAAGCAGCTAAGGGGGGTTATTTTATATCCATTGGCATCCGTGATCAGGAGACATTTGGGTAGATACTTGTAGGAAATGAGGAGCCAGGCCCACTGGCGTCTCAGGGAAGAACATTCAAGGCAGAGAGAACAGCTGTGCAAAGGCCCTTACGTGGGAGCACTCTGCACACATTAGGGCAACAGCAAGGAGGCCCAGGTGCCTGGGTGCCCCTGTCAGATACCGAGCGCAGGGTCATGTGGGATCGTGTAGGTCACCAAAAGGAATTTTGCTTTTATTCTGAGTGAGCTGCGAGCCACCAGAGGGCTTGGGGCAGAAAAATGACTTGATCTGATGATGACTTTAAAAACTCATGCTGGCTGCTGTGTTGTGACACCTCTGTGACGTGGACAAGGGCAGAAGCAGGGACAGGAGGTAGGAGCCCCCAGCAACAATCAGGCAACAGGGCACGGTAGCTCACGGTCCTCAGGATTTGTGTTATAAGACATAACATTTTGGGAGTTGCTAACCTGTTCCAACTCCCTCATTTTAGAAACTGGAACACTCAAGTCCCAAAAGGTTAAGTGACTTGGCCAAGAATATTCATTGTGTTAATAGCAAAGCTGCCACCACCACCACCAGCATACTCTGATCCCTAGTCTGAGAGTCCAGGACTTGCCCAGAGCACTCTTGTTGCAGCTGATTATGAGTCTGCAATTCAGAGCTGGAGATAAGAGCTTGGGAGTCATGATGTATCAACAGGATGTAAAACCACAGGTGGGATGAGGTCACCAAAGGAGCGAGCAAAGGTGGAGAAGAGGTTCAAGGAGAGAACCCTGGACATTTCAATGTTTCGTGACTTGTGCTGAGTTGGCCACATGAAGGCCCCTGGTGGCCTTGACAAAAGCTTTTTTGGGAGAACTTTGGGAGCAAACACTTGATTGGAGTGGGTTCAAGAGAAGATGGGAGGAGAGGAGCTGAAGACAGTGAGACAGCCCACTCTTCCAAGTAGTGCTTCCTTGCTGCCCCTTGACTGTTCAGGGTCCATCCAGGCCTCTTTCTCATCTTTGTCCTTCTCCTCCATTTCCCATTTCCTCTCCCCTCCCTCAAAACTTGTCTCCCATTCCCTTAAGCCCTATTCTTCTCCAAGAAAAAGTCATCTAATAAATGGACATCCACTGAGAGATTAATTAATGAGTTTATTGATGTTTTGCTATCTTCAAGATAATATATATTCTAACATAGAAATCTGACAGATAGTTTCCCCCACACACACCCGAGGAAATCATGGCAGCCATAGATTGGAGGAGGGAAAAGACCCCGAACCATGAACACCATATTGTACCCCTGTCCATCATTATCCAGTACCTACTAAATTTAGCTGGCCCCCTGCTATGGTCACAGGCATTTCATTATAGTTTCAGAAGGTGGTACAAAACAGATCTCACAGAGGGCTGGTGAGACGTTTGATGAGCCAGTGGAAGTCAACCTTCTGACCACCAGAGGAAGAGGAGTATGAGAGTGGAGACATTCAAAACAGACCAAGTCTGGAAGTGAAAAGGAAAAATAGGGTCACGCATATAAATAATGAGAAGTACATTATCTATTTTTAGTTTATTTTTTATACATTATCCAATTTTATTTCAAGAAAATTGTAGTCATTGACGCTAGTTGCCATAGTTAAGACTACCTAAGGAAATTTAACATTCCTATAGTTTTAGAAAATAGATTTCTGGAACTGTGCTTTTTCTATAATTTTATACAAATGTGCTAAGGAATTAATTATAAGTAGAATCCACAGTAGTCCAAGAGCATGGATGGGGCAGAAAGAGTTGACTCTGTCAGAAGTAGCTGCACAACCTTCTCCATGCTTCTCTGTGCCTCAATTTCCCCATGTATAAGATTTGAAAAAATAATACCTGATCTTCCTTCCTTCCCTAAGAACTAAAGATGCTAATTTGAGGTAAGATTTGCCTTCTATTGCCAGTTACAGTTTCCTAATGTGCTTCATTTTGACCCTGCTAAATGTAGCTGAAGGGGAGAAGAAATCTTTATTAAAAATCTAAGTAACCAAGGGACTTCCCTGGTGGTCCAGTGGTTAAGACTCCACATTGCCACTTCAGGGGGTACGGGTTCGATCTCTGGTTGAGGAACTAAGGTCCCACATGCTGCATGGCGTGGCCAAAAAAAACAAAACAAACAAACAAACATATATATATAGAACAGCTATTTAACTCAATACAAATATATGTGGTACTGATTAAGAGAACTGATGTGTTTACTAGCAATATTTTCAGACAGAGTTTATAAGTACCAAGCTGAGTCTCCATCTTTCAAAGAGCTTTTCTGTATGCTCTAAGGACCTGATTTACAACTCTCATTCTTTTGCTTTAATAATGTGAAGTTTTTCCATACAAAGCTGGGTCTCTCCTTAGTTCAATGTCCTAATTTCCCCTTGTCAAAAGAGCTTTTTTAAGGGAGTCTCTATTGTTTTCAGTTAATTTTAACACTAAATTAAAAGCTTCATCTGGTGGTGATTTTAAAACATTTTACTTCAGTTGCCAAAAGGTACCTCCTAAACTACTTCAATCATAATTGTTACCATCGTTACAATAAGGTTTTCATATAGAATCTCTTTTAGACCTCAAAGTGTTCTATAAAGACCACACTTTGAAATTTCGTTCTCTCAAAACATACCCCATACATTAGATAAGGGGTCACTGACCCCATCTTACAGACTAAAGAGTCAGGAGAGTACAGAACTTCCCACTGGATTCAAAGGAAATAGTGGCATTTAAATCCTAAATCTAATAATCTAATGCTATTCCAGTGGCTTACCCTCTTTTTTGCCTTTTTTTAATTCCAAGTTTTCTAAAATCATCTGGGACGTAATAGATCATATTTAATTGTTCAGGCTTTTATGCTGTGCTTTCAGAATCACTTCTGATTTGTGGTCTGGCTCTAGTTCAGTATTATCCAACACGAGGTTTATTTCATCGGCCCTGTATCAAAGCTTCCTCACTTTAGCCAGAAATTAAAATAATAGCTTTAAGTTACCCCTCCCTGTCAAAGAGCTAATCAATAACACAATTTGCCATATTTTGTAGATGACTCTATATGCCCCTCATAAAAGCGGGATGTGGAACCCTTTCATTTATTTAGCATAGGCACTCTCAACTTTTCCTACACAAAGACAGAATCTTTTTTTTTCTAACAATTTTACTTCCTTTTAGTGTTATAAATTGTCACCAAGCTTGCAAAGTGTCAACCGCAAGATTTACTGGGTCCTCTGAAGAAAGCCCATGATTCCAGATGTCACTTTCACTGGCATCTCTTCTCCTAAAAATATTTATGCAGTCAACTACGGTACCAAGTGAGGAGGGAAGGGTCAAGGTACCAGCAGTGGCCAAAATGGTCACACAGTTGTAAGATGCTGAAAAATAAAACATTCCAGGTACAAAACTTATCAGAAGAAAAAAAGCTCTTTTGTAGTGTAAGTCGTACATAGAGACAGGACAAATACCGCCGGAGTAACCTGAGCTCTTGCTTAGCAGTAGCACTTTTTAAAGCCCACACGAGACCTTGATTTGTGGTATCCATGGCTCCAGTGCCCAGAAATCTCAAGTGCTGGGTTCTTTTCTTCACTGCTCTTAGTGCCCTTGAGCAAATGACTTCAATCCCTGTTACAGGAAACAGGGATAATCCCACAAGCTATCTACCTACACCTTGACTCACAGCTCCTGGCTCCCCAGAGAATGCGATGTGTATTAGAGCCAGGTCCTATGAAAATGAAAATTACCTTATAGATAACTATTATGTAATGAGATTAATCCTCATAACCTCTTCCACAGATCCAGTAAAGCCCCCAATTTTTTTTTTTTTTTTTTTTTTTTTGCGGTATGCGGGCCTCTCACTGTTGTGGCCTCTCCCGTTGTGGAGCACAGGCCCTGGACGCACAGGCCCAGTGGCCATGGCTCACGGGCCCAGCTGCTCCGCGGCACGTGGGATCCTCCCAGACCGGGGCACGAACCCGTGTCCCCTGCATCGGCAGGCAGACTCCCAACCACTGCGCCACCAGGGAAGCCCAAAGCCCCCAATTTTAGCACTTTACTTTCTTCTCAACATAATCCCTTGAAAATTGAAGCTAAGAGTTCATGACTCCAGATTCAGTCTGTTTTTCCTGTTTAAACCCAACTTTAATATTTTTTAAAAAATTCTTTACTTGCTAACTCTTCTCAATCAAAACTACACAATACTTTAGGTATCTACACTAAAACAGCATTGTGAATTTTCTATTTAACTTGTATAGACTAATAATAGTCATCCTAGTTGAAAGAGTAAGTTTATAAATGACAAGTGTCCAAATCTCCTGAGTCTCAAAATACAGAAATAAAAAGTTAATTAATATCAGAATATCAAGCAGTTTTTTGAAAATGGAGATTTGTACTACCAAGGATAGATATTTATATATATAGACATATATATATATGGAGAGAGAGAGAGAGAGAGAGGGAGAGAGAGAGAGAGAGGGAGAGAGAGAGAGGGAGAGAGAGAGAGAGAGGGAGAGAGAGGGGGGGGAGAGAGAGAGGGAGAGAGAGAGAGAGAGAGACATATATATGTTGTTTTATTTTGTGGAACATGGCAAGCTGATTCTAAAATTTATTTAAATTTAAAAACGCAAAGGGCCAAAAATAGCCAACCCACTCTTGAATAGGATGGCAGGCTTTACTCCAGCATTATCATAAAGCTATCATAAGTAAAGTAGTGTAATATTAGCCCAAATAGATTAATGGAATGGAGAAACAGAGAGGACCCAGAAAGGACCAGAGGCTTATACAGATGCTTGATGAATGGCAGAAGGGCACTGCATAGTGCCAGGACCAGCAGCTATACAAAGGACTCTTCCTCACACAGTCACAAGTACATCCCAGGGGGAATCAAAACATAACATAGTAAGAATGGAAAATTATAAAGCATTTTTTAAATGAAAAGATTTTAAAAGATAATATTTTCATGACTTAAAGATAGGAAAAGATTCCTTAAAAAAAGACACTAAACATAAAAGATGCATAGATTTGCCATTAAAATGAAGAATTTTTATTCATGAAAAAACCATGATGAGAATGAAAAATAATCAGAGAAGGAGAAGATATTTACAACAGATGTAACTCAATAATGATTAGTACCAAGAATATATACAAATTAATGAGTAAAAGACAGCTGACATGAACACAACAGAGACAAGTTTTGAATGGGCACTTTCCAAAAGAAGAATTGCAGTGACCAATGAACATAGGCAGATGCTCAAATTTGTTCCTAATTAGAGAAATGCAAAATAAAACCACAACGAATGTCTCAACATCACACTGGCCAAAGTTAAAGTCTGGCAATATCAAGTGTTGGTGAACTGGAACTCATACACAGCAGGGGAAAAGGAGAGGGATATTAAATGTTAAAGATATGCCTACCTCATAATCCAGCAATTAAACTCCTAGGTAAATGCCCTACAGAAATGTGTTTATGTGCACAAAGATGCTCGTTGCAGCATTGCTTATAATAGCCAAAAACTGAAATCATTATAGAAGTGTCCATCGCAGTAAAATAAAGTGGTACTAAGGAAATGGCACATCATACAGTAATGAAAATGAATAAATCACACCAACAGGCAATGTGAATTGTATAAGCAATGTTGAGTGAAAGAAGATACCAGACACAACATACAGTGTGATTCCATTTTTATACGTCAAAAGTAGGCAAAACAAACTAATCATATTGTTGCACACATAACCGGTAAAACTATTTTCTAAAAGGGGAGTATTGCCATAAAGTCAGAATAGTAGTTACCTCTAGGAGACAAAGACGAGGCTAGAGGGGACACAGAGGGAGATTTTGGAGTGCTGGCAGTGGCTTTTCTGCATCTGGTTTGTGATTACATAGCTGTTTGCTTTACCCATTAAACTGCATATCTGTTTTATGTACATATCTGTTTTATGTACTTTTCTGTATATTTCACAAAATTTAAAAGAATGAGAGAGAACTTGTACTACAAAATATTAACAGTGATTAGAGACATAGTTATTAAAATAGTGTGGAAAACTAGAAGGCCCAGAAATCGGTCCAAGACACAAAAAATACAGAGGAATTTAATATTCTATACCAGTACAGTGAAAATTTTTTAAAAATTAAATCTCACCTCATACAATATTCCCAAATAAATTTGACATGGATTAAAAATTTCCTTCTGAGTTAAAAATAAGTATAAAAGTGAAATTTTTTAAAGTACTAAAAGAAAATAAGGATAAATCTGTAACCATCCTTGGGGTAGGGAAGGTAGGCTCTAGCACACCTGCAAAGGTAGACTCCTAAAGAAAACAACTTCTACACAGAAACACCGTCAACTGTATTAAAAGGCAAGTAACACATGAAAACAGTAACAACACATGGAAAAAAATGGACATCTTAATTCATAAAAAAACATATAAACCAATAAAAATGGCAAACTCTCCAAAAGAATATAGGAAAGATACGACTAAGCAGTGGTCAAAACAATGAATGTAAATGGTCAATAAACGTGAAAAAACTCTCAACCTTCATTTGTTATCAAAGAAACACACATTTTAAAGGTAGTCCTTTTCTGTAGTTATTGGCAAATATCTTAAAATAGCAGTTTGCAATTCTGGGAGTTTGATATATTGCTAGTGGGAATGTTAAAGGAAACAGTCTTTGTGGGGAGTAATGGATATCAAGTCTCAAAAACTCATACTTTCACCTAACAATTCACTTCTAGAAAGGTACCTTGTGGAAATAAATCACTTTTATGCAGATGTGATTATATTTTAAGATGTTGAGCTCATCACTGTTTTCAGGTTACATTATAATTAACAAATTGTGAAACAAGTTTATTTTATTTTTTTAGTTATTTCTGAGATTTACATTTTAAAGTAATAACTAGAATTATGACTTATAACATTATACCAGAACATATAAGATTTTTAGAAATTTCATGTAATGTCTGAAACATTTATATTAACATATATCCATACAAATAAGCCAAAGAAAGTTTAGTATTACTTTTTTTGTTTGTTTGTTTTGTTTTTTTATACTGCAGGTTCTTATTAGTCATCAATTTTATACACATCACTGTATACATTGTCAATCCCAATAGCCCAATTCAGCACACCACCATCCCCACCCCCCCGCGGTTTTCCGCCCCTTAGTGTCCATACGTTTGTTCTCTACATCTGTGTCTCAATTTCTGCCATGCAAACCGGTTCATCTGTACCATTTTTCTAGGTTCCACATACATGCGTTAATATACGATATTTGGTTTTCTCTTTATGACTTACTTCACTCTGTATGACAGTCTCTAGATTGATCCATGTCTCAACGAATGATTCAATTTCGTTCTTTTCTACGGCTGAGTAATATTCCATTGTATGTATATGTACCACAACTTCTTTATCCATGCATCTGTCTATGGGCATTTAGGTTGCTTCCATGACCTGGCTGTTGTAAATAGTGCTGCAATGAACATTGGGGTGCATGTGTCTTTTTGAATTATGGTTTTCTCTGGGTATATGCCCAGTAGTGGGATTGCTGGATCATATGGTAATTCTATTTTTAGTTTTTTAAGGAACCTCCATACTGTTCTCCATAGTAGCTGTATCAATTTACATTCCCACCAACAGTGCAAGAGGGTTCCCTCTTCACACCCTCTCCAGCATTTGTTGTTTGTAGATTTTCTGATGATGCCCATTCTAACTGATGTGAGGTGATACCTCATTGTAGTTTTGATTTGCATTTCTCTAATAATTAGTGATGTTGAGCAGCTTTTCATGTGCCTCTTGGCCATCTGTATGTCTTCTTTGGAGAAATGTCTATTTAGGTCTTCTGCCATTTTTGGATTGGGTTGTTTATTTCTTTAATATTGAGCTGCATGAGCTGTTTATATATTGTGGAGATTAATCCTTTGTCCGTTGATTCGTTTACGAATATTTTCTCCCATTCTGAGGGTTGTCTTTTCGTATTGTTTATGGTTTCCTTTGCTGTGCAAAAGTTTTGAAGTTTCATTAGGTCCCATTTGTTTAGTTTTGTTTTTATTTCCATTACTCTAGGAGGTGGATCAAAAAAGATCTTGCTGTGATTTATGTCAAAGAGTGTTCTTCCTATGTTTTCCTCTAAGAGTTTTATAGTGTCCAGTCTTACATTTAGGTCTCGAATCCATTTTGGGCTTATTTTTGTGTATGGTGTTAGGGAGTGTTCTAATTTCATTCTTTTACATGTAGCTGTCCAGTTTTCCCAGCACCACTTATTGAAGAGACTGTCTTTTCTCCATTGCATATCTTTGCCTCCTTTGCCATAGATTAGTTAACCATGGGTGCGTGGGTTTATCTCTGGGCTTTCTATCTTGTTCCATTGATCTATGTTTCTGTTTTTGTGCCAGTACCATATTGTCTTGATTACTGTAGCTTTGTAGTATAGTCTGAAGTCAGGGAGTCTGATTCCTCCAGCTCCGTCTTTTTCCCTCAAGACTGCTTTGGCTATTCGGGGTCTTCTGTGTCTCCATACAAATTTTAAGATGATTTGTTCTAGTTCTGTAAAAAATGCCATTGGTAATTTGATAGGGATTGCATTGAATCTGTAGATTGCTTTCGATAGTATAGTCATTTCCACAATATTGATTTTTGCAATCCAAGAACATGGTATATCTCTCCATCTGTTGGTATCATCTTTAATTTCTTTCATCAGTGTCTTACAGTTTTCTGCATACAGGTCTTTTGTCTCCCTAGGTAGGTTTATTCCTAGGTATTTTATTCTTTTTGTTGCAATGGCAAATGGGAGTATTTCCATAATTTCTCTTTCAGATTTTTCATCATTAGTGTATAGGAATGCAAGAGATTTCTATGCATTAATTTTGTATCCTGCAACTTTACCAGATTCATTGATTAGCTCTAGTAGTTTTCTGGTGCGATTTTTAGGATTCTGTATGTATAGTATCATGTCATGTGCAGACAGTGACAGTTTTACTTCTTCTTTTCCAGTTTGTATTCCTTTTATTTCTTTTTCTTCTCTGATAGCCATGGCTAGGACTTCCACAACTATGTTGAATATTAGTGGTGAGAGTGGACATCCTTGTCTCATTCCTGATCTTAGAGGAAATGCTTTCAGTTTTTCACCATTGAGAATGATGTTTGCTGTGGGTTTGTCGTATATGACCTTTATTATGTTGAGGTAGGTTCCCTCTATGCCTACTTTTGGAGAGTTTTTATCATAAATGTGTGTTGAATTTTGTCAAAAGCATTTTCTGAATCTATTGAGATGATCATATGGTTTTTATTCTTCAATTTGTTAAAGTGGTGTATCACATTGATTGATTTGCGTATATTGAAGAATCCTTGCATCCCTGAGATAAATCCCACTCGATTATGGTGTATGATCCTTTTAATGCGTTGTTGGATTCTGTTTGCTAGTATTTTGTTGAGGATTTTTTCATCTATAGTCATCAGTGATATTGGTCCGTAATTTTCTTTTTTTGTAGTATCTTTGTCTGGTTTTGGTATCAGGGTGATGTTGGCCTCATAGAATGAGTTTGGGAGTGTTCTTTCCTCTGCGATTTTTTGGAAGAGTTTGAGAAGGATGGGTGTTAGCTCTTCTCTCAATGTTTGATAGAATTCACCTGTGAAGCCATCTGGTCCTGGACTTTTGTTTGTTGGAAGATTTTTAATCACAGTTTCAATTTCATTACTTGTGATTGGTCTGTTCATATTTTCTGTTTCTTCCTGGTTCAGCCTTGGAAGGTTATATCTTTCTAAGAATTTGTCCATTTCTTCCAGGTTGTCCATTTTATTGGCATAGTGTTCCTTGTAGTAGTCTCTTAGGATGCTTTGTATTTCTGTGGTGTCTGTTGTAACTTCTCCTTTTTCATTTCTAATTTTATTGATTTGAGTCCTCTCCCTCTTTTTCTTGATCAGTCTGGCTAATGGTTTATCAATTTTGTTTATCTTCTCAAAGAACCAGCTTTTAGTTTTATTGATCTTTGCTATTGTTTTCTTTGTTTCTATTTCATTTATTTCTGCTCCGATCTTTATGATTTCTTTCCTTCTGCCAACTTTGGGTTTTGTTTGTTCTTCTTTCTCTAGTTCCTTTAGGTGTAAGGTTAGATTGTTTACTTGAGATTTTTCTTGTTTTTTGAGTTAGGCTTGTATAGCTATAAACTTCCCTCTTAGAACTGCTTTTGCTGCATCCCATAGGTTTTGGATCATCGTGTTTTCATTGTCATTTGTCTCTAGGTATTTGTTGATTTCCTCTTTGATTTCTTCAGTGATTTGGTTATTTAGTAACGTGTTGTTTAGCCTCCATGTGTTTGTGTTTTTTACATTTTTTCCCCTGTATTTCATTTCTAATCTCATAGTGTTGTGGTCAGAAAAGATGCTTGATATGATTTCAATTTTCTTAAATTTACTAAGGCTTGATTTGTGACCCGAGATGTGATCTATCCTGGAGAATGTTCTGTGCCCACTTGAGAAGAAAGTGTAATCTTCTGTTTTTGAATGGAATGTCCTATAAATATCAATTAAATCTATCTGGTCTGTTGTGTCATTTAAAGCTTCTGTTTCCTTATTTATTTTCATTTTGGATGATCTGTCCATTGGTGTAAGTGAGGTGTTAAAGTCCCCCAATATTATTGTGTTACTGTTGAGTTCCTCTTTTATGGCTGTTAGCATTTGCCTTATGTATTGAGGTGCTCCTATGGTGGGTGCATATGTATTTATAACTGTTATATCTTCTTCTTGGATTGATCCCTTTTTCATTATGTAGTGTCCTTCCTTGTCTCTTGTAACATTCTTTATTTTAAAGTCTATTTTATCTGATATGAGTATAGCTACTCCAACTTTCTTTTGATTTCCATTTGCATGGAATATCTTTTTCCAACCCCTCACTTTCAGTCTGTATGTGTCCCTAGGTCTGAAGTGGGTCTCTTGTAGGCAGCATATAGATGGGTCTTGTTTTTGTATCCATTCAGCAAGCCTGTGTCTTTTGGTTTGAGCATTTAATCCATTCACATTTAAGGTAATTATCAATATGTATGTTCCTCTGACCATTTTCTTAATTGTTTTGGGTTTGTTTTTGTAGATCCTTTTCTTATCTTGTGTTTCCCACTTAGAGAAGTTCCTTTAGCATTGGCTGTAGAGCTGGTTTGGCGGTGCTGAATTCTCTTAGCTTTTGCTTGTCTGTAAAGATTTTGATTTCTCCGTTGAATCTGAATGAGATCCTTGCTGGGTACAGTAATCTTGTTGTAGGTTCTTCCCTTTCATCACTTTAAGTATATCATACCACTCCCTTCTGGCTTGTAGAGTTTCTGCTGAGAAATCAGCTGTTAACCTTATGGGAGTTCCCTTGTATGTTATTTTTCGTTTTTCTCTTGCTTCTTTCAATAATTTTTCTTTGTCTTTAATTTTTGCCAATTTGATAACTGTGTGTCTCGGCATGTTTCTCCTTGGGTTTATCCTGCCTGGGACTCTCTGTGTTTCCTGGATTTGGGTGGCTATTTCCTTTACCATGTTAGGGAAGTTTTCGACTATAATCTCTTCAAATATTTTCTCTAGTCCTTTCTCTCTTCTCCTTCTGGGACACCTATAATGTGAATGTTGTTGCATTTAATGTTGTCCCAGAGGTCTCTTAGGCTGTCTTCATTTCTTTTCATTCTTTTTTCTTTATTCTGTTCCATGGCAGTGAATTACACCATTCTGTCTTCCAGGTAACTTATCCGTTCTTCTGCCTGTTATTCTGCTATTGATTCCTTCTAGTGTACTTTTCATTTCAGTTATTGTATTGTTCATCTCTGTTTGTTTGTTCTTTAATTCTTCTACGTCTTTTTTTTTTTTTTTTTTTTTGCGGTACGCGGGCCTCTCACCGCTGTGGCCTCTCCCGTTGCGGAGCACAGGCTCCGGACGCGCAGGCTCAGCGGCCACGGCTCACGGGCCCAGCCGCTCCGCGGCACATGGGATCCTCCCGGACCGGGGCACGAACCCGCGCCCCCTGCATCGGCAGGCGGACTCTCAACCACTGCGCCACCAGGGAAGCCCTCTTCTACGTCTTTGTTAAACATTTCTTGCATCTTCTCCATCTTTGCCTCCATTCTTTTTCTGAGGTCCTGGATCACCTTCACTTATATTATTCTGAATTCTTTTTCTGGAAGGTTGCCTATCTCCACTTCATTTAGTTGTTTTTCTGGGGTTTTATCTTGGTCCTTCATCTGATACATAGCCCTCTGCCTTTTCATCTTGTCTGTCTTTCTGTGAATGTGGTTTTTGTTCTACAGGCTGCAGGATTTTAGTTCTTCTTGCTTCTGCTCTCTGCCCTCTGGTGGATGAGGCTATCTAAGAGGCTTGATGGGAGGGACTGGTGGTGGGTAGAGCTGAATGTTGCTCTGGTGGGCAGAGCTTAATAAAACTTTAATCCACTTGACTGTTGATGGGTGGGGCTGGGTTCCCTCCCTGTTGGTTGTTTGGCCTGAGGCAACCCAACACTGGAGCCTACCTGGGCTCTTTGGTGGGGTTAATGGCAGACTCTGGGAGGGCTCACACCATGGAGTACTTCCCAGGACTTCTGCTGCCAGTGTCCTTGTCCCCACGGTGAGCCACAGCCACCCCCCGCCTCTGCAGGAGACCCTCCAACACTAGCAGGTAGGTCTGGTTCAGTCTCCCCTGGGGTCACTGCTCCTTCCCCTGGGTCCCAGTGTGCACACTACTTTGTGTGTGCCCTCCAAGAGTGGAGTCTCTGTTTCCCCCAGTCCTGTCAAAGTCCTGCAATCAATTCCCACTAGGTTTCAAAGTCTGATTCTGTAGGAATTCCTCCTCCTGTTGCCGGACCCCCAGGTTGGGAAGCCTGACGTGGGGCTCAGCACCTTCACTCCAATGGGTGGACTTCTGTGGTTTAAGTGTTCTCGTCTGTGAGTCACCCACCCAGCAGTTATGGGATTTGATTCTACTGTGATTGCGCCCCTCCTACCGTCTCATTGTGGCTTCTCCTTTGTCTTTGGATGTGGGCTTTCTCTTTTGGTGAGTTCCAGTGTCTTCCTGTCGATGATTGTCCAGCAGCTAGTTGTGATTCTGATGTTCCCACAAGAGGGAGTGAGAGCATGTCCTTCTACTCCGCCATCTCGGTTCCTCTCCAGTCAGTTTGTTAATATCATTTTGTCTTCTGGGAGTTGTTCTCAGGATAAACAGTCATTGGTGAAGAGCATTGGCTTTGGGGTTGGATGACAGCTTGAGTTTGAGGCCCGATTCCTTCCCTTGCTAGATGTGGAAGCCTACTGCTATACCTCAGTTTTCCTCACTTATCAGCAAGTTGATTTTAAAAGTTATGGTACACCCATAAAATGGAATATTCTGCAGCTATCTAAAATGCAAAATATTTAGTATGTGAAGATGTTTACAGTGTATAGAGCAGACTGTTAACCAGTGTATGATTGATTGTATTATTGAAAATAGAAATGTATACCTATGCATAGAAAGGTATGCATATGTACACGTACCCAAATGTTAACAGAGGCCCCCTCTCGGTGGTAGGACTACAGGGGGACTGTGTGTATGTGCATGTGAGCCCTCCCATGATCCAGCTTTCCAGAAATAACATGTATTCATTCTATAAAGAAGGAGCATTAAATAACTTTAGGATGTGAAATCATTTACAATTAGTTTTAAAAACTAAATTAATGGAATTGTTTGCTCAGCATATTTCTACATTTGCTTTTTGTTGGGAGGAGGGCAAAAGGGAGATGGAAAGCAGTAGCTGTTCCTGGAAGGACATGACATAGAACTGAGCCCTTCCTATCACACGTACATCTGCCTAAATGTGTTCTCGATCAAATTTCATAAATGAAGTCTCCTTTAAAGTTAAGTTACATTTAATTAAGCACCAGTAAAATATCACTATTAGCATTTTGAAGTTGCTCTAATTAATATTTTATTCTTTCAACACTGTTTAAAGGTGCCAACATATTAGACAAAGAAAACTTTGATAACATATGTGTTAATTTCTCTGGAGACAACCATAGTCCTTTAAAATTACATATATATATGAGATTGAGGTTTCTGGAGTGTACATAAGCCTCTTTTGGGAGGGAAAAAAGGAATATATTGATAACAAACCAATGGTAGCTTTAAAAATATTTTTGGTTTTCTTATCCAACTGAACCTATCGTCTGTTAGAACAATGAAGTCAAGTCAGGCCAGGCCTATGAACAGCTACTCCCTTCACGTACATCAATCATCTTAGACTTTTCCTGTTCCTCATGTTACTCCAGACAAATCTGGTCACCTAGAAAGACCATCCACCCTCCAGCATCAACTAAAAGTACCCCTTATTCCTAATCAGAAGAAAGAAGACATTTTTCCTAAGGGAAGACAGAAGGAAACAAACATTTTAAGCATTTTCTATGAGTGTCTTCCTTCGTATTTCACATCCAATCCTGTAACAGCCCCATGCAACATGCACAAAATTCTCTAGATTGCTCCCTTCATTACTCAAAAAAGGAGAGAACTATATTCTCGTAATTCATTTTAGGTGATGCCTGGGACAACTAAATAATTCACTGAAAGATATGTAATAAATGCTATTTGGTAGAGGTAAGTATAAAGAAAAAAGCAGTTAATCACCTGCTTTCATTTGGCTTAGAGAAAAAAATGTGCTCTACTATATACTAAAATATCAGACCAACACACGAAATACTGCAAAAGTTTAATATAATGTGATTAAACACAATATTCAAATATTAAACTTTTCAAGCACATGAAAGTTAACTTCTGAAAGTGGGCTATTTTTATAGCTTCCTTGTTGTAACTTGAAAAAATTCTTTCTCTCAACAATGTCTGACACTGATCTTGATACTTGTTACAAAGTCTGATGTAAGATAACGAGATCTCAACAGGCAGAGATTTAGGAGAAGATCCAAATGCCCATCTTCAGAATTCATCATCGGAGGACTGATCATCGCCTTCATCCCTTACTTCTTGGTATTTCCGCAAAGACTCCCCTTCTGGATTATAGCTCTGCATTTTAGTATTCAGTCTTTCAGCTAATTTTTGTGCTGCGAGCTTGGCTTGCATCTCCTTTAAAACAAAAAATGAAGCAAAAATTACACACTCACACCTTTTCCCTACAGTTTTTCAGTGGCAAGTCATTGGAACACAACCAGAAATAAAGGAGCATTCCAGCCCAGTCAGTGTTCTCTACCGCACTCTGACTGTGCCTACCACAGACACCACATGGCAGGGCTGGGGAGAGCTACTACTAGCCTGCTATAGTGGTGATGACAGACTTCCACTGATAAACCATGTGCACTGAAATATCCACCTCTACATGAGAAACTGAGGAATCAGCTTAGCACTACAACAGTTATAAACATGAAAACATTTTCAAGTATGTGGGCATGTGCATGTGTATATACAACCCTGAAGAACAATCTGAGCTATCAAATGTCAAAAATCACTAATGCTGTACTGATCTCCAACTGGAAGAATCTTCTTTCCTAGATTAAATCATGGCTTCCAGGCTTGAGAGTTACATTTCAATGCCACAATGAAAATCAAGGAATACTAAAAACTGATTATCCCTCTCCAAATTAACTCCCATGAAAAGTACTATGCAGTAAAAAGTCTAAGTAAATCTTAGACATTGGCACCGTGCTTCTATACATGCAAGGACACCATCACTGATGATGGCAGGTGGCAATGCTCATTCCTACTCTGGCTCTTCACTTTTCTCAGGCTGCCCCCCCCCAAACCACTGGAACTTGTTTATGTCCCTCCCCTAAGGCCACAGATAGCACAGGTAGGTGGGACTGAAGTGGAACTACTACTACCAAGGAAACCAATTCCAAACTGAATGGTTTAATTCAACCTAAAAATAACTTCGGACAGGCATTTAGGATCAAATAGACAACTTAAAAAATAATTCCTCAATGCTCAGTTACAAGTAGGCAATAACTTGAATGCACTGAGAGGAAGAAAACTGGCTTTTAAAAAGGAGTGCCATGAAAACCCCAATCCATGCCAACGGAGCTTTTATGGAAAGCCAAGGCAGAATAACAACCTAATTTTGTAGTAACTGACATATAGTTCCCAATTAAAATCTACCTAAGCCAAACTAGGTTTGGCTGCTATTTTCCTGGAGGCTCTAATTTTTACTATCTAAGTATATCAGACCCTTTCTTTCCTCCCAGTGGTCCTCACACTTAATTTTCTCCCATCCCATTATTTTATACCCAAACTGTCAACATACACATTTAAAGTTCCATGCAGAACACACAGATCTTTGAAGAAAATGCTATCCAAAATTAAGTGACCAAAAGTAGAAGATGCTTCATTCTTCACAAGGGCCTGCAGGCCTGCGTATCGAACCCCAACTGTCTGTTCCTAACACACCACTATCTCCCCATCCCTCTTCTGCTCTCCCTGTATTTTAGGAGCTTGGAAATGTCAAAAATCACTAATGCTGTACTGATCTCCAACTGGAAGAATCTTCTTTCCTAGATTAAATCATGGCTTCCAGGCTTGAGAGTTACATTTCAATGCCACAGGGAGCTTCCCTGATTCTCTTAGCAGGGTTCCAGTTAGATTCCACCACTGACAAGCTCTCGCATAGGTGTTTTAAGGTGGAAGACCAAGAAGCGATACTACTGCTACCTACAGCCTGGGCTTTCAGAGATGTGAAATTTTGCAGTAGTCTCCCCACATTTCCTGGCAAATACCACCTTGATGTCACAGGTAGCTGTGATCATCTCCAGCTGTTCCCTGCAGTTCCAGCAAACTTGAGACTCTGCAAGCTAGAGGCACACATCTGAGACCTGATGGCATCAGCTGACCATGCCTCTAGCACCTAATCCCTTCTACTAAATCCCACTCTCCCTGAACCACCTGGAGTAAATTCTGACTTAAGCAGCGTCCAACATGCAGACAAGAAACAAGTCATCCTAAATACCTCGTAACTCTGTTTCTGCTGTTTCTGAAGTGCCAGCGACTCTTCTATGGAGAGCAGCTGTGTAGGCATGTGGTGGAGTGGCAGAAGCCGGGCTGCTGTGATGTCATCGAGATGCTTCCTGTCCCTGTGCCGTCTCTCTTCGGAGGAGACAGGAGACCCCCTCCTCTGACAACGACTCAACGAATCACACTGATGTGAAGGTAATCTGAAGGAGGCAACACTTAATGTTACACCACCACACTACTTCCTTTGCATAGACACACATTTGCAACATTCATACACACAAATGTGGCCTTTAACCTTGGCAGTTAATTCTTCTACAAAAGTAATAGTAAGCCCTTTACCACTATTTACATGTGTAGATAAAACATTTTTTAACATATTTATCTCAAAAACAGAAATATTTAAATTGGCACCTTTTTGGCAAGGAATTTGACAACATGTTGCTCTAACAGACAATAGGTTTAGATAGACTCTTTGCCTTTCCCCTCTCTCTTCAGTTTATACTTGAGCTGAAGTCTGTTTTCATTTTCTTCATTGAAAAACATTTGCAAAGGGGCTTATTGTCCAGCAGAGGGAAATAAACTTGTAAACAGTTTCAGTGCAGTATAATATCACAGGTGCTATGACATAGGCCCACACATGGTACACTGGAACAAAAAGGCAGCAACAGCCAGTTGTAATAGGAGACAGGGTGGTTGTCAGAAGCGCTTCAAAAGAGTGCAATTTGAGGAGTCTCAGAATAATAAGAATTCGGCATGTAAATGATGGGATCCCTGATGGCATCCCAGCAGGGAGTGAGGAGTGACAGGGCTGTAGCACACAGGAAGCACAGGAAGTGGAGAAAATGGAAAAGGCAGCAAGATACAGCTGGGGGAGTAGGCTGGGTCCAGTCCACAGTGAAAACTTCTATGTAACAGGTTCAGGTTTACATTTTACAGACTGCATTCTGGCAGCAGTGGAGAGGATGGACTGGTAGAGTTAAGACTAGGCCAGGACAGACCACAACTATAGCCCAAGAGAGTGATGAGAGTCTTCACTTTGACAGGAGAAAGGATGAACATAAGAATGATTAGAGTTGAAGGTCAAGGAAATATACTGTGAGGCTCCATGGCTAGCAGATATGGAAAGGAGGGAAAGAAAGAAGGTAGTGGCACTACTGACTTAGGGAATATGGGAGACGGTAGTTTGGGAAGAAATGAGTTCTACTTTGTACCTGATAAACCTAAGGTGCCACAGATCACCCCCACGTGGTTGGGTTTCAGAGCTATGCAAATCTGAAGTTCTGGGAAGACTTGGACTAGAAGTAGATGATGGGTGGCCTCCAGCATCCAGAAGAGCCAGAAGAGCATGTAGGAGGCCAAAGGAAGAGTAGAAAAGAAGCCAAAGGACACCCTCATCCCACCTCCCAACCTCCATTTGTCTACAGCCTGACTCACCAAGGCCGGCCTGTTCTGATAACTGCACCTCTGTCTCTCTTAAACTTCCCTTGGGAACCCTCACTGATACTCCCTTACTCTCCTCCCACTTCCAGGTAAATGACTATAATACAGAACCAGGATCAGTGTATTCTCTGTTGTATATACTGATTAGATGACGCTTCTGGTCTTCTGCCTCCCTAGAAGTGAGGAAAGATACCTCACCACGCACAAGATGACCAACTACTCAATCAACGATTACTTTTTATTCCTAACTAAAAATTAATGTAACATAATTCTGGTTTTCTATGCAGAAGAAATAGTTTTGAGGTTATAAAAATGAATGGTAAGATAGAACTAAACTTTAAAGTCTCTATAACAAAAAAATTGGTTTTAGGTATTTTTACCTATATAGGCTTTCAGTTAATCAAAGAAAGGCAGTAGTGGTTAGACTTTGTATCTGATGTTACATTCTTATAAATCTACTCCCTGATTTGAATGTTATATTTGCATATAAATAAATAATACTCTTTGCAAAGAGCTTTTGTTTTTCTGAAGATCTCAGACACAAAACTATGACAAGGACCTTAGAAGCAGGGTTCATTTGCCCCTCCTGCCCAAATCTGTCTTCAGTTTTTTTAACCCCTTCTCAGCTCCCTTCCTCCTGAAATTATTATAGTTTAACATTCTTCCAAGTGTGTAAGCCTCGAGTCCTCATCTAGATCGTAAACTCCATAAGGAGCAGAATCTTTACTCTTGTACGGCCCCAGCATCTGCTGCTTACTTATCGTGAGCACACAAGTATTTTTTACTGAGAAAGGCTATCAGCTCTTGCAGTTGTTTTCCCCTTAGCTTACAGTCTAGTCAAAGGGGGAACTACATACCAGAAAATGGTTCTGGAAAAAACTGTAATAAATTCTCTAACTCCATGTTTAATATGAGACATTGCTGAGGTCTCCTGAAATTTAACACACCATCTGCCATTGAAGACCTTTTCAATTATTTGGCTAAAAATACGAAAGCAGTTTCCAACACGAATCCTCTACTCCAGCCAGGCTAGCTTCCGTTTCCACAATACCCTCATTCCCAAGTACAAGGAGTTCTCACACCAGGCCACTGACGTTAAAGCATTCTCCCAGTTTTTTGAGTTTAACAGACATTATGCTCCTGTAACAAGCCTGCTTCTGATGGTACTTACACATTGGTTTTAAATTTATGCTGTAGGGGCACGGGGTTTTTGGCTCGCATTTCTAGCACTTCCATGTAATGAGGCTTCTTCTGCAGCCCACTCCAAAGGCTGGCCAAGTTCTCAGGACTCTGGTTTTCTTCTGAGTAGTGCTCAACGGGGTCTGCAATGGTGATCCTTTGTAATCTATCAATAAACAAGTTGTCCAAGCTGCTAGAATGATCCTCCGCTTGACGTGAAACACGATGCTGAGTGAGGGGCTTACTAGCTGCAGATGAGGAAGGCGTGGCAGTTCTGATGCTGGAAGCTGGGCGTTCACTCACTGTGTGTTCAGCCTCAGGAGCCTCAGCATCGCCTCTGAGAGTCAGATGTGCCAGTCCCTGTTGTTGTGAGGTTGTCTGAGTTGATGTGATGTTAGCTACAGAGGAACAGCCAGGAACTGGTGATGAAGTATCAAGTATCTGGTCAGAATTCTGGGCCTTATCTGTGTCCCCATCAACTGTAATCGCTTTTTGCCTCTCCTTACCGTCTAAACTAACGGGATGAAAGAGTTCACTTCTTCCTCTAACTTCTTCACGTTCTGCAATGGCAGCTTTCAGTTTGGTGACGGAGTCTAAGATCTTTTTACCTTTGTCGGGCAATTTGCAAATGAATTTTCTGGCAAAAGGAAAAGAACAGCTATACATTAGAGACAGCTGTGTTTTTAAACTTGAGATATACAGACAAAAAAGCATTATTCTCAAAGGGAGAAGAATCAATCTTTAAGTCAAAAATCCAATTTCCAACTGCCCCAAAACAGGAATGAAATAGAATCATTATCCAAATACCCCCCAAAAAGAAGGGGCTGCAGGAAGAATAGGGAATATGCCTCATTTGTCTCATCTAATTAGAATTTCTGCAAAAGTATTTTAAGCATGATACTAACATAAGACATCCCCCAAATCATCAGTTTTTAAAAGTGTGATCTCCAAGACCTTCGTCGGGAGGGGAGGTGGATGGATCCGCAAGATCAAAACTATTTTAATAATAACACTAAGATACTATTTGGCATTTTCACTCTCATTTTCTTACCATGAGTACAGGGGAGTTTGCCAGAGGCCACATGTTATGGATGATATCATTGCTCTGATGGCTAATAGAATGTGTGTGCTTGTGTATTCTTGTGTTTTAAAGATTCTCACTTGTAATTCCTAAGACAATGATAAATATGAGTAGATATGACACACAAGAGCTCTTCAGGATGCTAAGTCTTAAGAGTAAAAGGGGTCCTAAGACCAAAAAGTTAACTCACCACTATAGATTAAAATCCCATTCTCACAAAGTCAAAATAGTTGTAAGAAGCCCCCCAAGTGATCATTTGCCCCTTTTGCTAAGTGGCAGAAGTTCCTTTTCTGATTTCCTTTTCTTCAGCCATACAATAAAATGGGAAGGGAAGGTTACATCTCAGGCCCCCTATTCTTTATGACACTACATTCATTCCCCCAATTCTAACTTAACATCCGTCTCCAGTTGCGATGCCTATGTTTTCCCAGCCTTCTCTCTCTCTCGAGCCTCCTGACCACTTCTTCAGCTTTTAATCAGATATAATTAACTCTTCCATCAACTCATCTCTGGTAAATCAATCTCAGACCTATTCCCCTCCCCCAACTTTCCTACTTTTATTAACTGGCTGGAAACTTCAGCCATCTCTGTCGACTACATATTCAAATTATCCTACACCTGAGGAAGTTTTCCCAATCCCACAACTACCCTCTAGTTCACTTTCTTACAACCCTCCTATTGGGAACCTCTCTGAAAATATCCTTCTACTCTCTTCTGCCTCTTAGATTCCTTCAAACTATCCTGCACCGACCTGCTAAAATCAGCTTCCTAAAAAAATCATTTTCATTATACCGATCCTCTGCTAAAATCTATTAAGTCTACCAGCTGAATGGGAGTCAAACTTTCTTTGCCTAATAAAACAACTCTTTTATCCCACTCTTCCCATTTCCTACAGTTCCTGTAAAAATAGGGATCTACAGATGAAACTGACTAGATGTTTGGGGCACTACTGGGGAGGGGGGGGGGAAGGATTTGGGATACAGATCCCCCCCTTCGGAAAACAGACACAAGGAGCTGAGTAAAACCAACGAGGAGCTGATGACGAGCTGAAACGCTAGGAAGCCATCCCCACAGGCGCCCCGCGCCTGGCTGGACGCGGTCGGCTCTGTGACTAGGCCGGCCACTCGCCCGTGGGCCTGGAATGGACTTGACTGAGGCAAGGTCACCTTCCAGGGACGGGATCGGAGTGGAGGCAGGGAGGGACGCGTCCCAGGGAGCTTGAACCCGAGGAGCCCGGCGGTGACTCGGCGGGACCCAAGCTTACACGTTGCGCAAAAGTCTCTCCTGGCGCTTCAACATCTCCCGCAGCTCCGCCAAACTCCGCTGCCCCAAGTCCTCGGGAGCTTGGGGCTCGAAGCCGCGGGGCAGCGAGAACATTTTGCGGGGGCTGAGGCTGGTGAGGCGGCAGGCACTCGGCGTCCTCAACAACCCCCGCTGCTCGCGCCGGATCCGCGGCCAGCGGGTACTCCGGCGAACGAGTGGGAGTCGCCATTTTCCCGGAAGAACAGTCTTCTTCTAACCGAATCGAGCTTTATTGAAACGCCGGAAACAAACACGGACAAGGAGGAGGGGTGGCCGGAGGGGCGGGAAGGAACGGAAGTTGCGGGGTGACGTCAGACGCCGGCGAGGCGCGCTTTCGAGTCACTTGTTCTTCCTCTGTGCATCAGCTCTCCGCCTGTTACGTTCAGAAAGTATTCGGTGAGTGCTTCGGGCCCTTAAGGAGTCGACCGAGTGGGGGAGGGGGGCAGACATTAATCAAGTAACAGTCAAACAATAGAATTATAAGACGGCCACAGGCACCAGGGAAGGTATCTCCGAGAAGTGAAATACATGTGGAAGCCTGAGTGATGAGTTGGTTAGCAGTTGGTGAGGTTGGGGGATGTGCCGGGCACGGGAGGCCCTGGCCTATGGCGTGGCCCTCCAGATGCAAAGCTTAGTGAAGTCCTCAAATGTGAAAGTTGGAAGGACCCTTAGGGACCATGAGCGTTTCTTAATGGGGTTCTGTGGCATTTGGAGCAGGACTTTTCTTCGTTTGCGGGACTGCCTCAGGCATTGCAAGATATTTGGTGTCTGGCTTCTGCCCACTAGTTGCTTTGGCACCCCTGAGTCCTCGTAACAATACAAAACGCACCCCTCCCCGACACGCGCGCGCTCACACACACACACACACACACACACACGATTAAAACGCAACCCTCCCCGACACACACACACGATTGCCAAGCCCCACAAGAGGTGATGGGGGTGGGAGGTGCTGTACAAGCCAGTGGAGAACCTCTCTTTCACAGTTCCCTATTTTGCCTATAGAAAAACAAAGGCACAAAAACTGAAGTTTTCCCAAGGCACAAAACTAAGTGAGGACATCGGATTTTAGACACATGCCCAGGTGAGCTCTTCCTACCACACCAATTTGAAAATTTCCTTCTTCCAAATTGTGAGAAAGTTTTTTAGGCTGTTGAAGAAAGCAGTATAATAAGCATCACACCTAGCTCTTACCTTCTCTTTATAGTTCAGCAAGGAGAGCTGTGTCCCAAAGAAAATAGTGGGAAGCATGCTATAGTCATAACAGACATCCACTGGGAGGTTTGAAAGACCCTATAACCTCCAACACCAGTCTCCCCCTCCTTTGATATGGAAAATTTACATTTTCTCCGTCCTTTGTGTGGTGCTACAATAAACAAGCAATTCCATCCCAGTCAGACAGAAGGCTAGATAAAATCTGAAGCTACTTGAGGGAGCACAGCTGAAGCCATTTCTGTATCCTTGCAGTCTAGTCCATTCTGATCAGTTTAATGTATCAAAATTCTCAACATAAGCCCTGCTTTGAAGCCCAGAATTTCAGTAACCTGCTCCATCCCTAGCTAAATGAGGAGTACTTGAGTAAGGCCCTTGTCAGATAGCAGTCCCCTGACAAGCTCCCCCAAAGCCTTTCCCACCCTGTCCCTGGACTGCAGCTGAAGGCCTTTATTCCCCCATCTGATCCTGGGCCACATGTGCCCTCAAAGCAAGGATGCTTTCTCTCAAGCCTCAGAATTTTGCCCCCAGCTGTTTTCCTTTTGTGGAAGGCTGTCCCTGTTCCCCTAGCTCATTATAAATCTTAGCTCAAGTCTCACCTTCTCCCTGAACCTTCTTAGATTATTCCAACCCAGATTGCTCTCTGAGCATAACTATAGTGCTTAGAACATATTATGCTTCTCCAGTTGTATTGTGCATGGTTATTTCTTTTCTAACAAACTTGTAAAGTCAGGGAATTCTGTCCAGGAGCTATATTTGTGCTTTTCTGTCTCCCCTATTGCATATAGCAGGTACTAATAGAATCTCCCTCTCATAATTTTTCTTTCTGCGTTTCCCCCATATTCCCCTTCTTTATGAAATACCCTTCTATATATACAGATCTTAAGCTTTTAATATAAACGTTAATCATAATTACTGTGAAAATATTTTCAGTGGTATGGGATAGAATCTTTTACACAACATAACTTAGGACTTAAAAGTTATCATAATACAAATACGAATTCCTAACAGCGGTTGCACCAACTGTCTAGTTCTCTAATCACTAACCAAGAGGCTTAGCAAGTGAAGAAATTTGGTCAAACTTTATTCTAAATGTTCCTGTGAAAGTTTTTTTTGCTGAGATTAACATTCTAATCAGTGGACTTAGAGTAGTAAACAGATCGCCCCCTATAATATGCATGGGACTCAGCCAATCAGTTGAAGCCCTTAAGAGAACAAAGATTGACCTCCCCCGAGCAAGAAGGAATTCTGCCAGCAGATAGCCTTCAGACTTGAACTGCAAGTTCCTGGGTCTTAACCTGCTGGTCTGCCGTGCAGTGATAATTTGTGAGCCAGTTCCTTAACATGAACCTCTCTCTCCCTCTCTCTCCCTCTCTCTCCCTCTCTCTCCCTCTCTCTCCCTCTCTCTCCCTCTCTCTCCCTCTCTCTCTCTCTCTCTCTCTCTCTCTCTCCCTCCCTCTCCCTCTCCCTCCCTCTCTCTCCCTCCCTCTCTCTCCTCCTCTCCCTCCTCCTCCCTCTCCCTCTCCCTCTCCCTCTCCCTCTCCCTCTCCCTCTCCCTCTCCCTCTCCCTCTCCCTCTCCCTCTCCCTCTCTCTCTCTCTCTCTCTCTCTCTCTGTCTCTGTCTCTCATAATGGCTGATACAATTGTTAATACACAAACACACACACCCTATTGGATCTTTTACTCTGATGAACCCTGACTAATACAGAGCCCAATCTCATCAGTGTTAGGAAAATCAAGGCTTGATTGATGACTGGCCTTCAGGGTGAGAGAGCTGACTGAGGAGAGGGAAGGCTCGCTTTTGCTCTGCCCTGGTACGTGCTGAGCACATGGAGAAGAGATGAAAACCAAGGGTCATAAACAACTATGAAACAAATTCTGTTTTCGTGTGTGTGTGTGAGAATGTGGTTTTTCTTAAGCATCCGTGTGGAAATGGAACATGCAGAACTTTGAGTCAAGTCCATAGCAACCATAGCTAATGAAAAATTAATCAAGAGTGGTAAACCCAAGACTTAATTGAACGATGGCTGACACCTGTGTACCATTTACCAACCCTCCTCTTCCAGTCAGTCCCCCAAAGTGCTTTCTCGATGGACTAGTCTTGCCAGCTGCCTCATCTGTCTGTCCTTCAGGCAGAATTTCACAAATAATTGACAGGAGCCTGGCCAGTTCGGGAAGAGAAAGTAAGGGAAGGAACAGGCAATTGGAATTGGGTATGAGAAAAACAGAGTGAAAAACGGAAAGAGAAAGAACCTGGTAGAGAGAGAAAAAAGTGGAAGGGGCAATAAGGGGAATCCATTTCTCTGCACAGATATCAGAAACAGAAAGCCTCATAGGAAGCTCTATGCTGAGGAATTCACAGATTTATTTCCCTTCCAGCTCTATACTTCTACAAAATGTCACATTTCCTCTTTGTACTTCTCTGTGATCCCACCGCAACAAAAGGTTTTCCTCAGCCACCCAAGGGTTTAGGCTGTAAAGTGCATGTACTCCACGCTAAAAGTAAATTCTTTTTTTTTTTTTTTTACTTTCTGTGCTTTTTTTTTTTAACTGAAAGATTTTTAAATTTTATTTTAAAAAATATTTTATTTCAGTATAATTGCTTTACAATGTTGTGTTTCTGCTGTACAACAAAGTGAATCAGCTGTATGTATACATGTATCCTCTCCCTCTCAGAACTCCCTCCCACGCCCCCCGCCCCCGCCACCCATCTTGGTCATCACAGAACACTGAGCTGAGCTTCCTGTGCTTTTTAGCATGTTCCCATTACCTATCTGTTGTACACATGGTAGTGTATATATGTCAATCCTAATCTCCCAGTTCGTCCCACCATCCCCTTCCCCCGCTGCCCGTGTCCACATGTCTGTTCTCTATGTCTGCATCTCTATTTGTGCCCTGCAAATAAGTTCATCTGTACCATTTTTCTAGATTCCACATATATGCGTTAATATATGATACTTGTTTTTCTCTTTCTGGCTTACTTCACTCTGACAGACTCTAGGTCCATCCACAATCTCTACAAATGACCCAGTTTCGTTCTTTTTTATGGCTAATATTCCATTGTATATATGTACCACATCTTCTTTATCCATTCATCTGTCATTGGACATTCAGGTTGTTTCCATGACCTGGCTATTGTAAATAGCGCTGCAGTGAACATTGGGGTACATGTGTCCTTTTGAATTATGGTTTTCTCAGGGTATATGCCCAGTAGTGGGATTGCTGGGTCGTATGGTAGTTCTATTTTTAGTTGTTTTTTACACCTTTATTGGAGTATAATTGCTTTACAATGGTGTGTTAGTTTCCACTTTATAACAAAGTGAATCAGTTATACATATGTTCCCATATCTCTTCCCTTTTGCATCTCCCTCCCTCCCACCCTCCCTATCCCACCCCTCTAGGTGGTCACAAAGCACCGAGCTGATCTCCCTGTGCTATGCGGCTGCTTCCCACTAGCTATCTATTTTACGTTTGGTAGTGTATATAGTGTATATATGTCACAGCTTACCCTTCCCCCTCCCCATATCCTCAAGTCCATTCTCTAGTAGGTCTGTGTCTTTATTCCTGTCTTACCCGTAGGTTCTTCATGACATTTTTTTTCTTAAATTCCATATATATGTGTCAGCATATAGTATTTGTCTTTCTCTTTCTGACTTACTTCACTCTGTATGACAGACTCTAGGTCCATCCACCTCATTACAAATAACTCAATTTTGTTTCTTTTTATGGCTGAGGAATATTCCATTGTATATATGTGCCACATCTTCTTTATCCATTCATCTGATAATGGACACTTAGGTTGTTTCCATCTCCAGGCTATTGTAAATAGAGCTACAATGAACATTTTGATACATGACTCTTTTTGAATTATGGTTTTCTCAGGGTATATGCCCAGTAGTGGGATTGCTGGGTCATGTGGTAGCTACATTTGTAATTTTTTAAGGAACCTCCATACTGTTGTCCATAGTGGCTGTACCAATTCACATTCCCACCAGCAGTGCAAGAGTGTTCTCTTTTCTCCACACCCTCTCCAGCATTTACTGTTTCTAGATTTTTTTTGGGGGGGGGGCTCTCACTGTTGTGGCCTCTCCCGTTGCGGAGCACAGGCTCTGGATGCGCAGACTCAGCGGCCATGGCTCACGGGCCCAGCCGCTCCGTGGCATGTGGGATCTTCCCGGACTGGGGCACGAACCCGTGTCCCCTGAATCGGCAGGTGGACTCTCAACCACTGCGCCACCAGGGAAGCCCTGTTTCTAGATTTTTTGATGATGGCCATTCTGACTGGTGTGAGATGATAACTCATTGTAGTTTTGATTTGCATTTCTCTAATGATTAATGATGTTGAGCATTCTTTCATGTGTTTGTTGGCAGTCTGTATATCTTTGGAGAAATGTCTATTTAGGTCTTCTGCCCATTTTTGGATTGGTTTTTTTGTTGTTGTTATTGAGCTGCATGAGCTGCTTATAAATTGTGGAGATTAATCCTTTGTCCGTTGCTTCATTTGTAAATATTTTCTCCCATTCTCAGGGTTGTCTTTAGGTCTTGTTTATGGTTTCCTTTGCTGGGCAAAAGCTTTGCAGTTTCATTAGGTCCCATGTGTTTATTTTTGTCTTTATTTCCATTTCTCTAGGACGTGGGTCAAAAAGGATCTTGCTGTGATTTATGTCATAGAGTGTTCTGCTTATGTTTTCCTCTAAGAGTTTGATAGTTTCTGGCCTTACATTTAGGTCTTTAATCCATTTTGAGCTATTTTTGTGTATGGTGTTAGGGAGTGATCTAATCTCATACTTTTACATGTACCTGTCCAGTTTTCTCAGCAACACTTATTGAAGAGGCTGTCCTTTCTCCACTGTACATTCCTGCCTCCTTTATCAAAGATAAGGTGACCATATGTGTGTGGGTTTATTTCTGGGCTTTCTATCCTGTTCCATTGATCTTTCTGTTTTTGTGCAAATATCATACTGTCTTGATTACTGTAGCTTTGTAGTATAGTCTGAAGTCAGGGAGCCTGATTCCTCCAGCTCCGTTTTTCGTTCTCAAGATTGCTTTGGCTATTCAGGGTCTTTTGTGTTTCCATACAAATTGTGAAATTTTTTGTTCTAGTTCTGTGAAAAATGCCATTGGTAGTTTGATACGGATTGCATTGAATCTGTAGATTGCTTTGGGTACTCCAGTCATTTTCACAACGTTGATTCTTCCAATCCAAGAACATGGTATATCTCTCCATCTATTTGTATCATCTTTAATTTATTTCATCAGTGTCTTATAATTTCCTGCATACAGGTCTTTTGTCTCCTTAGGTAGGTTTATTCCTAGATATTTTATTCTTTTTGTTGCAATGGTAAATGGGAGTGTTTTCTTGATTTCATTTTCAGATTTTTCATCATTAGTGTATAGGAATGCCATAGATTTCTGTGCATTAATTTTGTATCCTGCTACTTTACCAAATTCATTGTTTAGCTCTAGTAGTTTTCTGGTAGCATCTTTAGGATTCTCTATGTATAGTATCATGTCATCTGCAAACAGTGACAGCTTTACTTCTTCTTTTCTGATTTGGATTCCTTTTATTTCCTTTTCTTCTCTGATTGCTGTGGCTAAAACTTCCAAAACTGTGTTGAATAAGAGTGGTGAGAGTGGACAACCTTGTCTTGTTCCTGATCTTAGTGGAAATGCTTTCAGTTTTTCACCATTGAGGATGATGTTGGCTGTGGGTTTGTCATATATGGCCTTTATTATGTTGAGGAAAGTTCCCTCTATGCCTACTTTCTGCAGGGTTTTTATCAGAAATGGGTGTTGAATTTTGTCGAAAGCTTTCTCTGCATCTATTGAGATTATCATATGATTTTTCTCCTTCAATTTGTTAATATGGTGTATCACGTTGATTGATTTGCGTATATTGAAGAATCCTTGCATTCCTGGGATAAACCCCACCTGATCATGGTGTATGATCCTTTTAATGTGCTGTTGGATTCTGTTTGCTAGTATTTTGTTGAGGATTTTTGCATCTATGTTCATCAGTGATACTGGCCTGTAGTTTTCTTTCTTTGTGACATCCTTGTCTGGTTTTAGTATCAAGGTGATGGTGGCCTCGTAGAATGAGTTTGGGAGTGTTCCTCCCTCTGCTATATTTTGGAAGAGTTTGAGAAGGATAGGTGTTAGCTCTTCTCTAAATGTTTGATAGAATTCGCCTGTGAAGCCATCTGGTCCTGGGCTTTTGTGTGTTGGAAGATTTTTAATCACAGTTTCAATTTCAGTGCTTGTGATTGGTCTGTTCATATTTTCTATTTCTTCCTGATTCAGTCTTGGCAGGTTGTGCATTTCTAAGATTTTGTCCATTTCTTCCAGGTTGTCCAGTTTATTGGCATAGAGTTGCTTGTAGTAATCTCTCATGATCCTTTGTATTTATGCAGTGTCAGTTGTTACTTCTCCCTTTTCAGTTCTAATTCTATTGATTTGAGTTTTCTCCCTTTTCTTCTTGATGCGTCTGGCTGATGGTTTATCAATTTTGTTTATCTTCTCAAAGAACCAGCTTTTAGTTTTATTGATCTTTGCTATCGTTTCCTTCATTTCTTTTTCATTTATTTCTGATCTGATTTTCATGATTTCTTTCCTTCTGCTAACTTTGGGGGTTTTTTGTTCTTCTTTCTCTAATTGCTTTAGGTGCAAGGTTAGGCTGTTTATTCGAGATGTTTCCTGTTTCTTAAGGTGGGATTGTATTGCTATAAACTTCCCTCTTAGAACTGCTTTTGCTACATCCCATAGGTTTTGGGTCGTCGTGTCTCCATTGTCATTTGTTTCTAGGTATTTTTTTATTTCTTCTTTGATTTCTTCAGTGATCACTTCGTTATTAAGTAATGTATTGTTTAGCCTCCATGTGTTTTCATTTATTACAGTTCTTTTCCTGTAATTGATATCTAGTCTCATAGCGTTGTGGTCAGAAGAGATACTTGATACAATTTCAGTTTTCTTAAATTTACCAAGGCTTCCTTTGTGACCCAAGATGTGAACTATCCTGGAGAATGTTCCATGAGCACTTGAGAAAAATGTGTATTCTGTTGTTTTAGGATGGAATGTTCTATAAATATCAGTTAAGTACATCTTGTTTAATGTATCATTTAAAGCTAGTGTTTCCTTATTTATTTTCATTTTGGATGATCTGTCCATTGGTGAAAGTGGGGTGTTAAAGTCCCCTACTATGAATATGTTACTGTCGATTTCCCCTTTTATGGCTGTTAGTATTTGCCTTATGTATTGAGGTGCTCCTATGTTGGGTGCATAAATATTTACAATTGTTTACAATTGTTATATCTTCTTCTAGGATCAATTACTTGATCGTTATGTAGTGTCCTTCTTTGTCTCTTCTAATAGTCTTTATTTTAAAGTCTATTTTGTCTGATATGAGAATTGCTACTTCAGCTTTCTTTTGGTTTCCATTTGCATGGAATATCTTTTTCCATCACCTTACTTTCAGTCTGTATGTGTCTCTAGGTCTGAAGTGGGTCTCTTGTAGACAACATATATATGGGTCTTGTTTTTGTATCCATTCAGCCAATCTGTGTCTTTTGGTGGGAGCATTTAGTCCATTTACATTTAAGGTAATTATCGATATGTATGTTCCTATTCCCATTTTCTTGATTGTTTTGGGTTCGTTATTGTAGGTCTTTTCCTTCTGTTGTGTTTCTTGCCTAGAGAAGTTCCTTTAGCATTTGTTGTAAAGCTGGTTTGGTGGTGCTGAACTCTCTCAGCTTTTGCTTGTCTGTAAAGGTTTTAATTTCTCCATCAAATCTGAATGAGATCCTTGCTGGGTAGAGTAATCTTGGTTGCAGGTTTTTCTTCTTCCTCACTTTAAATATGTCCTGCCAGTCCCTTCTGGCTTGCAGAGTTTCTGCTGAAAGATCAGATGTTAACTTTATGGGGATTCCCTTGTGTGTTATTTGTTGTTTTTCCCTTGCTTCTTTTAATATGTTTTCTTTGTATTTAATTTTTGATAGTTTGATTAATATGTGTCTTGGTGTATTTTTCCTTGGATTTATCCTGTATGGGACTCTCTGTGCTTCCTGGACTTGATTAACTATTTCCGTCCCATATTAGGGAAGTTTTCAACTATAATCTCTTGAAATATTTTCTCAGTCCCTTTCTTTTTCTCTTCTTCTGGAACCCCTATAATTCGAATGTTGGTGCGTTTAATGTTGTCCCAGAGGTCTCTGAGACTGTCCTCTGTTCTTTTCATTCTTTTTTCTTTATTCTGCTCTGCAGTAGTTATTTCCACTATTTTATCTTCCAGGTCACTTAATCTGTTCTTCTGCCTCAGTTATTCTGCTAATGATCCCATCTAGAGTATTTTTAATTTCATTTATTGTGTTGTTCATCATTGCTTGTTTCATCTTTAGTTCTTCTAGGTCCTTGTTAAATGTTTCTTGCATTTTGTCTATTCTATTTCCAAGATTTTAGATCATCTTTACTATCATTATTCTGAATTCTTTTTCAGGTAGACTGCCTATTTCCTCTTCATTTGTTAGGTCTGGTGGGTTTTTATCTTGCTCCTTCATCTGCTGTGTGTTTTTCTGTCTTCTCATTTTGCTTATCTTACTGTGTTTGGGGTCTCCGTTTTGCAGGCTGCAGGTTCGTAGTTCCCGTTGTTTTTGGTGTCTGTCCCCAGTGGCTAAAGTTGGTTCAGTAGGTTGTGTAGGCTCCTCATGGAGGGGACTAGTGCCTGTGTTCTGGTGGATGAGGCTGGATCTTATCTTTCTGGTGGGCAGGTCCACGTCTGGTGGTGTGTTTTGGGGTGTCTGTGGACTTTTTATGATTTTAGGCAGCCTCTCTGCTAATGGGTGGCGTTGTGTTCCTGTCTTGGTAGTTGTTTGGCATCGGGTGTCCAGCACTGTAGCTTGCTGGTCGTTGAGTGAAGCTGGGTGCTGGTGTTGAGATGGAGTTCTCTGGGAGATTTTCGCTGTTTGATATTATGTGGAGCTGGGAGGTCTCTTGTGGACCAGTGTCCTGAAGTTGGCTCTCCCACCTCAGAGGCACAGCACGGACTCCTGGCTGCAGCACCAAGAGCCTTTCATCCACACGGCTCAGAATAAAAGGGAGAAAAAGTAGGTAGGTAGGTAGGAAGGAAGGAAGGAAGGAGGGAGAGAGGGAGGGAGGGAGGAGGGAAGGAAGGAAAGAAAGAAAGAAGTAAAATAAAAAAATAATTAAAATAAAAAATAATATTAAGAAAAAAAATGTTTTAAGAAAAGGAAAAAAAAAAAAAAACGGATGGATAGAACCCTAGGACAAATGGTGGAAGCAAAGCTATACAGACGAAATCTCACACAGAAGCATACACATACACACTCACAAAAAGAGGAAAAGGGGAAAAAATCATAAATCTTGCTCTCAAAGTCCACGTCCTCAATTTGCGATGAGTCATTGTCTATTCATGTATTCCACAGATGCAGGGTACATCAAGTTGATTGTGGAGCTTTAATCCACTGTTTCTGAGGCTGCTGGGAGAGATTTCCCTTTCTCTTCTTTGTTCTCACAGCTCCCGGGGCTCAGCTTTGGATTTGGCCCCGCCTCTGCGTGTAGGTCCCTGGAGGGCGTCTGTTCTTCGCTCAGACAGGACGGGGTTAAAGGAGCAGCTGCTTCGGGGACTCTGGCTCACTCAGGCCGGGGGGGAGGGAGGGGTAAGCCTGCAGCGGCAGAGGCCACTGTGCCGTTGCACCAGCCTGAGGCACGCCGTGCGTTCTCCCGGGGAAGTTGTCCCTGGATCCCGGGACCCTGGCAGTGGTGGGCTGCACAGGCTGCCTGGAATAGGGGTGTGGATAGTGACCTGTGCTCGCACACAGGCCTCTTGGTGGCGGCAGCAGCAGCCTTAGCATCTCATGCCCGTCTCTGGGGTCCGTGCTTTTAGCCGCGGCTCGTGCCTGTCTCTGGAGCTTCTTTAAGCAGCGCTCTTAATCCCCTCTCCTCGCGCACCAGGAAACAAAGAGGGAAGAAAAAGTCTCTTGCCTCTTCGGCAGGTCCAGACTTTTTCCCGGACTCCCTCCCGGCTAGCCGTGGTGCACTAACCCCCTGCAGGCTGTGTTCACGCCGCCAACCCCAGTCCTCTCCCTGGGATCAGACCAAAGCCCGAGCCTCAGCTCCCAGCCCTGCCCACCCTGGTGGGTGTGCAGACAAGCCTCTCGGGCTGGTGAGTGCCAGTTGGTACCGACCCTCTGTGCGGGAATCTCTCCGCTTTGCCCTCCGCACCCCTGTGGCTGCGCTCTCCAACGCGGCTCCGAAGCTTCCCCCCTCCGCCACCCACAGTCTCCGCCCGTGAAGGGGCTTCCTAGTGTGTGGAACCCTTTCCTCCTTCATGGCTCCCTCCCACTGGTGCAGGTTCCGTCCCTATTCTTTGTCTCTGTTTTTTCTTTTTTCTTTTGCCCTACCCAGGTACCTGGGGAGTTTCTTGCGTTTTGGGAGGTCTCAGGTTTTCTGCCAGCATTCAGTAGGTGTTCTGTAGGAGTTGTTCCACGTGTAGATGTATTTCTGGTGTATCTGTGGGGAGGAAGGTGATCTCCGCCTCTTACTCTTCCGCCATCCTCCCCTTGCCCCCCTATTTTGAATTATGGTTTTCTCAGGGTATATGCCCAGTAGTGGGATTGCTGGGTCGTATGGTAGCTCTATTTTTAGTTTTTTAAGGAACCTCCATACTATTCTCCATAGTGGCTGTATCAATTTACATTCCCACCAACAGTGCAAGAGGGTTCCCTTTTCTTCACACCCTTTCCAGCATTTATTGTTTGTAGATTTTTTGATGATGGCCATTCTGACTGGTGTGAGGTGATACCTCAGTGTAGTTTTGATTTGCATTTCTCTAATAATTAGTGATGTTGAGCATCCTTTCATGTGTCCGTTGGCCACCTGTATGTCCTCCTTGGAGAGATGTCTATTTACGTCTTCCGCCCATTTTTTGATTGGGTTGTTTGTTTTTTTGATATTGAGCTCAATGAGCTATTTGTATATTTTGGAGATTAATCCTTTGTTGCTTCCTTTGCAAATATTTTCTCCCATTCTGAGGGTTTTCTTCTCGTCTTGTTTATGGTTTCCTTCACTGTGCAAAAGCTTTTAAGTTTAATTAGGTCCTATTTGTTTAATTTTGTTTTTTATTTTCATTACTCTAGGAGGTGGGTCAAAAAAGGTCTTGCTCTGGTTTATGTCGAAGAGTGTTTTTCCTGTGTTTTCCTCTAAGAGTTTTATAGTGTCCAGTGTTACATTTACGTCTTTAATCCACTTTGAGTTTATTTTTGTGTATGGTGTTAGGGAGTGTTCTAATTTCATTCTTTTACATGTAGCTGTCCAGTTTTCCTAGCACCACTTATTGAAGAGGCTGTCTTTTTTCCATTGTATGTTCTTGCCTCCTTTGTCATAAATTAGGTGACTACATATGCGTGGGTTTATCTCTGGGCTTTCTATACTGTACCATTGATCTATATTTCTGTTTTTGTGCTGGTACCATACTGTCTTGATTACTATAGGTTTGTACTGTAGTTTGAAGTCGGGGATCCTGATTCCTCCAGCTCCGTTTTTCTTTCTCAAGATTGCTTTGGCGCTTTGGGATCTTTTGTGTTTCCATACAAACTGTAAAATTGTTTTTTCTAATTCTGTGATGAATGACATTAGTAATTTGATAGAGATTACATTGAATCTGTAACTTGCTTTGGGTAGTATAGTCATCTTCACAATACTGATTCTTCCAATCCAAGAACATGGTATATTTCTCCATCTGTTTATGTCATCTTTGATTTCTTTCATGAGTGTTTTATTGTTTTCTGAGTACAGGTCTTTTGCCTCTTTAGGTAGGTTTATTCCTACGTATTTTATTCTTTTTGTTGCGATGGTAAATAGGATTGTTTCCTTAATTTCTCTTTCTGATCTATCATTGTTAGTGTATAGGAATGCAAGAGATTTCTGTGCATTAATTTTGTATCCTGCAACTTTACCAAATTCATTGATTAGCTCTAGTAGTTTTCTGGTGACATCTTTAAGATTTTCTATGTATAGTATCATGTCATCTGCAAACAGTGAAAGTTTTACTTCTTGTTTTCCAGTTTGTATTCATTTTATTTCTTTTTCTTCTCTGATTGCCATGGCTAGGACTTCCAAAACTATGTCGAATAAGAGTGGCGAGAGTGGACATCTTTATCTTGTTCCTGGTCTTAGTGGAAATACTTTCAGTTTTTCACCATTGAGAATGATATTAGCTGTTGGTTTGTCATATATGGCCTTTATTATGTTGAGGTAGGTTCCCTCTATGCCCATTTTCTGGGTAGTTTTTATCATAAATGGGTGTTGAATTTTGTCAGAAGCTTTTTCTGCATCTATTGAGGTGATCATATGGTTTTTATTCCTTAATTTGTTAATATGGTGTATCACATTGATTTGTGTATATTGAAGAATCCTTGCATTCGTATGACAAATCCCACTTGATCATGGTGTATGATCCTTTTGATGGGTTGTAGGATTCTGTTTGCTAGTATTTTGTTGAGGATTTTTGCATCTATGTTCATTAGTGATATTGGTCTGTAATTTTCTTTTTTTGTGATATCTTTGTCTGGTTTTGGTATCAGGGTGATGGTGGCCTCATAGAACAAATTTCAGAGTGTTCCTCCCTCTGCTGTATTTTGGAAGAGTTTGAGAAGGATAGGTGTTAGCTCTTCTCTAAATGTTTGATAGAATTCCCCTGTGAAGCCATCTGCATAATTCACAGATTCATTTCCCTTCCAGCTCTAAAATTCTATACTTCTACAAAATGTCACATTTCTCCTCTTTGTATTTCACTGTGATCCCACTGCAACAAAAGGTTTTCTTCAGCTACCCAAGGGTTTAGGCTGTAAAGTGCATGCACTCCACACTAAAAGTAAATTCTTGCATTAGTTATCCAAACTGTTTGAAATGAGGAACCAAATTTTCAGCTCATATCTCCCTCTTTATCAGCAAATAGTAATTTAAAGCCAATTACCAGGGCTGTGATTCCCCAGTGACAGACTGTGGGCTATTAAAATTAATCCTGACAGAAGATCCTTGCTGCTTTCTCCAAGCACATTCAGGCCATTGGTTTATGAACAGGATGAACAGGCGGCCCATCCCAGAGGGCTTGAGGGAGGAAGTATGTTAAAATGGCTGCCTGCATCTTTGTTTGCTCAGCTGCTTGGAAAAACTAAGACTGAGGGAAATGGGATTAATCAAGGGGGCAGTTGCCCATGGAAAAAAAATAGGAAGACTCTGGTGAGAAAATTCCAGCCAAATAAGGTTCAAGTCAAAGGGAAAGAATTCTTATCTCTTCAGACTTTCACACGGTTGAGTGTTGTTTGGTGACAAATTTCCCATTTCGGGCCCCCACAGTGTTTTATGATATTTTTGTTAGCATGTGAAGAGAGAATTCAGGAAAAAAAATTAAATGATTCTCTGAAGTTCCAGGTGATTTACTTTGTAATTAGCAACATTAATGAAGATTATTGGTTAGATATGTGACTAATGGTGATTGAATAACACCTTTCTATGATTTTTCATATGAATAAACTCACAAACCAGAAAAAAAAAGTCCTTGAAAGCTCGCATGTACTGCTGTGTGGTACAGAATGTACAGACACTGTAGCTGAGGCTCCTCCTCCTCCCTCTCCCATTAGGAGACAATCTTCTTTTTTTTACAGTTTATTGAAGGATAGTTGATCTACAATGTTGTGTTAATTTCTGCTGTACAGCAAAGTGATTCAGTTATATATACTTTTCCATATTATTTTCTATTATGGTTTATCACAGGATATTGAATATAGTTCCCTGTACTATAGGGTAGAACCTTGTTGTTTATCCATCCTATATAAACTAGTTTGCATCTGCTAATCCCAAACTCCCAATCCTTCCCTCTCCCAAACCCCTCCCCCTTGGCAACCACAAGTCTATTCTCTATGTCTGAGTCTGTTTCAGGAGACAGAATCTTGAATAAGATGTAAAATGTCTTCCCCTCTCCTGACTTATTTCACTTCCCTTTGATGCGTTGGCTAAAATTCCACCAATAAGAAAATTACTAGGTTAAAAAGGATCTTCCCTTGAGACAGTAGATATTTCTAGAAGGGTTGCGGCCTATCAGTCATTTACAGTTGAATGTGAATTTGTTCCAAATGGCTTTCTCACAAAAGGCTAGCTGAGGTGATGACTTACACTAAAAGAGTGGGCTTTGTTAGGAGGGAAAGTGAGAAAATGGAGAGAATTTTGAGCAATTGGAGAGGAAGAGTAGACCAGAGAAAGTGTTAAAACAGAGAGTTCAGGTGGCAGGAAGACCCCAGAAGGCCTCGTTTTCACAATTTGGAGAATATGTAGGCCAGGCAAAAAGGGAGGATGTCAAAACGAAACTTTGCTTAGAATTGCTTCAGATAACATGCTGGAGGGCAGACCCTCCTATATGTAAGTGGGCCTTGTCTAAGATTCTTCATAAAATATCCAGTACATTGTTTAAGGGAGGTAATTTGCAAAGTCACTAAAGAGTGAGATTTAATAATTTCCTTTCAAGTTTCATGGGAGAGGGATTTGAGAGTTGTGCCATTAGTGGAGGGAAAGAAGAACCAAGTCTCTACCACAATGCTGGCACACTGTATGTCTCACTCTTTGGAATCTGATGTACATCAGAGGCCATAAAATAAAGAAACTGGTGATCGGCAGCAAAATGGACTTAGAGAAAACTGACCACCCTTCTCCTCTCATGAGACCTAGCCGGAATCAAGTATCTGGTCACCTTTAATTCTCTGTCTTGCATGAAAAAGAACACAGCTAGCTCCGAAAAGCTTCAGCTAGGGGGAATAGGAGAAAAGGAGCAAGGGATACCCATATAATATAGAGTCGGGAGAATGACAAAGGAAAAAAAAGTCATCCTTGATTTTCTTCTCCAAAATTTGGAGGAGAGGAATAGTCAAGCATAGTATATAGACAGTAAAGGTGATCCAGATCAGAGAAGTGAAGGGGTGGTGGTGAAATTTGTCAATCTCCAGCTATGATTTTGGGAGGAGAGGGTTTGTGTACCGCTAACTTTGTGGCCAGTTAATTTCCCAGGCCTCAGTTTTCTCCCATTTAAAATGAGGGTATTGAACCAGAGAAACTCCAAGGTGCATTTCAGTGCTTAAATTATAGTATTCGAGGATGACTGATGTTATTCTTTGACAACATCTGCATCTATTTAAGTTCATAAATGTTGAAGAAATATTTGGTATGCAGTAAACCAGGAAGCAGGTAGCTCCCTTTAAATAAATAGTCATCCAACATTGATGAAGTTTAGGGTATTATCAACCTTTGCTGGACTCCTGTGGTTGCCCGTATCTTGTGGGACTGGATCATGTTTTCCATCACCTAGAATTCTTGGGCTTAATTTAATTTTTATATCTAATGGATGACAGCTCTGAGTAATTTAAGATTGTTTATAAGGTTAAAAAAAACCTGCAGTTGTCAAAATAGCAGAAGACAGACAAAGGGTAATGAATGATGTGGGAGGAACATCACTTCAAGCTGACTGGAGAAAAAGGTGGTTTGAAGGAATAAGTATTTTCTTTATAATGCACAGAAAGAAAAACGTTAGATAATGTAAATAAAGGGTTGCAGATTCCGGGTCTTTGGCCACATCCAATCTACAGATGAATTTGCTCAGCAGCACAGAGTTTTTCAAAATAATGAATTTGAGTGATTTTAAGATGGACATGTACTTATAATCCTGGTGAGCACTCTTCTTGCCTCTTCCTGCCACCAGCCACTCACCCCCATTATCCTACCACAGAACCTTGCCACCTTGATGCAAACTTCCTGGACACCAGGACATTTGGGTGTGTGATGCAAGTATAAATGAAAAATGTAGGCCAACTCTTTTTCTTTTTTGAGAGGCTGCAATTACAGTCTGTTCTCCATGTATGTGGGTTCCACATCCACGGATTCAACAAACCTTGGAACCAAAATATTCAGAAAAAGAAAAAACAATTCTGGAAAGTTCCAAAAAGCAAAACTTGAATTTGCCTGTGAATGGGAAACTATTTACAAAGCATTTACATTGTATTAGGTATTGTAAATAATCTAGAGATGAATTAAATTATACGAGAGAATGTGCGTACGTTTATGCAAATACTACACCATTTTATATAACAGGCTTGAGCATCTGTGGATTTTGGTATTTGTGGGAATGTGGGGCCTGGAACCAATTCCCCAACCTTCTGTTGATACTGAAGGATGACTGATACCATGGAAACTTCTCGATCACTTCCTAGATCACTTGTTATAGGAAGGTGTTCTTTACCTCTAAATCTGTTTTCCTAAGGCCTTCTGTGTTTTAAGAATCTCTACAGGGAGTTCCTTGGTGGTCCAATGGTTAGGACTCCACGCTTCCATTGCAGGGGTCACGGGTTCGATCCCTGATCAGGGAACTAAGATCCTGCATGTTGTGCGGTGCGGCCCTCCCCGCCCCCCCCAAAAAAAGGAATCCCTACAAATGGTTGTCAGGTGATTCATAGAGTTAATGTCCCCACAGATTGTAAACTTCATTGATATTGCAAGTTTGGTTTTGGGGAGGCGGTTTGTTTTTGCTAGAATCAAGTGTAAAAAGTGGATATTAATTCAAAAGAACTCAGCCTTTTCTGGGGAAAACCAGTTTGCATGATTTGTAGTCAGACTAATAAATGCTCTAGTCAAAGGATATAATCCTGTTATTTTGAACAATTGCTAAGAAGTTGTTTGCAAGCATCTCTAATAATATATAGAGTTTGTTTACAAAGCTTGATTGAACATTTTTATCTATAGCAAAAGCCATTTTAAAAGGTCAAAGAAAATTATGAATCTTTATGATTACTGTAGAAACATTAGCATCTTTACAACTACATTTTCTGTTTTAAATTCCGTATTGGGATTTTGTGATAAAAAAGGTCAACTTGAGACAGCCCTTATTTCCTTCCCCCAGCCCTCCAAAAATGTTTAAATAAATTTGTGGGTGCCATAAAGATACTTTATTTTAGGGTTGGGCCACAAAGTGACCAGTTAAGATTTTTCAGGCTGAATATGCATTGTTTAGGAGGTGGCAAGTTAGAGGGGAAAGGGGAGAATTAAAATATTTGCAAGATGTCATTAATCTCCAGCAAGAGCCAAGAGTTGTTTTTTTCCCCCTTCATTTCAGAACTAATCCAGCTTTCTGTTATTTGGCTCAGAAAAGTCTTAAATCTGTAACAAGAGAGTAACTTCCTGTTCTCAAGAGGATGGCTGCCAAAGAAAACATTTACAAGAAAAGTTCCAGGACCAAAAAATTGCCTACTAATTATTTCTCAGCCCCCCACACCCCTAATTCAGGAAGGTGAATGCTGTAAATGCTGTATGTTAAAACTCAAAAGTATGTGTTGAAAAATTAAGAGAAAACCCCCAAGAACTGTTTGCCATTTATTTATATTTTATTGCATTCAAATTCCATCAGTTTTATGGCCTTTGGGCACAAATTAATGTTTCTTATAATATTTTGTTCAGAATTCCACAAAGATTATACTATACCTTCATCTGAATACATTATGGAAGTTTTTACCTGGTACCTTCCCAACTGAAGAAGAGAGAAGCAGCCCCAGCATTCAGGAACTCACCTAGTCCCACCAGCTGCAAGCTGGCCTGATACTCAGCAGTGGGTCTTGGTTTTCTCCTTGGGGATCTATCTGTTCAGTGTAATGTCAGTCAAAATTCCAGCAGCCCATAGGTAGAAACTGACAGACTGTAAAATTCTTATGGAAATTCAAAGGTCCTAGAATAGCCAAAACAACTTTGAAAAAGAACAGAGTTGAAAAGCCTATACTACCTGACTTCAAGGGCTTAAGATAAAGCTTCGGTAATCAAGACAGTGTGGGACTGGTGTTAAGATAGACAACTAGATCAGTATAACAGAGTGTATAGAAATAGACCTGTGCCTGTATGGGCAGTTGATTTCCAACAATGGTACAAGGGCAATTCAGTGGAAAATGGGTAGTCTTTTCAACAAATGGTGCTAAAACAATTAATTGGACATCTGTATGCAAAAACCTCTTTGATTTATACTTCATACCATGTATTAGTAATCTAATCCTGCCTAACAAATTACCTCCAAACTTTGCAGCCGTCTCCCTCTGGTCTCTTTCCTCTGGTCTCCCTTTCCAGAAACATATCTCCAGTCTTTCTTTGGGGCTTGTCCTCCTCTGACAAAGTCAAGTGAGTTATTCTCAAATTTCCATGAAAGGAAAAGGAGCCTATGGTTTATTTAATCTTATGTTTATCCAGACACAATTTTTTTTTTGCCCTACTTTCCTTCTGCACAATCCTACTCACAAGTAAGCATTATTCATTGTCTCTAATGTGTGTCCAATAAGAGGAAATCCTTGGGTTTAAAAATATTCATGTGCAACACCTCCTTCACAGTAGTGACTAGTACTGATAGCAGGGGTCAGTTGTTGGTATCGATTGCAGGCATGTCTCTGGCACAGTGCTGGAAACTTTTCCTGTGCTGCTTCACATGATCATCACAGCAGGCCTCTGCAGGGGGGGGATGGAATTCCATTTCCTTCCTAGGCAGAGCTGCTCATAGGAGCCCTGCACCTGAGAGCAGAGGTGACCCACCCAAGGGAGTATTGCAATTTAGTGGCAATACCGACTCCAGTCTTCCCACCCCTGTTCTGGAATCAGACGGGCCTGGGTGGTTTCAGGCAATTTTCATCTCTCTTTGAGTTTCCATTTCCTTAACCACAAAACAGTGGTAGCGACATTTTCTACACAGAACTGCTATGAAGGTTGACTGCTTGCATGCTGTGCCTAGGTCCGTAACTCTTGGTCTCCTTTACTTTCCCCAGCGAAGGCTCCTTCTGGATACTTTTCATTTGTAGATTTCTCCATGCTTATTGAGGTGTGGAATGAGTCCCCTCCTTTATAGGAAACTGCCCCTAAGGAGCTTACATGGATGGAGAGAAAGGAAATGTACACTATGGTCAGTCATTTGATGTCAGAGTAGAAAAGAAGGGAGCAGGAAAAAACTACCCCTGGGATTCAGAGACCTCAAAGACCAGGAGGAGACAGACTCACTGGGAATAATTTTCGATGAGGATGAGGGTATTGAGGGTACACATCTGTGTGTCCCCAGCACCTGGCATGCACTGCTTGAACTGAACTGGGCCTCTGAGTCTGGATGTCAGGGAGATCACTATGGTCTGATGTGGCCTGAAATAGGACAGGAAGGAATCCTGCCCTTCCTGTCATACCCCTCACTCCACCCTCTGTCTTGGGGACCACCCTAGCATTCCTGGAGCAGGCCAATGGCATTTGCTGGGGAGAAAGAGGGTGTCCAGAGTAGACAGACACGTGGACCAGTTCAGGGTCAGTCTTGGTTGGTGCACCCTCTGGCGGGGAGACCATGTCACATCACCAAACTCCAGAGACTTCCCAAATGTTCCTCTCTCCCCAGCTAGCCCTGAAAGGAACCCTCTGGGGCATGTGCCACCCAGACTCAAACCCATGTCAGGCACGTGGCCTGAATTTTTTGTCCCAATGGCTGACTCTTGCTTCTGATTCACTAAGCAGCAGGCCATCTGATGCCAGGATCCTGTGGGACACCCGCTTCTTCTAAGTAAGCCCAGTCCTGTTTCCATTCGGCTGCCCGGTACTCTCTGGGCCCTGAGGACACTTACAGGCCTGCAGCTCACACCTGCACGGTCCCGAGCTCAGGTATCCAAAGGCAATATCCTGAAGGAACTTTATTCACTGCCTGTTTGGGGGGGCGTGCCTGCGTAAAGCAGGCACTTTTATACACACCTTCATTTCTCACTCCCAGTGTTGGCAACAGAGTCAGAAAAGAACTCATACTATTGGTGAGAGCTTTCAGTGGACTCCAATTTCCAGAGGCCAAATTGGAACCACGTGCACGAAAAGACTTAAATGTGCCTAACCTGTGACCCAGCGATTCCTATTCTAGGAATTTATCCTAAGCAAGTGTACAAAGACATGTGTACAAGATGGTTGAGCAGAGGATTGCTTTAAAAAGAGTAAAGACAGCCTCCAAAATTTCAACATCAGGGGATAGGTCAAGTAAACCATAGTACCTCAATAAACTGGAATCCAGCTAGCTGTAAGAAACAGTGGTGTAGCTCTATACATCTGTATCTATATATATAAATGATTATATATGTGGTTACAAAAGTATGTAGTGATAATAGGTAGCACTTACTAAGTGCTTACTATGTGCCAAGCACTATTCTAAGAACTCCACAGATATTAACTCATTTAATCTGCACACAGTGACAGTTGGGAAAGAACTGTCACTGATCCCATTATACAGGGGCTCAAAGAGGTTCTGTGCTCAAGCCACACACTAGTGACTAAGCTGAAACAGTCAGTCTCCAGAGCCCACGTTCCTGAATACCACGATTCTGCTTCTCAGTATAGGGTCCTATGTGTGCTAAAACAAAATAAATGGGGGAAGGGGGTGTGTTTAAGAAAGTCTGGAAGGATAGGAATGAGAATATTAATTGAGGCATTATCATAGGAATACATTTTTTTAAAAAACTTAACACACTGCTGTTTTTCATTTCAGTTAGATAAATTTGTTGTGTAATATTAGAAATCATTCCCCCAGTTCTACACAGTACCCGTGCTTATGAGGAGGTTTAAGAACAAACATCACTCTTTCAGACGGTGGGACTAATTTTGACAAAGGGTTGAGAAGGATCGGCTCTGGTTTTTTTCAGTTTCAAGTCTACCACTGAGGAAGTCTCTTCAGTGGTCTTTCTAAATAGTTCAAATAATATTTAAAATTCTCCACATGTTGAAGGTATATATAAAAGTATAAAGGGCCCAGGGACACCTTTAATGCTATGGAATGATCCCTGGCATCCTTTGAATTTAAAATCACTAATTTGTTTCCTTTTCTTGACTGTTGTAAGAAAAGAAAAAAGTGGGGGGGCGTGATGTGGAGCGCTTGCAGAACAGTCTTGGTTGTATTAAAACCGACATTCTTTATGCCGTTTCATTTAGAAGCTGTTTCCACATCAGCTTCTCCAGGGGCCCAGGGGTTGCCATACCTTCTGCCATGCTGAGTCCTGCTTCCCTACCTCCTGGCCCCAAGGCCTGTCTTTTCCTGAAATGCTCCTCCTTGGGGCTGCGCTAGGAAACGGTTTCTCCTGCTAGAGCAGCTCAAAGAGTGAAGGTAGCCAGGAGTCAACAGTGCTTTAAAACACACCTCAGAATGGCAGCACCCTCCTCTGCGTCCATCCCCAGGCCAGACCTCTGCGTGACCTACCTCAGTTGGCACTCACATTGGCCTATCAGGTGTGATTTCCTTTTTTTAAATTGAAATGTAGTTGATTTACAGTGTTGTGTTAATTATTGCTGTACAGCAAAGTGATTCAGTTATATATACATTCTTTTCCATTATGGTTTATCATAGGATATTGAATATAGTTCTCTGTGCTATACAGGACCTTGTTGTTTGTGCATTCTATGTATAAAAGCTTACATCTGGGCTTCCCTGGTGGCGCAGTGGTTGAGAGTCGGTCTGCCAATGCAGGGGACGCGGGTTTGTGCCCCGGTCTGGGAAGATCCCACATGCCGCGGAGCGGCTGAGCCCGTGAGCCATGGCCGCTGGGCCTGCGCACCCGGAGCCTGTGCTCTGCAACGGGAGAGGCCACAACAGTGAGGGGCCCGCGTACCGCCAAAAAAAAAAGCTTACATCCGCTAACCCCAACCTGCCACTCCATCCCTCCCCCAATGCCCTCCCCCTTGGCAACCACCAGTCTCTTCTCTATGTCCGATTCTGTTTCATAGGTTCGTTTGTGTCATATTTTAGATTCCACATATAAGTGATATCATATGGTATTTGTCTTTCTCTTTCTGACTTACTTCACTCAGTATGATAATCTCCAGTTGCATCCATGTTGCTGCAAATGGCATTATTTCATTCTTTTTTGACTGAATAGTAGTAATCCATTGTATATATGTACCATATCTTCTTTATCCATCTATTGATAGACACTTAGGTTGTTTCCATGTTTTGGCTATTGTGAATAGTGCTGCTATGAACATAGAGGTGCATGTTTCTTTTTGAATTATAGTTTTGTCCAGATATATGGCCAGGAATAGGATTGCTGGATCATATGGTAATTCTATTTTTAGTTTTCTCAGGATTCTCCACACCATTTTCCATAGTGGCTGCAGCAACTTACATTCCCACCAACAATGTAGGAGGGTTCCCTTTCTCCACACCCTCTCCAGCATTTGTTACTTGTAGAATTTTTAACGATGGCCATTCTGACTGGTGTGAGTTGGTACCTCATTGTAGTTTTGATTTGCATTTCTCTAATAATTGGTGATGTTGAGCATCTTTTCAAGTGCCTTTTGGTTATCTGTGTTTCTCCTTTGGAGAAATGTCTGTTTAGGTCTTCTGCCCATTTTTGGATTGGGTTTTTTTGTTATTGAGTTGTATTAGCTGTTTGTGTATTTTGGAAATTAAGCCCTTATTGGTCACATTGTTTGCAAATATTTTCTCCCATACTCTAAGTTGTCTTTTTGGGTTTTTTTATGGTTTCCTTTGCTGTGCAAAAGCTTCTAAGTTTGATTAGGTCCCATTTGTTTATTTTTATTTCTATTGCCTTGGGAGACTGATCTAAGAAAACACTGGTATGATTTATGTCGGAGAATGTTTTGCCTATGTTCGCGACTAGAAGTTTTATGGTGTCATGTCTTATGTTTAAGTCCTTAAGCCATTTTAAGTTTACTTTGTGGAAAAAATATGGAATGCTTCATGAATTTGCGTGTCATCCTTGCTCGGGGGCCATGCTAATCTCTGTATCGGTCCAGTTTTAGTATACTATGTGCTGCCGAAGCGAGCACCGGGTAGGTGTGATTATCCCAAGTTTTTAGAACATGAAGTTGATATTCAGAGAGCTTTGATGACATGCCCAAGGTCCCACAACCACAATTTAAATAAAAATTTGGTTTCAAAACATGCATTTTCCTCTTGACACTGTCCTGACTTGTGGTGATTTACTCAACCTAGTTGCTTTGCTTTCTTTGGCTTTTTTTTTTAAAGTTGGGGAGTAAGGGGTAGGGAGTTTGGGCACAAGGGAGCATGATTTTTTTTTAAGTAAAAATGATTTTTTAATTTTATAAACATGAATGCATCTTAGTGTTTCTAGAAGGTAGGTTAACTAGATAAATTTCAGGGTTTAAAGACACACACACACACACACACACACACACACACACACACACACACACACACACACACACACACACACACACACACACACACAGCTTCTCTTGATGGTTTATAAATGATTCTAAGGACTGTACTGATTGAAAGATTATGGTGCCCTGACTTGGACAGTCCAAAACCCGATTCTGTTCTCTACCCCTTCTACACAGTCATGGATGACACACAATGATAGCATCAGTAGAACAAAATATATGGCATTTATTAAACATGTGACATAGGTTATAATATCAAGGTAGAGCATGCATGAACAAATCACTCATTCCTTCAGCAAAAACACCAATTGATATTGAAAACATTAAGTGGTTAAATTTCCACAACACACAAAATTCTCTTTCAGTTAAAGTGAGAAAGAAAGAAAAAATAAATCACAGGTTGAATAAATACAGTGATTTCAGCTGGCCCCATAAAGGAATAAGGCACAAAGTAAACCAAGGGGTTAGCACGTCAGAATGAAGCGTGTCTGCCCACACGAGGACCAGCTGCAGCCGAGGCTCCCACACCCCTGCACAGGTCCTCGGCACCCGCCCCTTCCTTCCCAGGGTCACATTTCCCCATGTGCCTGCACTCCTGCGGACAGGCTTCCCTGTAACAGAGAAACACCGCCTCTAATACTTCTACGGGTAAATAAAACCTTCATGCTGTAACAAATGATCCTGGCAATAAGTAACATGAAATTTCAAGTTAATGCCTTGTTTCCTCCCAGCCGAAGTCTAGTAAAACAGAAAATAGTGAGGGAATTCTCCTGATAGGACTCAGTGTCCGCATGGAAAGCTAATGACGGCCCAGTACAGCAGGGTACATACACTGGTTGGGTGTTTGAAATATGACTTGAAACTTCTCTCTCCTGCCTTCCCCCTCCCCCTCCACTTTCCTTCATGTTTAAGAAGTGGATCAGAACCTCAGCAGTTTCCACTGCAGCTTAAACAGTGTATAGGACGAAGCAACAGTCACCCTTTCCAGACTTCACGCCACAGGGTTCCAGGGCCTTTGTCCATCAGTGAAAAGTGCACGTCTCCAAGTGCTTAAGTCAGAGTTTTCTTCATGGTTAACTCCAGGACTCGTGTGTATGGGGTATAATTCCTGGAAGGCACTGCGATCTCACGAGTCCTACCTGTTTGGCTGAGAAATGAGAAAACGCAGTCGGGAATATGAAACAAAACTTACGTGGTAAGATAACTCTAGGAAATCCTTTTCAACACTTAAAAATAGACTGTAGTAATGTAGTTGAATATTTCATTTAAATATTATGAGGGAGAGAAAACCGTAATTCAGAAAGAGTCATGTACCACAATGTTCATTGCAGCTCTATTTACAATAGCCAGGACATAGAAGCAACCTAAGTGTCCACTGACAGATGAATGGATAAAGAAGGTGTGGCACATATATACAGTGGAATATTACTCAGCCATAAAAAGAAACAAAATTGAGTTATTTGTAGTGAGGTGGATAGACCTAGAGTCTGTCATACAGAGTGAAGTAAGTCAGAAAAACAAATACTGTATGCTAACATATATATATATAGAATCTAAAAAAAAAAAAGATTCTGAAGAACCTAGAGGCAGGACAGGAATAAAAACTCAAATGTAGAGAATGGACTTGACACGGGGAGGGGGAAAGGTAAGCTGGGATGAAGTGAGAGAGTGGCATGGACATATATACACTACCAAATGTAAAACAGATAGCTAGTGGGAAGCAGCTGCATAGCACAGGGAGATCAGCTCGGTGCTTTGTGACCACCTAGAGGGGTGGGATAAGGAGGGTGGGAGGGAGACGCAAGAGGGAGGCGATATGGGGATATATGTATATATGTAGCTGATTCACTTTGTTATAAAGCAGAAACTAACACACCATTGTAAAGCAGTTATACTCCAATAAAAAAAAAAGTACATTAGTGGTTGCCAGGGCCTAGGAGAAGGGGGGGATGGAGTTTGACTGCTAAGGGGTACAGGGTTTCTTTTTGGGGTGAGGGAAATTTTCTAAAATTAGATAAGTGGTGCGGGTTGCACAACTTTGTAAATATACTAAAAACTATTGAATTGCACATTTTAAAAGGATGAACTCTATGCTATGTGAATTACATCTCAGTAAAACTTATTTAAAAAAGAAGAATAGGGCCTCCCTGGTGGCGCAGTGGTTGAGAGTCCGCCTGCCGATGCAGGGGATACGGGTTCGTGCCCCGGTCTGGGAGGATCCCATATGCCGCGGAGCGGCTGGGCCCGTGAGCCATGGCCGCTGGGCCTGCGCATCCGGAGCCTGTGCTCCGCAACGGGAGAGGCCACAAGAGTGAGAGGCCCGCATACCGCAAAAAGAAAAAAAAAAAAAAAAAAAAAAAAAAGAAGAATATGAGGGACCATTATTTTTAGCAATTTCTTTAAAAAGTTTTATTGGAGTGTAGTTGATTTGCAATGTTGTGTTAGTTTCAGGTGTACAGCAGAGTGATTCAGTTATACATATATTAATTCTTTTTCAGATTCTTTTCTCATATAGGTTATCACAGAATATTGAGTACAGTTCCCTGGGCTATACAGTAGGTCCTTGTTGGTTATTTATCTTATATATAGTAGTGTATGTATGTTAATCCCAAGTTCCTGATTTATCCCTCCTGCCCACATTTCCCCTTTGATAACCATAAGTTTTCAGTATCTGTAAGTCTGTTTCTGTTTTGTAAATAAGTTCATCTGTATCATTTTCAAAAACTAGATTCCACATGAGTCATACCATATGATATTTGTCTTTCTCACTTAGTGTGATAATCTCTAGGTTCATCCATGTTGCTGCAAATGGCATTATTTCGTTCTTTTTTATGGCTGAGTAATATTCCATTGTATATATGTACCACATCTTCTTTATCCATTCCTCTGTCAATGGACATTTAGGTTGCTTCCATGTCTAGGCTGTTGTAAATAGTGCTGTAATGAACACCGGAGTGCATGAATATTTTCTAATTGTCGCTTTCTCCAGATATATGCCAAGGAGTGGGATTGCTGGATCATATGGTAGTTCTATTTTTAGTTTTTTAAGGAACCTCCATACTGTTCTCCATAGTGGTTGTACCAATTTACATTCCCACCAACAGTGTAGGAGGGTTCCCTTTTCTCCACACCCTCTCCAGCACTTACTGTTTGTAGACTTTCTGATGATGGCCATTCTGACCGGTGGTAGGTGATACCTCACTGTAGTTTTGATTTGCATATCTCTGATAATTAGTGATGTTGAGCATCTTTTCATGTGCTTTTTGGCCATCTGTATGTCTCCTTTGGAGAAATGTCTATTTAGGTCTTCTGCCCATTTTTGGATTGGGTTGTCTGGTTTTTGTTGTTTTTTGACATAGAGCTGCATGAGCTGTTTGTATATTTTGGAAATTAATCCCTTGTCAGTCACTTTGTTTGCAAATATTTTCTCCCATTTTGTGGGTTGTCTTTTCGTTTCATTTATGGTTTCCTTTGCTGTGCAGAAGCTTTTAAATTTAATTCAGTCTCATTTGTTTATTTTTGTGTGTTTTTTTAATTTTATTTTTTTATTGAAGTATAGTTGATTTACAATATGGTGCCAATCTCTGCTGTACAGCAAAAGTGGCTCAGTTATACACATACAGGCATTCTTTTTTTATATTCTTTTCCATTATGGTTTATCATAGGAGATCGGATATAGTTCCCTGTGTTATATACATTAGGACTTTGTTTATCCATCCCTATCTATAATAGTTTACATCTGCTAATCCCAAACTCCCAGTCCTTTCCTCCCCCAACACCCTCCCCCTTGGCAACCGCAAGTCTGTTCTCTATGTCTGTGAATCTGTTTCTGTTTTGTAGATAGGTTCATTTGTGCCATATTTTAGATTTAGTGATATCATATGGTATTTGTCTTTCTCTTTCTGACTTACTTAACTTAGTATGATAATCTCTAGTTGCATCCATCTTGCTGCAAATGGCATTATTTCGTTCTTTTTTTATGGCTGAGTAGTACTCCATTGTATATGTGTACCACGTCTTCTCTATCCATTCATCTGTTCGTGGACATTAGGTTGTTTACATGTTTTGGCTGTTGTGAACAGTGCTGCTATGAACATAGGGGCGCGTGTATCTTTTTTTTTTTTTTAATTTTATTTATTTATTTATGGCTGTGTTGGGTCTTCGTTTCTGTGCAAGGGCTTTCTCTAGTTGCGGCAAGTGGGGGCCACTCCTCATCGCGGTGCGCGGGCCTCTCATTATCGCGGCCTCTCCTGTTGCGGAGCACAGGCTCCAGACACGCAGGCTCAGTAATTGTGGCTCACGGGGCCAGCCGCTCCGCGGCATGTGGGATCCTCCCAGACCAGGGCTCGAACCCATGTCCCCTGCATTGGCAGGCAGACTCTCAACCACTGCAGCACCAGGGAAGCCCGCATGTATCTTTTTGAATTACAGTTTTGTCCAGGTATATTCCCAGGAGTGGGACTGTTAGATCATATGGTAATTCTACTTTTAGTTTTCTGAGGAATCTCCGTACTGCCTTCCATAGTGGCTGTACCAACTTACATTCCCACCAGCAGTGTAGGAGGGTTCCCTTTTCTCCACATCCTCTCCAGCATTTATTTGTAGACTTTTTAATGATTGCCATTCTGACTGGTGTGAGTTGGTACCTCATTGTAGTTTTGATTTGCACTTCTCTAATAATTAGTGATGTTGAGCATCTTTTCATGTGTCTACTGGCCACCCGTACGTCTTCTTTGGAGAAATGTCTATTAAGGTCTTTGGCCCATTTTTCGATTGGGTTGTTTGTTTTTTTGTTGTTGAGTTGTATACGCTGTTTGTATATTTTGGAGACTAAGCCCTTGTCTATTGCATCATTTGCAAATATTTTCTTCCATTCTGTAGGTTGTCTTTTCATTTTTATATGGGTTCCTTTGCTGTGCAAAAGCTTCTAAGTTTGATACGGTCCCGTTTGTTTATTTTTATTTCTATTGCCTTGGGAGACTGACCTAAGAAAACATTGGTATGATTTATGTCAGAGAATAAATTCTAGAAGTTTTAGAAGTTTTATGGTGTCATGTTTTATGTTTAAGTCTTTAAGCCATTTTGAGTTTATTTCTTTGCATGGTGTGAGGGTGTGTTCTAACTTCATGGACTTACATGCAGCTCTCCAACTTTCCCAGCACCACATGTTAAAGAAACTTTTTCCTATTTTATATTCTTGCCTCCTTTGTTGAAGATTAATTGACTGTAGGTGTCTAGGTTTATTTCTGGGCTCTCTATTCTGTTCCATTGATCCATATGTCTGTTTTTGTACCAATACCACACTGTTTTGATTACTGCAGCTCTAGTATTGCTTGAAGTCTGGGAGAGGTATGCCTCCTTTTTTTTTTTTTTTTTTTTTTGCTCAGGATTGCTTTGGCAATTCTGGGTCTTTTATGGTTCCATATAAATTTTTGATTGTTCTAGTTCTGTGAAAAATGTCATGGGTATTTTGATAGGGATCACATTAAATCTGTAGATTGCTTTGGGTAGTATTGCCATTTTAACAATATTAATTCTTCCAATCCAAGAGTATGGGGTATCTTTCCATTTCTTTGGATCCTCTTTAATTTATTAATGTTTTATAATTGATAGCATGTAAGTCTTTCACCTCCTTGGTCAGGTTTATTCTGAAGTATTTTTTTTTGGTAGTATTTTAAAAGGTACTGTTTTTTACATTCCCTTTCTGATACTTCATTGTTAGTGTAAAGAAATGCAACTGATTTTTGGATGTTAATCTTGTATTTTGCTACTTTGCTTAATTCATTTATTAGATCTAGTGATTTTTGTGTGGAGTCCTTAGGGTTTTCTATATATAGTATCATGTCATCTGCAAACAGTGACAATTTCACCTCTTCTAATTTGGATACCTTTTTTTTTTCTTGTCTGATTGCTGTGGCTAGGACTTCCAATACTATGTTGAATAGAAGTGGTGAGAGTGGGCATCCTTGTCTTGTTCCTGAATTTAGTAGGAAGGCTTTTAGCTTTTCACTGTTGAGTATTATATTGGCTGTGGGTTTGTCATAAATGGCTTTTATTATGTTGAGATATATGTTCCCTAGGAGGTGGATCCAAAAACTTTTTGCTGCGATTTATGTTCAAAGAGTGTTGCCTATGTTTTCCTCTAACAGTTTTATAGTGTCTGGCCTTACATTTAGGTCTTTGATCCATTTTGAGTTTATTTTTGTGTATGGTGTTAAAGAATGATCTAATTTCATTCCTTCACATGTAGCTGTCCAGTTCTCCCAGCACCACTTATTGAATCCATTGTATATTCTTGCCTCCTTTGTCATAGATTGACCATACGTGCGTGGGTTTATTTCTGGGCTTTCTGTCCTGTTCCATTGATCTATATTTCTGTTTTTGCACCAGTACCATACTGTTTTGATTACTGTAGCTTTGCAGTATAGTCCGAAGTCAAGGATCCTGATTCCTCCAGCTCCATTTTTCTTTCTCAGGATTGCTTTGGCTATTTGGAGTCTTTTGTATATCCATGCAAATTTAAAATTTTTTTGATCTAGCTGTGTGAAAAATGCCATTGGTAATTTGATAGGGATGGCATTGAATCTGTAGGTTGCTTTGGGTAGTATAGTCATTTTCATAATATCAATTCTTCCAATCCAACAACATGGTATATCTTATGTGTTTGTGTCATCTTCTGTTTCTTTCATCAGAATCTTACAGTTTTAAGAGTACAGGTCTTTGGTCTCCTTAGGCAGGTTTATTTCATTTTTTTTTTCTTTTTTGATACGATGGTAAATGAGATTGTTTCCTTAACACATTTTTGACTGGAGGCGTATTACGGCCACAGGTGTTAGTTTCTACAAAAATCCCCTGGTCAATAATGTGTTAAATTCTCTTTTCCGATCTTTTGTTGTTAGTGTATAGGAATGCAAGAGATTTCTGTGTATTAATTTTGTATCCTGCAACTTTACCAGATTCATTGATGATCTCTAGTAGTTTTCTGGTGGCATCTTTAGGATTTTCTATATATAGTATCATGTCATCTGCAAACAGTGACAGTTTTACTTCTTTTCCAATTTGGATTCCTTTTATTTCTTTTTCTTCTCTGACTGCCATGGCTAGAACTTCCAAAACCATACTGAATAAAAGTGGCAAGAGTGGACATCCTTGCTTTGTTCCTGATCTCAGAGGGGACTTTGCACCATTGAGAATGATGTTAGCCCTGGGTTTGTCATATATGGCCTTTATTATGTTGAGGTAGGTTCCCTCTGTGCCCAGTTTCTGGAAAGTTTTTATCGTAAATGGGTGTTGAATTTTGTCAAAAGCTTTTTCTGCATCTATTGAAATGATCATATGGTTTTTATTCTTCATTTTGTTAATGTGGTGTATCACACTGATTGATTTGCGGATATTGAGGAATCCTTGCATCACTGGGATAAACCCCACTTGATGGTGTATGATCCTTTTAATGTGTTGTTGGATTCGGCTTACTAGTATTTTGTTGACAATTTTTGCATTTATGTTCATCAGTGATATTGGCCTATAATTTTCTTTTTTTGTCTGGTTTCAGTTTCAGGGTGATAGTGGCCTCATAGAATGAGCTTGGCAGTGTTCCTTCCTCTACAGTTTTATGGAAGAGTTTCAGAAGGATAGGTGTTAGCTCTTCTCTAAATATTTGATAGAATTCGCCTGTGAAGCCATAATTTCAGTACTTGTGACTAGTCTGTATTTTCTGTTTCTTCCTGGTTCAGTTTTGGAAGGTTGTATCTTTCTAAGAACTTGTCCATTTTTTCTAGGGTGTCCATTTTATTGGCATATAGCTGTTTGTAGTAGTCTCTTACGATCCTTTGTATGTCTCTTATGATCTCTTTGTATTCTTTCCATGGTGTCTGTTGTAACTTCTCCTTTTTCATTTCTAATTTTATTGATTTGAGCCCTCTCCCTTTTTTGCTTGATGACTCTGGCTAAAGGTTTATCAATTTTGTTTATCTTTTCAAAGAACCAGCTTTTAGTTTCATTGATCTTTTCTATTGTTTTCTTCATCTCCATTTATTTCTGCTCTGATCTTTATGATTTCTTTCCTTCTACTAACTTTGGGTTTTCTTTGTTCTTTCTGTAGTTGCTTTAGGTATAAGGTTAGGTTGTTTGAGATTTTTCTTATTTCCTAAGTTAAGAAGATTGTGTTGCTATAAACTTCCCTCTTAGAACCCCTTTTGTTGCATCCCATAGGTTTTGGGTAGTTGTGTTTTCATTGTACTTTGTCTGTAGGTATTTTTGATTTCTTCAGTGATCCATTGGTTGTTTAGTAACATTGTTTAGCCTTCATGTGTTTGTGTTTTTTATGTTTTTTTCCCTGTAGTTTATTTCTAATCTCATAGAGTTGTGGTTGGAAGAGATACGTGATATGATTTCATTTTCTTAAATTTACTGAGGCTTGCTTTGTGGCCCAGCATGTGATCAGTCCCAGAGAATGTTCCATGTCCACTTAAGAAAGTGTATTCTGCTGCTTTTGGATGGATGTCCTATAAATATCAATTAAGTCTATCTGGTCTGTTGTGTCATTTAAAGCTTGTGTTTCCTTATTGATTTTCTGTCTGGATGATCTGTCCACTGATGAAAGTTGGGTGTTAAAGTCCCCCACTATTATTGTGGTACTGTCGATTTCTCCTTTTATGGCTGTATTTCCCTTATATATTGAGGTTCTTGCCTTATATATTGAGGTGCTCCTGTGTTGGGTGCATATATATTTATAATTATGTCTTCCTCTTGGATTGGTCCCTTGATCATTATGGCCTTCCCCCAGAGCTCCTGTAGGTGGTGCCCTGTTGCCTGGGAGTGCTGACAGGGAAAGAAGCTCTTATGGTGGTCCCACCCTCTCCCCATGTGTCCCCCAATAATGGCACTTTGCCTCTCTGGCAGGCCCAGGCTTCTTCCAAATACACCCTCAGTTGCCACAGTCCAGCCTCTTCAGGCTGTTTCTACACAGCCATCCCTGGTCCTCTCCCTGGGTCTGACCTCCAGAGCCTGAGCTATAGCACCCAGCCCCTGCCCACACTGACAGACGAGTGTCTCAGGCTGGGGAGCACAGGGTGGCAGCGCCAACCTTCTGTGCTGGTTACTCTCTCTTTTGCCTCCCACAAACCGGTTACTGTGCTCTCCTCCTAGGCTCTGAAGCTCCCCCTCCATCCAGGCTGGTCTCCCTGCTGTGAGGAACAGGTGTGGGAACCTTTCCTTCTTCACAGCTGCCTCCCTGGATGCAGGCCCCATCCCAATGCCTTCTTTTTCTTTTTCCTATTGTCCTACTTGGTTATGTGGAGGTTTTCTTGCCCCTTCAGAAGTCTGAGGTCTTCTTTCATTATTTAGTAGATGTTTGTGACTCGTTCCACTTGTAGATGTATTTATAATGTTTTTGTGGGAGAAGGTGAGTTCCACGTCCTACTCCTCCACCATCTTGATCCCCGTACCTGGAGCCAGCCATTATTTTTAGCAACTTTTAAAGGTTATACTAGGTAGCCATGATTCAGAAAAATAAAAAAAGTATGCATTCAAGGAACTCACAATTAGGCAGGAAAGATATGTATTTAAATAGTTGCAATGTGTTAGGTAATACATAAAGACATAAAAAGCTATACTGGATACTCTGCATTTGCCTGTTCAGATCCATCCCCCCTTCTCCACCCCACCATATGCCCTGGGAAGCTTACCTGAAGGTCAGCATCAGTGGGTTCCCTCAGCCTTTACCTTCCAGTTGGTTTGGACCAATTGGGAGATCAAGGGATGAGAGAATGGAGGACAGGGAGGCCAGGACATCTGTTCCCTCTGCTCAGTCTGCAGCTTGGTAGTTGGCTACATTCCTCTAGCAAAGGCCATGCTCCAGCTTACCCCTTCATCTCTTCTACCAGCTTTCTCTCCCCACCTCTTTAGGCCCAGGCTGGAAATAGCTCCAGAGCAAGCCAGTGTCCATTTTTTATTTCCCTAAAAGCTGCCCTCAAATTTTTACACAGTCCCTTCATTTAAGCCTCTTCTGTTTCCCTTTCTGCCAGGACCCTGAGCAATACAAGAGTGAACATATTATGAGCAAAGTGATGGTAGAACAAGTTAGCTTCACTGGGAGGAAATTGGCCCAGGGAAGGTGACTCCTGAAGGATGCCTAGGCATTCCTCAAGTGGGTGAGGAGGAGATGGGAATTCCAGGCAGATGGACAGTACAGGCAAAGGCAAAGAAGGGTGAACACAGAGGCCATGGTGTGGAAAGGAGACACGCTTGGCAGGACTGGAGCAAGAGTTCATGATGAAGTGGCAGAAGATGAGGTCGGGGTGGGGAAGCAGGGCCCTGTGTGCCCTGCTAAGGGGTTCAGAAGGGGACAGCGAGCCACTAAAGGTTTTTACGGAGGGGCAGGATATGCTTCTATTTTTAATCTAGCAAGATCCCTTGGCACCGCTGAGGGTTGGTTGATTGCAGAGGCGTTAGTCTGGAAGCAGGAGGTTAATTAGGAGAGTTTTGCTATTTAGGAGGTGAGAGAGACCATGAGAACTCAAACTCTGAAAGTAGCACTGTAGGTGAAGTAGCACGGAAAGGTTGAGCTGATATTTGGGAGGCAGAATTAATGGGATTTGGTGACTAAGATGGAGAAAATATCCCATTTCTTTTTCTGCCTAGACACATAACTACCTTTCCCAGCCTCCCTTGCAGTTTGGTAGGCCACATGACTATAATGGGCAGAAATGATTTATATTACTTTCAGGTTCAGCCCATATCCATTTTGCAGTCACAGATATTTTCCTAAAAGGACAATCGGAGCATATTACTGTTCTCTTTTTTTTTAAATAAATTTATTTTTTATTTTTGGCTGCATTGGGTCTTCATTGCTGCACGCAGGCCTTCTCTAGCTGTGGTGAGCGGGGGCTACTCTTCGTTGCAGTGCACGGGCTTCTCACTGCGGTGGCTTCTCTTGTGGAGCATGGGCTCTAGGCGCGTGGGCTTCAGTAGTTGTGGCTCATGGGCTCTAGAGCACAGGCGCAGTAGTTGTGGCACACAGGTTTAGTTGCTCCGCGGCACATGGGATCTTCCCGGACCAGGGCTCGAACCCGTGTCCCCTGCATTGGCAGGCAGATTCTTAACCACTGTGCCACCAGGGAAGTCCATATTACTGTTCTTAAAACTCTTCAAAGTCTCCCCCTTGCTTCCTGGATGGAGTCTAAACTCCTCTGCAGGGTGTAAAGGCCTCCACTTTCTACTGTTATATCTCCTGCCTGGCCTTGCTAAGAAACACAGCTCTCATTTACACACTGCTTTACAGCTCTGCCATCCTCAGCTGTCCCCTCTGCCTTAAATGCTTCCCTCACCAAGTCGATCTGATGAATTCCTGCCTATATTCCAAGATTCAAACCAAACGTTGCCTCCTCTGTGACAGTCTCCCCAGTTCCCTGCAGCAGTGATAGAAACTATCATTCCTTTCTCCTCTGGGTGCTCTGTTTCCTTGAGTAGCACTGCTCAATTTTATGCTTACACAAGGTTCACTTTTGCTAAACTTTCTCATCAGTAATACCTCCCATTACCCTGCAGTGATTTTCAACTATGGTTGGGAGACAACTTCTTAATAGGGTGTATTAGAAGCTTGGGGGGAATGTTAAACTTCACGTGTCTCTCCCCAAGAGATTCAGTATTTCTTCCATGCTCTCCTCCCCTTGAAAATGACTGTCACAGAGGCTTGTGACACACTACTGAAAGCATCTCATTGCACCCACTGGTCTATATACATCCTCTGCTAGTTATAATTTCATGAAGCGTGAAAACCGTATCTTGCTTCTCTTCATGACCTCAGCAGCTCTCAGGCCAGGCACAGAACTATCACTACACAGATGGATGACATAGGGAACCAGAGGACGGATTTCAAGGAGTGAGTGGTCAGAGTGTCACCTTCACCTGGCACAGAGAGGAATCTGCAAGATTTGGCAATTCAGGGGTCTCCAGTGACCTGACCAGGTAATTTAGTGGAGTGCCAGGGGCAGGAGCCAGATGGCAATTTGTGCCAACTCCTGTGAAAATTCCACAGAACAGAAATAGTCTCTGGTGACAATATCCTAAAAGCCCATAAAATTCAGAAATATTTATAAAGATGAACCCTCTGGTTTCAAAAACAGGCTCTCATATCCCCCTTTCAAAAAGAAG